>NW_024704742.1:26988427-29535927 GCF_018977255.1 Callorhinchus milii | reverse complement strand
TATTGTGTCTTACACGGCAGGAGGATGTCCCAAGGCGCTGGACAATCAGTGTTTCGAGCCCGAGCTGGGATCAGGATCAGGAAGGGTGGAGAGCAGAGGGGGAAGGAGGGTGATTGAAGGCCCAGTTGAAGAGGAGGGTCTTGAAGGAGGCAAGGGATGGGGCGAGGCGGAGGGACAGCAGAATGGTGTTACAATGGAAGTACCTCATACCCTGAGTGGAAAACATTGAAGCGATGCTGAAGATTGCCCTACCCACGTTAGTCCAAGTGCCTTATTAATATTAAGAATCCTTGCAGTTGGTGTAGAGCCTTATCACATCGTTAAGACGTCTCAAAGCGCTTCACAGGATATGTTGTAAAGTAGATTAGCTGTATATTTTGTTGCCAAAACGCGGCAGCCAATTGCACACAGCAAATGCAGTTGACGTGACATCATTCATGTAGCAAGAGGTTTCAATACGTTTCACAGGATCCACAGTAAAGTGCAGACTGTAATTTCTCCTCCTCACCCCCTCATCTCCCACCCACAGCTCCAGTGCCCAGGCAGAATTGTCAAGTGCTTTGGGATGTCCTCCCCATATGGAAGGTGCTAAAAACATCATATTGTATTTTAGACAAATGTGGCGGCCAATTTGCTCACAGTAATGTCCCATTCTTTACTCGTGAAGGAGGCTTTTGAAACTCTTGAGGTTGTGGCTTCTTTAACCTGCTGTGTCTTCCATTTTCAATTTTCGATTCCTTTTATTTGAACATGTCCTGGTAGGATGATAACATATCGAAATGGGAGTTCATTGGCCCCAGTGACTGATTGCGAAATGCGTCAAATGAAACTTGGGTAGCAAATATAAACCCTAACTCAGCAAAACCACAATCCTCAGGCAAGAGAACTGTGCTCAACATGACAACAACTTTCCAGCAATTGACTGTAAGTATGAAAATCATTTATTTGTATACCTTCAAATGGAATTGCGATTGTTAACTGAGACAACCAGAAGCTTTGTACAGTATTTCTAGATAACTGGTTCTGTTTTGTGTTTGTGTGTGTGTGTGTGTGTGAGCCAAAAATCTCTTGCTGCATCTTGTAAAATAATAACATCAGACTAATATGTTAGACTTTACACTTTTATAATCCACTGTGAATGTTTTTAACCCTGCAATCTTCCCTGCAATAAACCCAACGGCATTGATGGTATGGGACTCACCAACACGTAACTTAATTCGAATCATGTGGTGATTTTGTGCTAAAGCGATTGTCAAATAACGCTGTTACGTTTTTTTCAAAAAAGGGTTGAATTAAAGAAAAAAT
The DNA here is from genome assembly GCF_018977255.1 of Callorhinchus milii. Taxonomy (NCBI): domain Eukaryota; kingdom Metazoa; phylum Chordata; class Chondrichthyes; order Chimaeriformes; family Callorhinchidae; genus Callorhinchus; species Callorhinchus milii. The sequence continues at coordinate 29,534,622 of NW_024704742.1, read as the reverse complement.
TACTTTGCAACAACAGCATTGCTCTCAGAAGACTTTGATCGCTTTTTGCAGGTGATTTTCATGGGATCCGTCTAACTCTAACCCTGTTCCAATGCAGACAGTACCTGGTGTGGAGCTCGAGCCACCTCCTCCAACTCTGGAAGAGGCATTTCAAACCCTTCTCACACCAGAGGCCACGCAGTTCCTCGCAGACCTGGTCTCTACTTTTGATGCAGATATTGATGAGGTAAATTCACCCACTCTCCAAATCAAAACGTTTGAATAATAAATTAACAGCATGAAACACCAGACCTTTTGCTACCAAATTCAAACCCGTGTTTTCCTTCAACCACAATTTAAAAATAGCTTTGTTTATGCAACAACTGGTTAAAAAAAACATATAATTCTCTGTCATGTTGTACAGTTCTGAATTTGTGCAGAAAATGTAACCACTTGAACTCCCGGCCCTCCTCTGAAAGATTAACGTTGTCATAATTATTTATTAACCAGCCAGTAAACAAGATGGTTTAAAGATTAACTCCTTCAGACAGACACTCCTGTGACTGACACTCCCCGACATCCTGTCCCTGACCAGGACCGTTTTACTCTGCCACGTTGCCCGTCTCCGACAATACCTCACTCCACAAGCCTCCGAAACCCTGGTCCACTCCTTCGTCACCTCTCGGCTGGACTACTCAAACGCCCTCCTCGCTGGTCTCCCCTCCTCCACTATTCACAAAATTCAACTCATCCAAAACTCCGCCGCCCGCATTCTCGCCCGCACTAAACTCCGCAGCCCGATTACCCCAATCCTTGCCAAACTCCACTGGCTCCCCATCACAGAGCGGATCAACTTCAAGATCCTCGCTCAAGTGCTTAAATCCTTCCACGTCTTAGCACCCACCTATCCCTCCTGCCTCCTCTCTCCTCAGAGCACTAGCTGCTGCCTCCGCTCTACTGGCTCCGGCCTCCTCCTCGTCACTCGAATCCTCTGCTCCACCATCGGCGTCCGTGCCTTCAGCCACTACGCCCCAAAGCTATGAAACTCCCTCCCTCAATCCCTTCGTCCCATCCCCTCTTTCCCCATTTTCAGGTTGCGCCTGAAGATTTTCCTTTTCGACCGTGTCTACGGTCACCTTCCCCCTCCCCTGGCTCGGAATCGGGCTCCACCATCATTAAGTGCTCTGGGATGCCACCCGGCATGGAGGGTGCGATGTAAATGCAACTTATTGTTGTTGTGGCTAGTACATGCAGTGTTATATTATGTTTGTTCATATTCATGCATCCTGAAGTCCAGCAGTCTGGGGGGGGCGCTTGTTTATTGAACAAAAAACAAATTTGTTATTGTTGTAGGAAAAAAATGGATGAGTATTTGTGCATTGGAGGAGAGAAAGGTTAATATTACTCACTGTGTACAGTGGACTCTGGTCATCTGGCATCTCCAATTGTCATTTACTCTACAACCAGCCATGGAAAAACTGCAGGCTTGTGACTTCTTTCTGTATTTTGGCCATGCCTTAAAATATACCATCTGCAAGGTGGTTTTCCAGTGGTGGTGAAGCAGACCAGATAAAGCCTAGTTTAGGGACTAATATGCTGAGATGGCCCTTGAACACTTCGTTAGATCTCAGCTTTGCTTGTCTAGATAAACAGTTGGGTTTCCTGATATTAGAACCAACTGTAGTTACACCTTCTACATTTGGTGTTTCAAACCTGGACAGACTCTTTGGGCTCCTCAATTGTATCCTTACTGAAAACTGCACAGAAATTCTGGGACAAGAATACGCAAATGTTTTGGATTCAGATACTCAGTTCAAAATAGTTCAATTTGCACCAACTAAGGGAGGGTGGAGGGGTAAGATTCGTAAAATCAGAGAAGGCTACCAAGATTTCACAAAGAGAGTTCGACACAATATTTACCTGGTACAATGTGATCAATCTAAATATTTTTCCCCAACACTTCAATCAGTTTGTAAATTAGGCTGCAACAAATAACAATTGTTTAGTACAATCACACATATATGGAACATATTGGTCTGCCTCGCTCACCTACAAATAGACAGTCACTCTAAGTCACAGTAAAATCCTGTGAAGTGCTTTGAGATGTCCTCCTGACTTGAAAGGCCCTATACCAAATGCAAGGATTATTATTATCATTACTAGTAATAATAATCTACTGCAACTCCCACTGTGCTTCATCGTTTATATTATTTTTAGAGGGGTTGTAAGAAAACATCATTGCAGACTGGAAATAATAACCTGGAAACTTCCCTCCTCCCTCCCATGTCTATATAACTCAGGTCAGTGCTTCACATTGAATCATCAAATAATGTCCTTAACGTACATTTGTGCACTAATTCAGCACTCAATTGAATCTTGCAGATATTAAGGTTGAGAATTGCTAGAAAGGTGGAGCTGGATAGTCATGGTGGTCTCCCAGAGTTTTTGCCCCATACCTCACACATCCGAGAGGATCAATCCTGGAAAGTACAGCCGGTTCCCCGGAGATTGCAGAAGAGACATGTGGATCTGGGCGATGTGTCTCCAACCAACACTGAACATTTCATCAAAGCTTTGAGATCTACGGCTCAGGGTATTCAGGTCAGGTCAATTACAACAACAAATTAATCAGTGGATTTATTAGTTGTGTTTTTTTTAGCGTGTTGGTTGCTGGGAGTTTTCCTCAGGTTCCTGGCCAACAATCCTCCAGATAAATTGAGCTTTCATTTCATGTTTGGGCAACCTTCCTGTGCCAATTTGGCTGCTGCATCTGTCAACAAAATATACAGTCACTACACTTGACAGCAATTCCCTGGTGCAGCACATGTGTGGAGTCCTGTAGCTTAGTGGTTAGAGCACTTACCTTGCAAGTGAGAGAGCTGGGTTCGATTCACGGCAGCACAAAACATTGGCCAAGTTTTCTTACTCCACATGCCTCTGTTTACCTAGCAGTAATTAGAAACCCAGTTGTTAGTCAATTGGGGGATCGCTTTTCCGGGAATAATAATTCCTTCAAAAAAAGTAATTATTATAATTTGGTCACTCAATCCACGACTGTTTGTGGGGCGCTGCTGTGCGCAGTTGGCTGCTGCATTTTGTCCACAAAATACACAGTCAATTCACTTTACAGTAGATTCTGTGAAGTGCTTTGAGATGACTCAAAGATGTGATAAGGCGTTATATCAAATCAAGAATTATTATTATTATTTTGAGATTAAATTTGATTGGTGCTATACAAAATACAAGAAATTATATAATTCTTGATGCATCTTGGATGGCTAAAAAAAAGCACTTGCTGTCAATCTGGACATCAAACGTTTCTCTGGTGACTCACTAAAAAATATCACACACACTTCAATCCAATAGTTTTTGCTAACACACAATCTCTATTTGAACAGAAGGAAATAGGAAAACAGGAATAAGGGGAGCCATTCTGCCCATTGAGACTTTTCCATCAGTTTATTAGATTTTAGATCTTTTAATCCCAATACCCTGCCCTTTCACCACATTATAAAGCATTACAGGCAAGTGACACATAGAGAAAGGGTCACCTCTGTCGTATTTTCTTTCATTCTCTTTTTTTCTGCTCTATTGAAAGTTTAATGTTTGCCTACAAAATACACAGTCTCTACACTTCACAGTAAATGCTGTGAAACACTTTGGGACGTCTTACCGACATTAAAATGCACTATATCAAATGCAAGGATTTATTATTATTAATAATAATAATAACTAAAAGGCTGATTGTTTATTTTGTATGATTACAGACTGATTTTGATGACGGACACTGTCCAACTTACTTTAATCAAATCCAAGGGCTCTTCAATATTTACAAGGCAGTTCATAACCAGTTTCCAGGTAAGAGTCTCTTTAACCTATTTTTTCTGTATAAATGCTGTTTGCACATCTATACTTGTGCTGCCTTCTCATATATGTCAGGTTGTTTCTTTAAGAACGCTATCTCGGGCACAAAGCATGCAGATCCATCCAGTATGTGTTCTACCACTGAATAAGGAGTTGTCTCATGTGGCCAATGCTACGTTTTGATTCTCTTATCAAGCCAACATTTATTTATTTCAATATCTTGTTTTCCCATCGGTTGGCCCGCCCATCTCTATTGCTCAGTGGGGTGGCGTATTGTCTGCTCCTAAGTCAATGGTGATATTACTCTCTTCAGCCATCTGCTCTGAAGTACTGTACAACGTGTGGCTCAGACACAACTTGCTGTTTCTCAGGGCGATGCCTTGGTCTTCGCTCAGCACAGCTCACATCAGGAACCTATAAAAGTGGGAGAATCAAAACCATGTGTTTTTATCCATAGCAATGTGCACGACTGCTCCATTGTTCAACACTGAAACCCATTGTTTTCTCCTCGCTCAGAAAGTACGCAGTTTGGTGTCCACTTACATTGCCATTATCAGCACACAGCATATAGGCTGAGCATCTAAGTTGTTTTCAGTCACAAAATGAAAAAAAAACAGGCATTTTTTGGTGGTATAGGATCTATTTTTTTCAGAAAAAAATGGGGTAGAAATATTTTGAAAAAAAACTCCTGGTAAATCTACCCTCTAAGTGCTTTCAAACATCCCAATCAAATCTGGACCTATGGCCTTATGAAGCAGTGCATTCCACTTTCTCACAATCCCCTGGGTGAAGAAATGTTTTTTGATTTCACTTCCGACTGTCTTAACTCTAATTTGAAGCCTGTCTCCTCTTATTTTGGATCACTCTGGAAGAATGAAGAGTCACTCCTGGTTCAGCTTGTCAGTTCCCTTCATTCCTGTAAATACTTCAAGCAGATTACCCCTTAACCTACTCAGATCTAGGGAATATAACCCGTGTTCCCAAAGGTTCATAAACTTACCAACAAGAGGAAAATACCCTGCCCCTCCTTCCCCTCCATCACCATCCAGAGTTAATAATTCAAGTTTATAGTAATCGTAGGCTTCTTCACTCTTTTGGTCAAACAGCAAGCTTCAGTGATACTATTTCACCCACAAAATACACAGTCAATCCACTTACAATATATTCTGTTTAATGCTTTGAGATGTCTCAATGATGTGATAAGGCGCTATATAAAATGCAAGGAATATTATTATTATTACTCTGCGAAGGGAAATCAAAACATGTTGCTGTATGCTTGCACCTCAAGGATTGCCTTGTACCTGCAAATACTGATGTCTTTAGAACATAAGAAATAGGAGCAGGAGTAGGCCATTCGGCCCCTCGAGCCCGCCCCGCCATTTAATAAGATCATGGCTGATCTTCTAACCTAATGCCATTTAGCTGCCCCATCCCCATATCCCTTAATCCCTTTAGATTATAAAAATCTATCTGTCTCAGTCTTGAATATGTTCAATGACTGAACATCCACAGCCTTCTGGGGTAGATAGTTCCATAAATTCACTATCCTCTGAGTAAAGAAATGTTTTCTCAACTCTGTTCTAAAGGGCTGACCTTTAATCCTGAAACTATGACCCCTAGTTTTAGATTCTCCAACCGGGGAAACAGTCTCACACTATCTATCCTGTCCAGACCCTTAAGAATCTTAAAGGTTTCTATAAGATCACCTCTAATTCTTCTATATTCTAGAGAATATAGGCCTATTACGTTATGTTATAATTATATTATAGTATAAATGCTATTATAGAATATTATAGTCTTTGTAATGTTCTGTTTCCAGATGTGCCACCTATTTCAAAGGCACCTATTTTAATGCTAAGACCGAGAGCATGGAACATGGTCGAACACAATATGCTGGTACTTTCATTGCTTGCAAACAATTTTTTATTAAGACAAGATTGAATTGTGTTTAGTTGTTGTGAGTGCATGGCCTAAGCGTTGATTGTAATCAACAGGTAAACGGAAAGGAGGTGCCAGGACCACTGTTTGACTTTGGATTGTTAATGTACCACAATGGACGCATTTTGTTTGAGAAGGAAAGCGGCCCTTTCTTTTATCTCTCAAAGGTACTGTAGAGTTTTGTTGCAATATCAATTTATGCTGATAAAGTGCTTCACATTATTGTGCCTTTGCGTTTACTGTTACCCCATTCCCATCAATACCGAGAACTGCGATAGATCTGAACAGCTATTGTGCTTCATCAGTAATTGTCAGTGATTTCTTTGACAAAAGAACAGGTACAAGTTGTGAATGAACCAGCCTGTGGAGGGCAGTGATTCCATGGGCTTCAACAACCATCTGGTGCCTCACCCAGGTGGCATTATTCATATGTAAGCTTAGGCAGCGAGTATAGTCAGGGCATTTGACTGTAGAAGCATTGTCACCACTGGCGGCTGGTGACATTTTTTGACAGGTGAGGCAATCTGAGTTTGCCTAACCAAGCTATCTTGATACCATGGTAACGGACCCTTCGCACATGCGTAGTGTCTTGGTCTCTGTCCTGTTGGCCTCGCTCCTGCCCGGGTACTGCCTCGTTCCCGCTCCCCCGAAATTCTAAGTGTGGCAGTCACCTGACAAGCCGCCACTGTTAGTTAGGCCTGTTCTCTCTTAATGTCTAAATGTAAATGTATGTAAATCACTTATCCTTTCCAGCAAGGAGGTCTGTTGCATTTATCCCAGCTGATAGTTTTAGCCAGTGACACTGAGGCCACTTTTTATTTTGCCTCTCCGAATGAGATCAACAAACTTGACCAGACCAAGGTTCAAACTTTAACCTTATGAGTGGGTGAGTCACTCACACTCTAGGCCAGGGGTGGGCGAAAGACGGCCCGCGGGCCATATCCGGCCCGCCAATTGATTCTATCCGGCCCATCATTGTGTCTAGCAATAGAAAAAATTATAGTTCATTCAGTCCCAGAAAGTCGCACAAATTTCGCATTTAAATCTGACTGGGAACATTAGCCAATCACATTGCTTAGTTGTGCGCACCCTCCCTTAAGTGTTGAATCAGGCTGACGTTAGAAATGTATGGATCGGCAAATTTTCAAACAAGGGCGGCAGAAGAGGACGTTAATTCGAAATGAGTTTATCAAAGAAGCAGAAAGTGGACGCTGAATAATAATAATAATAATAATCCTTGCATTTGATGTAGCGCTTTTCACGTCGGGAGGACGTCCCAAAGCGCTTCACAGAACACACTGTAAAGTGAATTGACTGTATATTTGTGGGCGAACGCGGCAGCCAATTGCGCACAGCAATGTCCCACAAACAGTCGTAGATTGAAAATGACCAATTTATTATTGTTTTTGGTTTTGGAGGGATTATTATTAGGCTCTGTGTGGAGTAAGGAAACTTGCCCAAGGTTTCGCCCTCTACCTGGAATTGAACTCAGGTCTCTCGCTTGCAAAGCGAGTGCTCTAACCACTGAGCTACAGGCCGGATATTCAACAAAGAATGGACTTCTAAATATTTATTTTAACAGTGTGGGTGGAAAAGCTGTGTGCTTAATTTGTAAAAAAAAAGTGTGGCAGTGCTCAAAGACTACAACTTGAATTGCCATTTTGAGAGCAAATATGTTTCTGCCGAAGAAAAAAGAAAGCTGGTTGTTCGAATGGAAAAAGAGCTAGGCATTTTCACAAAACAATTTGTGTCCCAGGATGAGATTGCAAGAGTGAGTTACGAGATTGCCTACAAAATCACCAAGAACAGCAAACCATTCTCTGAAGGAGAATTTATAAAAGAATGTATGGTTGACTCTGCCTCAATTTTATGCCCAGACAAGAAAAAACAGTTCGAGAACATTGCTTGTCAAGATGAACTATTGTGAGATGTGTCGAGGATATCTCTGAGAACCTGTACCTGCAGTTACAAAATAAAGTAAGCAATTTTGCATGTTTTTCACTGGCACTCGATGAGAGTTGTGATGTCAAAGACACAGCCCAGTTGATAATTTTTATTCGAGGTATCACAAAACATTTTGAGCTCACAGAAGAATTGGCATCAATGCAGTCAATGAAAGATACGACAATTGGAGAAGACTTTTTGGAGGCAGTAAATAAGTGTATCTTAAAATTAGGAGTGGAGTGGAAAATAGTGAATGTGACCACCGATGGAAGCCCAAATTTGACAGGCAAAAATGTTGGGTTACTGAAAAGAATTCAAGATCAAGTCAAAGAAAAAAATCCAGAACAGAATATTGTTTTTCTACACTGCATTATCCACCAAGAGGTCCTCTGTAAGAGTGTTCTAAAACTAAGCAATGTCATGGACACAGTTACGAAAGTGGTCAATTACATTCGAGCAAGAGGATTAAACCACAAGCAATTTGTAACTCTGCTTGAGGAATTGGAGTCCGAGCACACGGATGTTTTGTATTGCACGAATGTAAGATGGCTTAGTTTAGGAAAGGTCTTGAAAAGAGTCTGGGAACTGAGAACAGAGATTGATATATTTTTGGGCATGAAACAAAAAGATTTGGATTTCCCACAGCTGAATGATGCGAATTGGCTCTCTGATTTTGCATTTGGATCAACATACATATGCGAGGAGACATTTTCTGTGATGAAATTCAATAAATCAAAACATAGATCTGTGATGACTGATGACCACCTTGCAGCTGTACTCCGCATTGCAACAACGGAGATGATGCCTCACTTCAATTGTCTGGTTAACACACATCAGCGATTTCATTCTTCCCGTTGAGTGAGCTTCTCATATTCTCAGCAATATGTGAATAAATTAATAAATATCGAATAAATATCTGCTCAATGAGTTGTTTTTATTTAACCTAATCTTAATGAATGTCAATTATATAGACTTTATTTTATGCATGTACAAGTGTAAGACTTGATTTTGACCTATTATTAAGCATTTGCATCTATATTAAGTTGGTGGCAGGCGAAGCTTACCAAAACTCATGAAGTGGCCTGCCAGCCAAAATAATTGCCCACTCCTGCTCTGGGCTGTAGTGTGTCTTTATTAACTGAAAGATTAGTGATTGGCCAATATCATATCCTTGTTGGAGTGTTGCAGAAAAATAGCCTGCAATGAAAGTGAATATTAAAGTACGATCCTGTCACCTCAATTTTCTCTCACATATCTTCAGTAGAGTTCAGAATGTGGTATTGTAGGGCAATAGGAGCTACCCTCCTACTGCCATTAGGCTGGGAGTGAACGGTTCCTGGAGCCTAAAATTCGGGAGATTTTTTTTTAAAACATTTTTTAAAAAAAGGATTTGAAAATAAAGAGAGTCTGGTGTTCTTTGGGAATGATGTCAACATCCAAATATATACCATTCCACTTTCTGTCAAGGAAGTTGAGGCAAATCAAATTAATTCATCATGTTCTGATTACAACTGAGGAAAATGCAGTTAATCCTGAAATATAAACTTTAAAATAAGATCAATATTAAGATTGATATTAACATACTTGTCTTGCAGATAGGCTTATCTTTAGGTCTGTACAAAGTTCTACTGCCATAAAGCCATAGAAATAATTCCTTTGTACATCCTGTTAAGTTGCCTGGTATCTCACAATCTATCGTTTGATGCTGATAATATGCTCCAGGATGTGTAACAAAGGATAATTTATATTCTGTCTGTTTTTTGTCACTACAGGTTGAGAGCTATTTGGAGGCCAGACTCTGGAATCAAATATTTATCTGGGTGCAAAAGAAGGTATGGTTCTGCAAGGCAATCGTATGCTTTTGATCAAACTACAATTTAGTTTGACTTTTGGCATAAACTGAATCTAAATACAAATTGTACACAGCAATTTTCAAATCAATCACATCCCCTCTATAAATGTAATCTATTTTGCATAGCTGTAATCATTATTAGTGCTATCTTCTATGTACTAACTAAATAAATCAGTGGGTGGGAGGGGAGAATAGTTCTGTTCTTTGGTGCTTTGCCATGTTGTGCTACGGGAGGGTGGCTTGTTCTGGAAGGGACAGGAAGGAAAATGCAAAGACGGCCTGGCCAAGGCATAAATCGAGGCTGCAGGAACATCTCCCAGCATTTGGTCATAAAGTGGCAGAGACCTGGGAACAGATCACAAGGCATCCCTTTCACAGCTAGGAGTTGCTGAAGGGTTGTCTGGCATAATCCAATGAGTCAGGAGAACAGACTGTGCAAAGAAAGAAGAATTCCTGTATTTATAATTTAACAAAATGTATTTAATTGCAGCAGTTTGCTGCAGGTTCCTCCACTGTGGCACAGCTGGTGGTGTCGCCTGGACCAAATTTATCAGAAATGTGGTTACATGTTACAGTTTGTGATTTTCATCCCCAGATTTTGTAACCATTTTTAATTAATTTGAAAGCAGATGGTGGGAAGCTATAGGTATTTGGGGGGGAAGGCAGCTCAGGTTAGCTCGGTGACCGAAACTCGCACATGGAGAAGAGGAGCGGGTGATCGGAGAGTCAGCAGGGCATGGTCAGACCACTGGCATGGTGTAGGGAGGGGGCTAAGGAGGGATTGAGAGAGAGAGAACCTAAAGTGCTGGAAACAGAGCACATATGGACCCTGAGTCCATGCTAGGCTAGTTTATCACAGTTGGAGAGCAGTAGGATTGCTGGAGTCGTTCTCTGTCCTAGGAAGGGGGTGAAATCGGCTTGTGCTCAGACCGATGGATATTCAGGGGACTGCAGTTCATGTAGAGCTTTTCTTATAGAGCAGGAGTCATCTGGGAAGATATTCCATCTAGGTCTAGATTTACTTTATTTATGTAGCATTTCTATCCTTAAACACAGCCTTTATTTTGAAGCTGTTTTTCTGTTAAGTTCTTTTAAGAACTAGAGAAAAACGGGATTCAAAATTAAAACCAAATTCAACGGTTTGCCCATAACATACACTGTCAATTCACTTTACAATATATTATACACATAATATATCCTGTGAAGTGATTTGAGACATCTTAAAGGAAGTGTTAAGGCGCTAGATTAAATTCAAGGATTATTATTAAATTCTGGGCTCTCTAAAATTGTTGAGTGAATAGAGTAAATCTAGACCTGAGTGGAATTTTTTCCCCAAAGTCCTTTAGGAATAAAACATGTCAATCCATAACAATGAGATCAAATGGATGGAATAACAGGGCACTGGTAGCTTGTTACACAGTTACAGACTAGAGCTGTATCGCTTTGCATTCCAGTTGGGTTTACCGATTGGCTCTATCAAAGCCACGGTCCTGATAGAGAGCATCCTGGCCACGTTTGAGATGGAAGAGATTCTGTACGAGCTGCAAGACCATTCTGCTGGCTTGAACTGTGGTATCTGGGATTACTCCGCCTCCTTTGTGAACAAATTTGGTGAGCAGTCAGTCCCAATTATACCTTAATTCACAAGTGCCGTCTGCTCAGCACACATTCCTGGTGCTGCCACTTTGTATTATAATCTTTAAAGGTGTTTCCAAAACAACCCATTCCGGCTAATATAGTCTATTGAGCACTGGACATGGGTGGCAAAGGGTCTGTGTTTCAATAATTCTGTGCCCAGCTCCTCCTTTCCAGAATGGGAAATTAAGTACAATGTTTACAAATGCCCAACAATGGCGGAAGAGCTACAGTGATCCAACACTGTTGTTGCTGGTTGACCAACCTGTTTGTCACTCTAATGTAACTTGTCAGTGTAGCCATGGCCTCAGCTCTGCAAAGCCAGAGTCCAATGAGCATCAAGGTCTTAGCTGCTTAAGTACTTAAGCACTCTGCTTAAGTACGTAGTTTTTGTACTTGTAAGATATTGTACCTGGTTAACATTTTATTCCTAAGACGAGACACTAAAGATGTGACTGAGCCGAATGGGTCACTCGCTGTGCTGGCCACACATTGTTGGGATCCAGCAGACATATCCAGGTGGTGATGGATACTGGTTACTGCAGGCTCAGTACCTCAGATACCCTGCCTGTCTCTCTGAGTGAGGCAGCCAAGGTTTAAGAGCAGTTTTGTGCAACATACAAAGTAGCTTGAGACTGACCAATCTCAGTTTGGTTAGGGCAACATAAAAAGAGAGAAAGGCTATTATTCCAGGAGCTCCTCAGCCTTGCCCGCTCCCTTGCCTCCTTAAAGTCCTACCTCAAGTCTTCCTCTTCGACCGTGCCTCTGGTCATCTTCTCATCACATATCCCGCTCCCATCCCCACCCCTCTTGACTCCAGCTCAGGTACAAACCCTTGACTGTCCCGCATCTTGGGATGTCCTACCGCCATGAAAGGCGCTATATAAGTGCAGTTTGTTGTTGTTGTTCATCTGGGCTCGGGTTGAACCCAGGCCCCAGATAAGAAAGGACAGCGATCTGATATATAGGTAGAACCTGTTTGTTTTATAAACGTGCTCCGCTGTTGTTGCGATGCTATTGCCCAGGCCATCGCCAGGGGTTCCTCCTGCCGGATCGCAGTAAATACGTGAACATGGAGAAGCTGTTTTTGAAGAGTTACATGGATCTCCTGGTGAGGACCTGCCATAAGCGAGGGGCCCTGGCCACTGGAGGAATGGCAGCCCTGTTACTGCCCCGGGAGAAGGGAAGCGCCGAATACCAGAGAGTCACAAAGGCTGTTACATAGTGAGTACAAGTGGGTTTACCGTGCACATTGTAGGCACTAGCTCTTCCTGTTGAAATAAGCTTTAGAGACGTTATTTAAACGTCCCGGAATGAGCTCTGCCCTGATACACTACACTATTCAATGTTCATGTAATTCCTGTCTCACTGCTGATAGCGTTGTTCCAGCTGAATTGGGAATATGGTTCCCTTATTTCTGAATAAAGGTGGCCCAGATATTAATGTAAAGTGTGGAGAAATTATTCCTTAAGTTATATCTATCATCCTTAGCTTATGATCAAGTTCCCAGCTCTCCTATTCTGGTTCTATACCAGTTAATTAAACAGGATCAACCTTATTGATTTGTTGACTTTACCCTATTTTCTCCTCCAGTTTTCTCTCCTCCTTGCTCAGAGCGTTAGATTCTTAGATTTCTTTCTTCTGTGTTATGGTTCTACAAGCGCCTCCCGTAACTCATCCCAAATGGTACAGGTGTTTGTGTGTGAGTCCTGACAATCAGTGTCGGCAGGAGAACATCACAGCTGATACGATCTTGTCCCCATCCGACATCCCCAAGGTATGCGCCTTTCAGTAGTGATCGGAAGTGGGATTGAGGGCTATCTTTCCTTTCCCTATCCCACAGGTACTGAGGCCAATTGTAGCACTTCAACTGCTGGCCCTGTTTGAAGCCAGTGTAACCCTGCACAGCTCAGGCTTCAAACCTACACCTGTTTGGTCTACAAGGACCAGTGAAGTCTTTACAAGTTGTGCTATTAAAAGAAGTACATCCATCTGTTAATTCCCTTCATTATTTGGAAATAAGTCTTGAAAGAATGAAATGCGGAGTACGTCTAGCGTTTGAGTGAGTAGTTTGTTGCCCGGTGCAGAGTCGATAACTATGTGTTGTTACCGTAGCTTGAAGCTGCTTGAAATCAATGCTGGAGTGGATGGATTCATGGTGTTCGATCTGGACCTGATTGAACCAATGCAGAAGGTATTTAGACATGTTACATTCTTGTACTGCGAGGTGAATGTACTGAATAAAATACCAGTGTGTAACAATACAACAACAACAACCTACATTTATATATCGCCCTTCATGCCGGACAGCATTTCGGAGCGCTTAATACCAGGATGTAAAAGAAATTCTAAATGAGTGCCGAGATTTTGATGCCCAAAACCAAGACAACCTTAACAACAAGACCTGGCAAAGCAGCACAAAATATTATTTGGCCTTTCCAAACTCAGTATTGAGATTGGGTGGAGCTGGAGGTTCATTACATATGGTAAATATCACATGACCATCAAGCTTGGTCCCCATAATTATTTAGAAGCAGTAATTCACAGTTTTTTAGGCTGATATGCCAGCCTTCCTGCTACCTTTAGTCCAAGTGATGGCACATTAATGCACTTGATGAGTATGTATGTTATGCAATTGTAGGGACTGTATGGATAAGCTGGACTGTGTCCTAACCTGCGACCTGTAATACGTGTGCTTTCCACTCGGGGGCACTTATTAGTGATCAGAAGCAGAAACCCTGGCTGTTCTCCTCCTCCTTAGCCCTGGGACCCTCAGATCCAGTGTTAGTACCCCAACCATCTGAGCACAGCAAACTTGACACAGACTGGAGGTGGAACCTGGGACCTTCCTGTTATGTATGGCTCAGTTCTATACTGGGTAATGATTTCATCAATTAAGCCATCGAATAGGAACTCAGTTTTCAGAATAAATAGGGGATGCATTTGGACTAGCCGTGTCCTGTAAGAAATATCCACACAAATATCCAGGTCAACTGGATAATAAATAAAATCAAAAATAATAATCATTGCGCTTGCTAATAATAACAATAATAATGATGAAAATAATAATAATAATCACCTCCCCTCCCTTCTTCCCCCCTGACCCCAGCTCAGGTCTGAAATGCTGTACACTATCTAGTGCCTTGGGACGTCCTCCCAACGTGAAAGGCGCTATACAAATGTAATCTTGTTGTTGTTGCAGAAGTGTACTGCAAAGTGTAATGAGTCTATATCTCGTTGAGGAATCAAGCAGCCAATTTGCAGACAGGAATGTCCCACAAACAGCAATGTTATGAATGAAATTTTTTGTTTTATTTGGGGTATTGTTGGCCAGGACTCCCTTCTTTTTCAAATAGAGCCATAGTGCGACCAACTCAGCCAGGCTGGCACGGGTGATAAAATGACCAAGTTTGTCAACTGGTTGCATGTATGTTTTCATTGGAATTATTGTCACTGTGGAGTTTAGGATTATAATAATAGTAATTAGGATTCAGTTGACTGTACTTCATATGTCGTATTTAATTCCTCATTCAATTCCAGCTCTTTAAGGAACGTACTGTAGGCCCCAATCAGCTACACATCCTAAGAGAGGAACTGGCTGTGACTGCAAAGGACCTGCTTTCTATGCCTTCTGTAAGTATGAGACTACAATCTATCAGGCTGTAGTGCCGACAGAAAAAACTTATAGGAACCGCTGATCCAACAGATTCCTTTCCATTGTTGTAGTGAACTGTTGAGTGTGCAAATTACTGATCCGTGTACAGAATTTAGTCATGATTTTTGGAGCACATTGTTCCTTCTCTCGGCTCCAAACTCAAACCTTTCTTGTTCTCACGCTTACACACTTCCTTGTCTCAGTGTATTGCTAGTACTGTGATCTGTGCTCCTTTGAAGCTGCCTCACTGGCTGTGCCAAGTACTTCATCTTGCAAATTCTTCCTGAGTCCTCAACCTGCTGAAATCAGGACTTACTTACCATCTTATAACCCATTATTTCCCAGGACCTCAAAACTCCTTACTTCCCCCAGGATTTCTCCTACACTCTAAGTTTATAAAACCCAAGCTTGAAGCCACCTGACCTCCATTTGATTTATGTAACTAATTCCTACTCTTTCCATCTTGCTGGAGTCCTGCACTGTACACTCTGCACTTTCATTTGAACTTCCCAACAACAACAACAACAACATTTTGTGTAACGCCTTTCACGTCGGGAGGACGTCCCAAGGCGCTGGACAATCAGTGTTTCAGACCTGAGCTGGGGTTCGGGATTGGCGAGGGTGAAGGGCAGGGGAGAAAGGAAGGTGACCAAAGGCATGGTCGAAGAGAAGGGTCTTGAGATGGGACTTGAAGGAGGCAAGGGAGGGGGCGAGGCAGAGAGACTGCAGGATAGAGTTCCAGAGGGTGTGAGCAGAGTGGCTGAGGGTCCACCCGATAATGATGGGACGGGCGAGGCGGGGGACGTGAAATCAGCCGGAGTGAGCGGGCAGGTTGGTAGGGGCTTAGGAGTTTGCAGAGGTAGGTGGAAGCAAGGCCGTGGAGGACTTTGAAAGTGAGGACCAGGATGTTGAACTGTATCCTCTGTGTGATGGTAAGCCAATGGAGTCAGATGGGGATGGGGGTGATAGGGTCGCGGAGCCTGGTGCAAGAGTTCTAGATGACCTGCAGCCTATGAAGGGAGGAGTTGGGGAGGCCGACAAGTAGGGAGTTTGTGTAGTCGAGCCTGGATGTTACGAATGCGTGTATGAGGGTCTTGGTGGCCTGCGGTGTGAGACAGTGGCGGAGCTGAGCGATGTTGCGGAGGTGGGGAAAGGTGGAGCCGGTCACGGCATGGATGTGGGGTATGAAGGACAGTTGAACAGGATGCCGAGGTTCCGTATTGGCTCCATGAGATGTGGAGTGCATTCATGGAGGGAGATGCTGTCAACGCCCACGTTATGGAGGCGCTGACGGGAGCCAAGCAGGAGGGTCTCAGTGTTGTTGACATTCAATTGCAGGAAATCAGCTCTCATCCGGGATTTGAAGTCCAACTAGCAGTCTGTGAGGACAGCAGTGGTAATAAATAATCCTTGCATTTATATAGCACTTTTTATTTTTTTGATATAGACGTCTTCTGGACGTCTCAAAGCGCTTCTCAAGGTCTTGGCCTTAAGGCCATTCATTCAATGTCTTAAACTTTACGATTATGCAGAATTTTTGAATATTTTTAAAATTACATCTTAATCTGGAAGTGAGTTTTCCCACTGTTCATTTGCTGTAAATAATTGGCTTCCGAATTAAGACAGAATATAATCAATTTTTCCATAATTTGGAACAATCTTAAAGTTTAAGACAATGGTCTTAAGTCTAATGCCAGGAGCAATTCTAGGCCTCAGAAGCAGGTGAAGTTAATAGACTGACAAATATGGCTGAAATCATCTATCTGTATTATCTTGCGTTGTGTAAAATGCATTCAGATTTGGTCAGTCGAGGGGAAGAATAGAAGATAAGCATTCTCCTTTTTTTTTAAAGTGCTGAGAAGTTTACAGAATCCACACAGCTTTTAAAATTGTGTATAAAACTTTCACGTGCACTGGGGTATACTGCATCTCTCACTGGAAATTATTAATATAATAATAATCCTTGCATTTGATATCGCGCCTTATCACGTCTTCGAGACGTCTCAAAGCGCTTCATAGAACATACTGTAAAGTGAATTGATGTATTTCCCTCTCTGAAAGAGAGGGACTGTTCTCTTGTGATCTGGATAACACTCATTGTATCTGTTACCAATGACAGACCCCAGGTCTCAGACTTTTGTTTATTTTTGGGGTGGAAGGTGGGGTGTTAAAGATGTATTTTTTTNCTTCCCTGTTGAAATGAGGTTGGTCAGTCTCAATCATCATTCAGCACACAAGTGCTGCCATTTGGCACATCACCGGTCTGAACTAAATAGGCTCCAAGGATTGGCTGGTGCAGGAAATTTGAATGTGTCTATAATAATTCTTGCATTTAACTCTTATGTTTGATATAGCTCCTTTCACGTCAGGAAGGTGTCTCGAAGTGCTTCACTGAGTAAACTGTAGTGATTGTGTATTTTGTAGGCCTACTTATGGTAAAACAATGGACACTCTGCCACATTCAAGGTTAAGATTGATACAGTGGAAGGAACCTTCATTAAAAGATAACCCACTCCAAACCTAAACTGGGTGTGCTTGATATTAATTCAGTTCGATTTACATTTGCATCTGGAGGACATCTCAAAGCGCTTATATAATGTTAACTGTAAAAGGTGGGAAATATTCAATTCGCAGCATTGACGTCCATGACTTTAATAAGCAAAACAATTACTATCAGAGGCAACGATATGGATAAAGGCATATATATATATACATTATGTCTGTGTCTGTGAATAATGTATGTTTTCAATATGTAGGGAGGGGTTACTCTGTACGGACTGAAGTATAACATTGGAGTGGGTGTTCTCTTCATCGAGGCTTGGCTAAGAGGTAAGGATGGTTTCAGAAAGATTTTCCTCACTGATGATAACCTGGGTTCAATCAACAATAATTTGCATTTATGTAGCACCCTTCACACAGGATAGCATCTCAGAGCCCTGTACAGAGACAGGGTTGAACACCGAAAGAAAAGGGGGAGGTGACTGTAGATCTTTAAGTGGGATTTAAAGATAAAAGAGGGGGTGAGGTGGGGGATTGAGGCAAGGAGTTCCCGAGGTTAGGGTGTAGTGGCTGAAGCCATGGCCATCAATAGTGATGTGGAGGGGTTGGGGGACTGACTTCAGGCCTGTGTTAGCTGAAAAGAGGGGCCGGGGAGGAGACTGGGCTACGAGAAGGCCGGTGTCAGAATGTATCTGTATCTCAGATTTAGTCAGACAACTGGAAACTCAAGACTGTTTTTCCTTCCCCACTCCCCCCCCCCCCCATGACTTTATCTATTTTGATTCCAACTTGTCAGCTTGGCTCAGTTGAAAGCAATCGCTCCCTTTTTTGTGGATTGAATGCATATTCCAGGTTGACACTTAATGCAGTGCTGGGGATACATCACGTTGTTGGAGATGTCATTGTTCCGATGAGACTTCCTTCGGAATTCCCTCCTGTTGGTTTAGGTGGATGTTAAAGATGCCATCATACTATTCAAAAAATGAAAGGAGTTTCTACTGGGTTCCTGGCCACCAATCTCCCAAATAAAATTGATCAGTCACTTCATGGCTATTTGTGATATTGAGTGTGCAAATTTGCTGCCGAGATTTGCCTACAAATACAGTCATGGCAAGTCACAGTAAATCCTGTGAAACACTTTGAGACTTCCTCCCGATGTGAAAGGTGCTATATCAAATGTAAGAATTATTATTATTATTATAAAATCTGGTTATTATAAAAACTTGTAGCATCCACAGCTGCTGAAATCAGATAACTGCAGATTACATCTCCCCTTTAGAGGGAGCTATGCACACTTCCATTACACTGCAATGTACTGAGATTCTTTTGAACTTAAAACCTATTGTACAAAGTCAATATCCACAAACAGGATAGGCTGAGTTCTGTGACTAGAACTTTACAAATCAACACTAACAATACAGACACACAAATCAAGTATCATCAATATATACAAAAAAACTCAGACAACATAATTACTTGAACGAAAAGAAGTGAGGCAATAGGAACACAAGATCACAAGAGCAGTTTACAGGACCCAACATCATAAACTGAATCCTCTGCAATGACTATATTCTGTAATGGACTCAAAGAGAGAAGATCCTAAGATGCTCATTGTAACCAGTGACCTCGAGCAGGCGATTACAAGAGTTTTTCAAGCAAAAACTATTGCATTAGACATTTATACCAGCGGGTGTATCTGACAACAAAATATATATTTTAAAACATTTTGTTGGTTTGCTGGTTGTCTGATATACATGGAAACCCATTGCCTCGCTCAATAGTATCCAAACCACGTTACTGAGTTCCACATAAGCACAGAAATTTCCGACTCTGGAATGAACTGCGCTCTGCCTGAGAGAGCGGTGGAAACAGATTAAATAACAACTTTCAAAAGGGAATTAGATAGGTACTTGAATAGAAGAAGTTTGCAAGGATATAGGGAAAGAGTGTGGGGTAGGGGTTGGGAATGATTGGGTAGCTCTTCCAAACAGCCAGCACGGGCTCGATGGGCCAAATGGGCTCCTTCTGTACTGCAATATTCTATGATTCTCTTTTTTTCCCTCGGGAGAGACACACACAGCTCACCTAGCAAAAACATCATGGTAAAAATGAATTGAAATAGGTTGTATCCTAAAGGTTAGATACAATTTACTTTGAAGGAGTTGCGACAAATTATTTATTCATGTTTTCCCCTCTTCCAGGTCAAGGTCACTTTTTCTTTCGGGGTCAGGTGGAAGATTCAGCGACTGCAGAGATTTCCCGATCACAGGTATCTAAGCTTGCAATTGTATAGCAGGTGACTCCACCTCACATTTTACCTGCAGAATGGCACACACAGTGCTATAGTGGGTTCAGGTGTATGGAAGTAGCACTTAGGCATAATAATCCTTGCATTTGATATAGCGCCTTATCAAGTCGTAAAGATGTCTTAAAGCGCTTCACAGGATCTACTGTAAAGTGGATTGACTGTGTATTTTGTGAGCGTAATGCAGCAGCCATTTGCGCATAGCAGTGTCCCACAAACAGCATCCTAAAGAATGGTTAATCTGAAGCATGGGAAACACACTTGCTGTAATATTGATCTGTTTGGCTCTATATTTCTTTCATGTTCACAAGGTGAGGTTTGCCAGTGTCTGGGGACAGAGGGATTGGGGGGAAGGAGAGGGGGGAGGCAATCTGGGCCCTGGGGAGGCAGACAAGCCAGTTCCATGAGGCAAGTGCCGGGGGTCAGGGAGACTCTTCTGCGTGGGAGCTAGTTCTGGGGGCAGACAGATAGCCAGACCAGGCCGATTCTGGTGATGGTGGGGAGAAGAAAGAGCTGGTTACAGGGATGGAAGGGCCAATTTTGGCATGGGGGTCAGTTCCTGGTGTTAGTTGTCTGAAACAGCATGGCCAAGGGACAAGAACATCAGATCTCCATTCTGTTCTGGTCAGAGAATCGTCAGAGCTGCTGCTTTGCTACTTGTCACTCTGCACACTGAAGGCCTCTGAGATTTTCTATAGATCGTAGCGATTTTAACCATAGTGTAGTCATCAGCTCTCACTTACAATACAAAAATTACATTTATAAAGCACCTTTCACAATGGGAGGACATCCCAAGGTGCTGAACTTGACCCCAGTGAGCCCCTGCTATAGTAATACTCACATAATTCTTATCTTTATAAATCATATAAATGCGTAAGTCATACATTCACATGAGTCCCATTCAGCTTCCTATCAAAACCACTGAGATTTCTTTGCACTGGTCATGTTAATCACCTCCTAACTTGTTACACCACTCCCCTACTCCCCATTACTCCTGCACTTACCAGCTGCCTTGAATCGTGGGAAATGATGTCATGACCCATTAATGGTTAATGAGTCTTAATGGTTGTGCTGTGCGTAAGAGCAGGAATCCAAGTTTACAGCAGCTCTTAAGCTTCTTCTGGTTCTTCCAGACTCGGGCGCCTCCTAGGCTTTGCTGGAAACACGTTACCTTCTTTTGTTACTTAACTCAGTTACTGTCGAGGGAAGGAAATCATAGCAGAGTACGTTGTTTACAGCACAGAAGGCTGTTAAACCCACTGTGCTCATCCTAGTCCTAGGCTTCTCTGCGTCTACCATTTCCTCCAATTCCACCACCCTGCCGTTTGTTTTGGTTCAGCTGGGTGTCTTTGACGCATGCGGAAACCCATCACCAGGCTTAAGAGTATCCAAACTAAACTGAGAATTCCATGCATCCCACCTACACATAGGTGAGGGTTGGGGTGGGGGAGGGCAGGGGGAAGAGGAGGGTCTTGAGGTGGGTCTCAAAAGTGGCGAGGGAGGGGGCGAGACGGAGGGACTATGGGATGGAGTTCCAGAGGTTGGGTGCACATCCTCTTCCTGGAGGGACGCATCCTGCTTACCTAATTCCGGCAAGTATTAGGTGCAGGTTGGCAAGAGCCAAGGCTTGGGGACCACAGGGTGCGCGTTGGGGAACCTACCCTGTATCTGGTATAGTTTTTCTTAAGTATGTGAAGATATGTGGAGTCCTGTAGCTCAGTGGTTAGAGCACTCGCCTTGCAGCGAGAGACCTAGGTTCAATTCCAGGCAGGGCTAAACCTTGGGCAAGTTTCCTTAATCCACACGCCTGATAATAATCCCTCCAGAACAAAACAATAATAAATTGGTTATTTTCAATCCATGACTGTTTGTGGGACACTGCTGTGCGCAATTGGCGGCCGTATTTCGCCCACAAATGTACAGTCAATTCACTTTACAGTCTATTCTGTGAAGCGCTTTGAGACATCTAGACGACGTGAAAAGCACTATATCAAATGCAAGGATTATTATTATCCAAAGATTCTCTTTGAAGGCACCTCATAAAGAAAAGTGGTACTGAATTTGGCAGATCCTTTTTGTGGCGAGTGCCTCTTCCAGTGGATGAGGTTTGAATTGACATTGAGGACACCTTCAGTGTGTTTCCTTGTCATTGGATAAAATATAAGAAACAATATAAAAGAAACGTAAGTTT
This sequence comes from Callorhinchus milii, assembly GCF_018977255.1. NCBI lineage: Eukaryota > Metazoa > Chordata > Chondrichthyes > Chimaeriformes > Callorhinchidae > Callorhinchus > Callorhinchus milii. Next base: position 29,512,760 of record NW_024704742.1, on the reverse strand, counting down.
TATTTTCCCTAACATAGAGCAACAATCAAAACTCCTAAATGAGAGCCAAGGTGGAGACTATGTATTTAATTTATTGACATTCATGGTTTTCAGAAGAGTTTGTCTCCGAACGAACAGTGATATGTATGTCCCGAACCAAAATATGACTGTTTGTTTGTTTCTTACAACTTCTCAGTGTGCTGTCAAGCTAGGACTGAAAAATTTGCAACATGTTTGTTGCTTAACAGCCTCTCAAGTTGTATCACTTAGACCAGAGGTGCGCAGTACCAGTAGAGGTGTGAGCACCAGCCAAAGCTTGATGGGCTGAATGGACTCCAACTATGTGGCAATTTTGATAAGGACAAAATAATGATATTCCCTACCACATTCCGTTCCCTTCCTGACATAAGGATCTGGCCCTCCTTCCCCTACCAGTCTAGTAATAATGGTAAGTGCTCAAAGTTGACTGGAACACTGGGAGGTGCTATCTTGTACTGTAGATACAATATTTATATTTATATTTATAGAAATATAGATTGTGAGGCTGCTGATTTGTAGTGGGAACAGCCTTCCAGTGAGCCTGGTAATCCACAATGGTTGTTCAGGAACATTTTCAAACAGCTTTGCACGTCCTTTGGATGAGACCTCAAACCTGAGGTCCCATCTGCTGTTTGTGGCACGATGTGTGCAAATTGCCTGCTCTGTTTGCCTAAAAAAAAGGTTTAGAACAACAACAACAATTTGCATTCATCTAGAGCCCTTCACACGGAGCAGTGTCTCAGAGCCTTGTCAAGCCGGTTAGAGAAGTGCCTTTGACCCACACGTAAACTCCATCCTGTTGTGACGGTTCATGCCCAGTATCAGTTTTATTGTTTGATCTGAAATATAAAATGAACAAGATTTCACCTGCATATAATACCACTTACACTTATTTTCTCCAGTTGCACACATCATGCTGCCAGTGTGAAATCAGCCTTCCTGTAAAGAAAATTGCTGACATCTATCCCACACCATAGATCAGCAGCAAATTACTGTATCCTTATGAGGGTGACAGTTATTGATTTTGTACCGTGGATTGTTGTCAAAGGCTGGGATTGATGAGATAAATAAATATCCAGTTTCTCTGTATTTGGTACTTCAGTGCTAAGCCTTCAGCTACTGTGCTTCTAACCTCTGGAACTGGAGTGTCAGCAGCGTAGTGATTAGAGCACTCGCCTAGCAAGTCAGAGGATCCAGGTTCGATTCCTGGGCAAGGCGAAACCTTAGGCAAGTTTCCTTACTCCACACGCCTCCATTTACCTAGTAGTAAGTAGGAACCTGGTTGTTAGTTGGCAGATCACTTTCCAGGGGTAATAATCCCTCCAAAAAGAAAAAAAATTGGTCACTCAATCCACGATTCTTTGTGGGACACAGTTGTGTGCAATTGGCTGCTGCATTTCACACACTTCATACAGTCAATCCACTTTACAGTATATTCTGTGAAGTGCTTTGAGAAGTCACAATAATGTGATAAGGTTCTATAACAAATGCACAGGTTATTATTATACCTGCCTCCCTCCATCGTTCAACCTGTCCATAAATCATGCCTAAAAACCTACCTTTTAAACTGAATTTATGGTCTGCTCTCCCTTCTCCCTTGCTGTGTCCAATCCCGTCTTTGTGAAGCACTCTGAGACATTAGCCTATGTGAATGACATTGTATAAATGCAAAGTTGTTGTTGTTAGCTGGTTGCTGGAGACACACTGCGCGGTGGTGTGATAAAAAGTTGAGGTGTGGGCTTTGCTGTATAATAATGTGGGTACAGTAGAAACTACTGACTATGACTTACTACATATTTCCTGGAACTATAGTTTAATATTTTAACTTAAATTTCCATTATAGGTTTGGCAATGGATTCGACATGGGACAAAATTAGAAGACGATGACCGTAAAGTTACAAGGAGCCTTGTTCAAACTCTCTTAAAGGAACTCGAGACTGAACTGCAAGAGGTTTTGCAGTGTTCCACTGACAGGTACAGAGCAAAATGTAAAAATACTAAGAGAATAGGACTCATTATATGCACTAAAAATGACTGAGCCACAAAAAAATGAAAATCACATATTCGATTCCCCATCTCTGCTTGGATTAGTTGATTTTACCTCTCCTGGATTAGAGAGGAGAAAATAAGGTTTCCGGTCCCTCTCCAGTGACCCTGCTGGTGAGTGTAAGTGTGGGTGTCAGGTAAGAAGACAGGGATTGACTGTGATGCCCTCCGTAGCCATAGAGCCTGGTACTGATCATGTCTGTAAGCTCGTATGTGAAGACAAGCAACTCAAGTGTAGTATCTTACGCTTCTGATAGTACTCCTGCTAGAATGTGCACATGTGGACATTGGGCGAGTATCGACCTGTCAGTGATGTCCCACGATTGTACAGACTGCTGATGCCCCCTCCCTCCCTATTTTCAAATCCTGCCTAAAGACCTTCATTTGTGATCGTGCTTACGGTCAACTACCCCCTCCTCTCCCTCTGGCTTGGTGTCAAAACTCCGCCACTGTCAAGGGCTCCAGGACGCTACCCTGTGTGAAGAGCGCTATATAACTGCAAGTTGTTGTTGATGCTGCCTTCTGAAATGGCCACTTCAAAGTACCAATCACAGCTGGTGCACATCAAACCAAACTGCAGCATGAAGCAGTTGTCTAAAGAAAGGAGAATCGAAAGGGAAAAGAAGCAAGGTCCATTCTGGATGAAAACTAAAAATACTATGCAGCAGATTGCCTATTATAGCCAGTCAGTTCTGAAAAAGGGGTTGGTAACTATTGGCACTAATTTACATGGTTGCTGAATCTGTTGCCCCTGAAAAGCAATTAGCCCTACATCCTGTTTTGCCAATAATTTCATTATTTCTGCTGGTGAACACAAGATAGGCACGTCACCTGCCCATGGTTCCTGACCTCTCAAGTAAGAAGTGTCACGGGGGGGAAAAACATTTCAGGAAGAGGTCAGTTAGACAGGAATATTAAATTCAATTTAGAAGCACAAGCTTCTGGTTAGGTTGGTGTAAATCACCTGCAACTTTGTTACTTTGCTGCAGTTAACTGGCATTTATTAGATTGTGGGGAATCCTGAATTAACCACATTCACAGTACAATTTGTTGCATCTTAGTTCCAAGAAAACACTAAATTCAGAGATCAGTCTTAGAACCATAGAAATTTACAGGCCAGAAAATGGCCATTCAGCCCACATGCTCCTGTAAAAGCATTCCTTTCAGTCCCATTTTACCAGCCCTTTCCCATACCTCTGTAGTGGTTTCCTTTTGAAAAGCAATTTATGGAGTCTGACTCGACCACAGCTCCTGGCAGGGCATTCCATATCCTTACTGTGTGAAGAAAAATCTCTTCATGAGGACTGCAGGCGCACCAGGTCTGAATGTCACAAAATATGTAAATATGGGCAGAGGCTGGCTGCGGGACAATACCTGAAGTGTAAATTTCATAAGGGGTTAATCTATGATACAATGATGGTGGGAACAGATTACACTTCTGTACATTTTAAAGTTAATCTTACATTATTAGTGTCCCTACAGGCTTAAAGCAATCTGCAGTGCAACAATAGAAGCCACAATGCCTTTGCATTGGCCTAATATATATAAAAAATTATAATCATTGGATTTGAGGGATTATTTTGTAAACAAAATGCACTTCAAAAGTTGCACAATGCATATCTAATGTCTTCTCTGTTCCCCTTCTCTCCTCAGGAGCAAACACCGACTGGCCGTTGCTTCTCAAATGTTCCTTGAAATTGTGCAAAAGCGAGAATTTCCAGAATTCCTTACCACGTATCTAAATTTGGAACATAGCTTTCTAAGTGCCAATCACTGAATGTTCCTTGGAACTAGAATATGGATACATCAGCCATCGTACTAAAATGTATGTCCCCATAGCATTATGTGAATGATTTTTCTTTCCTCCATCAAGTATGATTTTCAGAATAGAGAACTGTATTGCAAGATTAAATTGTAATGCACATTTGGTAAAACAAATTTAATGTAGATGAGAATAGGAAGTGTTTGAATGCGAGTTATGAAGCACTTTAAATGGTTTGAGTTACCAAAGTTTTTCAACAATCAAACCGTAACCATTATTATTATAATCTCCACTTAATTTGCAAAATAAAATGTGGAAAAAAAAGTAGCCAGTTTGTAAGAAAACAATTAATCAAGTACATGGAGAGTGGATTGTGGGAATATATTTGACAAAACGACACAAATGCTACCAGTTTATTGGATGCTGAATACAACCAGTGAGGCTAAAATGGAACTAACCACATAACACAAGTGCAAAAGATTCACATTTCCACACTTTGCACAAGTATCCCGTGTGCTATCCCATATGTTGAAGACATGAAAAAATACCCTCCACGCATACACGGCTCAGTGCTGAAATGATCAAGACCAAATGCTGGTGGAGGTCATGTTCAAACTGATATGGACCCACTGAAACCCCTATTTTGTGAACTAATGAGGAATTGCATCATTTATGCCAGTGGTGGCCAACCATTTTTGTTGGCCAACAAAATAATCATAGAAATAACAAAATAGCAGATTGATGAGATGAATCAAGAATTATTCTTGATTTAATATGTCTTGATTATGGCATACATCTATGTTATTTTGTTATTTCTATGATTATTTTGTTAGTCAACCAAAGATGTTGGCCACTACTGATTTTTGCCAACCTTGGAATCTGTGACTTCCCATTGCCTACAGGCCTGCAGTCTGTATTTTGAGATGATCACATCACACAGAAAGCACACAAAACCCCTGCAACATTAACCAAGGGCGTTCCGCAGCCTTCCTTTCCGTTCGTGTAGTTAATCAAGTCAAAGGCAAAAGGAGGACTGTAGCAGTTTTAATTGAAAGATTTAACATCTTTGAAAAGCAAGTTTCTAAAAAGAAACAATTGGATGGCATTAACCTGCATACATGCTAATAAAACTACCATGTTATTCTTGTAAACTCAAGTTCTTCTGCCCTTTTATACTAAAGCAGCAGTGCCCGCGCCTTTTAATTGTAAAATCCTACGACAAATTGCAATATAAGCCAATTTGAAAGAAAACCACCACATTCTTTAAATACCTGGATAGAGAAATGTACAGTTCAGTTTATCGTTAATAGGCAGGATTTGAAGAACAGTCTGAAGATGAACAGATTTTGCACAACTATATTCATATGGAGAAGGGGAAAGAGATTGAAAGCAGGCTCTCTCTGCAAGAATTAAGAGTTTTAGAATTAACTGAAATTCTGGGGCATGTCAAATTAAACAATGAAGACAATATGCAAAGTAAAACCATATTAAGAAATATCCCAGCTAGAACAATTTTCAAAAAAAAAATGTTTATTGCATTGTATATTTGGTACCTTTTGCATTTCAGACAACCATGGGAATTAATTGTAGCTGCAGAAATAAAGAAGCAAATTTGTTTTTTTTCTCAAAAATTCTGTGCCCCTTTTAAAAACATACAAAGTCTGGGGCATGCGTAAAACTGCAGAGCAAAAAGTATCCTTAGAAATGTAGGGCTTCAAGTACTATAATTGACACATTACACCAAGGGAAAACCGGTATCCAAATGATCAATGTATAATTTTCTACATAATCCGCCTGGTACAGTTACTGCTGATGACAATCTGCATCTGCATTAACAAAACAGTACCGAGTCTAGGGACCAGTCCTGTAAATTAGAACATGAAACAGTTAATTTAGCAAATGCTTCCTACTTCATACACTCAATTTTTCAAAGTTTTTTTTAAAAAAAAGTAATAACTGGTTGGTGATGGCCTAAATTTGCCAATTTAGGTCGTCAATAAGCAGCACTGTGAAAAGAGACTCAGAACTGTTTCATAATACAGCTGGTGATCTACAGATGTACTAAGTTTCTTTTGGATTGTTAGAAACCCTCCGAAGAATTTAGAAATGGTGGTCAGTACGCGCCCTAATTTACCTTTCCTTTCTTCTCCTTCCCCCGCGCTCCCTCAAATTCCAAACACCCATCCTGCTTTTAACTAGTTTTTTTTTAAAAAACTGGGTACATTTAATCTGTACATCACAATTTACATCAGGCATTTCCTGTGGTCTGCGTGTAGTTTCCATTTGTTTTCTGTCAGACACTGCAGCCCTGACATAAAGGTTTGTGCTTAGAGGATCCAGTGCTAGGACAGCATAGCTGCTGACCTTGAGGAACACGAGAATCTCAAGACAAGTAATGACTGGACATATTTTTGCATCACACCCACCTTTCTAACAGTCTAACATTCTTTTAGAGATTACATTAAAAACATGGGAAGCCAAATTGCAAGGGTGTTGAGTGCATTCAAGTGATGTCATCTTCCCACTCACAGGGAGTTAACAGACAGTAGTACAGGAGTCGCTTCTAAAATTTCATTTTTTTGAAGTCAGCAGGATTAAAAAAAAGACCTCCAATTTTGAAAGTCTATGATCTGTAAGCATTTATGAAACCCTGACACATATTTACAATTCCCGTCCACAGAGTGGGGAGCTGACATCATAGGCGTGCAACAAAAATGGGTCCATTTCAGTCACCGTCTTCGTTCAGATCTCATTAGCCAGTTCTTCGGGCTCGGTAGCACTGTCCCCATTCACTGTGATCTTTATGTCATCTTCGTATCCAGGAGGCATGAATGCTAGAGCGTATGGGAATATCTTATGACATTGTGCTCGGTATATTTCAGCCGTTTCTTTACTGTCTCCCAGGTGACCATCCCACAGAGCCTCCAGTGCCTTCACACAAATCTGACGATCAAAGTAACAAAAAAAACAGATCAGGTGTCAAAATAAGGAAGTGTGATTCCATTTGATATCAGTGCACCATAATGCATTGTGCTCTTCCCTCAAACTCTCCGCATGGTCCTAGTCTGGACTCTGCTAAATTTCAGTGGGGCAGCATTACTAGATTAGACCTCAGAATCCTAATTCAAAGTGAGTAGCAGGGAAACAGAAAATACAGTTGTGGGTTCCATGTCCCATGACACGACTGACCTCAGTCTGGACAATACTCCAATGCAGTACTGAGGGACTGCTGCATTTCAGATCTATCTTTTGCCTGGGACATACTGAGGTGCCATTTGCTTAGGTGGACTTTAAAGATCCAAGAGATCACAACAATGATAACAAATTGCATTTATATAGCATCTTTCAGGTCAGGATGTCGTCCCAAGGAGTTGACAGGTACCTGAGCTGTGGGCTGGAATCAAGAAGGGTGAAAAATCACTATAGACTTCAAAGGATCTACAGCTTTAGGCTTGCTTGGAATACAGTAGTACCAAAAAGGCTTACCACCCTTTTGTTAAGAGCAATGCTGTTAGATCAAAAGGGCATTGCTGTCCTCTCAAAAAAACGATTCAAGCACAACCTCATGGCAAGTAGCAGCTCAATCCAGATTACACAAGATGAACTGTATGGAGGATTGCATATCACTTACATTCAAAGCTGACTAGTTTGCCCATCCTGCAAGGGAACCAGTGGCTAACATCAGAGATGGCTGATGTATCATATTCTCAGATGATCATAACAAGACACCCAACCTAGTCTGATTTATGATGACTTCTTCCCAAAGAGTCAACTTGCAAGGGGATTCGATTTCAAGCATTATAAACACACCAACGGGCACCAAGGAGCTGTCAAATGCTGAAGTTATAAGCAAAACGACTTTATTTGTTATCTTGCAAAGATTCAAACTCACCTGGATGCTCCTGTTGGCTAGGAATTCATCAAGTCCTGTAGCTAACTCCACAGCTCTCTTTTGGCTAGAAGGATCCAAGTAGTACATCATTTTGGCAGCTGTAACAACAATAGAAAAAGGTTTTGCAACAAGTTGTGGAAATGTAATTTGGAACTCAAGATACGTCATTCGTTCTTCCATAATGAGTCAATAACCCCAAAACAAAGTAAAGGCATTTATTACACATTCAAGTCTGTAAGTGATTTGAATTTTTAAGACCCAGAAGGACTTTTCAGTAAGTTCTTGTGCATATCATTGTATATTTCTCCCATGTCATAATGCATTGCTGGATCCACAAGATTCAAGTAGTTTGGACAAAAATCAATATTTTAGGCTAAAACAATCAAATCCCTCCTTCAAACAAAATATTAAAACCTGTAAATTAAATCTGCAGCAGAACCATCATTCAATCTACCTCTTAGGGTTAGAGTCTCCAGAGTTCAATCAAAGCAAGTACCTGATAAATTCTGTGTATTGGAATCACTTTGTCAATAGGAGGCACAGGAAGCAACTCTATTCTAAGCATGATAATATAACGGAGGAAAATCAAATGACCATAAATAATGTATATGCAGCCTAAACAAAACAAATTGAGCAATTCAAGGTTCACTATTTTCTTATGCAGTATACTCCTCTTATCCATCCGCTCTGATACTGCATATATACACACATGCCCTTACATTATGGGTCAATGGACCCAATCAAAACTAATAATCTAGACTTAATGAACTTCTTCCCACCCCTGAAACAGCAAAGCCAACTGTACAGACCACAGAACAACTGAGTAGGATGGTATCTTCCTGGTTTTCAAGGTTCAGTACTGCACCATTCAATGCATTTACTCACTGAATCATATACCTTTCCATGGCCGAATTCACTTTACAGTTTAATCATGCCACTTGTCACATTTCTTTAAAGATTAAGTCGGAAACTAGCTACTCGATTATTGAGGTTTTTTTTAAAGAAACTGATTGTTTTATAATAAAAATAATTCTTGCATTTAACCCCTTACCGCATCACCAAAATACTTCAAAGCTATTGACAATTTGTAGGTGAATATGGCAACTTGTGGACATCAACGTCCCACTAACAGACATGAAGTAAATGAATGAACAACCAATTTAATCTGGCGCATTGCTGGCCAGGACATCAGGGAAAAATCCGTTCCCTTTTCCAATAGTGCCATGGGATCATTAATGTTCATGGGAACTTGGTTTAACATCTCATCCAAAAAGATGGCACCTCTGACAATGCAGTATGCCTACAGCGCTGTATTGGAGCAGAGACTGAGTTAAAGCCACAATACTGTTATCACTCTCGCCTTTAACTCAGAAGCTACCAACTGAGACAAGCACCTCTTCCATCTCTAATCAACACCTGTTCCATTTCCATCTCAGTCAAACAAAGCAAAATTTATAATCCATGTTGTAGCAGCCAATGTGAAATATCTGGATTACAGTACTGATTGCAGTTTTAGAAGCTACTGCAAACAGGAAATTAGTTCATAGCTACTTCTACATACAATGCAAGTATTAAAGGAAAAACATGTGAGACAAAAATGAAGACCGGAACAAAGACATGTGAAATTGAAATATAGGTTCCATAATTGCTAAAATATGTTTTATGACAATTTTGTACAAGGACAAAGTCTGATTATAAAGGCAGCATAAAATGACACCACAGTTCACAATTCCAGTACTAGTGCCATTTTTTAAATTAATAGTTTGTTGATCACCCACTGTTAAACATGGGTGACAGCTATAATGGATCCTGAATTTGTTTTCACTTTACATCTCCCATGAACTGGTATCCTATTCTATTGTGAAAAAAATAAGCATTTGAAAGAGAATTTTCCTCTCCAACTGAGTGTGTTGAAAGCAATAACCATACTCCAGGCTGTTATCCACACAAACATATAGTGTAATTATTCAAGTTATTTTCACTTACCAGCTAACCTGTGTGGGATTGAGTTCAAGTGTTTGTTTATGAAAGCCTCATTAAAACTCTTTGGGTTTGTCTCTCCAAACAACCTGCTCATTTGCTGGGTCAGGACTGTATGAACAGGATCTGGTAGATTTTTGCTCTCAGACACTGTAAGAAAGAGCAAGCAGATGACATTTCAACACTAGAGAAAGCACTAGCCCTTCGCATGAAACTTTTCACAACCAGGATATGCCACGCACATTTTATTTATGTATATATATATATACACACACACACTATAACCATATCTGATATTTTTACATGAACTGCTGTTTTAAGTTGATAACATGCTCATTTATAGGATTTTACATGTTATATTATCCCAAAGGCAAGTAATTTTTAAAATCAATTTAACATATCTCTATCATCAAAAGAAATTATAAATGGAATGCCTGAAGTTATACTGACACCATCCAAATATGATTTCAAATTCTCCACCATGATTAAACATGATTAATATTACTACACTTTCACTGCAAGGTTTTGCATTTTTTCACCTGATTCAAAACAAAATCCCTCAAATGTGCAGGGCTATTGGGCAAGAGCGAGGAGTGGGACTAATTGAATTGCTCTTTCAAAGAGCTGGCACAAGCACATTGGGCCGAATGACCTCATCCAGTGCTGTAAGATTCTTTGAAATAGTTCCAAGCCAGCACTGTCCTGTGGCAGACTTTGAAAATTATTTAATGAAATAGTGTCCACATTTTTCAAACAGGATTTTTCTACCTCCATCCTCAAGAGGGAATATATTTCAGGTGAATGGCCATTATTAAAGCCAAGAGAGCAAGCAGATAATCCCTAGTGGTGTACCATTACAGCTGGAAGCATCAAATTCTTGAATTTCTCTTTGGTAAGCAATCTGGACTTCCGCATAACAGCTTAAATCAGAAACTTCCCACGTGGGGTCCACAGCTGTCCACTGAAATCTTGAAAACTCATTGCCATATAACTCAATGCCAAGTGTGAAGAAGCAACAATGAGCTGGAAGCACACTTTTCAAAACATTACATAAATACATTTATCAAGTGTAAATGTGTACTAGCTGCAAGAGCTATAAGGGAACTCACTGTACCTAGCAGCTGTTCTGGACACATTCATCTTTAAATGGGCTTTCTCCATGGAAAACAACAAATTGCATTTATATAGTGCCTTTCATGTGGAGAGGACATCCCAAGTTGTTCGACAATGAGGGTTTTGCACCCGAGCTGCGGGTTGGGATCATAGAGGGTTGGAGGGCAATAAAAATAAGTTTTTAAATTTGACAATGCCAAACAGGTGCATTTAGGAAAGATTCAAAAAGGGAAAGCCATTGCTTGTTGAGGGGTGCTACCCAGCAGGTTTAGAAAACCATGTACATTGTTTAGTTACCACAAACTAGTTTATTTACCATACCAGTTTTGAAGAACCGAACCAGGCACTCATGGAGCCATGCGTTGTCAGGATCAATGGCAAAAGCTCGTTTGACCGACTGCAGCATCAAAAGGGACTTCTCTATAAATACAGAAAAATGTCTGCAGTCATAGATCAGTAAGTAATGAAATTTCTACATCCAAGGGCACAGTGTCAACTTTTTAACCATAAGAAAGATCACATTCCTTTTCTATAAGTACCACCCATTACCTTCTGCGAAGAGTGTAAACTCAATCTATTGGTGTGAGGCAAATCAACAAATTGACCAAGACTCCCAATTTTTCCTCTCTCCAGCAAGATGCCTTCACCGTGATCTCCCCACTATAATATGCTATTGCACTGAGTACTGCAATGTTAGCTTTGATCACCGACTACAAGGAGGAAAACTACAACAATTTATAAGATAATTAAACTGACAATAAAAACTTTAAAAGGCGTTAATGAGGGGCAATGAAGAGGTCTGTTAGAACTTTGTTTTAAATCATTATGTATGTGAGCCTCATTTCATTCATGCCCTGAGTAATTACTGAATATTTTAAAAAAGGTAACACTTAACATGTGTTTCTCCAAGGCTGGTGCTCTACAATCATTGAACTGTAACTGTTGGTTTTGTCTATAGTTACGACTGTACATAAATCTAGACAACCTTAAAAATGTCCTCAAGCTTCGGTCTATTTACAGTAACACTTGTCACTGTAACAGATACTGGGCGAGTGATACTCTTGTATAAACAAAGTTCTTGTGGCTTACCTTTTCGATAATAAATCTCAAAAGCAAAAAGGTGGGTTTCGATTTTGTTCTTTACCAAAGTTTTCAATGGTGTCAAAAATTTAATAGCTTCTTCAAGTGGACCTTCCACCTATTTAGAAGAAAATAATAGGTAAAAATGCTATGCGAACTTGACAGCTTTTGATTAAGTTGCAGAATACTGAATTTGTGATTCAGTATTTATTATAAATACTGAAATGAATGCAGTTCATTCTCACCATGGTGTGAAGACTACATATCCAATGCTTACAGTGAAACCTCCCAGTGCCTTCGAACATCCTCCCGACGTGAAAGGCGCTATACAAATGTAATTTTTGTTGTTGTTATTGAAACTGGTACAAAAAATGCAGAGCACCTGCATTGTACATCACCACCTTAAATGCAAGTGCTCTGCTGAAGTCTGCATCGATGGGAGATCTATGCACCAGATTTTATATCAACACTCAAAATGCTGAATTCTAAACAGATTTGAGGAGGGGGATCACAATGCACTTAATATTTAAGACACTTTAAAACTCAGATGCTCTCAGATATGAAGGTAAATTCAGTTTTATTTTGAGCAGCATTTGGTCAAATTCAAATGTCTGACTGCTATCTCATACAACGTTTTTACAATAAGCACCTAATAAACTGAACCAATATGATTTTCTTTTAAAGGAAAACAAACAATGCTGCTCACAATCCTGGGAATTAAACAAGTGTTGGGAGATAATCTAAGTACTCTAAATATTAGAAAGGTTTTCTTGCTCCTTTACCCCCCAAAATCCTCTTTAGGAATAGGTGAGATCTTTTGGGAGCTGAGGCAATGGAAAGGAATACCAGAATCAAGTAAATCTTCTGCAATAGCCTTGCCAGAAGGCAAGTGCACAGTATGCCAAGACTGTCTTGTTGACTATCTGTCAGGACTTGGAGGGCACCAGACACTGGGGCTGTGGAACTGTGCAAGAGAAATTGCTACCTAATACAGCTGCGAGAGGAGTGGGATGCTAATGGGATTTGTCATTTGAGGGCCTGATTTCCTTTTTTAAAAAACATCAACTAGAGCCACACCACAAGAGGTATAACAGAATATCATCGTAACCATGCTCTCTCAATTATGCATGACAGTGCCTCTAAATAACTCCACAACTTCCATATGTCAAACAGATTAAAGTTCAAGAAGCACAATTGGATCCACGTGACTAACAATTGCACACAGCTTGTCAGTAGCTGAGAGCAAATGTAGGTACTGATGTCTAGTTCACATACAGAATACCTCAGACAGTGAGCGTGGAAGCAATTTCTGGGCTCAGTATACCTTTGCTAGTTTTTCAGGAATAAGCTCCTCCTTTTGTGCTCCAATCTCTTCCTCGTCCTCTTCCTTCTTCTTTCGCTGGTTTTTCAGCTGCTTCTCCTTTTCTGCGTTGCGTTTCTCCTCTTCTAGCTGAGCCTTCTTCTGTGCCCGACGTTGCTTGTTCCGCAACTTCTTTAGCTCCTTGTCTGAAAGATTCGCTGGAGGCAAAAAACAGACGTTCAACAGATTTGGTAGAATTTAAAAAAAAATTAAACAGAGGAATGAGAAGAAGCACATTTATAATTGAGATTTGATTCCCAGCTTTACCAACTTACAGGCATGGGGGAAAAGAAGAGAATGTTGCAGAAAATATTTTTAAATGTATTATACCTGTATCTGCCTCCAATTCCTTGTTCTCATCCGTTAGTGGATGATCATGAAGTTTCAGGTAGATTTCAATAGCCACCTTTGCAGCTTTAAAATAAAAGGGATGACACCGTAGCACATCTTCCAATTTAAGCAAGTCCACATAAGACCTCAGTGTCATTTTCCTCATGCAGTATGTGTGGAAATCAAACTGGTCATCTGTAATTTCTGCAAAGTGCTGTGTTTGAAAAAAAAATAAAAATGAACATGTAATCTTCCAAAATGCACCATGGCAAGCATCTCAAACTATACAGGAAGTGAATTAGAGCAGCTCTGTACACATCTATTCAAGGGGGCGCAGGGGGAGAGGAAGGTGACCATGCGTGCATTCATTGGTATAACTTATGCCAGCCAGAAACTGATTTCCTCTTAAAATCAGAGCATTACTTAGAATGTAATGTACAGGGACATCATGTTGCATCATTTGTGTGTGCACAGCACCGATTGCCTTTGGTTAATGTTCCTCACGCACACTTGCCTGTCATAGCACTGGGGGATAATGGTTCAATTAGTCTAGTTTTGTTTTCATATACTTTACAGTGTGTAATCGTTACCCATCTGCAGATTTGTATAACATGGTACAGTACAAATTTTGTAACCAGGCATTACTTTCATAATGCTAAATGGACATAGACCATTCTTCTGCTGAGAAATAGAGATTGTAACAATTACTAAAGACTTCCATTAGGAGGGATCGAGAGTAATGTGCACATCATCTAACAGATATTTAAACTACAGCAGTGGTTGCCTTGGGAACAGGTCACCCATCTACCTGCCTTTCTTATTCTTCAGTTTGAGCAAAGGCAAATAAAATTAGTATTCTCTTTGTGCTGCTTGCATTGCCCTTTAATTCACCCTTCTCATCACTCTGGACCATTTCAAATCCATGAAGCTCAAAATGCCAACAGGAATTCTGCTCCCAGGCCTCAAATGATACTTAATGAGGAGACTTTTGAATTAACTACCCTGATCACCACAAAAGCAGCCATTCACAGGTTTTCCTAATTTCTCTCTCTCTTTCACTTAGGGAGAACTTCACTTTCTCTCAGCTGTGATAAGGATTGTAGCAGAGAGGAATTCAGACCTGCAGTACAGCCATGGAATCCGACAAATAAGCTATTCTTAAAAAGCTGAAAATGTTCAAAATAAATATTGAAATGGATTCCTTTTGTACAAAATTGTGTGCCATGACATTAAGTCATCATGAAACAAGAAAAGGCAGAGGTCAAGAACGACGACAATATGTTGCTTAAAACAGATAGGGAAAATAAAAAAAAGGCAAAACCCAGATAACTGGATATAAATAAAGAAATGATGCAAATACTGAAGAAAAACTGTGACTGCGAGTGGTTGACTAGTGGTGTTTTTTAATTAATCTTATGAACAAGTAGTAAGTAAAGTAACATGGAGTAAACTGTTCAGTAACAAATTATGTTATGTAGTGGAAGAAAATGAATGTCCTGATTCGGAGTACAGCTACAAGAGCTCCTATTTTAACAGATAAATGCAATTTTCAAGGTTATATTCACCCACATGCTGAGAAGGACAGAATGACTTCTGCAGTTTCTCAGTATGTTGGATTAGATGTAATTTAGATAATCATCTTATCTGTAACTCCCATTATGCAATTACAAGAATGATCCTCGCATTTGCTACAGAGTTTCTAAAGTTGCTTCAAAGACAATAGCTGTCAAGTGTAGTGTATTTGTAAGCAAACACAGCAACCAATATACACAAACCAGGAGCCATAAACAACTATGAAATGAATGACCAATTATCTAGGCTGTTGATCAGGACAAGGATTGCATTATTCACACAACTTCATCAAAAATATGTTTTCTGTAACTTACTCTCTCGATTTCATGGCACTTCTTCAAAGAGTCTCCATATTTGTTCACCGACTGATAAGCTAGAGCACACTCTGTCTGGAACCACATACACTGCATCTCATTCAGATTGTCCACAGCAGCCGTTCCTTCCTAATAAAACAGATTACATTCACATATGTTAAGAACACATTTGCATTGCAATTTCATTTTTTTTTAACCAAAGCATCCAAATGACATCCAATCCATTATCCACCATATGGTTTGTTTTTAACCAAACCAAAAAAAATTGTGCTTAGCAACTTCTGGCACAGCGTCAAGGCGTGTTTTGAAAACAGCAGTGAACATTGCATCGTCATAGATTAATCTACAAGTATTCTATTTTAAAGTATGGATAGACTTAATTCCACAATTCACATACGTTGGGGAGAAGGAAAGCAAAAAATAAATCAGATGGACTTGCCACTCCTGACTACTATCCAGTTTCCTTGCTGGAATGTATGCATAAAGTAACATAAGTTGAGGACTGATGTCACAAGTATGATTTCCACCCCACCCCTACTTTTTTTTGTGAACTCCAAAACACCAAGTTACAACGGTATTGGTAAACTTGCAATGCTATCTTATAGTCTTGATTACAACTGCGGAATGAGGATACCAACTCTTGTAAACTTGGAGCACATTTCCTCAGCTTCTTTCACCAGGTTGGCTTTTAGCATGTATTTAGCACATTTGGAGTTTATAAACCTATCGGCCGTATCCAATGCCTGAGCTTCATCCATCCACTTGGCAGCTTCTTTTATGTTCCCAGCATGCTGCAAGATAAATACCAAACATAATTAATGCAGACAGAAAAGAACAAATTTTTTTTGGCTGCCAGTTTAGATATTTTTACTTACATTATCAGACTTGAATATAATGTACTACATAAAGTATTAAAACCACAACCAGAAAGCTACAAGATTACGTAAAGTCAAAGTGCTAAATAACCTTCCAATTTTGGAAATTTCTTACAACAAATTCCCATTGAAAAAAAAATGCATTTGCAGGTTGGTGTCAATTGCTTTTGTGGCAAGATATTAAAAGCTTAAAAACCTTGTAACATGGATTACTCAAAGTCTACTTTTTACCTTGAAGATTTTGGCCTTGACAAGGAACAATTCAATGAGAGTCGGGGTGCTTTCAATCGCAGCATTGATGTATTCCAAAGCAAGACAGTGTTGTCCAATTCGATCATAATGCTGGGCTAAAAAGTACTGGACCCACAATCTAGTCGTAGGTGGTTCTAGGTTCCCATCATCTATAAATGGAAGAGAAAATGTTTAAATTTTATTTTTTGAAATAAAAGTTCCTTTAATTTGGTTAACTCATTTAACAAGTTCTTAAGGATGCTTTCTTAGAAGTTAGTTGCAATGTGGTAAATGTAGCCTTAATGCAAATAACTACAGTACTAATAAACTAAGGAAGCTTTACATTGCAGTACATTTGGCTTGGGAACATGTGGTGTGTCTTAACAAGCTGCAACAGTTATATGTAAGTGAATACATTCAATTATTTCTTCCAGGACAACTAATATCTAGAATCTAGAGAAAGAAAAACTGCTCAAGGTTTAATGAAAATATTATTTAATTCTGTATGCTGCAGTGCAAATCGTTGCTCAAGTACAAAATGCTTATTCATGATCATATGCATGAATGATTCTGATGCCCTTTAAAACAAATAAAGCAAATAACTTGCCAAAGAGGCTCTTCCAAGCACAGTTAAACATGCGCAAGCAACCACTTCCATTTCATACACCAATGAATCCTTACTCAGAAACCACTCTTATAAACTCAAGTCCCCTGAGAGGTTGTTGAAAATGGTTGTACTGTTCACCCCACTTGGGGCAGTCCCTGCAACAGTTCTATTCACTTAAAGGGGACGGGAGCTCACTGATTTATTGGTCTCAGCCGTGACTGGGTGTGGCAGCTAAACTTGCCCTAGCTGTCCCAGGAATTGGAAGGGTAAAACCAGAAGAGATTGTTCATCCAGGGTAGTGCTCGTGAATATCAGGCCACGTGAACAATGGCCATTTGATCACAGCGCACAGGAGACCCACCATATCTGTGAAAATATACCCCAACAGGAGGAATAGTGACCACATGCCAATGGGGAGAAAATTGGAAAAGCAATTGAACATAAAAACAAATAACCAGACCTTTCAAAGTGACTCAATTTTGGCTATCTTTTGATACGGAGCTGAATATACAGCAGATTAAACACCAGCACATTTATCGGACAATTGAGGGGAAGAGGAAGATAAATTAAGCACAAAAAAACTTACCATTTGGATTAAACAGGTTGCAACTTTTCAATGAGGTTTCATACCCAACTACTAATTCTTCTAAAATTGATACCTTTAAAGAAAGTAAAATTAAATTACAACAATTCCCTTTTAGAACAGAAAAGACTACTAAAGTTCTGGCCTTGCTAATCCATGAACAAATGGTACAGTACCTTCTCTTTAACATTGTACAATGACTTCAGGGTAGTAAATACAGGAGGACAGCCTTTGCTGAAATTTATCCTTAAATACTTGTCCAAAACCTCTCTGAATTTTTCACCTAAAAAAAACAGGAAAAGTCAATTACATATGCATAATCTTGAACAATTGTAACCAGTCTTAGAACAATATTTGAAGCATCTGCATAGGATCTAATGTTTACAAACTGTATTAAAGATTAAAGTCGAACTGGATAGAGATAAAGGCCACATGGGTACAGACCATTATAAAAGCACTGAATTAGAGATTAAATCAATGGCTAATGAAAACATGTCACCAATTACATTTCACTATCTGTATTAATTTACAAATACAAATTAGGCCAAATTTCTAAATAGACAATTTAAATTTATGAAATATCTTTATAAACACAGGCCAGTGTTTAATGACTTGGTAACGTATCAAATTGTTATCAGGGTAATGATACCCCCAAGGTAAAAAATAATTTATAGTGCTCCATACAACTTATGTGACTGTACTTCCCAGGATGCTCCCTGAACTCAGCAAACACCTGCCTGCTTCATATCCCCTCAGCCCAAGATGGTTTTTTACAGTTGACGAGGAATGCCTTGGTCCTGCATCAACCTAGTTTTTTATATTTATAATATATAGAATTGTATTCCCAACTAATAATCTTTGCATTTGATATAGCACCATTGATGTCAGAAAGAAACATATAAGATTCTTATGAGGCTTGACAGAGTAGACAATGTGAGACTGTTTCCCCGGTAGGAGAATCTATAACTGGGAGTCAGTCTTAAGATTAAGGGGCAGCCCTTTCGAACAGAGTTGAGGAAACATTTTTTCACTCAGAAGATAGTGAATTTATGGAATTCTCTACCCCAGAAGGCTTTGGATGCTCAGTCCTTGAACATATTCAAGACTGAGATTGATAGATTTCTAAAGGATAAAGGGATTAAGGGATATGTGGATAAGGCGGGCAGATGGAGTTAGGTTAGAAGATCAGCCATGATCTTATTGAATGGCGGGGCAGGCTCGAGGGGCCGAATAGTCTACTCCTGCTCCTAATTCCTATGTTCCTATCTCAAAATGTATCACAGGATTTATTGTAAAGTGTATTGACTGTATTCTCCAGACAAATCTGTCAGCCAATTTTATCTGGGAGATTGTTGGCCAGGACAATGGTGGAAACTATCTTCTCTTTCTATGCCATGTGCTCTTTAATGTCCACCTGAACAGGTAGATGGGACCTTGGTTTAACATCTTATCTGAAGGATGGCAGTGATTCCCCTCCTCAGCCTGTAGCACTTTTCCAAAGAAAACTAAAATTAAGAACGTGTCTAATAGTTAAAATTTTCCTAAAACAAAATGTCGTACACACCCTCATTGAATAGAAACCATCAAGTCAAAGGATAAGAAAAGCTTTTTTGCTTACCAAATAAAAAGTTGAGAGGCAGTCTTCTTGGTACCAATCCTTTAGGATACTGGGTCCAAGCACTTTCATAGATACCAAGTCTGTTTTCAACAGTGACTGAAGATAAATGATGATAAACATGGGTTTTTCAATTCACAAAAACAGATTCCTTAACTCAATGTGCTTAATATACTTTGCAATGTAGCTGCTATATTAAGATGAATCCCCTCATCTCTTTTCTTTCCCATCCAAACCTCTGTTCACTAATATACTGCACTGTGGGCTGCTCTTTGAACTTAACAATAATGATACAGTACTACCCATTTACGTCAATATCTCGGGAACTGTTTGAATTTTGTGGACATAAGCAGAATGTCAACAAAAGAATGAATCACGCATACATGCATACATGGGCAGAGCAGTAATCTACTAATAATGCTATTTTCTGACCAATTGCCATCTTTGGTTCAAGTTTTTGGACTTATTTAGTAAAAATAACAGATGTCATGCAGGCTTTGTCGTTGGCCTTGGCCATTGACTGGTAAGATGTTTTACGTTTTTGAAGCATCACAAGATTTTTGACTTTCCAATCTGAGAAGCTGAAGCTCATCCATGCCAGTCATGTCGGCAGTAATCATAATTGATACCCGGTCTTCAGGTTGTTTACCCCCAGGACACTGATGTTCCTTAATGCAGCATGCTGTGTCCAGGATGCACTTAAAAGCCAAGCTGGTCTCATCTACACTATAAATCCAAATTATTGCCTCACAGAATTTCCTGGAGACAGGTCTTCCACTCCTCGAAGCGAGACATGTCGGCAGACTAACCCTCACCACAAATTTTCTTGTACACAAGACCATGTTGAGCCTTGATGAAGCGACTAAACCACCCGTTGCTGGCAATGCAAATTTCCACGCGTAGCTGATCAGCAAAAGCCTTGGCCTTCTCGACGAACGTGTCAATTAATTGTGAAAGCGAGGTTTTTAGCGAGATTTTCATTAATGGATCACGTGTTCAATGCATCCTCAACGTCTTCATATTTTGCGATGTTTATGTCCATACTTCGGACACGTGTTCAATGCATCCTCAACGTCTTCATATTTTGCGATGTTTATGTCCATACTTCGGACACAGCCTTTATGCATTTCCCAGATTTCATCCAACCATTAAGGGCGTTGTGCTTCACAACGAAGGTTTCACAGACTTCTTTTCTGGACTTTTCACTATGAATTGCTTTGATCGAGCAATATTTATCCTTTTGTGCTTTCAAGTCAAGTTTATGTACATTTCAGTCATGGAAGATCTTCACCCGTCTCGTTGACCATGCCTTTGGTCATCCTCCCACCTCCATCCCTCTTGATTCCCATCCCCAACTTGGGCACAAACCCTTGACTGTCCAGTGCCTCCTTTGACGTGAAAGGCAGTATATAAATGCAATTTGTTGTTGGTATCCATTATGGTACAGCAGTAGACTAGGATCTGCACTCCCAGCATGACTTTTTATAGGTCTGACCAATCTAACATGCACTCACGAGCCACACCTACTCACTCACTGACTTGTGCATCACACGCAAGTGTAAGGGCTTATTGATGCAAGTGGCAATAACAGAATGCAGATAATACTATTGGGGACTTTAAAAAATTGTCGATAGAAGCATGCCGAAGTTTTTGCTGATGTTGTCAGACATGGTAAATTTAGTGTGTTGATATGCGGAGAAGGAAAGGGGACTTCACTTTTTTGTCGACACAGTCGGGATGTCGATATAAACTGGTCTGCGATAAACAGGTAGGACTGTATTAATTAATTCCTCTAGTTAAGAATCCTCAAAGCTCAATATCTAAATTCACTATAAATTGCAATAAACTTACCAGGCCTCAGTGCCTTCTCCAATCCTCGATAATAAGCCCAGTTTTCAGGGTTCCTCTCCAGCAAACGTCTGTATACATCTGCAGCCTCTTCTAATCGGTTCAATTTTAACAGCAACTCGCCTGTTTTAAGATTACACAATAGTATTTTGTAAATATTGAAGGAATTCATCAGATAAATGTATGCTCCTGGGGATCAAATTTCAGGTTAGAAGTTCCTACAAAGTATCCTAGTCACAGAAAAAGTGAAAGCAAAATTTTCAAATATCATCTAAACTTTTATCAAATTAGAAAACACTTTGGACCATGTGGATTTCAATTTGTGTGACCTATATACTTAACTTGTTTATTTATTTGTCTTTTCTACCACTCCCCCTTCCCCCACCCACCACCACATTTGGAAGGAAGACAATGGGGGCCAGACTGTATTACGGTTGGAAATAGACCCCAAATCAGAAAATTATGAAGTCAGGAAAAGCACATTGGGGATATTAAGTGGAACTCCTGCAAGGGCAGCCTGGATGGTGTAGCTGTGTGGACAGAGATATCACGGATGCAGCTACAGGAGCTTGCTGGTTCAAACGCAAATTCATCCTGAGTTTTCTGGTCTCAGCAAAGGCTGCAATGGGAGGCTAAACTTTCTCTAATTTGGAAAGTTAAGATCAGCTGGGATTCCTGCTCCTAGTCCCTCTTCAATCCCCTCTTGGTTGTATGGATACGTGGTGGAAGGTGGGGAGAGGTGAGGCTCGGCTGTGACGTCATCTATATTTAAGTGGGCGGACAACACCCACTGCCGAGGTTCACACGTCAACAAAGGTCATTTATCAGGGTACTAGAAGACAGCCTGCACCTGTGGCACTGCACCCCAGGAGGAGTTTGGAGACCAGGAGTAGAGGCCAATGGGTGAAAAAAAGTACAAAATAGTTTAAAACATTTTTTAAAAAATGGGACTTAAGACAACCCCACATATTTGACACCAACCCATGAGAATTTGGTTCTGACTGAAGATTGTGTCAGACCACAAGTCTTGCGAGTCAGTCACACGCACTGAGATTGTGTAGAATTCTTCTCACTTCATTTCGGTTTCTGACAAGCACATATTCAACTCCATTAAAGTAGTTTGCAGAAATTATGTTTGCTAATGTTGTTTTACCTCGACATTCTTCTACAGCCAATTTGTCACAGATTTGTTTATCATGATTGTCAAGATGATCCAAGGCCTCTTTGTACATCCCTCCTTCCCGGAGCACTTGGTTCTGATAAAGCAGCAATTCACTGTATTCATAATCAATTTTATCAGGAGAAGCCTAAAAAAGATCAGAATTATATCACAAATACGGTTAATACTTGATTAAACAGACCTATCCCTACAACAACAAAACTACAGTATAGCATTGATGCAAGAAAAACATGCAATATAAGGCAGTCTATCTCACATGTGAGGCATATTCATGTGAGTCTGCCTTTAACTCTTGCAAAATCAAGTCATATTCCCTAGACACTGAGATTTAACATCAGTCCTCCTTTGCTTATGTCTTCTATTCCCATGATTGTCAATCATGACAGTTTGTCTTGAATCACCCTACTGAGTTGCAGATCACAGTGCTTGGGAAATTGCTGGCAAAAATATGCGCCCTATCGATAGCTAGGTAGCAGGTACAATGCGCTGTGCTACCTCATTAAATCTGGTCAGAGGGCACACATTTTCCTGAATGATATTGGTCAATTCAACAAAATCTTATAATGAAACCACTTAAGCAGAGAATGGTCAAAGAGAAAAGACTTTGAAACGCTAATCATCAACAATAAAATATGAAGAGTAACAAGTATAACAAGGGAATTTAGACAACTGAACCAATATGTTACCAGGATAAAAGGATCAAATTGAACCCTTGGGCATCTATGTGCTCTTTTCCCCATTCCCTCAGTCAATAATCTATTGTGAGATACCGTAAAGCAGCATAATGGTACTCGGATTTGTACTGAGCCACATGTGACTCACGCACAACAGTGTGAGCCATACCAATCGAAATATATTACACAAGCGACACGTGTGAGTATCCAATTAAGTATGACATGAATCAAAGACATACACAGCAACATCGTAGAAGTAGTGGAATTACTACAACAAAGACATTGCATATGTGTGTATACACACAAACATACACATTGAAACCACTGGGTGTTTTTGAATATTCTACACTCAATTCAAACTCGCAAGGATTGTGAAATAATTCGTTAATTTTCAAATGTAACTTTGTAAACAAGCCATTGGCGCTAGTAAAGTTCCATGTGCAAGTTGCTAGTATTTAATTAATACGCATCTACACACAAAGAGAGTAGAGCCATCATGAGGTGCAAGTTATACTCATTTAAGTACATGAAAAACAGTTCATGGTAAGTTTGTTTAATATATAAATCTAAATCATTATATTGTCGGTGAAAAAACATACATAAGTTAAGTATACTTGTTTTGAAGGAATAGAGTATTATATCGAAACTTGCTCTGGATTCTGAAGTTCACACAAGTAAAATACACCAGAAAATTCAGCTGTACCATACCTGCTGTGTCTTCCTGAATTCTTCTAAGATTTTTGAAGCCATGTCATAATCTTCTAGTAGGTGGTACGCAATGGCATAACCAATCCAGGAGGCTCGCTGAGCAGGTCGGAGCTGAAGTAACTGGTACCTGGTCTCCTAGAAAATGCCCAAAATATCCTCTTCAATACTTCTGCACTAAAATCTAATCAAATGGACTTAGAAACCAGCACGTTTGATTCAGAAAATGTTATTGAAAATTAAAACTCACCCAATAGAAAGTTTAGTAAAGAACGCATTCAATTGAAAAGGCTGAGTAGATAAACATCTCATGGAGATGCCCTCAGTGAGTGGTAAACACACACTCGTGCCACTGACCTAAAGTGTCTTAATTATATTTGTTGAAAAACAAACCTATACCTACCCAGTCCTAACAATGACAAGGTCTCAAAGCACTTCAAAGTTTCTGTCAAGTGTAGTGACTGTGTATTTGTAAAGAGTCATGAAGTGAATGAACAGTAGTATTATCTGGAGGATTGCTTGACTGGAGGTTAAACTCCCTTCTCTTTGCAAATAATGTCAGGGGAGCGTTAACATCCACCTGAACATACAGGTGAGACCTTGGTCGTGGGACTTGAACCCATATCCTTCTGACCCAGAGGTAAGAGTGATTCCAAATGAGCACTTATTTAGTGAACGTTCCTGCAACATGTCATTATTTGGGACATCCTCCCGATGTGAAAGGCGCTATATAAATGTAAATTATTATTGTATTTCTTCTCATTTTTAGACTATTTAATATTAACACTTAATTAAAAACTTTGGGACCTTTGTGAAAATTGTGGAAAAAAATGCTGAATTTTTAAATTGTTCATATTTTGCTATCATAGGATTCTTTGCAATAGTTTCACTGACAGCAATATATTTTGTAAACGCGAAGTCAAAAATATTAGGCTAAGAGTAAAGAGGTTTGTTTTCAGACTATACTGCAAATTTTATACATCGAGTAGGACCATCAGCACAGACCGATTCCTTAGAACAGATATGAGCATGGTGAGAGTTGGATAAATGTGGTTTACATTACCAAAAGTACATTACTCTGATTTAGATTTTCTCAAATGTAATAGTGATATAAATTTAAAAGATGTAGCATTCAATCATCTTTGAAGCTGAATCAAGATTAATGTTTAATATAGTCACTTTGAATCCACATAAACATATTAATAATTTGATACATCTTCAATTAGCAACATCAAAAATGCAACCGCAGTCAGACTACAAATCTGTTCAAATGGACTCACAAAAGTGATCTAATGACATATATAAGACCCTATAGTCAATTGGTAATGTATGTGCAAGACTTCAGGGACACCATCTTCTGAGATCCAAGATAGATGTTGCCTTATAAGAATGCTGATACAAGTAGTAACAATGCTAAATACAACAAATTACATTTATATAGCACCTTTCATGTCAGGAGAATGTCACAAAGCATTTTACACAGCTGACTGTACACCCTTGGCTTTTGGGCGGTGGGGTAACTGTGCTCTACATCAAGTTATTAGAAGACATTCATTATACTACACATAAGTCAGCGTTCCAGACTCCAAAGCTGTTAATATCTCAGTCAGTCCCTTACACTTAATCAACTAAGACTATGGGAGTACAAATATAGGAGTTGAAACATGGATTCATAAACATTAAATCCTGGTGGTACTGGATTACTTCTGGCAGAAACTTTGCTCTACCACGATCGCCCAGGGGCTTCAGAGTTCTCATGAATCTACATGGCCCATGGTTCAAATATATACAAATCTAAGTGTATAACATTTATGACTCCCTCCATCTCAAACAAGTCAATACCACATGAAAGTGTTAACCATGAAGTGTTAACCAGACTTGTGTTGCCTTATAATTGTGAACAATATATTTATTTAGAGAAAGAATAGATGTCATGAGAACTTACCCTATAACCCTCAAGATCACGCATCTGAATCTGTAGAAGTGAAAGATCTCTCAAGATCTGCAGATTGTCTTTATCCCATTTTAAAGCATTCCGGTAGCATTTGATCGCTTCATCATATTTTTTGTCAGATCTCTGAAGAAGGCCATACACATGCCAACCTAGGCCATGGCAGTCAAGAAAAACAGCATATGTATGCAATGTTTCTATTTGCAAAGATCAGATGTTCTTTTGCAATTTGGGTTTTAATCTCAATTTCATGTGGTGGTAAGTTTCCATGCTGTACAATCCTATTCAAATTTTAGAACTCATTTGTTTTAAGCAACCAATAAATACAAAACACGATTGATGGGTTTCAAATTATATTAAAAAATGCTGAATTGTGAGGAGTCAATCTTCTGAGAAAATAAAACTGCATTAAATTTATTACCCCAGACATTAAACATGACTAGGATGTTGTAACTGACCAGTGACTATTTGGCACTCCAGAATGAATTTAACACATTCTATTATCAAAAAGCTATCATGTTACAATGATCTGCATTCATCAGCAGATGTTACGACTACATCAGCACAGTCCAGACAATGATTGTCAATTTGCAAGCCATCAGCAACTCAAAGTGACATTTGCCTTTAGCTTAATAAAGCCTTCCAAGCGTTAGGATTCAAGCGCTAACTGGGCTTGCACAGAAAATGAAAAAAAACTGCAAGCAAATTTAAGAGAAATAAAAGTATACTTTTTTTTGCCGTGGTTCTACTATTTTGTACATTTGCAGTGATCTTTTTCCAATTCCACAATTGCTGAACAATAGGAACTCCAGAACACAGCAAATGAGCTATCTCACTGCACTAGAAATCAAAACAGAAATGTCAGCAAAATG
Source organism: Callorhinchus milii (assembly GCF_018977255.1). Taxonomy (NCBI): domain Eukaryota; kingdom Metazoa; phylum Chordata; class Chondrichthyes; order Chimaeriformes; family Callorhinchidae; genus Callorhinchus; species Callorhinchus milii. The sequence continues at coordinate 29,486,152 of NW_024704742.1, read as the reverse complement.
CAGAGGTGGAAAGTTTAAAGTACTCAATGCAACATAAAGGCAGGCAAGGTTTTAAAAAATAAATCGCCAATTAATTTTTGTGTAAATGTGGAATTCTCACCTTCCGCACTCTAAAACTAAAATTATATGAAACTTTTCAATTGTGACCATAAGTCATAAATCCATCTTCATGGGCACATAAATATTGTATATGAAAATGGTTTCCAATGCACCCAGTGTCAAAATGTAATTAAAGTCCAAAGAACTTAAATTCAGTGATAACATTTTAAGATACTAGAGTAACAAACAGACGATTGATCAACCAGAGGTGGCTTATGGACACGTAGCCACAATTCACAATGTGTCCAATTTCATGAGAAATCACTCGGGTTTGGTTAAAGAGTGTGTGTGTGTGGGGGGGGGAGAGAGAAGGGAGAGAGGGGGGAGAACTGTTAAAAATGATACACTAAAACAAGAGCTGTGAATTTAAATAACTCAAAGCTTACACAATGCTAAAGAAATCAGAGCAAGGGGAGTGTGGAAAATGTAATAAAGTAATTACTGAGATTCATAGGAAAATTGGTGCCACAAACCATGCTAACCGATAGCATCATTGGACTTCATCTCCTCCTACTGACAATGCTAAAGCTCGACTGTCAAATAGGATCAAAGCCTGCATCTGCCTAACAGCACAATTATACAGGCACATGTAGATTATCCTTTGATCTACCAGTCACACATTCAACACAAGAGAAAATCAATTTCAAAAGGATACAGACATGGCTCTTCAGGTCATTCCTGAGGCCTCGTCGCACATACTCATATGCTTCTTCCTTCTTCCCCAAGCAGTTCAGAGTTAAGCCTTTCATTGCCAGGGTCTCTAAAAAGAATCAGAATCACCACATTTAACAATTTTTACATTACAATAATGAAAAGCTGTTGTCAATTAGCGTTTGTGACAGTCAAAACTTAGTAGTAAAAAACATTACTTGTGTACATTCTTTCCATTCCCTTTTCCAATATGTTCTTTTCTCTCTGCAAACAAGTCCCACCTAGGCTCATACATTTTCGAACGAATGAGTCAGACACTAAGCCTGAGCGTTCTGCTGAGATACAAGTTAGCTTGTGTACAAATTTTCCTTTTTTTTTTCTGGTGAATTTAACATCAGTTCTCAGAAAATAACTGTAGAACATACTTTCCAGTAAGCTGTGAAAAACGTTTTCCTTGGTAGGAGCGAATTCCTTCCCTACATGCTTGTGGAAACATGCCATTTCAGTGTGCTACTCAGCTAACATCATCTGCTAATTATACAACAAGCACTTATATAGCGCCCTCCACACAGGGTAGCGTCTCAGAACACTCAACAGTGGTAGAGCCTGACTCCAGGCCCCGGGAGAGAAGGGGCGAGGCCGAGGGATTGAGGGAGAGCGTCCTAGTGTTTTGGGGCATAATGGCCGAAAGCGCAACCTCTGATGGTGGGGCGGAGGATGCGAGGGACGAGCAGGAAGCCGGTGCCAGTCGAGAGGAGGTGGTGGATCGGAGTGAGAAGGTCGGAGAGATAGGGAGGTACCAGGGAGTGAATGGATTTGAACATGAGCGTGAGGATCTTGAAGTCGATTCATTCAATGATGGGGAGCCAGTGGAGCCCAGCTCGAACTGGTGAGATGCGAGTACGGAGTTTGGTCCGGGTCAGTATGCAGGCGGCAAGTTTTGAATGAGCTGAATCTTGTGAGTGGTGGGGAGTGGAGTGCACTTGAGTACATTGAGCGAGGAGTGCATTTGAGTAATCCAAGCGGGAGGTAATAAACGCATGCACGAGGGTTTCAGCTGCATTTGGGGTAAGGTACAGCTGGAGGCTGGCAATGTGACGGAGGTGGAAGAAGGTAGTCCCGGTTAGGGACTGGATGTGTGTGTGTGTGTAGGGGATATGGGGGGATGGGGGGAGGGGACAGTTGGGGATCGAAATAGACACCTGGGTTGTGAACTGGTTCGGTGAGTCTAACAAAGAGCCTAGGGGGATTGAGGAGTATAGATCCGCAGCAGTGAAGACGTTGACGGGAGCCAAGGGCCAAGGAGTGTGGCTTCTGTCTTGTCCATATTCAGCTGCAGGAAGTTTATACTCATCCAGGCCCTGATGTCTGCCAGACAAGCAGACAGAACATCGGTGGACCTGGAGATGGTACTGGAGAAGGTAAAGTAGATTTGTGTGTCATCTGTGGAAGTTTACATGACATCGCCAGAGGAAGCATACAGATAAGGAAAAGAAGAAGGCCAAGGATGGAGCCAGGGATACCCTGCAGGTGAACGGGCGAGAGCGGGAGGAGAAACCATTTGCTGAGACGAAATGGAGGTGGTTGGTTAAGTAGGACTCGAACCATGCAAGTGCGGTCCCACTAAGGCGGATGACGGAGGAAAGGCAGTGGAGGAGGATGGCATGGTCGAATGTGTCAAACGCGGCAGAGAGATTCAGGAGGACGAGGAGGCAGAGGCAGCCCTGGTCACAGAGAGAGGGAATGTCGTTTGTGACAAGTGCTGTCTCTGTGCTGTGGACAGCAAATAGACCGCAGGGGCTCAAGGAGGGAGTGGAGGGAGAGGTGTGACTGAAGTTGACCTGCAACAATGTGTTCCAGGACTTTGCCAAGGAAGGGTAGGTTGGAAATGGGCCGGTAGTGTTCGAGGGTGAGTTTTTTCAGGAGGGGTGTGATGACAGCGGTTTTCAGTGGGAGTGGAACAGAGCCTGAGGAGAGATACTGGTTGACCGTGTAGGCTAGCAGGGCGGAGAGAAGGAGGAGTTGAGTAACCAGCAGCTAAGTGGGGAGGGGATCAAGGTAGCAGGTGATGAACTTCATCCAAGTTATTTTGGTTGAGAAGGAGGAAGAAATGGGGACAAAGGAGTGTAAGGAGGGGGGAGTTGCAGGAGCCGCGCTGGAGGGAGAAGGCTGTGTTTATGGTCTGGGTGGGCGGGGAGAGCGGAAAAAAGAGGACAATGTAGCCAAGAGGATGTTTTAAATTTTTGAGGCAAAGAAGTCTCAGACCTCTTCACGCTTGGCGTTTGATGTGAGGATAGAGGGAGCTAGAGGGGGTAAATGGAGGTGGTGATGGACAGTGGAAAACAGCATCTTTGGATTGTTGGTTGCCTCCAGGATGACTTTGGAGTAAAAGTCAGTTTTGGCCTGTGAAAGGGAGAGGCAGTAGGTGCAGAGGTGCTCGAGCCACAGCTGGTGGTGAATCGCGAGGCCGGATTTCTGCCATCTGCGCTCGAGCATCCGGACATTGCAACCATTTGTTGCCCAACTGCAAATAAATATCAAAGAATATTAACTTACATGTAGAGTCTATCATTTAAACAGCATCTCAAATAACTTGACAAATATGCTGTTGGGCCCCAAAACAGAAACAATACATTTTAAGATGTTGACCAAAGTTAACATCTTAATTGGCAGTACTTCTCCACAAAGGGAATTGTGACAAATCAGTATTCTGTTTGATTTTTACGAGCACCATTTTTCCTCTGGTCACCACACACATTGGAATGAGATAGTTACCTATCATTCACAAATAGACAGTTACAATAAAATACTTTTGTGAATGATTAGTACAAACCAAATAGGATTAAGTTACCATTCGTGGGAAAGGACAAAGTCAATAATATCTGCAGTGAGTACTATTACCGCCCAACTGTTACATAATACTACTTGTATTTGACAGTGCCTTTAACATTGAAATATCCCAAAGTGTCTCACAGGTAATTACTGTGACGTGTAGTGACTGTATGTTTAGGCAAACGTGGCAGCCAATTGGCATTGAGCAGGATACAAACCGGCACAAAGTTTGTTGAATTCTAAAGCCTAACTATTATGAACCACAGATCCTGGATTTCAGAACAATGTTAATTAAAACTGATCCATCATGGCAGATTAGTACAATTCATTTTAAATTAAAATCAAACCAACATTTAAACATAATCAGGACATAGACAGCAATACAAAAGAAATCATGTAATACAGTAGTAATACAGTAGGAAACAGTCACTCAACATACTTGAGTGAGTTAATTAATGAGAATCGTCATGGAGATATCTGCTTTGCCTTTACAGGTACAGTATGCTGAAAAACAGACATGAAAATCTTTTCCTTCTACCATTGCAGAAGTTCAATGTTAAAACTGTTGATTGTCCAACAATAACATGGGTGCAGCTTTGCAACAAGACTTCCAATTCAGAGGCAAAAAAAATAAGGGAAACTTTTTTTAAAAAATTACCAATTCTCTAATTGAAGATTGGCAAATCTCTAATTGAAGAGGCTATAGCGCAAAGTGATTTACAAAAATCATAGATAGATTTCTTATTGTAAAAGGGATTAAGGGATATGGGGATAAGGCAGGGTTAGGTTATTAGCTGGAGTTAGATTAGAAGATCAGCCATGATTGAATGGCGGGGCAGGCTTGAAGGGCCGAATGGCCTACTCCTGCTCCTACATGTTATGTTAAAAAAGTTCTTAAACTGAACAAATTGAGTCGAAACATTAACCCTTCAATGTTCTAGACTTTTAGTAGCTAGAAAATCAATGCTGCTCATCTTTGATTTTCAGACCCATCTTCCCACTTCCTAATAAAATATCTACCAGGGATAGAATTTATGGTCTCAAAAGGACACCATCACACACTTATCCTATTGATAACTTTTTTTAAAATCAGATCAATTGATATTTTGGCCACAGGAACACATGAATATTTGAGAAATATTGCCAACACAAGCCAATGAAACAAGCCAATATATATTATATATGTATAGATAAAACTTTATACAAAACAGAAAGAACAGTAAGTAAATGCAACTCAATAGAAAGGATAGCAGTTTACAACATAATACCTAATAATCAAAAACAAACTGAGTATCATAGCTGTCACCATGACAAATCTAACTTACCTCCATGTTCTGCATATTTAGGATTGCTAAGAATCTGTTTGCAAAACTTCAACCCATGTCTGTACTGCTTGTGTTCGTAGCATTTCTGTGAAAGAGAAAACATGTAGAAATGATGTAGGGTAAAATGAAGAAAGCCCAAGACCATTCACATTTCTGAAAAGCAGATGTAGAAATCTTTTTCTTCTACCATTGCAGCAGTTCAACAAGAAAACCGGGAATTTTCCAACGTTAATATGGGCACAGCTTTGCATCAAAACTTTCAATTCCACAATCAAAGTTCAGCAGCTTCACTAAGCTTTGTGCCTTTTCAAAAACAAGTTAAATTAGATAAAATACTTCAATAGAACTTTTTTTTAAAAACTCATCTTCAATTAGTGTAGTAGATAATGTGTTGCAGCTAGTCGATGATCTGTGGCTGTGCAGTGGAACCTACCACAGAATCATTGCTCTTTTCCAGAATAGAGCCAACCACAATTCAAATTCTAAACATCTTGTTCCAGTAGCTCTGAAAATGTGGCTACAAATTGCTATAGCAATGATGCAGAACATGACAAAAAATTGAAGAGGCATGTAAACAAAACTCCTCCTGCTATTGAGCCTGCCATTCTACTGCAAACAAGTGCTAAACAAATGTTAGCTACACAGCTATAGTATTTCTAGAATACATTAGTATAAATTTATGATACAATCCACTCACAAAGAGATCCTAACCAGAATGCACTGAGCCAGAGCACCGTGTTCAGAAATCAGCAGAGAATAAACTGACTGAACTGCAAGGTTTTGCACAATCCATTGCTGTGCGACATTAGCTCCCTTACACATAAGACCAGTAACAAGAAGCAACAAGGGAGGAAAGGGGATGGGTAAAGAGAGGATAGAGCAAGGCAAAGAGGAAAGTAGAAGAGAAAGTAATGAGCATATGTGTGATTCATCCAGAAGTTCTCCTATCACCTGCACTTTATTAATGTTACAAACAATGGAACACTGTTATAATGTGGGTTCGTTTATTGAAGCGAAGACTACAGACATACCGGACAACTCCAAACTGCACAGAAAGCAGACCAATCACTTGAGAACACCAGTTGAGGTTTTCTTACAGGGCCAACTTCCCAGTCATCAGATGGCGCAGCTCACAAGAAGTGACACTTAGCAATCTGATGATCCAGGAGTTCGCCATTTTGGTATACCAGAAATGTTGTAGGATGGGAAGTAGGGCTGGCTTGCGTACACGTGGGGAATACAGAAACAGTTGCATTGATTTGCTCGTAACTCGCTCCTCTGCCCCCTTCCTTCGCTCAACTAATACTTACTTACCTGCTGTGCATACCCTGAACCCTTCACATCACTAACAATGGATTCAGTCTCTACGCCCCTTTCTCTGGAACTCCCCACCTCAATCCCTCCGCCTCATCTTGTCGTCTTTAAATCCCACCTTAAGACCTACTTCTTCAACCGCGCCTATGGTCATCTACAACTCTTTATTTCTCGCTCAGCACCCAACCCCACCACTGAGGTGAATAGCACATTTTATCTAGAGAATGATAGCTAGAACTCTTCTTGAAAGGTCATGGATCTTTATTATCTATCTACAGAAGTCAGGTGAGTGATAGTACTATGCATCACAATTTCATATTACTGAAAACCCATTGGAAGAATCCCTGATAAAATGGTACCTCTCTTTGGTGAATCTTTGAGCTTGTGAAATGGACATATATCCTTAAAAACTGAACATTATAGGTACTGTTATATCTGAGTTCCTATTTGATAAAGCTCTCTACTCTCTTCACTGTACTATAAACCATAAAGATTGTGCTTGTGACCTTCCCCCACTAGGAACTTATCTTGATCTGATCAAATCAGTTGAAATGTTAATGAGAAGATGTTAACATACTGGAAAGTGAGATGATATGACCAAACACCACACCACCAACTCAATAGTCAACTCTGGACCATTCCCTGGGAGATCAATAATAATTCTTGCATATGATATAGGACCTCATCACGTAGAAACATCTAAAGGCGCTTCAGAGGTTTTTCTGTAGAGTCTAGACAGCGTATGTCCCCACAAACAGCCATGTTTAAATTAAATAATCAATTTAACTGGAGAATTGTAGGCCTCATCGCCAGGAACGACTCCCTTCTCTTTTCGAATAGTCTCAAGGGATCCATGTGAACAGGCTCAGCCAGTGTAACATCTCATCTGAATGACTACACGCACGTGCATAGTTTGAGAGTGACGAGACATAAGTTAGTAACCACTTAATTCTCAAAGAACTAAGAACCCATTTAACCTTATCTGCAAGATTACCAATTTTGTCTTCATTTCCTTCTTTTAAGAAAATTAATCTTTAATTGCTGCATGACCAATTTAATTTCCCAATTTTACTCAAAATCAATAATCTGCTTCCAGTTGACTAACAATTAGTTAGTTAGCAAGATTACTATTTTAACACGGAGGATTATGGTTTTCAAATGAAAACAATTCAGAATAAATGAAGGTTCTCCCCTCTTTCTCTCCCCACCCCAAATCTGAGGGCAGAGCATCCTTTATTTTCCACTTTTTAAACTTGCTGTAAGTGCACAAGCACTACACAAAGACGAAGTATGGTTGCACATGCATGAAAGCCAGCCTGCTTCCCATGCTGCACAGTTTCTAAGAAGACAAAATGGCTGACTCCCAGGTCATCGGGTTGTTAAGAAGTCATTTCCTGTGAGCTGCTTTTGAGAAGACACTCTGGATTCTGCTACACTATTCTGCAAGGACCTGAGGGCATTTATAAACAGGAGAATGTTAAAATCCGAATTCTATTTGGGTGAATCACAGGTGAGACAATTTATGACTCTGTATTACCGTTCCAACATTGTGTGCTATAAGGAATTTTTTTTAAGTACAGTTTTACACAAATTGCTGCTAGTCAGTGGTACCTTCGGAATGAACCTTCTGATATCCACAGGAACTAATCATATTTTGCATAACATTTATTAAAAAACAAATTCCCTGTATGAAACCAGGAGGTGTTTACACAATTAAGATTTAGTGTTATGATGTAAAAGGACTATTATTCTCGTAATTAGTTTTATACAGTTTAACATAACTGCAGACATCCCCAGCAATAAGAATAATACCAAGTGGTGAGACATCAATTTTGCTCTTACTTTTTGATGTAATGTAGGACACTGGAGGACCAATGCAGAGTGCATACCTGTGATTCTTACTGACTTATGTTTGATAGCATTAATAATAGCAATACAACAAATCTTTGTGCGAGAAAACTCAAGATTACAATGTTCTAAGTAGTTAATAACATTAATTGATTTCCCCTCTTCCGTTTTGAATTTGCCAGTTCATGCCGAGGTAGTTGTTCTGATTCTTAGCTCAAGTGGTGAGCCATACAGCAAATTATATCAGGTTATTTGTCTATGGAAGACATCAGCAACCTAATCCAACTGTCAGCCAAGCCCCATCAGACAACCACATATACACACTTTCCATCAGGAATTATAATTACTGAATATTGTACTACAACACAAATCCTGACCAACTTCTCTCACACTGGCAAAGAAGCATTGTAGTCAATCATAATCCATCAATTTCTGCCGTGTCTGATAACAGCTAAGAAACTAGGAAATGCTGCTTTGTTGGAATGCTGTCCTTCAGATGAGACATTAAAAACTAAGGTCCCATCTGCCTGTTCAGGTGGATGTTAAAGATCCCATGGCATTATTCAACAACAACAACATTATATTCATAGAGCGCCTTTCTAGTCGGGAGGACGTCCCAAAGCACTGAACAGTCGAGGCCCGAGCATGGAGGAGGGAAGGCAGAGAGAGGTAATTTCTCCCGATGTCCTGGCCATAATCCCCCAAATGAAATTGGGCACTCACTTGGTTGTTTACGGGACACTGCTGTGTGTAAATCAGTTTGCTGCAATTAGCTAAAAATAGTCACAACACTTTACAACAAAATCCAGTGAATTGCTTTGAGACATCCTCCCAATGTGAAAGGCGCTATATCAAAAGGGATCTTTTTCATCAGATCAATAAGGAAGTTTACCATAAAGGTCCAATCAATGGTCAAACCCATCACTTAAGGTAATTAATGGAATAGAAGTTTGAATTAGCTTGATAGGCTCAACTTTATTCCAAGTGGGTAGAGTGCAAAGTACAAAATTGCTCATATTTGACACAAGCTATAATTCTAAAAAATCTGATTAATAAAAATTGGTGCAAAACCCTTCTGGAGTTGAGGATCACTGTTACCAGTTTGCGTTTGTAGACACTATTATCTGACAATCACTTTACCCTTCTTCAAAGAACAGTATAATGGGCACAAAACTGTGGATTACAGGTCCTGTTCACCCACAGTGGTATTGAAGTGTGTGACCCATCTACAGATAGGTTTGTACTGCAGTAATGGTTTCAAAGCTACCCACACGGAAAGACCACCAGGTAGTTGTAATAGCACAGAATTTAAATCAGTCATGTTTTTTTATAAAAACAACTAAATTAAAATCTAAAAGATTGCATCTTGTCAGGTATGAGTCATTACACAATAATACCCATGACCCAACAAAAGAAGCTAAAGTAACAAAGGCAGTTTTACAACCCGCTCGAAGCCCAAATTAGCACTTTTTGTTTTGCTCGTTGAGGAAAGTAATTAATTTAGAAATTCTACACAGCATGGAAATGGATTAAATGAACACAAAGCAACAGTTGCTTTGCAATCCTTCTCTATGGTTAAATCATTTTTTTATAAAAAAAGTTTAACTGTGGTCTAATTGTTCTATGTACATCATAAGGTATTGGACTAAAAAAAACTAGAAGAGGAAACTGAGATGTATTCAAATTATCATTTGTCCACTGGATTTAGGGTAAATTCAGTAGATCAATGACAGCGGATATGCGACTAATCCAACAGACAAGTGAACACATTCTGCCCACATATGCAAGATGATGCTTGTGCAAGCATTTTACAACCTGCTGTTGAAGTATACCACTTCCATGCAAAAAGCCACGGTTAGTTTACTGTGAGACCAGCTTTTTAAAAGAAATTATAAAGCTGCAACCATGACGCTTCAAATTCAAACAGTTAAAAATCATATATTTTTTTAAAAAATCAAATACTGGTCAGAAACAACCAGTTACAAAATGTGCATTGCAAATAAACAATTCTTTAAAACGTCTGAAAAATGATTTAAAATTGAACTTCCATGTTGCAGGAACCCAGCAACTCAAATTTAATTCACAGATTTACAAAATATTACAGCAATTTCAGTATTGTATTTACACGCACATAAAAATAAATCTCACAGCATTTTACCGCATATAATTGATTAAAAAATAAAATGAAGGCAGATGATGTCCATATAGGCAAATGTGGTCGATGGTAAAAGGAACTCAGGACAGCATCATCATTAGTGATCCATCATAAGATACCACAGAATTGAGCAACTTCAAACGCGTGGCTCGCATTTGGAAAAAAAACGTTATTCAATATCACTTGCGTTTTTGCATCTGGATTCAAAGGATTCTACAGTTTATTTTCAAAACCAATATTACTGAGAGAAAATAGGATTTACAAACATTTTAACAAGGTATTTTATACTGATTGCCCTAACATGGTTGGAAACCAAACCAATGCATACATTTCACGTTTCCATCCAGAAATTAAGATTACCAAAAAAGATTTATAATTACACTTCACAGCTCAATTTTGCCACCTTAACTTTTGAGTGCGTCAGGAAGGAGGAAAACTAAAATGAGGTGTCAGTAAATCATTTCAAATTTTTGTCTGGAACTTTAAAAATAGAGCAAATGGTGTCTATTTTGAACTTGCTGACCAGTAAAATTACTAAAATCCCTTTGGATAGTCCTTCGTACGAATATTTCCATTGACAGCATAGTCAAACAGCGCTGAGCATTTTAATTTCAGCCTCAACATTTTCAAACCTTTCATTCTTGCCTGATGAATTTTACGATGAGTACTGGACCATCAGACTCAAATAGTGCAGAATATCAACTTCTCAAAGCTCCACATAGCAATGCCCTCAATCAATTTGAGATAGTGGACCAACATGTTGGGGGGGGGGGTGGAAATTAAGGAAGGAAGCGATAAATCATTTGAACAAAAATAAGCCATTATGATGTTTTAAAATCTGATAATGTACAGGTAACAAGAAGCACATGGGTTTTTTTTGGTGAACTAAAATATATATTAACCAAATGCCATCATACAGAGTGCTCTGGGTACAGTTTCAGTTCCTCTAAAAATAAACTCCACACGTATTCTTGTGCTGAAATTCGTAAGATAATTTGACTGTAGAATTTCTTGAAAGTAGGAAGAAAATTCTGCAATACCAAAAACATTAAAGGTCACCAGAAAAGTTAATTAAGTGTTAAATATCTATCAGTTTTATTTTCTTATCGATCTGGTAGCACAGTACTCAAATAATCATCCCATTCACATCGGAAGGTCATCTGGATAGTCACCAGGGTATTTTGTAGGTGAACACAACAGCCAATTCTGTGAAAAGCAATGTCCCACAAATAGCCACGAAATGGATGACCAATTTTATTTGGAGGATTGTTGTCCAGGATACCAGGAGAAACTCCCTTCTTTTTTCTAATAGTTCCATGGGATCTATCATGTCCAAATGAACATGCAGGCAAGACCTTGGTTTATTGTCTCATCTGAACGACAGCACCTACAACAATACAGTGCTACCCGAGCACTGGAACAGTGTCAGCCTCGTCTATGAGCTTCCAGTCTCCAAGAAATCCTTTCTTTGCCTGAGGCGAAATGAAATGATCCCCGCCATACTAGCTGAGATCAATTAACTGAGTCCAAAGGGATCAAACCTGGACTTTTTCTGAATCACAAGGCTCAGTACATAAAGCGGTACGTTTACCATGAATCATAATGGTACCAAGAATTTTATTCTTGAAACTAGAACATACAATATTCAAAACAATCACAAACAGTCCTACTCTGGAAGTTAACAGACCATTCAATTATCACACAAGCAGATTTTGGTTTGGAAATTAAAATCCCATCCCTTGATGGAATAACCACCAATGCTAAATTCCATTATTCTAAAACATGGAAGTTGGAAAGACAAAACAAGGTTGCATTTCATGTGTCTTTGCAACAATACTTTATAGATATTTACTATTATGATGAAACTATCGTCAATGGTATCCAACTCCCTTCTCCTGCCTTTCCCTCAGCTTCTTGTTCTTTTCTTCCAGTTGTTTTATCATTTGCCAATTTAATGCAGCTCCTCCTGGTGAATGCAGTAATAGAACTAGGATTTCAATAAACGGCAATGCTGGGTGTGAATTTTTTTTGCACACCTGCACACATTTCTTCCTCACTAGGATCCTAGAAGGTTCACACTATGCCCATTTCCACTGTGATAACAAAAGTACATTGACAAATTTTGTCCTTTCAAACTTGAGATTTTGAGCTAAACTAAAATTTTGGTAATGTGCTGATGTTGGTATCATTAAATGAAAATGTAAATCCATAGAAATGACTATGAGGATTAACTCACTTCCCCAAGCACGTCACCCTCGCTTGGCTGGGCTTCAACCTCCTGCTTGCTCCTCGTCCTCTTCGCTGCACCATCGGCGGCCATGCTTTCATCCACTACACTACAAAACTTTAAAACTCTCTCCCTCAATCTATCCACTTTGCCCACTCCTTTCCCATTTTCAGATCACACCTGAAGATCTTCCTCTTCCACCATGCTTAAGGTCATCTCCCCACTTCTCCCAGCTCAGCATCAGGCTTCCCCACTGTTAAGCGCTCCCAGACTATATAAATTCAAGTTGTTGTCACATTGGAACCAGCTCAGCCCCAGGGAGACAACCTTTATTTCCCAAGGAGGATAGCAATAGATTACATAAACCTAGCAAAACAATTGAGCCACTGATCTCTAAACGAAAGCAGTATTTTATTCATCCAGTCATCACTTACAACAACTTGTATTTATAGAGTGCGCTTCCTCCAAAGACAGGAGAATGGTAGCAATCTTCACTTCTTAGTGCAAATATTCATGTTAGAATAAAAAAAAGTACTGTCAAATGACAGAAAATAAACTGCAATAAGGGCCAACATAACTCACGTGTCTGTGAAGTAGCTGAGATTTACAAGATCTGTGCTATGCAATTTGCTTCATGATTTTCAACCTCTATATTTTGTGCTTTTAAAAAAAATCCGGAAAAGTAAACTTTTCTATTAAGCCTGAAACAGCTGAAGAGTGGCGCATATAAATCCTTACCTTCACAACCATCTTGAGCAAACCATTAAGAGTGAGAGTTAACAGATATCCACAATCTAATTATAAACTGCTATCTCATATCAAATCCAATGGGAGAAACTTTCAACTGCACAAGACGTCAACCCAAAGCTGTACCGCTGGAACTTTGCGTTGGGGAATTTAATTTCCCACTGAACAAAACTGTAAATCAATTCCACCAACTGAACTTTATAAACATCAGTAATTCTTATTCTATAATTTCCATTTACAATCATGAAAGCCGCAAAGATTACCTACTCTAATGTTACAGATATGATTGCATACAAGTAGAGCAGTACAGCGAGTACCCAATGATCAGCTCAGAATATGTGCATTTTGGGAAGGGGAGATTAAAGAAAATATTTGGAAAATGTATTCCTAGATTTCTTCCTGAAATGAATAAATAAATGCTTAAAAGATTTTTTTAAAATTCTGCTGAATGTCAGCAGAAGTTCTCATAATATTTGTAATTCCCTGCCCAGTGTGAAAAAGACGTACAGACCTCAAAGTTTTGACCTTCAGTCTGTGTCTCAACCCCGGGTGACAGAAAAGGGTGCCAAATTGGCCTTAGGACCTTTGGCGTGAGAGTGGGAGGGAAAAGAGAAAGTGCAAATCACCCGGACTTCCCAATGTTGCTCATAGACCCCCGTTGAAAATTGCAGATGTGAACACTGTGTAACATCAGGATTTACCTCAACTACAATGCCCATCACCTATGGGTTACAATTGTGCTAATCCTAAAAATAATCCATTCCTTAATTAAAGAACAAGGTTTAAAATATGTTTTGGAATGCTCTTCCCCACCAGGTTCAGAACAGTGAAAGCACCTAACTCTAGCTAGAAAATGTCACCAGATGCCCCTTGGTTACCAGGGCCATGGTTTTCGACTCTGTGAATGAATTTCCAAGGTCTACTTTACAAGAGATTAATTTAGTTAAGTAGTTACCCGATAAAGCAGCTTTGAAAGGCCCCAAACCAGGATCCATACCTAACACCATCAGTAAAACTATTTCAAGATACAGGCCCACTTGTTTTAGGTCCAGCTGATTCGGATACCAGGAATCCCAATAGACAGGCAATTCCAGGCAGCGCAACCTAAAACAATGTGGAGGCTCAAGCAACCACAGTCTACAAAGATGGCTGCCATGAACTACAAATATCGCAGTGCCCTGATTCTAGTTTTTTGACAGCAAGTGTTGAAGTTTTGGATAGCGGATTAGCATCTTTCAATGCCGTTTTACAGGACTAAATCAATAGTCTGCAAATTGGCACTAAATCCACTCCCTCTTTGGGAGAAGGAGGTTGTAAGCAGGATCTCCTTGGGGTTGGGTTGGTCAAAAGATGATGTGCTTGACAGCGGAATGTTAGAATCAAGTCAACCCTAAGATAAGAAGCTTGTTAGATAAAGTTCAAGGTATGCAGTTTAGCTAGTTAAACTCAATCAAAATCCCAACACTGGGATCTCCAGCCTTGGCTTTCAGCAATCCATGTCTAACGCTCTCCAGGATTAGGTAAACAGGGCGTGGTTGCATACACACGTGGAAATCCATCAGGTTTGGATACTTGTAAGCATTGTGATGGATCTCCAGAAACATCAGAAACCCGCTGATGGTGGCTCGTGGTTTTTCATGTCTGGTTTGGGCACAACTATGTATTCAAAAGTACTATATATTATTCTATATATAGAATAAAAGTATATAATAAAAGTTGGGTGGGGGGATTTCAAAACGCATTTAACCTAATTTCTCATTAAGGAAAGGAATACATTTATTTTCATCCAGGGATCACAGCCCGTTGGCAATGTCTGGACTCACAAGAATAATACCCACTGGGGTACTAGTGAGTATTGAATGTCGGCTGAACTATACGCCATCATGAATAGATACCTAGAAGGTAAGAGAGGTGAAAGTAAGTACAGAAAAATTGTGGCTATCCACACTTCCGCTTATTTATATTGGGCACTAATGTAGAATTCACCCCAGTGTTGCGAGATAACTTCAAACAAAATTCAGTTGTTCCTCACATGTGAGGTTACTAGGGACACAATTTAGCCATACAACCTGGTAAATTCAAGCGTAACTTCAAGCATTCATACAAATTGATTTTTTGCTGTTGGTATTTAGACATTCATACTTTTGTACAGCACAATGTTAGAAAGAGAAAGTACAAGAGTGAAGCAGAACAAAATTAAGAATGTCCAATTGCCACACCGAGGCCTGCCGCAAATAATGGAGATAATTGGTTCTCCACTGCATCGACAAATATAGTCCCTTTAACACACTGACATCACAGAATGATTCAAGTGGCACCTGTCAATGCAACAGCACAGAGAATTCAGGAAAGGAATTCCAATAAAATTTATTTTAAAAAACAAATCTTTTTACCAAAAGACACACACACACAGTAACTAAACTAATTTAAGCATAACTGGTTTTGTTGGTGCAGTACACCAACACTACCAATGAAATCTGTGACACATTTCCCCACATGGTGAATATCTGAACTCATCCTGGCCATTTGAGGTGGTAACCAAGAATATTGAATTACCTCCTCCTAGGAACAAAAAGGCCAGTTATACTTTGGCAGCGCACTGTGAATACTGTTAAGGGAATTCTGTTAAGGGAATGTTGCAAATAGATCTATGCATTTTATAAAGCTAATATAATAGTTTAAAGAAGATAGAGGGTAGAGCAGTCAGTATTTCCATTTGAATAGCGCCCATTGGCTCCCCTTCACTAAACGGATGAATTTCAAGATCCTCATACTCGTTCATCCTCATTCAAATCCATTCACCCCCGGCACCTCCCTATCTCTCCGACCTCCTCACTTCCCAATCCACCACCTGGCACCTCCGCTCGACTGGCACTGGCCTCCTACATGTCCCTTGCACCCTCCACTCCACCATTGGAGGCCGTGCTTTCAGCCACTAGCCCCCAAAACGGTGGAACATTTTCCCTCAATCCCTCCGCCATGCTCCCTCCCTCCCCCTTTTTAAGTTCTGCCTGAGTCAGGCTCTACAACTGTTGAGCTACACTGTATGAAGGACGCTATATAAGTGCAAGTCGTTTATGTACAATATTACTTCAAGAAAGGCATTAATCACTATCCAAGTTTGCACTATTACAACCTCTGATCAATAAAATGTATTAGGATTCTACACTATACCTTCAACCCTGCAAGTCAGAGACCATGTGAGTAGCTGGACAAGGAGCATAAAACAAATCAGTACTTCATACTGATAAAACACACAGATTATTACCCTTATACTAAAATCATTACCGCAGAAATGCCGTTTAGAAATCAAACAGTGAAAAAATGCCGCAACAGCACAACAAGTACCTAGTGAACCACTTGTAGTTGTGTTACTCTACGCTATCACCACCAAAGAATCAACATTGGCTGAATAACTTCTTTCTGAGTACATGGAGCACCAACCCCTACTTATCAAGAAGCAACACTTTGAAACGTCACTTTAAAACAATGTGCAGAACATTACACATGTAAATATTTACCACGGTATAGTATTACTTTTCTGTGAAGATATCAATTTGTTTCCTCAGAGTTCAATTGTTCTTCAAGCTAGTTTTCAGAACAAAAATCACTTTACAGGTATTTGCATTCTACAAAGATATTTTTTCCAAATTGTAATTGCATGACTTCTGCAATAAAAACATGACAACTGTCGCCAAATATCAAAGACTGCCAGCTGACAAAGTAGAGAAATGTCAATCCTAAAATTAGTAGATTTAAGATTGTCCAACGCACTGTATTCATTTCTCATATTCAGGTCAGTTCCTTGAGTTCCCACAACCCTACCATCAAAGTACAAAACATCATTCTTTAAATTTCAACTACTGTTGACTGTCAATAGCAGACTATAACATAACCAACCACATGTTTCTTCTCCTCAAACGTTTTAACCTAAATGTGTAGCAAAAAGGATGTAGTGCTTTGTGCTAAGACTATATGGACAGTTTGGGAAATATCAAATTACTACCAATTAACTAATATGCAACACGATTCTGCGAATCAGTACAATTGTACAAAAAATTATCCTTTGAATGAATACAAGTGTATTCTTCATCATCGTACAGTGAGGTTAATACAGTTTGATAACATTCCTCAAGATTTAACTGTAGTACCTAAACACAGAAAATGCAAGCGTGCCCGAGATCAATCAGCATCTGATGAATGTGGGTGGAGAAGAAGGGAAGGTGAGGGAACGTTTTCGGCTAAGATTTTGGACTTTTTTTTTAAAAAAACAAGCGTTGAAAAGGGACTCGCACAGCCATTTCAATTCGGATTAAGAATCACAGACCTCGAATTATTTTTTCTTTTCCACAGACTCATTGACTTGCCATTCACGTCAGGCATTCGGTCCAGCCTACAAATTTTTCCTCCGGTTTTCTTTCAACCTTGGAAGTGAATTTCTGAACCTGTTTCTGCCTTTCCCTCACCACCACCCGAAAGACGAGATCTGATCTTTTCTATAGGCAGAACGACTTTTTCTTTTAAAAAAAATGTACAGATTTGAATCCAAAATGAACATTGTCGTGACTCAGGCCTATTGCCTAAGTGTACGTGACTTATCCTGCAGCCACTCTCTTTCTTTTTCTCTCTCTCTCTCTCTCTCTCTCTGTGTGTGTGTGTGCTTTAAAAAAAAACTCTTTTCAACTGCAACGAAGACCCCGACGTTTCTCATCCGCGCTCGGATTACGTCTTGTGGGCGAAAGAAAAAAATATATTTCTGAAGGGTGGAGGGAGAGAGAGAGAGAGAGAGAGAGGGGGAGAGAGGGAGAGAGAGAGAGGGGGAGAGAGGGAGAGAGAGAGAGGGGAGAGAGGGAGAGAGAGAGAGGGGAGAGAGAGAGAGAGGAGGAGAGAGAGAGAGGGGGGGAGAGAGGGAGAGAGAGAAAGAGAAGCGAAAAAAACACAGCACACACACGCACACACACACACACTTGTATAAAATAACGAGTGCAACAAAGCGCAGTGCAATCAGTGTCGGGGCCCGGAGACGGGGGGGGGGGGAAGGGGGTGGGGGTGAGAGTGAGAGGAGCGAAGGCTTTTGTGAAGCTGTTGCAAGTAACAAAGCCCCCGCGGGCTCCGGCAGCTCAGCTCCCGGCCTTTCACGTGTTGGCGACCCGGCCTTGCAGAGGAAGCGGCCTGACCCCCCCGCCCCCATATAACTCCTCCCTCTCCCCCTCTCTCCCACCCGCGGCCGTTGAAACCAGAGCCTCCCCGGTCCCAGGGGCCCCGCTCGGAGAGACGCCGAGGCGCAAGGGGCGGCGGGGGGGGGGGGTGGGGGGTGTGCGTGAGGGCACGTCCCATCGGCCGCAGGAAAGGGCCGGAGAAGCCGAGGCTGCGGCCTTGGTTAGTGGCGGCGCGCGTGTGTGTATGTGTGCGGGAGAGAGGGGCGGGACACGGCGTGTGAGTGAGAAGAGAGGGGGGAGGGGAGGCCGCTCACTCACTCACTCACAAGCCGCCGCCGAGCCACACTTTTACACCCCAACCCCTCCACCCACCCCCAGCACCACCACCACCGGTGTAAGCGCGCGAGGGTCTGGGGTGTGAAGTGAAGCCAAGGCCGAGGTTGAGCCCGGGGCCTACAGCTGTAGACCTCGAGTGGGGGGGAGGGGGGGGGACTAGTTGGGATCGGGGTGTGGTGAAGCCGAGCCCGGGGTCGGGGCCTAACTGTAGGGGGAGTTCGGGAGATTTGCGGGGGGGAGGGAGAGGGGAGGGGGTTGTAGCTTGTACCAGGTAAGAGCTCTCTCTGTCCCTCTCCCTGGCCGCCCGGCCCTCCCCGAGACCTGACACTCACCAGGATCCGCTTGAAGAGCGCGTTCTCCTTGGCTGGCAGCGTGACCGACGGCATGGCTGTCTGGCTCTGTCCGGCTGTCTGTCTGGTGCTGTCTCTGACGCTCTCGGGGAGATGGTGGTTACTCGGGCCTCAGGCTGGGCCCGGGCCGCTCTCTCGCGCTCCTCACACACGCCGCCGGCTCGAGCCTGCGCCTCCTTCACGTGCTGCGCTCGCCTCGACTCGCGCGCTCTCTCTCCTCCTCCTCCTCCGACGTACGTACGCACGCACGCACGCATGGATTTACGTAAACACGCAAACCGAACGGCTCCCTTCGCGAGAGGAAGGGAATGATCACGCACGCACGCACGCACCCGCCCTCCCGGTCCCAATGCGCACGCGCAACTCATTCACGGCAACCTGCAGGAGGGAGGGAGTGGGAGGGGGGGGGGTGCAAGGCACGACGGGAAGGCGGAGGACCGTTGCTTTGCTCCTTCGACAGGGTTGATGGCAGATGTTGCCAGATTTGGGCGGTTTTCACGCCCAATTGGGCGGGTTTGTACTGTTACTGCGCGTGAAGAAACGGTTATGGGCGGCTGCCTAATTGTGACAGTTTTCATTCAAACTTAACAAGAAGTCCCGTCCGTCCCCAGAACAACAACAACAACAACAACAAACAGCAAGATTTCATTTACAGAGCGTCTTTCACGTCGGGAGGACGTCCCAAGGCGCTGGACAGTTTGGGTCGGGACCCGAGCATTGGGGGGGTGGGGGGGGGGGGAGGGAGGGAGCGAGGGGGGGGGGGGGGGGGGGGGGGGGGGGGGGGGGGGGGGGGGGGGGGGGGGGGGGGGGGGGGGGGGGGGGAGGGGAGGGAGCGAGGAGGGAGCGAGGAGGGGAGGGAAGGGAGGGAGCGAGGAGGAGAGGGAAGGGAGGGAGCGAGGAGGGGAGCGAGGGAGCGAGGAGGGGGTAGAGAGTCGAAGATCTTTCCTTTACGCGGTCTCAACAACAACAACAAGATTCCATTTATTGAGCGCCTTTCACGTCGGGAGGACGTCCCAAGGCGTTGACAGTTGGGTCAGGACCCGAGCATTGGGGGGAAATGGTGAGGGTGAGGGGAGGGAAGGAGGGAGCGAGGAGGGGGAATGGTCAGGGTGAGGGAGGGGGGAGGGAGTGAGGAGGGGGTAGAGAGTCGAGAGGGGAGCTGAAGGCTCGGTCAAAGAGAAAGGTCTTGAGACCGGCCTTGAAGGAGGAAAGGGAGGAGGCGGCGAAGGCACTGGGGGATAGAGTTCCAGAGCCTCGGGGCTGAGAGGCTGAAGGCCCGGCCACCGATGGTAGGGCGGTTGGGGCGGGGGATGTGGAGGAGACCGGAGCCAGAGGAACGGAGGGTACAGGCGGGTAGGTAGGGGGATAGTAGATCAGAGAGGTAGGAGGGAGCGAGGCCGTGAATGGCCTTGTAGGCGAGGATGAGGATCTTGAATTCGAAGGCAATGACCTAAATTGTCCACTCTGCTCCCCGCAACACAACAGGCAACGCGTGATATTGGGCTACTTTTAGGCGGGTGGTTGGTCGACTTCTGGCAACCCTTGACCTGACTGACCATTACAAGGGGTAACGTGCACATCACTCAAAACACTCGACGAGTTTTCTTTTTTTTTTAAACAAAAAGCGTTGCCCAATTTTGTCACAAGCTAGACCTAACTGTTTGTGGGACGCTGTTCGTGGGCGCGATTGGCTGCCGCGTTCGGCCCACAAATCGTACGGTCCGTTGGCTTTGCAGTAAATTCGGACGTCTCGAAGATGCGATAAGGGGCTGTATCAAACGCAAGGATGATTATTGTTATTAACTGATCGTTTGAATTGTGTTGGTCGACGTTTTGAGAGCCCGCGGGTTTCCGGGCTGGCACTCTGGCAGCGGCGCGATGCTGGCGGGAGCGACGCTGCGTTGTGCGGAGGTGCCGTCCTTCAGATGAAACGTGAAGCTCGAGGTTCCTGTCCTTCTGTCCAGGTGAAGGTATGCTGGCACGACCCGAAAAGAGAGGGGAGTTTATAATAAAAATGATGGTTTGCGTTTGATGTAACGCTCCGAGATGCTACCCCAAGTGACGGCCGCTGTATAAACGCAAGTTGTTGTATAGCGCCTTTTCACAACAACAACTTGGATTTATATAGCGCCCTCCACGCCGGGTGACTTCTCAGAGCGCTTTAAGATAGGCACGTCAGCACATCTCAAAACATTTCACGATATTTTATCGCACTAAAGCAGGTGCAGCAACTGTGTATTTGTGGGCAAGTGGCTACTGCTTTCAAATAGACTGGGTTGAATTCCTAGTCGAGGATCAGGAAATAAAGAGTGACATCTGTCTTGTACGCTCGGGTTACAAAAGACGTTACACATAATGAGAGCTCAAGAAATGTGGAGTGTTGATTCCCTGGGAGATTCATGTGAACAGTGAACGGAACAAACGTTGTGTCTCTTGTGAGGTTGAAATACCACCTGGAGCTAAATGTTTAGTACCATATGGGAAAACCCTTTCTAGTTTATTTTTAGTGAAGTAGTTTTGTGAGATAATTATGTCTATTTATACATATACATAGCACATTCAAAAGGACAGGAATAGGATTCTTTTTACTCCATAATTTATCTAGGCTTTTTCCCCCAAACAAAACATACATCAATTTAAATAATATTTTTCCTCCTCAATTATTAAGAAAATCCCAATGCTATTTAAATAATCCTTGCATTTGATATAAATGATCCTTGCATTTGATACAGCACCTTATCGCTGTATTCACAGTCAAAGTGAATTGACTATATTTTGTGGGAGAAACGCGGCAGCCAATTGCGCACAGAAGTGAGCCACAAACAGTCATGCATTAAGTGACCAATTTTACCCTACTCACTCTCTGGTCTGCCTATTTTGTTGCAATTGTTCCCCCCTTTGTTTTGCAGTATTAACACCTCTATTCCCCCACTTTGTTGCAATCCCCCACTTTGTTTTGCATCATGAACACCGCTTTAACCCATCATCCCCTGTCCTCTACCCCATTTTCTCCTTTGTCTTCCTTGTCCTGCCTCCCCCTTCTCTGTTAGCCCTTTAAAGCCTCTCCCTCCTAACCTGCCCCAGTTCTCACAAAGGGTTGTGGACCCGAAACGTTGACTCACTTTCCTTTCTCCATAGATGCTGCCTGACCTGCTGAGTGTTCCCAGCGATTTCTGTTTCTGTTTTAAACTTGCTTAAGGTTTCGCCCTGCTGGGAATCAAAACCAGGTCTCTCGCTTGCGAGGCGAGTGCTCTAACCACTGAGCTACAGGACTCCACAATATAGCATCTTACAATGTCATAGAAATGTCTTAAAGCTCCTCGCAGGATGTATTGTATGGTGCAACGACTGCATTTTGCAGACAGACATGACAGTTATTTTGTACACAACAATGTCTCATGAGCAGGTGTGAAACAGATGATCAATTTTATCCAGAGTATTATTAGCAAGGACATCGGGAGATTGTTGGTTCAAGCCCCAAATTGACACTTTGAGCTCATAGTCTAGGCTGGTACTCCATTGCAGTGCTTATCAGAGCTGTCATCCTTCAGATGAAACATTACACTGAGGTTCTGTCTGCCTTTTCAGATAGATGTTACGATTCCATTGGCACTACTGAAAAAGAGAAGGGAGTTTCCCCTGATGGCTTTGCCATCAAGTCCCCAGATAAAATTCATCATTTTACTTCACTGCTGTTTAAGGACACTAATGGGTGCAAATTTTCTGCCTCATTTGCCTAAAAATAATAATCCCTCCAAAACAATAATAAATTGGTCATTTTCAAGCCACGACTGTTTGTGGGACACCTCTGTGCACAATTGGTTGCCGCGTTCGCCCACAAATATACAGTCAATTCACTT
This sequence comes from Callorhinchus milii, assembly GCF_018977255.1. NCBI lineage: Eukaryota > Metazoa > Chordata > Chondrichthyes > Chimaeriformes > Callorhinchidae > Callorhinchus > Callorhinchus milii. Next base: position 29,463,249 of record NW_024704742.1, on the reverse strand, counting down.
TACAGTGTGTTCTGTGAAGCGCTTTGGGACGTCCTCCCGACGTGAAAAGCGCTATATCAAATGCAAGGATTATTATTATTATTATAACATCTCTAATTTTGAATCGGTGGGAAGTTCCAATGTTCCCTATAGGGCTTTCAGTGAGATGTTCTCTGCATTCATACATTACAGATCCCCTTTTATGTCTACTTAATTATGCTTTGATAATTTGTTCTACGATAGGCAAGAACATTGACTTTCTTATCAAGAGGTCAGCAAAAATGCCTTTCTCTTGCCACTTCCTCTGACCTTGAACTTGAGCACCCACCAAAGTAGAACACATTTGTATTTTATTCCAGGAAGAGATTGAGCTCTTATTTTTATGACCATTGTAAACAGCTCTTGGCCATCTTTAGACAACTGCTCATAATGTTTTGAAGATGTGTCGTATCTGAAACGTTAACTTATTTTCTCTTTCAGATGGCAATCCACTTATTGTAGATTTCCAGCATTTTTTAACATAACATTTGTATTTATCAAGTGAAAGGATGCTGTATCTAGAATACAAAACAGACCTCATAATTTTTCTTTTTCCTTGCGTTGTGTAAGATTATTAAAGCTTCTTTCTCTGCTGTAAAAGCATCAACCAGAGATATTTACTGGTAGGAAATCATATTACTGTGAAAAGAATGCACAATAATAATGTCCAGCATGAGTGGAACCAAAGCTGAAGGGAGCACTTTCTAAGGTAAAAGGTGCAGTTGTTAGAAGAATGATGCTTGCTATCAGCACTTCCACTTGGCCACCTTCTTCCCTCCAATGATGACACAGATTAACTCAGCATTAGATAATAATAATAATCCTTACATTTCATATAGTGCCTTATCACATTGTTGAGACGTCTCAAAGCCCTTCACAAAAATATACTGTAAATTGAATTGACTGTATATTTTATGGGTAAAACGCGTCAACCAAGTGCACACAGCAATGTCCCACAAACAGTTGTAGATTGAGTGACCAAATTATTATTATTTTATTTTTATTTATTCGATTAATTTGAAGGGATTATTCCCCCTGGAAAACGATACGCCAATTCAACTAACAACCGGGTTCCTTCTTACTGTTAGGTGAACAGAGACATGAGGAGTAAGGAAACTTGCCTAAGGTTTCACCCCGCCTGGGAATCAAACTCAGGTCGTCTCACTTGCAAGGCAAGAGCTCTAACCAGTACACTACAGGCCTCCAGGTCTCAGCTGGGAGAGCATTACATTTGGCTCTTATCTTCCTGTGATATGGAGGAGAAAAGTTATGACAGGTTCCTACACCGACTTCCTAACCCTATATCAGCTTATTGATTCCTTCCGCTTGGTGGACATTGGCCTGCTTCAGCTCCCCCGCACTTCTCGCCCACCATTGGCAGTTGGGCATTGAGCATCTTTCCAACCCTCTGGAACACTATCCCGCAATCTCTCCACCTCACTCCCTTTCTTGCCTCTTTCAACCGTGCCTTGGGCCACCCTCCCACCTCCACCCTTGCCCTCCACGCCTCCTGACCCTAACTCTCAGCTCGGGCCCAAAAACCCCTGACTGTCCAGCGCCCTGGGACATCTTTCCGACGTGAAGGGTGCTATACAAGGGTAATTTGTTGTTGTTGTTTGCCACTGTCTAATACCTGCTGAACAGTGCAGATTGGATGTTGAAGGACAATAAGTTGGCGCTCAAATGGGATGGCTGCTGTGATTCAATATCTCACTGACAATCATTGTTCAGACTGAATGAAGATTGACCACTTAAAACAAGATATCAGAGAACTGTTAATATTTATGTGATTAATAATAATTCTTGCATTTGACATAACACTTAATCATGTTGTCAAATCCTTTCAAGACGCTTCACAGGATTGAACTGTATTTGTAGGCAAGAGCTAGCACCTTCATGAAAAAAGGAGAAAATTAGGAGAAAATATCATAGAATACATTGCAGTTAATGGTGCCCCATCAATTGTTAAATCAATCTATATGACTGAGTGGTTTATATTGTTGGAGACTAAAACATTGTCAAAAAATGCTGAATTGACATTAGGGTTATGACATTAAGACAACAGAGGCACCTCTTTTGTAACCTTCCTTTACTGGAGGAAAAATTATGAACTTATATTTATCTGAGAAATTCAAAACAAAATAATAATGAGAAAACTTTTATACGCTTAATTGACCTACCAGAATAAGAAGATTAAACAGTTTTTATGCAGAATGTTGATTATTCATACATTTTCATGATTTTCACTTTGACATTACTTTGCAAAGTCAATAAATATTTCACGCTACACTAAAGGTCAACGTAGACTGTTCTTGTGATTGGTTGATATTGTCTCGTATGATACATTAAATGTATGCATTAACTCCTTGCAACCATGCTTGAAATGAGCGGCTTTTCTCAGAGAGACAGAGTAATGGCCGAGGTTCACTGGCAGCACGACTTTACTGTGTGTATCCATTGCTGTTTTATGATGCAATAAGAATTTTTTTTCTCAAAGCTGTGTCCTTATCTTTCTGAAATAGGACAGAAGATTAATGAGACAAAGGCATCTTTCCTCCTGTCGTGCATAAGAGGCCCAATGGTATAATAATTTACGAACGCTTAAGAAAATGTTGGTTCCCTCACAGCAGGCTCTGTAATATTTGCTGTTCACACAGCTAATATAACCAACCAGTGCAACACTGCAAAGATCAATATTTAGCACCTTAGGAAGCAGGACAAATATATCTTGAATCCTATAAGCAATAAAACTGTTCACTATCCAGATGTACTGACTCATCTTTCAACAAAAGACAAAGAAAAGCCAAAAGGCCATCTGCCGACAACCGTTTTTGTGAATATTGCACAAAAATCCATAATCTGGCAAACCAGCTCAATATAAAATTCTAATGGCCAAAGTAAATTGCAGCATTTCCACAGACAATTTCATGACCTGTAGAAAAACACGAACACAAAATCTGCCTTCACACACCAGGCAAACAAAGGGATGGCTAAAGAGCTATAAAGAGGTAAAAGAGCTGATCGAAGAAAGAACGTCTTCAGGTGCGATCTGAAGACGGACAAAGAGGGGAACAAGGCAAAAGAATTGAGGCAGGGACTTCGAAAGGGTTGGACAGAGTGGCTAAAAGCATGGTCACCGAAGGTGGAGTGTAGAGGTCGAGGGACGTCAGAAGGCCCAAGCCGGCTGAGTGAAAGGGGAGGGTAGAGGAGTGCAGTGTGAGCATCTGGGAGATGTACTTAGGTACCAGGGTTTTCAGTGATTATGTCAGTTCTTTCACCTTTCATGGTCCATCATTACTATTGCATGGTTGAAGACATTTAAATTTTGCATTTGTATTCATTGATTGTCCTATTAAATTTAGGCTCCGGCTGACTTCCGTGGTTGAGGTGGATGTAAAGGGACCACCCTGGCAAATGTTATTTCAAAGCTTTGAAGAGTATTTTCTTTTGGTAACCTTGATTTGCATTTTCTATTCCAAATTTCAAATATTTTAGCTCCCCTCTTGTTGTTCATGGAATGCTAATAGCACAGCTGAGATGCTGCTATCACCTAGAATGATTCTCCTCATTTCAAATTGTAAAGTGCTTTAGATATTTATTTTACATGAAAGGTGTTATGTAAATGCAAGTTATCTTATTGTTAAAACTTGATAGTTCCTGAGGTGCTGGGTTCTTTGAAATGATTGTAACAAAATGTACTGGAGGATTCAGGACTTGAAAGTTATGTGAATACTTGAACATGGGTAAATTAATTAGATTAACATATCAGTTAATGAGATCAATTAGTACATTGATAACAGATTTACAAATTCCGACATCAAAAGCAGTTACTGAAAACTGTCAGCACTTTGGGACATTCTCCCAACGTGACGCCTATACAAATTGTAATTTGTTATTGTTGTAGTACTGTATATAGAAGCACTGGTTCAATCTTATCTGGAGAATTGTAATGTTTTATCTACTACACCTTAGGAAGGCTATACTGGTCAGCAATGATTCAACATGATGTTACTTATGAGTTATAGGATAAGAAACTGGTTAAACTTGGATTATGTTCTTCAGAGCTAAGGGATGATTGACGCAAATAATAAAGGGAATTGACAAGGGAGATAGAAATTGACTTCCCTCTCCTAGAGAATCCAAAAGCAAAGGGACACAATGTTAAAATTAAAACCCAGTCAGTTAAACATGAATCCAAAGACTTCATGCAAAAAGCTGTAAAGATGCTTCAGAAGATCACAAATTTGAATCAGTTGTGTTTAAAAAGAGATAATTAGGAAGTAAGGGCTGTCACATCTGTTTGTGGGGCACTGCGGCGCGCAATTGCGTTTCACCCACAAAATATACAGACAATTCACTTTATAGCATATTCTGTGAAGCGCTTTGAGACATTTCAGCACATCAAATGCAAGAATTATTATTATCAGGTAAGGGATAAGGAGAACGGACACTGGCACTCTCTGACTTGATTCACACATTAAGAACAAGCTTTTGGGTGAGGTTCTGGCGCCTGTAAACGTAATTCCAGGTGTGAGTCACTGCCTAAAGAAAGGATTTATCTTTGGTCCACCCATCATCAGCCTGAGGAGGATCCAAATCAGATTGAGAGTTCCAACTACTGTATGTATATCACTTACATATGGAAATTTCTGTGTTTGGAATGGAATGCGTGCTCTCTTGTTGGAGAACATCCTCTGCTTACCTGATTCTGGAGAATATTTGGCACAGGATAGCAAGTGCCAAGGCTTAGGGATCCCAGTGTGTGCATTGGCATACTTCTATCGAGTGTTCTGACCCTGTTGAGATTATTTAAATGCTGTTTGTGGAATACAACTCAAGATTGATAATGTTGATTGTAATGTTTGTTTAATATCCTGAGGTCTTCGCTCAATTACCCTCAGGGCATTTGCTCAGAAATATCCATATATTAATACAACACAAATGTGAATTTAGATAGCACCTTTCACATCAGAAGGATGTCCTAAAATTCTTAAAAATACTAGCTCCCAAGTGGGGCGTGGGAGGGGAAAGATGACCGAAAGTGCGGACAAAGAGGTAGGTCTTGAGACAGACCTTAAACGGGATGAGGAATTGACTCAGAGAGTGAGACAGAAAGGCTGGAAGCCTGCCCCCTTCTTGCTCCATATTCTCTTATGCACTTACATTATTAAGTGTAGGTTCCCCAGAACTCAGCATAAAATAGAACAGAAAAGAAAAAATTGGGAGTTGCAGCTCACAAACTGTAGCATGAATAGCTGGCTCTGTACCAAGAGGCTTCAGGGCTGTGTCTGTTCAAATTTAAATCAAAATATGGGTAGGGTGAGTTGATATAAGTCTGAACTTGCAATTACTTTGAAGAAATTGGACTTAGGACATTTACAAATGCGGTACAGCATGGAAACAGGCCACTCAGCCCAACTTGTCCCAGCATCGACTAGTTTGGCTGCGTGGCCTGTTTCCGTGCTATACATTGAAAATGTCCTGAGTTTAATTGTAAGTTCAGACTTATATCATCCCACTCTACCCATACGTTATTACAAGGTGGATCTTGTAACTCACCCCCATTAACCAAATTAGACCAAATACGTTCCACTTTGGGAACAAGGGTTGTCCCCGCAGACAAGCCCCAATCCCTCCCAAACTCTTCTAAACCCCAAATTGTCAAAAGGGCAATGCAGACCTGAACCATGTCTGCACGACTGCCCGAGCAAGTCAGGTAACCAGATGTGCACCCATACTTTGTACCCCACACGAGTTTTCATCCATTGCTTATTCTCTCTCCTACCCTTCCATTCCCCTCTCCCTCATGTGAAAGCCTGGGGTTAGGATCACCCTTTTTTTCCATTTGAATCCAATCTGCAATGTATTTAACTCAGAGCAGCTCCAGCTAGCTGCCAAAGATTTTGGCAAATGTGAAAAACACACCGCTAATGCAGCACAAATGTTTGTTTATAGCAATATAGATGACAAGATAAAGTAACTCTACTGCATAAATATTAATATGTGGGCATTTGATCCTCTTATTGATTTGGGGTCTAATTGCAAAGCTGAGCTGCTGAATCCTCACTGGGAACATCGAGATTATTTTTATAACTTTAAATATTTCTGAATTGCCCGTAAGAACAGCAGGGGATTCACTGAGGTTGCACTGAGGTTGCAAGGTGGATTTGTTTGCAAATCAAATACAATATCACCTACTTAATGGTTCCAATTGGGCCATACCATCTCTGTGCATCTTTGTAAAATTAAGAACTGCTTTCAAACACCTAATAAAAAAAATCAACTTCATTCTTTTATTTGAGAAACCTTTGCTGGGGGAAAGGGGGCTTCGTGGGTAAAATGGCTGTCGAGTTTGCCTAAAGATACATAGTCACTATTCTTGACAGGCCTTGTGAAGCATCTCATGATATTTAGAGTCACAGGTACTATATCAAATACAAAAAAAATCATTTTTATTATTATTATTTGAATTTGATCTCTCCGCATCACAAAGCTGTTTCAAAATCATGTTCTTGGATACCTCAAGTGCATGCACGCAACTGAAAAACATTTCCTCACAACACAGCCCAACCTGACTTTTGGATCGATGTCTGATGCTGATAGTAGGATATGAAAATACATGGTTTTCTATTGTATTTGAAAACAGAAGGGAACTTCTCTTCGTGTTTCTTTGGTCGTTCACCACCAAACTGTTTGTGAGACTTTTAGCATTCAAATGGCTGCTGTGTTTGCTTACAATAAGTCACTTCACTTAATAGTAATTACCTATGAGGTACCTTACAATAACTCTATATAAAAATGTCCTTTCTTTCAGTAATTACATTTACAACACCACAATAAAGGGGACTGGGAAGAGAATTTTTGTACACCCAACTCAAATAATAGACTGACGAGGGCAATTTCAGGACAACAGAAAGTTTTTCGACCAGGTGGACCTTTCTGCTGCCTTCGATACCGTCAACCACTCAACAACAACAACTTGGATTTATATAGCGCCCTCCACACTGCACGGCGTCTCAGAGCGCTTCACAGTAACGGATCCCAGGGCCGAGGAAGTTGACCAAAGGTGCGGTCGAAAAGAGAGGTCTTCAGCTGAGACCTGAAAATAGGAAGAGAGGGGATGAGGTGAAGGGAGTGAGGAAGGGAGTTCCAGAGCCTCAGGGCATAGTGGCTGAAGGCACGGCTGCCGAGGGTGGAGCGGAGGACTCGGGGTACAAGGAGAAGGCCATACCGAGAGGATCGAAGGCAACGAGTACTGTTTTGAGGAGAGAGGTCAGAGAGGTAGGGGGATGCAGAGGAGTGGAAGGATTTGAAGACACTCTATCCTCATCTATCACTTCTCCTCTCACCTCAACCTTCACGGCTCTGTTCTTGACTGGTTCAGATCGTACCTCTCACACCCCCTCCACTTCATCTCCACAAATGGTTTCTCCTCTAGCCTCCGCACCGTCTCATGTGGTGGCCCAACTCTACCTCTCTGCCTCCACCCTTGACTCCACGACCACTGCTCTACTGACAGAATGTCTATCAGACATCAAGTCCTGGATGAGAGCTAACTTTCTTCAGTTGAACGTCAACAAGACTGAGGCTGTCCTGATTGGCTCCGGTCAGCGCCTCCTCACCTCAGGCGCTGACAGCATCACCATCCACGATGCACACTCCACCTTACTAAGCCAGTCCGGGACCTTGGCATCTTGTTTGACCCTCAACTATCCTTTCTTCCCCACATCTGTGCCATAACCTGCTCTGCCTTCCCCCACCTCCGCAACATCGCCCGGCTCTGCCACTGTCTCTCACCGCAGGCCGCTGAAACCCTCATCCATGCTTTCATTACATCCAGGCTTGACTATGTAAACTCCCTGCTTATCTGCCTCCCCAACTCCTCCCTCCATAGGTTGCAGATCATCCAGAACTCTGCAGCCCGTGTCCTCTCCTGCACCAGGCTCCATGACCCTATCAACCCCATCCTCACCGACTCCATTGGCTTCCCATTGCACAGAGGATACAATTCAAGATGCTGGTCTTCACCTTCAAAACCCTCCATGGTCTTGCTTCCCCCCTACCTCTCCGATCCCCTAACCCTTTATCAGCCTGTTCGCTCTCTCCGCTCAGCAGGCTCCAGCCTGCTTCACATCCCCCGCCTCACTTGCCCCACTGTTGGCCGGTGGGCCTTCTGCCACTCTGCCCCCACCCTCTGGAACTCCATCCCACAATCCCTCTGCCTCACCCCCTCCCTCTCCTCCTTCAAGACTCATCTCAAGATCCTCCTCTTCAACCGTGCTTTTGATCTCCCTGCTTGCCCCCCTGCCCTCCATCCTACCCTACCCCGCCCCCCAGCTTGGTTCTGAAACTCTGTCCAGCACCTTAGGACGTCCTCCTGATGTGAAAGGCGCTATATACACAAATGTTGTTGTTGTTGTCTTTACTCAGTTGGCAATTAGCGACTGAAACAAGAGTTGTTGAGGCAAGGACACCATAGGACAGTGAGGGCAGGAAGGGTGGGTATTCTGGAGAGATGAGATCAGATGGGCTGTAGGGACTTCTTCATCCAAACCAATTTTGTGATCTTATGAAGATTTGATCATCTCAACCTGCCAGTTTCAGGCACTCGTAACATTTCCCAGTGTGGTACACTCTGAGCCTAATATTAATTTCACCAATTTATGAAGCTTTTCCCCAAAAAAATCTTGTAGTGATTTGGTGCTTGGCATGTCTTTTTGACATCTTGAAACAGTTATCACTTCTTGTTGTAGTTGCGAATTTTAGTAACGCTTAGACACTAAGTGGCCTCTGCTCTTTTCTAAACCTATCAGTGTGAGTCCCTGCTCAAAGGTGTCTCAACCGATTCAGAATTAGTCACTCACAGGTATTTCTGGTTAACTCCAATGCCCGGTAACTGGGATGTCGAATCAGGGTCTGTCCGCACTGCCGGAACTCCAATGTCGACAGCTATTCTTTAAGTCATTGATTCCTTTTCTTGTCTTAGACTTTTGCAGAGACTCGAGGATACAATTGGTAAACACAGCAGTTCTTTATTAAGACCTACCAACCCTAGGCTACCTTGCATACAAGAAACACAACAATTTAAGGATACAACAATCACAGAATTATACAGCACAGAAAGAGGCCATTCGGCCCATCGTGTCCGTGCCGGCTAGGATCAAATTTAATGACCACACATTACTGTAACAATTAGCAGCACAATACTACATTAGTATAAAAGAATTTAAACCAACCTGACTTGTACAATAGTCCTGTCCACCTATTTTCTTGAAAATATATATTTATTTGTAAATATAGTATTTGGTACAAATACAACATCTTTGGTTACATTTTTCCCATGTGTCCTGATACATAACATTCCGTTCTTTGCATTACATTCCCTTTTCGGGGCTGATCGTCTATACGGTGAGCGTCCCCTTATGTTGCCCTGTGAGCGGTTGGGGCCCCAGTGCGTTGGGTTGTCAGCGAGGCCAGCCGGATGACCACCATTAGACAGAGACCGCGAGGCACACAGAGCATTGGTTTTTATAGGCGCCTGGTCCCCGCTGACCATATGACGCGAATGTGAAGGCCTTTTCCCGTGTGAGCGTGCACGGATTTTCCAGGTTGTTTGCTAACTGCCTGTCAATCAAGCAACCCAAAGCCCAGATAGTGTTGCAATTTGGGGACCTCACGTCTGCCGTTTGCTAGTTCTTGCAAACAGCTTCTGCAAGAAGCTTTCTCTTAACCAGAATCTAATTATTTCCCTTAAATAATACTATATATATATTTACATATTACTAAGGATTGCAAAAACAGGGTAACTGTGACAATCTGCGATATCAGGACAGAATGTATTTCCATTCCAGTGCTTGAATTTGGTGCTGCATGTTATCACGTCGATATATCTTCTCAAGCATTATTTTCTGTGAACTGTAGTGACTGCATCTTTAGCGGTCTATCTGGAGGGGCGAGAAGGTGGGGTGGGGGGGAGTGTGTGTGAGAGAGGGAGAGGACAGTGTGTGTAGGTTTGGCCAGAAATTAAAATACTTTGTAGCCCAAAGTCCACCAAATACTGACTCAACATTATGCATTGCCTGCTATGGGGGGCAGAGTGGCCAATTTAGGTTCAGTGTTTTTTTTTTGCAACGGTGTAAAAAAAGTGTCCCCAAAAGCAAGAAAAAATAAACATTTTGCGTTTGTTCTAAACCTTTAAACGTGGTTTTTTTTAAAAAAAAATCAGGAACCCGCCCAAAGCCGCAGTCACAACCCAAACCCGCCCAACCGGGCGGCATTTGGCGGCAGCCCCCGGTCACGTGACGGGGGGGGTGTGGTCGCGGCCTCGGATCACGTGACGCGAGAGCCGGCTGGGATCGATTGCTCCTGCCTGCAGACCCTGGGCGGTGGATCGCAGAGATCGGTCGGAGCGGAAGGTCACACACACACTCACACACACACACACACGATGATGATGGTGACGGTGACCCGCGGGCTGTTCCGCTCCGCCGCCGTCTGTCACAGTGAGTAACGGGGGGGGGGGCGGTGCCTGGGGTAGGGTCACCCTTTGTGTCGTGGACAATGGACCCTCGCGATCGCCCCGCCCCCTCCCCTCACGTGTGGGACCTTCATTGCTGGGGGCAGCCATGTGACTCAGTCACCTCTGGGGCTGGAGGTTGTGGGTTCAAGTCCCCCCCCACCCCCCCCCATGGGTCAGGACTTTGAGGCTGACACTGCAGGGCAATGCTGGGGGAGCCCCACGCAGTCCGACTCGCCGTCCTTCGGGCTAAGCGGAGATGTTAGACCGAGCCCCGCAGCCCCCCCCACCGCCCACCTGGACATTAAAGATCCCGCGGCGCTAATGCACAAACAGAAAGGGGTTTCTCCCCCGGCGTCCTGGCCAACAACCCCCCCCACCCCCACCCCCCACCCCCCCAGATAACATGTGTGCACAGGAGCGCCCCCACAAACTTGCACGAAAGATGGAATGACTGACAAATTTCAATGTGTGGAATTGGGCGATAAAGCTGGCGACGGATCAGCCAATCTGGGCCTCATTGGCGATACTTAGAGGAGCGGACACCGGTCACCAGGGGCAGGGAACCTTCCACTCAGCTCCTGCAAGACAGGTGATCCTACCTGGCAGCTTGTCAGACCGGGCTCTCAGCAACAACAACAACAAGATTACATTTGTGTAGCACCTTTCACGTCGGGAGGACGTCCCAAGGCGCTGGACAGCGTACAGCATTTCAGACCCGAGCTGGGGTCGGGGGGGGAGAGGGGAAGGGGGAGTGGCCGATGGCATGGTCGAAAAGGAGGGTCTTAAGGTGGGACTTGAAGGAGTCTAAAGAGGGGGTGAGGCGGAGTGATTGGGGGATGGAATTCCAGAGGTTGGGAGCAGAGTGGCTGAAGGCTCTCGGGTCGGGGGACATGGAGGAGGCCGGAGTCGGCTGAGCGGAGGGAGCGGGCGGGTTGGTAGGGGGTTAGGAGGTCGCAGAGGTAGGGTGAGGCAATGCCATGGAGGGCTCTGTAGGTGAGGACCAGGATCTTGAAGTGGATCTTCTGAAGGATAGGGAGCCAATGGAGTCGGGTGAGAGTGGGGTAGATGGGGTCACGGAGTTTGGTGTGGGAGAGGACACGGGCTGCAGAGTTCTGGATTATCTGCAGCCTGTGGAGGGAGGAGTTGGGAAGGCCGACAAGCAGGGGGNTTTGCATAGTCGAGCCTGGAGGTGATGAAGGCACGAACAAGAGTTTCAGAGGCCTGAGGGGTGAGGTAGTGGCGGCGTCGGGCGATGTTACGGAGGTGAGGGAAGGCAGAGCGGGTCATGGCTTGGATGTGGTAAGCTATGAGATTTTAGCTGGTTAGACACCAGCAATACCCCAAAGTACCCTCTGGGGTCCCCAAGCCTCACCCATAGGATGAGTCTATGCAGGAATTATTTTGGAAGAACTACATCAATTAAACCTAACCGTGTTTGGCTGAATAATCAAGCATGTTTTCTGCATTTCAGTGTTTACACGTTCTGCCTTCACTGCAACAAAACCCGACTACACTAAACCCAATTGGCTGCGTGTTGGCCTGGCATTTGGCACCTCAATAGCAATATGGACTCTGGTAAGTGGTTCTGTCTTAATGGGCACAACAGATCTAACCAAAAAGTGGCCTCTGGGACAATTTATATTTTAGGTGATATTTTAATGCAATAATGAAGTTAGATGTGTCACATTTCTGTGCAGAACTCTTTATTTTCACTCTTTATTTTCGGCTTTCTGTTTTCTGTCTCACCTTTGCCATCTTTTGGACGAGAGGTTAAAATGAGGCCCTGGTCTGCTTCACGCTGGGGCCTCAGTTTAACATCTCATTGAAGGTCCCACAGCATTATTCAAAAAGAGAAGGGAGTTTCTCCCGGTGTACTAGTCAACAAATCCCCCAAATAAAATTGGTCACTCACTCCATGACTATTTGTGGGACGTTGAGGTGCGCAAACTGGCTGCTGCATTTCACCCACAAATACACAGTCAATCCACTTCACAATATATCCTGTGGAGCACTTTAAGCCGTCTCAATTACATGACAAGACACTATATCAAATGCAAGGATTATTATTTGGGTGGAACTGTGGTCAGCATGCATCTTACACTTGCAGTTCTCAGCTTCAACATTAATGTTGCAGTGCGTTAAAGTGACATTCATTGTCTTATGTGTACTGTATGGTATCATCATGTTTTTTTGTACAAAATCCAATCTGCCCCACCATTGCTAGGCCATCTTTCAGCCATTCGGCCCCTGCTCTCTGTAACTCTATCCCAGAGTCCCTCTGCCTTGCCCCCTACCTCCCCAACTTTAAAGCACACCTGAAGACCAGTGTTTTCGAATGAGTGTTTGCTCTGTACGCTTACCCCGCACACTACAGCTCTATCTCCCCTCCCCCATCCTCTTTTTTGACTTTTACATTGGGGAGCTGAGGTGAAAGCAGAGATGTTATTTCAGAAAAATTACACTTTAAAGCGAGGGGTCTGGGGGTTGCCAGAGGCCCTCAGCGAGATCTAGGGGCAGAGTATTGGTGGGTCTGGCGGTGACTCCCCACAACTGCTCATGAATTTTCAGCCTTTTGCAGCCATTTCTGACACTCATTTTTAACCCCTTTTTACTTTTTTTTAATGTTATGAAATAACCCATATATAAACAGCAACTGTAGGATTTGTGTCAGTGACGAGGAGAAGAAAACCTGCGGGTCTGAGACACAGCGAGTTTGGGAGTGCTAAGCCCCTCCAAGCCCTTGTCAAACACCTTCTATGCCCCCACCCTCTTCAGCTCTCTGACTCCTGTCAGTGGTGTGAAATGCTTTAATTCCTCTCATCATGAAAGGTGCTACATAATTGCAAGTAATTGATGCTTCCACCTTGGATGGATGAAAACAATCAATTAACAGCTTATTTCAACACAGAGCCACGGTAGGTAGGTTTGTGTGTCTGATGTACAATAATAGCCAGGAAGTGAATTACAAGGATACACGGTAAACTGATGGATTGAAATCATGTTAGCAAAATGTTGATGAGTATTTGTTGTAGCCTAGCATGATTGCCGCCTGTTCATCACTCCTGCTATCCGAGGGTGGAATTTGCTTTGTAACTAACTGTGGGTTAAAATACACGTATGCTGGAGCTGTGAGGTTGCTGCGTCCAGTGGAGCCTCAGATATATAGCTTCAAAATAAGGAGTGGCTGTGTTGAAAAGCGGAACAATGACAATGTTTGTATGTAAAGACATCCCATAATAATTCACGCAGAGGGAGTTGGTGAGTGACACGTAATAATAATAATCTCCAAAATAATACCCTATTTTGAGAGCTTGTGTGTAATTAAAGCGGCTGATATTTTCGGAATGTAATAACATTTAGAGTTACAAAGCAGAGCGTTGTATTTGCCTCACTGTATTTTCTCATGAACGTTTAGCTCTTCAAGCAACATGATGATGATGTCAAGGAATACAATAGGCTAAATGGAATCGAGTAACTCACCACCAGGTATACTGTAAGTATTAGTCTCTTGGGTTTCACCTGAGTCTACAAATAAGGGCTTTGACACATGCTTTGTTATGCGGGAACCAGTGTGACCGGTCATAATTGAGCACCTGATGAACAATTGCAACTGGCAGATAATGAAGCATCTATAGTACGGAAGGACCTTGATTATCCATAAAGAATGGGAAATTAGACTGTTAACTGTCTTATAACTTGCTTATGTGACGATTCTTCACACAGTGAGCCCAGGCAGTGAATGTTGATGGACTGTTTGACTATGGGGGCATCCAAGTCAAGAAGTCCAGGCTAATTCTGTCCTGATCCACCTGCTGCAGAAACACAGTACAGTTATTCCATTACACTATTCAGGAAGCTCTTTGATGTGTTATATTGTAAATGAAACTGGTTCCTATTTTCTTTTGCAGTGCTTAAAAACATGTAAGTGAAGGAAAGGCCTGGAGTCGAGATTCCAAGGAGCCATGGGTTAACCTGACTATGAAACTTCGTGGAGCAAGAAGATTCTATCCCGCAAATTGAAAAATGTACACAAATGTTTAAATTTCTTTTGCTTTATGCTCAAGAGACAGATTTATTCTGAAATAAATTAAGAGAAAAAGGTCTGTGTCTTGTTTCTTCTGTCCCTCACACAGTGTTGCATTTTCATCATTTTCATCTTAAAAAGATGGATTAAAAATTAGCTCAATTCCTACCCCATTGGTTTCGGATATCCACTAAGAAATTGTTGGTTTTATCAGTAGTGTATGTCTCCTGATTAAATTGTAATTTCTGGATCCACTAGTTATTTGCTGGGACAATGAGATGAAAATAGGAAATGTCAATGGATGCAGCAAACAAGCAGTGGTTTAGCAATGGCCTTAAGCGTTCCAAGGCGTCTGGTGTGAACTTCTATATAAATGGAAGGTGTTGTCGATTGGGATCTAGCTTCAGTTCAAACCCAGGTTCTCGATAATCGTCTTGCATCAAATGAGTGGCAGCTATCTCAACTCAATTTCCAAAACTGCTTATTTACAGAAAATTGAAGCGCTTTGAGACATGTCAGTGTGTTTAGGTACTGTATCAAACGCAAGGATCATCATTATTATTCACAATAAAATCGGTGAACCCACAAGGCTGTCCATTCATTGGTGTGGACAATGGAAATATCTATTTCCCTCTGAAACAAGTGGGGTTGAGTCTGAGAAGGGATTTTTCCTTCTCTCCCCCACATTTTCGTCTTTTGGTGCTGAGTGGAAAGTATAAATCTATGATTGACAGCAGGCTTTTCCAATTTCCTGTACATTTGCTAAAGGCTATTCATATGTGAATCTAAGTAATAAGTGTTGTTGACTATCTGACCATGACAGGAGCATCGCAGTCAATCCTTGAGAGACATTGTTCAAGTCTCCTCTGAAGGCATCAGCACTGAGTTCTCAATCCAATGTGGTTATTCACAATAAGAAAAGTATATTGGCAAGAAATAAGAACAGTCAAAAGGTGGGTGTGCACACTGCCTGGAATCCACAAGAAGAAAATGTTTGTATGCACAAGGTATGGAGAATGGCTAGCACTATAAAACTGAACTCCAGCCAATCTCTCTGCCTTCAGGAGAGAGAGTCAACAGAGACTGAGAATTGATGCAAAAAAAGTAGATTTTATAGACTAATAATCCTTGTATTTAATGTGCCTTTTATGTCGGGACAACATCTCAGAAACTCACAGGATTTACTGTAATATGCAGTGACTATTTTGTAGGTGAATAAAATATTTTTATAGAAGACTATCTGGCTCACTGTTGCTGCACTGGTGCCAGCTCCCACAGGAGGATCTTTTTGATACCATCCCCTGCTCTTTCCACATACCCATTAACATTATTTTTCCTCAAGTACAGGATGACCAAAAAGTTGTGCTACCATTAAAATGTCTAATAAGTTTTAAAGAAATGGTTTTTTTTAGATAATAGGGTAGTTGCAAATTAAGGCTTTTTGCAAATTAAGGCTTTGTGGTCACCATGTATTTACTTAATTCCTCATTTAAATGTTTGTATACTTGGCTAATCAATTGGGAATAGATCAACTTACTTCTAATCCTGAGAGAGTCTCTAATATTAAACAGTGATGTTAAATAAATTGCTTTTTAATGAAGGCACATCTTTTTAATCTTGCTCACCCAAGCTCCCATCCTTGACTGTCTATGGGTCGTTTGTGGCATCATTCAGTGTAAACCAGTCTACACTGTGTAATTTAACAGGAGCAGGCTCAGGTTGTACACATCAGACACATCTGCATATTGATAAATAAATATTGGTCATTCATGTCACAGCTGTTTGTGGGACATTGCTGTGTGCAAATTGGCTGCTGTGTTTGCCTGTAAAATACAGTCACCTCACTTTACAAAACAATAATAAATTGGTCATTTTCAATCCATGACTGTTTGTGGGACATTGCTGTGCGCAATTGGCTGCCGCGTTTAGCCCACAAATATAGTCAAGTCACTTTACTGTATATTCTGTGAAGCGCCTTGAGACATCTAGCAGACGTGAAAAGCGCTATATCAAATGCAAGGATTATTATTATTATTTACTATGTGTCAGTCTTGCTCAGTGGTAGCGTTCTCACCTCTGAACCCAGAACCTCAGAAGGGTACAAGCCACATGTTGGAACGTGGAATCACACAGTCTTAAGATCACATCCCGGTGCAGTGCTGGGAGTGTGTTACATTATCAGAGGTGCCTCCTTCGGATGAGACGTTAAGCCCAGGTCGCATCTGCCTATTCAGGTGGACGTTAACGATTCCCACTATTTGAAAAGAAAAGGGAGTTTCTCCTGGTGTCCCTGACCAACAGTGCCCCAGATTTTAAAATAATTGGTCACTCGTTCCATGGCTGTTTGTGCCAAATTGCCGTGTGCAAGACCGGCTTCTGCATTTCGTCCGCAAAATATACGCAGTCGTTCGATTTTAAAATAAATCACGTGAAGTGCTGAGTGACAATGATAAGGTACTGTATCAAATGCAAGGATTATCGCAAATAATAACAGTGGGAATACAACGGCGGTCAAAGGTATTGGGAATGCTGTTTCAGTGGAACTTGTCATCTGCTGTGTTATATTTCCAGCTGTGGAACAGCTGGAGCAGATTCAAGTACAATGCAGCAAAGCAAGGTTAACGTTTTATTTATTATAAGAGCCACGAGCAAATGTTGTAATCAGATTTGCAAAGCAGGAGGGACTGTGCTATGTTGTTGCTGCCACATTGGTGCCTGTGCTGGATGTGACGTTATTGTGGGAGTGAGCTGAGAGACACACAGTCACTCACTCTCACTCACTCACACACACATCTGCTTTACTCTGGCAGTGGGATCTCTCTCACCACAGACAAGAACTCCCGAATAGACGCGATGTACCTCTGCAGGACAGCATTGCACAGACTCTCCCCACTGGCAAAACCATCCTCCTCTTCCCGACTCGTCAGGGATGTGTACAAAAACCGTGAGTATTGCGATGCAGCAAAATAGATGGGACCATTTGACCCCCTGAGAGGGCACAGGGGCTGACTTGCCTCTCCAGAGAGAACCCCCTTTAAATCCATGCACCGTGTTGGTCTCTCTTCCCACCTGTCCACTTTGCAAGGAATTTGACTCCCAAGACGGAGGATTACAATTGCAGTAATAATCTACTTCATGTGAAGTATAGTCCACTGTTGGTGCATTTGCAATCCGTTGTGTTGAAAGCCACAGGAAAGCTCGCAAAAGCATCAGTGTATTTGCTGGGCAGATGCTGCAATGATTGCAAATACCCTGTGTAGGAGAGCTGAAGGTCACTGGCTCGGTTCTGAAGGCTGATCCCTATTGCAAACGAAATCCCTATCGAGGAAAAACACGCACAGAGGGTTTTTTAGTATTCGCTGAGGATTTTATGTAAGAGCTGGAAATGCAACTTGTGTTTTTATTGCTTGTTATGAAATCCCAAGTCATTTTGCCCCCAAGCGCTGAGCTGTGCTAAGCAGAGTCAGCAATTTAAACCAGATCGACCAGAAAGGATTGAATCTAACGTTCTCATGCCTGCAATATCCAGAGTGATGCATTTGTACCTTATATGATTTGAAGTTTTGTGCAAGACAGACAAAACAAGTATAAAGAGTTCTGTAGCTCAGTGGTTAGAGCACTCGCTTTGCAAGTGAGAGACCTGAGTTTAATTCCAGGCAGAGGGCGAAACCTTGGGCAAGTTTCCTTACTCCACACAGAGCCTAATAATAATCCCTCCAAAAAACCAAAAACAATAATTAAATTGGTCATTTTCAATCTACGACTGTTTGTGGGACATTGCTGTGCGCAATTGGCTGCCGCGTTCGCCCACAAATATACAGTCATTTCACTTTACAGTGTGTTCTGTGAAGCGCTTTGGGACGTCCTCCTGACGTGAAAAGCGCTATATCAAATGCAAGGATTATTATTATTATTATTATTATAAAACGTGCTTTGCCTGGCAAAACTGAAAGGGAGAAATAGTGTGTGTGTGTGTGTGAGAGAGTGTCAGTGAGAAATAAGCAAACGTTTACCAATGTGTGAGAAAACATCTGTGAGAAAGATATAGATGTGTTTGTATATTTTTTTTTTGGGGGGGGGTCAACCATCACCATGCTTAAGAGTATCCAAACCAGAGCATTTCATGTATCCCACCGACACATGGAAATTTCCGAGATATTTATTGGAATGGAATGCACACCGTCTCCCTCGAGAGACACATTCCCGCTTACCTAATTCCAGAGAGTATTAGGGGCAGGTTGCCACTGATATCGCTGTATGACAAGCTTTCCCGCTGCTTGTCCAGTTAGGGCCACTCTGCCTATTAGGGCTTTAGTTTGCAGTATTAAGAGGAGCTGAGGGGATGACTAGTCTGGCCTTCTGGGTCCTCATGATAAGCCAGGCTGGCCGTGCTGTTATCAGCTGTGGCCTGGAATACTGTAAGAGGAGGGTTTTGAGGCGGGACTTGAAGGAGGCTAAGGAGGGGGCGAGGTGGAATGATTGGGAGATGGAATTTCAGAGGTTGGCTGAAGGGTCTTCCGCCAATGGTGGGGCGGGTGGGTCGGGGGACATGGAGCAGGCCAGAGCCGGCTGAGCAGAGGAAGCGGGTGGGTTGGTAGGGGGTTAGGAGGTTGCAGAGGTAGGGTGGGGCGAGGCCATGGAGGGCTTTGTAAGTGAGGACCAGGATCTTGAACTGGATCCTCTGAAGGATAGGGAGCCAATGGAGTCGGACGAGAGTGGGGGCGATGGGGTCATGGAGTTTGGTGCGGGAGAGGACACGGGCTGCACAGTTCCAGCTCCTTGGGACGTCCTCCTGATGTGAAAGGCGCTTTATAAATGGAATCTTGTTGTTGTTGTTGTTGTTGTTCTGGATTATCTGCAGCCTGTGGAGGGAGGAGTTGGGAAGGCCGACAAGCAGGGCGTTTGCATAGTCGAGCCTGGAGGTGATGAAGGCATGAACAAGAGTTTCAGTGGCTTGAGGGGTCTACGAAGAGCGCCACAGAGGGCTGGCTCGATTCCTACAATCAGTTTCCAAACACGTCACCTTGGAGCAGTTTAGCTTCAAGGACACACCACTTGAAAACGTTTTTTTCAATTACTGTATTGAAAAGTGTAGCATTGCAGGAAGTCAAATTGTATTTAGGTACAGTGTAGCTTATACTTTCTTAATGTAGTTTGACAATAAAGCTTCAATACTTTGTAACACGTGTCTGCAATCTCCTGGTAAATACCAAACAAAGAAGCAAACAGAACGCTATATAAATTAACTGTTGCAAAAATGCTCTTTGTAGAGTTCTGATTGAACTCTAGTGGTAGTGAAAGACACTTGTGTGAAGAGTTTACAAGCATGTTTTACAAATTATCAATGTAAAACAAACCGTCCTTTCCTTGAATGGTTAGTTGATGTACCATTTACAGCAACACAACCAACGCAAGAATTGTTTCACAGTTGCTCCCCCCAAAATGTTCTAATAATTAAAAAAAATTATGCAGATATTTTTCAACATTCAGGATCAACTTTGATTACATGGGGGAAAATAGTTATCCCATGGTGTAGCTATTTGTGATTGATTATAAAATATCAAGTTATAGGTTGTTGTTTGAATTACTGCTTACGGCTGTTGCTCATTTGCTGTTTTCTTAAAATACATTTGTTCCTGGTTGGTGGTTTATGCGGTGACTCACAGCATTGAGGTATAAGTCCTGGCCAACAATCCCCCAAATAAAATTGGTCACTCATTTCACAGCTGTTTTTGGGACACTGCTGTGCGCAACTGGCTGCTGCATTTTGCCCACAAATCACAGTCAATCCACTTTACAGTATATCCTATAAAGCACTTTGAGATGTCTCAACAACGTAATAAGTGCCATATCAAATGGAAGGATTATTATTATAGTAACTCATCATTATTAAGTACTCAATGTCAACAGATTGACACCCAAGTAGAGAGCTGTCTAATGAGGATTTACAGCAAGACTTTGAGAAAGTGCTAGCTGCATTTTTGTTTTGTTCTATTTATATCTTTTCTACAACCTTGTAAACAGCAAATGCAAAGCAATCAAGAGAGAACAAAGTTTATGAACCACTGTGAGCCAGTCCCTCAGATCTGTAACAAAGGTGACCTGTCCATGTGTTCCAACAGTCCAGTTCTTGCATTGCTTTGAGTGTCAGTCAAGCCTACAAACTCAAATTCCGACATGAGGCTTGAACTCACTCTTCTGACCCAAAGCCAAGTGTACTGAAGCAGGCTAACACTTCCTCCTTAACTGGATTATGTCTGGAAAAAACTTTTCTTCCAAAATCAAAACAAAAATCCAATGGGACACGATAAATAATGCATGATAGATGCTTGGGCATGATTACAAGGCAATAATTCAATTGCAGAGCTTCAGGTATTTTTATGCAGAGAAGTGGATAGTGAGGAGTGATTGTAGCGCAATTTTTCCCCAAACTGCCATATAATTTCCCACGAAGAATGTTACCAGATGAGATGCTCCAAGATCTTAAAACAATTCTGCTCTTAAACCGACAGTTTTGTACCCTGGCTGATTTGCAGGGCAATCGAACCCTCCCCCCATTGAAGATGTCTTTGCTATGGAGTTAAGTCTCCAACCAAATCCTATATAAATTAACACTGGTGTTAGTTTTGAAACGCTGCAAACCTTGGCTCCATGTGTCCTACCCTTTGATGCCATTGGCCAGACTGGGCATAACTTGTTTTTTTACATGCTCTGCTTATACCAACTGGTTAGAGTGCTTATAAATGCTAAAATTAAAATTTCAGTCTATCTGATAATGAAAAGTCACTCTTAATATGGAAAATGATACATTTGTTTGAAAGATGTTCCTTATGTAGCAAAGCTTTCCTAACAATATGTATTGTCTGACGCCTCAACAGTACGTTCTTTTGCAACTCTAAAAAAGCGATAATAATAATAATAATCCTTGCATTTGATGTAGCGCCTTATCACATATTCAAGACGTTTCAAAGTGCTTCACAGAATATACTGTAAAGTGAATTGACTGTATATTTTGTGGGCGAAACACGGCAGCCAATTGCGCACAGCAGTGTCCCACAAACAACCCTGGATAGAAGTAATAAATCCTAAGTTTACATCTTTCATTCAGTGTTCCACTCCTAACTTTATTGGACAGTCTGTTCCCAACAAGATGGAATGAACCAACTCCAGTTGAGTCAGGGATTAAAAGAGGGATAATGTGAAAAGATCTACATGTTTCTAAATGGGCATGGTGGGATGCTCTTTATAATGTCTTTGCAGTTATATAAACCCTATATAACAGGGAGGGGTATGTAATGGGTTAGATATGCTACTACTTTTTTGTATAAGAAAAACTTATTACAATTAATTATTATTAAACTCTTCAACATCTAGCATCTTGGGACGTCCTCTTTTCGTGAAAGGCATTATATAAATTAAATTTGTAGTAGTTGTTATAAATCTGAACGGATGTGAAAAGATCCATCTGTTCATTTCAATCACACCGTGAAGTAAAGTAGCCAACCATTAGCTCACCCATTCTGACTACATAACTGTAATATGCCCTGTTATATATTCTGTTCAAGATAGGGTGTTAGGTTGAACATTAGTACAATGTGGGGACACGTAAGATACATTAAAGAGGGGTGCCTCAGGGATCCGTTCTGAGGCCTTTTCTCCTCCTTGTATATATTAATGATCTGGATTCCCAGACCTAATGTAAAGTAGTTAAAATTTCAAATGACACCAAATTGGGAGGAACAGTGGAATCAAGAGGCAGCAAAATCTTATGGAGTTTGATGGGTGTGCATATGGGATGATGACTGGCAAGTACAGTTTAATACAGATAAATGCAAAGTACTAAACATAAAAAGTAAGAATAGGAAATAAATGCACTCCATGAATGGGATAGAACTTGCCACGGGGGAAGCTGAAAGAGATCTAGGAGTGTTCGTTGACTCATTGCTCACCATGTCAGAACAGTGTGAGGCAACAATAAACCAAACACAAATGTGCTGGGCTATATTGCCACACCAGCTGATTTTTTAGATCCCCAGATATCATACTCAAACTGAATAGTTCTCTGGTCAGGCATTACCTACATATAGATCTGGTCATTGTGACATAAGTAGGCAGACCAGGCCCTCGAGACAGTGCAGAAGAGAGCATCAAAGATGATCCCAGTGTTAAAAGAATGAGCTATGAGCAACGATTAGACAAGCTGCAGTAAATAATTCAGTCTTGAAAGAAGATGTTTCAGAGGGGACCTTATATATGTATATACAATTTTAAATGGGATTTAGAAGTCAAGATCTATATTTCTGATAGGAGAAAAAGAGATTTTGAATCGCAAACAACAACTTTAGGATAATACCAGGAAATATTTCTTTGCCCAGAAAGTAATTAACAACTAATTCCTTGATTGCTTAGGAAGGATGGTTGAGGTCAGAACATTGGACTCATTTAAAAAACATCTTGATACAGTGATGGCAAGATGGAGTGGATGTTCTGGAAGGATGTAATCAGATGGGCTCCATACAAACCAACCTTGGGATTTGGGGCAAATGTTGTTTTGCTGTGCTTTGATGAGGAAAAGTTCCAGCAGCGTCAGCACTGTACACTGCTGGCTACTGTATTACAATGTCAGCATCCCCTCTCACCATCTAGAAAATTGTGGAGTCCTGTAGCTCAGTGGTTAGAGCACTCACCTCGCAAGCGAGAAGCCTGGGTTTGATTCCCGGCAGGGCGATACGTTGGGCAAGTTTTCTTATTCCACACGACTCTATTTACCCAGCAGTAAATAGGAACCCAGTTGTTATTGAATTAATGGATCGCTTTCCCAGGGATAATAATTCCTAGTAATAAATTGGTCACTTAATGCACAACTGTTTGTGGGTCACTGCTGTGCCCAATTGGCTGCCGCGTTTCTCCCACAAAATATACAGTCAATTCACTTTACAGTATATTCTGTGAAATGCTTTGAAACATCTCAAAGACGTGATAAGGCGCCATATCAAATGCAAGGATTATTATTTATCAGATTATTATAATATGAAATGACATGTTATAAAAAGGGCATTGTAGGTGATTTTTCAATTAACCTGTGAACCGTAAATAACACACAATTTAACAGATGTTATGGTGTTGGAGAGGGTTTTGATGAGGGTTAACTTTGCTTTGTTTCATTTTAAAATTATTATAATTTATTCCTCTGCTTTAGCCCTGTCTGTCCTTGCACCATCTCCTATTGTTCAGATATGTCCCTAGGCATCCTGTCATCCCAACTCAGTGACCAATTGCAGGAGATGTACAATAGAAACTATAGTATATGTTTGTATTCACTGTCCCTCCAATTATTAAATTGCCCTCTTATTTCTGCTCTCTCTATGTGAGGGATTGCCAGGCCTGGTAGGCTGGATCAGAGCAGAACTTACACGTGGAGAATTATGGTCGTAAGAGCTATAATTAGCATGTCGGTTTTAATAAAATAAATTGCATGAGTAAACAGATATCTCGTCCCTGTGTCTTTTACCCTTGGAGTGATGAGTTATCAGGGGTTTACTGTATTTATTTTCCTAAGTGTCTTGTGTTTCCACCCCTCTGGTCTCCCTGTGTCAAGCACCAATGCAGTGATGTAGAAGGCAGGGGATCTTATGGCTGAGCCTCCTTCAATGCCTAGTTAGCCTTGCTGTTTCCTTGCTGTACATTCTACATAATTCTATGCAATGCTGCTGTGAACTTGACATGTGTTACCAATTTTGTGGCTTTCCATTCCACCACCTCGCCCACAAATCTGTAGTTTCTTGTAAATTTCTGTCACTGTAGAGTTGGTCACCTATGGGGTTCAACCATCACCCACACACCAATCATTCTACAAGCTGGATTTTTACATGGGCTTGTGGCACACAACCAACCTCTCTTAAACCAACAGGTCAGACAGAGCAGACGTTTACAGAATAAATAAACCAAGCAAATCAACAAAGCCCAACTTATTACGAAATTAGTGAGAAATGTAGCGTTTTAAACAGCTGCCACCATTAAAATTCATGTTCGTTCAAACACAACAGAAATAATTCTCCTTTCAGAGTCACTCTTTTCCGCTCGGGCTCTCTGTTAGAGCTTCCAGTGAGATCATCTTTTTTCTCTGATTAATCACTGACTGCTCTCTTGCCTCAACTTGCTGCCTTCTTGCTCATGGAAGGGGGTCTACATTGAGAGATTCACAAAAGAAAAATTTGAAAAACAGGGTGTCCTGGCTACATAGTAATCAACCTCTGGACACTATTTGGCTCCTGTCTTCACGGAAATCTGATCTGAGATCTGGGTGGCGGTTTCAGATGTTCTGCTTGTGGCACATGAGGCTTAACTGTTTACAAATCGTAATTTCAGAGCCTAAGATGTTCACTCAAGGATTCCCTCTTGGTAGAGTTGAATAAATGGAGAAAACCCCAAATAAATCCCACAACCAAATGGGGAATAAAAAGATTTACTTGAAATGGAAAAAATTCGCAAGGATGTGGGGAAAGAGTGGGGGAATGGGACTGAATTGGGAAACTCTTCCAAAGAACCAGCACAGGCACAATGGGCCAAATGGCCTCCTTCTGTGCTGTAATATTCTATTATTCTAGGAGTTTGCAAAATGGCCAAGCCAAAACAAACATGGGAGCATTGCATTATATTCCAGTATCTATCTTTGTGATCTGTGTTCAATGAAGTGCTTTATGTATGAGTTTTACTTGTAGATAAGTCAGGAGTTACTAATCAGCCACATTTGAGCAATTCCTAGGCTGCTCAACTTGTTAATAATTTAATATGCAATTTGGCTCACTGTGTGTTCAGTGCCAATTGATCCACAAGTTATAGGGAAACAATACAGCAAGTAAATTGAACAACAAACTTGGCACCAACCTTTCAATTTAGTAATTTTCACACTTGTTCAGCAAAAATCCTAATTTAGTCCCAGCAAGCAAGCAAACATGTCCAGGGGCTCAAGTCTTTGACCTATTTTGGTACCTCCCCAGAGCATTGGAGAAACTTGTTGAAACGTGGGAAGTCATTATTGTGTGAAGTAGTTGGTGGTGTGAACCACTCTGTATTTGCACTTTTTAATCTTTTTAAGGAGATTTTCATTCATAGCACTGAGCTCAAATTTGTGGATTGTGTCAACCATGTGTAAACACATGTACAAGGGCAATTTACAAGGGATTCCTTAATTCTGTAATTCTTTGTATTGATTACATAATAAAAGTGAACCTGTAACCACTGTACATGGAGGAAAAAAAACAATAATGAATTGGCCACTTCAAACCACAACTGTTTGTGGGACACTGCTGTGTGCAATTGGCTGCCGCGTTTCGCCCACAAATATACAGTGAATTCACTTTACAGTATATTCTGTGAAGCGCTTTGAGATGTCTAGAAGACGGGAAAAGTGCTATATCAACTGCAAGGCTTATTATTATTGTTGTTACATGCAAGTTTGCACATGGTTAACACTGACCACAAATTAGACCTCAGTGACCAATTTTTCTTTTTGAAGAATGAGTGGGTTTAGGCACAGCTTGTTTCTCTGATGAGATATTATATCTCATCAGAGATATAATTATTATTATATTATTATTGCTCTGATGAGAGGGTGACAGGTGGGTATTCCTGAGGATGAGATCACATGGGTTAAAAGGCCTTCTTTATCCAAACTGATCTTGTGATGAAATTTATGAAGGTCAAGTACGACAGCTTCCCAACACTTGCAGTCCTGGCTGACTTGTGAAGAATGGTGATGGGAATGAGGTACCGGAGGACCATTGTGCATTTGTGGAACTGTGGGTCTCACAGGAATCACTAAGCTTGAAGAGGGACAGATAAGGGTAGACAAACAGAAGGAAGATTCGGAGTACAAAAAAAGTCTCAAAGATCTGAAATTACATCCAGGCATGACCTTTTTGTCTTAAAATTTAAGATTATGCAGAATTGTTGGAAATTCCTCAGTCCAACCTTATTTTGCAGTCTGGTCTTATTCTCTTTTTAAGAACTGTGGGAAACTGGCTGGCATATTAAGACTGCTTTTCAGAATTTTCCATTGTAAATTTCAGGAATAAATGATCTTCGAACCTAGGATGAGGTGAAAGTTTGGGACTTAAATAATTTTAAAATAAATATGTATACAGACTGACTAAAGGATTGCAGCACACCCCTAACACTAATGATTGTTACACACTAGATATGCTATCTGAACTCTCTGTGTGGTTAAAATAACGGAAATTGCCATGCAATAAAAAAAACTTTTGAAAACAATGAGCAGGAACACAGCATTATAACCAGATGCTACACTCTTACTTATTCCTTGAATATATGATTATGTTGCAAAATGTAGCTGACAGGCAGCCCATGTCAATTCCTGCCACATTGACCATGTTTCATTTGACTCCAATACGTCACCCGTGGTGGAAGCCAATCGTTGTTTAATGGAGTGCACTAGACATTGGACACTTTATTCTGTATTTCTTCCAAATTTCTTTTCTACTGAAGGCATCTTTGACCCCAAATCCTTCTTGATTTTAGCCTTAAGACGATCGTTTTAAAGTATAACATTGTGTGGAACTTTGGTAAATTCTTACATTCAATCTGAATTTGAAAGTTGATTTCCCACCATTCTTTTTAAGAGCTGAGAAAAATAGGCTGCAAAATTAGAAATGAATATTCTATAGGCAATCAAGGTAGCTAATTTTCACCAGCAATGTCTTACACACAATAATTTTGGGTGAGTTTGGATCAGGAGGAGATAGGTAACAAGATAACACAGACTGATACACTCAGTGTTATACCAGATTTCATCTATGGTCTTTGCTGAGTTAGCGGATCTTAATGCTGGAGATGTTGTAATTAGCCTAAGCTGGAAGCCGGGGAGCGAAAAATCCACAGGTTCTCATTCCTCATCACTCTCCCCAGCTGAAACGTGTACATGTGGAGTTGTTATCCACAAAGTCCATTATAAGGAATAATGCAGTGTGATTCAGACATGTAATGCTCAGAGCTCCAATGAACTCAATAAACTGCTTAAGAGTTTGGAGTCCTGTAGCTCAGTGGTTAGAGCACTCGCTTTGCAAGCGAGAGACCTGGGTTGGATTCCCAGCAGGGTGAAACCTTGGGCAAGATTCCTTACTCCACACGCCTGATAATAATCCCTCAAGAAAATAAAACAATAATAAATTTGTCACTTCAAACCATGACTGTTTGTGGGACACTGCTGTGCACAATTGGCTGTCGCGTTTCACCCTTAAATGTACAGTCAATTCACTTTACAGTCTATTCTGTGAAGCGCTTTGAGGCGTTATATCAAATGCAAGGATTATTATTATTAAGAGTTATTCTTATGCTTTAGAAGATCACAGCAATCCTTCACGTGTATCGGTATTATAATCATGATCCACCTGCTGTGTGGCCTTCCTGCTCAATGATCGTTATCGTCTTTGTGAAGCGCTTTGATGCTTTCATCCTTCAGCCCTACAACTCTATGCAAGTGCAAGCCTCTGTTGTTATTAGAGGTGATGGGGTGCGGGATGTGGACTGTTATATAGATGATAAATGCCCAAGTGGTCGTGGTTTGTTTTTGTGATACCTCGATGCTGTCTGTCTTGTAACGCTCTTCCTCCCAAATGATCCTTTCACCATTGATGGCAAAGTTGAATTGAGTTTTGCCTAATTCTCTGTCTTCTCCACTAGCTGCAGCTCATCCTCATGTGCACTAAACTCTGCTTGCCCATCACCAGCCCTCCAGACCCTAACCAGTCTTCGCTAGTCTTCACTGATTCCCATCGATTTCAATGTGCTTACCTTCACCTTCAAATCCATCCACTCCTTGGCACCTCATCTCTTCAGTCTTTTACTCCTTCAGTTGCCTACTCCACTCAGAAAACTGGGGTTGCTGAGTGTCCCCCACCCCTCTAACCTTTGGCACTCCCTTCCTCTATCACTCCATCTCACCGCCTGAGCTTTCTATCTTCAAATCCCACTTGAAATCCTACCTTTTTGAACGTGCTTATGGGCCCCTCCCTCCTTCAGCCCCCTCTCCCTTGCTCAGCATCCAACTCCGACCCTGAAAAGGTCTCCGACATGTTACCTTATGTGAAAGACGCTATATAAATGCAAGTTGTTGAAGTTGTTGTTCTTGCAATCATGGCCATGCTCTGCTCCACAGCTTCTATCCGCCAGATGGCTTCCAACAGTTTCCCGGGAGGCGACTCAGGCGAGAAAATGATGTACATCCTGGTAATCGGTGCAGCGTGTGCAAGCGCAGGCTATTATGTAAGTCAGTTTCACTGAAGACATTGGCACAGATCTCACTTTAACACTGCAGGTACACTAATGGTCAGCTTGGTGCAGTGGTAGCACTCTCACCTCTGAGTCAGAAGGTTGTGGCTTCAAGCCCCACGTCAGGACTTGGAATCACACAGTTTAAACTGACACTCCAATGCAGTGCTGCGGGGGAGGCATTGTATTGTTGGAGGTGCTGTCCTTACGGTGAGACGTTAAACCAAGGTCCCTTCTGTCTGTTCAGGTGGGTGTTAAAGATCCCATGGCACTATTTGAAAAGAGAAGGGAGTTTCCCCCGGTGTCCTGGCCAACAGTCCTCCAAATAAAAATTGATCACTCACTCCATGGCTGTTTGTGGGACACTGCTGTGCGCAAATTGGCTATTGCATTCATCTACAAAATACACATTCACTGCATTTTACAGTAAAACTCTGTGAAGCATTTTGAGATCTTTTGGTAATGTAATAAGGTGCTATGTCAAATAATTATTATTAATCGTTTATGAATCATATATTAATAATATTATTCATAAAAATAAACCACTTTTCTATTTAATGTGTGAAAAATTCTATTAAGAAATGCACCAATTAATTGATATAAAATTGTGTTTATATAGACCTACAGAACTATCTATACTGATAAAGCCAGG
This sequence comes from Callorhinchus milii, assembly GCF_018977255.1. NCBI lineage: Eukaryota > Metazoa > Chordata > Chondrichthyes > Chimaeriformes > Callorhinchidae > Callorhinchus > Callorhinchus milii. Next base: position 29,433,747 of record NW_024704742.1, on the reverse strand, counting down.
TACAACAACAGAGTGGACAGTATAATGTCTGAAGCAAAAGACAAATTGACAGATGAGAGTAAGTTTTTCCTTTTTGTAAGAATGTGTAAGCTATTATTAACTTACGTTGTGTGAAATTGAACAATATGGAGTCCTGTACCTCAGTGGTTAGAGCACTCGCTTTGCAAGTGAGAGACCCGAGTTCAATTCCAGGCAGAGGGCGAAACCTTGGGCAAGTTTCCTTACTCCACACGCCTAATAATAATCCCTCCAAAACCAAAAACAATAATATATTGGTCATTTTCAATCCATGACTCTTTGTGGGACATTGCTGTGTGCAATTGGCTGCCGCGTTCACCCACAAATATACAGTCAATTCACTTTACAGTGTGTTCTGTGAAGCACTTTGGGATGTCTTCCCAACGTGAAAAGCGCTGTATCAAATGCAAGGATTACTATTATTATTAATATAATATTTGAGAGCAATCTCACATGCTGGGTTTTATATCATTATTATTTGTAATATATGGATACACCATTATAGTACAAAATACCTGTTGTAAATGCACGCAGAGAGTTATGAAAATGTGGAATGCACTGCCCCAGAAAGTCAATTGAAGTGGAATCAGCTAGCCAACAGGAAAGCTAGATACTTGGGAAGATGTGCCTTGATCTTAGAAACTGGTGAAATAGGCTGAATAGGCTGAATACCCTCCGACTGCTCCTATGTATCCAATGGTGGAGGGTTTGTAGTGGAGTAAGTACTCACTATAAACCATTGATTGATTGGGAGCACCGAGCGTGGCCAGACATGTATGGGTTTGGACCTATTTTCCTCTGCTTCCCATGTGACCAATCTCAGCTTTGGTGAACTAAGAGAAAGCACTTCAATGAAGGCCGAGTTCTGCACAAAGGAAGGAATGTTGTGGGAAAGATTTGATACTGTGCAGCTTCTGAAAATGTAGTTTTAATAGCTTTTAAACTGCTTATAAAAGTAGCAGCACAATTTTTCGAAAGTTATAAGGGCATCCATCTGATGAAATCTAGTCTGATTTGTTTTAACTCTGGTTGAATGTGTGTCACTTATACTGTGATTATACGTGTATTTAAGAAAGGAGAAGGAGGGTTGATGTCAATTTCAGAGCAACAATATTACAGGCAAATAACGCAATCATGAGGTTCGACCCAAATTTAATAAAATTTTGTTGGACTAGTTTTCACAAAGATGTCACCCTTTTATATTTTTTTGAAAAGAGACACAATTTGCCCTTTATTAACAAATTCTTTTCTGCTTTTCCTTATCTAGAGGAAGATGTTAGTACGGAACACAAATTGTTCAGTATACTTCAAAGGGTCCATTAAGTGATAAGCGCTGAATGGGCCTTGAATAATAACAAATCCTGTTCTCAATGTTTCATTGATATGTCTATTTGAAACTGCGTCAGATGTCCAGTGTAAGCAAGTTTGAGGAAATGGGTCTCAAAAACCAGCAGCTGCAACAAATTTGAGAGGATCATAGAATCCTTGAATGTTACAGCACAGAAACCAAAACCAAGTCTGCGCTGATCTTTTTCTCCACATGAGTCCAATCCCAATTTCTTGCTCATTCTCCATATCCTTAATTCCTCTTTTTCAAGCATCTCCCTAATTCCCATGAAAATAATGTTATTACTGTGCTTCAACTACTATTTGTCGCAGAGAATATCACAATTTCACACTCTTGTTCAGGTCTTGAGATTCTCCAACAAATGTGTGTATCTACAGGGTGACCAAAAAGTTGTGATATCATTACAATGTCTCATAAGTCTTAAAGAAATGATTTTTTAAAAATAATAGGATAGATATTATGACTTTTCGATCAACCCTGTATGTCAATGTAACCAAACTATTCTCGTTGTTATATATGTAGCATTGGTTTTAAGGTGTAGCTAGGTTAGACTGTGCTCAGATGTTTTATGGACTCCAGAAGGTTGCATTTGACAATACCTATGCAGTGGTACCATCCCTTCTCTAACCTTCATTTTCTTTCCAAGCTTCACAATCCCCCACCCCAACCCACTCACTTCCCCCAAAAACCCCTTTTACAGCTGAAACTTCAATGTATTTGGAATGTCAATAGTTTGCCTTATAATTCAGGTATCTGAAAGGATGAAAAAAATGAATCAAACTCAAAACCTTGTGGAACACAATAACTCAAATGAGTAAAAATTGTAAATAAAGTGATTTATTTTTAAACGAAAGGCTAAAAGTATAACATTACAAAACACCAATCTTGAAATGGACTAGTAAACAATAAAACGTTACTTCATTGCTTTGTGTTTGGGGATCTGTGCAGTGGTGCCCTTTCCCTGCCTCCTTCAAGGTCTGTCTCAAGATTTTCATCCTCTTTGACTGCTCCTTTTAAGTCACCTTCCCACTCCACCTCCCCTTTTGGCTCCACTCCTCCCGAACCTAACCCCCAACTCGGGTGCAAAACCGCGATTGTCTGGCACCTTGGGACATCTCCTGACATGAAAGGCGCTATATAAATGCAATTTGTTGTTATAATCATGTTCTATTTGTTTCTTGAATGTCCACTGTTTAGGAACTTGTTATTCCAGTGTGTTTCAGAATGGGGTCAGTGGCTGATGTGTACCCAGCCAAATACTGTGGGGACGAAACCTCTTTGTTCTTTCCTCCTGTTGCTCTGCTCTTTCCCTCTCTGTGTCAGTGTTACGGTACTTGTCCCCTCCTCATCCAAATTTAGCCTCAAATTTGCAATTTAATTGGCTACTCGTCTCTTGTAAATATAAATACAAGTGCTTGCTGTTGGGATGTTGCAGGCATAGATCAGTTTCCGCAATTTCCCATTTAACAATCTTCACTTCATTTCTGATTAAACACATATTGTTTTATAAAGTGTTTTGAGAACTTTGATTATATGTGAAAGGTACCATCTAAATGCAAGTTGTTATTATTTATTTCCTATTGTACATTTCCCTTATCAATATTATCTAACAAAGACAGAATGAGCCCTTTACGATTTTTTGGTACATTTAATAAAAAGAGAGTAATAATATGGAAGTTTTGACTTCTTTTGTAGAATGCTGTTAATACTTTTTACCCTACATCTTACAAACCCCTCATGGAACTTGAGCACATCATCCGGGCTGACACTCCAGGGCAGTATGAGAGGGGCACTGTATTATCAGAGAAGATGAATCCTGTAGCTCAGTGGTTAGAGCACTCGCTTTGCAAGCGAGAGACCTGAGTTCAATTCCAGGCAGAGGGCGAAACCTTGGGCAAGTTTCCTTACTCCACACAGAGCCTAATAATAATCTCTCCAAAAACCAAAAACAATAATAAATTGGTCATTTTCAATCTACGACTGTTGGTGGAACATTGCTGTGTGCAATTGGCTGCCGCGTTTGCCCACAAATATACAGTCAATTCACTTTACAGTGTGTTCTGTGAAGCGCTTTGGGACGTCCTCCCGACGTGAAAAGCGCTATATCAAATGCAAGGATTATTATTATAAAACCAAGGTCCTGTTCCATGGCATTATTCAAGAAGAGAAAGGAGTTTCTCCCAGTGTCCTGACCAACAATTCACCTCACAGCTATTTGTGTGTCCTTACTGGCTATCATATTTGCCTATAAAAAAAGGTCACACACTTGGCAACAATTGCTAGAGAAACAAGCACTTTGACGTGATAAGATGATGTAAAAATGCAAGTTCTTTCTTTCTTTCGTTCCAGAAAATCATCTGTCAGAAACATGGATGAGTTTTCAGTGGACAATCCTCTCGTGACCCTTGTCTTTCAGTCCGAACGGGAATTATTATTTATTTCCTGAATGAGTGTTATGCTTACTACTGTCAATTGATTGAAAAAAATAACTTACATCAGCAACAGAAAGGCTTGAAGATCTGTTCAGCAGTTTTGTTAGCAAGTGAAAGCAGTGTGTGAGTTTGTGCCAAATTTAGAAATCAAATGTTTTGGTTACTGCATTTATAGAATTGGTGTTTGTTGAATGCTGGACATGTTTTTCAGGCTGCTGTCTTAAGCATTTTTCTGTTTGTGCATCTGCTACCATGTCTAGTGCAGTAGCTCCTCAGTATAATGCTGTCTGATGGACTATGCTTCATTTATGGGCCCCTTACAGGAGAGGCGGTATTAAGCACAGTCTCTTTAACATGTTCTTTGCTGGAACGTTGGTTGTGTGACTCTCAGAGACACTTTATAAAAAGCAGAATTACTGTACCTTCCATTTGTCATTTTTCCTTTGCTGTCTGTCCATTTCTTACCTTCGTCATTTGTCCTCTCCTTTCCTTTTACTTGGTTTGAAGTCCCAGCTTAACGGTTGCCTGTTGTTTGGGTTATCGATCAGATTGCATGTTGCACGGCTGGTTTAATGTGACGTCTGAGCATTTTAAGTTCTAGCCTTTTGGCAAAGATTTCAATGGGAAACTCCACCTCAGTCGCCATTGCATATGTACGCTTCTTATCGCTGTGGTCAGGGTTTGGTTACACAGTGCCATGCACTGTGGAGATGCCAAGCAGGGAACTCTTCAGGCCAGCTTCTATTTGTAGCATTGTGTGCCATGACCCTTCTAACAAATTTGGATTGGGTTTCTTGAGTACGACAAGAGCTTTGTGTTAATATCCATGGTAGGAGGGAGGGTGAATTTGCAACGTGTGATATGATTGTTATTACTAATGGTAATGATCATAATTATCATATCCCACCCTGTAAAATTCCTCCCCATAGCATCCTAATGTGACCCAACCCTGACTTTCAGTAGAGTGACTGCATTCTTGCAGACTCCTCTGCGCACAGCACTGATTGGGGTGGAGTTCCTGTTTAAAGATGTCAACAGTTCTTCAATTGACATGTTCTGATGTGGTTATGTTCAACCAATGATTAGATTTGAGTGAAGAGGCCAAAGCTGCTACAGCTGAGCTGTGCGATGTTGAAGAGCCCATAGATCTTGCTGCAGATGCACAGCCCACGGAGCCTCCATCAGAGAAAGCTGCCCCAGCCAAAAAGGAGGGAGAGACCAAAAGCAACTCGAAGGATACTGCAGTTCCAGGTTAACCAAGCTTTACAGACAAAAATTGCATGCTTCACTAGATGTAATATCAAACCATGCAACTCTCTTTATGGATGATTATTATTATTAGATGCCTGAGGTATCCCACTTGTCAACCTACACTGGTTGGATTTACTCAAACTTGTATGACAGTTCCCTCCCCTTCTGCCACTTATGTCATTGTTACAAAAAGGGTGCTTTTAATAAACCTAATCCATGAGATTGTGGGAAATTCAGGGCAGAAGTGAGAATATGGTAAATTTCTCATCAAGTGATATCCACATGAGGGAGAAGGCAAAAGCAGGGTATGGGAGAGAGTAAGGAGTGGATGGAGACTCATGTGAACACCAGCATGGATTAGTTGGGATGAATGTCCTGTTTCCATGTGGTCCAGTATATGTAAATCTATGTAAAAAGCTTAAAAGAGAGGAAGACAGATACTTGGGTAATAGAGGTATTAAGGGGTATAGCAAAAGGGGTAAGGGGACCGATGGCATAAAAGATTTGCCAAGATTGATTAAAATAGTGGAATATGATTCAAGAGAGAAAGAGAGAGAAATTGAGAGAGAGACAGAAAAAGAGAGAAAGAGGAATTACTTAATATGCCAGAGTTGTGGACTGAGAAACATTACAAGGCTCAACAGATAACTAGCGATCAAAATACAGCTTTTAAAGTGTTCATATTTTTAGGATATCACAACCATATAAACATAGATATTTACAGTACAGAAGACAATTTGGCCCATAATATTCATGCTGACTCTTTGAAAGAGCAATTCTTTATGCCCATACCCCTACAAGTTATTTCTTTATAGATATCTATCTGTAGTAAACTCTTAATAACTCGACCTTGGCTTAACCACCACTTACGTCATCATGATGTTAATATCCCAACGGCATTTATTTATGTATTTATACACATGTCTAACTCGCCACTCCAGATAACTCATCACTGAGCCCTTTTTCCTTGACTCTCTCTTTAGATTCACTGTATGCCTCTCTTTTCAGTTTAATTTCCATCTTACTTTCTCTACTCATCCAAATAATTAACTCTAGAAGCCTTGAGATGTGAAAAAAACTGTTTTTACAGGTATTGAATAATACTTTACAGATTTTGAAGACAAAAAGTTTAATGCAATTTTTGGCAATTGCTGTATTACTTCTGAAAAGAATTTGCCATGCTAACATGTGTGTTAAAGCTAATTTTATTGCCAGAGTAGGCTGACAATAGCAGAACAGTGCCGCCTTATGATTTCTCTGGAGATTTCCCCTGGCTGACATTCCAATAGAATTAGACTTAAAATCATAGCATCAAATGCATGCACTAACTGATTGATCTCTTTCACAACTAAACACAAATACTAGTTGTGGGTTGTGTTTCCAGCAGAACGAGTGTAAAGAGTTTTGAATTGAACGGTCGAATTGTTCCTCCCTCTGTTAAATGCACGTTCCTTCTCACCAACCATAAAACAGCTCAAAACAAAAGAGTCACTGTCAGTCAAGAGTGAGCATAGGTAGTCTTTAGATATCTTGGCCACTATGATTACCAGCAGTTATAGTTCCAGACACACGTGTGAAATAACAGTAATAAGGATATAATAGGGTCTAATTTGTGGGAATTCTTTTCATCAACCTGCAGGAACTGTGTTCTGGAAGTAGATGGTATTGTAGAGGAGATCACAGGTTGAAATAACACACTTCCTGTTACTGGGAGAAGCCCAATTTGCTCAGATTCTGTATTAAGGAATCTCACAAATTAGACAAGTTGTATTTTTTCAGTTTGATAGTTTTAATGATCTGCAAGACTGCTGTTTAGTAAAATACGTGAATTAATTCCTTACCATGCTTGACATGTGGGATTTGACCATCTTATATGGATAGTTCAAGAAGACATAGTTGCTTTAGATTCTCTGTGTAACAGTTTGTGAAGAGTGCAATAATAATAATAATAAAAGGCGACATTGAAACTTAAAGGCTGGTGTTGTCAATGTGATGTAAATAATGAGCTTAAGAGACTGCAAAAGTTTGGATGTGAAGCTCACCAAGCCCGTTTCTTCTATACAACTTGCTCTATTATGGATTTGCAACCTATTTGCAGCAATATCCTATAAACTATTGCACTGATCTCCAGGGGTAATTTAGTGAAACTCTGCAATATCTTTCTAACCTTAGTGTCCATTATCAAATCCCTATTACTTGTTTTCCATTCTTGACCTCTTTGTGCTCCCAGTTCTCAACTACTTTGTGTACAGAATCGAGGATCGTGAACTGTATCCTCTGTATGATGGGAAGCCGGTGGAGTCGGGCGAGGATGGGGATGAGACAATGGCGGAGCCGGGCGATGTTGATGGTGGGGGAAGACAGAGTGGGTCATGGCATGGATGTGGGGTAGAAAGGATAATTGAGGGTCAGCGAAAGTTGACCCCATGTCTTTGGATGATGTCACCAAGAGGGAATATATAGATATTGAAGTGGAGAGGACCAAGGACAGAGCCCTGAGGAACGCCACACGAGATGGTGTGGGGACTAGAGGAGAAACCGTTTGTGGAGATGAAGTGGAGATAGTGTGAGATGTCAAGGACAGAACCATAAAGGTTGAGGTGAGAGGAGAAGGGGTGGAGGAAGATAGAATGGTCAACGGTATTGAAGGTAGCAAAGTGGATGAGGAGGCAGAGGGAGCCCTGGTCACAGATGAACAGAATGTCATTTGTCACCTTGACCAAAGCCGTTTCTGTGCTGTGGGTGGCACAGAAATCTGATCGGAGGGGTTTGTGACGGGAGTGGCGGGAGAGGAAGGAGCAAAGCTGGGAAGCAAAAACTCGTTCCAGGATCTTGGAAAGGAAAGGGATGTTGGAGATGGAGCAGTAGTTTGGGAGCAGGATGGGTCCAGAGAGGGTTTTTAAGGATAGGAGCAATGACAGCCATTTTTAAAGGGATGGAAACAGTGCCAGTGAGCAGTTAGAGGTTTATGAAGTCTGTGAGTAGAGGGGGCAAGGGGGTAGAGCTGGGAGTTAAGGAGAGGGGTAGGGATGGGGTTGAGAGAGCAGGTGGTTGGTTTCCTGCGGGTTTTAGTGGTGGTGAGAGAGGAGTGGGAGACAGGTTCGAAGGTGTGGAGGGAGGGATGGGCAGGGCTGGATGTGAGGAGGAGATGGGGAGGGGCTAGTAGATGGAAGGGCAGAGGCAGCTGAGTGGATCCCCTCAACTTTGGTTTCGAGGAAGTCCAGAATTGCCTCACAGTTGGCTTTGGAGGAGAGGATGGATGAGGTGTGAGAGGGTGGGTGGAGTAATCGGTTGGCGATGGAGAAGAGGAGCCTGGGGTTTTCCTTGGCCTCGAAGATTGTCTTGGAGTAGAATGACGATTTAGTGGAGTCGAGGGCAGAGCGGTAAGATTTGATAAGGTCCAGCCAGATCTGCCGATGGGCTGTTACATTGAATTTGAGCCAGGTGCACTCAGCATGCACCTGTGCCTTAAGGCAGTGGAGGTGGCTTTACCTACCTTTGATCCATATCCCTTGATACACTGACCTAACAAAAATCTATCCAACTCAGTCTTCGATTGATCCAGCATGAGCAGCCTACTGGGGGAGAGAGTTCCAGATTTCCACCACCTTGGCGTGAAGAAATGCTTGATTTCACTCCTAAATGGCCTAGGTCTAATTTTAGAGCTCCTTGATCTGGATTCCCCACCAGAGGAAATCATTTCTCTCTATGTACCCTATCGAATCTCTTATGTGTACTGGTCCGAAACACTTCTAGTCCAGCACCTTGGGATGTCCTCCCGACGTGAAAGGTGCTATACAAATGTAATTTTGTTGTTGTATTACAGTCACGTAAACAGAATATGGAAATTTCTATTTCATGGGTGAATATACAGAACTAGATGCAGTCTGTTATTCGCAAAGTTCTCTCCCTCTCTATGTTTAAGAGCTGTGCAATGTTGCCAAACTGGCTCGTACTCTTTTCTCGGATCAGAAGCTTGTAGATTTAAACCCCAAGCAAAGATCTTGAATGCACTAAGTTAACATTGTTGTGCAGTGCTGTGGGGGGTGTGGTGCTGCATTGTCAGAAGTGCATCCTCTGGATGATACATTAAACTGAAGTTAAGTTTGTCTGTTCAGGTGGATAGTAAAAATCTCTTCACACTATTTTCAAAGAGAAGGTGTTTCTCATGTTGTTGTAGCCAACAATCTTCCAGATAAATTGGGCATTCACTACGTGGCTGTTTGTGAAATGTTGCTGCGGGCAAGTTGGCTGCTGTGTTTCCAGTCACTACACTTGATTGCAATTTGCTAGGAATTCCTAGGAATTTTGAAATCAGCTTCATTCAGTAAACCTGTAAGTTGTTAGCAGAGCGGGCTTAGCTAAATGAAGCAAGTTGTGGGGTTGCATGATGTATGTCATGGCATGTTTCTCAGTGAATGCAATAAAGCGGTGATTTACCGGAGGGCCGAGGGCAAGGAACTTTGCCCTGATATTAAACCAAGCCCTTTGAGCCATATGACCGCTGCATTCAGTGGTGAGTTGCAACCTGTATCCAAAAGCCACGAGCATGTGTACGTTGATGTCAGTCACAGAGTGGCAGTGGGTAATAGAGAGAGGAGACACCTTCAGGTCAATGTGGAAAGATCTTCTTGCCAAGCAGAGAGTGGATTGTTGACCTGCAGACCAACGGCTTGGCAGAGACAGGGGCGACAGGCTCCGGGCTCCAGCCGTTCTTTCAAAAACATTTCTGTACAGAGAGATTTCTGTATGAAGATCTCATCTGTTTGAACTCTGAAAAATAGCCCCGAGCAGCAGACAAAAAGAACAGGATAGCTGCCAAGCATTCGGTTCATGTGCCAACATTGGCTACATTATGCACCAGCTGCAGCACCAACTGCATTGATCTTTATTGAAATCTTGAGCTGTGTGTATGTGTGAGGTGGGGGGTGGAGGAGGAGAGAGAATAGTTAGGTCCACTCCTGGTAGAAAATGCACTTGTGGGTGTCTGGAGAGAACAGTTTGGGCTTGGCTGTGATGCCTCGCATGGTTGAACAGCCTGCTGACACTCACTGTTCATGAATAGCGTTTGTGGCAAAGTGCCACAGGAATGCTGGACCCTATGGAACAATCGAAGCTGAGATAAACAGGGTACAAATAGAGACGCCAGGAACGTTGGTGGAGGCTAGGCCACTGGAATCAGCGAAAACACTTGATACTGTAATGGGAAGGGTGGTGAGATTGGTATTGTGGAAGGATGAGATCAAATGGGCCCAGAGTTTCTTCATCCAAACTTTCATTGTGACTTTGTGAAGACTTCGCACCCCATACCCCACTCCTAAGTTTCATGCCCAAATGTAGCTGAAGTAGCTCACTTTCAAAGCCCTCCACAGCCTTGCTCCTCTCTACCTCTGTGACCTGCTAACCCTATACCGGCCTGTCTACTCCCTCTGCTCAGCAGACTCCATCCTGTTCCACGGCCCTGCCTGCCCCACCATCAGGCCTTCAGTTCCTCTGTCCCCACCCTTTGGAACTCTATCCCACAGTCCCTTTGCTTCACCAACTCCCTTGCTTCCTTTGAGGCCCATCTCAAGACCCTCCTTTTTGACCGCCTCTTCAGTCACCCTCCTTTCTCTCCACGTGTCCTGATCCCAACCCCCAGCCCGGGTGTAAATCCTTGACTGTCCAGCACTTTGGGTCAACCTCCCCAGGTGAAAGGTGCTATACAAATGTAATTTGTCGTTATTGTTGAATCAGAATTCCGCAGCTCTAGTGAATTTTGTTCGAGTATATTATAAGCATGATATTGACTTCATTGAAAATAATTGTGCGTGAGGTGGAACATAAAACCTTTCTGCTGTAACGATTCCCATGCTCGCTCACATTGAATGCAACAAGTGTTGTTACTTTATAAAAAGATGATTGCATTTTTTAAAATCGGTCAATTCTTGGGACGAGTTGGATAGCTCTTTCAAAGAGGCCATCATAGGCACGATGGGCCGAATAATAATAATAATCCTTGCATTTGATATAGCGCTTTTCACGTCGGGAGGACGTCCCAAAGCGCTTCACAGAATACACTGTAAGGTGAACTGACTGTATATTTGTGGGCAAACGCGGCAGCCTCCTTCCGTGCTGTAAGATTCTATGATTCTAACCTCATGAATATTTTTACTGATTTCTGACTCTTTGTGGTAGTCCTGAGTACTGCATGTGTCCTTTCAATAAATATTAAGGGACAAGTTCTGCCTGGGTCTAGACAAGACTTTATTTTTAATATTTCAGAGCATGCAAATTTTGGACAATTCTTAAATTCGCTCTTTAATGTTTAAGGGTATTTCAAGAACCCTTCAACAACTTGGTTTCATAAATCAGACTGAATTTGAAAATTGTCCAAAACGTGCTCGATTTGAAATGCTAAGAAAAAAGTCAAAGCTAGAATTTCTTCCCCAAGTAGCTCTGAACAACACATAAGTGGGGTACCCACAAACTGCACGCAACAATGTAACTACCCCAGCGTTGGCAATATCTTCAGGGAAGGCGGGGATGCATGTCATATATTTTCAGGAATTGCGTGCATATTTACCTTCCGCCTTTAGCTCCCCCCACAGCCACATTTCCGCCACTCAATGCAAACTAGACTGAGTGTGTTCAAAAGCACAGCCTCCCCTTCTTTCACAATCAATTTTAATGCTCTTTTCCCTTAGAAGTTGTCTGCTCTAATCTTCTGAAGATGCTGACTCTTTGCTTTAGTACTCCTGGAGGAGGTTGTACTCAAAGTGGGATTCACACCCACAACTGCGGTATAGGACTCCCTCCCTCATGCTCTCGGAACATTCGATGCACCGTTTTTTCATGTTATCAAAGAGCTGATCAAGGACTGGCTTGTTAATACTATTAAGAATTTGGACCTGATTTCGCTGTACTAAACTATGCAAAAACAACTTGGGTTAATATACTGTCCTTGACCTAGGCTAACGTCTCGGAGGGCTTCATAGAGATAGGATTGGACACTGAGCAAGGGGGAGGAGAGAGCATGAGAGAAAGGTGGCCATAGGCATTTGAGGTGGGATTTCAAGTCAGAAGCAGATGGGCGAGACGAATGATATAGGAAAGGAGTTCCAAAGTTTGGGAGCATAGGAACTGAAAGCTCAACCACCGATGGTGGTGCGAAGCCCAAGTTAGCTGAGTGAAGAGAGCGGGCAGAGGAGTGGGGTAGGAGGAGATTGGAGAAGGCATACAGAGCTGCCAGGCATTGGATGGATTTGTAGGTGAGGTGAGGAGCTTGACATCAATATGTAGGGGAGAGAGGGAGTCAGTGGAGACTGGCTAGAACTTGGATGATGATTACATGGTGAATATTGTTTCTAGTGATACTGACCCCTTTATAGACACCTATGGAGTCTAATTTGTAGTCTTTCTTAACAAGAAATGTGTAATTTGGGGATTTCTAAAACATTAGTTTTGCTGAAGAATGCATTCAACAATGTCTTAGAAATAAAATAAGAATATATTCCCATTATTGTAATTCTAAAACATTGTTGAATGCATGTTTTATTTCCACACAGAACAAACACAAGTATATTTTGTCTGATCCATTTGACTTGAAATTCGGTAAAAGAAAATACTGCACTTTCGTCCCCAATAGTGAAATCTGGTACTAGTAGTTTCAGGATAATTTCACTGTTATAAACCTGTTCAAACATCAATATGTTGCCCAACATTGAAGTGCTGTCTGCTGAGGATCTGTTTGCATGTGCTGTTTATTCATTTGTGTTGCTCGCTCTCTTTGCTTTAGAGACAGAGACTTGCTGAATTTATGTGTCCTGCTGCCAGTCATTATTCTATTTTTATAGCTGCTGTTTCTGCTAATGAAGAGGCCTCCTGCACTGACTCAGAAAACTGTGAGAGCGCTAAGGCTCCGCTGAGTGAGGAAGTCCCTTCTTCTGTTGAAGAAAACCCAGAGAGCCATGATGTTGCTGCACAAAACAAAGTTCAGATATCAGAAGGTGTTCTCTTAATCATGCAAATTGATAAGGGTGGTTGCCCTTGACTAGCTTTCATGGAGGAAGTAGGCAGGAATACAAAAGCTTGAAGGGGTATGGGGATAAGGTAGTGCAGTGCGACTGAAGTGATTTCCTTGCTGTGTGAGCCAGTGCTGACTGAATGGCTGCTTCGATGCTGTAGTTTTTTATGTCTGTGTTTTTATGACTCAATTCAAGACTGGAGCTAAGGAGAGGATTAGTGGTTTGTGGGGAGAGGGTGGGGGTGATCGGGGGAGAGGGTGGGGGTGATCGGGGGAGAGGGTGGGGGTGATCGGGGGAGAGGGTGGGGGTGATCGGGGGAGAGGGTGGGTGTGGCATGGCTTTAGTTCCATTTAATTTATTAATTAACCAACTTTATGGAAACCATTATTGATCTTAATAATGGACACTTCCATATGAGAAGACACAGAAACAAATGAAACAATGAAATAGATTAAAAAATCTCACATTTGGCATCCAGTTATGGGTTAAAACTTTCTGCTCTCCTTTCTTTTTTTCTCTCTTTCTCCCTCTCTCTATGCACCTCCCCACCCACAACCCAAAGCAAACTGTTCAGACTCAAACTGGACGGGTGACATTGAAAATATAAAAATATATCCCGTGAAGCGCTTTGGGAGATCCTCATGACATGAAGAGCCCTATATCAAATGTAAAGATAATTATAATGATTCATTTCCATGCCGACTTCTCACTTGTCTTGTGTTCACGGTATTGGTTTCAGAAAGATTGTTTTCAATCAATGAGGAATTTCTTTTACTGACGTCTACTCCCCCGTCTGATCCCGAGGAGCCCCCAACCTGCATCTCAGAAGAAACCAGCGAGAAAGTTGACACTCCGTCAGCTGAGGAGGTGACTTCAGGTGTAGCCGATCCAAACATAGCTGCTTCCTTAGTCCTCCTTAGTTCTCCTCCAGGGAAGGTAACAGAAGAAACTACTGAGACACCTGAAGATCCACTAGCCATTGAGGCCCCTTCAACTGTTGAAGATGGACCAGGGAACCAGGGAGTTCCTGCAGATCTTGTTCAAGACGTTAAAGGTATGTGTTTGGTTCTGTGCATAACTCTTCCTTTCTGTTCACTTCATAAGAACATAAGAATTTTCTAGGCCAAAGGAGACCAAGGACCTTCCAGTTTGCCTTCCACCAGCTTGGCAGTCGCATGTGTGTGTTGTGACCCAAACTATACATTGTATCCTGAGATATTATTTTCTAACAGAAATCTATCTAATTTGCTCTTGAAAGAATCAACACATTTGCTTCCGCTGTCTCCAGAGGGAGCCTGTTCCATTTTGTTTACTTCAGTAACTGTTACTTTAATTGTTATATCCCCGCATGCCCCCCCCACCCTCCTTCACTCTCCCCATGTCTCAGTGACAAAATATCCCAAATAGGTATGGCACTGAGTCATACAGACCAGACCAGGTTTGTTGCCCGGTCTGTGCGGAAACGTTGATTTGAAACAGGGTGGGGGTGCCAATGCACAATTGGATGCAGGGTTCACAAGCTATGGATAGGCAGAAATTGGTGGAGATTCCCCACTGGAATACATATGGTAGTAAGGACAGGACTGGGCTCAGCCATGATGGTGCCCCAAGGGTAATTCGCCATTGGGATTGAAAAAGCCCTTAAACAGGAAAACTGCAGTTTAAATGATCTCTGTGCCAGAACACACATTTTATATACGTGTTTCTCTCACACATTAGGCCAAATCAGTTTGCCTTTCGAATAAAACTGTGCACCCTAATCTGATTGTCTTTGTGTAGCAGATGCCGCTCCTGAGAATGCAATGGAGGAAGCGCACCTGCTGCTGATGTAAGTTCACTGTTCTCTCATTTACCATTGCTACTCTCTACCTGAGATGCTGCCTTACATGAAATCTCACCGATGTGCCCCATAGTTCAGCATAGGGTGTGGCTGAGAGAAGTAGAAAGCTGTGTCAATGATCCTCAGTCATCAGGAATTGTTTTAGAGAATTTCAAGGAGCCCAGTCCGGACCCCAGGCCAATTCAGAGTTGGTGAGTTGGACTTTCAGGATTCAGCTAACACCCCAACAGGTATATCTGGTCAAAATAGAAGTGTACGCAGCTTGTCCTTTGTGGTTTAAAGGTTCATTTGTTTTACGTTGCTGTTAGGTGTGGTGAACTTGCTTTTGAATTACTTGTATAATACACTGTAATATTTGTGGAGGCCTGTAGTGTATCGATTAGAGCACTTGCCTCACAAGCGAGAGGACCTGGGATTGATTCCTAGGAAGGGCGAAACGTTAAGCAAATTTCCTTACTCCACACCTCTGTTTACTTAGCAGTAAGTAGGAAGCCGATTATTAGTCAATTGGTGGACTGCTTTTCTGGGTGTAATAAACCCTTAAAAAAGGTAATGTCTGTTTGTGGGTCACTGCTGTGTGTAATTGGCTGCCACGTTTCACCTACAAAATATACAGACAATTCTGTGAAACACTTTGAGACATCTCGAAGACATGATATAAACCACTATATCAAATGTGGACTAACACAACAGCCTATTTATATTATTATTATTATAATATGTGCTTGCAAAGGGACACAGGGATATCAGCCTGGCTCAGTCAGTAGCATTCTTATTTCTGAGTCAGAGGATTGTGGGTTCAAACCCCATGTCGGGAATTTAAACTCACATAATCTAGGCTGACACTCCAATGTTGTACTGGGGGAGAGAGGGCTGCTGTACAGTTGAAGGTGCTGTCCTTCAGATGAGCCATTAAGCTAAGGTCGCGACTGTCTGTTCAAGTGTACATTAACGATCCTATGCCCTTTTTCAAAAAGAGAATCTTCTTCTGGTGTCCTAGCCAACAGTCTCCCAGATAAAATTGGTCATTCACTTCATGACTGTTTGTGGGACATTGCTTTGTGCAAATAGGCTGCTGTGTTACTCTACATATAGACAGTCACTCCACTACATAGTAAATCCTGTGTAGCACTTTGATGTCTTCCTGACATGAAAGGAGCTATACCAAATGCAGGGATTATATTTATTAGCAGATGCCCATAAAATACATAGTCATCAAGTTGTACAGTAAATCTGGTGTAAGGGCTTTGAGACGTCCTCCAATGCAAAAGCCTGTAGAGGTCAAGACTTGAAAGGAACATCTCAACATGAATCTTGCGTAGGTTCCTTATCATGCATCCCCCCTTCCCTCCCTCCCTCCCTAGCCAGAGACATTACATGTTTCCTGGAGTCGAGGGCAGCAGCAGAAGCCAGGATGCTGGACTTAATTTAAAAAAAACTTGTTGCTATGGTGGGAGAAAGGTAGGATGTGTACGCTGGAAGGTGACATCAAAGGACCATCTAAACCAATTTTGTGAACTTGTGAATTAGACGTCAACGAGCTGCTACCCGTATTTAACGCTGAGCTACATTCATTGCCGGGGTGGCTCATTCCCTTCTCCAGCTGTAGTTGATATTAGTTGACATGTAGCTTCTGCCTGCAATCTGGATTCAACCCTTACCCACAAGACACAAAGCTCCGAGATGCACTACAGCAATAGTCCCCATTCAAAGCTTTGTTCTTGGTTCTTATACTTGTTTTATTCCAGTCAATGGAAAACTTCATTGATCAGCAGAAACTATGATTCGGTATTCAGATATTCGGTATTCAGATATTCTTTAATCTGATACTAATGTTATTCTTTTTCCAGGAGCAGTCAGAAGAGGAATGAAGGAAGGTTTCATCCCATCATAGAACTTCCTCTAAATACCAACAATCCTAATCCAAAACAACACCCAGTGGGAATGAATTTCAAAGCACTTTACACCAAGTAGTTTTTTTGTGTGTCAGCCCGAATCAATGGGTAGCACTCTTGCCTCTGAGCCAGAAGGTTGTGGTTGTTCAAGCCCCTTGTTGGGGCTTGGAACTGACATTGGAAGCAATACATTCTTGCTTTGGCTTGGTTGCATCTCTCGTGACATAACAGCCAGGTCTGAATCCTGCCTGACTCTGTGACCATTGGGGATGATGCACTCTTTTCCCATTCTTGTGATGAAGAGTTGATTTTGGGTTGAATAATTTCCCGATGATGTAGAATTCTTGTTCTCTCTCGCTAAGTGCTTAAAAAAATTGCAACAATGTTCTGATGAATTTAGAAATTTGTTCCTATTTTCAACCTGATTTAATGAAACCCTAAGGTGTTATCTTTTTCATGGATGTTAACTATTGTTTATGATTCAATTCTGATTGTTATTCCGGGGTGTGGAGAGGGAGGCATTGAAGGTGGACCCCATCTTTTAATTCAACAATTTGTAGAATGTAGATCTATTTTCCTTGGATTACATGCAAGACGTTTCTGAAATATTGAGCAAAGTCACAGTGCAGAGATCAAGTGAGAATCCATTTTTCCGAATGCCACTTACCCACGCTAAATTTTTAACCAAATCATTGGTTTCTCAGCATCCTGTGTATGCGTGCATTTAAAAATGTACAAATTAGATAGATTTCTGTTAGGAAATAATATCTCAGGATACAATATATAGTTTGGGGACACAACATGTGCATTTGACTGCCAGGATGGTGGAAGGCAAACCGGATGGACCTTGGTCTTCTTTCGTCTAGCAAATTCTTATGTTCTTACAAAATCCAATGTGCATAAAATGCTAGAACTGCGGCCATGCAGTACAAGGCATAAATACCATTGACATGAACTTGTCTCTGCACTGAAAGGAGATCTTTCCCGACCTACCCTGATAAATGGGTTCCCACTATAAGCCCCCAAATACTTGCTTGAACCTTAAACTGATTCATCTTAAAGTGAAAAACGTATTGTGGAAACTTTCTACCTCACGCTCGCACAAATCAGAGTAGAGAACTTGCCTCAGATGTGGGTGTGCAACTGGGATTGACAGATCTCAGCAGCTCTATGGAAGCTCTCACACATACCTAGCGAAGGCCAGACTTTTCTTCTTGTGAAGGGTGAATAAAATCAGATGATTAAGTGCTCTGCTTTCAAGCACTTAAAAGTGGTGAAACCTAAAGTGAGGGGGAAGAAGAGGAAATATCGAAAGCATTTTGTGGAAAAAATAAAACAGAACTAGCCTAATAATCCGAATAATGGGGTGCCCCATTATTTAATTTAACAATTTATAGAATGTAGATCTATTTTCCTTTATTAATTGTTGGCCTGGAATTCGGCCCATCTTTTGCCTGTAAGATCATTTTAATATTTAAAATCATGCAGAATTATGGACAATTCTCTGGTGGGATCAAAATTTGGAAGCTGGTTTTCCGCAATCCGTTAAGAAGATTAACTTCTAAATTAAGATTGAATTGAAGAATTTTCCACGATTCTAAGTGATCTTTTATCTTGAAGACAAATTCCGCCTAGTCTTGCAAGCTAAGAGTGGATGGAATTTCGGGCCTCTAATGTGTACAGTAGGCTGTGAAACAGCTGTCTGTTGTGAAAAAAGAGAATAGCAAGTTGGAAATTGTGTTTGTTTGAATTTGGATTGTATTATGTTACTGACTGAAGAGCCATACCAAGATAGATTATTGATATTAGAAATTACAATTTGGTTAACTGGCAAGTCATCTTGAATCCCTGTTGAAACTGCATTTTTGAAAATCTCTTGAATTTCAAAGCAATACCTAGCTGGTTCTTAAAGGGACAACAAGTCAATTAGTCCATAGGGTCTATAGAGTATAAAGGTGTGAAGGCTTTATTCTAGAATAAGACACTTTGAGCTCATTCAAGGATTTGATTATTTGGCTATTTGTTTTCTGCGCTTTATCCATTTAATCAACATAGAACCTTCATGCTTCTACAGGCTTTGTAACGCCTGCTTTGGACTTCATCAATTAGATCTTTAACCATAGTTTATAAAGATCTTTGTTACACACACAGCCATTTGAAGGACCCAAAAGGGTCATCTGCTAGTTACAACTGTAGTGCGCCTTTGCATGACATTTCTCATGGTTTAATTTATTTTATTTAATCCTTGCATTTGATATAGCGCTTTTCACATCGGGAGGATGTCCCAAAGCGCTTCACAGAACACACTGTAAAGTGAATTGACTGTATATTTGTGGGCAAACGCGGCAGCCAATTGCGCACAGCAATGTCCCACAAACAGTCGTAGATTGAAAATGACCAATTTATTATTGTTTTTAGTTTAAAATTTGAAATTTGAAAACTACCTAAAGGGTTGCGTAAAACCAGCTTCTAAATTCGAAAGTAATACATTTTCAAAATTCTGCAATATTCAACTATTTTAAAACAATGAGGCATTTTGGGCTTCACTGATCCAGATTTCGCCGTCTGAACTTGCATTTGAATGTCCCCAAGAGGTAAAATGTGCCTGTCTCTATTGCGGTTTTGAAGGAAAACACTTTCCTTTTGTAACATTCAGGGATATCCGCTGGCGTGTTGTTCAAAAAACGGTACTTGACAGTGTTTGTGGATCAGAGCACATGGCTGGACTGTCCTCTGTTGATTAAGGAGAGTGCAGCCAGGAACAGAGAAGGGCAATGTTTATTCTAAGGCACGCAAACACTCCTGGCGAGATTCAATGGCGATTAGTTGACTTTGAACAAATATTTCACAACCACATCATCAGAAGGTGATCTAGCTGTTGGCTTTGCATTCACAGTTTGCTTCTGTCAGGTCACAATGCAACAGCTTTTTAAAGCGAGCCTTTTTAAACAGCTCCTAACCTGCAGTGAATGAATACGTGTTGAATTCAAACAGTAATGCAGCACATCGCTTCCTTGACTGCGTTGGAGCAGAGGTCAGCAGCACTCTTAAACAGCTATATGTGTCTTCGGTGATGAGGTAAAAGATGCAGGTTGCCCGTGAATGGTGTAATACAGTACACAGACAATACACTTTACATTATATTTTGTGAAGCGCTTTGAGATGTCTCAAACACGTGATAAGGCGCTATATCAAATGCAAGGATTATTATTATTAATAGTCTCATTGAGCAGTTGAAAACATACAATTCTCAGGCGTTTTTGCTTGTGGGGGTGGGGGGGAGCTAATTATAAAATGTTTATTGTTATTTAAAATAATCCTTCAAGATTCTGTGGAAAGGATAAAATAGTTTGAACTATACTGTGCAGTCAAACTTTTCCTCCTCTGTGCTATCAATGGGGTAAAACTTCTGCTCAATGCATGTCTTTGGCGATGCTCTCAATGGGATTTACCATAAAAGTGAAGCATTGACAAAGACACTATGTATAATGTTAAGTGGATGTTTTATCTAAATGACTCTCTTTTACCTGTTTATTAAGATCCTTTGGGCAAAGAAATTAAAATGTACTCCTCGCCTATACTATGGGTGACATACATAAATGCTTGGCTCCTTTGCAGTTCTGGACCCTGGCCCATCTGTTCCACTCTTTCCTCTTGGTGACAATCCCTTATTGTTCTTTTGTTCAGTCCACAAAATGGGAGCTCAGCACATATGTTGTGGAATGCCTGTAGCAGGACTACCTTGCACAGCGAGACATACACATGCTGAATTCCACCAATTTGTCCGCCATCACGGCTGGAATGAACACCGCACTGTGCAATTTTTAAACTAGTTAAAGCAATTTGTACAAACATATGAAACAATGTTTTAAATACAGCAAAACACAAAAGGATTTTGCTATCTCCCATGTAAAGCCTTCAAAGAGTTTTTGAACTGAACTGCTGATTTAGTTAATACTGCTGTGGTGTCATTTGCAGCAGTTACTTGTCAGCTATTAGATGCCTGGCAATCTAATAAAAGGGGAGGCTAAAATACAGTAATCTTTTAAGCGTAACCTCTACTGTTCTCTTTCTGTTTCTCTGAGTCTCTTTATAACTTTTTTTACAGTGAGTTATGCCCACTGAGCTGTTGACAACAACAACAACAAAATTACATTCATATAGCGCTTTTCACCTCGGGAGGACGTCCCAAAGGACTGCCCACTATCAATCTTTGTAACATAAGGTCTAATCTTTTTCTTTTGTTCAAAGTACTTTTTAAAGCATAATGCGGCAGTCGAGATGGAGTAAGATTGGTGAAGGGATAATAAGTATAACAGTGTCACAGCACCTGGTATAGTTAGTTCTTGGTACTGCGATTAAAAGTAGTATTTTAGCAGAACACAGAAAGCAATACTGTACACGAGCTGGTGTGTAAGAATCTATTGCATGGTACATGCATTGCATGCTATTAGGGATTATAAAAATCCTATCTTGAAAATATTATAATCTCTAGGGTATTTTAGTAGGTGAATATTTATAGTGAATTCTAATAAGGCAAAACATAGAACATAACACGCTGCTGGTGTAAATTAGCCCATCTACATATGAATTAATAAATAAAGCAGGATAGCTGTACAACAGTGAACTATCTGTAACGTTCAGTTTATTTGTTCCAGATTACTTGGATGATGTTATACAACAGTGATGTTTGTACAGTTTACTGCTTCACTGATCCAGCTTGAACGAGTCACACCAATAGTTGTTTTTCTCGCTTCCACTGTGTGTAATCGCACGAGTAAGTATTGCAAAGCATTCTCGAATGCCATTAATATTACTCCCCGTTTTGCATTCATTTTCATTTTTTACAATTATAAACCCACTTGGTGGTTTATTTCTGGGTTGCTTGTCAGGGCCCCTTCAGGCACAGAGGTGAGCAGGCTACTGGGCTGGACTCACTTGATTGATTGTAAAGTGGCTGCTCGGTTCCATGTACCTTTGAAGACATTTTTTTCACTGTGAAAGGCTTAAATAACTAACTTGTCGAGGATTGAGTGACCTGTGCAGCATTATGAATTGCAACCTCTACTTTTGCAATTTAATCATTCAAAGGATTAAAATAGAAAATCCTGAAAAAGCGTTTTAATTGACATGTTTTTTTCATTTTTATTAACTTGTTGCAATCACTAGTAATGAAGTAATGGATAATAATAGTGGAAGCTAATAATAAAATAATAATGATTTCAGTAAAGCGCAATAATAATAATAGCAGTACAATAACAATTTTGTGAAACTTTTGTGCAGATGCTTCTGGATTCTCACTAGGATTCCAGTTAAGGGATGTAAAGTAGACTTGGTGAAACCTTTACACTGTGTTCACTGAAACTGTGAAAAGCACATGGCTTACAATTACAGAGAGTGTGCTTCAAAAACTGGTGTCTGGAAAGAGAGTTTGAGCTGTATCAACACTAGGGTTAACCACATTCAATGATGAATGAGTGCATCATGAAATACATGTATTGGAACAACATTAAAGAAAACCGGTTGCCAGTAGGATAAATAAGCCATGTAACCATTGTATTGCTCTCGGTGCTAATGTTGCACTGTAGCTGGTCAACAGGAGTGCACCAGAGTAGCAAGAAATGTTTCTCCTTCCTATTTTCCATCTCTCTCAACTGGGAAGAGTCTGACTTCTATTTGCTTGCACCTCTGCTTGACAACAATAACAACAACTTGCACTTATATAGTGCCCTCCATGCAGGGTAGCGTCTCAGAGCGCTTAACAGTGGCGAAGCCTGACTCTCAGCCGGGGGAGGTGGCTGTAAGCACGGTTGAAGAGGAAGGTTTTCAGGCAGTTCTTGAAAAGGGGGAGAGAGGGGGCAAGGCGGAGGGATTGATGGAGAGTGTTCCAGGGGCATAGTGGCTGAAACCGTGACCTCCGATGGTGGGATGGAGGGTGCGAGGGACGAGCAGGAGGCCCGTGTCAGTTGAGCGGACAGCTCAGGGTGGCTGCATTGGGAACTCATTTATTGGGAGCTCATTTATTCAGAGCTCACTTTGAAGGGACTGCTAACACTTTGTGGTACAACAAGTTTGCAAACTGATACTTTGCACCACCAGGTATCACTTCATTTAACAAATGTTAAACCTTTGTCATTTTTAATGGGTGTTTTTAATAAAGCAAAACAATACACTGGCTTAAAGTCAACCAGATTTGGGAGAACCATGTGACTTATGTTCTCTGAAAGGACATGTAATAATAAAGACAATCATGAAACCCATGTGCAAACAGTAATATGTTGCATTGATAAGCCATATGTTCCTTTCTTTTAATTTACACATTTAGTTCATATGATAAACTGACTGTAATTCAGTGCACAAGAAAATTGTATTTGTGATTTCTAATTAATAAATGTAGCTTGTTAGCTTATTGATGTATTGTTATTCTTTGTATCATTTCCCTTATTAACAAATTTGGAGTTAAGATCGAATGTAGAGTTAACACTAAAGTTATCATTAAACTAAGTTACCATTAAACCAGGAGAAAGTTGTCCTCTTTCAAGCAATTCTTCACCCCCTGCCTTGATTTTCTAATACCCTCCTCCCCAGCTCCACCATTCACAAAATCCAATTAATTCAAAGCTCCACCGCCCAGATCCTCACCCATACTAAACTCTACACACCCATCACCCCAGGCTTCCGTGGGGTGCAACCATGGATGGTGATGCTGTCAGCACCTGAGGTGTGGAGGCGCTGACGGGAGCCAATCAGAAGAGCCTCAATCTTGTTGACGTTCAACTGAAAAAAGTTAGCTCTCATCCAGGACTGTCAGGACTGTGATATTCTGTCAGGACAGCAGTGGTCCTGGAGTCACGGGTGGAGGTAGAGAGGAACGATTGGGTGTCATCTGCATACATGTGGAAGTTGACCCCATGTCTGCGGATGATGTCACCGAGAGGGAGCATAATATTGAAGAAGAGGGGACCAAGGACAGAGTCCTGAGGAACATCACAGGAGACAGCGTGGGGGCTAGAGGAGAAACCGTTTGTGGAAATGAAGTGGAGGCGGTGTGAGAGGTACGATATGAATCAGTCAAGGACAGAGTTGTGAAGGTTGTGGTGAGAGGAGAGGCAGTGGTTGAGGATAGAATGGCCAATGGTATTGAAGGCAGCAGAGAGGTCAAGGAGGACGAGGAGGCAGAGGGAATACTGGTAGTGGATGGACAGAATGTCATTTGTTACTTTGACCAGGACTCTTTCTGTGCTGCGGGTGGCACGGAAACCTGATTGGAGGAGTTCCAGAAGGGCTTGGCGGGAGAGGAAGGAGCGAAGCTGAGAAGCAATAACTCATTCCAGGACCTAGGAGAGGAAGGGGAGGTTGGAGATGGGGTGGTAGTTTGAGTAGAGATGGGCCCAGGATGGGTTTTTTAAGGATAGAAGTGATGATGGTCATTTTTAATGTGGTGGGAGCAATACCAGTGGACGGAAAGGTTTACGATGTCTGTGAGTAGAGGGGCAAGAAGGTGGAGATAGGAGGTAAGGAGATGTGTAGGGATGGGGTCGAGGGAGCAGGTGGTCGGTTTCCTGCGGGTTACAGTGGTGGTGAGAGAGGAGTGGGAGATTGGTTCGAAGGTGTAGAGGGAGGGATGGGTAGGGGCTGGGATGTCAGGGCCAGATGGGGAGGGTGTAGTAGACAAAAGGGCAGAGGCAGCTGGGTGGATCTCGTTCAAAGAAGTCCAGCATCGCCTCACAGTTGGCATTGGAGGTGAGGATGGACGAGGCATGAGAGGGTGGGTGCTGGAGCCGGCTGGTGATGGAGAAGAGGAGCCTTATCCTCCAAGATTGTCTTAGAGTAGAACAATGATTTAGCGGAGGCAAGGGCGGAGCGGTAAGATTTGATAAGGTCCAGCCAGATCTGACGTAGGACCATTAAGTTTGATTTAAGCCAGGTGTGTTCAGCGGCAATCACCTATGGTTTAAGGGAGTGGAGGAAGGTGGCTGGTGTACCATGGTGACTTACGTGAATAGGAGATAGTTCGGGAAGAGAGGGGAGCAAGGGAATCGAGAGTGTAGGAGAGGGAGCTGTGGAGAAGAGTGACTGAGGAGGATAGGTCATCGCGGGAGGAAGCCCAGAGGGGAAGGATTTCAGATGACGCCAAGGCAGCCGAGAGTGAGGTGGGGCGAGAGATTTTTTTCTAGGGGCGGTAGGAGATGGAGGTGCGGAGTCATACCTCTCACACCGCCTCCATTTCATGTCCACAAACGGTTTCTCTTCTAGCTCCCGCACCGTCTGGTGCGGCGTTCCTCAGGGCTCTGTCCTTGGTCCCCTCCTCTTCAATACTATGTGCTCCCTCTTGGTGACATCATCCGCAGACATTGGGTCAACTTCCACATCTATCATTATCTATTACAGATCATGTCTTCAATACTTGCATTCCTAAAAGAATCAAAAGTATTTCCAAACTGAGTGGCGAGTAATTTTCCAATGGGTCCGTTATACGAGAATTAGGTTTGAATCACCCCAGAACCCTGAGAGATAACCATCGATGACCGATGAATTGGCAATTTGTGAAATTGACAACATTGTCAGCTTCAAAACACAGCTCCGGCCTTGTTCTTATTGGAAGCATTTAAAGTTATAATCGATTAACACTGCATTGGCTGAGTGTCACAATCACAGTTGGCTGTTGCAACTTCGATTCAAAATGTGATTCACTTCTGGGCTCACGGCAACTAGAAGTTTCCATCCCGACAAAACAAAAGAACGTCTTGGTAACCCTTCCAATTCTCCAAATTATAAATTTCACTTCCATTGTTTCCCTGCCTTGGCACTGCTCATATTTCACATTTACTGCTGAGAAATGCATCAGACTACAGCAACTCTTAACATCGGTATCTTTTGATGGTTAATCACCACGTCACAGATCCTATTAAAATGTTGCAATAACAATAATTTACTTTAAACCCTACTATTAATTGTAGATTACACTGTTATTCACTGCTGTGGCCGTTGCTTTCAAACGCCACTTATACAAATTAATTTATGTCCAAAACTCCCAGTTTTACCTTCCATCCAGTGTTTTCATTGTATTTTCTGCTCCTTCTGGCTTTATTAACTGGCAATAAGGTTCATGTGTTCTACAAGCTCTGCAACCCCTCCACTCACCCTTCTACCCTGCCTGCCCTACATCCCTCCTGATGCCAACCCCAACTCGGATCCAAATCCTGACTGTCCAGCGCCTTGGGATATCCTTCAGATGTGAAAGGTGCTATACAAATGTAATTTGTTATTGAAATTCAGGTTAGCTTTACACTCAGAGCCTTTGGCAATATTTGATGCTCATAGTCGTTCCCTGTTGCAAAAGGCAGTACGTGTAACGCTGACCAGAACTTCAGCCGAACTGTGAACGTATCTGATTGTACCTCAATTTCAAGGTATTTGGATAACTAGCATTACAGTGGGGTCTAATCCAAGATTGGCGGCCCACGATTGGGGGCCCACGATTGCTTAATGTCTGCAGCAGCTGCAGCCAGCCTGGCCATTTATAGAGTTGACAAAAGATCCCTGGATTATTGCAAAAACCCCACCAGGAAGTTGGATGGCAATCTGCTGGTGCGCACAGCATGTGCCTCTTGGTTTATGTCCTGGTGTTTCATCCTGGCTGCTGTTTGTGGGGAAACACAGTCCCCTCACAATAGGCTGAACTTGTCATTCTCTGTCCTGGTCATCACTGAGAAATACCTACAGAATCTGTTTATAATTGAATCCCTTTATCGGAAACATGGTGAAATGGATGGGGAAGTGGGGATGATTCAAGGGATATTCACAGTATCGAGTTCCAATAATCTCCCTCTGAAATGTTCATATTGCGGGATCCTCAACAAAGCCTTTGAGACTTTGGATAACCAGTCGTCATGCTCAGCTCCTCAGTGCGTTTCTCTGTCCAAACCTTCCCGCGATTGGATTGAGAACAGCGAGGGATACAATAGTGACCTGAGTTTTTCTCAAGACTCTGCTTCTTCTCCTCCTCCTCATCACTCAAGCTTAAGGAAGTTGGAAAAACAAGAAGAGACAGTTCCCCAAGAATGTTGTTGCCTTTTTATTCCTGTGCAATATTTCGGTGAGAGAAATTTAGCAAAAAATTGCATTTTGAAAACAAGTGAGAAATCTCTTTTCAGTTTTCATTCATAAGTACCACCCTTATTGCTCCTTCCACCCCAACCTTTCTTTACTCAGTAACTTCTAATTCACTGAATGTTTAAACGTGTCTTCAAAATATGTCACACTCAACATGGAGATCATAACATGTATGTACTCAGGTAAAGTATTTCTGAAAATGCTGGATAGGGACCACTGTATTGTCAGAGGTGCTGTGTTTGGGATGAGCTGTTAAAGGTCCCGTCTGCCTGTTCAGGTGGACCTTAAAGATCTATTGACACCACTTGAGAAGAGAGAATCTGATTTGAATCTTAAATACTTTACCTGCAAATCCTTATGGCAGCACAATGTATTTATTATTCTGTGATGTGTGGAATCCCATGTCTATCAGCGCCTTGGGATGTTCTCCTGAAATGAAAGACGCTATACATATGTAATTTTGTATTGTATTATTATTATTATTTTATTTCATCCATTGATGTTTTCAAATTAGGAATTTCATATTGATTTACTTCATTTAATGGCAAAGACCCCATGTCACTCCTCAAAAAGAGAAGACGATTTTCCAAGGTTCTCTAGATAAATTGGCCATTCACTTCATGGTGGTTTGTGTGACCTTGTTTGCAAGTTGTCTGCTGGGTTGGCCTAAAAGTTCACTCACGACACTTGATTGCAAATCACTGCAAGGGATTGTCAATATTATTATAAATACAGTTAATTAAAACAAAGAACGCAGAAAAAATCCAGAAAAAAATGAAAAATCCCAAATTAGTAACTAAAAAATAAATCTTCCAGGAAAAAAAGCAATGTTCAAATTTGATGAATAACTGCAAGGGAATACTGTGACCAACACAAGAAAATGAAAAGTTTGTGTAAACCTCAAACTGCGATGAAGCAAGCAACAACAGCAACTTGCCTTTATATAGCATTTATATAGCAGTGGTTGAGCCCCCCCATGCAGGGTAGCTGGTCAAATGGCAGAAAGTCCTTTTACCCGCAGTGATACACGGGGAGGAATCGCACAATACTGGCATATTTCTCGAGGCCTTGACAAGTTTGGTAGCTATCAAAAAATGTAGCTACTGTATATCCCAATCGCTCAGTGCAGTGTTTGGACATCGCACTAGGGGGCAATCGCATTCGTTCAAGCTGCACTTGGTTCATTTCTTCAGTGTCTGAGAAAGGAGAAAAAACACCCAGCTCTTCATTTCACTTCTCCAGCAAATGTACACACAATAATCTCCTGTAACCAGACGCATCGTTTTGTTGACACAGTCCCTTCAGTTCAAACATGTGGGATAAAGCATTTTTACAGCATCCGTGGCCAATGGGGTTTAGTGGAATGCAATTGACAGAGAAGTAAATTTGAGTTGTGCAGTTCAAACAATTTGAAATTTCAAACTGAAATTTCAAACAATTTTCAAACTGACTCTTTGAAAACAAACACGAAAAAAGACACAAACTAGATCGTAACTTTTTTTAAAAACTGGAAATATGCTCTAAGTCCAAGCCATAGCTAATGTGCTGGAGGGAATATTTCAGACTGAGAGACGGGGGCAATGTACATTTATTTGCACAAATCGTTTCAGCATTCACCACCCCTCACCCCCTTTGTTTTTTTTTAACAAGGAAAAAAAACCATGTCTTTGCAAAATTCACCTTGTTTGGGGTTAGCCAACACCCGGATAAGTGACACTGAGTTTTATTCTCTCTCTATTGTGTTTGGTTTCCACTCGCGATGATCAGCTCCAATGAATGTTTAGAGGGTTTGACTATTTCTATAGTATAAAATCCAGACTATTATCAGGTACATCACAGAGCCACATCGAGCTCAGATCAAGATGAAAACTTTGTTATGCTGATCATTTAACAACAAGAGTCCTTTACTCGTTATAATAATAATAATAATAATATATTACAGTCTTGGGTTTGAACACTTTACACACTCTAGCTGTCGCATTGATTGCAAATGCTTTTGGACTCTGTATGAAAAAAACAAGTTATCTCAGAACAGTACTTTTTAAATAATTCTGGGTAGACAAATTCATTCTTAATAAATTGTTTCTTATTAAATTGCTTTGAATATAGAGGTGGAGGAATGTTAATCAATTCTATTTCTAAAGCACGTGCTTGTGTGGGCTAACAATAATCTCTCCCCCTCCCCACCCCAAGTCTTTGTGCCCCACCCAGAAGAAAGTGTAACTATTGATCAGACTTATCAGTAAAATGAACACATTACAGGGATCCACATGTATGCTCCTCACAAGGCTTCTGTAACAAAACACCTGGAGTGCCTAATCTCTCACATACAACCAGTAAATTACTTCTTGGCTACTTGTGGGACTCAGCTGTGTGCAAATTGGCTGCCACCTTCATCTACAAATGCATAGTCACTACACTTTAGAGAACTCTGTGAAGCAGGTTGCAACGTTTTGATGTGATATGGGAGTATATCAAATGCCCGGGAGAGGTTGAGAGAGGAGAGCGGAGAAGTCTGAGGAGGTGGAGCAAGAGGGGGTGAAGTGGAGATTGAAGTCACCTAAGATGATGAGGCGGTCGGTGCAGAGGCAGAGGGAAGCTAGAAGGGTGGAGATGACAGAGATGAAGGTGGGGGAGGATTTGGGGGTTGGTAAATTTGGAGGATTTTTAGTGAGAGGTTGGAGGGTTGGCAGAGGGTAAGGTGTTCAAAGAAGGGGAATAAGCCAGCGGAATAAGGGATAGAGCAAGTGACGGCTTGGAGATGAGGGCCACCCCACCGTCACAATGGTTGGGGTGTGGGGCAATGGTGGTAGGTGTGGCCGGGTGGTGTGGCCTCAGTGAAGGGGAAGATGTCACCTGGGGTGATCCAGGTTTCCGTGAAGGCCATAATATCAACGTTCTGGTTTTCCAAATCCTGTCCTAGAGCGCTTGAGAGTGGCGGAGCATGACTACGAGCCAGTGAGGGGGGGTGGGTGGTGATCCTAGGCACAACAATTTGCACTTATATAACGCCCTCCATGCAGGGTAGCAGCTCAGAGCACTTAACAGTGACGGAGCCTGACTCCCCACAGAGTCACGGTCGAAATGGAAGGTCTTCATGTGCAACCTAAAGATGGGGAAGGAAGGGGCAAGGTGGAGAGATAGAGTGTTCAGGAACATGAATGAGTATCATAACGTCCAGCTGTCCTTAAAATTAAAATTAACTGATTTGTTTTGACAAAACAGACACTTGCCCATAATTCACAATGGGATCGTAATATTTGCAATAATATTTGTCATTTGCCATTTGACCGGACTTGCTTAACTACTCACCAACCCAGCAACCAGTGCAGTGCAGCACCCGGGCTCTCCCCACAGAGTCACACTGTAGTCAATCCAAGGAATTTGCGCAAAGAATATCTTCTGATCCCCTGGATTATGCCCAGTGGAGTGGAGTTCCTGAAAGTGCGTCGCCAACAGACCCGTTGCAGCTCAAAGTTTCATGTTGGGGTGTTGCTGAAGAATATGCCTGGGTATTTGATCGCCTGGGGATATTATCCCAACACACTCACAACCTGGACTCTAACAGAATCAATGGACTTGAGAGGAAGGGATTCACATGCGAAGTGGGACTGGATTAGGAGGGGAGAAGCTGTCCCTTGAAGTGCAACTGCTCATGATTACTCAGAGCAGCATTTGCCAGTCAAACCTGCACGGCTGTGTGAATGGTTCAGTTTATTTGAATTGTTGGAAGAGAATTTTGTTTGAAAGAACTTTAAATATTGTGTCCATGAGATCATAGAAAAAATTATTACTCGTCGACATTATCTGTGTCAACTGGAAGAACATTGTATTCAGAAAGGGAGACAATGCAAGACTATGATGAAGCCATCGCTTTCTTGGGAGATTGGGGAGCCTTCTAGAGAACTATGTTCTTTTTGTTGAGTGTTTCAGTTATCCCTAATAGCTATGTGGGTCTGTCCATGGTGTTTCTGGCAGACACCCCTCAGCACCACTGCCGTCTGCCTGATTCTCTGAACGGAACCACTGGAGAAGCTAATCTGAGTTCACTGCTGCCTATAGAGGAGGTGGATGGTGAGATGATCTACAGTCGATGTAGAAGGTACAAAACTCCTGCAACAGATGCTTTAAATGCCACAACACGTGAGACTGAGCCCTGTGTGGATGGCTGGGAGTACAGCACTGACAGGTACATCTCTACTATTGTCACTCAGGTAAGAATAGCAGACCAACTATTGACATGCAAACGTGCACCAAAAGAGATGAGTGTGGTTGGCTGAACGTGCATATACTTGTGAGGAATTGATGATTTTGTTGTAGTTTGCAATGAAAAAAAACCTGTCACTGTTTTTGTAAGAAAACACGTCAATCAAAAGCATCCCATAAACAGTTGGGAATGGCCAAATAGAATGACCGATCAATCTGAAAAATAGTTGGCCAAGATAACACTTTTGAATAATAATTCTTATATTTGATACAGTGGCTTAATATGTTGCTGAGATGTTTTAAAGTGTTTCACAAGATTTATTCAATTATGATTGTTTACTCATACACTTTGAAGTTTTACTTCCTTTGTTATAAACCAATTAGTAACTCTTCAAGAAGAAGAATTTACCATTTCTCAGTATCAGAAACTAAAAGGAAGCAAACAGCTGAACAAGTAGTAGGTTGAACCAAAGGCCACTTATCCCTTTACTGGAAGGTGTTATCCCATTCTTATTTTTAGCAATTTCACCTTTCAGTCCAACAAGAAAATGCACATGACATATTTGCAATTTAAATTGTATTACACTCCTCTGTAATTAATATATTTCTGCCAGCACCAAAAAATGTGCCGGCATCAAAAATCCTGGGAACAATGACAATACCTTTTTTTTAATTATTCGTTGCATTAATTGTTTTTTCCTTATTTTATAAAGTTTATCACTGAGTACCAAAAAGTCCTTATTAAATTGGAACTCTTCCTGAAGTGAGCATGTGCATTTTTGTGCATGAGCATTGCATTTCGCCCACAAAATAGACAGTTAATTCACTTTACAGTTTATTCTGTGAAGCGCTTTGAGACAACACCGCAAGATGATAGACGCAGTATCAAATGCAAGTACTTTTATTATTTTGTAAGCAATAGGTTTTAAATATAGATTTCCATGAGATTTTATTTTAACAATAGAAATGGCATCTATTAAAAGATAAAGAACATTTCTGTGTTATTCACACATTGTTTCTATTTCCTTGCAGTGGGATCTCGTCTGTGAGGATAGCTGGAAAAGACCATTCACTACATCAATGTTTTTCGTAGGCGTGTTTTCTGGTTCCTTTGCCTCTGGACATCTTTCTGACAGGTAAAGCTTACAAATAACTGCAGTGAAGTGACTTCCAAGCTTGCGTTTCTCTTGTCCATGGTTATCAGTATAGTGACTTTAGGAACTTGATTGCTTGATAATAATAATAACAATAATAATAATCTTTGTATTTGGTGATGGTGGGCTGGTTGTACACATGTTGGCCTCAATTCCGACTGGCCTCGCACCCAAAGACATCTCCCCTCCCCTTCCCTCTGGCTCGCTATCATCTACCTCCGGTCTCGACCCCCGAGACCTCACTCCCTGAGATCTTTCCCCACTAATTCATACCAAGAGTCCTGTAGCCTGTAGTCCTGTAGCTCAGTGGTTAGAGCACTCGCCTTGCAAGCGAGATACCTGGGTTCAATTCCAGGCAGGGCGAAACCTTGGGCAAGTTTCCTTACACATGCCTATTAATAATCCCTCCAAAACAAAACGATAATAAATTGGTCATTTTCAATCCACGACTGTTTGTGTGACACTGCTGTGTGCAATTGGCTGCCGCGTTTCGCCCACAAGTATACGGTCAATTTACTTTACAGTGTGTTCTGTGAAGCGCTTTGGGACGTCCTCCCGACGTGAGAAGCGCTATATCAAATGCAAGGATTGTTGTTGTTGTTGTATTCTGTGAAGCACTTTGAGTAGTCGAGAAGACGTGAAAAGCGCTATATCAAATGCAAGGATTATTATTATTATTATAAGAGGGGTTGTGGATACACAGCAGCTTGTGTTAGCTAAGTGAAGGTGGGGTGGCAAAGCAATGGTGTAAGAGCAGATCAGAGAAGTAGATCATGAAGGAATTTGTATGTGGGGGTGAGGCTCTTGTAACCTGTTTGGGGACAGGAAGCTTGTGAAGCATAGAAAGGATTGGCATGATGGTTAGGTGTAGTTTGATTACTGAAAGTGTTGTCAAAGAGGTGTGTTTTGAGTTGGACCTTATAATGAGTGAGGAAGCAAGATGGAGGCACTTTGGAATGGGCAGAGTGGCTAAAATGATTGGCCTTCTTTGGAAATTTCCCTGTTACAAAGAAAACACTTGATAGATGTATTCAAAATTATAAAATCATTATTTAGAAGATTTCAATGCAGATATATTTTCCTATCATGTAGAAATATATTCTGTGAAGCACTTTGAGACTTCTCAGCGACATGATTAGGCATTATATCAAATGCAAGGATTATTATTATTATTTTGAGAACAAAGAGTGGCATCATAACTTCAAAATAAAAGCAATAAGTATTAAAAAGAAGTGTAGAATTTATTTTAATAAAAGTCTAGCAAACTTTCTAACACTCTTGTCATGGCAGGAAATGTCAATGAAGCTTCTATAATTCCTAAAGATCTTCCCAAACATGTTCTACAGATTCCTAATATGTTTAAAATGTTCAAAGGAACCAGGATGAGATAACAACAGCAACAACTTGCATTTATATAGTGTGTAGCTGCATAAGAACTGTACAAGGTACATGCTAGAAGAACCTTCTTTTGTGAATTCAGCACGTTGAACAGTTTTAAAAAGTATTAAAAAAAACCAATACATATCATTTCTATAAAACGTACTTTTATTTAATATTTGCTTATTTTCCTTTTAAGGTATGGGAGAAAGTTTATTCTGTTTGCCACCATGGCTTTACAGACAATCTTCAGCCTTGTTCAAGTGTTTTCTGTGAGCTGGGAGATGTTCTGCACATTGTTCTTTTTCGTTGGTCTTGGACAGATTTCAAATTATGTAGCTGCTTTTATTTTAGGTAGGTTTTGTTTAAAACATTACAAACAAAATGATGTATTACGTTTGTGTTAAGTTCTTGTTTTCTACCTTATTTTTACCTGTTTCTCCTCTGATGGTGTCTTCCCTGATTATGTATTTATCTGTGCACTTGGCTTACATGGACAGTTGCCTGTTTACTATGCTGCATAGTAAAAATCCTGTGAGGTGTTTGTAGATGTTTCTACGACATGATAAGAAGCTATATGAAATGCAAGAATTATTATTATTACTACCTGTTATGTACATAAACTACACACTGTGAAAATGGCATCCATGCATATGCATGGTATCAACAAACATCATTTGTACTGAGTCTAAAATACAGCCCCTGTGAAGGATTATTAGGATGCAATGTCACATGAACATTACTCATTGGATCCTCACTTGCAAATTACTGATCTAAAGAAAAAAAGGGATCATGTGTATTTAGCCTGGTTGGTTGATTATCAACACAGTCAACCATTCCCAATTTGAGTTACATCACCCTTTCCAGTCCAATAGAAGATGACTTAGAGGATAAAAGCACCAATAGCTGATGCAAGTGGTTGGGATTTCCTGCTGTCAAAAGATGATTCACCACAGAAACAGCATTACACAAACAAGACTCTGTTTGAGCTGCAGTTTCATGGACAATTTATTACAGAGAAGGGTTCGCAGGAGGTTCTTTTTTTTGTTACATCATCGAGGCAGTTTCTTTCATTAAATTACCCAGAAATTGTTGCAACGTTTTCTGAATCAAAGGTAGGAAAGATCAGCTGGTTTACATTAACCCCACCAAGCATTAAATTAAATGAACTGTTCTTTTTCTAATCATACTTGCATTTAATATAAGCATCTTAAAGTGATTTGCAGGTACTGTAGTAGTAATAATAATAATCCTTGCCTTTGATATAGTGTGTTATCGCATTGTTGAGACGACGCAAAGCGCTTAACAACAACAAATTAAATTTTTATAGCGCCTTTCACTACAGGAGAATGTCCCTAATAGGGCAGTCAGGGATCCGCACCCAATTGCAACCTTCACTGGATATATTGTAAAGTGGATACACTGTATTTGTGGGTGAATAATTGCTGTCATGTATAGTGACTATTTTTGTAGGTAAATGTGACAGCTAATTTATTTACAGTAAGGTATAAATAGCCACAAAGTGAATGACCAATTAATCTGGAG
This sequence comes from Callorhinchus milii, assembly GCF_018977255.1. Taxonomy (NCBI): domain Eukaryota; kingdom Metazoa; phylum Chordata; class Chondrichthyes; order Chimaeriformes; family Callorhinchidae; genus Callorhinchus; species Callorhinchus milii. Next base: position 29,398,559 of record NW_024704742.1, on the reverse strand, counting down.
GATAAATATCTCTTCTGATGGACAGTGCCTCCAACAATTCAGTCAGCACTCCGACTTTCACCACCCGCCAACTCTGACCCCAAAGTTTAGGGGGGAATTGAACCAGTGGCAAGCATGGTGCCAAACTGAGCCAAGGTGACTCACTAGATTACGTTATAAGAACTGTACTTTGTATACAGTGCGACATTTGTTGATATTCCTCGCTATCACAAGACTCTTTTACTGCCCATTTAATCCATTTTCCCCTTTGGCTCACAGCCACGGTTGGGTGCAGAAGGAGTGGGGGAGCTAGAGAGGGGAATAATGTACTGTGCAGTACTATAAAATGCCTTGGGACGCCTTGCCGATGTGAAAGGTGCTTTAGGAATTTAAAATTTATGTGGTCATATGAAAAGAATGTTTTTTTTTTAAAAAAGGAATATGGAAGCAGAGCTGTCGACTCTGGAACCGCGTCTGGAATTGGGGAAAGGGTCTTTGGTGGAATATGGAGGCAGAGAGGGATATTCCAGAACAGAACATGGAAGATCCTTTTCATTCACATCTGATTTCTTTCCAGTGTTTTGGGGTCAAAGCAATATGTCTGCAATCGTCTGGCTTCTCTGTGGCATTTGCCACTATCAATAAAAATGGGCATCTGCCACAATCCCACCCCACCCCCCCCCCCAATTGGGTCACTTCAATCCACTGACTGTTTGTGGGACACTGCTGTGCGCAATCGGCTGGCTCATTTTGCCCACAAAATATACAGTCAATTCACTTTACAGTATATTCTGTGAAGCGCATTGCGACGTCTCAAAGACGCGATAAGGCACTGGATCAAATGCAAGGATTATTATTTATTCTCAGCCCAAATAAAACAAAATCAGGTTGCATTCCTCCGTTGCATCCTGAGTTCACTGTTCCATTATTATTTTATTTTCGCCCGCATAACACGCGGTCAATTCCTTTGCAAATCTATTCTCTTTGCAAATCTATTCTGTGAAGCGCTTTGAGACGTCTGGACGACCCGATACGGCGCTCTATCAAATGCAAGGATCATTATTATTATTATTATTATTATTATCCTTTCAAGCAAGTTGAGGTCATTTTGTTGTTGCAGCAGAACCACACCAACTGGTGGCAAATAGCTGGCATGACTCAGTCGTGTTTTGGGGGTGGGGGAAAGGCGAGGATGGATGGTGCAGCTTGAGCAGAAATTCACAGGGTTGGTGGTGATGTAAAGCAGCTGATTTCCCCCCTTCTCTCTCTCTCTGTGACTGGAAAAGCGATGCAATAATTTCTGGGAAAGGATTTTTTTTAATTCCTTATTTTTTTTGTGTGTTGGCTGAAGCTTTGACGTTGTGTTTGGAGAGGGAGGGAGAGAGAGAGAGGGAGGGAGGAGGGGTGGAAACAGAAGGTGGGAGGATGAGTGAGGGGTGACCTGGATTGTAGCGTGTGTGCAAGCACCAGAGAGGGCGAGAAAGTGCTGGGGAGGGAGGGAGGGAGGGAGAGAGGGAGTGTGTGAGAGAGAGGGAGGGAGAGAGAGAGGGAGTGTGTGTGAGAGAGAGGGAGGGGGGGAGGGAGTGTGTGAGAGAGAGGGAGGGAGGGAGTGTGTGAGAGAGAGGGAGGGAGAGATAGAGGGAGTGTGTGAGAGAGAGGGAGGGGGAGGGAGAGATAGAGGGAGTGTGTGAGAGAGAGGGGGAGGGAGAGATAGAGGGAGTGTGAGAGAGAGGGGGAGAGATAGAGGGAGTGTGTGAGAGAGAGGGGGAGAGAGGGAGTGTGTGAGTGGGAGGGAGGGAGAGGGGGAGGAATAGAGGGAGTGTGTGAGAGAGAGGGAGGGAGAGATAGAGGGAGTGTGAGAGAGAGGGGGAGAGATAGAGGGAGTATGAGAGAGAGGAGGAGAGATAGAGGGAGTGTGTGAGAGAGAGGGGGAGGAATAGAGGGAGTGTGTGAGAGAGAGGGTGTGTGTGAGTGGGAGGGAGGGAGAGGGGGAGGAATAGAGGGAGTGTGTGAGAGGGAGAGGGGGAGGAATAGAGGGAGTGTGTGAGAGGGAGGGAGGGAGTGTGAGAGGGAGGGAGGGTGTGAGTGTGTGAGAGGGAGGGAGGGAGGGAGTGTGTGAGAGGGAGGGAGGGAGTGTGTGAGAGGGTGTGAGAGGGAGGGAGGGTGTGAGTGGGAGGGAGGGTGTGAGTGGGTGAGAGGGAGGGAGTGGGTGAGAGGGAGGGAGTGTGAGAGGGAGGGAGGGAGGGAGTGTGAGAGGGAGGGAGGGAGTGTGAGAGGGAGGGAGGGTGTGAGTGTGTGAGAGGGAGGGAGGGAGTGTGTGAGAGGGAGGGAGGGAGTGTGTGAGTGTGAGAGGGAGGGTGTGAGTGTGTGAGGGAGGGAGGGAGTGTGTGAGTGTGTGAGAGGGAGGGAGGGAGTGTGTGAGTGTGAGAGGGAGGGAGGGAGTGTGTGAGTGGGAAGGAGGGAGTGTGTGAGTGGGAGGGAGGGAGTGTATGAGTGTGAGAGGGAGGGAGGGAGTGTGTGAGTGGGAAGGAGGGAGTGTGTGAGTGGGAGGGAGGGAGTGTATGAGTGTGAGAGGGAGGGAGGGAGTGTGTGAGTGGGAAGGAGGGAGTGTGTGAGTGGGAGGGAGGGTGTGAGTGTGTGAGAGGGAGGGAGGGAGGGAGGGAGTGTGTGAGAGGGAGGGAGGGAGTGTGTGAGTGTGAGAGGGAGGGAGGGAGCAGTCGGGTTCAGTGTGAGAGCTGCAGAGAGGGATACAGTGAGAGGGTAACACACGCTCTGCTCTCCCCGTGTGTGTGTGTGTGTGTGTGTGTCCCTCTCACAACAACAACCTCCACCACCAGCACCAGCACCAGCCCTGGAGACCCCGGGGGGGGGGGAGAGAGAGGACCACAACAACAACAACAACACCCCCCGCCCCCCCTCTGTGTGTGTGTCTGTGTCTGTGCTAAAGCTGCAATGCTGAAACTCCGAGACTGAGGAGGAGGAGGAGGAAGGTACGGAGGGGGGAGACACGGGACATGTTTGGTTGGTGTGTAACTTGTTCCCTTGAAAGTTAAGCGGCCGTTTCTCGCAGCGCGTGTGTGAGTGAGTGAGTGTGTGAGTGACTGTGTATATGTGAGTGAGTGAGTGTGTGAGTGTGTGTGTGTTTAATGGAGTCTCCCTGTCACTGTCAAGCGTGTGGTGTGCAGAGAGGCCCTGTGCTGTGCTGGGGTGGCCTGGGCTGTGCTGGCCTGGGGTGGCCTGGGCTGGGGTGGGGTGGCCTGGGCTGTGCTGGCCTGGGGTGGCCTGGGCTGGGGTGGGGTGGCCTGGGCTGGGGTGGCCTGGGGTGGGCTGTGCTGGGGTGGCCTGGGCTGGGGTGGCCTGTGCTGTGCTGGGGTGGGGTGGCCTGGGGTAGGCTGGGGTGGCCTGTGCTGTGCTGGGGTGGGGTGGCCTGGGCTGGGGTGGCCTGGGCTGGGGTGGCCTGGGTGGGCTGTGCTGGGGTGGCCTGGGCTGGGGTGGCCTGTGCTGGCCTGGGGTGGGGTGGCCTGGGGTAGGCTGGGGTGGCCTGTGCTGTGCTGGGGTGGGGTGGCCTGGGCTGGGGTGGCCTGGGCTGGGGTGGCCTGGGGTGGGCTGTGCTGGGGTGGCCTGGGCTGGGGTGGCCTGTGCTGGCCTGGGGTGGGGTGGCCTGGGGTAGGCTGGGGTGGCCTGGCCTGGGGTGGCCTGGGCTGTGCTGGCCTGGGGTGGCCTGGGCTGGGGTGGCCTGGGCTGGGGTGGCCTGGGCTGTGCTGGGGTGGGGTGGGCTGTGCTGGCCTGGGCTGTGCTGGCCTGGGGTGGCCTGGGCTGTGCTGGCCTGGGCTGTGCTGGCCTGGGGTGGCCTGGGCTGTGCTGGCCTGGGCTGTGCTGGCCTGGGCTGGCCTGGGCTGTGCTGGCCTGGGCTGTGCTGGCCTGGGGTGGCCTGGGCTGGGGTGGCCTGGGCTGTGCTGTGCTGGGGTGGGGTGGGCTGTGCTGGCCTGGGGTAGCCTGGGGTGGCCTGGGCTGTGCTGGCCTGGGCTGGGGTGGGCTGTGCTGGCCTGGGGTAGCCTGGGGTGGGCTGTGCTGGCCTGGGCTGGGGTGGGCTGTGCTGGCCTGGGCTGGGGTGGGCTGTGCTGGCCTGGGGTAGGCTGGGGTGGCCTGTGCTGTACTGGCCTGGGGTAGCCTGGGGTGGGGTGGTCTGTGCTGTGCTGGCCTGTGCTGTGCTGGCCTGGGGTGGGCTGTGCTGGGGTGGCCTGGGCTGTGCTGGCCTGGGCTGTGCTGGCCTGGGGTGGGCTGTGCTGGGGTGGCCTGGGCTGTGCTGGCCTGGGGTAGCCTGGGGTGGGGTGGCCTGGGCTGTGCTGGCCTGTGCTGTGCTGGCCTGGGGTGGGCTGTGCTGGGGTGGCCTGGGCTGTGCTGGCCTGGGCTGTGCTGGCCTGGGGTGGGCTGTGCTGGGGTGGCCTGTGCTGGCCTGGGGTGGGTTGTGCTGTGCTGGGCTGTGTGCAGGCCAGGCCAGGCTGCCGGCCCTGGCCTGTGTGTGTGTGTGTGGGGGGGGGGGGGGTGGGGGGGCAGCTGTATCTGGGGCTGAGTTGTGACTGAGGCCTAGAGAGAGGGAAGGAGATTGAGGATCCTGTCTGTGTCTGTCCCTCCAGCCTGTGAGAGGCAACCCCCCCCCCCCCCCCCCTCACTCCCTCACACACACCACCACCACCTTCTGCCCTACATGTTTTTTTTTAAAAAATCAATTTAAAAATCTGACTAACGCATCTAGATTGTAATTTAAATTGAATAATGCAAAGAAAGTATCCTTTCCCTCACCCCCCCCCCCAGCACAAATTATATTTTTATATAGACCTTTTGCAACTCTCATTGGTTGCTGACGCTCCTTCTCTGGTCGCTGTCACATTGCTTCTCCAAAAAAAGAGAGACACTTGGATAGTTTCTACTGTGCACAAAAATATGCATTCAGCAAAGTCTCCCCTCCTCTGATTCTCTGTCACCACGTGCATGGTGTGAACCTTCACTAGAAGTTATCACTGAGTTGCTTGTTGCTTTTTGGGCGTAAAGTGTATTTTTAGAACCGAAAAGCTTGCCTCCCGCACCAGTGTTGAGCAATCGGTTGTAGGGATTTACTTGTACACTAATAAGCAGAAAAGGTCGGTGAAGTTCGGTGTACCGCGATGCTGTTTAGCACAAGGATTTTTGTCCACGGCGAACCTTTTAAATCTAAGGGGTCCGAGAATCGTTAAATTGAAGAAAAATTGTAGTTCCAACATTCAATACACAGCAGCCAGTAAAAACGTACACCAGTTTCATACAGGCTACCCGTCTATGAGTATATAATTTTCAAAAAAAAATCCTGCTGTATTTGGACGATGTAAATTTGCCCCGAATGTAGTAATAATAATCCTTGCATTTGATATAGCGCCTTATCACGCCTTCGAGACGTCTCAAGCGCTTCACAGAATACACTGTAAAGTGAATTGACTGTATATTTTGTAGGTGAAACGCGGCAGCCAATTCCACACAGAAGTGTCCCACAAACAGTCATGGATTGCGTGACCAAATTACCAAAGTTGCATTCCGGTTTATGAGGCTGAAGAGGTTGTGCACCTTTTGATTTTTTTTTCAATTCCAGCCCCACCACTTTCAGTGTTTCCTAATAGCTGTTGTTTGTTATTTTACTCGCTTGGCTCAGTTGCTAGCGACAGTAACAACAATAAATTGCAGGTATGTTAGTGCCTTTTATGTTGGGAGGACACTTTTGCTTCTGAGTCAGAAGGTTGTGTGTCTTTTAAGCCTTATGTGAAGACATGAGCTCATAGTTTATGCTGACATTCCATTGCTTCCCAGGCAGTGCTGCGGTGTCATGGATGAGGCATTAAACCAAGGTCTTGTTTGTCTGTTCAGGTGAACATTAAAGTTCCCATGGCAGTATTTGAAAAGAGTGTGTGGGTGGGGTGTGTGTCTGTGTAGGTGGGATGTGTGGGTGGGGGGGTAGGAGGTGTGGGTGGGGGGGAGGTGTGCGTGGGGAGGAGGCGGGGGTCTGTGCGTGAGGGTGGGAGGGGTGTTCTCCCTGTGTCCTGGCCAACAGTCCCCGAGATAAATTGGTCATTCATTTCACAGCTGCTTGTGGAACAGTGCTGTGTGCATATTTGCTGCTGTGTTTGTCTTGACACTCGGGGAAGAAGGAAGGTGGACATAAAAAGCAAAAACAACTTGGCGTAAAATGATTTGATACTGCCATGTGATCAAGAGTTTCTAAAGGTTTTTATTATGAAATATTTAGTGCCTGAGGTTTTCATGAACTCGGAAATACTGTACCAGGGTGGCAAATGCGATTTCTCTTTCCCCCACACCCTGACTCGAAATATCAATTAAATTATAAAGGACTCAGTAATACTGTCATCTGTTATACATGTACACTTAATTTCCATAATTTCCATATTTCAATGACATATATCTTATTGAAGTGCCCAAATGCTGTGGCCATCCAACAGTGCTTGTCATAGTGAATCCTTGGGACTTGAGTCTGTACTAAGAAGCTACCAGTTCAGTTCCAAATCCTGAAGGTGTTCAGAATATTGTTTCACTGGTTACTGAGAGCAGCAGAAGGAGGAGGGAAGGGAAACATGGGTGGGACATGTTTGGTTGGGGTCTAACTCGTTCCCTTAAAGTTAAGTGGCCATTTCTTGCTCTGTGTGTGTGTGTGTGTGTGTGTATATATATGTCTGCCCTGAATACTGCTGGTTAACCTCCAGCAGTACCCCGACTCACACTCTGGGGTTTCTAAGCCTTGGCTCTTGCCAACCCTGTGGCTAATACTTTCCTGAATTAGGTAAGCAGGACACGTCCATCCAGGGAGAGAGTGCACATTCTGTTCCAACAATCGGTATCTCTGGGATTTCCAGATGGGTGCATTGAGTGGTTTATTTTTCCAATTAATAATAATAATAATCCTTGCATTTGATATAGCGCTTTTCGTGTCTTCTAGATGTCACAAAGCGCTTCACAGAATATATTGTAAAGTGAATTGAATGTATATTTGTGGGTGAAAAGTGGCAGCCAATTGCGCACAGCAGTGTCCCACAAGCAGTCATGGATTGAAGTGACCAGTTTATTGTTTTGTTTCTTGAGGGATTATTATCAGGCGTGTGGAGTAAGGAAACTTGCCCACGGTTTCCCCCTGCTGGGAATTGAACCCAGGACTCTCGCTTATGAGGCGAGTGCTCTAATCACTGAGCTACAGGACGTGTTTTGTATAACAACATCAACATTTCTATAACAACAACAACAACAACAACAACAACGACCACCAGGCAACACAGTCTCTGGTGAATTGAACAACTTTTCATTTCAGGAACCCGGTGTCACTACCAGGTATTCCAGATAATATAATCAGGAGAGGGCCTCTCACTCTACTCCATCTTGGTAGCTTCACCCAACCTCAGCATCAACTTCGGAAAACTCAACCTACTTCACAAAAAAAAACAAATGGAGTCGCACATTAGTAATTAAATTGAAGATTGCCTGTAAGAAAATAATCTAATACATGGCGATTTCAGAAGGGTTAGATCTGGTCTGACCAACCTTATAGGCATTTTTGAGGACGTAACATCCCGGTTTAATTGTGGAAAGCCCTGCAATGTAGTGTCACTAGATATCCAAAAAGTTTTCAATAAGTACCACCCAAGAGACTGTTGCTAATCTGTGTGAAGTTTCAGTTTCCTCTAACACATAGCCAGAACTGCTGAATTATGGTTTGGATTCTGAGACACTTCCCCTCCCCTCCCCCTCCCCTTCATAATGTGAAATACAGATAAAACGGTTGAATTGACCTCTAGTCTTCCACGCCATAGACTTGTAATGATTAATTGCTGGTATGAAGTGGGCCTTTCTGTAATTCACAACACGGCTGGAAGTACAGGTGCAGTAACCCTGGAAGAATCTCTAATGTCATACAGTTGGAATGTGGCTGCCCTGGTGCTTGAGTATGACAAGTCAGGATGGGGTTAAATTTCTGCACACACCGCATCCTTTAGAATAAGGGAAATGTTTTACTTAGTTACAAATAGAATTTCATTAACTTGTGGATTTTTTTTACACATCTGAGCTGCGTTCAATTATTTTCACGTTGGCTGAAATCAAAGTACGTTGCCCGTTGAGACAGGAACGCTTGTGGCTGGTCGTTTGCCTAAAGATTGAGTTTTTCAATTTGGACAAACTCTGTTTGGCTGCACAGTGATCAGAAAGTCAGCAATTGTTCCCGTTGATCAGAAATAATTATTCTTTAAGGTCACTGTTCAACGACTCTTTTCTGACTGCACCGAGCCAAATTCAAAACAGTATCCTGGATTTACAGTCAAGGTCATAGTTGTGTGTTTGTACCCCTGATTCTATATTTGAACAGTACAAACTGATAGGGTGAATTCAGCCTTGTTATATTTTCCCAAAGAGTTTTTCCCGATGGCTTGGCTAACATTCCCCCAGATAAAAGTGGTCATTTACTTCATGGCCATTTGTGGGGCGTTACTGGTGCAAATTGGCTGCCTTGATCGCCTACAAAACACACCATTGCTACATTTATAGTAAATCCTGTGAAGTACTTTGAGATGTCTCCTGGACGTGTAAGGAGTTATATCAACTGCAAATATTATCATTTAATTGAGTAGTTTTCCCTCTGCATTGATGAGCCAACACATTTGCCTCTTTTTACTCCACACACATGAGGGTGGCTGGCACCTTCCTCCAAGTCTCACCATGCTGTTTGGACTATATGCTAAGATGCCCACCACCATGGTTAAGAGTGTTTTTCCTTGTGCTCCTTATTTTTGTTTTAAATCTAAAGCATCTCCAAAGCGTAAGGCCTCCAGCAGTGTATACCCGTTCTGAGTATCTCCCATTTTCCGTGCACGGCTCAAGACAAAAGTACACCTTTTTTTTNCTTTCCTTTTAAACCATAAATCAGTGAAGACTGGTTTTGTTTCACAATTTTAACTGTTTCAAATTCTACATGTGGTCCATTGTCAAGCTGGAATGTGCCCATTCGTGCCTTACCTCGTCCCACTCTTGTTGAAATTGTCACCCGTGCTTTTGGCACCTCATTAGATTTCTCCGGTGATCTGCTCCACAGAAAGTTCATCTGATTCAGATCTCTGCAGGTTCAGATCCCGATCCCACAAAGCCCTGCATTCACTGCTCCCATCCTTGCCGCTCCATTGCTTTCAGAGGATTTAGTTCACGATCCTTGACCCAGACTCAAAATCCTTCCACAGTCTCATCCCACCATAACCATGTGATTGCCTCTAGTGCACTGTTCCTTTCCCCTCCACCCCCCACTCGCCGCTTTTCTGACTCCAGCTTATTGCTTGCTCCTCCTCCCTCTACTCCCTCGTCAATCATTCCATGTTTCGCCCACAAAATACACAGTCAATCCACTTTACAATATATTTTGTGAAGCGCTTCGAGACGTCTCAAGGATATGATAAGGCGCTATATCAAATGCAAGGATTATTATTTTATTACTCCCTGAGTTTTTAACCACCAAAGCCCTTGTCCTCTTCCTGAATCACTTAGCTTTGCCGCCTCTCTCCACTCCTTCAAAAACCTCCTTTAAACCATTTCTCTTCAACCGTGCCTTCAGTCAACATCTTTGAATCTCTTATTTCATTTACCTTCTCTGTATCCACTGCTACATTTCTCAAGTAGCTTTGAGGCATTCTTTTGTGTAAAAGTCTCTCCAAATGGAAGTTGTTGTTAAATGAACCATCTGATTATGTTGTGGTACTCTGGAGGCTTTACTCCAGCAAGTAGCTCAGTGGATTCTCGGACTGAATGATCAGAAGTGCCCTGCATTTGTGTTTGCATCACATGGTTTAGCTCATGTTTGTTGTACAATTAATCTCTTCAGTAGTGTTGTATTAATCCTGAGGTAGGCGAACGGAGATTGAAGGAGTAACCAGTGTTAGTAATGCAAAGCGGTGGTAAGGGGCTCATGTTTGCTGCTTGTACTTGTCAAGTCTCCCTCTGGGAGAACAGGTAATTGACTAGTTAGTAAGATGTTTGTGCTTTGACATTTTCCCAGCTTTTAACAGCACAGCATAGTAACTTGGGATCAGTTCAGGAGGATGTGAAACATCTGTGGGCGATGTAATGTAATATTTCTATTGCTGGTCTGGAATAATATTGCCTTAGTTTGAATTGTACCTATTTTAAGGGCAGGACTGTGGGGCCCATCCAGTGCTGTGTGTTTGCCACGAGCACAGACTGCAGAAACGGTGCGGTACTGATTTGTTTCTCTATAAGGAGCCAGTGCAGTGTTTGTTCCAAGTCCTGGAGAGGTCTCTGTGGAATTGCTGCACTGGAGTCTGACTGTGTAAGTAGAGTGCTGAGATCATTTCTAAATCAGTACTCTGTGTAGAACTGTGCTGGTTGCCTTTTTAAAATGTGACGTTCTGGTGTGGCTTACTGCAGGCCCCGAGTGAGGTTGAAGTGACAGATCAATGGAAGAATTGCGGTCGGAGCCTAGCTGTTGAGAGGGTGGGGTTTGTAGAGCGGTGATGGTGTGGGTGGTGGGGGGGGGTGTGTGGAGTTCACAATCTGTACAAAGACTTGAGTGACAGACCTATTGACCACGGTGGAAACTACTTATGTCTTGCTGAGCAATAGAGCAACCGATCCTAGTCTGACAGCTTCGGCAGGTTGGAATGACCGGTTTGTCTAATCTCCCCTTCCCTGACTAGGCAGTGGCACAAGAAGGTTGGACTTCGCACCCGAGCACAGCTATTTCTTTCCCAGTCTAGAGCGTATATTTCCGCCCTGCGCTGGATATGTTTTATTACCCTACAGAGTCTGAAGAATACTTCCCGCAGGTAGGTTAAGGACAATAATAGGGCACACAAAAAAATTAATTGCAAGGAGATCTGTAGAGTCCTGTAGAGTATTGTTTATTGCGCTTGCCTCGTAAGTGAGAGGACCCGGGTTTGATTTCCGGCCGGGACAAAACCTTGGACAAGTTTCCTTACTCTGCACGGCTCTGTAAGTTGGAACCCGCTTGTTAGTCAATTGCCAATCATTTTCTGGGGGTAATAATCTCCACCCCCCCCCCCCAAGAAAATTGGTTATTATTAAGATTATTTTCTATGTCGAGGAGATTGCAGCATGTGGGGGGAGAAATTCCACCTTCATTTAGTCTTATTTATGTTGTGTTTTGGAGTGTTCAGAATTTTGCAAATTCTTAAACTTGGCCTCAATTTTGAAGCCGGTTTAAAAGTTTCTTTTTGAACACGACATCAAAGTTCAGACTTAATTCAATAATTTTACAAATTCTGGGATGCAGTAAAATGCTACACAAATTGGGTAAATCTTTGCTCAGGTGGAATTTTCACCCCAATAGAGTTTGATTTTGTGTTTTGCTTTGTTTGTCACTGTGGAAAGCGTTCAGTTTGTAATGCCTGAGGAGTTATCTGACCCCATCACCCCCACCCTCGCCTGGCTCCCCACCCCCCAGAGGATAGAGTTCAAAATCCTCGCCCGTGCTTTCAAAGCCCTTCACAGCCTTGCTCCTCCCCAGCTCTGTGGTCTGCTAACCCTTACTGGTCTGTCCGCTCCCTCTGCTCTGTGGACTCTGGCCTGCTTCACATCCCCTGCCTGCCCGGCAGTCCCACCATCGGCAATCAGGCCATCAGCCTTTTTGCCTCCACCCTTTGAAACTCCATCCCACAGTCCCTTTGCCTTGCTTCTTTCCTTGCTTATTTTAAGGCTCGTCTCAAGACCCTCCTCTTCGACCCCACTTTCGGTCACCCTCCTACCCCGACCCTCCCTGCCCTCCACTTCTCCTGATCCCAATGCTCAGCTCAGATCCAAATCCTTGACTGTACCTTGAGATGCCCTCCACATGTGAAAAGCGCTATACAAATGTAATTTCTTCTTGTGCAAGTAGCGCGCTGTGAAAACAGCTGAACTGTTATCTCCAGAGAAGCAGCATTGTTTTATAAATACAAGTTAGAGTGAGTTGACTGCAGTAACTTTTGTGCTTTTTAATGATATCGCCCTCCAACAATCTACCCTGTGTTTGGTTACATTATCTCCTCTGAAGTAATTGCGGTGGGGGGGGAAGGAGAAGAAAGAGAAGGTGGTGTTAATGTCAGCTGAAGAGCACAAAGCTGACTGGCCACAATACCTAGAAACACATTGATCGATGTTGGGCACAAAGCAGGCAAAACATTTTATACAGGCTACAGATTCATTTGATGAAGATAATAATAATTTTGTATTTGATATAGCACCTTTTCACATCTTTGAGACGTTCAGTCAGAGGACATCCCAAAGCGCTTCACAGAACACACTGTAAAGTGAATTGACTGTATATTTGTGGGCGAAATGTGGCAGCCAATTGCTCAAAGCAACATCCCACAAACAGTCGTGGATTGAGTGACCAAATTATTATTTTTTTTTTTAAAAATTGATGGAATTATTACCCTGAAAAATTGGTCCGCAATCAACTAACAACCGGGTTCCTACTTACTGCTAGGTAAACAGAGGCTTATGGAGTAAGGATACTTGTCTAAGGTTTTGCACCGCCAGAGAATTGAACTCGGGTCCTCTCACTTGCAAGGCGAGTGCTCTAACCACTAAGCTACAGGATTCCAATGTTGATGATCACTGATGATGTGCATGAAAACTTCACTGATGTGACATCAGTGTGTAGTTCATTTGTGTGTGACTGTGGCTTAGTTGGTAGCACTCTGGTCTCTGGGTCAGAAGGTTGTCAATTCAAGCCCAAATCGGGATTTGAGATCACAGTTTTGGGTCAGTGTAGTCGTGGGTGAGGGCTGTATTATAATAATAATAATAATCTTGCATTTGATATAGCGCTTTTCACGTCAGGAGGACGTCCCAAAGCGCTTCACAGAACACACTGTAAAGTGAATTGACTGTATATTTGTGGGCGAACGCGGCAGCCAATTGCGCACAGCAATGTCCCACAAACAGTCGTAGATTGAAAATGACCAATTTATTATTGTTTTGGGTTTTGGAGGGATTATTATTAGGCGTGTGGAGTAAGGAAACTTGCCCAAGGTTTCGCCCTCTGTCTGGAATTGAACTCAGGTCTCTCGCTTGCAAAGCGAGTGCTCTAACCACTGAGCTACAGGACTCCACATTGTCGGAAGTGCCATTCTTCAGTTGAGCCTAAGATCTCATCTGCCTGCTCCTCAGATGGATGTTGAAGATCCCATGAGACTATTGAAAACAGAATGGAGTTTCTCCTGGTGAGCAACCCCCTTCCAGATTAATTGGTCATTCACCTCATGTCAACAGGATGTGACTGGTGTAAATGGCTGTTGTGTTTGTATACAACATCTATTGTTGCTATCTTTTGAGATGCTAGATGTTATCCTATCCTGTAAAGCGCTATATAAATGCAAATGGCTTGTGTTATTTTTGACGTGAGCACGTCATAAAAAGCGCCATAAAAAGTGAGTTCCTTTTACGTTTCACATCAGTGTGATATCTTTCTCTCATTGTACATTTATGCCATCTTTTGCTGCTTGTTTGGCATGGCTCAAGCAATGAAACCACCGTTTTGATTTACTTCAGATTCTCTGCAGTAGATGACTGGCTGAAAGTACAAAGATAATACAGAGAGGGCCTGGTTGGGAGGGAGATGGATGACTCTTGAATTGTGAAACAAATCTCTATTAAAATGACTTGTTTCCCATCCACATACTAGTATGTGATTAATGTACAACATATTCCAAAAGAGCGGTGCTGTTCCAAAGCTTTTTTTCGTCTGAAATAGTTCGGAACAGTGTTGGCTGCTGCCTTTTTTGGCAGGTGAGGCAATCTATGAGTTTGCCTTATCAAGTACATTGTTCCCATAGCACCGGGCGCTTCAGGAATGCACAAGGTCTTCAGTCGATGCTGGCCGGTCACACTTTCTCAATTTCACCCAGCCTCACTAGCTCACTAGTTCCTCCACATCGGACCTCATTCCACCCCTACCTCTGTGACCTGTTGACCCCATAACAACCCGTCCGCTCCCTCCACTCAGCAGGCTCTGGCCTGCTCCAGGTCCCTCGCTCGGCCCACTCCACCATTGGAGGCTACGCCTTCAGCCTTTCTGCCCCCATCCTAAGGAACTCCATCCCACAATTCCTTTGCTCCTTCCCTTGCCTCCTTCAAGGCGCGTCTCAAAACCCTCCTCTTCAACTGAGTCTTCGGCCACCCTCCGACCCTCCCTGCCCTTCACCCTCCCCAATCCCGACCCCCAGCTCGGGTCCAAATTCCTGACTGTCCAGTGCCTTTGTATTGTATATATACATGCCGGGCCCGCTTTCCCGCACGCTAGGCAGACCCACTATTCTCAATCTGTTAAGATCCCCTGCTGGTCTCGCAGGTTTTGCTGTGAGATATAGGTGAGGCAGTGCCTCAGTTGCCTCGCTGATGAGCCATCTCTAGTTCAGAAGCTCCATGTGTTGGCTTTTGAAACTTTGCAATAACAGCTGAACCTATTGTTCCCTTTTGGCCCTTATTTTGCTTCCCCAATACAGGTGCTGGTGGGCAGCTATCCAGATATCTTTGATGTAGATCTGGGAACAGGAATGAAGCACAGGAATACACATTGTCTGGTTTCAGGTGTAGAGTAGGGTTGATAAATAACTCAGACCACTCCCCACTATGTGCTGTTCAGTCGCCATTGTCATTCTATCCTTACAGTTCCGTGTTAGGATTTGCATCATCTCTACTAGAAACCTACAGTCTTACACAAAGAGGACATTCAACCCATTGTACCAGCTCTCTGAGAGCACGCGTTCAGTCAGTTTCACTTCCGTGCCATTTTCCTTTCTATATTTTTCTTTTGTAAATATTTGTCCAGTCCTTTTTAAAGCTATTTTGCAACTGCTTCAATCATTCTTTTTATATACAGTATTTGACATTCAATATCCTGATATATCCTGTGTCAGAAAGCATTCTCTTATGTCCTTATTTTTATATTGGTGTTGATCTTAATATAATAATAATAATAATAATTCTGGCATTTGATATAGCGATTTATCATGTTGTCTTGACATTTCAAAGTGCTTCACAGGATGTACTGTAAAGTGGTGTGCCTGTGTGTATTTTATGGGCAAAATACACTTACCTTTATGCCATCTAGTTACCAACTCATTGACCAGTGGAAATGCAGTAGAACTCTGTTAATATCCTTCATTATAACTCTGGTTCGCTTACGAGTGTGACTGCCCCCCCCCCTGTTGTGAACCCCAGCGTTTTCTTGCCAACAAATCCAAAGTCCTGACTCTAAATCTGTCGTTGAGCTTCAAAACCTGTCATTGACAACAACGGGATTCAAAGTGCATCACAGCCAGTTGAAGCGTGATGGGTGCTGACTGAGCCAGATGGCTCTTTGTGTACATGCTTCGTGATTTGGTCATATAATTGGTGATGTCACGATGCAGAAGTGCTGTCTGGCAGCCACTCTTGATCGGGTCCCGATAAGGTGGGTTGGAATGCTATGGACCCCAACTGCTGCCTTATAATGGTGTTGTCCTGTAGTTTCTGATCATTACAATACGTCCTACCCGAGCAGTGACTTGGGACCTGTTTGGCTCAGGAACTGGACTGCCAAGACCACCATAGAGGGTTGACTTGATTCCGACATTTCATAGCCAAGCTCAGTTCCAAAGAGATGTTGCTCATCAACCCACCTCTCATGAAGCAGCTCTTGAAATAACAAAGATCAGTAATTCAGTAATTCACTGCTGATGACAGAGCAGCCTTCCTGGCTCATTGGTCGGACTTGGAGGGGCTCACCAGACACTGGAGGCAGAGAATCTTACCACTCATCTCCCGTTAACCCTGCAAGTCAGGTAGGGGTTGTCCTAACTGGACGAGCAGCAGGAAGCTTACAAGCGCAATGCTCGTAATGTCAAGTGTTGTGTTTTTAATTGATTGAACTCCAGCAATACCCCAACATACGATCTGGGGCCCCCAAGCCTTGGCTGTTGCCAACCTGCACCTAAAACTCTCTTGAATTAGGTAAGCAGAGTGAGTCCCTCCAGAGGGAGAGTGTGCATTCCATTCCAGACAGGGAAGTTTCTGTATGTAGATGGAATACATATGCGGAACTCTCTGTCAGTTTGGATAGTCTTAAGCATGGTGATGGGTTTCCACATTGTGTCGGACCCCCCGGCTAAATAAAAAGAAAGGGCTCCTACTTTGTGATTTGATAATGGTACAGATTTCTTTATATAATTAACAGGGCTTCAGCTGTTCATCTTTGTGAAGGTTGATTAAATTGGAGAGAGACAAATGAGGCAAGTGGGCCTAAAGGCACTGCACTAAACTTCATAGCATTAAACTGCTGCGTCCTACTTTGAAGCGGGCTTAATTAACTCTCCGTCACATTTGCTAAATACTGTAGCTTACAAGGCACATGATACAGACAATGTAAATCAGAAATTAATTTATTAAATTTTTTTTTCTCCATTTTAACTCTTCTCAAGTTGAACAGGTTCGGGAGTTTAAATGATTCGTTGCTCTGAAAGCGTTCACTTGCTGCAGGGCAGGCATTTTCCAAGTAGTCTGTTTTCACGATATATGGAGGGAGGGGAGTGGTTGTTCTTTCCTGTACACTTCTCTTATCTTGCGGCCCAGTGGTTTGGCACAAGTACAATGGAATACATTTCAGTTCTAAAATAATAGGTGCTGATGCGCCTTTTTATTGATAAGATTAGGAGTGCAATGTCTCCAAAATCTCCCAGCGCTTATCAGCACTGTCTCACATTTACAGTATCCCACTTATTGGTTGCCAGATCTCATTCATTTGTTCTGGTCAAATTTTGTGCTGTACATTTTGTGCAATCCCAACCACATTTGTCTGTTTTAATGTTTCTTGGGCTGTTTTTACATGAAACAACAACAACTTGCATTCATGCAGCACCCTTCATGCAGAATACAATTTCGGAGCACTGTACAATGACTAGGGTGGGCCCTGAGGAGGGAGATGGTGACCATAGGCACTGCCACAGAGGCAAGTTTTAAAGACTAATAGAGAAGGGGCAAGACTGAGGGGGAAGGGAGTTCAGAGGTTGTAGAATTACAAAAGTGGAGAGGGTGGGGGAGAAGCGCAGCAAGCTCGAGCAAGCCAATTGGAGGGGGTGAGCAGAGAACTGAGGTAGGAGGAGATCAGAGAGATCAGTCCACTCCATCCGCTCAGCAGGCTCTGGCCTGCCCCACCCTGGGGATCAGACCTTCAGCCTCACTCCGCCACCCTTTGGAACTCCATCCCACAGTCCCTTCGCCTCCCCCCCTCCGTTGCCTTCTTCAAGGCGCGTCTCAAGACCTCCTCTTCGACCTGCCTTCGGTCACCCTCCTACCCTCCTGCCCTCCACCATTCCTGATCCCAACCCCACTGCCAGCTCCAAATCCCTGACGGTCCAGTGCCTTGGGATGTCCTCCTGACGTGAAAGGCGCTATACAAATGTAATTTTTTGTTGTTATGGTAGGGAGCTGCTAGGATTTGAATGGATTTGTAGGTAAGGGTGAGGATCTTGATATGGATACACTTAGAGACAGGGAGCCAGTGGAGCTTGGCGAGAACTGGGGTGATGGGCATACGGAATTTGTGGGTGATGCAGAGGTGGAGTTTTGCATGAGTTGGTTTATGGAGTTTGCAAGGAGAACGTTAGAAAAAGTGTGCATTAGTATCACTTGTTTTTATTTTATTTTAAGCTGCTCTGTAGAAGTAAACAGTTGGAATCCTAATAACGTAATAGTGTCTCTTTGCTGATGCTCTGCTATTCTCCCTTATGTACAAATACACAATACAATGTGCACTGTTTCATGATAATTCAGACTCGACTGATTTTGTTTCCTTGGATCTGTATTGAGAATGACTTGCAACTGAGGCTGTTATTTGGCTTTATTGCGTTTTGTTAAACACCTTTTTAAAAAGTTAAAACACAGTCACTACTGTATGTTCTGTGAAGCACTTTGGGACGACCTCCTGACATGAAAGGCACGAGATCCAAACATGAGGATTATTAATAATAAACCATCGCGCTCCATTGCACATGATTGTAGACACTTGCATTTAAGCTGTATTTAGCTTACTAACTACAGTACTTCAGTACTTGAGTATTGATTTAAATAGAAGCGATTCTCAAGTAGCCTGAGAATTACTGGTGCCTGGAATTTGCCTAATTTACTTTTCGCCATTGGCAGAGATTTGGAAGCGCACTTCTTAGCCTGGGAGCTGCGAAAATAACCTTTGTTTTTTAAAAAAAAACAAATTGACCTGCATGATGCTAATAATAATAACCCTTGCATTTATATAGTGACTTATGTCATTGAGATGTTTCAAAGCCTTTCACTGGATTTGCTGTAAAGTGTATTTTTTGTAGGCGAACGTGACAGCCAACGTGTGCACAGCAATGTCCCACAAATAGCTGTGAAGTGAATGACCAGTTTTATCTAGGGGATTGTTGGCCAAGATACCAAGAAAAACTCCCTTCCCTTTTCAAATAGTGCTGTGAGGTTTTTAACGTCCGCCTGTACAGACAGACGGGTCCTCAGTTTAATGTCTCTTCCAAAGAATGGCACCTCAAACAATGCAGCGCACCCGAGTACTGCACTGGAGTGTCAGCCCAAGATTGTGAGGTCAAAGTCCTAACATGAGACATGTGTTTATAAGTTCTGACTTGGGGGCGAAAGTGCTACCAATGAGCCAGACTACCATATAAATACATTTTTAAATGTACAAATGGCAAACAAGCATGGCACAAAAGTCAGAAACGAAACTGCTTTCGCAACAGGGCTTCTGTTGATGAAACCATTTCTTCTCTTCTCCCCCCTCATAATAATAATAATCCTTCCATTTGATATAGTGCCTTATCACGTCTTCGAGATGTGTCAAAGTGCTTCATAGAATATACTGTAAAGTGACTTTATTTTGTAGGCGAAACGTGGCAGCCAATTCGCGCAGCGGTGTCCCTCAAACAGTCGTGCATTAAGTGACCAATTTATTACTAAGAATTACTAACCCTGGGAAAGCGATCCGCCAACAGTCGTGGATTGAGTACCCAAATTATTATTATTTTATTTATTTTATGGAAGGGATTATTTATTACCTAGAGCAGTGAGGCAGAGCAAGCAAAGCCATAATCCACTTTAAAGAGGGCTGGGGCTTCGGGCACGTCTTCAGAAAACGAACCCGTTCCCACACGCTGAGGATATCAACAGCCATACATCACCAACAAAAGGAATGCAACAAAGAATTTCACTGGCACGCCAGCTTTGCAAAACCAAGTTGAAACAGAAAGTCTCTTGGATTATTTTTCTTTCTTTCTTTTAGTTATTTCTTTTGTTGGTGAATTTTCTTTTCAATAAAGTGAATTCAATAAATGTTGGTGGAATAGAACACCTTTTCCATTTTGGGCATCCAGTGTCAGCAATGCAAGCAGGTTGTGGTATC
Source organism: Callorhinchus milii (assembly GCF_018977255.1). Lineage (NCBI taxonomy): Eukaryota > Metazoa > Chordata > Chondrichthyes > Chimaeriformes > Callorhinchidae > Callorhinchus > Callorhinchus milii. The sequence goes on along the minus strand of NW_024704742.1, from coordinate 29,379,118 downwards.
AACTATTGGATGGTTAGGTGCAGAGAAAAGCTCCCCTCTGCTCAACAAAGTGCCTTATCCAAGGCTCAGAAGAGGAATCCCTTTCCTTTCTCCCCCATTCTTGCTCCTTATATTCTGGCATTTTCCATTCCCTCCACCAGCCTACCTGTGGTCACTTGGAGTGAGATTGCTGTGAGATGCTGAACTGGGGGTAGTTTCATGCTTTGCTCTTTAGAGACTCACCTTGTCTAACTATGTGGTCTAGCTGGTTAGACACCAACAGTACCCCAAAGCACAGTTCTGGGGTCCCCAAGCCTTGGCTCTTGCTAACCTGCGCTTAATGCTTTCCGAAATTATTTAAGCAAGGATGCATTCCTCCAGGGAGTGAGTGCTTGCATTGCTGTCACTCAGAGATGGGAACTGCGGGTAGTTTCATCCTTTGCTCTTTAGAAACTCACCTTGCCTAACTATGTGGCTTAGCTGGTTAGACTCAGTTAAAGATCCCAGTCCTCACCTTCAAAGCCCTGCATGGCATTGTTCCCCCCTACCTCTGCGACCTATTAACAATCTACCATCCTGCCCGCTCCCTCCGCTCAGCGGGTTCTGGCCTGCTTCACGTCCTCCGCCCCACCATTGGCGGGCGGGTCTTCTGCCACTCTGCCCCTACCCTCTGGAACTCCATCCCGCAGTCCCTCTGCCTCGTCCCCTCCCTTGCCTCCTTCAAGATCCATCTCAAAACCCTCCTCTTCAACTGTTCTTTCGATCACCCTGCTTCCCTGCCCTCCCCCCGCCCTCCCCCCTGCCCAATCCCAACCCCCAGCTTGGGTCTGAAACACTGCCTTGGGATGTCCTCCTGATGTGAAAGGCTCTATACAGATGTAATTTTGTTGTTGCTGTTCTGTTCCATGTGTAGGTGGGATGCATGGAATTCTCAACTTGGTTTGGATACTCTTAAGCGTGATGAAGGGTTTCCACGTGTATCAGAAACCTGGCCGACCCCCAAAAAATGCTGAAATGGGGACAGGTTTCTCCTTTCCACTTTAGGAACTCACTGTCTGCATACAGACACTCTTAATTTCATCTGTCTGAGCTGGATTTGAACTCAGGCCCTAGAGCTGAAAGACCAGTGTGCTAACTCACTGCTTCATCCAGTCTGCTGTAAATACTGATAAGATATTGAACTAAAGTTTGTTTTAACTTTTGTTCCACAGTTAACTGTCAGCACTGTGTTTGTGGCAGTTCATTTCAGCCTTTGGATTGGGGAGGAAATTAGCTTTTTAATGCTTCCTGTGCCCAGGCAGGCCACCGCTCAGTACTCTGCTGTAAATCTAGCACTAGAGTGTTTCATAAATGTATTAAGATTGGGTTGGCAGTGCCAACATCAGCTTCATGCTGCCCCTCTCTGTCTCTTCAATCTCCTCCACTCCCAACAACAGCAACAACAACTTGCTCTTGCGTCTCAGAGCTCCCAGTCTCCTGCCTGTACTTTGTGCTTTTCCTACTCTGGTTCATTCCTTCCATAGTATTATCATCAGCATGACAGAGCCTTCAGACACTGTGTGGACTCCATCCCACACCCCCCCCCCCCACCCCCCCACCAATGCCCCCTGCCTCTGGAATTCTCTCCTAAATTCGCTTCGCTTTGTGGCTTCTCGTCGTGCTTTAACTCCCTTGAACTCCCCCACAAGACTTCTTGCTTGGTGGTTTCCCCATCATCGCCGTGAAGAGATTCGAGTCCCTTGTCCAGAAATCAGAAGCTGAATGTTTGTTGAAGTAAACCCCAATCTGCAAGTTGATTACTTTTTTTTAAAAAAAAGCTTCTTTGCAAAATATTAAGGTTGATGATGATAATAGCAGGGGATGAATTTCTGCTTTTAAGCAGCCTCCCATCACAGGGAGGTGATGGAGCTCGTGACTCCCTTCCTGGGGATTGCTCTGTTATTGTCTCGGCCTGTGGTTTGAGGGTCAGACTAGGTTGCTTCAAGTGCAATCATTTTATTTAAATGATTTTCTCTGAATGAACATTTCTGACCCAGTTTAATTATCGTTCCCGCAGCTGGGTCCCCACATGCCCGAGAAGACGGACAATCTGTTCCCAGGCTTCCTTCCCCACATGATGCTTTGAAACCACCTGTCGGGAAATGGTGAGTGTCTTCCTAACCAACTGCCTCTCTCTCCCTTTCTCACTTCCTTTTCCATTGGCAAACTCCCAGCCTTGCCACATTCATTGCATGTCCCTGGTGCCGCAGCTAATGTGCATCAAGAATAAGAACTTAATTTCAAATTGTCATCTGTTAAGAAAGACAATGGATTTTTATAGTGCTCTATCACTTAAAAACATCTCAAAGTGCGCAATTGGCTGCCGGGTTTCGCTCACAAAATTTACAGTCCATTCAGTTTGCAGTATATTCTGTGAAGCTCTTTGAAACCTTGAAGACATGATCAGGCACTATATCAATTGCAAGGATTATTATAATTCTTATAATAAAGTGCTTCACAGCTACTTATCAAGTGTAGTGACTGTTTTCAATAATAATCCTTTCACCTGAGCACCTATAATGTTGTGTCTCAAAGCACCTCATGGACAATTAACTTCAATGCAGAAGTTATGCATTTGTAGACAAAAACATAGCAACCAATTGTTGGAGGATTGTTGGTGAGGGACACATGGGGGAAATTCTTCTTTTGAACAGTGTTGTGGGATCTTTAACATCTACTTGAACAGGCTAGTTTTAACATCCCATCTGAAAGCTGCTGCAGAACCGAGCTCTGCTCTGGAGTGTCAGCTTGGACTGTGAGCTCAAATCCCACCTTCAAAGCCCTCCTTTGACTTCAGACTCAGAGATGAGAGTGTCACCAGCTGACATCTTTTAAACAGTAATAACCTGTAAAGTTCTTTGTGACAATTTGACATTATAGGTGCTGAATCAAATTCAAGGGTGGTGTTTATTATTATTATTTATTATTATTGATCTGGGTGAACAACTACAACAAAACCTTTGAATAGTGCCTTTCACGTCGGGAGGACGTCTCAAGATGCTGGACAGTCAGTGTTTCAGACCCGAGCTGGGGGTTGGGATTGGAGAGGGTGGAGTACAGGCGAGGAAGAAGGGTGACCAAGGCACGGTTGAAGAGGAGGGTCTTGAGATGGGTCTTGAAGGAGGCAAGGGAGGGGGTGAGACGGAATAACTGCGAGATGGAGTTCCAGAGGTTGGGGGCAGAGTGGCTGAAGGCCTACCCACCAATGGTGGGGTGGGCGAGGCTGAGGGCGTGAAGCAGGCCAGAGCCCGCTGAGTGTAGGGAGAGGGCAGGTTGGTATTGGGTTAGGAGGTCGCAGAAGTAGGGGGGAGCAAGACCATGGAGGGAGCTTTGGAGGTGAGTGCCAGAATCTTGAACTGTATCCTCTTGTGCGATGGTAAGCCAGTGGAGTCAGGCGAGGATGGGGGTAATAGGGTCACAGAGCCTGGTGCGGGAGAGGACACGGGTTGCAGAGTCCTGGATGATCTGCAGCCTATGAAGGAAGGAGTTGGAGAGACTGACAAGCAGGGAGTTTGCGTATTCGAGCCTGGATGTTACGAATGTGTGTATGCGGGTGAAATAGTTGCCCTGAAGTTAGAAAGGAGACTGAATTGTAATTGTAAGATATCCTAAGCCTAATGTGGCAGAACCTCAAAAGGAGAAAAAATTTGGAACAGGAGATAGGATTCAAAAAATTTTCTCCAAATTTGATCTCGCTGAAGAAAACCAAGTTATGCAGAATAATGCTTTTTCTTGCACGCGTTAAACCTGGTTTATGCTGTACTTTCAACGCATCAATTGGAAACTGAGTTGATTTGAATTCTAGTTGTGTAGTATAAATAGGGGCAAGATGAACAACAACAGATTACATGTGTATAGTGCCTGTCATGTCGGGAGGACATGCCAAGGCGCTGGATAGTTACGGATTTGGACCTGGGTTGGGTTCAGGAGTGGTGGAGGACATGGAACGTAGGGATAGGAGAGTGATCAAAGGCACGGTCGAAGAGGATGGTCTTGAGACGGGCCTTGAAGGAGGCAAGGGAGGGGGCGAGGCGAAGGGACTGTGGGATGGAGTTTCAAAGCGTGGAGGCAGAAAGACTGAAGACCCGACCTCCGATGGTGGGGCAGGCCGGGAGGGGAATGTGGAGCATGGAGCAGGCCAGAGTCTGCTGAGTGGACAGGTCAGAATGGGGTTAGCAGCTCACAGAGGTAGGGAGGAGCAAGGCCTTTAAGGTCTTTGAAAGTGAGGACAAGGATTTTGAAGCTGTCCTCTGGGGGATGGGGAACCAGTGGTGCCGGGCGAGGCTGGGGATGTTTGGTTCTTGTAGCTTGGTGCGGAAGCAGGAGAACAGCTGAACAGGAATAAGAGCTATGTGATTAAATGTTGTTTGGCGCTGACTGGAATGTTGTTTCTGGAGATTACCTGACGATTGTTTTTTGAGGGCGAGGTTGCCTGTTTTCATTATTTTCACTTCAGAGTTTATATCCCACACTCTGAATCCACAGCAAAAGATCTAAGGGTTTTATCAGTCGTCGTAATATTTTTAATCTTGGTTATTTCTTCATTTCAAAGTACAAGTGAAGCTTTAATTCATATAGGGACAGCCTCCCCCCCCCCCCCCCCACACACACACGCACGCACATGGCCTCTCTTTTGGGCACTTCTCTATACTGTGTGTTCCCGAGGCCAGCTGGGAAAGCTGCTAAAGGAAAGCTTGAGCTTGTCATTTTCCCAGGAGGGAGGGAGGGGGAGTTGGAAAAGAGAACAAATTGGAGGCTGTTATGTTGAGCTGCTCTTGTGCAACTCCTTGCAGCTGTCTTCAGAGAGCCCTGTCGGCGGGGACGTCACTGCTTGCCTGATTACCCGCCCCTCTTGGCCAGGGAATGGCATCTTGTGCAAGCCAGCAGGAGACCCAGAGCAGGGGAGGAAATACGTAAGAACAGATATCTGTGGTTTTTGAAAGGGGAAGTGCAACCCAAAGGGGAAAGATGCAGAGTGAGACAGCAGTGAGCAAAGGCTTTGGGATGTTTCTGCGGCTGCAGAGAGACTGAGATTCGGATTGGGATAAACGGCCTCCCCAACAAAAAGGTTTGGAATGGGAGACCAGTGCCTAAATACGCCTGCATCAGGGTTTAAGATGTGGTGTTTGCTGCCCAAATAAAATTGGTCATTCACTTCATGGCTGTACGCATTGGCTGCTTCGTTCGCCTGCCAGATACACTGTGACTACACTTCACAGTCAGTCCTATGAAGTGTTTTGAGATGTCCTCTTGGCATGAAATATGCTGCATTAAATGCAAGCATTGTTTTTTTTTGAAAGACTGACTGTCCGGAGTGACCAGGTCACAGAGCCATTCTGTCCTTCCTCCCCTCTGAAGATTTGAATATGTTTATTTTGTATGTTTCATTGCTAGAATTGGACATGATTGTTGGAATATTTTATTGGTGAAATTGGGGACCTGGAGTCGCAGCTGGAGGAGGAGAAGTAGATTTGGGTGTTATCTGCATACATGTTGACCCCGTGTCTGTGGCTGACATTACTGAGAGGAAGCATGGAAATGAGGAAGAGAAGGGGGCCAAGAAAGGAGCCTCAGGGTGCAGCGCAGGTGACTGGGCGGGGGCAGGAGGAAAAAACATTTGTGGAGATGAAATGATGGCGGTTGGTTAAGTAGTACTTGAACCAGGAGAATGCAATCCCACTAAGATGAATGAGGGAGGAAAGGTGGTGGAGGAGGATGGGGTGGTCGATTGTGCTGAACCCAGCACAGGTCCAGGAGGACAAGGAGGCAGAGGGAACGCTGGTCACAGAGTGAGAGGAAGTCATTTGTGACTTTGACGAGCACCGTCTTTGTGCCGTGGGCAGGGCAGAAGCTGGAGTGGAAGGACTCGATTAGGGAGCGGGGGAGAGATGTAAGTGAAGTTGATTGGTAACCATGTTTCTTTGTTAAGGGCAGTTATTGCATGTATTTGTAATTGTGTTTAAAAAGAGACTTGGGTTCCTTCCAGGTTCATTTTGAGAGTTACAGATTCACGCATGGAATGGAAGTTGTGTTTCGGCATTACTGAAGGTTAGTTTAAATGGTTGGGCGGAAGCAGAGCAAAGCGTATCAATAAAAACGGTTTGACTAACAATAGAACTGTCAAAATTGGATGGAGATTCTGCTCATTGCTGCCCTCTTGTTGCACTGTTTATAAACTTAATTTGGGGCATGGGAATTCCACCTGGGTTTAGATTTACTCCACTTTTGAGAGTTTTGGAACTTCCAGAATTTAGCAAATGTGTACTTAAAATAAAACTTTAAATTTAAATTGTGTTTTCTTTAAGTTTCTTTTAAGAACTACAGGCAACTTACTTTAGGCTTAGGACTGAATTCAACAATTTGATACCTTCTGGGCGCTCCGAAAAAAGACATAAATAGAGTAAATCTAGACCTGGGTGAAATTTATAGCCACAAGTGCTTAATGTAAGCCACTAATGAAATGTCACCACTGTTACACTGTGCAGATTGTGTGAGGTGAAAATCAATTGAAGGTCAAATTATTGTTGTTGCATTAAGAACTCATGAATTTAGAGATCTGAGCTAGGTGAGATAGTTTCAATATTCCGGATTATTATTGCAGCAACAATTCATCAGTGGGTAAAACTAATCTGTCTTGTAACAGTCCAAACCCAGTTCCCGTTCCCTGTTAGTGAGTGAACAATCCAATATTTGGTGGATGATGGAAACACGTCACAAAGATAGGAAGAGCTGACATTGAAGGATCAAAAAGCCACTTGACTATGAACACCAGGCTGCTAAAATCCAGATATCTCTGTGGTAGCTTTTCGGATATCTCCTGCTTAAAACCCCAAAAGCCAGAAGGATTGTGAGGTCCCGCTTTCAGGGTTTGTATTCATACCGAAACTCAAGATCAAGCCAGCTTTTGCCCTTCTGCGGCTACATCCCTTTATGTGTGGACCTTTTAAAAAAAGTCAATAAGCAGTAGGATGATTTTTTTGTGTGTCTTTTACAGATAACACTAAACTCTGTCTGAAGACTTGATGAAATGTCGTTTTCCTGGTGTTGTGAACTCGGAAGGTGTGAGCTGTAGAGGAAGTGCGTTCCGGAGGGATCGCTCTCTGTGCTGCACCGTTGTCTTTGCTCCTTGAAGAAGCTGTCAAGTGCTGCATGGTTCCCGAGGTGCCTGGAGCAGAAAGGATCTGTTCAGCGCTGGGAGACTGTGGCAGCAACGTACTGCTGTGTGAGGGAGCGGTTTGTTCATAGCACCTTTCGAGGCCCCAGGGAATGTGCTATGACATCAGTGATGGTGGATAGCGGAGGCCTGGTGTTTGACTTTGCAAGTAATGGAATGGAGAATCAACAGCAGCAGGTCAGCCAAGGAGCATCATATTTAATTATTATTTTTTTCTTTTGCAAATCCTACACACTCATTTCTGTTTTAAACTGTTAGAATGTACCATAAACATTTAGAATTACATAGAGCATTACAGCAGGGAAATGAACTGTTCGGCGCAACTAATCGCGACTGTTTATACTCCACGTGAGCCTCCACCCCTCCAACTCCCCTATTTTGTACGTACACAATTGTGATTTTCTCTGTTATGCATGCAATCTTGTTTCGAAAAAGAAATCCAGCAATCCTTGTGCGTAATAGAAAATTATCAACCTGTGGAACATGGGACAGTACATGGGAATTCAAACTTTTCAGGCCTTCTTTCCCCACTCCCTTTCACAACACAGTCTTTATGACTGTTTAAAAATGATCCTTGTATTTTAATATAGCGTCTTAATCAGTTTGTTTTGGCCTTTGTTCTGCTAAATTTACAGCTGCACCGTGACCGGAAATGCGGCTCCCATCTGCATTCATCGTGGTAAGCACTCCTAGACGCTACTCGCGTGAAGGATGCTATATTAATACACGTTGTTTTGTTGTTGGTACATGTATGAGTGATGTGCTTTAAAGCAGTCAGGATGCTGACGTGTCAAAATGAGTATACTGAGCCTCATTCGGTGAATGTCATCTTGCGACATGTTTTGAATCGCTCGGTTGTGTGAAAACAATTATTGTTTCAAATCCTCCATCCTGATTTTTGACCGAAAGCAGGAGATTTGTTTAAAAAAAATTTTTGATAAGAAAGAATGCATTTTACATCAGAGATTTCTGCTCCAAAGGAGCCTTAAGTTTGATGGGCGACCAACTAAATAATTTACCTTACATGAAAATGGTCATTCACTTTGTTGCTATTTTTGAGACATTGCTGTGCACAAATTGGCTGCCACATACGCTCTCAAAACACTACACTTTACAGTAAATCTTGTGAAGGGCTTTGAGGAATCCTCCTGTCATGAAAAGTGGTATATCAAAGATAATGATTATTATTTAATAGGAATATACTGAACCATGGAGCTATGTTTTGCTTTTAACACTGAGTGGCTGGTAGCTGGGGGATATCTCTTTAACATGGGCTGGGTAGTCAGGAACAGGAGAAAGTCATTTGGTTCATTAAGACGGCTCTGCCACAGATCATTGCTTAGCACTAAGTAACAAGACCTGGCCTATTCTCATTTCCCTGTTTTCTCGCTATATCCCTTAATGTTTCTATCTCCCAAGAATGTAGTCCAAGTTATGAAACTGGTGGATGTCCCTTTAACTCTGGGCTGGCTTTGACTCTAGTATGTGTTCCTTTAATCCTTGGGGTATCTTTAGGATGTATCCCTCTTGTGCAGTTGTAAACACATCATTTATCTTGATGCTTTGTTTATGGAAACATGCTTATTTTATGTAATTCATTGTAAGAATGTTATGCTTTAGCTGCTCCTTTTCTGAAGAAATGTTTTTCAAGATTGTGCGGAATTCATTATTGATGTTGACATATGGGAAATATTATTTATATCCTAAGTAACTGAACCAACAAGCCATTTCATACCGTTAGATTTTAGCAGACAGGATTGCATTTTTAAGACCGTTAGTCTAATGGGAACATGCCACTGGAGACTGAACATGTGACAAATCTTAAACAAAAATTGGTCAATCAATCCACGACTGTTTGTGGGACACTGCTGTGTGCAATTGGCTGCCGTGTTACGCCCACAAAATATATTGTCAATTCACTTTACAGTATATTCTGTGATGCGCTTTGATACGTCTCGAAGACGTGATAAGGTGCTTTGTCAAATCCAAGGATTATTATTTATTATTATTATTAAGGTCCATGCTACGAGTTCAGCTGTACAACGTACACTTTTTGACTACTTAGCGGGTCCAGTGTTAGCTTCTGACTGGGTTAAATAATGAGTTATGGTGTGTAGCTGACAGCACTTTTCCTTACCTGTTCATCACCTTGTCCTGGTTTTCTCCTGAGAATGAGTTGTTGGCAGATTGATCTTCATGTATTTTAATTGTTAGCTAACATTAAATGTGGAGGTTGTGTCAAGTTAGTGAGCCAGTTTCCAGTGGCTCTGTGTTTTGCTGGGTTATGGTTCAGCATGTTAGTACACACTATACAATACAAAATTACATTTGTATAGCGCCTTTCACATCGGGGGGGCATCCCAAGGCACTGGACAGTTAGGGATTTGGACCCGGGTGGGGGGGGGGTGCGGTTGGGGTAAGGGAGGGTATGAGGGTGGCCGAAGGCACGGTTGAAGAGGAAAATCTTGAGACGTGCATTGAAGGAGGCAAGGGAGGGAGAGAGGTGAAGGGAATGTGGGATGGAGTTCCAAAGGGTGGGGGCGGAGAGGCTGAAGGCCTGACCGCTGATCGAGGGGTGGTCCGGGTGGGGATGTGTAGCAGGCCGAAGACTGCTGAGTTGAGTGAGCAGACAGGTTGATAAGGGGTTAGTTAGCAGGTCACAGAGATAGGTAGGGGCAAAGCCGTGAAGGATCTTGAAGGCGAGGATGAGGATAATGAACTCTATCCTCTGGAGGATAGGGAGCCAGTGGAGGTGGGCGAGGGTGGGGGTGATGGGGTCACAGAGCCTGGTGCAGGAGAGGACACAAGCTGCCGAGTTCTGATGGTCTGCAGCTTGTGGTGGCACGTTCTCCCGATGTGAAAGAGCTATACAAATGTAATTTTGTTGTTGTGGAGGGATTCGGTAAGGGTTTCGGTGGCCCGAGAAGAGAGGCAATAGCGGAGCCGGGCGATGTTGAGTTGGTGGGGGAAGGCAAGGCTGTGGGGGAGAAAGGACAGTTGAGGGTCAAACAAGACGTCTAGGTTCCTGTCTGGCTCAGTGAGGTGGAGTGTGCATCTGTGGCTGGTGATGCTGCCAGTGCCTGAGGTGTGCAGGCCCTGACGGGAGCAAATCAGGAGGGTCTTGTTAACGTTCAACTATAGAAAGTTAGCTCTCATCCAGGACTTGATGTCTGACAGACATTCTGTCAGGACAGCAGTTGTCCTGGAGTCAAGGGTGGAGGTAGAGAGATAGATTGGGTGTCATCTGCATACATTTGGAAGTTGATCCCATGTCTGAGGATGATGTCACCAAGAGGCAGCATGTACAGGTTGAAGAGGAGAGGACCAAGGACAGAGCCCTGAGGAACGTTGCACAAGATGGTACGGGGGATGGAGGAAAAGCTGTTTGTAGAGACAAAATGGAGACGGTTTGAGAAGTTGGATCTGAACCATTTAAGGTCAGAACTATGAAGAGTGAGAGAAGAGACGGTGGAGGAGGATAGAGTGCAGTGCTGGGGGTTTGTTGCATTGTTGGAGTTGCCGTACTTTGGATGAGCTGTTAAACAGATGTCCCATCTGCGTGTTCAGGTGGAAGTTAAATATCCTATAGTACTATTCTAAAAGAGAAGGGAGTTTCTGTCAGTGTCTTGGCCAACAATCCCCAAGACACAATTGCAAGGATTATTTATTATTTTACAAAAATATAGGAATTATGATAGTGCCTTGAGAAAACATCTCAAAGAGCTTCACAGGATTTACTGTGTAGTGACTGTGTATTTATAGCTAGATCCCAATTTGATTCATAGCCAGAAGAGATTATTATATTGACATAGTAAATTCTCAGCATCTCCACCTCTTTTGTCCAACGCAGGGTTTTCTTTGCTCAATTACTATTTTATATTGAATATTTAAACATTCAATAATCATGCTGAAAAGACTTCAAAATCTGCATGCACTGGTTGGTTACACATACACACACTCTTTTGACGTAGCAAATTCCTCCATGCTACGGGCTCTAGCCTGAAAAATGTTTGGAAATTTACCAAACGTGCATCTTGTCAGAGAGTGAAGTATTCACTGATATAAGCCATATTCAGCTCGAGCCACAAAGTCTCTATGTCTGTGATAATACAGAAGCTGTGAATGAGAGCATTTTGTTCTGTTGTAAGGAGGTGAATGAATCCACTCATTGTGCTGGTGTTTGTATTATCTTGACAGCTTCATGTCTTACTTTAACTATTGAATATCAGTTAATATGCATTGATCCCCTCCAGTGCCAGTAGCATCAGATATGTTGGTGTGTGTGTTGGTGAATTCTAAGCGAGCCCACGGTGTGGCGAGCCCACGGTGGCTAAGTTTGATTTTTAATGTTGATTTAATGTGGAGTTCTGTGGCATAGTGGTTATAGCACACACCTTGCAACTAATGTGGAGTTCTGTAGTGTTGTGGTTAGAGCACTCATCTCGCAAGTGAGAGGACCTGGGTTCGATGCTTGGACAGGATGAAACCTTAGGCATGTTTCTTTACTCCACACGCCTCGGTTTACAGATTGGCAGATCGCTTTTTCAGGGGAATAATCCCCTGAAAAATAAATAAACAATAAGAATAATTTGGTTCCTCAATCCCCGACTGTTCATGGGACACCGCTGTGCGCAATTGACTGCTGCATTTTGCCCACAAAATATACAGTCAATTCACTTTACAGTATATCCTGTGAAGTGCTTTGAGACGTCAAATGCTATTATCATTATTAATAGTGCCCTGCTAAGAACAGCTATCTCAGCAGACACTGGAAATTGAACCGGGTCTATATGGCTCAGGGCTAAATGCAGATTGTGGGTTGAATCCACAAGTTCATCAGTGGATTTCTGCCTTTTTGCTTTAATTTAAATGCAAAGTGATACACTACTGTGCTAAAGCAGCATCTTTCTCTGATGCATTCTTGTTAATCTTCATTTATTCTGTGCTATTTTGCTTTTCAGGAGGCAGAGAGCAGTGCAAACTACCCAGCGGTGATTGTTGAGCCAGTTCCCAGTGCCAGGCTCGACCAGGTCTATGCCGCACAGGTACTGGTTTACGATGATGAAACGTACTTGTTGCAAGATTTTGCTGAAGAGCAAGAGATCGAGACGGATTCGTCAGAAACAGGTAGGAGCCATAATAATGGATGAAATGATATTCACAAGCTCATGAAATCCTCCGGATTTCAATTCTGCCCCAGCTGTCTCCCAAGATTGTATTACGATCCACATTTATCATTATTATTGTGCTGGTAAGGAATTAAAATGTACAATTGCACATTTGTGAGTGAAATGAAAGATTTCAGATTTGTGCCCTATTGAATATATTTTTTTTCTTATGAATTTTCTTCCCTTCGCGGCCCACTCCTCCACCATAGCTCATTGTGTTGTTCACCATTCTGTGGGTGAATGGAGGGACAGGACCATCCTCCTATGGCCACTCTGTGACAGGTGAGTGCAGGTGGCTTCAACTAGATGATAGCCATGGAGAAAGGTACATGTCCATCAGGGCATTGGCAGATGGGTTTCTGTCTACTTGGACATGACTGCTTCTCGAAGCCTGGTTGATGAACCAGGCATATCTCTTTGGAGCACCAAGGTAATGATTTCACACAGGTACCATCCCATGGGAATCAGCAACTTTCCACTGCATGATGTAGTGTATGTGTGGGTTAGGATGGCAGCCTGCTTGTCATGAGGAAGGATATCAGAGCCAATTCTGATTCTGTCCATGACTGATATTGACTTATGCACACAGGGGTCATTAGATAATGATCAGGCGCATGATTCCTTCCTGATTTTCTTTGCCCCTTCCTGCCCCGTGGATACCTGGGTCAATTATAGTCACACCTCAATCACAACTAGATCACAGTATTTAAAACAAAAACTCCTTAAAAACCCTTGTTCATCAAGACTTTGATCAACCAGACTTTCACACCTGTCTTCTTGAGAGTGATTACTGTAGTTGCAGACTGCTAAAACAGCCAATTAAACGTGACCTTTTCATAGAGACTTGAGCAACCAGTTGCATACCCCGTTTGCTCACTGTGTACATATTGTGCCCTATTGAGCACTTCCCTTTCAGTTCCGTGTTTAGATATTGATGCCCTAGCTTAGGCCCAGCACAGTACACACAGTTTTATTATGGGATTTGGGCAATATACATTCATTGACAAATTCATGTGTTTTTTTTAAAAAAGTAATTTTTCCTTATTTCTTCAATGATCTTCTTTGCATTTTGTGGTTTGTTGTGGTTTACATTGACTTCCTAATTGCATGCTGCCCTGGTGCTACAGTACTAGCTGTACCTGTTGAAGCTTCGCTTGCAACCAAAGGATCCAATATGGAATGTAGATTGACACACAGACTGACATTTCATCTTTATATTCATCTGGGAGGACTCTTTTGGGAGGATTACTTTTGGGAGGACTCAGTGGGAGGACTCGGTGCTTTAAAAATGTAATTTATTTTGTTGTTGCCGCAGCTTAGCTTTGCCTGTGTTCTTTATTTTGTTCCCGCCGCTTGGCTATGTGCGTGCTGTGTGACGCAGGATGCCACAGCGCCACGGTCAGCCCACGCGGCCACCAGGTGTAACTGCGATGCGTACATACATATGTGCTCTGTGACACACGATGCCACAGCGCCATTTTGACTCGGCGGCCACCAGGTGTAACTACAACGCAAAACTGAAAATAACTCATGAACGATAGGAGATACCTGAAAACAAATATGCCCATGTCACTCCCAGCTCCAAGACCTTTCCGATGAGGTATAAATCTACATGATGTCTCTACATCAGTTGGTTATTGAGATCTTTCTTGAAGCGCAGTTGTTTTATTAGTCGTTTTATTAGTGTAAAGATATATATGTTACACAATTTCTACATTTTGTTATGATAAATTCAGTGCATTTCAGCCTAACACTTTGTTGCTTGTTCAGGAATTGGTGATGGTCAAAAGCAATGTTTCAGCATAAAATGGTTACCAAAAGATGGTAGCCTAACTTTAAGGAAAATCTTCTTATCAGTGGAGACAACCATCATTGGCTAGATAATAACACCAAATCACTGCTTGACACAAAGCTTGACACAAGTTAGAAAGTACTACCTGTTAGTCTCTTTCTACATCTCACTCTGTAACCAACCTGTGACTGACCCTCAGAGGGTGGGGAAGTTGAGCGGTGTCTCTCTGAAGATTGGGCTGTATTCACGGTGACACATCCGACAAAAGGATGAGTGGATATGAGTCAACTATGTAGTGGGTTCGCTGATTGAGTACCCAAGATCTGAAGTATTCCAAGATACTGTTGGCAATTGAACTCTCTGCCTGGCTTCTCAATGGGGCTTGGGAGGGTGGACATGTCACTAGGAGACTGGTTTCTTTAGACTCTGTACCTCATAGCCCTGTAAAAGAACGTTTAACAGGTAGGCTGATTCTATCTGGAAAAACAGCGGGAAGCTTACCAATGCTTTGCACGGATAAACTACGTGGTTTTAGCTGATCCAGCACCTGAAATTGTGAGTGTCAGCTTCTGCTGATTTGCTCTGGTATTTTCTAGGTTTAGACAAAGTTTGTGTGGCGTGCATCAATCCGTATTCTTCTTTCTTTCCCGGCCCCCCCTCCCCCCCGCGTGAGAAGTTAGACTCCGGACATGGTAATGGAACTGCACATCAGACTCCTGGCTGACCAAAAAAGCTGTTCCGTTTTGTCTGATTTCACACAATGAATTTGGTGCTCTGCTTAATTGTTTCAGTGACCACACATAGTAAAAAAAGGGTAATTCATTGATAATTGTTGCATTTAATCTATAATCTATAATTTATGTATTGTAACCTTTTGCTCAAATATGATCCTTGGAACAAATTTGAGTCGTGATCCCAGGAAAAGAGCAGTGCCATGTGGTCTTCTGTGTGTTAAAATGTAACAGTGGTAAATGAATTCAAATTATAACAGTTTCAATAGGAACTGTTGCAGAATCAATTCAATGCGCAGAAATAATGACAAAAATTTCTGCCGCCCCAACTAATAAAAAAAAACTTTGCATTTGATATAGCAGAGAGGATGCCTCAAAGCATTTCACGTGATTTACTGCAATGACCGTGTATCTTGTAGGTGAATACAGCAACCAGTTTGCACCCAGCAAGGTCCCACAATCAGCCATGACATGAGAGACCAGTTTTATTTGGGGGTTGGGCAACACCAGGAGAAACTCTTCCCTTTTTGAGAAGTGTCGTCATGGGATCTTTAAGTTCACCTGAACAGGCAGATGGGACATGGTCAGCCGGAAGTCTGATGTGCAGTTGGTTTAATGTCTCATCCAAAGAATGCAGCACTCTACTCACATTGGTGCATTGGAGTGTCAGCTCGATTGAGTTCAAAGTCACAACTTTATTGTGCCTCATTTATTTTGCTTAAGTATCTTACTCATGTTTCTGTTAGGTAGAGGTTAGTGAGTGAGTGACAATGTCATTGTGGCTGCATTTGATTTTACGATCAGTACTGTACATAGAAAATGCAGTGCTGTGCAGAGAGCACATTATTGTACAGGGTAAGTTTAAATTCACTCTTTATTACAATCCGTATGATGACCTATTATCTGCATATTTCGATATCCACAGTGAGTCTGATCTCAATTATTATGGATAGCGGGTAACACTGTAGCGTATTTACCAGACATTTTTTTAGATTGATCGATCGGGTGAGTAAGCGGCTGAGACTTGTCCCTTAATTGCATTTATATTAAAACGGAAGCAAGTGAGCCTCTTGCTCAAGTGCTGTGGCTTTCTTGTTGAAGATTAAAGCCTGATCTCAGATTTTTCCAAAATAACCTTAAATGGAAAACACAACCTGAAATTTGTGGATTTTAACTGTCGTTAAGATTTTAATTTAACAGTTAGTATGCCTTGTAAGCGAGACAAAATAGACAGCAATCAACCATTTACACTGTTTGAGCTGCATACAGGTTTCAATAGCAATTAAAAGGAATTAGATGTATTGTTCCATAGACTGTTGTCACTCTTCTATATTTGCACTCCATGTATCCTGGGTGTGATGAGTGAATCCAAGGCTCTTTAAGGAAAAAGAATGACCAAAATCTGTGTGACTTTTTAAAAATAATAATCGTATTTGATAAAGCGCCTTTTATGTCGGGAGGACATCTCAAAGAATAGGATTTGCTGTAAAGTATGGTAAGTGTATAATCGGTAGGCGAAATTACTTCCTGAGCCCAATAACTATGCTTCTACTGTTAGAGAACAATTATTCTTTATTTTCTGAAAAAATAGTCACTGCACTCTAATAATAATAATAAAAATCCTTATATTTGATATAGCTCCTTATCAAGTCATTGAGACATTTCAAAGAGCTTCACAGAATATTCTGCAAAGTGAATTGACTGTACATTTTGTGGGTGAAACATGGCAACCAATTGCGCACAATTGTAAATTAAATTAAAAGTAAATTCTGTAAAGCACTTTGAGAAATTTCGATAACAAATGCAAGGACTATTTTAATTAATAGTCTCATGACAATCTATTTCACTTATTGAGAGGGTTTCTAATCCAAATCACATCTCTCTTCTCTCCGCCTGTGCCACCACCACCCATATTTG
The DNA here is from genome assembly GCF_018977255.1 of Callorhinchus milii. Lineage (NCBI taxonomy): Eukaryota > Metazoa > Chordata > Chondrichthyes > Chimaeriformes > Callorhinchidae > Callorhinchus > Callorhinchus milii. The sequence goes on along the minus strand of NW_024704742.1, from coordinate 29,362,318 downwards.
TTTGGCCGTTTAGCTTAATTTCATTAAATGTGTTTGAATTTTCTCAGATTATTGTTTATGTACAATCTAGGTTTAAAATGCTACATCAAAGAATAACAATAACTTAGCATCCTTCATGCAAAGTAATGTCTCTGAGCTTAACTACCTATATCAGAAGACCATTTTCAACCACTAATTATTTCATGCTGTGTCTTACAACACCTTCCCTTTAACCATAGACATATAGAAATTTTCAGTACACAAGGAAATTATTTGGCCGATTATGCCTATGCTGGCTCTTCAAAAGCGTATTCAGTTTAGTCCCATTCCCCTGCTTTTCCCCAAATGTTTTTTTATATTTCTCTTGTGACTAAATATTTATACAAACCAATCAACTGTTCCAGCAGAGTTGAGGGGACTTACACAACATCACATCAGGTCTGAACCCAGGCGTGAAGCCAAAGTTTGTCTTTCGGGAGAAGCAAATAATAATAGGATTTGGTCACAAGATCTTCTCTGGGTCACCAATTTATTATGTATATGTGCATTGGTGGCTAGGGCTAGAGGGGCTCAGCACCCCCAAATCTATATACAGCTCACCTCTTTAAGTGGAGCTGGGGAGGGAAAAGCCCTGAGCCATTGGAGGACCACAACCAATCCTCTGAGCAGCCCCAACTCACAGTATCCATGGGCCCCATTTTGCCCCCTCCCAACTTGTCGACGGTGCCTGCTGATTTTCAATTTGGAGGCATCTCATCGGGGCATCCTTACCTGACCATCATCATTAAAAGTAATCGACATTAGTCGATAGACCTGTCATTCAAGCCAACGGGTCACTTGTCTTAAAGGGGACCAATCCATTAACTGAGGTTTACTCACTGCCCCCCCCCCAAGAATATTTTCAACTGCGTGGGGGAGAGGGGAGATATTTTCAGTAGAGTATGGATTCCCAGGGTAAGTACTCCACTATTTTACTGATTTTCACATCAACCCTCTTCCTCGACCTTTAGTTTGGGAACTAAATCTTTTCAGGATTCTAAGAAGCAACCCTGCTTAAAGGACCCTATATAATTGCAAGTTGCTGTTATTGTAAATCTGCTTCTCACAAAAGGAACCAACGACAACCATCAATCTAAAGATATAAACACAGAAGTCGCTGAAACACGCAACAGGTCAGGCAGCATCCATGGAGAGAGGAAAATGAGTTAATGTTTCAGATCAATCACCTTTTGATGAAAAGTCATTGACCTGAAATGTTAACTAATTTTCCTCTCTCCATGGATGCTGCCTGACCCGCTGCGTGTTCCCAGCGACTTCTGTGTTTATACCAGATTTCCATCATCTGCAATACTGTGCCTTTTATCAATCTAAAGATGTTGTCCTGGAAAACTCTTCTTCATTTGCTATCCTGTCTGTTCTGGTTTGGTGAACTACATGATTTTATCGTTGATCCCCTCAACCTCATTTTTTATTTGAGTTTAAGACTCCAAACTTCCCATTTTTCTAAAAGGCATCACAATGATTTGTGGACTACGTCGCCCTCTGCTGTCAGTCTGTAGGGAATAATCTATCAAATAATTTGATGGGATTATCCTGCTGGAATGTTCCACTTGCATCAACTTCAAGCTCTTAGTGACTAGCCACTCGCTGGAACCAATCTGTACATTAAGCTCAAGTACCCAATTGTTCTAGGTGAAAGGGTATGCATTTGATTGCCTTCTTCCGTCTTATGCTCATCAAACACTGATCCCCTCTCGATATGAATTGCTGTTAATCCTTGGGTTTGATATCACGCCTATAAAAGTCAAAACATCTCGCACTGGTTTAGAGATAAATGATGTCAAGTGGCTTTGTCTCTTTTGGCACATTTGAGCAGCCATGAACCAAATGACCAATTAATCTAGATGATTGATGGCCTGGAATTTAGGAAAAAATCCCTTTGGCCTTTTGTTTAGTTCCATGTAGTCTTTAGCATCTACTTGAAATACAGGCAGACATGACCTCAGCTTAATATCATATCCAAACAAAGGCACCGCTGGCGATATAGTAGAGCTTCCCTGGTGCTCCACTGGAGTGTCAGCCAAGACGATGAGTTCAAGTTCCAGTGTAGGGCTTTAACCCACAACCTTCTAATTCGAGGTGAGTGTGCTGCTGAATAAGACAAGTTAATACCTGAGAGTTGCTATGCCAAAGTCCTAACCGCTAGCATGGTCCTAACTGGACAAGCAACGGGAAAGCTTACCAGACAACGATATCAATGGCAAGCTTTGGTTTTAGCTTGCTAGTACTCCAGCAGTACCACAACGCACACTCTGGGGTCCCCACCTTGGCTCTTGCAACTTGCATCTAAATACTTTCCAGAATTAGGTAGGCAGGATGCATCCTTTCAGGGAGAGAGTGTGTATTCCATCCCAACAATCTATCTGGGATTTCCATGTGTAGGTGGGATGCATGGAAATCCCAGCTTGGTTTGGATATTCTTAAACATGGTGATGGGTTTCTGTATGTCAGACACCTGGGTGACCAAAAAAAAAGGGTTAACAAGAGCTAAATGGTCTGCTCCTCCAAATCCTGCCGATGAGCCATTTTTCTAAAATGGCTCATCGGCTGTCTTGTCACCAGCAGTGCCCTGGAATAATGTGGACCGCATTTTGTGTAGAAGTATGGGTAATGAAGAACATCAGACTGTATGTAATTTGGTGTTAACAGGCAAAGCTAGCCAAACTGCTGGTTGTAGAAGCTGCAAATATTGAGAATGGAAAATGAGAAAAGAGAAGAATAAATGTGGGAGCAGAGAAAGGGGCATAAAGAAAGTGGAAATAAAAATGAAAACTGCAAAGGATCAAGACTAGTGGATGAGAATACCCAAGAAATGGAGCAAAGCAAATATGAGAAAAATGTAGCGCACACTTGTCAATTTAACTGATGCAACAAGTCTGCCTCACAGTGGAAAGACTAACAGCAATACAACTGGAAAAGGAGGATTGTGGAAGGATAACGGAAACGATCAGATGGGGTAAGAGTAGAAGATTTGCTCTAGTTTTCTCCCCTTTCCGATACTGTTCTGTGGTGGTGACTCTTGCTGGGGTGTGGATCTTTGGTATGTAACCTACTGGCCATTCTTCATATACTAATGTAGGTCACAGGCTTATCTGACTGGAGTGGGCCATTCCAGGCAAGATCAATCCTGTCCTACCTCAGTGCCCAAATACATCACCTATTAAAGTAAATAGAGCCACTCTGGGGATGCATCCATCTTATTTCCTTGATGTACAACATTGGAGGGGCCTAGTTATTGCAGCAATAGGCTTAGACCACAACAATAAGCAAATGTTAATCAGTTCTGACAGCCATCTCCCTTCAGATATGAAACTATTGATTAGTCTAATTTGCCTTTCGAGACAGTTGTAAAGTTGGACGAATTTCAATTACAGTAAAATCTTTAACCTTTTGGATTGAGGTTTAAAATGGCTGTAATAATAATAGTCCTTGCATTTGATATAGTGCCTCATCACGTCTTCTAGATGTCTCAGAATATACTGTGAAGTGAATTAACTATATTTTGTGGGCAAAATGAGGCAGCCAATTGCGCACAGCAGTGTTGCACAAACTGTCGTGGATTGAGTGACCAAATTATTATTTTTTGAAATCTTCTTTTTCGGAGGGATTATTACCCCTGGAATCGCAATCCGGCAATCGATAAACACTTGAGTTCTCAATTACTGCTTGGTGAACAGAGGTGTGTGGAGTAAGGAAACTTGCCCAACGTTTTGACCTGCCGGCAATCAAATCCAGGTCCTCTTGCTTATGAGGCGAGTCCCTTTTACCACAAAGCCACATTATTCCACATAAAGGTTGAGGTCTGGGTTAACTCTGTGATGTGTATTTTTTTCAAACGTGTGGTTCACGCTACAGCTGTGAACAAATATCCTTACTTCATACAAAGGAAGTCCTCCTGATGTGAAAGGCGCTATACAAATGTAATTTGTTGTTGTTGTCCTTGTTAATCGTATGTGCTGTACATTACTGACTATAAACCTAGTGGTAGTTTAAATACTCACTTGTGGAAACGAAGATGTTATCTGAGGTTTGACCACAAAGTTACTGGAGAATTACAGATCAATTTGTTGTTCTTTTGAAAGGGAGAACCCAGTTGAAAATGTACAATGACTTAAATTGCCAGATTCAGCTTGGTGACTCGGGGGGGGGGGCATTACTGCATTATCATTTTGTGCTCGCATTCATAAATTTCCAAAGTTGTAGAAAACTTATTTTCCATTTCATCCCTGTTTTTAGCACAAGAGAATTGATTTAAACAGATAGGTATGTTTGACAATTTCTGTTGTGTCTCCTAACCCCCTACCAACCCGCCCGCTCCCTCCACTCAGCTAACTCCGCTTCGACCATGCCATCGGTCACCCCCCTTCCCCTCCCCTCCCTTCTCCCCCCCCCCCCCCCCCCCCCCCGACCCCAGCTCGGGTCTGAAATTCTGTACACTGTCCAGCGCCTTGGGACGTCCTCCCGATGTGAAAGGCGCTATACAAATGTAATCTTGTTGTTGCAATTCTGATATATTCTGACATATTATGTAAGCAACTCCTACACAGATCTAGATGAAGGTGGAATTGGCTAGTTTTAGTTTGAACTCTGGGAAATCTGGATCATGACAACTGACCAAACACAGTATTTTCACATCCAGGAAGTACGTAAAAAGACAGCAGTGAAATGTTAGCGTGGCTCAGTGGTGGCAGTCCTGCCTCTAAGTCAGAAGGTTGTGGGTTCAAAGTCTCACGTTGGGACTTGGAACATATAGTCTAAGGTGACACTCCAATGAAGTACTGGGGTGTGTTGCATTGCCGGAGGAGATGTTGAAACAAGGTCCCTTCTGCCTGTTCAGGTCGAAATTGAAGATGCCATGGCACAATTTGAAAAGAGAAGGGAGTTTCTCCCAGTCCTGACCCCAAGTAAAATTGTTCACTCACTCTGATGGCTGTTTGTGGGACATTGCTGTGCACAAAACTTGGATGCTGCATTTCGCCCACAAAATACACAGTCAACCTATATTCTGTGAAGCGCTTTGAGATGTTTCAATGACATGGAAGGATGCTATATCAAATGCAAGGATTATTATTACTTTAGATACATGTGCTGAACTCAATGACATGTAACCATTCTTCAGGCCTATACCGATCAACAGCTGTACTTCCTTGTTGAATTACTAGTTTCTGCTGTAAAACAGTTGTGATAGTTTGACTGATGCTCCAATGCAATGCACTTTTGGAGCTGCCAGCATTTGGGGGTGATGTTAAACCGAAGTCTCCCATCTGCCTCTACAGGTAGACTTTTAAGATTTTGTGGCACCAATTGAAAAGAGAAGGGAGATTTTCTTGGTGTCCTGGCTAACAATTCTACAGATAAAATTGGTCATTCACTTCATTCCTCTTTGTGGAACATTGCTGTGTGCAAATTGGCTGCTATGTTTGACCTCGAGGTACACTACACGTTGGTGAATGTTGTGAAGTGCTAAATCGTTTTGCCATTGGAATAAGGTGCTACATCAAATACAGGTATTATTTCATATAAATGCTTTATTAAAATCTGAACTCCTAGTCTGTACCATCATTCCTGTTCTATCTTTTAATTACTCTCTGTAAAGAAATACTTTCTGGCGTCAGTCCTAAACTTGCCCTTCACAAACCTGAATCTGTGCTTTCCTGCCTTGCAATTCCCTCTATTTTTTCCTTATTTGGCATAATCAAAGTAAAGACCGAACGTGAATGATGTGGTCTAAGTTGTGTGTGTGTGTGTGTGTGTGTGAGAGAGAAATGACCACAGAAAACCACAACCTCAAGGTTTAAGCAACTTATACCTTTTTCAGAACTCATTGAGATTATAACTGCAAGTGGTTGCTTGCCCTCATTTTCTGTGGTTGCAGTTTTTTTTAAATAGTGCCTTTGTGTGGTATATTTCCTAACATGAATGTTGTAAAATCTTCCCTGTGCAAAATCTCCAGTCCCAGTTCTCTTGAGCTGTACTAATTGAGTTTTGAGTGGGGCGGTTCAATAGAAGAAAATGGAACTTGAGCACTTTTTTTAAACAAAAAGACAGTTTTGAAGTATCCTTTCAAGTCTTTTGATCATCCAATTTCAATTACGGCCAGACATGGCCTCGTCTGCATAACTATTGGGTTAAATGGCTAACGGGATAGACGTTATGCAAACATATGCACGAATGGCTGTGTTGAAAGAAAATTAAGATATCGTCTTGCGTCAACTTCTGTTCCCCGATGGTGTGTGTTAGGCATTGCTCTCTTACACGTTATATGCTGATGTGTCTTACCAGTGTGCAGTATCCCTTACTGTGCACACGGCGAGGAAGCTCTGATTAACACGGGTAATCTGATAAAAGCGATTCCTGGATATTAATGTCCTGAGACACGACCAAAAAATCGTTTTATTATTTCCGCATTAGGCATCGGGTTACTTGCCACCGAGTTGGCCGAAATGACGACAGAAGCCGAAGTAATTGTCAAATGAATAAATAAATGAAAGTAAATAAATAAAGCAAGCAAGGACATGTTTTTGTGCAGCCCCGTTGGTTGGTGGCATGGTGACAGCTTTACAATCCCAGGCCGTGTTCATCACACAATGACGACAGCCCCTTTAAATTAAATTGGCGATCCGTCCAAAGTGTTTGCATTGGGACCCGCTTCGCCATTCATTCCAACCACGAAACTGCCTTCGGGTCTTTTAGTCGTTAGTTTTATGCTTCGAATCGAACCAAACATTCGGGAAGGTTTCGTGCCACTCCCGACCTGAGCCCCTTTCGCTTGATGTTGTTGCAAAATCCCAGTTTCTGCGAGTAACGTGAGACCTTCTGCTGCGGTTCAAGTGATCCAGACCGCACCCGCGCATTGCCTGAGAGTTTCAGCGCCTCGGGACGTCCTCCCGACCTGAAAGGCGCTCTCTATAAATGGAATCTTGTTGTTGTTGTTGTTGTTGTTGTTGTTGCTGCAGCAAATATCAGGACTCCCGTTGACTCCTGGAGCTCCTGCATTTGTTGGGGTCTTTTTTTTTCTCTCTCTCTCGTCGCCTTAGTCGTCCCCACACAGCGTGAGCTGGAAAAGCGTCTTTGCTCCGCTTCGATTTCGAGAACTTTGCAAAACCGAATGCAACGTGTGGACGTCGCACCCGATCCGATCCGATCCGATCTGATCTGCAGACCAGGCGGAGGCGCGGCTGTTGGTGTTAACAGAACCCCTGACTTTCTGTGGGAGGGGATCCCGCACCGATAACCGGAGATCTGAACCGCGCGCTGTGTGTTCTCCGCCTCTGTTTGCACCGCGGAGTCTGACTCCTGGTGTCGGATCTGTTCTTTTAGTGCATCTTCTTGTGGGCATTAGAGAGAGGGAGAGAGAGAGGACAAAGCAACGACCCCCTCTCTCCTCCGTTTAATGTTACAGTCAGGAGAGATGGAGGGGAGAGAGAGAGAGAAGGGAAGGAAAAAAAAACAAGGGATCAGATCGATTGTGGAGCTTTTTATAGGAAAGGGAATGAAAAACATGGAGGAGTTGTGTGAAAGTGCGTGTGTGTATGCATGTCTGTATGTATGTATGTGTTTGCCTGTGTGTGCGTATGTGTATGTGTGTATGTATGTATGTGTGTATGTATGCATGTCTGTGTATGTATGCGTGTGGGTGTGTGTATGTATGTGTGTGGGTGTGTGTGTGTATGTATGTGTGTATATGTGTGTGGGTGTGTATGTATGTGTGTTGGTGTGTGTGTATGTCTGTGTGTATGTGTGTGTATGTGTGTCTGTGTGTATGTGTGTGTGTCTGTGTGTGTATGTATGTGTGTGTATTTATGTCTGTGTGTATGTGTGTGTATGTCTGTGTGTGTGTGTATGTATGTGTGTGTATGTATGTGTGTATGTGTGTGTATGTATGTGTGTGTGTGTATGTGTGGGTGTGTGTGTATTTATGTCTGTGTGTCTGTGTGTGTGTGTATGTGTGTGTATGTCTGTGTGTGTATGTGTATGTCTGTGTATGTGTGTATGTCTGTGTGTGTATGTCTGTGTGTATGTCTGTGTGTGTATGTCTGTGTGTATGTGTGTGTATGTCTGTGTGTGTATGTGTGTCTGTGTATGTGTGTAACTCGGGTCTCTGTGCACACACGGTGCAAGTGTTGGCTTTTGCGGACGGATACGGCGCTGTGCGTTGTGTTGTGAAGATTTCCTGTGGGTGCGCAGTGATACGATCAGCTCTCCCCCCCCCCCCCCCCCTCTCTGGGAAGCTGCTGCTGCTGCCGTTTGCGGAGAAAGATGGCGACTTCACTTCACGAGGGTCGGAAAAACCAACTGGACCTCCTCATCCAAGCCGGTAAAACCCGCCAGACCAACAAACTTTTGCGAAGCCCCCACTCCCCCCCCCCACCACACACACAGCCCCCAGAGAGTCAGCCCCCACCCCCCCCCCGCCGCCGTGTGGAGAGACGGGAGGTGGGGAATGCAACTGTCTGCTCCAGTCCCGTTACTGTAAGGAAAGAAGGGAAAGGGGAAGAGAGATCAGGAAGTGAGCACCTTGTTGGCAACCTGCATGGCGAGAGGGGCTCTCTTCCTGCTTTGTGTGTGTGTGTGTGTGTGGGGGGGAGGAGAGGAAAGAGAAAGGAAGGAAGGAAATCAAGTTGTGTGTTTCGTTGCACGTTGAAGATGGTTGGCTTCAAAATAAAAGGAAACTACTGTATGCAGAGTACCGTGTGTGAGAGAGAGAGAGGAGGGAGAGAGGGAGAGAGAGAGGGGCAGCGTGTGGTGTGGTTTGATTTGCTGCTCTGTGTGTGTGTGTGTGAGTGACTGTGTGAGGCTTCGCTCGCCGTTACTTTACATTAATAGCTGCGGAACCAGGAAGTGCGCTGGTGGCTTCTTGTCCTCCCCCCTCCCCCCTCCCCCCCCTCCCTCCCATACGTCTTGGCACGTTAATGCCCCCCCCCACACCCCCCCCTCCCAGTCTTTTCACACGTAAATAAAAGAACGCTACCGCGCCCATTTTTTTTAAGTTCAAAAACCACATATATATATATGTATCAATATATTTCGAACGAATTAATAATTGGTAGTGGGACTCTCTCTTTGCCACTCCTCCCCTCAGCATCTCCTCCCTCCTCCCTCCTCCTCCTCTTTTCTTCCTCTCTCGCCCTGTCCCAAAGCTCTCTCTCTCTCTCTCTCTCTCGAGTCCTGCCCTTGTGGCTTTGCGTTTCGAGTCAGAAATTCCTCCCTCCGCTGAGCGGAGCGGCGCGGCTCTGCACTGCACGGCACTGCCCTGCCCTGCCCGGCCCGGCACTGCCCTGCCTGGCACTGCCCTGCCCGGCCCGGCACTGCCCCGGTGCCGTGCAGCAGCGCCAGGTTTGATGTTGGCGGAAGCGGCGCGCGGGTGATTGACAGGGACTGGGGCTGAGTGAGGTCCCGGGGAGGGGGGGGGGGGGAGAGGGGCGATGGAACGCGGTCCGGATAGCGCGCGCGAGCCCCGCGGGGGGTGGACGGGGAGAGAGCGAGAATGGAACGCGAGCCCGGGCCGGGTTGGAATGCTCTGTGTGTGTCTGTGTGTGTGTGTGTGGGGGGAGAGCGCGAGCGGCAGCGGGAGGGGGAGGGGGAGGGGCTGTAAACACGGAAGTTGAATGGCCTGTCCTGAGCTGCCGCTGACCAGCGAGGGAGGGGGGGGGGGGAGGGGGGAGGGGGGGAAAGGGACGCAGCAATAACGGGAATGGTGGCGGCGGAGGAAAGGGGGAGGAGACGCGGAGGGGGAGGCGATACAAAGGCTTCTTCCTGCTTACCCCGGGGCTCCCCCCCCCCCCTCCCCCCCTCCCTCGGTGGAATGGCTTTGGGGAGGGAAGCCGGGGAGCGAGCGCCGCTGCACCCGGGAATAGTGCAATGGGGCCGCAGTTGCTCTTTTCTTTCTTTCTTTCTTTCTTTCTTTCTTTCTTTCTTTCTTTCTTCCTCTCTTTCTTTCTCTCTCTCTCTGTCTCTCTCTCTCTATCCTCCGACCTGCTGATGGTTGCTCTCTCCTCTTCGGTTCAGTGCAGAGTCGCGCACTGCGCTTCACGCGAGATACGAGGCCACATTAAAATGCTAAACTGGATTCCCATTCCCCAGCCCGTCTGCTCCCCCCACCCACACCCCCCCCCCCCCCCCACACCCCCCCCCACACCCCCCCCCCAACACCCCCCCCCCCCCCCCCACACACCCCCCCACACCCCCCCCCACACCCCCCCCAAAAAAAAAACAATCATGAAATAAAGTTCAATTGTAGGTTTAGCAAAGACCGTGAGAGGGATCGAGATGCTGCAGCCACTCTATTGTTTCTGTTCTGAATGCGAATGGTTCACTTCCAGTACGATTTTAGTGGTTTGGTTTGGTTTCCTGAAGAGTTTTCAGCTGCTGACTGTCAGCGGATGGCCTCCCTCCCTCCCTCCCTCCCTACCAGGTCAAGTGCATAGCGAGACAAAGAAAAGCGCACAACCACGAAGCTGATTAGTTCAGAGCAGAAGTAATCTTAACGTCCCACGGGTATAATGTACAAGTAAGTACCGTACGCGCGAAGTCAGGGTTTTAAAATCGAGCTTCCAAACCCATCGCACGCACGGGCTTGGAAAACGTACCCGAGGAAGCAAACACGTCGAAGAAAAACTACTCGGTTTTTATGTCTTCTGTACACCTTGTGCATAGCGAAAATGGCTTAAGGCTGTGTGCAACTGACGTGTTTATTTATTTATCTCGCTGTATTGTCCCCAACTGGCCAGCAAGTCGTAATAAATGTTACATGTCCTCTTTGGTGAATATGTGGTATGCATTTGCTGAGATTCTTAGCCAAGCAAATAATAATAATAATAATCCTTGCATTCGGCATAGTGCCTTATCACGTCTTGGGAGACATCTCAGCATTTCACAGAATATACTGTGAAGTGAATTGACTGTATATTGGTATCCTTGGGAGGAGTTCCATATACAATACATCCAAAGAGATTGTCAGCTTGTGGAGTCCTGTAGCTCAGTGGTTAGAGCTCTCGCCTCGCAAGTGAGAGACTTGGGTTTGATTCCCGGGAGAGCAAAACCTTGGGAAATTTCCTTAATCCACACGCCTGATAATAATCCCTCAAGAAAAAAACCCACAATAATAATTTGGTCACTCATTCCACGACTGTTTGTGGGACACTGCTGTGCGCAATTGGCTGCCGGGTTTTGCCCACAAATACACGGTCAATTAACTTTACAGTATATTCTGTGAAGCGCTTTGAGATGTCTTGAAATTGTGAAACGTGCTGTATCAAATGCAAGGATTATTGTTATTTATTATAGCTATCAATACAGTACAGTACAAAATTACATGCATAAAGCGCCTTTCACGTCGGGAGGGTGTCCCAAAACACTGTATAAAATCGACAGTAGTAGATTTTATTAATGTGTTCTTAATACATTTTGAGAACAGAAAAGTGTGGCATTTGATTTTACAACCGGTTGTGAAAAATTGTATGGTTTGAAGGAGTTCTGTTTTCTCTGAAATGAGACATTTGCATGGAATTCAATGTTATTGCGGTTCAGGGTTCCAGTGTGTGTATTTGACAATCAAATGAACTTTTTGGACACTTTTCACAGGTCCTATTTTGAGGCAGTTACCCATTCAATTCAGTTATGGACTGTGACCCGAGACGAAAGGCTCCTGCACAACCTGACCACTACTTTACGTCTTAGATTTCTGTGTACTTTAACTTTACAACTTTCCTAAAAATGCGGAGAAATGGGAGCTGAAATTGACGTACTATAAATTTGCAATTGGAAATCTCTAGTAGTCTGTTTGCTCACTTTCGGTACAAAAGGCATCCTCCCTAAAAACAAGCTTTTTTTTGGTGGTGTTGGTATGATTAATATGTATCAATTGAAAAGTTTTTTTAAAAAAAAGTTTGTCTACATCCTGTTCTGGCAAGCTGCAAAGCCACGTTTTGTATTTAAATACGTTCTTCTCTTTGAAATACTCAGCCCTCCCCTTCTTCCCTGTCGCGGGTTAATGTTTAGTTAGAATTGGCTGCTCTCCCCTTCAGTAAGGAAGAGATATACTGACTGTGCCCGGGTTGTGCACATCCATTCGGGCGGCTGTTTCCATCCGATGATTTGGCTTCGCACATTTCCATAAATGGAAACAACCATGAGTGACTACCTTGGTGAAAGTTGTGTTTGACTTACAACAGGTGGCATTGCAATAAGAGCATGAGTCCAGTCCGTCTGTGTGTTTGAGAGGGAGAACACTTCTGATGTAATGTTGTTAATGAAATCTAAAACCTCACCCTTCGTGCACTGAGCCCAGATTTATCTGAAACTACACAACCGTCTATTTATAGTGCTTTGTAGCTAGTTTGACCTTCTATCGTCAATAAAAACAGCATCAGCCCTATTTTAATCTGCAGCTAGTTTAATGCCTTTTGCTTGTGCTCAATATTTTAAGATAACATCTAATGCCTTTTTCTGCAATCCTGGCACGATTCAGGTACAAAACACTTGGCAGATCTACTTTTGATCAAAATAATGTCATCACATTCTTTGCTGGCCAAAATTGAACTCCTAAAAAGAATCTTGTTGCCATCTGATTATAGAAAGTGTATTAGGCTGTTCAAAGCAAAGTGAGAATCTCTGGAATATTGAATATGATAGTAATTTGTTTGGAGTCCTGTAGCACAAGCGAGAGAACCTGGGTTCAATTCCCGGGAAGGGCCAAACGTTGGGCAAGTTTCCTTACTCCACGCGTCTCTGTTTACCTTGCAGTAAGTAGGAACTCAGTTGTTAGTCAATTGGTTTATTGCTTTTCCAGGGGTAATAATTCCTTCAAAATGAATAAAAAAAATTGGGTCACTCAAACCACGACTGTTTGTGGGACACTGCTGTGTGGAATTGGCTGCCACCTTTCGCCCACAAAATATACAGTCAATTAACTTTACAGTGTATTCTGTGAGGTGCTTTGAAATGTCTCGAAGATGTGATAAGCTGGGCTGATAGAAAAGTGCGGACATTTTTGCCCAAAATGCAGAGTGTTTTGCCAATCTCTTAGGAAATTGCGGAGGGCTTTGCTAAAATTTGCAGGGATTGATTGGTGCTATTGAGGTACATTTTACATTTTTTAATTTTATTGATAAAAACTAAACAGAAGGAAATAACAAATATTAGATTCTTGCAGAAAAAGATTAATTGCTTCTTTAGCAAAAACTGGGTTGCCATTTTTTTGTGGGGGAGAACGACACCAGTGAGGCTACAGGAGCTCACCACCTCCTGCCTCTCAGCGCCGACACCACACAGAGACACAGAGCGAGACACACATACTCACAGACACCGAGAGAGAGACACGTACTCACAGACACCGAGAGTCTGTGTCTCTTGACTATGTGTGTGTGTGTGTGTGTGTGTGTCTCTCTCTCTCTCTGGGTCTCTGAGTGTGTGTGGGTGTCTCTGTGTCTGTGAGTGTGTGTATTTGTGTGTGTCACATCAAGCGCCAAGTGCAAAGAGGTCCCAGAAAATTGAAAACATCCACTTGACTGCATCGTCCTCCCTCCTTACACCCCTTTGCCCCCTCTCAACCATGATCACCTGTATAAAGTTCACCACCTGTTGCCTTGACCCCCTCCCCACCCAGCTGCTGGTCAGTCAACTCCCCCTCCTCTCGCCACTGCTGGCCAACACAGTCAATCAGTCTCTCTCCTCAGGCTCTGTTCCACTCCCCTTGAAAACAGTTGTTATCACACCCATCCTCAAAAACCCACCCTCGATCCCTCTAATTTCTCACCCTACCATTTCCAACCTACCCTTCCTTGACAAAGTCCTGGATCGCAATGTTGCAGCTCAACTTGGTCACACCTCTCCCTCCACTCCCTCCTCGAGCCCCTGCAGTTTGGTTTTTGCTCTGTCCACAGCACAGAGACGGCGCTTGTCAAAGTCACAAATGACGTCCTCTCTATCTGTGACCAGGGCTCCTTCTGCCTCATTCTCCTGGATCTCTGCCGCGTTTGACACAGTCGACCATGCCATCCTCCTCCACCATCTCTCCTCCCTCATCCGCCTTAGTGGGACCGCACTTGCATGGTTCGAGTCCTACTTAACCAACCACCTCCATTTCATCTCAGCAAATGGTTTCTCCTTCCGTCTCCGCCCGGTCACCTGCAGGTGACCCCGGCTCCATCCTTGGCCTCTTCTTTTCCTCACCTATATACTCTTTCTGGGCGATATCATCCGCAGACATGGGGTAAACTTCCACATGTATGCAGATGACGCACAAATCTACTTTGCCTCCTCCAGCATTGACTCCAGGTCCACCGATGTTCTATCTGCTTGTCTGACAGACATCAGGGCCTGGATGAGTATAAATTTCCTGCAGTTGAATATGGACAAGATGGAAGCCATACTCCTTGGCACCCGTCAACGTCTTCACTCCTGCGGATCTAAACTTCTCAACCTCCCTGGGCTCTCCCTCAGATTCACCAAATCAATGTGCAATCTAGCCGTCCGGTTTGATCCCCAACTGTCCTTCCTCCCCCCCCATCGGGTCCCTGACTAGGACCGCCTTCTTCCACCTCCGCCACATTGCCCACCTCTGACTGTACCTTATCCCAAATGCAGCTGAAACCCTTGCGCATGCGTTTATTACCTCCCGCTTGGATTACTCCAATGCACTCTTTGCCGGTCGGTCTCCCAGCTCTACCATTCACAAGATGCAACTCATTCAAAACTCTGCCGCCCGCATACTGGCCCGGACCAAACTCCGTACCCACATCTCACCAGTTCTGGCCAGGCTCCACTGGCTCCCCATCGCTGAATGGATCGACTTCAAGTTACTCACTATTGTGTTTAAATCCATTAATTCCCTGACACCTCACTACCTCTCCGACCTCCTCACTTCCTAATCCACCACATGTCACATCTGCTCGAACTGGCACCGGCCTCCTGCTTGTTCCTTGCACTCTCCACTCCACCATCAGAGGTTACACTTTCAGCCACTACACTCCAAAATTCTGGAACTCTCTTCCTCAATCCCTCCGCCTTGACCCTCTCTCCCCTTTTTCAAGTCCCGCCTGAAGACCTTCCTCTTTGACCATGCTTACAGCCACTTCCCCCCCGACTTGGAGGCAGGCTCCGCCACTGTTAAGCGCTCTTAGACGCTACCCTGCGTGGAGGGCGCTATATAAGTGCAAGTTGTTGTTGAGAGATACACACCCACCCACTCAGACACACAGAGACACACACTCAGAGACACACAAAGAGACACAGAGAGTGAGACACACTCACAGCCACACACATACACACTCGTAGACACAAAGATACATACATACACAGACAGAGACACACATTCACACAGAGACATTCATAAACACACACACATATAGGACAGACGTAGACACTAACGTAGAGACACGCAGACAATCACAGCAGCGGGGCCTTCGAGTGAAGCCCATTTGTCTCTTGCGCCGCACTGTGCATGCGCGTCCGGAGTGGTTCCACCCACAGTGATATCAGGTAAACAGCGTGAGCGGCCCGCGGGCCAGAAACTACATTTATGGCGAGTTTGTTACAGACGGGGGTTGTAGCCGCATTTTTCTATTGACCAGGCAGTATATCAAATGCAAGGATTCAGTTCGCTCTGTGTAGAAAATTAGGAAGAGTAGAAACCAAAGACATACAACCTTTTTTTTAAAATCCCGCCTTTTCTCTGGATCCTTTTTACTGCCCAGGTATCTATCTCTATCTTAAATCCTTCATCTGATTCCTCATCTATGGTTTCTAAGGTAAGTGCTCTGAGATGCTGACCTGCGTAAATAATAATAATAATAATCCTTGCATTTCATATAGCGCCTTATCACGTCTTTGAGACATCTAACTTGCTTCACAGAATGTACTGTAAAGTGAATTGACTGTATACTTTGTGGGCGAAACATGGCAGGCAGTTGTGCACAGCACTGTTCACAAACAGTTGTGAATTAAAGTGACCAATTTATTATTTTTTTNGAAGGAATTATTACTCACGGAAAAGCGATTCGCCAATCGACTAACAACTGTGTTCCTAATTACTACTAGGTAAATAGAGGCCTGTGCAGTAAGGACACTTGCCCAATATTTCGCCCTGTCGGGAATCGAACCCAGGTCGCTTGCTTGCAAGGCGAGTGCTTTAACCACTAAACTACAGGACTATTATATTGCATGAAGGGTGATGTTGTAGTACATTTCAGATTCTTATTACTCTTTGCAAGAAGAATCGTTTTCTCATCTTGCACATAAGCTGTGTTAAAATTGAAGCAGTTTGAATACCTTGTGTAACTCTGGTGCAATGCCATGATGAAGAGGAGTATCAAGGGATATTGCCAGAATTGATCCAGGAGACCTCCACAGTTTGGCTCTCCCTCATTTGCTGCTTTGACTTAAGGAACCAATTTCTCTTTCTCTCAGTTGCTTTCTAACTACCTCTCACCTGTGATGAAAATGAAAATGCTAGCGATATGGGCCGTTAATATCCTGGGCCAATAGAAAAGTGCGGACAAACCACCGCATTTTCCTCCACAATGGCGCCGCCCGCTACAAACCCGCTACACCGGCTTCCTTGGGTACAAACTTTTCCACAGTGCCCCAGGCCCCTCGCGCTGTTTGCTCGATGCCACTACCGTGGCCGGAGCGGCTCCGATCGCACGTCCGGTGAATTTTTGCGGAAGCGGAAACGTGAACACAAGGCAGTGGCAATAAAGAAAATAAAAGAAGGTAAAATACTTTTGATATATATAACATTAAATGAAAATGTATCATTGTTTGCTTTCACTTTAATTTTGAAAGAAAATCTTAATTTATATGATTACAAAAGTTAATCTCCCTTTTTGATTGAATTTTAAAAGCACATAAAACAACCACAGCAAACAAAATCAAATAGACAGAACATTTCTAGCGACAAATGATCATGAAGATTCATTTTTATTTTTTCCTTTTTAGGTAGATCTGGACCTCAAAGACAAGTTGCTCTGACAACCTGCTTCTCTAGAGCCACTGCACCACCTATGGAGAGGCAAGAATTCATATTGGACTTTGTTTGACTAGAGCAGACAAACCGCTTGAAAAGGCTCCTGCCTTCCAAGAGTTTCTATGCAAGTACACGAAACAGGGAGGGACTATCACAACACCATCACAGCTTTGTAATACATACCTGAAGGAGCTTATTCCTGAGCATGAAGCATTTTTGAAAATGAGAAAAGAGGAAAAATTGTAGGTTAGCAGCAAAATGCATCTCAATACCACCCTCCGCAATTTCCCTCAAAATTTAACAAATTTCTCCTCGATTATCTACAGATTTGTAAAGAGTTCTGCAAAATCTCTCCCAAATATTTCTGCACTTTTCTACTGGCTCAGGTAATATCCAATATTGGAGATATTTGAAAATTAATGTGAATTTGTAAGGGCTGAGTGACAGTTTGTATGTAGGTTTGCATTACTTGGAATAATTTTGATTATTTGTAGTTTCTCCTTATGCAGCTACATCCAATTATTTGGAAAACAAATGTGGCAAATATCATTTCTTGATCAGTTGAAAGAAAGAATCATTATTTTGTTTTTTGAGACATGTTTGATCTACTTATTCTGTCTGTTTGCTATTCTTTCGGCAGTTTCTTTTTAAAGCTACAGCTTACACTATAATTTCACCTCTCCCTCTGTGTGCAAGATGAAGTAAAAAAGCCTAATTGTAAAAGTATTTTTCTTCTCTTTTCCTATGCTTCCTATTTTTGAAATAGTAAATATAGTATATCTTTTGTTAAATATTAGGTTCGGTGGTAGAGTGGAGTTGGGGAAGCTGCTGGATGTGTCTGCAATTTACATTTTGTGTACATGTAGCAATTAAACTCTGCATTTCATTCCTGCCACTTTGATGAGAAGCAGGATGGAGACTGGATATGAGGGCTGTATGTGTAGCAACTATAATTTGTGTATTTTCTTCCTCCGAGCATCCATTTTAAAATGTATTTGTGCACGTAAGCTCTGTGTACGCATGGGTGTTGGAAGTTTAAAGGAACGGTCTGACCTGCATGGATTACCACAAATTGGATAGTTGCTTTTTAGGAGTTAACATTTTTTATAATTTTAACATACCTCAATACCCCTTCAGAGTAATTTTTACAAACATGTACAAATCCATCTTGTATATGTATAATTTTTTTATTAGGCATTTCGTTTGCTAGAGAAATGAGCTTTGGTTAAAGATGATGAGGAACATCTAGCAACCTTTTTGGTCGGCCAACAAAATACATTTTTTTGATTGAATATTTCTTGATTTATGCCATAAATGTTATGCCATAAATCAAGAAAAAACACTTCGAAACAAAACATTGATTTAAAATGGATTCACCTCGACTAGTGCGAATGTTCGGCGGGCCACTTCTTAATGGCCCTGTTGGCCACTTCTGGCTCGCAGTCCATGGTTTGGCTACCACTGAGCTGGAGGATTGTTGGCCAGGGCTCTGGGAGAAATATGCTTCTTTTTTCAAACTGTATCATGGGACATTTAATGCTCTTGAAAAGGTAGGTGGGACCTTAAGTGAATGTGTCTTCTAAAGGATGACATCTCCGACAATTACACACTTCCCTAATACTTTAGACTGCCAGCCTGGACTCTGAGTTCAAATTCCTCGCTGGGGCTTGAACCCACAGCCTTCTGGCTCAGAAGTGAGCGTTCTACCAGCTGAGCTGAGTTGACGATTCTCAGTGGAAGGAAAATGCGGCTAAAACGTTTACAGGAGGGGTGGGCATTCAGATTTGTCATGATTCCGCAGGACCCTTTTGTCTCAAATCTAAATTGCCTTTTCAATAGTGAGTTCATCTTGCAAGGTTTGTGTTGTGTTTGGATGCTGGGTTAATATGCATCAAAATAGCCAGAGCAAATAAATCATCAGTTTGTCTGTAACAGTCTGGCAGAGAGAAGCAGTTCAGCTGCGCCCTTGAATTATTTTGTTTGGAGTATGTGACTTGTGCAGTACTGTGGTGAAGCTGTACTTTTTGGACCTTCCAGTTCCAAGTGTGAAATATTGTGGTTTCCTGTGTAGTGCGGTGTGGTCACCGCTGGATCTAGTCCAATTCTGATTTGGCAGGAAACGGGACCAAACATCAATGATTGTTCACATGCACTGTTTATGCAAAGATTCGGTGAAATGCTGCTTTACAATTGGTCCAAAAAGCGTGCGGCTTTTTAAGTTTGTTCAATGTTTTTTTTTTCTCCGCAGCCTTATGTAAGGGTTGCATACTTGCAAACCGTTATATAACCGAATTACTCCCAATTACATTCAAAAGGAAGTTGCACAAGATTTGAGGTTCAACCACTTCTCTTTCTTAGAGAACCACTATATTTTAATTTGGGTTATTTAAAAGGAAAGGTGCATCGTATTCTTTGAAAGCTATTTCTCTTGAGGAGGTGCTGAATTTGTGCTGGCGGGAGCCAGACTCTCTTTGGTACTGCTCGTAAGAAGCCATTTATCACGTGTGATCCTGGATGTTGGCAGGCGATTGAACTGTGAGGATCATCATCGTCAAACCCAATTGTGCCTTCATTGATATCTTGTCCTGATTTTCTACTAGATGGGGCACTAGATAGCGAGGAATGTGGTTGATTTTCACCTCCCCAGTTCAGATGACGAGGGCAATATATAGCAAATCTACTGCTCCTTTGACTGAGATCCACTAACTCAACCTCCTGGGTATCAGCTTGACTCAGTTGGTAAGACTCTTGCCTCTGGGTCAGAAGGTTGGTAGGTTCAAGCCCAACGTAGGAACTTTGAGCTCATAATCTACTCTAAGGCTGACATTTTTGTGCAGTGTTTGGGGAACGATACATTGTCCGAGGTGCCATCTTTTGGATGACACTTAAACCAAGGTCAAGGATACAAATTCCAGGACATTTGAAAAGACATGGCAGTTTCTCTCGGTCTCTTAGCCGTAATCCTCCATATTAATTAGTCATTCACTTAATTGCTGGTTCCGTTGGGTTCGTGGCTATAATGTGGGCGCTCCATTTCCCCTGTACAAAATAGTCACTATCACTACACATGATGATTGTGCTTTATGAAATGGTTTGAAATGTTTCAACGTGATTAGTTGCTCTGAAAGTCGAGTTTTCTTTCCTTTTGTTGTCTGGCTGCAAGTGAGCTGGAGGCAGACTTACATATATTCAGAAAGCAGATCGTGCAAGATATTGCCGGTGACGTACTTTCTCTGTGTGACCAGTGGTCTCTCTGCTTCCTTGCCCATAAAAATGCATGTTTCATCCACAACTTACACAGTCAATCCACTTTAAAATATATGCTGTGAAGTGCTGAGACATCTCAACGACGTGATAAAGTGCTAGACTAAATGCAAGGATTGTTATTATTATTATGCTGTCCAATGCCTTCTTTGTAAATAGCTCCTAGAGGTTATCCTACGTGAAGGGTGCTTAATAAGTGCAAGCTGTGGTATTAATTCACATTTACAAATACGGTATATATTTCAAGCATAGATTGTACAGCAAGAGTGATTACAGAATGATCCTTTTTGGAGTTGCTATTTCATTGTCTCACCAGTCACAATAACCAAGTTGGTTTTTAATGCCAATTTCCATCTAAATAACAGGTTGTGTAATTCAGGGAGGATCTTTGCTCATTGTTTGTTGCTCTTAACTTCACAGTGGAAGCATCGGTCCACAGCAGCAATGTCGTACACTGCACAGACAAGACCATCGAGGCAGCTGAGGCACTGCTTCATATGGATTCTCCGACCATCCTGAGAGATGACAAGAACTCTGGTACGTATTCCTATTTGGGCAAGTTTTGAAGGGAAAATTTGATTCTTTTTTTAATAGAGTTTTTGTTTAAACCAATCTTTACTTTTTTTAAGCTTTCACCTACTTCAGCAGGTTTCTCTGATAATGATAATGATGGCTATTATATTATTAAGCAGATTTCTAACTGACGTGTGTATTGGTCTTTCCCTGATGTGAAACAGAACCTTTAGCTTTGTAAATTGTTACCGTCTTGTGAATATGAATGGATTTTCACTCAAAATCTGTGTACTTAAGTGTTGTCTTTTAACCCAAACACAGAGTGAAGGCAAAGGGTTTCTCCTGAACTTGGCTTGACATTTAATACATTTGCAGAATGCTGCACAGAGGTTACATTATTATTGATCACAAACCTGGGAAGCTTGCAGTGTAATTCTAAAAATCCATAGGTCTGTGCTGTCACGGAGATGTGTGGAAATCTGTACAACGTGAACTTTGGAGTGTTGGAACCATTTGGGAAATATCCGATGAACTTGCATGGTCAGGAGGATGCTTCACACTTGCAGCAGGTGGGGGTAAAGCTTTTGGATAAGGGGGACAAGTCGATGGAGTATGCAATTGGAAAAGCTAGAGAAAAAGTGGCAAACCTGCTTTCTGCTACTAAGGATTCCTTGTGTATCTCCAGCTTTTACTACTGGAGTCTTGTGGCTTAGTGGTTAGAGTGCTCCTCAGGCGACTTGTGTGTTGAAGTGGGGATCTTGGGTCACTTTTCAGTGGCTGATATTCTCGCTCTGCGAGTAACGTCACAGAAATTGTGTTTTGTTTCTTTCATTGATTGATTGATTGAAGCAGCAAATAGATCCAGTTAATTAGATTTAAACCTTTACATTTAGCTAAAAATCAATCGCGATGATGGTAGGTTGTCCGCCTTGCAGTTGGTTTTCACTGTGTTGTGTGGGGAGGATTGGAGCATTTCTGTGTCTGTGTTGTTGAAAGGGTTTGCTTCCAGAGCTTGGTGTGCAAATACATTTCACTGAACCTCAAGCCCCTCTCTTTATAAAAGCCCATTTTGTAAAGAGATAAATGGTGCCCAACTTTATATCAAGGGTGGCATTTTAGTTCTCCAAACTGGCTACTGTTTAGATACAGGGTAATTTCTGGTTGTGAAATTATAGTCTCCCAAGAGAGGCTCAAAAAGTCACTGAAGTAACGCAGACCAGCGACTTCCAGTTTGATAATGTTTTGTACGTCAGGAATGCCACTGTTGCAATGCCAAATCTGCAAAAGCAACAGCCAAGTGTTGCAGCTAATGTGAAATTCCAGCTTGTGTATGTTGCTTTGTTTGTAGCATTCTCAAATGTTCTACAGCTCCTTATGCTTATAAGTGCTTCGAGGCTCTACCCTGTGTGGAAGGCGCTATGTAAAAGCAAATGGTTGTTATGCTTGACAAAAATAAAATTTATACATTTTGTCGTGCTGTTGTGCATTTACATTAATTCTTTTAAAAAGAGTAATTGAAAGAGAATAAGTATATTTAAGGCTAATAATTCTTACTTAGTGCAGTTTGGTGCATCTTACCCAAAGTGCTGGGTTACCACTCTGTTCTTAAAATTGCACCATAGATTAAGATTGCACTACAGTTTCTTGAATCAAATGTTGGGAAGAAATGCTTCTGGAATGTTACCCCCTCCCGCCAATTTCATTTAGCCATTCTATTCTAGTTTCACACTGTTTTTGTGCAAAATTAGAAATGTTATATATATTTAAGGCAATAGTAGATTTAATAGCAAGTTTAGGAGGAACTTCACACAGATGTTGGTGAGAATGTGGAACTCCGTGACAAGCTGTGGTTGAAGCAAAAAGCATCAATGTAGTTGAGGGAGAACTTGATGCCCACATGAGGGAGAAGAGACTGCCCAAAGAGGGGTAGAAGAGAGTTGTGAAATTATACTTTCAAATAGAGAGCTGGAGAGAGAGTGTGGGGAGGTGTGGAGAATAAACACTAGTTGGGCCAAATGGCCTGTTTCCATGCCATATAATTCTACGTAAAATATATTTTCGAAAAAAGATTGTAAATCCTCTGCTATCCAATCATTTTTGTTCTGTTTTCCTACATTGCATTTCAACCGAAATTCAAATTCAGCAGAAATTCGTCCTTTCTTCACACTCTTTATAATTGGAAATTCCAGCAATTGCATGAAATTAAAACCTTCCAGATAAAAATATGTTAGATTACAACTATGGATGTACAGTTAGTTATAAAGTAGGATTGATTCTTAAAGTTTAGTTATAAGATAGATATGATTCTCCATTTATGAAGCCAGGCTTTCATTAAGTTAAATGCCTGAGGGTCTATATTGTCTATGCAGACAAGTTTGACGTCCACTGACACTGCAAATCGTACTGACTCAGTGATCAAGAGCTGAATCTTTGCTCTCCTTTGTATGAAAAGAATTTCAGTCAAAATACGCTCACTTGCAACAAGGGATTGAAATTGCAATCCTAAAATGTTGCCTCTTGTTCAATGTCGATTTAAAGTCGTTTCCAAATTGAGACTGAATTTAGGATTTTTCCGAAATTCTGCAGAGTAAGTAGTAAGACAATACTTTTAATGTGAAGACCAGGTGGAAATTCATGCCTGTAGAGTTTATTTGTGCAACACTGCTGGGTCGTGTCAGCGTAACACGTTACTGTTGATGAAAACGTAAGAGGGACAAATTGCAGATTAATACCGTGTCAGGATATCAAATGGCGTTTTGTTCACCCGCTGGGCGTGATGAATTGTTTCAGGTTCTACAGGTAGAAAAAAAGCTCTAGGTTTGACCTTTGATGAATTTTGAGTGTAAAAGCAGCAGCAGAAGGAGCAGTTTGTTGATGGTATTTTTTCGCACGTCTTCAATGCAGTTCAGGTGTTTGTTCCACCGTGTGTGTCAACCCCCGAGTTCGTTCACGCTGCCATGAGGCCCGACGTCATCACAGAGACTGTCGTGGAAGTATCGACAGAAGAGTCTGAGCCCATGGACACGTCGCCTGCACTTCCGATACTGGAAGCCCCAGAGCCAGCCAAGAAAAAGAAAGGTGTGCTGTTACTTTATCATGCTGCTTATTTATTTTCCAGCTCACAAAATGTTCCTTATCTTGCGGTTTTATTATTGTAGGGCATGAATGAACCGTGTCTTAGAAAGACTGATTTAGTTTTTTTTGCTCGAACGTTTGGAAGTTGGGGATTGGGGTAGAACTCATCGTTCAAAACTGACCTGGATAAACACCTCGGCAGTAAACCAAAGGTTGTGGTAAGAAGGAGGTGCAAAGTGAGATTCGTAAAACCAATGGTCGATTTATAAAAACATGGGCTGAATAGTGTCTTTTTGTACAGAAAGATTTTAATGTAATTCTGACCTTTCACCTTAGGGACCTTGTTTTGAATCTGGCCTTGGATTCATCACAACAACAACAACAACAAAATTACATTTGTATAGTGCCTCTCATGTCGGGAGGAAGTCTCAAGGAGCTGGAACGTTCGTGGATGAATGTTTCCTCTCCCTGCATTTGAAAATCCTAAGTGCAATGAGGTTGGATGGTTTCAGCCCATTTCCACTTTGGGCACAAGACTGTAGCCCAGGACAACTTACATGTTGACACAAGTCACAAATAAATAAGGAATTATTCTGGTAATTGTCAGCATATGCACGGATCGCCCTGATACACTTATGATTACTGGCAACATTCTCTATTTATGACTCTGGAATCAATCTTAATGACGTCTTATGAATTTCTACACAGTAGACCACATTCTCCTTAGTCTAGTTCATCTGAATTTAGTATCTGAGGTTGGAGTTGAGTCACTCTGTGTAGACTAGAAAGAGCTTTGATGTACCGGTCCTGGCAGTGGCTGTAAATGAGATTGTGCAACTCAAATAGAGAAGTGTTCCCATTCCTCGGCACTGACTCCCTTTAGCTAAATTCCAGTCAGAACTTACTGAAGCAATGCCAAAGGTGTGTCTGCTGGCTTGGTTGGTAGCACTATTGCCTGTGAGTCAGAAAGTTGTGAGTTCAAGTGCTACGTCGGGTCTTGGAACTCATAGTGTTGCCTGACACTCAGCGGGCTCTGGCCTGCTTCACGTGCCCCGCCTCGCTCGCCCCACTATTGGCGGTCGCGCCTTCTGCCACTCTGCCCCCACCCTCTGGAACTCCATCTCGCAGTCCCTCCGCCTTGCCCCCTCCCTCGCCACCTTCCAAAACTCACTTCAAGACCCTCCTTCGACCGTGCTTTCGATCTCACTGCTTTCACCCCTGCCCTCCACCCTCCCCGACCACGACCCCCAGCTCGGGCCGGAAACTCTGTCTGTCCAGCGCCTTGGGACGTCCTCCCGACGTGAAAGGCGCTTTACAGATGTAATTTTGTTGTTGCTGTTGACACTCCAATGTATCATTGAGGATATGCCATTTTTGTTGGAGGTGCCGTCCTTCAGATGAGATATTAAACCGAGGTCTTGTTTGCCAGTTTAAGATCCCAAGGCACTATTCAAAAAGAGAAGCAAGTTTTACTCAAAGTCCTGGCCAACAATCCCCAATTGAAATTGGTCATTCATTTCATGCCTGTGTTTTGGGACATTGCTGTGTGTAACAGTGGCTGCTGCATTTGCCTACAAAATACACTTTACAGTAAATCCTCTGAAGTGCTTTGCGACCTCTTCCCAAAGTGAAAGACACTGTATCAAAAGTAAAGATTATTATTATTTTGCAATATAACCCACTGAAGCATTTTAAGACATGTTCCCGATGCGAAAGGCGCTATATCAAATGCAAGGATTATTAGAAGTGCCTATTTTGCCTTGTGCTTTCGGTGTAGGCGAGACTTGTAGTAAATAAGCTTTGAAATGTTTCTTGCAGTTGGTCGAAAACCAAAGAACCAGCAATCGGGGTTGCCTAGCAGTGCGCCGGACCTGTCTGTGAAAAAGAAGGCGAGAGAAGGGAAGGGTAAGGCAGTCAGTGTTCGCACTAAATAAACTGGGTCCCCAGAGGGAATAACACATTGGGGAATCAGAGATGACAAAACTGTTGTCCTGGTGGTCATAAAGTATGAGGTAAAAATGCTGATACTGTCTGTAGTTACGCTTAAACTGTTGTTGTTGAATAAAATAGAATAAATAATTTACCCACATTTGCTCATTAAAACATCCTCGCAGTGCAGTCCTGCAGCTTTCCTTTGGTTTGATTTTCTTGCTCGCCAGTTTCCTTTCCTCCCCTTCTCTCCAGAAAGTGTTTTGACTTCTTTTATCTTCCTCTGGGGGTTACTGACAAGTTCAGGTTTGAGCCTCCCTCGGGGGGGAGGGGGGGTGGCAGGTACCAGGAACTCCTTGTGAGCTTCTTGGTGACCAGCACAGCTCAGCATTAAATGTAAAAGGACTTTGCTATCACCGCAGCTCAGTTACTCGTCCCTAAGCAGTGAACAATGGCTTCACAAGTTGGAGGCGCTGAGCTTGAGCAGCAATTGCTTAACTCTCTACATACCGATCAAGGTAGATACCAAGCCCTGGATATACGAGCGTGTGTTCATGAATCCGGAATCTAGGTAGTGCCTCGGTAACTTGCTCTCACAATCTCAGCCTTTGGAGCAATTTGGCTAGCCACTAGTGGATATGTGATAGTTGTACCATGATAGCTTACCCTCCGCACCGCAGCATGGCTGAAATGATGATAATAATAATCATAATCTTTGCATTTGATATAGCGCCTGATCAAGTCGTCAGTACGTCTCAAAACACTTCACAGGATATACTATAAAGTGGAGTGACTTTGTATTTGTGGGTGAAACGTGGCAGCCAGTGATCTCAGGAGTTGAAGTTGGGGGAAGGGGGATAGGACTTGATCCTGTCCACTGGGAATGCCATGTGTTGCTTTGCCTAAGAGGAAAAGTTGGCAGACATTTGCTTCCCTTTACTTTAAATGCTGATGATTTCTGTTACTCCTCCTGTGGTCTGATTTGAATCATTGTGCTTTTGCTTCTTCAGGGAATACCACCTACCTCTGGGAGTTCCTCCTGGACTTACTGCAGGACAAGAACACCTGCCCTCGGTACATCAAATGGACCCAGCGTGAGAAGGGCATCTTTAAACTCGTGGACTCTAAGGCGGTATCAAAGCTGTGGGGTAAACACAAAAACAAGCCGGATATGAACTACGAGACCATGGGCAGGGCACTAAGGTAAAGCACACAATGTGAAGCCTCACAAATGAAACTGTAGCTCTTATCAGTATCTCAATCTTACGGCTTTGTGTTTGGAAATCACTTGCTTCTAAACTTTACCTCGCGCCTCCTTGAAGGTCGGTCTCAAGAGCCTCCTCTTCGACTGTGCCGTTGGTCACCCTCCTACCCCTACACTCCCTGCACTCCGCCACCTCTAATCCCAATCCCCAGCTCGGGAGCAAATCCCTGACTGTCCAGCACCTTGGGGCGGCCTCCCAAAGTGAAAGGCGCAATATAAATGTAGTTTGTAGTTGTTTACTACTGAGTCCAGTCCTGGCTGTGATTGTTATTGGCCAACCCTCGCAGTATGCCTTCACTTTTCTTCCATTTCAATCAAGTCCAGTTGCTGTTCTTGCGTGATGCCTGCCTGTGCTATATAAACATGTGTGGACGCACTTTCCAACAGAGTTCATTATTGAGCGGGAGTGTAAATCCATGCAAATTTCCTTCTATTTCCCCCATCCCAAGGACACTAAGGTCCAAGTCTATCCCAAGCCCTTGCCTATTGCCGCCTTTCGGCCGAGGAATGCAAATTCCGGGAAGACTGGGAAACTGTGCATTTGCTGGGCATTTGTACTGTGTATGACTTTGTACTGGGACACAAAGTGCATTAACCTAATGAGCCATCAGGAGAGCCCTGCTTGCTATTGTAAAATTGCATTCTGCAATGATACAAACTTTATAATAAAGATAACTGTTGAAGGTAAGTAAGCACCGAATGAACAGTGCTTGCCACTCATATAGTGGTGCAGCCTTGATGGTGCGGTAGATAGAGCTGCAGCTTGTGGACCAGGAGCTCGTTGGTTCAAATCCTTGCTGAGTTTGCTGGTTTCAGTCAGTACTAAATGGGAGTGGAACACTCCCTTAATTGCCTGCTCCTACTACACCACCCTCTACTGGTTGTGTATGTGTTTATGTGTGTGTGTGTTTACGTCTGTGAATGTGCTTGTTTACGTGTGTGTACGTGTTTCCGTTTATGTGTGTGTATTTATGTGAGTGGCAGCCAGTGGGTTGATGTCAGCTGTAACACCCTCTCCAGTCAAGTGGTCTGTTGCCACTCACTGCCCAGGTTCATACAAGAACAATAGCCACTTGGGCAGAGCACCACAGGGCAAAGAACCCATGAACTCACAGCTCAGCAAGAAGAGACTGTACAAGAAGTAGAGAGGTGTAAGCCAGTGGTGAGAAAAAAAATTGGGACAAGCTATGTTTTTCTGTATAAAGATTCAAGTGCCAGTGCAATACAGGTGGTAGCTAGTCACCTATTGCTTTTGGGAGATGGAACATTTTTACATAGCTTTTATTACATTTGCTTTTCTCTGTACAAACAGCAGTTGTAATAAAATGGGTTAAATGTCAAGGTAACAAAATCGAAGTGTCAAGTACCTAATAAAGCGATTCTATCAACACTTTGCTTTACAACCCTTGATTAGATTTGAGCCATGTGCTCTGAGGCAGCTTCCACAGTGCTGCTTTATGAGTGAATCAAAGAGCTTGTTTGAATGCAGACTCAGCTTGTGGATACCCGTTAGTTCCAAAGAGATGTCAGCGCTTTGTTTCCACTTTAACGTAAACTAGTTGGGGAATTAATAATGGAAACATCTACCCATGTCTCTTGTGAGGTTTATAGGCTGGACTAAATGTGTTGTGTAGTCACAATGGCTTTCAACTCTGGTGTTGTTCTGGCTAGGTATTACTACCAAAGAGGGATTCTGGCCAAGGTAGAGGGACAGCGATTGGTCTATCAGTTCAAGGAGATGCCCAAAAACTTGATCATCATTGACGAAGAGAAAGTGGACCCTACTAGCCAAGATCCCTACCCATCAGAAATGCTGGCTGCTGCCATTGGCAGCCCAGTAGCGACAACTCCCATCTCTGCAGACAGCATCTCCTCGTCCATATTGGTAAAGACAACGACGGCGGCTTCGAGAAGTCCTCGGAGCGGAGCTCAGCAAAGTGTTGTGAAGCTGGGCAAAATGGCAACAGTGAAGGTCTCACCGGTTGGTCAAGGTGGAATCCTGTCTCATATGACTACAACGTCCCTTCCAGTCATAACCACAACTGTTCCCAGGTTAGTAGATCCCAGGCACATGGGTATTACATTAAATAACTATGCAATTACGAGAGGTTTGTTGAACACCAGCCTAAAGCTGAGGAACTTGTGTGGTGCAGTGGGATAGCTCAGGAACCTAACTGGGCTGAAAGACTCAGTTGGCCCTCCTTTTCTAGTGCTTGTGACACGTTATTTGGGGATATGGTTCTAGTTAAGGCTTTACCACTTTTGTTGGAACCCAGCCATTGGTAATATACAATGTTTTTAACTAGCACGAAAGTGAACAGAATGCTAGTCACCTAGTCACCCAGCTTCCACCTTCTCACTCCTGCCTTTGTGCCACTTCAGGAAACTTCATCAGGACCTGTTTCAACAAGCCCTGATTTATATAATCTGGTTTCTAGACTCGGGTAAAACCAAGGGCAAAATTTTGGTAATTTTACAGCCTTCCTTGGGCTAAATAACAAAAGTTTTGATAACTACCACGAGATGGCACTTGCTTCTCTGGGTAAGATGATTTGTTCTCTTCCAGCTCACTGGAAAGGAGGGGAGAAGAATTCATGCCAAAGCTAGGCCTAAGCTGACGATCTCTTTAAAAGTTATTTCCGAGCTTGGGAAGGAGGGCACTACCTGCTTGATCGAGCCCAGGAAACATTGACCAAAAAAAAAGGAACATTAAAGTTGCCCCAGAAACTCGAAACGCATTTAAAAAACCAATTTATTAAAAAAAATCAAAATATAAAAAACAAATGGTGTCGGATGAGGCTGCAAGAGAACAATTCTACCTAAGTGGAGAGGGAGTGCCACCTGCTGGTGATCATTAAATGTTCCCTATTTAACTCGAGGAAATCTCACTTTATTGCAGATTTTACCCCCCAGTTTGTAAAACTAAGAGGAAAGAAATTCATGCACACTGTGCACTGACGTGTGGAGGATTTCCTACGTTTGGGATACTCTGTTCTCTCTAGTTAAACAATTTCAAGTAAAGCTTTGCGT
The DNA here is from genome assembly GCF_018977255.1 of Callorhinchus milii. NCBI lineage: Eukaryota > Metazoa > Chordata > Chondrichthyes > Chimaeriformes > Callorhinchidae > Callorhinchus > Callorhinchus milii. The sequence continues at coordinate 29,332,238 of NW_024704742.1, read as the reverse complement.
AGGTAGAAGCCTTGAAACCTCTTGAAGGGAATCCCAGGATTATGTGTTGCAACAGATTTGCGCGGGCAACTTGCCATGACCCGTACTCATGAAAACTCGATGTTTTTTAAAAAAAATCTTAGAACAAATGGACCTGTGGCCTTTGATCTGAATTGTTTTTAAATTTGGCACTTTTTATGGTGGAACGTGGCAGCTGCTTAGCTTTGGAGATGAAGTAGTTCTGTGAATCTTGCCAGGTTTATTGCCTTGCAGTAAACAAACTGGAAACTGCCTGTGGGAGGAGTTAACTCCGTTTGTGTGTCTAACCTGGAGGGTCAAGTGATATGTCAGAGGAGCACAGGGATTTCTTCAAGGTTAAATGCTATCAAGTTTCCTTACTCCACACGCCTCTTGTTTACCGAGCAGTGAGTAGGAACTCGGTTGTTAGTCGATTGGTGGATCACTTTTCTGGGGGTAATAATTCCTCTTAAAAAAATAATAAACTGGTCACTTCAATAATAAACTGGTCACTGTTTGTGGGACATTGCTGAGTGCAATTGGCTGCCACGTTTTGCCCACAAAATATACAGTCAATTCCTTTTGTTATTCTGTGAAGCGCTTTGAGGCGTCTCGAAGACGTGATAAGGCACTATATCAAACGCAAGGATTATTATTATCATAAAAGTTCCAGCAGTCCACAATTTGGTGGACTTAAATGCTACATTGTGTGGAGGATGTGAGGATGATAAATAATGGCATGTTATCACTTTGTTTAGGTTTCATTTTTAATAAAAAGCTAATTCCATGAGCTCCAAAATCCGGTTTATCTTGTTTCCACATAATTCCAGCATTTTAACACTTTCACCACCCGAAAGGGATGTGTGTCTCTATATTTTATAATAAATAGAGCCATAGTTTCCCTTTATGGGGAAGGTGCATATCACAGTACCAATGTGCACCCAGTTACTGCACCCTGAATACCTGGTAGGAAACAGTAGATCAGATTTTAAAAGCTTTTAATTGGAGCTTATTTGTCCCAAGTAAAGAATTCTCGACTCCCATCAGTGTAGCTGCGATTATCACGAAGCATAGATATCATTCTGAAGTTGCCTCAGGCAGTGATTTCAGCTGCAGCCTTTCTAAGTGGCACTGCTCTTTGTAAGCCTGAACTTAATGTCTCATGTGAAGGGGGCAGTGCGCTGATGGTATGAATTATTGCAATGTAATGCATGTTCAAAGGCACTAAGGCAACAGTTGTGACACCACAATTGGCAGCTGATTCCTGGGCTGGGGAAGGGAGAAATCTACAATCTACGTCCGTCTATAAACTTATACGGTCATTACGCTTAGTAAGATTCCTGTGAAGTGCTTTGAGACTTTTCGACGACATGATAGATAAGGCGCTATATCAAATTAAACAATTATTATTATTAAATCCCGGTATTGACATTGTATCATGATTTGGTAATTAGGTTTTGCACACAACAACAACTTGCACTTGTATAGCGCCTCTCAAGCAGGGTAACGTTCCAGAACTCTTGACTAAAGCGAATAGGCCACCTGACTAAAAGCGAATATGAGAGAGAAAAAAAAGACATAATTCGACTCAAAGGGAAAACTAATAAAATATTAAAGGCTGAAACTATTAACTACTATTAACAATTATCTGAATTGGGTGGAGCAATCATGAATCCTGGATAAGGATCAGCTTGAGGTAGAGATAAACAAATTTGTCTTTGTGCATGCATCCTGAGGATGAATTTTAGCTTGGCATTAGGACTCCCGAACTCCCATTGGTATATACTGTAAAATCAACAGGTCTCCCATATTTCGCATGGATTTGAGTTTCGGACTTCCAAAGCACAGTAGAATGTTATTTGGTTAGTTGTTTTGTCAGCCATATTATCTTTCATCCTAGGAATCTTTTTCTGAATTGCTGAAACTATTTATACACTTGACAGTTACTGTTACAGTTTGATGGGAGAGCCCATCTCTGGACTGTAAGAATTCTGATGAAATGAAAAAAAAATACAATAATAATTTGGTCACTCAATCCACGACTGTTTGTGGGGCATTGCTATGTGCAATTGGCTGCCGCGTTTCGCCCACAAATATAGTCAATTCACTTTACAGTGTATTCTGTGAAGTGCTTTGAGACGTCTCGAAGACGTGAAAAGTGCAATATCAAATGCAAGGATTATTATATAACTAGAAAAAATAAAGCCCCGGCCACCAGCATTCAGGCTCCATCCGGCAACGGGATTGGCCAGTCATCTCAAAATATTGCATACGCATTTATGTATTTATACGCATGTTTAACTTGCCTCTCAGCATAACTTGTCACTGAACCCTTTTCCCTTGGAATGACGAGCTATTAGCAGTTTATCATATTTTATACCGACAACCTTCTGCCTTAGAGAAAAGAGGGTTACCCACTGAGTCAGGCTGACATTAAGCACCTGTCTTATATGCATTCCAGAAAAGAATGAGACTTCACAGTAAGTGGAACTCGAAACCTGAAGGGAAATGGGTAATTATTGCTAATTTGTCAATTTTTGTTTTCTCTGCCAGCAGCAGAACCTTACGGGTGGCAATGCAAGTGCCTGTCGTCATGACCTCCTCGGGGCAGAAGTTTTCAACGATGGCCGTCCAGACGCTGAATCCTGTTTCCACGGTAATAACCAGTACAAACACCACTGGCTCGACCCCGAAGGTGGTCATCCAGACTATTCCTACCATGGTGCCCGCCGGCACGGCAGAGAATGGCGACAAAATCGCGATGCAGCCCACCAAAATCATCACCATCCCCGTGGCACAGATAGCCCAGTGCCACTTACAGACAAAGGCAGGCCTGGCTACGTCCGGCGGCATTAATGTGGTGGGGGCGGCGACAGCCATTCAAGCTCTGTCCCCCGTGTCGGTGGCGGGGGGCACGCCGGTCATGAGGCTAGCAGTGCCCGCCCAGCAGGCAGGAGGCCAAAGTGCTCCTCAAGTCATCACAGCGGTCATCAAAGGACCGGAGATGAGGCAGCAAGGGCAGAGAGGGAAGGTGGGGGCAGAGCTGCACAACCTGCCCGTGATCAAGGAAGTGGAGCGAATTGTGGAGGGCAGCAAGACTTTGACTCGCTGGGTTGTCGTCAACACGCCGTCGGCCATTGCCCTTCCTTTGACGTCCAAAACAGAGGCAGAATCGACGGTGACGGGAGAAAAATAACCAGCTGAAAAAGAACTTGATTTTGTTTTGTTTTTTTTAAAAAAAGGAAGAAACTTTGGTCGTATGCAAGACTTTTTTTTAAAAAAAGGAACGTTCTCAGCGGGCAACGAACTCTTCCTTTTAATTATTTTTTTTGCCGTCCCAACGGTTCAAGGCGGGGTTTGAGCCACGCCATCAAATGCTGACAAAGAAACAGTCTCTTTTTTTCAAAAAAAAAGAAAAACAAACAAAATAGGAACCAATACAAGAGACGTCAATGAAATTGAGATGCAGGTGGAAAGCATCATCAATTCGCAAACAATAAGGGACCATAAGAGTTTCACTACATTTTTGAACCTACACTAAAGAATTTCTGGAAACACTAAACTAGCGTTTATGATTTGGTTTTGTAGCATGAATACTGCACAATTTTTTCTTAAAAAAGCCCGCTGTGTCTTCATGCCATTGTCAGTGCAAGTAAAAAAATTCCTTCCCCGCCCCCCCCCCCCACCCCAAAGAAAAAGGTGCTTGTTAAGCAGGTAGCAGTGCTGTGGTGGGAGCAATGTAACCTGCCCTCATCTTGCAATGAAAGCCACTTTTTTTTTAAAAAACATTTTGAACCAGGAATATTTTTCTTCATCAACCTTAAGTGGTGAAACTTGCCTGATCGAATCAGGCCAGTCGTGCTTGTCATTAGAACTGTGACAGGATTGGATCTATTTGACCCTGGGGTCCTGGGAGCCCAAGAACCTGTGGAGGATAGGAATTGGTTACTAGTGTGCAGGAAATCGCTGGTGACACTGGGCCTTTTTAAAACCGGGGATGCTGCCTTTTGCAATCAACTGCAGTGGCGGCATTTGTTTAAATAACACTGTGTGCACGCAGTATTTTTTTTTCTTTTACTGGTGCTGAGTGAATTCTCGTTTATATATTAAAAAAAACTGTGTTTGGAACACGAAGAAGGATTAAGTTGAAATAGAAGCTCGGGATTAAACTGCTTTTATTTGGAGAGATGAATGTGAAGTTCTTTTTGCAGGATTTGTATAATTAAGTTTGTGAGCAACGTTAAAATGGAAGCTTCAGTTTTCCCTCTCATTTAAAAAAAATAAGCTAAGAAAAAAGATCTAGATTTTTGTTTAAAGCTCTTTTTAATCTTACACTTAAAAGCACAGTATTGTTATGGAGTAACATGTTATCTTATGGTAGTTAGAGTCAGTCAGCTACCTGGGTTGTGGTCAAATTTAAGTGACAGACTTTCGGCTGCACAACTTTTCTCTAATGCCTGTGTCACTTTGCCCCACTGTGTCTGTACCAACATTTCACTCTGGATTTTATCTTTTTTGTCATTTCAAGGTCATGTTCCGTTTAGGTTTTGTGCAATGAGCTGTTTCTTTTTAGGTACTTCTAAACCTGCAGACTTCAATTAATTAGGGAACTTCACGATCCGGAACCTTTTTCTTGGGCGGAAGGAAAGAATTGTGATCAGCCTTTTTTTGTTCCAGACACCCACCCAGACAATTGTTTTGTGAATCATTGAGTTTAAACAGTGAAGTTTAACTTTGTCTTACACACTTTGCACCTTCAGAAAGGCAAAAAATGTTTATTAGCACTAACAGTCTGAAACCTTTCCTTTTCCCCACTCCCCTGCAAAAAGTTAATGGCAACAACAACTTGCATTTATATAGCGCTCTTCACATGAGGAAGTGTCTCACAGCGTGGTGTGGGGGATGAGGGGCATTGACTTGGGTCGGTTTTAAGTCATATCTTGAGTAAAGATAACTCACTTAACCTAAAAAAACTTTGGGTAAGTCTTTTAGTTTAATGTAGTTTTGACACAGTTATACCTGTTGAACGTGGTGGTGCCATTGGATCTCATTGGACTTACCGTTTGAGCATAAGGGTTCAGAAATTGTGAAAGAGCAGTAAAACCAAACTTTAAAAAAAGCAAAATGTTGCTGATCACAATTCTTTATAAAAGTTTGACACCGGGTCCTGAAACTCGCTCTTTAACGTTCAATGAGGAAGATGCCCAGTGTTCTGACTGAAGACGTTTGTACAGTTTCAACATTTGAAGTATATTCTATTTTGTTGTACTCTTGTTTCAAAGTGTATTCAAGTAGATTTTACCAAAATATAAAAGTGAAACCTGTTTTTGGTTGACTTTTGGTAAAGAAATACAAACAAATCTGGTGTCCATGTCTTCTTTAAAGACTTTTTACTAAAAGATGAAATTAAACGTAAAAACACGTTTTAGTCAGTTATCACCAATAAATCTTACTTGATCAGCAAATATCACAGAAACTGCATTTCTTGAATCAGTTCCATTCTGACAAGTTTCCACTTTCATTCAGTTCCTCTGGAAAGAGTATTGGAGTGAAATGTCTGGTGTTGTATTCTGAAACACTGCAAATATCTTAACTGTTTGAAGGATATCACTGATGTATGTATCAATGTATTTAAGAGAAAATCTGATCCATACTTGAGGGAGAAATGGAACAGAGGGGAATAAGAAGAGTGAGGGCTTGTATGGAGTATGAACACCAGCACTGACTAGTTGGGGCTGAATGGCCTGTTTTTGTGCACTGCCACTGTAACGAACAATGTACTGCAATCATGTCAGTGACCTGACTGGGGACAGCTTGACATTTGCCTTGTGGCGTTATGATTCTCATTTAGCATCCGTCAAATTTCTGCTTTTTAAAGAAAAGTGACCTGTTGTTGAGTGGCATTGAAATAATAATCCTTGCATTTGATATAGCGCTTTTCACATCTTCTAGGCGTCCCAAAGCGCTTCACAGAATATACTGTAAAGTGAATTGACTATATTTGTGGGCGAACACGGCAGCCAATTGCGCACAGCAATGTCCCACAAACAGTCGTGGATTGAAAACCACCAATTTATTATTGTTTTGGGTTTTGGAGGGATTATTATTAGGCGTGTGGAGTAAGGAAACTTGCCCAAGGTTTCGCCCTCTGCCTGGAATTGAACTCAGGTCTCTCACTTGTAAAGCGAGTGCTCTAACTCCATGCCATTGAAACCCCCAAAGAGTTTGAATGCAGAGATTATGGTCAGACTTGTAAGTATAACACATTGTGCTGAAGTCTTTGACTAATTCTTCTTCAGAAACAAAGTGCCGGGGGATCAATGAGGTTTTAGACCAAAAGTAGCATTTTATACTATACGAATAGTGTGACCAGCTCTAATTTCCCACTACCTTTCCGCACTGGTTGGTCAGCAGAACTTTAAGATCCTTCTCATTTTAACAAGCTCCCATTTCTGCATCACCTCTTTATGCAACTGCACACATTGGAACACTCCCACACAAATACCAGGCATCTTAAGACAAACAAATGGTCTTTAATTCAAGATGAGTTAATTGTAATAAATTTCAACAGAAATAAAGAGAGTATCATCCCTGGAAGGGACACAATAGCTATACGGTTTTCTTATTCTAAGAATGACAACATTTCAAGAGACGATAAATATAAGTAACTTACTGAGAAGTATTGGCACTGATCATCTTCCTGTGGTTTAACCAACAAACTCCGAGCTGAGAAGCAAGAGTGCTACTAACTGAGTCAGGTGGACACCTAATGTACCTACCTACTCCTCTCTTGTATATGTATCTCAGCAAAATAATGTGCAGGTGATTGATAGAGAAAAACATTTATTTTCCTTTTTTATTAAACTCTGGGACTTACATTGAGGATAAGAAAATTAATTTATTTCCCTCATGTTCTTCATGCCAGCGAAGAATGTGGTATTTCCTTATCCAACTAGGATACTGAAGGGTGAAACCCATTGCAATAATCATCTCTACTTAACAAAACTCAGACCACTGGGTTTCTTACACTGAGAGATGGCCACCACCTACTGGGTGATCTCAAAAGTATCCTTAAATAAGCTGAGGATTGCTTCAAGGAATCAAATTTTGCCTACAGTTTCAATTCTGAATGAATAGATAAATGCACAAAGAGGAGTGAATGCATCAATAATAAATTAATAATGCACTTTGAAACCATAAATACAGAGGATGTGTGGATGGGGAAAGAAGGGGTTAAACAAAAACAGTACAACATACTTCTATGTAAGCATTTAATAGCTATATGTAAATTGATTTCAATATTAAAATACTTATATTTTATGTCACAAAAATAAGTTATACGAGTTTACATTTGTAATGCCAGGAAACAGTTAGCACAAGAACAGACATCTTTCTATCATCAGGGATTGGTTCAATTAATCTGGTAGAGTAATTCAATGGAAATACAGTAAACTCCTGATAACTCGTCACTCCATGGGAAGGGCTCAGTAACTAGTTATCTCTAGTGGTGAGTTAGGCATACATATAAATACGCACACATAAATAAATGTGGCCAGGATATTGACAGTGTGATGACTTAAGTGGTAGTGACAAGTTAAGCCAGGGTTGAGTTATCAGGTGTTTACTGTACCCTCTGGGTCACACATGCTGCAGAGAGACAGGCGACTGGAGCAAAAACAAACCATACAATGATATAAACAAAACCGAATCAGACTGATACAGAGAATAAATACAGACATTTACGTCTGCCTCTGCCCCACACACAAAAAAAATCACATTCATAGTTGTTTGCAAGGCTCTTCCAAAAGGAATAATTCAGAGCCACATTTCCTTTTCAAGTCTTTGTGCAAAAAGCCCAAAATATCCCATGGTCTTAAAATTTAAGATTGTGCAGAATTCTGGAAGATTCTTAAACCGTTCTTCAATTTGGAAGCCAGCTCTCTGTAAAACAACCCTTGCATTTGACACAGGGCTTATAAGGGGGCAGGGCATTTGCGCACAGCAAACAGCCATGAAACAAATGATCAATGTTATCTGAGGGATTGTTTGTTGGCCAGGACATTGGGAGAAACTTCTGTTTTAAGTAGTGCCATGGGACCTTTAACATGCACCTGAACAGGCAGACTACATTTAAAGTCTTATCAGCTGCTCGCCTTTGAATTTGGAGAATTGTCTAAATTTAGACTTCCTGAAAACACAATACATCTTAGCTAAAATAGTTTTCTAAGTTCTTCAGCTTTTTAAACTATAGCACAGTGGTTATTCTTAGGACTTAAAACATTACTATTAGCTTATTAATTTACACTTATTACCCTCTAGTTTCTGAAGGTTACAGCAACACACAGGAGCTTTTCAGGCAATACTATCGATTCAGAAATTTTACTTGAAAATACATTTCTAAGTTTGGGTAGTGGATTTGTTTTAAATGGTAGGAAGTTCCAGTACATCAATTGTTAACATTGGACATTCCAGCAGTTTTGCTAATGTAAAAAAAACTCTGAAAGTTTATAAAACTAACTAGAACCATAAATTTTAATGAAAACCAAAATAAACTTGATATCAATGCTTGGTCAAATGCATACAAATTCCACACCAGCTTAGCTTAACCGCAATTTGTCATTTCTTTTAATCAAGGATAACACTGTTATTGAAATATCTCCCTGAAATGCATTTTTTAGATAAAAAGTTTAAAACTTTAAGGGATCCTCTTCTTGTGTTTGATGTTTGCAGCATTCTCCCCCGCTGCAAACATCCTTTCAAGATACTCGAATGCTATGCAAATCAAGATTGGAAAGCTAGTTCAGCTTTACCCACAATTTAACACTGCAAGGTTTAATACTCAGGCAAGTGTTAACCGTGTCAGCACTTTTCCCGAACATAGGAAGCAGGTAAACCACCACCTGATCTCTGCCATCCTCTCATTTTCCTTCAATTAAGAATTGACAGCCCAAGACTGTGGCTGAAAGGTGAAGCTTTATGGTGAGCTGGTATTTTGACACCCTTTTCTTTTAAAATAAAACAAACAAGATTTTTGAACGTTCTCCTCTGTGTGTCAGTCTGGCTCAGGAGGTAGCGCTCTCACCTCTCGAGTCAGAAGGTTGTGGATTGAAGCTCCAAATTAGGACTTGAAATCATAGTCTAAGCTGACACTTGGGTGATACTTCAATACAGTGCTGGATATGTTGCGTTGTCGAAAGTGCCGTCCTTCGGAAAAGAGAAGAGTTTCTCCCAGTGGCTGACACCCCTCCCCAAATAAACCTGGTCACTCACTCCATTGGCTGTTAGTGGGGACATTTCTGTGCACAAACTGGCTGTCACTTTTCACCCACAAAACACCTCGATGACGTGATCCTGCGCTAGTCAAATCCAAGGTTATTATTATATCTGGTTCCTCTGCAAAACGTTACATCACCATAGCAGACAAGATGCTCACAGGCCTGTACTAACGCAGCACTTGAGTCAGATGGAGTTGTACATGTGTGACTTGGTGATTTGTGCTCAAAGGTGAAGTGATGTCAGTACTTGAATCACTCCCTCGAGAACAGACTTTGAGAACATTTGGAGACTTGGTGGATGGATTGTCCTGGAGGTTCACTTCCCGTTCTCCACGCTCCCAATATATCAGTGTTGAACTACAGTAACTATGTCTGTTAGGTAGTGGTGATGGAGAAGTCATCAACCATGCAGCTAAACATTTGTTTGATTGCACTTTGTAACGGGAACGGAATTTGCTAGCTTTAGCAAACAAGTCTCCAGTTTTTCTTCTCAACGTCTAGGGCTAAAGTTGATCATTAAGGTCACGACTGGGTTATCCACCACAGGAGGGTAAGAGTGAAACCCTCACCCACTAACCAATACTTAGAACATGCTAAGAAAAACAAAAACAGTTCAAGTGATCGCACATTCAGGTTACTGAATATCTAGAATTGGTTCTAAGCCTCCAAAACAGTTAAAAACCGCTTACAAAGTTCACTGGCATTTCAACTTAATCTCAAATTGTAAAGCAACACAAATAGTGTAACATCCAATGTACATCATTTTCATACCATTCCTGTTCTGAGGCTACATGTTTATTTCAGGTGGTTTCACGGCAAGGGTGTTGTTTAGGTCATTACCAAAGAAACACAAGTCATTCTGCTTCATTCCAATCTGGAGCTTTAATCTCAAGCGTGGGTATCAAAAAGAGGTGATGTTGGGGTCAGGATTTAATGGGATTGTCCGTGAAGCTGAACTCACACACGAGAGACAAGTGATCGGAGGGATAGTGGAAGGATGGTAACCGATTTGGGCCAATCTGTTCCTCTGTTGGCATATTGAGTAACGTATTCACAATGAAAGCCTGCTTGGAATACCAGATGTAATCCAAAGTGTGGCAGCTCTCTCCGGTCGTGCGGATTTTCCAGGTGGTGAAGCGAGGCTCCGACTGCCCGTCTTTGCTCAGCAGCTTGTAAGCACTGTTTAGGTTCAGGCTGGACAAGCTGAACTGTTTGTATACATCCTCAGTGGGCTCGGCATTGAAGTCTCCGCACACGATGAGGGGTGCGCCGCCCCCCTCAGTGATGCTCTCCAGGTTGTGGAGCAGGTGGCTGCCTTGCGACGAGCGGAATCGTTCCCACCCACTGCAGGCTTTGAGGTGGGTCACGGCTACGCAGAAGACTTTGCCCGTCTCCACGCAGCGCAAAGTCTGGGCAATGGCCACTTGGTTGGTCTGCAGCCTCTTGGCCACCAGACGGAGGGTGACGCTGTCAAGCAGCTCAAACCTCTCCCGTAGGAAGAACAAGGCGCATCCATCCGGCCCATTGTTGTTCTCCACATCCAAGCACGGCGACCGCGGTTTAGGGTAGAAGGTGGAGTGATAACCCAGCCCTCGGAGTACCGGCTGGAAGGTGTCAAAGTAGTGGTCCACCTCCTGCAAACACACAATATCAGGCCGGTAGGTTACGATCTCCTCCAGGATGAGGTATTTACGCTCGGACCAGTTCAAAGCTTCTCTCGGACACTTGATGAAATTGTCCTTCCATTCCCCCAGAGCTGTGTCAAAACAGGAGCAGGGGGAAAAAAAAATAGGTGAAATTAAAATACATCTTTTTTTTCTCACACACTCACACATTATTCTAGTTTATATTAGGGACAAATTGTTCACCACTTGTACATGCCCACTTTATTTCGCCCACAAAATATACAGTCGATCCACTTTACAATATATTCTGTGAAGCGCTTTGAAACGTCTCAATGACATGTTAAGATGCTATATCAAATACAAGGATTAGTATTACATTTACTGCTTCAATGTTCCAGCTGCAACACAAGCACCAATGCCAGACAATGGCTCGTGTCCCCTGACTGATGATACATTTTATTGTGTAATATAAAACATAGGGTCCTGTCTCTCCTGGTCAATGTGGAAATCTGGCCATGATCTGCATTAACGCTAAAGCTGGTCAATAGCAGCTGCAAATCTCATGCAGTGGGAGGGTGGAGTGGGGGCTGCTGTGGCCCCAAAAATTCAAGCGAGTGGCTGCATTTGAGAAACGCTGCCCTGATGTATCTGGTAGTCATAACAACAACAAAATGACTTTGTATAGCGTCTTTCATGGAGTCCTGTAGCTCAGTGGTTCGAGCACTCGCTTTGCAAGTGAGAGACCTGAGTTCAATTCCAGGCAGAGGGCGAAACCTTGGGCAAGTTTCCTTACTCCACACAGAGCCTAATAATAATCCCTCCAAAACCAAAAACAATAATAAATTGATCATTTTCAATCTACGACTCTTTGTGGGACATTGCTGTGCGCAATTGGCTGCCGCGTTCGCCCACAAATATAAAGTCAATTCACTTTACAGTATATTCTGTGAAGCACTTTGGGATGTCCTCCCGACGTGAAAAGCGCTATATCAAATGCAAGGATTATTATTATTTTCATGTCAGGAGGACGTCCCAAGGTGCTGGACAGTCAGTATTTCGGACCTGAGCTGGGAGTCGGGAATCGGGGAGGCTGGAGGGCAGGGTGGGGGGGGAAAGAGGGTGATCGAAGGCATGGTCGAAGAGGAGATCTTGAGATGAGTCTTGAAGGAGGCCAGGGAGGGGGTGAGGTGGAGGGACTGAGGGATGGAATTCCAAAGGATGGGGGTACAGTGGCACAAGGCCTACCCGCCAATGGTGGGATGGGCGAGGCGGGGGATGTGAAGCAGGCCGGAGCCCGCTGAGTGGAGGGAACGGGCAGGATGCTTGGGAGTTAGGAGGTCGCAGAGGTAGGGGGAGAACAAGGCCATGGAGGGCTTTGAAGGTGAGGTCCAGGATCTTGAACTGTATCCTCTGTGTGATGGGAAACCAGTGGAGTCGGGCAAAGATGGGGGTGATAGGGTCACAGAGGCTCGTGCGGGAGAAGACACGGGCTGCAGAGTTCTGGATGACCTGCGGCCTATGAAGGGAGGAGTTGGGGCCGACGAGCAATGAGTTTGCATAGTTGAGCTTTGATGTAATGAAAGCATATATGAGGGTTTTGGTGGCCTGCGGTGTGAGACAGTGGCAGAGCCGGGCGATATTGTGGAGGTGGGGGAAGGCATCCATGGATGGTGATGCTGTCAGCGTCAGGCATATGACCAGTAGTTGAATAGCTCTAAGCACATCAACTTTTAGGGCTAATACTTACATTAACACATTTGAACAAACTACAGCAGAGATGGTAAACTTGTTGATAGGCAGTACAGTAGAATACAAATGTTAGCAAAAATAAAGAAGCTTTAATCTTAAAAAAAAGTTGTGGAGGACCATAGGAACATGTGGCTAAGATGTCCCAGAATTATTTTGACTCAGCAGAAGGCAGTGAAACCTTGGTCTCATCTCCAGATTAAATAAGTGGGACACACTGGCTTTAGGGTAATCCTGTAGAAGTACACGTTATTAAACATATCAAGATTAAGAACTAGTTCGTGAAATCCACCTCGTCACCAGAATCCAATTTAATACAAGCGCCCCAGAACACACATTTTAAATGTGGGTTCTGTTGTGTGACCAGCGTAGCCAGGGAGACTTGCCCTACCTTGTGCTAGTATGTTCCACTGCATGACCCGGATCGGGCGGCAATCAGTGGGAACTTGGATCTTCCTTAGCTCCAGGAAGTCCCGCTGGAGCCGGGGCGGACGCTTCTCTAGAGCTTTCTGACATTCCTTCAGGAGGTCACTGGGGTCTGTTGGATCAAGCGGTTCCAGGTTGGGGTCCATCATGAACTTAGGCACCTGTGGGATTCCATTTGTGGTTATAGTCGGAGCCAGAGCACTGTACAGCCTGCTGGTTTTGGGTCCCATAGAACACACTGCAAGAGATTTACGCAAGTTACATGGGAGGAACAGTGAAGGTTCATAAAAAGCTGCACAAATTTCGTGTTGTGGATATCGGGTGTGAACATTCCACTTCACTACTAAAAACCTCAGACTTGAGGAGTAAGCTGACTTACCAACTTAATTCATAAGTCTTATCTTTACGAATCATATAATCGCCCAAATCATACCTACACCCAAATCCCATTCAGGTTCCTATCAAAACCATTTAGATTTCTTTGCACTAGTCGTATTTATCATCTCCTAACTCAAAATGCCGCTTCCCTATCCTCAATGATTCCAGCGTTTATCGGCTGCATTGAATCACGGGAAATGACATCCTGACCCATCGATGTATACGTACTTACATGTGGTGCAGTGAATCGGGGGAAACATAGTCTTGATCCATCACCAACAACAACTTGCATTTATATAGCGCCCTCTACGCCGGGCGTTGTCTCTGCGCACCACATGCGCAGAACTTCATTTCCCACGATTCCAATGCTTACCGGTAAGTGTTCATGGGGTGACGGGTCAAGTCGCATTGAATCGAGGGATATGTAGTCTTGACCAGACACCGCATGCACACTTACTGGCTACAGTGATGAACTACCAAATGCGCACTTTACCTACTTCACTGAATTACTTGTGTGCAGTGTAGATTTTGATTAAATCAGGTTTTATATATGTCCATACTTGCAGTTGGTGTGAGAAACAGCCTTGTAAAAGAGCTTGATTGATGCCTTCTGCTAATAGAGTCCACCATTGAATGAATTTTACTCTGTTATTCCATGTAAAACAATCCTCTATCAAAGGAACCTCCCTATAAAGTGATGCACAACTATTTAGGTCCAAGACACTCCCAATGGATCACAATCTGTACCTGCACAGAGCACAAAGGAAATAATCACTAACTCTCTGCCTCAATTTCACTACCCAACCACCAACATTTGAAATATTAGATCAAGCTGGTGACCCAAACTGGTCATTTTCTCATTTCAAGTGCAGACACTGTCACAAGGCAATCAGATCTTTTACACCAATACCTCCAATGAGTTCACAAAAAAACAAATAAAAAATCCTTGCGTTTAATATAGTGCCTCATTGTGTCGTGTAGAAACCCGGACAAAGTGCTGGAGAAAGCATCGCAATATGAAAATGGCAGAAACAAGGAGCCAACACAGTTAATGGAAAGGTGATCTGTAAATAAATAGCTTTTCAGTAGAGCAATGGGGCCAAGCTTGGAATATTTACTGCCTTCAATTTTACCGTAAACCATTGATTAATGCAACCTTTGAAGCAACAGAACTAATACAAGATTGGAGCTCCCTCTGATAGCTTATTAGTAAATACACTGCATATGCATATAGAACCTTATCACATCTAACAGTGAAAGAAATCAGATTAGTACTTCCTAAGCTGCCAGCTGTGGAGTACGGAGGAGAGTTCTGCAAATTCACAAGTAACAGGCGGTTTGCCACACCGACATGCTAAATGTTATCGAAGAGCCAGCTGGTCGCACACCAACATCTAATAATAATCCTAGCATTTGATATAGCTCCTTGACCCCTCCACGAGCCGTCTTAAAGCACTTCACATGAAACACTGTAAGGTGGTGTCACTGTATTTTGTGGGTGCATCGACAGCCAATTTGTGCACATCATTGTAGCAATATAGCAATTTTAGGACAAAATGTACAAAATTATTACAAAATGCGAGCAAGTATTGTGCTCGGATATCAGATAATCGGTCTGAATTTCATATTTTATCGTTAGACTTACAACAATACAAACTCCTTGTGGACAGGTAGGTTAGGTTGGCACTGAAAACAAATTGTTTTTTTATAACTTTGGAAAAGCAAGAACTCAACGATCTGATCAAAATAAACAATTTTTAAAATTCGGATTTCGAAAAAACTTCTAAATATGCACTCTAATTGGTCAAATTGGCACTTCATTCTCCGAGGTAATGGTATAATGTTTGACTAATCAGCATGTTCCACTTGCCTACAAAATACAGTCTCTACACTTCACAGAGCAGTAACTTTACCGGTTAGAGCGCACGCCTCGCAAGCAAGAGGACCCGAGTGCGATTCCCGGGCGGGGTGAAACCTTAGGCAAGTTTCGTTGCTTCACACGCTTCTGTTTACCTAGCAATAAATAGAAACCTGATTGTTATTCAATTGCTGGATTGCTTTCCGGGATAATAATCCTTTAACAAAATCCACAACTGTTTGTGGCACTTTGCTGTGCGCAATTGGCTGCAGCATTTCGCCCACAAAATATACAGTCAATTCACTTTACAGTATAATCTGCGAAGCATTTTGAGATGTCTCAACTATGTGATAAGGTGCTATCTCAAATGCAAGGATTATTATTAGGATTATTACAGTTTATCCTGTGAACCGCTTCGGTATGTCTGCCAGATGGGAAAGGTGCTAACTCAAATGCAAGGATTATTATCATATTACTTATTATTCTTCCACAGACGAGTGGTTAAATCAAAAGATAGTGCATTAATTTATCCTTGAACTAGAATCAAAGGCATTAAAAGAGAGCATCTAATACTGTGGTTGCTGGTAAGAGCTAAATTGTCTCTTAAAGACAGTACTAGCAGCAGAGCAGAATTTTAAGCATTCAGAGCAGAGCGATGGTATTAACATACCCCACACAGCCATCTCCGGTGGCTTCCGTGCAAGCAAACAGTCGCCGGGCGAGCGAGAGAGAGGAAGCGAAAAAAAAAGCAATCGGTACATTCAAGTTTACAGCTGCTTGTCACAACGGCCTAAGCTGTCAGAACCCATCCATTTAAAAGCAGCAGCAGAAAGCTTGGATAAGAAAGCACAGCCGACAACAAATCCTGGGACGTCACAGAACGGGCAAGGCCGCATTTAACACAGCCCGTGGATTCCCGGAGGGAAGCTCGCTGTTGTCCTAGCAACCTGCAACAACGAGCCTGACTCCAGGAATGCGCCAGAATTCACCAACCTCTCATATCAGCGCGACCGCAAACCCCGAGCTGGAGGAGAGCTACAAAACAGATGTGGACGAACCCTCCTCGTCCACCCCCACCCAACCGAAGGATTTAATGCTGAATGTCCTACAGCGAGGACAAAGAGAGAGAGCTTGCACTTTTTGCTATGAGAACATACGTCATTTCCCGAATGGAGAGTTCAGACCATTTGATTTTGTTGCACACAAGTCTTATTAAATGTCGATGCAGTGAAGTCCCGCTATAACACAAGAACAACTTGCAGTTATATGGGGCCCTTCACGTGGGATAGTATCTGGGAGGGCTTAACACGCTTCACTGTAATATTAATTCACTTATACACTAAAACTCGCATACAGCTGATCTGTATAAATCATTTAATCGCCTAAGTCAGACATCTGCCCAAGTCCGGTTCAAGAGTATATATTCAATGCAAGTTTGACACAACTCATACTTTGCATAAGTCATGTTAAATGTTTGGTCCCAACTGATCTGACTTATGTGAGGTTTACTGTAGTTACACCGTGGGCTCCACTTCCAGCTTATTACGTCAGCATCACTTCCTGTCTTGCGGCACACACACAGACCAGGAAATAGCAATGACGAGGATTGCAAAGTTTCCTGTGCTAAAAAAAAGGCTAATTTCCAGATCATCAGGTCGCCATCACTGACACTTCTCGCATCGCACATGATCAGGGGGACCCTGCCGTCACTGACCGACCCGCATGTCAGCTTTTCTCTTAGTCCTGGAAGTGGCCTGTAGGCTTCCCGCACAGCGCCTGGTCACGTTGCATTAAAACCCGCTTTTACGGATCCAAAACACAAGACTGCCCTGTACAAGAATTCCAAGCACAGGACATAGAGATAATAATAATAATCCTTAATAACCCTTGCATTTGATATAGCGCTTTTTCACGTCTTCTCGACGTCTCAAAGCGCTTCACAGAATAGACTGTAAAGTGAATTGACCGTGTATTTGTGAGCAAAACAGTAGACAGCCAATTGCGCACAGCAGTGTCCCACAAACAGTCGTGGATTGAAAATGACAAATTTATTATTGTTTTTTTTGGAGGGATTATTATTAGGCTCTGTGTGGAGTAAGGAAACTTGCCCAAGGTTTCGCCCTCTGCCTGGAATTGAACCCAGATGTCTTGCTTGCAAGGCGAGTGCTCTAACCACTGAGCTACAGGACTCCCAAAAAATGGCATCTTGGCTGATGTAAATGAATCAGTAAATAATTTCCAGAATGCCTTTCATTTTGGGAGGACATCTCAGAGGGCTTCACACAGCTATCTGGGAACTATAACTTTGTGGGGAGGGGGGGTGTAAAGAAGGCGACCAAAAGTATGGTCGGAAAGATAGGTGCTAAAGTGGAGAGGAATGGGTCAAATAGCAATCCAATCTAACAACTAGTGATGTTACCCTGAATCAAATCGCTTCGAATTAAGTTCCACCGTAATTAAAAAAATAGTCACAACCCCCTCAAAACTCTCTGGAAGCAGGCACAGAACATAAAGACGCTGATGTAAATGGATCACTAAATAATTTACCTTTCATACGTTTCATACCGGTAGGACAGTATGAAAAGTGGACACTGAGAAATATGATTTTTATACCTCAGAAGAGAAAGAGCTTCAGGATCTGATGAGAGGCGAAAGTCATCATGGTGTCAATATCCTGGCTACATATATGAATGTACTTATACATATGCCTAACTTGCTGTTCCAGATAACTCGACACTGAACCCTTTTCTTCAGAGTGACCATTGATCTGACAAGGTCATCCAAATTGATACCAAAAGCATAAGGATTCTCCCTTTGGCCTAGTTGTGGTAACCGGAATGCTTGACGATGCCCTACAGAGCAAAATGAATTGCAGGCTTGAATCTTTGAATGATTCTCAGCCGTAAGCAGCAGCTGGGTCAGCGAGGCCAGACGAGGACAGACCAACCAACAGCATTTCTGCAGGTGTAGGTCTGAGACCCAACTCAGGAGGCGTGTTTCATAGTCTCCAGAGGCAGCAACCATTGCTATCTGTTCCCATTCCACAGCTGCACAACAAAAGGGGCCCACAAAACACAGTCAGTCCACTTTCCAATATATATTCTGTGAAGTGCTTTGAGACGTCTCAATGACATGTTAAGGCGCTACATCAAATGCAAGGATTATTACAACAACTTGCATTTATATAGCGCCCTTCACGCCAGACGGCTTCTCAGAGAGCTTGCTACTATTATACTATAATATTTGCTTACATTTGCTATTATAGATGTAAGCCAGAGTATTGCATTGATAAAAAAAGGAAATTAACTTCATAAGTATTTGCCGCATAAACAATGCATTTTGCTAAATATGGTTACAATGTGGATGTGATTAAATTTGACATTACTGTAATCCTCAAAATGACCCTTTCAAGACCTTCATTTCTATTTGGAATATGATCATCACTAATCAAAAATGGTTAATTTATTGCGATGTTTTGCCTGGTGACTCAGAGTGTTAAAACATTGTGAAATTCTTGCCCAGTCAAATTCAGAGTCAAATGCAGTTGCTTCCACTGTAATGCTATGCGGTGGATGCAGTTCACATGAGCTCAGATTTCACTCGCAGCACTCAGCTTTTGGCCTGCGTACAACTCCAACAGGAGGAGTAGGCCTCAACTTGCTCAGACACCCAGTCACCCCGGCATTCATTCTCAGTCAGCTTCACTTACTTGTTAATACGTCAGTTTAAACACACCACGTTCAGTAAGTTTGAAAGCTTCTGGGAAAACTGGCGTAAAACAGCCAACAAATGCTTAGACATAGTTTACAAGAACTCAGGTAACATGCAGTAATTATATTACAAGACCAACTTGTCGAGATAAAGCTCAGGAGGTTACTGTATTTACATAGGCAGCAAGTGAAAGACAAACAGACAGACAGACAGACACAATGCCAGCAATACACACCGGATGTGTGGACTCGCCACAAAGTTAGCAAAAACACAGGCGAGTGATGCAAGATTGAAGGCTTCTTGCCTGAACCATTTGGTTTCAAGGGCAGATAAACTAGCGGTTTCACAAGGACACTCGAAGACAGTGGAGCTGCACCATCTAGAGGTGGTTCACTGCATAAAGCAACTCTGTAGAAGCAATGCACGTACACACTCATGAGGAAGAGCATTGCTTAACATGAGCACTTCCAGTTACCCGCACTGTGAAAACTATCCTTTGGTTTCTCCTCGTCCCCCACCTTTAAAACAGCAGCTCTGTTGAATCTCGTGTGTAGCTGAACAGACAGGAGTAATAATTTACTTGAACAAAACTGATTGGGGAAGGGGCATAGAAACAAAAAGGACCTACCCAGGTCAATGTAAATCCTTTGAAGACACAAGATCCATCTTCCTTGTCACAATAACAATGTCAGTGTTATCCTCTAACCAAAGGCTGCTGTTTCCCAAATGATGGAGGGAGGGGAATTCAGTCACCCCTTAGACAGTCAATTTTCACCGAGGAACACATTACGGAGAGGAAAAAATGCTCAGTGCACATTTCCAACCATATTCTCCATTTCACTGAGTGTCTGGCTTCAACCACTCAGTTCAGCATGATTGTCACTAAGGAGGAAGTATACTCTATGGTGCAATATACTGTCAGGGTCTGCTCTGTAGTAATACTCACGAAGAGCTTGCCTTGATGTACAGAGTTGAGTTAGGAGCAATCCCATACTGTAATGTGAATGCCTGGTAAGCAGAGAATTGTACACAGCAGTGTCTGCTGAATTTATCGTGCTCATTGAGTCAGGAAATCCTAATGAGGATAATCCTGACTTGGAATATGGTACGAGCAGTGAATCTGAACCAGAATAAAAATGCAACTGTTGAGTGGTTTCCTAAAGCAGGCTAGACAGGCTGTCGCTGTCCAACGTGCAGAGAAAACTGGAGACTTGATAATGCATCCAGCCATTACCAAATGATAAATCAAGATAAAACGATGGTTAAGTAAAATGACAGTTGAAAGCAACAACATTGCATCGCAACAGAGGCTAATATAACTCATTAACAACCTCTCCCCCCCCCCCATTACATTTTGAAACTTCAAATACTGATTTGAAGATTTTTTAAAAAACATAGAAAAACAACTGAATCTATTCATCATCGTTTGCAAGGCTTTAGTTTATCTGACATTTGCAAAATTAAGTTACTTTGATAGTAGAAATGTCCTTGGGATATAATCTTTCCAAGTCAAAGTACAATTGAGATGATCCGAGTTTAAGATGGAAGGATACAAGACACAATGCGACATCAATATTTTTTAAATTGCTTATTTACTTCAGGCCAAATATATGAACTGGACTTTTAAGAGCATCAACGATACCTAACTCCATGCAGTTTAATTGTACAGTAACATGTCAGACAATGCTTAATACAGGGCATTCGTCTGTTCTTATGAAGGGTGTTGGACCCGATACGTTGAACCACTTTCCTTTCTCCATAGATGCTGCCTGATCTGCTGAGTGCTCCTAGTGACTTCTGTTTTTGTTTCAGATTTCCGGCATCTGCAGTATTTTGCGTTTTACTTTATACAGGGCAACTGCGTTAGAGAACTGGTCCACTGTCAACCTGGCTTCCAATGCTGCCTGTCGAGCTCATCTAGAACTCCCATTTCCTCTTGAATAATATGCTCTGTGTGTCCACTACCTGCTCCAGGCTCCACTGGCATCAACTCCAAGCACCCCAATGACATTCAAATCCTTCCACACCTTTTTTCACCCCACCTCTACAATCTCCTCTAATCCCAACTACCGAACCGATCCTTCAAGATCTTCACTTGTTTTCAAATCCCTTCACGCCTGCCCTCGTACCTCCCTACCTATCAGATCTGCTTACCCCCCACTCCACCACTCGCTGCCTCCGCTCGGCTGGCTCCAGCCTCCTGTTTGTGCCTCGTCTCCTACACCATAGGTGGCTGTGCCTTCAGCCACTACACCCTGAAATTCTGGAACTCTCTCCCTCAATCCCTCCGCCTTGCCCCTCGCTCCCCATATTCAAATCCCGTCTAAAGACCTTCCTTTTTGATCGTGCTTACCGTCATCTCCCCTCTTCCTCTGGCTCTGTGTCAGACACCGCCACTGTCAAGCACTCCGGGACACTACCCTGCATGAAGGATGCTATAAAAAAAGCAAGTTGTTGTTGTAATTCAACTCTCCCATCCACTCCCTCTGTTCTGTACACTTGGACCGTTTACATTTACTGCCCCACCCATCCCAACTATCATTGAACAAGCTTTCAGACAGTATGCAAAAATCTCTCCAAAGATGTTTGCATAAATTCAAAAAATCTCTCTTTTCCCTTTCAGCTTTCAAAATCTTTCTAAAGGTATGACTCGTCCTCTGTCTTGCATCAACTCCTTCTTACCTCCAATATTTCCCACCTTGTTCAACTTTCCACACTGTCCTGAAGTGCAATGAGATGTTGTCCTACCCAAAGGGTATTATATACATGCAAGTTGTAATTACTGATGGATTGGCTGTTATCTTGTTTTGTTTGTGTTTGGTGTCACCACATTACTCTAGCACCTCAAGACTCTTCCACGGGAAAGGAGCCATATTAAATTATAGAGCACCAAAGCTGTGAATTACAACACAGCTCCTCACAAAAATACAACACGTTGATGACTGAAGTTGCCAAAGGCAGTTTCCGTCATCAATCAAATTGCCAGTTTGTCTCAGTCAGGCAATCATGATGGCTCAAAACCCACATTTGGAATCCAGCGCAGAACCCAGGCAGACTTTCCAGTACAGCAATGAGGATTTGCTGCTTTGTTCCAAGGCTGGTCCTGAAGAACCCATTCTGGTTGAAATGGATGTTAAATACCCTACAACAACTTGCATTTATATAGTGCTGCTTACGCTGGACAGAGTTTCGGAGCGCTTAATATCTAGATCTCTTGCAACTGTATAGGGGCCTTGGTGAGACCACACCTAGAATATTGTGTGCAGTTTTGGTCTCCTTATTTAAGAAAGGACATACTCGCCTTAGAGGGGGTGCAGCGTAGATTCACTAGGTTAGTTCCTGGGATGAGGGAGTTGACCTATGAGGATAGGTTGAGTAAACTAGGTCTATATTTTCTAGAATATAGAAGAATTAGGGGTGATCTTATAGACCATATAAGATTCTTATGGGGCTTGACAGAGTAGACAGCGTGAGACTGTTTCCCCGGTAGGAGAATCTATAACCAGGGGTCACAGTCTTAAGATTAAGGGACAGCCTTTTCGAACTGAGTTGAGGAAACACTTCTTCACTCAGAGGGTAGTGAATTTATGGAATTCTCTACCCCAGAAGGCTGTAGATGCTCAGTCCTTGAACATATTCAAGACTGAGATTGATAGTTTTCTAAAGGATAGAGGGATTAAAGGATATGGGGATAAGGTGGGCAGATGGAGTTAGGTTAGAAGATTAGCCATGATCTTATTGAACGGCGGGGGCGGTTCGAGGGGCTGAATGGCCTACTCCTGCTCCTAATTCCTATGTTCCTATGTATATTAATATCTATGGGATGCTACCCCATGTGAAGGCCGCTATATAAATGCAAGTTGTTGTTGTGAATCCTATATCTGGTTCTCCTTGTATACTGAGCACTATACTGCCCTCATTCAAAATTTACCAAAAACACAGGACTGTAGTCTTCTCTTGTCATCTGGGTGAGATGATGGGCTGCGCACATCTATATTTCAATTACTCATGAACCTTTATTTTGGTCAACCAGGTGTCTATAGAAACCCATTACTTCGCTTAAGAGTACCTTTGTAATGGGATTTTGATGCAGTAAAACACTGTACTACATTGCACAGTTTAAACTTAAATCAAGTTACAAACTGTGCAACTGACTTTTCAGAGTCTGAGGCACTGTAGTCTGACACGACTTAAAGCTACAATCCCCACACAGATACCTGCGGCCAGACCATGTGAATATTGACTGTGCGTTTCACCCACAAAATATACAATCAATTCACTTTACAGTTTATTCTGTGAAGTGCTTTGAGACGTAGTAATAATAATCCTTGTATTTGATATAGTGCTTTTCAGGTTTTCTAGACGTCTCAAAGCGCTTCACAGAATATACTGTAAAGTGAATTGACTGCATAGTTGTGGGCGAAACGCAGCAGCCAATTGCACACAGCAGTGTCCCACAAACAGTCATGGATTGAGGTGACCAATTTATTATTGTTTTTTTTTCTTGAAGGATTATCTAATAATAATCTAATTATAATCCCTCCAAAACCAAAAACAATAATAAATTGGTCATTTTCAATCTACGACTGTTTGTGGGACATTGCTG
The DNA here is from genome assembly GCF_018977255.1 of Callorhinchus milii. Taxonomy (NCBI): domain Eukaryota; kingdom Metazoa; phylum Chordata; class Chondrichthyes; order Chimaeriformes; family Callorhinchidae; genus Callorhinchus; species Callorhinchus milii. Next base: position 29,308,616 of record NW_024704742.1, on the reverse strand, counting down.
TGCGCAATTGGCTGCCGCGTTCGCCCACAAATATACAGTCAATTCACTTTACAGTGTGTTCTGTGAAGCGCTTTGGGACGTCCTCCCGACGTGAAAAGTGCTATATCAAATGCAAGGATTATTATTATTATTATCATCATCAGGCGTGTGGAATAAGGAAACTTGCCCAAGGTTTCGCCCTGCCGGGAATTGAACCCAGGTCTCTGGTCTGCGAGGCGAGTGCTCTAACCATTGAGCTACGGGACTCCAATAAAGAGTTATATCAAATGCAAGGATTATTATTATATGAAACTCCTGCGTGCTGTACATATCTGATTGGAGAGTCGTACCATACTAACAGTCTATTGCACAAATAGGCATTTCAGATTTGGTGCTGTGTACACCGAAACTCATTTCCCCACATGTGGGGCATAAGATTTATTCCAGTAATATGTCACAGGAACTACCAGACCAGAAGTTCAGTCCTCTCCTGCTGATCAGCAGCTGCCTTACAAAAATGCGCGCAGCCATCCACTTGCACTCTAATTCCAAGGACCACCATAACGTTTCAAACAGCAGCTCAGCTTTCCGTGACACAGTCTGAAGTGTGGCAACATAAAATTCAAGCACTACCTCTAAGCGTCAGCAGGTGTCAGCATAAATCCCACAGAGACAGTGAGAATATCTGTATGAAGCAAAATGACCAGATTAAAGGTGGTGTATTTATTCCATATGTAAAGACAAAAACACTGTGTGTGAGTAGAATACAGTATTAAAAGCTGGCTACGCTTTATTCCAGCTGTAAAAGGACACCAAATCGCTTTGCTCTTTGTTTAACAAACCTCACATTTAACAATCCTACATGGTGCGCCGTTGGCTGCTGTGTTTCGCCCACAAAATATACGGTCAATTCACTTTTGCAGTATATTTTGTGAAGCGCTTTGAGACGTCTCAGTGACATAATAATGCACTATATCAAACGCAAGGATTATTATTATTATTATGGTATTGTAGAATCATACACCCTCAAGTTTTTAGCACCTAGACAACAGTAACAACAACACATTACATTTATATAAAGCCTTTTATGTCAGATTGTTCAATGTGAGATTTGTTCTAACAAAGAGCAAATGAATTTGGTGTCCTTTCATAGTTGGAATAAACCATAGCTTCTGATGCTGTATTCTACTCATATACAGCAGCAACAATTTACCAATTAGATTATACAGATTCAGATTTATCAATGAATTAAAGTAGGGATAGCTCCCTTGTACCGCCCAAATTTTCCTCAGGAACTAAGCCCGATGTAAACTAACAACAAATTTGAACTAGAAAAATATTAATTGACCAACATACAATGAGTAGCCACAGAAAGATGTTTGCTAAAAGGCTATTCTCATATGCCAAGTTACACAGTTCTGAGACATTGATAATGTAATTATTGTACATGAAGGCCCCAGGACCAAGGAGGAAGTTAGAGTACGGTATAATAAGCATTTCTGCGTATCATACAGGAAATGTCACTATGCTGGGAGGTGTGTGTGTGTGGGAGTCTAATCTTGAGTCAATTTGTAATGGAATTACTCAATAAAGGAAATTGAGCAACTCATTCTGGGAACCAGAAGCAGGTCACATTAATCTGGTTGAATGCCACACCATAAATGGATTGAGTTAGTGTTGTGCTCTCATGGGTCAGTATTTTGTGTTTCACAGATTAGACGCTATTCTCTGCAATTTAGTTTATAGTAGGAGGTGGGGGGGGGGGGGAGAAAGTGAGAAAAAGAAAAGAAATTGAGACAAAGTTAGACAGGCACTAAGAAAGCACCGCACACACACGCATTAATCTCCTTGTTGTGAATGAATTGAATGTGCATCACATGATTAACTTGAACTTATTGCCCTACGTAACCTTACCGACTACAAGAGGTTAGAATGATTTAAAGAGATCCTGTCATTCAGCACAGTATCAGATGAAGCCTACATGGCAAGACTTGGGAGGAAGGCAGCTCAGAACGTGTGGGGAGTCAAATTAACTGGAGCACTCTGCACAGGACAGTTACACAAGCAGCATTTACATATCTGCGGAAAAGATGTGAGTTCCTCCACTTCAAGCCCGTGCTTTAAATCGGAAGCCAGAGCAATACACACACACATTGATAGCAATCACAGCACTACACAAACTCACCAACAATTCACTGAAAAAACGAGTAAAAGATGGAATACCTCCGTGAAAAGCACACAGCTGATGTGTAATTCTGATCTATTTAGAGGTATCCAGAAGTCGTTAAAAGCAGACCTAATGCCAAGTGACCCAAGGCTCAGCGCCTTGGGATCTCCTCCCGACGCGAAAGCCACGATATAGACCAATGTAATTTTGTATTGTACTGTAAATACAGACATGTCTGATTTGCATTGTTACAGCTCCTTAAACCATTGGGATTAGTTCCTGACCCTGACCAGTCAGAGGAGTGAAACTCCTCCTGTTCTTAGCAAAAGGTAAGAAACATTTCAGGTCTCTGGCATTTAAACAGCAACACTCCTGCCGCTTGAAAATCCTTATGCAGCCATACGAGAACCCACATTCAGTTAGTTTATAATCAAAACCTGATTAGCAGCACTACGGAGGAGGCCCTCGGACGATTGCTCACAAAGGTCAGCTAAAAATAATATCAGGGCCAGAACGTTGCGTCAGCTGAACTTTACCTCTGGCAACATTCCCCTTAAAGCAGAAATATTCTTAAAACACATTTTGTTCAGAAAAATGCTGTTGTCATCAAGTTGACACAAAAAGGCCTCAAAAAGTAAGTATAGAAACTCAAGGCTAGGCTCGAAACTTCAAATCCATCTGGACTGAAACCTCACCGATTTGGTTCGGAGTATGATCTTTAAACCACTACTATGTAAAGGCAGAGGCTGCCAATGGATTCAGTCTCCAAGCTAGAAATGGTCTCTCGAGTCCACTAAGCTGCCTCTTAAAATGTTGTGTTACTGAGGTCTGTTGTAGGATGATCTTCTTCACAACAAAACCTATTTAATGAGCAGAGCTTAAAATGACCTGAGTTTGGTTAGTGGAGCTCTGCTGTACCACCAGTGACAGACAGAGCTTTGCCGTAGTTTATTTTGCCAAGCTGGGTGTCTGATACTTGCGGACACCCAACATCGTGCTTAAGAGTACCCAAACCAAACAACAACAAATTGCATTTGTAAAGCGCCTTTCATGTCAGGAAGACGTCTCAAAGCAGGGGACAAGTCGGGGATTTGAACCTGCGCTGAGAGTTGGAGGGATGGGACGGGAAGATGACCACAGTCAAGGAGAATGGTCAAAGAGGAAGGTCTTGAGACAGACCTTGAAGGAGGAGAGGGAAAGGGCAAGGCGAAAGGACTCTGGAATGGAGTTCCAGAGAGTGGGGGCAGAAAGGCTGAAGGCCTGACAGTGGGGCGGGCAGCGTAGGGGACGTGAAGTAGGCCAGTGAACAGTTTCACACCTATATGCCATCTGCATAGAAATTTGTAAACGTTACTGGAATAGAATACACATTATTTCCCAGGAGGAACACAACTTCCTTATCCAGATGTAGAGAACTTTAGGATCAGGGTGGCAACCTTAAGTTTTCTCCACATCTAGATAAGCAAAGCTCGGGAACCCTACAGTGTTCGGGTTCTGTGGGAGTCTAAACAGGAGCTGAGTGGGAATAATTCCTGCCCCGGCGACCATGGGGTCTGCCCCTGAAGTCCTGCCAATGTAATCGGCAATGGCCTGGAGTACTGCTGATCCGCCTGGGTCAGGAACTGGACTACCTCGAGAGGGATCTTCTCTAGTTTCTCTCCACCTGCTCCTTTTTGCCAGTGGCAGTGACTCAGTGTAGGGCACAATTCCACAAACTACAGAAGCCACACCTCATGCATGTAGCCACCCTGTGGTTTCAGACAGAACGCTGCTGGCAGAATATTCAGGTACAGCTGAGCTCAATCCATCCTCATCCGATGTCACTACATGTGCTCTTTCCTCATCTATTGGCCACACACATGCATTTTTTAGCAGAGGTCAATGAATGGCTATCTGGAGTACGAAGTGTATACATATTTTTCCCCCGGCCAGGCGACAACCAGGTCAGTTAAAATACCTGTTAGATCCACAGCCTATATCTGCCAACTGGACCCTGACCAAGATGTCAGATGTGACACACATTTAGAATTTTATTTTGGAAGATTAAAAGGCACAAACAAAGAATTATCTCATGGAACTGCATTATAACTTTTTCCCCCCAAAATAATAATACTAATATAATAATAATTCTTGCATTTGATATAGCGCCTTCTTGAGACATCTCAAAGCGCTTCACAGAATAGACTGTAAAGTGAATTGACTGTGCATTTTGTGGGCGAAACGCGGCAGCCAATTGCACACAGCAGTGTCCCAAAAACTGTCATGGATTGAGTGAACAAATTATTATTATTTTTTTCGAGGGATTATTACCCCCGGTTAGCAATCCGCCAATCGACTGACAACTGGTAGAACCAGAGGACACAGCCTGTGATTTAAGACGTGATAAGGCACTATATCAAAAGCAAGTATTCTTATTCTTGTTAATTCAAAACCAATCTGTGGAATTTCAGTGAGAGAGTGGTAAATCCTTAGGGAGATGTTGGAAGCAGATAATGTAATTTCATTCAAATACAAATTAGATAGATTTCTTTTAGAAAACACATTTTGGGGTACAGTATATGAGTAATTTGAGACATGACAAGTGTGGTATGCTTGGACGACAAGGTAATTTGGGGTCTAATGTTCCCCAAACTTTCCAATGTGTCAGTAGACTAATCCACACAGAATTAATTGCTACATCTTCACTGATCTAGCACATGACTACCATGATGGTAGAAGGCAACCAGATGAACCTTGGTCTTTTTTTTATCTAGCAATTCCCATTGTAGTGTTCCGAAAGCAAACATGGCCAAGACTGAATGACAGACCTTTTTGCTTTTTTGGCAAAAAGAAAACTACTCATCACAAACCAATGCATTTCTCCTGAAAAATAATTCGAAAATGCTGAGTTGGATTCACAAATACAATTGTTAAAAGTCTTAATTGGAATATTTCTTATACTTTAGTGAAAAGCACTGTCTTCAAGTAAATATTAACTTCAGAAAATTCCCATTATAAAACCTGGTTAAGATAAGACTTTTGAAGTGAATCGTTTGTAGTGAATGAAGACCCCAATTTTCACAATAGCCCCACATTATTGTGACTTACAGACACTCAAGGAAAACTAAGTTATTCAAAGTATGGGTATCACCCATAAAATACACACAGTCACATCACTTTGCAGTGTAACCTGTGAAGCGCTTTGAGATGTCTTGTCATAAGGAGTTACAAAGGCAAGGATTATTATCATGCCTGAAAATATTCAGAGCAGCAATAACTGAGAGCTTTCTTGCCTCATCAACTATTAACTGATAACATAGAAAGTCGTATCTACTATCTATCTCTTCGGATGAAACCATCCAAATCATTGAATGACGTGTTGAGAAGACTGAACAATTGTCATGTGCCGGAACAAACCGAAGCGGTCATGCGCATGCATTCCAGTCATCCCTTTTCCATTCACCTCTGGGTTATAAAGCACAACACAAAAATAGCTACCTAGCAAAGAAGGGCACCTGCCAAACCGAAGTCATAAAGGCTGTCTGCGTGTTATAATCAATGAAATGCGAATACATTGCTCTTTCCCTGCCCCGATTAGAAATTAATCCTAGTTAAAAAACAACCATCGCTTACGATGCTGAAACCCTGGTCCGTGCCTTTGTCACCTCTCGGCTGGACTACTCCAACGCCCTCCTCGCCGGTCTCCCCTCTACTACCATCCATAAAATCAAAATCATTCAAAACTCTGCCGTCCACATTCTCATCCACACGAAACTCTGCTCCCCGATCACCCCAGTCCTTGCCAGTCCTTGCACTGGCTGCCTGTCCCAGAGAGGATCGATTTCAAGCTCCTCACCCTCGTATTCAAGTCCCTGCGCTCCTCTGCACCCCCTACCTCTCTGACCTCCTCTCTCCTCAAAACAGTACCCGTTGCCTTCGTTCCTCCGGGTCTGGCCTCCTCCTCGTCCCCCGAGTCCTCCGCTCCACCCTCGGAGGCCGTGTCTTCAGCCACTATGCCCCGAGGCTCTGGAACTGCCTTCCTCACTCCCTTCGTCTCGCTCCCTCCCTTCCCATTTTCAGGTCTCTGCTGAAGACCTTTCTTTTCGACCGCCCCTTTGGTCACCTTCCTCCCCCTCCCCTTGGCTCGGTCCCGGGATCCGAAACTGTAAAGCGCTCTGAGTCGCCGTCCGGCGTGGAGGGCGCTATGTAAATCCAAGTTGTTGAAATTGTTGTTGTACTTACGAGTCCTAGCGAGTCGCTCGGTTCTCTCCCGGTGAGTCAGTTGTACTTTCACTCCCAGTTCGAAGCAATTCAAAGTCACAGTTCCCCTCCCAGGCTTATTCAAAAAAAATTATGACAAGCTTCCCCTGTTAGCCTTGGGGATTTATGCGTCAGTCTCAGTTGATTCAGTGTCTGAATCAAAAGGGTGTGGGTTCAAGCACCGCCTTGGAATTTGAACTCACGTGGTCTGTCTGACATTACAATTCATTGTGGTGGGGGGATGTCTGTGTGTGTGTGTGTGTGTGTGTGTGTGTGGGGTGGGGGGGGGGGGGTAATGTTGCATCGACGATGGTACTGTATCAAATGCAAGACCTATTATTATTATTATTATTATTAGTGGTTGTGTGCCCAATCCGAGCTCCTGATTTTACTGTCTCAATCACACAGCCCTCTCTCTCGCACTCACCTGCTGCCGCCTCTCCTCCTCCAGTGGCCTCGGTCGCACCCGGGGCTGTCCTGCCGCGGGCACTCCCAGCCTTCCTCAGGGCAGCTCTGGGGGGAGGTCCTGGGACCCCCGACATCATCATCATCAGCAGCTGCTGTTGCTGCTGGAGCGGGAGACGAGCCTGGAGACGAGTTGCTGCCCTCCAATACATTCCCGGCACAGAGACCCCACCACCTCCTGCTCTCCGCCACTCTCTCCCTCTTTCCGTCACTCTGTCCCTCTCCCTCCCTCACTCTCCCCGTCACTCTCTCCCTGTCTCTCCCTGTCACTCACTCTCTTCCTCTCTCTCTCTCTCTCCCTGTCACTCGCTCCCATTCTCAGTCACTCATTCTGTCTTTCTGTCTTTCTTTCTTTCTTTCTTTTTCTTTCTTTCTCACTCTCTCTCCTTCGCCCAGAAAATATACAGTGAATTCACTCTACAGTATATGCTGTGAAACACTTTGAGAGGTCTCGAAGACGTGATAAGGCGCAATACCAAATGCAAGGATTGTTATTACTATTTTTATATTCACTCACTTTCTCACTCACGCGTTCTGTCCCTCTGTCTCTTTCTTTCTCCCTCACCCACTCCGTCGTTCACGGTGCTTCACTCACTCCTTCTGTTTCACTCTCTTTTTCACTGTCACTTTCTCGGTCTCTCTCTCCCTCACTCTCCCTCCCTCACTGCCTGTCTCACTGCCTGTCCCCCACCCTCACTGCCTGTCTCACTGCCTGTGCCCCTCCCTCACTGCCCGTCTCACTGCCTGTCCCCCTCCCTCACTGCCTGTCCCCCTCCCTCACTGCCTGTCTCACTGCCTGTGCCCCTCCCTCACTGCCCGTCTCACTGCCTGTCCCCCTCCCTCACTGCCTGTCCCCCTCCCTCACTGCCTGTCTCACTGCCTGTCCCCCTCCCTCACTGCCTGTCTCACTGCCCGTCCCCCTCCCTCACTGCCTGTCTCACTGCCCGTCCCCCTCCCTCACTGCCTGTCTCACTGCCTGTCCCCCTCCCTCACTGCCTGTTCCCCTCCCTCACTCCCTCCCTCCCTCACTGCCTGTCCCCCTCCCTCACTGCCTGTTCCCCTCCCTCACTCCCTCCCTCCCTCACTGCCTGTCCCCCTCCCTCACTGCCTGTCTCACTATCTCCCTCCCTCACTGCCTGTCCCCCTCCCTCACTGCCTGTCCCCCTCCCTCACTGCCTGTCTCACTGCCTGTGCCCCTCCCTCACTGCCTGTCTCACTGCCTGTCCCCCTCCCTCACTGCCTGTCCCCCTCCCTCACTGCCTGTCTCACTGCCTGTCCCCCTCCCTCACTGCCTGTCCCCCTCCCTCACTGCCTGTCTCACTGCCCGTCCCCCTCCCTCACTGCCTGTCTCACTGCCTGTCCCCTCCCTCACTGCCTGTTCCCCTCCCTCACTCCCTCCCTCCCTCACTGCCTGTCCCCCTCCCTCACTGCCTGTTCCCCTCCCTCACTGCCTGTCCCCCTCCCTCACTGCCTGTCTCACTATCTCCCTCCCTCACTGCCTGTCTCACTGCCTGTCCCCCTCCCTCACTGCCTGTTCCCCTCCCTCACTCCCTCCCTCCCTCACTGCCTGTCCCCCTCCCTCACTGCCTGTTCCCCTCCCTCACTGCCTGTCCCCCTCCCTCACTGCCTGTCCCCCTCCCTCACTGCCTGTCTCACTGCCTGTCCCCCTCCCTCACTGCCTGTCCCCCTCCCTCACTGCCTGTCCCCCTCCCTCACTGCCTGTCCCCCTCCCTCACTGCCTGTCTCACTGTCTGTCCCCCTCCCTCACTGCCTGTCCCCCACCCTCACTGCCTGTCCCCCACCCTCACTGCCTGTCCCCTCCCTCACTGCCTGTCCCCTTCCCTCACTGCCTGTCTCACTGCCCGTCCCCCTCCCTCACTGCCTGTCCCCCTCCCTCACTGCCTGTCCCCCTCCCTCACTGCCTGTCTCACTGCCTGTCCCCCTCCCTCACTGCCTGTCCCCCTCCCTCACTGCCTGTCCCCCTCCCTCACTGCCTGTCTCACTGCCTGTTCCCCTCCCTCACTGCCTGTCTCTGATTCACACAGGGGGAGGGGGGAGCGGGAGCGGGGGCGGGGCCTGTCCCCGGGGTGGGCGGGGCCTGTGCTCGGGGTGGGCGGGGCCTGTGCTCGGGGGGGGGGTGGGGGGAGGAGCCAGCGAGCGAGCGAGCGGCCACCACCACGCGCGCTCCTACGTCACACAGGCCGGCGGCGGGCGGCGGGGGGCGGGGGAGCCGCGCCCACAACACCTTACGCCACCCACCCACGCGCGCGCGCGGGCGCGCGCTGCAATCGCGTCGCCGGAACAGCGTCACGTGGCCTTGTACCTGCCGCCGGCGGGGAGCGACGACCAGGAGACGGTTAGTGACGTAGATGACCTGATGACTTCACACCCCCCCCCCCCACCCACCCCCGCCCGAATGACGTCACTGGCTCGGCCAGTGTCGGGTAGGACCTTCCCGGGAGCGAAGCCCAACAGGGAATGGGCCGCACTGCAGACACCGGACCCCCAAACCCGCATCGCTGGGAACACGCGACAGGTCATGAAGTCCACCCCCGGCTCCCCTTCCCATCCCAGGTCCCTGAGAGAGCCGCGGCCTCCCAGCTCCGCTCTTTCCTCTCCTCTCCGCCCACTCCCGCCACGAACCCCTCCCAACAGCGCGGAAACCGCTCCGGTCCAGGTCCCGAACGACACCCTGACCCTGTGCGGCCAGAGGCTCCCCTCTGCCTCCCCGTCCTCCTCGACCTCTCCGCCGCCTTTGACACCGTGGACCGCCGCCTCCTCTCCTCCCACCTCAGCCCCCGAGGTTCTGTCCGTGACCGGCTCAGGTCCTACCCTGCACACCGCCTCCACTTTGTCGCGGCAAACGGCTTCTCCTCCGGCCCCCGCACCGTCTCGTGCGGTGTTCCTCAGGGCTCTGTCCTCGGTCCCCTCCTCTTCACCCTCCACATGCTCCCCCCTTGGTGACGTCATCCGCAGACATGGGGTAAATTGCCACATGTATGCGGCTGACACTCAACTCTACTTCTCTGACTCCACCCTGAACTCCAGGACTACTGAGGTCCTGACCGACTGCCTGTCCGACATCAAGTTCTGGACGAGGGACAACTTTCTCCAACTCAACCCCTCCGCACCTCGGGCACCGACAGCATCAGCCTCCACGGCTGCACACTCAACCTCACTAAGCCCTGTCAGGAACCTGGGTGTCTTGTTTGACCCTGAACCGTCCTTTCTCACCCAAATCCACGCTATGACCGGCATTGCCTACCACCACCTACGCAATATTGCCAGACTCGCCACTGCCTCACTCACCCCTCAGGCTGCCAAACCCTCACCCACGTCTTCGTCACCTCAAGGCTTGATTATGGGAACTCCCTCCTCATCGGCCTTCCCAACTCTTCCCTTCACAAGCCGCAGATCATCCAAAACTCTGCAGCTCGTGTACTCTCGCGCACCAGGCTCCGCGACCCCATCACTCCCACCCTCGCCCGACTCCACTGGTTCCCCATCCCCCAGAGGATCGAGTTCAAGATCCTCGTCCTCACCTTTAAAGCCACCCATGGCCTTGCGCCCTCCTAGCTCTGATCTGCTGACTCCCTACGAGCCTGTCCGCTCCCTATGTTCATCGGGCTGTGGCCTGCTCCATGTCTCCCGCCCGACCTGCCCTACCATCGGTGGCCGGGCTTTCAGCCTCTCTGCCCCTACACTCTGGAACTCCATTCCACGGTCCCTTTGCATTGCTTCCTCCCGTGCCTCCTTCAAGGTCGGTCTCAAGTCCTTTCTCTTTGACCGTGCCTTTGGTCTCCCTTCCACCTCTCTGCCTTCCCTCACCCCTACACCATCCCTCCTCCCCCACGCTCGGGCCCCAACACCTGACTGTTCAGGATTTGGGACGTCCTCCCGGTGTGAAAGGCGCACTATAAATGTAATTTTGTTGTTATTGTCAGAGTTCACAAGGCACTGGGAAAAGTTCTAAACCAGGGCATCTGATTTAGGATGAATTTGTTCCCCAGAGTACAGTCCCAGAGTATTCAGCTCAACATCCTTGTCCTCACTTTGAAACCTCTCCACTGCAACCCCCCACCCCCTTCCATACAACCCTAACTCCGCCTACTCCCTCCACCCCGTCCCCACCGTCGGCAACCTTTCTGGCCCCATTCTTTGGAACTTCATCCCGGAGTCCCTCTGCCTCGTCCATTCCCTCCTCTCCTCCAAGGTGCATCTCAAGACATTTCTCTTTGACCGGCGGCTTCGGTCATCTTCCCCCCCCCACCACCACCACCACCCGCGCACACATGCCTCTTGATTCTAAACTACAGCTCAGGTGTAAACTCTCGACTGTCCAGCGACACGAAAGGAGCTACATAAATGTAATTTGTTGTCGTTTGTTGTAGTATTGCAGAGCTGACTCAGTAAACAGGCTGCTCAGATCACCACAGAGAATTGCTGTGATTCAGCAAACGGCCAAATAGTGCTTGAGTTTCCCACGTAGCGCCATGTTCCAATTTTCATACTCAGTCCGAACGGATTGACGGCTGCGTTCACCTACAAATACACAACCACTGCACTTCACAATAAAATGAAGCATTTTGAGATATCTCAATAATGTGGGGCTATATCAAAATGCAAAGACTATTATTTAAGATTTTGTTGGGTTTTTTTAGACATTCCTATTGATTCTAATTCTATAACTTTCTGGAGCAGAAAATTCCTCATCTTCACAACCCTCTGTTTTTTTGGCCTTCAGTTCTAACTGTCTTGGTTCTGGTTTTAAGGCTATGTACTCTTGTAATGGATCCCTCCACCAAAGGGAAGAATTTTCCACTATTTAACTTGGCATTGTCTTTCAAAGCATACAACGTGGGGAACACCGGCACCTTGTGGCCCTTCAGTGTGTTACAACACATTTAATGTGAGATTAGATTGAAGAATACTCTTTGGCCAATTTGACTTGGTGGCGCACTTAATAATAATAATCCTTGCATTTGATATAGCGCTTTTCACGTCTTCTAGACGTCTCAAAGCGCTTCACAGAATATACTGTAAAGTGAAATTGACTGTATATTTTGTGGGTGAAATTTACCTCTCAATCATATCGAAAGATTGTGGGTCCAAACTCCACATTAGGACTTTGAACTTGAACATAGACTAGCCTGACTTTCGAAGCAAGGAGTTTGCATAGTCGAGCTTCGATGTAATGAAAGTGTGTATGAAGGTTTCGGGGGCCTGCGGTGTGAGACAGTGGCAGAGCCAGGAGATGTTGTGGAGGTGGGGGAAGACAGAGTGGGTCATGGCATAGATGTGGGATAGAAAGGATAGTTGAGGGTTCAACAAGACCTCAAGGTTCTGGACTGGCTTAGTAATGTGGAGTGTGCAACCATGGATGGTGATGCTGTCAGCACCTGAGATGAGGAGGCGCTGACGGGAGCTAATCAGGAGAGCCTCAATCTTGTTAACGTTCAACTGAAGAAAATTAACTCTCATCCAGGACTTGATGGTCCTGGCGTCAAGGGTGGAGGCAGAGAGGTAGAGTTGGGTGTCATCTACAAATATGTGGACGTTGACCCCATGTCTGTGGATGATGTCACCAAGAGGGAGCACATAGATATTGAAGAGGAGGGGACCAAGGACAGAGCCCTGAGGAACGCCATATGAGACGGTGCGGGGGCTAGAGGAGAAAATGTTTATGGGGATGAAGTGGAGGTGGTGTGAGAGGTACAATCTGAACCAGTCAAATTAACCCTGTGTAAAAGTAATAATACTCCACGTTTTCAAAGAACTGTGCATTCTTTAACGGTGCAAATTAAAATGTTGCATTGTGCAGATACATCATTTTCTGCAAACTAAACAGCTCTCTCAGCTAAATGGCAAGAGGCAAGACTGATTGTAGATTACAGGCCAAATCAATATTGTTGGCGCTGAAGCAGAATATGGCTTGTCAGTTGTGCAAATGAAAAATTGGGATATTTAGAGAAATAAAAAGCCTTTATAGATGTACCAAAGACTGATGCTGCGATGCTCCTGTCATCAACAAAGCACAGCACAAAACGTGTACATTAAGCTAGCAGGGCTCACTAAATGAAAGAGAGAATGGATTTATTTGGAACCTTGTTGGAAAATGTGTTTTAAATAACAAGAACAGCAACGTGCATTTATATAGAGCCTTTCATTTGGGGTAGCGTCTCGGAGTGCTTATCAGTGGGGTACGTTTGATGCCGAGCTGGGAAAACATGGGAGGTGGCAGCAGGCACGATCGAAAAGGAAAGCCTTCAGGTGTGATCTGAAGATGGGCAAAGGTGGAGGGATTGGGGCAGGGAGTTCCAGAGGACAGTGATTGAGAGCACAATGATAAAATAATCTATCAAAGATTATACTCAAGTTCTGACTGATTTTAGCTGTGGATCACCACCTCTTGGGAGGCTTTTTGTGAATTGTGCTCCATTTTCCAATGACTGCATTTTACTGGTCAGATGGGTGTCTGACACACGTGGAAACCCATCACCACGTTTAGGATAAGAGTATTCAAAATCAGACAGAATTCCATAAATATATGCCACCAATATACAGAAGTTTCTCTGTGTCTTGAATGGAGTGCGCGTTTTCTCCCTGGAGAGATGCATCCTGCTTACTTAATTAGAGAATGTCAAGCGCAGGTTGACTTGCTCAATCCCTCCCTTCGTTCAAGGCATGTCTCAAAATGTACGTCTTTGTGCTTTTGGTCATCTTTCCCCTCACGCCCTCGGCTTCCACCCCCATGTGCAGGGTGCCCACACAGCACTGTGAAGTGCTTTGAGACGTCCTCCCCACGTGAAAGACACTGCTTACATGTAAATTGATGCTGTATTGTTCTCGGGTTTCTTCCTAAATCCGACTTTCTGTGTCCTGTCACAGATTATATTGTATCTGTACCTAAGGTTTATCGGTATAATAATCTGCATTAATCTCCACTAATTAATATTACAATAAGAATTTAAATAAGAAGCTAATCTTCCCAGGATGTTTTGTCCCACCACCACCCTCCAGTTTTCTCCGCTCTCCTGAAAGTGATGATTCATGCAAGTGGTAGGCTTTGGTGGCACAGAGTGCCACTCTCTCTGCCACCAAAGCTGGACTCACAGAGTGCCATAGATCCTGTGTTGCCTTTGCTTTGTGTGGAACATTCATTCTATAAACTTTGTGGGTGACGTGGCCGTGCGTTTTATGTTCCAGTCCTTGTTGGTGAAAATTGTGGTCCATTTTAGCGCTTATTATTTCTGTCAGTATAACTGGCAAAAATGTCATTTGTTTCGTCTATGACTTCTGCTGCTGTTGTGGCCTCAAGATTTCAAAATACTTTGATGTGCAAGTCCACCACTATTAGATTCTGTTGTTGGAGTATTTCGGATGAGACGTAAAACTGAGGTCTGCCTGTTCAACTGACTGCCATGTTTCGCTCACGAAATATAGAGTCAATCCACTTTATAGTATATCCTGTGAAGTGCTTTGAGACTTCTAGACATGTGTACCTCAGCTGATAAGGCCACCGCCTTCTGTCCTCCTCCTATCCCTCGCACGGAACTTTTTCTGAGAAACTTACTGTTTTGCCCCAGTCTATTCCTTTGATAATATGACAACCTATTTAGCATTTATATGGCTGCTTAACATGGTCTTTTGTGAAAAACATGCACAATGGGATAAGGACAGGTGTACATCTATATCGCAAGACATCTTTTTCAGTTTATCTTTGTCTCCCAGGTACAAGATGCAGGTGGCAGCATTGATTAAATTTTAATCTCTTCTCTCTAAGGGTGAAGCCGTACAATCTGGAATCAAAACCATATTAGTGGAATTGCTGGCTGTTTGGTTCTTCCGTCTGGCATTTCAGCTCATAGAAATTCAACAGACTGTTTCATTGGCTCATTTTATATTTACCAGCACTAAACATCACTATAAAAAAACATTAAGTAAGACTCCAATGTTACATACTGTACTAATAGCAGTATTATCATATTGGCATGTTTTCCCCTGTGATAGACAAAAGTAGTATAAAAAGCAACAGGAGGAAGTGACTTACAAGTTATAGTCTGATCAGAGGGCTTTGTATTACTTGGATGCATTGCATCAGAACTTTGAACTCACACTTCAGCGCAGTGCTGGGGTGTGCTGCGTTGTTGGAGGTACGTTTTTTTGGGTGAGACATTAAACTGAGGTTCCATCTGCTTATTCAGGTGGACATCAAAGATCCCGTGGACCTATTCAAAAAGAGAAGGTGCAACCGTAGCACATTTGAGTCCAGATGAGAAGGCTACGTGTTCAAATCATGTCAGGCTCAAGTCCTTAGGGTTCGATAAGGTTAACATAAAGAGGCTGTTTCCACTGGTTGGGAATCAATAACCAGGGAACCCAAGTATAAGCTTGTGACGAACGGATCCAAAAGAGAATTTAGGAGGAACTACTTCACACAGAGTATAGTGAGATAGGAGAACTCCCAGTCCAAAATGATGGTTGAATCAGATGGTATAAATGCAGTCAAGAGGAAGCTAGACTTCCACATGAGGGAAAGGGAAATGAAAGGGTATGGGAGGGTATAAGAAATGGGTGAAGACTCGTGGAGTATTAAACACCGGCATGGTTTAGTGGTTAGCTCAAGTAGTCTGTTTCTGTACTGATAAAAGAAGTTATGCACTCCATATTTTATACTGTATTACAGTCGCAGGCTGCTAAAGAAACTTCACAAAATATCGTAGCTAGCAAGCAAGTGCAATATGTCCACCTAACTGTCACCTTATCCGACAACCCCTCTCCCCACCTCTTCCTTTCCTGGGGAGGGATTGCTCACTCCAGAATTGTCAAGCAGAAACTCGGGATCTATAAGTATTCAGGACTGCTCAGTTGCTGAAACTGACTCACGACAAGGGATTTCTCAGTGTGACACTGTAGTTTCACAGATCAAAAGTAAATGTCTGTTTCATTTACCTTTTTGCTCAGTGCCTAGCACACCTTTACCATGCAAGAAGCTTCGCTTAGCACTCTGGTAATGAAGAGGAAACAAAAGATTGATAACTGGACTATATGTAATAATAGGAATAATAACGCTTGCATTTGATTTAGTGCCTTATCATGTCATTGAGGCGTCTCAAAGCGCTTCATAGAATATACTGTATATATATACAGTATATATAGAATATATGTAAACAGCGGGCACTGGGCTACAAGCCCATGCTGACACTCAAAGTAACTGCTGCTCTCTCTTGTAAGGCGTGATCCAACCCGAACTCTGTCGCGTGAATCAGGTTCGCAACGAACTGCCTGTATGTTATCCTGTGAGTAACGCAGTGCGGGAGACGGATTAGCTAATTACCAAAATAAATGTTGCTGTGTGTAATTGCCCTATTAATAGTGCAGCTGGGTATCATTGCTCATTATCTTGACATATAAATGATGATCCAAAATGTTGGAAAGAAATATGAATAAAGTTGCTTGATGATTTTTTAATACGTTTTGTGTGACGTACTTGAGTATATAATGAGTTTAAATTATACTGGAATTAGTTCCCCCCAGTTTAGCAGTCAATTTTAATGAGTCATTGGCTCCTATCAGCGAGCACTGGTATCTGCAGCATGGGCTCAGGCCTGTGTCTTGAAATTTAATTTTTATTTTCCAATTTTATCTCTGATTTTATCCTCCTAAAGACCTTAAGGCAGCATCTTAATCAGGGGATCAGGGTAGTTCTGGTACATTACATAGGACAAGGAAACAGACCTTTTGACCCAACGCTTCCATGACGATGTTTATACTCCATACTAACTTCCACCCCTTCTTTTCCCATCACCTATAGCCCTCTATTGCCTTCTCTCCCTTCATATATGCATCAAGTTTACTCTTAAATACAGTACATTGATTTTTTTGTTTCAACTACAGCTTCTGAACAGACCTTTTAATTACAATGCCTTGCCTATTCGTCACACCCCTTGATACCCAAGTACCTGTTTATCTCTCTTTTAAACATGTCTATTGATTTCACCCCTACAGCTTTCTGGGGCAGAACATTCCACATCTTCACAGTTCACTTTCCAACCTGTCAATTCATTTCATTATTTTGAATCCCTCTCAATAAAATTACTCCTTAGCCTCCTCTCCTGTAAACTTAGTTCATCGAACTCTCATTGTAGCTAAACTCTGTCAGGCCAGGAATCAATCTAATTAACTATCGGTTGACACCTTCCAAAGATAGTATATTCCTCCTAAGATTGGGTGCCCAAAACTGATCAGTTACACAATGGACCAATGCCTCTATCAACTGAGCCATAGAGAGAATGTGGTTCATATACCAGAATCGTCTTCAACTGTAGGCACAACTGGATCACTTTAGGCAATTGGATATACTCAGGTTCCTTTGTGGCTTCTGCGTTTTAAATAACAGGGTAAATCATAGATACTCTCTTTCAAGCCCAAATCTGACTGCAGGTCAAGGTCATTCACCTACAAAATACACAATCGCTACACTTTACAGTAAATCCTGTGAATTGTTTTGAGACTTCCGATTTGAAAGGAAGAATTATTATTATTTCGTATCCGAGCCTGGCATCTCTCTCCTGATGGTGGAGGCATTCAATGCTCAAGATCACTGTTACTATTCACTGTTGATGTGTCAGTACATATTCATTACTGCATGTATAATTTATTATTGAGTAAACGAGTAGATTTAAGTACATTTGTCCAAGGGTAAATATTATACAACTGGTATATGACTGTCCTGGTAATCCCCAGTGACATCCTAATGCGGAACATTAATATGTAGTCCCACCCCTTCTACCCACAGCAAAGAAATGTGGTTACTGAGCGATCAGTGAGATAAGGATTATTATGTGGATTAAGTCCTATTTAAAGCAAATGAACCATGAAAATCCCTCCTGTGGATATTCTTGTCACATTACAGGAAAGTTTTAAAATAATATGCCATGCAGTGACCAAAGAGGATCATGTCTAATTATCTCTGCAAACCCTGAATATAACACAGATGAACAATTATGGCTGCAACATGTGTTTGTATAGATGTTTGTCTGTAGCAAAACCTGCTTCCAGAATGAGAGCGAATTTAAGAATTATTCCAAATTTAAATCTTAAAATTTCAAGACAATGATTTTAAGGCTAAGACTCAGAGACTTTTCAGGTCTGTTTTCTTCTTAAAAAGAACAGCCTTCTTACAGCAGAAAGGCAGTGCATAATTAATGTCCCATAGAGATCACATGAATCTCAAGCGATGATCTTTTGGGCTAACGTGCTGCATTTGGGTAGCAGTATTCCTGGTGGTGCGATCATGAACAAAGAGAAAGGCTTGGAATCACCTTTCCTCAAAACAGCGCCCCCCCCCCACTTCAAGAAATAAATCCACTAGTATCATAATAATAATACTAATATTCCTTGCGTTTGATGTAGTGCTTCTCACGTCTTCTAGATGTCTTGAAGCACTTCACAGAATATAATGTAAAGTGAATTGACTGTATATTTTGCAAAATGCGGCAGCCAATTGCACACAGCAGTGGCCCACAAACAGTGGTGGATTGAGTGACCAAATTATTAATGTTTTTTTTTAGGATTATTATCCCTGGAAAAGCAATCGGCTAATCGACTAACAACTGGGTTCCTACTTACTGCTAAGTAAATAGAGACGTGTGGAGTAAGGAAACTTGCCCAACATTTCACCCTGCTGGGAATGGAACCCAGGTCTCTCGCTTACGAAGCGAATGCTCTAACCACTGAGCTACAGAACTCCACATGATATTATGGGATTGGGATGGGAGGCATTGTATGTTTACATTCTGCAGGCTGATACTGAGTGCCTCATACTTATAAGGCCATAAATGATGAGATTGAGGTTCAAGGTATTGTTAGAGCTTTGTCTGAAACCCTCCTTTACTCCCGATCTACTAGACATTCTCCCAACATAATAGGTGCTACATCAAATGTAAGGATTATATATTAGGATTATTATAATAATAATTTCTATATGTACTGTACAGCGCTTTTTAGCCGATTATAGCTGGGTAACAAATTCTCAGTCCTCATGAATTCATTACAATTTAGTATGAGTGTGCTTTTAAGAACAATCTTCCAAGAACGATAGGAACGTTTCAAACAGGTTTTATGGTAATTCATGCTCTTTCCCATGTAGGGAAGGAGGATGGAGAAGGGAGTTTCTCCTGGAGTTGACTGACCAACAATCTCCCAGTTAAATTAATCATTCAACTGTTTGTGACGCATTGTGTGCAAATTGGCTGTCGTATTGGTTTCCAAATATATAATCACTAGAGTTTAGAGTAACCTCTGTGAAGCACTTTGAGATGTTTTGACGTGATAAGGCTTTATAATATCATTATTATTATAATAATCCTGATATATAATCCTTACATTTGATTTAGCACCTTTTATGTTGGGAGAATGTCTCAAAGCACTTCACAGAATATATTGTAAAGTGGAGTGACTGTACCTTGTGAGTGAATAGGGCAGCCAATTTGCACACAGCAATATCCTACAAACAGCCATGACCAATATTATTTGGGGGAATGTTGGGCAGGGCACTGGGAGAAATTCCCTGTCTTTTTAAATAGTGCATTATTATTATTATTAATAATAAGAACCAATGATACAGATAATAGAAGATAATGTCCTACAGGTTATGGATTTGTGTCCTTTTAGCATTGCCATTATTAATACGTTTATGTGCTGTGTAATTCATGTATGTAAAATATTACAAGCAAAAAGTCACAAGAAAAATATTTTAAAAATATGTATAAAAATGTATAAGAAGTATTCCCTATTTGTCTGCTGCAGTTAATGGCACAACATGTTAATGTTAGTGGCAAAATCAATGACCTTGTGTATTAAGACTATGGCTGCTATTGTGACAGAAACAAACACTTATTTACGCAATAAAACTCACAGGAGCAAACATGATGGAAGACTCCAGACCTCAAAAGTGAAGTGTCTTCTCCTCCTCCCCCGGAAATAATTGATGATAAAACTCCCTGTCCAATGACCATGAACCTTTACACTAATAATCTACTGTGAAGTGCGGCCTGTGGAAAACAGCTGAGGGGACTTGTGGGTGTCAGCAATCTTTGAGTGAAAGCCAGACATCTTTCAGGAATTTTTTCTCTTTTTTTTGGTCTGCCTTGAAACCTATTTAGAACCCCAATGACTCATTGCTGGCGACAGTGCAATGATAGTTTCTGCTGATGCTCGGGTTTTACATACATCCTCGCTCAATCTGGAGCGGGTTTAGTACAAACAGATAGAATAATGCAGGGTGTGAGTGAGTTACAAGTCAATGGATTACAATAATAATAATAATCCTTGCATCATTTGATATAGCCCCTAAACATGTTTTCTAGACATCTCGGAGCGCTTCACAGGATTTTTGCTGTTTAGTGACTATATTTTGTTGACAAATGCAGCAGCAAGCAATATTCCCAAAACAGCTATGAAGTGAATGATCAGTTTTAACTGGGGGTTGTTGGTTAAGAGTCCGGGAGGTACTCTGTTTCTTTTTTTGGAATAGTACTAGGGGATCTCTAATGTCCACCTCAACAGGTAGACAGGACCTTGGTTTAACATCTCATCTAAAGGATGACAACTCTGAGAATGTAATGCTCTGGAGTGCCAGCCTAGACACTGAGCTCAAAGGCTCAACAAGGGGCTTGTACCTGCACCCTTCTCACTCCGAGGTCAGATTGCTACCTCAGGCATACAGGTAACCTTTTCCTCCTGCACCTTGCCCTTCCCTCTCTTACGCTGGTCCTTTGGTTGATGTGGAGATTGGCTATTTGGACCACTTCTAGTAAATCCAATTTGATATGAGCTCATTTTAAAACTCTGCTGCTAAAGAAAGAGATATCAGACAGAATGAGTTACTTCAAGCATTTTACCATGAACGCAACAAGCCCCATGTTTGAGCATTTAACTTAGAAATCGTGGACAGCATTTTTATGATAACATACTTACAATGTGCAATTTGAGGATCATCATGTGAACCTAGTGATTTTAGTCCAGTGTGAAGCCTTACAATTCCCTGCTGCTATTGCATTATTTTTCTTTTTTTTCCCTTTCTCAGAAGTGCAGGAGAGAAAAGATGTAATTAACAAGGAAATCATAAAGTGAATCTCTACCAATTTGGACAGATAAACATTTGATGCAGAGCCAAGATGCTGATAGCTGTGTTTTGTTTTATAATTACCCTTTGTGTTGTTATTGAGTTTGACCCATCCTTGTATACTTGTTGCCAAGACTTTCTTCACAATTAATTGCAATGTTGTGTTTTCATGTAATGCCGAATGCCCACCAGGGCCATTTCTGCAGTCCATCAGAACACATTACCTTCAGAGGATTAGATGCAAGAAGGCTGCTGCTGTCAACTTTTATGTGCAGAGAATACATCACACACTTAAATGTTTGATATACGTTTTGCTTGTAAAATGTTTCATTTGGTGAAACCTTCATCCGTGATTTAAAAACACACTATACTATTTGCCTGAAAGAAATGTGTATTTACTACTGACTAAAGGATCTTAATTGGTTTATGCTGATTAATAAAATTTGCAACCTTTTAGTACATATTTATAGCAGGGTTTAAGCTCTAGTGAAAAGATCACTATTTTGATTAAGATATCTATACACCGTAGAAATATAGTACAAAAACAACTTGCATTTATACAGCGCACTTTACATCTGGTGTATAATGGATTCAAAATGATAATTATCACATAATTTCTGTTAGGAAACATTGCATTTTTCATCTCAGAAATTGAAGCGTCACAAGATCATACAATTGATTCAGATGAAGAAGGCTCTTTGGGCCATTTGATCTCATCCTTTCAGAAAAAAAAACACCTCCCCATCTCCCCATCACAGCATCAAAGTGTATTTTAAATTATTCCAGCGCCATGCTTTCAGTCAACCTTCATGGCAATCTGTTCTAATCATTGATTAACCGCTGGGTAAAGAAATACTTCCTGGTGTCACATTTAAAATGTGATACAGTTCTATAAGGTCCCCTCAGACAAGTCTCCTTTCAAGGCAGATGATCCCTTGCTTACCTAATTGTTGTTCATTTAGTTCATTTCTGTAACACTGAACAATTCTCACTGTTCTCCTCTGTATGGCCTCTAGGGCTTGGAGTCAGTTTCAGTCTCATTTGAAGGCAGAGGTGAGAGGGAGTGGGGCCTATAATTGGCTATAATGTAATCTTCTAGAGTCCAGATTAGCACCAAGAAATAAAACCAGCCATGGGCTCCCACTCATGATGGTTCACTCAACCTCTGCTGAAAAGTGCAAATATAGGTTTCATTTGAGGCCAGTATAGAGTTGTGATATTCCTCTGCAACAGAATTGCCTGCCACAGCACTCACTTCCTTGTCTCACACATGAAGAATATCAAGTAACGTATTTGTATTTACTTTTCATGAAGTTTCAACAAGACCCAAATATAAATTATCCGTTGTGCAATTTTACATACAATTGCATATAATGTACAGCAAAGAAACAGGTTGTTCGGCCCAACTAGTCCGTGCCAATGTTTCTACGCCACATGAGCCCGACTCGCTCCTTATCCCCTCTATTCCTTTCTCTCTAATGTATGTATTATTTATTGCACAATTTTAACTATAAGAGACAAAATTTGATAATAATAGAATCATTATCAGAGTGTGTGGATAATAACTGAGTAATGAAGTGTAGCATCTGACCACGAGGGAATGTTCATGTGAGCAAGTTCAATAACTGAATTATTCTGTTGCTGAATACAAGGGATGCAAGCAAAAAAATAGGTTAGAATTTCCCAATCCGAATATCTTTTGGAGGAACCAAATTATTCAACATGACAATGATGATCAAGACTACTGTAACTTTCATATTAATTAAAAATGATATCTTCATGACAATTCAAAACCCTTACTGTTAAATTGGCAGGAGGCTCCAAGGTTCGCTCCATCCTGGATATCCTTGATTTGGGCCTCTGAATTTGACATCTTGCAAGAGACCTCTAAACGATGAAGAAACACCTTTAACAGAAATATGCAGTGATCAGGTTCTTATGACTCCTGGACTCTCTGTGCCACTAGTCAGGTACGCCAGTACTTTATATAGGACAATGAACTTCTGTGTAATTTACCAATAAAAGGAACCTGATAACGTGAAACCCAACTTCACTCGACACTGCTCTTTATTTTCCTAATATTTTGCTCTTCCATTTCTCAGGGAGGAGGATGGGGGTTAGTAAGGTGGGATGGGGAGGTGGAAGGAGGAAGACATTCCGCCATGATCTAACCATTTTTCAGAGCATTTAGATTTTGGAACAATTCTTAATTGTTTCAAAAAACAGGTTCAAAAAGAAACTTTCAGCTACTAGGACCCGAAACTCTGGAACACTCTTCCTCTATCCCTCCGCCTTGCCCCATTCCTTCCCCATCTTCAGATCGCCCCTGAAGACCTTCCACTTTGACCGAGCCTACGGTCACCTCCCCCTCCCCCCGGCTTGATGTTGTGCTCCGCCACTGTCGAGTGCTCTGTGACGCTACCCTACGTGAGAGGCGCTATATAAATGCAAGTTGTTGTGGTTGAAAACTGAATTTGAGAATTGTTCAAAATTTTTGTGCTCTGAAACTCTTAACAACTCCAAGATGGAATTTCTCCACCCTGAAGGCTGAGGTACAGTTCCAAGGTCTTCAGGAGCCCTCTACTGCAGTACAGTACCTCCAAGAACCTAATCCACGTGCGAGCTTGGACAGTGAGCAAACAGCAGGCCATCAATCTATGAGGGTATCACAGCCTCACGTGGCACTTTCCAGCCTTGGTCACTTGCGAGTGATCAGCCTCGACTTTAAGCTCTACGAGACGCCGCCCGGCGTCAAGGGTGCTATATAAATGCAAGTTGTTGTTGTTATTGTTGTTTGTCGCTCCCTCATCTGGAGATAAAGAGGGCCATTGTAACATTGTTACATTGCCCTGCCTGAGATCAGCTAACAGACATCTACTTTGTCATAATAATAATCCTTGCATTTGATATAGCACCGTATCACGTCTTTGAGACGTCTCAAAGCGCTTCACAGAATATACTGTAAAGTGAATTCACCAGTAACACTAAACTTTGTTAGTGAGGGCTACCATTTATCTCAAGTGTGGCTCTCTTCCTTAGACCACTGGAAAATTCCACAGATAGACAATTGCTGGTTGACCTTCACTTTCATCCAACGCTTGTGTTATTTTCAGAAATGGCCTAGGGCTGAACATCTGACTGTCGCGCCATAGAGTCGCATGCTAATGCTTTTTTTTTAAATAACTGAAGAGTAATTAAAAAGAAATACAGTCAATAAACAATCAGAGCAATATTAATTATTCATTTTAATGGAACCGCTCAGCTTTATCAATGTTTCATGATGGGGCTTTCAGATCAGTGTGCTGTGCTTAGCCACACCAGCGGAGGGAGCTGGAGTCCATGGTAAGACTTCAGTTGCACAGAGCGAGCATTTGTTGTACCAAAAAAAGGACAAGAAGTTCAATTCGGGCAAAAGAATGATTGACTGACTCTCCGAAAACTCTCAGAGCGAGTTCTTGTTAATTATGCAATTTTCAGTAGAAATTAGGCTGTAACATTTACAGTACTGTGTTATTTTAAAGAGGCGCATTTATTGGGCTGTGTTCACACTGGGTTACATTGAGAAAATAACACTCAAGAGTTGCAAATCTTCCATATGTATTCAAATGTACTGGGAAATAAAAGTGCTTCATGACAGTAATTACAGTTCATCATTCTTGAATTTCCCATTATAGCACAGTGCCACTAAAAATAAAACACGCTGATGGATGTACAAAAGGACAGTGATAGAGTGCTTTAACCCAGGGTAGACTGCAGCCCTGTTTCAATGCAATAACAAACACCGACCCTGGTTGCTAATGTGTTTTCTTGTTCGTTTTTTCATCTTAATTTTGTCTTCTCACTTGACAGCTCCCGATTCATGCTGGGGGACATTCATGCTTTCAGCAGCATTATGTGGTCCAAGTGACCATTCTACACGTGTTAGCCCATCAGAGTGAGGAGAAAGTATAGCAAAAATAATACCCATCCTCACCAGAGACCTGCCATTTCTTATCCTCGTTGGCTTAAGACGGTTGACTTAAAATTTAAAACTTTATGAGATGCTAGGAAACTGAATTAAATTTTGAGTTTGCCCACAAAATGCACAGTCACTGCACTTTACAGTAAATCACGTGAAGCGCGTTGAGACACCCTCCTGATGTGAAAGACGTAGAACAAACAAAAAGGATGCATTTATTATTTAAATTTGTTCAAAATGCGGAACAAAGTTTTCAGCCGGACTG
Source organism: Callorhinchus milii (assembly GCF_018977255.1). Classification (NCBI taxonomy): domain Eukaryota; kingdom Metazoa; phylum Chordata; class Chondrichthyes; order Chimaeriformes; family Callorhinchidae; genus Callorhinchus; species Callorhinchus milii. Next base: position 29,283,415 of record NW_024704742.1, on the reverse strand, counting down.
AAAAAGAACTGCTGAAAGTGGCTTTCAAATTAAGACTTCATTTAAGACTGTTTTCTAAAATTCCACACAATCAATATTAGGTGTGGCGGACGGTCTTTCGGGATTTTGATGGTTTATCGAATGTCTTCACGGGAAATGTTCCAGCAGGTGTTCACTAGATAGTGGTTGACAGCGACTTATTTTCTCCTCCCTAACTGTCGCGCTCCCTGAGATCAGCTAACTCAGCACAGACTAAACATCGAACCTGTCACCTTCGCTGTCAGTATGGTTCCTTTTTCAGGGAGGATCACATTGCAGAAGATCTGCAGGAGACTTTGATGGACGGCGGGGGTGGGGAATGTGGGGGTGGTGGAGGAGGAGGGGTGTTTGTATTTTCCTTGTCTGTAACAAGTATAACAATCTTTATTGTGTGCCTTTAAAATGAAGCATGCCTTTCCAGAGGTTGATAGATTTGCATATGAGATAAAAATGTTGTCAAACGTTGCTACATTTACTGACACTAAGGAGCATAACCTCTTTTATCCACCAAGACTATGGGTAAAGCTTATCTTTTTTGGTCCTAAATTATTTTAACTCTTTTAAAGCCATGTGTATTGCATAAAAAAAATATTTTTATTCGAAAATACAATTTGTATTTATATAGCGGGGTAATGTCACGGAGTGCTGAATAATAATCCTAACTTTTGATAAAGCACCTTATCGTATGATATAGTGTACAGGATAAACTGTAAAGCCATGTGATTGTGTATATTTTTGTGGATGAAATAGTTTGAACTGAATGATGCTGTGCACCTATTATTTTCTCTGCCAGTACTCCACTGGTTATAGTTCTGAGAGAGTGGAGATCCCCAGTTCTATTTATCGTTGGTAACCTTCAACAATGGCAAAACTCAAAGCCATCATTTTGGTAGAGGCATTGCAATGGAGTACCACATGGCAGGAAATCTTGAAAGCTGCACATTTGATCAAAAAGTGAAAAGCAGGGGCTGAACTGAAAGATTATAGGTGAGAGAAGGTCAGTTACCAGGTTATTCATCAGCCAATTTATCATCCAATCAGGATTGTCAGCCAAGTGACTGGGAGAATCTCTTCTCTTTTTCAAAAAGTGTCGTGGGATTTGTAATCTCCATCTGAAGAGTAGGCAGAAGGGATCTCGATTTAATATCCAATCCTAAAAGAGGCAACTTGAATGATCCAGTACTACACTGGAATGTCAGGCTAGACTGTGAGCTCAAATCCCAATGTGGGACTTCAACCTATAACCTTTTGACCCAACAGCGAGAGTGCTACCAACTGAGCCAGATTGACACGCAGGCCAAGCTGAATAATAAAGGTCATTGCTACTGAAAACAGCCTTGGCCACTCCACACACCGATTGTTGGTAGAAAACAGAATCAGAATGACACTTGGGCTTCAAAATATCATGTCCGTTAAAGTCACGCAATGGAAAGGATCACCAGTGTAAGTTATTGGTAACAGATAGACTCTACTGTGCGATTTCTTCACTTAGTTTGAATTTGCAAAATCCTCCGATTTAATGTGCTTTTATTTCAGAGTCTGCCGGTGCAGATTTGTGGATCCAGTGTGAAATTAATGCACAAACCATCCCTAGACGGTGCTCTTGTATTTGAGCAGCTTCTCGCTTGCTTCACTGTTGCAGAGAACCCTCGAGAATGCACAGGGCAGCCCGACTTCCAGAGAACACGTCTACTACAGCTGCTCTTTAATAAACAATTCAAAAAGATCAACTTCCCGTTTACCTGGTACTGAAATTGCTATACCACAGATTTCACACATCAGAAAATAGAATCCTTTAATTCCATAATCTGTCTTGTTTACCACAAGTACCTTAAGGTCCCATTTCTCCTACTTTCTTGCTTCCAGTTAGAGGCAGGTTAAAGAGTGTGATAATTAACTCTGAACATTGCCACTTTTTATTTCTGTTCACACCCAGTCTTAGCCTGTAAAACCATTGTGTCTTAAGATTTTGGTCTGTCGCGTGAGCTACCTCTTTGTACTTTCGGTCATCTTTCTCCCCACCTCCCTCAACACTCACCCCCACCTCGGGTGCCCAGCCATTAATAGTTAAACACTTTAGGATGTCCTCCTGACATGAATGTAAATTTGTATTGTACTGAATTATGAAAATTCTTAAATTCAGTCTTAATTTGGAATCCGTTTTCCCACAGCTCTTGAAAAGAATCGGCTTCAGAAATAAAGCTGAATTTAAGAATTTTCAACAATTCTACACAATCTTAAATTTTAACACATAATTGTCTTACAGGCTAAGACTAGTTGCAACTGTGGCCATTAAGTGCTTATGTCCTGACATGAGTCCTGCAGCGGATTGGTTAGAACACTCGCCTTGCAAGCGAGAGGACCCAGGTTCGATTTCAGGGCAAAGCCTTAGGCAAGGTTCCTTACTCCACGGGCCTCTGTTTCCTAGCCTTAAGTAGGAACCGGTTGTTAGTGAATTGGTGGATTGCTTCTCCGGGGAGTAATCCTTCAAAAAACTAAATAAAGCAAATAATGATAATTTGGTTACTCCATCCACAAGTTTGTGGGACACTGCTGTGCGTATTTGGCTGCCGTGTTTCACCCACAAAATATACAGTCAATTCACTTTACAGTATATTTAGTGAAACACTTTGAGACGTCTCAACGATGGATAAGGCACTATATCAAATGCAAGGATTATTATTATATTATGTAAAACCAGAGTATGTAGCATTCTTGCCTCTAAGTCAGAAGATTGTGCATCTCAAATAGTCACTATATTTTAATTTTATTTGGTTGTATTTAACTTAAATCAAATTGTTGACTTGGCGCTAATAATGCAAGGATTATTATTATTTTTATCATATACTGTTTTCTTTTTTACTCCTCACCTAACAATGTTCATCTCATTTCAACATTCTGCAAGGCCACCTAATTATCACATATAGCCACCACTTCTTTATAGCCTGTTGCACATTCGTTTTGCACATAACAATGAAGGATGGAGTAAGGACATTAGATAAAAAAAGACAGACACTATTAATTTCTAGCAAGTAAACAAGTTGCACAATCATCAGCAAAACCTTACTTAAAAGATTCAGTAGCACAAATGTTTTTTTTCATTATAGACAAAATATATACGGTAGCAATATAACAGCATAATTATCATTTAACAAAATTTCATCAATCTACAGTGTTAAAGTGATTCCAAATATATATTTCCTGCTGGTAAAGCCTAGCAATAATATATAATCCAACAGTGCATTATTCTTATGTCAAGAACAACTTGCCCATAATGTTTCAGTCCCCCTAAAGAATGGAAATCATACGCACATTACAATTCAGCAAAACAACTTAAGCCAAATTAACTATTAAGATACCAATCTAAATTAAAATTCTCATGCGAACACTTCAAACGCCAGGTTGGGAATTTGAACTCATGGTCTAGGTTGGCACTGCAGTGCAGGGCAGGGAGAGCGCCTCAATACCAGCAGTGCTGCCCTTAGTAATGAGACATTAAACGATTGGTGGTCAACCTGTGGCCCACAGGCTGGAAGTCACCGGTGGGGCCTTCATGAAGTGGCGCCCTTCCCACCCCAACATTTGGACAAGTCTGGGTAAGTCTGCATTTAATTGCTAGTGTGTTTGCAGTTTATTCTCGATTCAATATTTCTTGATTTATGGCAGAAATCATAAAATATTCAATCAAGAATATTTATTTTGTTGCCACCACTGCGTTAAAACCAATGTCCCCATCTGCCAGTTCAGGGGAACATGAAAGATCCCATTGACAGCATTGAAAAATGAAGGGAGTTTCTCCTAATGTCCTGACCAATATACTCCCTCAGTTAAAATTGATCATTCATGAAGTGCTGAAATTGACTGCTGCATTTGCCTACAAATGCACAGAAAGCTATGGGACTTTACAACATGATAAGGTGCTACATCAAAAGCAAGGATTATTATTAATGGATCAAAGAGCAGCAGAAGAACCATCCAGAGAAAATGTAAGGATTTGCCATTTTCCTCCAAAGGGAATGGTTATAGGTTAGGAGCTTTTTATTCATAAAGAGATTACTTTAGCATGGCAGTAATCCTAAAATCATTCCATTCGTTAATTAACAACAACAACAAAATTACATTTATATAGTGACTTTCACGTTGGGAGGACTCCTCAAGGCGTTGGATAGATAGAGTTGTGGACCTGAGCTGGGGGTCGGCGTGGGGGAGGGTGGAGGGCAGGGGGGGAAGCGAGGAGATCGAAAGCACGGTCGAAGAGGAGGGTCTTGTGGTGGGTCTTGAAGGTGGCAAGGGAGAGGGCCAGACGGAGGGACTGCGGGATGGAGTTCCAGAGGGTGGGGGCAGAGTGGTGGAAGGTCCGCCTGCCGATAGTGTAGTGAACAAGGCAGGGGATGTGAAGCAGGCCAGAGCCCGCTGAGTGGAGGGAGCAAACAGGGTGGTAGGGGGTTAGGAGGTTGGAGAGGTAGGGGGGAGCAAGACCATGAAGCGCTTTGAAGGTGAGGACCAGGATCTTGAACTGTATCCTCTGTATGATGGGAAGCCAGTGGAGATAGGCAAAGATGGGGGTGATAAGGTTGAGGAGCCTAGTGCGGGAAAGGACACGGGCTGCAGAGTTCTGGATGATTTGCAGTCTGTGGAGGGAGGAGTTGGGGAGGCAGACAAGCAGGGAGTTTGCATAGTCGAGCCTCGATGTAATGAAGGTGTGTATGAGGGTTTCGGCGGCCTGCGGTGTGAGACAGTGGCGGAGCCGGGCAATGTTGCAGGGGTGGGGGAAGGCAGAGCGGGTCATGGCGCAGATGTTGGGTAGAAAGGAAAGTTGAGGGTCAAAGAAGACCCCAAGGTTCTGGACTGGCTCAGTAAGGTGGAGTGTGCAACCATGGATGGTGATGCTGTCAGCGCCTGAGGTGAGGAAGCGCTGACGGAAGCCAATCAGGAGGGCCTCGGTCTTATTTTCAACTGAAGAAAGTTAGTTCTCATCCAGGATTTGATATCTTCACAATAATTAAGGAATATTGTTAAAATGCATTTTGAGATTTCCCTCTCCAACTGCATCCAAACCTGACTCAAAATGCTGGCACCCATCATTCGGACCAGACCTCATAGTTGAGGATGACATTCCAAGATGCCGTCCTTCAGACACAACATTAAACCAAGGCCCTGTTCACCTGTTCCGACAATAAAAATCTTATGGCACTACTCAAAAAGAGAAGGGAATTTCCTCCGGGGTCCAGATCAACAACGCCCCAGATAAAATTCGTCATTCCCATCATGGTGGTTTGTGAGACACTGTTGTGTGCAAATTGGCTGCCATAATTGCCTAAAAAATAAACAGTCCCTACACTCAGTAAAATTGTGAAGCGATTGAAAAATCTCAATGATATGAGAAGGCGCTCTATCAAAGGCAAGGATTATTATTATACTGGCCCAGAGCAAACTTTCAAGTGCGAATCACCCGTTATAACAGAACAATCACTGCAGCTTCTTTACAGATAGGTAGGAGACCACTGTGGAGGGAACCACAAACCTAAGGGGTAGTACCTTATGCTGAGTCGCTCCACAATCTTAAATACAAGACAGCAAGGTATCTGTGCTTCTTCTAATGCCTCTACACCAGGCCTGAGCACCGCAGTTGGTAGACATCTCTGGGCCGAGGGCTTGTACCTTTGCTGCTCTGACATCACGAGTGGGCAGTGCAGTGCAGTGTAGTGTAGTGTAGTGACCTGCTCTCATTCATGATGTCACAGGAGAGACATGGCAGCTGTTCCACAGCACAACACAACAGCAAGAAGTCACCTGTCCAGACCTTATACAGCACCGATAATACTGACCTGTCCAGACCTTATACAGCACCGATAATACTGACCTGTCCAGACTTTATACAGCACCGATAATACTGACCCTGTCCAGACTTTGTACAGCACCGATAATACTGACCTGTCCAGACTTTATACAGCACCGATAATACTGACCTGTCCAGACTTTATAGAGCACCGATAAAAGTGACCTGTACTCCGTTTCTAAGTTTAATGGTGATCTGTGCTGCTGAGTTCTGGATAGTCTGAAAACTGGTGGGTGGAGCTGGCAGGCTAGAGAGTAGGACATTGTAGAATTCGAGTCTGGAGGTGACAAAAGCATGGATGAGAGTTTTGGGATGCATGAAATAGATGGGAGATGTTTTGGAGATGGAGTAAGGCGGATTTAGTTAGAGGCTGGAAGAAAGGTTTGAATGTTTGAGCAACTTGGGAGATCAATACGATCAGCGATTGAGCAGAGGAGGTGCTGACAGGAGCCAAGCTGTTAGACTTAGTTCTGTCAATATAAAGTTGGAGAAAGGTAAGGCTCATCCAGAACTTCTATCAGAACAGCACTGGGCCTGGAGTCAAGGGTGTAGGCAGAAAAGTAGAGTGTCCTCTCTGTATACATATGGGACTGGACTCTGCCTGTGGATAATGGGTGAGTGAGTCGCATCCTCTATAGTACAAGCCTGGTGGGTGCAAATCAAACTAGAATTTGTCTCCCATGTTCCTTTGATATTTTGCTATCCCCAGCGCCTTGGGATGTCCTCCTGACGTGAAAGGGACTATGCAAATGTAATTTTGTATTATATTGGGTGCCCAAGAACTTTCGGTGAGACCTGTATATGTGATATGTAACAATCCAAACATGCAGCCATTTCTTTAATGGGAACAAAATACCAACAGCCATTTCCGTAAGTGTGCATGTGTGCTAAGCTTATATGCTCACAGGATTAAAAGTGCAGCATGAGATGTACTAGTGAGTGGACAGGTTTCTCTCCCTGTAGCGTCTAGCAATTCTGTATAAATTTACACTTTAGCTAAGGATGAATATCAAAAAAAAAGCCTCGACAGTCTCAGTAATTGAGTCTATGCCTTAGCCCAAACGATGATATTTCTGGCAGTTTTAGGACAGTTTGTCTGATTCTCTGTAGCCTCCTTTCTCCTGGAGCATGTGGGGAAAGCTTTCAGTAAGAATTTGATACAGAGCTTGTACTAGTTTCATATGTGTTGCTAGGCACTATGAAGTGCTGTGCCAGCTTCTAAGAGTCGGTGATGTCTGGCTGACTGTCTTCTGCACACGAGAGCTCAAAGACACCATTGTTTAGAGGAAAGACTGTTTTATTGGGGGTGGAGGGATGGGGGCAAGGGAGGCTAGCAAACACAAATGGACCTTTGACAAAGAAATGCTGTTAAAAAAGCTGCCATTGCCCAAACACACACCCAAATCATATTCAAACTTAATTATATATATTCTAATCTCTCTCATTATTTTTCTCTTTTTTCCCAGTTCTGTCTTTGTCTCATTCCCTGTCTCCGATCTTTCTCCCTTCAATCTCTGACACACTTATTTTTCTTTGCGTCTTTAGGTAAACACTAAAGATCTCATGACACTATTCAAAAAGAGGACATTTGTACTGCCTTATAATCCTCAGATAAATTGGTTCATCTCTTCACGAATCTTCGTGGGACATTGCTCTGCGCAAATTGACTGCTATGTTCGCCCACAATGCACAGTCACTACACTTGACAGCAATTCTATGTAAAGTGCTTTGAACCATTTCAATGTTACAGGCACTATATCCAATCCAAAGATTATTCTATTATAATTGTCATGCTGAACCTGGTGGTTGTTGATGAAATCCTGACTGCCTCATATTCAGCTTTTTCTTCTCATTGAATACTAAGGGCACCTTTGCAGACTTCAAGATTTGCTGACGTGTGGCGTAATGTTTGCTATATCAAATGATGGGCTATATAAAGTGCAAGAATTGTTCTATTATTATTATTATTATTATTTTGCCCCTGTGAATTGTGCTAACTAATGCAGCAGCAGATAAATAACACGCCAGACAGAACAAAGCACTTTTCGACATGACGTGTGCTTCAATATTGTGCTCTGCTCTCATTTCTCTCTCCTTATCCAGAACATTCTGATAATCATTTTCTGATAGTTACATATTTTTAACGTTTACAGGATTTCAGACAAAAACAATAGTTCACATCAATGGGACAGCTGAATTGAACATGGCACCAAAAATCACTTTACACAGATGCCCTGGAGGATGAGAAGTTATGTGGGTGCTGAAGTATCTAATTAAATGTCACATTCTGTAGATTAAAATAATACAACTACCAGTTCTGTTGTTTCTCTTACTTTTCACAAGATAATAGATTTAGGATTCTGGTTCATGTGTCACTTTCTCTTGTTCCCTCCATCGAATTTGAGTTATGATAACTTCTGTGTAAGACAGTCATTTCAGTGTGTCAGGGATTGGCGGCGTTATTGCCACAAGATTTATTTTGATGAATTTTGCGCTGATCAAGCTGAGAGATGATGGGGATATGGAACGCAGTTCATTGTGAACACCACAGTCGAGCCTAGGGAGAAAATCGCAAGATTGGTTAGGCCCATCTGATCTAATCTTTGCAAAACACTCAACATACCGTCCTCCCACTACAGCATCAAGCTGCCTTTTAAATGAGTCCCCAACCATCCTTCCTAATAGCCTGTCCCAGTAGTTAATTACTCTGTGAATAAAGAAAAACTTCCTGGTGTCTATCCTGAATTTGACATTCACAACACTAAACCCGTATCCTCTACTTTTACTGTTCTGGTGCATCCAGCTCTATCCTCACGTGATGTTCATCATGGGAAAGGTTTAATAGTATGTAGGAGTCCTATAGCTCAGTGGTTAGAGCACTCACCTCGCAAGTGAGAGACCCTGGTTCGATTCCTGGCAGGGTGAAACCTTGGGCAAGTTTCCTAACTCCACACGCCTGATAATAATCCCTCAAGAAAAAAATCAATAACAATTTGGTCACTCAATCCACAACTGTTTGTGGGACAATGCTGTGCACAATTGGTTGCCGCGTTTTGCCCACAAAATATACAGTCACTACACTTTACTAGTATATTCTGTGAAGCGCTTTGAGACGTCTAGAAGACATGAAAAGCGCTATATCAAATGCAAGGATTATTCTTCTAACTTCAGGCCCTTCATTTTCTGCAGTGTAGGAGTATTGTGCCATTGTGGTATCACCCACTGAGTGTTAACCCGAGTTACAGGTTGTTTTTGCGAGAAGGAGGGTGTCATGTGCTATTAACAGCAGTGATAATTATCACATCGTTCAAAAGTGTAATCAAAAGAATCCAATAGTTATCACTGGTGTTAAGGTGACTCTTTTCTCTCCCTCACCTCTTGGAGTGATAAATATTAACCTCCATATTTTTGATTGATTTGATCATATCACATTAAAGTAATAATAATAATTTGGTCACTCAATCCGCGACTGTTTGTGGGACATTGGTTTGGGGAATTGGCTGTCGCATATCTCTCACAAAATATACAGTTAATCCTTGCATTTGATATAGCTCTTTTCATGTCTTCTAGACATCTCAAAGCACTTCACAAAATATACTGTAAAGTGTAGTGACTGTATATTTTGTGAAGTCCCACAAACCTGTAACTTTACAGCATATTCTGTCAAGTGCTTTGAGACATCTCAATGAAGTGTTAAGGCGCTATATCGAATGCAAGGATCATTATTATTATTATTATTATTATTATCATTACACATCTCCCTATTGTTCCCCCTCACCCTCTCAACACAGTGGGAATTCCCTTGATAAACACATGATGAAAAGATCGCTAGCAATAGCCACCGGCATGTGACAGGCCCCACTATTGAGTACAGTTGTGTGATGAATCAAGGCCAAATGGATTAAAAATAGGAACAAGCCATCAGCTCACAGAACACGTATCACTCAACCAGCAGAGTGATATTCAATAGAAAGTGATAACCATTTTTGCTTTCCCCCTTCTCCTTTCATTTTTATCCAAATTATAAAGTAAAGGATTCTTTCCTAAAAGGGCCCCGTGGTGGGCAAGTCTGGCTCTCCCGACAGCTCTAGCAGTGAAGTCAAATACAGGGTTTGCCAGCAAAAAGGCCTCGCTCTCGCGATACAAAGATATTTATCAATGGCATTGAAGCTTTTTGAAGTCGACAGCTGTTTTATGAGGGTTTGAAGTGTGGATTATCATTTATCAATATGTATCAGGTTTGTCATCGGCCTGCTACACTGGAACCGGAGGAGCAGAGTCATCATTACTCTGCACAGCAGCGAGACACGTCTCAGGAAAGGGGAGGGAGGAGAACTGTAGCATTACAAAATTAATGTGTAATTATAAAACAGCCAGAGGAAAAGCTGGTGGAGGTGGTTACATTCTCTGGTGTACGGTTTCTAATGAATTCATTCTGTTCCACACGGAAAACAAAATCCTGCATTCTCAAGATTAAAAAAGGCAAACCTCTGACAGGTTTGTGATTCCAGGATTTCTACCCTTTCGGCCCAATTGCTGTTCATTTAAGCTCACGCAGCATTTTTTTTAACATAACACTTCCAAGCCCCTCTGCTGTGTTGCACAGTGACACGTTAGAAATAACTGGTTTTGCTCCAGATGCACTCAATCTATCACCCCCACCCTCGCCTGACTCCACCGGCTTCCCAAATCACAGAGGATACAGTTCAAAATCCTGGTCCTCACTTTCAAAGCCCTCCATAACCTTACTCCCCCTACCTCTGCAATCTCCTGACCCCCTATCACCCTGTTCGCTCCCTCCGCTCAGTGGGCTCTGGCCTGCTTCACTTCCCCTGCCTCGTTCGCCCCACCATTGGTGGGCGGGCCTTCAGCCTCTCAGCACCCACACTTGGGAACTCCATCCCGTAGTCCCTCTGCCTCGCCCCTTCCCTTGCCTCCTTCAAGACCCATCTCAAGATCCTCCTCTTCGACTGTGCCTTTGGTCACCCTCCTTTCCACCCTGCCCCTTGCCCTCCCTGATCCCAACCCCCAGCTCGGGTCCGAAACACTGATTCTCCAGTGCTATGGGACGTCCTCCCGACGTGAAAGGTGCTATACAAATGTAATTTTGTTGTTGTTGTTGTGGAGCCAAGTTGAAGGGAAGCCCTAGGCTCATGTCCTGGCTGTCTTGATGGGCATCAAACATACCCTGGGCGTGATCTCATTTGAGGGCAACATGGTGGGTCCCAGGCATTAAAAGAAAGATATAACCATTCAAATTAAAAGCTCCCAAAAAGCAAAATCCTCGCAGCCCCTTGAATAGGGGATAGAATAAAATAATGATAAAATAATCCTTGCATTTGAGATACAGTACTGCCTTTCCCATCAAAAGAACACCTCAAAGCACTTCATAGGATATATTATTAAAGTGTAGTGACTGTATTGTGCAGTCGAATGTGGAAGGCAATTTGCACACAGCAAAGTCCCACAAATAGCCATGTAGTGAATGACCAGTTTTATTTGAGGGGATTGTTGGCCAGGAGACTAGTATGCTGGCCAACAATTCCCCCCCTCCACCCAAAAAAATATATAACTGGTGAAAGGCAGATTCTCCTTTTTCGTGCACAATGCCAGAATCTTCAGGGCTGTCAATCACTAAAACACAGTCTTAGTAACTCCTAGTTTTGGAGCATTACATTGACAGCGCCACTAGCAGTTGTGCAAGGGTTACAAATGATGATGGTACCAAGTGATGTATTCCCATACGTCCACCCATCAGCGTATTTTAACAGTTGAGGATCTTTCTATCAAAGCTCCTGTGAGAAACCATGTTCCAGAAATGTGAAGCATAAAAGCAAGGCTCAGAGGAGGCCGTTCTGCTCTGTATGCTCCAGGTAGTCAATTTGTTAATGTCAGCCAATCTACCACTGCATTCAATTTGTTAAATATTCTCCCTGTGCTCTTAGAAATAAACGTAATACAATTTCAACTTACAAATAACGTTACATTATAAATGTAACATTTAATTATATGTGTAAAAATTGGATTGCAATTATTTCTAAGGAACGGTGTACAGGGACAGAGAGCCAAAATTCATTGTCTTAAAATGTAAGAGTGAGCAGAATTTGGGAGAATTCTTAAATCTTGCCTTTATTTGCAAATTGTTTTTCCTGCTGAATTGCAGAAAGCTGGCTTCCAAAAAGAGCCTGAATTTAAAAATTTAGCAAAAATTTTGCGTGATGCTAAATTTCACGACAATGGTCTTAAGGCTAAGACCTTAAGATGAATTTTCTGTTCGCTGAAACTGTCCCTAAGAAATAATTGCAATCCAATTTTACATTTATGATTTGATGTTATGTTCATAATTCAATGTTATTTGTAAGATGGAATTGCATTACGTTTATTTGTAAGTGCTCAGGGACGATACTGTACGGTTAGAACTAAATAATACGCTAAAACCTGGTGACATTTTGAGCCTCTGTGAGTGCCAAGCAACTTTTTTAATGTCGGGAATATCCTCAGGGTACAGGGTGTTCTCAACCGTGTCTCTATTGGTATAAGAGCTCCCAATACAAATGACATATCTGTAAGTAAGAATATGTAATTGGAAGTACATCACGCTGACTCACAGGAGATGCCTGAATATGGAACATCCACCCGATGTGAAAGGCGCTATACAAATGTAATTTTGTTAATGTTGTTGAATACACCTCTGTTTATTTAAAGAATTGTGTTTCAAAATGGTCGTGTTTTAGACCTCGATGTAATTGTTTTACTAATTGTATTGTGATGAAAGTGACAAAACTGTGCAAAAGCAGGTACACTGTGTCAGTCTGTCATTGAGCCCAGCAAAGTTGGTAGCACTCTTACCTCAGCGTGAAAAGGTTGTGAGTTCAAGCCCCACATCGGTCTCCACATCTGGACTTAAAACCCATAGTCTAGGCAGACACACTAGTGCAATGCTGCATTGTTGGCAGTGTTGTCCTTCGGGTGACACGTTAAACTGAGGTCTCATCTACCTGGACAGGTGGATGTTAAAGATACCACCGCAATGCTCTAAAAGAGAAGGGAGCTTCCCCTGGTACCGTAGCCAACAACTGGATAAAATTGATTATTCACTTACTGATTGTGTGCAAAATGGCTGCTGTGTTTGCCTGCAAAATACACAATCACTGAACGTTGCAGTATTTTCCATGAAACACTTTGAGATGTCCTCCTGATGTGAAGGGCACAATATAAATGTATTGTTAGACCCTTCATAAGATTGGAGCTGGGGTGATATGTTCTTTTACACTCTCCTTAATGACCCGCTGGGCTTGAGAGTAGCACATCTTCTGGTAGCAGTTAGTACTCAGTGGTGGTGGGCTAGGAGACTATGGGTTGGACTGTGCCACACCAAGCCTTTCCAGTCCAGAGGATGTCAGCCTGCAGACAGACATAGCATTGGTGTTGTACCTGAAACTGTAATATGTGGAATGGAAAGGTGATGTTCCTCTGATCTGCTGCCAGGACCCATCTGTATGAAGGTAGAAGGAAAGATTTATTGCACAAGGTGCCTGGGTTTAATTGGCCCTGTCTATATTCGCTGTTACCAATCTTACAGGCAGCTGAAGTACTTCATTTATTTGATCTGGATCAATTTACAGCACTTACATTGGCACTCCTCCGCAGAACGTTTAGCTTCTCCCTGCTTTCTGGAACACCAGCATTGCAGCTAATAAACTGTATAAGTTTACAGCATAATCTGATCAAGACCGCTCAGCTATCCTGTTAAATGAAAGACATGTGTGTTAAATACTAATTTGTTTATTCAACATGGAACTGTCAGTCTCACTGAGAGAAGCCACAAGGCTGGCTGGCACGCACAGTGGTTACTCACGAGGCTCCCTCTTGGTACTCAGTTCTCTTCTGTAGCACTCTTACCAGGCCTATCCTCCTCGCTCCCCACCCCACCCTACTTCCTGCCACTGAATAACTCCCCTCATGACGTAAAGCTGAACAATAAGAGAACAGTGTTCCAGTAAGACGTGGGACCTTCGGTGGGGACGAGATGGACACATAGGAATATAATGGTTGATTAACTTATCCATGCATGTGACCCGCATGCTAGATTTTAAGACAATTGGAGTGAAAAATGTGCCATTCCGTTCATGATTATCACTGGTGATAACTATCACATCCAAACCCATTCAATGCTCCAAGACGCTACCTTATGTGCAGGGCGTTAAGTAAATGCGCTATATCAAATCCAAGGGTCATTATCACTTAATGCTATAGGAAGGCAGTTGTAGTCTGATGGTTGCATATAGAAGGATGCTGAGCGAAACAGGTGTCCAGCTCAGTGCTTCCACTCACCTAGGGCTGACTCATGTTGCCTCTCGATGAACAATCCCATGAGTTGGGAGTATAGCGATGCTATGAATTGCCTAGCCACTGGCAAGGGTGAACACTCTGAGGAATCCTTTCTGATATTCAGATCTGTAAGCCGTGTCTCTCAGCATGGCTACAACAAGCAAAAACAATGCTATCTTCTCTTGCTAAGGTTTGATTCCCCTTCCTTATATCCCTGGGTGCCTCCCAGTGCAGCAGACACAAGCCCAAACTCAACATGAGCTGTTGTAATCTCCCACTGTATAATGGATTCACAGAGCCAGGAAGATTAAAAAGTGATCTGGACTGTACTGCAACCGTGCGTTCCCAGGGATGTGGAGTTAACATTCTGTGCCTTGCCTCAACCATCAACACAGTCGCTAGACTTTGTTACCAGCACAGATTTCGGAAAGGTGAACAAGAATAGCAAGTGAAATACTCTGGCATTAAAAAATTGTTTAAACATTCTCTTGGAAATATTTAAACAAATACTGTTTGTGGAGCATTTTGAGTAGCAAATACAATTTGTTTTTACATTTACAATTTGACACACTTTTCATGTAAAAGAAGCATCTCAAAGCGCTTTACAGAATGAGTTTAATTAGAGATGAAGTGCATATTATTACGTAGGCAAACATGATAGCTAATTTGAACCAGCAATGACCCACAAACCACAACAAGAGCAGCTAATTAATTTGATATTTTCAGATGAATTTGCATGGGGAGCGCAATATAAGGCACGAGAAATAGGAGCAAAGCTTCACAATTTTGTTTTCGTCAGTTGGGTTTCTGACACATGAAGAAATCCTTCACCAAGCATACGCAAAGCAGACTGAGAGCTCCACATATATATATATATATATATAATAATAATAATCCTTGCATTTGATATTGCGCCTTATCATGTCTTTGAAATGTCTCAAAGCGCTTCACAGAATATACTGTAAAGTGAATTGACTGTATATTTTGTGGGTGAAACGTGGCAGCCAATTGTGCACAGCAGTGTCCACACACAGTCGTGGATTGAGTGAACAATTTTCATTATATATATATCTATTTTTGAAGGAATTATTACCCCTGGAAAAGAGATCCGCCAATTGACTAACAACCGGGTTCCTACCTACTGTTAGGTAAACAGAGTAGTGTGGAGCAAGGAAACTTGCCCAATGTTTTTGTTTGCTGCAAATTGTATCCCATCTATGCATGGAATTTCTCTGTATCTGGAATGAAATGTGCACTCTCTCCCTGGAGGGTCCACCCTTACTTAAAACAAGAGCAATAAGCATGGACTGGCAAGAGCACAAGCTTGGGGACCCTAAATTGTGCCTTGGGGTACTGCTAGAGTTTAACCAGCTAAAACCGCATTGTTTGCTCTGGAGAGCACTTCTGGCAAGTATCCCCTCTGATGAGCTAGACCCACCCTACTTATTAGGGCTTTGGCTTGCAGATTAACTGAAGTCAAGTAGGAAGTCCTGCCAATGAACCTTGATAGTCTCTGTTTTCAGCAGTGCCCTGGAGTACTGCGGGCCAATTTAGCTCAGGAACTGGACTACCCAAAGTGGGTTGACTCGATTCTGACATTCTGTTTCCAAGCACATCACCGTGGAGCCACTTCAGCTTCAAGGAGCCCCTCCCCGAGGAGCACAGTAATCCTGTAACATCAAGTGGGTAGATGTCCCTTAACATCCACCTTAAATAAAAACAATTTGCAATTATATTTTACATTCACCCACAAAACATACAGTCAACAACAATAACAAACTTACATTTATAGAGTGCCTTTCACGTCAGGAGGATGTCCCAAGTCACTCCACTTTACAGCAAATCCTGTGAAGCGCTTTGAGATATCCTCCCGAGGTGAAACGTGCCATATCAAATCTAAAGGTTATTTTTATTTATTGGGAGGGCATTGATGGCTGATTGAGCTCCCCAGCTAGTGTTGGTGATGGGTTGGGGTGACATGGGAAAGAGCTGAGGAGCTAAGAAAATAAGTATGATAGCAGCAGGCTCTTAACAATTCTCCTGACTCTCCTCCCTCCTCATTTACTCTTTACACCCATTCGCATTAACGTATTGTCACGACAAGTAACCCCTCCAATTTTTCCTGGCCATTTGGCTATGTACGAAAGCAAATGGGAGGAAAGTCCCAGTAGATGGCAGTGGAGACCTTACTGAAATTCTGCAGCATGACTATGATTAAAACTAGCACTCTCCCAACAAGGCATTTAATAGAACAGCTTGTCATTTGTGTGAATATGACTTATTACAGTTATTAATGTGCAGGTGATGTTGGGTAATTTACTAAAATTCAGCTTGATTTTCAAGTTGTTGGCATTTGCTGGTGCTTGGTAATAATAGTATTTGTTCAGAACTGAAGGTGAAAGAAAGGCAGCTTTACGTTGCAAAGTGGGAATTAGTTCTTCTGACGATGGATTAGCGACTGCCTGAAACAAGGGAACATCAAAAATATTTATTCTAGGTACGATCTAAACCCTCATACCTGCATTTGTCCCCTCAAGGCTCGACTACGGAAACTCCCTCCTTGCCGGTCTCCCCAACTTTTCCCTCCACAAGCTGCAGAACATCCAGAACTCTGCTTAATTATTATGATAGGTAATATAGTAATGCAAAGATACAGGAAACTTAGTGCCTTAGAGCAGTTGGGTGAAACTTTATGCCATTAATCTGACTTCTTTGGAGTCTGACATGAAATTAAAAACATCTGAGCTCTGTAATAGCACTTTTAATTGGAGAAACATATGTATGCACACAATTCCAACATGCATTCCCACTTACAACATGCACACACAGCACATCCATAGATTACACCCATGCACAAACATGGGTCTAATCTATGTTTTGCACATACATGGATCAGAAACATAAACATACATGCATATTCACACATGTAAACATAATTATACACAACTCATATACTCCTATACATAGACTTACACATGCATATGCATTACACTCACACTAAACATGCACAGCAGTCCACATACATAGAATCATAGAATCATAGAACCATACAGCACAAAAAAAGGCCATTCGGCCCATCGAGTTTGCGCCGGCTCTTTGAAAAGCGCAAAAAAAAGCACAACTTCCACCCCCAGTTTATGGCTCAGTTCCAATAATAAATGTCCTCTATTAAAAATATAGGAATATAGTGGCCCCTCATTTAGTTTAACTAAAGGGATTGCTTAATGCTAAAATTGCGAATAGACAGAAAGTCCTGCAGACGTAAGGATAAATCAGGGTCCCAATGGGAATACTGAATATACACTGTTCACTGCTCTCAGAGACTCAGCAGCTTCCCATCAGGGTACTGCTGTTTGCACAAGAAAAAACATTCAACTCAGTGAAATAGTGGAATATGAATCTGGTGACTTGTAGTTATAATAGAGAGATTCGGATTCACCCAATTTGATCTCATCCTTCTAGAATAACTAACCTACCAACATTGGACCTTTGGAGGATAGTCATTGTAAGTGGATGTGCTGCCTTTCCTTGTGTCATGAAGGTGCTGACTCAAACTTGGCTATAATGGCTAGGACTCTAACCATTTACTGCTACCTAACTCGTGACAGTTTTTCATGTGTGAACCCAACAGACAGAATACCCTGTGAGGACAATCACTGGCAGTATAACGCTTCCTACTATTTTGCTGATTTTTTAAAATTGTTCATAACTATAGCATATCAGGATGAAACCTTGGGCAAGTTTCCTTACTCCACGTGTCTGATAATAATCCCTCAAGAAAAAAAACAATAATAAATAGGTTGCTTCAATCCACGACTGTTTGTAGGACACTGCTGTGCACAATTGGCTGCCACGTTTTGCCCACAAATATACAGTCAATTCACTTTACAGTATATTCTGTGAAGCGCTTTGAGATGTCTAGAAGACGTGAAAAGCGCTATATCAAATGCAAGGATTATTATTATTATTATTAACCTGTTTTATTAAATTAGTCTCGACCACCCTTCCTGGTAACCTGTTCCAGTTGTTAATTACCCACTGAGTAAAGAAATACTTCCTGGTGTCTGTCCTGAAATTTCCCTTTGCAACCTTGAAATTGTTCCTCTTGTTCTGTTGCCTCAGTGCATTGAAAAGTTTATTTTCTCAATCCCATTTAAAAGCTTATGTTAGTTCCTAGTGCCCCGTCATGTGTTGTTATAGGGTGAGGATGGTGGGGAAGAGAGGCCAAAGAGAGCCAGTGATCATTTCATATTATTACTCAATGTTTTGAGCCCTGTCCACCCCTTCCAGTCTGCCATTGGACTTGCAGAGATTGGACAACAGGTACTTTTGCATCAGGAGGAAATCAAAATGAGTCACAACATTTGCTGTAAAGCATGGTGACTGTATGTTTCAGAAATGAATGCAGGAACCAATTTGGCACAATAGCTCACAAACAGCTATGAAATGAATGTCCAATTTTATTGAGGAGATTGTTGGCCAGGACACTGGGAGAAACTCCCTTTTCTTTCTGAATTCGCCCATAGGATCTTTAATGTCCATCTGAAGAGGCAGATGGGACCTTGCTTTAACAACAACAACTTGTCTTTATAGAGCGCACTTCACATAGGATAACATCTTGGAGTGCATTAATGTCTTATCCAAAGGACAGCACCTCTGAAGATACAGCTCTCTCCCAGCACTGCATTGGAGTTCCGGGACGCTACCCCATGTGAAGAGCATTATATAAATTCAAGTTGCTGTTGTTGGAGTGTATAAACCTGAATTATCTGAGTTCAAAGGCCCAATGTTAAGCTCGAACCCACAACCAGCTGACTCAGAGGCGAGAGTGCTGCCAACTGAGCCAGGCTGACACCTAAGAGTCACAGTACAGCTTTCACTGGATGCAAACATTTCCTCCCATCCAGAGGTTTGAGAGGATTGATGTGTGATACGTGTAGTATGAATTGATAGATGAAAGGATTATGCTTCCTCAGTTCTCTGAGGCAAGTGCTAACAACTTTGGGATTGGAACATTTTTCACTCTGTTTCTGTGATGTACGTTAACCTCCAACCTTAGAAGAGTACATTTGAGAGATGTGATTGCTGAATTAAGCACTACACTTGGACTGGTTTATACCAGTGAGTCATATCCATGGGGAGCCTGAGGAGCCTGCCAGCACTCCACCTCCATAGCACTTGCTTAAAATATTTGTAATTATAGCAGTACTTAATTGCTAATGGTAATTTGTGCCATCCTCCTTTTTCACATCAGTAATTCCCAATTCCCAGGATGTGGCCATGCATTCTCCATTCTTGTTCTGATGAATCAAATGTGGTGCCATGACCATATCACAGCTGCCTCAGTAACACAGGTCGTCCAAGTTTTGGGTGGCTGAAGCAGACCACAAGGACACCACAAGGGAAAGGTGACATATATGGGATTTCCTGGAGGGAGGCACACTTTACCTCTCAGGCGTGGGGGGCAGTGGGAAACTGGCTCTATGTGGAGCTGGCAACAAGGCAACATGCTTGGCATCAGAATGTTGGAATTGAGTGGTGGTATCACTAGTCTGGTTCTTGAGCCAAGCGGGTCCACAGTACTCTTGATGAGAGACTAGTCTGCCTGGCTTGGCAGCAGGACATGGAGGGGCAGAACAGTCAC
Organism: Callorhinchus milii; assembly: GCF_018977255.1. Taxonomy (NCBI): domain Eukaryota; kingdom Metazoa; phylum Chordata; class Chondrichthyes; order Chimaeriformes; family Callorhinchidae; genus Callorhinchus; species Callorhinchus milii. Next base: position 29,263,583 of record NW_024704742.1, on the reverse strand, counting down.
TGGGAGCAGTAATTCTTTCCACTCAGCTCCTGTTAACCATGAAATCTGATGCCCTGATGGGGTGGTCCTGACTGGATAAGCAACAGGAAGCTCACCAGATTGTGCCTTCAATGGGAAGCTATGCAGTTTTAGCTGGTTGAACTCCAGTGGTCACTAATGCACACAGTCAGGGTCCCCAACTCTTGGCTTTTGCCAACCTATGCCTAATACTCTCCAGAATTAGGTGAATAGAATGTGTCCCTTCAGGGAGAGAATGCTCATTCCATTCCCAACACAGGGACATTTCTATGGGAAGGTGGCATACATATGTGGTGCTATTTTAAAAAAGAAAGTTTTTCTTGATATATTGGGCAACAATTGCCCAGATAAAATTGATCATTCACTTCATGGCTGTTTGTGGGACATTGATGTGTGCTAATTGGCTGCTGCATTTGCCAACACAATACACAGTAACTACACTTTACTGCATGTTTTCAGTCGTGTTGTAAAGCCTCTGAAGTATTCTTTAATAAGGTGATAAGGAGCTATATCAAATACAAGGATTATTGTTAACTTTATTTTTGATGAGCTGGAGCACAGACGCATTCAATCTGAATTGAGGTTGAATATTATTTGTCACACGATTGAAAGCGTGTGATTTATTTCTGTGCTTTTTTGGTCTGTTTTGAGGTGAGTGCTGAGAACCCTGGTTACCTGAACACTTGAGTGAGTAAGGACTCAATGCTCTGAATAGCTTTTTTCTTGTCCGTTAATTGATGTTTTTATGAGGCTGGATTGTTTACATTTGCAGAGTAACACATGATAATAAAAGACACATGGCGAAAACTGGGAACTATCAGCAATCTTGGGATTTCCTCAGCATGACGGGATGTAAGAATGTTGGTGGAAATACAAAGACTGCGAAAATTGTAAAAATAAGCAGCTTTTTTGGCATGTGGGGTGAGTACGTGAACCAAATGATCTGTGACTAATACAGTCTGTTGAAATTCTGTACTTTAGATAATCACAAATAAGCCCTGATCCAGCGCATCTGGGTGGGGAGGGAGGTCAAAGCTAAGGGCTGGCATGTTTGTGTGAGGAGTGATGGTTACTATATATTTGTTTAATGGATGTTAAAGATCCCCTTGACCCTATTTGAAAACAGAAGGGAGTTTCTCTGCTCTGCAACCCCCCCCCCCACCCCCCGCCGATAAATTAATCGTTCACCTCATGGCTGTTCGTGGGACCTTGGCTGGTGCAAATGGCTGTCACGTTTGCCAATGAAAACTACACTTGACAGAAAATACCTGCAAAGCAATTTGAGATGTTTTGACACGAAAGATGTTATAACCATGAGAGTTCTTTCTTTATAACGCATAAGTGAATCCTTGAGTTAAACTAAAAAGACAATATGCCAATGAAATCGTACTTGTTAACTGGGCAAATCAGAGCAACCAAAATGCCCTTCAATAACCTTGTGCATGTGGCAGATAGAAGAAAGTGCTGTCATGAACATGTCAATATCACATAATTTCATCAGTGTGTCATGGGTACTATTTATACTGTCGTGCTTGAATGGCACAATCGAAATGTAATATTGGGGGAAAAAGCTGCCACATTGTAAACTGGCAGCTTTTTGTTTTTTTGTCCAGTGAAAACCCTGTGAGTCACATCAAACATGGAAGATGTAGCCTCTGAGAAGATCTCACTTACAACTTTCACAGTTTTATTTGCCCTAAGTGCAGTTGCTTGGAATATGCATGAAAATATCATATAGTGAAATTGTGAAAGAAAATAGGAAACTGCACCCATGTGGACTACAAACACTATCAGAAGTCAGATGTCATGGTGCTTGGCAGTGACCTTGATGGGACTTTCACGTTCCACCTGCATTACATGTAGATACCCTGCTTTTCTTACATTATGACCTTTCTGCTTGAACTTCTGTCATTGAACTGTATGCTGAGTGCAAATGTTTCTGACTGTTCTTGATGTGATGCATATTAAAAGTTTCCTTCGTAAGCCAAATATGTGCCAAGACGGTACGAGGAATTTCTTGTGCTTGCTTAAAGGCACAATTTTGTATGCCTGAAATAATTCCAAGTTTCCCGGTGCTATTTTCTACATCAGCATTTAACCCCTGTTTCAGATGGCTGTCCTCATTTTAATCTACTCGTCCTATTCTCTCACTTTCAGCTCCTCTACCTATCTATTTGCACTTTATTCTCATCCAAATCTCAGCCAAATTGCACATTACCGTGGGTCCAAATGATTAGATACATGGTGCTTTGATAGTTTAGATGCTGTCCACAACCTGATTTGGAAAGAGAACCACTTTGTGCTTCTGGCCAACCTATAAAAATGAAAACCAGTTTAGGAGCTTATACCTATCTGATACCAACAAATGCAGAGGTAGTTGGAAAAATCTGTCAGACATCCTACTGCAGTCTACCTTATCCCTAATTGCACTGTCTGAGTATCCATATCTACACAATATCACTGTTGATTTTCTGTATTAATGACTAGAACTTATACTAGCCATTAGCACTGGAATAGATTGTGTGTGTGATCTTGTGTGTGTGTGTGGGGGGGGGGTGGTGATGACACTGCAATGTTTCACAGTAGATTCCATGTTTATCACATTGAATCTGCTCTGAAACATTGCATTTTTCATTCCATGGATTTCTTTTGTTGTCGTCTGTATTATTTTCCTCCCACTTGAGGGGCACTGTTCATTTCACACACTATAACCAATTATTAGTCACATGTACATCCATAATTTAAAAGCGTGTGATTTATCCCAATTGCTTCTTTTTTTTATGACACATTCAGAAAACCATCACCATGCTTAAGAGGATCCAAACCAATCTGGGAATTCCATTCATCCCCACCTACACATGGAAATTCCTGAGATATTTCTTATCTGCTTGAGGTCAGAACAGTGCAGGAAAACTGAATACTTCACACTTTCCTTTGGCTTGCACGTTCACAGGTTTCCAGAAGTGCAAAGCAGTGAATGAGACTAATGTCTCAGCCATCTCTCTTGGGATCCTCCCTTAATGTCACCTGAAATGTTACCACCTCCAGTGTTATTGAGTCTGGCAGTGCAAGGTGAAGGTTGCAGTTGCTGTAAAAGCACATCATTAAGACTGATGTTTCAGTGCCAGAACAAACTGCGGGTGGGCAAATCTAAACCAAGCCACACAGACATTGCTGCTTCCAGATGACGTTTTCCTTTGTTCCAGAAAGAAAAAGAAGTTGAAATGTCCTTAAACAACAACGACAAGATTACATTTGTATAGCGTGAACGTCGGGAGGACGTCCCAAGATGCTGGACAGTGTACAGCATTTCAGATCCGAGCTGGGGTCAGGGGGAGAGAAGGAAGTGGAGGGGAAGGGGGATGACCGATGGCATGGTTGAAGAGGGGGATTTTGAGGCGGGACTTGAAGGAGGCTAAGGAGGGGGCGAGGCGGAGTGATTGGGGGATGGAATTCCAGAGGTTGGGAGCAGAGTGGCTGGAGGCTTTCCCACTAATGGTGGGCCAGGTGGGTCGGGGGATGTGGAGCAGGCCAGAGCCGGCTGAGCGGAGGGAGCGGGCGGGTTGGTAGGGAGATAGGAGTTTGCAGAGGTAGGGTGAGGCGAGGCCATAGAGGCCAGGATCTTAAACTGGATCCTCTGAAGTATAGGAAGCCAATGTAAAGTCAGTGAAGTGATTGGCATTCCAGCATCTTGGGAGCCAGCATTCCCGAAATATTAGGGGCAAAAAAAATAAAATGATACCAAGAAAAGAGAAGGAACTGGGATAAGAGAAAATGGTTCCAGTAGTGCAGTTTGCCCAACATAGCTTGGTTGACCGAATGGCCTCCTTCTGGATTATGATTTCCCATACTATAAGTCAAATCGCCCACAAAATACACAGTAAATACACTTTATAGTATATTCTGTGAAGCGCTTTGAGACATATCGAAGACATGATAAGGCGCTATATCAAATGCAAGGATTATTATTATTATTAATATGATTAGTTCCAAGGAATTGATATTCACAAGTCTGTTGGGGCCTATTCTCACTTTCAATCTCTTTATCATTGGAAAGTGCAAAGGGTAAGCATCTAATTGATTCCATCAGTTAAGTAGCGTTATTTATGACAAACAGTTCTTTTGAAGTGAATTCTCTGAGAGGATTACACCAGTTACGTAATGGATCTGTTTGCGAACGTCACTTTGTCATTTACTTTGAATTGAGTGCTGTTGTAAACGCAATGTCTTTTGGAAGCTTCTCAGCAATTACAGCAGGTACACACAGATTCCAACTAACTAACTCTGAAATTTCCATGTGTTGGTGGGATGATTGGAATTCTCAGTTTGGTTTAGATATTCTTAAGCATGGTGATGGGTTTTCCATGTGTTATTACCTTTGTGTATATTGCATGTAAATAATAATAATAATAATAATCCTTGCATTTGATATAGCGCTTTTCACGTCGGGAGGACGTCCCAAAGTGCTTCACAGAACACACTGTAAAGTGAATTGACTGTATATTTGTGGGCGAACGCGGCAGCCAATTGCGCACAGCAATGTCCCACAAACAGTCGTAGATTGAAAATGACAATTTATTATTGTTTTTGGTTTTGGAGGGATTATTATTAGGCTCTGTGTGGAGTAAGGAAACTTGCCCAAGGTTTCGCCCTCTGCCTGGAACTGAACTCAGGTCTCTCACTTGCAAAGCGAGTGCTCTAACCACTGAGCTACAGGACTCCACAATTATCGTGACTCTATGATATTTAGGTATTGGCCTGGCTCAGTTGGTATTAACCTAGCTCTCACCTCTAAGTCAGAAAGTAGTGAATTCAAGTCTCATATTGGGACTTTGATATTTTCAAAGTCTAAACTCATATAGTCCAGGCTGACATTCCATTGAATTTCTGGGGTGTGTTTCATTGTTGGAGGTGCCATCCTTTGGATGAGATGTCAAGCTGAGGTCCTATCATTGCTTTTGCCATCTGTGGACAGGTGTGCTTCAGTGTTGCTGCATGGCTCATCTCAATCGGATAAATTCACAATTGGCTCAGCCGCCCCCCCAAAATGTATCCTACCGCTTCAACTTTTCTTCCAGTTTGGGCAAATGGGATGTTGCGGCTGAAGAGGGGCACTGCTGTGATATGAGGTAAAGTGAGTGCAGCAGTCAATGGGTTGAGTGAGCAGGAGTTGAATCCAGTGTCGACACACACACACACACACACACACACACACGTGACTCTGCAGTATTCAGTGAAGGATGGATGTCGAGGTGAAACGTGGCTCAGCTCAGCGCCCCCAAAGATAATTTTCACTCTCCGAGTATGGCCTCCAGGATGACCTAAAATAAAATCCAGCACTATTGTAGCTGTTCTATAGCTTCTCTGTTCTGGAGACAAGCGACTAACTCACTCCATCATCTCTGAACTATTAAACAGTACAAAAGAGCTCCCCGAGGACCAGTTAACAATCCAGGACTCCATACATAGTCAGTCTAAGAACAATAAACGTGATGCTCCATTTGGGAACAGGTTATGTAACGATCACATTTGTGCAGTCTCAGTCTTTTAAATGGAAATGCAAAATGCTTTTGGGAAAGCTGTGAGAATATTTGCTGTCTTAAAGCCACAGCGCTCCACAGTTGTGTCATTATTACATTCTCCCAGTACAATCACAGCCTAAAGAAGCCGACTCCTCAACTCACCGTTCATGGGATCCAAGGAATGTACAGCGCCATCACGGCCCATTTGGTTGGTCCCGAAATAAAATAATCATATGCTACAATATGAAGATATTTAAGATTTTGGTGTTCCCAATAAATGCTTGTGATGCCAAATCTGGGGAGCGGAGAATTGGATCTCTGTTACTCAGAGAGTGAAAATCCTAAAGTAATATTAATAATAATCCTCGCATTTGATATTATCACATTGTTGCAACATCGCAAAGTGCTTCACAGAATATACTGTAAAGTGAATTGACTCTAAACTTTGTTGGCGAAAATTAAAATGTAATTAATGCAGATTCAGATGTCAATTGCTGCATACTTTTGCCTATAAAAGACATAGTTGCCTAAAATTTACAATAAAACACCATGAAGCATTTTGACACATCTTCTCTATGTGGGCGAAATTTGACAGCCAATTGTGCACAGCAGTATCCCACAAACAGTTGTGAAATGAGTGACCAATTTTTTTTGTTGGGAGGGATTATTATCCCTGGAAAGAGATCCACCAATCGACTAACAACTGGGTTCCTACTTACTGAATTAACAATTCAACAGCACACCAAAGAACACAACACACCACAGAACACACCACACCACAGAACACAACACACCACAGCACACAACACACCACAGCACACAGCACACCACAGAACACAACACGCCACAGCACACAACACACCACAGCACACAGCACACCACAGCACACAGCACACCACAGCACACAGCACACCACAGCACACAGCACACCACAGCACACAGCACACATCACACAGCACACCACAGCACACAGCACACCACAGCTCACAACACACCACAGCACACAACACACCACAGCACACAACACACCACAGCACACAGCACACCACAGCACACAGCACACCACAGCACACACCACAGCACACAACACACCACAGCACACAACACACACAACACACCACAGCACACAGCACACCACAGCACACAGCACACCACAGCACACAACACACCACAGCACACAACACACCACAGCACACAACACACCACAGAACACAACACAGCACACCACAGAACACAACACACCACAGCACACAGCACACCACAGCACACAGCACACCACAGCACACAGCACACATCACACAGCACACCACAGCACACAGCACACCAAAGAACACAACACACCACAGCTCACAACACACCACAGCTCACAACACACCATAGCACACAACACACCACAGCACACAACACACCACAGCACACAACACACCACATCACACAGCACACCAAAGAACACAACACACCACAGCTCACAACACACCACAGCTCACAACACACCACAGCACACAACACACCACAGCACACAACACACCATAGCTCACAACAAACCACAGCACACAGCACACCACAGCGCACAACACACCACAGAAAGCAACACACCACAGCTCACAACACACAACAGCTCACAGGACAGAACAGCACACAGGACAGAACAGCACACAACACACCACAGCTCACAACACACTACAGAACACAATACACCGCAGTGCACAACACACCAGAGCGCACAACACACCACAGCTCACAACACACCACAGCACACAGCTGAGAACAGCTCACAACACACAACACACCACAGTGCACAACACACTAGAGCGCACAACAAACCACAGTACACAGCACACCATAGCACACAGCACACCACAGCACACAACACACCACAGAAAACAACGCACCACAGCTCACAACGCACCACAGCTCACAACACACCACAGCACACAACACACCACAGCACACAGCACAGAACAGCTCACAACACACAACACACCACAGCTCACAACACACTACAGAACACAACACACCACAGTGCACAACACACCAGAGCGCACAACACACCACAGCTCACAATACACCACAGAACACAACACAGCACACAACACACCACAGCACACAACACAGGCAGGAATTCACAGATCACAGTCTAGGCTGACACTCCAGTACAGTTACGTGCTCTGGGATCCTACTCCGAATGAAGGGCGCTATATAAATGGAAGCTGTTGCAGTACAATGTCAGGAAGCGACTGCTTTTTTGGAGATGCCGTCTTTTGAATGAGATGTTAAATTGAGGTCTTGTCTTTCTGTTCCGGTGGGCGACAAAGATCCAGGGAAACAATTCAGAAAGAAAGAGAGGGTGACCAACAATCCTCCAGATAAAATTGGTAATCTATTTTATGGCTGATTACAGTGCGTAGATTGTCTGCTGTGTTCACGTACAAATACAGTTCGCTTTCAAATGCAATCCACTTTACAGGAAACTCAGTGAAGCGCTTTGAGATGTTTTGAGTCATTATTTATCAGATAGGACACGCTGGAGACATGTGGTGATTAATTCAACTGCAAGGATTATTATTATTTTTCTCATCAACCTGGTTGGCCACAAATATCTATTGATCAAAAACAATTAACACTGATATTTTTCAAGAAATAAAAATGCAATAAACATGTATCATATTTTACCTGGCTCACATTCACTAATATACTGATTGTATGTGAAATCGGGCAACTCGAATTCTGATCATCAGGAAGTTTGCACATTAACCAGGTAAGGTAACTAAAATTAATAAGAGTGCCTCTGGAGAATAAGTCACGTGAATGCAGCTCTGTATACTAATTGATGGCTTCCCATCACAGGGGAGAATAGAGTTTGAGATCCTGGTCCTCACCTTTAAAGCCCTCCATAGTCTTGCTTCCCCCTACCTCTGTGATCTCCTGACCCCCTACCATCCTGCTCGCTCCCTCTGCTCAGAGGGCTCCGGCCTGATTCACGTCCTCCGCCTCGCCCTCCCCACCATTGGTGAGCAGGCCTTGTACCACTCTGCCCCCACCCTCTGGAATTCCATCCCGCAGTCCCTCCACCTTGCCCCCTCCCTTGCCTCCTTCAAGACGCATCTCAAGACCCTCCTCTTCGATCGTGCTTTTGATCACCTTGGTTTCCCCCCTACCCTCCACCCTCCCCAATCCTGACACCTAGCTCTGGTCCAAAACACTGTCTGTCCAGCGTCTTGGGATGTCCTTCTGACGTGAAAGATGTGAAAAAAATGTGGTCACTCAATCCACGGCTGTTTGTGGGACACTGCTGTGTGCAATTGGCTGCTGCGTCTCGCCCACAAGATACAGTCTCTCCACTTTACAGTAGATCCTGTAAAACACTTTGAAATATCTCGACGATGTGATAAGGCACTATATAAAATGCAAAGATTATTTATAAGGAATATTATTAATGTACCAGACGTAGGTTGTGATTGATTTATGAGGGAGTGTAACAGGGGGATAAACCTTGTCACTGCCTTTTATGTTTATTGCTGCTCAATCTAATTGTAAAGGGAGCTAACAAAGGTTGGCACCAGCCCTAAGTAATAATTAAGCACTAGTATAAAGCTAGGGGGCTTGGGAGTGTAAGAATATGGAGAGGTTGGATGTTACAGAGTTAAAGTTTCCTTGTTAAAATAAGTTTTGTTCAAAGAAGTTAGAACTATTGTGCAAGTTTTTTTTTGGGTGTGACCCTCCTACAGGGAGTTTGAATCCCTCTTATTCCTACTGCAGCATGAACAGGATGGTAAATCCTCAATGTTACACTGGATTGTGAAAATGGCCTAACAAGAACAGCAAGCCTTGTTTGTGAGTGAAATGAAAGCCTGCTTCTGCCCAGGTTGGTAATAAATTACTTATTTTATTGCTGTTTTAGAAAATAGTGAGATGTTTTCACTTTATTATTTTCAGATGTACAGTTCTGTGCCATCTGGCACTTGTACAAGTAACACAGATTGGGGATGAGAGAGGAGAGTGAATTTTCCACAATGGATTTTTCAAGTTAAATCCATTTTCAACAGGAACATTAAAATGCCATGTATCACAGTTGTTCAGGATGCAGTTGTTTTCAAAGAAAAATCATCCAATTTGCTGTGTAGGAGAGACTGATGATGCTTTTAGTTTTTGGCACTGTTATTTGGGTAGCTGCAGGTATTGCTGGTCCTGAGATTGTACGCAATGCTGGTCTTGTATCTATCTGTCCTTAATTTCTTTTGTACTGACTCGTTGTGAGACCGGGGATCAATCCAGTTGGCAAGAAAGTGACAGTGCAGGGACTTGAGTTGATGTGAATGTAAGAGACTGATTTCTTTGGAAGGTGCTCCAGCCTGGTCCAATTAGGATCAACTAGTCTTTTGTTTCTTGTTTAACCTAAGCAGAATGCCTCTGAATAAATTGACTCTGCACTCCTGCAAGGCTGATCAATTTGTTTAGAGAATGGTGCAATATGCTTGGGCTTCTCTTTTGCGGAAGCACCTTCAGGCTGACCTTATAAAGCAAGCGGTAGCCCCAGCCGATAATGGTTGGGTGACAAGTTGAGCTCTTGGTCACTTTCAGAAATGGTGAGGACTGAACATGAGCTCAAGGTCTCGTACCTTGCCAGTATTAAGCATGTCAATATTTTCAGGCTAGGGGACGATGAGTGTGGAGCATGACTCCGGAGCAGGAGTGTGTCGTTTACTAACCCTTAATACAAAATGGAAACATTAGTTCAGAATTGAAAAGGGATCAGGCCTGCAAAAAACTCCATGCTCAAGCTTGTTTGCAACAACTCTACAGTCATTGGTGGCATGCAATTCCAGCTTTACTCCATTAATGTAGCATTTCAGAGTATTGAAAATCAATCAAATTCCTAACTACAGTCTTTAATTTTGAAGTTTTTTTGTGTTATTTTAAGAACTACGGAACGTAGTACATAATCTTCCCCTTCATACCTCTGAATGCTTTTGTGTTCCTTATTGTATATTGTAATCATTTCTGTCATTGTCTCCTGGAACCCCCTTCACTGTACAGTGTTAATATGTGGTGGTGTCTGTGTAAGTGGGGTTATCATGTGTCTACCATGAAATAGATAAAATGGTGCGAGCTCTGGTCTCTCACTCAGTGGTCTGTTATTTAGCCCCATTAACACCCAGAATAATCTTTCATTCCAATGTTTATCTTTCCCGACACATGCCTTTTTGAACGCATTTTAATAATTCCATTTATTCATTCTCCCTTGCCTGAACTCTTCGGGTGATATGGCACATGTAAATTTTGCTTAATTCCCAAACTATGAGTCACTTCTTGTATTGTCAGCTATAAGATTCTAATATTTTCATTACCCCATTTTGTGGTTTGACTACCTCATCCTTTACCTTCAGCATCGCCTGTGATTTTCCAAGGCTATGTGAATGCATACCTGGTCGTGTGATCCATGTAAACAAGCAAATGTTGATAATCTCTGGCTGTTTTAGGTAAGGGTCCCACAAAATCAACATAGACCCTCTTCCATGATTGTCCCATAATCACATACTCTGAAATTATACTTTTAGGTATATTGTTTGGATTAATTTGGATGCATTGTATGCAATTTGCAATGTATGCTTTTATTTCCATGTCAATTTCAGGCCACCCCATTACGCTCTTAAATTATGCTTGGTTCCTTTCATGCCATTACTTGTTTTGGAGGCATCAGTTGATTTGCTTGCTCTTTTTGCTAAACCAACTTTGGGTTCTCCACCAAGAGCTTTTTACCCATGTCCCACTGTGGGAGGTTACTCATTTTGTTTGACTCCAAGAGGGTCCCTTTGGCCTCTAACAGATCATCCAGAACTCTGCAGCCCATGTTCTTTCCCGCACCAGGCTCCGTGACCCTATCACCCCTATCCTCGCCGAACTCCACTGGCTTCCCATCACACAGAGGATACAGTTCAAGATCCTGGTCCTTGCCTTCAAAGCCCTCCACGGTCTTGCTCCCCCCCTTACCTCTCCAACCTCCTAACCCCCTACCACTCTGTTCGCTCTCTCCGCTCGCCTTGCTCACCCCACTATTGGCGGGCAAGCCTTCTGCTACTCTGCCCCCACCCTCTGGAACACCATCCTGCAGTCCCTCTGTCTCGCTCCCTCCTTTGCCACCTTCAAGACCCATCTCAAGATCCTCCTCTTTGACCGTGCTTTTGATCTCCCTGCTTCCTCCCCCACGCCTACCCCCAGCTCGGGTCCGTAACTCTGTCTGTCCAGGGCCTTGGGATGTCCTCCTGATGTGAAAGGCACTTTACAAATGTGATTTTGTTGTTGTAGTATAATCCTGTGGTCCTGAGTGCTATTTTGTGGACTGCTCACATGTCAAGTTATGTACTCCACTACTGCGCAGCAGAAATTAGATACATCAGTGGTGATGGAGGGTATTAACGGAAGAACAATGCTGTTCTAAGAAATTAATTTTTTAATTAAATTTTATTTAAAATCTGTTTTTAAAAAAATGCTGGTGTATTTGGGGTGTGGTCCGACAACCATAAATAAATAATCCTTTCATCGACGAAAGGACCTTTCATGTCAGGATGACTTCTCAAATCACTCCACAGTATTATATGGTAAAGAGGAGTGATTCCGCTTTGTCTGCGGACACGGCAGTCAATTTCACGCACAACAATGTCCCACAAACACTATGAAATCAATAGCCAATTTTATAGGAGAGATTGTTGACCACAACAGTGGGAGAAACTCCCCTCTCTTTTTGAAATGCCATGGGGTCTTGAACACGTGGATGAACAGGCAGATGCAACCATAGTTTGACATCTGAATCAAAGTTTTGCATCTCCAAAAGTGAGGTGTTCCCTCCAGCACTATACTGGGTTGTCAGCTAGACTGTGGCACCATCATACAGGAGTGTGGAAAAGCACCACTGAATGATTGTTCCAATTTCCTCTCCCTCCTTGCAAGTAGTGCAATGGAGGTCATTCAGCATAGAAACTGAACTGTGCCACATTGTTCTTACTCTATGTCTCTACATGGAAGGAAAACAAAATAATTGGAGCACATCTGATTGTATTTTGGTTTCATCTTAGAAGTGGGAAGGGTTACATATCTTGTGTCAAAAAACCCCAAGCAAAAATCAAAAATGTGTGCTGTAACCGAGGTATTCGTTGCCAATAGTGATATTTTATAGGACTGGGATAATGTCAGTTGCTGCTCTAAAGTGAACTTTGGAAGCATTTTCTGAATACTTCAACATTTTGAAGGAAACCGGATGTCACAAGACTTTTTCATAACTCATCATTATCGTGCTTTATTAATCCTTTTATTCCACCCTGTATCCCTACTGTACAAAACTCTGTACAACCTGTCTGCCAGGCTCCACTGGCTCCCTATTGCAGAACAAATCGTTTTCAAGATCCTCGCATTTACTATCATTTCTTGCTCTGGCATTTCTCTATCTCTCTGACCTGCTCATACACTCCTTTGCTCAGCCCGATCTAGCCTTCTGCTTGGCCCTTGTCCCCTCTGCTCCACCTCAATCCCTCCACCTTACTCCTCCTTGCTGTTTTCAGCTTACACCTGAAGACCTTCTTTGACCAAGCTTGCAGTCACCTCCTCCCTTCCATCTGGCTCGGCATTGGGCTCCATCACTGTTAAGTGCTCTGAGATACTAAGCCAAGTAATGCTACCTTGGGTGCTATATAAATGCAAGTTGTTGCTGTTATTCCCCTCTTCTCGAAAAAGACAAAAATGGTAAAATTTTATGGTGTTCACATTTAATTAGCCTCAGTGTTTTTATCACTGAAATTCACACAATTTAGTGTGAAACTAAACATCCCAAGATTCATACTAAACAAACCTCTGTGAAAATTATGTTTAAATTCCTATTTTTAAAATTGTTTATAATTATTCCAGATGACAGCCTGGCTCAGTTGGTAGCACTCTATCACCTCTGAGTCAGACGTTTGTGGGATTAAATCCCATGTTTTAAATGCTCACACACGTATTCAAATCCCTTCACTCTAGCACCTCCCTACCTCTCCGACTTCCTCACTTCCCAATCCACCACCTGTCGCCTCCACTTGACTAGCACCAGCCTCCTGCTCGTCCCTCACACCCCACCATCGGAAGTCGTACTTTCAGCCACTTGCCCTGAAACTCTGGAACACTCCCTCAATCCCTCCGCCTTGGCCCCTCTCTCCCCTGTTTCAAGTCCCACCTGAAAATCTTCCTCTTCAACCATGCTTACGGCCACCTCCCCTGGCTCGGAGTCAGGCTCCACCAATGTTAAGTGCTCTGAGATACTATCCTGCATTGAGGGCACTACATAAATGCAAGTTGGTGGTAGTGTTGTATGTCTGGATTTTGAGCTCATGCTCTTGGCTGACACTCCAATACACTACTGGGGGCAGCGCTGCATTGTTAGAGCTCTGCATCCTTCAGATGAAATGTTAATATTGAGATCCTGACTGCTTGTTCAAGTGTATCCCATAGCACTATTCAAAAAGAAAAGGAAGTTTCTCCTGGTATCCTAGCCAACATCTCCCAAATAATAATCCTAGCATTTGTTATTGCACCTTTCACATCGTCAAAGACATCTGAAAGCACTTTATGGAATGAACTGTAAAGTGAATTTTGTGGGGGAAACTGGTCATTCACTCGATGGCTGTTTGTGGGACATTGCTGTGCATGTATTGGTTGTGGTGATCACCTACAAACACATTACATTAAGCCTAAGCACTCTGGGATATTATCCTACGTAAGGGGTGCTATACAAATGTATGTTGTGAAGTGATGCCTTGTTGAGGAAGGTGCAGCATCAAATGCAAATATTGTTGTTTGTTACTTTCTTGCCATCTTATGTGCCCTTGCGTTAGAAAACAGGGCAACCAGATATTGAGCTGGTTTCAGTTTTGTTTCTGAACTGGTTGCTTGGAGGCGAATGAAAGTATCCAAGTCTGTTTCATCTGGTGATAATTTCCTTGTGCGATGTAAAAAGCGATCAGCCTGATAAGAACACATAACCTGATAAGAGTATATAAACAACAAGGGAGAGCATGATAAAAGAATACAAAAAGGTCAGGAAAATAGTTAAAAAAAACAATTAAAAAGGCAAAGAGGAATTATTAAATTATCAAGAAGTATAAAAAGAAAGAGTAAAATATTCCACAGACATAAATAACAAAAGAAAAATCTAAATAGGAATAGGGCCACTAAGGGATGGACAAGATAAGCTTACAGGCTGTGACAGTGAAATGGCAGAAATATTAAATAATTACTCTGCCTCAGTATTCACCAGAGACGGGTGGACATGACAGTAGTAGAAGAGATCGAAAATAATATAAAAACATTTAAGGTACAAAGGGGATAGATAATTGAAAAACTAACTAAACTCAGAGAGGATCAAACCTCTGGTCCAGATGGATTGCATCCGCATATATTAAAAGAATCGAGGGAAGAGATAGCAGAGGCACTATCGCACATATATAATAACTCATTAGAAAAGGGAGTAGTGCCAGAGGACTGGAGGATAGCTAATGTTAAACCTATATTTAAAAGGGGAGATAGAACAAGCCCAGGGAACTATAGACCTGTCAGCTTACCATCAATGATAGCAAATATAATGGAATTCGATTCTCTGAGGGATGGGGAGTCGGGTGAGGGTGGGAGTGATGGGGTCACGGAGCCTGGTGTGTGAGAGTACACGAGCTGCAGAGTTTTGGATGATCTGCAGCTTGTGAAGGGAATAGTTGGGAAGGCCGATGAGGAGGGAGTTTCCATAATCGAGCCATGATGTGGTGAATGTGTGGGTGAGGGTTTTGGCAGCCTGAGGGGTGAGGCAGTGGCAGAGTCTGGCAATGTTGCCATTTAAAAAAAAGCAAACGATGCATTGAGTTCATTTCTAGAGAGATAGAAGTTATGGTAAACATCTACCTAACCTTAGCTAGACCACACTTAGAATACTGTGTGCAGTTCTGGTCCTCACATTATAGAAGGGATGTAGAGGCACTGGAGAGGGTGCAAAAGAGATTCACAAGGATGATCCTAGAACTAAGAAGTTTGGACTCATTTCTCGTGAAAAGAGGAGAGTAAGGGGTGATTTAATAGAGGTCTTTAAAATGATGAAAGGTTTTGATGGGGTAGACATAGGGAAGAAATTTCCACTTGTGGGGGAGACCAAAACCAGGGGCCATCAATATAAAATAGTCACAAATAGATCAAAAAGGGAAGTTAGAAGACATTTCTTCACACAAAGAGTAGTGGGAATGTGGAACATGCTACCACAAGGAGTTGTTGAGGCAATGTATTTAAGGGAAAGCTTGATGGGTACATGAGAGAAAGGTTATGCTTGAGGGCTCAGTTGAAGGGTAGGAGGAGGCTCATGTGAAGCATAAACACCAGCATAGACCAGTTGGGCCAAATGGCCTGTTTCTGTGCTGTGTATTCTAACACATAAGAACATTGAATGGGAAAACACTATTGTGTCCATCAGGTTTGTTCCTTTCACAGACTTTGAACTATCTGAGGACTCCACACAGTCTCCCTTGCACTTGTATAAGCATTGCTAGATCTGATGTCCACCCATCCCCAGATCTTGCCCACCTTCCTTCCACAGACAAAATCCCAGTCTTTGCCAGTTTATGTCAAGACTTTAACTTGTAGTCTTAAGCAAGTGCTGTATTGTTGAAAGGGGTGCCTTTTGGATTATAAACAAAACCAAGCTCTTATCTGCTTGTGCTCAGTTAGATATTAAAGTTCCCCAAATAGCTACTGTGTTTGCACAACAAACAAGTCACTATAACTTGACAGTAATTGACAGTGGCAAGGCACAGAACATCATGTTGCTCCCCTTTCAATCTATTCTGCAGGTGTTTAAAATTCTTTAAGAGTCAATGCAGAAATGATGTTGTGTTTAGAGAGCAACACAGTTCTGATAAAATTACAAGGCAGATGTTGACCTGCCATCTGAATAAGTACAATTCAAGCACTTGATGATGGGTAGGCAGATTGTCATTTCATATCTTTCCAGGTCATGAATTGCGAAGTGCAGTGTAAAAATAAATGCAGCAATGACGGGTGGTGAGGGCCATGTACATGAAAAGGTGGATGATTGATTCCAAACAATTTACAATTATTAAATCAAACAATTGCTGAATGAATTACTTCTGTTTTGCAGCTTTGTGCCACCTACTTATTGCACCACAAAGCAACCTGATTAGGTGGAAGACCTTATGCTGCTGAAGAGGTTTTTAACATTAGTTTCCTCAATGGAGATTGTCTATGCTTTGATTTGTTTCATTATCTCTGAAAGATGAGAGAAAGCATTCGCATTTTTACAGTGGCTAATCACGTTGAAAAGGCTTGTGATTAGCAAGAGCACTTTGCAGTAATTCCTGTTAAGTGTGGTGATTTTTTTTAATTGGCAAACATAGCAGCCATTTTGCATTCAGTGAGGTCCCATAGTCATGAGGTGAATGACCATTTTTTCCTGGAAGGTTGTCAAGACCCTGGGAGAAACTCCCTTCTCTTTTTGAATAGTGCCATGGGATCTTAAACCCCCACCTAAACTGCCAGATAATAACTTGGTTTGATATTTTGTCCGGAGGATTGCACCCCTGATAACACAACAATCTTCAAGTGTTGAGACTAGACTGTAAGCTCAAGTCCTGATAAACAATCTTCTAACCCAGAGACTAAGATCGAGACTGACATCTAGACCTGAAGAGATCACACCTGAGCTACCCAGAGATTTCCTGGCCCTCTTCCTCTCTAACGTAATAGCTATCCTTTTGGATGCAAATCGCCTGCTACTAGCTTTCCGCCAACTTTCTTTATTCTTATTTCTCCTTAATGTTTTCTCTTGTCTTGTTCTTTTTATCTGTGATCTTCTAGTTTGTTTTAGTTTTTCAGTTTTACTCTTTCTGGAAATATTTCTCACATGCGTTTCACCGTTTTCCATGTCGAACCTTTCCTATTCTGTTCTATGCCAATCTGCTTACAATTTCCCTCTTTGTATCTATTATTTTCTGACTGTTTGGCACGCCTGGTATACATACACACCCCCACACACACTCTTCTAAAGTGCAGAGCAGGCCCCGAAGGAGATAGAGCAGACTGGTGTTATGTAACATGGCAAGACTGTTGCTTGCACCTGGTTTCATGGTTCTTAAGAGCTTGAGATAACCTATACTTTCGATCCAAATTTGTCAGAATTGTACAGAATTGCATAAAATGATACAGCATGGAAACGGGGCCATTCAGCTCAACTAGTTTGTCCTGTTTTTATATAATAATAATAATCATTGCATTTGATGTAGCGCTTTTCACGTCTTCTAGATGTCTCAAAGAACTTCACAGTATATGCCTAAAGTGAATCAACAGTATATTTGTGGGCGAAACACGGCAGACAATTTTGCACAGCAGTGTCCCACAAATAGTCGTGGACTGAAGTGTCCAATTTATTATTGTTTTTGGAGGGATTATTATTAG
The DNA here is from genome assembly GCF_018977255.1 of Callorhinchus milii. Lineage (NCBI taxonomy): Eukaryota > Metazoa > Chordata > Chondrichthyes > Chimaeriformes > Callorhinchidae > Callorhinchus > Callorhinchus milii. Next base: position 29,245,569 of record NW_024704742.1, on the reverse strand, counting down.
GCGTGTGGAGTAAGGAAACTTGCCCAAGGTTTCGCCCTGCCTGGAATTGAACCCAGGTGTCTCACTTGCAAGGCGAGACACCTGGGTTCAATTCCAGGCAGGGCTGAGCTACAGGACTCGGTGACCTGAGGACACACCAATTTGAAATAGCTGTTAAAAGAAACAGAAGGGAGGCCCACGCCTTGGGACGTCCTCCCGGAATGAAAGGCGCTATACAAATGTAATTTTGTTGTTTTGAGAAGAAATTTCTTCTCATAATGAGTTGTTTGGATCTGCAATACATTGCCTGAAAGAGTGGTGGAAGCCGATTCGATAACAACTTTATATTCAAAATGAACCTCCACCCTTCCTAATCCTTTCTATTCTCCCTCATGTATACATCAAGATTCCTCTTAAATACATTTATGCTTTTTGGCGCAATCATAACTTCTGGCAATGAGTTCCACATTCTCACCAACCACTGCTTGAAGTTTCTCTTAAACTCCTTTTTAGATCTGTGACTAGATCTTATTTGTATGCCTTATTTGTATGTCTGAATAATCGAGAGTTTTCCAGCACAAGTAAATGCAGTCTCTTGATTCTTACATTGTACACTTCCTTGCAGTTAGTTATGGTGTTTGTCATGTGTAGAGGCCTGTGTACAACATGGCACAGGGAAACAAAGAGGGCAGTGAGAGAATCATAGAATTATACAGCATAGAAGGAGGCCATTTGGCCCATCATGTCTGTGCCGGCTCTTTGAAAAAGAGCTATCAAAATCAATCCCTCTCCCCATAGCCCCTCAAACTTGTCCTCCCCAAATAATTGTCTACTTCTCTCTTAAAAGTTGTTATCGAATCGGCTTCCACTCCCTTTCAGGCAATGCATTGAGGATTCAAACAACTCATTGTTGTTTGAATTTCTTCTCACAACAACAAAATTACATTTGTATAGCGCCTTTCACGCCTGGAGGATGTCCCAAGGTACTGGGTCTCCCCTCTGTTTCTTTTAACAGCTATTTCAAATTGGTGTGTCCTCAGGTCACTGACCCAACCACCAGTGGAAGTAGTTTATCCTTATTTGCCCTATTGAATCCCCTCATAATTTTGAAAACTTCTATTAAGTTTCCTCTTAACCTTCTCTGCTCCAAGGAGAATAATCCTAGCTTCTCTAGCCTCTCCTGATAACTGAGGTTCCTCATTGCTGGTACCATCCTGGCAAAGCTCCTTTGCGCCCTCTCCAATGCCTTGACATCCTTCCTAAAGAACTGAACACACAGTACTCTAGTTGAGGCCTAACCAGTGTTTTGTAAAGGTTCATCATAACTTCCTGACTCTTTTATTCTATGCCACTATTTATAAAGCCTAGTATCCCATATCTATCTGTCCTGCCACCTTTAAAGATTTACTTATATGAACCCCCAGGTCTCTCCATCCCCTTTAAGATTATACAATCTTGTTTGTATTGCCATAAGGCAAGCAAGCATTGACAGAGCAATAAATAATCAGTAACTTGCTGAGATAAAAGGCAGCTGCTGGAGTCGTCAAAGAATCAGTCACTACATTTGACAGCAATTATGTGTGAAGTGCTTCAATGTGTTTTGACATTGCAGTACACTGTAATAAATGCAAGCCCTTCCTTCTTAGAAAGACTGAGATCAAATACCTTATATCATTAGTCCTGCAGTCTCCAGAACAGTCCAGGGCACTTCTCAGTAAAATCGTCTGCGTCATGACTGCACCGCTGGAGCTGTGTAAAACAACAGGGTGGCATCAAGCATGCCATGATGATGTGCCCACACTACAAGACAGCTGCTGTCATTTTGCTTCACTGGATGCCTTACCCTGCCATGAGCTGGCTTCATTTCTCCGAGACCATTTGTAGAGAAGTAGTCTTATCTATTCAAGATAAGTTTTTTTTTCTTCAGGAAAAAAAACACACTCACTCAGAAGGAAGGTAAAAGATTCGAAAGCTCCTAGTGTTGAGAGTGTCAAATTATTTTTATGAATAGGTATGTTGCCATCACCCTGCACAGCGTTCATCACTGTCAAGACCTGGCAGTGTAGCAGATAATCAGATTGATCCAAGGCCACCCAGAGACCGTGGCTTAGGAAGCCCTCATCAATCACCCTGACCCCCTTCTCCCCCGTCTTCCCTTTCTGGAAAGTCTCGGTGGAAGAATCTGTAACAGTAATGCAGAAACAAATCAAACACAACTGACTCGCAGAATTCCGCAGAGGTGGGGGGTCCGAAGATAATAATGTGAAAAGGCTTCCAAACCTTCAGTTTTATATTAAAAAAAATCAATATAAATTCAGGACTTCCCTTGGCTTTTGGATACCCTCCACCCCGAAATCATTAGCAAATAGTGATAACCTGCCAGCTGACTTCCCAGAGTCGATGCATTGTGTGATGAGCATAGGAATTGGTGAGGCTCTAACGTCTAAATAGAAAGAGGTGCTAATGATGTACGCCTTTGAAGCTTTCAATCTGGAACCTGCAATTTGCAACCAAGCTGAGCATAACCAGAGTACAGATGCATCCTTTTCCTGGCAAGTTGCTTTGCATCACTCACACTGCTAAACATTCATCCAATTCTTAAAATAATTCTGCCTATTTTCTCCATCTGCTCCTGAAATTGTTTAATTCTTATGGACCATATCAGTGATGGTCACCTGGGTGACTATCTTCAAATACATCACCCAGGTGGCCATCACTGATATAGAATGCAGATTGACATACAGTAGTAGTTTTGATCTTGAAAACTTCAACAAGATTTCCCTTAAACTTCTCTAGCATGAGGATTTTCAGTCTCTGTTATATCCTTATACCACTGGTGCCAAATGAACTTTCTCCTGGCATCCTGGCCAACAATCCTCCAATGAAAATTGATTATTCACCTCAAGGCTGTTTGTAGGACATTGCTGTTTGTTTAAATTTACGCAGTCCATTTACTCGGCTGGTTTAGGCCTCTTTCATGTCCCTTGTCCTCTCCACCATTGGCAGTCATGCCTTCATGCCCTGAAAGTCTAGAGATCTCTCCCGCAATCATTTGCCTTGACCCCTTCTTGCTTGTCTTCCGATCACACCCGAAGACCTTCCTGTTTGTTAGTATCTATGGTCACTTTCCCCCGCTCCCAGACTTGATGTCAAACTCTGCCTTTTAAGCACTCTGTGACACTATCCTCCATGAAAGATACAAGTTGTTGTGGTGACTACAATTTACAGAAAATCCTGTTGAAGTGCTTTAAAATGTGAGAAGGTGCATCAAGTTTAACCATGTATACAATGAAGATAGAAGCACAGCAGTTCATTTTTACAACAAGAAAGAAACCACAGTGCAGTACAAGAAGACAGGATTTAAAGAATCAAAGCTAGAAAATCAATGCATCAACCAGAGCTTAGCATCAGTTTAGGGGAGTCAATGACAGAAAATCCTCTGGAGCCAGAGCAACCTGGTTGAAACTTGGATCACAGAGGCTGATTATTACCTGTACTACGTCATTGATTGGGACAAGCAAACAGATAACTAGTGGAAGCTTTTATGGTTCTCTGCAACACTTGGCAAGAACCAGCAGCCTCAGGGTGGTTAGATGTAAGAATTAAGGATCAAGAATTGTTATATTTGGTTTGGTGCCTTTCATGTCAAGAGGATGTCTCAAAGTACTTCACAGCATGTAGTGTAAAGTGGGGTGACTGTTTAAATATCCCAAAAATATACAATAAACTGGAGGTTGATTGATTTTTTTAAAAAAAAAGGTGAGTAGCTGCTTTGCAATTTCAAATCAACATCTCCCAGTTTACTCCACTATCCTTTTCTCCCACTTTAGAGGCTTTTGGAAAGGGTTGTCCCTAAGTTGTCCTAAGGTGGTGGTGTGGATACTTATATCAGTGATTTTCCTACCACTATTGTGAACATTTTGTGAGAATTGTAAATTAAACCCCATAGTCTACAAAAGCAGTCAAGGATTTGACATGTGCTAAACTGTACTTCCAAAGGATGATAGCTGCAGCCCTTCCATTGTTAGAAGATGGTGTAGGAAACCAGGATTTCCTAAAGTACTGCATCAAATGCAAGGATTGCTTTTATTTTCAACAATCGATTTAGTTAGAAAGGGAAAACTTAAGGCCCTTAAAGATTGGAGATCCAAAATTGCTCATGGTCTTACTCTTAAGACACATCTTCAATCTGGTCTCAATTTGGATGCTGTTTTTCTGGAATTGGATTATTTTAAATGGAAAATGTTTATTAAAATTGGGATAATGACAAAAAGTGTCTTTGTAACCAGATTATGCTAAAAGATTTCTTAGTGTCCTGGCCCGAAATCCCCCAGATGAAATTGGTCATTCATTCTATGGTTATTTGTGGAACATTGATGTAGGCAAATCCAACCAATTTGCACACAAGTACACATGGTCTTTACTGCTTGACATATAGTAAATCCTATGAAACACATCAAGGCTCAAAATTGCTCCTGGTTTTCAAAAAAATGTTTTTCCCAGGTTGTTGAATATTCTGCAGGATCTTCCAATCTAAGAAAACATTCATAAGGCTATGGCCAAGAGAAATGTCGTGCCTCTAAACAGTGAGGAGGAATTCTAATATCCAGAAATTAGAATAACTTTTTTTGTGCAATTTAAGTAGGATCCTGCTTTACAGCAAGTTTTTTGAGGCAGCTGCAGGATAGATATGATCCTCATCTTATTCACAATTCAGTTCAAAACTGCCGAAGAGTTTCATCTGTTATAAATGATCCCATAATCCTAGCATTTGATAAAGTGCCTTATCACTTCATCAAAATTTCTCAAAGCGCTTCGCTAGATTTTACCGTGTAGTGTCTGTGTACATTGTGCTCTGATTAGTGAGTGATGAAAGATGTTATGCCAGTACATTGTCTGCGTTGTGCTAACACATGCACTGAATCGCCAATAAACAGGTTTCAGATTCACTGCATCTAAAGGGTCACAAGCCATGCCAATAGCAAAATATCATTTGGAGCATTCTTTTGTCATGTGTTTTCAATAACGAGCTGGCCAAAAGCCTTAATGTAATTTGAGCATTGATCAAAACAAGCACACATGTTCAAGCACAGCCTGGATTACGTTTCTTCCACACTTCACTTTTCCCGTTCTGTGCCTGCAACTCATCAAACAAATGATTATAACTGTAGTTCACTGTTTCAGCTTTTACAGTTATGCATTACTGGATGATTGAAACCAGGTTCAGCTGACTTATAAAATTAGAGAGGAAAATTAGACAGGGAACATGGTATTTCACTGCCTGCTAAGTGTAGCAGTTTTATTTCTTTTTGGGGGTTAGCCTAGTGTCTGATACATGGGGAAACCCGTCATCATGCTTAAGAATATCCAAACCAAACTGAGAATTCGATTCATCCCACCTACTCCGGAAATCCAGAGGTATTTATTGGAATGAGAGAGAGTGCGTGTTCTATTCCAACAATCTGTCACTGGAATTTCCATGTGTAGGTGGGATGCATGGAACATTCAGCTTGGTTTGGATACTCTTAAGCATAGCGATGGGTTTCCGCATGTGTCAGACACTAGGCTGACCCCCAAACATTCTCTGTAATGGTGGCTTTTATTTAGTTCCGCATGAGCAGTGCAGACGCCTGGAAAATGTCCATTTTACAATCTCAGTTGCCTCTGAAGACTACTAGTTTTGTAAAACTAGTATTAATTTTAAAAAACAGTTTTCATTCCTGCACGTGTGGTGGTTTGTAATTCAAGATAAGTGAAGAGACTGCCAAAGTGATACTGTGAGGTGGTAAAACGAGTTCTCACCTATTGTTTAAAAATAGATATAATGGAATAGAATGATGTTCACAGGATACATCAAGGACGTGACTCCCCCTCATAAAGATCACGTCAACCGACTAACATCTGATCCTGAACCTGGAGATGGAGCGCACTTCTCAGTGGTTTCATTCACGGGGGCAGAGGTACTATGTTTAGGCACGTCACTGAAACAGCATGTACAAGGGGAGAAATTGCACCTCTACTATTTACGCTATTTCTTTAGCGTATCAGTGTGAGTTTAGAGCCAAAACATGGGAAACAAATACATTTAGAACTCAGCAGTCCTGAAATTCCACCCATCTTAGATTGTGATGAGGATTTTGTCTTAAAATTTAAGACGGTGCAGAATTTGGGGGAATTCATAATATCCCATCTTAATTAGGAAGTTTTTTTTGGAAGTTCTTGAAAAGAAGCAACTTTCAAATTAAGAATTTTCTAAAATGTTGTACAATTCTTAAATTCTCAGAAAATGATCTTACAGCCTGAGGCAAAATTGACTTTCTCACCTTATATCTAAATGAAACGAACAATCTGCTTCCAGTATGGATCAACATTGTTTTTCTTAAGCAAAGACTTTGAGGCATTAGGCCAGAGATACAAGAGCGTGTTGTGAATGTGTTAAGAGTATGAAGAAAGGGGAGAGAGTAAATCACAGGGATTAATAAGGACTTTATTAATCATGAAAGGTGAGGCAAATACTAAAGCTCTCCTCGTATCCTGGACATTTATTGCATCACTTTTTCCTTTTGATTTTCTCCCCATCTGTCATGAAGCCACTGGATCATACTAGGGCAAAATGTCATGGGCATTAGTGCTATCCTGTATGTGTGAGCTGGACAGTATGGTAGCCAGTAAGGCTCTTCTTCATTGAGGTATAGGATCAAATGGGATGTAGCCAGCGAATGGACAGAGCTGGGAAATAGAAGCATAGGAAAAGAACATGGGCAGAGAAAGAGAGCATGGGTCTCCTCACTTTGGTCAAATAACTTCCTACCATGCTGTACATTTCTTTGTTTATGTCTATGACTATTCATGCAGTCACATTTGTTGATGATAATGATAATAATAATCATTGCATTTGATATAGCGCTTTTCAGGTCTTCTAGTCGTCTCAATGCGCTTCACAGAATATACTGTAGAGTGAATTGACTGTATATTTGTGGATAAAACGTTCTTAGATCTCTGCTGCACCCACAAGTAGCAGAGCAGCAACTCCTCTCAGTGCAGTCTGGCTAGAGAGCCAAGCCACCAACCCCATTGGGCTCACCCAAGCTGTGCCCACTTCAACTGGTGGGAGCGGAGCAGGAGAAGATATGTGAATTCTGAATCGGGCATTCTACCAATTTATACTAGGCATAGAGGTAACAAATGTGGTGGTGAGAGTGCAGGGCAGCTTTAATTTTGAATACCCACCTTCCTCAACCAGCTGTTTCATAACCAGATTCTTGAATTCTCTTTCCCTTTCTTTCTGCTTTGTATTTCGCTACCATCCTTATCAAATGCTTTAACATTCACCTACATTTCTGTCTGTTTTTCATTTAAGTGTCCCATCGATCTTACATATATGGTTCTCTGGGGTAGTGCATTGCACAATCTTACAGTTTTCCCTGTGTGAAAAAATGGTTGCTGGTGGTACTTTTAACTGATGTACCTGTGATTTTGAGATTGTATCCCATTTTGTTTTGGATTCCACTATTGGAGAGAAGAGTTACTCTTATCTAGCTTTTCAATTCCCTTCATATTTGTGGGCAAAATAGAAAGGTTTTAAATAGGATTGAGAAAGTAAACCTAGAACAATACTTTTGGATGCACTGAGACAGCAGAATGTGAGGACCTAGATTTGGAGTTGCAAAGGGCAGTATGAGGACACCCACCAGATAGTATTCCACTTTCAGGACAGCATGACCGTCAAAGCAACACACCCAATACTGCACTGGCGTGTCAGACAAGACAAGTCCCAACTTGGGGCTTGAACCCACAAAGCAACCTGTTGAATCAGCAGCTACCAAATGAGCCAGATTGATATCTGTAAAGCTGATGCGATAATGTGCACTGTGTTTGCCAAACACTTTTGCAGAGACGTTGCATCTATAAGGAATAAATATTTCACATCTAGTATTGTTAACTTCAGGAATAAACTGCCACCCAGCACAATGAGCGCAGACTCAGTTCAGCATCCAAAAAATAAATATCTGATTCAGCAGGGAGTAGGGGTATGACCTTGACAAACAAGGCAGAAGAGAGCTGAAAATAGTCTGAGCAAGTCTTGTATATATGGACCGAATGACAGAATGCAAGTGGGGGCTGAGCAGCCGTGTCTCTTCTTATTTCACATATTCAAAGAGTTGATTAGTCATTTAATTTTCAAAACCGGTATGTGGGGGTTAGGTTTGAATACACGTCTATCTTTTCTAATCAGGAGCTGAGGCCTCTGCACAGAGTGTGACTTTACCGGGTGTAAATTACACCAAGGTTGACAAAATTTCAATCGGAAACAAGCCAGGAAATGTTGGCATGCTAGCACGCAGTGAGAAAACTGCTTAGTAACCGTAAAACAATGTACAATCTGAGCCGATGGGCTGAATTAACAACGCTGGACCTGAAGCCTTAACAGCATCATTACCATACGGGCAATAAAAAAAATACAAAAATAGATCACTTACCGTGGCATTTTAGTCTCTCTCTCTCTCAATAAATTGCATTGTGTTTTGAAATTTATTACAGCATCAGTGTGAGAGCTGCATTTTACTAGCTGTTTCGTAATGCAAGGTGGTGCACACCTAACAATTTTCCCTCAAGAGTGTAGAATGGAGATGATGGAGTGTTCAGCACTCGAGCCAGTAGCCTTTTGCCCACAAGAATTTTTCCTTTACCTGACACATTTTTGCGCTGTAATTACTTGAATTTCTGCTCGGCACTTTACTTAAGTATCTCCCAGTGGTAATTTCCAGATGTTTGTAATTAGTATCTGCCTTGAGAATTACTTATTCTGGTAGATCAGTGACCAAGAAATGTAATTGTGAATTAAACTTGGAAATTTCAAGAGCCAATTTTGATCATGTCATTTCCCGTCTCACGGTGGCTGATTTTGACGAGCAAAGATTAGTGGGCAGAATCTCATTGTGTGCGGTAACTCCCAGAGCTACTCTAGCTCAGACCTTTATGTGCCGATGTATATTATTGCACATTTCTGGGATTGCCATTTTACATTCAGGTTTAATTCCAGTTCTGGCATTGCGGTCAAGGAAGGCACTGTGCTCTTTAATAATAATCCTTAATTAGAATCCTTATATTTGATATACAGCAGCATCTTTCGCCTCAGTGCATGTCTGAAAACTGCTTACTGGATGCACTGCAAAGTATAGTGGCTGTGTATTTTCTGGGTGAATGTTGGTAGCACTCTTGCCTCTGAGTCAGAGTTTTGGTTCAAGCCCCATGTTGGGACCTGGAGCTCATATCATTTAGGCTGTCTCTCCAATACAATGCTGGGGTGCACTGCATGTTGGAGATTCTGTGCTTCGGATGAAACATTAAACTGAGGCCCTGTCTGCTTGTCCAAGTGGATATTAAAATTAGGATCTCGTGGTACTGTTCGAAAAGAGAAGGGAGTTTCTTCCCATGTTTTGTCCAACAATCCCGCAAATAAAATTGGTCACTTACTTCATGGCTGTTTGTGGGATATTGTTGTGCACAAATTGCCTGCTGTGTTTGCCTACAAATACAGTTACTATAATTCACAATAAAGTGGAGTGCTTTGAGATGGCTTGACCATGTGATAAGGTGCTATAATCAAATGCAAAGGTTATTGTTATTAAATTGGGAGCTACTGATCAAAAAGAGTAAGGAAAACTGAACAAGATATTGTATACTATGCGAAGAATGGCCCAATGTTGCAGTAGTAGTAATAATGATCCTTGCATTTGATATAGCGCCTTATCGCATCTTCAAGACATCTCAAAGCGCTTCACAGAATATACTGTCAAGTGAATTGACTGTATGTTTTGTGGGCAAAACTAGAGATCCGTCTTCATTTATTATTGCTTGGCATTCTTAACATTCCACTCAGATATGTTTCCTCATATCTGTCTGAGGAGATATGAAAGGAAAAGAGTTAACTTGCCGATCATTTAGAAGTCTCCTAAGATCAAAGGGTTTAAGAAAAGGATATCCTGGAGAGTCTCTGGAATATCTCAGAAAAGCTTTCTGATGCCTCTTAACAGTGTGGGTTCTTGTATATTTTTCCACTGCTCAAGTGTAATGAAAACCTCAGTTCTTCCTTCATTCTGGTAGTGAGAAGACCCATACGGTTGGCAAATTCACTTCCAACAGGTTTGTGAAATTTAGATGTTGAAAATCTGTAGATCTACTTCCTGGAGGACAGACCAGTTTAATAAATTCTGCCACATTTGGCTTGATTAAATGTTATAGATTGTCGAAGCCTATTATAGATGGTCGCATAGGAGGGTATCAAATAATGACAAGCATGTTTTGGGCAAACATATTGCTGAATTGTCTGCATTAGCGCTTTGCCTGTAGTGTTGAGGCTGACACAGAAATGACAGGGTTTAATACCTCTGTGGTGTGATCAGGAATGTGGACTATGACGTAATACTTCAAAAACACACAAAGCATGTTTCATCAATGTACAGAAATGAGTCAAAACGATTCTTTGGACTGATTTTTCTAAATCAGTCTCTTGTAATGTTTTCTCCAGATCCAATATAGTCCATAGGAAACTGAGGGAAGTCTTGTCATGTCATCTTCCCTGAGAGGCAGGACAGGTATCCTCATATCTGGAATAAATGTCCAGAATAACACCAGTCCCTCTCTCACTTTATACTATCTAAGGCGGCACTGCAATAAACAGGAATAACAGAGATTGGGGTCATAGTAGCCAATGAGCAATGCAGGCTACAGGTCTCCAGGCTAATGACATCTAACCCTGGTATATGCTCAATTCATTTGCTTGCAGAGTGTCGTTCTGCACACTGTGTATTGCAACTGTACCTTGACACCCCAAATTTAGAAATGTAATAGCATGTACTTAGCACTGTTAAAGTGTAGCATTTGCAGCTTATGCTGCATTGAAATACCTTGATGCATAAACTACAAAACATGACACTATTATTACAATAGAGATATTTCAATTTGCTTGATTTATTGCTGCTTTTGCTGGTTGGGAGTTCAGTGAACAATGACTAGTGTCACACATTCTACAAATAGCACGAGAGTCTGAGCAAGGGCTATAAAATGTTACAGCACATTACACCAGCTTTATAAATGAATGCATAAAGAATGCTAACCAGCTATCCTTTGCACTGACTACTTGAGCTAATCACAGATATAATTTTGAGGCAAACAAATGCTTTGATGTAATAACCCCAGGTTCCTTTTCTCCATCACCAAACACCTCCTTGTCCACCTTCCTATACGACTTTCATTCTCTCCAACTCCAGGTGTGAGGAGGTGACGTGCTTCCTCAGATCCATGATCATGTGGATTCGCTCAGCTCCCTTTGTCTTAAGCAGTTTCCTCAGAAATAAATTGCGCTGCCATTTTGTACATGGCTTCAATACACAATAGGTGAACTTGTTAGAAAATATTAAGCTACATTATGGAAAAATAAATACTGCCATACTTTGTTCACACACAACCATGGAGCATTTTGTATGATATATCTAACAATGTTTAGCTATATCATGGAAATACACATGCAAATATAATGCCATTTAACTACATTTGACAAAGCAGATAAAGAGCAACCACTTTTTTTTCTAAACATTGCAATATGATGGGACTCAGAAGGTACCATTGTCTACTTTAGCCAATTGTGTTCAGACCACTTGATGTAAACAGAGAAACGACAAAACCTGATATGTTTCTAAATTTAAAAAAAGATGTCAAACCTTTGTAGAGTGAACTAAGATTTCTGCACCGAATATAAAAGTTGCTCAGTCTTAATTTATTCTAAAAATATTTTTATTTTTCTGGATGTTTCTGCAGTTCTGCTTTATAGCAAACTTCCAATTGTAACAATCTGAAATTTGGTAACAGGAAAGAGGAAGGAAATGCGATTCAAATTGATAGCTCCACGAGAAGAGTTAACAACACATTGCATTTATATAGCGCCATTCATCCAGAGCTCCAGTTTTAAGCTCGAAGGGTCGAATGGCCTCCTCCAATGTTGCAATTTCTGTGATCGAATATTATGTGAAACAACAGCAACGTGTACTTATATAGCACAATTCACATGGGTAATGAAAGAACATAAGAATTTGTTAGGCGAAAGAAGACCAAGGTCCATCTAGTTTACCTTCCACCATCCTGGCAGTCGCTTGACATGTCGTGTCCTAAACTATATACTATATCCTGAGATTATTTTCTAGCAGAATTCTATTTAATTTGTTCTTGAAACAAACAACATTTTCTGCTTCCACCGTCTTCCCTAGGGAGCCTGTTCCACAAGTTTACTAATCGCCCATTGAAGTAGTGTTTCCGCAGATTTGTTCTGAATTTACCCCCTTCAATCGCAGGCTGTGCCCTCTGGTTCCACTGTTCAGCTCGAGATAAAACAGCTTATCATTATCTATTCCTTCAGAATCTTAAAGACCATTTCATATCGTCCCTCAACCCTCTCCAACGTGAATATGCCCAGTTTATCTAATCCCTCTTCATTGTTCAGTTCCTCATTTTGGTTTCCCTCTTTTGTAGCTGCTGAATCGCTACAATATCCTTTTTTATATTGCGATGACCAGAACTGCACACAATATTCCATGTACGGTTGCACCAGTGATTTATAAAGTGGCAGGATTACCCCACTATTTTGGCTCAATATTGCCCTTTTAAACGGCTGAAAGAAAACAGGCACATATTTTGACAGCTGTAGAAATATTTGGGTTCAAAGAATTAATTCAACAACAGCAACAATTTTTACTTAAAGCCTTTCATGTAGGAAAACATTTTAAAGCACTTCATAGGGATAGAGTGGCAGATCAAAAGGGTGAGAGCAGGGAGTTGACAGACGCATAGTGAAAAAGGTGTTTTTTAGAAGGGTTTTAAAAGAGGAGAAAAAGTTCTATTGAAGTAACAGAGAATATACAGAGTGATGTATTTAGAGGCTGATTTTCATCTAAGTGCATAAAAATATAATAACCTCTTAGCTTTGATCATAGAGTATTTTAAATTGAATAAGGACTTTCACTGTTACCACTCTACAACTATATATATATATATATATATATATATATGTGCACAATAAACAGGGGAGCATTTGCTGATCTTAAGAAAATGTTGGGTAGAATTAAGAAGAGGTCCATCAGTATAATTGTTCTGTGTATCAACAATGTGGAATCCTTCAGATTTATTTCTTCCGCTGTTAATATGCAATCATTTTGTAGGAGACATCACAACAGTGATTTGCAAGGTCCCTCCATGCTCGATAATGCCACAAACTCAATCTGACTGATGGGTTGTGGACAAAGGTTGCACAACAGCTCCCAGTTTTGGTCAGGTCAGCTGGGGTAGTGGAGGTGGAGGCTTATCTCACAGAGTAGCATCTCCTCGTGGGTGCTCGCACAGTGCTAGATATTCATGAGCTCTAAACATATTCTTCAACTCGTGTCTCAAGGAGGAAGATGATTGTGAGGCGGAACCAGGGTAACATGCAGGGTCTTGCAACTAGCTTGACTACCAAGTAAAGAATGGCCACTTGAGTGAGTTATGAGGGGATAGCCAATACCAATCATATTAGAGGTAACGTACCCCACTCCCACCTAGAAAATAATTTCCAGTTTATTAAATCTCTGCAACATTCAGTTTTTTTTTTCCCTTCCCCCCCCCCCCCCACAAAAAAAGCATGAAATATGTTATTGTTCATTGCTTTGTTTGGAATGAATAGAATCTGTCAGCGGATACTACCAGAGGAGCGTATCTGTGTTTTCAGAATGAAACCCAACAGCTACAATATTTTATCGTACACAGGGGCTCTTCTGTTTCTCAGATTTCATTGTCTCTAGGGAACTCCTCCTTTGATAATCATCACATTCTCAGAATAAAATGCCCAAAACAGTACATTTCAAACAGTGCCAACAATCATTGTACAATCTCTACAAGCCCATTAAACACGTTGATGAGATGACACAACACAGAAAAGCAGGCTCACCTGACTGTCTCTATAGCAACATATCTTGGCGTGTTATCCCTTACCATCCATTCACTTGTCGATATCAGGGTATCTACATAACTTCAAAATTGATCAACCATTCATCACTGTGTTCCCAGCATACTTAAACCCTTGCCTGTTCCATGCTAGATCTGTCTACTGGAGCTATCAACTCTAATCCCTTGTCCCCCTTCTTTCAAGGTATCATTTTGCATCATAATTCATGTTTTGACTATTATAATTAACAAAATGCTTCATCGAGGATGCAAACACTGCATTTGTGCCACTATTGTCCTAAAGACTGATGATCCAACAGCTAAGCTCTTCACCCATGTGTGCGTATAGGAAGAACAATAGAAATACACATAAGGTAGTTTGTAAATGCAAATGATCTAACTGGTAATAGTCGTGAATCTAGATTATTAACTAAGTAAGGTCTTAAACTACGTCTCATCCATGAGTCACTTTTCCAATGGTATAAAGTGGAAAGAAAGTGTGAACTGAGATATCAAAAACAGCACAGGGTAACACAGGGTGAGTGGAAAGGCAAGGGTGCAAAAAAGATGAAGTGTGAAGTAGGATGAATAATGAGATACCAAGGGGATACAGGACACAGATGAGTTGACAATGTCAACTGTGGTGGCTACACAGGAGGTGAAAAACTACAGACAGTGGAGTTGACAAAGATAGGTAGAGGAAGCAAAAATGCAAGCAGAGGTGACAAACAACATGAAGCTGAAAGTTACAATGAGTGTTAATGAAAAATATGAGGAAAGTAAGGACAAATAGACAGTGGTATTGTAATAGAGAGAATAGATGGGTTGAGCGAGGAGAGGCAAAGAGTTAATCAAAAGTATTTTGGTTACTGTGTAGGTGAAGGGTTGTAGCAGATAAAAGGATGAGAATAAAAGAGTCTTAAACTCTGTTTTCCTGACCTACGTTCTTGCAAACGTTAACCTGCTTCCTGCACAATTGGTGAGCTTACTTCCTTTCACTCTGTCCTTGATCAGAAGCATGTTGGGTACCCATTCAAAAGACTCTAACAATCCTGTCAGTGAATCATTAAATTGATGTTTTTTAAAAAAATGCAACCATCACACTTATACACCATCACACACCTGTTGTCACTCCCCCGCCAATGCCGGCGCCAATGCCCCAGGTCCCCGCCCTGCTTGGGTGACGTCCCAGGTATCTGCCCTGCTGCTCGAATTCTCCATTTCATTGGTTTGGGTGGCATGATGGTTTGCACTACTCATCACCATCGCGTTGGGACTGGTGGGGAAGGTCCCAGAGATGTCGTATCTCAGTCTTGTGGCCGTGTTCAGTTTTGTGGCCTTTTTCGAGATCGATCCAGGTTCAATCCCCTGGTTTATTGTGGCCGAAGTTTTCAGGCAAGGACCTCGTCTCTCAGCAATGAACGTCACTGGCTTCTCCAACTGGTCCTCAAACTTCCTGGTGAGAATGTGCTTCTAGCCCATCGGGAGTGCACTTGGCCCCAAATGTCTTTATTATATATTATAGGGTGACCCAGGTCCCTGCCCAGTTTTTTTTTCTCTCTTTTCTCTTTGAATTCCATCCTTTTCCTCAAGGCATTTGACTTTTTTTGGTTCTATTTGGACACAGTCTCATAGGCACTGGGTTTGAGTCCAATAGAGGGGGAATACAGAAACTAGATTGATCAGATCTTTTCTCTGATTTATATTGGAGTTCTGCAGTGGTCTAGCCCTATTACTTATTCCAAGGTGGTAGATGACATCCCAACACGCTTGTCAAAAATGCAAAGAGATTTCTGAATATGAAATGTGTAATTATCACATTTCTGAAATGTCCTATTTGAGGATTAATGCCCGTTTATTATTTTAAAACAAAAAAACAAGAACTTGCATTTATATGCCACGCTTTACACAGGATAACATGTCAAAAAGCTATATTGTTGGACGCCAAGCAAGGGAGAAAGGGTAGTGTCGGTGAAGGTAGCATGTTTGAAGTGGTAGGTTTTTAGGTAGGCTTTAACGATAGATAAAATGTGGTGAGGCAGAGAGTTCCAGAAATTAACAGTTCTAGTCGCAGATGGCACGGCCACCTATGGTAGAGTAGAGGTGTCAAAGGAGTATTAGAAATGTATGAATTTTACATTTCTTCTTAAGAAGCCTGGTAAGAAATACCACAAATTAGTCCCCATTTTAGTTTCACATGGATGATATCTACTATCACGGGTTTGCTGTTTGACATCACTGTTGCCTTTCACTATGTAATGCACTTGTTTTGTTCGGCTTGCTATTTCCAGCAGATATTTTATTTTAGATACAATTAAGAATGACAGATTGCAAGACGCATTAAAACGAACATGAGTTTATTAAATTAAGCACTGCTAGTGCTATCTTCCGTAGTTTGGTTTGCTCCTGTGTTTGCCCTTGTGTGCTATTTCCCTTGGGGCCCGTACACATTTCCTATTAGTTGAAGGAGAGACATGTTGGATTACACGTATCTGACTGTGGGCCTAGAGTGGGATACAGATGTGTGATTTTATTAGCTGGCCATGGATAGTCCCTGTGTGGGCATAGAAGACAGCAGTGTGAGAGTATTACTTGCCTAGGTCCAGAAACACACAATGACTGGTGGTCAGGATGCAGCTTTTACTTTGCTGCCTCCAGCACTGCCTCCTCCAGAGCCAGAGAGAAAACCCACGTGGCTGTCAATGGCCTGGGAGCCGTTGCTGCCACCTCAGTTACCTGGCTGAAGGCAGGGCAGCTGCTGATAGCAACACTGCAATGAAAGCACAACAGAAGTTTCACCAGCCGGAGGCAGGTACATTTGAGTGTAAGGCGGGGATACACTGTAACCTTGTGCAAGGCAGTTATGCATTTACTCGCTTGAGCGAATGAGGCACTTAATGTTGATGGGCTTTATTTAGTACAGAATGTACATGGAATTACAGTATTGCTTCTGCTGAAGCCACCGACATATAGTCAGCTGTTTTCAAACTATAGTAAAAGAGAGCCTCAAGCCCGAAATAGCATCACAGGGCTTTAAGGTAGAGTTAAGAATAAAAAGTGAGAGGGTTGTATCCTTGGGTGAGGTGTTCGCAAACCCTAAAAAAACAACTGAAAAGTGCAAGTTGGGCTTTCAAGCACAAGGTGTTCCTGGGAGGAGGAGAAAAGATGAGGATGTGAAATATATGATGTGTGAAACAGGATGAATAATGAAGCACTTAAGGGAATAAAAGAGGCAGAGGACTGAGAGCGGGTGAAAATAACAGATGAAAATGCTTAGAAATGCTTCTAAGCACAAGCAGAAAAACAAATTAATTGTATGTCCCATTTATATTGCGCTTTAATGCGGGTGTGATGTAATGTCCGTGTGAAATTGACGTTTAAAGTGGAGCATAAATCAGGTTTAATATCACTTTCACATAGCATTGGTTTTCGGGGGATCCAGAGTCCTGAAAGCTGGAGTGAAACTTTTTTTTACAATCCCTAGAGACAGCCTGTGTCAAATAATGTTAGATAGCTGCATGGATGTCTCGACAAAGTTATCTAATTATTTATGAAGATGCCAAGACATTCATACTGATGGAAACTGCCATCAGAGTCCTTTGCGATGACCATTTCCCCATGGTAGAGGACCCAGGAAAAATAATGTAATGTTGATTCATGAACCTATGAAAATCTTGATGCCAGCATGATACTTGCACATTGGTGTCAGCATATTAATGCAGGTACGGTGCATTGCCAGGACTGCTTGCTTCAGAGCATGGAGTTTATAATATTCTGTCAGATCTCTATAGGCAAGTGGAAGATAGACAGTGGGTCAGAGCTAGCCAGATGTGGGGTGGAAAACCTTCCAATGTCCATTATTAGTTGCCTCCAAATCCAGGTTTGCCTCCAGAAACAATATAAAGGATATTTCAGAATGCATTGAAACAGTAGAACAAGAGGGACACAGGTTTAGAATTGCAAACAGCAATTTCAGAACAGACACCAAGAAATATTAATAACTGGAATGGGTTGTCAGAAAGGTTGGTTGAGGCCAGGACACTGGACCCATTTAAAAAGCAGTTTGAGGCTGTGACCGAGGGACAGTAGGGAGGGTATTCTGGAAGGATGAGATCAGGTGGGCCAAAGGACCTTCTTCACCCAAAGACATTGGACACTAGGCTCATGCCTATGTCTGAGGGACAGAAATGAGGGAGTAGAGTTGCAGAACTGCAGATAGATCAGCAGCCTATTTTTCCATAGTCCTCTCCCTCCTAGTGAAACTCTGGGCAGGCGTTTGGCTCCCTGGTATTTTTCATACCACTACACATTAAGCTGTTAAAGAAAATAGCTCTTTTTGTAATATTTACAGTGTGCATGTATTAAACCTCAAATCCTGACATGAGTTATATGAACGGTGTGGTTTTATTTAATTTAAGAAATGGGACAATATAAATGCACCACAAATAATAATAATAATCCTTGCATTTGATATAGCGCCTTATCACATCTTCAAGATGTCTCAAAGCGCTTTACAGAATATACTGAATTGACAGTCAATTAAAGTGAATTGACTGCATATTTTGTGGGTGAAACACACAGCCAATTGTGCACAGCAGTGTTCCGCAAACAGCTGTGGATTGAAGTGACCAAATTTTTATTTGAAGGAATTATTACCCCAGAAAAGTGATCTGCCAATTGACTAACAACTGGGTTCCTACTTATTACTAGGTAAACAGAGGTGTGGAGTAAATAAAATTGCCCAACATTTTGCCCAGCTGGGAATTGAATCCAGGTCTCTCGCTTGCGAGGCAAGTACTTTAATCACTGAGCCACAGGACTTTGCGAATGTGCAGGAAACTATATTGAGATACTTCAAAGAGTGGCAAACCTAATAATGAATACTTTTGACAAAAAATCTGAAGTGAAGACTGAAGATAAACAGACAGGAGAGCTCATGCTGTTATGTGAGAGTTCAGCGTGTTTGATATTTCTGACATCTTAATTCAAGAAGGCATTAGCCTCTGGATAGATGAGAATACAAAACATAAAACTGATCAGACACATCCCTTCTGAAAATCCTTTCACCTGACTACCTGCTGTTTCTGAAATGTAACGGGTTGAGATGTTTGTGAACCTACACCTTTGAGGCTTAACACATACACACTGCAATATTAGCAAAAGTCAGAATCTCAGAGTTGTGCTTTGAGATGACACTGCATTACATTTGAGTTGCTGCTAATGAACGGACAGAGTGGTTGTTGTAAAGAGGATGGACATCGTTGGGTTGCTAATGTGGGAACTGGAAAGGTTTATTTTTAATTTTATCTGCTTGCTCTGTGCCAGTTGAGACTGAGCGCGGGACCTGGCGCCCAGCTCCGCTCCCAGGTTCAGTATGATCCTGACATTAAACTCGGTATTGCTAAATTGAAAAAAATCTCTGCTTCTCGTCCCTTGACAATTGTGGAATTTTAATACTTAATGGCCTTTAAAAAATCATTTAATGAGATTAACTCGCTGCTTTTTTTTACTGCTGGCAAAAGAATACATTTTAATACAGATAGTTAAGAAACACAATTTTTGAACTAACTTTTGTGTTCCTATTTATATACCCTGCCGAAGTCACAAATGCTTGAGATCAATGAACAACAGTGACAATAGCAACATTTATATAGTGCTTTTCGTGTTGGCCTGACGATTCAAAGTGTTTCATACAGCTGACTGTGAGCCTGAGCTGTGGGCTAACTGAGAGAAATGTCAACTCTCAACACAAACTGCTATCTACAAGAGAGGACAAAGTGATGAGGTCACATTGAAGAATAGCTCATAGGATGTCTGAGACTCAGGATTATTAACAGGATTGCTTATTAAGTTTACAAATCGCAATACATTCCAAGGCCCTCAAAATTCCACCTGGCCTTAACTTTTTTTGTCTTAAAATTTAAGATCACATAGAATTGAAAACAATTCTTAAGTTGAGATTCAATTTGGAAGCTGGTTTTCCAAATTAAGACTGGATTTTAGAAGTCTCCACAGTTTTGCATAATCTTAAATTTTAAATCAAAGTCGGCTGTCAGGCTGAGATAAGGTGGAATTTCTGGCCTGGAGTAACAGAGTATATCACGCTGACCAGGAACTCTAATTCAACATGATCTACTTCTAGAATGGGGTGACACGCTCCAGAAATACATTGTGTCAATCAGAGATCCTGCGGGTCGAAGCGATGCTTATTGAAGGAATCCTGTTAGAAATTCATGGATTGTTCTGGTCAACAATCCCCCAGTTAAAATGGGTCATTCGATTCATTGCTATTTGTGGGACATTGCTGTGTGCAAATTGATTGCCGTGTTCACCTACACTTTGTAATAAATTCTGTGAAGTGCTATGAGATGTCCTCCTGCCATGAAAGTCACCATATCAAATGTAAGGATTATTATTATTATTATTGTGCTGCATTGACAATTTAATCATGCCATGTTCAGACATAAGTGAGCACAAATCTCCTCTGTTCCAGCTAGAGCACAATGGACTGACTGCTCAACATCTTGCAGTGCCGCCAGCCTATTTTGCTGAAGTATTATTCTTGGAAAAGTCCTGAAATGGAAAGGGATCCTTAGGGAATTTGCAACATTGTGGAAGTAGAACGTGGAAAATTACAGTCTCAGTTGGAGCACACATTGGCTGAATTCTTTCGTAGATTTCACCCATCACTTGAAACCTCAGCTGAATTCCAGCAAGGAGGCTTTAAACATAGCGAGGGATTGAAAGCTGGTCAGAGTTGTGAACTCTTGCCATACATCACAATTAATCTGAAGTTTTGTTGTTCGGAGTTTGGCAATGTTTAACAATTTGGTTTCATTCAGCGAAAACTCCCCATAAACGAGTCCTTATTTAAATTTTCCTGCTTGCTCCTTTTTTTTGGTGTCTGTACACATTTAAAATGCAGCAGGATTTAAGACTAAGCTATATTAATTTTTATTCAGTATTCTTGCTGGGAAAACAATAATACGAGTGTTATTGTGTTGCTGTAATGGAAATGCTTCACAGAATGACAGAGCTGTTTTCCAAAGAACCTTGTAATAAGCACCATTGGGAAACTTCATGAAATGAATGCAAATTATCAATTTGTAAAGTGTGTTGAGAGATTGAGAAGATAATTTCATAAAGGAAAATCATTATTTTTCTAGTGATGCTTTCTACCTTTTTTCCATTCTTGTGCGCTCACTGCTACCCAACAGAGAGAGCAGGTATACAACTGCTGGCATCAGTGTTACTCTGTCAACATTCATTGATATGGCCCTTATCATTGATCCTTGCCGTCTTTTGGTGACAAAAGGTCAACTTGTCTCAGTTAGCAGACCCCTCACTTCTGCGTCAGAGTTCAAGGGCCACATCGGGTTTTCAGCTCACACTTTAGGGGAATGCAGCATTGATGGAGCTGCCATTCATTGGAGACATTAAACCAATGTCCTGTCTGCCTAATGTCAAGGTGGGCATCAAAGATCATCTTGCACTAATTGAAAGAGAAGGGAGTTGCTGGAGTACTCTGAACGGCAGGCCTTCAAATTAATCAATCATTTACATCATGTTACTGTATTTGCTTGCAGAAAGACAGTCATGCCATGTAACAGTATTTATTGCGAAGAGCACTGAGATGTTTTGAATGTTCTCGCCACTGTAACAATTAAAGTTCTTCTTACTTCCAGGAAAAGAGTGTCAATGTTGGTGGTAGGATCTGAGTGTTTCTGGAACCTGCACTCCCAGGGGTATGGAGAAAGGACAGGTAAATCCGACTGAACCTTTAAAAGAAGGTTCTTTTAAAGAGCCAGCATGTAGAAAAGGGCCTGAATGACCCTCTTTTGTGCTGTAAACCTATCGGTTCTATGGGTGTAATACTGTAATCACAGTGATAGCTGTGCTATCAGATGGTCTGCCCATCTGTTTCTACTTTTCTCCCAGGCATTGTTTTCATTGCAATTCCTTATTCAACTGAGACAGTTATGCTTAACTAGAAACAAGAGCAACAGCAACAGTTTAGATTTATTTATATAGCCCCTTTCTCGTCAGGAGGATGTATGTCTCAAAGCACCTCACACATCTGGCCTGGAGTCTGAGCTGGGGAGGTAAGGATTAAAGACCCCAGAATGGAGTTCCAAAAAGTGGGAACAGAATGGCTGAAAGCTCACCCACCGGAGGGTGGATCGGACATGAAGCAGGTTTGTGTTTGCTGAGTTGAGGGAACCGACAAAGAATCACAGGGGGCAGAAGGTTGTATAGGACAATGTCGTGGAGGGATTCCAGTGACTATCTGACAGGCATATATTTCCAACACACCAATTGCAAACTGGCCTCCTGATTTTTTTTCTGTTTCTCCCTTTTGGGGGAAGAGAGTTTTGAGTTTGTTTTTCTTAATCCATAAAATATGCTTAAGAGGGAGGGAAGCGCTTTGGGACGTCTAGAAGACGTGAAAAGCGCTATATCAAATGCAAGGATTATTATTATTATTAAGCATGTCACTGTTTCATATGTGTATCTGAGGTGCATGTCTAAGAGGAGCAAGCCAGACAAAGAGGTGAGGGCACTTTTCTAGAGGGAGGGATGGACGTCATGGCATGGGCTGCTGTCATGCGCACCTCCCTTGCGAGCAATATAGAAGAGAGACTGGGATGAAGAACATAAGAAACACTAGATGAGAAAACAGACCAAGATCCATCTAGTTTGCCTTGCACCTTCCTGGTGGTCGCATGCACA
Organism: Callorhinchus milii; assembly: GCF_018977255.1. Lineage (NCBI taxonomy): Eukaryota > Metazoa > Chordata > Chondrichthyes > Chimaeriformes > Callorhinchidae > Callorhinchus > Callorhinchus milii. The sequence goes on along the minus strand of NW_024704742.1, from coordinate 29,222,886 downwards.
TATGTCCTGAACTACCTATGCACTATACCCCATAATGTTAGATGAGTCAGGGAATGATACATGGAATGGCCAAAAACCTTATGTATAAAAAGTTAGAAAAAATATGGAAATGCAAATGGAAGGACTACATTATTAAGTAAGTTCTGAACTTATAAATAAGGATGTGATCAATGCTATTTGCAACCGCTAGATGGCACCCTTGTAATTTAAATTAATCCCCTACATCTGTCTGTGGTCAGCTGAAGGAACCAGCACAGCAACTAGCACGCACACGGTCTGAACACTGACTGTTGTAATCACAAAGAACAATATTCAGTTTTATTCAGGCGTTATCTTTCAAACAGGGTTTCTTGGGGTTTTCCCGCCGTATAGAAATGGAGATGTGGATTCAGCATGGTAACCTTTCAATGAAACTGAGCAGAAACTGGGAAGATCATGAAGAATGGCGGGGACGCGGGGGGCGTAAAAATGGACAGGATTTGCAGCAGCTATTAGTATTCAGGAGGGGTAAAGGCAAACACTCAGTCGCACCAACTACCACTGATATTCGGGAGGGTTTAAAGATAAACATTCAATGGCTCTAAGAGGTTGACAATATGAACTGGATTCTTATTATTTGAAAACTCAGTCGCAGTCACACATGAAATTGAACTAATCCTTCGGTTAAAACAAACATTTTGCTGAAACGTCACATACCTGCTGCAGCTACATTGTACATGACATGAATTTGAGGATGACGCTACCATATCTTTACAGGAATCACGCTGAGTGTTGTGTAAGTGGGGAGAGCACAGTGGTAAGAAACATTTGGCGACAACTCTATGTATATTGCTATGTATCGCTTATCAGTAGAATGACATTGGTGGTCTAGGTTGTACACTAAGATTAGAGATTCCTTAAGTATTAGAATATGCGTTGGCCAGATGTGCGTGAGGCTGACTTCTCAAGACCTGTGTTTGTGTTGGGACAGGACCCCAGGACATCCAGATAGTAAATATTTTGATGTTTAAGGAACATTCAGTATGCCATCATCAAGATGCAGGGGAAATTGCATGATCCATTATCGACTGTGATTTTATTGTACATCTATAAATACAGTCACCATCCTATGCAGTAAATCCTATGAAGTGTTTTGAGATGTTTCAATCACATGATAAGGTACCTTATCAAATGCAAAGATTGTTATTATATGTAGCATATAATAGTGTCCAAATTCAAAGTTTCAGAAATAAATGTAACATTCATTGACAAAGCACTTACTCATTTTAAAAGAAAACAGCTTAATGCGGTGAAGGGAGTAAGATAAATATTCTGGAAAGATGAGATCAGATGGGCCGAAGGGGCATCTTCATCTGAACGAATCTTGTGATCCCAAATGTAAGGATTATTAAATGTTAGTTCATAAGAAATATCTGAAAAGGAAGCAAAGCACTAGTGATGTGGCATCCAGGAATTTTTTGAAGTGCCAATCATTCTCAATATAGTGTACGAGTTCGAGTACACATCCATTAATTCGTCAGATTCAGTTACTTTACTTCATGTCATTCATATAATACATCTGCATGCACTGTGCACAAGCTTGACATGGATAGCAGTATCAATTTACATGGAATATCGTCACACACTGTCCATCGTCTTCCAAAACATCCTCCTCAGTTGATGTACAGCACAAGGTCAGGTATTCATAATTTCTACATTTGTATATTGTATTTTCAGATGATCTGTCTCCAAGCAATCAATGGCTCAATCTTTAGATGAAAAATCCATGATTGTGTATGAGGCAAAAAAACTAATTTCTTTAAACAAATATTTCCATACCTTAGCTGGCTTGGTTATTACCAATGAATTATGTAATTTTACAATTTTTGGGGCTCTTAATGCATGTTCAATGTAATTGCATTATACTTTACCTTTAAATAATGTGTTTTTACCCCAAAATGCTTAGAATAACTAAAATGCACAGTGGTGCAATATATTGAAGCGCAATTATGTTGTATATCTAACAGAACATTAATATTTATGGAAACAAATGTGCAAATATCAGTGTTAGCTAGTGGTTTGCATTAAATCCTGCTTCTAATTTACTTAAATATGCCGTGTTTGGTGCCAAAGAGATCAAAACTGTTGGAATGCATCAGATAATTATTCAGATGAGATCTGCTTCTTATAGTTCCTTTGATTGGTATTTTAGTTAACATATTATTAAAGCTTTGGACGGAGGTTACGTAGCTTTAACTACCAGACATAGTACTTTACTGCCTTTGGTAACATACCAAAATGAGCGGTAAATCTGAGGTAACATGACTGGACACAAAACAATCTGGCATCATATTCTTATTACATAAAGTATAAATATAATCCCTGTATTTGATACAGCGCTTTTCACATCGGGAAGACATTTCAAAGTGCTTCATAGGATTTATAGTAAAGTGTAGTGACTGCATTTTTGTGGTAGAACAAGGCAGCTAATTTCTGCATTGTAATGTCCCACAAATAGCCACTGCGAGAAACTCCCTTCTCTTTTCGATTAGTCAGTTCCCATGAGATCTTAAACATCCACCTAAATAGGCAGATGGTACCTTAGCTTAACATCGCATTCAATAGTGCAGCACATCCCCAGTGCTGCATTGTAGTGGCAATTCATGTGAATTCAAAGTCTTGACATGGGCAAGACTCAGAGGCGATAGTGTTATCAACTAAAACAAGGTCCTATTGGCCAGTCCTCGGGTTAATGTTAAAAGTTCCAATTTGTATCTATCAGTTTCTATACTCCAATTACCTTATACCATGAGATTAGTAAGAACTCTATAATAAGATACTTTTAATGACCTTCCCATAATTTAAGTTAGTTAACATTTTGTAGCAAAAGGTTAGTGTTAACATTCTGTAGCAAGAGGTTAGTATTAATCATTGCCATACCATAATGCTTTATTTTGTTATAATATTGAGAAATTAAACTATTTTTCATTGTTGCATTGGAGGGAACACTACTACTGTGCATATCTCCGTTTGGATTTTCTGCGTTATTGAACACACACTGTTTGCTGCATTGATGCACAGTTAATAAACACTATTGTCCAAATGTCATAATCAAGGACACCTTCAGCATGAATACAGTAATAACAACACGCCCAGACGACCAATAAGAGTGAGACATGTGACAGATTAATGTAAAAGCTGTGAGAATTAATGTTTGAGGATGAAATGGCAATGTTCAGTAGACTTCTAATCTGCACCTGAACTTGAATATAGGATGAATAGAGGAGGAAAACAAAAGTTTACTGTGAAAAAGCAGTTTATCGTGTCAAAAGGACTCAAAGAGCTTTACAGTAACTATTGCCTACTGTAGTGACTATTTATAATAATAATCCTTGGATTTGTTACAGCATCTTTTACAGTGGGAGGACACAGAATTTACTGTACAATATAGTTTGTAGGCAAACGCCGCAGCTGTTTCATGCAAGGTCCCTACAAACAGCCATGAGGTGAACGATCACTTATATCTGAAGCATTATTTGGCCAGGACATTGGGAGAAACTCCCACATCTTTCAAATCCAGCCTTGAAGAACAGCCATGGACCTCGGTTGAATGTCTATTCCTAAACTCTGACAATGCAGCGATCCCCTAGTTCTGCAAAGAAAGAGGAAAGGAAATAATAAATAGTCAAGGAATTAGTAAAGTAAAATCTATTTGGTCAATTGAGCAAATAAAATCTATGATTGTGATCCAAAAAAAAGAGTTTGTCTTTAATTGGTAATATTGAGGTACTTTTGCTGATTTATGAAAAATATTCAGAATTAACAAAGTCAGAAAATAATAACAGCCTTCTGGTTGAATATTATGAAGATATTTACACAATTACATATTATTCCAACATGGACCTATTTCCGTTTATAGAAATAATGAGGGACTAACTGCCAGTTTTAACATTGCTCTTTATGGATGCTCTCCAAGGTGACACTGAATTAGGTTGAACATTAGCCATGGAATTGAATGCTGCCCCTTGCAGTCTAGCTTTAAGAAGCTCAAGTGTGTTCTCAATGGGAACAACAGGAGTTGCATGGAGGAGGGTTCTTGATATTCCTCCAGTTGATGTGGTGAAATAGATTAAAAAGTCAGCATATATAAAAATGCAACATGCCCCACCAACTGCTGCAATACATTTTGTTACAGTGCACATGTGTATGCTTATGCCATTGTGGTGTGTGTACTCTATAGTGGCACTCAAATAGCAGGTAAATATCCCCTGTGCTACGATGGGTACTTGGTTGGGGTATTGCAGGACCAATAACTATTATCTTATCAATCTGCCGTGGCAAATCTTCTCCAGTTTGCGCAGTGCAATCTGGAAAGGCCACTGCGCAGGCTTCAAACACTCCTCACATTTGATGGTAACATCATATCTGCCTCGGACACTATGATAGAGAGAGAAGCAATTGTGATGTTGTTTCCCCTCCTCCCCTGGTTCTAGAAATAGTAATGGTACCTTAGAGAACCTCACTGGTGGTAGACATAGCAGACTGGTCAGGGGAGAACTTAGATATAATATCTATCATTGGATTTTCAACTATATGGATTTGTAGATAGTTTGTAATAGTAACGCAACATTTTCGGGAACAAGAAAAGGCTATTTGAGCCAAGAAGGCTGTAATAGATGCTCTCAATCCCATCTTCTCATCATATTACATCAATCCACTCTAGAAGAATATCCAGTATCGCTTGATCCCATTTACACTATTTGCATCAATGATTTCATCTGCCGATTAACCTTTGTGAAATAGCTTTGTCTGACTCGCTTAATAAATCTCAATCTTGTAATTGTAGCTCCTCCCTAGAAAAGTTGCAGACCATGTAGAACTCTGCAGCCTGTGTCTTTTCCTACACCAGGCTTTGTGAGCCAGTGACGACTATCCTCACTTGGATCCACTGGCTCTCCATTCCCCAGTGGAAATAATTTGAGATCATCATCTTCATTTTCAAATGCTTCCATGGTCTCACTCCATGCTATCTCTGTGACCTCCTGTGATCCTACTGCCTTTGCTCCTCCCTCTGCTCAGCAAATACTGGTCAGTTCCGTGCCTCCTGCCCAATCTACCCCCAACATCCATTGATGGTTAGGCTTTCGACCATTCTATACCCACATTTTGGAATTCTACCCAGATCAACCATGCCCTCCCTCCACACACATCATCTTGTATTCCCAGTCAGCTAAGTGAAGCACTTTGTGCTTTGCCTCACAACTTGTATAAATGTAAATTGTGAATTTCTTCCATTCATCCCTTTCAGAATTTTTAAACTGTTAGGTTTTTTTCATTGTCTAATCATTTCCAACAAGAACAATTTCGGCTCTCTGACCCTCACGACTTCCTTTCCTTGTAACTTTCTAAACTAATATAATCTTTGCTATACCATCACAATAGAGGGTGGGTGAAAACCTTTCAACTCGCATGATTTTGTACTTACCGCATATTCCAACTTCCTGTCTCTGCATTACCCAAGCTGCACCCTTGCTATCTGTAGTCTATTGGGGAGGGGAGAACTGATTTCAGATTCCTAACATTGCAAAACTTTGCATACTTTCATGACCAAGCTGCAAAATATCACTATCAAGCCTTCAAAGCCTTCTTAAAGCTTGTATGTATTCAATATGTTTATCACCCCACCTTCCACAGCATCTCTGAAGTGCTTTGAGACCTTATTCTAAATGAAAGGCACTATATAAGTGCAAGTTGTTAACAACAACAAAATTACATTTGTATAGTGCCTTTCACGTCAGGAGGACGTCCCAAGGCGCTGGACAGTGCGAACTGGGGATCCGGATTGAGGAGGGTGGAGGGCAGGGAGGGAAGCTGGGTGATCGAAAGCACAATTGAAGAGGAGGGTCTTGAGATGGGTCTTTAAGAGGCCAAGGGAGGGGGCAAGGCAGAGGGACTGCGAGATGGCATTCAAGAGGGTAGGGGCAGAGTGGCAGAAGGCCTGCCTGCCAATTGTGGGGAGGGCGAGGCGGGGGATGTGAAGTCCGCCGGAGCCCACTGAGCCGAGTGAGCAGGATGGTTAAGTTAAGTGACCAACCCAATGCAGTCCAATATGGCAAATGTGTAGCAATGTAGTAGACTTTATAATACAATTTATATTTATATACAGTCATAGCTTTCAATTGGCGAAGATGTTTCGAAGCTTTTAACACTGTTGAATTTGTTCCATCCATCCTGAGCTAGGGGATGGAAACTGAAAGGTGTGGGTTGCAATGAAATTTGAACGACATGCAACCTAGTACTTTCTTAACTCTTTGCCATTATAAATGCAACTTTTTTTAAAAAACTTTGTATCACTGGAATTTTACCCAGTGTCCCAGCAATATTCCTCCAGATAAAATTGGTCATTCACTTTGTGGCTGTTTGTGGGACATTACTATGTGTAAATTAGCTATTGTGATCACCTATATACAATATCCAGTCACTGCACCTTACAGTAAATGCTGTGAAGCACTTTGAGACATTTCTGCAATGTGATAAGACCATATATTAAATGGAAGTAATTATTATTTTAGTAAATGTAGCTTTTTATTTGCCAGAAGATCTACAGCAGCCAGTTGCTGGCTGAGAGGGTGGAAGTATTCAGGGAAGCTGCAGTCATTATTTTGGAAAAAGTATATGCATTTGAGGTACAGTTCCTGTGCATCTAATTGCTGTCTGGAGTGGGAAACTGATCTGATTGTTCGGCTGATGTCTGAGGAGAGTCTGGTTTAACTTGTAATGTGTGCTTGCCAGACAATTATTTCAATGGCAAGCTATGCAGCTTTAGCTGGTTAGACTCCCAACAATACCCCAAAGCATGCTCTGGGGTCCCCAAGCCTTGGCTCTTGCCAACCTGCGCCTAATACTTTCCGGAATTAGGTAGGCAGGATGCATCCCTCCAGGGAGAGAGTGTGCATTCCATTCCAACAATCTATATCTGGAATTGCATGGAATTCTCAGTTTGGTTTGGATACTCTTAAGCATGATGATGGTTTCCACATGTGTCAGACACTCGGCTGAGCCTGCCCGAATTTTTTTGGATTTGGAAGTTCGCAGAGGTTAATTTACAAAACAAACCTCAGCGTCATCTGAGTTAGGAAACACTGTTCTAAATGTTAATGTGTGTTATTTGAGCACTGACAGGATTGCAATGACTGAATTACAGGATACCATTGGGCTGACCTCACCCAGACACATATTAATTGGCTGCAGTTGCATACAGCTGGGCTGGAACAAGTAACTTTGGAGGAAGACTCAGTGGTCAGCCTCTTATGTAACTTATTTATTATTGGACAGTTGTCTCCACCCAGCTCAGGGAGGATGCTGCTGAAATCGCTCCTGAGATTGCTGATCATTGAACTGTAGCAAATAACAAGATTGTTTGTCATCCTGCTGTCCCAGATGGTTATCAGTTACTTGGCAGTCTTAGTCCATGATCTGGCTTTGGCTCCCTCCACCCATATTGTAACGTCAAGCAGTGGTGATTCATTCACAACAAAATGGGACAATAATTGGAAAGTACATTCATGACCTACATATATAAATATCAACTATGAATATTGTACCGTAATCACAATCTTAATTTTTTCTGATTTGTTTTGTTTGCAAATGGCAGAGGGGTGCAAAATGCATTGGGTGTAACTTTTAAGGTGTTCCTTAACTAGAGCTGGCATAAAGTCTTATCCAACAAGTGTAGCACAACCCTCCACTGCTTTCTTCCTATATAGGTTCCAGTGGCCACTATTATTTTATTTGGAGACAAACGTTTTCTTTGTAAATGTTTGGCCTTGGAGTGGCTGCAAAAATTTTTTGGGTTGTTGAATATTTACTTTGTTGTTCAGGCAAACAGGAGCGAAATTCCTATTTTCCCTGGCCAAGATGTAACATTTTACCCCGATAAAACATTCTACTGTTAAGTGTGTATTTGTAGGGGAATGCAAGGAATGTTATCATTATGCACTGTGATGCCATTGTGCTCAGTAATGTGACACAGGAATCTGCAAACAATTTGTAGACTCAAGTAATTCATAAAGAACATCTATGATCCCGTCAAGACATTGGAAGATGATCTTCAGATGATGTTAAATATACGTAACATCTTTATACGGAAAGAGCTCCTGGATTAAGCAGTGGCTTTAACCATGTTTTTCACACATGCTCATTGTTGGCTGGGAGCCAACCCTTAAAACTTTTTAACATATGGAAGTGGTAATTGAGCTGAGTTGAAAGAATTGCGTTCAGAGTCTGGGTAATTTGGCTGCATGGTATAAAAATAAATTTGGGATCACACCACTTGGATATATATTCAGGGAATAAAATGTTTCCCTATTTGCATATGCAATAACACTCATCATGATCTGTCCATTAATACTGATACTAAACCATAGCTCAGTTTCCAGGAAAGTGACAGTAATCTACATTCCTGAGCCAGACATCCAGCGGAGGACGAGCTAAAACCAGAATAGGTTTGATGGGCCGAATAGTCTCCTGGGCTGTAATTGCCAAGATTTGATGACCTATTATTTTCAGCACACATAATCACTGCAGTTTCCCTTGATGAAGGTGGTAGCTCAGATATTAATATCTACCATGTCTTTGTGGCTCGTGATAAAGATCGGGAAATTACAGACTGACTTTATGAGTCACTCTGCGGTTCCACATTCAGAACGTGTCTAGAAAGCCTCAAGCATTATCATTCAGACAGACAATTAGCTGTTAGCCTGTAAATTCAGACAGCAGAATAATTTAATCATCTCATTTTTTTTCAAGCATTATTGTAGGATTCTGTTGCAAACACAACATGTTCTGTTACAACCTTTCCCTTTTCTCCCGATACAAAAAGCATTCCCTTGTTTACGGTATGTTCCTTCACCTCACATAAATTGTGCACACTTTTTTTGGGATGCTTCCTTTAACACAATCAGGAGTCGGCCCTATGAACAACACATCCATGTGCCTGCGCGCGCACACCCTGATAAGGTTTACTTGCCACCTTTGAAGGGCGCCCAAATGTGCACTGTATGTACACACGTCTACCGTACATACATTTTCGGGATGTCCTTTGGTTACATCTCGAGCGTCCTTCTGTACCCTTCAGTCAGTTTTGGGTGCACTTGTGGGCTACCCGGTGGGTTCAGCTGAACGTTGACAAGACGAAAGCCACACTCTTTGGCTCTCGTCAACGTCTAAAATCACACGGTTCTCAACTCCTCCACCTACCCTCCCCTAAAGCTCTCCGAACCCGTACGCAACCTAGGCGTCAGGTTCGACCCCCAATTATCCTTGCTCCCCTACATGCGGTCCCTCACGCTTTCTTCCACCTCCGACGCATCGCCCGTCTCCGCCAATACCTCTCTTCGAAAGCCGCTGAAACCCTGGTCCATGCCTTTGTCACCTCTCGGCTGGATTATTCTAACCCCCTCCAGGACCATCCATAAAATCCAGGTCATACAAAACTCTGCAGCCCGCATTCTCACCCGCACCAAACTCCGTTCCCTGATTACCCCAGTCCTTGCCAGACTGCACTGGCTGCCTGTCCCAGAGACGGTTGACTTCAAGATCCTCACCCTTTTCTTCAAATCCCTCCACTCCTCTGCACCCCACTACTTCTCTGACCTCCTCTCTCCTCACAACAGTGCCCATTGCTTTCGTTCCACTGGGTCTGGCCTTCTCCTTGTCCTCCGCTCCACCCTCGGCGGCCGTGCCTTCAGCCACTATGCCCCGAGGCTCTGGAATTCCCTTCCTCACTCCTTCGCCTCACCCCTCTCTTCTTATTTTCAGGTCTCGGCTGAAGACCTTTCTTTTTGAGTGCGCCTTTGGTCACCTTCCTCCCCTTCCCCCTGGCTCGGCCCTGGGATCTGTTACTGTGAAGCTCTCTGAGATGCAGTCCGGCGTGGAGGGTGCTATATAAATCCAAGTTGTTGTTGTTGAGTGGGTTGTGCCAGAGGCGGCTCCAGCCAGGGTGAGGCCCCATCTTGCCTTTGCTATGGTTGAGCCGAACTTCAGCTTGTCCCTCAGTATATAGTTCCTGATCCTAGCGTGCGCGAGCCTGAAGCAGGCCCTCACCGTTCCCTCGTTCTGCCAGAAGAACACCTGGTTTCGAGTGTGCCAAAGGGCCTCCTTTACCGAGTTTATGATCCTCCAGGCACACTCGATGTGAGTTTCGCTGTGAGTGCCTGGGAACAGGCTGTACAGCACCGAGTGCCATGACAGTGGTTCCCCAGAGACCACCTACGAGAGAATCCATTCCATCTTTTTCCTTTGCGAATCAACACTTCAGGAAGAGGTGGTCCACGGTCTCCTGGCCTCTGCGGCCGGCCTGAGGCCGACATGCTGACTGGCCCAGACCTCGACTGTGCATGAAAGCCCTGAAGGAAGGACCCCTTTTATCACAAGCCAGGCCATGTCCTGATGGTTGTTGGTCAGTGCCGGTGACGAGGTGTTTTGCCAGACGTAGCTGGCTGTTGCTGCAGAGTACCTCCCGATCGGGTCTGCCCTCCCACCTTTCAAACTTTCAACTACCTGCCGCATTGATATAGTGCTTTTTCTCAGATCTTAGAGACGTCTCAAAGCGCTCCACAGAGTATACTGTAAAGTGAATTGACTGTATAGTTTGTGGGCAAAACACGGCAGCCAATTGCACATACCCCAAACAGTCACAGATTGATTGACCAAATCATTATTTTATTTATTTTTAAAGGGATTATTACTCCCGAAAAATTGATCCGCCAATCGATTAACAACTGGATTCCTAATTACTGCTAGGTGAACAGAGACGGGAACTTTCCCAACATTTCGCCCTGCCCGGGAATTGAACTCGGGTCCTCTTGCTTGCGAGGCGAGTGCCCTAACCACTAAGCTACAGGACTCTATAACTCTTCCCATTACCTCCCTTGTTCTTCCCCGTTCCTCCTCCCCCTCACTGATTGACAGTACAACTCCAGCCGCTTGTGAATGGCCAGAGTCTGCTGTCAATCACAATTTGACTCCTCATATCTACATCCCTCATGGCTGAAGGCTTGACACCCAGAAGGCTCGAGTAAGCACTTGCAGCAGCAACCAGTGTGGCATTTGGCCTGGATTTTCATCCGAATTAACAAGCATATTTAAAACAGGTAAGAACACAAATGAATTGGGGCTCGCCGTTTTGTTCGATTTACTTAAAAATCTGGAGTTAACCAGCATCCGGCAAAAGCAGATTTACTGTACTTTAAAAAGTGTATTCAGCAGGTTCTTGAGGAGGAGGAATATGAAGGGTATGTGAAGCAACCAGGAATGTGGGATTAGGTTAGGGGTCATCGTGTCTAGCAAAGCACCAGTGCACACTTCATTGGCCAAATGTCCTATTTTTTGTGCTGTGACATTCTTTGATTCTTTGAGCTGCTTCTATCAATTAGTGCTGAGTGGAAAGCAGCAACTGTAATGCCTTTTCACAGAAAGGAATCAAAGTCCGATCCCAATGGCCACATTTCGAACATTACTGCCAATTGTATCAGGTTCATGGAAACTTAATGAATGGGAGGATGCTGCAAGATCTCAGTAACAACTTGCTGTCTGGTTGCCAGTTTGATTTCAGAGCAAATGGGCAGCAATCCTCTTGATGTCCAGCACAAAGTTAAAGCAGTAGCTCTTGCCATGTCTGAAGCTTCCCACTGGGTATAGCATCCTAGCCTCATTGAGTAGCTGGCACATTTAGTAAAGTTCTGGCAATAAACATTGCTGTCTGATGTTGATGCAGGGTGGAAAATGCAAACTAAATAAACAAATAGCTTTGCATTAACTAAACATTTCGCCCTGTGTTGAAAATGTAAAAAGCTAATAACAACAGTAGGAATGTCAAATTCTGTAGGTTGGGAAAACACTTTTGTGTTATTTCAGGATTTCCATGAATTTATTCTGCCTGGAGACCGAGAAGAAACAAAGAAGTCTCGAAACATAGATGTTAATTTGGGTGTTACCAGATACCCAAGTACAATACAAATTTACATTTATATCACATTGGGAGGACGTCCCAAGGCGCTTAACAAGCTGGGGGTGGGGGGCTGGGGGAAAGATAACTTAAAAATTGCAGTCAAAGAATAGGGATAAAAAAAAATTCATGAGAAACTTAGTAGAATGTATTATCTCGAAGTGCTCCAGAAAATGAGTGACTTCAAAATGTAGTAGTTGTTATTATTAACAAACTCTACAGATAATCTACACCAGCCATGCCCTACAAACAGCAGTGATATGAAATGACTAACCATTTGTTTGTCTTTAAGTCACACATAGATGGTATAAAGGGATGAGAGGTTACAGTTTGAGATTAGGCTAAAGAAATAGCAAAGATTTTTATTGGACCAGAGAGGATAAGAGGGATATAATAGAGGTTTTCAAAATTCTGAAAACTTTTGAAAGGATAAATAGTGAAAGATTATTTCCATTGGTTGCGAGAGTAAACTTACAATTCTCACTGTAAGAGTTAAGGGGGAGGATACGCAGAATTGTTTTCACCGAGGTGGGTATTGGAACATGGAATACTTTGTCATTACTGTGGTTACTGAAGCTATTGAAGGAAATTGGTTAACCATTTGAAAAGAATATAGGGAATGAGCAGGGCATTGGAATTAATCCTCTCCAGTGGAAGTGCAGGCAACACCAAGGAAGGTTTGATGGATTGAATGGCCTCTCCTTGCACTTTTATGTGATTTTTATGATTAACTCATGACATTCCCAAATCTGAAGTTAATGATGACTTTGCTTCCTCTTATCAGAATACTGTTCCTTCCATATAGAGGTCAGAAATGAATCCTGCCTCCATCTCAAGAACTGAGAACACATATCCTGCCTAGACTATTCTTAATGTCTGAATAACATTTCAACAGTCTTTCATTATTAATAATGACTAATGACTGCATTTGGTAAAAATATCTATTACACTGTTTCGATAAAGTGTAGTGTCCCCTGTTTCACTGTTGGTGGCCGTGCTTTCAACCACTGCACCCTGAAACACTGGAACACTCTTCCTCTATCCTTCTGCCTTGCTCCCTCATTCTCCATCTCCAGGTTTGCCCTGAAGCCCTTCCTATTTGACCGTGCATATGGTCACCTCCTTTCCTTTGGGTTTGGCGTCATGCTCCGCCACTGTCAAACGCTCTGCATCGCTGTCCTGCATGAGGGCCGCTATATAAATGCAAGCTGTTGTTGTATTGACTGTATTTGTAGGTAAATATGGTAGACAATTTTCCCTCAACAATATTCCACAAACAATCATCAAGTGGGTAACCAATTTTATCTGGAGAATTGTTGGCCAGGACACTGGGAGAAACTCCCTTATCTTTCCGAATATTGTGAATACAGATTGTTAACATCTACCTGAACAGACAGACAGAACCTCAGTTTAACATTGAGAACATCTGCTATAGGATGGCATCTCTGATAATGTCAGCCGAGACAATTGGCTTAAAGTCCCAACACAAGGCTTGACCTCACAAACTTTCTGACCCAGAAGTGAGAGTGCTTCAGGCAGAGCCAGACTGACACTGGATTCCACCATTTAAAATCTTATTTGTCTGACTGTCAGAAAGGAGAATTGATTCTTTTCAAGTGGAAAATTTTCAAAGAATTGTTAAATCGGAATTAAGAAGGTAACAATTGTATATGTGGCTGGGAATGATAATCAAGTCTCTTTGAATCGAAAATTGGCATTTTATTCTTTGTGTAATGAAGATTTAAATGGAATGTGCTGTTCATCATATGATTCATCATCGCACCTTACAAAGGTGAGCTAATTACAGGCAGGGTTGGGTTGCACTTGAAGAACTCCCTTTGATCTTGTCCTTGTGTGGATTAGGAAGGATTCACACTTTCACAAATGCTGTGCTTATTCGTTCCCTTTGAAGCACCCTAAAACAAATGTTAATATCTTTGAAACTATCCAGGAATAATATAAAAGGGAATTGAGTATACTTGGGTTGACACACTACTCTTTCTTCTCTTTCTGCATCGAACCCCAACTGCTGGGATGCAAATCTTCTCTTCCCTGCTGGGATTAAAGGGCTATGAAAATTGACTTTGCCCCAACTTCAAACCAATTCCAAATAGGCACAGATCCACAGTACAAAACGATTCATAATTCAGCATAAATTAGCACTAAATTATTAACCTTGTTCAGAGAAGCGATAAACATTGCAGGCGTGTGAAGTGGAAACTTCACTCTGATAAGGTAGCGCTTTAATGATATTGGGCTTTAAAAGGGATAAACAGTTTTTTTTACAGAGAAATGAGCTACTAATAACAGAAATTATAGATGAGTGTAAACAGGGGTGGAATATCAGGCATGCAGGAGAATGAAGTGTTAATGCAATTCCTGAAACACTTACCACCCATAAAACACTTTCTGTGTTTAAAAAAAGGCTAATTGTGCTTGGTGAGTTTTTTTTAGTCAGTTGGGTGTCTTGACACATGTAGAAACTCATCACAATACTTGATACAATACAATTTTCATTCATATAGCCTCTTTCATGTCGGGAGGACGTCTACACGTGAACATTTCCCTGTGTCTGGAATAGTATTTGCACTTTCTCCCCGAAGGGGCTTAGCCTACTTACCTAATACCGGAGAGTATTATCCACAGGTTGGCAAGAGCCAAGGCTTGAGGCTCAGAGTGTGCATTAGGGTCATGTTGGAGTTTATCTAGGTAAAACCACATAGCTTGCCATTGAAAGCACTGTCGGACAAATTTTCTTGCATCTTGTTCAGCTTTGGCCAACCTGTCTACTGGGGTTTTGGTTTGTAGGCTTAACAGGACCTAAGTGGAAAAAATCCCTGCTCCAATGACTCTCCAAGTCCTGCAAATGAGCTGGGCTACCTGGTCTGTCATCAGCAGTGCCCTGGATACTATGGACCCGCCTTGTCTAGGAACTGGACTACCAAGACTGCCACAGAGGATTGACTCAAATCCAATATTCTGTTGCCAAACATGACACAATGGATCCAGTTCAGCTCCAACACCTTGTGATGTATCAGTCACATTGCAGTTTTCAACACTTCAACGTTTGCTGCATCATAGGAAAGAGTCTCTGAAATAAATTACATTTGTAATATACTTCTTGTCAAAGGTCCTTTGTTCGCCCTACTGGGGTTTCTGAGTTTTCCTTTGCACTTAACTCTCCTGTTGTGATTTTTCTGTGATTTGTTTGAATCCAAAATCCCATTCTCCACAACCAGATTAATGACAGTTTCACATTTATTGGCCTAACTTGCATTGTTAAGTAGCTTGAGCTTTCACAGTGTTAAATATGTCTCATTAAAGGTACCTCCTCATTAGCGGCTATGCTTTCAAAAACGTCATTTGCTCTCTCTGTGCTGAGAAATGTTGGACGCTATGCTGATTTTGTTTCTCTTTTATTAAATGTAAATTAGTGTGTCTACATATTTTTCTAATTTTCTCCCTTTAGCATTTCATTTCTGGTCTGCCCTCTTCTTGCTGGGATGTGGCTCCACAGGGGCTGGTCACCCTCCTGTATCCTGCCCAAGTGTTTACCGTTCACATAAATAATAATCCTTACCTTGGATATAGCGCCTCGTCACGTTTTCGAGATGTCTCTGGAACTCCATCCCCCAGTGCCTTCGCCTTGCTTCCTCACTTTCCTCCTTCAAGGCCGGTCTCAAGACCTTTCTCTTTGACCATGCCTTCAGCTCCCCTCTCGACTCTCTACCCCCTCCTTGCTCCCTCCCTTCCCTCCCCTCACCCTGACTATTTCCCCCCTGCTCGGGTCCTGACCAACTGTCCAGCGCCTTGGGACGTCCTCCCGACGTGAAAGGCGCTCTATAAATGGAATCTTTTTGTTGTTGTCTCAAAGTACTTCACAGAATATACTGTAAAGTGAATTGACTGTATATTTTGTGGGCGAAACACAGCAGCCAATTGCGCACAGTAGTGTCCCAGAAATACTGTGTGGATTGAGTGAGCAAATTACTATTATTTTTTTGAAGGGATTATTACCCCCAGAAAAGCGATCCACCAATCGATTAATAACCGGGTACCTACTTACTGCCAGGTAAACAGAGGAGCGTGGAGTAAGGAACCTTGCCCAACATTTCGCCCTTTGTTAGTGAATGTCGGCAGGCCACTCAACTAGAGGGAGAGTATGGTCCATCGGAGCCTGACCTCTGTCCACCTAGATGCCACGCACATTAACAATCAGTGGAGGATGCTAAAGAAGGAGCAGGAACAGGTTTTCCTTTCCCTCACCCTGGGAAGGCTGGGGCTAATTTAGCCTCCCCAAGCAAACCCAGCTGAGACCAGCAAACTCAGCATGGACCGGGATCCGAACCAGCGAGCTCCTGGTCTGTTAGCTGCAGCTCTATCCAGATCATCAATCAGATCTGAAAATCTCTTTGACTCTACAATTCAAAGCCCTAAGGGGAAAAATAGTCCCATGATGGACAAGTAATGTAAAATTCCTCCTAGAAAATGTAGTCAATTCAGTTTACAAAATATTCTATGAAGAACTTTGAGACATTTCGAAGACGTGATGAGGCTCGATATCAAATGTGAGGATTCTTATTATTATTATTAATATACTCGTTCTGGCAATTTGCTACTATTTTATATAAAAAGCTAGTAATGAATACACTATTTGGAATATCGAAAACTCTCCTATTTCTGATCAGAAGCCTACAGATCTGAAGAGGTGGTGATTACTACTGTTTAGGTGGGATGCCAGTGATAAGATCATGTGCAGCACATTCCTTTTTGCAGTTGTTATTCACCTAAAGTAAATACTGTACTATATTATGGGCACTTTTGTGATGTGGCTGTTTGCCCACTTGAAATTGGGTTGAGACTGCCCAAATCAATTTCACTTAGGTCCCTTACAGCTATAAGAACAGAGAGAGGAAACATTTTCATCCCATCTGTCTATGCTGGATTTAAGCCCATGCCCCAGAGATGAAAGGAGAGTGTTCCAAAACATTGCACTACCCAGAGCCCTGCTATTTTATGCCTCTGATCAAAGAAGCCAAAATGATTTTGTATCATCAGTAAAGTCAGTGGATTCTCTGCACTGAATTTGCATGTGATCCTTGCAATATGGCATTGAATTTAATATGGGCTGCCTCTCAAATTCCACTGAATACAGTTAATGTGGTGAAAAAACATTATATTTACAATATACATGAATATTCATATCCAATGATTGAATTTGCAGATGAAGAGGGCAGGAGCAAGTTGTTATACAGTAGATCAGTACAATGAATGTTATTAATCTGTAGCTTAGTTATCACATTTATTAATTTGTAGATTAGTTATCATGATGGATGGAGAATTGAACAGTGAAGTATTAATCTAGTATGTTATAGTATATCATATTAATATTATATTACACCATTGATGGTCGGGCCTTCACATTTTTTGCTCCCACCCTCTGGAACTCCCTTCTGGAATTCCTCTGACTCATCCCCTCTTTTACCCCCTTCAAGACCCGTCTCAGACCTTTCTATTTGACAATGCCTTTGGACACCCTCCCATCCCCACCCACCTTACCCTGCACTCCTCTTGATTCCACCCCGCAACTCAGGGACAAACCTTTGACTGTCCAGGGCCTTGGGATGTCCTTTCGATGTTATTACAGGAGGAGCATTTCCTATTTATCCTGGATCCTATTGATTCAGGATGATGTTCTCCATTCACCTGAAAAACACACAGTCTATCCTGTGAAGCTCTTTGGGGTTGTTCTCCCAGCTTGAAAGGCACTATACCAAATGCAAGAATTATTATTTTTTATTATTTATATAAGCCATTGAATTTGAGTAGGTGTGTACATACAATACAATTTACACTCATAGTGCCTTTCACATAAGATAGACATCTCAAAGTGCTTGACAATTCTGGCTGGGCACCAGAGCGGTGGATGGTGAGGGGGGGAAGAAAGATGATAGTAATGATACTAACATCTTAATTTGATGCAATTCATCTTTAAAAACATTGTATTGATGTTCTTTCTGACGGTGAGATGCATTACTTAATTTAATGCTCCATTTAGAGTACAGAATATTGGTCATCTGAAAAATTACCATGTAAATGGCTCATTGACTAACCACTCTTAAGTCACTAGCAGAGCCCTGAAATGAACCAAATGAATAAACATTTAGTGTGACAGTCTGCCTCACTGCCACCAACCAACAAGGCTGCGCTTGTTGCATTATGCAGTTCAAGTTAACGGAGATAAGGTCAAAAGTTCTTTGAAACTTTCCTTTTATAGTTGTAAACGTCTTAAACATTGTCCACCAGTGAAAGCTACATAACTTGCCTCCTGATGTGATGTCTGTCTCTCAAGATATCTTGTGCCCTTTCAGTAATCTCTGGGCAAAGCTTCTTTATGTAGAGCTTCCCTGACACATGCTCCAGTGTTTATATATTTGAATCATTTCAGGGCCTTGCTGCTTCTCCGTCTTTCTGGGACTTTGATTGTTACTGCCTCTTCCCCTTTTCCAATATCAAGCTACTTGCTATATATAGCATGTGTTTCTTCAAAAGGTGCTTAGCAGAGACACATTGAAGGAACAAATGAAGACGTGCTCTAGTACATTAACAATACAGGTACAAGCTACTCTTTTGTCACGCAAGTCATTTGCAAAGACAGTAAAGTGGTTGCCACTGCTCAATTCTTGTGCTTTGTAAGAAAAGCCTGGGTTGATTAGGAAAGCCTTCTAAAAGAGGTAGCGATTTTGTACTTCTTCACCAGATACTGGCTTAAAAGTAATTTTACAAGTAATGGACGATTCAAAGTGAAAAAGCTGTTCTAGCACCTTGGGATCCTTGCACTGGACAAATTGACCTTGGAAAACCTGAATCAGAAAGCATTCTTTCGAAGCTGGTGGTGTTCACTACTGTCAGAAATTAAGGGTTCAAGTCAAGTGTGTGAGCCATCGCTGTGATTTTGCCTACAAATTACAGTCAAAACGTTATAGTAAATGCTGTGCAGCGCTTTGAGATGTTTCGATGATGTGATAAGGTGTTATATCAAATTTAAGGATTATAGGATTATTATTGATAAACATATTCTATATTAACCCTGGGGATGATTAAGTAATGGAATGGGTTTAATGTTTCTAGTGTGCTCTGCATTATGGTAGTTACAGCTCTACATTCAGGGGGGGTTAAGATTTTTCAAGGTATTGTTATGAAATGTACAAGATGTTTATAATTTGGCAGTGCTCTGTGACTTTCCAGAACATTGCATGGTGTTGGACAGTACAACAACAACTAGCATTTATAAAGCGCCCCTCACGCAGGCTAGTGTCCCAAACAGTACCTATTACATAGGATATACTTGAAATGACATTCAGTACCCATGGTGGAGCTAATGTTTGTCATTCTAAGCATATCACATACAACCAAATCCTAATAATGTATACGCATAGTTTTACAAGGAATGTTATGATTGAATTAGGATTATGCTTGATTAGCTTCTTTGAACTCCAGATAAAAGTAACTCATTTGAAAATATTTGTACTAAAGACCAATTTATTCAATCCTTTTGCAATTTGCACGAAACAAACACAGCAGAAAACACTTAAACAAAGTCGATATTTTACACGGAATTGATTGGACTGCGAAAATATGTTGCTGCACCACGGTGATATTTGCTAGTGGATGACTCTATTTACAAAGTTACCAAAATTGAGTTTCAGAGAGATTATAGACCAGTATAAGTAACCTCTAACCCTACAATCTTACCATCCGCTGCTTAACCTTCTAATAGTAACTTCCTGGGTGCATTCAAGCTTTGGTTTGTAGATGTTTCTCTGTCTAATTTTCTTAGACTGTATTTCGGTCGAGAAAAGTCCAGAAAAGGTTGATGAAAAGATTGGAAAGTGAAACACCTGCGTTAAAATGGTCTTGTGATTCTTTTACCAGCGTGGTAAGTGAATACCAGAATTAAAGTTGCAAACTGGAGGTTGCTATTACTGCAGCGATGTCAGGCTTGTGACTAGCCCAACATGTTTGAAATACTGTAACAGAAAACTTTGGGAATAATCAGCAACACCATTTTGGAAGGAACACACGTGAAATAAAACTGACAATGAGCAGAGGTTTGAACTTTCCCCTCCACCACCCATCCTGTATTTACATTGCAAACTTACAAACATGAAGTGAGTAGGTACTCTTAGGAGTTGATGCATTTACTAAACTATTTTCAAAAGAGTCCTATAATCTGCTGAAATCTTTAGAAAAGCTAAAAGCCTGAAATGATATGAAACTTGCTTATTTTTACTTGGTAATCTTTATAATCTTTACTGCTGTTTCAAACACTCTACTCTGCTGCTTGAAGATATTAGAAGTTGTGACTATCTCATCCTCACTGTGCTTGCTGCAGACTGGCAGGAGCGATGGCACTCTGCAGTCTTGCAGTGTTAAGCATCCAGTTACTGCTGAGGCACTTGCATTAATTTTAGCTCTGAAGTTCACTTTGCTACTTCTAAAAAGTTAAGACAGCCAAATATTCAAGACCATGAATCCACCTGACTCAGTGGTAGCACACTCGTCTTTGAGTCAGATGGTTGTGGGTTCAAGTCCCATGACTTTGAACTCTTAATCAAATTTACAGCAAATGTTTTGAGATGTTCTCCTGACATGAAAGGCACTATATCAAATGCAAGGATTATTATAATTATTATACCTCTTGCTTATCTAGTTGAAAGTAAAATCATTTGAATTTACTATGGGAGTCATGTGAACCCACAACGTTCTGACTGAGAGATGAGCGTGTTACTGACTGTGCCGGGTGGACACCAGTATCAGGATAATGAATAGCATTCTAGAATTGAAATTTGCGACTCCTCCAAAAGCCATGCCTTGAAAGTACCAATCACTCACTGAACCCAAAGGTACACAAGTCAGGCTGGTGTTTGTGCTCGTCTCTGAAGCAGAGGGTTGTGGGTTTAAGCCCTATGGTGAGACTTAGAACTCATATAGACTAAGCTGATACTCTAATGCAGTGCTGGGGTATGCTGCATTGTTGGAGATGCCATTCCTCGAATGAGACATTTAACCAACTCCCCGTTTGCCTGTGCAGGTAGACATTAACGATCCCATGGCACTATTCAAAAAGAAAAGGAATTTTCTCCTGGTGTCCTGGCCTACAATGCCGCAGATAAATTGGTCGTTCACTTCATAGCTTGTAGGACATTGCTGTGTGCAAACTGGCTGTTACGTTGGTTCACAAACACACACTGTCACTTTACTTCAAAGTATATGCTGTTAGGCACTTTGGAAAATTCTCTTGATGTAATGTAAGGATTTTTGTTAAGTCCAATTGGTGAAAGTTTTGTTTGGTGCTGCTGGTGTAATAAATATGCTCATGCAGAGTGTTGTGATGAGAGGTCCTGCACGTTCATTAGAGTGGATGCTAAAAGATTCCACAAAACTATTAGTAAAGAGAAGGAAGTTGCTTCCTGTATTCTGGCCAACAATCATCCAGATACATTTGATCATTAACCTTATGTGTATTTTGTTGGTGCAAATAGCCACTGGCAAAAAAAAAAAGCAGTCACCACACTTCACTCCACTTTGTGGAGTCCTGTAGCTCAGTGGTTAGAGCACTCGCTTTGCAAGTGAGAGACCTGAGTTCAATTCCAGGCAGAGGGCGAAACCTTGGGCAAGTTTCCTTACTCCACACGCCTAATAACAATCCCTCCAAAAAAAAACAATAATAAATTGGTCATTTTCAATCCATATGACTGTTTGTGGGACATTGCTGTGCGCAATTGGCTGCTGCGTTCGCCCACAAATATACAGTCAATTCACTTTACAGTGTGTTCTGTGAAGCGCTTTAGGAAGTCCTCCCGACGTGAAAAGCGCTATATCAAATGCAAGGATTATAAGGAATATTGTTGTCTTCACTTGGACCATCTACAACCCACAGAAAAAGATGATAAAACATCTCACATGTAATTACTGTGAATAATAATAATAATCCTTGCATTTGATATAGCGCTTTTCACGTCAGGAGGATGTCCCAAAGCGCTTCACAGAACACTGTAAAATGAATTGACTGTATATTTGTGGGCGAACCCGGCAGCCAATTGCGCACAGCAATATCCCACAAACAGTCGTAGATTGAAAATGACCAATTTATTATTGTTTTTGGTTTTGGAGGGATTATTATTAGGCTCTGTTTGGAGTAAGGAAACTTGCCCAAGGTTTCGCCCTCTGCCTGGAATTGAACTCAGGTCTCTCACTTGCAAAGCGAGTGCTCTAACCACTGAGCTACAGGACTCCACAAAGATAAACATGAGGCAAATGTGAGTCCCTCAAATCCACAGCAGCACAAAACGGTGACACTGATTGAAAAAAGGGAATCAACCACACAGTTTTGAATATGTATCAATAATTTTCAACATTAAGAACTGGATAAGCATATCGCAAGCAGCGAAACCTTCACTTGGAAAATACTTATCCAACTCCTCAACTGTGCTCCCATTACAGCTTTGCCAGTGGTCCTCCAGGCACAAGAGTTCTGCCACATTATATCAGAGTATGTCAGCTCTGTCAATGGCAGCAAGGCTCATCCTTCAGCTGCTCTTCATGCTTGGTGATTTAACAAAAATACAATTAAAGAGAAGATTGTGCTCAATGTCATCAAAACCTTTCCTGACCTCATTCCGTGATCATTTGTTACTAGCAATTACATTATACCACTGGGCAATGTCTCCCACAGCTCTCTCCTGTCCCCTGGGTTCAATGCCATGGTCCACGTCACATTTACAGAGGTCTTTCATTACCAAGAGATCCACCTCTTGCTCAGACAACCTGGGATGTAACTAGTCGTAGCTGCATTTTCCTAACAATTTTTCTACTGATATTATTGCATCGTTACTTATGGGGGCATTCAAGACATTCAGTAACAAGGTTGTTAAATCCTTAACTATTTATTAACAAATAATTAATCCTTGTATGTGATATAACAATTTTCGCATCAGGAGGACGACTCAAAGTGCATCACAAAATATTCTGTAAAATGCATTTTGTAGGTGAACGCACCACCCACTTTGCACACAGTAATGTCCCACAAACAGCCATGAAGAGAATTATCAATTTTATCTGGTGGATAGTTTGCTAGGAAACTGGTAAAACTTCCTGAACTATACTGGAGTGCCATCTCATGCTACGTGAGTCTCAACAGGTGGCTGGAACCTTCAACCTTCTGACTCGACGGTAAGAGTGCTACAACTGAGTAAGGCTGTCACCTGACAAAATGATTTCAATGAACTTGCTGTCATGTAGCCATTAACCTGTTTTTATACTTTATACATTGATGCACTCCTGAGTTCGTTGTTTAGTCTGGATGTGTTTCAGTGGGCCACACACCGTTTTGTATTTATCGAGACGAATAGAAACTTGACATTTTACATTTTAACAAAAAATGGGCTTCAGGGCTCAGATAACCTGTTGTTTTAAGAGAATTCTTGTCAGTTTAATGCTCATTTCACCTTTGTAATAGCTCCAGTAACTAAACACTTGCTATACATTTTTTGTAAAAAAAGAGAATATTACTGAGAAACTTACAATGTTAATTAACCACTGCTAATCCACTGCATTAAAATCACATTTTCTGCAAATTTTGCTGTTTGTAAAACTTTGAGTTAAATAACATTTAAAAAATTCAAGAAATGCACTTTGAAAGGGGCTAAACAAATGTAAAAGTCAAAAATGGGAAAGGATCATTCAGCTCACCAAGGCTCACTTCATAGGATTCACCGATATTTAGCATACAGCTAACATTTAAGTCTCTATTCATTTGTTTACTAAATTATTCCAAACATTCATCACTCAGCAAAAGTTTTATTTTGTGATGAGTATTTTTCTCTAGTTTTCATTTACTATTCCCTTTTGTCCTGTTTTTGTGTTTTATATTTGAAATTTAGCTTTTCTGTACGATTTACTATTTTATATTGTAAAATAAGAACTCTATTAACCACCTGCTTTCCAGGTTAAATATCAAGCGCCTCTAACAGGGCTGGTTCAGCTGTTCATTTCAGTAACATTACAAATGTTTGGAAGTCATAAGATAAGACAAAATAATACAATTGTCTTTATATCCCCATTAGTAAAAACTAATATGGATTCATTTGGAATGGTCCAGATGACTGATGCTCATTTCCCCACTATTTTCATTGACCTTCTCAGATGTCAGAAGTATTGCATTTCCTACTATACAACCACAGGTTAGCCAACAAGTACCCATTAAACACAGGATCTGGTGTGATGCTTTCTAAAATTGTGAATGACAGCTTTCATCAACACGATTTCTGATTCCTGAACTTGTAAAGGAGAAAAAATAAATCATTAGTTCCCAATGTGTCCACATGACTTGACAAATGTGACTGTCATTATCTATAGTTTGAAATTTGCACTACAGCTGTCTCCTTCATGGGCTTAAACACTCAATGCTAAGGTACTTCCATTACAAGCCTGACCTTTCCAGGACCCCTCTTTTGTCTCAGTCATATATAAAAGATGTAACCCATCTTCTTCTATATCATCCTTGGAGTGTCAGTGTAGTGATGAAAACCCAGCAAGAGTGAATGTCAGCTGGTAGTAGACAGACAAGCAAGTTGATTATTATGTGCTGCCTTGTAGATTTCTGGCAGCATTTAAGACTATTTGAACCATCCACACACGTTATGTTTCAAGAATATCCCTGAAGCGACATGCAAACCAGTTCGAAGAAAATATCTGAAAAATATACAAACCAAGCAGTACATCAAAGACTGTGGATTTGAAGTGTTTTTTTTAAAACCAGATTACACACATGTGAAAGAAGAATGATAATAGAATTATGGAAATTAAGTACAGGGAAATCAATTCAGGCAATTGAGCCTATGCTAGTACTTACTACTTCACTGGAGAGATATACTCAAATCCCAATTCCTTGATTCCTATTGGTGCCTTTTATTATGTTAGCCATGCTCCATTGGTTCATTGTTTGCCTCTAGGTCAAAAGATAGTGGGTTCACAAGTCCCAATTAAGGATTTGGAATTCATATAGTCTAAGCTGACACTCCAACGTAGCGCTGGGGGTGTGCTGCATTGTTGGAGGTGCCATCATTCGGCAT
Organism: Callorhinchus milii; assembly: GCF_018977255.1. Lineage (NCBI taxonomy): Eukaryota > Metazoa > Chordata > Chondrichthyes > Chimaeriformes > Callorhinchidae > Callorhinchus > Callorhinchus milii. Next base: position 29,197,764 of record NW_024704742.1, on the reverse strand, counting down.
GAAACTGAGTTCCCCTTTGCTTGTTCAGGTGGATATTAAAAATCCCATGGCACTACTTGAAAAGAGAAGGGAATTTCTCCTGGTGTCCTGGTATATAATCCTCCGGATAAAATTGATCATTCACTTCATGGCTGTTTGTGAGATATTGCCGTGTGCAAATTGGCTTGCTGTATTCGCCTACAAAATACACAGTCACCACACTTTACAGTAAATCCAGTAAAGGATTTTAAAGGAAACTACAAATGACATGACAAGGCATATGTCATATCAAGTGCGAAGATTATTATCACTATTCATAATATATAGGAGTGCATAAAAATTCCAATTTTGGAGAAACAATAACAGTTTAATCGAGATACAGGAGTTGTATACCAGGGAATCATTGGTCCTTCAGGATGAAAGAGACAAATGGCATTTCTTCAATTTTGAGTGCATTTGGTTAGTGCATTTTATGAGTGTGGGTTCACCATGTGTAATCTCAATAAAACTACATGAACAGTGGTTGTTTGTAATCTTCACACTTAACTTTTACCCCCTCTGGCCCAGAAGAATTGCTAAGTGCCAGATATGAAATACTGCAGTGAGTGTGACCACTGGTAAATAAATTCTGCACATGTGAAATAAAGAGCATAGTTTGCATAATGTCGCCCACAAAATATACAGTCAATTCACTTTACAGTTTATTCTGTCAAGGGCTTTGAGATGTCTTGAAGACACGATAAGCGCTATATCAAATGCAAGTATTATATTGATAGGCTATACAAAAATGAAAGCTTTTCTCCAATTTTTTTTCATTTTTGCAAATACAATATAAAAAGTCAAAAATAACCCCCCAATAATACTTTATAATATATTCTGTGAAGCGCTTTGAATCGTCTCAAGGACATGATAAGGAGCTATATCAAATGCAAGTATTATATATTATATCAATGCATCCCCTCAAGGGAAAAAAATGCATATGACTGTTTCCATGACCTTCAAATACTTTAGATGCTTTACAAAGCAAATAAAAATAAATCCTTAAACAAAGGAAAATCCTAATTTTGTGGTACTGTGGAGATATGCTACCTGTGCTTTACAGTGTGTTAAATATTTTAAATGTTTATTCAATATATTGCAAAATATGCTGAAGATATACAGTTCTTCCAAATCCAGCCCACAGCATCTTAAATATATTAACTGTTAGTGTAAATAGGCACTAAATATGCAGTATTTTAAGATATATTTATAATATTGCACTGCATATTCTTGGAAATTTTCCTTACTTCACACGCCTGATAATAATCCCTCAAGAAAAAAAACAATAATAATTTGGTCACTCAATCCACAACTGTTTGTGGGACACTGCTGTGCGCAATTGGCTGCCGTGTTTCGCCCACAAATATACAGTCAATTCACTTTACAGTATATTCTATGAAGTGCTTTGAGACGTCTCGAAGACGTGAAAATCGCTATATCAAATGCAAGGATTATTATTAAATTCATAGCCAATAAATTCTATATTTGTACATTAATTTAATATATATTCCAGAATGTATTTAGCAAATATTTTGGAATATAGTTCAAGGGAAATGCTTCTAAATATCCATTTCAAACAAATTCCTTCCCAGCTAACATTTAAGCAATGGATGCTTAGAATAACAAGCTAAACCTATCCTCACATAAGGATTTCAATAGTACAGCTTGTATGATATGGACTCTGCTGAGGAAATGCCAGTGGAACAGGATGTCAGTTACACTTCTCAATCCATTTGTCTCAGAACTTGTAAAGGTCTGACCTCTGTTGTGTGAACAGTGCAGCCTAGAACAGTGCAACAAACAGAACACATGTCCAGTTTGACAAACTGTGGAGAGCATCATATGCCGTTTCAACTGCATTGTAGTTATATTTTGATGAACTACACTGCTACATTTTATTGTAGATGAAGAGTGTACAAAATGTATTTCCAAACTGAATCTACTTTGGTTTTGTGAAATATATGAGGCTGCAACACAGGACTGTAAAACATGAGAAACTGTGTCATAGATCCTCACAACATATAAGACGTGACATAGAACCTCACAACATATGAGTCCATGACACAGAGCTGCACAACATAAGATGCTGTGACATATGAGCTCAGATGATGCAAGGCTCTCAGGGTGGATCTCATAGGATACTTGATTATTTTGGACAGAGAATTACAGAACAATTCATCATTTCTCCACCTACTCAGCTCTTTTAAATATATAAAACACATTGCAAAGATGGGAATATCAGCATAGACATGTAGCCTCTGCAGTGGCACTAACAGGCACAATTCCTCTGCAATAATGCTCTTTAACGCTAAGTCTTGTCCTGCTGTCTCCCCATCATCAGTGGTATTTATCAACCAATAGCCCAGATGTTGCATGTCCTGAAATTTTGCCTATTTTGCAATGATGCTGCACCTGGTTAATTCATTCAAAGTAATGTCCATGAGGTACTGCACTAATAAAGATATAAATCCACATCAATGACAAGTGTATTTAGTAATTATACTTTCAGATAGGTATCGGCATTAATAAAGATGGTGCCAATCGCATTGGTTCCAATTAAGTGAAGAAGAAACTACTGCCAAGCAATTTGAAAAAGGTATTAACATAAAATCATGTCAAAATCATATTAAAATCGAAATGTGCATGCCTGACACAACATTTTGGTCTGTGGGTATCAATCTTTAGAATTTCATTCTGCGCTATTATATTTTATAATAAAGTGCCGTACTTTATGATGGCATTTCCATTTTAAGTGATCAACTCATATTGGGACTGTCATGCTTCCTGGCTGTGATTCAGGATGTGTAACTGATAATAATAACCCTTGCATTTGATATAGCGCCTTATCATGTCTTCGAGACGTCTCAAAGTGTCTAACTGATGATGAAGTGTCTAACTTGATTGTAAACAGCGTTGAATATACAATGGCAGCAATTATTCTTTGCCTTCTCAGTCAGTGGGAGCAGGGATTCTTCTTTTCAGCTCATGTTAACCCTACAAGGCAAAACCCTCAAGGGTAGGATTGTCCTAGCTGGACAAGCAGTAGGAAGCTTGTCAGTCAGTTGGGTAAAATTCAGTTCATGTCATGTACAGACCCATTAGTGATGTAAAATGGCAAATCCTGTGAACGACCAACATTGCCTTAGGTAAACACAATTTTTACCTCAGTGTTCGCCTTGGCAAGCTGGACACTTGACTGTTTTAGCTGGTTAAACTCCAGCAGTATCCCAACACATGGTCAGAAAGTATTAGGCACACAGTTGGCAAGAGCCAATACTTTCTGGAATCAGGTGAGCAGGTGTGTTCCTCCAGGGAGACAGAGCTAACTCCATCCAGGCAAGCAGAAGCTTTGTACTTACATGTATCTCTCAGTCATTTATGCTGCACCTGGTTAATTTGTTTGGGTACTCTTAAGGATGGTAATGGGTTCCTGCTTGTGTCAGACAACTGCTGTCCACGCACAAAAAATACTTGCCCATCAGGGAAAAAACAGTAACCGAAAGCTGGTTAAAAGGACACTGTTGTTGGAGGGGGAAGGGTCCGCTGTGGAATGAGTAGTGGGTAGTCAAATACATCACATAAATAGAAAATGCTTGGAACAACAATCTATGCTACAAAAAGACAAGAGTCCAGAACAAAGAAACAGAGTCACTCAGCTGCTCTATCTATCACCTGCAGCACAAGCCTTTGTCCCAGTAGTATCACCAGTGTTAAAGCTTTCACTGGAGAAAGCAATGGACCAATTATCGGTCCAATATGCATTGCTAAATGACAGTACAATATTGCTGCACACCAGTGGTATCATTGTGTGCATCTGTTTACAATTAAAAGGACGAGTGGCTTTCTTACAAAATGTTCAAACCTGTGTGACCGCTGTGAATATTTGGCTCAGCCAATAAAAAGGATTTCAGAATCACCTGAGTCGTGGGTAGTCAAATACATCAATAAGAACCTGTACCCATTTAAACATTGCTAGCTCATATTTGGGGCCTCACCCATACCTTTAATGCTGTACACTATCCAGCGCTTTGGGACGTCCTCCTGACGTGAATGGCGCTATACAAATGTAATCTTGTTTTGTTGTTTAAAAGTAAATGAACAGCACTATCTGTGTGAGTTGTAGGTTTAAGAATCGGATAAGCACTTTTGACCTTCAACTGTAACTGTTAGACCCCACATCAGTGTCTGACCCCCACCTTTACAAAATTTCACGCCTCTGACACTCTCTCCTCTGGCTGCTGAGACCCTTATCCGTGACTTCATCACATCACAACTCAAATTATGGTTTTAGTCATATTGTTCCAGAGTTCCAAAGGGTGGAATTTTTAGGAGTGGTGCAAAACCTTATAGTTAGGGTACAATACGATATTTCCTACATGTTTCTGCGTAATGCCAAGGTCAGTAACTGAGCAGCAGAATATCTCACCAAATTGGATGCGCTTTAGCTCCAACCTTTGCAAGCGAGAAACCTGAGTTCAATTCCAGGCAGGGCGAGACCTTGGGCAAGTTTCCTTACTCCACACGCCTAATAATAATCCCTCCAAAACCAAAAACAATAATAAATTGGTCATTTTCAACCCACGACTGTTTGTGGAACATTGCTGTGCGCAATTGGCTGCCGCGTTCGCCCACAAATATACAGTCAATTCACTTTACAGTGTGTTCTGTGAAGCGCTTTGGGGCATCCTCCCGACGTGAAAAGCGCTATATCAAATGCAAGGATTATTATTAACCTCAGCAGCGCAGGGTGAACAGTGTGGCATGGATAGCCAATGCCCTGCTTGTCGGCCTTCCCAACTCTTCCCTCCACAAGCTGTAAATCATCCAGAACTCTGCAGCTTGTGTCCTCTCCCGCACCAGACTCCATGACCCCATCACACTCACCCTTGCCTGGCTCCAATGGCTCCCCATGCCTCAGAAGATCGAGTTCAAAATTCTCGTCCTCATCTTCAAGGCCCCCCATGGCCTTGCACCCTCCTACCTCTCCGACCTGCTAACCCCTTGTCAATCTATCCTCACCCTCCCCACCCCTGATCGCACCACCCTGCTAATCCCTGACTGTTCAGTGCGTGGGGCGTCCTCCCGACGTGAAAGGCACTTTACAAATGTAATTTTGTGTTGTACTGTATTTATCTCTTTGATCTTGAATGGAATTATCTATTTATTAACATTTTGTGCTAAATTGTTTTATATTTTCTCCTCAGCACCTTGGGCTGTCCTCCCGATGTGAAAGGCCCTATAAAAATGTAAACATACAAATACACATATAAACATTGATGTTGTTTATACTGTTGGCCCATGCTGAGCTGAGATTGCCTAAGTATGTTTTGAGTAAGATCTTCCCACTGTTAGCCCATGAGTTTTGCCTGGATTTAAGACCACCTCCCAGAGCTAGAATACCAATGTGCTAAGAGCACTTTACCACTCAGTGTTATATGAATTAACAATCTTTAATATAAACATCTATTAATATGGATGTCATATCATAAACAACCTCTGCCCAAGATGATATAAATTCTTCCTGGAAATCCATGAAAAATGCATGAATTTTTGTGGCCTGCCTCAGCCAAGCATCACTCAAAATTCATTAAGTAATTTGTGTGGAACATTTGATTAATGAATACAAGTTGACATCGAATGGAATCCATGCAAAAAAGATACCCATTTATAGATGATCATTTCAAATAAAATCAATTGCTACAGTTATTCTTGAACTATATGTACAAGCCTGAAATAAATTGAAAGCCTGTGAAAGAAAAGTTAATCAAGGCATCAGAGAACAGGTTTAGATTTGGCATTTTGGTCCACTTATCCAATGAAAACAAACGGAAAGTCAATTCTATCATCATATTATGAATGCATTACAGATCTGATCTGAATCGAATTTATGTAATTATTTTAATACATACATTTACTATAATTATTTTTATTACATAAGGCCCATAAATAATGTGTCGCCTACAATGACGCCACTCAGCTCATCCGCTTTGATTTGTTTTCCAGGTTGGTTTCTGGACCCAAAGAAAGAGGGCTTTGGCTTGCAGGGTTAAAGTAACCTGTGGACATGAAACAATAGAAGCAGCCATCATTCAAGTCATTAAGAACCTAAGGACTTCAATTATCTTCAAACGTGCTGTTAAGGTTAGAACTTTATTGGAAGGTTTTGTGTGGTAGCTGGATCTCTAAGGCTTTGTACGTAACCTAAATCCGCATTCAGCCTATTGAGCCAATCCTAGCGAAAGTCAGGATCGGCTCAATGGGCTGAATGGTCTCTTTCTTGCTCTTTCTTCATCCACCGACATAAGTATCATCTTGGCTCAGTTGGTAGCACTCTTGCCTCTGGGTCAGAAGGTTATGGTTCCATAGTCCCTCATCAGGACTTTGTGCTCACAGAATAGAGTGACATTTCAGGGCAGAGCTAGGGTAGCACTAGATTATCATATGATATGCCTGTTCATATATTTATGGCACTTTTCGAAATGACAATGGAGATTCTTCTGCTTTTCTGACAAACAGTCTACCAGATAAATCTGTTCACTTCTCTTCATGGCTCTTTGTAGGACATTGCTGGACCACGTTTGCCCCCAAATAAGCAGTCATTGCTCTTGACAGTAATTCCATATGAAGTGCTCTCAGACAGTGATTAGACTCAAGATGAAAAAGAGCTTGAAGAGGCTGGAGAGGAAAACCTCTATTGCAGAGGTTTGAAAGTCAACCTGTCTGTTGTACCCAGACGATAGGCAGAGTCAGTGTCTTATTTTCAGGACATTTCTCATAGCTCTTTCTTCATCTGAAGTAGACTTGAGATCCAGGAAAGTCTGCCGGGCGGCGTGAAGTGATTGACAAGAGTTGTCTCACTACCTCACCTCACTCATGCATTGCTTTCTATGCTGTCTGAAATAGCAATGTTTAAAGTGTGCTCCTAAGCACATATTTAATACCAGATGCCACTCATGTGCCAAAGGGTCAGAGCTGCAACTTGACGTTGACTGTGTAACTTCAGTTTGTGCAGGGAAAAATACTTGAGCAAAATACTGGATTGCACAAAGAGACTTTAAAACAATAATAATAATAATTCAGGCCGCCGAAATCCTCATACAAGCATTCACAACATCTAACCTTGATTATGCAAACTCCATGCTTGTCGGCCTCCCCACTCCTCACTCCATAGGCTGCAGATCACCCAGAACTCTGCAGCGTGTGTACTCTTCTGCACCAGGCTCCACGACTCTATCACCCCCATCCACGCCCGACTCCACCGGCTTCCCATTACACAGAAGATACAGCTCAAGATCTTGGTCCACACCTTCAAAGCGCTCCATGGCCTTGCTCCCCCCTACCTCTGCGACCCCCTACCAACCTGCCCGCTCACTCCACTCAGTGGGCTCTGGCCTGTTTCACGTCCCCTGCCTTGTTGTAATTTTGTTTTTGTTGTAGAAAGAGATGGAAAATGAAGAATTTGAAATGATTAATCATGCCCCAAAACATTATCTGTCCTTTCTCGTTGCTAGTTTTTTTTGTTGTGATAACAAAAATATACAGTTCGCCTATAGTATATTCTATGAAGCGCTTAGAAGACGTGGCTACTTCTACTGTATCATGTCCAAAGGTTACTTTAACCTTGCAAGGCAATGCCCTAACAGGTATAGTGGTCTTATCTGGACAAGCAGCAGAAAAGCTTCCTCGACAATGTTTCAATGGCAAGCTAGGCGGTTTTAGCTGGTTGAACTCTTGCTAACACTTGGGGGTAGTCAAGCCTTGGCCCATGCCAGTCTTCTCCTAAAACTTTCTGGATTTAGATAAGCAGATGCATCCCTCCAGAGAGAGAGTGCACATTCCATTCCAATACATGGGAATTCACATGTGGAGGTGGGATCCATGGAACTCTCAGTCTGGTTTGAGATTGGTTTCCGCACATATCAAGAGACACCCCGTCCACTGAAGGTAAACTAGAGTGAAAAACACACTGGGTTAGTATTAAAAAAACAAGAAGCAGTGAATGATAGGAACATATCAGCAGAAAAATACATTGCAGTCCAATGATAGGCCTCATAGAACACCTTCTGCGCTCCCCACCCCACCATACAATATTTCATATCTTTTAGTTATTTCTTTCACCATAAATATGACCAGCTTGAATTAGCTGTCTTTGTCTGTTTACACTGTCTGGCTGGGCAGCCTGCACCATATATTCAGCATCCGCTGTGTAAAGTAATTAAATCTGAACTGTCTGCTCACCTTCCCTCTTCAGAGCTGGAGTCCATGAATCTTTGTGGTTATATCAAAGCCACCTTTCATCTTTATCACATTTACGTCTTATCAGCAACCAATGCACCATTTGACCTAACATGTCCAGATGTCACACAGGGCAATGTCCTAGTCATATCATTATTTGGTTTGTGCTTGAAGAGAAACTGAATATTTCAGCAGTGACCATGAGCTACAGCTTCAGTTCGTTCACTCACGTAGAAGACCATCACTCACTTGTGCCTGGGGCATTGGTGAGTGATGGGTTGTGCCTGGAGCACCCTTGAGTGATGGGATCTTTCACACTCATTAAATAATTCCTTTGGCTCAATGTCATCAATGAGATATCCAGTATTTATTGAGGTTGACTATATGACCCGCTGTTTGATCAAATAGTTGATTATTTGGCCTGAAAGCGAATGACTCAGACAAATGGAAGTAAGTGATTTCTAAAGCACAGAAGAACAGAGCACTGGTTTCTTTCAGTGCTGAGACACACTGGCTCCATGCAATTGTCACAATGCTATTGGAAGGGACTTAAGTGAGTGTAACTTGTGCTTTTGCATATGTCTACATAATTGTAGAAAATCAGTACCAACTCCCTTCACTGCTACGTTTTCCTTTTCTGAGAATGAATATCCTTCTTCACCTCCCCCCACCACCTCTCCAAAGTACTCACAGAGTACTGTTTCAGAGCACGTCTCGAATGTCACCAGTGAGTTCCCTGATATTGAAAAATGTCTTTAGCACAATGTAATTATAATTCGAAGACCTTTCAATTTCAAAGCAAATTGCAGAACAAAACCAATCGATATTTTGTGGTTTGTTCTGGTTATAGAGGTGATGGTGCTACAGGTATTTTTTTACACACACACACACTCAAAATATCTAATAACCTTCCTGATCCTACTGGGGAAAGAGCAACAGCCATATAAAATAACTGGCCACGCTTAAGATGCCTTTAGTTGATTGCAGTAACCGTGATGACAGTAACCCTTTTGACAATAGCAACGAAAGAGACATATCATTCAGTTTAACATTCGGATTACTTTTTCTGAGGCCCGAGATAATGGTGGAATTGCCAATGTGCATTCTAAAGCAATAATTAGGTACATTCTCTGAGTCACTAGCACTCGATTTTAAAACATTGTGTATTTATTGGGGTAAAATTTGTGGTATCCTTTAATGCACTCCTTAAATTAGTGCCCAAGTTAATTTAAGGAATGTGCTGAGTAACATTGCAATTTTAACCCTTTCTTCTAAAATACTAGAAAAATATATCACTGCGGTACATTTCCATTGCTTTTTTTTGGCTAACCTTTTCTTCTGTAGCATAAATGTAAAGATGTGAACTTTGAAAGTCACTGAAATCAGACTGTGGGGTATATAGGAGTGAAATAATTCATGTTTAATAAAACACTATATATTTCACCTTGAATTAAGTGCTGCAAACGCCCTGTTGAGGTCCTTTCTGCTGCTTGTTCTTTGCATGTAGCAGCAATGGCTAGGGTCCTTGCCAAAGCTACACTTATGGAATTGCTGGTGATGAAGTGATTCCAAATACAGCTGTAATTTATTACAAAGCCTCTCTGATGAATGTAATGCTGAGGAGCAGGAAATTGTAACATTCTTCAATGCTTCATTGACTGAATCAGGGACGTTATATGTCTAGCTACCATTTTAATCAAAACACTGAAACTCAACTCCCCTCTTCTAAAGTCTGTCACTTTTAGTGATTCCACGTCCCCTCCTACTGATATATAACATCCACTGAATGTTAATATTTAGCCATGGGTTTGAAACACGAAAGATGACAGGTCTAAATTGTGTGTCTCAAAGGGATTCAAAACTAATGAATCCTGAATGTGCCAAAGTCGATCCTCTGGAATTCCACCCGGATCTGTTTCAGCTCTGTGAAGTTGGTATCTGAGCTGGTTGGTGGCAACACACCATAACTCTATTTAAAAATGGTCCGGCAGTTTAGACCTCAGGATTGTACTCAACTCCCCTCAGTCTCTCCCCAACTAATACTCTACAGATACTCATTATTTAACCTCACGCATGAACAATGGCTGTTTAGACAAAGCAACATTGACTGTACTTCACTGTGAGTTATTGTCTTGGAATGGAACAAACTGGAGGGAGCAAAAGAAAGTGTCTAATTTTTTCCCTTCAGCATGTGAAATCCACCCTTTCTTTTCCACATCTGAATGAACATCACCTACAGATGGAAACTGTTCACCAAAATTGCACATTCCAGCCAAGCAAAGCTAAGCTGGTGTAATCCTCTGCGTGAGATGCTTTGAGTAAATGGCATGAAAGTAGAAGGGAGGAAGGTGAACAGAAAAGCCAAGGAACCAAATCTAGTAGCTGCTGCTGGTCAAGATGGAATGACCCTGAGCAGCAGGGAGAGCAAACTCCTCTTAGAAGAAATGAGATATATTGCTTAGCATGAGTGGAATGTACAATTTGATTTGACATTTTTTTCGTGTGAGGAATCTACATATTTGGAAGACAGACATTAGCTTTGTTTATACAAAACTGCTCACCTTTTGCTGGAAGGGCATGAAATGGACTGAATGTGCTTTCCTCTTTGTTAGTTTCTTTTTGTGGTCACATGAGCCAACCTTTCTTTTGTAATGTTATACATTTTTTAGCATTGTCTTTTTAAAACAATAAAAAATAATTTCTTTGCCCCTCCCCCACTCTCACCCAAATGAATTTAATATTCTTTTATTTTTACTTAATATTAAAAACTATACTTATTTCAGAAATTAACTCTGCGTTATAATTTTGCTCCAAAATAGTCTTATACAGGTGGTCAGTTGTTAAATTTGACTTTGAGGTATACCAGAATGGAATTTAAAATACTATTTGTGTGCATATGTACATAAATGCCTGTATTTATTGTCTGTATTGATGTGTTTGGATGTTTGTGATTGTATATGTGATTCCGAGTTGAATGAGCTGCACTTTCAGTCTTAAAATTAAGATCTTCCAGTAAATGTTGGAAAAATCTCCAAGATCTTAAATTTTAAGAAAACAGCCTTAACCCAATGAATGTGAGAAATACTGTGGCTTAGATCCTCTTTGTTAACTTCCACTATATATTGTCATTGCCATCCTTGGATATTAATTTTTATGCTTGGGCTGTTTCAGGGGCACAAATGATATTTCAGAGCCATGCGTGATTGCTGACTACAAGTCAGCCTATAGTTACTATCATCTTGTCTCTGGGGAGCAGGCCACTAGTTCCGCAATAAGTCCTGCTAGAGAGACAAAATAAAGGTAGATGATAATGGGTTACATTCAGTTTTGCTGCTGAAAATATTTCATGCTGCCTAATTGCCACATGCATCTGAAGATATACATGCAAATGTACGTGAGCCTGATTTTGCATATAGTCCTAAGTCAGGAGAGTGGGGTGTAGGGGGCAGGTTACACATTGCAGTGACTTCAAAACAATGCTGGGGGAGGTGTCGTTCGGCAGATGAAATGTTAAACTAAGATCCTGTCTGCCTGCACAGATGGACGTTAAAAATCTCACTGTACTATTTGAAAAGAGAAGGAGTTTGTCCTAGTGCAAAAAGCTTCCCAGATAAAACTAGCCATTCATTTTATGGCTGTTTGGACATCAACTACCGTGTTTGCTCACAAAATAGATAGTCATTACATCTTACAGTAAATCCTGTGAAGTGCTTTGAGTTATTTCAACATTGTAATAAGGCACTATATCAAATGAAAGGATTATTATTAGTATTGACCAGCTTTCTTGGCTGTAGCTTGGATACAATAAGTGGTCAATTTGCCCATATAATAAGATCAGTGTCTTTAAAATAAAGCACTGTTTTCTATGCATAGCTGTGTAGCACAATCTTAGCTGAGCACAGAGATCTGATTGACTGTACTTGTGTTTGTCGTGGAAACCAAACAAGGATAAGACTTCCTTCCCTCTGAGCTTACATCGGACAAGCAAAATGGGAAGAGGGGAGGGAGGAAGGGGGTGGAAAATGCATGGTGTCCACAAGCTCTAAGCAAGAGGTTGAAATTATTTTTTAAAAAGTCTCAGCTTTCTGCAGCTAAAAGAGAGATTCGTCATTCCCAGAAGGTAGAAGAGCAGCCTCTTGTTGCTGCTGTTAATGTTAACACCATTGTGAGCACGGCTGATATATTGTTTGTAAAATTAGCCCTGGATTTTTTTTTGCCTCCTATTTATCTTTGATGCAATGTTCCTCAATATTACTGTGTGTGTGCTGCTGCTGATGTTAATAGGATTCCCTTTTTACATCTTCCTTTTATTTAAAACCTGGCAACAAACTTGCTACCTTTATGCCCTCGGATATGTCAATAAGCAGCTGATGATTTTCTCCAGTCCTTTATTTCCTTAAGATCCCTGGGTGAATGTATCAGTTCCCATGGCCTTATCTATGCTCAGGGCTTGCAGCATTTTTCCCCTTTGATAATAACTCTTTCTTTACTAGTATCTATCTTCTCTATATATGCCTGTGATGTTGCGGCTATTGTGGCTGTGAGATCAGGAACTGTAGCACAATCCTATTCCTTGAAGACTGTTGTGGATAGACTGTTTAAAAATTTGAGCATGCACCGATTGTTATTTATTATTTGTTGCACTCTGCAGTACAATTTGAAAACCACCAAAGACATACTGTAAACGCCCTCATCTGTTTGCTTAAATCTTCTCGCACATACATAACTAGGTTTTTCACACTTGCGCTGCGGACCAAGACCGTTGTTTTCAGTCAGTCTAGTTTCATAGGCATTTTGTATTCCCAAGACCGGCTCCACAAGCCTGAAGCTACTGAATATGTGCATGAACAACTACATCTGAAAAACTTGAACAGAATTGTCTATGAGCCTTTCACCTGCGCTCACTACCTTTTTAAATACTTTTTTGCAAAACATTTTTAACAAAACGTATTTAAATATGAAAACAGTCAAGGTGAAATAATATAACTTTTTTNACTTAATAGCTGAAAAGACACCAAAAAGTATGTAAAAACAACAACTTGCATTTATATGGCACCTTTAATATATTAGGATAAAAGTTTCTCAGAGTGCTTTATGAAGACAGAATCGCATGTCAGGTGATTGGAAAGAGGTAAAGGGGAGGTGACCATAGGCACGGTTGAAGAGTTAGGTTTTATGGTGGCAAGTGATTTAAAACACGCAACAATGAAGGATAGAGAAAATTATTCTGTAACTCAATACCATAGAATTGATATTGAATACTTCAAGAACCATAGAAATTTGCAGCACAGAAGGTCATTTGGCCGATCGTGCCTGTACTGGTTCTTTTAAGAGCAATCCTTTCAGTTTCATTTACTTGCTATTCCCCCATATGAGTGAGGTATGATCAAGTTCTGTAGATATAGAAATAAGGCTGATACTTCATTATCCTACACAGTTTATGCAACCTAAGTCAGGTGCATCCATGCATCCCACCTACACATGGAAATCCCAGAGATAGATTGTTGAAATGGAATGGACACTCTCTCAGGGGAGCCACACATCCTTCTTATCTAATTCTAGATAGAATTAGGCGCAGGATGACAAGAGCCAAGCCTGAGTGTGCTTGGGGTACTGCTGGCAAACTTTCCTGCTGCTTGTCCAGCTAGGATCACCCTACCGTTGGAGCTTTCACTAACAGGATTAACTGGAGCTGAATGGAAAGAGTCCCTGCCCCAGTGACTGGTCTGCCCTGCCAAGATCTCCTAAGGATTTCAGCACCTTGGGACATCCTCCTGACATGAAAGATGCTATATAAATACAATTTGTTGTTGTTGCTGAGGCGTGAACGCATTGCTGGTAATTTTTAAACAGTAGAAAGGGATATAATAATAATAATTATTATAATAATGCTTGGATTTGGAATAGTGCCTTTCATGTTGTGAGAAGGTTCCAAAGCGTTTTACAGGATTGACTGTGAAGGGAGTGACTATGTATTTGTAGGCAAACCCAGCAGCTCCCTTCTCTTTTTGAATAGTGCCATAGGATCTTTAACATCCACCTGAACCACAGGTGGGACCTCGGTTTAAAATCTCACCCAAAAGATGACACCTGTGACAATGGAACACATCCCCAGCATTGCATTGGAGTGTACCTTAGACTTAGACGTGGGGCTAGAACCCACAACCTTCCAACTCAGAGGCGAGAGTGCTACCACTAGTTTGATACCCAGTCAGTCAGAGATTTACACAATCACACAGAGATTTACACGTGCTTAGAAGGCATTGTAATAGAAAAACAGCACTTGTATAGTGTTGTATACACTAAAATATCTAATAGCATTTGACATTAATTATTGTCATGTGTAGTGACTGTTTTTTGGAGGCAAACGCTGCAGTTATTTTGCTCACAGCAAGATCCCATAAACAGGTCCACGGCGGATGAATGATGAATATGTGGTCAATGGTTGGTCAGGACACCATGAAAACCACTATTCTGTTTTCAAATAGTGCCATATGTTCTTTAACATTCACCTGAACAACTGGCAAGCTAGATCTTGGTTTAGCATCGCATCCAAAGGGATGGAATCTCTAACAATGCGGACCCCATAAATTCAAAGTCCCAATTGAAACCAAAGCCCTCTGATCCAGAAGTGAAATTCCTCTCAATTGAGACAATCTGACATCTATTGCTTTCAACATACATGGCCCCCTGTCTCACTCAATTGGTGAGTGGCCATCATCATACATATAATAATAATCCTGGAATTTGATTTAATGCTTTACCATAGCAGTGGGACATCTCAAAGTGCTTCACAGGATTTTACTGTGAAGTATAATGACTGTGTATTTGTAAGCAAACACGTACCACTTAACTCTAAAATTGAAATTGTGTTGAATTTGCTGGGATAATATCATTCTATTAGTTACATTTTCATTACAGCTCAAACCCACAATGCTAATATTAGTAATAATAATATAACAACAATCCTTGCATTTTGTGTGTCCAGGAAGAGCTAGAAACCAAATCTTGCCACATTCTTCATCAATTAGTTCATTTTTGTTACTTCAGTTTCATATAACAGCCTTTGAGAGTACAGTACTACCACTGCTGTAAGACATCTGAATATGATAGATTGATGGCTGCTGTCAGGGAGAAAGAACTAGCTCTGCCACAGTGTTAACACCTTGTGTAATAAATGGGATATTGTGCTTGTGTGTGCGACATTCATTCATCTGGGTTGTTCAAAATGCTCATTGAATAAAGAACGCACGTCTCATCGGTGACAGTGAGCTCGGGATTTTTAAATAACGTCTATTCACATAATGAACGTCTCAAAGTACTTGACAAATGTAGTAGAGCATACCAAGCAGACCAGTGAGAGATTTATAGATGTTGACTAAAGGCATGGACAAAGCGATATGCTACTAAGAGGCTTTGATGGCAGGAAAAGACGTTTTGGAAAAAAATTCCAAAGGACCATAGAAAGAACCTAGAAATCTATGACACAATAGGAGGTTATTGGACCCAAAATCTATATGAATATCAGTGTTTACTCCTACAATAAATAATAACAATAATGTATTTACATTTGATGTAGTGTCTTATCACATTGTCAATGTCTGAAAGTGCTTCACAGGAGTTTACTGTGAAGTGTAATGGCCGTGGTATTTGTAAGTAAACACAGCAATCAATTTACTCACAATGTTCCATAAATAGCTATGAAGTGAGTGACTAATTTTATTTGGGAGATTGTTGGCCAGGCCATTAAGAGAAACTCCCAAAGGAAGGCACCTCTAACAATGCAACACCCACCCCAGCATTGCACTGGAGTATCAGCCTGGACTGTGATTCCCAGCATGGATAAGGTCTTAAAGATAAGGATAAGGTCTTAAAGATATATTAGTGCGTTAATCTATTAAATATACAACATGCGTTTGAATCCGATTTTCACTGAGCTACATTAATTCTGGCTAATGATATGGTAAGTCTTTAAAAAGATCCCGATGCACTTTCGTCCAAGTCACTCAAACACAGTGTTTCATGCTAAGTACTTGCCTCCATTGCTACCATGACAACAGAACCATTCGTCTGACTTTGCCCTCTCACACCAAGCAATTTTTTTCTCACACATACATTTGGTTCATATGCTGTTAAGTCCAACGACTGGATAAATATTCTAGCCAGCAGAACACTAGAAAGTGCCCTCACCACTAAAAGCAAGCTCCACTTCATGCTTCCTTCTGCAGCAAATGATACACAGTACTTTGTCTGTTGTGGTCCTTTGAGTAGCTTGCATTGATTTCTCTGTAATTAGCCTAATTGAAAGATCTTTAATAGCTTTGCAATTCATGTCTGAAATGTGTGGAGTTGTTTGACTGAAGACCTTTTTATGAGGTGTGTGACAGCATACGTTATACAAGGATATAAAACACAGGTAGAATAACAGGTACTGCTTTTCATTAAGAATATTCAGAAAAAAGGAAAAGGTTTGATATCTTTGAGATGACTGTACACTCCCCTGTACAGACACGTTGCATTACCGGTCATAACATATGAACCTTTTATCCTTCCCACCCTGTGTTTCGGCAGCTGTATTTCAGCAACTACACCCCAAACCTCTGAACTCCCTCCCTCTATCTCACCCTCTGTCTATTTGTTTCTAAATCTTGCCTAAATACCTAACTCTTTGACTTTACCCAAGTTCACCATCCTCCTCCCTCATGTGGCGTCCCACTCCATCTTTGCAAAGTGCTCAGACATTATCCTATGTAAAGCGTGCTATATAAAAGCGAGTTTTTGCTTCGTATTGCCTCCCATTTCTGTTGTTCTTTACTCTGCAGGCCTGAAATTTTAATTGGTCTTAGCCTGTAATACCATTTTGGCTTTAAGTTTAAGATCAAGTAGAAAAACATAGAAAAATCATAAAATCAGGTTTAATTTGGAAACTAGTTTCCTCCGTTATTAAAAAAGAACAATCTTCCAATTAAGATTTTTCTATGTTGCTACACAATTTAAAGTTTTAAGACAAAATAGTCCTGCAGGCAAGACTAAGTGGTTTTCAGGCAGTATATTGGGGGAAACTAATGGGTCAGAATACAAATGGCTGCTGTGTTTGTATTTTTTAATCCATTGTCTTAATAGCAGACAAATAATTCTACAGGGCCGCTCAGATTTCAGAAAGAGTAACATCTCTCAGGATTTGAGATGTTGTCTTGGTTTTATAGATTGGTCTGATGCACATCATTTTAGAGGTTTCAATTTAATAAGTAAATTCTCCACGACGGGTGCGAAGAGTTAAAGAACCGTTCAGAGTGTCAAGCTCACAAGAATTATGCCATGGTGACACTAATGAAATTGACCTCTGTGCTCACTTAATTCGTTGTTGTCATCTTTTAGACCCATGGCTAAAGTAACTATGGGCATCAGTCAACCTTGCCCTAAATCAATGTCTCATCTCCTTTGCTCAGGAGGACACCTCACTAAAGCCATATCTCACAGTACCAAGACTAAAAGACATTCATTATGATCAGTGACATCTTCACGGTCTTAGGTTTGATTGACAATACCCAATACCTGTCAGTGCACCTGTGAAAAACATGCATATTTACATGAAAGAGACAAAGTTTCCAATTCTATTGTGATGCCAGGATTATTCACACATTAGTGGATGGCAAGTTCTGTGGCAGTTCCATGACTTAGTTTTCGCTGCCGTCTCAGCAGCAAGAAGAAGCACAATGACACTTGTGATATCTGAAATTCCACCTACTTTTAGCATGTCAGATCATTTTATCTCAAAATTTAAGGCAATGGACAATTATGGAGAATTCTTAAATTCATTCTTAATTTAGAAGACAGTTCTTTTTCAGACCTGAGGAACCTGGCATCTCTCTCCATTTGGTGGCTTCCACAGGGAGGTTCAATGGATTAAGCTTCCAAACTAGCCAGTAGAAAACTCAAGATACATCAGAAAGAATGTCGACACACATGTTTTTCGGACTTGGTCTTGTGAGATTGACGATATGCAAAAGATCTTGGGAAACTTTTGCGATATTTACAAACTGTTCACAATTAACAAAACAAATCGTAGAATTGTAGAAATTTACATCATAGAAGACGTGAAAGGCGCTTTATAAATGGAATCTTGTTGTTGTTGTTGTTGTTGGAGGCCATTCGATCCATCGAGCCTGCTCAGAGCAAGGTATTCATTCAATCCCACATTCCATTCAGCTCTGCCCTATCACCAAACTCCTTCAAGCTTCAAAATGCCGGTCTCTTTATATCACGTTTCCTGATGATCACATCATACACTGAAATTCTACCTCCCACCACCCCCGGCTTTCCAATCGGAAGTGTAATGTCAGACTAACACACAAACAAAAAACAAATCTCTGTTTATTTATTAACTTTGACATAGTCGAGCAGCTCAGCAACAACTCAGGAGGTGTTGTGCTTGAGCAGCTGTATAGTTGAACTCTTTTGCTAAATGCTTTGTGGCTTTCAATCACACAGTACAATTAGCAATTCAGCATCAGGTAGCTGATTGCTGCTGTCGCATCATTCAATGTGGATCAGCCAAGCTGGCATCACACCTTCTTGGGAACATATATTATAAACAGAAATTTTATCAGTGTGAAGTAATTCCAGAACCGGGGGGGGGTGCAGAAATTCGACCTTCAGCTTAGTTTTGAAGCTTATTTTCTTTCTGATCTTTTCAGTCTTTAAAATTGAGACCCAAGTTAGAATTGAACAAAATTTGCTCACTCTAAAATACTAAAGAAAAGTCCTTAAGTCTAGTTACAGATGGAATTTCTCTCCTCTCCTCTTTGGCTCCAGGTGGGGGTGGGGGCAGGGTGGGAGGTAGTACTGAGAAGCTGCTCTTGCCTCTTGAAGATACCCCTGACATCTGTAGAGACTGCCAGTGTTGAGCGATTACAGTACGTGACAGACCAATAATTGGAAAACTAAAGAGCATTGCACAAAGGCTGAACTGGAAGGACAGTTTCCAGAATGAGATTTGCTAAAACGTTGAATAGTAATTGTGATTCCCCCATGACCCCATTGATATTCTGCTTTCTCCTTTCTGACTGCTTATCTCTGTGCATTGTCCTCCATATAGGAGAGTTACTGTTGAGGTTACACTCGGAAGGAGAAATAAACTGTGGCTCTGCTGGTAGGAGACTCACTGACCAGTATAACTGTCCTGCATCCAGCATGAACACTCTCTGATCTTTACAGTGGGGAACCATAAGATCTTGCTATTGGGCACTGCAGAAACTGATGGATGGAATGCTGGTCTGGGTGTATTGGCCCGAGAATTCTCTTAACAGGACTTGCACCGGCCGATGAAATGTGGATGTTGGGAAGCTCCATAATAATGTCTCCGCACGTGTGCGGTCTGTTACATCCTCATTTGCCTTTGTAAATATTAATGGGCCGGGATTGTTCTTCTTTTTCCTTTGAGCTGAGAACAAAATTAGACTGCATGCTCATTGTGAAGGAGCATTATTTTTACTTCCAAAGTGAGACACTGGACTTTGAGGGAATTTGCTGCCATTTAATAATATTAACAATAATAATAATAATCCTTGCATTTGATATAGCGCTTTCCACGTCGGGAGGACGTCCCAAAGCGCTTCACAGAACACACTGTAAAGTGAATTGACTGTATATTTGTGGGCGAACGCGGCAGCCAATTGCGCACAGCAATGTCCCACAAACAGTCGTAGATTGAAAATGACCAATTTAATTATTGTTTTTAGTTTTGGAGGGATTATTATTAGGCGTGTGGGGTAAGGAAACTTGCCCAAGGTTTCGTCCTGCCTCCTTGCTTTTGATATAGTGCCTTATCACGTCATTGTGACGTCTCAAAGCACTTCACAGAATATACTGCAAAGTAAATTGACCTGGCTTTTTTTTCGTGGGCAAAATGCAGCAGCCATTTGCGCACAGCAGTGTACCACAAACAGTTGTGGTTTGAGTGACCAATTTTGTGTTGGAGGGATTGATACCCCCCGGGAAGCGATCAGCCAATCCACTTATAACCGGGTTGCTACTTAGTGCTGGGTGAACAAAGGTGTGTGGAGTAAGGAAACTTGCCTAAGGTTTCGCCCTGCCTGAGAATCGAACTCGGGTCCTCTCGCTTGCCGGGCGAGCACTCTAACCACTTCTCCATATCTCTATTTCTCCATAGCCAGTTCAAAAGCACCAGAGAGAGGCATGTTTCCACTGAGTGAGGAGCTTTCCCTCGCTCCCACAGGGCATGAAGTGCCTTATTAGCTGGAGGCCCACCAGAAGCTCGAGAGCCACTGGTATCCATTTGAGACACTCCTTGCCTGAATGACATGTGAGTATGAATATTTGAACTCTAACCTTTGGAATAGAAGCCCAGCGACTCAGTGCTAGACCTTTTAACTTTTTTCACTACAGCTGCTACAGAGCACATGCTCATACTCAGAAAGTTCCTGAAGCACATCTTTTCTCTTCTGCCACCCGCGCCCCCACCACTCCTCCCCTGATCATAGATTGATAGCAAACGTCTGACTTCATTTACCAACACATTTTTCAATCTAATGCAAAGATTCCCCAGCACAGCCTTGTGCTGAAAAAGATCTATGTCATGTTGATTTTCACATCATTTGTTCATCTTACTTCCAAATTCATTTTCCATCATGCACATTCTCGCCCGCAATCCCGAGATTCTGTCTCACAATAGCTAACAGCCCATTTTACATGGATAAAGACAGCCGTGCAGTGCTTCATCTGTCACACACAGCTGCGATGACTGCTCACTTTCCACCACAATTGTTGATTTCAATTGATTTGGTAAACAGGGAGTGGTGCTGCCTCCCCCTCATTTAAAACAGAACGTGCTGATGCATTATGACAAGTAACCCGCTAGCGTGAGAAAGCAGACGGACGAGGCAAGTTAAATCCCCCAAATAAAGAGCATGTGAGAATCAGTCAAACCCTTAACCTTAAGGGGGGGAATATCACTGACTGAAGATTGACAGAAAGCAGATCCGAACAGTTAGTCTTTTTGGAGGATCTGAAAAGAAGGAAGGAAGGAGGGAGAGAGGGATTTTTGAAGGCGTTTCCCTGAGTGGAGCCATAGGAGCTCAAAGTTTGGCCACTGATGAGGGGATGGAGGCCAAATAATGGTTCAATGATTAAGGCCCATCTTGGATTTGATATCTGTTAGATTCAGTCAGGATATCAGTGGTCCAGGAATTCTGTGTGAAGGCAGAGAGTAGAGTTGTGTGTCATTGACATACCTGTAGAAGTTAGCCTGCTGATGAAGTCACTGGGGAGGAAAAGGAGTGACCAAGGATCATCTGAAAGGGACGAATGTGCAAGAGAGAGTCGAGGTTTCGTTAGAGGAGATGTAGTGAAGACGTGGTGACAGATAGAAATTGGAATCAGAAAAGTCAGCGTCGTGGTGGATCAGCAAGGAGATGGCGAAGAATGAATGAATGAATGGTTTTCAATGACAAAAACAGCAGAGAGGCCGAGGAGGGCAAGGCAGACAAACAAGTTGAGTCAGAGAAAGGGAAAGTAAACCATTTATCAACATTTGATCTGGTGAATGAGAAAAACACAATAACAGGATATTGTATTTCATGTGCCCTGACTGTCCTCCTGACGTGAAAGGCGCTATACGAATGCAATTTGTTGTTGTTGTTGCATTGACATAGTTTTTGATCTGTTGAGGTTGGAGGAAACACATTCTATACACACGCATATATATATATAAACACATTTTATAATCTAAAAACATCTAAAATTAAGAACACACTTACAGTAGTTAGTATTTTACACACAAGCCATTAGTAATGAACAATAGTGTGTTGTGGCTAATTGCACTCAACGATATTGGTTAATTTAAATCCAATTGAAGTTTCCACTGCTGCAAACATTGATGGGCTACTTTTGTCTCACTGGGCCCTTTTGGAGCAGCTGCCACGCTCTGTACAATAACATCTTCACTTCAGACAAAGCTAATGAGGTGAGCAGAGCAAACTGTTGCTAAAGGAACAGTGGCTGCACAGTGCAGCAGGCGCCAGGCTACTCATTGTCCGTCCAAAATGAGCTTGTCATTTCCTGGCCCTCTCTCTACAGGGATGGGACTGGCTGACCCTCCTGGGGCATTGACCTCAACTAGCAGCCAGATGTCGAGCAGCGTCAGGGTCCTGAGGAGGGATGCAGTCACGTGGACGCCAAGGTCACTGTTCAAATCTTTGCAGTATCTGCTTCCCTTTATTTCTAATGTATAAGCAGCTAATGTGTTTTTAATGCATTTAACAACAATAAGATCCCAACTTTTCTTTCAATTATTGTTTCTATTCCAATATTTCCTTCAAAATAGCAAAGTATCAACTTCTCCTCTCCCGCTTCCCTTCCCCCCTTTCTTTTAATTTGGCGTTGATAGAGTTTGTGCTGTCTGAGATGAATTGTGTGAGAGATAATATGACTTTTTGGAGCGTTCTGCTGCTGCCTCTGTCTCCACTGCGCATAAGTATTTTAGGGATCATCATTTGCAGACGCAGTTGCAACTGTGAGTTGTCTGACTTGTGAAGGAATGCTAACAATGGACAAAAAAAGAAAGGGTCCAGATAACTCTTTCTATTTGTGATTTGTCAACTAATACTCCGAGCTGTTCCTTGGTGAAAACGCTGAAATCATTATGCCTGTCAGTTGTGTTACACTGAGATAAAAATGTGCGACTGAATATAGAAACGCGAATGCAGAATAATGATTGCAGTATAAGAGATGCATTATAAGCTAGTGTGGGGTTGGCTCTGAGCTGCCAAGCGCACAAAATAACAGTAATATGCATCCAACAGTAAAACCTAAGACAAGGCCAGTTACTCTACAGAATACATATGAAAACAGCGGATCATTGCAAGTGGACCGTGCAGGCGAGGAGTTAGGTGGTATCTACCCCTCCTAGCGTCCGATTACAGAGCAAGAAGACAAAACAATGGCCCATGTTATTGATTGGCTCGAAATTGAAGAGTTGTGTGAGAGGGAGACACTATGACATGAAATATGTACATTTTGCACAAAAGCACACTTTCAAAAACTGCTCTGTAAAAGCAGAAATAGTGTTGCATTACTTGCAAAAGTAACTTAATTTTGCACCTTACCGGATTTTCCACAGATCAACATGATGTACATTCGGATATTAGTGGGTGTCACTATTTGTTTTTTTGTTAATCATTTTCCTTGTAGAATAGTATTAATTATTACATTTGTTATTGTGTTGAACCGTCTCAACACATTGTTGAACCGTCTCAAAGCACTTCATAGGATTCACAGGGAAAGTGTAGTAACTGCATATTTATAGGCAGTGCAAGATCCAATTTTCACACAGCAGTATCACGCAAACAGCCAAGGAGTGAATGATCAAATTTATCTGGAGAAATGTTAGTCAATGACACCAGAAAAATACCAGTCTCTTTTCCAGTTTTGCCAAGGGATCTTTAATGTCCACTTAGACAGGCAGATAGATAGGAGCTCAGTTTAACATCTCATCCAAAGGATAGCACCACTGACAATGCAGTGCTGGGGTGTATCAGTCTGGATTGTATTGATCTCAAAATGCCATCATGGATCTTGACCCACAACCCTCTAACTCTGAGGCAAGAGTGCTAGCAACTGATCCAAGCTGACATCCATCAATGGAAGTCTCTGTGATGTTTATTGCTTCCTTTAGGAGAAACTTGTTATAGAAAAAATGTTTTTGTGCTGTGACTTTCTACGATTTTAATTACACCTAAGATGTCAGAGCGAAATAAATGAAAAAGAAAAGGAAATAATATACAATTGCGAAATCTTGAAATGTTCAGCCATTTTCTAACCCCAAAGGTTTTTAAGAGAAACATTTTTTTCCAAAAGGCAAGAACAAGGAGGGAGGGAGGGAAGAAAGATGGAGGTCATTCTTTATAACCATCTTAAATTAGTCAAGGATAAAGAAATAAAATGTAAATGAGTATGATTCTCAACAGGTACTAAAATATCTAAGTTAAATATATTTCTTGGTGGATCATTGATCTGGGGGGAAAAATATACAATGAAGTCTTTCCATTTCAGGAATTTTTTCAATAACAGACTTCATCAGTTCACACTGGTAGCTATTTACAGTGCTTATCAGTTGTCCTCACTTATTATTTTTCTGGGTTTGAAGCTCAGCTCTCCAGGCCATGCTGATGTCTCACTGAGACATCATTTAATGGTACCACATATTCTTTCAGTTTCTTGATTCATTAGAAGCCATGAGTTTTGGAAAAATCAGAATGTCTCTTAAATGCCACAAAATAATTAATTGTCAGGATTTTCTTGCCTGTGCAGTTTTACTTTGCTTAATGATATGTCTTCGATTTATCAGATTCTTCCATTTTTTTTAACTCACTTTTCTGGTCCTTTCAGTCTACTTTGGTTAATAGAGTTGGACTTCTCCACCCAAGGCTCAGGGACGATATTGCTATGGGGTTTAGAGAGAAATACTGTTTCTTACTCTGATTGGAATGTCCAATGGTCCCTCTCTGTTGGGGATAGGTGGGAGGTAGAAGACATCTCTGAGAGGGACAGTGTCATAACATCTGTAGTGAATTCTCACATTGGGGTACAAATTGCAATATTTCATAAAGGATTTAATTGCAGCACTCTTTGTGGCTCAGAGTTGGTGTACGAAGTTGAGCAGGAAGCAAGCAGGAGAGTTCTATTAGTTTAAGTGATGATTTTTCCAGTGTATCTGTTATGGCATGTAACAATTTATGTTGATAATTATCAACAGGTTCTGAATGCAAACAATTCGCTGAGTTAAAGCACAAGATCACAAGGTTGGTTTTGTGTCCGCTTATAAAATACACAGTCACTACTGTACAACCTGTAAAGTGTTCGCAATATGAAACACACCATATCAAATGCAAGGGTTATTATTATATAATAAATAGCCAGTGCACATTCACTGCACAGGCTTACACTTGAATTGTGACCATTTGGGTGAGGTATCAGAGAATGCCTAGTGCCAGTGGAGTGAAACAAAGAGAAAAGGAGTCAAATACCTTCAGAATAGGAGAGGAGGGGAGAAAATTGATGAGTATTTTTATTTTATTGATTGCAGCCAGGTGACAAACACAAGGAAGGTAGTAACATTTAAAAACTGATGGTACAGATGGGATGAGGAACGGCAGACGGATTTAGCACAAATAAATGAAATGCAGGTAAATTATCCTACAAAACAGCTTACAGGTCTGATTTGGGAGGTGCTGTGAAATAAATGAAGCAGCACTCCTGTCTCTGGAAGAAAGTGCTGTGATTTGTGAGGCCAGAGCTGAGGATATCATAGGAATATTTGCTCCTTCATGCTGAGATACTTTGTTTATATTTCCTCTTTCCTTTGCTTGGTTTATCGAGCAATACTTGATGGTTCATCTGGGAATGTTAACAGTTACTGAGGAACGTTCAAGTGAGCAGTTTGAGGTTACACCTTAATAAGTGGTTTGAGACTAATTCTTTTTAACATAATTGCAGGTTGCTGATCTTGTTGAGGTTTGCTTATTGCTCCTCTCAGGAGTACTAAAAGTGGACATCTGAAAAGGATGCTGAATCTGAAGGTTGACATAGTTTGCATTTGCTGACAAAATATAGTCACTACACTTTACATAAATCCTGTGAAGTGCTTGGAGATGTTCTCCTAATGTAAAAGGCACTATATGAAATGTATGGTTGATTACAGTATTGAGAGATGAGAGAATCAGGAAGCTGATGCCCTCTTTTTGATTTACTTGTGGTTTTCAATGAGTGCACAAAATATACATCTGTTGTTTAATAATGGCTGTAGATACATTTACGAAGTGTGTGGTGTGTGTGTTTCATGTGCTTATAGAAACATGTCTGGGTTTGAGAACACAAGTTACATAACATTGAGCAGATGTGAATTTGAAGCCAGTTGTTCCTTGTTATGGTGTGTTGGGACTCCCAACATTAGCAGTAGAAAAAACACTGTAAAAAGCTGCCTGGAATCAAGTTAGCAGCACTGAGTGTAATAATCCCATTTTTCTTTTTCTCCCTCCTTCTGCTTTGCGTCTGAATAGCTGCACAACATGAATAAGTTGAGGATTTTAGTGTGCTGGAATCCTACCTATGGGAAATTCAATACAGAAGCCAAACCAAGATGGTCCAGGTCTGACTGACAGGTTCACCCTGATTGCCAATGCTATCCTTTACTCAGAAGGTTTTCCTTCTTCATGCACTGCTAATTTCCCTCAGTGCTGTGCTGATTTTCATCAAAGTGATTAGTGGGCTGAGCAGCCATCTGCAGTAAGTACAAAAGGAGTCCAAAACAGCTGGTGAGATGGATCGAAGTAAGGCCAATTCATTGGAGACACATCTGGAGAGAACATAGGTGGAAAAAAANTCACATCTGCTTCAGCTGGAGATCTTTTTAGAGGCATGAGACGCTATCTCGAAGAGGGGGCTTGGATTTAATTGATATTGGGCAGGTCTGTTCTCTCCTATGATTGCATGCGTGTTAGTTTTAGCCCACTGCTTCTGGCTAGCTGTAGCTATTAGGGCTCGGAGTGTGATCTGTCTGTAATCCACTACTTACCCCAAACCTGTTTCCCTAATCAGACAGGATTTTACTATGTTTTGACCTGGGTATTTGTTGGTGAATGCAGCAGCCAATTTGCACACAACAATATCTCATAAACAGCCATGAATTCATGTGAGTGACCCATTTTATTTTGGCGGATTATTGGCCAGTGCTTGGGAGAGTACACAGGGAGAAACTCTGTTTTTTTTTCGAACTGTGCTATGAGGAAAGAGGGGTTGGGGAGATGAAAGGTGACTGAAAGTGCAGTTAAGATGGTAAGTTTTGAAATGTACCTTGAATAAGGTGAGAGAGGGAGTGAGTCGGAGGAACTCCAGGATGGACCAAGAGACCAAGAGACTGCAGCTGGGGGGGAGGGGTCAGAATAGCTGAAAGCCTGCGTGCTGATGGCCATCTCTGTGAGCATCTCCTATTAACAGAGAATCTCAAGAATCACCTGTGTATTTATGTGTATTTGTGTGTGTGAATGTGCGTGCACAGTGTACTCACATGAGGAGTGGGGGGAAGGGGAGAAGCAGGGTAGGAGGAGAAAGTTAGAGACATTAAGACATCCATAAGTTGAGAAAATAACTTATTATTAGCTGAATGTAGTGATTATGGAAGTATATTTTGCTTTTTCCTCTTGTTTAGGTGCCCTGCAGCAAGTACCATTCTGTAAAGAGAAGACAGGTGACTGCTCCATGGTCTGACCTGATGAGGGTCAATTACTGGCTCCTCAGAGGAGGTGGGTGCCAATGGTGTCAGTTGACTCCACTGTATTTATCTGCCCTCTTTTCTTATAGTATGCACATCTTCCATTCACGCACTGGCCTGGTTGAGAATGTGAAATCACCATTGGAGAAAATCCTGCCTTCTGACAGCCATGAAATGAAATCCTTCACTATATGACTGTTTTTTGGGACTTTTCCATGTGCTATTTGTCTATGAACTACATAGCCATGAACATATTGCGATGTATTCTATATAGCCTCTTTGAGACGTCCTGCTGACTAAAAGGTACAATACCAAATGCAAGGATTATTATTAATAATAATTATTATAAATCCAGCTCCTTGCCAAGACTCGATTGAGTATATTCAAGGATACTGCAGGTCCATTGGGTCTCATCACAGAATGTCTCTAGGTTTCACAAGCGTAAGCTTGAGATTTGATTTTATCTCTGTCGCTGAAGTGCAACAGCAGTCCTGACCCGGCTGACTGATTGGCATTTGGTTTGTCTGCGCGGGGCTGTCTCGCATGCAGATGTTAGACCAAGCCATTTCATACGCCCTAATTACCAGCTTACACCAGCAGAGTCATTAAAGAAAAACTCAAACAAACCTTGGTTGTACGATAAATGTCCAGTTGTGTAAAAACGATGGTTTTCATTTCATGTGAAATGTATCCAATCGCCTTGAATATTCAGATCAACTGGAGAGCTCATAGCAGTGAATTTGCCTGCTAACTAACATCAACACTGGGGTCTAATTTATGGGTTAGCCTAACAACCTTTGCTCAAAATTTATGGGTTTGTTTCAAACACACATCTACGCAGGGAATTTCACGTGTCCTTAACTATTTTATAAATAGTCAGTAAAACGGATTGCAGGCGATTTGCGAATCCTTTACTTTGGCTGTCAACTGCATATTTCAGGGTACACATAGGATTAGAACAGAATTGTGCTCATCTGCAATACTTCCATATTTGAATAGCCTGTCGACACTCAATGTCAATGTGCAGGCATGAATCGTGGGCAATTTTCAGATAGTTAACCCAACCACCAAACTGGAACTCTTATAGTCCAAGCAGATGCTCCATTGCAGTGCTCGGGGTGCTGTGCTTTCGGATGAGATACTGAACTGATTTCCTTTCTGCCTGTTAAGGTGGATGTTAAGAATCCTGTGGCACTAATTGAAAAGAGCAAGGAGTTTCTCCCAGTTCCCTGGCCAACAATCCTCCAATTAAATTCACTTAATGGCTGTTTGTGGGACATTGCTGTGTGCAAATTGACTGCTGTGTTTGCTTGAAAATGCAGTCACTGCACTTTATAATAAATCCAGTGAAGCACTTTGACAATGTCACACTCCCACCACTAACTGTCACTTCCACGTTGGTCTGCAGAACGTCCGCTCACTAACCAACATGTCCCTTACAATCCATGACCTCACTGTCCAGGAAAACATTGACATCCTCGCCCTCACCGAAACTTGGGTCACCCCAGGCGACACCTTCCCACTAGTTGAGGCCACACCTCCAGGTTACACCTTTCACCAAATCCCACGGCCTAATCGCCATGGTGGTGGTGTGGCTCTCATCTCCCGGTCCCCCCTCGGCCTTTCCCCTTACTCCTCCGGAACCTTCCCCTCCTCTGAACACCTTACCCTCTATAACCCCTCCAGGCTTTCCCTCAAAATCCTCCTTGTTTACCATCGCCCCAAGCCTTCTCCCACCTTCCTCTCGGACATCTCCTCTCTCCTACCTTCCCTCTCCCTCTGTTCTGAACACCTCCTAATCTTAGGCGACTTCAACCTCCACTTCAACCCCTCCTGCTCTAACTCTGCCGACTTCTCTTCCCTCCTCTCTTCCCTTAACCTCTCCCTCCTCATCCACCCACCCACCCACAACCATGGCCACCCCCTTGACCTGGTGATCACCCAGGACCTCACCATCTCGTACATCACCATCATCAATAAAGCCATCTCGGACCACCACTTCATCTCCTTCAACACCTCCGTATCCCTTCCCCTTTCCCAACCCTCCACCTTCCTCTCTCTCCACTGGCCTGGAATCATCTGAACTCCTACACATCTGGCCCTCCCTGACCGATCTTCCCTCCTCACTCTCCTTTCTCCACAACTCCCTCTCCTCTATTCTGGACTCCCTTGCCCCCCTCACCTCCCGAACTGCCTCATACTACCGTAAATCTCCCGGTACACCAGCCATCTCCGTTCCCTCAAGGCACAAGTGTGAGCTGCCGAACGCACCTGGACCAAATCCAAACTAACGGTCCATCGCCAGATTTGGCTTCACCACACCAAGATCTACAACTGTGCTCTTGCCTCCACCAAATCCTCCTTCTACTCCAAGGTTATCTTGGAGGCAAAGGACAACTTCAGGCATATCTTTTCCACCACAAACCGTCTCCTCCATCCACCTTCCCATACCTCGCCCATCCTCTCCTCAAACTCCAACTGTGAGGAGATGCTGGATTTCCTTAAAACCAAAATTGAGAGGATATGTTCAGCCACCTCAGCCCTGTCCACAGCCACCCCCATGTCACTTCTCCCTCATGACCCACCCCACAACCATCCCCTTTATACTCCTTCGACCCTATCTCTCCCTCCTCCCTCACCACGATTATTCGCAAACTCAAACTGACCACCTGCTCCCTTGATTTCATCCCCAACTCTCTCCTCATCTCCCAGCTCCACCTTCTGGCCCCTCTCCTGTTCAATGTCATCAACCTCTCCTTGTCCACCGGTTCAGTTCCCACCCCCCCTAAAAACAGCCCTCATCAACCCCATTTTGAAAAAATCCTTCCCTGGGCCAATCCCTTCTTTCCAGCTACCGCCCCATCTCTAACCTCCCATTCATCTCCAAGGTCCTGGAACAAGTCGTCACATTCCAGCTCTGCTCCTTTCTTTCTCGCCACTCCCTCTTTGAACCCCTCCAATCCGGCTTCCGCGCTGCCCATAGCACGGAAACAGCCCTGGGCAAAGTTACTAATGACATTCTGAACATCTGTGATCAGGGCTCCCTCTGCCTCCTTGTCCTCTTCGACCTCTCTGCCGCCTTCGACACTGTCGAGCACTCTATCCTCATACACCGCCTCTCCTATTTACTTAATCTTCACGGTTGCCGTGGTTTGATTCTTCTCTCTCTCTCACCGTCTCCACTTTGTTGCCTCTAACGGTTTCTCCTCCAGCCCCCGCACTGTCACGTCTGGCGTCCCCCAGGGCTCTGTCCTTGGCTTTCTCCTCTTTAATATCTACATGCTCCCCCTTGGTGACATAACAGACATGGGGTCAACTTCCATATGTAGGCGGATGGCACCCAACTCTATCTTTTTGCCTCCACCCTCAACTCCAGGACCACTGCTGTCCTGACAGACTACCAGTGGACATCAAGTCCTGGATGAGGGCAAATTTCCTACAGTTGAATGCGAACAAGACTGAGGCCCTCCTGATTGGCTCACGTCAGTGCCTCAGTACCTCAGGCTCTGGCAGCATCAACCTCCATGGTTGCTCACTACAACTCACCAGCCAGTCAGGAACCTCGGTGTCTTGTTCGACCCTCAACTGTCTTTTCTTCCCCACATCCGAGCCATGACCCGCTCTGCCTTCACTCAGCTCCGTAACATCGCCCGACTCCACCACTACCACAACTCTCAGGCCGCTGAAACTGTTGTTCATGCCTTCATCACCTCCAGGCTTGGCTAAGCCCTGCTTGTCGGCCTTCCCAACTTCTCCCTCCACAGGCTGCAGATAATCCAGAACTCTGCAGCCCGTGTCCTCTCCCGCACCAAACTTCATGACCCCATCTATCCAATTCTCGCCCGACTCCATTGGCTCGCTATCCTTCAGAGGATCCAGCTCAAGATCCTGGTCCTCACATACAAAGCCCTCAATAATAATAATAATAATAATCCTTGCATTTGATATAGCGCTTTTCACGTCGGGAGGACGTCCCAAAGCGCTTCACAGAATATACTGTAAAGTGAATTGACTGTATATTTGTGGGCGAACGCGGCAGCCAATTGCGCACAGCAATGTTCCACAAACAGTCGTAGATTAAAAATGACCAATTTTATTATTGTTTTTTGTTTTGGAGGGATTATTATTAGGCGAGTGGAGTAAGGAAACTTGCCCAAGGTTTCGCCCTGACTGGAATTGAACTCAGGTTTCTCACTTGCAGAGCGAGTGCTCTAACCACTGAGCTACAGGACTCCAAATGTCCTCGCCCCACCCTACCTCTGGACCTACTAACCCCCTACCAACCCACCCGCTCCCTCCGCTCAGCCAGCTCCGGCCTGCTCCACGTTTTATGAGTGGGGCTAGGAGACAGCATTGGGCCAGTTTGTACTGTTTTGAAATTGGGTGAAGCACAGATCTGTACTGTTACGTTTTCCCCTCATCTTTGAATAACAACAACAACAAAATTACATTTGTGTAGCGCCTTCAGAACTCTGAGCTGATAGTCTAGGCTTCCTAGATAGAGCCACAAGCACCTGAGCCACAAACGAGCTGTAAAAGTATTTTTTCCCTGATATTTCTACTTAAATATACACAAATATTGGTTTCAAACAAAACTCCATTATTATTATTTCCTCTATTTGGAAAAAAACAAAAAGCACAATGTGGCTATACAGTTGACTTTGAATTGTTACCTGTAGAATTGCTAATGTAATAGTTTTGCTGCTAACACTATGGAATGGGTACAATTCTTTCAATCAGCTTTACTTACAAAACACACAGTCGCTGCACTTCACAGTAAAATCTTGTGAAGCACTTTGTGATGTCTCAACGGAGCTATACCAAATGCAAGGATTGTTATAGTAAGTGTCAGGTGGAGGTGTGCCAGAGAATTGCACTTGTAACCCTTTACATATTCGGTAACTTATTTCAGCCTTGTTGCAAGCAGCACCAACTATTGTCCAAGTACAGCCCAGCAGGGAGTAAGGGAATGCGTGTTGGAGGAAGAAGCACCAAAGGCCATTCTTGTTCATTTCCTTAAATCACTGATCCCAAGTTGGATTGGCAGAGGCGTTAAAGCCTTCCCAGGCAGATTGGGATCAAAGCTGAGACCTTGGTGGCTGTGGTGTTTCATAAACTTACTGAATAAACACACTGAGGCAACAGAGGAGTCTATGTATGCATACTGAACATCAGTGCAGAGCTCTGCTCTCTCGCTGACAATCTGCTTAATGTTAGAATGTCCTGTCAATTTTTTCTGACAGTAGAAACTTAAAGGCAGACTGGCAGACCGTCTGGGCTTGTGTTAATTGCTCGCTTCATGTATAAAATTGGCTTGGGTTTATTGTAGTTACAATGGTGCAAAGTTACGTGGACTGACATGACATCTTCGAGTTGTTCTCAACAACCATCGGCAAAAACTACAGTTAGGATGGATGGTTTGCATTTGAATGTGTGTAGTGATACAGACTTTGCATTGTAGCTGCACTGTTAAGCATGGCACATTCTCAGCGTACTGTAAAGCAGCGCACAAACTGTGCTGCAGTAACAATGTTGAAATGGGAGCGTGCATTGAGCTCAGCAGCTCTGTCTGTTTTCTAATTCTAGATATGATGTGGCAATCAATTGTGTGATGATGATAGAAAACATCTGTGTGACTTGAAAGCTGTAAAAGGACATTGAATACTCAAGAGGGTTAGATACAGGAATCCGATTTTACACTTCAAAGCATGCAGCCTTATCACTAGCCAATAAAAAAACAGTACCTAAGGATGCAAATGATAATATGCACGGTTGAAGGATATCTGGGAAACTCACCAAAAATAGTCGATAGCCATATTTTTACAGATCATTAATGAAGAGTAATACCACCATTTATTTCACTTTTATAATAGTCATCTGGGGGTACACTGTATCAATTTCTTTTGGTTGCCAAAGCTTCACAGGGCAAACTTGCAATTAGGTAACAGACACTTTTTTTTTATTCCTGTTCATGATAAAGCTTAATGTTTTAAGAGGCCTGACACAAAATCTTTCATAGGCTTAGCCTTCAGTACATTGCCTTGAAAATAACAGCTCTTTTTTTACCATAATATCTAGAGATGAAAATAACCAATTTGGTTATTAGCTGTGATGTACAATTTTGAAGGGATAACCTCAGTTAAACAATGCATCGGGAGAAATTCCACCCAAGTCTAAATTTACTCAATTTTCCTTACTCCACACACACGCCTCTGTTTACCCAGCAGTATGTAGGAACCCGCTTGTTAATTGATGGGTGGATTGCTGTTCTGGGGGCAATAAATCCTTTTTTAAAAAAATTATTATTATCTGGTCACTCAATCCATGACTGTTTGTGGGTTACTGCTGTGTGCAATTGGCTGCTGTGTTTCGCCCACAAAATAAACAGTCAATTCACTTTGCAGTATATTCTGTGAAGCATTTGAGACGCTTAAAAGATGTGATAAGGTGCCATATCAAATGCAAGGATAATTATCATTATTATTGATTTGAGAGTGTCCTGAAAATGGCAAATTCTTAAATACAGCCTTAATTTGGAAGTCAGTTTTCTCTTAAGTTCTTTTAAGAGCTGCAGAAAACCTGGTTTAAAGTTAAGACTGAATATAACAATTTGCCCAAATTCTGGATGCTCTGAAATGACTCATAAATAAAGTAAATCTAGTCCCAGACAGAATTTCTAGCCTTTTGGATGCAATAAAAAACCTCACGAGGCAGTGTTGGACTGCTCCATGTTAACTTAACTCTGTGCTACACTATTACTGTGGTCTTCAATTCAACACAGGCACACAATTCATTTCCACTGAACAATTCCTCATAAACTGATAGATCCCCTTCTGCTTTATGGGATTCACTGTGTGGCTACATCCGTCATTTCTGCTTGGCAGGCGTGCCTTACTTCATTCTGTTGCTCTCTGCTCTGCCCGGGGTGCAAGCAATGCATGTCATCATGGCGTTTACTATAGAGCAGATGGAGCCTATGCTAATAACTGTGTGACTGTGAATATGAGCCAGAGCAAGCGTGACCTGGGTGCCCTGCCCTGCCATGCAGTGTGCATTGCCGCCGTGTGAACCAGACACAGTTTGCACTGAATGAAACCTTTGACAATTGTTGTAATTAGGTTCTACAGATGTTACCCGTTATAAGCCAGGGCTTCTTTTGTGCTTTACCAGTTAATTTGGGTATTTATTATTATCGGCAAGGCCTCATTTATTGGATCGCGCTCCGGTCTCGAATAAAATAAACACAACACAATTAAGAGTTAATTTGATCTGAGGGCTAAGACGGCACTTAATCTCCCAATATAGTCTGCAGCCTTCTGGAAAAAATAGATGTTCAGACTCCAGTGAAGGAGTCAGGGTTCAGAAAATGCACAAAACCATTGGAAGGATTTTAACCATCGTTTAGTCCAAACACAGTTTAAAAAAGCCTAGATTATTGCATAGATAGTTTTCAGTTTTAGTAATTAAATACCACAAGGCATAGAATATTTATCTACATACCAGAGAAACCAGATTGTTTTAATGCTGTAGTAGTTACTTAACAAAGGTTTTAAATGCCAGATTTAAGCCTTGTACAATTGCACGACTTTAAAAGATATTCCATCATTCTGAATTAGTCCAGCGTCCACATTTATGCGGTGGGACATCAGCACACAATAGTTATTCAGGAATTGGGTGACAAATTGGCGAGTTGCTTCCATTTAGGCTAATTATGCCCAAGAGTACTGGCACATTTTATTAATGTTTGCAATAAATATGACAAACAGCAGGGCCTTCAGAGGAGGTGTGTTCATTCAACTCACTTTTAATTAGGCTACAGCTCTGTAGAATACTTTACATTTTGGGGCAGTAAAATTATTATAAATATTAGGGAGAAATTTGTGGTATACGATGATAATTGTTACCTGTTGGAGTTTGTGATCACTTATGTCCAATCCTTAAGGACAGTTTGGGGCTGAACACCCCTCTTGTCTGATCTTTGGAGACTGGTTTGTTCCACAGTATTGAAATGGCGTAATCTTATTTTCTTCTATATTTAAAAAAAAGGATGCAAGGGTTTATTGTTTGTAATTCTTGGCACTAAAGTGGCTTTTTAATTTGAATGTTTTGTGCATTTATTTTAAGGCAATTATCTGCCAAAGAAATACAAAATTGTTGCTCTTCCTATAAAAAGTGTATGATTCCTCAGATTAGAGACTTGAGTAACAACGCAACTGGTCTCAGTCATTGGGAGTGAAACCTTATCTTATCTAGCATACAATACTCTCAACACAGCATTAAGTTGTTTTTAAATGAGTCCAGCTTCCTGATCTCAAACACCCTTCCTGGTAACCCATTTCAGTCACCAATTACCCTCTGGGTAAGGAAATATTTCCTGGTGATTGTCTGAAATTGCCCTTTGCAACCCTCAACTTGTGTCCTCTTGTTCTCCTGTTTTGTAACATTTGAAAGTATTGTTCTGGGTTTACTTTCACAATCCTATTTGATAATGTGATGGGAATATAACAAGGTAATTGTTCTGGAAGGATAAGATCACATGGTGCAAAGAGCCTTCCTTATCCAAAACCATCTGATAGCCTTGTGACGCCTCTGGTGGGCCTAGGCTGTCATCTGGATATTATCAGCACAGTTGAACAGAATGAGAGGGGGATGAAAAGCTGCTGTCAGAAAACAGCAAGACAACCAATGTCCGCACAAGGTTCGAAGTAACCCCTTCATGACATATTATTGTAGATGTAGATCATCAATGTACTTGTTTCACACCGCAAAACCGTTCTGACGAAGGGTCGTGGACCCGAAACGTTGACTCACTTTCCTTTTTCCATAGATGCTGCCTGACCTGCTGAGTGTTCCCAGATACAAAAGGTGACCTCATCCCAGACTGGGACCCAACAATCACAAATCGGGCTTTGTTTCACAATCTCTACCCTCCGAAAATATCTGTAATCTCACAAATTGAACATTTGAACAAAATGCAAATGTAAAAAAAAGTGAATAAAAGTAACTAGAACACAAGATTACTCGGATTTCAAGGATGGTTTCGGTAATAAACTGTCTTTAAAACACAGACAGGCTACAGGCTACATTTCTTTGTTTCTCGTGCTCTCTCTCTCTCTCTCGCTCTTAGATTGTGATATGTCTCTGCACACTTGCTGTTCCCCTACAATTAAGGGCTCTTTCTGGACAGGTTTCATACTCTTCAATACATTTTTATACTTTGAACTTCACAGAGCCTTTGAATCTTAGAAACATAGAAATCTACAGCACAGAAGGAGGCCATTCAGCCCATTGTCTGGATTTGCTCTCAGAGCAAAGAAATCATTCAGATCAATCCTGAGATCAATCCCACTGCCTTGCCCTGTCCCCAAAACTCCTTCAAGCCCCTCTCTTTCATATACTTGTCTATTTCCCTCTTGAAAGCAAAATGTATTAAGTTTGTGAAGGGAACACAACTAAACTTGATACTACATTCACTGTTACAGACAGCACGAAAATTCGATTGCACCTTCCATGAACGAGACTTCGGAAAGCATCTGAAACAAGTTTGTTGTACACTTATGCATTTCTACATTAAAAGAAAAACAAAGATTTTCAAAACAATTCATACATTATGATTTTCTGAAAACAGGAAGTGAAGAATTGTCCTGAGCATGGTTTATAATAATCCTTGCATTTGGAATAGCTTCTTATGTTGTCAAAGTGTCTCAAAGCGCTTCAAAAATTTTACTGTGAAGTGAAGTGGCTGTGTACTTGTAGACCAATGTGACAGCCAATTTACGCACATCTAGGTGCCACAAACAGCCATAAAATGAATGATTATAGTTTGGGGGAAGGGGCATTGTTGGCCAGGTTTGACTGGAAAGGTAAAATAAGAACAAACC
Organism: Callorhinchus milii; assembly: GCF_018977255.1. Classification (NCBI taxonomy): domain Eukaryota; kingdom Metazoa; phylum Chordata; class Chondrichthyes; order Chimaeriformes; family Callorhinchidae; genus Callorhinchus; species Callorhinchus milii. The sequence continues at coordinate 29,160,342 of NW_024704742.1, read as the reverse complement.
TCATGACCTTAAACCAGAGGGCTTTGAGGGGGGAGGGAGAGCAGAGATAGCAAGAGGATGAAGACATTTTCAATGTGATCACTTCTGAATGTTATAAATGTCTTCATCGTCTTGCTATCTCTGCTCTCCCTCCCCCCTCAAAGCCCTCTGGAAATTCAGAAGAAATGAAGCATCGTAATTTGCAGTGCTTTACGCAACAACTCATGCCAAGAACTGTTAGCCTTTGAGTTTTTTAAGCAGAAAAATGGGAGCAACAAAAAGTAAATTTTGTTGCAGTTTACCTTGTAGTTAATTGGACCGTCTTGGAAACTTGTTAGGTTTAATCTAAGCGGGTACGAGAGACTGGCTCAGATTCTCTGGAGCTCATCTCATCAGAAGACTATCTGGTTCCAAGATACAAGATACAGAAAAAACCACACTTTATGTTGCTGTAGTTCTTCACTGTAACCCTCTCTGATATTCTCTAACCTATGATCGAAAATATAACACATTATTCATGACTCTCTTACTAACAGATCACGTAACGTAATCTGCTCCTGCCACTAATATACTTTTGAATGGTTCGCAGAGACCAGGGTCCTGATTCCCCCTGGGTGCCTGCACTTTGTACCTGGCTATTATTTTTTTCCCTTTTGCAGGCTTAGATGGAAAATTTGTGACAATGATCGATGGGAAGAATGTGCCCTCCATCTGTTGGCTGTAAGGGTCCTACATGAAGTATGTTTGGCAGTTTCAACCCTGGTTCTAATCAGGGCGGTACATAGCATACAACTTCCCTTGATTCAATATTAAAATGATAATCTTACTCAGTAAACCACAGGCTGGCCAGTTTGTGGAATGCAAGCATCACACTGATGTAATAGTAGGGAGGTTAGATTGAGATACTGAGAGGGGAGCCTGAGGGGTCTGTGGTGGGCCTACTTGTTTAAATGAGTGAAGCGAGATGCAGTGTAAGGTAATTCAATTTGTTTATATGTCATTGCCGATGAAGATTTGTTGTGGCGTTTGCCCACTTAATAACAATCACTATGCTTCAAAGCAACTTATTTTGGTGTGAATACAGTAATAATAACTATTATAATAATAATCTTTGCATTTGATAGAGTGCTTTGTCATATTGGCAAGCAAAGCACTTCATAGAATTCACTGTAAAGTGTAGTGACTGCGTATTTGAGCTTGATAGTCTGTAATGTGTATTGAATTGTATGTATGCTATGACTGAATTGTATTACATAGGAAAATTGATCTCTACTTATACAGGACAATACAACCACCAAGATAAAGTACTGTTACATACCATTTTTTCCCTTTTGCTTTCTATTATCATGTCAATATTACTATGCACCTGTTATAGAGGAGCCAAATGGCGGTCATATTACATAATTCAACCAGAAATGTACACATATATATATATATATGGAGAACAAATGAAATATGTCACTTATACTGTGACCACTGCATATATAAGCAGGCCTCTATTCTGAAATGAGCCTGACATTTTTATTTTATCTTTCTACAATAATCCTTCCTCACAGTTTCTTGGCAATTGTTTTCTCTTCGAAATATCAAAGGAATCTGAAGCTAGTGGCATTTAGTCTGGTGAGCTAAATATTTTTCATCTTGACTAACATGGCTTTAAAATAATGTGAAAAATAATAATAATGCAGCTGACAGCTACCCTAACCTTCTGAATCCTAAGCGAACATTAAAAGTGACAAGGCTGACATCTTTCAAATGATTGGAAGAACATTGCTGTGACATTGTTGTGACAGATTCAACCACTCCTTATTGATCTACATCTTAGCAGAAAGAGCCATGAGATTTGTAATTTAATTCTCTTTTTACGTAACACACCTGACATCAATTTGCAAAATACAGACGAGTTTAAAGCACACAAAATTATGTTGTGACTCATTAATTGCTGAGGCAAGCTCTGAAAACATTGACTAATGCCATACATCTTACAATTTGAAGATGGCTCCCTTCCTCTTTGGGCCTCAACTCAACGAGGACAAAGATTAAACTTCCAACTTTGTTGGAACCCTTCTATGTTCTCACCTACCTACTCCACCCTCAAACTCCTTCAATTACTGCCTTGTGCTTTTTCCTTTAAAAATGTTTCATTTTAACAGATATTTTATTTTCCATGTTTAGTTTGTTTAGAATGTTTTTGCCAGTATAGCTGGGAGTTAATGTGGAGAATGCTGATAGTGAAATAGCATCATAAGACCTTGTGAACGAGGAGAATGAGCAATGTAACATGCTTAGCAGTTTTTTACTGGTACCGGAATACAGGTCACCATGACATATATGTGCTAATTGTACACTTGCACTGAATTAAACAGCGACACAGGGAACTGAATAAATTATATTTGTGTGGAGTCCTGTAGCTCAGTGGTTAGAGCACTCGCTTTGCAAGTGAGAGACCTGAGTTCAATTCCAGGTCAGGGCGAAACCTTGGGCAAGTTTCCTTACTCCACACGCCCAATAATAATCCCTCCAAAAAAACAAAAACAAAAATAAATTGGTCATTTTCAATCCATGACTGTTTGTGGGACATTGCTGTGCGCAATTGGCTGCCACGTTCACCCACAAATATGCAGTCAATTCATTTTACAGTATATTCTGTGAAGCGGTTTGGGCGTCTAAAAGATGTGAAAAGCGCTATTTCAAATGCAAGGATTATTATTATATTGAAGGCTAATTTATACCAAGCTGAAACTGTCCTCAAATACTTTGCAAATTGGCTGCTGAGTGTGCCCACAAAATGCACAATCACTGCACTTTGTAGGATATCCTGTGTAATGCTTTTAGTCATCATCTGATGTGAAGAGTGCTTACATGAAATATAAGTATTGATTATTTATTATTATTATTAGCACTGTGTTGTACCTTGTGCTTCCTTAAAAAAGCTCCTGATTCCTGGCTGTTGGTTCAAATAGGGAAACATCAGCTGTGTCAGAGTCAGGTTCAAGAACACAAATATTTACCTCAGTGTCGAAAGGAAAATGCACTTATATGGGAAAGAAGTGGAGCTTTTGCTGTATTTATCTGATGATTAACATTTTACTGATACTGAACCCCAGCCAATAAAGAACAGGAGAATAAAGAGAACACACCTCACCCATTACAGCTAAGATTGCATTGCAAGCATGATCACATGGACGGAGATAAATATCCTTAGGTTACGATAGAATGGGTCTTGGCTGAGGAAAGACATGAATCGCATAACAATTGTTGACCAGCGTTCTGGGAGAAATTCTTCTCTTTTTGGACAGTGATATTTAATGTTTAGTGTCTTGCCTGAAGGGTGCTGAAGATGCTATAAAGGGCAACACCTCCAACAATACGACGTAGCCTCGACTATGAGCTTCAAGTCTCGATGTAACCGAGAGGTGAAACTATTGCTACCAGAGGCAGTTTGACACTTAGATATCATACAATCATAGAAATTACTGTTCAGAAGGAGGCCTGTTCCAGCTCCTCCACTAAAGCAATAATTCTGAATCCTACTTCCCTGCACTTTCCCCAGACCCTTTTTTGAAAAGCATTGTTTCTCTTCAAATAGTTATCCAAAGAGATATATGGAGGGCATTGAATTTTACAATTCAGGTAAAAATTGATTATTTTTAAATCCATCAACATTAAGACAGGATCAGATTGCCTTGTGCTTCCCTGTGATCAAAAACCTTGTTGACTTGTGGGCTCTGGGGAGAGATACTGAGGTGCCAATGGACTCCTGGTGCCTAGGAGTTAGTACTCCAAATAAGTCATTGACTTTAAGAGTGAAGGCAAGCAATGGCTCAGTGAGAGATACTTGGGTAGACTGGTTCTTTGATGCCCTGCCTCCTCTAGAGTGGAAGAAGTACTGTGTTCCACAGTAATGATTTGGAATAGGATATCAATTGTGGAAAGGTTATCGACCTGAAATGTTAACTCATTTTCCTCTCTCCGTAGATGCTGCCCGACCCGCTGAGTGTTCCCAGTGACTTCTGTTTTTATTTCATATTTCCAGCATCTACAGCGTTTTGACTTTTATCAGCTGTGGATGCTTATTTCTGTATGTAAAGTACAATCTCCAATTCCATCTCACACATCGCAAAATTGTGAAACTGTAGGAAAGAGGGAGGCTCAGCTTTTACTAAATGCATGAAGTTAGTTCTGACTAGTATTATGTAGTTATACAGTGACTGATGGCATCAATACAATTAAGTGAAATGAGTGTTGTAGTGCTTCAAATACTGTTATTGCTTGTCAATATTTATTAGTCTTATTTTAATTATATCACTTTATGGTAGAGCTTTTAGATATAAATTACTGGCAACTGTTCCATTTATTATCACAGGAAAAGATGTTGACTTTATAGCATCTTCAGCACATCGTCAAAACATTCACAATAAAGGGATTGCAGGCATTGGAAAATCAAGCAGCAGCATTCACATTTATCTCTCTTCATCAAGACGGAATGTAATTATCGCACAAATAATAATAACAATCCTTGCATTTGCTATAGAGCCTTTCACATCGGAAGGATGTCCCAAATCGCTTCACAAGATATCCTGTAAAGTGGAGCAACTGTGTGTTTTGTGACTCAGAGGCGAGAAGGTTACCAGCAAGGTCAAGCTGACATACAAATGATATATACAATACAGAATGCTACACATTTATCCCTCTGTTCTTACACATGCAATATAGGAAGAATCCCCCCACCTCCACCCCCACATCCCAGCACACACACACACCCTATCAGTGCATGTCCTACATCACAGCGCTTCGCTATAGACTGTAGATCTCAGACTGCAGGATCTGCGGAATAAGAATCAGCTGAGGAATTCGAACGTGATGCTAATCAGAAGTTTGCAGGTCGATATGATGGGCGCATCCGATCAAGAGACCCTGGCAGCCCTATAATTAGCAGGAAATAATTTAGGTTTCCAATGATCTGAAACATCACAGAGCAAAGATCAAAAGAAAAGTGCAGTCATACTTGAATGTTATGGAAAGTAGCCTGTGTTTTTAGAATAGGTCTGCACTAATTAAAGATGCAAATTCTAAGCAGCATTTTCAGGCTGACCCCATTGTAAAACACTCCAGTATAATATAGATCCACTTATAGTGGGGTGTGCCGTGCAGTACAATTTTGTCTTCCAGTGTTGACTGGTCTGGGCATAAAATACAGGCACAGAAGGTTTATCGGAAATGCTGGAAATGCCAGTTTCCTGTGAACCATGCAGATGTGTGCCACTCAGGAAGTGATATCACTGCTGACCCGATGCCCCAGAAGCATTGGTCAGTGACCACTTTTAAGTGCATCCCACCAGCTCTGAAATAACAGACCCAATCCACTGCGTTATAAAGGTATGGGCCTGCAGTCTTCAAGGAGCTTATTCTAATCGGCCTCTGATCTGCACAGCATTATATCTTTTATGTAATTTCTGTTATATGTTGGAGTCAAAAGGCAGCTATTACTTCAAGTAGATTGCTTTTATTGGATTGGAAAAAATGGAATACACGTTCAATATCCATATCATTCAATCTGCCTCCCTACCAGGACATTTTGCTGTTCTTGTTTTTGCCTGCTTTATAATATAAATAATATATATTTCCAAAGAATATAACAATTTCCCAGGCTAAATGCCATATCAGAAACACCCTTACACATATGGAAATGAATTTTCAGCAGGATAGCAGATATTTCTCACCAAATTGCTTGTTCGTTACAGGCTTCACTCCCATGATTTTGAGACTTTCTGGAAAACTCACAATTTTTAGAGCTTGAAATGGAGTTGTACACGGTCAAAATTACAATGTAAAGGAGGAGAGGGTCATCATGACAGCCTCTGAATTTCTCATTTACCCAATTCATCCAAGCTGGGTTTTTCAGGGGAGTGAATAAGCCAAAAAGTGTGCTTCTTTAAGGTACGGGTTGGAACTCTGAAACACATAACATGACATAATAAGGCACTCTATCAAATGCAAGGATTTCTTTCTATTATTTACACAAAAAAACTTTTGAATGAAAGATTGACTGCATAGTGGAAGGATCAGTGTTGTATTTTAAAATGTCTCCACTATATTTGACGTATATTTCGTTTGTTGGAAATGGACTCCATAATGTAACAAACAGAAAAACAAACCGTATCATAAAATCCCTGATGTAGAACAAAGGAAAGGAGCACAGCCCCATACGCAATCCGGCCATATCTGTAATACAATAATAGCCTTTTAGGTCCTGATTTTTCTTTGGCACCTGCAACAAAGAGATGTAACTTCCATTAAGTCACAACTCTGACATTTATATTAAAAATGATGAAGAAGAATGCTACTGGAGTTCTTGCTTTATGAAAAAGACAAAGGACACAATTGGAAAACAAAGGACCAATTGGAAATTAAACTTTGGAAGAAAAGGCAGTCCAGTGATTTAAGCATTTCAGTGATTCATTGTCAGTGGCTGCAACATATTATCCCAACAACAACAACTTGCATTTATATTCTGCCTTTCACACAGGTAGTGTTTTGGATCACTTAACAGCGTTGATTTGATGCCGAGCTGGAAAGAGAGAAGTTATGTTTTGCAAACCCTCCACAGGGAGTGAAAACAAAGACAATGGCTATCAGAAGTGATTAAAGACAGTCCAAGAGAAAATCAATCTATTTCAACCCAAGTCGTCAATGCGTATCCCACATATTCTACCCCATGCCTGTCAAATAGCCTCACTTTGGCATTAGCTGGGTAGTCACTCGGTAGAGTGTTACATCTTAGCACTGGGAGAGATGTGTAAGTGAATGTTATGTGGGAGCTAGAGTGGAATGGGATGTGTCTTTCTTGCGTCTGGAGAGTGGCTTCATGTTGGAGGAGTTGGAAACTGAGATCGATAAATATACTTGACTCGTGGTTTGTACTGATTGATCAAGGAGTGCTATTGATTGGAACTGAAGCCTACAGACGAGGAGGTCGGGGGGAGGGATGGAATATGGGGTCGGGGGGGGGGGGATAGTTGTGTTAAGAAGCTTCATAAAGGGTGAGATAAAAGAAGACAACTCACTTTTGGAAATTAAACTACATTCTAGATATATGAGAAAGATCCAGTCCAAGCAGAAAATCTAAGACCAAACGTACCAACGGAAAGGAGAAAACACTCTACAATGAAGCACTGACAGATGTTCAATTTTTCTTAAAAGGATATCTTTTGTGTAAAAGAAATGTGTACACTCCTCTGCGTTCTCTGAACTCCATCGGGTGCTAACACTAGAGCAGGTGTCTTGGCTCGAGCGACCTGATTTTTAGGATGTGTGCAAACCCTGATTATTGTTGTACTGGCTGGTTAGAGCAAATGGACTCCTTGTTATCGATGTTCATGCTATAGGTCTGTGCGGAGCTGATAGCCACCGTCTTTGTTATCCCTCCCCGTGGAGTGTTTGCAAAACATAACAAATAAAGTAGTCAGTCTTGGCATTCGGGCTGGAGCTGGAAAATGGTTCACGATGCTGGGTGAGCTCAGAATGAGGACAAAAAACAAAATGCAATATTGGAGGGGTGAAATTGATGCTGTCAGAAAAGATGAACTAGATATAACCATCTGAGAGATGCTTTTTGCAGCTTGCAGGGGTCATGGACAGTGCCTGTCTAAAATAATTTTATAAGACGAGGGTCAAAATAATGATACTTCTAAATGAATTCTGTAGTTAAAATATGATATAGTAACTGCGGTTTAAAAAACCCTCAGCCCTCGGCGACACGTTTGGAGCGAAACACCCTCCCGATTGCAGAAAAATGCTTTCTCCTTCCTGCCTTTTCAGTACAGATTCACCACCACCTTCGATTACGGACAGGCTTTAAGGACATTTTGTTTGACCATATTTTCTGTACTGGTGATCATTGAGAGCATGGAATGCATTCACAGTAACCACATTTTGACTCCTCTATTTCTTCTCCAGATGCATTGACCCCTTATCAATATAGTAGGAGGTCGAGTATAATAGTTGTAGAAGAAAGGGAAAAAAAGGAAGAGCATAAAGGAAAAAGGAGGAGCATAAGCCACTACGCTATGGGACTCCAATATGGGAGGGATCGGGTTAGCTTGTTCTCCGAACCGTCTGAACCGTGTGCTACCACCTGAACCAAGCTGACACACGCCACTGTGTAGTTTCACCATGGAGCTACATTTCTGTAGGAAGGACCCCACAGTAACAAAAGCAGCTCGAGCTGATGCATTTGCGAAATAAATGGTGCATAAAATAAACAGTGCTGAAAAAAATCAGTACTGGCTCAACAAAAAAAATTAAAAATTAGATTTCTTCAGAATAAGGGAAACCTGGCTATAAATACTGTAACTGAGACCAATATAAACAGCATTTCAGTGCTGACTACAGCCTTTTTCTCCACTCACCTTCCCATTTCCCTTTCAAGCTAATGTTTTGATTTGCCAATCTGCACTCGCTGTTATTCTTATTTCTCGCACTAGAAAGAACAATGCAGTTTCTCGCAGGCTGTTATAGATTTTGCTATTAAAAGACAAATGGGATATCCAATTGAAACAAAAACCCAGATTGGTAATGGTCCTCACAGACGTTATCATGCTGTAATGATGTTTTCTGGCAGCCGCCTTATTTCATTTGAACTGTGTGAACTCGTGTGTTTAATCTCTGTGTTGACATCTATATAGATTGTATTGTTTATTGACAGAAATAAAGCATTTTTCACTCAGCACAATGTGACAATGAGTTTTGTTCCAATGGAAAATGGACTGTAAAATGCTGGGTGTGAGATATTTGGCAAGATTTTGCAAAGTGCTTCACTTTCACTTTACAATAAGCGGGAAGGATACCAAGCTGGCATGGGTGTGGGGGGCTGAGTTGGGGGGGCGGGGATGTGTGGAGATAGGGAGGGAGGTGATCATAGGCACAGTCAAAGAGGTAGGTTCTGAGGTGTGACTTATAATAATAACAATACGTTGGATTTCATATAGCACCTTATCACATCGTTAAGATGTCTCAAAGCATTTCACAGAATATACTATATATTTTGTGGGTGAAACACAGCAGCCAATTATGCCCAGCAGTGTTCCACAAACAGTTGTGGATGGAGTGACCAAATTATTATTTTTGTTTTCTTGAAGGGATTATTACTGGTGGAAAGCGATCTGCCAATTGACTACCAACTGGGTTCCTATTTACTTCTAGGTAAACAGAGGAGTGTGGTGAAAGGAAACTTGCCTAAGATTTTGGCCTGTCTGGGAATTGTACTCGGAGTACGGGAATTGTACCTTGCTTGCGAGGCGAGTGCGCTTAACCTCTACGTTACAGAAATTGAAGACAGACAGAGAAAGGCAAGATGGAGAGATTGAGGGAGGGATTCAGTTGGTACCACTCTCACTCTGGGGGTGCGCTGCATTGTTGGAAGTGCCGTCTTCAGATTAGACGTTAAACTGAGGTCCCGCCTGCCTGTTCTTTAGTCCCGTCTGCTGGTGGACGTTAAAGATCTCATGGCATTATTCAAAAACAGAAGGGAGTTTCTCTCGGTGACCAAGCCAACAATTTGCCAGTTAAAATTTATCATTCACTTGATGTCTGTTTGTGGAATGTTGTTATGCACAATTTGACTGTTATATTCACATAGAAATGACAGTCACTACACTTAAAAATGTGTCCTGTGTAACATTTTGAGACGTCATCTCGATGTGAAAGGCCCGCATCAAATGCAAGGATTATTATATTTTGCTTTCCTTTCTTGAAGCCAAGCACAGCAACAACAACAACAACAACTTGGATTTATATAGCGACCTCCACGCCGGATGGCGTCTCCGAGTGCTTGGTAGGAATTCCACAGGTGGAATGATCTGGGAAGCGCATTGTTTCAACAATAATAATAATAATAATAATCCTTGCATTTGTTATAGCACTTTTCACGTCGAGAGGACGTCCCAAAGCGCTTCACAGAACACACTGTAAAGTGAATTGACTGTATATTTGTGGGCGAACGCGGCAGCCAATTGCGCACAGCAATGTCCCACAAACAGTTGTAGATTGAAAATGACCAATTTATTATTGTTTTTGGTTTTGGTGGGATTATTATTAGGCGTATGGAGTAAGGAAACTTGCCTAAGGTTTCGCCCTGCCTGGAATTGAACCCATAATCGCAACAGATTAAACTATTCTGATTTTTTTTTAAGACGAGTATTTGATGATCGAAGAATTGAAGGAGGCACCCTTTACTGGTGACACAGTGAGCATGAGGGAAGCCGAGACATACTGGGACACGACAGCCATTGAGTTGCCTGAATTGGTCAACGGGAAAATCGCCAGGGAAATCAAAAACTGCAATTGTTGCTTGTCACAAGACTGGAATCCATTTTTGATTGATGGCGTCTAGCACTTCTCTCTTTAGTTCTTTTGTGTGATGTCAAATATTTAGTGATTTGGTTGGCCCTTTCTGTGCAATTGATTCAACAGATTGTCTACTGGAGAATGCTCAAATTAGCTTCAGGTTAATTCCCTGTCTTACACTTAAATATTGAGATATCCTTCTGCACATTTTAACAGAAGTTTGTCCTTGTGACCTATTTAATTGAGCTATGACGGGTCTTAAATTAATTCTAATCTTAGCCAGTGACCATTTTTGTCTTAAAATTGATAGAATATGGAAACAGTCTTAATAGAGATGCAATTTCTCTTGTGTTTTATCTTAACAAAAGTCCTTGTATTTGATGTAACGCCTTTCACATCGAGAACACATCTCAAAGCGCTTACCAGGATTTACTGTGAAGCATAGTGACTGTGTATTCTGTAAGTGAATGCGGCACACAATAATGTCCCACAAACAAGCAAGGTGTGAAAAGAACCAGCTTTCAGATTAAGACTGAATTTAAGTCTTTTCTACCATTCTGCGCAATTGTAATAATTTAATTATTATTGTTAATAACAATAGACAGCATTCTCCATAATTGTTGTTATTAATAATTTTTATTATTGAATTAATCCACCCTTGCCTCCTTCAAGGCCTGTCTCAAGGCCTTCCTCATCGACCATTCCTTCAGTCATCTTCTCACCTCCACCCTGTTTGCCCTCCATCCGTCTTGACTCCAGCCCCCAGCTCGGGTGTAAACCCTTTGCCGTCCAGCGCCTTGGGACGTCCTCCTAACATGAAAGGCACTGTATAAATGCAATTTGTTGCTGTACATTTTAAGGCAAAATACTCCTTCAGGCTAACTCTAGGTGGAATTTCAAGTCTTACGGGAGTATGCTTCCTCGTATTACTCTCAGACTGAGGAAGGTACTTTCAATGTGTATCGAATATTCAGACTATGGTGTGGGGGGACACCCATGTAGAATTTCAAATTAAATCAGTGAAATTTTATTGGAAGCTAACAATTTAGAAAAATAATTTTCTTCAGTTTTTCTCACACGTATCAATGAAACAGTGCCAAAGTGTCAGGAATAAAGGTGGTCACTTTCTTGCTAGAAAAATAATTGGTACCAATATTGAACCTGCTGAACCTATGGGTGAAACCATTCTGCAGAATTTGGGAGAGTGCTGTTCACTCTCAGACCTGTCAACAAGGACAGGGTTTAAGGATATGCTTTCAGTTTTATTTTGGTCAGCCAGGTATCTGACACGTGTGGAAACCCATTATTATGCTTAAGAGTATCCAAACCAAACAGCTTTCAAGATATTTTAAGGTGCTTGAGATGTTAAGGACAATTTCCAGCAAATAGATAAAACGTTCCTTACTTCAGTAAGTATGTTAATTAAGGAATGAAATTTGCTTAGGAAGACTGTATTTTTCACCCCAACAAGAAGGGAATAGGGAGGTATGGAGGAGTCAAGGGAAGGGGAGTGAGAGTAGGGGTGGGCTAATATGGTGTATAAACAACAATTTCAAGGGCCTGTTTTGATGCTGTTAATTCTATGTAATTCTATATCCCAGGGTTCAACAACGTCCTTTTAAAAGAAAGCAATGCTTAAATCACAAATTACCCAGTGAATGGCTAATCTGGGGTTGTGTTGCACCTTCTGAATGCAATCAAGAGCAAATTACCTGAAAGGCATTTGTACATTCCCTCCTCATTCTTATATTTAAAAAATAATTTCCAGCACTCTGTAAATTGCACCATTCCAGGAAACATTATGTTTAACAAAAACAGCTATGACCATTAAATGCTACCGAATTCCCAGGATGTTAGTTTTGTTATGTATTTTACCATTAGTGCGTTATTTTTTGCTTACTGCAATCGTTTGCTTTACAGAATATATTGTAAAGTGAATTGATTGCATATTTTGTGGGCGAAACCCGGTAACCAATTGCGCATAGCAGTGTCCCACAAACACTCATAGATTGAGTGACCAAGATATTATTGGTTTTTTTTTGCAATGACAAGCTATGTGGTTTTATCTGGTTAAACTCCAGCAGTACCCACCCACACTCTGGGGTTCCCAAGCCTTGGCTCTTGCCAACCTGTACCTAATATGCTTTGGAATTAGGTAAGCAGTGTGCATCCCTCCAGGGAGAGAATGCGCATTGCATTCCAGACTTGGGAATTCCCATATGGAGGCAGCAGGCATTGAACTCTCCTGCATGGTTTAGTTTGGAGACTCTTAAGCTGTTGATATTGGGTTTCCTCATGTGTCAAAACAAAAAAAAGTATCCGGTTATTGCCTGATGAATATTGAAGAAATCAATCACACTTTATACTTTGACTTTTTTCTTCTGTTTTGCTTTCCTTACTTGTGATATCCATTTATTTATGTATCTATTTACTGATATCTATATCTCATGTGTTTTAGTGACTTTTGGTTGCTAGCTGTGGCTGACAGAGTTTTGTTTGATCCTCAACTTTCTTTCAAACTGGTCCGTCTGGTCCTTGATCAAGGCCACCTTCTTCCATCTCTGGAACATTACCACTTACAACTCTACTACATCTCCAACATGACCAAAAACCTCCTCTATGCTTTTGTTTCATAGAGTCATAGATTCATAGATTCATAGAATGTTACGGCACAGAAGGAGGCCATTCGGCCCATCGAGTCTGTGCCGGCTCTTTGACAGAGCAAGTCACTTTCACTAACCCCAATCACCAGTTTTCTCCCCATAACTCTGCAAACCCGTCTTCCCGAGATACCTATCCAGTTCTCTCTTAAAAGCTGTTATCGAATCGGACTTCACTACCCTTTCAGGCAGATCATTCCAAATTCGAACAACTCGCTGAGTGAAAAAAATTCTTCTAACCTCCACTCTGCTTCTTTTGGTAGATATCTTAAGACTATGACCACGGGTCACAGATACACCTACCAGCGGAAATAGCTTTTCCTTATCTAGCCTGTCGAAACCTTGTTGCTGAGGAATGCCGTCTCGTGTGGTGTTCCTCAGGGCTCTGTCCTTGGTCCCCTCCTCTTCCATATCTATATGCTCCCTCATGGTGACTTCATCCGCAGACATGGAGTCAACTTCCACATGTATTCCCCCTACCTACCTGCCCGTAACCTCCGTTCCTCTGGCTCCGGTCTGCTCCACGTCCCCCGCCCCAACCGCCCTACTATCGGTGGTCGGGCCTTCAGCCTCTCAGCCCCGAGGCTCTGGAACTCCATCCCCAGTGCCTTCGCCGCCTCCTCCCTTTCCTCCTTCAAGGCCGGTCTCAAAACCTTTCTCTTTGACCGTGCCTTCAGCTCCCCTCTCGACTCTCTTCCTCCTCCTCGCTCCCTCCCTTCCCTCCCCTCACCCTGACCATTTCCCCCCTCCTCTCTCCCTCCCTTCCCTCCCCTCACCCTGACCATTTCCCCCCTGCTCGGGTCATGACCCAACTGTGCAGCGCCTTGGGACGTCCTCCTGACGTGAAAGGCGCTCTATAAATGGAATCTTGTTGTTGTTGTTGTATGCGGATGACACCCAACTCTACCTCTCTGCCTCCACCCTTGACTCCAGGACCACTGCTGTGCTGACAGAATGTCTGTCAGACATCAAGTCCTGGATAGAGCTAATTTTCTTCAGTTGAACATCAACAAGACCGAGGCTCTCCTGATTGGCTCCGGTCAGCGCCTCCTCACCTCAGGCGCTGACAGCATTACCATGTATGGTTGCACATTCCACCTTACTAAGCCAGTCCGGAACATTGGGGTCTTGTTTGACCCTCAACTTTCCTTTCTACTCCACATCTGCGCCATTACCCGCTCTACCTTCCCCCACCTCCGAAACGTCGCCCGGCTCTGACACTGTCCCACACCGCAGGCCGCCAAATCCCTCATACACATCTTCATTACATAGAAGCTCGACTATACAAACTCATTGCTTGTCGGCTTCCCCAACTCCTCCCTCCACAGGCTGCAGATCATCCAGAACTCTGCAACCCGTGTCTTCTCCTATACTAGGCTCTGCAACTCTATCAGCCCCATTGTTGCCCAACTCCACGGGCTTCCCATCACACAGAGGATACAGTTCAAGATCTTGGTCGTCACCTTCAAAGCCCTCCATGGTCTTGCTCCCCCCTACCTCTCCGACCTCCTAACCCCCTACCATCCTGTTCACTCCCTCCGCTCAGCGGGCTCCGGTGTGCTTCAGATCCCCCGCCTTGCTCACCACACTATCGGCCGGGCAGGCCTTCCGGTACTCTACCCCCACCCTCTGGAACTCCATCCTGCAGTCCCTCCATCTTGCCCCCTCCCTTGCCACCTTCAAGACCCACCTCAAGAACCTCCTCTTCGACCGTGCTTTCGATCTCCCCGCTTCCCCCCCTGCCCTCCACCCTCCCCGACCCCCAGTTCAGGTCTGAAACTCTGTCTGTCCAGCGTCTTGGGAGTCCTCCCGATGTTACCATGCATGGATGTACATTCAGACAAAGTCCTCTCCCTTATATGCCTTCCACATTTATACTGATAATGAGAGAGAGAGCAACAGTGACTTCTCCCTCTGCCAGCTCTGCTCTTTGATTGACCGTCAAGATGTAAGAATAAGCTATAATAAACCACATTCGCATTTCTCATGGCATCTTATTAGGTTAGAACATCAAGAAGTGCTTTACCTGATGGGTTACTTTGAAATATTGTAACTGCAGCTGTTACGTTGGCAGCTCATCTGCGCTAGCAGCACTAAACTTTTATGAACAGCATTGAGATAAATGACCAAATTACATCTGTGTAGTTTTGTGAAATGCAATGCGGGAGGAATATTGGGAGAATTCACTGCTCTTCATTGAAAAAAGTGCAGTGGGATCTGTAACACCCACGTGACTCGCAAGAACAAGCAGCTGGTACCTTGCTTTAATGTCTCACCAAAAGGACAGAACCTCTGACATTGCGCCACAGGAGTGGCTGTTCACTTTCCACATTTCCTCAACTCTTGTCGGAAATGCCTGACTTAAACCTTTGTTCAGTGCCTACTCATTTGGTGCATCTTAAGATCAGTAGTTCAGCTGGGGGCTTCAAATATCTTACCCCTTTATCTTATGGCTCTGCACGTTGATCCTCTAGCACTGAGACTCTCATCCCACGTTTGCAGTTATTTTTAAAACAAGATTTATCTGTTGGGTTGAATTCTCAGTTGCACAGCTGCACCCAACATTCCTGGATGGGTGGAAGCCCTGAGGCACGTTGTCAGCTCAGTCAGTAAGCTCCTGCACTGCAATGATATTACAGAGACTGACATGTTTTTCAATATGCTCCCTGCAGACCTAGTGTTTTTCTAAACCAGCAGTTCCTGAGTATTTGCAGAGGCTCTGAAACATGCTCAAGTTGTAGTCAACAACCTTCTTGTCCATCTTTCAGACGAAATGTTAAACCAAGGTCTGCCTGTTTTCAGGTGGATGCTAAAGATCCAACAACAATTTGAAAACAGAAGGTAGCTTCTCCTGATGTCATGACCAACAATCCTCCAGATAAATTGGTCATTCACCTCACGGCTCTTTGTAGAACTGATGTGTGCTGTGTGCAAATTGTTGCTGCAGTTGCCTTCATAAACAGTTACTACACATCAGAGCAGTTATCTGTGAAGTGATTTGTGATGGTTTGCATCTCATAAGATACAAGTAAAAATGCAAGTTGGGACTTTCATGTGCTGACAGAGTAGGGATTTACATCCTTTTTCCCTGAACCAGCAGCTGCCAAGTACTTGTATTTGTGGTGCTTCTTTTCATTATCTTTTTCTCTTTCTGTTTCTTTGAAATGGAGTCATGTGGACTAATGGTAAGAGCACTGGCCTAGCAAGCGAGAAGACCGGGGTTTGATTCCTGGGGTTCGATTCCCGGACAGGGCGAAACCTTAGGCAAGTTTCCTTACTTCACAACCCTCTGTTTATCTAGCAGTAAGTAAGAATCCAGTTGCTAGTCGATTGGTGGATCGCTTTCTGGGGGTAATAATCCCTTCAAATTAAAAGTAAATAAATAATAATAATTTGGTCACTGAATCCATGACTGGGACACTGCTGTACGCAATTAGCAGTGCCCACAATATACGCAGTCAATTCACATTGCGGTCTATTCTGTGAAGCTTTAAGACATTTCGACGTCTTGATAAGGCGCTATATCAAATGCAAGGATTATTAGTATTATTTGGATTCAGATGTTTCTCCTGATGCCATGAAACGGACTAATTTTTTTGTTGGAGGAAGTGATGGTAAACGGTAAGGGAGGCAGGTTCAGAGTGTGAGAAGCTGATACATCTGAATAGCAATACCATCATGGGCCTGACTGACAGTGTGTTGCTGATTGCACATTCTGTTCAGGGAGAAGAGTTTTTGCTCAGGACTGGCACAAGTAATGTAACAGTAGTGATGGAGAGCAGTCTGATTGATAGCCACCTTCACTCTGTGCTACTCTCTGGCATAAGAAGTCAGTGAGAGATGGATGTATTGTTGGTGACAACATGAGAGCAATCGGAGTGGGTGTGGAGGGTGGGGGTGGAGGCGGATGCGGGGAATAGGGGAACGGACGGAGAGGTGAGGATTTTTTTCTTAAATGGCTCCACTATCACAGCAATGCTTTGCGGTTGAAACTTAAAAATGTCAGCATTGCAAGGGATATTCAGTTCATCAAGCCTTAACTGGTACCAGCTCAACCAACAGGAACTAACTGCTCTGAACTCAGTTCTTCACTACTTCCCTGAACCATTTTACAATAGAGACTAAGAAGTGCTGGTTTACAATAAGCTTCAGCTTCCTTGTGGGAAATCCTGACAGTAACTCTCTGGAAGGTTGAGGTTTAATGGGCTGAAATGCCTTCTTCATCTGAACCTGTCTTGTGATCTTGTAAATGATAATAACAACAACAAAGTTACATTTGTATAGCGCCTTTCATGTCAGGAGGATGCCCCAAGGCACTGGACAATAAATGTTCTGGACCCGAGCTGGGGTTGGGATCAGGGTGGGTGGGGGCAGGGGGGGAAGAGGGTAACCAAAGCATGGTCGAAGAGGAGGGTCTTTAGATGGGTCTTGAAGGAAGCAAGGGAGGGTGCAAGGTGGAGGGACTGTGGGATGGAGTTCCAGAGGGTGAGGGCAGAGTGGCAGAAAGCCCGCCCGCCAATGGTGGGGCGGGCGAGGCGGGGACGTGAACAGGCCGAAGCCCGTTGAGTGGAGGGAGTGGGTAAGTTGGTAGGGGATTAGGAGGTCGCAGATGTAGGGGGGAGCAAGGCCATGGAGGGCTTTGAAGGTGAGGACCAGGATCTTGAACTGTATCCTCTGTGTGATGGGAAGCCAGTGGAGTCGGGCGAGGATGGGGGTGATAGGGTCGCGGAGCCTGGTGCGGGAAAGAACATGGGCTGCAGAGTTCTGGATGATCTGCAGCCGAAGGAGGAAGGAGCTGGGAAGGCTGACAAGTAGGGAGTTTGCATAGTCGAGCCTGGATGTTATGAATGCGTGTATGAGGGTCTTGGGGGCCTGCGGTGTTAGACAATGACAGAGCCGGGCAAAGTTGCAGAGCTGGGGGAAGGCAGAGCGGGTCATGGCACAGATGTGGGGTAGAAAGGATAGTTGAGTGTCAAATAGATGCCAAGGTTCCGGACTGGCTTAGCAAGGTGGTGTGTGCATCCGTGGATGGTGACGCTGTCAGTGTTCTGAAGTATAAATAATAATACTTCGAGTCCTGTAGCTTAGTAGTTAGAGAACGCGCCACACAAGTGAAAGGACCTGGGTTCAATTCCCGGGCAGGGCGAAACGTTCGACAAATTTCCTTACTCCACATGCCTCTATTTACCTAGCAGTAAGTAGGAACCCGGTTGTTAGTCAACAACAGCATCAACTTGCATTTATGTAGCAACCTTCCTGCAGGGTAGCATCCCGGAGCACTTGACAGTCTCAAAGAGCTTCACAGGATTTACCGTAAAGTACAGTGACTGTATTTTGTAGGAAATTTCTGCAATCAATTTGCACACTGCAATGTGCCACAACAGCCAATTTTATTTGTGGGATTGTTGGCCAGGACACTGGGAGAAACTGTTCACTTTTTGAACAGTGCCATGGGATCTTTAAAGTAAACCTGAATAGGAAAACGGAGGCTTGGCTTCATGTCTCTTCTGAAGGATGACACTTCCAACAATGTGGAACACCCCCAACGCTACACTGGAGTGTCATCTTAGTCTATATAAATTCCAAGACCCCACGGCCTTCTGACTGAAAAGCGAGAGAAAGAGCTTCCAACTGAGCCAGATTGACACACAAACTGTCAAAAGCTCATTGTCAATTCGCAGGAATCCTGCGAAGTGTTTGAAGTCGATGCAGGAATTTCTAAAGTCACTATGAGTGAATCCTGTTGCAACCCATATAATTTTAGAGCCTGTGGTTCCTCTGCAAACGTTTAACTGAAGGCCTTTTAAATATTGTTCTGGTCTCAGGCGGAACAGTCACTTGTGGGAAAGCTTTCTACGTTCCAATAACTCTCAGAGCAGTATTTCTGCTGGGATCATCTTGCTGGAGGTTGATTAGCAATTTGCAGTGTAATGACCATAATTAGATCGGAATTTGAAATAAAATATGATGAAAAGTCATGCCTGAAATGTTACCCTGTCTTTCTCCTTCGGATGCTGGTGACCTCACTCTACCTCTGATTTTGAGGTGATTTGCTTGCAGACTGCAATTAACTACAGTGAAGTAGAATCGTGTCCTCACGTAATCTGTAATTGACTCCTTCAACAACAACAACAAAATTACATTTATATATTTTGTGGGGTGGAAACCGAGGTGCTATATACTGTCAACGATGAGAATCAGTGTGCAATATTTGGCTTCTTCAATCTCTGGGCTGCTTCTGGAGCAGGCAAAAATGCTGAGATCTGATGGCTGGCCAGTCAGGGAGGGCTGGTCAGCACATCTGATACAAACTCTTTAATTTGTTGTGCTCTTGCCTCCGGAGCCTGGAGACATTCAACATAATCACTAAAGGCAATGATGTAAGATACAAAACTTAATGGGCATTCTCTTTGATCTTCTATCAACTCTCCTCCCTACACTGATAATAATAATCCTTGCATTTGATACAGTGCTTCAACGCTTCATCATGGCATCTCAAAGCACTTCACATGAATTTACTATGAAGTGTAGTGAATGTGTAGTTGCCTACAAATGCCTACAAAATGTGACTGCATGGGATTTTGGGATGTGTGATTCTCAAGTTGTATTATGATGATCAAATTATACTTGGGAATTCCCATTTGACTGCGCCTTCAGTCATCCTCCCAACTCCTACTCCCCATCCTCCTTGCCGTCCACCCCTCTTGATTCCAACCGTCAGCTCAGGTGCAAACCCTTGACTGTCCAGCGCCTTGGAATGTCATCCTGACATGTAAGACGCTATATAAATGCAATTTATTGTTGTTGTTGATAATGAAAATAATAATTTGATATAGCACCTTATCACAATGTCGAAAGACCTTCACAGGATTTATTGTAAAGTGTAGTGTTTGTCAGTTTTGTAGGCAAATGCAGCAACTGTTTTGCGCACAGCAATATCCCACAAACAGCCATGAAGTGAACAACCAATTTTATCTACAAAACGCAAAATACTGCAGATGCTGGAAATCAGAAACAAAAACAGAAGACGCTGGGAACACTCAGCAGATCAGGCAGCATCTATGGAGAAAGGAAAGTGAGTTCAATGTTTCGGGTCCACGGCCCTTCATCAGAACCCTTTGTTCCGAATGATGGGTTCTGGACCCGAAACGTTGACTCACTTTCCTTTCTCCATAGATGCTGCCTGATCTGCTGAGTGTTCCCAGTGACTTCTATTTTTGTAACCAATTTTATCTGTTTGGCCAAGTCACCGGGAGAAACTCCCTTCTTGGTGAAAAACATGTATGCTATTGCAAAATAATTAATTTTCCTGCCAATAATCGCATGCAGGTAACTGACAAAAGGAATAGAGATGAAGCAGAATTCTTGATTTGAGTGAAGTTACATTACTCCGTCAGTTGTTGTAAAGAGTCTGCTCTGAGAGATCTGAATCTGTGTGTGGCTGAGCTAAATTTCAATGTGATTTGTGACATGACATGCACTGATTAATATCTTGACTTCCCGGTATCTCTGTACCCTGCTTTGTTCTATTTAGCTCTGTCCACCACTTCTCTGAAACACAGTAATGCGAAAGAGTCAAGGCCCTCTCCCAAGAGAACAACATGTGACGCCGCAGGACTTCTCCTTATGCTTGTAATAGTTTGTTACAAAAGCATTGGCGGATCCCATTATCTCCCGTGTCATGAAAATATGTGTGAACTGAAATTTCACCTAGTCTTACTTAGCTTGTTTAAAACCATTTTGCCTTTAAAATTTAAGGATTGTGGAAAACCGTTCAATTCAACCTTGATTTGCAAGTCGGTTCTATTCAAGAACTGCAGAATATCAGCTTCCACATTAAAATGGATTTAAGAGATTTCCGCAATTCTGGGAAGTCTTAGATTTGAGGACAAAATGGTCTCAACCAGGCTAAGACTAGGTGAAATTTTAGGCCATGGAAGCTTTGTCGGAAACAAAACCCTTTGGTTCTGAGAGGGTTAACACCAGTTCACTACAACAGTCAGATTTCAGGCCAGTAAGCGGAATAATATCAACAAATTATTGTGAGACAAGGGTTAGCAATCAGCTTCCCCGCCCCCTCCTGCGTTAAAACACCCAAGTTAAATTTTAAGTGTTCAGAGATAGAAAAGCAATGAGATTAATCAAATTCTTGGGTAACATCAATGGAAGCAAATACAACACAGAGCTCTGTCTGACCCACCAATTCCAACGAGCTGAACATTGTCATCAACTGAAAATGAAATAAGTGGTAAATTAGCATATTGCCAGTGTCAGTGAGGCAGAGTGCTGCACACACACGCACACATGTAAATGCGCCCATTCAAGCTAATTTTATAGATTTCTCATTTCAGAATACCAGGGAGTTAATCTTTGAGGGAAAGAAAGTCACAGAATAAATGGTAAGGTTATTTTTTTGTGGTTTATTTTGTCACTTGTGTATGTATCTGACACATACGGAGTCCTATTGCCATGCTTGAGAATATCCAAACTGGACTGAGCGTTCCACATGTGCTTAGAAATTTCTGTTTGTCTGGAATGAAGTGTGCACTCTCTCTCCAGAGAGACGCATGCTTCTCATCTAATCCTGAAATGTTTAGCTGGAGGTTAGAAAGAGCCAGAGCTTGGAGATCCCAGAGTATGTGTTGATGGTTTTGCTGTAGTTTAACTAATTAAAACCAAGCAGGAATTGCTGAGTGGCAAACTTCTTACTGGGACTTTCCAACTAGGACTACTCTACCTCACCCTGACTTGCAGAATTAATTTGACACGAGTGGGAAGAATCCACACCTCCAATCTGCTCCTTCAAATCCTGATGATCTGATGAGCTGGTCTGTTATTCATTTTAATATTGAATGCATTCACATATATAAAAGGAAAGTATTATACATAATACATTCACACGTATATAAGGTGAAAACAGTTGAATTTACACTGGCCAGAGCAGTCACTCGGCTAACTTTAGAGCAAGGTACCACGTGCACTTATGACAGGAAACCATTTCATTTTTTACACGAAAATTCAATTCAGCTGATTGTTGATTCCTTTAAGATTAGAATAGTCTCTCTGGGGCTGAGGAGGCTCCAAGGAGACTCACCAGGAAAAAAAAGCCAGCACCTGGCACATGTAGGCATCTTCTTAAACCCTCTGAGCCTAAAAATTAATAAACAAAGCACTGTGCAGTGTATGTATCCAATGGCTAGATGTTCTTCAGACCTCAGCTTCAGAAGAAAGCCTCTCTACTGTATTAATAGGGTCAATTTAGTGATATATTTATAATAACAATAATAATATAATATATTATAATAATATAATATATTATTATTATATTATTGTATATTTAATATATAGGGTTAGGATTATTTGGATAGAAAAATACCAGCTGTTCTGAATATTTTGTTTTTAATAAATAGCTGATAATCACTAACCAGCAACTGAATAATATTATAATAATAATTCCTCCTACCCCCAAATCATTGGGTCACTTAATCTATGATTGTTTTGTGGGGACACTGCTGTTCGCAATTGGCTGCCGCATTTGGCCCACAAGTATAAGTCAATCCACTTTACAATATATTCTGTGAAGCACTTTGAGACGTCTCAAAGGCATAACAAGGCTCTATATCAAATGGCAGGATTTAACATTTTCAGATTGTGGCTTGAGGAACCTCCTGACGTTGGGCATATCAGCCGAGGTTAGTGACGGGTGCAGGTCCATGATCTCAAGGCATCATAATTTCAAGGCAACTTATTTCGCATGGGACTCTTTGCAGCCAGAGACAGACATAGGGAATGTTTGTCCCATTGGTCTGGGTTGAATTTCAATCTAGGATTCAAAGGTGAAAGGCCACTGTGCTAACCTAGTGCCAGCCCTCACAGACCAACAGGTCTGGGCTCAATTATTGGAGATATAGTGCTATGGGAAAGGGCTGTTTTTTGTTACTGTCAGTTTTACACAGTCAAGTTAGGATTGGAAATGAGACCACTTTGATGTTATTTTCTCTTAAAAATAAACACAAGTCAATGTTTAAAATGCCTTCGCAAAATATGACAGTTTAACCATTCACACATGTGGCACTGATTGTTGAGGGCCCTACGGCACAGGTAAAATGTACATGAATCAAAATGAATAAACTATTGTAAAATGGAAAACTCGATTGAGAAAGCTTAGATTACAACATTTCTAACACTTTGCACACTTTTCTTGGTGCGCAAAATGTTTGTCAGGGTTTGAGTAGCCACTTGTGGCCGATTCTCCCAAGTATTGAACTCTATAGGTTCCATTTCATTTCATCTTTCTAGCATATCAGACCTACTATTCTTCCCTTATATAATGTCAAGCTGTTTCTTAAACAAGTCCAGCAGTCTGGTCTCTTCCTGGTAACCCATTCCAGCTGATCATTCCTCTTTGTAAAAATAAATACTTCTTGGTGTCTGTCCTGAAAATACCTTCTGCAACCCTAAACCTTGTTCTGCTGCTTTGGTGTATGTGGAAACATTGTGTCAATGATGTCAATGAGATGGCAAAGTCTGTTAGAATGCAATAGGTGCAGCACTTGCCCAGCTAGGACTGTTCTACCCTGTTAGGGCTTTAGCTCGCAGACTTGAGGATACTTCTACATTTGTGTCTGTCTTGGGTTATCATGAACCTACCTGGATTACCAGGATACTTTTGAAAAACCCCTTACCGAAATGCTCAAAAAGCAGACCCACCCAGGGTATAAGAAGCACTTCCTTCATGTAAATGGTTTTGATAATCTTTCATTATATATTTCCAAATGCATAATACTGTGACTTAAATTGTGTCTACACTGTTCTTTCCACGGTTTGGGAAATTATACACTGCCTTTCTGTTTCTTCCCCAGCTCTCAAAAATCCTTCCCAGACACATTTTTCTGAAGAATACAATATAATTTACATTGATGTAGTGCCCTTGATGTCAGGAGGACGTCTTAAAGTGCTTGTGTCCCTTTAAGAATCATGTCCATTTAAGAACTGTGAACTGTGTAAGCTCTTGGTTTGATAAGGGAAAGCACATTTGGAGAACTTTGAAAGATTTAATGGGCTAAGCAGGCTCTGTGTTATCCATCATTTCTGATTTAAGCTAGCTAAAATTAGCAAATAAATAGCATTTTCCTACTGCATTCCAGACCTGCTTGAAAAGTCTGCAGTTTTCAAATTACTTTGACATTGGCGACTAAGTGTTATTCCAAGCTTCGTGCTGTAATCTACTGAACAAAAAGAAATGTGTTTATCTTTGGCATCCACTGTTTTAATAATGAAGCCAAGGATTTCAAAGAGGAGGGAGAGCATTATTTGGACAACTCAAACAATCCCTTTAGCACCGGCTCAAAGCTGTGAAAATTCGGCATTACTTTTCACCTCTGAGGTCCTTTGTCTAAAAACAAAAACTGTTCCTGAGCAACCAAGAGGGCCTCATTGTTAAAGGGCTTCACTTAATGGGAAAAGCTGGGTTAAGGTTTATGGCTCGCCCTCACGTTAAAAAAAATCCTTCCCCGGTATTTTCTTTCTGATTAATCTGGATCAGTGCCATCTATGAACAACTCGGGCAGAAAGTGATTCAACTCAATCTTTGTAACAATCTAACACCTGAGGTAGTTTGAAATTGTTTTGCTCAAATTGAGCTATTTCGGCTAGACTACTGCCCACCCAACTAATTTAGAACAATCAAATTGTGTACAAAAATTGAATTTCAATCAGTAAATCAAAAGTGGTCCCTGGAATCATTAATTTTGTTTCAATGTCACTCTGGCACATGCACACAATGATTCTGAGAGTATTTTTCAATTCGCTCTCTGTCAGCCTCTTTGTTTTACTGCCTGCTGCACAGTTATTTCAATGCAGTGAAAATTAAAGTAACGATCATGTCAAAGAATACTTTTGTGGCATTGGCAAACCGTGTTGCCTCTCATTCCCTGGGCTCCTCAGAATAATGGCACAGTCATTATAACTGAACAAATTGGCAAGATTGATATTCACCACAGCAGCGTTTTCACAGGATAGAGAACAAGCAATAACTTGTAACTGTTTTATTGGGGACAAGTGCCTCAAGGAATTCCATTGATACTATATAAACTTAGATTTGTTACTCAGGTTTTTCGGTTACCTAAACTCTAACATGTGTGACTGCCTTATACAGTAATAAACTCTTGCACATCTGTTCTTTTCTAATGGGTATAAAATAAAGGAACTTACTGATGGAAAAAAAACTGGCAGGCGAGAGAGATGAGCTGTAAATGGTCAGATGTTCTGGATTGCAGAAATGTAACACAATTTTTTGGAGGATCAGCCAGGTATCTGACACATGAGGAAACCCATCACCATGCATCAGAGTACAGAAACCAAACCGAGAATTCCATGTATCCCACCTACACGGAGATCGATTGTTGGAATGGAAGGGACACTTTCTTCTCTCCCTGGAGGGATGCATCTTGCTTACCTAATTCTGGAAAGTATTAGGCGTAGGTTGGCAATGTAACACAAATAAAAGGTTTTATGGGGTAGAATAACATTAAGGCATCCCATAAAGAAATACCACTAATTAAACTCCCATCTGAAAGATAGAGAAATAACGTCTTCATAGTAATAATAAATTACACATCTTCGTAGTAATATATAGAGAAATAATATGTCTTCCACAGATTTTGATGATTGTGTGCAAAGACAATCACAAAGTGTTGAGGAGTCTTTGCAGGATTGGTCTGCACTCGTGCAATGGTGCTCATTTCCTGCTTTGCTGTTTTTCCTTTGCTCTTCGATGAATCCTCATCCTTAATAAATACTAAATGAAAAATAATCCTTGCAATTGATATAGCGCCTTTTACTTCAGGATGATGTCTTGAAAAGGTTAACAGGATTTCTGTAAACTGTAGTGCCTGCATATGTTGTAGACAAACAGGGTCCGAATTGCAGTATTTCTGTACGAGATTCCTTAATAAGAATTCCTGTAGAGCTATGGAAACTGTGCTCCAGAAAGAGATCATATCAGTGAATTTCCCATCGGTTGATGTGATATGTTTCAGTTACAGGAAAATTTCACATTTGCATTACCCCACATTATACCCTAATATAGTAATTGTCTTCCCGATAAAGAGGCTGAGATGACAAGCTGCAGCAACCACAAGCTAAAATCCTTATCATTTTCTCCCATAAACATTGCAGAGTTCTGTTAAACAACTCCTCACAGACCATTAGTGGTAAAATCCTTGAAAAAATCTTTGAATAATGGGAGTTAGCTGACGCTGTGCTAATAATAGCAATTTTGTTTCACTACAGCCCCATAATGGGATATTTAGTAATCTGGATAAATTAATCCCCAATGTCTAATTAGTTGCAAGCAAATGATATGGTGGAGTTGAAAGGTATTTCAGTTGAGGATGAGCAGTGGAGAGAGCAAAGGAGACTGCAGTTCTCCGTCAAAGTCTCTTTGCCTTGACCAGAGACCAAGGTTGAAATTTCTGCTGGTGGCCCAAACAAACTGACCTTGACAGATCTTGGTAGGGTAGAGTTCAATAAGGATAACGCATACCTCTCAACAGGTCAGGAGGTTGCTAAAGCCATAAAAACACTTGGGTTTACCTAGCGTTGCATGCCCTTGAGAAGGTCAAAGAGGCATGTTGCACCAAATGAAATTTCCCTCACAGCAGAGAAATTCACTTTGCATGGGCACAGGATTTTAGCCCATGAATATGGGGAATCTTCTTATTAAAGGGCAAGCAATTGTTTTTCTTAAAGGGGTTACAGTTTACAAGGGGTTCCTTTACATTAGTTTATAAAGGTGCAACTCTGTAATGTCCCGCCATTCCCTTCATGAGCCCCTCCAATTGGGTTTCCGTGCCGCCCACAGCACAGAAACAGCCCCGGTCAAAGTAACAAATGACATTCTATCCATTTGCGACCAGGGCTCCCACTGCCTCCTCGTCCTCCCTGACCACTCTGCAGCCTTCGACACCGTCGTCATCCACCATCTCTCCTCTCACCTCACCCTTCATGGCTCTGTCCTTGACTGGTTCAGATTGTACCTCTCACATTGTCTCCACTTCATCTCCACAAACGGTTTCTCCTCTAGCCCCCGTACTGTCTCGTGTGGCATTCCTCAGGGCTCTGTTCTTGGTCCCCTCCTCTTCAATATCTATATGGTCCCCCTTGGTGACATCATCCGCATACATGTGGTCAACTTCCTTGACTCCATGACCACTGCTGTCCTGATAGAGTGTCTGTCAGACATCAAGTCCTGGATGAGAGTTAATTTTCTTCAGATGAACGTCAACAAGACTGAGGCTCTCCTGATTGGCTCCGTTCAGCGCCTCCTCACCTCAGGCACTGACAGCATCACCATCCATGGTTGCACACTCCACCTTACTAAGCCATTCCAGAACCTTTGCATCTGGTTTGGCCTTCAACTATCCTTTCTGCTCCACATCTGCACCATGACCCATTCTGCCTTCACCCACCTCTGCAACATCGCCCGACTGCGCCACCGTCTCACACCTCAGGCTGCCGAAGCCCTCATATATCCTTTCATTACATCAAGGCTTGACTATGCAAGTTCGTTGCTTGTCGGCCTCCCCAACTCCTCCCTCTATAGGCTGCAGATCATCCACAACCCTGCAGCCCATGTCCTCTCCCACACCAGGCTCCGTGACCCTATCACCCCATCCTCACCCAATTCCACTGGCTTCCCATCATACAGAGACAATGACAACAACAAAATTATATTTATAGAGTGCCTTTCATGTCGGGAGGACGTCCCAAAGCCCTAGACAGTCAGGGGTTGGGACCTGAGCATGGGGGAGGGGTGGGGTATGGGTGAGGGTAGCCAGCGAGGTGGGAGGGCGACCGAAGGCACAATCGAAAAGAAGGGTCTTTAGACCGGCCTTGAAGGAGTTAAGGGAGGAAGTGAGACAAAGGGACTGTGGGATGGAGTTCCAGAATGTGGGATCAGAGAGGCTGAAAGCCCGGCCACCGATGGTAGGGCGAGTCGGGCGGAAGACATGGAGCAGACCGCAACCTGTTGAATGGAGGGAGCGGTCAGGTTGGTAGGGAGTCAGCAGCTCAGAGAGGTAGGAGGGGTAAAGGCCATGGATGGCTTTGAAAGTGAGGACGAGAATCTTGAATTTGATCCTCTGAGTGATGGGGAACCAGTGGAGTCGGGCGAGGATGGGAG
Source organism: Callorhinchus milii (assembly GCF_018977255.1). Lineage (NCBI taxonomy): Eukaryota > Metazoa > Chordata > Chondrichthyes > Chimaeriformes > Callorhinchidae > Callorhinchus > Callorhinchus milii. The sequence continues at coordinate 29,132,172 of NW_024704742.1, read as the reverse complement.
TAATGGGGTCACGGAGCATGGTGCGCGGGAGTACATGAGCTGCAGAGTTTTGGATGATCTGCAGCTTGTGAAGGGAAGAGTTGGGAAGACCGATGAGGAGGAAGTTTCCGTAATCGAGCCTACAGAGGATACATTTCAAGATCTGGTCCTCACTTTCAAAGCCCTCCATGGTCTTGCTCCCCTCTACCTCTGCGTCCTCCTAACCCTCTATCATCCTGCTCGCTCTCTCCGCTCAGCGGGTTCCGCCTGCTTCATGTCCCCTACCTAGCTTGCCCCAATTGGGAGACCAGTGAATATTGTCTTTTTTTCCCCATATTCCACAACCGTAATTTGGGTTGTGGGGATAACAACAACAATAAAATCCGAATGGCAGTTCTTGTATTTGTGAATGCCTTGACGTCTTACACAATGGTGTGGAGATGCCAGTGCATGTGTGGAATGCTGTCGGGTCAAATAACTCTAAATCCACAATTTTTTCACTATTGAATTGGATCATGTGCTGGCCGAGGAAATGAGAGATCCAGAGGCATTGTGCAACACTAAGTGTCTGCCTGGTTCAATTGGTAGCTTTCTCACATGTGAGTCAGGCAGTTGTGGGTTCAAGTCCCATGTTGTGCTCATAGCTTAGGCTGACACTCCAGTGCAGTGCTGGGGATGTAATGCATTATTGGAGTTGCTGTGCTTCAGATGAGATGTTAAACTGGGGCCCCATCTGCCTGTTCAGGTGGACTTTAAAGTTCCCATGGCACTGTTCAAAAAGAGAAGGGATTTTCTCCCGGTATCCTGGCTAACAATCTTCCAGATAAAAATTGGTCATTCACTCTTGGCTGTTTGTGGCACATTGGTGTGCGCCAATTGGATGTCATTTTTGCCTATAAATGTACAGTCACTACACTGTACAATAAATCCTGTGAAGTGCTTTGAGACGTTTCGACAATGTGATGAAGCATTTTAACAAATGAACAGAATATTATTATTATCATTACAATTTACCTCCTGAGATGAACTTGCAATGTAAAAATGGCATAATAGAGATGCTGCGGATATAGCTTGTCCCTTTGAACTGGAGAAAGATGAGTCCAAACCGTTTTAACTAATTCACTATTCAATTTAATTATGGCTTCAAACATTTCCTTGATCTTAAATGCCAAAGACAAAAGGACTTGCCTGATTGATGGACCCCACTAGACCCTACCGGTCACAGGGGGGAAAGAAATATTTGGCACGATAGGAAAACTGCTTCTCGAAAGTTGCTTTACCAAAGGAAATTAATGTTAAGAGTTCCATTTGGGATTCAGTGGAGGTAGTGAGGCCGTGACTGTCAATAGATGAAGAAGCATTAAGACCATAGCCGTCAAAGGTAATATCAATAACAACAACAACAAATTGCAGATATATATAGTTCCTTCCACATCAGGAGTACGTTACAAAGGCAATATTTGTGTGTTCCACCTGTGAAGGAAATGAAGAAACTCTATTTGAAGAATTGGAATAAAATTATGGCTGCAAAATCTCCATGAATTGCATTTGACAAATATTTGCACCTCAAAAACTACACTTCAAATCTTAATGAATGGAGATCAAATTTATTCATTTCAGCAACCACAGTGCTAAAGATTAGTCTGTTCAAATCTTTTCATTACCATCACTATCCTGTGTGAAGGGCGCTACATAAATGCAATGTTTTTGTTGTTGCTCACTTCCCCTTCACATTACCTGTGATAACCGTGTGTTTAAACTGTTCAAAAATTTCCTCATTGAAGTACACCACATGCCGATCATTAATACCTGAGATTGTTTTCTTATTTGTTTCTTCACCCTACCTCAAGCCTGACTCTATTCTCCTGCTGTCCTGCTCTTCAGATTTTGCTATCCTGCTTGTCCTTCACCCCATCAACAGTGAGCCTTCAGCCACTCTGCCCACACTCTCTATAACCTCCCCCCATAATCCCTTTGCCTCCCTGTTTCTCTCCCTGCCTTTAAAATCCTGTGAAAAACATATCCCTTTGACTAAGTGCAAACTCACCTCCCCATGACTTTGGGAGAGTGATTGAGCCACTGCAGTATCCAGGCATCACCAATATTATTGCTGTTTTTCAATGTGTTTCTTGGATACTGTCTTAACTTAATCAGAGTTATGTAATTGTCGGCTGGTTTGACAATTGGTAGTTTCCGGCAATGGCTATCACATCATAAATTGCCCTTTTCACCCCTGTATAATATTTACAACTGCGCTAAAACAGCTTCCAGCCCTCTCGTACCCCCCAAGTTACCATTTAACCATCAGCACTGAATCCAAATCCACTAGGTGAATAAACTGAACGCACCAAGCATGTTAGTCTATTAGTTACTTTTTAGCTCATCAAACCTCCAGTCTAGTCTAATTTGTTCTTGTCCCTGCTGTAGTCAACGTTTCTGCTGAAGGCGTATGAGCAGAAAAATAGCCAACTTCCTCTCTGCTCCTTGACTCCGGGCTAACCACACCAGCTGAGAGTAAAAAGATTGCTTTGGGCTTATAGAGATATGATGTGAATACCTGGGATGCTTTCAGAATATGGATTACGTTGTTCAGGGGAAGCAAACTGAGTTCAAATACCTTTTGCTGTCAACTCCTGCAGCCCGTTCTCATCAGTACTTCAATTGGTAGCTGGCAGGGCCAGTTTTGATAAGGATGAAGGTACCACGTGCCAGACTGATTCCCATCGTGGCTATTGCATCAAGTGCTGCTTGGTTTGTACTCTGCTTTCCAAGATTTTGCTTTAAACATGGCTTGAAAATGGTCAGAGCGCAGGAGCCTCAGGAAGGGCAGCAGGAGCAATATCTTCCAGCCAGCAGGTACAGGAGAGACCTGTGGAATGAGAGATAAGAGCAAAGCTAGCAGAAGTTCCAGTCTTCTGTGAGGAAGGATGAGTGCTGTAACATTTGGGGAAGCTGCAGCAGGAAAAGAGTAAAGGTTCTGAGAGGCTTTGGAGAGGGCTTAATAATAATAATAATAATTATAATTATAATCCTTGCATTTGCTATAGCGCCTTATCATGTCTTTGAGACATCTCAAAGCGCTTCACAGGATATACTGTAAGTAAGTTTGAAAAGTGGAGTCCTGTAGATCAGTGGTTAGAGCACTCGCCTCGCAAGCGAGAGACTTGGGTTCGATTCCCGGCAATAATAAATTGGTCACTTCAATCCACGACTGTTTGTGGGATACTGCTGTGCGCAATTGGCTGACGCGTTAGCCCACAAATATACAGTCAATTCACTTTACAGTATATTCTGTGAAGCGCTTTGAGATGTCCAGAAGACGTGAAAAGCGCTATATCAAATGCAAGGATTATTATTAAAGGGGCAATTTCAGAACTGAAACCGAGATGTATTTCTTTGCTGAGAGGGTATTTAATGACTGGAACAGATTGACAGGAAGGGTGGTTGAAGTCAAAACACTGGACTCATTTAAAAAGAAGCTTGATGCTGCGATGGGAGGGTGGATGTTCTGGAATCAGATGGGCTGAAGGGCCTTCTTCTTCACCCAAAACCAATCCTGTGACCTTGTGGGATCTTGTGAAGTCGGAAATCAGTGGATTCCTCAGACCAACCAGGTTCTGCATTTGTGAATCTTTCAGAATTCCTGCAAAGTTAGACTCCACTGTTTGTATCAGACACCACTTCAAGCAAATTCTACTGATTGCCTGTTCTCACTGTTTACATGAGTTAACTGAAATGAAAGATGTAGATAAACTGGAGGATGATGGAGTTCTTTCAATTCAAATCATTTGATTTTTAAAGGATGCTGATGGATGACCTTTGCTCTTTAATCTCTGGCATCCAGCATGAAATGTTACCTTAACTCCTGCCCTATGAACTATTTACTCTCAAAAGATGTCAAGGTACATTAGCTCGGCAGAGGGTCAGAATCTGGAGGGAACTGGGTTAAATCGGACCCAATATTGCCCAGGCAAAGTAGCCTTAGGGAAAATGGAAAAGTTAGTTCAACCAAAGAAAACATGTTGCTTTTTTTTGTTTCTGCCTAAAAAATAGTTGTTTGCGAACAGAACCAGCACCTAGTCCTTTGTGTCAAAGGCATGCGAGTCTGTCAGTCCATCTGCAGTCAGTGCAACAACAACAACAAGATTACATTTGTATAGTGCCTTTCATGTCGGGAAGACGTCAGTGCAGTTAATTTCTGTAAATAGGAGCAACTGTTCTTAACATGACTTTGTTAGCCTTTTTCATGTGAATCTCTCTGCGTCACCTGCTCCTGTCAGATGCCCGGGTCAGTGGCTGGAGTAGTATTTCCTAATATCTTACCTTGGTTTCTCAGGAGTGTTAGCCAGAAATTGGCAGATAAAGCTGTGCTGTGAAGTCTGTCAACAAACAGCTGAGTGCTATGAAAAGTTAAAGCAGTGTGATGACAGCCCCACTGCACAGCTGTCAGATTTATGGTGGTTCTGATAGCACATGCTTTTTAAAGAGGAAGTGAGATCCTGTGAATTAGCTCATGCTGATCTCTAAGTGCTCTGAAAGAAGGTTGTATCTGAGTGCTTCTTGGGGGCCTCTCAGCCTCACTTTCTTTCCTCTATGCAAATTATAATTTGTCTTCAAAACCATCCTAATATCTTATCCCTCTAATTCTGCTTTCAGTTTAAAAGCCCATAACTGCCCTTCCCATCTTCGGTGGTCTGCACTGCCACGTGTAAAGTGCTTTGATGTGTTATTCTACTGAAAGGAGCTATAAAAGTGCACATTATAAAAGTGCTGGTTAGAGTTTTGCAGGATAAAGCTCAGATGCGGGGAAGGAACAAAGTGAGACATTGGTAAGTCTCTTATAGTAAGTTGATAGATTTTTAGTAGGCCAGAGTATCAAGGTGGATATGGGGAAAAAGCATGAAATTGGAATTGACAGGATTAGTTGAGGTACAAATCAACCATAATCTAATTGAATGATGGAACAGGCTCGAAGGTCTGAATGGGCTACTCCTGTTCCTAAGTGCAGGGATCAAAGGATGATTCTCTCATTGTCAGTAAGGAGACTAACTTTGGCAGGTGATCTTATCTTATTCTCTGGTGTGTGGTAAATGTACCAGCCAGCAGTGATTCAGGAAGGCTCAACTACCCAGGTAGCTAACTTTACCAATGATGGTAATTCTTTTCAGTAAAGAATAATGGGGCCTAAGATGAGGATTGAAGCAGCGTGGAAGGTCAGCAGACATTTAGAACATGGAATGCTTTGCCGCAAAGAAGCTGTTTGGAGCCGAGGATGTAATGACATTACAAAGTTAAAACCAGAATTGTACAAACGTTTGCAGAACTGTATCGAAGCATAAGGGGAAAGAGCAGGGAATTGAGTTAGAATACATAGCTCCAGTAGAAGAGCTAGCACCACAATCGGCTTGATGACCATCTCTTTTTCCGTCATCCTACCACTCTATTAGAGGATTATTTCCCCAGCTCCTCCCTTCCTGTGAGAGGGTTAATCATCATCGGTTACTGGCGCAGGGTTGCTGCAGATGCATTAAGTTATAGGAAACTTGCGATTTTCCTATTGCTACCACAGGGCATAGACCACTAGCACTAACCTGCAGGCATTGTGCAGCATCTGCTCTTGTTCCAGATGTTTTCAGCCTTGCCCTCCTTTCCTCCTATTGTTACGAGGCAACAGGATAAATCCGCATCCACTGTAACTGGCTTATTGTACAAATTGGCAATTAAATACAAAGTTTAATTGTTACACTGGGATCTATTTTTGATTAGGGAAGACAAAAAAAGGGCGAACCTGACTGTTGTTATGAGGTCCCATTGGAAACCATAAGGCTTTACACAAACAAAGTCAAGGTTAACCAATCCCTGCAGGAGTCTTGCCTTTCCAGAAATGTACTGACTTTAATTTTAAAGATTTTTTTTCTCTCTCTCCGGTTCCTTCTCGTTTCTCTCTAGTTGCAGCCTTGCCGCAAGGCTCTCAGCACCTGATAGTTCTTGTACCCAAATGTTTTTGTGTAGATTTAATCACTTTCCTGTGTGCTGTGCAAAGTGTAAATGTGGCCTAAAAATAATACAGAAACATAGCAAGTTTCATGCTATTTCCCATCCCTCTCTCCCTCCCTCCGAGATAACCATCGCTAGCAGTGACACATTTGTCGTTTTACCAGGTCAGTGGCACACAGTTTTGTAGTAAGCTCTGTACCGTATCTCTGTAATTGTTCTATTGCTGAATTTTATTCCAGCACTTACCTAACAGTGATGGAGTTCTCAGTCCAGGCCATTCCCATTCAAGAGGTGAAAGACCACACTGGGGCTTTTCAGAAATTCTGAAAGTTGTCTCGTGTCACATTCGCCAAGTAATACACAGAAGGGACGTCTACAACTTGGTCTCAAGGTTTTGTTTCACACCAAAAGTGGAAGGGCTTTAAATGAGGCTGAGAGTAAAGATTCATGGACTGAAATTCCATTCCGCATTACACTTAGCGCCTTTGGCGATGTGTGATTACATTTTGATTCCATTAGCATCAAATATGGTCAATGCCACCACATGTAACTCTCTGTAGAATTTCAGCCCATTAGTGGGATCTCAGCTTGCTTCTTCTTGCAATAGATGCTTTTTATGGATATCACAGTGGTGTTCATTATTCATTGCAAAGCCAAGTATATCACTATACTGGATGCTGTGTTTGATGCAGTAGATGTTGTCTTGTACTTTGTTCCAAGTCCAACGTCTGTATCCACAGTTATGCACAAATACATTGAAGTGCAAGGTTAAGCTTGCTGTATATATTGTAGTGCATGCTGATGTGAGTGAAAGTCCCTAGTGTTAGTGCATGATGCCTTCATATGCATCAGAATGGCCCGCACGCTCATTGTAAGTGGCACATTCTGACAGATATTAAAATAAATATGACTTGAATGGTATTGACATCTAGTCTATGGATATAGATTATGGTTTGAGCTGAGCATGACTTATTATTCCAGTGAGTACTCCACATACCTTAGCAGCAGTACTGAAGATAATTGGATCAGTCGCTGATAATTGGTGAAGTTGATGCTTTTAGTCCATCAGTGTGAAAGATTTGCTGCCATGTTAAACCTGTCAGAATCTGCAAACTAGAATCAATACCACGAATAAATACCTGACGTAGCATCGTGGGATGATGCTCTTTTAGTGTACTCTGACAATTTGCGCAGATAATGGAAAATCCCATTATAAATGGATGTCACCAAAGTGTTCCAGCAAATATGTCACCTCAATATCATCTCCGGACTGCATGGTGGAAAGTTGGTGTAAAAATTCAGTGCATAAAATAAGTTCTTCCTCCCTTCCTTCTCCCCCCCACCAGCCTTTTCTTGTTCAAGGAGACAAAGCCGGCATCATTTACTGTTGAGATGATGTCAGGAGCAACTGAAGTGATAATGTGCTTGAACACAATTGATGACATTTTGCTGTCCGTTTACCAACAACTGCAAAATAGGCCATCAAATAATTTTACATAAACTCAACTTTTTCTAAATACAAAATCAATATTTTTAAATCCCATTATAAACATAGAAATACATGAGCTGTACCCTCGTAATCCCCATTGCAACATATAACAGTGTGTTAGGCTGATATGGACTGTCACAATTTAGGCCTCAATGCAAGTGTTTATTTGACTTGCTTTGAGACTAATTAGCCTGTACTTAGTTTACCTGGGTTTCGCAAGAATCTCTGACCCCTTCCTCCACCCCGCCACGCACACAAACAATAATAGACCAGCTCACTCATGCCATCATCTTCTGTTAAATACACTAAACCATTTCCATAAGCAGTATCTACCTTCACTTATTTATATTCCATGCCTGTTTGATTTCAGCTATCACTTTATCACTAGTCTGACAGCGAAGCAGCAATCAATCACATATACTGTGAAAATGACCGATCAGGCTTTCCCTTTCAACAGGAGTGCACCCTGTGGGATTTTAAACCTCATTTTAGTGATGACCAAAGAGATGAGTGAGAACTGGACATTAGGTAGTGGACAGCTGCAGGCCTGGGATGCAGGAGGTTTATGATTACACAGGGCTCGACTGGTGGGATAACGGCCTCACTCCACAGTAATCCTTCAGAGATGTACTTTTGACTTGAGGAAGTGTCAGGCAAAGGTCAACTATAAATTCAACATGTAAAGATGTTATAGGCTGATACGGATTGCAGCACTTTAGGGTTCAATGTAAGTATTCAGAAGTTGTGTCCAACCTCCTATCTGACCAAATGACCTAAGGGAAGTGGTTTGTCCATCTGGTGACCCGCGGGTTGCATCCGGCTGCAGACCAATTTTATCCGCGCCCCCACTCCATTTCATGTGACCCACCCGTTCCCTCCATAACCCCGGAAATATTATGCTCTGTTTCTGGAAGGGAAACACAAAAATATTGGTTATCCAGCCTGCGTGCGTGTATCAAATAGGGCATCCGGGATGGTTGGACCACCCTGACTTACACAACAATAAGCAACGAACTTGACTTTTTTTAACACTCAAGATCTATTAGTCTGTAAGTCAACAGGAATGTTTTTAATGTGATCCAATAACACCCGATGATAAACTAACATGTTTAATAATATATACATTATATATTATATATTATATATTATATATTATATATTATATATTATATATTATATATTATGTATTATGTATTATGTATTATGCATTATTATTATATATTATGTATTATGTATTATATATTGTATATTGTATATTGTATAATATACGCATCAGGGCATGATCAACCCCAGTCCTGCCACTTCCCTAAACTATGGTTTGTGGCAGCGAATTTTACATTCCAAACATCCAGGGGTAATAATACCTCCAGAAAATTATAATTATAATAATTTGGTCACTCAATCCACAACTGTTTGTGGGACACCACTATGCGCAATTGGCAGCCATTTCACCCGCAAAACATACAGTCAATTCACTTTACAATATATACAGTGACATGTCTCAACTACGTGGTAAGGCGCTATATCAAATGCTAGGATTATTATTATTATCCTCTGTATAAAAACATTTTTTTTAATTGCCCTTTTATTTCCAGAATACCTGCAGTACCATGTCAAGAAACTCCCCAGCCCCCTCCCCACCAACCTACATCCTGTAATAACTTGTCAGGGACCCACGTAGTGACCTATTGGACCACCCTCCCTTACACAACAACAAGCAACGAACTTGACTTTTTTAACACTCAAGATCTATTAGTCTGTAAGTCAACAGGAACATTTCTAGTCCCTCAGTCACCTATTTATGATTCCCCAGTAATCCCCAAGAAAGCTACTCTCAGTGTCCTGGCCAGTAATCCCTCAGATAAATAATAAATAACAATAAATAATCCTTGCACTTGATACAGCACCATTCATGTAAGGAGTAAGTCTCAATGCGCTTCACAGGATTTACTGTAAAATGTAGTGACTGTATTTTGTAGGTGAACGCAGACAAGCTAAATTGTCATTCAGTTCATAGCTTTTTGTGGGGCACTGCTGTGTGCAAATTGACTGCTACAGTCATTACTCTTTACGGAAAACTCTGTGATGTATTTTGAGTAGATCAATGTAATAAGGTACTATATCAAACATAAGGATTGTTTTATTGTAAAGCCTGTGACTTGTCAAAAATGTCCTGGAGCAGTGTCAGCACTCTGCAAATGTACAGCTTGCTAACTGCTATCAGCAGGTCTAAATATTCCCGTCTCGTTGGCAATGAATTGGGATGGGTGGGGTGGGGTTGGGGGAAAAGAGAGAGAGAATTGCATGGTGCCACCTTCATTGGCATTTAACGGATTGAAATCTTGATTTTAAACATTCTGTCAGAAACTACACACCTCCAGCAAAGCAAAGTTTCTTGCGTATTTCACATTCCACCCTCCTATTTTCCCTTTCCCTCTGCTCCGAACGCCTCCTCATCCTAGGCATCTTCAACCTTGGCCTAATCCCCTCCTGTTCTACCTCTGCTGACTTCTCCCTTAACCTCTCCCTCCACATTCACTCCACCATCCACATCTGCGATCACCTCCTCGACCTGGTGACCACTCAGGGCCTCACCATTTCGGACCTCACCATCATCGACAAAGCGATCTCGGACCATCACTTCAACTCCCTTAACCGTCACCCAACCCACCTCCATCTCCTACCGCACCTGGAAAAAAATCCTCCTCAGTCACTCTTCTCCACAGCTCCCTCTCCTCCATTCTTGATTACCTTGCTCCCGTCTTCCCGAACCGTCTCCTATTCACGTAAGCCACCACGGTAGACCAGCCACATCCGCTACCTTAAACCACAGGTGCTTGCTGCTGAACAGCATTCCTCAGGGCTCTCTCCTTGGTCCCCTCCTCTTCAATATCTATATGCTCCCTCTTGATGACCAAGAAGGATTTTTTTCAGGCGAGGTAGGAGATGGAGGTGTGTTGGATGGCGGTAGGGAGAGGGATTCAGGAGTTAAGGGAGATGAAGTGATGGTGACATAATCCGCAGACATAGGGTCAACTTCCACATGTATGCAGATGACACCCAACTGTTCCTCTCTACCTCCACCCAAAGGGTGTCCTGACAGAATGTCTGTCAGACATCAAGTCCTGGGTGAGAACTAATTTTCTTCAGTTGAACGTCAACAAGACCGAGGATCTCCTGAGCGCCTCCACACCTCAGGCGCTGACAGCATCACCATCCATGGATGCACACTCCACCCTACTAGGCCAGTCCGGAACCTTGGCATCTTGGTTGACCCTCAACTATCCCTTTTATCCCACATCTGTGCCATGACCTGCTCTGCCTTCCCCCACCTCTGCAACATTGCCCGGCTCACTACTGTCTCACACAGCAGGCCGTTGAAATCACACTTTCATTACATCGAGGCTCGACTATGCAAACTCCTTGCTTGTCAGCCTCCCCAACTCCTCCCTCCATAAACTGAAGATCATCCAGAAATCTTCAGCCCATGTCCTCTCTCGCACCAGGTTCTGTGACCCTATCATCCTCTTCCTTGCCCAACTCCACTGACTTCCCATCACACAGAGGATACAGTTCAAGATCCTGGTCCTCACCTTCAAAGCCCTCCATGGTCTTACTCTCCCCTACCTCTGTGACCTCCTGAATCCCTGCCATCCTGCTCAATTGCTCTGCTCAGCGGTCTCCGGCTTGCTTCACGTCCCCCGCCTCGCTTGTCACATTATTGGTGGGCGGGCCTTCTGCCTCTCTGGCCCTACCCTCCGGAACTCCATCCCGCAGTCCCTCCACCTTGCCCCCTCCCTTGTCTCCTTCAAGACCCATCTCAAGACCCTCCTCTTTGACTGTGCTTTCGATTTCCCTGCTTCTTCCTCTGCCTCCACCCTCCCCGATCCCGACCCCCAGTTCGGGTCTGAAACTCTGACTGTCCAGCGCCTTGGGACGTCCACCCAATGTGAAAGGAGCTATTGAAATGTAATTTTGTTGTTGTTGTTGTTCACATTGCAAACGGGCATGGCACATTGAAGCTGATTATCTCCCTGTTGTAAATGATCCAACAGGGTACTATAAGCATTTCTGACAATGATTTGATAGTGGGACAATCGTACCGATGTCTACAAAGAAAGCACATTCACCTCAAAGCAATTTTTCCTCTTTACAGAAGCATTTATGAGCTGCACACCAGTGACAGAGTATTAATACGTGGCTGCATTTTTTTCCCCTGCAAATTATCCATGCTGTACATTATTTACCCTCTAATTGACCTGATTTTACTGCCAGTCTGTTTCCCCTGGCACCCTGGCAAAGTAACCTTCAATGGAACAATAAAAGGATGTTGGGCACAGATGAATTCTGCAGTTTTTTTTGTTAAACAGTGAATGAAGAGTTTTATGTTGCTTAAGTAGAACCAGATTGCTCAGAATACCACATCCCCTGGGCAGACAATACCTGCCGTATTTCACTGACAGGGTTCCTGCAGTTAATGCAGTCATTTTAAACTGGTCTGTCTGTAGTTTTGTTCGGTTGATCTTGACAGTATTAACTCATCACTTTTTTATCTTACAAAAACCCACTGGCACTTTAACCTTTGAAGTTTTGCCCTTCCCTTGTGGTGTGGCCGCCTGCTATATCAAAAATCCTGGCATATCGTACCCCCCTCTGGTGATCCTTTCACAATCTTCTGCCTCCTTGTTCCATGTGCTGAGAATAATAAGCCCTTGTGAGCTTGCTTTTGAACTCTCCTGACGCTTTTTGAAGGCCTGAGATCCCTCTGTCATGAAGTAAAAATGCTGTGGTGAAAACATGAAACAGACTTCATTGAGGTATAATTTGACTGAGCCAGCCATTCCATAAGTTAATAAACAAATGTAAAAATGCCCTTTAAAGACTTTGGACACTGAGATCAAAATGAAACATCAGTAGGCCAGTGGGTTTTGCAGATAGTGTGATCAGGAACTGAATTTTATGCTGATTTGATTCACGTGATATGCACTGGATTCCTTTTATATTGCTGTATATTTTCAAAGGAAGTGTGGGTATTTAAGGAGAATGTTAGAAGGAGAACATGCTCGTAGGAGGTGTTTCATACATGTTTTCTATGAAGTTACACTTCAGTGCCTTTGACTTTGGATGGCTGAATCCAAATAGTTTGGGACTTCTGGTGAGAAGAGTCAGTCTACCTATGAAATCTGAAATTGATTACTATATTGTTCTGGATCTTTCATATTGCCCTGAGGAAGACTTAAAACCTGCAGGTAAAATCTAACTTCATTCAGCTCAGCTGTAGATCTCTTCTGATGAGGGCCATCTGTAACCCATGTTAATTCAGAGGTCATGCTGTATCAGAGTTTTAAACTGCGCATCCTAGGAAGGCTGCGTAACACACTTTCGTCATTGCTGAGAGAGCCAAAAGAAGCATAGGTTACCTCAGAGATCATGTTATAATGAACCCGCATTCGAATCAGCAAAGAAGGACACCGAAAATGTTTCAAATATGAATTAAGATTATTAATCAAAATTAATTAAGATTAAGAATTATCAGGCTGACTTAGTTGTGGCACTCTCATTTTGGAGTGAATTGGTTGGTTGTGGTTTCAAGGTCTTTAAACTCATAGTCTTAAGTTGACACTCCAGTGTAGTACTGGGAGGAGTGTTGCATTGCATTGTCATCCTTTGTATGAGACGTTTAACCAAGATCTCGTCTCCCTGTTCAGTTTTTTTTGGTCAGGCAGGTGTCTGACCATGCGAAAACCCATCATCATGCTTATGATTATCCAAAGCAAACTGATAGTTCTATCCCATCCACATATCAAAATTCTAAAGATGTTTATTGGAATGGAATGTGCACTCTCTCCCTGGAGAGACGTATCCTGTTTATCTAATTCTGGAGAATATTAAGCACAGGTTGGCAAGAGTTAAGGCTTGGAGACACCAGAGTGAGAGTTTGGTTACTCCTGGAGTCTAACCAGCTAAAACGGTATAACTTGCCATTGATAGCACTGTCTGGCAAGCTTTCCCGCTGCTTGTCCAGCTTGGCCCCCACTATCTATTGCAGGATTAACAGGAGCTGAGTGGGAAGAATCCCTGCCTCCAGGAGTCTGCCCTTCCAAGTCCTGTTCATATGACCATTAAACATTCAACTGCATTATTCAAAAAGAGAAGGGAGTTTCTCATGTTGTCCTGGCAAACAATCCCCAAGATAAAATTGGTCATTAACGTCATGGGTATTTGTGGGACAATATTATGTGCAAATTGGCTGTCGTATTCACTGTTACACAGTCATTACACTTTACAGTAAATGTACTTTATACTTCACTATCCTTCAGATGAGACGTTAAACCAAGGTCTCATCTTCTGGTTTAAGTGGATGTTAAAGATCTATGGTTCTATTCAACAAAAAAGGCAGTTTTTTCCAGTGTCCTGGTCAACAATCCCCTAAATAAAATTGATCCCTCATTCCATGGATGTTTGTGGGGCGTTTCTGTGTGCAACTGGCTGCCACGTTTTGCCCATAAAATACACAGTCAATACACTTTACAGTACACCCCGTGAAGCACTTTGAGATGTCGCAACGATGTGATAAGGCACTGTATCAAATGCAAGAATTGTTATTATTATTAAATCCTGTGAAGTGCTTTGAGATGTTTTCTTGATGAATTAAAATGCTATATCGAATGCAAGGACTATTGTTAGGCTAGAGTAGGAGTTCACACTCACATAAATACAGTATAGGATATTTTCTTAACTTCAGTTAACTGTTTAATGTTCAAAGAGTTTGATAATATATGAAAAGGGCGTAGACAAATAAGAGAGATAATAGTTAAAAGAATGCAACATTTAACGTTGCTAATTATAATGGGTGATAATCTTAATATCAAATGTTATATTTTTCATTTTGATATTTAAATTAAAACACAAACAAAAACAAAAAAGATATCTTTTAACTGTTTGTTCCGATGAGATCCAACAGCTGGTTTATGCTGTGCCAAGCTAGAGCAAATTAAACTAGAATTCCTTGTGGGTTTCTGTTTGATTTATCCTGAAACTCGTTGTAGTATATCTGCAACAAAGACAAATGTGCAAGATATCCACGGCAGGTCAATCAGCGTCTCTTCAACACTGCCTTTGGCCAACATGGTTGAACCTCTTGCGACTGCTACATTTATCAGGCACTTTCAGATATTCTTTTACCTTTTACCCAAAAGGTCCTGCAGAATTGCAAAACACTAATGTGTGAAAGAGGATGGGTTAACATTTCAGGCATAGCCTTTCAGCAGAACTGAACGTTAATCCATCTTTCTCTTTGAAATGCTGGTTAACCTGTTGCGGATATCCAGCTGTTTGTTTTTCTTTTTGTTCCAGATTTCCAGTCTCTGCAGTTTTTTAAATGGGTTAAAGTGTTCCTTAACTTCAGGCTCTGAGCAAATAGCATCCAAAGGATACTAAGAAGAGCAGGCCTCTTTCCTAGAGAGGGTCACTCCTGATGTTCTTTAAGTAAGTCAAGGAATGTATTAAGGAATACTGTAAATGCCACCCCTATAGTTCTGTTGTACTGTATATCTGGAATCCTTGTTCTGTCCAGAAACTGTGCCTTTAACTCACTGTGATTCATGTAACCTCTCATTGTGCCCTTTCATTGATGGAACAAACTTGAATGACTGAAATCCACTTTACAGATTCAGGATAATAACTGGGATTGAAAATGCCTGGATTTGGGCACCCGGACTAGTATAACACTCCACGTTGGTGCCTTAATGTCATTGCAGGGTTTTGCTGAGGCTGGATTTTTAGAATTAAAAACCCTTTGTCATCGATTTTCTCTTTATTCACAGCAATAAAAGAATGATAGGAGAGATTGCTGTGTATGGTTCCTAGCTGCTGATATAGCAGCGTGTTTGTTTTTAGTGACTGCTGTGGCAGGCTAATCATGGCAGCCGTGGTTTTACAGGAGACTTGATTCAAAAATCATGGCAGACCTAATCGGTCTCCAGCTCTCTTCACTGTGAGTAAGTGCATTGCTATAAGAGCCTGCGGGACCACTGAGCAGCAGCATCTGTCTCTCTGTATCAAAGTCAATGCAACATAAGTTTGTGCAGAGGGACTTCTCTTTTTACAGCTTCCCGTTTAAGGTCTTTGAAAGATCCAGAGAGATACTTGTATAAAGTGTGAGAGTCTCAACGGCGTGATAAGGGCCCTATCAAATGCAAGGATTATTATTATTAATATTATTATTATGCCATCAATAACCATTCCTGTGTGAAGTCAAGTCACACACGTTATAAATCATAGCATAAATCAGTAATAGCAATAATCTTTGCATTTAACATAGTGACTTTCATCTCAGGAGGACGTCTCAAAGCGCTTCACAGGATATATTGTGGAGTGTAATGACTGTGTGTTTTGTGGAAGAACATGGCAGAAAATTTACGCACAGCAATGTCTCACAGATAGCCTTGTAGTGAATGATCAATTTTAGTTTTTTGGGTCACATGCGGAAACCTATCACCAAGCTTAAGAGTATCCAAACCAAACTGAGAATTCCATGCGTCCCACCTAGACATTCACATTCCGGAGATAGATTGTTGGAATGTAATGCGCACTCTCTCCCTGGAGGCACACATCCTGCTTACCTAATTCTGGAAAGTATTAGGCTCAGGAAGGTCATAATAATAATAATCCTTGCATTTGATATAGCGCTTTTCACGTCTTCTAGATGTCCCAAAGCGCTTCACAGAATATACTGTAAAGTGAATTGACTGTATATTTGTGGGCGAACGCGGCATCCAATTGCGCACAGCAGTGTCCCACAAACAGTCATGGATTGAAAGTGACCAATTGCTTTATTTTTTGGAGGGATTATTATTAGGCGTGTGGAGTAAGGAAACTTGCCCAAGGTTTCGCCCTGCCTGGAATTGAACTCAGGTCTCTCACTTGCAAAGCGAGTGCTCTAATCACTGAGCTACAGGACTCCACAGGAGCCAAGGTTTGGGGACCCCAGAGTGTCCATTGGGGTACTCCTGGTGTCTAACCAGCTAAAACCGCAAAGCTTGCCGGTGAAATCGCTGTCTGTCAAGCTTTCCCACTGCTTGTCCAGCTAGGATCACCCTAGCCATTAGGGCTTTGGCTTGCAGGGTTAACAGGAGCTGAGTGGGATGACCTACTCCAGTGATTGGTCTATGCTTCCAGTTCCTGCAGATGAGTCAGACTGGCTGTGTTCTCATCAGCAGTGCTGTAGAATACTGCGGACCCACCTGGTTCAGGAACTGGACTACCGAGACTGCCACAGAAGGTTGGCTCGATTCTGACATTTCTTTGATAAGCATGTCACCTTCCTTGGAGCCAGTTCAGCTCCAAGGAGACCCCCCCTTAATTTTAGCTGGAGCTTTAGCTAGGGGATTGTTGGTCAGGATACCAGGAGAAACTCTCTTCTCTTTTCAAAGTATGCAATGGGATCTTTAAGGTCCTCTGAACAGGCAGATTGACCTCGATAGATGGCAAAAGATCCAAATGATGGCACCTCTAATAGCACAGCACACCTACTAATTCTGCATTGGAGTGTCACCTTAACTATTTGATCCCCAAATCCCGACATGGGGCGTGAAACAGTACTAGCATTTACAAAAGCTAAATGTGGGTCTCAAGTGGCAGTATCTTGAGTTGTGGTCTCAAAAAAATGGGATATGAAAGTAACATCTATGTCAATGACCAAATGTTATCTCAAATAATAATAATAATAATATCCTTGCATTTGATATAGCACCTTATCACATCATCGAGACATCTCAAAGCGCTTCATAGGATATATTGTAAAGTGGATTGACTGTGTATTTATAGTACACAGTCAAGCCCTTATTATAAAAAAACATTGAAATGAATTTCACGTTGACAAAGAATGCACCAATAGCTTGCCAAAACTTTGGAAGGACATTAAAGAGGGAATGTCACCATCCTCTTTTTTTAAAAGAAAAATTCTGGTTCATTTGAAGGTTGCAGACTCTGTTGTATTTTAGTTAGTATTTTGTGACATGGGTCGATTACAATCAATAAAGACATACAGTGAGAGTGAGGGCTACAAGAGATAAGCATAGATCTAGTGGGTCAGATACTTCATGGAACACTATGGTCTCATTCCCACAGGGACACTGTCTCGACTGGGAACACCATCTGTGAAATGCAGTTTGTGAGGTTGATAAACGGTGGTTGTAATTGCAAGCAGAGATGTTGCAGTTTGTTGCAGTCTCAATGTTGTCCAAGTGATCAACTTGATGTTTTGCAGAGTGATATCTTCTTGAAGGTTTTATTTTTCTCATCAGATTGAAGGGTGCAAATTGTGCACAATCTGTAGAAGCTTGGGCACCTTGGACTGATCAACATTTTCTCACTCTTTATCTTGTAAGATGGAGTGAGGAACAAAGATAAGTGAATTCAAAGTACAAATAATTTGGTTCTTCATTTGGTTTGCAGAAGACACCAGGTATAGTGTTACTACCAATTCACAAAACATTAAGCTGCCAATAGATTAGTAGGAAAACATGGTAATACAGAGCAAGAGAGAGAGAGAGAATTGTTCAAAAAGGCACAACATTTTATCGCATTATCCCCAAAAAGACTTGTAAAATAGCTTGTTCACCCTTAGGAGATGATGACTTCCTAGAAATAACCTTTGCTTTCTATAGGATCCAGTGGGGTATATGAAATTTTGACCCCGGGGAGTTTCCATTGGTTGCTTATGATGCAAAATCCCATCATAACAAATTGCGTGTTTGAAAACATTGCCAAAGATTTGTTTCACAAAGGGAATGTTCTTTCACCCTATGTTGGATAGTTCTACTCTGGAGACAATAGAGAGGTCCTGGTTCATTAACCCCTGCAATCACTCCCATCATTTCCCAATAGTATAAACATTATTCACTTTGTCTTCTGGGAGAAATAACCTTCATCTTCTGAGAACATCAGCGAATCTATCTGAAAACACAGTTGGAATCTGCAATTAGTAGGATTAATTAGTAGGGATTTATTTAGTACTTTACAAATCTTAACTTTCAGAGATATTGCATTTTTTGCAATATTAAAATTTATATTTTATCAAAACCATTATATATGAACCAGATTCCTTCAATATTGCTGAGGCAAACACTTTCTGACTGGGTGCAGGCAGCCCTCGAAAGTAGATAGTGAGTGGTTGAGGTCTCATTTATATGGTGAGTAGTTATAAGTGATTGATGTGAAGTAATTTCTCTTACACTTGGGAGAACTGAAGGACATCTGCACGATACCCAGTGCAAATCCCAAACAGACCTGCCGCTATCCTATACAGTGTGAGGATCAACTTGAAGTACTGTAGTGGGGTATTTAATGCAGTTGAAGGGTGATTGTACAGGGAAGAGTTCATTTGCTCTTGGACCCCAAAGGAAATATAATGTAAGTAAATGAGAAGATCCAAACTGTAAAATAGACATGACTGGAAAAAGATAGATGGTGAAGGTCCTGGGAGCAACTGAACAGCTGAAAATGATAAGATTCTGCTGATACATCTAGAGGGTAAAATGGATTACTACATACTTCTCTCAGCACTGGGACCTCAGATCTAATCACACCCAAACAGATATAATACAAATGCCCACTCTTGAAAGAAAGATAAATATAGGTGACACAAAGTCATTGCTAAGGCCACAGTTTGACCTTGGGCTCTTTCATTCTGTCCATTCTAAATGATATTATTGGATCAAGACATTTCTGCTAGGTTTTAGTCTTGGTTGTGGCAAGTAATGATTTACTGGACGAAATGTTAAAAGAATTACCTGTTACTGGACTAGACTAAGTTTGGGAACAATAACTGAAGTGTTGGAAACAAATGTTTGGTGCGCTTTCATATGATTGTGGAAGGTAGATTGTGGTGAGGGAATAACTGCAACAAAGGACAATATTGCACCACTTGCTAGGTAAATGGAGGTTCAAATTGCAAGAATTCAATGGCAGATGAATAAACAAATGTGGACCTTTCTCAATCAGGAAACAACTGGCAGGCAATAAGAATCTATAGAGGTTGTGTATGCCGACCGCAAGGTCATCTGCAATGGGACAGAAAGAAATTCAACAGAAATCAAATTAGTATAACTACGAGAAAGGATTAACTTTGCTAAAATGAACTGGCAGAAGTCATAACTGGCTTTCTGTGATGAGGTAGAATTAGGTTCTTAAATAATCCCTGAAAGTGTCAGAATAACAGAGCAACACAAGGACTCAACAATCTTAGCTTGGGAGAAATATTTAGGTTTGTTAGCAATTAAAGAGGTGTAAGATTTTGTTTTTATAAATCTAAAGATGAAGCCATATTGCACAAGTCTATAATTGGTCAGATGTGCAGTTTTATACTGTCACTAACAATCAAATCCATTAGTCAGTCTTCCCCCCATATGTAATCTAAATCTAACCCTCATTTGACAATCAATTATCTAGTGTATACTTGCAGGTGAACTGTCATATTTATCTCCCTCTCATATATACACAGAACCAAGGGTCCGGCATACTCTCACCCAAAGGCTTAAGAGATTTTGGGTATCTCTTACAACTTTAGTTGGAATAGACCAGATGACTATCATAGAATTGTAGATATTTACAGTGCAGAAGGAGGCCATTCAAACCATTGAGTCTACACCAGCCCTCAGAGAAAGCTGTTCATTCAATCCCACTTCCCTGTCTTATCCCCCGAACCTTTCAAGCCTTCCAAATTTCATATTCCTGTCTATTTCCTACTTACAACCCACCAAGATATAAATATATGTACAGGAAGAATCTTTCTATTTAAAAGGGTTTAGCATTTGTTTGTGCCCAATTTACTTGATCTTTCAGGACATTATTTTAATGGGAAATTTTACAATGAAGTCATTGAAAAAAATGTTGCTATTTTTGGCTTGATAGATCCTTTCTTTCACAAAGACCTATTTTAATTGGGATAAATAACTGAAAATGGCCCCATTTGCGATACCCGGATCCTGAGTAGCTCAGAAGATTCCAATACTGCCTGGCGCATATCTGGTTTAGAGAGCTCGAATCTCAATGGATCTGTACCTTTCAACACTGATAAATGAATGTCGTGACTGCAAATCTTTCCTTGATTGGGGAGGTAAATGGAATTTTGCTGCGGCTGAAACAGCCTCTGAGCAGGCATATCTGTCAGTGTTTCCTTTGAAGACCATTTATGCCCTGCGTACAGATACAGAAAACCCAAGTTATCCTTCTTGCTTCACTCAATGACCTAGGGCTGTTATTAACACCCTGGAACGAAATTCTGTGGATGTGTTAGAAATCATGCAGAGATTTTTGAACTGAGGAAACTTCAACACATCGGACTAAATTTGCGTTGGTGGTAAAATGCTTAGATTTTCCTTAAAGCCTTCCTTAATTTATTGGTGCAGTGCAGACCAGAAATGCCCTGGATTTATTCACTGATATGTGTTGAGCTGATCTCAGTGGGGCACTCCTCTAATTGCCCTCAGCATTCCTGGACTAAGGAGGAGATGATCAGCTGGCATTCTCTGACTTGTGCAAGTTATGCTGTTATCACTCATAGATAGTGTCTGCATGTGTCTGTTGGGACCAGGCTTGGCTCTCTCGAAGAAGAACACAACACCCCACTGAATAATGGAAACTTGAACAAAGTATTTAAAAAATTCTGACTTTTAGTTATAATAAGACAAGTAATCATTTGGGTTTTGAAATCAAGTTGGGGGCAATTGAATTCAGGGTCATGATAACCATTTTGTTATTTCCAAATGAAGGATAAAGATGATCCTTAAGTTGTGGCAGGAATAATTTTACATTCAAAATTATGACCTCCATTTTCTAAAATAGTTTTACAAGTCACTCTGCACATGCCAGGGAAAGTAATTGTCAATTTGTTTTTGCCAGGGTTTGATCTCCCTTGATTAGCTTCAGTCAAAGAAAATGCTTAAAAGATTGGGCAACTGTGCTGCATTACCAATAAGTAACAGATCAACATATTGGTGGGGCTTCAGTTATAATTGGTACCATATGAAGAATGTTAAATGTAAAGTAAATGGATGAGAGAACAACGCTCTGATTTCTCCACAAACCACAGCCTGAAATACCATAAACCAGGAATAATTTTAATCAACTTTTGCTTTTTGGTTGAGCAAATCTGTGTGTTCGGGATGCAAGATAGCAGTATTAGGCAGCAGGATATAGTTTTTAGAAACTCATCAAAGAAATTTATAGCCCAGAAGGAGATCATTCAGACCATTGAGTCTGCATTAGCTTTCAGAGCAAAGTTATCATTCAATCTCACAGCACTATCCTACCTCCATACTCCTTCAAGCCTCTAACTTTCAGATACTTATACCACATACCGTGTTGGTTTGTGCCTCTACCACCAAAACCTCTCTGTGAAAAATAAATTCTCCAAAATTCTCCTTTTTGCTAATAGAATCATAGAATCTTACAGCACAGAAGGAGGCCATTCAGCCTATCATGCCTGTGCTGCTCTTTGAAAAGCTATCAACTAGTCCCACTCCCCCACTCTTAACCCATAACGCTGCAAACTTTATCTAGTCATCTAGTCACTGACTCCCAAAGCAATGGAAATAGCTTCTCCCTATTTATCCCTCATAGATTTGTACGCATCATACATCAATATAATATATCAACATCATATGTTTCTAAACAAGACACAAAGTAGAAGAGAATTTGGATCTGTATTAGAGGAGGTGTTATTGTTTGGATGAGACTTTAAACCAAGATCCTGTCTTCCTGTTCAGATGGATATTAAAGATCCCATGAGAACAATCAGAAAGAGAAGGGAGTTTCT
Organism: Callorhinchus milii; assembly: GCF_018977255.1. NCBI lineage: Eukaryota > Metazoa > Chordata > Chondrichthyes > Chimaeriformes > Callorhinchidae > Callorhinchus > Callorhinchus milii. The sequence continues at coordinate 29,109,886 of NW_024704742.1, read as the reverse complement.
CCAGGTATCCTGACCAACAATCATTCAGTTTAAGCAGTCATTCACCTCATGACTTGTTGTGGGTCTTTGCTATATGCAAAATGCTTGCCATTTTTGCCTTCAAAACAGTCACGACACTTAACAGTAATTCCTCATAAAACATTTTGAGACATTACGATGTCATAGATGCTACATCAAATACAAGGCTCATTATTATTTACATGAAATTAAGAACTTTCATACTGCTGGCACAGATTTAGGCCTGGTCCAAGTGTGACTTACAATTCCAGTAGTGCACACCATATAAATATTCAGAATTATAATAATAATCCTTGCATTTGATATAGCACTTTTCACGTCTTCTAGATGTCTCAAAGCGCTTCACAGAATATGCTTTAAAGTGAATTGACCGTATATTTGTGGGCGAAAGGAATTTACAGGGTGACTCATTTTAATTTCCCTCCCCCCCTACCCATTATTTGGTTAAATTGCCATTTTTATTCTACAAGTGTAAAAGATTTACAGACATGTTAAACCTGGGTAGGAATTTATGAGCCATTATTAAAATGGTGCAAATGTACATTAACGCCTAGATGGCCAATTACCACATGCCATAGCACTAACAACCCTCACCTTGATGAACACAGCATTCGCACAAAAACATTACTGGTAGTAGAGAAATCACACCCTTGGGTTCTCTGCCTTATGACAGTTCATTGTACTTACTGAGCACAAGCCCTGTTCATGCTTGGCTATTTACAGAAACAATATCCATTACCTTCCTACTCCAAGCCTGTTACACTTTTATTAAGTTGTTTACTCAAGGCCAAGTTGTTTGAGGAAGATGTTTCAAAGTTATTGTGCAAACATTGTCATAACCAGATTGCAGATATTACTGTGGTTCAACCATTATTGGACTCTGTGCCTTCTTGGTTCATCACACTTTTGTACATGTAATGACATTTTCTTACAGCTTTCCAATACAATACAAATTTACATTTATATAGCACCTTTCCCATCGGGACATCCCAAGGCGTTTGACAGTCCTGGCTTGGTAGGAGTTCCATCTACTAATGCTTGGGAAGCATCAATCCATACAATTCTTGCTAGATTGTATTTGAACTTCCAGTTTGAAGGTACTTTTCACAGTAACTAAACTGAGTAATTAAACTACTTCTGATTAGCATTTGTCAACAAAATACACAATCACAATACCTAATTTGGAATGTGAAAGGTCCTATATAAATGCAATTTGTTGTTGCTAACAGCAAATCCTGTGAAGCGCTTTGAAACTTCCTCCCAATATTTGAAAGGCAGTTTACAAAATGCAAGGATTAATAATAATATTATTATTTTATTTTTAGATCTATTGTAACTTGTAATAATAAGTTAGTTAAAACAAATTAAATTGAAGCAGGAAAACTGGAAATGAGTTGTGCAGATAATTGTTGAGTAAGGTGGCTTTTAAAGGTAAACAGCGGAAGGTGAGGCAGAGTGAATTAGAGATGGAGTTCCAGAGGGTAGTGGTTGGAGTCTAGGCTTGTGAAGGTAATGCAGATTGGGGAGAGGAATGAACAGGAGGCCCAAGTTATCTGTGCAGAGTAATTGAGTAGGAAAGAGGGTTACAGAGGTAGCGAGGGATGAGGGCATGTGGGATTTGTATAAGTGAGGGTGGAGTGAAAGGGGAAAATATGATACTGGCGCAGTAGGGGGTGCTCATGCAGGGATTGAAGCTACCATAAATTGTTGGAACAGAAGGAGGGAACCATTACTTTGCATTTGATCATTCCATTCCTGAGGTGACTTGACCAACTAGTAAATATCCTCCTTGGGGGAGGCAAGCAGGGCCTCCTGCAGAGATTTTTTTGTTCAGCCGGGTGTCTGGCACATGTGGAATCCCATCACCATGCTTAAGAGTATCAAGCCAAGCTGAGAATTCCATACATCCCATGTACGCAGGGATATCTCAGAGATAGATTGTCGGATTGCAATGCGCACTCTCCCCCCGGAGGGACAGATCCTGCTTACCTAATTCCGGAAAGTATTAAGCGTAGGTTAGCAGACGCCAAGGCTTGGGGACCTCAGGGTGTGCGTTGGGGTACTGCTGGAGTCTAACCAGCTAAAACCACGTAGCTTGCCGTTGATATTGCTGTCTGGCAAGCTTTCCTGCTGCTGCTTGTCCAGCTAGGCTTGCAGGGTTAACAGGAGTGGCGTGGGATGATTTCCTACCACCAGTGACTGGTCTGCCCTTCCAAGTCCTGTTGATAAGCCAGGCTATCTGTGCTGACATCAGCAGTCCCTGGAATACTGTGGATCCGCCTGGCTCAGGAACCGGACTACCGAGACCGCAACAGAATGCTAGCTCGATTCCGACATTCTGTTGTTAAGCATGTCACCTTGGAGCCAGTTCAGCTCCAAGGACTCCCCGATCACATATTCCCTTGAGGAACAAAAATACCACGGGAAAAGTGGTTCAACCATAGCTAACTAGAGCAGTTAGGGAAAGTATAAAATTAAACGAAGAGACCTATAATACTGCCAAAAAAAGCAGTAAACCCGAGGATTAGGAGGGGATTCAGAGACGAACAAAGAAAAACTGAGAAACTGATTAGGAGGGAAAAAATGGATTATCCGGGCAAACTAGCTAGAAACATAAAGACAGACTGCAAGAGTTTTTACAAATACATGAAGTGGAAGAGACTAGCAAAAGTGAATGTGGGTCCATTACAGGCAGAAACAGGAGGAATTATAATGGGGGATAAAGATATGGCAGAGTCATTAAACAAATACTTTGCTTCTGTCTTCACATTAGAAGACACTGAAAACCTACCAAAAATAGAGGGGAACCAAGAAGCTAATGTTAGTGAGCACTTTAGGGAAATTAACATCAGTAAAGAATTAGTACTTTGGAAACTGTTGGGATTGAAAAATGACAAATCCTCTGGACCTGATCGCCTGCATCCTAGGGTTTTAAAAGAGGTGGCTGCTGAGATAGTGGATGCCTTGTTTTTGATCTTCCAAAATTCTCTGGATTCTGGAACGGTTCTCATTGATTGGAAGATCGCAAACGTAACACCACTATTTAAGAAGGGTGGGAGAGAGAAGATGGGGAACTATAGACCAGTTAGTCTGACATCGGTGGTAGGGAAAATTCTAGAATCCTTAATTAGGGACGTTGTAGTGGGGTACTTAGAAGATCATAACATGATTAGGCAGAGACAACATGGCTTAACAAAAGGGAAGTCATGCTTAACAAATATTTTAGTTTTTTGAGGATGTAACTAGCAGGTTAGATAGGGGGGAACCAGTAGATGTACTATATTTAGATTTTCGGAAGGCATTCGACAAGGTGCCACAAAAAAGGCTGCCACACAAGATTAGGGCCCATGGAATTAAAGGCAATATATTAGCATGGATCGAAGAGTGGCTAACGGGAAGAAAACAGAGTAGGGATAAACGGGTCCTTCTCAGATTGGCAGGATGTGACTAGTAGAGAGCCACAAGGATCAGTGCTTGGGCCTCAACTATTTACAATCTATATCAATGATCTAGATGAGGACATAGAATTTAAAATATCTAACTGCGCGGATGATACTAAGCTATGTGAGAGAGAGTAAGTGCTGAGGATGACACAAAAAGATTGCAAAGGGATAGATAGGCTAGGTGAGTGCGCAAGAATGTGGCAGATGGAATATAATGTGGGGAAGTGTGAAGTTATTCAGCTAGGTAGTAAAAACAGAAAAGCAGATTATTTTCTAGAGGGGGAGAGACTAGATAGTGTTAGTGTTCAGAGGGATTTGGGTGTCCTTGTACACCAGTCACAACAAGTTAGTATGCAGGTACAGCAAGCAACTAGGTAGGCGAATTGCATGTTGGTGTTTATTGCCAAAGGGTTAGAATACAAGAGTAGCGAAGTCTTGCTGCAACTGTATAGGGCCCTGGTGAGACCGCACCTAGAATATTGTGTGCAGTTTTGGTCTCCTTATTTAAGAAAGGACATACTCGCCTTAGAGAGGTGCAGCGTAGATTCACTAGGTTCGCTCCTGGGATGAGGGGGCTGACCTATGAGAATAGGTGGAGTAAACTAGGCCTATATTCTCTAGAATATAGAAGAATTAGGGGTGATCTTATAGAAACATATAAGATTCTTATGGGGCTTGACAGAGTAGACAGCGTGAGACTGTATCCCTGGTAGGAGAATCTATAACTAGGGGTCACAGTCTTAAGATTAAAGGACAGCCCTTTCGAACAGAGTTGAAGAAACACTTCTTCATTCAGGGGGCAATGAATTTATAGAATTCTTTACCCCAGAAGGCTGTAGATGCTCAGCCTTGACCATAATCAAAGATGAGATTAATAGATTTCTAAAGGGATTAAAGGATATGGGGATAAGGCCGGCAGATGGAGTTAGGTTACAAAATCAGCCATGATCTTATTGAATGGCGGAGCAGACTCGAGGGGCCGAATGGCCTACTTCTGCTCTTAATTCCCATATTCCCATGGTTATCTCCCCCCAAAGGAGGATAACTCCTATAGAGAGAGGGTGCTACCAACTGAGCCAATTCGACAGCTAAATAAAACAGAAATACTTGAGTAATTGTAATGAACAATATCCAGTAATATATTGGCTGTAACTGGTTCTTTTCTGTTCCCAAAGAAATTTTATGCTCTTAAGGTTTTAAATGTTTTGCAAAGGAAGCAAAGGAAGTTCAGGAAAGAATTTAATGATCTGAAACATGTGGCTCGATTCAAAATAGCACTCAATAAAAAACAAAGACCATTAGTGGCTGAATGCATTACTTTCCAAGAAAAATTCTGATTTAGCCAGAGAAGGAAAGGACTGCAAATCTTCTCAATATTCTGTGCCAGACATTTGACATAGTCTTTGATTCTGGTAATACACACATAGAATTACGTAGAACATTGCACCATGGAAACAAGCCATTTGTTCCCAACTGTCCATGATGGTGTTTATACTCCACATGAATTTCCATTACTCTTATTTCCCCTCTTCCATGCCTCTTTATTATCTCATGCCTCATGTATGCACCGCTTTCCTCTTAAATATATTGACACTTTCTGCTTCAACCACAATTTTGGGGGGAGGGCGGAAATTATGCAAGTCCTTGATAATTCACTTTATAGCATACTCTGTGAAGCATTTTGAGATGCGTCAAAGACGTGATAAGGCACTGTATCAAATGCAAGGATTATTATTATTACTATTATCACCAGTGAGTAATAGTGATAATTAAAGAAAAGAATGCTTTTAGGAATGCTGCATTTCCCCTCCCAAGTCTTGTTTTGAAAACATTCAACCAATTACGTACAACTTTCACACCAATGTCTGCATTTCACTGTCAACACAGTGTCACCAAGGACTGGTCTTGCAAATATACAGTTAATTCACTTTACAATATATTCTGTGAAGCGCTTTGAGATGTCTAGAAGACATGAAATTGTTCTAAAATTTGTTGTAACCTCATTACTGTCTGGACCTCCTCTGCATGACCAATTCATTATTCAGTCTCTGGCTTTCTGAAAGGTTACAGTCTCTGTCCTGATAAAACAGTATCTAGACATGTCAAGCTCTTTCGCGTAGCAATCGCTAAAAATACCAAAATTTCTTTGGCAAAAGAACCAAAGTGGAGATCAGGAGAAATTGTTTTACGCAGCGAGTTGTTACGATCTGGAATGCACTGTCTGAAAGGGTAGTGGAAGCAGATTCAATAATTTCAATAAGGATACCGCCTTTCACATCGGGAGGATGTCCCAAAGCGCTGAAAAGAAAAAAATTGCAAGGCTATGGGAAAAGAGTGGGGGAGTGGGACTAATTGGATAGCTCTTTCAAAGAGTATGATCGGCCACATGGCTTTCTTCTGTGCTCTAGGATTCTATGATTCTTTTACTTGGTTGCAAAATGAAATCCCAGTATAAACAATTAGGGAAAATTTGCTGCTTTCACATTGGGGTGGATGATGAATCCCACTTTACCAATTTGATGGTTGTAGAGAAATAGTAGCTACTCTGAATCAATGTGAGGAGCACAGGAAAAGAGAAGCTGTTCTATACCATAACAAGGGTTACAGAGGAAGGGCATCCTCATCCGTATTGTAACGGCCGCAGCCTTTTCCAACTTCAGTGCACTGCTTGATCAACAACCCCTCTGTTTCACCATCTGTGACTGAGCGTTCAGCCTCTAATCCTCTCTCTCTCTGCATCTCTCCCAAACTCCCTTTGCTTTCACCTTCTCTTTATGTCGAGAAAATCCTCTTCAAATTATCTCTTTTACCAATTCTTTGATTACCAACCTCAAGCATTTCCAGCACAGTGATTGTTGTGAAACTCTCCAAGACATTTCATACAATTTGAAGTGTGCTCCATAAGTACAATTTGCAAATACTGTAAGCACACTGTTTGCTTAGTTTGCTATGTGCTGGTATTTCATATTCAGGAAATTAAAATAAAACTCCCAAGAATCTTGATTTTTTTTCTTTACAAAACCTCAGGATCAAAATACACAACATTACGTGACTACTTTTCTGTCTGGCTGGTCACCTGAGCTCACTCCGAAAGGGCAGATACTAACACTCTGCCAATGTCCTCTTTCTTCCTCAATGTTGTTCATGCTGTAACCCAATTGATTTTCTTTCCCTGCAGAGGAAGGAAGACGTCTAACACAAGCATTAAGAATCCCTGAAGGGGAAATAGAAAAACAAGCTTCTTGCAGTACATTGAGAGATCATTAGGATCATTCACTTGCACCATAACTTCTCATTCATGGTCAATGGAAATAGGATTACCAGAATCTGGGCTCATCTAGTTGTATATTTTAGACTGTCTCACGTATACAGTTGAGATCAATGTAGTTATTGTGTTTTAGTGCCTTGAGTAACAATTTTTTTTATTACTGGGCCTATAGTTTCTGTTACCATCTGTATCACAGTTAATTAGGATCTAACACAGCCTGGTGTGTACAGCCTTCAGCTAAAAGCTTGTGTGTTAATCTTTCATCAATGCATTCATTTACAAGTGTCACTTGAACCATAGAAATTATTTTCTCCACAAAAGCATTGTAATTGCAAAATTTCCTTCAATGTGCATTCAGAACAATGTGCTTGTGTAATGTTATGTTATAATAATGGCTTTGTTGCTTATACTGGAATAAGAAGCAGCATCGTAAGCATTGATTGTGTCACTTCAAGATGATTTTTAATGCATCAGCAAGGTTTAAATACTCATGTTCCACTCCAATATCTGCCTGGTTTTAAAGGGAGTGGTATAAGTGTCTGGATTTAATTCTTTTGGCTTCTGGTAAGTGCAAGTAAGCTCCAGGCTCCTTGGAAAGGCATTTTTGTTTAAAAAAATCACATAGTGATGACAAAATCGAGCTAAAAGTTACAGCATCATTATCACTTAGATGCCAGGTGCACATTTATTGCCATATTATTAACTCTATTGTACTCACATATAGCTATTTTTAACAATTTTACATTGAAGTGAATTTTTTTTAACAAAAGTTCCTCTTGCTTCTCTGTTCAGTTTGTATTTTATACTATTCAGGGTGAAAACTATACTTAAATTCATTTCATTGTATGATTATTGACTGGGATGATGCTACATAAACTGCAGTTAAAACATGCCCTTGATATTTGTCCTTGGCATATTTGGGAATGAACACCTCTATCTTAGGGGAAAATGTTTTCTTCCTTGATCTTCTCATCTCCCATTCAAAGAGCACCCCTTTTACTATTGGTTAATAATAATAATCCTTGTATTTGATATAGCGCCTTATGTCTTCAAGACGTCTCAAAGTGCTTCACAGAATATACTGTAAAGTGAATTGACTATATTTTGCAGACGAAACATGGCAGCCAATTATAATGTATATGGAATGCATAGTTCAACGTATGCAGTCCTGGTGACCTAGGTTTCATCTGGTGACTTAGCAGGAGCCCCAACTGCGAGAGAGAGACAAGAGAGGTAAGGGAATAGAGGCCAAAGGCACTGATGTAGAGAGAAGTGTTTAGATGGGTATTGAGACAATGCCCATCCAGTGATTTACGGTGCATGATCCTCCATTTATACTGCATGTCTGGCAGTGATCAGCTCCCAAAATATCTCTATCGTCCCTGTGGAACCAGATAACTTTGTCTGCTTTGCCGTCAGCTGAGTGCCACTGGAATGAGTTATTTCATCTTCGAGTCTCTGGGGTTCACAAGTAGAACCTGATGCATTGTGACTTAGGGAGCCTGCGTCCTAAAATATCACCAAATGACTGATCAACTGAAATGAACACCATGTACCCCCTAAAAGTTATCCACATTGCAGGAAAGCCCTCCGGGTGTGAAAGTTGCTATACAAATACAATTTGTTGTTGTTGTTGGTGGCGTGTTTAGTTGACTGATCTACAGCAAGCCTTTATTAGTGCATTCGATTTGTGAAAGAAAATGGGATAAGGGGGCAATTTACCATAAAGAGCACATGTAGCCTAATGTACATAATTTTTGCTCGGCAGTTAAATGAATGTTAAAACAGTTCAAACGTAATGGCTCTAGTGTCAATGCTTCAATGTCCGAAATATCCCAGGAGGCCATGAAAAAGCAGCAAACTGATCACCTTGGCGTCATTGTATGGTGCCACATTTTTATTTTATGTTTAGCTTTACTTCACATTTGTTTACAGTACAATCTCCTTGCTAATGAAAAATAACGCAGAAATTTATTCCAGTTATGTGTACTCCACCAAATTGTCACATATTTCTAAATGATGTAAAGGAATGCTGTATAACTAAAATGTTGTGCTTCTTACCGAGGACTGCATTGCAAATGAAACCCATTTTGAAAGTTTATGGAGATGTTTCAATAGATCAATTAATCGGTTTTCTGATGTGGTTATTTCTGCTTTTAACGCTCTACAGAGTGATTTTTATTCACAAATTAAAATCTATCATCTGACCTTACATTTAGAAGGGAATCTTTTTTTGGGGGGGTGCAAATTGTGTCTGAAAAAATTCTGGTGACACTATAAACAATGCACTCTCTCTCCCTGGTGGGACACATCCTGCTTACCTTATTCCGGAGAGTATTAGGCACAGGTTGGCAAGAGCCAAAGCTTGGAGACCCCAGAATGTGCAATGGGCTGGAGTCCAACCAGTTAAAACCACATTGCTTGCCATTGAAGGCACTGCATGCCAAGCTTCCCGTATGCTCTTTAGGTAAGTGCATGTGACAAATCTTGTTTGCTCTGAAGTATTGGAATTTTATGATCCATCAGTGCCTCTCACAGCTATGAAATCATGATATTTTCCATATATTTGTTTGAATATTATGATATTCCTCGCAAAACAACTGGCCGATTTTAACTGCCTTGGCTAATGGCCTTGCCATCTCCATTTGTTCCCTCTTTATTGGATTTTCCATTCCAATACCTTGATCTCTCCCTCACTGCTTTATTTTTGATCCCTCTGCCAAGAATCACTTCTGCCACATCACAAGATTGGTTTGGATGAAGAAGACCCTTTGGCCCGTCTGATCTCATCCCTCTAGAATACTCCCCCATCCATCGCAGATTCAACCACCCTTCCTGGGAACCTATTCCAGTCATTAATTACCATAAAGAAAAACTTCCTGGAATCTATCCTAAAATTGTCCTTTGTAATTCTAAATGTATGTGCTCTTGATGCTGTATTGGTGCATCCTAAAGTATTGTTCTAGGGTTACTTTTTGAATCCCATTTAATATTTTATGCACCTTTATAAGATCTCCTCTGAGACATCGTCTCTCAAGACTGAAGAGGCCTAGCTTCTCTAATCGTTGCTCATACCTTATTTCTCCAGCACTGTGTGATCATGCTAATTTCTCTGCCTCTGGGGCCTGGGTAATTGCTTTATATTGTGGCACTAAGAGTGAAAGGGATTCTGAGATATGGTTTCTTTAAGTATACTTGGCTTCCAAGACTGCCAACTAAAGCTGAGAATGACAAGCATTCTGTAAAACTATAAAGACAAGCTTTCTGTAGCAAACATAAATGGAAGGCATCTAACCTGAAAGAAGCAAAGGCAAACAACCTTAATGACTAATTTAATTGTCACTGGAGACAATTTGTGAAAGTGGACTTTGAAGGAATTTTGAAGAAAGTTTATGTAGTTATAATATCACTGATGTGACTGCCTTCAGAAGTCTGAGAGTAATTTTTCAGGTAAATTATTTCTCACCCAATTTGCCATTTTGTTTCTTTCTCTGGTTTTCTGCTCCACTGGATGGGGACAGAGTATCTAATCTTAGGAATAATATATAGCTGTGTATTGTGAGGAAGGTAGACTTGATGGCTCACTTTACAGTAAAATCCTATGAAACACTTAGAGATATGTCAACAAAGAAATAATGTGTGATATCAAATGCAAAGATTATAGGATTATTATTATTTGAAGTGTAATATTTGGTAAGTAACATAGTTTCACTACAAACATGAAAACCTGCTAAATGTATTTTTGTGAAGTACTTTTAAATTAACTTTGACTATGCCATTATTATACGGATGTAAAATGTTGACAATTATTAAAACTGGTTTGATCAAAACTTTGTACTAAAGTTGGTACAATGCTGATTAGAAAGCTTTACCTCTTCGGCACTGAATCACACTTGTTCCAATAAACATCATTCTAACATCATTTTTCTTGTAAGATCTCTCTTTTCTCTACTGTCCAATAGTTTTAGATGTTAGCATGTATTTTTTTTCACAAATGTTATGTTCAGCAAACAAAATATTTGGCTTGCTTCTGGGGAAAACCAGGCAAGTTAGAACACGCAAATAAAACCAAGTCACAAAATTGACCTGCATGAAGAGAGGAAACAAAAGCACAACTGTTTTATAACTTATTGGATTCCACCAGCTTTGCGAATTTTCCACTGGAGTAATTTCTTAAACAGCACTCAGTCAATCAGTCCCATATAATCTGCAAAAAAATGAACCCAAAATAAACAGCATCCCACTTACATCAGCACAGTCTCTTTTGAAAGACTCTGCTGCTCTCCTTTAACAGTTATGATGTTATCAGTCCTCCACTTCGGATCTGCTGTACCCGACCAGCAGCCAGAGATTATTTTAGTAATAATAATAATCCTTGCATTTGATATAGCGCCTTATCATGTCGTTGAGATGTCTCCAAGCACTTCACAAATATACCAACAGTGAGTTGACTGTATATTTTGTGGGCGAAACACAGCAGACAATTGCAGACAGCAGTGTCCAAAAANCGATGATGGATTGAGTGACCAACTAATATTTTTTTTCAAGGGATTATTAATCCGAGAAAGCAATCTGCCAATTGACTAATAACCGGGTTCTATGTTATTTTACCACTTTTATTTTGGCATATTTGCATGCCTCTTGGAATGAGCAATGAATACTAAATGCAAAAGACATTTAATACTAAATGTCTAAATACTAAATACAAAAAAATGTAATTATATTGTATATGTAAATAATACATCCATCTGAAACAGCAAACTCCTTTTTTGGTTTGGAAAGTTATTGGCTTGTAGCTATTATCAGATCACGGCTGGTGACCCTCTGTATTTACTTTGCTCTTCTCTGAGGAAAAATAATTCCTTTGGGAGACGTGATACCTGCCTACAGAGGGAGATTGACCTAATTCTGTTTTCTGTGATTTAAGACTATACTTGGAGTGAATATACCAGTTTTATGCTTTGTAATAATAACAATAATAATAATAATAATCTTTGCATTTGTTATAAAGCCTTTTCACGTCGTTGAGACATCTCAGAACGCTTCACAGGTTATACTGTAAAGTGGATTGACTGTGTATTTCGTGGGCAAAACAGCGCAGACAGTTGGGCTCAGCAATGTCCCACAAACAGCGTTTGTATTAGGTATTGACAGTCATGTATGCCTCTATGATTTAAATTATAATTTTTGATCGTTTGTGGTCCCTCAAGATTACCTTGTCCCACAGGGATAGCAATCAATCTTACACAAGGGCTTTCAACATTAATCTATATTCTTGAATCTAGCCAGGTCCTTAAAACTGTATTGTGCATTTCACACCATAAACCTTGCAAGATAGCTGAATATTGCAGTTTAAAACCTGAGAAATGATGACAGAAGTTATAACTACAATTTAACCTGATACAGAAACAGAAATATGCAATAGTAGCTGCTGAGGGGTGGCATTGTGTCTGGATATGGAAAAGCGCTTGAGAAACACCATTATGTTTTTTAAAAAAATCTATTTTTGCAAGGCCTTTCCTTGTAAAATGTGACTAGAATGACATTAGTGACCTATCCCCCCAAAATAGATGTTAATTTAAAAAAGTGTGTTAGCCTGGCTCAGTTGGTAGCATCTGAGTCACACTCCACCTCAGGTTTTTCTGCTCACAGTTCAGACTGACACTCCAGTATCTTTTGGATGTGACTTTAAACCGAGGTCCCGTCTGCCTGTTCAAAGATACTAGGTCACTATTTGAAAAGAGAGGAGGATTGCTCCAGTTGTCAAGGGCAAAATTCCCATGAATAAAACTCAGTCATTCATTGTTTGTGAGATATTGCTGTGTTTGGCTGCTATGTTTGCCTACAAAATACACAGTCACTACACTTTACAGTATATTCTGTGAAGGTCTTTGAGATGTCCTCCTGACATGGAAGATGCTGTATCAAACGTAAAGATTATTATTATTATAAAAGCTGATTTTTAACAAGCGGAGAAAGGAATAGTTGATTGCTTGATTGTCAGTAACTTCACTTAGACGACCATAGATAGCGAGTCCCACACAGAGCTCCCAACAGCAAGGTTCATAAATTTACAACTACCAGTGAATTTCCCCATCTAACCTTCAAGTCACACACACATGTTGACATGAAATGTTAGATTGCACTGCAAAATTGCATCCAATGTCCTCAGATAATAGTAAAACTAATAGTGAATTTGATATAGCACCTTTCACATCAGGACATCTCAAATCATTTCATAATATATTGCTTTAAAGTGTAGTGACTATATTTTGTAGACAAAAGTGGTAGCCAATTTGAACACGGCAATGTCCCACAAGAAGTGATGAAGTGAATGAACACTTTTATTAGTGAGATTGTTGGCCAGGACAACGGGAGAAAATATTTTCTTTTTGAATAGTGCCATTGCGATCTTTAACATCTCATTTGAAAAGCACCTTGATGTTGTGATGAGGGGAAGGTAGAGTGAATGTTCTGGAAGGATAAGATCAGATGGGCTGAGGAGCCTTTTTCAGCCAAGCCAATATTGTGATCATATACTCACAGCCTATATAAACATGAGCAAACATTCCCACTTTAAGTGATCAAGACCTTTTTAAGGTCAAGGGAAAAAATAATGTGTTGAAGTAACACTTCTAAAAGCATGTAGTGAAGAGGCACTCAGGGAAATAACAACAGATGGGATCCCTCCCACCTTTAAATCAAGTGAATGAGTTCCTGTTAAGCTACAAATTAATGTTTTGCCTGTAAATATCCATCTTGCTCCAGCATATCAAACCACAAATTATGAAACACAAGACCTGACCCTGACACAAAGAGGTACCAGCATCTCAATCTGTTTTTGGACTAAACTTCGTTGGGCATATTGATAAACCTCTCAGTTATCAAATTCCGGAAATTAATTTCAGTAGGATTAATGTACAAAGGTGTCCGAGCCCATAACTGCTCTGCCCATCTTCTTCACAGGAAATATATATGTTCCAATGCTAGTTGTTTAATCGATGATTTCTGCAAAGGAATTGCTGAATATTAGGCTCCTTCTGAAAACGTTGAACGGAACAAATACAAGAGTGAAATGTTTCATATTCTTGATAATTACTCTTGAGATCAGTTGATACTTAACGATGGTCACACACGGTGTCAATTGAGTGCTTAACTTTAATTATTTTTATTGCTTAAGGTGCTATCTTACAATCAATGTCACACTGTTTGCTTGGCAGCTATAATGTGGCAGGGATGGCGATGGTGGGGATGGGGGTGTGGGGGGGGAAATCACACACATGATTAGTCTTTATTTACTTACAGGTCAACAATCTGGTAATTATCACATGCCATTTCACAATTCTGTGTATTGATCATTGATCATTTCATATTGATCCGTAACACCAGGGTGCACAGCCCACTGATTAGCTGTGCATGAAAGAAATCTGTGAGACTCCATTCAGGACAAAGGAAGATTTCCATATGTACGTGGCATACATATATGGAACACTAAGCTGGTTGGATCTTCTTAAGCATGGTGATGGTTTTCCACGTGTTAGACACTTGACTATCCAAAATGAGACCCTAAATTTGTGAGGAATTTTTCATAGTTCCAAGAACAGTGGAAAACTGGCTACCAAATTAAGTCTGAACTTAAGAATTTTCCAAAATGCTGTGCAACATTATATTTTAAGAACGCATTTACATTTTAAGACACTGGATTTAAGACTTGAGATCATGAGACATTTTGGGCCTCAGATTCCATTACAGGAGATCAGGATTCAGGTTTGCACCTGATGAAAGTGGATTTATGAAACTGATTAGATTGGTTCAGTGTCTGCGTCTGATCTCTAAACATTTGTGGCTAATCTCTATCTAGATATTCTTAGCAGTAAAGGGACTGTGGAGTTGAAGTGTTTATTCAATAGCAGTGAAAGGAACATCAGCCACTATTCTGTGGTAAGGAGTGTTAGCTGCAGTTTCACAAAGAGCTGAATGTTACAGGCTAAAATACTTGTTGGTGCTTATTTAAGCCTTTTTCATTGCTCCAGTTTGCTAGAACTCAGAGGCAATCGAATCCCCCTGAGACTTGTACAAAAACTCATGTGAATCTCTCAAAAATTTCAGATGGAATTGAAAAATTCATTGGGACATCTGTCCGCATAAACCCTAGGATTGGCATTCAGTCTGGGTCACCCCAACCTGAACTTCAATGCACTTGGCACAGGGCTAAATGCTTAAGTAGATTTACACTGGCTATCTACCCTTGGAAGAGAGGCTTTTTACTAGCAATTGATTTTCCCACTTCAAGATTCCAAGTACTGTTTAGATTCTGGAAAGATGCAATCAATGAATAACTCCCCCTTCCTCCTAATTTTGCTTCTGATGTTTCACAAAGATTTCAGACCTGACATCCTAAACATCATTTACAGAACTCAAAATGACATCTGTGCATTAAGCTTAATGTAGATTTATTAGGTCATCAGTCTATGAGCACTGAAAGATCTCATCTTTCGAACTTTATGCCTCCTTTCTCTCATTTCTCTCCCCCTTTATATTGTGGGTGAATCTCTCTTAGAAACTGGAATAGGCCATTCAGCCCCTCGAGCCTGTTCCGTCATTCTATAAGATCATGGCTGATCTGCACCTCAAGTCCAATTTCCTCCCTTGCCTCACGTCCCTTAACCTCTCACATGCTCTTCTTGGGAATCCTTGCCCTATTCAACTGCAAGGATTATTATTCACATTATGAAAGGGTGAAAAGGACACAAAAAAAATTGTCGTCTCTCTTCAAGGATATTGATAATCCTATAAACCTTCCACTCACTTCGGGAACATGTCTTAATTTTACTGTAATAACTGTATATTTTGCAGTTAAATACTGTATGATGGGAAGAAGGATGGTACCTCTGAAAATGCAATAGACCCCAGAACTGCATTGGAACATCAGCTTAGACTACTTGAGTTGAAAGTCCTGACATGGGACTTGAACTCATAGCCTTTTGCCTCAGAGGCCAGATTGCTATCAACTGAGTGAGACAATGAAAACAACAACAATTTGCATTTTATAGAGCCCTTCATGCGGGGTAGCGTCCTGGAGCACTTCATGATAGTAAAACAGGTGACGATTGTGGTGTAAATAAAATGTCCTGCCAGTTATCCTTCATGGTCTCCAGTTCCTGGGAATGCAGTGGAGGAGATACTCTTCAGCCCATTTGCTAAGTCCAGTTAGATGAATTTGTGATCGAAATGGGAAGTGGCTGTAGGGAGAGAGGGCTCTGACTTACATTGATCTGATGCTCAGCAACCTGGAGATGGCTTTATAATGGCCTCATCTATTTGCTAAGGCCCTTCATATGACTACCTGGATTAAGCAGTTAGTGTTGCACAAACCTGCTACTTGGTATTCGACGTGGACCTCTGGAGCATCAAAGTGACTGAGACATTACAAGTTGACCCATATAGGTTTCCATCACACTGCTTTCAGGCAAATGTCTGTTGAGCTTTTTATCCTCAGGGGAAACTCTGAGGATTGGGATAACAGCTGCTGGGAGGCATTACCTGGAGCTCAGGTTCATGAACACACACTCATATGTTCAGGGCTTGGTATCTATCTTGATTGATTTGCAGAGAGGTAAGCAGGTGTTGCTGAAGCTTCCAACTGGTGGAATTATTGTTCATTGAGTACAGATGTGTGTCTGAGCTGTGGGCAGGAGGATAGGCAAAGCTCTTACGCATGTCTTGATGAGTTGTGCTGCTCACCAAAAGGCTCTGATACCCATTGTCCACCTAGGGATGGCTCACACCTGTACTTGTTGGATGTCTAGCTTCCTCTTAAATGTATGTATAATATCTGATTCAACCAATGCTTCAAGCAGCAAGTTCCACAATCTCATGTTTGAAGTAGTTCCTTCTAAATTCTCTTTTAGATCCCCTAATTGCTGTTGTATTTGTACCTCATGGTTATAGACAACCAACCAGTGGAAACAGATGATTTTTGTTAACCTTACCAAATCCTTTTATAATTTTAAACACTTCTATTAGGTCCCCCTTAAACTCTCTTCTCTTGTGAAAAAGGCCTAACCTATCCAGTCTATCCTGATATCAGTAACTTGCCAGCCTGGTACCATCCTCATAAATCTACATTGCACTCCTTTCATCTCTGTTATAGGGAACCAAATTGAGCACAATATTCAAAATGTCCCAAATGTCTTAAAATCTATAAATTCAACATTACCTCCTCGGTTTTATACTCTATCCCTCTGGATATAAAGCTCAAGATCCCACTGGGCTTTTTTAAAAAAAATATAGCCTAGTCTATCTGTGTAGCTAATTTTAGAGATTTGTGGATTTGAATGCCTAGATATCTTTGCTTCTCTACTCCTCTTAGTTCCCTACATCTGGACTATACACTGCTTCTTTATTTTTTCTGCCGAAGTGAATTACTTCGCATTTTCCTACATTAAACTTCATTTGCCACCCACATTAAACTTCATTTGCCAACTAGTGACTATCCTCCTTGGGGTGTTGGTAAGCAGGATCCCCTTGGGATGGAGCTGGCTCCAAGCTGCCATGCCTGGGAATGAATATCCTAGTTGGATACACAACAGGAAGCTCGCCAGATAGTGTTCTCAATGGCAAGCTATATGGATTTAGTTGGATAAACTCAAGCAGTACCCCAATGCAGGAGCCCGAGCATTGACTTTCATTAATCTGTGCCTAATACTTTATGGAATTAGGTAAGCAGAGGGTGTCCTCTGGGCTACATATGTAGAATTCTCAGTCTGGTTTGGATACCCAAACTGAAGGGTTTCTCCATATGTCAGACACCTGGCTTACTTTCAAGGTGAATGTTTGACATTTTCTGTCTAAAAGGGAAAAACTGAGATTTTTAGATAGAGTGCATCAACTGTGAACACTTTTAAATAATGCAAACTGTGCTTTAAATAGGAACCTTAGTATGGGGTACGAACAGGGAAAAGTGTGTACTTAACATTAATGTTGTCCTTCAGTGAGACTGTAAGAAGAACAAGAAATGTTATTTGCCATTTAGTGATGGGGAAAGTAGAGGACTGATAAGTGCTTATCATAAAATCGGGTTTTAGTCATGGGGAAAGTACAAGGTATGTATTTACCACTGCATCAGTGCTGGTGTATGGAGGTAAGTAGAAGTAACAGTGCCTGCTGATCTCAACTTCGCTCCTTAAATATAGGGCTAATTGTAAAGGTGAAACTGATTTCTCTTTCCCCAAATACATCAGCCTCCAAAAGGCTCACTGTCCACTTTAGAGTTGCTGCTGTGAATGCCACAGAATCACTGAAAGCAATTGGATAGAAATGCAGCACTATTAATGAGATAATAAATATTACGCGCACACATACAGTCTAAGGGCACTAATGCACTCAAAGTGCACGTCTATCATCAGATTTATTCCTCAGTATCCATTTTAGAACTTGGCATCTCGTGGTTAAAAAAAATCACTGCTGCATTAAAACCCATGACAGCCACAAAGCGTATCATTCATTATTGCTTTCTTTCTCTCTTATAAACTACTTTAATAAAATCATTGGGCTAATTGTAAAGAAAGACGTACATTAATATTTAATTGCTCAAGATGAGATGCTATGCCCCTTCTGCTATTAGCAAATTCATTGTTTTCCCATAAAGTCAGTTAGCAAATGCTGTGGTGCCAGATTATGGCAATTAACCCTGAACCGATTAGCATTAGATGATGGAGTGAAAGCACATAGGTAGCTTTTCACATCTGTAAAAAGTTGCTACAGTGAAACCTTAGCTGTATTATTTTCGGGAGTGATGGGAAACAGAAGAGAGGATCTTCTTCACTCACCCTTTGTCCTCAGTGGATTTCCATCAGTGAGTCACGTGGAGATCAGAGTGGTCTCCACTTGTCATTGCGTGGCTGGTGTGCTGTGTCATGCTTGATGGTCACTAGTACACTCAACAATGAAAGGTGATTCTTACCATTATGTTCTTTATCAGTCTGCTGCCTTTTCACCGTACTGGGGCCAAGTACACGATCAGTTGGAACATTCAAAAACATTTCAATTTTTTGTTGTACAAAATAATCATCAAGCATGCCTGTTTCATTATCTACAGTGTCTACCTCTTTTGTGTGACTTGGTCATTTTTTGACAACACAATCATTCGTTGTTCAACAGCAACAACTTGCACTTGTATGTGGATTGAAATTCCACTTGGGTCTGGTTTTATAATAATCTTTGCATTTGATATAGTGCCCTATCACATCATTGAGACACATCGTTGAGACACCTACAGAATATACTGTAAAGTGAAGACTATATTTTTTGAGTGAAACGTGGCAGCCAATTGCGCACAGCAGTGTCCCACAAACAGTCGTGGATTGAATGACCAAATTATTATTACTTTTCTTTAGTTTTAGTTTTTTTGAAGGGATTATTACCACAAGAAAAGCGATTTGCCAATCAACTATCGACTGGGTTCCTACTTACTGCTAGGTAAATAGTGGCATGTAAAGAAACTTGCCTAAGAACTTGCCCTGCTCGGGAATCGAAATTGCGAGGAGTTCTCTAACCACTATGCTATAGGACTCCATTTTACTCTTTTATTAGCATTTTAGAGCATTCAGAATTGGCTGTTTTTTAATTACAGTTTTCAAGTTATCTTAAGCACTGCAAAAAAAGGTTTTAAAAATTAAATTCAACAATACGGAAATTTCTGACAATTCTAAGGAACTTCTCCCATAATTCTTCTTAGTACCACAGTACTGTCCTTCGGATGAGGTGTTAAAACAAGGTCTCATTTGCCTGTTCAGGTGGAAGTTAAAGATCCCATGGCACTATTTAAAAAGAGAAGGGAGTTTCTTCAGGTGTTCTGGCCAATAATCCCCCAAATAAAATTGGTTACTCACTCCATGGCTGTTACTGGGATATTGCTGTGTACAAACTGGCTGTCACATCTCACCCACAAAATAGAGTCAAACAATGTTACAGTATATCCCTTTGGCTAATAGGATGTTGCAGCTGTTGTGTAACGGGATTTGAAGTAAAGTGAGTGTAGCAGTCAATCAGTTGAGTGAGCAGGAGTTGGATCCAGTGCTGGGCACACAAGCAGACAGAGACACACGAGCATTCTGCAGGCTTCAGTAAAGCGTGGTCAGGATGTACGAGGAGAACGCAGCTCAGTTCAGCACCCCCCAAGAATATTTTCACCCGCTGCCTATGCTTCCAACAGTGACTGAGAAAAATGAGCTGGTGCCAGAGTAATTTAATCTGAGGCAATAGAACACGTGGAATCTGATTGTGGCCACCAGGATCACAAAGGTGAATTTATGTATCCATGGGGGTGTTGCAAATAAAACATAAAGCAGACAGGCTTCCACAGAGACACAGTTTTAATTCAATCATGTTGATGTTACAGGAACAGCAGGAAGTGCATTTATATTATTGCACACAATGTTTTAATCAGTTATGTTATTATAAGTGAATGGTGAGATGAGGTGACTTCAGTTTCCCTCTTTTCCATTCACTAATATTGGATCAAGTTTCTTCTAAAGATATTAAAGGGGGCCACATCCGCTCTGGTTGCCTCATTTTAAAGCATTAAAGCTGCTGCTTGATTTGCCAACATATGCATCTCTTCTGAGAGCCATAATTTCTTCTCGAGTGTAGTATATACAATATTGTAAATTCCTTTCTTATCCGATCTGCTACATTTCCCATCAGGCTGACATCTGTGGGTGAAAAATGCAATATGTGATAAAATAAAGAAAATCCTTCATACCAGGAGAACATCTCAACGAGCTTCATTGTAAAGTGGACTAACTGTGTGTTCTGTAGGCGAACGCGGGAGCCAATATACACACAGCAATGTCCCACAAACAGCCATGAAATGCTTACGGTCAACTCCCCCCCTCCCTCCCTGGCTTGTTGTCAGACTCCGCCACTGTGAAGCGCTCCAGGATGCTACCCAGTGTGAAGGCACCATATAAATGCAAGTTGTTGTTGAAGTGAGTGAGGGATTGTTGGCCAGCACCCTGGGAGAAACTCCCTTCTTTTTTTTTCAAGGAGTAGCATAGAATCTTTAATGTCCACCTGAACAGACAGACGGGACCTCCGCTTAATATCTCATCCGAAGGGATGTGACAATTATTGCAAGATGGGAAATTCTACTCCTCTTGGTGCCCCGAGTTGATAATTACTGCAAATGAACACAACCACTTGATTTTCTTGAAATATCTTTTCCCAAAACAGGTCAATGCAGCATTTCTAGGTTCTTTAATTATCAGCACCAGGTAGATGAGGTCCATTTTAAGGCAATGCACATTCAGAGCTCAGACAATCAAATACTGCTCACAAACCTTTTCGTCAATCTAATTCAAGTGGTTTATACAGATGGAGTATCTTAGTTTAAGAAGGGGCGGGGGCAAATTATTTCCGAGAAACTTGATGAATTTTATTTTAGTCAGTACCGTTCTTTTCACTCTAATGACCAGAAGAGAATGTTTATCCCCTGAAGGCAAAAAAGAACTGTGATGAAGTTTGTAGATATTTATTAATTAGTTTGAGAAATTGTACAAAGACCAGAACAACAACTCAACCTGTCTTGTGTGTCAGCCTGGCTCAGTTGGTAGCAACTATCTCTGGAACACTCTTGCCATGCTTCCTGCCATCAGAACACTTCTTAAAAAGCATATCTCTTTGATGTGTTTTTGCTCAACATCGTTAATTCTCCCTGCTCGGTGCTTCCTATCATATCTATTAAACACTTTGAAATGTACATACTTGGGGAGGTTATTCTTAAATCATGCAGATCGGAGTCCCATAACACAGTGGTTAGCAAGCAAGCGAGAAGTCCCGGGATCGATTCCCGGCAAAACCTTAGACAAGTTTCCTTACTCCACACGAATCTGCTTACCTAGCAGTAAGTAGGAATCTGGTTGTTAGTCGAGTGGCAGATCGCTTTCCTGGGGTAACAATCTCTCAGAAATAAATAAATTTGGTCACTCAATCCACGACTATTTGTGGGACACTGCTATGCGAATTGGCTACTATGTTTCATCCACAAAATACAAAGTCAATTCACTTTACAGAATATACTGTGAAGCACTTAGAGACATCTCAACAACATGATAAGGCGCTATATCAAATGCAAGGATTATTATTATATTATTATTATTATACTTAATTCACTAACAGATTAAAAGGCAAAAAGGCAAATTGGAAAATCACTGGGTCAGGGTGACTTTTGGCAGGCTTGCCATGCCTCCATCCTTCATGGTTTTTTGCTGTGATATTGTAATTGTTCAGACCTGATCAGGCATCTGATCCTGGAATGATGAATGCCTGACTCAGTCAGCTTATTTCTGCTTTGTCAATTGTACTCCACTTGAATGTTTGGCTCTTAATGGGGCTTTTTTTAAAAAATATTTGTGAACTTCTGATTATATTTGTGTTGTTTGAATTAAAAGTGGATTTTTTTCAGGATGTGTTTTGAACTCCAACAAAACTACTTCAAAAATCCATTTGTTAGGCTTTTGCCAAGATGTGATGAATTGGTGAACAAGGCATGTAAGTGAGAAGTTGTCCCAGACCACTGGCAGGATTGCAAATGATAAACATGCCCACAATAGACAAATAATGTATATAGGAGATCAAAATGGGAAGCACATGTACTCCATGGATGGGATAGAATTTGCCAAAGGAGGAAGCTGAATCAGACTGAGGGGTTTTAATTGAATCATTGCTCACTATATCGATTAAGATAGAAACAGGATGTTGGGCTACAGTCACATATCAGTTCAGCAGACACGAAGGTCACAAGATCACAAGGTTTTGGATGAAGAAAGCCCTTTAGCCTATCTGCTCTCATCCCTCTAGAATACCCACCTTATCATTCTCGACCGTGTCAAGCTTCTTTTCAAATGAGTCCAGAGTCCTGGCTTCAACCACCCTTCCTGGTAACCTTAAAAATAATAATAATAATTGGGTCATTCAATCCACGACTGTTTGTGGAACACTGCTGTGCGCAATCGGTTTAGTGAAATACAAGCAGATCATTAAAACATAGCAACAGGCCAGGAGTCAGCACAGCAGGTCACATGCCAAGCCAGAGTCACACTCGACAAAACATATAGGTAGGGCAGGCTTCACTCTGCATAGAGAGAAACAAACCTCAGACAACCAAAATCAGCAGAAAGTCAAGCTGCAGTCTACCTACGTACTAGAGTTCAAAGTCATTGGATCTGATAGTCATACGTGTGCTTTCTCTACCTGTTCAGAGAGACAGAGAGAAAGAATCTGAGCAAAAAAAAAATGAGCTAGTAGTTGTGTGTATTTTGACTGCACTTTTGATGATCTTTTCCCCTCAACCCCCTCGGCTACCACTGCCAGTTCGGGTGCCAAGCCAGCACTTCAAATGCCTTGGGATGTCCTCCTGATGCAAAAGGTGCTGTACATTTGTGTGGCTTGACGCCAAACTGGAAAGGGAGGGGAGGTGACTGAAGGCACGGTTGAAGATGAAAGTCTTCAGGTGTGATTTGAAGGGGGAAGATGGAGGGATTGAGATAAGGAGTGCAGATGATTTTATAATGCTTTATCAAATTAAGACTTCTCAAAGCACTTCACAAGGTTATTGCCAAGTGTAGTGACTATGTTTGTAGGCAAAAGTGGCAGCCAATTTGCACCAGCAGGGTCCCACAAATAGCCATTAGGTGAATGAACAATTAACCTGGGGCATGGTTGGCTGGGACACTGGGAGAAACTTTGAAATTATGTAGTTATAAAATGACTTCCATCACCTAGAATAGTCTTTATGGCATAATATGTGTGGTGATTATTAACGCTTGTGTTAAGTAGCACAAGGAACAGGTTAACACACATTGCAAATATTATCCCTATATCTTTAGACTTTAGAGCTTTGAACCACTACCCAAATGGACAAATTCTAATTGGATCTAGATTTATGTGGCATTTCAGAGCCTTCAGAATTTGATAAATTCTTAAATACAGTCTAACTTGTTTTGCAAAGAACTACAGAAAGCAGACGTCAATGTTATGACTGAATTCAACAACTTACAAATCCCGACGTCTCTAAAATGCTAAGCTAATAGAGTAACATTTGGTGGAATTTCTTCCCACTAGTGTTACCCCGTAAGATTATTTGGTCTTAAATTCTGTTTTAATTTGGAAACTGTTTTCTGCAGTTCCAAAAAACAAGTTTCCAAATTAAGACTGAATTTAAGAATTTTCATAATTTAACACAATCTTACATTTTAAGATAAATGGTTTTACATACTGAACTTTGTTGTTCTGGAGTTACATTTAAATTTCCTATTTTCTCTGATATATCTGCATAATAGCTCGGTGCTGCAAATGGCTTCAATAACATTCTTGTTCAGACATTTTGAAGTACTCTTCGTTTCTTTTCAAACAATAGTTCCTTGACGCATTTTGCAGTGTTTTGTTTCTGATCTATCTAGGTTGTTGCAAATGCACACATCAATTATCCAAACAAATCAATACATATATATGAATTCTGGCATACATGCAGACAAGGACACACAGGTACATATACATCAAAATAACAGGCACGTGCTGCTGAAGTGGAGAAGCAAACTGCTCGGATATCTTTACATATTCAATACATAAATAAGCAATCAATCAGCAAGGGATTACCATGGCTAGAATTGCGAACCAACAAGAGAGCATAACTTTAATACAAACGGCACTCTCTCCATCTTAATATAGAACAAGGCAAGCTGTCTAAATGTGATTAAAGACTTTGAGCAATCACGCATTCTCTCATAATTAACCACTGCAAGAGTAATGGAAGAGCATCCATCCACTGTAGGAGGGATCAAGCTGCATTCGTGTTTAAGAAATGACTGTTTTGCTAATGAAAGAAAGGCTAATTTGAGTTCACATGCTAAATGCTTTTTTTTTCAACAAGCAGGTAGGAGCTTTTTAGCAATTTTTAGGTATTTTGTTAGAGTGTATTAACCCCACAGCTAAATTTAACTGTACAGATGGAAAATATGAAAATTGAAACTGGAAACAAAGAACCAGTGGCATCAGTACATGGTGTTCAATAAAATCCATATGAACACTTCAGTAATTTTGCACAATTGCTGCAGCTCTTGTCCTCTCCCGCGCCAGGCTCGGTGACCCTATTACCCTCATCCTTCAAGTTCCTCGTCTTCACCTTCAAAGCCCTTCATGGCCTTGCTCCTTCCCACCTCTGTGACCTGTTAATGGCATATCAACCTGCCCACTCCCTTCGCTCAGCAGGCTCCAAACTGCTCCAGTCCTCTGCATGGCCCGCTCCCCCATCGGGCAGTTGGGCCTTCATCCTCTCTGCCCCCACCGTTTGGAATTCCATCCCACAGTCTTTTCGCCTTGCTCACCCGCTTGCCTCCTTCAAAGCACATCTCAAGACCCTCCTCTTCAACCATGTCTTCAACTACCCTCCTACACCACTCTCCCTGCCCTCCATGCCTCCTGATCCCAACCCCCTGCTAGGGTCCAAATCCCTGACACTCCAATGCCTTGGTACATCCTCCCAATGTGAAAAGTGCTATGCAAATGTGATATGTTGTTGTTGTAGAGCTTATTCAATATGAATAACTCTTTTCCCTTATCGAAATAGCTAGTCAACTTGTAACCAATTCTGCAAAATTATGTAAGTGTTTGTATGGATTTTGTTGAACAACCAGGCAATTCATGCACTGATGCCAATTTTTTTTGTTTCCAGCTACATTGTTCATACTTTCCACCTGTTACAATTAAATTTAGCTGTAGGGTTACTACAGGTGTCCAAAGCCATTCTCTGGAGAGATGGTGATTGGACTTTTGAAAGAAGGTACAGAAGGTCAAAAAGGTGTCCTACACCAATTGACATGTTTGATTTATAGGATTTGTGGACAACCTTGGTGGCCATTATTTAATCTGAGCAAATTTCTTTCTCTCACATATCGATGCTGCCCCTCTTTTAAGAAATGTCAAACAAATGAATGTAAAGGGCCTTGGGTATAACAAGACATGATTATTTTATGAAAGACTTTGATTTCTTTTAGCTGGCGGCAATGCTAATATTAACTTGATATTTATACCATTTGAACAGTTACAAACATGACACAAATTGTAACTCCTGTCTATTCAAACATTGTTAAGGTACAATATTAGCATACACAAAGTAAGCTACTTTTCTGTGTGGCTACATGATGCAGGAAACAGACATCCTCGATTTTGCTGGAAAGTGAAGCAGCCAAACCCAGAGTGACCTTTCAGCATTGACTTTTACTTTGCTTTGAAGTGTTAGCCTGTCCCCATCATTGAAGTACGTAACCTGGATGTAGATTTGATGAACAGCGCTTGTTTTCATTTAAGAGTTCCATTAAAATGTGACATTTTTCACACAGTAAAAGAAAAGACACTCAAGGATCAAAAATACTTACCAAGCTAGGCATTAACTGGCAACCTTTCCATTGAGGGCTTTAAAGAGGTTTGACTTAAGAATGCACTAAGGATGAGGAGAGCAGGGATTTTTCCCACTCAGCTCCTGTTAACCCTGCATTTCAAAGATCCAACAGGTAGGATGGTTTGAGTTGAACAAGCAGCGAGAAAGCTTGCCAGACTATGCTCTCAATGGCAAGATACACGGTGTTAGCTGGTTAGATTCCAGCAGTAGCCCAGCATACACCTTGGGGTCCCCAAGGCTTGGATCTTACCAACCTGCACCTAAAACTATCCAGATTTAGCTAAGCAGGGTAGAAACCCCCGGGAAAGGATGCATATTCCATTACAGACAAAGGGAAATTTCCATGTATAGATGATATACTTATGTCACCCGCTTGGTGACATAATTTGCAAACATGAGGTCAACTTCCACATGTATGCGGATGACACCCAACTGTATCTCTTTGCCTCCACCCTCAATTCCAGGATCACTGATGTCCTGACAGACTCTCTGTCAGACATCAAGTTCTAGATGAGAGCTAACTTTCTACAGTTGAATGTCAACAAGTCTGAGGCTCTTCTGATTGGCTCGCGCCAGCGCCTCCGCACCTCAGGCACTGGCAGCATCAGCATCCATGGATGAATTCTCCATCTCACCAAGCTAGTTTGGAACCTGGGTGTCTTCTTTGACCCTCAACTGTCCTTTCTTCCTCACATCCGTGCAAAGATCCGCTCTGCCTTCCCCCACCTCTGCAATATTGCCCGACTTCGCCACTGCCACCCCTCAGGCTGCTGAAACACTCATATTTCATTAAATTTGGACAGTGGCTCAACTGTGCCAACTCCCTACTTGTCGGCCTTCCCAACTCTTCCCTCCACAAGCTGCAGATCATCCAGAACTCTGCAGCTCATGTCCTCTCCCACACGGGACTCTGTGACCCCATCACATCCACCCTCGCGCGACTCCACTGGCTCCCCATCCCTCAGAGGATCGAGTTCAAAATACTTATTCTCAACTTCAAGGTGCTCCACGGCCTTGCCCCCCCCCATGTCTACGACCTCCTAACCTCTTATCAACCGGTCTGATGATAAGAGAGTCATTTAAGTGATGTGGAGGAAAAGTCTGAAGTCATTTGTCTTTTCTGTAAGTGAAGATGTCTCAACCTCAGGCGAGACAGAATAGGTCTTGGTCTCTTTGTCCTCTCATCTGACGGTGAATTTCTATATCTCAAGCTTATAAGTTTCACTCAACTGCATTCAATTGTCACCCCAGTCTTTCTTTCCTTGAAGAAGCGATGAAGAGTTTTTACTGTTCCATTGCATGGAATGCTTGTAGGGAGAAGAGGGGATATTAGCAAACAAAACTAAGTTTTCTTTAATATTTAATCTCTCAGAAAGTCACTTTCCCCAATTCTGATTTGTGTTGATGCTACCCGAGCGAAGGGAACTATATAAATGCAAGTTGTTGCTGTGTTCAGAAATTTTCAGTTCAGGGTATGACTATGATCCTTTCCTCCACAACACATAAATACTCAGTTATGATCCATGGCAGCAAAATGTTTTTGATGTTTTGTAAATTGCCTTCCACTTATTTGTAGAGGGTTGTTCTGTTCCCTCCGTCTGCTGCTCATGGTATTAGTGAAGCACTTCTGTCCACTAGGTTATAAAAACATAAAAGAGATTCAGATGAAGAAGGCCTTTCATTCTATATGGTCCTATTTATTCCCGAGTGCCAACCCTACCACCTTACAGAGTCAAAACAATTTCATAAATGAGTTCAGAATACTATTTTGTCACATTTTGTGTTCGCCCAAGAAAAATTCGATAATTATAAGAAATACTGCAATTACACTCATTTGTGAAGTTTGCCAAAGTGATTCCTCAAATCGAAGAATTGTAATGCATCTAAAACAGTTATAAAGAAAGCTATTTCTCCCGCAGCTGTCAGGACTGATTGTTCAGTCACTACTCTAACCACTTTGTGCACAGTGATGTAGCTTCATTCCTGCTCACACGCACATATTTTGTTTTTCCAAAACAATGTTCTGTCTATTGCACACAAATCGTTGTTTCACAAACACAATCTCTCTCCCTCTTGCACTTCTATGATGCTGTTAGATGTGCAATTTCAGTCCGAGCAGCCCATGTACTCCAGGTGACTGAAATAAAACAATGAAGTTCCAATGGCTTTTTTAAAAACTATTTTTCACCTTTTCCTTTCAGGAATATGACGATAGAAAGGGGATAGATGCTGTGTTGGATATTGAATGGAATTCAGTCGGATAGTGCATGTGTTTTCTCCTCTTTCATTATTCTTTTCCATTGGAGGGCATTGACTGAGAAACAAATGACAGGTTGGAACAGTGACATTTAGAAGGGTTCTTGACATACAAAGGAGAGCACTTCCACTCAAAGCCTATACTCATGTGCTTTGGAACTGGCAACCTTTACGTTGACAGCAATGTCCTGAAATTCAACTTTCCACAATGCAGCATAGTCAGTGTGTCATGACTGACAACCTCCCGCTCAGTAATAATTTGTTCATGGCGCTGGCATGTCACTGTGTCTGAGTAGTCCAGCTTTTCTACCAAGATTCACATGCTATATTTGCCACCAATGGACATTGCCTATTTACACAAAGATTGATCTCACTTAGAATAGCTCAAAGTTTAATAGCTGGTTTCCCAGCGGGTAAATGCTGGGAAAAGCAATGGCTATTATTATTATTATTATTATTATTAAAGCAATGGCTTTAGCAGATCAGCTGCAGAAGTGGGATGTTGTAAGCATAGACTAATTTTTATTGATACTTAAAAAAAAAGTACCTTCCTGATATCAAACCTCAAGACGTATAAAATAATAGTTGAGTGGGAGAAGTGTAAGGCTGTAATTTAATCAAAGAGTTTAGGTAACCGATTTACAGATTATGAGTGTCAAATAAAACTAATATAAAGGCTACAGCTGTCAGCTCCTGGCCACACATGTGCCACTTTTTTTTAACGACTGAATATTTTACCCTTTGAGCTTAGTTATGAAGTTTAAGTGTATAGTGAAGGAGAAGGGTGTTACAATTCATTATGCTGCTTTACCCAAATGATCAGAATATCAGGTGACATACTGGGTGCCATTCAATGCTGTCTCACAACACTTCAGTTCAGTTGGTACATTGCATACAGAGAGAACAGATGTTCGGGATTATTACCCATATAGGAGTTCTATTACACTTTATTTGTATTGCACAGTGGCATTTGCTTCCTATTTTATAGTACTAATCCAATTAAGCCTGTTTGTCCACATCTCACCCCTTGCTGCTTTGTGACTGTGCATGAGATTGTGTGACTCATTACGAAGGATGGTGACTCACAGGATAACACTGTGGAATTATCGTGTGGTGTTTGTCATCGGAAGAGATCATCGGGGGAGATTGAAAGCACAGTCGAAGAGGAGGTGTTGAGGTGGGTTTTGAAGGTGGCGAGGGAGGGGGTGAGATGTAGGATGCAGTTCCAGAGGGTGGGTGCAGAATGGTGAAAGGCTCGCCTGTTGATAGTGTGGCAAGCAAGGCGGGGGATGTGAAGCAGCACGGAGCCCGCTGAGCAGAGGGAGCGAACATGGTGGTAGGGGGTTAGGCGGTTGGAGAGGTAGGGGGGAGCAAGACCGTGGAGAACTTTGAAGGTGAGGACCAGGAACTTGAACTGTATCCTCTGTGTGATGGGAAGCCAGTGGAGTTGGGCAAGGATGGGGGTGATAGGGTCGCGGAGCCTAGTGCGGGAGAGGACAGGGGCTGCAGTGTTCTGGATGATCTGCAGCCTGTGGAGGGAGGAGTTGGGGAGGTAGAGGAGAAGCCGTTTGAGGTGCAGGCGGTGTGAGAGGTATGATTTTAACCAGTCAAGGACAGCGCCTTGGAGGTTGAGGTGAGATGAGAGGTGGTGGATGAGGATAGAGTGGTTGACAATGTTGAAAGCAGCAGAGAGGTCAAGGAGGACGAGGAGGCAGAGGAGCCCTGGTCGCAGATGGACAGAATGTCATTTGTCACTTTGACCAGGGCTGTTTCTGTGCTGCGGGCGGCACGCAAGCCCAATTGGAGGGGTTCGAGAAGGGAGTGGCGGGAGAGGAAGGAGCAAAGCTGAGAAGCAACAACTCATTCCAGGACCTTGGAGAGGAAGGGGAGGTTGGAGATGGGGGGGTAGTTAGGGAGTAGAGAAGGATCCAGGGAGGGTTTTTTAAGGATAGGAGTGATGACAGAGTTTTTTAAAGGGTGGGAACAGTACCAGAGGACATGGAGAGGTTAACGGTGTCAGTGAGTAGAGGAGCAAGGAGGTGGAGCTGGGAAGTAAGGAGGGGTGGTAGGGATGGGGTCGAGGGAGCAGGTGGTGGGTTTCATACGGGTTATGGTGGTGATGAGAGAGGAGGGGGAGACGGGTTCAAAGGTGTGGAGGGGTGGGTGGGTAGGGGTTGGGGTGGGAAGAGAAGATGCAGAGGCAACTGAGTGGATTCCCTTGACTTTGGATTCGAGGAAGTCCAACATCGCCTTGCAGTTGGCATTTGAGGTGAGGATGGGTGAGGTGTGAGAGGGTGGGTGGAGGAGTCGGTTCGTGATGGAGAAGAAGAGCCTGGTGTTGCCCTTAGTTTCCAAGATTGCCTTGGATTAGAACGACGTATTAACGGAGACGAGGGCGGAGCGGTAGGATTCGACATGGTCCAGACAAATCTGCGGGTGTAGATTGGCAAGAGCAAAATTTGGGAACCCCAGTGTATACTGGGGATACAGCTGAAGTTCAATCAGTTATGACTGCACAGTTTACCATTTAGAGCACTGTCTGTCAAGCTTCCTGATGCTTGTCCAGCTCGAACCACTCAATCCATTAAGGCTTTGGCGTGCAGGGGTAACAGGAGCTAAGTGGAAGAATCCATGCCCTAAGCCTACCTGTCCATGTCCTGCTGATGAGACAGCCTGGATGGTCTCTCATCAGCAGTGGACTGGAGTACTGCTGACCTGCCTCTCTTAGGAACTGGACGACTGAGTTCACCACAGAGGGTTGGTTTGATTCCAGCTTTGGAGCCAGTTTAGCTCCAAAGAGGCACTGCTAACCTCCATCCCAAGGAAGATCTCAGGGACATGAGATCTTTCATGTCCATCTGAAAGGGCAGACTGGACTTTAATTTAATGTTCATCTGAAGGATAGCACCTCTCACAATATAGCTCCCACATACTGTACAATGGAGTATTAATCTAGTCTATGAGCTCAAAGCCCCAACATGGGGACTTGAATCTGCACCCTTTTGACCCAGAGAATGCTAGAAAGTGCTATTAACTGAGCCAGGCTGACACTCGGCAAATATATTAGATACATGTGGAACCACAACCAGAATTAATATGATTATATCTTTCTAAAGCCCAAAGCAGAATGTTCTTTTTGATTATTCACTTTCAATTTTAGACAAATTGATGTGTTCTTGAAAATGAAGGGGTGTCTGTGTTACTAAGAATGAAATTGTGCATCTTGGTGTTTTTGAAGTGTGACAGTGATCTGAATCTATGAAACAGAGACAGGAAAACACATAGGAACAAGAAAATGCTATTGAGCCTGTTGTATCTGTTCCATCACCTTATTCCATTGTGGGAGATCTTTTAATCCCATTTTCCTATTTGCTGTTGTAAGTCTCTCCTACAAAAACAGTCACTACACTTTATAATATATCACATGAAGTGCTTTGAGACATCTATCTGATCAAATGGAAGGATTATCATTTATTATTGTTATAAGCCTCATGCTATTGGGGTGAAAATTGTAAAACATGATGTGTTAATTACTTACGCAAACACTAGATAAGGAAATGTTATTATTGACGGATTAGAAATTAAAAATCCAAAGTCATTTTTTTATCTCTGCTCATTCTATTCAGTACTGCTAACTTGAATAAATTTAGATGTAAATTCCTACACAGTGAACAATCTTTTGGCCGAGGCTATGAATTTTACCATAATTATAGCAGAAATTACAAACAGTCACGCTACCTATTATATGTTACATGACTTCTACCCTTTTTACCATCTGTCAAATTACAGCAAGTTAGAAGTCATAATAATATGCAGCAGTCTACATTTTCAAAAAAAATTAACTACAATTAAAGACAGAGCAAAAAAAAGTGCACAAGTAAAAACTCTGACTAATGTTTCACCACCAACGTCTGAGGAATGAGTAACATGTTATGAAAAACAGGTTATTGACCTAATAGGACCTCAGCAAAGAGTTGTGTTTTTCAAGATATTAATTCAATCTCCCATCTCATATTCTACCATAAGCCACGCAAGCTTTTATTGTATGGTTTATGATATTATCTGAATCCCATCGTCCCCCGTCCCCCTCAATCATGTTCCACCCCATTAGGAAACTGTGTATATATCACTTCTGCCATACAAGTGGGGATTGGAGAAATAGTTTGGCCATTATAGTTATTTGCTCTCACCGGGCTACTTTTCAAGATTCCATTTGCCTTGTGTGAGACCCCCACAGCACTGAGGCAATGTACAACCAGCTGCATCTCACACTTCTCAAGTGTATCAGTCCAACAACTGCCAAACATCTGTCATGGTACGTGCACTCAATTTCAACTGTGTTTTTTTAAAAATGAAATGGTTGTATTTTTTCTCTCAATTCCTCAAAAACATAAATTCTTTTGTTATTTTATTACTCCTTTTATCTATGCTTCCTTCACCTTCCTCTCCTCTATCCTAACCACTTTTCCTAGCTCGCACGATCACAAGAGAGGCTTGGATGAAAAAAGGCCTTTGGCCCATTTCATCTCATCTTCCCAAATACTCACTCTTTTATATTCCCATCACAGCATCAAGCTGCTTGTCAAATGATTCCAGCACACTGGTTTCAAACACCATTCCTGGTAACCTGTTCTAGGTACTAATTGAAAAATCAACTTAAATTTTGAGACAATTTACCAGTTTACAAAGTTCTAACACGTTACATAAATAAAGCCAAATTAGACCCAGAACCAGGCCAATTTTGCCATGTCATATTCAAATTGCCTTCTAACTAATTACAAACAAGTTTTTGCAGGCAAACACTGCAGTTATTTTAATTTTTGTTTCAAAGTTGCATAAACAGCCACAGAGGTGAATGAAGTCAATCTGGAGGAATGTTGACCAGGACATCAGGAGAAATGCTCTTCTCCTTTAACATTCACCAGGAAGCACGAAGGTGAGAGTTTGGTTTAACATCTCATTGGAAAGACAGCCCAGATGTTGCAGCATTCCCCCCAGTGCTGTGCCTTGACTATGAGTTCAAGTCTCACAGTGAGCATTAAAACCCACAACCTCTGATCCACAGTCAACAGCACCATCAAATGAGCCAGGCTGCCACTCAAGTGATGGAAATCAGAGTGACAACAATAACCACTTAACTATCTCCAGTGATTCAGTTATTTGGGTTATTTCATATCACAAGCTTTACGATATGTTTCGCCAACAAAATATACAGTTAATTCTGTGACTGTATATTCTGTGAAGCGCTTGGAGAGTCTCGAAGATGTGATAAGGCGCTATATCAAATGCAAGGTTTATTATTATTAACTTAAATTAGCACTCCTGTTTATTGATAAAGAGGCTTCTTCCGAGGCCCTATGTGTTTTTATGTCTATGGCTAGATTTTCGTATCAGTTGCAATATCACCCCTACACACAGGAACATTGATAAAGCAATGGGTCATTGCAAAAATTAACTTTCTATTTCATTTGTGGCTGGTTAGACATCCAATATAATTTCCTTTGAAGCACTGTACTAAAGTCCTGTAGTTTAGTGGTTAGTACACTCGCCTCACAAGCGAAGGGATCTGGGTTTGATTTCCGGGCAGTGCGAAATTGGACAAGTTTCCTTACTTCTTACACCACTGTTTACCTAGCAGTAAGTAGGAACACGGTTGTTAGTCGATTGGTGGATTGCTTTTCCGTGGATAATAATTTCTTTAAAAGCAACTTAAAATAAATAATTTGGTTATTCATTCCCCGACTGTTTGTGGGACACTGCTGTGCGCAATTGGTTGCCGTGCTTCACATACAAAATATACAGTCAATTCACTTTACAGTATATTCTGTGAAGTGCTTTGAGATGTCTCGAAGACGTGATAAGGCGCTATATCAAATGTAAGGATTATTATTCTTATTTGCAGTCAAACACGGTAGACAATTTACGAAATGCAATGAACAGTTGAGTGCCAAATGTAGCTCAAGGATTGTTGCTTAGCCTTAGGACAGTTGGGAGAAACTCCTTTCTCTTTTTAAATATTGCGATGCGATCTTTAATATCTACTTACGAGATCTTAATTTAATATTTCATGCAAAGAATGACACTTGCAGCAATGAAGGATTATTATTATTATTATCTTCAACTCTGCTGTAGTATCAGCCTAGACAATGAGCTCAAAGTCTCCAATGCAAGACTTGAACCCAGAGGCAAGAATGCTTCCGACTGAACCAGTGTAACACCTGAATGTATAAATAATCAGGGTTTAAAATAGAAACTCCCTCCTATTTTATTCTAACTCTCTCCCTTGTTCCTGCTACTTTCACTGGGAGGACAGAAAGTTTCGACCTAGGAGCATCTGCGCAAACTGCATTGAGTCAACTAAAAAAGACTCCCTTCACTCCAGGTTTGTTTACCTCCCACAGAAGAAATATAAAAATTTTAAAATGGATTCTGGCCAATATTCCAATTTTTCCATGTATCTTTAAATTGCTGATAGGGAGGTTCCAGAAGGGAGAACCAATCAATAAGAAATTGACCCAAACTTAATGTCAGCCAACCATTATGTCTTGATTTATTTTCACTTCTCTCTGCTCTTTTCAACCTTAGCTTTGACCCTCTGTCTAGATTTCTCAATATAAAAAAAATCTTCTCTTTATTACTTGATGATACAGCTAGTGGAGGTGACACCAGATAACTGACCTCACGCAAAGATTTTGTTCTGGATAATCTCCAATGTTAGAGGAATGAGCCATGATCAACGACTGAGGTTCTTCATTCTTGAGAGATGTCTCATAGGAGACCTTACAGAGGATGATAAAATGTTAAATGGGATTGAAAATGTAAACACAGAATAATACTTGAGGCAATAGAACAATAGACACAGGTTTAGAGGTACAAAGAACAATTTTCTTGCTTTTGAGTCAGACAGTTGTGAGTTCAAGCCCCACGTTGGGACTTGGAATCACATAGTCTTGGCTGACACTTCAAGGTGGTGCAGAGGGGGGGGTAGGGTTGCATTGCCAGAGGTTCCGTCCTTTGGATGAGATGTTAAACCAAGGTCCTATCTACCTGTTTAGGTAGGACGTAAAACATCTCATGGCACTCTTCAAAAAGAGAAGGGAGTTTCTCCTGGTGTCTTGGCCAACAATCTTCGAAATAAAATTGGTCACTCACTCTATGGCTGTTTGTGGGACATTGCTCTGTGCAAAACTGGCTGCGACATTTCACCCACAAAATGCACAGTCAATCCACTTTATAATATATCCTGTGAAGTGCTTTGAAATGGCTCGATGACATGATAAGATAGTATATCAAATGCAAGGATTGTTATTATTATTATTAATTTCAGGAGGGATACCAGAACATTTTCTTTATACGGAGGATAAAGCAGGTTGCCAGGAAGGGTATTTGAAGTCAGGGCACTGGAGTTTTTTAAAAAACAGCTTATTGCTGTGATGGGAAGAGGGTGAATTGCATATTCTGGATCAAATGAGCCAAGGAGCCTTTTTATCCAAATCAGTCTTGTGATCTTAGATCCCTTCATAATGTATTGTGATCTGCAGTCCTGCCCTTATTGGGAATAGACTCCCCAGCTGTGCACCGCTGACATAGTTTGCATTTTTAGTTTGCTTTTTGCTAAAATTATCAATGTTGCAATGGTAGAGAACTTGCATTGAACAAGCCAATATTGTTCCATAAGTCACGTGCTTATCATGGGGTAAGTTGAAAAGCTATCCCATTCAGTCACTGTTGTGCCAGCAGAAAACTTCTACTGAATGAGATTGGCATCTTAGTGCTGAATTAAGGACAGCTTTCTGTTGAATGCCCTTGCTACTGGGGCTTTTCCTCTCTGCCCAAATTCACTCCGTGATTGTAACATTTCACCAGGCTGACACCTATGCTGACATAACACATTCCGTCCCCTCCCCACCCTTCATGTAAGCAGAGTTCTTTGACTTCCGCTATGAGAAGACAGTGTAGTATATGTACTGTCAAAATTAATGAAGAATGAGACAAAAACAGGGAGACCCAAACCACATACTCGCTGGGGCTAACCAATTAATTCAGGTAAAAAAGTGAAGCTTATTTTAGAAGCTTTATTTTCAGCCTATTTGAACGCTAACTGAAATGAACGCAGTGCAAGATATTCCTTTCTTGCTTATAAAACAAGTCATGTTTCATGTTCCATTCTGGTTGCCCAGGCTTCTCGTGC
This sequence comes from Callorhinchus milii, assembly GCF_018977255.1. NCBI lineage: Eukaryota > Metazoa > Chordata > Chondrichthyes > Chimaeriformes > Callorhinchidae > Callorhinchus > Callorhinchus milii. The sequence continues at coordinate 29,073,251 of NW_024704742.1, read as the reverse complement.
AACCCCACGAATGACCGCCCTCCAGCTCCCGCAGTTGCTTGTGGTGAGGTTAGAGCTATGTGGAAAATGAGACATTTGATTTAATAATTATCACTGATGTTAATTATTGCATCGTCATAATTTCTGCTCTTGACAAAGCTCTGTTTGATGACTGATTGTGCGTGAACATTCCCCTCCCCCCCTGCCCCCCACTTTGTTGAAATGGTTGCACCCAATACCAATACCCAATAACAAGATGACAAGATTGGTTTGGATGAAGAATGCCCTTCTACCCTTATCTGATCCCATCCCTTCAGAATACCCAATTTACCATCCTTCCATCGCAGTATCAAGCTGCTTTTTAAATGAGTCCAATATCCTGGCATCAACCCCCCTTCCTGGTATCTATTAATTGCAGACGTTAATTACGTTCTAGATAAATAAAACATTCCTGGTACCTATCCTGAATTTGTCCCTTGCAACTCTCAACCTATGTCCTCTTGTTCACCTGTTTGGGTGCATCTTAATGTGTTGTGACAACTATTGAGCTGACCTCTTTGGAGATAGTTGAACCTGTTGCTCTGGAGAGCACAGCATTTCAATGTCAGTTCACAGACCCCCATAACTCAACCTCACATTGGATGGCACATTTTTCACAATATTACAACATTGTGCTGGGAGATGAGAGTTCTGGGGAATAAAACAGCACCAAAGATCTTGTCAAATACTCTCTGGGCAGACACAGCATTGCCGTAAGTGCAATGTACAACTAGCTCTCTTTACAGTACCTGACAACAATCCCTAAATCCTATTGCTAAATTTTAATTTGTTTTTCTAAACTCTCTGTTCTTATTGTTTCTTTTAAGACTTAAGGTTTCATGATTCAGTAGCAGATCAAAGATTCTATCATACTCTGGGAATGCCTGCAGTGGGAGCTTCACAGAAGCATAAAGTAGCTCAGATCCACCCAGCAAAGCCGTAGTATGAGAGACGTGGTACTTTGAGATGATAATAATCCGATAAAAGAGTTTCAATGGCATTTGTTAAATCACAGGATTAGATTAAAGTCATGTAACTCCTTCCCATCTATCTATAATGTTCCTTAGGGTCACCTATATGAACCTAAGTTCTATTATTGCTGTGTTCTTTGTATACTGAGTGCATACTGAGGGCATAATGAATGCAGTTGCATGGTTCAGGCACCAAGACGTAAGAGACAAGAAGGAAAAGGATCACATGAATGTATTGCAGCATTTTGTGACAGGCACCAGAAGCCTGAAATTCCATAGTTTTAACCTGTAAATCCATTTTATCTTGAAATCTAAAATTGTGCAGAATTGTGGAATATTAAAAAATTTGGCCAGACTTGTAAGCCGGTTCAATTTAAGAACTGACTGACACCCCGCTCCACTAGCTGCCATTTTGGCCTCTGTACGTCTCTCGTCCCCTCCACTCCACCATCAGTGGCCGTGCTTTCAGCCATTACAGCCTGACCCTATCCAACTCCCTGCTTCTATCCTTCCACGTTGCCTCCTCCTTCTTCATCTTCTGATCACACCTTTAGACCTTCCTCTTCGACAGTGCCTTTATTTCACCTACCCCACTCCCTGGCTTCATCACTGTTAACTGCTCCAAGACGTTAACCTGAGTGAAGGGTGCTATACAAATGCAGATTGTTGTTATTGAAAATCAGGCTTCCAAATTACAAATTGAATGTAGTAATTTTCCACAAATTTGCTTGATTTTAAATGTTAAGACATAGTGATCTTAGAGGTAAGATTGGATGGAATATTGGGCCTCATGTACAATAGAGCAGTAGATGGCTGGAAAGTTGTGACAAACTGCTGAGTTTGTCGAATCAAAATTGTTTTAATCTTCGATTGTGCCAGTAACAATCTTCTAAGTCCGCCAATGAAACCTGGCGGGATATCCAGCAATACATTACAGTTGGTTGAATGACTTTCTACTGTGTCATACATTTCTATAGTTCTATGAAATGGTGGATGCACTGCTGCTTTACTCAGTGCAGCTGAGATGGTGTACAGTCTAGTTGATAAGATATAGTCAAAGCAGCACTGGACCAGTTCATGGTGTTTAAGCCAAACTTCAGTGTTTATACTGGAAACACAACAGTTTCTGTAGTTGCACCTTGACAATCTGATCCAAACAAACCACACAGAATACCAAAAGCATACATTTATACATATTGTAGGAGCTTTCACACACAAAGTAAACTTGCACTGAAGCTCTTTACAGAATGAGACTAATTAGAAATGAAGTGAATGTTGTGTAGGAGAATGCTGCAGCTAATTTGCGCTAGCAACATGCCAGCACTGAAATGCTATTAACATTCCAGCATTGAAACTTCACGCACTGCTTCCATGCTCTCCGAGACGGTGTCATTGCCTGAAGCTCTGTCACTTGTATTCAGATATTCAGACACAGTGTTAACCATCATTTGCTGAATCAGGGTTGTTGGACCATGTATTAAGCTACTGGAGCTCTGCGAAGTACCTGCTAGTTATCTAAATGCAATTTCTCCAAGTCTCTGTGCTCTAGGAAACCACAAGGGTCCATTTTATGAAACATCTGCTGGTCTTATTTTACAGCTGTCTTTCTCTACACCCTGTTGTTGTACCGCTTAATATACAGCAAGATTATGATTAAAATTTAAAATAGACAGTAAAAGGAATTCAAAATTAGCTGATAGAATCAGATCATCCTTTCGTCTGCCGTGTCTTTATGAGATAAAGGCAAATGATGCAAGTTTTGCAATAGCAAGGTTAATGAGAAACAGAATATTAACATATCCAGGCTCTAGGTGGCAGTGTGAACCATAACACCAAGTCTCAGGCACTTTAGCCTGTCCTAGCAGAAGCAAACAACACAGCAGAGAAATAATACTCTGCCACTGATCTACATCACAGCAATGCCTTCTCATTGAATCTGAGTTGTGTATCAGAAATTTTTACTTTGGGCTTCTGTGCTCTACGCTCCGAAATAAATTTCTAAGAGAGTCAGAGTTATAATTCTGCAAAATAGAAATGTTGGTGTAATATTTTTGAGGTTCGATAACCAGGTCCTTACAATTCTCACAAGCAGCGGGTTATTCAATGCTCTAAATTATTTTACTTATTGCCATTGGTGTAAACTCTTTGCGTTTTGTGACCAAAAGTATGATTCGAAAAGAAAGGTCTTGAAGAGGGTGCTAAAGGTGACGAGGGAGGGCATGGGGCAGAGCAAATCTGGGAACGAGTTCCAGAGAGTGTGGAGCAGAATGGCTGAAAGCTTGTCCATTGATGCTGGGACAGGATAGGCAAGGAACATAAAGCAAGCCAGTGTTTGCTGAGCGGTGAAAGCGGCTTGGATGGTAGGTGTGAAGGAGGTCACACAAGTAGGATGGGGTGAGACCTTGGAGGAATCTGAACATGGGGACAAGGATTTTGAATTCAATCCTCTGGGGGATGGGGAGCTAGTGAAGCCAAGCAAGGATGGGGGCGCTAGGTTCACAGAACCTAATGTGAAAGAGCTACAGAATTCTGGATAGTCTGTGGCTTGTAGTAGGTGTGAAAGATGTCGTAGAGGTAGGGTGCGGAGAGACTTCAGAGAAATCTGAACAAGGGAGCTAGGGAGTTGATACCGAGCAGTTGGACTGAGTGGTCTGTTTCCATATCACTCTACATAACTCTTTCTTGCTCTCTGATTTTGCCTGTTACTCTGCTATTGTTTCCTCTAGTGGCTTACCACTCCCCCCTCCACACACACACACACCCATACACCACTACCACTGCTGCAAAACAAGAAAAAATTGCAGAAACTGAGTTTTCATGGAAAGGAATAATGAACACAATTTATCAACAAATATAGGAATGTGATTTTGAAGCAGGAGATCATGATCTCACACATCAGACTCCTACTGGATACTATAAAAGAGTATTTAATATTAATTAGAACAGTAATCCTTGCCATTTGATATAGCACCTTATCACATCATTGAGACATCTCAAGGCACTTCACAGAATATACTGTAAAGTATATTTATATATATATGCTTTTTGTATAATAATTTTATATACCATATATATCTATATACCAAATATATAGCTGGTACCAGTAAACCAAGATCCTCCCAGCTATATAATTGTACAAAAGCGATACGAGAATTAATATCAATGTTCATGAAACACATTGCTTTATCCATTTGACTTTTTCAATTTAGATAGTACTGATACCAAAGTCCTACTGTTATTCAATTAGGCATCATAGTTGCCTGCAGGCCTTTACCTTCTCCCTCTACCTCATTCCCAACTCCTGTTCCCTCAGGATCTTCAGCAGCTCCTAAATGAGGAGCATGCTCACATCCTTGACGTTGTGACCTTCTCTGTGGAACACTCCACTTGTTCTCTTCTTTTTCCTCAGATTGTAAATCACCTTCTTCTGCGATGGAAGCAAAGCCTCTGATAAGTTTAAACTTGGAATGTCCACCGTGACTTTCGGGTGAACATGATCTTGTAATGTCATTGTAAACATTATTTTCTTGACCCAAACCTGCAATTCTTACCTTGGCACTTGTATTCAGGTCATTGTACTTCTTCACAATCTTAATGTAAATCTTTTTGTATGGTGTTGGCAGCACTGACCCAGGCCACAATGTTCTCCCATACGATAAGCCTTTCTCTGGCCCAGCTATGGTGCAAGTGCCCTGAAGAAACTTTCCTTGTCTTCAAGGAACCCTGAACCAGACTTACCTAGACTGTCTTCAAGCATTTGAGTTTCAAGGTGACTGGATCCTCTCCTGTCAAATGTCCTCCTCCTCCAACCATCTTTGTGGTGACATATCCCATTGGGGCCAGTGCTCATATCCACCAGACATGGCCAGGTGGCACGTAACATCTTGCTGTATTTGTTGAAATTGTGCCAAGCCTCGAAGTCAAAGCAACATTTGATTTGCTATGTAAGGCTGTCAGAATTTGAACCTCCCAGAGTTTAACACTAAAATACTGTTACTATTTTGTGCAACTAAAAGTATAGCAGTGTCATTCAACTCCCTTTATGGCAGTTATATGTCTGTAAAAAGAATTTGCATCTTGATATAACGCCTTTTAGGTTTCTTTTGTTCTGTCGACAACTGTTCCTTAACAATTTCTTCTTCTGTTGGTAACGTTGAGATTAATAAATATAAGTGTCCTTCCATTGTAACCTGCAGGCCACACGCTACAGGAAGGTACAATGCAATACAATTTACTCTTTTATTACACCTTTCACATGGGTGGATGTCCCAAAACCCTTAAAAATAAAAGATAAAAGCAGGAATTTGGCTTTTGAGTTACTTTGTCTACAAAATACACCGTCACTATATTTTACAGTAAAATCCTGTGAAGTGCTTTGGGATGTCCTCCTGATGTGAAAGGTACTATATCAAATATTGTTATATTATTATTACTATTGACCTGCTCCATATTATTTAGACCCATAGGGGAGATGTTAACCTGCTGAAAACACACATTTAAAACAGAGGTCTTTTTCTTAAAAAAGTAAACATACACACAACAATTTGCATTTATGCAGCACCTTTCATGTAGGATAGCTCTTGGAGGTTGTACAGTGCAGGGTTGAATGCCGAGCAAAGGAGAAAGGGGAGGTGAAAATAAGCATGGTTAAAGTGTGGGATTTAATGATAGATAAAGAAGCAGAGGGATTGAGGTCGGAAGTTAGGGATGTAGAGACTGATGGTTCTGCAGAGGGGTCTGGTAGCGATGTTTGGTTTGAGCATGTTAAAGAGGGAGGGAGGTGCTAGGACAGTCAAGAGTCAACAACAACATCAAGATTACATTTGCATAGCACCTTTCACGTCGGGAGGATGTCCCACGGTGCTGGATAGTGTACAGCATTTCAAGACTAATCTTCATCTGCTAACTCAGGCCTGCTCCACGTTGCCTGTCTCCATTGCCCCACCATCATTGGAGAGATTTCAGTCACTTTGCTCCTGCTTTCTGGGACTCACACCATATATCTCCACCTCATGTCCTGTTTTCAAAACCTGCCTTAACACTGTATCTTCGGACATCCCTTCCCCATCTCCCACCTGCCCCGGCTCCCACATTGTCTATGTTAAGACTTTGAGGAGTTTTCCTATGGGAAAAGCCCTACGTAAGTGTGAGCTGTTGTTTGTGATCTGGCCTTATGTCCAGCAGTCTTTCAGTACTAGAAATGAAAAAACTTGAGAGATAATTCTTCCAACCTGCCCGCTGGTCATCGATTTAATTCTGGCAGAGGCTCCCACTGTGTTAGTTGTAGGATGATAACAGCTTTACCAGGCGACAGCTGTTCTCATCAGGTAACAATTCCTTTCAAAACAGGCCTGACCCGTGCTGCCCAGAGCCAGATCTAGAGCTCTGTGCGACATGCATTTTACACAAAATGGCATGCTGCCAAAAGAAGCTGTTGAACATGATCCAATACAATGTAGCACACATTGAACATGTCTCATTTTCTCCCTGAGGAGGAGACTGGAAAATTCTAATCTTCTATCTAACCTTGGTTGGTGCAGGGAAGCTGGGAAGAAAGGGTGTGCATGGTGGTGGTGGTGGTGGGGGTGGCGATAGAAGGGTTAATGAAAGAAATTCAGAAAAAAAATGTTTTAGAATAGTTTCTTCTATTATCCATTCTCTATGCAAGCATTCAGATGAGCATGAACAATTCTGCGTGTTTCGGTTGTGCAAAATTTATCTTTTGGGAAAACCGTTTATTACCTATTAATCGCAGACTCCTTCCGCTCAACGTGAGGCGACTCACCCTCATTGTGAATGGGAAGAGAGAAGCTGACCGGTGCCTGGAACCAAGAGGCATTGTTTTTTTGGTCAGCTGGGTATCTGACACACGCGGAAACCTATCACCATGCTTAAGACTATCCAAACGAAACTGACAAACAAAAGGGGGAGAAGGAGGAGATAAAGAATTTTCGACCAACCTCGCTCCTGAATGTGGACTGTAAGATCCTGGCAAAGGTGATCTCTGAGCGGACAAAGACTGACCTCAGGTGGGTAATACACCCAGACCAGACCTGCACGGTTCTGGGCCGAAGGATCTTGGACAGCCTTGCGCTGCTAACGGATACCATCTCCTACATGCAGGACAGAGGGGTGAAGGCCTGTCTGATAAGCACGGTTCTCTTCAACCGTGCCTTCAGCTCCCCTCTCGACTCTCTACCCCCTCCTCGCTCCCTCCCTCCCTCCTCTCACCCTGACCATTTCCCCCCTGCTCGGGTCCCGACCCAACTGTCCAGCGTCGTGGGATGTCCTCCCGACATGAAAAGCGCTCTATAAATGCAATCTTGTTGTTGTTGTTGTTGATCAAGAGAAAGCCTTTGACAGGGTATCTCACAGCTACATGGATGAAGTACTCTCCAAAGTGGGTTTCAAGGAGGGCATACGCAAGTGGATCCAACTACTCTACACAGACATCTGTAGCGCAGTCACAGTCTACGGGTACGAGACTGAGCAATTCCCCATCAGGTTGGGTGTAAGGTAGGGCTTTCCCTTATCCCCCACCCTGTATGTCTGCTGCATCGAACCCTTTGCACAAGCCATCAGGAGGGACGAAGGTATCAGAGGTGTCACCATTCCAGGCAGCCACGGTCCACAAGCCAAGGCTTCTCTGTATATGGATGATGTCACCGTCTTTTGCACAGACCAAAAATTGGTCTCGAGCCTGCTAGGCATTTGCGACCGGTTTGAACAAGCCTGAGGAGCCAAGGTCAATCGCCAGAACAGCGAGGTGATGTATTTTGGAGACTGGGAAGAATGCAATCACATACCTTTTGCGCTGAAACCAGACTACATCAAAGTCCTCGGCATCTGGTTCGGGGCTGCCAGGGCATGCCAAAAAAGCTGGGAGGAGCGTCTAAGTATAGTGAGGAAGAAACTGGTGATAAGGCGCCAGCGCTCGCTGTCCATCACCGGGAAAAATCTGGAGATAAAATGTGAGGCCCTCTCGGTGTTACTGTACATGACCCAGGTCTGGCCTTTGACCAGGAACAATGCCATTGCAGTCACCAGAGAGGTCTTCCAATTGATCTGGGGGTCCAAGATGGATCATATCCGCAGAGACACAGTGCACAAAGCTCCAGAAAAAGGGGGAAAGGCACCCCTAATGTAGCCCTGTTCTTCATGGTCACCTTTGTGTGCAGCTGCCTGAGGCTGTGCCTGGAGGCCTCCTACCCCGACAACAAAATGCCGCTACGTGCTGGGTTTCTACCTATACCCGGGTACTAAGAAGGGTGGGTCTGGCAGAACTGCCTTGAAACGTTCCAGACAGTTGGACAGTGCTGAACCACCTATCCTATGTTGAGAAATGGAGGGATTTAAACACTAGAGTGAGGATCTTGAAGTCGATCCGCTCTGTGACAGGGAGTCAGTGGAGATTGGCAAGGACTGGAGTAATCGGGGTATGAAGTTTAGTGCGGGTGAGAATGCAGCTTGCGGAGTGCCACTGTCACAGCACTCGGTACTGTACGGCCTCTTCCCGGGCACTCACAGTGAAACCCACATCGCATGCACCCGAAGCATCATAAACTCGGTAAAGGAGACCCTTTGGCACACCCGAAACCAGGTGTTCTTCTGGCAGAACAAGGGGACGGTGAGGGCCTGCCTCAGGCTCACGCACGCTAGGATCAGGAACTACATACTGAGGGACAAGCTGAAGTTTGGCTCATCCGCGGCAAAGGCAAGATGGGGCCTCACCCTGGCCGAAGCTGCTCTGGCACAACCCACTCAGGGTGCACCCATCGGGTAGCCCATGAGCGGACCCAAAACTGACTGAAGTAAGGGTACAGAAGACCACTTGAGATGTAACCCATGAGCGTCCCGAAAATGTATGTACGGTAAACATGTGCAAGTACGGTGCACATCGGGGCACCTTCCGAAGGTGGCAAGTGTATGTGCGCACAGGCACATGGATGTGGTGTACACAGGGCCGACTCCCGACTGTGTTAAAGGGAGCGTCCCAAAAAACTTATGCATAATCTATGTGCGGTGAAGGAACGTACCGTAAACAACGGAAAGTTTTTTGTATCGGAAGAAAAGGAAAAATTGTAAATTGTTTTGTGTTTGTTTTGGATTTCTGTGGTAGTAAATATATTTATAAATGAATATATATTTTCAAAAGGAAAGTATCCAAATGAAACTGAGAATTCCATGCATCCCACCTACACATGGAAATCCCATAAATAGATGGTTGGAATGGAATGCGCACTCTCTCCCTGGAGGGATACATCCTGCTTAACTAATTCCGGAAAGTATAAGGCGTAGGTTGGTGTGCTGTAGGAGTCTAACCAACTAAAACCGCATAGCTTGCCATTAAAATTGCTGTCTGTCAAGCTTTCCTACTCCTTATCCAGATATGACCATCCTACCCATTAGAAATTTGGCTAGCAGGATAACATATCATAATGGTAGGTATGGTGGCAAAAAACATGGTTCATATAAGTAAAGGCCATCAGAAAATTCTTGCAGAGCAGACGAGTTGAGACTTCTTTTTGTCTGTTTGACTTGGCTACCTTCCGGGGCTTCCTGTGTTGTGTGGAATATAATTATTTTGTGTTCTGTGCAAATAACAAGTTTATACGTGGTGTAGTCTTGCTCTGTGATCAAATTTTATTATGTGCACTGGGGTCTGAAATTGCATTTTGTCGACATTGAAAACATCTGAAAAAGTATTTTCTCTTAAGTTTTTTTTGCCTATTTTCTCTACCTCTTCTGTCTTGACTTTTAGCGAGAGTATGAGTTTACTGGTTCCGGTTAACTAAATGGCCACTCTTATTGTGAGAGCCTAGACAACAACAACAACTTGCACTTATGTAGCACCCTCCACGCAGGATAGAGTCTCAGAATGCTTAGACAGTGCTGTCAGGTCATGTGAGCATGGGTGGGCTCAATCCTTTCCTCACCTGATATCCATACACATCCACTTTCCAAAAGGTTATCACAGGAAAATGATCAGGAATCGAGATTTCACTCAGAGTCTGTAAGGTAATTTTGTGCAGAAAATAATTGAAAATTCTTAAATAATAATATTATAATAATAACAATAATCCTTGCATTTGATATAGCACCTTATCACACTATCGACATGTCTCAAAGGTTTCACAAGTTATACTGTTACGTGGATTAACTGTCTGTCTTGTGGGCGAAACGCGAAAAGCACGGTCGAAGAGGAGGGTCTGGAGATAGGTCTTGAAGGTGGCAAGGGAGGGAGCGAGGTGGAGGGACTGCGGGATGGAGTTCCAGAGGGTGAGGTCAGTGTGGCAGAAGGCCCGCCCACCGATAGTGGGATGAGCGAAGCAGGGAACGTGAAGCAGGCCGGAGCCCGCTGAGCAGAGGGAGCGAGCAGAATGGTAGGATGTTAGTAGCTCTCAGAGGTAGGGGGGGCAAGACTATGGAGGGCTTTGAAGGTGAGGATCAGGATCTTGAACAGTATCCTCTGTGTGATGGGAAGCCAGTGGAGATGGGCAAAGATGGGGGTGATAAGGTTGAGGAGCCTATTGCGGGAGAGGAAATGGGCTGCAGAGTTCTGGATGATCTGCAGCCTGTGGAGGGAGGAGTTGGGAGTTGACAAGTAATAAATTTGCATAGTCGAGCCTCGATGTAATGAAGGCATATATAAGGGTTTCAGCGGCCTGCAGTGTGGTGGAACCGGGCGACGTTACGGAGGTGGGGGAAGGCAGAATGGGTCATGGCACAGATGTGGAGTAGAAAGAATAGTTGAGGGTCAAAAAGACCCAAAGGTTACCTTTGCGATGTTTAAATGTGATAAGGCGCCACACTATGCGTGCTTTACACAAAGCTCCATTCACAAGGTTTTAGATTGTAGCAAAGATTACATCATCAAATATGAAAAATTACGGATGTGCCACACTCAGAGAACTCCACTCAAGATCTTGCAGTAAAGAGCAGAAAGGAAAGAATATCGTTTGTTTTGGTATTCACGTCTCCTGTTATACAGACTGTAAAATGTGTTAGCAGTGACAAGGGCCAGAGATATGAGCAATTTTAATATTGACTTAGTACTCAGTACTTTCTTCCCACACAGCATTTAAACTATTGTTCAGCCAGCAGCAAGAATGAAGATGATCATAAATATCTGTTAATTGACAACAGGAGGCTTGATCGACTGTTTTTAGTGTGTTAACTGACAATAGATTTTTTTGCGCTGGTAAGCGTTGCGGTGAAAAACTGTACTCTCACATATTGCTTATAAGGCTTCAAAGCATTTATCGGGAGATGAATGACATCCTGACTGCAGTGCTCGCTGCTACTAAACTGAGTTATACTGATAATGGGAGCCAGGACATAACAGAGATACTTCATAACAAAAATTGTGCATTTACAGACTGGGGGCAAATAAAAATAAAGTTCTTCAAAGGAGACATTCAGCACAGCTTTTGCTGGGTCTTGAGAATATTTCTGCTTTAACCCTCAGTTGCATTCTGACTAGAACAGAATTCTTGCCCTCCTTCAACTCATGTCTGGGAATCTGTGGACCTTATGAGGGGTCGTTGAACAGTGGGAATAACGTCTCCCAAAGGCAGACAGGAGATGCTGACTAGGCAGACTTCTGTAAATAATGGCAAACTCCGTTTCTGCATTTCAACACTGGACTTGGCTATTGTGGATTAAAAAAAACATTTCAAACAAGAACCATTTTCTTACCTGTTTCAAATGTATTATATTTAGGTCAGCACTGTTCTCCAGGTGGATATGAAAAGTTTAACGCTTTTGCATGTGAACTAAAAACTATTAATATAATCAAGAAGCATTTTTTTTGCAAGAGCTCAAGGCAAACAACATGTTTCCTATCTAGCAGGGACCAAAGGCTTCCAAGGACATTTTGTGTCTGGAGTCCTTGGAGTCTTGTGTTTCTGCCAGAAAAGACAAGATTTTTTTACTGGTACAATTGGTTCTGAAGGTATTAGCATTTTAAACATAAAAAAGTGCAATGTGTGTGCCTTTAATTACACAACTGTTTAGTATATAATAATAATCCTTATATTTCATCTAGCGCCTAATCACATCATCATGTAGTTTAGTTTGCTTGTTGTTTAGATTTCAGCACCTTGGGACGTCCTCCCAACATGAAAGGCGCTGTATAAATGTACTTTGTTGTTGTTGTAGTTGCCCTGTAGTTTAGGTCTGCATGTTATTCAAATTATTTGCTAGTTGTTTCGCTCTGAGACGCCGCTCGGCGTGGAGGGCGCTATACAAATCCAAGTTGTTGTTGTTGTTGTCCTGTACTTTAGATTATCCTGTAGTTTAGATTGCCTGTTGTTCAGATGGTCTGTAGTTTAGCTTGGCTGTAGTTCAGATTGTCTGCAGTTTAGTTTGCCTGTAGTTTAGTTTGCTAGTTGTCCACATTGCCCTGTAGTTTAGTTTACCTGTAGTTTAGATTGTCCTGTAGTTTATATCATCTTGTAGTTTAATTTGCCTGTAGATTATAATGCCCTGTTATATAGAGTGCCTGTAGTTTAGTTTGCCAGTTCACCATGTCCATTCAGAACATTTTAATCTCTCTCTTGCCTTGGTGTAAACATTTTATCTCACTGCTCTCGTTGGATTTAGAGTTTGTCATTTCTTTTTTAGATCCTTCCACTGAATTGGCGCTTTCTGTGTTCAATGACGATTGGCTCTGTAACACTCTGTTTGCCAAGTATTTACTGCTCATCTTGTTTACTTGAAAATTTCTTGCCTTATAACTGTACCAGATTTTTTAACACCGGGTACGGATCAAGGAAAGACTTTTTAAGTTTGTAAATTTGAATTGTATCTTTTGAATTTATTACTTTCCTGTGTGACCTTGGCTCAGCCATTCAATGTGCAATGTAAAAATCAATAGGCGGGAGGTACTAAAAAGGCTGTCGGTGCTCAACATAGATAAATCACCTGGTCCGGATGGGATGCAGCCTAGGTTACTGAGAAAAGCAAGGGTGGAAATAGTGGAGGCTCTGGCCACAATCTTTCAATCCTCTTTGGACACTGGAGTGGTGCCAGAGGACTGGAAGATTGCAAATGTTGCTCCCCTGTACAAAAAGGGGCAGAAGAATAATCTGAGAACTACAGGCCAGTCAGCCTAACATCAGTAGTAGGGAAACTTCTGGAGACTATAATCTGGCACAATATAAATTCTCACTTAGAAAAATATGGTTTAATAAAGGACAGTCAACATGGATTTGTTAAAGGCAGATAGTGTCTGACAAACCTAATAGAATGTTTTGATGAAATGACTGAGAGCGTGGATGAAGGTAGCGCAGTAGACGTAGTTTATCTAGATTTTCAAAAAGCATTTGACAAAATATACATAAGAGACTTATAAACAAAATAGAAGCCCATTGTATTAAAGGGACTATGGCAACATGGATCCAGAACTGGCTAGGAGACAGAAAACAGAGAGTGGTAGTAAACGTTTGCTTCTCTGACTGGAGGGAGGTGTGTAGTGATATCCCTCAGGAGACGGTATTGGGACCACTGCTCTTTCTGATCTATATTAATGATCTGGACCTGGATATAGGGAGCACAATTTCCAAATTTGCAGACAATACTAAGCTAGGAAAAGTAGTTAATGGTGAAGAGGATAGCACCAGACTCCAAGAGGTCTTAGACAGATTGGTAAAATGGGCAGAAACGTGGCAGATGAGGTTTAATGTGGAGAAATGCGAAGTGTTGTATTTTGGTGGGAAGAATGAGGAGAGGCAATATAAGCTAGTTGGTACAATCTTAAAGGGGGAAAATGAACAGAGAGACCTGGGGGTCCACATAAGCAAATCTCTGAAGGTGGCAGAACAGGTAGATAAAGCTAATAAAAAAGCATACGGGATACTAGGTTTTATAAAAAGCGGCATTGAATTCAAAAATCAGTAGGTTATATTGAATATTTATAAAATGCTGGTTAGACCTCAGTTGGAGTACTGTGTTCACTTCTGGGAACCACACTTTATGAAAGATGTTAGGGCATTGGAGAGAGTGCAAAGGAGGTTTACCAGGATGGTACCAGGAATGAAGGACCTTAGTTATGAGGAGAGTTTAGCGAAACTAGTATTATTTTCCCGAGAGCAGAGAAGATTAAGAGGGGATTTAATAGAGGTTTTCAAGATCATGAGAGGATTTGATAGGTTGAACCAGGAAAAATTGTTTCCACTGGCATATGGGTCAGTAACCCGAGGACACTGATTTAAGATAGTTGTTAAAAGAAACAGAGGGGAGGTTAGGGAAAAAAAATTCACCCAGCGAGTTGTTCGGATCTGGAATGCATTACCTGAAAGGGTGGTGGAAGCCAATTCAATAACAACTTTTAAGAGAGAAGTAGATGGGTATTTGGGGAGGACAGGATTGCAGGGCTATGGAGAGAAAGCGTGCCAGTGGGATTGAGTTCTTTTAGGAGCTGGTGCAGACGCGATGGGCCGAATGGCCTCTTTCTGTGCTGTATGATTCTATGATTCTATAATTCTGTGATTCTATAAATGCTGCCTATTCTGGAGATGATTAATAAACATAGTTATCAGCCAAGATTTCAGTACTGACTCTAGGAGTTGTTGCTAACAATAGGTATTCACCTACAAGGGGTATTCACCTCTTGGAAAAGGCTACCCCCTGAGACCCTCACAAAGGCCTCCTCATCATCAAACATCCTTTCCCTCTGGCCCTCCACCAGCCGAGATCCTGAAGCAGCCGTCCAGCTGCTCCATGATCGCCTCTCCTCCACCTTCAACTCCCTCGTGCCCCTGAAATCCAGGGCCATCTCTAAACCCACCCAATCTCCCTGGTGCAACAACAATCTCCGCCGCCAAAAAACCCAAACCCATCTGCTCAAGTGAAGATAGCGGAAAACTGGTCTGACAGATCACCGACAACTGTGGCTCGAGTATCTCCACAGCTACCGTTGTTCTTTGACAAGCGCAAAAACGGCCTTCTACTCCAACATCATCTTGGAGGCTAAACACAACCCTAAAATCCTTTTTTCCACCACCCACTACCTTCTCCGTGCCCCCCCTCAGGCCTCCTCAATCTTCGTATCAAATGCCAAGTGCGAGGAGGTCATGGACTTCTTTTCATCTAAAATACTTAATATCCGCCAGGCAGCCTCATCCACCTGCCTCTTGTCACCCACCACCACACCCTCTCTGTCCCCCTCACCTTCCCCATCATCTGCTCCTACCATCATCCCCATTCTACATTCCTTCCTCCCCATCTCTCCCTCCTCCCTCTCACCCACCATCACCTCCATGAAACCCACCACCTGCTGCCTCGACCCCCTGCCCACCAACTTACTGGTCACCCAGCTCCCCCTCCTCTGCCCACTACTGGCTGATGTCATCAACTAGTGCTTCTCCTCCGGAACAGTTCCTGCCTCCCACAAAACTGCTGTCATCACCCCCCTCCTGAAAAAACCCTACCTGGATCCCTCAAACCCCAGCCATTACCGCCCTATTTCTAACCTGCCCTTCCTCTCAAAAGTTCTAGAACGCGTTGTTGCCAATCAACTTCGTGCACTCTTCTCCTCCCACTCTCTCTTCAAACCCCTCCAGTCCGGTTTCTGCGCTGCCCACAGTACAGAGACTGCGCTTGTGAAAGTCACAAAGGACATCTTCTCTATCTATGACCAGGGCTCCCTCTGCCTCCTCGTCCTCCTGGACTTCTCCGCCGCGTTCGACACAGTCGATCACGCCATCCTCCTCCACCACCTTTCCTCCGTCATCCACCTCAGTGGGACCGCACTTGCCTGGTTCGAGTCCTACTTCACAAACCACCAGCAGTACATCTGCACAGCTTCTCCTCCCACTCTTACCCGGTCACCTACGGGGTATCCATCCTTGACGCCTTTCTCTTTCTGATCTACATGCTCCCTCTTGGGGCTGTCATCCGCAGACATGGGGCACACTTCCACATATATGCAGACGACACCCAACTCTATTTTTCCACCTCTTTTTGCGACCCCCAGTCCCCTGATGTTCTATCTGCCTGCCTGCCAGATCTCAGGGGCTGAATGAGCGCAAACTTCCTTCAGCTGAACAAGATGGAAGCCATACTCTTTGGCTCTCGTCAACGTCTAAAATCTCACGGCTCTTACTTCCTCCACCTACCCGACCTCCCCCAAACTCTCCAAACCCGTACGCAACCTAGGCGTCAGGTTCGACCCCCAATTATCCTTCCTTCCCTACATCCGGTCCCTCACCAGCACCGCCTACTTCCACCTCCGATTCATCACCCGTCTCCGCCAATACCTCTCCCCAAAAGCCGCTGAAACCCTGGTCCATTCCTTTGTCACCTCTCAGCTGGATTACTCCAACGCCCTCCTCGCTGGTCTCCCCTTCACTACCATCCAAAAAATCCAAATAGTTAAAAACTCTGCCGCTCGCATTCTCATCCGCACGAAACTCTGCTCTCCGATCACCCCAGTCCTTGCCAGACTGCACTGGCTGTCTGTCCCAGAGTGGATCGATTTCAAGCTCCTCACCCTCGTATTCAAGTCCCTGCACTCCTCTGCACCCCCTACCTCTCTGACCTCCTCTCTCCTCAAAACAGTACCCGTTGCCTTCGTTCCTCCAGGTCTGACCTCCTCCTCGTTCCCCGAGTCCTTCACTCCACCCTCAGCGGCTGTGCCTTCAGCCACTATGCCCCGAGGCTCTGGAACTGCCTCACGTTTTGCTCCCTCCCTTCCCATTTTCAGGTCTCTGCTGAAGACCTTTCTTTTCGACCGCGCCTTTGGCCACCTTCCTCCCCCTCCCCCTGGCTCAGTCCTGGGATCCGCTCTGAGACGCCGTCCGGCGTGGAGGGCGCTCTATAAATCCAAGTTGTTGTTGTTGTTACAAATACAGTAAAACTCACATAATTCATATCGATCGGGACATATTATATTTAATATCACTGAAGTGAAGTCTGAGTTGCAAGCAAACTGTATAAATCGTATAAAATCTGATTTAATCTGATTTAATTTAATTTGCAGGACTATGGGGAGAGAGCAGGGGAATGTGATTGATTTGGATAGCTCTTTTCAAAGAATCGGCACAGACACGACGCACCGAAAGTTACGAGTTGGGAGGTGATTAATACAAGAATTGCAAAGTGGCTATGATAGGAAACTGAATGGGACTCAGGTGAATGTACGACATAGGCCATTATTCGATGTATAAAGATAAGACTAATACAGTGAGTTTTACTGTTTTAACATTCAGGATTAGAGAGCCAGACTTTCTGCTGCTGAAAATTAGCCAGTGATTCCCAGTGGAAAATGTGTGTATGTATGCATATGTATGTGTGCTGGGTGTATGTATGTGTATGTGTGCTGGGAGAGGATGGGATCAAAAATATACAGGATAACAGATTGTCCGCAGTCCCCCTGCAGTCTAAAGCCTGCCAAAACTGCCTGTCTGCAGACTGACACTTGAGTGCTGGTGCTCAAGAGAATTGCACCCCCAAAATAACACACCCCCTTCGACAGGGCTGAACGAGTGCCTATCACCTACTAGAAGAATTGCCATTGATAACCTCCCCTTCTTTTACCGTTTTCCTCGCCAATCACAGTACTATTTACAGCTTCATCCTGGATCCCGTGAGCTTTCGCTTCAACGTACAACTCCTACGAGGAATCTTTGAGTGCTTTCTGAAAGTCAAAATATGTCGCATCCATCAGTGTTCCCTCAATCAGGAGCTCTTTATATTGTCAAAGAATTCAACTTATTCTTTGCTTTTGTTGAGTATCAAGGTTACTTCATCACAGATATCACATTGTCCGACAGCCTGTTGCCTTTTAATGAGCACAGTCGTGGACTGGAGTTGAATCATGTGGAATGTAACCTCTCAATGTAATTTCACAGTTCTGCTAGTTCTTACCTCAGCTACCAGGTCAGAGGTTAAAACCCTCAGATCATCTACTTTCTTACTTGCAAATCCGGAAACAGCATCATTGTTACTCAGTTGCTGCACATTTAATGAATTGTAATACATCTTCATTTAAATACAGCAGAAAGTGCTGCCATTCAGTCTGTTCAAAACGCCATTTTGTCAAACCTCAACACAGTTAAACAGTCCATAACCATTTAAACATATTTCCCTCACAGCAACCAGAGTCTTCTCTGCAGTGACCTCCAGCCATCAGTGTGCAGCAGCCCTTAAGTCACCAGAAATAGTTTGTTTCAAGGGTACAGGCTTATTAGGATGAGCGGTCTTCAGGGACTCATGAGACCCAATCTAAGTTGTTATAGGTGTTTCTGGACCTTAAACAAACATGTTTTCTTCAATTTACATGGGTTTTCTTCCTTTAGGCAATTGTTTTGGTGGTTTAATATAATCAAAGGAGTGAAAATTCTTACCCTGAGATCATAAAAGGAGCAGCTTTACACAATGACTGTGTGGTAGATGAAGGCCAAATTAAAAAAGTCTGAGTCCTCAGTGAAGGACGTTCTTCACAATTGCAGTAGAACCCTTGATAATCTTCCTTTCTCCCTATGGACTGACCCAGTGAAACCAAACTGCATGCATTTGTCTCTTTGCCTGCTTGCGAACAAAGTTATCTCCTCAGCAAGCTATACTAACTCAATGAAACTCTGTAGATTTTATCAAGGGGCCTCTTGGTGATTAAACCTGTATCCAGCGGTAACAAAAAAAATCTATGAACATTTTTTGATTTACAATATTGACATAACTGATTGCAGATGGTGTCAATCATCAGAACAGAAACAACCTCTGCACTTCAGTATTTCGTCTGTGGAAACCAGTTGACTGATATCATCCACATGTGCCCAATGGACTCATTCTTTAGCTTATTTTCCAAACACATATATTTTTACACACCCTCCATTTTCTCTTCTGACTTTTTATTTTGGAAGGTGATGTGTGTGTGGCGAGAAAGTTGCAAGCAAAGAACTCAGATTTTGAGTTGTAAAACATTGCAAAGCTTCACAGATTTTTGTAAGAAAATACAGTATTTCCTCGATTTGAACTTGTCGATTCAACAGTATTCTGATTGGGCACAAAATGACAAAATAATTAATGATACAGGACCAACCAGGGATTCCAGTCTTTTTGGGATGTCGATGAGAACGGAAATGTCAATGCGCAAAATATTCCTTGTAGCTGAGTGACTTATATGGTTTCTGTACCATCAAGAAGAGAATACCAGCGGCAATGCTCTCTGGCACAATTAATATAGCAGCAGGCAAGTACAAATTAGGGAACAAGCAAATATGTGACATCAAAGATCTGCTGAAATTCCCATATGATTTTTCTGTTCTTTGTTTTAAACAGTTTCTGATTCAGACGTTTACAGAAACTGAAACCTAAATAATTCTGCATAATTGCCTGGTAGATATAAGTTAGAAATGCTGTGCTTTGAACTGTCATGTAGGTACCCCTGCAAGATGCAAGGACTGTTGGTATTTAAATAATGCTTTCTCTGGACTTTGATCGAATGGAAGAATGCAGGAATAGGAATTGAATAACTTAATGTCTTTATAGAGACCAATGGGTCCAGATGCATGCCCTTTTAACTTAGTCATAAAGTGCATTACTGTACACGTTACCAGGAAGAATAGTTGAAACTAAAGTACTAGACACAGGTTAGTGCTACGATGAGAAGGTGAATATAATGGAAAGAAAAAATCAGAAGGGCCTTCTTCATCTGAACCCCTCTTGTGATCAATAATAATACTATAATACTTGCATTTGGTATAGAACCTTTCAGATCAAGAAGATGTCACAAAGCACTTCACAAGATAGTGACTGTATTTGTAGGCAAATGAAGTAGCCTATTTGCACACAGCAATGCAATGCCCCACAAACAACCATCAAGTGAAAGAACAATTTTATCTGAGGGAATGTTGGCCAGGACACTGGGTGAGATTCCCTTCTGATTTTGCATTGTGACATGGGATCTTTAATGTCCACCTGAATAGGCATTTAGAACCTCGGTTTAACATTTCTTATGAAGGACAGCAACATGTCCTGCATGCACTGGAGCAAACAGCCTAGACTGAATTCAAAGTCCCAACGTGGGGCTTGATCCTACAACCTTCCAAATCAGAAGGTGAGAGTGCAAACAACTGAGCCAGGCCTGACACACAGGTAGCTATGACTCAACTTTTGTACCAATGCCCTATATTATATCTTGAAATATTGATTACTGGTAGGGCAGGACGAACCCATCAATGTTTTTTTGTTTAATTGATTTCCTTCATTAAACAATTCCGTTCTGACATGAAAGGCACTGTACCAAATGTAAGGATTATTAGGATTATTATTATTAATGGCAGGTTCATCGTCTTTGAATCAAATAGATGCAGAGTGCACTCAAACGCTTGTGGAAATTGAGATTAGAAGTGGAGCCCCAATATAGTTCCTGCAGATATCGAAAAGAGTAGGAGGAAAGATAAAATAAATGACAAACAGTGCGCAAACCTTGCATGGATTTCAAAAGTATGTAAACTGTAGACTGGACGAAGTCTGAGAAAAATAAAACATTACACAGCTTTCAGATCCCAGGGAAGAATGAGTTACAGTGAAAGATGGTGCAATTAATCTTTTATTTCAATATAGTGAGGATGCCAGTGAGGATGAATGTGTGGGATGGAACTTGGAACAAGAGTGGAAAGTTCAGAGGAAAAATAACAAAAGTAAACTGTGACAAACTAAAGAAAGAGAAGAAAGATTTCAATGGAGAGAGAGACTTCTATTCATCAAGAATTTGATCGGGGTACGATGTGAGAATGCCATCAGTTTGAGCCACCAGAATGTAATTCGAAGCCCGTTTGGGATAGTACCTGTCTTCAATAAAACAGACAACTGGAATGTCCCTCAGCTGAAACTTGAGCTTTATTATGGCTATTAATACACCACATTGGATTTCTGGGCCTGACTACATTAATCACCGGTCCATATGCACATCATTGTCGGATGCTGAGATTCATTGAAGACTGATGAGAAACAGAAAAGAAAATCTCAATGCACTGATTGTTTCCTTTTATGTGAGTTCCACGTCTGAACCTATTGCCTTTGCAATTGTCCGTTGAGTACAAGTAGGGTTATTAACCCGGCTGACTTTGTTTGTGGAGAGCTTTGGAAATGAACTGGATGGGTTGTGGTTAAGTGGTTAGATTCTTCAGTGCACATCTGAAGTGAATTAGCTGTAAAGCAAACAAATGATGTAAATTCCTGTTCAGTAATTCGGTCTAGTTTTGTTGACCCTGGTATTTTCAGAGCTGCCTCACCAGAGTAAGCAGATCAGGGCACACCAGGCTTTTCAGAGCTTCTCCTCTCTTACTCCATGCCTTGGAGAGATAGGGTGGGGGTGCAGAGAGCACAAACTTTAAGATCAGGGTTAAATTCCACTCAATTAAGCATTTAAAAAAAAAATCATTTGTTGTAGTATTTGAGCTGAAACAGAGTATCTGCTACTCATTTCTGGAAAGAGTTGAACTGATGTTTTCTAAGAGCAGCAATTCCCCAAATTGGCTTCTTAGGAATAGTAATAATAATCCTTGCATTTGATATAGCACCGTCGAAACATCTCAAACTGCTTCATAAAATATACTAGAAAGTGAATTGGTTGTATATTTCTTTGGCGAAAAGCAGAAGCCAATTGCGTACAGCAGTGTCCCACAAACAGCCATGGATTGAGTGACCAAATTATTATTTTTTTAAGGGTTTATTACCCCTGGAAAGCAATCTACCCATCGACTATCAACCAGATTCCCACTTATTACTAGATAAATAGAGGTATGTGGAGTAAGAAAACCTGCCTAAGGTTTTGCCATAACTGGGAATTGAACCTGAGTCATCTCGCTTGCAAGACGAGCGCTCTGACTACTATGCTACAAGATTTAATTGAGCATTATGTGCAGTGCCTTTTGTGCTGTGTGATTATGATGCCACAATCACTAAAGGTGATGTTCATGACACTCAGTGAACAGTATCTGTGCAATTGGCTGCCGCATTTCACCCACAAAACATAGTCAATTCACTTTACAGTATATTCTGTGAAGCGCTTTGAGACGTCTAAAGACGTAATAAAGCACTATATCAAATGCAAGGATTATTATTATTATTAACAGATTTTTTGACCCACAACTGGGATAAAAATTCCAGTGTTTCAGTACCTATTCATCAATTTAGGATTCTGTTTCAGAAACATTGCAAACATTACTCAACTTTTATTAGTGTTACAGAACGGAAGGCAGGAAAGTCAATCTGAATATAGCTCACGTACCACATGGTGGTTTATCTAATCTGTGCTCTGGTTGACTTAATTTTATCCGCACTTGTGCTTTGATCCCTGCAACGATCCCATTCAGTTCAGGCTAGTCTAATGCGTGCTTAATGTTGGGTGGGAAAGTCCCAATGAAAGAATGATGTGGACAATGTTTATGATTAACTACATGCTTATATTCGAAGGGGATGTACAAATCTATGATATCCCACACCTTGTATCATCCCCCTGAAGACTGGCAGTACAGTGACTGGTAAAAGAGCTGACATGATAAAATAAACAGGTCTACTTAATATTACTTAATATTCTGCACGTCATACAGTTTTCTGGATAACTTTAAAATCTAACCTCAGTAATGAGCGCAGAGTAAGAAGAATACTGAAGGACATTATTTTATTCACTTTGAGGAAGGTTTTCAAAAGACTCTCAAATTCACTGCTTACGGCTTCTTCATACTCATGAAGTTACATAGACGCACTCCCACTAATGGGACATTATCTATTTCTACAGTCAGTACAGTGGCAAATAAAATAGTGGTAGCACAGTATATTGTCACAGGCATTCAAAGAGGATTGTGTGAGAAACAGAAAAGAAAAAACTTTATTTAATAAGCCACGGTTTGTGTTGGACTGAAAATGATATGAATCTATTTCATATAAATATTTAACCACATTTGGATTGTACTGAAGCCCTATCACACTCCTGGGTTAGGATGACAGAGAACTGCTCAAGCTTTGCTTACAACATCACCACAACTCCTCGAGTATTATTACTGTGACCATATCTCTAATCAAGTCCAATTCCTAGGATTGATTCAATGGTTGAACCTCATTGGTGTTCTCAGACTTTTACAAGTGATATTGCGTTTATGAATGCAAATGTTTCTGCCTTACAGTGCTGAAATTCTAACACATCTTATCCAGTAAGTTATCTTATCCAGGTTGTCTTAAAATTGCTGATCACCCACAATTTTTGAAAATTCTTAAATTCCTTGGTTATTTTCCACAGTACTTAAAACGTTTCCAAATTGAGGCTGAGTTTAAAAATGTTTCCACAATTTTCAAGATATTAAACTTTAAGACAAAATTGTCTAAGAACCTGAGACTAGATGGCATTTCAGGCCTTATGGGTGTTTTGAGGGCTATTTTATGATTTTACATTCATGAAGATCTAATAAAATACATTCATCTGAAGAAAACATTAAAAACTCATGCAGTTAAACCAAAGTGAGATATAATAGACCTCTCCACACATAAAACTGATCATAACCCAGTCAGGTCAGTCTCATGGACAATATACAACCCAGCACTGCCTGACATATTGTCTATATTCCGAGCAGACTGATTGCTGCATGTTCCTGGTTTTATTTCATTTCAGCTGCTGTGGATTATGCAGGCAACACATCTTTCCCTTTCCTTAATATTGTGCTGTTACAAGGGTAGAGAAAATATAGCTGAACCTGCTGAGGCCCCAAGGACCATGCCAAAACAGTGTCCAATATTAACTTTAGAAACTTGGAAATTCTCATTTACTTTAAGTATAATCTACGGCAATCAATTCTACGTATTGTGCATTTTTTTGGCCTGGGATTCTCAATTTGGTGTTAGACTGCAACACTGCATGATCCAATCAAATGGACTGTCAGATGAGAGACTGTTTTGGCCCAAGGTCTTGGCTCTTGTCAGCCTAAGCCTAAAACTTTCTGGGAAGCGGAGATGACTGAAGGCATGGTCAAACAGGAAGGTCTGAAGATGGACCTTGAAGGAGGCGAGGGAATGGGCGAGGTGGAATGGGATGGAGTTCCAGAGAATGAGAGCAGAAACGCTGAAGGCCCAAATGCCGATCATGGTGTGGGCAGGGCAGTACCTACTGAGGAGAGGGATCGGGAGGTTGGTAATGTCACAGAGGTAGGGTGGGGCAAGACGTGGAGGAGTTTAAGAGTGAGAATGAGGATCTTGATCCTCTGGGGGATGGGGAGCCAGTTGAGCAGGGTGAGGATGGGGGCAATAAGCTTCTGGAGTCTAGTGCAGGAGAGGACATGAGTTGCAGGGTTCTGTATTGTCTGTAACTTGTGGAGGATGTGATACAATCATGGATAAGGGTCTCAATTGCCCAAGGAGGGAGGAAGTGGCAGAGGTTTGCTAAGGTAAGGGAAAGCTGAATGGGTCAAGGCACGGATGTGGGGTTTAAAGGACAGTTGAGAGTTGAACAGGACCCTGAGTTGCCTCACTGGCTCCATGAGGTGGAGTGTGCATCTGTATAGATTGATGCTGTCAGTGTCTGAGGAGAGAAGGCGCTGACGAGAGCCAAGCAGGAGAGCCTCTGTCTGTCTCGTTGACATGATTCAACATGAGGAAATTAACTCTCATCTAGGATTTGATGCCTGACAGTCATTTGGTCAGAAGAGCAGTGGTTCTGGAATCAAGACCAGCAAACTCTGACATTCTGAGATGTGCAGCCTCTTGTCTATTCCGCCAGCGACACAGTAGCACCAGAGGTCTAAGGGGATGGCATATTGGTTGAAATTAGAGATTGGTTCTTAAAGTGTTTCCAATCCAATTTTCCACTTGTGGCTGAAGAAAACAAAATAAAACAAAGGTTGCAGATAAGCAACATAAATGTATTATATTGGAGCAGATGTGGTAGCCTGTATGGCATTATCTAATCCAATCGTGGAGCAGACATGAATTAAAACTGATTACTCTCACTTGTCCTATACAGGCTGCAGTCCAAGAATCAGTCTGAAGTAGGCCCGTCTGCTGACAATCGTTCCAGCATCTGGGGCTTTCTACCGGAGTCGGGAACAGAGAAGTAATTAAAGCATGAGGTAACATTGAATACATTCATCAATTCTCTGTTCCCAGTTCAGCGTAAACGTGCTTGACTGTTCATTGCTCACAATCTCGCACAAGACTTTAACTCGCCATAATTTCTGAATAACGTGGAAGTGCTGAGTTGTGTTAATTTCAATCTTTCTTCAGGTATGTGATCACTAATTTATACAGGAGAATCCTGACACAGAGTATAAAAACAAATTTTAAAAAAACTGCAAGAATCTACCATTTCAATGATTACATTTTTTTTGCTGTTTCAAATTATGTTCACTTGAAGTAACATTGGCAACCTCAAGCACTGGGCCAAAATGGACCAATTGTTAAGAATGATTTGCTATGCATTAACAGATGGGCATGTTTTAAGTTTTGTTCTTTGAAAACCTTTTGAGTGGGTCATAAAAATATGGTTAGAGGAACTTTAGCAAACTTTGGCTTTGGCATGAAGTCTGTCACAACTGATTAGACTGCCTTGATCATACCACAAGAGCGGTTTGAATAAAGATAGCCCTTCAGCCCACTTGATGTCATCCACCCAGAATACTTATTTGATCTTTTCATTACATTACCAAACCACTTCTAAAATGACTCCAATGTTCCCAGTATGCCCAGCCTCCTCCCACACCCAATAGCTCTCTTATACTGTCTATCCAAGCCACTGAGAGACTAATATTTACAAGATTTGAATCATTTTTAAAGGGATATTAATATCTCATACACCTCTATTAGGTTCACTTTGATGCAGTCTCATTTGAAGCCCAAAGCCGCTATATTTAATCAGGGTAAAGGTATAGTTGTTCAATATTTCACCATGGCTGAAGCTTTGCTCACATGTAGCAAAGCAAATAGCAAGCATACAGGGAAGATTACAGCTGTGTGCAATGTAAGTTTTGAAGCATGATTACCAACCATTGTTGGCCTTCCTATGGCTAACAATGACTGATTTTCTTTGGAGTTAGAAATTCTGTATAGGATTTGAGTTTGACCATGAGATTTATAGTGTCAGTTGATAGCACTTTTGCTTCTGGGTCAGAAGGATGTGGGTTCAAGACTAGTGTCAGGGGCTTTATGCTCATGGTTTAGACTGATGCTCTAGTGCAGTGAGGAGCATCCTTTAAATGAGTTGAAAAACTAAGGCCTCATCTGTCTGTTCAGACGGATATTAAAAAATCCATGCCACTTCAAAAAGAGAGGGGAATTTACATTGGCCATGAATCCTCCAGTTAATTGATCAATCCCATCATGGCTGTTGTGTTTGACTACAAATATCAATCACACTTAACGGAAAACTCTTTGAAGTACTTTGAGATATTGTTGATGTGATGTGTTGCATCGAATGCAATAATTATATTTATTTTGACAATTTTGCAATATTTAAACTAATGATTGAAGCTGAGTTTCATTTGAGTTACCTTGGAGATAAAAAGGGGCAACATATTGTTACTGCTATCAGTCTGTTTGTGAGGGAAAGACAAGATGATGGAATGGGAGCAATGCTACCACCGTTGGCACATCGTTCATAATCTCAGGTACACAGAGTATGTAACAGAGTGCCCTGGCTGAGCTTATGAGTACAACATTGTATATAACATAGGCTCTTGCGGGGTTACAGACATATAGGTCCTAATTCGGAAAGGTTTGGGACCAAAACATTTCAAATGCAGAGCTGTCCTGCTAGGTGTGATTGTGACAAACTGCGCTTAATTTCTGCACCTAAAAAGTTACTTAGGTGATCTGACTGGCATTAACCAAACCAATGTGCCACATTCCATACATAGGCTAACAGAGACCAGAAAGTAGGACTGGTTATTGAGCTTCTAGTCAATGAATGATTGACTTGGAGAAGGGGAAGAGACTAGTTTACAGCAGCATTCCTTGGAGGGTCGAATCTGGCATATTGCCTGTGTTCCTGGATAACAAGACTAAAGTTGAGGTTGAACACTGGTCCTATGTTGCATTATTGAATCCTATAATTGCCTACTTTGCAAATGTGTCCACCATCCTGATGCATAGCCACATGGTTCATTGTTCCCTGCACTCCTGGGTCCTTCTTTGCTGGGTTCTCTGCACTCTGAAGTACTCTGAGACTCTGTCCGGCGTGGAGGGCGCTATATAAATCCAAGTTTGTTCTTGTTGTTGTGTTGATGTATTTAAACTTTGGCTATTCCATCTATAATGCAGAGTATTGATATCAGCACTTTACCAATGGTTCCCAGGATCGCCTTCAATTCAGTGCCACGTTATTGGTGCTCTACCTCCTCATCATGTTAGAATGCAAAGTTTCTCACAACCCATAAACACTCAGCTTCACAGTTGCTCGAATACATCATCCTACATTGAATTACATGGAATGATATGGCAGGGAAACAGACCAATTGCCCCAACTAGTTTGTGCCAGTGTTTATACTCTAGGGTTTATGCTAATTGATCCAAAGGAACAAACCACCTCTGCTCAATGATGCATGGATCAAATTTTTGCACGGATGTGTTTTTAGGTAATGGGAGTTTTAGGGACCTCTTCTCAGATCTGCATGGTCCTACCCAGCAGATATGTGCTTGAGCTGACATGGAATTTACTCTCCAAATCTCCATTGCCAAACAGAACATTTCTTTGTATACTCACAATGTGTCCTGAGGCTATCATGATGTTGCCTCTTTCAGTGGGATGGGTTATCATCTGCTGGATCAGACCTATCATTTGTTTTAATTACCAATTCAGTGCATTAGCAATGTACTTCCGAGCTTTATACAATAGTCACTGCAGCTGACAGAATATTTATCAATAAGGGTGTGGAAGTCATTACTGTTTATCAACTCAAAATGCTTTAAATCCACATTCTGCAATATATTTTTTCCACAGTCTCCTTTGTGTAATTTGCCAGTGTTTAGCTGTGCAAGGTAGGCCCACTGTCTCCAAAACAATAACAAACTGTAATTTTACGTGTTTTATAATCATCAAAACATCTCAAAGTCTTTCACAGAAATCATTGTTCCACAGGGTATCTTTTTTTTGTACGTAAACCTGACAGATATTTTATGCACACCAAAATGCCATAATCAACCTTGAAATGAGTTTATCAGAAGGATTGCTGACCTGGACACAGAGGGAAACTTTCTCATCTTTTTGAAAAGTTGCTTGAGATCTTCAATATCTGCATGAATGGACAAGACCTCAATCTAACATCTCTTCTGAAGCACAGTACCATCTGAACAGCACTGGAGAATCAGCCTGGACGTGTGAATATATATTCCAATAAGGGGTTTGAACCCACAACCTTTTGACCCAGACCAAGAGTTCTACCTACAAAGCCAAATTGACACCCAGCCTTCTGAGTAACTCTCTTGCAGCCAGGATTGTTGCCTGGCTGGAGTTGTGTCCTTGTCACACAAGAGTCCAATGCAGAGTTAACCATCAGTTGTTGAATGAGGGTTGCTGGAGAATGCCTTGGAGCATGCTGCGTAGCTGCTGCAGGAAAGCTCTAGGACTGTCTGTTGGCAACACAACTCCAATTTTCAGTTGTTCTGTCCTCTCCGCTGCCACTCAGGTCATGTTATATGAGACACCTGTTCTGGTGACAGATGCTTCAGGCTATAATCCTGAAGTTGCGGCACACACAGAACTAAAAAAACACAATTTTTAGACTAAATAATTTTTTATTATTATAGATACCAAAGATTTAGAATTTAAAATACGTTCCCTGAATTGGAAGGCAATGGTGGCAGATACAAAGAACATCATGATTAAATCATTATGACAGCTACAGTTTGGAGACATGTCAATTTGGGGTACAGAACAGAAACATTTCTGCAAATATTTCAGCATTTCACACTGTTTGTCTGCAAAACACACAGTCACCACACTTTACAGAACTTTGAGACATCCACCTATCGTGAAAGGTAGTACACCAAGTCTAAGATTTTTGTAAAATGTGTGCCCCACAGTTTTATTTAGAATCAATGCTTACTCGCAAACAGCTGTGCTATAAAGCTTAGGGTTGCAGCATTGCGGGAGGCTGTTGGTGATGAGACTCACTGCGAGAAAACACCTCAGAAGCTGCAATGTGCTGGTCTTTGCAAAGAGCAGGAGCTGTAGGGGCTGTGAGGCTCTGTACCCAGCAGGTCACTCTTGGGGGGGGGCAGTCATTGCTGACACACCTCTGCCTCCCACTGAAACAGGCCATATTAAAAAGTTAATTAAATGAAAGAAACTTACAGAAAAAAGTACTAAATTAATGGTTGTTTTACATGGTGACTCTAAGCACATATCAACGGCTCAGAGTTGGGCTCAAATCCATCAGGCATTCACTCTGGTCATTGACAGGCCCATATGACACAATAGTGATTGGACAGAGTGGAGCCAGGAAACTGCTCTGCAGACTGACATGTGTTATAAATTGTCACTTCACTCCTGGTCAATCTACAATTTGAATGGGTGGTTGGTGGGGGATGGGGGTGCGGGGGGAACTTAAGCAGGCGTTTCACGTGGCAATCAGTTGTGTCATTAATAAATGTTTGGGGCTTTTTTTTAAAAAAAAGTTTCCAAATTAAGACTGAATTCAAGATGTTTTACAACTTTATGCGATTTTAAATGTTAAGACAAACTGAGGTGATAGGATAAGATGAGGTGGAATTTTGGGGCTATTGCGTTGAAATTAGTATTCAGCTTTGGTCTGCTTCACTGTTATATCTCACTGCAAATATTGCTGCATGCAGATAGATGGCTTCTATTTGAGAATTTTTCCTTCAGAATATTTCTTTGCAATGTATTGAATGCGGCCTTCAGGGAGTCAACATCTCTTTTTCTAAGGATCAGTCCCAAATAATGGCCTTGCTCTGCATAAAACACACACTGAGAGAGGCATTTCCATTATGATTCTACTTCACTGATAGGGCTCGCACTTTTCTATGTCCTACAAAGAGAGCCAGCTTCCAATCTCGACTTATCCATTGGAAATAACTGCTTTGTGAGCTGATCAATGTCACAGGTCGGGTGGCACAAAAAGAACAATGGATGCAGCAAAATTATAGAATGGAAATTATTTACCAGTAGTGCTCCAGATTGCACACATATTGTAATAACACAGAACACAGATATATCAGATATCCAGCAAATGTCCAGATTACATATTCAACAACATAAACAAGCCAATGTAGGAAATAAACAGCCATCCTTTCTATATCATTCTACCTTCACCTGCAAAATACACAGTCAATACACTCTACAGTAAACCCAGTGACGTGCTTTGAGATGTTTTGATGAAGTGATAAGGTGCTAAAACTAATGGAAGGATTATTATTTACTATTATTATTCTAGAAATTAGATTCTTACGCCCAGCACCCAATTCAGGTAGACAAACATTGAAAGGATTAATGTTAATTAGCTTGCTTTTTTGCACCAGTTCAGATGCACCCAGGTATTCCAGCAGTTGCATTTCTTTCCTAGGAACAGATAACAAGTGGGAAGCAGCTAGTTAAAGCCTGTGATGTTTATTTACAGTTTTACTAGGTCACCAAATGATCATGCAAGAGGTTGGACATTCACCCATTCTACATGCAGTCCGCCACGTTATTCCCTTCTACAGTAGAATTTGGCTTGCCAACGTGTGTCAACTGAAAATCAAAACAGGTTGTAAAATAATGTGAAATGAAGAATTTCACCTGTTAATCAAGTTCAAATAACATTTTTACAAAGGTAACATCATGTTTTTTTACACTACAGGGGAAAAAAAAGGACTCCGGGATTTCACTATGATTTAAGATATGTTACACTGTTTTACTCTCCAAATTTCATCATTTAAGCACTCCGGAAAGCTAACCCGCAAGAAAGACGCTATGTAAATTGTTGTTGGTGTTGTTGTGTTAACGCGACTAATTTAATGAAAGAATTTCGGGTTTTGAATTTGAGATGCCAAAACATGGGTTTAATAATAATAATAATAATAATTCTTGCATTTGATATCGCGCTTTTCACATCTTCTAGACGTCCCAAAGCGCTTCACAGAATAAAGTGAATTGACTATATATTTGTGGGCGAACGCCGGCAGCCAATTGCGCACAGCAGTGTCCCACAAACAGTCATAGATTGAAAATGACCAATTTATTATTGTTTTTTGTTTTTTTGGAGGGATTATTATTAGGTGTGTGGAGTAAGGAAACTTGCCCAAGGTATGCTGTTTGAACTCGGGCTACTTTGGGAGCAAGGCCATTCAGATTAATATCTAGTTACCTGAAGGCGACCCCAATTGAATTTCGTAATCCTGCAAAATTCACCCAGCTTCAAAGGGGTTTAGGTACCTGGAGCAATCAGCTACCTGACACTCACTCGCTACTTGAGAGCATCTTCCAGTCATTGAGAGAGTGCATCCAGTACAACAATAACAACTTGAATTTATGTAGTGCCCTTCACACAGGGTAGCGTTCTGGAGCACTTGACAGTGGTGGAGTATGACCCTGAGTACAACGTTCACAGTCATCCTTATATCGACAATATTCACGTCATTGAAATCATTTTTAAAGAAAGTTTTTCATTTTATTCATATATTTTAGATCACTTACCATTGTTTATTTTCCCAGCTTCATAAGGTTTCAACAACAATTTGCATTTAATCTCATTATGCACAACTAATAAGTGTAAAACATCTGTACCGAGTGGGAAGGACAATGTTTACATAAATAAGCATTCATTGAATTTCTGAACTGATTGTACTTGGACTGAATTTATCTCAGGATGAGTGGACACTGGGAAACGTCCTGGATCTGTGCATGAAACCAAATGAATTATTTAAAGACATCAGATGGAGCTCCTTGTTCTATCAACATGAATTTAAAGTGACTGATATGGTTGAGTAGGACTTGCACCTGCATTCTTACCTAAGATTTCTTTTACATTCCCCACAAAGTACATCCAGAATATTTTAATAAC
Source organism: Callorhinchus milii (assembly GCF_018977255.1). Classification (NCBI taxonomy): domain Eukaryota; kingdom Metazoa; phylum Chordata; class Chondrichthyes; order Chimaeriformes; family Callorhinchidae; genus Callorhinchus; species Callorhinchus milii. The sequence goes on along the minus strand of NW_024704742.1, from coordinate 29,041,270 downwards.
ACAGGGAAATAGATTGCACAGTTCGGATGATTGAATTCAAGAGTTTTCCTCCATTCCGACACAGTGAATCACAATTATCCACAGACTGGAATAGCCAACAACATCTTATACTAAGTGTTGTGTGCGAATGAATCATGCTGTAAAGTGGGCATCCTGTAGACTCATAGCTTTGTGCGCTGTTCCTGTTTCAAAAGCAAAGGCAACTGAACAAAATCCATCTTCACTCACATCGACATTGGCTGGCAAGAGCTTGGCAACTATCCAAGATTCTCCCAACACCACTCCCAAAATAACTCTCCAGTGTTCTGTTCTATGTCTTTCTTAACGCTGGATCTTCTATTTGAAAAAAATCATCTGATATTTTATTTTCCTGAAGATTACTCCTTATCCAGAGTTGAATCACCTAAGGTTTGGAGTTCCACCCAGTCTTAGTCTGTAAGACCAGTTGAAACATTAGGCCTATTGGGTCTATGACATTCAATTGCAGACCGCAGAACCATAGGATGTCAAAAGATCAGATGAAGCTTCATTACCATCTGCATAAAGACATAATACTAAGATGGCACCAGGACCTGCAATGCTGGGAAAAAGCAGATTGTTGTTTTCAATAGTCTCTAGGCATCTGGTTTATATTTTAGACATTTCTGGATATCCCAATCAAACACTAGACTGATCCATTCAAAACCAGGTTTATTTGTACTCCAGCAGTTGAGTATAGACTTTAACAGCATAAAAGACACTTAAACAAACTGGATTGCTGAAGAGGTAAGCTTTATTCCTTTGAAGAAACGCAAATAATTCTACCCTTAGGTTCAGTAAATTCTACGATGAACAACAGTGAAAAACTTGAAATGTAATCTCGCGCAATCATATTGTCATGCATATATAAAACAAGATACTATTTGTTTGGAATTCAAACTTCTCACTTTGTGCTGGGATACAAGAGAGTAGACGGTCAGATCCCTTGTACAACTGTTATAGCTTATAGTGTAACATATGCACCTCCTATCAACAACAACCAGAACAACAATTTGCATTTGTATTGCGACCTTCATGCAGTGTAGCATCTCAAAGCGCTTAACAGTGGCAAAGCCTGACGCCGAGCAGGTGGGAGAGGGGAAGTGACTGTAAGCATGGTTGAAGAGAAAAAACAATATAGGTTGCTCTCAAATAGATTTCTTTCTTACAGACCAACCGGATATTATCACTACAATAATTACACCAAAAAAAATCATCTATGCTCACCTAGATGAACACACTGATGAATCTTCCCAATGTGATGTATTCACCACTAACACAGATATCCATCCCTGCACATGTTTTCAGGGAAGCTCTGGCCACCTTCACCATCCATGTACCTAGCAATGTACATGTGTCCAACACCAGCTCTCAGCTGCTTCTCAGGGCTATTGAATCACTCCCTCAAAAACTCATATTCACAGGCATTGCCTACGTATACCATGCTGTGCTGCCTTGTATCCAAACAACATGCGTTACACATTTTAGAGTGAAAAACAACTGTAGAGACAATCATAGAATCATAGAAATATGTAGCCAACCGGCCCATCATGTCTGTGCCGGCTCTTTGAAAAGAGCTATCCAATTCAATCCCACTCTCCCGCTCTCTTCCCATAGCCCTGCAAACTTGACCTTCCCAAATAACTATCTACTTCTCTCTTAAAAGTTTTTATCGAATTGGCTTTCACCACCCTTTCAGGCAATGCATTCCAGGTGTGAACAACTTGCTGTGCAAAAAAATTTCTCCTCACCTCTCCTCTGTTTCTTTTAACAACTATTTTAAATTGGGGTCCTCAGGTTACCAACCCACCTGCCAGTGAAAATAATTTCTCCTTATTCACCCTATTGAATCCCCTCATAATTTTGAAAACTTCTATTAAGTCTCCTGTTAACCTTCTTTGCTCCACGGATAATAATCCTAGCTTCTCTAGCCTCTCCTGATAACTGAGGTCCCTCTTTCCTGGTACCATCCTGGTAAATCTCCTTTACACCCTCTCCAATGACTTGACATCCTTCCTAAAGTTTGGTGCTCACAACTGAACATGGTACTCTAGCTGAGGCCTAACCAGTGTTTTATAAAGGTTCATCATAACTCCTTTACACCTGACTTTTGTATTCTATGCCTCTATTTATAAAGCCTAGTATCCCGTATGCTTTTTTAACAGCTTTATCTACCTGTCCTGCCACCTTCAAAGGTTTACTTATATGAACCCCCAGGTCTCGCTGTTCCTTCACCCCCTTTAAGATTGTACCATCAGCTTATATTGCTTCTTCTCATTCTTCCTCCTAAAATGCATCACTTTGCATTTCTCCACATTAAACTTCATCTGCCACGTGTTTGCCCATTTTACCAGTCTGTCTATATCCATCTGCAGTTTGCTACTATCCTCCTCATTGTTTATTACTTTTCCTAGCTTAAGAGTCAACAAAAGTCAACTTTTCTTTCTTTGTGTTTGTTTACTGCCATTAATGCATTATGTTTAAAATTTGTGCATCTCCCTGTCTATTACTAGTTTTCATTTCTATTCTGGGTTTAACATCTCTCTTGTTTTATTGGGAGACACTATGGAAAACTAACCAGAGAAGCTGATTGGAAGTGCAATGAGGGAGAGGTCAACACATTCAGTGAATGGTAATAGAAAAGGCTACTGGCAGACAAGTCAGAAACGGAATGAGGCCAGCACAGAATAATAATATGACAGGACCATGGTGAGTAAAGAGCTTGAGAGAAAACCACATGGTGAGCAAATGAGATATAGCCAATGTGACGGGGTTGATATCTGGTCCACATTAATATTGTTTCTAACGCAGCTGCCCTGACATATGCAAACTAAATATATAGAGAAGCAAACGTCCAATGCCAATGTTTGCATTTAAGACACTGACATAAAAAAACTGTAGTTTCTTCCAAAATAATCATTGTTCCATCTGAAGTAACTTTTTAGTTAAAACTGCTATTCACAATTCCCTATGCTATTTAAAATTCCCCTGAAGAGAAAAATAGTGGGCGTGACAGTCATCATAAATCTCTCAGCAGGTGCTGAAATAAATATACTTGTGTCAAATGAGGCACACCCAAAATCGATCCGTAATAGGTCTTTGTCAAAATGGCAACAATGAGAGTTATTCCTCTACTTGTGTTCTGTGTAAAAAATATGTTATTGGGTTCAAGCCTATTTTGCTTTGTTCGGGGTAAATTTAGCGAATATCTTATTGGATTCTTACAAATTGCGATGTAAATGTAAATTTTTGACATCTCATTGTTTTCGACTTTTTTTTCTTTCTGTAGGAGGATATGGTTCATCTATAAATACACAGTCACAATAAAATCCTGTAAAATTCTTGGAGACATTTGAACAACGTGATAAGGCACTATATCAAATGGAAGGATTGTTATTTGTTTTTTTTTGGCCAGCCAGACGTCTGACACCTAAACATTGAATGCCTTCCCCATGTCTGGAATGGAATGCATACTCTCTCCCTGGATGAATCCTGCTTACTTAATTCCAAAGAACATTAAATGATTTGACAAGAGCCAAGGCTTAGGGACCCCAGAGTGTATTCTGGGGTACTGCTGAAGTTTAAGCAACCAAACCTGCAGAGCGTGCTATTGAAAGCACTGTTGTCCAAGCCTCCCACTGCTTATCCAGCTAGGAGTGCCCCACCATTAGGGCTCTAGTTTGCAAGGTTAAAATGAGCCGAGTGGGAAAAATCCCTGAGTTAGTGATGGTTTTACCCCTTTCATCACCAGTGATCTGGAATACTGCAGGCCTACCCAGCTCAGGAAATGGATTACAGACCTTAATTTCCTTCTTAAGGAGGATAGTCATTAATATTATTTATTTTATGCATCCTCACGTGTGTAGGGGGGCTTGAGTCATGCCCGGAAAACAAAACATGTACCAAGGGTTCTATCATCAAAAAGTAAGGAAGCTATTGCTTTTTACAACCATCTTTTCCAAACTACCCATTCCTTTCTCTAGAGCTATACATTGGTGCTCAATCATTAACCGGATGCTGGAGCCCAATTAGCACTTTCCCTCCACAAAATATACAATCAATTCACTTTACAGGATATGCTGTGAAGCGCTTTGAGACGTCTCGAAGACGTGATAAGGCACTAGATCAAATGCAAGGATTATTATTATTATTAGAGCTGGACTTCCAACAACCCTGATTGAAGTCCAGCCCTTGTTAGCGGCCCCTTTTTTTTAAACGAGTCACAAATCCCCCCGCACTCCTCCCAACATGCTCCTTTATAAATAAATGGAGCACCAATACCCATAGAAAGCAGAGACAGGATTTATCGCCTTATCACAGTGTGAAAGTCCTGACGGTAAGAACAATCAGGCTCTCTGGTCTTGGGGACATCACTGTTGAATCCAATCCTGCCCTCATTGGAAATTCACAGCAAGGGCTTGCCAGATGGCAGTTACGAGATATTCCCTCTCCCTCACTCAGGACAGTGAGCTGTACTGTTTGCCACATCTGCTGCCATGCTGCCACCCCAGCTGAGATCAGTTACTTTAGCACAGGCAGTGAATTAAATCTGGGACCTTTCTGGTCTTAATGGTTCAGTTCTGAACTGGATAAACTTGTTGAGTCATCACAGGAACTTGGCTAATTTAAAAAAGTAGAATGGAATTCTACATTTGTAATATAATGTTATTTATAAGTTAAAATTGTATTCGAGTAATTCACAACCTGAACATATTTGTAGAAATGCACTGAATGGAGTAGAAAATCTTTGGTCACAGTAAACAAATTCACTATTTAGGACATAATACATCCAATTTTGTTTACAAGATCTACAAGCAGAAAAATAAGTTGCAGTTGTACATTTATAACAACTGCATTACATTATATACAAATCAATTCAATAGTTTATTGCTTCCAGAAATATGATGAATCTGTACATTTGCATATATTTTTAGAAAATAATTGTTCCTTACAGTAATAAATACAATCCTCCAGCTCATCATGATAAGGACTAAGTGCATTACTTACACAGAAAGGAGTAAACACGTAGTCTGATCCAGTATTATTATTTACTAAGTGATGGAGAGAAATATTGTGCAGTAAGCCTGCAATGGCAGTCCCACATTTGGTCAGTTGCCGATCGTGTCAGTGTCACAGTTCTTCTGACAGTCAGGAACCAGCCCTATCTGCAGATGCATTTAGTCTTCATGATTTTCTGGTGGCATTACCTCCAGAAGGATCTGTAATGCTCTGGTGACCCTTGCTGTAAGAGGAAAATGAAAGGTGAAATCAATGAACTGTTATTCCTAGGAGTCTAACAATTGGGTAATCTTTCGACCAACCTTTGCCAATATTGTACCTTTTGAATGTAACAGATATCAACTAATAATTCAAATGGATCAATTTTGCTACTTTGTGTATCTGTTGTCATCAAAGTAGGAAAATGATAAGGTTAAAGAAAGGAACATTCGTATTTTCCATCAAAAAACCATGCATCCTTGATCAGTCACACTGCGCATCAGATCCAAAATGTTGTCCTTTTTGTGACCTTTAAAACTGATCTGAACACTGACCGGCTGCACCAGCATGGTACTTCCATCTCCCACTTTCCACCCAGTGATTGTTGGTAGGGACGAGCTCCCAGTTGAAGAGATAATGAAACATAATCTGAATTGGAATAACTCAGTGGTTTGCACAAGGTCTTGGTCTGTCAGTTGAGAACATTATGCATGTGCACACGCACATACATCCCACATGTTGGGGCTTGTACCACAGCCTTCTGATTCAGAGACAAGAGTGATACCAACTGAGCTAGGATGACACTTAGATCCACACTGAGGGACCACAAGGACAAATTGCACACACTGTAAAACGATTTGTTGCATGCTGAACTGTTAGCTATACATTACACTACATTAGTGAAAGGACTTTAAGAGAGGGAAATTGGACTTGGGTCTATTCTACTTTATTTACTTAACATTTCATGCAGAACAACCCAGAGTGTGCAGAAATTGGTAAATTATTGAATTCAAACTTATCTGTTGGTTTTCTGTAGTTCTTAAAAGGATTTGTAAAATTAAGACTGTATTTAAGAATTTACCAACTTCTGGATCCTATAAAATACTAATAATAGAGCAACTTAAGACCCAGGTCCTCAGAGCTCACTGTTTAATTTTAGCTATGACATTCTCCTCACATGTATATTGTAAATCATATTCTGTATTCACTATCCTCTGTGTCCTATGAGTTTTCTATTTGCTGGCAAACATGTTCTTGAATCGAAAGGTTACAACAACAACAACTTGGATTTATAAACCCCCCTCCACGCTGGACGGCGTCTCAGAGCGCTTCACAGTAACGGATCCCGGAACCGAGCCATGGGGAGGGGGAGGAAGGTGACCAAAGGCGCGGTCGAAAAGAAAGGTCTCCAGCAGAGACCTGAAAATGGGAAGGGAGGGAGCGACATGTGAGGCAGTTCCAGAGCCTCGGGGCATAGTGGCTGAAGGCACGGCCGCCGAGGGTGGAGCAGAGGACTCGGGGGACAAGAAGGAGGTCAGACCTGGAGGAGCGAAGGCAACGGGTACTGTTTTGAGGAGAGAGGAGGTCAGAGAGGTAGGGGGGTGCAGACGAGTGCAGGGACTTGAACACAAGAGTGAGGAACTTGAAATCGATCCTCGCTGGGACAGACAGCGAGTGCAGTCTGGCAAGGACTGGGGTGATTGGGGAGCGAAGTTTCATGCGGGTGAGAATGCGAGCGGCAGAGTTCTGAATGATTTGGATTTTATGGATGGTAGTGGATGGGAGACTCTCGAGGAGAGCGTTAGAGTAGTCCAGCCGAGAGGTGACAAAGGCATGGACCAGGGTTTCAGCGGCTTTTGGGGAGAGGTATTGGTGGAGACGAGCGATGCATCGGAGGTGGAAGAAGGTGGTGCTGGTGAGAGACCGGATGTGGGGGAGGAAGGATAATTGGGGGTCGAACCTGATGCCTAGGTTGCGTACGGGTTCGGAGAGTTTTAGGGGGAGGTCGGGTATGTGGACGAGGTGAGAGCCGTGAGATTTTAGATGTTGATGAGAGCCAAAGGGTATGGCTTCCGTCTTGTCAACGTTCAGCTGAAGGAAGTTTGCGCTCATTCAGCCCCTGAGATCTGGCAGGCAGGCAGATAGAACATCAGGGGACTGGGGGTCGCAAAAAGAGGTGGAAAAATAGAGTTGGGTGTCGTCTGCATACATGTGGAAGTGTACCCCATGTCTGCGGATGACATCCCCAAGAGGGAGCATGTAGATAAGAAAGAGGAGGGGGCCAAGGATGGATCCTTGGGGTACCCCACAGGTGACCGGGTGAGAGCGGGAGGAGAAGCCGTTTGTGCAGATGTACTGCTGGCGGTTTGTGAGGTAGGACTCGAACCAGGCGAGTGCGGCCCCACTGAGGTGGATGACGGAGGAAAGGTGGTGGAGGAGGATGGCGTGATCGACTGTGTCGAACCAGGCGGAGAAGTCCAGGAGGACAAGGAGGCAGAGGGAGCCCTGGTCATAGATAGAGAGGATGTCATTTGTGACTTTCACAAGCGCAGTCTCTGTACTGTGGGCAGCGCAGAAACCGGACTGGAGGGGTTTGAAGAGAGAGTGGGAGGAGAGGAGTGCGCGAAGTTGGTTGGCAACAACGCGTTCTAGAATTTTTGAGAGGAAGGGCAGGTTAGAAATAGGGCGGTAGTGGCTGGGGTTTGAGGGATCCAGGGAGGGTTTTTTCAGGAGGGGGGTGATGACAGCAGTTTTGTGGGAGGCAGGAACTGTTCCGGAGGAGAGGGACTAGTTGATGACGTCAACCAGTAGTGGGCAGAGGAGGGGGAGCTGGGTGACCAGTAAGTTGGTGGGCAGGGGGTCGAGGCAGCAGGCGGTGGGTTTTATGGAGGTGATGGTGGGTGAGAGGGAGGAGGGAGAGATGGGGAGGAAGGAATGTAGAATGGGGATGGTGGTAGGAGCAGATGATGGGGAAGGTGAGGGGGACAGAGAGGGTGTGGTGGTGGGTGACAAGAGGCAGGAGGATGAGGCTGCCTGGCGGATGTTAAGTATTTTAGATGAAAAGAAGTTCATGACCTCCTCGCACTTGGCATTTGATACGAAGATTGAGGAGACCTGAGGTGGGGCACGGAGGAGGTAGTGGGTGGTGGAAAAAAGGATTTTAGGGTTGTGTTTAGCCTTCAAGATGATGTTGGAGTAGAAGGCCATTTTTGCGCCTGTCAAAGAACGAAGGTAACTGTGGAGATACTCGAGCCACAGATGGCGGTGAACTATCACGTCAGTTTTCCGTCATCTGCGCTCGAGCAGATGGGTTTGGGTTTTTTGGCGGCGGAGATGGTTGTTCTACCAGGGCGATCGGGTGGGTTTGAAGATGATCCTGGATTTCAGGGGGACGAGGGAGTTGAAGGTGGAAGAGAAGCGATCATGGAGCAGCTGGACGGCTGCTTCAGGATCTCCGTGGGTGGAAGGCCAGAGGGATAGGATGTTTGATGATGAGAAGGCCTTTGTGAGGGTCTCAGGGAGTAGCCTTTTCCAAGGGCGGTAGAGGATGATTGAGGGCTTGGTGGAGGAGAGGGGGATGTGAGAGGAGAAGGAGATGAAAAAGTGGTCCGAAATGGTCTTGTCCACTATGCTGAGGTCGGAAATGTCAAGGCCATGGGTGATAACGAGGTCACGTGCATGAACAAGGTTGTGGGTGCGTGAATTTATGTGAAGGGTAAGGTTTAGGGAGGAGAGGAGGGCAGTGAAATCGGCAGAAGTGGTGCAAGGGGAGTTTAGGTGGAGGTTGAAATCGCCCATTATGAGCAGGCGCTCAGAGCATAGGGCAGGGAAGAGAGGAAGGTAGAGATGTCTGTGTGGAAGGAGCCGGGGGGCTTAGGGGGGGCAGTAGACAAGGAGGATTTTCAATGGAAGAGAGGGGTGGAAGAGCGTGAGGTGCTCGAAGGAGGGGAAGCAGCCAGAGGAGTAGGGGTTAAGACCAAGGGAAGCTTTGGAAATGAAGGCGACTCTGCCGCCATGTTGGTTTGGACAGCGGGTGTGGTGGAATATGTAGCCTGGAGGGGAGGTCCACCAGGGGGACGGGGTCATTGGGGGAGAGCCAGGTTTTGGTGAGCCCAAGGATGAGGTCGTGGATGGTGAGGGCTTTATTTTATTTGAAAGGGAACGGACATTTGGAGGGAAATGCGGGTGGGTTTGCTGGAGGGAGGGGAGGAGAGAGTGGTGCGGAGAGGATATGGGGTTGTACAGGAGAGATGGTTGTGGAGAGTGGTGTGAGTGGAGAGTTGGGGAGGCTACGTATGAGGGAAGGGGGACTTGGGTTTGCCTTAAGGAGGTGGTTTGAGCGGAGGGAGTGAGTGATGGGACACGTGGGATTGCTGCTCTGGGACAGTCAGTGCTGGGAGCCATGATGGGCCCGGCAGAGGATGCCCAGGCTGGAGCTGAGGGAAGTGGTGATGGGGTCGAGGAGAGAGAGAAGGCAGGGAGGGCGGTGGAAGAGAAGGACAGAGGGGGATTAGCGGATAGAGGGGGTTGGGAGGAGAGACATAGAGGGGGACGGGAGGAGAGACATTTGGAGTGGAGGGTGCGGCTGGGGTCAGGGCGGCAACCAAAACGCGCATGCAGAGACCGGGAGCGAGCGATCAGCGGGGTGGCATCAGCCCTCAGGCTCAGCCTCCCAGGTCATGGCCAGGATGGCAGTGGCAGCGGCTGCCAGGCCATCGTTGTTGTTGCTGTTTTTTTAAAAAAATCGAAGGGTTAGTTGGTGTTTTAGCACATCATCCCACCCAGGCTCACTTTCAATTTTCCAATCATTTTCAGACTGGAAAGATGATTACCTAATCTAATCCTACACTGTTTCTCATTCCCCATAGCCTTTTAATGTGCCTTTTCTTCACGCATCTATCTAATAATAATAATAATCCTTGCATTTGATATAGCGCTTTTCACTTCTTCTAGACGTCTCAAAGCGCTTCACAGAATAGACTGTAAAGTGAATTGACCGTATATTTGTGGGCGAACGCGGCAGCCAATTGTACACAGCAATGTCCCACAAACAGTCATAGATTGAAAATGACCAATTTATTACTGTTTTGTTTTGGAGGGATTATTATCAGGCTCTGTGTGGAGTAAGGAAACTTGCCCAAGGTTTTGCCCTGCCTGGAATTGAACTCAGGTCTCTAGCTTGCAAAGCGAGTGCTCTAACCACTGAGCTACAGGACTCCACAATTCTCTAATTCTCTTTTATATTAATCTGTTTGACAACAACACAAACTTGCATTTATATAGTGCTCTTAACACAGGGTAGTGTCTTGGAATGTCAGCTTGATAACAGATTGATAGGAATGATAGTTGAGGCTAGGTTACTGAAACATTTAAAAAACAACTAGTAGAGTCGGAATTCTGAAAGGATGAGATCAAATTGCCAAAGAGTCTTATTCATCCAAAACAATCCTATGACCTTGTGAGAAGTGACCTCAAGGCCCTCTCCCTGTTTGGATAGATGTTAAAGCTCACAAAGTACTATTTGAAAAGAGAAAGAAACTTCTCCTAGTGTCTTGGGCCACAATCTTCCAGATAAATTTGGTCATTCACCTCATGACTCATGACTGTTTGTGGGACTTTGCTGTTTGCAAATTGGTGTCCGTGTTCACTCACAAATACACGATCACTGCACGTCACAGAGACTTTGTGAAGTGCTTTGACACATTCTCAATGTTACAGGCACTATGAAATGGAAGGATTGTTATTCCCGCAGCACACAGGTTTCCCTCAGTATATAGTGAAGGAGTATTTTGTATGCAACAGCACGGGCTGAAGTCTCAGACTCCAGTACCTCCTCTTCAGCTGTCAGTACCATTAAACTACTCATTGAGTGGAAGGTAGCCAATCAGATAATTAGAAATATTTTCAGGTATTGAATAAATGTTGAACAAGTCACAAAGTTAGCATTTAATAGGACTGCACTGTTCCACTATGAGTGATGCTGTGTTAACTGCCTTGAACCCACACAAGAGAAACAATCATACAGCAGAGGAACAATGGGTCTCTGAAGTGATTTGTATCAATGGATTAAATGTCAGGTTAGAAAATGTGCCTTTATGGCAACAGCAGAACTTGGGAGCATGAGCTGAATCAAGCAAATTATGTTTCATCCGCAAAAGTAATCAGTCATAAAATATAACTCATACTCGTAATGTTTGTTTAAAGTTTAATTGGAAAAACATTGGAAATGCTAGATATTCCTATGTTCTCAAAAGTGTAACTGGTTTCTAATGACTCTGATGAAAGTCCTTCTGATTCTTTCCTTAATGAATACTCATCGCTATTCATCAGCGCCTTGGAATGTCCTCCCGACGTGAAAGGCACTAAACAAATGTAATTTGTTGTTTTTATATCACCAGATATTATGGCTGAGATAAATTATATGTATTCAAGAAATATAGCTATGTACAGCCACTAAACCAATAGAAATACACACACACATATATATATATATATACATATTTACTACACTACTAAAACCAAGGTTTATGCAGCTGTTATACCATTCAAACACTATGTATGCATTCACTATAGCATAAGAATCGCAGGTGCATAGATCCACAATACCAAGGAGTCACACAAGCATATATTCGTGGAGTCCTGTAGCTCAGTGGTTAGAGCACTCGCTTTGCAAGCTAGAGACCTGAGTTCAATTCCAGGCAGAGGGCGAAACCTTGGGAAAGTTTCCTTACTCCACACGCCTAATAATAATCCCTCCAAAAACCAAAAACAAAAATAAAAAATAGGTCATTTTCAATCTACGATTGTTTGTGGACATTGCTGTGCGCAATTGGCTGCCGCGTTCGCCCACAAATATACCGTCAATTCACTTTACAGTGTGTTCTGTGAAGCGCTTTGGGACGTCCTCCCGGCATGAAAAGCGCTATATCAAATGCAAGGATTATTATTATTATTATTATACCATTAGGCATACAGGTATGTATAACCACAATACTATTAGACAGATGACATATATTCTCACTATAACTTAAAAAAACATAAGTATATACATCCACTAAGCAGGATAATGCCTTTACCCACTAGGGCATTGAAGGAACCAGAAATTGCATGATTAATAGTACATTCTAAATTATTTCTAACAGAGAAGGAAGTTTCTCTCTCCCAGTGTCCTGGCCAGTAATTCCCCAAATAAAATTGGTTGCTCACTCCATGACTGTTTGTGAGACACTGCTGTGCGCAATTGGCTGCCCCATTTCGCCCACAAAATACACAGTCACTACACTTTATAGTACATCCTGTGAAGCGCTTTGAGACGTCTCAATGATGTGATAAGGTGCTACTATCAAATGCAAGGATTATTATTATTAAATACAGGATAAACTTAATATAGGGACATTCAGTTGGTTCAAATGTTTCAGCGGTTGAAATCTGGATTGATATCTGGTCGTTGCTGATATCACTTCATTTGCATTGAGCGCATACAGATTATGCACAGGAAGTACTGCCAATGCCCCTTCTTATGCAAAGTAAAGAAGCGGGGCTTCTTACACAGGCATGCATGCTTGGAGTGTAGGAAGTGATGCTAATGTAGTAGGGTGCAATGTGCAGGAAGTGACATCCTGAGTGTCCTGATGACCCAGAAGTCAGCCATTTATTTTTAACTTGAAGCTGGTGCAGCATGTTTCCAGTTAGCATAAGACTACAGCTGACCTGTGCTATGAGTGAGGCAGTATTATGAGCGCAAAGAAATAGGGCTCTGCTACAAGGGGAATTTTGTAATGGGTTACGGAAGAGTTGTGTTTTTTTTGCTGTTACGAGTTTGTTATTTATGAGACAAGTGTAAGTATATTTTATACCAATAAATAAATTTTATTGAAAAAAGTGAGGCAGTGTTATATTGAAGGGCACTTCAACAGGGCTCTCCTGTAGTATAGAGTAGAAACACAGGCTTATGTTATGGGCGGATGAATGCTTTATATTACTTACCCATCAATTTTTGGAAGCACTTTGGCTTGCTGTCCCACACTACAAATAGGTAGTAGGCAGGGATTCCAGTCAGCGTGATGGCAAATCCAATGCCAGCATTGGTGGGGTCAGCGTAAAGTGACAGCGCTACGATGAAGAGGCAGGTGAAAGAAAAGAAAGTGGGAATAAACAGAGGGACCTGCAACAACAAGCAGAGTTTGTTAGAAATAAGGCAGATCTGATGTATGGTAATATTCAAACATCACAAACACCGAAAGAATCTGGTTAAACTTGGTTAAGCTTTTGCTGTACGAACAATACAAGTTGCTATCCTTGAGGGCAGATCTAACAAGAACAAGCTCCACTTCAGACCACATTTTTCCTATAATAAAGCTATCCTGCAAGTACTTCTGCGGGATTTAGGCTTGGAAAACTTATATGTAATAAATGTCACAATGTACGGCATTCCACTCCTTCAATACAATGCAATGCAACACAATTTACCCTTATGTAGCTAGCTCCTCTCCCAGATGTCCCAGCTGATAGCCATGTGAGCAAACCCAACTTGGTTCGAATGGTTCTGCCCCAAAAGCTTGCAGTTATTGAGCCAACCAGCAGGCGATTCCTGCCGGTGCTCTGATACCAGCATTTCTGTGGCAGCTAGGGAAAGGCGGACTTAACTCAACTTTTATGTCTGTTTTGTGGACGCCACTAAATTTAAGCTGTCCACCTCTTTACTTTTGAAAATGCAGACTGATATGGGGCCAGAAAGTATGCAGCATACAGCATTAGACCACCATTTATTTTATGAAAGGAGCACCATTTAGTTTAATAAGCTGTAAGTGAAGTATAACACGGAACCCAGGCATAAAGCAGGTTAATTCAGGAGAAGTCAGACCGCCAAAGAATTAAAACAAAATCCCTATGAGAGTTCAGTTCAAGGCAATGAAAATCCTGTGGTTCAGGTGGCATTGATGAACATTTTGAGCTCTGCTGTGCAGTTTATGGCCAGAACATCTGGACGTGTTACTGTCTTACAGCACACTCACAGTGATATGTTATTCCATATCCATCACTCAGCACAATAATAATTCAATGGAACTTGAATGAGGCTTTTGTTAGAAATCTGCTCTGCACCACCCTCGTAGGCAAAAGGCGAAATATGAAATGAGCCACATTTGAGGAAAGCAACATGCACTTTAACTACAATCAGGCGAGTGGCGCCATGCTATTTTATAAGGTAATTTGAGAGAAAATGTGTTTTCCTTGGAACACTGCCAGTCTTAGGTTATGTGCAAAGTAAGTAGTATCTGACATGAATGAGCTTTTTGTTTAGAGGATGATTGATCAGTGCAAAAAAATTGTCATTCGGTCTCGCATGGAGCCTTTGTGAACTGGGATTGGCATGGTGTGGCGGTGTCAGCTCAACTGATGACTGCATTGGGTCTTCATGTGTTTTGATGTTAAGTTAGCTGCTCTCTCTCTATCATTTAGAGCTAACTGAGCACTTTTGCAAGATTTCAGCAACTCGACTTCGTCCATTTCGTGTTAAATTACCCCAAATGACTGTTTTTTTGTTGAAAAAGCATATTTTTATATATAAATAATTAATTACTTAAATACATCTATTTTAAGGAGGAAAAGGACTCCAATCCCAGGAGAGCTGTCAATCATACTACTGAGTAGTCTCAGGGGGTAAAATGTTCAGCAGGAAAAGCAGCCCATGTAATTTACTACACCGCTGTGTATCCATTTGCATTTTTAAAAATATCCTGCATGAAATGATGTGTGCTAGCATTTTTAAAAGCGCTGTAAAATTGAATGTGATTATTTCATTTCTGTCTTTACTGTGTGGCCTTTTAGCACTTTGCTGCTGGGAAGGAGTTACAATGCTGAGTGATTGCAATGCCTCAAGCCATGCCAGTGTGTTCTTTTCATAATGTGATATTGCCTGCGCTTGTTGGTGCTGTTGAGACCACAGATTTGTCACCCAGTTGCCTTTTTGTCATAGGTCAATAAAGGTTTGGTCATAATGAGGCATTTTTGCTTCCAATGGACATTTGACAAATCCATTGCTCTGTTGCTCTGTGTCAGAAAAAAATCTTTTACTTTCAAATGGCCTGAAATTATCAGTATTTGCATTCACATTGTTCAAGATGAAACATGACCCGTGACACAAAAACAAATGCTTATGTAGATAGTCAGGGATAAGCCTGAAAGGTGATGAATTTGCCTACATTAGGGTAAAAATACTGTTCAACGTTATGTATATTGGCCACGTATAGCTTTGCATTATAGAATGGGCTGATGTAATACTGAATGGAATTTTTACCCAATTCTGCCCCAGCTGAGAGAAGGGTGTATTTTCATTCTGATACCAATGACGTCAGTCAAAAACAATGCAACTTTCTCCTATGATGACATTAGGAGCTAAATGTATCTGATCACTGGTGTGCATCTGGAGTGAGGGAAAATCCCAGGTTCAAGTCCGGGTCTTAAATGACCTCATCTGTGGTTGTGGAGAGTGCACAATGATTGGCTTCAGCGTTCCTGGACTGCAAGGGGGGGAAAGCCAGCCAGGGTTCCCTCTAATGACTATTATCCCTTGACTCCTTCCCTCCTCCCCCCCGACATGGATGTTGAGTGAGATCCAGTTGAGGCTCAGCTATGGTGTCACAGAGTCCATCAATGCTCAGTCTCCAGGGCCATACATGAAGGAATGACCATGTGGGCCAGGTACCCAATGACGTTGTTGCCTGTGGCCCTATCCCTCACAATCGCACACTGGACCCATGAGAGTAGTCACCAGCAATGTACAACCAACAGCGATGAGGCAATCGACCCATTCCTGCAAGCTGTCCAGGAACACTTTAGACACTCTACAGTGATACACATAATTAATATCTTCCAACATGTAAAGAAAGGCAAAGGTACAGAAGGTGATTTCCCCCCCATTATAAGTTGACATTTTCAAAGTTGCCAAATTCACGGATGGTCAGAAAATCACCTCTGTAATGTTCAAATATTCATTTCCTTTCTTTCATCTTAAGACGTCTCAAAGACATGATAAGGCGCTATATCAAATACAAGGTTTATTATTATTATTATTATTATTATTATTATTATCTTCTCAAGAATCACTCTACAGAATAACTGGTGATGGACATTACCTTGAATGGGCGCGGCATGTCTGGGCGCTTGTACCGGAGGTAAATCAGACCAGAAACAGACAGACCAATGAAAAGCCACCGGGCAAAGCTCAAGAAGTTTAAAAGACTGTAGATATCACTCATAAACATCAATAACACTGTCAAAGGATACTGTGAAAGATACAAATTTAAAAATGTTGATTCATATCAATCGCACAGCAAGATTGAACAACAGCAACAACTTGCATTTATGTAGTGTTTCGGAGCGCTTCATAGTGGCAGGGTTGGATGCAAACATAGGTACTTGACCGTAAGTATAATTGAAGAGTTAGATCTAAAGGTGTGATTCTAAAGACCAATAGAGAGGGGATGAGGTGGAGCGACAGAGACGAGGAGTTCGACAGGTGAGCGGCTTAGTGCTTGACAGTTCAAGCCTGCATTAGCTGATTGAAGAATTTAATTGAAGAATTAGCTACTATTTTGTTGATGATCTGTTCCCATTGTTCTTTCCAACGGTGAGGAGCAGATCCCAGTGCAACAGAGAGGACACATGAAGGTCACTGGTGACTCTGCTGAATGAAGAGTCAGATGACTAGGCAGCAGGCTCTGCAAGTGAGTTATTGCTCGATTCCTGAGGTTTATCTCCCCTCTTCCCCTTCCCTATTTCTAAACTCTAACCATGTTGCACTAACATTAACACAACTTTAAATGTGCACAATATTTAGCAGGTGGTGCTTAATAACCAGTTTCCAATGCAGCAGGAATTCAGTAAAGCATAAGAGTGAGTGTGGGAAATCTTAGTGCTAATGTACATTTGAAATGTGAAAAATACTCATCCGAAAATTATAGATTATAGATTTTGTCCTTGTGTCAGGAGAGAACATTTTGATCTGGTCTGTGGCATGACTGCCAATTGTGGTGGTAATTAGTAGGAGCAATTTGAGTTGGTAAATTAAGATTATCGCACAAAAAATGTATTGGCACAACATTAAAGCCCACTGGCTTACATGTGATAATTGTCACAGTGCGTTAGTGCCAGGGAGGCATGAAAGACTGTTTTATGCAAATGAAAAAGATATAAAGCGGTGGATGAGACGATCTCGAAACACTTGCAAGTTGTTTTCTTACCGAAACAATGACAGCGGGAAGAGGAGTATGTTTTCGGACATTGATCATGGAGAGGATTTCTGGAAGATGGCCCTCCCGAGAAGCAACATAATACATTCTGTTTAGATAAGTCACATATAGTTGGTTAGGTATAAGCACTGTACCAGTATTTTGCACACTTTTCATTACCAACAAACATCAGCTTACAAGACCTGCAGGCTCACTGCAAACACTAAATTCAAATCCAATCCAAGTGTTTGCTAGAATTTAGCACCGTGGCTGCTTTTCTTTTCAACATAATTGTTTTGTATTAAAAATCTTTGGATTTGACTTAGAGCCCAAATCCACAATATCACAAGCACTTTACTGTAATTATTATAACGGGGTAGCCAATTTACACACAGCATTGTCCCACAAACAGCTAGGAAGTGAATGACCAATTCACACTAGAAGAAACTCCCTTCTCTTTTCGAAGAGCATGAAGATTTCTTACAGGCAGAAAAGAACTCTGTTTAACATTTCATCCAAAAGAAAGCATCTCAAACAATACAGCACTCCCCAAACATGATATTACAATGTCGGCTTAGACTGTGAGCTCAGAATCCCTGATGTGGGGCTTCTGACCCAGCGGCAAGATTGCTACCAACTGAGCCACTAAAATTCAGAACATGTGCAAGCAATTGTCTCCCTCTCTGTCTGTCTCGCTCACATTTAGGTAATATACAATGAATGACTCAAACCCCAATAAATCTACATAACATAATTTTATTTTCTGCTGCCAGTTATGTGGAGGGATTTTATTTAGTTATTTAAAAGAGAAATGCTAATTTGATTTGTATGCTTCCATTTGAAGGAACAACTGATTTCCCCTTAGTCCTCGAGTCATTTCAAAGACATTATAAAATTCTGTCATTAGAAGATGTTTTCTCACAGGGTAGAACAAGATGGATAGGATATTTTCCAGCGTAATTGAACTAATATAACCCACCTGGTTAGATAGATTAATACCAATAAGTAATTGCATTTGTTATAGTGCCTTATCACATCTTCGAGACGTCTCAAAGTGCTTCACAGAATATACTATATAGTGAATTGACTGCATATATCACTGCATTACCTTTGCTAATGCTGCTCTTCTTTGACAGTATATTGAATTGATTCAGGTACCCGACTGTCTATTAAGTCATTGTGGCATTGACAAAATATCTGAATTGTAAAAACCCTGACAATGCTAAGTCAGAATAGTTCAGAATTGAATGATACATTTTTAAGGCCCTGAATAAGATTCTGCCCAAGGCTGGACCTCTGCTACAGTTAAATAATTATACAATTTTCCAAATGCCTACTTTTGTTTTGGCACAAACAGGGTGAAATGTCTGATGTTTCAGGATACATTCCTTGGGCTAATTATCATAATTCCCCCCCCCNTCACCCCACACCTCCATTTCCTCTCCTTGGCTTCTGCAAATTGGTCCTATGAAGGAAACTTCAATTTCAAACAAAGTTTTAATGCCTAAAATCATAATTTCAATGATAAATTATGATAAATCATCATAATAATAATAAAAATAACAATCCTTACATTTGGTATAACGGCTTTCGCGTGGGAGGACACTTCAAAGTACATTTGCTGGGCAATTGTGGGAACCATTCAAAACAACATTCTCTCTTGTCCAGAAACTTAAACTGAAGGTGGGAGAAGATTAACTTATGGTCCAATGACTGGTCTTACATAAGAACATAAGAATTGCTAGACGAAAGAAGACCAAAGTCCATCCAGTTCAACTTCCGCCATCCTGGCAGTCGCTTGCATATATCATGTCCCAAACTGTATGATGTTTAGTCTTCAATAGTTTGCAAAGTGATTGCTAGTGCTCACCTGGTCACTGCAAAGATGCCTCCATTCATGGACCCAAAGCAGGAAAGAGCCACAAATACTGGGACTGCTATAAAGAATTTTCCCAATAACCGTTCTGCAAAGGTCTGTGAAATTGAATTGTGGTTATAATCAAATATGTCACATATGGTGATCTATTAAATTACTTACTGAATGCAGGTACAATAACACAATCCTAAATGTATTCATCTGCAAAGCAATTGCAACCAGAAGGCAATTTTCTACATTTCAAAACAAAACATAGAAAATAATTATTCCATCCAGATAACCATTGTAAATAAATACAAACAAGTCATGAAACCCCTGGTAACAGTCGGGAATGTCTATAAATGCTAAAGATGAAGGAGTAGTTCAGTTGATTATTCTTGTTCTGCTGATAAAGAGGGAGGGATTGAAAAAGCTTTTGAATTGTAAACGTACCTCACAAAGATATATGTGTCTCGTGACATGAAGTGCATCTCCAGAGAACTTCATGTACCTCCTGCAGACCCGTGTCAGACCTTGACTCTGACTCAAGACTGCATTGGTACAGAATTCTCATCTGTCAATGTGACATACATATATGGAGCTCCCTGCTGGAGATGCACTTTATGTACCGAGGCATTTTTTCAGAAAGAGATACTAATCCTTACTTGTGATATAGCATCTTTAAGTGGAGAGCATGTCTCAAATCACTTCACAGGATAAATGCTGAAGTGCAATGACTGTATTTTATAGGTAACATGCTAATGAGAATGGACTTTTGGCATTCAAACTGTTTTTAAACTCCAATAACCGAATTCTCACCTTTCCAAAAGCTAAGCTGTTGCTTGCTAAACAACCACGCAGTTCTGTGTTTGCCTGATTCTAACTAAATTTCCCACTTTATAATTATTGCAAACATTAATTATGCAAATAAGAGCTCAGAGGACAAAGGAGGACAGCGCTGATTCAACGAGGATGACCTGAGAGCTCACGTGTGATAACGTTCCGAGCAATTTATTGAGACCTTTCTCATGAGAGCAATACATTTGAAAGAAAATGTTTCTTTTCTTTCGGCCTTGAAAATTTCCTTGGCAGGAATAAAGAATGAAATTCACAGGATTGCAGTGGCCCACGAAGAACAGATTGTTGATCAGAGGTTTGGAGCTTCGGACTTTTTTTTTTAAAATTAGACTTTGGTTGTTTCACTGTAGAATATTTTAAACTACTCCTGATAGAAATTAGAAATTTACAGCACAGAAGACCATTCGGGTCTTGTCGTCTGTGAAATGGGTAACACAGAGTGTTTGCACACTGTCCATTCAATTCTGAGATTTAGATTTGAATGCAGCCCGGATGGCATGATGAAAGCCTCTTCCATTTACTCTTCCATTTAGGTTATAAGAGCTCTATGTGAAATGAGTTTTGAAGAGGAGAGGTCTATACTTTTAGTGAACTGGAGTACAGTACAGAATTGTCTTAAATTGTAAATGTCAGAGAGGCCATAGAGCTAGCTTGCTGGATGAGGAAGGTGGAAGATTCAGACTGATACAATAGTGAGGCTCAGGTCAAAGCACATTATTGAGGCACAATAGAGGAAACATCTTTCAATACTCTACCTGATGTGGGAGTGCTCAGCCCCGATGCCCCAAATTCCACTTAGCTTCAGCCTATAACATCAAACTCCCTTAAAATTACTTGTGGAAAATTCCTAAATAATTGCTGTCTGAGTTTGAAAGATGTTTTTTCTTAGGAAATAGTTAAGAAAATTGGGATCTAAATTAAGAATTTATCACAATTCTATATGATCGGAGGGAGGGGGTGGGGTGAGGAGAGGGAGAATGAAGGGAAATGTGATTTCAAGACAAAATATCCTTACAGGTTAGAACTAAGTGGATTTTTTTTTCAGGCCTCTAATGTTTTGATGTAATAAGGTGCTACAGTGATCATCTTAGTTCCGTACATCCTCTTAAAGAACAATGTTGTGTTTGGTAAGCCCTTGTGTGAGGAATAACTCCTGTAGCCCTCTCTGTCATCTGAATTCCACATTTCTCTCATTTGAAATGTTGAGGATTATTATATTAAGTCAATGGACTAAATCCTTAGGATTTGCTCCCACAGAAATCACACTGCACTGTTTGTTGGATTGCAGCCCATTTCAGCAAATCATAATGTTGCAAGCAATCATAATATTTTGAAAACAGCCTAATTTTCCTAGCCACCTTCCATCTGTGGTTGAAAGCTACTTCAGTGCAATAACGGTAATGTAGTTGTTTTGCGGTCAATTGTAAACAAAAGCATCTCTCACATTCTGAAACACTATTAGGTTCTTTCACGTGCATTTCACTTCTTAAAGTTTATGGAGCCAAAAATGCAGTGTTTCACAACAGATTCAATATGATAATTATCACATCAAATCCCTTGAGAAACATCTTATTTTTTACCCTTATATTACGTACCACAGCCACTGCTTCAGATGCCAGCAACTCCTGAGGATTCATTACGGTAAAATAGGCCACATTTGTTAACACATAGGCAATGGTGACAATTGTCATTGATATGCAGATAGCAAGAGGTATATTTCTGTTGGGGGAAAAATACAATTGAACATTAGTTTAATAACAGATAACTCAAAAATCCTGTTAAACCCGAGAGTGCTTTCTAAGACCAATAATGTTGAGGCAATTTCATTATTTGCAGTAACCGCATATTCTGTATTCACACGTTTATATCTCTATGACATCTGGTACACTAGAGTTAATTTATTTTATTTATTTCAGCCTATAGTACTGTAATGATTGTTATCTGTCTTCTGTTGTGTTGCAATCATTGTTATGTGAGCTCTATTGCAGAAATGCTTACATTTTTCTACTGGGCTCATCAGCTATGAAATTTAATTTCCTTCTGTTGACTTGCACTGAACTGAAAGGGGACAAATTAATTGACCTCTTGTACCTGTCTTGTAATATTTCTGATGTACTATCAGTAAAGTGACCTAATGAGACCTTTTTGAATGGGAAATGAAATGCTCGTCGTCTGTGTAACCTGCCAGATGAGAATGTCTACATTACTGCTGCAAGCATTCATTCATTGAACCCTGAGGTGCAATTACGCCCATTACCTTTAGTAAGTAGTCATCTATCTGATCAAATTCTTTCATCTGTTGTCGATCTACTGAATATATTTTACAATATTAATAAAGTTGTTTTGCCCAACGTGGTGTATAATTACAGAGGTTTGAGTGTATAATGGAAGGAATGGAATTGCCATTCATTCTCCTAAAATGCACTACAAGTATTGAATTCCAGATGTTTAGCATTGAAGTCTTGTTAAGAATGTAGACACTGGTTCAAATAGTAATTCTAATAAAGCACCTCTTATGTCAGGAGGACGTCTCAAAGTACTTCACAGGATATACTGTAAAATGTAGTGACTGTGTATTTTGCAGGCAACCAAAGCAGAATTCTGACATTGAGGTGACTGTAAGCTTGCCATTATTGCTAACTTTGGACACTGAAGGGAAAATGATTTTACACAGAAAAAAGGGATCATGAGATATTTGTGCATTGTGGAGGTATTAAGCAAGTCCCAAATCTAATCCCTGTGTTACAGAAGTGCTTGATAAAATCCATACAAGCTTGTTTCAGACTGTTTTGTCATGTTCAACTGTGCTTTTTATCCATTTTCATTTTAGCAAAGTGTAACTGACATTTACTTGCACATTCATAAGTAATTTTCTTTCTTTGAACATACCACTATTTTCATGGATCAATAAAATATAGACTCCTCCCCCACCATTGATTCAGTTTGCTTGCGCTGCAGCCATTAAAGTGCCAAGTTTCCAGGGTTATTCTATGTATATGTCATAGATGAAGGTAGTAAGCATTCTCTAGTCCTGTTACCCCTTGCTCAGAAGGTGAGTAGTAGCCTAAACGTCTGAGGTTCCATCTTTCCTATGTTCTTAGCCTTAAAACTACTGCCATAGAATTTAATTTGGTGCAGAATTTTATAAAATTCCTACATTTAGTATTAATTCGGGTGCAGGATTCAATAGTGCTGGAAAACAATGTAAAGCCATGAGAAATTTCAGGAAAACAGTTTAACATGATTCAATCAAGTGGGCAAAGTGAGGAGAGATTCCGTTGATAGATTAATGCAGTGATATCTATTCAGACCATTAAGAATCTGATCTCTGGTCTGTCTGAGTTAGCTGATGCCAGCCAGCTCAAAACTTTTAGCCACCCCCACCCCCATATCTGCTCTGCACACTGTATTTCAGGGCCTATGTTTTTATATGCCAGCAAATGCCCTTGCCAAAAGTTGTCACCCAGAACATGACTCATTAATAATTGTTAACAAATATTGAAGTTACTGTGCAACTGCAATAAACTAGCTGAATAAATATGAATTCAGTCAGATTTCACAAGAGGTTAATCCATCAACTACTGTGCTTTGAGGAGATGAATTAATAAACACATAAGCAATCAAATCATTGGATAAATCAATAAGTAAATAATGAATTCTATAATTGAGTTGGAATAGAAACTAAATAGAATCACAGAAATCTTGCAGCACATAAAGAGGCCATTCAATCCACAATATCTGTGCTGATGCTCCCACTTCCACTGGAGCTACAGGGAAATCCCTTTATACAACCCTTCGATACAATAATAATAGTAATCCTTGCTTCTGATATAACGCCTTATCACGTCTTCAGACGTCTCAAAGTGCTTCACAGAATATACTGTAAAGCAAATACACTGTACATTTTGTGGGCGAAAACCAGCAGTCAATTGCGGACAGCAGTGTCCCGCGAACAGTCGTGGAATGAGTGACTGACCAATTTCTTTCTTTTTTTTTGAAGGATTTATTTAGAACTGCTTCATTTAGAACTGGGAATACAGTAGACCTGTGCTAACTGGATGTACGGTATATCTGGCTTCCGATGTTGACATGCTGTCTTCTCCCACTACAAAATAGCCCTGTTAGTTGTTAGATTGCCAGTGACGTAACTTCCTGCTGGCTGCGCAGAAAATAACATCAACAACAACAATTTGCATTTATCTAGTGCCCCTCACACTGGGCAGCAGCAGTGACTAGATGGCCAGGAAATTGAACATTTTTCTCCCACCTCACTTATTATGTGGACCCTGAGATATTGGACACAACCAACTTTGTTATAATTAGATTTTCCTGTACTACTTTAATCCAATTCCCCTGGTCTTTTCCTGTTCACGCTAATATTATTTTTCTCAAGTATTTATTTAATTGCCTTTTAAATGTTGTTATGGATGTTGTTCCAGATGTCATTAGTGAAAAAGCATTCCAAATTTTAATAAATCTCTGCGTCAAATTCTACTTTCCTAACCTATGGAACTCCCTTCCTCTACTCTTCTGTCTTGTCGGATACCTCTCTAACTGTTTTTAAATCCCACGTTGCACATTCAAACCTGCTATTGCAATTCACCGCAACACAGGCTGGGACTTTATAGATCTCAATGAATCTCCATTGTATTACTTTTTAGAGTCTATCTGTTCCTCTTAAAACCTAATATGGATTATGCCTCAACCACTACACCCAGCAGTGCATTTCAAATCCTAACAATTCTCTGTGTAAAAAAAATTCTCCTAATCTCTTCCACTTTCTCTCTTGGTAACTATCTTGAATTGATGCCCTCTAGTCAGTGACTCATTGACCCGTAGAGAGAATTTCTCCTTATTGACTCTATTGAAACCACTCATAACATAAAGACCTCTATCAGATCAACCCTCAACCTTCTCTGCTCCAATGAAAACAGTCTCAGTTCCTCTTGTCTCTGCTCATCGGTCAAACCACTCATCCCTGGTATCATCCTGGTCAATCTCCTCTGCAACCCCTCTATAGCTCCTGAAGAAAGCGTCCAATTACATTTACGATTTTACCATGAAAATATATATCTCAGACGAGATCCAGCACAAGATTTTCTCATCATAGAATGAGAAGCCAGGGGCTTGAATCTACTGACAATCAGGGAATATTACACATTTGCTGCCAACATTGGCAAATGCACCGCCAGCAGTGGAAGCAGTAAAACGCTGCCAATAAGACCCCGACAGCAACGGATGCCAGAACACAAAGCGTCCTTATTGAGAGCGTTAGCTAATTGAGAACAAATCAGGCGTGGTTCCAATTCAATAACTGCAGTTGCAGGCTTTAAATTAATTTGTCATTATCTATATGTGAACAATTAAGGTGCGAAAAACATTCAGACTGCATGAAGCATTCTGTGGCATGTACAGGTAATTGTATCTAGGGTTGCCCTGGCAACCAGGCCTTTCAAATTTCACCGTAAATGTATCCGGCATAATCGTATCATATTAGGAGCTGTAATACAATTATCAAGTACAAATGCAGTCAAATTACCACCCGGCATTTGATTCGAAGTGGAAATATTCTCTGCTGCTTAATTATCAGAGATAAATGTTAACACAGCGATAATAAAAAAGGCAATTTTACATTGAAATGTCACCACTCTGCATGGTGCATGATGCAGCCCAAAAGGAATGATTCTTATAGTGAAATGTCTCCAGCAAACTCCCAACGGAAACAGGGGAAGAGAGAACCGTAGCAAAAGTTTCGAAAGTTAATCTTCACCAGGCCACAACCTTTAGAGAGCTGCACATATTTGTGGATCTTATTTAGTGTTCTCCTTCCTGTCATGCTTGATATTTGTCTAGCATTTGTGTGTTAATCTGCTAAAGAGTATTTCAACACGAATGAGTCTCCAGGTAATGGGCTGTGAGCACGGTCTGCAGTTTGTCAAAGAGCTTGGAGCTAGTTTACAATCAAGCCATGAATGAAGATGGAGGGAAGTGTAATAACATACACACTGGTATATTCTATTTCCTGTTAAAATACTACTCACTTCGCGCTGAATTTTCAGAGCTGATCTCAATTGAATTAAACAATGGCATACTCTGAAAAAGGACCTTCAATCTTCAAATGGCCCTGAAGCTCATTTCAGTAGAGTTAAGAGTGAAAACAAAACAAGGAGTTGATTAAAAGCAAGAAAAGGAATAAAATCATAGTCTACATTCCATCCCGCAATGCACTCTAGCTCCTTTTACCTTCAATTCACAGTACTTATTTCTTCTCTTTCTCTTTTCCTAGTTTTCTGCTTCTCTTACTTTTGGTTCACAATGGTGTCAACTTGGCTTAGTTGCCTGTGAGCCAGAAGGTTGTGGGTTCAAAACCTCCATTGGGCTTTTGAACTGCCACGGTGGTATGATACTCCAGTGCAGTGCTGGGGTTGACCTCTGTATTGTTGGAGGTGTCATTCTTCAGATGAGATACTAAACCAATCTCCCATCTGCCTGGTGAAGTGATGTTAAAGATTCCATGGCACTATTAGAAAAGAGAAGTATGTTTGTCCTGGCTAACAATTCCCCAAATAAAATTGGTCATTCACTTGGTGGCTGTCTGTAAGGCAATGGTACGTGCAAATTGGCTACTGTTTTCAGCTAAAAAAAGTCACTACATTTTACAGTAAATCCTGTTAAGTATTTTTAGATGTCAATATATAAAATGCAAAGATTATTATTATATTATAATCATCATAATAATAATCCTTGCAGTTGATATAGCGCCTTATCACGTCTTCGAGACATCTCAAAGCGCTTCACAGAATATACCGTCAAGTGAATTGACTGTATATTCTGGAAGTTAATACAATGAGCGACTTCCTTCGGTCCAAAAATAAATCACGATCAAATCAGATTACGTGTGGGTTTGGGGCTTCATGTTACCTTGCAATTTACAAAGGCATGACTTGGCAAAAAAATAAGCATTAAAATCTTGGACATAAAGACACACCTTTGTGCACGTTTTCACTTCCTTCTGGCCTTGGGTGCAAATTATATACTACTCTGAACTATGTTAAAACCTGTGGATGTAGCTTATACAATAATGCAACTGTTTTTAATAGCATTTTTCACTGTTGCAGAAATGGTGACAATGCCTTTGATTATCATAATAGTAATCATCCTTACATTTGATATAATTCCTTTCATATCAAGACAACATCTCAAAGTGTTTCACAAGGTATACTGTATGTACTGTATTTTGTAGGTGAATGCAGCAGCCGATTTGCACATAACAATGTCCCACAAACAGCCACAAACTGAATAACCGATTTTATTTTGGGGGATTTTTAGACAGGACAATGGAGGAACTTCCTTCACTTTTCGAATAGTGTTATGTGACCTTTAATATCACCTGGATTATATGAGATCTAAATCCCAACATGGGCTTGAACCCATAACTTTCTGATCCAGGCTGAAAAACAGTGTATCCGAGATGATGTCTTAGTATCCTGTCGGTCATCTAAGGTTATTACTGTGTAGATTAGATTGGACTTATTTTGCTTTCAGTGGTCCTTTATTACAGAAATTGACAGAGGTGAATTCTACGCGACTTTATTTTACTTCATGGAATTTCAAACGGAGAGAAATCTGCTCAGAAAGAGAGCCCATCTCTACAGAGATTAATTAAGTACTAATTCAAAATCTTCACTTTCCACCTTTGTGCTAGAGTAAAATGATTCCTTTGCTCGAGGGAAGAAGGAGGTATGACAGTACTGGGGGAAAGACTAGCTCTGACTTTTTGCATATTGTAACAGTGTTTGACCTTCTCCAAGCAAGGTCTGTGTAGTTCAGGAATCCGTCTACATTCCTGAATCTCAGAAGAGTCAATCGTAACAATTAGTTTCCACATTGTGCTCCTTGGGTTGGGTTTGGTTGTGTGCTGTGAACGTACCATTGCTGATACCAGGATTGAGATTGCACCAACCTGTTTCACTGGGGCTCTTAGCTGCTGTTTTGAGAATTAATGATGCAGCTCAGTTTCCCTGCTGTCTGTCTCTCGTACCTGCCTCTCCTTTGCACTCTACTTTCACTCACTCGCTCAGTCACCTGTCAGTTGCTGTCTTCATTTCTCTCTCAGCTTTTCACTCAATCTTCTTTCTTGGGGACCTATCTATCAAATTGCAACCAGGTCTCCTCCATTTCACCTCTAACTCGCTGTACCAGTCTGAGGGCTGATGGTTAGTCTCCTCCAATGATCTTATTTGCTCCCTCCCCACCCCAATATACACCATCAGCCTATTCATAGTCCCATCTGTCTTCAGTCTTCACCATTATACATCTGCTGATTAATTTTCATTTCTCCTCCCAGAAATGGGTCTCCTCTTGTGCAGGTGAGAGATTGGAGAGAGACCTAGTCCTGGGTCTCTTACTATGGTGATGTGCAATGTACGTCAGGAGTGGTGTGAAAGCACTGGGGACAACAATCTGAAATTTGCTCTCTCCCATCCCCCTTAGCCTTCCCGCCATGTTCAGTTCCTGACATGCTGGGAGGATTGATAAATCAATGGCATATCCAATCAGATCATCCTATAAGCTCCTCTGCCTCTTGTCCTACCTAAAACTATTTATTTGAGGTATTTATCTGAAGAGTCATCACTGGATGCCCTCCATTTCTTAACCCAATGGTTCCACTCTATCCTCAATTAATAAGGGTTTATGTTTTGCAATAGCCGAGTCAAAAGCCATTCTACAAATCTCAGTACAACTGGAAAACTACTTCCTCACATTCCGAGAAAATACATAGTCACTACACTTTAGAGTAAATCCTGTGAAGTGCAATTCCTGTGCAAAATGCACTATGCCACATTCATTATTATTATTATTATCCACAAAACGCACTCTCACTGCACTTTACACTACATCCGATGAAGCACTTTGGCATGTCCTCTCGATGTGAAAGACACTATACCAAATGTCAGGATCATTATGCGCAATACGCTGTCCAGTCAGCCACAGAAGCCGGAATTGTACTGACCTTCCGTCATAGATCACAGAGTACTATGTTGTAAGTGGACCCATATGGGGTGCATTATTATGGATTGGCCCTAACCTAATCTTATAATAATATAGTAATAATCCTTTATTACAGAAATCGACATAGGCGAATTCTACGCAACTTTATTTTATCCAAGTGTATTCAAGAATGATTCAGCAGAGTAATACCTGGAGCGAAGAAGTTTAGAAATGATGAAGGTTAAGTAAAGATAGAATTGAGGAGGTTAAGGGATGATCTAATTGAGGTGTTCAAGATAATGAAAGGAATTGACAAACTAGACAGTGCAAGGTTTGGATCCCTCGTTGGGTTAGAGAGATCCAAAAGAAGAGGAGACAGTTTTAAAATTAGAGCTCAAACAGAATGAAGTGAGATCAGAAAACATATCTTCATGAAGACAGCTGTGAGAATCTGGAATGCAGTAGGCACAGCAGACACAGAGACAATTGGGATTGAAAGGGAGGCAAATAGATACTTGGGAAATAAGACTAAAGAGAATATGGAGAAAAGGTAGGGGAAATGGGATTAATAGATGTATTGCGATGCAATAAATTGGCAGAATAAGATAAACGGCCTCTTCTTACAAAACAATTACAATGTTTATCCCTTTTACAATGCCATAAATCACAATACTCCTGAGTGAGGACATTTTTCTCCCAGTATTGCTCAGTTTGTATGCTTTATGTATCTATAAGATACATACATAGATACATAAAGCACGCAGACTGAGCAATACTGGGAGAAAAATATCCTCACTCAGGAGTATCTTTTATCTATAAGAATGTGATAACACGTTGCCGTCACCAGCTAATCTCTCCCCTACTCACAGAACAGCTGTATCAGATTTAATGTAATGCATCCTTCTCATCTGCTTCTCCCAGTTAAATACGTGCCTCCCCTAAAAGTAAAGCTGTTGGGCAACGCCAAAGAAGCGCTGGCTTAGGTATTTTGTACTAAACTGAAAGTAGAATCAGCTGATTGATATTATGTGATCTATATGTTGACACACATATAGATATGTGTGTCAACTTTGTTCATGGGCTTTGGTACCGATGCTTCCTCTGATTGAAACATAAAATTTTCCATTTATGTTGCCTACTAAAAAAGCGTTAACGATGCGGTGTTCCCCTTTGTGAGTGTCAGTCTGTGCCAAGCTCAAAATCAGTCGGCCTGACCGTTGCCATTTTCAGAACAAGTTTATGCTTCTGGGTTAAGAAGTTACAACAAGGTGATAACTGTGAGCGGAACATGTCTGATGTTTATGTATAATGATTTAAACAGGAAATGAACCACAACCATGGCTGGGGTGGAGCTAAGATTAAAGGAGGTCCTTCCAAAAGGAAGAATAGATTTTCAGAGGATAACCAGTTGACTCTTGCCCAGAGTGTCCAAGATAATTGGGAGACTGTTCGGATGCAGGCAACACTGCAACCCCACCTTCCAAAAACAAACCAGAGTATTTTATTTAGTTATAGGTGTTGTGAATATGGGCACTTGTGAGAGTTAATACTTGTCCACAGTTATATGTTTGCTTGCATCCCCCAGTAATTATGCAAGTGTCAGCTGTCACTCGCTTCCACATGGACACTTGCCATGCCTGTATATAATGGTTAATCTCAATTCTTCCTCATAACTGATTAAACAATAAGCCTTTGATATAGTACCTATAATATTTAGTATGTCTTAAAGTGCTTTACAACATTTCAGTGAATTATTGTGATTGTTATTATTAGGCAAACATGGTAGCCAAATTTGTGCACAGTAGTGTCCCACAAACAACCTGAAGTAAATGACCAATTTTATCTGGCGGATTGTTGGTCAAGACACCTGGAAAACTGCATTCTCTTTTTGAATAGAACTTGGGATCTTTAACATCCACATGAACAGACAGATAGGATCTCAATTTATTGTCTTATCTGAAGGTCGGCACAGCGGCACTTCCCTACCAACCTGCCCACTCCCTCCGTTCAGCAGGGTCCAGTTCTGTCCAACCCGCCCTATCATCAGTGGCCGGGCTTTCAGCCTCTCTGCCCCCACACTCTGGAACTCCATCTCACAGTCCCTTTGTCTCGCTTCCTCTCTTGCCTCCTTCAAGGCCGGTCTCAAGACCCTTCTCTTCGATCGTGCCTTCAGTCACCCTTCCACCTCTCTGCCTTCCCTCACTCCTATTCCATCTCTCCCCCATGCTCGGATCCCGAACCTTGACTGTCCAATGCTTTGGGATGTCCTCCCAACGTGAAAGGTGCTCTATCACTGTAATTTTGTTGTTGTTGTTGCATATAATGCAGCATTCCCCTGCACTACATTGAAATGTTAACCAAGACGATAACCTCAAAATTGCAACATGAAGCTTGAATTCACAACTGCCTTACTCACAGGTGAGAGTTCTGCCAACTGAATCAAACTGGAGTGAGTGAACAAGGGTAGGTTAAGGCTTAATCTATATCTACTTCAATGACTAGTTCTGTCAGGATATGAATTGGTTAGCTGTCGTTACTTCTCTATGGTTGGTGGAAGGAGTGGGAGTTGGGTGGGGGAATGCAGGCAAATAACTCACACCTCAGCATGGAGGCGACCTGTTAAACAGGTCAGACAGAGCTGTGCTTTGCTTATTCAGCCTGCTGAATCAATGGTAATTCAGGATTGATTTTGTTTTCATCATAGCAATCAAGACTCACCGTTTTATGTGAAACATCTGAGGAACTGTGAGCAAGCATGTCCCTAGGACCCCTTGGATTCGTGAGACTCTTGAGTTTGATGCTCGCATAAAAGAACCGCCATTTGTTAGAAGTGTCCATACGGGATGGACACATCTGTGGTCTCCGAAGCTCTGGTTGTTCTGATGCATCTAATCTCCCCAATGTCAGGTCGCTGTGCATCCATCTGTGCTCATTTCCTGGTAGTCTGCTGAGTGTTGATCAGGAACATTCCTCAGTATTGCATCAGGTATAGTTCATCTGAGCTTCTTCAATTTCTAATAGACTGGATGTGTTTCAGGCTCAAAAATGGTCAAAGCAAGAGCATCATTATTTCTCAGTAGACTCACTGCTGACTGTAATCGTCTTATTCCTTTGAAATATGTCATACCTTTTCTTTGTGAGTCCGAAGAGCACATATTTGGGAGTCTGCAAAATGCAATACTATGCCAAGTACCGGTAAATCTGTTTGGCTGTGCTAGGTGGGTTCAGTTGGTAGCACTCTCCCCTCCGAGTCAGCAGGCTATGCGTTCAAGCCCCAAGTCTGGATTTTGAACTCATAGATTATTATTATTAGTCTAAGATGACCAGAGGCATTGTCCTTTGGATGAGATGTTAACATACAAATATTTACCTGCAAATACACAGTCACTATACTTTAAAGTCATTTCTCTGAAGCGGTTTGAGTTGTTTTGATGATGTGATAAGGTGCTAGGCAAGGATTATAGATTCCATATAATAAACTGCAGTCTAGTTACTCCAGCATACTCATCAAATGGATACTAGACAATAATAATAATAGTTAATAATCATTAAGTTCAGTATAGTGCCTTATCATATCACTGAGGCATCTTAAAGTGCTTCACGGGATTTTACTGCGAAGTATAGTAACGGTGTATTTGTTGGCAAACGCAACATCCAATTAGTGCACAGATGGTATGATTATACACATGAGGGAGAGGGGAATAGAAGGGTATGGGAGGGAGTAAGCGGTAGGTGGAGACTCATGTGGAGTATAAACACCAGCGTGGTCTGCTTCTGTCCTGTACAGCCTATGTAATTGAGCTTTCCCTAACCTGGTAAACACAGTCTAATCCCAAATGACAGCTGAGTTGGTTGAACAGCCTCTTCCCAGTAGATTTGGTTTCTGTTTTACTGATTACAACCATTATAAATTTATGAAATCCATACATTTTCAAAGGATTCTCTAAATTGTCTGCCTCCAAACCTCCACATTCAGAGCCAGCGCTTTCTCTCACACTTGTTCTCTCACCACATAAAAATTGGTTTAAAAATCTCCGCACACTGTGCTGCATTTGCAACATGCAAGTGTTTTTCCGCTCTCTTTATATACACTAGCTATGCCCATTGCAGCTAGGCTTTCTCCAAGGATCCAATATGGAATGTAGATTGACACACAGACAGACACACAGATAGACATTTCATCTTTATCTATACTCATTTGGGAGAACGCCTGTGGGAGGATTCATTTTGGCCGTGCTGTTCTTGGAGTGGCAACTCATTTTGGCGCGCTGTTGCATTCCTTTCAGCACTGAAGTGCAGCCGCGCTGTTCTTTTTCTTCAGTTTCATTTAATGGGCCTTCTCTCTTTTGTCTAGCATTTTTACTTCTCCTTGAAACGTTTGATTTTTACTTAGCCATCTTTCTAATGAGAAATATAAATGTGTAATTTATAACCACTGGGACGTCCTCCCGATGTGAAAGGCACTTTAAAAATGTAGTTTTGTTGTTTGTTGCCGTGGCTTAGCATTGTTTGTGTTCTTTATTTTGTTCCCGCCGCCGCTTAACTACGTGCGTGCTCTGTGACGCAGGATGGCACAATGCCACGGTCAGCCAGGTGGCCACCGGGTGAAATTGCAGTGCGTACACACGTACATACTCCATGACCCACAATGCCACCACGCCATTTTAATGGCCACCAGGCGTAACTGCAGTGAAAGACGCAAAACTGAAATACATTTTAGATCATAATTCATGAACGATAGGAGATACCCCAAAAGAAATAAGCACATGTCACTCCCAGGTACAAGACCTTTCCAATGAGGTAAAATCATATCTCTATGTCAATCAGTTATGGAGATCCTTCTTGAAGTGCATGCAGACCGACAGACATTGTCATTTTATTAGTATAGATTACGTATTATTAGGAGAAAAATTTACTGAGGGAGCCCAGGAGACATGATACTTTCACTTCGACAGCCCTGCTGTGTGTGAAACTTCCCTGTGATTCCCTTCTGCTACCTTGTCCTCCCTCCTTTCCCTCCCTGTCTCTGGCGCCTAAACCAGGATCACCAACCCCTCTTTCCCCTGCACTGTCTCCCGTAGCCCATGGCCTGACGCTGCCCCATTGATCGCTTGCTCCCAGTCTCTGCGTGCGTGTTTTTGCTGCCGCCCGTACCTGAGCCACTCCCTCTGAAAATGTTCCTGCTCCTAACCCCACACCCTGCTACTCCCACTCTGTCCTTCTTTCCCACCGGCCTCCTCACCTTCTCTCTCCTGGAACCCACCATTACCTCCCTCTGCTCCTGCCTGGGTATCCTCCACCAGGCCCATCGTGGCTCCCGGCATTGGTTGTCCCAGAGCAGCCACCCCAACTATCCCATCGCTCACTCTCTCCGCACCAACCACTTCCAAAATGCAAATACCCCTTCCCTTCCCTCAGCTGTACCCTCCCCAACTATCCCTGCTCCGCAAACTCCATGGCCATTTCTCCCCCATGACCCCAAATCCTCTCTATACCACTGTCTCCTCCATCCCCCCACCAGCAAACCTCTCCGCATCTCCCTCCAAAATGTCCACTCCCTCTGCAATAAAGCCCTTACGATCCATAACCTCATCCTGGATGAGCACATTGACATTCTTGGGCTTACTCCCCTGGTGACCCTGACCCCCTCATTGAAGCCTCTCCTCCTGGCTACACTTTTCACCACCCCCCCACCCGTCCCAACCAATGGGGTGGCGGGGTGGCCCTCATTTCCCAAGCTTCCCTTGGTCTATCCCCTATCCTCTGGCTGTTTCTCCTCCTTTGAGCACCTCATCCTCTACCATCCCTCCTCGCTCTCTCTCTCTCTCACAATTCTCCTCTTCTACCTACCCCTGAAACCTCCTGGCTCCTTCCTCACTGGTATCTCTTCCTCCCCTCTCATCCCTGTCACTCTGCACTGAGCACCACTCAACTCACTGACCCACAGCCGTAGCCACCCCCTCGACCTCGTCATCACACATGGCCTTGGCATTTCTGACCTGTTCATCACGGACAAGGCCATCTTGGACCACTTCTTTATCTCCCTCCCACATCCCCCTCCCTTCTTCCAAGTCCTCTACCATTTTTTTCCACCCTTGGAAAAAGCTCCCCCCCTGAGTCCCTCACAAATGCCCTCTCCTCCTCGGACCTCTGCTCCCTCTGGCCCTCCAGGTGCAGTTTCCAAATCCACCCACTCCCCCTAGTACAACAGCCATTACCGCTCACTTAAAACCCAAACCCCGATACTCGAGCGCAGGTGGCGGAAATCCAGGAGATGGCAGCACCTCCACACCTACCGCCTCTCCCTTTCACAGTCCAAAACTGACTTTTACTCCAAAGTTATTGTGGAGGCCAAAAACAACCCAATTACACTGTTTTCCACCATCCATCACCTCCTCCATGCATCTCCTCTAGCTTCTTACATGAAATGCCCAAGTGTGAAGAGGTCCTAGACCACTTCGCCTCAAAGATTGAAAACATCCACCTGGCTGCATCGTCCTCCCCACCTATGTCCCTTTCCATCTCACCCAGACCATCCACACTGCCTTCTCCCTCCGTCACAGCTCCTGCCACTCAACCCTCCTTATACTCCTTTGCCCCCATTTCTCCCTCCTCCCTCAACCATAATCACCCACATGAAGTTCATTGCCTGCTGCCTCGACTCCCTCCCCACCCAACTGCTGGTCACTCAACTGCCCCTTCACTCGCCCCTGCTGGCCGACATGGTCAATCAGTCTCTCTCCTCAGGCTCTATTCCACTCCTCCTAAAAACCGCTGTCATCACACCCTCCTTAAAAAACCCATCCTCGATCTCAGAAAATGGTTTCTCCTCCCACTCTTGCGCAGTCACCTGCAGGTTACCCCTGGCTCCATCCTTGGCCCTCTTCTTTTCCTCATCTATATGCTCCCTCTGGGCGATGTCATCCGCAGACACGGGGTAAACTTCCCCATGTATGCGGACGACACACAAATCTACTTTGCCTCCTCTAGTACCAACTCCAGGCCCACCGATGTTCTATCTGCTTGGCTGGCAGACATCAGGGCCTGGATGAGTATAAACTTCCTGCAGCTGAATATAATAATCCCTCCAAAAAAAACCCAATAATAAATTGGTCATTTTCAATCTACGACTGCTTGTGGGACACTGCTGTGCGCAATTGGCTGCTGCGTTCGCCCACAAATATACAGTCAATTCACTTTACAGTATATTCTGTGAAGCGCTTTGGGACGTCTAGAAGATGTGAAAAGCGCTATATCAAATGCAAGGATTATTATTATTATTATATACAAGACCAAAGTCAACGTCTTCATTCCTGAGGATCTGAACTCTTCAAACTCCCTGGGCTCTCCCTCAGACTCACTGAACCAGTGCGCAACCTAGGCGTTCGATTTGACCCCCAGGTGTCCTTCCTCCCCCATATCCGGTCCCTGACCAGGACCGTCTTCCACCTCCACCGCATTGCCCGTTTCCGACCATACCTTAGCCCAAATGCAGCCGAAACCCGCGTGCATGTGTTTGTCACCTCCCTCTCGCTTGATTTACTCCAATGCACTCCTCGCTGGTTTCCCCAGCTCCACCATTCAAAAGATCCAGCTCATTCAGAACTCTGCTGCCTGCATACTGACCCTGACCAAACTCCGTATCCCCATTTCACCAGTCCTGGCCAGGCTCCACTGGCTCCCCATCACTGAACAGATCAAATTCAAGTTCCTCACACTCATGTTCATATCCCTTCGCTCCCTGGCACCTCCCTACCGCTCCGACCTCCTCACTCCCTAATCCACCACCCGGTGCCCCCGCTCAACTGGCACTGGCCTCCTGTTTGTCCATCGCACCCTCCACTCCACTGAGGTCACGTTTTCAGCCACTGTGCCCCAAAGCTCTGTAACTTAAATCTCTCCGCATTGTCCTCTTTCAAGTCCCACCTGAAAACTTTCCTTTTTGACCGTGCTTATGGTCACCTCCTCCCACCCCGACTTGAAGTCAGGTCTGCCACTGTTAAGCGCTCTGAGACGCTGCCCTGTGTGGAGGGCACTGTATAAGTGCAAGTTGTTGTTGTTGACACAAGTGGGAATGGTTTCAAAACAGAATGCAGTATCTCCAAATGCTTCTACCCAGTCTCTGACTCAACTCGAAAACACAGAAAGCTTGATGCCACAGGGTTTGTACAGGAAAATGAATGCAGAAGTAAAGCACTCTCTGAAGGTTTAATGGAATCATAAACAATCCTTTTCTTTTGCAGAAACTTTGCGAATAAGAAGTGCTTCTATCACACACTGGAGCCCCTGAGGTTTTTGAATTTGCCCTCTTTGCAGTCCAGGGCAGCTTCCACACCACCAGCGGCAACAATGAAAACAGCAGCACCAGCGCAGTTTAAAAGCTTCTATAAATTCAGTTGAGGGCTATGAGTGAGAGTGTAATGTAGCATTATTTATTCTTTTGAAAAAAATGATTTATTTACTTTGGCACAAGACAAATAGACCATTATGGTAATTTACTGACCCACATGTTCCTACTTTTATGTTAAGCTACTAGTAATGACTTTGCTGTTGGCCAGGACACCAGGAGAAACTCCCATTCTTTTCGATTAGTCCCACGGGTACCTTAACGATCATCTGAACAGACAGGCAAGACCTCGGTTTTAATGTCTTGTCCGAAGGACGGCACCTCTGACAGCGCAGCACACTTCCAGCACTGCACTGGAGTGTCAGCGTAGAGTACATGAGTTCAAGTCCAAAGTCCAAAGTGTTTCCTTTCTTAGAACCATGTCTTGGTGGCTCCTGGTTAGTGATGCCCCTTTAACACTGAAATACTGCTGCTGACATTGGGGTTACTGGAAGCAGTAATGCTGTAGTATAATGCGGGAATGTTAATCCTCTGCTCTTATTACAAATATCACTAAAAGGCATGGTTTTCCTACCGCATTTCTTTTTTGGCTGGGTCTTTGAATTTCCCCCCTAATCTTACACCTTGCTTCAAGTTCCTGAGAAAATTCAAATAAAAGCTGAGAGGTCCCCATCTGGGTTGACCTCACAGAAGCTACATGCTTACACAATGTGTTGCACAGTTAACCTTTAACCTACTCGAGCACACACTCCACTTCCATCCTGTGAGCTAAGGTCAGTGGACAAGAGATTCCCTTTTGGTGCCTGTTCCAGCTGTAGACTGCTGCCAGTGAATGCAATGGACCATCTGGTAATCCAGGGTATTAAAGTGACAGTCACTCGTAACTCCTTATTGTAGATAAAAGTGCTCACTGAGCAGTGTTATTTCCTTAAAAGAAAGTCAATTCTGCTTGGCTTGCCTTTCTGATCTCCAGCTTGCTGGGCAGCTGCTTCGCTGACGTGTGATATCCCGATTCGCAGCCACAAACAACAAGCCTCCTGCTTATTGCATGTTAAAAGGCAAACAGAAAATTGGCTGCACAAAAACCTTCTGGAATTATATTGACTGCAAAAATGTCAGCCCCAATCGTGCCCCCTTCCCCCCCCACCACCCCCCCCCCACCCCCAGTTTACCATAGTTCATAAAAAGAAACAACTTTCAAATTAACAGACTTTAAGAATATTCCACAATTATGCATGATCTTGAAATTTAAGAAAGACCAGGTAGAATTTCAGGCTTTGTGTATCTTATAAGCACAGTTCATATTTTTAAGACACCTTTGCTTAAGAAGCGTCAGGGCGCTAGCACCATGTAATTCAAGAAGCTGAGGATGTCTGTTGTGATCAGAGGATCACATGTTTGAGTTGCAGTTGTGAGACCCTTGAACTCACTTTTCTCAAACGGATGTGTTCAAACAGTTCTTGGCCTAGCCAGTAGGTGGAATGTGCTAAAGTGTTTCCTTTCTTAGCAAACTGGAGCTACGAGTCACAAGTACACAAAGCTAATAATAATAATAATCCTTGCATTTGATATAGCGCTTTTCACGTCGGGGGGACGTCCCAAAGCGCTTCACAGAACACACTGTAAAGTGAATTGACTGTATATTTGTGGGCGAACGCGGCAGCCAATTGCGCACAGCAATGTCCCACAAACAGTCGTAGATTGAAAATGACCAATTTAATTATTGTTTGAAGGTGGTAGACTGCAAAGATGATCAGGATAGGTTACAGGAGGACTTGAACATTCTTGGGAATTGGGCAGA
The DNA here is from genome assembly GCF_018977255.1 of Callorhinchus milii. Lineage (NCBI taxonomy): Eukaryota > Metazoa > Chordata > Chondrichthyes > Chimaeriformes > Callorhinchidae > Callorhinchus > Callorhinchus milii. Next base: position 29,002,172 of record NW_024704742.1, on the reverse strand, counting down.
CCGATGGCGGGTGAAATCTAATGTAGAGAAATGCAAAGTGACAATATGGTGACAAAAAATCTAGGAAGGGACTATTATTTAAATGGTAATAAAATAATCTGTTAGGATAATGAAAAGGACCTGGGGATCCCGATTGATAATAAATTGAAGCAAATGTAACAGTGCTCGGCAGCAGTGAGTAAGGCAAACCAATGCTGGCTTATATTAAAAGAGCAATATTGAGCCAAAATACTGAGGTAATCCTGCCACTTTATAAATCACTAGTGTGACCACACTTGGAATACTGTGTACAGTTCTGGTCACCACAATATAAAAAGGATATTGCAGCGATTGAGAGGATACAGAGGACAACCAAAATAATTTAAATGATGGAGGGACTGGACTATGAGAAGCGAATAAACTGGGCATTTCACACTGGAGAAGAGGTCGAGGGGCGATATGATTACGGCCTTTAAGATTCTGAAGGGAATAGATAATGTAGATCATGATAAGCTGTTTTATCTTGTACTGAACAGTAGAACCAGAGAACATGGCTTGTAATTTAAGGGGGGGAAATTTAGAACAAATCTGTGGAAACACTACTTCAGTAAGCGAATAGTAACTTATGAACAGGCTCCCTAGGGAGAGAGTGAAAGCAGAAAATATTGTTTGTTTCAAGAACAACTTAGATAGATTTCTGTTAGAAAATAATATCTCGGGATACAGTACGACTGCCAGGGTGGTGGAAGGTGAATTAGATGGACCTTGGTCTTCTTTCGGCAACAAATTCTTATGTTATGTTCTTATAAGGTAGACAACAGTTCTCACCTGCTGCTTGATACATTTTGCTACTGGTGCGGAGAGGTCTGTAGCTAGGATCATCTTAATTAATCAGCAAGTAACCCATGAAATGAATGTATCTACCAATCATATTAAATGTAGCAATTTCGGATGATTGGGATCAATTCCAGTCTATACGGTTTGTGGGTTACAAGGTGAGTAAATATTTCTCTAGTCTACACTACCCAATCAATGGAATTTTCTCTTCCGCTGTTGTCATGTCCCTGTGATACTTGGCTACCCAGTGCCAACCAGTTGTCTCTTCAGTCCCATAGTTTCCTCTCAGATGGGCTTATGGAAAGCATGGAGGGATCTGTACAATGCTTGACCATCAAAATCGAACACAGATGAATGGAGGCAAACAAACAAATGATCCACATATAGAAGCATTTCAGCGATGGGGAAAAAGTGAATTATAGTCTTTTTTAAGTAAAGAATAGATTTCATACTGCTGGGTTTATTTTGTAATTTATAAGCAGACCTCAAAGTGGAGCTAAGTCACAACAATGATATTATTCCTTTCAATACGTCACCCACACCTCTTTCCATTTAATGCATGTGCCTTTTTTTTTTACTACTCTCTTTACATTCGTCCTCTTTGACCCTCCTATTTAGGTTACAAGGGCTAACATGATGTCTTCCCCCCCCCCCACCATACCCCTGCTCAGAATCAAATTGATAAATTATGTTGCTGTGGATTCATAATTTGTGTGTAAAGCTTGCCTACTGTGATATCATCATCACTTAAATAATCAAACTGTTGCTATGGGCACAGCAAACAGCTTAGAAAGTAAATATGAATCCTTGGTTGCCGAGTTTACCCATAGATCGCAGCAGGAAGAAATATGTCATGGCAACCCAGCTGTTCAAAATGTGTATGCAACAGAATGGTCTGATAAAAGGAGATGTGCAAACTGCTGAGAAACTTGCACAGTAATTACAGTAAATGGAGAGAAGAGTGAGCAATGAATAAAAGAAATGACTGCACTGCTGGGGTATAGCTGTTGGTTAGTGTCATGTATTTTATAATAATAATAATCCTTGCATTTGATATAGCGCTTTTCATGTCTTCTAGACGTCTCAAAGCCCTTCACAGAATATGCTGTAAAATGAATTGACTGTATATTTGTGGGTAAACTTGTGGATACATTTGTGGGATATTTGTGTATATTTGTGGGTAACCTCTGCAACCAAAGATTCATATTTACTTTCTAAGCTGTTTGCTGTGCCCATAGCAACAGTTTGATTATTTAAGTGATGATAATATCACAGTAGGCAAGCTTTACACACAAATTATGAAAATTAATGAGATTTGATTGTTGCTTTCAAAAAGGAATTGGATAGCTACTTGAAAATAATACCCATCACAGACATGATGGGCCGAATGTCCTCTTTTTGTGCTGTATAATTCTATGATTTGAAAAGGAAAAATTTGTGGCGCTATGGGATAAGAGTGGGGCTAGTTGGATAGCTCTTTCACAGAGCTGTCACAGGCACGATGAGCCGAATGGCCTCCTTCTGTGCCGCAATATTCTATAATTCTTTGGTGGGACCTTGCTGTTCGCAAACTGGCAGAATGTAGTCTGCAGAATGTAGTCAACAACAACTTGCATTTATGTAGCATCCTTTACGCGGAGTAGTGTCCCGGAGCGCTTCACATTGGTGAAGTCTGACAATGAGCCAGGGGGAGAGGAGGGGGGGAGATGCCCGTAAGCACGCTCAAAGATGAAGGTCTTTAGGTGGGATTTGAAGGTGGGGAGGGACGGGGTAAGGCAGAGGGACTGAGGGAGAGAGTTCCAGAATTTGGGGTCGCAGTAGCTGAAGCACGACCGCCGATGGTGGAGCAGAGGGATGCAGGACAAACAGGAGGCTGGAACCAGACAAGCTGAGGCAGATGGTGGGGCAGTGGGGGATAAGCAAATCGATAGGTAGGGAGGTGCAAGGGCATGAAGGGATTTAAAAACGAGTGTGAGGATCTTGATATCGATCCGTGCAGTAATTGGAAGCCAGTGCAGCTTGGCAAAGACTGGTGTGATGGGAGTACGGAGTTTTATGCAGGTGAGTATCCGGGTGGCGGAGTTTTGGATTAATTGGATTTTGTGTATGGTGGAGATGGCGGGACCAGTGAGGTGGGCATTGGAATAGTCCAGCTGGGAAGTGACAAAGGAGTGGATGAGGGTTTCAGCTGCGTCTGTTGTGAGGTCACTACACTTAGACTTTAATTACCTACAAAGCACTTTCAGACATTTTCATGTATAGGTGCTTTGTCAAATGCAAGGATTGCTGTAATTATCTGAGATATTTAATGATGAATCAATGCAGTTGCTGTTGTTCTGTAGCAACGTACCCTATTAGAGAATGAGTATATAATGAAGGTCAATGGTGCCAACTTCTAAATGGATTACCTCTAACAGGATGAACTCTGATATTACAGAGAGTGCCAGAGTTAACAAAATGGTCTTTTAGAAAGAAAGAATCAAAGTGCGGCAACTTCATTCAACTTTCATTTCTGTTATTGGTGTGCATCTTGACTCTGTAGGTCTTCACTTTATTTGGCTCTCTTTGACCTATTAAGAGGCAGAATGCCTGATCTATCCCAGAATAGATGAATAAAGCAGCCAGCAAGATTGCTGTAAGTGATTACTGGCTCGGGAAAAAAGGGCCACATAACATATATATATATATAATAATAATAATAATCCTTGCATTGGATATAGAGCTTTTCACGTCTTCTAGACGTCCCAAAGCGCTTCACAGAATATACTGTAAAGTGAATTGACTATATATTTGTGAGTGAATGCGGCAGCCAATTGCGCACAGCAGTGTCCCACAAACAGTCGTAGATTGAAAATGACCAATTTATTATTGTTTTTGTTTTTTTGGAGGGATTATTATTAGGCGTGTGGAGTAAGGAAACTCGCCCAAGGTTTCGCCCTGTCTGGTATTGAACTCAGGTCTCTTGCTTGCAAAATGAGTGCTCTAACCACTGATATATATAACCATATATACATGGAAAGTGAAGATACTCTGTGGATCTTCCATATGGAGACACACTTTCGACAATAATATTCCTCGCCTCTCTCCTAATACTTCACAAGTAATATAGCACAATGAGGAGGATAATCTGCACATTTCCCTTTGTATAAATGGGATATTAAACACTGATATGTTTCTCTAAAACCTCAACCGACATTAACAGGGAGTGAGACAGATCTCTTTTTTTAGATCAAATACACGTATGTTTAAGTTATTGCCCAGTTATAACAGAGAGAAATAAATTTCTCACATTGGTTCTTAGAAAAATCATAGAGGGCATTTTCTGATCTTATTGTCATGCTTTCTCATTGATCACACCACCTGGATTCAACAGGGAATTCTCTTATTAGGTCCAAAATATTAAAGAACGTATTGTGGAATAAGATCAGTGCACAAATGATTGTTGCTGATTAGAAGGACTGAATAAAATTACAATGAGGAAAAATAATTACAAGGCGAACTTTCAGAATGCCATTGATTATTTTTTGTTTCACTATATAAATAAAATAAGAAAGAAAAAAAGAAAGAAAAATACAGGGACAATGATGTATAATACACTCTAGGCTCTGACATTCCCCTGTAACATGAAACAGATTTACTGAGTTAGTCCTGTACATGCTCTCCTGCCTCAGGAGATGCAAATTAGTATAAACAGCAATGGTGCACACCCCTGTGCCCACAAAACACACATTTATCAGCAACAAAAACTTAAGGTAATGTTTGTACACTTGCTGACTAAATTTTAGAAAGTTCTAATGTATCGAATATCAATTATCAGAATATGTGGAAGACAGGCTAGTCAACACTGCTATGAATGCTCATGGCCACGAGAACAGGTGGCATTTTTTTCATCAGAGCATTAAAACTTCTGAGTAGAGTAGAGCTGCCTGTGAGTCAGCAGTCAATAGCTGTGATGGAGCACAGATGGAGCACTAACAACAACCCAGCTTCATGGGTGACAGGACTGAGAACAGTACGTGTGGGTTGGAGGAGAGGGTGTGGAGAAAAGTCTGCCTCTGGAACATACGGGATGGGAAATTCATTTTTGATACTTAAGGAATTTCTAAATTTAGACCACAAGTTAGACTCCAGGGTGAAGAAGCACACACCGCGCCGTATTCCATGAGGGCAATGTTATTTCAGCTTGTATGGACCAGGGATACCACGGGGATATTTGGTTTTAAGAAAGGTCAAAACAAACATTTTTCTGAACACATCAAACGCTTGTCAGACATTTCTTTGCCGGCAACAAAAAAAAATTGCAAGAGAATTAATTTTTATAACTCACTTCTCTGGCTTTTCTACCTCCTCGGTGACAAAATTCAAGTAAAACCTGCATAAGATAAGGAAGGCAGAGTATTAGCTTAAGACCAAGCTAAACAGCAAAGGACTACTTTATCAAAGGCCATCTTCAGTAGAGCCAAACTAACCTTTAATTATGCATAACAAAATTCATTCATTCATATTGTGAATGCAAGCTCAGGTCTATGTTTCACATCATTCCTGTGCTGTACATAATATTATTTTAACACATATTGTTCTCTCTTTTTACAGTTACAATTTAATATCTACCAGTCCAATTAAAGCACTGATGCTTTCACTTCCTTAACCCATTTCTCCTGTTATGTAATGTGTGGGAAAGGCCATGTGATTTGGCTTTTGAAATGGCTTTCATTTATTTTGTCAAGAAGCAAAAGCTTTTCACAAAGGAGTATGCCTTCAGCTGGATAAATAATCACTAGGTGTCAATGATGCTCCTTGTTTCTCCATTTAGTTTGATTGCTGGGCTGTCGGAGAAGGGAACTAAGGAAACAGGAAAAGAGGCAAAGCGGACAGACAGCCAACCTGAGTTGCTCTCATAGTCCTCTTCAAAGTGGCACAGAAGTAGCTGAGAGAAAGATCACCCTCAGTTGTTTTTTGCTTGATCCATAGAAATGCATAAGAGTGAAACTAAGCTGCCTGCAATCCTACTGTTAGTGCAGACCATCAAACATGTCTCACACTGACCAGTACTCTGCTCGGACTTGAATCTCATTTCTGACAACCCTAAGGCTGGAGAGGTCATACAATAGACTTCCAGAGTTCAGCAACAGTTCTGCTAGGTGTCCGAGGTGTCCTGAATATGCAGGTTGTCTTGTTTTCCTTCTTGCTGTGATACCTGTTAATGCTTTGATATAACCAATTAGCAAGAACTACAAGTTGTAAAATCTGCTGTCTACTGACTAATTTGTTACTTTTTATGTGGGAGGTGATCCGATACTGGAGCCAAGCACGTATGTAGTACTCCAGGGCACTGCTGATAACTGACAAGCCTGCCTACCTTACTGATCAAAGTTGGAGTGGTAGGCAAGTCATTGGGGGAACAGAATTCTTCCCACTAGGTTTCCGATAACAATGCAACCAAATGTCAGTGTGGTCCATTGGTAGCACACTCAATCTGAGTCAGAAGATTATGGGTTTAAGCCCCACGTCAGGACATCGAATCACACAGTCTAAATTGACACTCGAATGCAGTGCTGGGGGTGTGTTATTTTGTTAGAGGTGCTGTCCTCCAGATGAGATGAGGCCCTGTCTGCTTGTTCAGGTAGACATTAAAAATCCTTTGGGACTACTTGAAAAGAGAAGGGAGTTTCTCCCAGTGTTTGGGCCAACAAGCCCCAAATAAAATTGGTCACTCACTCCATGGCTGTTTGTAGGACATTGTTGTTTGCAACTGGCTGCCATGTTTAGCCCAAAAAATATAGAGTCAACAGAATAAAACAACAAGGGCTTACAGTTGTAAAGGGCGATTTCAAGAGAGATACCAGGATGTGTTTCTTTAACCAGAGGGTAATTAATGAGTGGCAGGAAAGATGGTAGAGACCAGGACATTAAAGAGCAGCTTAAATCAGTGGTGGAGTTCTGGAGGGATGAGATTGGATGGGCCGAAGGGCCTTCTTCATTTAAACCAATCTTGTGGCAGCAGCTGTGGTGTATTCTAAGGTACATTTGATATTTGCTACGTCAAATGCACTGTGATGTGCAGAAGGTAGGCCCACCCCAATGCTATTCTCAATGGCAACGGCCTGTGATTTTGGATTTTGGATCATGGATAGGGTGCAGGTGGACAGTTTGATTAAAAAGCTGCTAACCCAAAGTTGAAATCAAAACTCAGATAAACAGGTTAGCTACATTACCTTTCGATTTCTGTGCATTCATTTTTTCATGGGGTAGTCGGTGAAGGAGGGAGGGCACTTACCATCCTGCATAAGCATACAACCCAGAATAGAAAGCCAGGGGCAATCCTGTAATGCTAACATCTGTCACACTAAATGATTCCTTAAAGTTTTGCGTCTCTCCTGTGGCACATAAGGAAAAGCGAAATAAGCATCGCCGGCAATGTCAATACTGTTATTACAGAAGCAGACACAAAGAAATGATCTGGATGACAAGAAGGAGAATATTTGCAATGTTTAAAGCCTGTGTCTTTGGAAGTAACTTATTGAAATTAAGTAAAGCCATGATGGTTCTTAACAGTCATGTCCTAATTTGGAAGGCAAAGACTTTGAAGTCTGCCCTAATTGTCAATAATGATCAATCAGTAAATGGAGTAAAATATCAGCCAGTATTCCTCTCCTATGATGTGATAAGACGCTAAATCAAATCAGGATTATTATTATTTAGCTTTGTTCTCATATAATGAAAATATCATGACTTTCTCAGTGACATCTGATGGCAAACGCACATGTATGGATGTCAGAAGCCCCAAAATCCACCTAGTCTTAAACTGTCAGGTTATTTTATTTTAAAATTTAAAATTTTAGATTAATTAATCAATGTTTTAAGCTAAAGGTTTGTGCAGAACTGTGAAAAATTCTTAAATTCTGCCTTAGCTTCAAAGATAGTTCTTTTTAAGAACTGAAAATGCAAAACTGACTTCCAGATTAAGACTGAATTTAATTATTTTCCAGAATTCTGCCATTTGCTAAAATGAAATGTTCTTACAGGCTAAAATGACAGGAAATTTCGGGTTCCACGTAAGGACAGGATCAAGGTCAGCTTTGATGTTTCCCCTATCTGTCAAATAGTTGCTGACCCTCACTGTCTGGCTCACACATAAAGAATGGCCTCTTGGGAAGGCAGAGGCCATGCAGAGTTTGTGGTATTCCAACAAATACCAGAGTAAGGATAAAATTAATGGGAGTGGGCAGAGAGAAAGTCATGATATTTTCATTATATGAGAACAAAGCTAAATAATAATAATCCTTATTTGATTTAGCGTCTTATCACATCATAGCACTTCACAGAATATACTGTGAAGAGGATGGACTATATTTTGTGGGTGAGACTTGGCAGCCAATTGCACACAGCAGTGTCCCACAAACAGTCGTGGATTGAGTGACTCAATTTTTTTCATTTTTCTTTTTTGAAGGGATTATTAGCTCTTAAATTCTAAACACAGAGACTGAAATTATTTTTACATAACAAACAATCTCAAAGAAAGAAAAACACATTGTACTATTTTTATACGATGCAGGAAATGTAACTATATGTAAATAAAGTACAGGGATATAATTTATATTTTGGTATTGTAGCACAATTTATGTTTAGTTTAGTATTGCTCACCTTTAAATAATTGTATCATTCCAGGTATGACCATTATTAAAATGGCAGCAAGTTTGCAGAAGGTGAGAAAGATCTGTAGCCTTGCAGTCCAGCTGACACTCATACTGTTAATGAACATCACCAAGGCTAGGAAAATAAAGACAATATAAGTACTGCCTTTTATTAAGTGGGCGTTTGTCCACTAACATACAGTCAACTCTACTTTACAGTACCTTCTGTGAAGTACTCTGAGAAGTCCTCCAAATGCGAAAGGGGTTACAAAGTGCTCAGACCACCACATTTCTGGAGATAGTTGGAATTTGCAGATTTGTTTGCTAATAGCGCATTTTAGGTCCCCTTCCCCCATGTCGCCCATAAAGGTAGCTCCAAGTCGTACTTACCCTCATGTCACTGTCCAATTGAGACACAAAACCAACTCTTCAAAGTCAAGTTAAAAGGAGGAATTTATGAAAAAAAAGTCTCCCTTTCCCCACCCACTATTGTCTGAAATACATCTTATGGAGAGCACCGAGGAGGTCAGAAGATTGTGGATTCAAGCCTCATGTCGGATGAGACATCACAATGAGTACCCACATGCCTGTTCAGATGAACGTTAAAAAGGTGGACTTGCGCTATTCAAAAGGAGAAGGGACTTTCCTCCAATGCCCTGGCCAACAATCCTCCGAAATAAAATTAGGCAATCATTTAATTGTGGGACATTGCTGTGTGCAAATTGCTCTGGCAACATATACAGTCACTACACTTTACAGTATCAGTATACTTTGTTTACAGTATCCTGTGAAACACTTTGAAATGTCCTCCCGATATGAAAGGTGCCATATCAAGTGTAAGAATTATTCTTTATTCTGTTCCATGTGAACACCTCGCTTACAGTCTCTGCCTAGATTCATATGAAAAAAATCTTTCTCTGGGCAAAGACTGCAGGACTGAATGGTAGCATACCGAGTGTGGGTGATTGACTGTCAACAAGAGAGGAAACCTTGGGATAAAATGGGAGAGAAAGGAAATGAAATCTAAACAACCAGCAGCAAAATCAAGGCAGTGTGTTAATCTTCAGGTTTCTACCGACACTAATGAACCAATCATTCTTAGCTCTCAATGTTCATAAATTTATCAGAAATCCCTTGGATTACTTCTTGTAATTGCCATTGATATTCTATAATTATTCATAGAATTTCCTACATGTGGAATATTTTCCAGCTATTTCTTCCATTCAGATCTCAGAATATCCTGCATTTGAAATGCACAGAATCTGTCTGCTGCCGACATTATCTGACTGAAAATATTCAGTGTTTTCAAGTTAATGGCCGACATCAAGGGCACTCTTTGAAATTGGTGGCAGAGGCTGAGTGTGCTGCTCACAGTGTTAAAGGCCGAGTGCTCCTGCAGGGGAAGAGCTCTTAACGTAATCTCACTGCTCTTGCAGGGGAAGAGCTCTCAATGTAACTCACTTCACTTACATCATTTGTGAAAACACTTGTGGTAAGTTTTCTTGCATCTGTGAGGAGGGAAATTTCTAATTTCCTTCCAAAGTCTGCAGCCCCCTTGACACTTGGCATGTTTGAGCTTCAAGGATGGATGAGTATATTTTGGTCCTGCGGTGTGATTGACACTTCTAGAAACCCATCACCATGTTTAAGAGTATCCAAATCAGAGTTCTACATATGTATGACACCGAGACATGGAGATTTCCCTATGCCCAGAATGGAGTGGACCCTCACTCCCCAAAGGGACACACCTTGCTTACCTAATTCCAGAGAACATTACATGTAGGTTGGTGAGAGCTAAGTTTTGGGGACCCCAGAGTGTGTTTTGGGGTACTTCTGGAGTTTAACCAGCTAAAATTGCAAAGCCTAAGATTGAGAGCACTGCCTGGCAAGCTTTCCCGCTGCTTATTCAGCTAGGACCACCCTATCCCTTAGGGCTTTAGCTTGCAGAATTAATAAGAGCTGAGTGGGAACAACTTTGCTGCCAGTGACTGATATGCCCTTCCAAGTCCTACCGACGAGCCACCTGGCTGGTTTGTCATCAGCAAAGCCCTGGAGTACTGCAAACCTGCCTGGCTCAGGAAATGGATTACCGAGACTGCCACAGAGGGTTAATGAGATTCCGACATTCCATTGCCAAACATGTCACCTTGGAGCCAGCTCAGCTCCAAGGACACCCTGTCCCAAGGAGGAGAGGTGCTCAGCTGAACTCCACAACAGGTCTGTCACTGTGAGGCTCTCAATGGACTGCCACGGATCAGCATCCTTGCATGTCTTAAACACTGAACATAGAACAATTTAAAAAATGAGTTGATTCAGGCACTGATTTATTCCCTGGATGTGCTGCTGTGCTTACTTGTGCACACAACACCTTAAAGGACTCATTAGAGAGATTTCAGTTTTAGTTCTTTTGTTCCAACTGTGTTGCAATTTCAGACCTACTGCCTTGCTGAGGATCCATCTCCAAATGTTGTGTTCCTGATCTTGCAGCCAAGCAACCTGCTCAGAGATGCATTGAGAGAAAGGAGGCTGTGGATTTCCCAAGAGAGAGAGAGGACTGGGGGTGGGCGGAATGAATTGTGAGAAAATTGCAGGACAAATGATGCCAGGCTGCCTTGACCAATTTAAAGTGGTGACTGGGGCATATCAGGGATCTCACTAGCTTTGTCTGCTGAGGATAACACAAGCTACAGACAGAGATCTAGATGAGAAAGGAAAGAAAATGACTTTGAAGAGAGTGCATCATCAGAGAGAGAAAGATTTGGTGGTTACTTAGAAATACAACAGAAACTCACTATTAAGGCCAGCCGATAGACCTTGTTTTGAAACAACAACAAATTGCATTTGTATAGTACCTTTCATGCTGGGAGGAAGTTCCAAGGTGCTGGACAGTTAGGGATTTGGACCCAAGCTGGGGGTTGGGATTAGGAGGGTGGAGGGCACGGAGGGTAGGGGTAGGAAGGTAACCAAAGGCATGGTCGAAGAGGAGGGTCTTGAGACAGTTCTTGAAGGAGGCAAGGGAGGGAGCGAGGTGAAGGGACTGTGGGATGGAGTTTCCAAAGGTGGGGAGAGAGTCTGAAAGCTCCAAATTAAGACTGGGCATTAGAATTTTTCACAATTCAATGCAATCTTCAGTCACTATTACTGTTGAATGGAACTTTGGGCGTTGGCTGCCTGTTCCGTGCAATAAGATGAACTCGCAGAGCTGAAAGGGTGAACAGGAATAACAGCAGGATTATTATGGTTATTACAGTGCTGCAGAACCTTTCTTGGGGAGCAATGTCTTGGGAATAAATATTGTGAGAAACAAAATCTCAATTTATTTCACCTCAGTGCTGAAACAAAGCCTTTGCCCACGATGGGTTAACGGTTTTATAGCAAAGATGATCGGTTTGCTCGCTGTGAAGAGTTTGATTCAAATTTAAATAAGTGTTTTTTTTTCAAAGTTGCCATGCTATGAATTTTGCCTTGTTAAATCCAGGTTATGCCAATAATACTCCGTGTTCCCTGTAAGGGAGTAATTACCTCTGAATATCGCAGTCATGGCTGTCCAAATGGAGACAGAGCACTTTATTACAGAAGGACCTCTGTTGCTTCTAATCTCTCATTAGAACTGGAGTTTGCCTGAAACTCTATTAAAGAAAGCAGTAGAGCTCAGACCTCAGAGAGGCTGACCCTTGACAAGAAGATCCACATTGCTAGTTGCCACAGGTTTGTAATAATTAGGTTTGGGCGGACAGCTCATAAATGAGTTTCGCTCAGTAGCTTTTGCTTCCACAGCACTGACAGAACTTGCACTAAATGGAAAAGCTCCTAATGGAAAAGGTAACAGTACAGAGCGTTCCGCGTGGCTCTTCTATTTAATCTACAACACATCAGATGAAGGATCAGGTGAAAATGTACAGCAAACCTACTTGCTGTACTTTGAGATTGGGCAGTGCTGTGGCTGGTTTAGCACATTGCTTCTTGACCTCTGCAGGCCTGGATTTAAAACCATGTAACTTTAATAGGATTGAAGTCTTCCTTGCTCGCTGACAGATGTACAGATGCAGAACAAGTCCAGACCGTCTTTCAAAAAAAGTTTCTATTGGTTGTGGACCCATTGCCCAGTATTGATCTGATCAAACTCACATTTCTCAGTCAGAGACGTCTCGCTAATGTGGGAAATGGAAAAGTTCACACTGTGTTGTACGGGGTGTTCTTTACTTAACGTTCATATATATTTGGGAGCAGACACTAACACAACACAGCACAACCTTCTTCTTTATTAACATTGATAGCACCCCTAATGCAGTGAATCTGTAGTTATCAGTGTTAATAAAGAAGAGGGTTATATCGTGGAGTTCTGTAGCATATTGATTAGATCACTCGCCTCGCAAGTGAGAGGACCTGGATTTGATTCCCAGGCAGGGCAAAATATTAGGCAAGTTTCCCTACTCCACACGCTTCTGTTTATCTAGCAGTAATAATAATCCTTGCATTTGGTATAGTGCCTCATCATGTCTTTGAGAAGTCTCAAAGTGCTTCACAAAATATATTGTAAAGTGAATTGACTGTATATTTTGTGCGGGAAACACGGCAGCCAATTGTGCACAGCAGTGTCCCACAAATCATTGTGGATTGAGTGACCAAATTATTATTATTTTTTGTAATTTTGAAGGAATTGTTAACCCCGGAAAAGCAATCCGCCAATTGACTAACAACAGGGTTGCTCTGACTGCTAGGTAAACAGAGGCGTGTGGAGTAAGAAAACTTGCCCAATGTTTCGTCCTGCCCAGGAATCGAACCAAGGTCCTCTTGCTTGCGAAGCAAGTGCTGTAACCACTAAGCTATGCTAAACAATAAGACTCCCTGGCTCAATTTTATTAAATAATAATAATAATAAATAATAATAATAAATGCAGGAAATACAGAGAATGTGCAGGAAATATACAATAACAACAGCAAATTACATTTGTATTGCACATTTCACATCAGGAGGACGTCCCAAGACGCCAAATGCTGAATGCTGAATGGAGGAAACAAAACAAAAATGAAGGAGCCCGGTTGTTAGTTGATTGGTGGATTGCTTTTCTGGGGGTGATAATTCCTTCAAAAGTAAGTAAATAATAAAACAAATGAATAAACAATAAATAATAAAAAATAAATAAATAATAAAAAATAAATAAATACTTTGATCACTCAATCCACGACTGTTTGTGGGACATTCCTGTGCACAATTGGCAGCTGCGTTTCGCCCACAAAATATATAGTCAATTCACTTTACAGTATATTCTGTATATTCTGTGAAGCGTTTTGAGACATCTCATGGACCTGGCAAGCCGCTATATCAAATGCAAGGATTATTATTATCTTTTAGTTTTGCTTAATTATCATTTTCTGAATTAAATCTTTTGCAATTTAACCCTTCACATGTCCATATATTGACACACTGTTGAAGAGGCTCGTCTGTGCTTTGACCAGAGACTCCTGGCAAACAGTGATGGTGTCAGTCATATTGCCAGCCTGGCTCAGCTGGTAACACTCTTGCCTCCAAGTCAGAAGATTGTGGATTCAACCTCCATGTCTGGAATTTGTTCTCATTGTCTCGGCTGACACACCAATGCAACGTACCAGGTAATTCACTTTACAGTATATTCTGTTGCATTTTTGGAGGGCCATTCTTTGGAATGCGTTGTTAAATCCCATGGCACTATTTGAAAAGAGAAAAGAATGTCCTGGCCAAAAATTCTCTGGATAATTGATCATACTTGTTTGCTGCACTTAACAATGTGAAGCACTTTCAGACCTTTCGATGATGTGCGCTATATCAAATGCATGAATATATATTATTTAATCTGGGCGCATTGGTTCCTGAGCCAAGTTATTTAGTACATCAATAATGATTGCCCACAAAATACAAAGCCACCACACTTCACAGTAAAATTGTGCAAAATGCTTTGGCATGTCTTGACAATGTGAGAAAGCACTGAATCAAATGGAAGGGTTGCTATTATTATTGCTATTAATTTTACCTGAACAAGGGTGTTGGTCATGTCTAGGAACCTACTCAACGACCCATAAATCATATTTAAATAAAATCGCTTTGTGCAAGCCTGCTGCTAATTGGATTTCTCATTAGAATTTCAGCACAGATTCTGTATAATAACAACAATAACAAATTACATTTATATAGCACCTTTGACATTGGGAGGACGTCCCAAGGTGCTGGACAATGAACGTTTGTATCCAAGCTGGGGGCTGGAGTCAAGAGGGGTGGATGGCAAGGGGTTGGGGGTGGAAGTTTGGATGATGACTAAAGGCATGGTCAAAGAGGAAGGTCTGCATAGAATCGTATAGCACAAAAAGAGGCCATTCGGCCCATCGAGTCTGTGCCGGCTCTTTGAAAAGAGCAATGTAACGTCAATCCCACTCCCTAGCCCTTTCCCCATAACCCTGCAGACCCATCCTCCTCAAATATCCATTCACTGCGTTTTTAAAAGTTGTTATTGAATCAGCCTCGACCACCCTTTCAGGCAATGTGTTTCAGATTCGAACAACTCGCTGCGTGAAAAAATTTCTTCTCACCAACCCTCTGCTTCTTTTAGAGACTATTTTAAATATGTGACCTGGAGTCACTGGCACACCCACCAGTGGAAACAGTTTTTCCCTTTCTAACCTATCAAATCCCTCATGATTTTGAAGACCTCTATTAGGTCTCCTCGTAACCTTCTCTGCTCCAAAGAGAATAATCCCGGCCTCTCTAGCCTTTCCTCATAGTCAAGGTCCCTCATTCCTGGTACCATCCTCGTAAATCTCCTCTGCACCCTTTCCAATGCCTTAACATCCTTCCTATAGTGTGGTGCCCAGAACTGGGTGCAGTATTCTAACTGATGCCTAACCAGTGTTTTATATAGGTTAATCATAACCTCCTGACTCTCGTACTCTATGCCTCTATTTATAAAGTCTAGTATCCCATATGCCCTTTTTACAGCTTTATCTACCCATCCTGCCACCTTCAAGGATTCATTTACCTGAACCCCCAGATCTCTCTGTTCTTTCAACCCCCTTAAGATTGTATTACCAGCCTGTATTGCCCCCCCTCATTCTTTCTACGAAAATGCATTACCTCGCATTTCTCCACATTGAAATTCATCTGTCTTAAGACAGTGCTTGAAGGAAGCAAGGGAGGGGACGAGGCGGAGGGGCTTTGGTATGGAGTTCCAGAGGGTAGGCACAAAAGGCTGAAGGCTTGACCGCCGATGGTTGAGCGGACAGGGCGGGGAGCATTTTCTTGCTTTCTTTTATTGATTTTGCCCCCAAGTAATCCTTTCATGAAGCATTTACCTTTTTTTTCTTTCACTGAGGAACAAGTTCTGGGTGCCCTCCAATATCTTGCCCACATTGTCCATCTGTGAACCTTGCCAGGCGATATCAGATGGCTATTTTATTGTGGAGGCATCACAGCCAAATCCTCACCTGTTCTCATCTGATGTCAACGCATATGCATCTTCCAACAGCAATTGGTAGATAATGATCAGGAGTTGAGAACTCTGCTGATTTTCTCTTTCCTACCACAGGACGTTAAGGCTTATTATAGAGCCGCAACTGCTACCTTAGCTGAGATCTACTAGCTCAGCACAGACTGGGATTGTGCAGTCTCTCTGTATGGCTCAGCTACTAACCGAGTAAGCTTGCTAAGCCATCTGTTGAACTTTGCTGCATTGGATTTTTTGCAAGAAACAATGTTCTTCAACTTGGTGACTGCAAAATAGGAACCATTTATTAACTGAGGATAAAGGCAAATATTAGGGTAACAATTAAGCCAGTGATGACTCACCAAATTAATGCCTGGAATAAAGGGATTTACTATGAGACGGTAAATCTGGGTTATATTCCCTTGAGATAAGGAGGTTAACAAGCAGAATTAACTGACCAGAGAGGGGATGACTCACCACATTGGTGTAGAGCGATCCAGAAATGTCAGGGAAATGGGATTGAAAGATCTGACATGATTTAATAAAATGGCATGAGAGGCTTTATCTGCCGAATGATCTATTCTTGTTCCTATGTTCCTAATAATAGGCAGAATCTAGGGACTTTAACTTAACTGGACTACAGTTAAGTTAACCATTAAAGGCCTTAATTCTTACAGACTTGTGATACCATGAGGAGATGGCACTTTCATCCTCAGGAGAGCAACTACAAGCTTTAAGAATGAAAAGGCTATAAATAGAATCCAATTCTGTGTCTCATTGTTTTCTAGAGCACTGTAATAGACAATATCAGCCACTGAAGTTAAGAGTTATTTACTCATTTTCTTTTAGAAATGTGTCTGGGGTAATTGCTCATGGTGGACATTGATGCAAGTCTAATCCTTGGGCCATTCCAATATTACCCAGGATTCTCCTGAGCGCTCTTGTTCAAATGAAGAGACGAAAGATAAATTCTGATAAGAGTGCTTGTTTTTTTAATATTAACAAGTGACACTATATACATTAGAATGTGCATGGATCTGCTTCAAGTCACCAGATTTTCATTCAAAGACTTTCCTTTATTTATGACTGTTACCCCACAAGGCTGAAATTGTTTTAACTTCTTTTTAGCTTCCTTATAGGCAATGTTTTGCAGACACTTTGGTGGTACATCCCAGTGGCCACTGTTCATGTATGAGCTTTGATAGGGAACTTTAGCACACTATTCCACCATGATGGATGGGGGTAGGACATTAAAGACATTGGTATACTTTGCCCACAAAATACACAGTCAATCCGCTTTACAATATATTCTACAAAGTGCTTTGAGACACCTCAACAATGTGATAAGGCGCTATATCAAATGCAAGAATTATTTATTATTAAAACTAAGCCTGATTCCATCCTTATCCAACACACACATGCACACTTTCCAGCTGGACAGTGATGTGCATGAAACCTAGCTAATTATTCCCTGCTTAACTGAGATCATCTTAGCATCCCCACTGATATTATCAAACTCAGCCAGGACCAGGGTTCAAAACCTACAATCTTTCTGCTCTGTATGCTCACTGCTGACTGTATAAACTTGCCAAGCCAAATGCAAGTCCAGGCAACATTGGGAATTCTGTGAATGAGAGATCTCATCACTGGACTGACTGAGCAGCACAGTTCACAACTCACTGCAATTTGCTCACCTTACTCAGCGAGGCCAAGGGTATAGGGAAATAGAGAGAAAAAAACATGTGCACCAAAGTAATAGACAGGGGGCCTACAAGGGCTAAGGCATTTTGTTAGAGCAGAGAGAGCTCGTATCTGCCTTTATGCCTTATAATAAATTGTATATTGGAATACTGTCCTCTTCACGTGTCAGAAATGGCAGTATTTTGAAGAAAAGCTCTCCTAGAATGGAAGGAATTTTAAGTAACCCAAATCCGTTAAGGTTAAAGATGGGAATCCAGTAGAAATCAGGAAGCTGTTTGAGAAAGTGTTCAACAACTAAATATTTAGCGGCCAGCAGTCTCATCCCAAAAAAGAAAATGGAAAAGGTAAAAAGTGCAGTGTTAACTCTAGTGCCCAGGAGAGGTTTCTATACTCATCTTCAATTTATTACAAAACAGTTCATTGTTGTTCATTCATTCCTTCCATCCTAGAATAGATTGTCTTAAAAACTATTCCCGATATGGGGTATTTCTGAGGAAAACTGCTATCTACAATTTCTTACAAGCTACGACACAGCTAGCGGCAGCCAAGAGATCCTCCAGTATGGAAGCATGTCTACCCCCTATCTCAGTGAGTAGGCACATTATTGACTATTTCCTGGGAGTGCTTGATGCTTACTGTTACTATTATAATGATAGCACTAACCAAAGCTTATGCTGCTGAGCAGCCAGATTCACCGAAAAGTTTGAAAAGTTATAGGAATAAAGATTTTAAAAACAGATTGCACACAAAGGTTATTTTTGTTTCCCAAACAATTACAAATAACCAGAGTAAAGAATAGTCAAAATCGAGTGTCAAATGTGGTTTCTTTCACTCATGTTAAAGGGCAAAATAACTCATTCCTTGTGAATTATGAGTCTTTCGGACTTGTAAAAGAACACCCATATTTGATGCCCTGCATTGAATTATCCTCCCGTCATTCTATGTAAAACAGCCAGGAAAAACATGATATGCTTTTCTTAAGGGCACAGACTTTGTGTGTACAATAATCTTGATCATAATTTCTCCATTGCTTGAGAACCCATTCATCAATAATGCTTCCAGAAATATTGACTCAATAAATTTGTCCTAACAAAATTAATAGGGTTTCCTCTGTGTGCATCGACATTTTCATGAGTAAAAGATTGTTAAAAATGAAGACTAAAGAAGTTAACATGAGAGCTGTAGTGTGGTAGTTGTCAGACCAATACTGCATTTTGCTTCCACTCCCCCCAAAAACTTTGTAATGCAGGATTAAATGGAAATTGTGAGAACTTTTAAATGCTTACACTTATAAAAAAATAAATTAAATTAAAAAAAATGAAAAATGTGTATTTTTGGACTGAAGGATTTGTTTTCTAACCTCTTAACCTTTCTTAAGACACAATTGTTTTTGGTAGCTGGGTGTCTGACACATGCGGAAACCCATCACTATGCTTAAGAGTATCCAAATCAAACTAAGAATTCCATGCATCCCACCTACGCATGGAAATTCCAGCAATGGATTGAAGGACCACCCTACCCACCCAGGCTTTGACTTGCAGGCTTAAGAGGAGCTGAGTGGGATGGCTCCCTGCCCCCACTGGCTGGTCTGCCTTTCCAGATCCTGCCGATGAGCCAGGCTGTATGTGCTGTCATCAGCAGTGGCCTGGAGTACTGTGGACCCACCTGGTTCAGGAACTGGACTATCAAGACCACCAGAAAGGGCTGGCTCAATCACCTTGGAGTCAGTTCAGCTCCTAGGAGACCCTGCTTACCGAGGACACAGCAAACAACAACTTGCCCTTCATGTGGGGTAGTTAATTAGAGCGGACACAAGCAACGTTATTAAATATTTGGAAACAAATTAGGTGCACAGGGAGGTGCAATGTTTTGCACTGACCGTGAAATAGCTTTAAATCCAGCACAAACTGTTCTCAATTCAGGACTAATTTGCCAGGATTATTCAAAGGGAATACTGATTGGTGTGGGAAGTGGATAAACATCAATGTTGATACAGTAGTGGGTGCTACTGATTGTGGCTGTTTGTGGTTAATGCTGTGCTTAAATTGGCTTCCTCGTTTCGCCTACAAAATGCACGTTACAGTATATCTCATGATGCTTTAAGATATCCTTCTGATGTGAAAAGCGCAAATGTAAAGAATATTATTATTTATTATTATTGAGATTTCTAGAACAGAGGAGAAAGGACTTTACTGACCATCTATAACCATGATGTACTTGACCCTGAAGCACTTAATATTGACATGTGGTGCCTGAAATGGTAAAGTGTTCCAAATCCCTGCACTAACATTCTTCACCTTCGGACAAATAAACTTCACTCCCCCCAAGAATCTAACAGTAAAATGGAGAAATTTAAAATGAATTAAACAGATAGTCACAGAAACCTCATAATGATCTGTAAGTATATAATACTCAGGTCAGGCTACACATTGTATGTATGTTGCAAACAGTTTTGATTGTCGCAACATAAAGGGGTTGCCTCTGCCCTAGAGGTAGTGCAGAGGACAGCAACGAGGATGATCCTCAGTGTTAGGGGAATGAGTTATAAGCAATGATTAGACAAACTAGGGTTCAGTCTCAATGGAAGATGACTCAGCGGGGATCTCATAAGGATGTATAACATTTTAAATGGGAAAAAGTAAATCCAGATCAATGCTTTTACATGCTCCAAGACAGCAGAAAAGGACACAGGTTTAAGATTACAAAGGGCAATTTCAGGATAGATACCAAGAAGTTTTTTCTTTTTCCCCGAGGATAATTAACTACTGGAACAGGTTGCCAGGAAGGGTAATTGAGGCCAGGACACTGGACGCATTCAAAAAGTGGTTTGATGCTGTGATGGGGAGAAGGTGTTGTAGAGGTATAAAATCAAATGAGTCGAAAGGCTTCCTTCTTCTGAACTAATCATGTGGGCTCTTGTGAATAGAGTTTTCACTGGCAGCCATTTGACATTTCCACAGGCATGTGGATAAAAATCAGCAGCTGTGCCACGTGGTGTCAGAAACTGAATAACTTTAAAGCTATTGTGGTGGCAAGGAAATAGAAGTGTCACTGACACTCATCTTGAATTTAATGCAGCCTCTTCCCTTCAACATCAAGTGAGGTGCTGCCAGTGGAGAGCAAACTACGGAATGTTGATATCACCTTAAAGAGGCACTATCTTCATTTCATGTCTCAGATGGAGAATTGATTGGATATTTAAAAGGGAGATACCGTAGATACCTCTGGAAAACGAGGATATGGGATGAAAAGGTTTGCCATGATTGTGGAATTCACTTTCAGAAAGAACTGTTCATGCAGTCGGTGGGAATGTTTCAGAGGAATATAGATAAATACTTGGCTAGTCAGAGTATCAGGTAGTAAGGATAAAAAGGCAGACAAATGGTACTGAGTTATAGATCAGCCACAATCAAAAAAAAGCTGAGCAGGCTCAATGGATCAAATGGATCTAATAATAACAATCTTTATAGTTGATGTGGCGCGTTTCATGTCAGGAGGATGTCTCAAAGTGTTTCACGTGAATTAGGTGAAACACATTTTGTAGGTGAAACGCAGCATTCAATTAAGCAATACAGCAATATCCCACAAATAGCCATGAAGTGAATGACCTATTTTATTTGGGGGCGTGTGGCCAGTAGACTAGGAGAACGTCCTTCTCTTTTCAAATAGTGCCATGGGATCTTTAATACCCAACTGAACAGGCAGATGGGACATCAGAATTAACATCCTATCTGATAACGACACTTCCAACAAAACAATGCTCCCCAGACCTAATCTTGAGTGTCAGCCAGGCTGACACATCTAGCAGCAATGGCCTAACAAGTTGAATGGCCTCCTCCTTTTCCCTTGAAAGAACATATAGAATTACACAGACTGTTATACCACAAAATCAGGCCATTCAGCCCCACTAGTTTGTGGCAGTATTTATACTCCACATGATCGTCCACCCCTCCAAATTCTCTCTATTCCCTTCTCCCTCTTGTCTGCATCCATTTGGAACCAGGAACGTTTAAAGAAGAAGCGTACAAATCATCACAAATTTATTTTACAAACCTAGTTATTTTTTTCCCCAAGAAAGAGGGAGCAGCCTGAAAGTCATCGAGCATTTCTGTTGCGAATTACGTACAGCATACATGCACACGTTGGCATCATGTTTCCAAACTAATTTTTAATTAAAACAATGCGTTGCCCCTTTAAAGAATTTGGAAGCCATTGAGCAGTGAGGAACAGTCATGGACTAATTGCAATGCTGAAGGCATATCAGCGGGCAATTGGACCACTACATTTTAAACTGTTGTACTGCACGAAAATGCACACCTGTCTAATTCACTGACTGGCACCAGGCAGCCACAGTGCTGATCTTATCTTATCGGGACAGCACAATCCAATTAAATCCTAACAACGCATGAAT
Source organism: Callorhinchus milii (assembly GCF_018977255.1). NCBI lineage: Eukaryota > Metazoa > Chordata > Chondrichthyes > Chimaeriformes > Callorhinchidae > Callorhinchus > Callorhinchus milii. Next base: position 28,980,156 of record NW_024704742.1, on the reverse strand, counting down.
CATGATAGATCGCATCGGAATGTCCGATGCAGTTTGGTGCCACTCGCATACAGTTAACAGATTCTGGCCAGCCTTCTCCTTTACCTGAACATGTTTTATATTAGTCTGGCATGTTGACATGAAACTGTTCCCAAGGCTATGCTGAATCATCGCTCCATGACCCTAAGGTGTGCTGCAAGTGCTCCTTGTTCCTAGCATGTAGTTTGATATTAACAATGTGACCCTGTGATATTACAACTGGTTGGCATGTACCATCTCATAAACACTGGTCAACTCTATGATTCTTGGGCCAATTGTTTACTGCTCTCATTATTTACACAGAGTGTACTGCAGAGCATTACTTTGGATACATGCTCAGCTGTAGTTATTGAAGATCTGGCTCTTGCAGATATCATTGCATTCAATGTTTCTAGCTATTCTCCTACTCAGTGTAACACTGAATGGGAACTGAAATGCTCTATATTACTACTGTTGAGGATTACCTGGATGTTTGCAATGCTATAAATCAAAAGCAAGTCGGAAAGGACACAGCTGCGATTTTATCCTTTTTATATCTGTAGAAGAGAAATGTCTCTTCTGCTTTGCCTATCGTGCTGCTGACTCATAGTCAATAGCTGTGGCACAGGGGAGTATGCCATCATCAAGCTGGATGCACTCAGTCCACGCTTGAACAATAAATAAGAGTGAAACAGAAGTAACAATCGTACAAATTATTTGACACAAATCATTGCTGTTCGGAGACCAGGGCCTGAGGGAGGCAAGTGCCACAATTACTTTAAGTGTAAAACGACAGAAGAATACCTTCTAACATGACTGACCTCATTGCACATGGAAATCATGGGTATTTGAAGGTGAAATCATGAGTTACATGTTTGAGGCACACTCTGGAGGGACTAACAATAATTATTGCTAAGATTTTGATGTGATAAGATGTTATAAAGTAGCAAATGTTTTGTTCTCTCTTATCTTATAGAAATTGAAATTCAGTCGCAGCATCTGAAGACTCCCAGTGCATTAAACCTCTGTAAAGATCGTGTGAACCCCATTGAGAGGCAGTAGTTGCATTGCCATTGACAGGGCTGACTTCATGGAGCACCGCTACCTATCATGGGAATTGGCAGGGTTGTGGATCTTTTGGAAGCACAAACTCACTAATGTAACTCTAATGGAGTGTTAGAGAGTTAGAATCTAACTTTAACCTCAAATATTCTAATGCCCTGCTCAACCTGAAACTCAATCAATAATTCATATAGATCAAAGGATTTTGGTCAGCAGTGAGTAGACCTCCGAAATAGTGTGTCCGATGAGTCCCTGGGTCAGAGACAAAAGCAAATTAAGAGCAAAACTGAGAGAGAGAGAGAGAGAGTGCGAGAGAGGAGAGAACTGATTGTCTCCTGGACTGTGAAGAAAAAGTACTGTTTTTTGCAAACCAAACAGTTTGTTGGTAAAATGTTCAATTTTTCTATTGTATTAATTATTTTACTTACCACATTTAAAACCTAGGTGTGTATCTATATGTGTAAGTATATGCATACATTTATCATATTCTTTTAGCATTCGGAATTCAAAATATCATTTTAAATCGGAAAAGGAACTGGTGAGATCATAGACGGATATCTGTTTTTCTTTTGTGGAGACTTGACAAGCGATTTCCTGGTGTTTTATTGTTGCCCTGCGTTAGTCTGAGGGTGATCTTTTGTACTTATGTAATCAGTTTATGCTGCAGAACTGAAAATTTGTTGACAAGGCTGTTGAGAAATAACATGGAGATGGCAAAACATCAGGGATACAGTGTGCAAAGTAAAGTTTCTTCCACACTCCTCTGATGCACTTGCTCCCATGTGTCATTACTTTAATAATCGTTGCATTTGGAACAGCAACTTATCACATCATCGCAACGTCTCAAAGTGTTTACACAGAATTTGACTGTAAAGTTCAGCAACTGCGTATTTCCAAGCATTATTTTCAGCATCAGCCATCCTTATGGCCTCTCTGAGTGAGTCTGCAATTTAGTGACAATCAATTGTGAATTATGGGCGGTTGTGTGCTGCACGGATAGATGAAAGGGAAAGGGAAAGTGATTCATCCCATCTGTTTGGGTTGAATTGGAACCGTGGAGCTGGCGTTGTGGTGGTAACATTCTGGGCCACTTAAACACCCGGATCCCAGTGACTGAAGGACACTCCTTACTGTACACTACTTACATCTGGTGTTCTTGGGTACAATGGATACAGCTGGTATGTTGGGAATTCAAGGATAATTTATTGAACAACAGCTGCAGGCAAAAAAAAAGCAGTCCCCCTTTAGCTGGTGCACTGAAAGGATTGCGCGAGTGATTTATTGCACAGCCTTTGAATGTGAGAAGGTTGTGTCTGACATTGACACAGGTGACACACAGGAGAGGATGGCAACGGTATTTATTGGACGGGGAGACCTGTGTGGCCAAGTAAGACAGTAATGTTAGTATTTAGTTGGCTAGCGGAAGATTAGTATACAACAGTGAATAGCCTATACTCCAAGTACTGTGATTAAACCCTGGTTCAGTATCTTACAGCTGAGAGCCTAAAGGATGTCAAAATATTGTATTAAAAATTAGATGTTGGAATAAATCCCATGGGATGTTTCAGAACTCCATATAAACCCTACACTGCATTTACTGTGTCTTAAAGATTATGACAAGACAGTTTACATGGGAACTGTAAACGTTCTTGCCCCATCCTTGACCCCTCTGCCCCATCATCGGTAGGTGAGCTGTCAGCCACTTTGCTCTGTGAAATTTTCTTCCGAAAATTCTTCCTCTGCCTAGCTCCCTCCATCCCTCTCCACTTTTGAAACCCTTGTAAAAATCTACCTCCTTTACTGAACTTTTGCTCACTTCCCTCGATTCCCCTCCATCTCTCAACTAACTTGGACTCCCACTTAATCTCTGTGAAGCATATTAAGATGTTTTTAAATGTAAAAGGTGCTTTATCTGTGCAAGTTATTGTTGAAAAGAAGCTTGAAACAGATAAAGATTAAACATTTTTTATATTGGAAAACAACTTGCACTTTTAAAGCACCAAGTATTTTTGGAAGAGCACCTTCCAATTGAGAATAAGTAGTAACTACTATAATACAAAATTACATTTGTAAAGCATCTTTCATGTCGGGAAGACGTCCCAAGGTGCTGAACAGGGATTAGGACCCGAGCTGGGGGGATGTTGGGATTACGGAGGGTGGAGGGCGGGGAGAGTGCACGTAGGAAAGTGGTCGAAGGCACGGTCGAAGAGGAGGGTTTGAGGCCTGCCTTCAAGGAGTCTAGGGAGGGAGCGAGGTGAAGGGAATGCAGGATGGAGTTCCAAAGGGTGGAGGCAGAGAGGCTGAAAGCCCAACCACCAATGGTGGGGTGGGATGGGCGGGGGACATGGAGCAGGCCAGAGTACTGAGCGGAGGGAGAGACAGGTTGCTAAGGGATTAGCAGGTTGGGGTGGTAGGAGTGGGCAGGGCCAAGGAGGGGCTTGAAGGTGAGGACGAGAATTTATAACTCGATGCTCTGAGGGATGGGGAGCCAGTGGAGGTGGGCGAGGTTGGGTGTGATGGAATCACGGAGCCTGGTGTGGGAGAGGGCACAAGCTACACAGTTAATAATATAATAATAATTCTTGAATTTGATATGCGCTTTTCATGTCTTGGATGATCTGCAGCTTGTGGAGGGAAGAGTTGGGAAGGCTGACAAGGAGGATGTTGGCATAGTCGGGGCTGGTCGTAATGAAGCCATGTATGAGGATTTCGGTGGCCTGAGTGGCGAGGCAGCGTTGCGGAGGTGGGGGAAGGCAGAGTGGGTCATTGCACGTATGTGGGTGAGAAAGGACAGTTGAGGGTCGAACAAGAAGCCTGGGTTTCTGATTCATTTGGTAAGGTGGAGTATGCATCCATGGATGCTGATGCTGCCAGTGCCTGATGTGCGGAGCCAATCAGGAGAGCCTCCTGAAGCTATTGCAAGCGTGTTCGGGAGTTGGTTGGGTATCAGACAGAACACATTCAGAAAGTTTATTTCTACTGATCCAACTACTCAGGAACAGAAGGATGTTGTCACCACAAACAAACATGTGAGGAATTGTTTTCTTCATCTGATTTTGTTTTATCGAGCAGGGGGGAATGGAAAAGGGTGAGAGCTTAGAAGCTGTTGACATTTAGACGAAATGTCAAAGTGTTACAGAATCAAAGAATGCTACAGCAAAGAAACGGGCCAATGAGCCCATCAGGTGCAAGGTGGTGTTTTTACTCCATGTGATACCCCTAACCTAGTCCCATTCTACTGCACACTTTTCAGATCCTTAATATTTCTTTCTCTAAAGTTTCTATTGAAAAAAAGACATGACTGTGCTCCAACGACTGTGGTCTCTCACAATTATAATTGCACCAAACCTTGCTCTCAGCAAGAGCTCAACCATAGATCGTCCAGGTGTTTGATTGGGGCACTGGACTTCTTTTTAAAAGAAGGTGGAGTCCTGAAGCTCAGTGGTTAGAGCGCTCGCCTTGCAAGCGAGACACCTGGGTTCAATTCCAGGCAGGGCAAAACCTTGGGCAAATTTCCTTACTCCACGTGCCTATAATAATCCCTCCAAAACAAAACAGTAATAAATTGGTCATTTTCAATCTACGACTGTTTGTGGGACATTGCTGTGTGCAATTGGCTGCCGCGTTTCGCCCACAAATATACGGTCAATTCACTTTACAGTCTATTCTGTGAAGCTCTTTGAGACATTGAGAAGACGTGAAAAGTGCTATATCAAATGCAAAGATTGTTATTGTTATTATTAAAAAAAATAAAAAAATTGCTTGTATGTAGGTTGTCTATTTATTATTACCACCCGTTTTATACACACTAAATGGGCCCCCAAACATAAACGTCTCTGCTTTTTCATTTTAATAAAAGATTGAGCCTGGGGCCGACATGAGAGACAGCTCCCTGAACACATTTGTCATTTGGATTGATGGAACATTACTCAAGGCAACAAGACCACAAGATTAATGGTGCACACTGCTTAAGGGAGCTGCTATTAAATATGTTATTTAACACTTCCCAAATATGGATATGGCAAATTACATTGATTTTCTTTAAAGGAAGAAGGTGCAACAATAATCTGCACAGAACTTTATATTTGAAAAGAAATAATAATAATCCTTGTATCGATATGCTGCCTTGGGACGTCCTCTCGACATGAAAGGCGCCATACAAATGTAATCTTGTTGTTATCACATCGTCATCAAGGCGTCTTAAAGCATTTCACAGCATCAACTGTAAAGTGCTGTGACTTTGTATATTTTGTGGGTGAATGTGGCAGCTGATTTGTGTTCAGCAATGTCCCACAAACAACCATGGAGTGGTCAATTTTATTTGGGGGATTGTTGGCCGGGGCACTAGGAGAAACTCCCTTCTCTTTTTGAACAGTGCTATGGGATCTTTGACATCCACCTGGATAGACAGACGGGATTTTGGTTGAAAGTTTCATCCACTAAACAGCACTGCCAACCATGCAGTGCACCCACAACACTGCATTAAAGCATTGACTATATGGGTTCCAATTTCTATGAGTGTGTGTGTCTCTCTGTGTCTATGAACGACATCATTAACCTCTCCCTGTCATCTGGCACTGTTCCTTCCCCCTTCAAAATAACCATTATCACCCCCACCCTGAAGAAACCTTCCCTTGACCCATCACAGCTATCTAGCTACTGGCCCATCTCAAACCTCCCTTTCCTATAGGTCCTTGAGAGAGCCATTGCCTCCCAGCTTCGCTCTTTCCTCTCCTCCCACTCCCTCCATGAACCCCTCAAATTGGGTTTCCGTGCTCCCTCAGCACAGAAACTGCTCTGGTCAAGGTCACAAACGACAACCTGACCAAGTGCGACCAGGGCTCCTTCTGCCTCCTCGTCCTCCTCGACCTCTCCGCCGCCTTTGACATCATGGACCACTCATTCCTCCTCCACCTCCTCTCCTCCCACCTCAACCCTCAAGTTTCTGTCCTTGACTGGTTCAGGTCCTACCTTTCACACCGCCTCCACTTCGTCACAGCAAACGAAGCCTCTCTCCCCCACACTCTGGAACTCCATCCCACAGTCCCTTCGCCTCGCTTCCTCCCTTGCCTCCTCTGTTCGATCGTGCCGTTGGTCGCCCTCCCACCTCTCTGCCTTCCCTCACCCCTACACCACCCCTCCCCCATGCTCAGGTCGAGACACCTGACTGTTCAGCACTTTGGGACGTCCTCCCGATGTGAAAGGCGCTCTATAAATGTAATTTGTTGTTGTTGTTGTTGAGTATGTGTGTCTCTGTGAGTGTGTGTGTCTCTGTGTCTGACAGTATGTGTGTCTCTGTGTCTGTGAGTGTATGTATCTCTCTCTGTGTCTCTGAGCATGTATTTGTCTCTCTGTGTCTGTGAGTGTGTATCTCTCTCTCTGTGTCTGTGAGTGTGTGTGTCTCTATCTGTGTCTGTTGGTCTCTCTCTGTATCTGTGAGTGTGTTTGTGTTTCTCTCTGTGTTTGTGAGTGTGTATGCCTCTCACTGTGTCTGTGAGCGTGTGTCTCTGAGTACGTGTGTGTGTCTCTCTATGTCTCAGAGTGAGTGTGTCTCTCTATGTCTCAGAGTGAGTGTGTCTCTCCGGTCCCTGTGTCTGTGTGCGGTACTGGCCCTGAGAGGCAGGAGGTGGTGAGCTCCTGTAGCCTTGCTGGTGTCTCCCACCCAAAAAAAAAGCCACCCAGTTTTTAAAGAAGCAATTAATAATTTTTTGCAACAATCTAATATTTGTTATTTCCTTATGTTTAGTTTTTATCAATAAAGTGAAAACATGTAGCAGTAAAATGTACCTCAATAGCACCAATCAAACCCTGCAATCTCCTTGCAAAATCTAGCAAACCCCTCCGCAAGAGTTGTAAAACATTCCGCAATTTTTTGCAAATATGTCTGCACTTTTCTATCGGGCCAGGTAATTACTCAGAGCCAAAGTAGTGACTCCTTCCAGTAACTGGATGCACATCATGAGGACTTGCATTCCTGCATGGTCCCAGCAGGATTCACAGGTCAGGGCTCTCTGTTACTGGAAGAATTTGATAATTGTGATGTGGAAGTTGTTATGAATGACTCCCATAACAAATCACTGCAATTGTGACCGCAGTGTTTGAACTTCTCTGTGTTAAACATTACCAGAATCTATACAGGAAGACTGCCTATACAAAAAGAAACCCAATGGCAGTGGTGTTTGTCCTAATTGTTACTCACAAAATTCCTTGCCTGATGGGTAATTCTACCAATCACTATCTTTCTCGGACGACAGAAGTTCAAATGAGTTAATTCAGAGGTTAAGTGAAAAGAAGAATGTGACCAACAAAGGAAAAGAAAAAGGAGATTGCAAGAGAGGTGTGGATGAAGAAGGTTTTTCACCCATTTGATCTCACCTTCCCAGAATACTAAGCCTCATTTCTTCCCATACAAAAATAGGAGTTCCATGCAGCTTGGAAATTTCCATGACCAGGTGGCATGCAGCCTGGAATTCTCAGTTTGGTTTTGGAAGAGTTTCCTAAATGCCCAAAAGTTGATTTTTCTGCATGCTACCCTGAGTTCCTGACTATCTTTGTTTGCTTTGGAAAAGGTGAAAAAATATACAGTCAATCCACTTTACAATATATTCTGTGAAACGCTTTGAAGCGTCTCAATGACATGATAAGGCACCATATCAAATGCAAGGATTATTATTATTGTGATATAATTTGGTAGAAGGGGATTGACAAGGTGCATGCTGGAGATTTGTTTGGTACATTGAAGATTTCAAAAATTGGGATTACAAGGTAAAACATAGATTGATGATTCTCCAAAGTTTGGTAATTTTATAGCAATTAGTTTGCAAATTCATCATAGTGTGTCAAATTACAGGAACTTGCAGTGGTACTGAATAACACTGAATAACACTAATAAATGTGTTATTGGAAAGAGAAGGTATTGCGGGATATGATGAGAAAATAGATAGTGTGGTTTAGGTTTATGAAAAGGGGAGGCTATATTGTCTTTTCCTATTCTAAAATCTTTCTAAGTATTTTCACTGATGAATGCCCTTTGGTGAACCTGGAGATTGTTGTTTTTCGAATAATTAGAGGAAAGCACTAAGGTACATCAATGGCACAGTGGTACGCCAACAAATCTTAACATCCTTCTTTAAATATTTATCCTCTCTCACAGATGGCTGCAGTTTGCTCAGTACGTCACACAGAATATCGGATGGGGAATAAATGCCTGAGCAGTTTTTACTTATGTCTTAGGTTTATATTGCACTCCACATTGCAAGGAAAGATTGGTCAAGTGATTTACAAAGAAATTTCCAAAGAATATACAGCACAGAAACAGGCCAATCGACCCAACCAGTTCATACCGGTGTTTATACTGCACACAAATTTTCACCCATTCCTTACTTCCTCCCATACCCTTCCATTCCACTGTCCCTCATGTGAAGGTCCAGGTTCCTCTTCTATCCATCTATAACATCTAATTCAACCACCACTTTGGACAGGGAGTTCCATGATATCAATACCCTCTGTATGAAGTAGTTCCTCCTAAATTCACGTTTAGATCCCCCAAGTCACTATCTTAAACTTGTGTCCCTGGTTACGGAATCCCAAACCAGTTGAAACAGTCAATTTATGTTAATCTGTTTACAATTTAAACTATGTCTATTAGGTCCCCACTTAAGAGTCTCTTGTCTAGCGAAAAAAATTCCTAACCTATCCAGTCTATCCTAATAGCAATAATCTGCCAGCCCTGGTATTATCCTCATAAGCCTACGCTGTATTCTTTCCATCAGTGCTATATTGTTCTTATGATTGGAAACCAGAAATGTGGTCTAACAAAGGTTTTGTATGAATTCAACATGCTCTCCTCACTTTTATATTCTATCTCTCTGGATATAAAGCCCAAGATACAATTTGCCTTTTTATAGCTTTATCTACCTGTGTAGCTTCTTTTAGAGATTTGTGGATGTGAATCTCCAGATCTCTTTGATCCTCTACTCCTCCTGTCAACTAGACCATTGATGGCAAAATCCATGGCCCGCAGGCTGGCTATGGCCCACAGGACGGTCAAGAAGCGGTTCCCTGAACATTCGCACCAGTCTAGGTGAGTCCATGTTCAGACTCATTAAACACCAATGTCTCAGATTTGCGGCAGCTTTACATTGCAATCAGTCACAAAAAGTTCTCAATCTCAAACATCCTTTTCTACTTTTTTTTCTCTACTAGGAGTTCACCTACAAAATATATGTTACAATAAAATCTTGCGAAGAGGTTTGAGACATCCTCCTGATGGGAGGATGTCTCAAACCTCTTGTCAAATGCATGGATTATTATTATTATCATTATTATTGTTATTACTTCTGTTGTTTTTTTGTGTGTTTGTTTAAAGGATTAGGACTGTAGGTGTGAGTGACATTGGCTGAGTCAGGTTACCGAGCTCGGCAGTGTGAGGGAAGGTCTGAATTTGTAAGTCTGACGCTGAAGTGACACAACGACTGAAGTGCTCGGGTAGGATTAATGAAGATGGCAGCCGCCATTGATTTAAATCTCTCGACAAGTTCTCCTGCTGATGCTCAGCACTTCTAATGCAAAGACTGATCTAATTTATTTAGCAAAAAGAAGCCGAGAGATAAGAATAAAAACTGTTAAAATTAATCACATTCCTTAGTAACAGTTTGCTCCAGAAAAGTGCCCCTGATGGCGAAACAAGCTCTTTAAGAGGAAGAATAAAAGCATGTAATCCGATTAGGTTTCGCACAAGTAAACTGTCCTGCTAGGCATTTTTCAGTGCAATGAACAATAAAAGATCAAAGAGTTTCAGCATGCATTTCGGAGTTTTGCCAAATTCCTCACCCACATTAATCTGGGCTCTCACTCCCTCGCCTCTTACAACTAAGGGACGAAGAACGTGAGCCAAATTTATTTACCCTATCCAAGTATTTGAATGAGATGAAACATAAATTAAAATGATTTGTGGTTTAGTGTCATGCCATATTATGCAGCATTTAAATATGGAACAGAGGGATATCTGGTGATGAATGTTTATTTGGCTTTGACTACATTTCTGAGTAATTTCCACGTGTTTAACATCATCCCTGCTCCCACCTCCTGAGCCAATAAAGGGTATTGCAGACCACTGTAGCCCAATCCCCTGACCAATGGTAAGCTGGTATTACATGTGCATGTTTGTTTGGCTCAATACAAAGTGACTCCCCTCCGAGGACGATATCACTCAAATGTCTGGAAACTCATCACTATGCTTAAGAGTATCCAAAATAGACTTTAGGTGTTTAGGTGTTTAGTTTCACATATGCATGCCACTGATATATCAATATTTCTGTCTCTGGAATGGAATGAGTACTGTCTTCCTGGAGCAATGCACCCTACTTATTACCTGAATTTCAGCATTGCATTGAAAACACTGATGGCAAACTTCCTGCTGCTTGTCCAGGTTGGACTATCTTACCCATTAGAACTTTGGCTGCAGGATTAGCAGTAGCATGTTGCTAAGTAATCATCCTACCTAGTAGATTGGTTACTAGAAACTAGCCTTAGTTGCGCCTAGTAACTAGTCTACCCTTCCAAGTCCAGCCATTGAGCCATGTTGACTAGTCTATCATCATCAACGTCCTGGAAAACTGAGAACCCACCTGGCTCAGGAATTAGACAATCGAGATTGTCACCAAGGGTTGACTCGATTGCGGAATCCCATTGTCAAACATGTATCTTTGAGTCAGTTCAGTTCAAAGGAGATCCCCAGTTATCTATTCCACTCAGGAAGATAGACATAGTAGATTATGAGATCTAACGCCAATAATTTGAAATGTCAAGCATGGATTTATTTCACAAAGATTAAAATCCTGTACGTGAGGAAGGGAAACATTTATGTGGATGCACGTCTGAACTTACTGATTCCAACGGTGGAGACAATCTTGATGGCGATGTCTGGAACTGCACACGGCATGAATATTGGTTCCAGTATATATTGCCCAAAGGCTAGCGATATCACAGCAATACTTGCAGGACTGTCGGAAAAAAGCACAATAAATTAAATTCTGCTCACCTTTGAGAAGATCATTAAAGAGCCAGCGACCCAAGATTTCACGTAATCTTAGTATTGAGACCATTGTCTTAAAACTCAAGAATGTTGCATTTTTTTTTAATTCAGTCTTAATTCAGAAGTGAAGGAAATGAAATAATAATGATAATTATTATATTATCGTAAAGTGTCTTTCATGTCAGGAGGACATCTCAAAGCGCTTCTCAAGATATGGTGTGAAGTGTAATGGCTACGTTTTGTTGTGGGCGAACAGAGCAGGCAATTTACGCAGGGATGTTTGTTTGGTATTGTGGAGTTTAGCATGCTAAATGTCTTGCTTAGAATTTCATTAGACTGAACTGCTCAGGAGCATCACATATATTTGTAACATATGGAAGTGAGGGTCAGATAATACCATAAAACATGAAATAAATCTATCATCAAGCCAAACCCCCTGCATCTTTTAGCTCTGCAAGACTTCATTCTCTGCTGCTCTGTACAGTGCATAAAGAGGGAGCCACTGATTTTATTCCATATTTTGCCAGCTTTATTTTGCCGGAAACAAGCATTGTGTGAATAGTGACAAAACCAGCTGATAATTCTATTTTGAAAATGAAGTAATTGATTTACATTTACAAAGCTCATTGTGCACTCACTTCAGTGGAATGGATGTAGAGGAGTGCTGAAGGATATGAAGATGTTTTTCAGAGGTGACTGCAGTTTTTTTAACTAATTCATGTTGGTATGGATTTGAGAATCATCCAGGCTAATCACTTCTAAGTTCTAGCATTTTTCATTTGTGGTACAGTTACTGTACTATTATTTGTAGTTCCAATTTCTAGCACCTGCCGTCAATATTACTTTTCATTAGTAGTTCTTACGTGACACCATTTATCACTAATAGAGGCTTTCTATTAAAAATATCACAATAATACTACAATAATAGTACTTTGAACTTGCCAACTTACCAATAATAATGCAGTACTTTCTATTAATAATGCTTATTATTACTAGGAATATTCCTTTACTGGTACTTTCTATTACAAGCACCTGCTTCTACCCTAAAGTTCTTCAAACCTAAAGCTAGCCAATTCAGGTACAATACCAGATCCCACGCAAATTTGAGACAATTGCCTACATTGTTTTTCAACTGGATATTGTGGGATAAGGAGCCATTCAAGCTGAATAAGGATAAGGATGATAGGCTTGTGGAGCCTGGTGCAAGATAGGACACAAGCTGGAAAGTGTGCAAACTGTGCAGGGAAGAGTTGGAGAGACCAATGAGCAGTGCAATCAGGCTTGGACGTCATGAAAGACGTCAATAGTATAAGATAAACATGCAGAGTGGAACAGTTTTCACTCAATGTGATAATGACACATCACTATACAAGTATAATGAATCTCTGAACAACACAATTGAGTGCCTCAATTAAAGAGTAATGCACTTTTCACATTGATTCCAGGCAATTCCCACATTCAATCATTGCTAATATTTTAGTACAACACTGGTTTGACTTGAGGTTAACTGCCTTTGATTTTGAGTTGAGCTCTGCTCCAGGATTGAACCAACCAGTGCAAACAGATGTGCAAGTGGAGACCTGTAGCTCTGTGGTTAGAGCACTCGCCTTGCAAGCGAGACACTTGCAGGCAGGCAGGAGGAAACCTTGGACAAGTTTCCTTACTCCACACGCCTGATAATAATCCCTCCAAAACAAAACAATAATAAATTGGTCATTTTCAATCCACGACTGTTTGTGGGACACTGCTGGGTGCAATTGGTTGCCGCGTTTCGCCCACAAATATACGGTCAATTCACTTTGCAGTCTATTCTGTGAAGCGCTTTGAGACGTCTAGAAGACGTCAAAAAGCACCATATCAAGTCCAAGGTTTATTATTATTATTATGTAGGAACTGTTGTTACCACAAGTGATGTAACAAAACTTATACACCCTCAAAAAGGGTTCAAAAGTTTCTGACCACACTTCAAAATATTTTTATTACTGTTTGGCATGCTGGCTGCACTCCTATTTCTAATAAGTAAACTAAAAAGCACAATGTTCAGTGCTGGGAACTTGAACTCTGCACGTGCATTTAATTAGAAATAGAGAGTGAGAGAGAGAGTGTGAGAGAGTGTAAGAGAGAGTGTGCGAGAGAGAATGTGAGATAGCGAGATAGATTGTGAGAAAGAGTGTGTGAGAGTGAGTGCCAGAAAGTGTCTTAGATGATAATAATAATTTAGTCACTGAATTCATGACTGTTTGTGGGTCACTGCTCTGTGCAATTGGCTGCAGTGTTTCACTCACAAACCACACAGTCACTACACTTTACAGTATATCCTGTGAAACAATAGTCTCAACAACATGATAAGGCGCTATATCAAATGCAAGGATTATTATTTTTTATTATTAGTTGTAGCAGCCTGGCTCAGTGGTAGCACCTTTGCCTCTGAGTCAGAAGATTTTGGGGTTGAAGACCCACATTGTGACTTATAATCACATCATCCAAGCTGACACTCCATTGCAGAGCTGGGGGTGCACCACATTGACGCAAGTACAGATGAGATGTTAACCAATGTTTAACCAATGTCCTGTCTACCTTTTCAGGTGGGTGTTAAAGATCCCATGGCACTATTTGAAAACAGAAGGGAGTTTCTCCCAGTGTCCTGGACCACAATCCCCAAAACTAAAATTGGTCATTTGCTTTATGGCTGTTTGTGTGCGAAAACTGGCTGTCTGGTTTCACTCCAAAAATACAGTCAAAACTACTTTGCAGTATATCCTGTGAAGAGCTTTGAGACATCTCAATGACTTGATAAGGTGCTATATCAAATGCAAGGATTATTATTATTAGTTACAAACACCCAGAATGTTCTGTGAACTTAGCCACAGGCAAGCGAAACTTGCAGTGACTAATGCAATTTTGGTGTTCCGTTACAAATCGCTTTCATACTGCAAGCGATGTCACATCACTCCTGTAATGTAACTAGGGCATTAAGCAGGAAGCTAGATCTATTTAGGATGCAATCCGTAATTAATCACTTCAATAATCAGAAGAATGTTGGGATGTCAACGTAATGAATTGCTACAGCCCGAATCACTAATGATCCAGTTGAAAATATTAATACTTTAAGAGTGAACCCCTCACCCCAAAAGAGACCAAAGTGGCATTGCAGCTTTCTAATCAGTCAATGCTCCCATCTTTTATTTTCTGGGCTGCCGTGAATTTAAGAAAACAAGGACTTGGATGTCGGAGACTTGTTGTATCAGTGCTGGCAATTCCCCCAGTGAAATTGCTTTTTAAAAAATTGCTGTTGCAAAACATCCCTTCTCTTCCACAACCTATCTATCAATTTGCTCTCCCCCCTCAAAGACTGTCTGATTTTAATATAAATGACTAAGGTAGAATTCCCGACATAATATGGGGAGCAGGAACAGGGACAATCATAGGAACATAGGAACAGGAGTAGGCAATCAGTCCCTTGAGCCTGTTCCACTGTTCTATAGATCATGGCTGATCTGTACCTCAATTCCAATTGCCCATCCTTGCGCCATATCCCTTGATATCCTTAGCTAACAGAAATCTATCCACCTCAGTCTTGAATCAAATGCAATAATGGTAGGTCACACTGAGTGCGCAAATACTAAAATCCTTTGCAACTCACCTGGGCTGTGAACTTTCTCCATGTGGTCTTTAGTGCTATAATATTTCAGTCCAATGTACCGGGCACATGGTTGTAATGCTAATCTCTTTTAATGTGCTGATGGTCGACACATGAAAAACAAACCCATGCTGGAAGAATGGATCTGCTAGATATCATTATTGACCTCCAATAAAAATTGTTTTTTTCTTGCATGGAATTGCTTCATATATATACCCAACAGACCAATAGAATGATCCCAATGTTCTACTTTAACAGTCACTGTTATATGGACATCAATAGGAAGAGCTGATTATCTTCCTATCTTGAGCAATATTATTTTGCGGTCAATAGGTGGTGTCACCGGTAATATTAAAACTCAGAAATATCTTTCATTGCATGTTCTACATTAAGATATTTCTTTGGGTATAACCTTCCACTGGATCCTTTGGAGTGTGCATTCCCTGTTCTATTTGCTCAAGGATTTGCAAAAAAGAAACATGAAGCAACTGATGACAACAAATTAAATTATTGCGAGAAACAACAGTGGGTTAAACTTTGGGTCATTGCAAAAGGATGTCTGAAGTATCTTGAATGAAGCTCCACCTGAAGCATTGAACTGAAATTCTTTAAGGCAATTGCCACCGCAGCTATCACACAATCACAAGATTGGTTTGGTCTTTTGGCCCATTTGATCTCATCCTTCCAGTTTACCAACCGTACCATTCTCCTATCACAGCATCAAATTATTTTTTAAATGATTCCAGTGCCCTGGCCTCAATCACCCTTCCTGGTAACCTACTTCAACCATTAATTATCCTCTGGGTAAAGAAATACTTCTCTTTGCAAAGCCAAACATATACCCTCATACCTAATTATTTATAGCTCATTCCTCTAATATTGTGAATTGTCCTCTTGCTCTCCTCTAGCCTGCGTCTAGAGCATGGATAACCCTTTTCTGTCGTAGTAATCAGAACTATATGCAATACTCTGGGTGTGTCCTGAGCAGAACACTATTATTGCTTCAGTATGACTTCAGTATGATGGGAATCTGTAGTATTTGAAACTGTTGTTTGAGTCATGAAAGCTAAAGTGAGCCGCTCATTAAACAACATCAAGCAAACATTCTTACTCAATAACAGAAGATTTGTGCAAATTAGCAGTCAATTAAGAGACTTCCGCACATCAATTACTAATTACTTATGTGCTTAAAAGTTTAATCAATACAATGAACTGCAAATTAAAGCTTACATTTACGACTATTTTGTACAATTTTTCCCAGTTTTCTGCTCGAGTTTATATTTCTCAACAATGATACTAGTTTTAACATCCATTGAAATAGCATGCCTTTGGAGAAAAGTTTGATTTACATATTTCAGTAGCATTTAATACTTTATATTGAGAATATTTCCTCTGTTGCATTACCTTTAAATTTAAGTAGCCTTCTAATACATTTGTGTGTGACTAGACCTGTATTTGAGAGGAAGGGGAATCAATGACTAAACAATGCCAATGACTTTACTTAACGGCATTCTCCCTCTTTATAAAAGGTCACCAATGATCCCAGCCAATTATGGACTGGAGTCCTAATAAAGATATTGAGGTGGTATAAAGAACTTCAGTGGTGTGATGCAATTTGGCTATGTCATCTCCGAGATGTTCACTGTTGCCAAGCTTTCTTTGCCACTCTGCCCACGTTAATTAAGATTTGTCTGTCTGTGGTCTCTGCATAGGCATGAGAGAATCCTGTGCTGCTGTTAATGGGGGGGGGGAGGGAGAAAAGGGAGGGATTAAACACATTAATTTGTTTCAACAATGCCAGCGTTGACACTATTCAGCAGTAGCACACCAGGAATAATAACTTGCCCTGGCCTCTTTAATGATATCTTTGAAACTGACAGCTGAAACAATTGCACTCCAACTCAAAAGTGGTGAGGAAAAGCTATAAAAATATTCCGAAGATGAACATAAGGAACAATGTAAAAGGGCACCGAAAAGAGCAGGGAGATAGCTATTAGATTGTACCTATTAGATAGCTAAAATGGGGCAGCTTACACCAGTATAGGTTTGATGGGCTGAATGGTTTCCTTCTAGGGGACAGCTATAGACATGGTAGTCATTTTACTGACCTTGAAAGAGTAAAAGGCTGACCATCACAAAAGGCTTGCTTCTGAATCAACAATCATAATAAAAATAACAATAATTCTTGCATTTGATAATAATAATCGTTGCATTTGATATAGCTCTTTTCATGTCTTCTAGACGTCGCAAAGCACTTCACAGAATATGCCGTTAAGTGAATTGACTGTATACTTGTGGGTGAAACGTGACAGCCAATTGCGCACAGCAATGTCCCACAAACAGTCGTGGACTGAAAATGACCTATTTATTATTGCTTTTGTTTTGGAGAGGGATTATTATTTGATGTAGTGCCTCATTCGGAGTCCTGTAGCTCAGTGGTTGAGCACTCGCTTTGCAAGCTAGAGACCTGAGTTCAATTCCAGGCAGGGCGAAACCTTGGGCAAGTTTCCTTACTCCACACGCCTAATAATAATCCTCCAAAACCAAAAACAATAATAAATTGGTCATTTTCAATCCACGACTGTTTGTGGGACATTGCTGTGCGCAATTGGCTGCCGCGTTCGCCCACAAATATACAGTCAATTCACTTTACAGTGTGTTCTGTGAAGCGCTTTGGGACGTCCTCCCGACGTGAAAAGCGCTATATCAAATGCAAGGATTATTATTATTATTATTATTATTATCACATTATTGCGATGTCCCAAAATGGATCACAGGATATATTGTAAAACGGATTGATTTTGGATTTTGTGGGCGAAATGCGGCAGTCAATTGCTCATAGCAATGTCCCACAAACAGCCATGGAATAACTGACCATTTGGAGGATTGTTAGCCAGGACACTGGGAGAAACTCCCTTCTCTTTTCCAATAGTGCCAAGGGATCTTCAGCATTCACCTGAACAGGCAGAAGGGACTTTGGTTTAACGTCTCATCTAAAGAACTGCAACTCCGACAATGCAACACACCCCCAGCACTGCATTGGAGTGTCAGCCAAGACTATGTGATTTTAAATCCCGGCATGGGACTTGAACCCACAATCTTCTGATTCAGAGGTGAGAGTGCTACCTACTGTACTAGGCTGACACACAATAATGGCAGGTCCAGGGAAGGGAGAGGTGCTCCATTTCCAGCACCACCGTGGGCCAGTCAGTAATTTAATACATTGACTGGGTGCTTTTATCAGTGATCCATTTATCAGTACCATTGGTGTTATTTAGTATATCAGCTCTAACAACTTTTTTTTTAACCCTACTGTATTTTGTTTAATCAAACTGAGTCACAAGCCAGGAGCCATAATAAGGAGATTTTCAGGCTATTTGGATTGCAACATAGATTTTTTCAGCACAGAAGGAGTCCATTCAACTATTTGTTCACATGTGTGCAATTGCCATCTCTGTTTTAAAACCTTTGTTTTAATTAATTCCACATTCAAAGAATCCAGAAGAGCAAAATATCCCACTAAAGGTGCAAACCCCTGATATAAGTCAGAACTCAACCCCTTGATAATGAGCATATATAAGAGATTTTCAATTGTGTATGATTCATATGAATTTGAATATTAACATAAATGCAGTTTGCAGACCGGAACATTGTTTGAAGTTTTATACTAGGCAGGAAAAAAAATGCATTTGTCCCTGTTCCTCATTTCTAGCTCTGATCGCAACCTCCCCGGGCTCTCTCCCAAAGTCAATGAACCAGTACTCAACCTTAGCATTAAATTCGATCCACAGCTTTCCTTCCTCACATTCGGTCCTTGACAAGACTGCTTTTCTTTGCCACATTGCCTGCTTCGGGTTCCTATCTCATATAAAATGCTGCTGAAGACTTCATTCATGTTTTTCATGTTTGCCTGCATACTGACCCAGACCAAACTCCGTACTCCCATCTCATCACTTCTGGCCAGGCTCCACTGGCTCCTCATCAGCAAATAGATTGACTTCAAGATCCTCATACTCTTGTTCAAATCCCTTCACTCCCTTGATCCTCCCTACCTTTCCGACCTCCGCCCTCCCCAATTCACCACCTGGCACCTCCGCTCGACTGGCACCGGCCTCCTGCTTATACATCGCACCATCCGCTCCTCCATTGGAAGTCAAGCATTCAGCCACTACGCTCCGAAACCTTCAATCCCTCCGCCTTGCCCCCTCTCGCCCCTTTTTCAAATCCCACCTGAAAACCTTCCTTTTTGACTGTGTTTACGGTCATCTCCCCACCGGCTCAGAGTCAGGCTCTGCTACTGTTAAGAGCTCTGAGATGCTACCCTGTGTGGTGGGCGCTATATAAGTTGTTGTTGTTATTCCAACTGCCCTCATCCTCACCTGAACTAAACACTTCTTGCCAATTAACCCAGTTCTCACCAGACTCCACTGGTCCCCTGGTTCCCAATGGACCAATTTCAAGGACAGTCTACCTCCTCCCTATCTCTGTGATCTTCTTCTACTCCATTCTTCTGTTCATCTCTTCTGTTTGGCAAACTTGGGCCTGCTGCGTGTCCTCTGTCCCATCATCGATGATTGCACATTTTGGAACTCATCCCCCTCTACCTCTCTGCCTCGTCCTCCCTCTTTTTCTACCTCATTGACTGTGCCTACGGTCACCTTGCCTTCCCCCACCTCCCTTGCTCGGCAATGACACTGTCCTTGTGAAGGACAGTGAAGGGCGCTATAAAAATGTAAATTGTTGTTTGGAATGTAAGCACTGAGGGTCTGGAAATCTACTCACCGTATGACGATCAATTCCACCCAGAGCATGACAAAAGCAGTGAGTGGCCCAAAGGCTTCTAGTATGTAGATATAATGACCCCCGGATTTTTTTATACTCGTCCCTAGTTCAGCGTACGATAGTGCTCCTGTCAAAAGAAAGGAACAAAGAAAAAAAAATAAACAAGTTACACTTCGAAGATTCTTACAATCCCTTGACCTTTTTAATGGTTCCTCCACCCTATTCCCACAACTCCCATTTTATAAACTTGCTGACTCAACAGGTACTGGCCATCTTCAAGTACCTTAACCAAGCAGCAGTTCCTGATGTTTGAGACTATCATAATAATAAATAATCCTTGCGTTTGCTACAGCGCCTTATCATATCTTCGAGACGTCTCAAAGTGCTTCACAGAATATAATGTAAAGTGAATTGACTTTATATTTTGTGGGCAAAACGTGGCAGCCAATTGCGAAGAGCAGTGTCCCACAAACAGTCGTGGATTGTGTGACCAAATTATTTTTATTTATTTTGAATAAATTATTACTCCCGGAAAAGTGATCCACCGATTGACTAACAACTGGGTTCCTACTTACTGCTAGGTAAACAGGCGAGTGGAGTAAGGAAACTTGCCCACCATTCAACCTGCTGGGAATCAAACTAAGGGCCTCTCGTTTGCGAGGCGAGCGCTCTAACTACTAAGCTACAGGACTCCACTTGACTATGAGTGTCAGTAGTCTATATGGTGGGGGGTGAGGGGTGGGAGTGGATCATGTTTGGCCCAATTCTCTTTCCCTGAAGTAAACACATAAAACACATAAATCCAATGGATCAATTTTAAGGTTACCCTGGCTCCTCCTTCTCTTTGTGATCTTCTGCTTTTGAAGCGCTTTAATACCTTTTGACGTTCTAAGCACTATATCAGATGCAAGAATTATTATGTCCCCTCTCTAATCTAGCTCATGACAATTATTGGCTTATGCCAATTATGGGAGCAAACCTGTTATTAAGGGTTATTAGAGCTCAGGTTTGTTTGTTTCCAACAGTGGGTTCTTGTGGAATACTTACAGCTTCTGTCGTGAGCAGCCAGTTTCCCACATTAGAAATATTGTCAGTCATGTTTCCTATGCTAAGTATATTTTTTAAACTCTGTTTTTACATACCATTGAGAGTTAGACTCAGATGACTGAACTATAAAGGGGATGCCTGTATATTGCTCCCACAGCCTCGGTTCACATCAATTAATCAAGCACGGACAAAGATTTAAACCTTTCAGTATAAGTGCATATCTTTCAGAATAAAATAGTGCAAAGATTGCATTGAAAATGACAATTCAATACTTCTGGAGGCACTGGTGAATTATTCTCTTCAAAAAGTGAGTGTAATGATAATAATAATCCTTGCATTTGATGAAGCACCTTTTCACGTCTTTGAGTCGTCTCAAAGGGCTTCATAGAATATACTGCAAAGTGAATTGACTGAATATTTTGTGGCGAAATGAAGCAGCCAATTGTGCACAGCAGTGTTCCACAAACAGTCGTGGATTGATAGACCATATTTTTTTTTGAAGGGATTATTACCCTGGAAAAGCAACCCGCAAATTGATTAACAATCGGGTTCCTACTTACTGCCAGGTAAACAGAGGCGTGTGTAGTTAGGAAATTTGTCCAACATTTCGCTCTGCCTGGAAATCAAACCCAGATCCTCTCACTTGAGGCGAGTGCTCTCCCTACAAAGCTAGAGGACTCCACCCTCTTTTACCAGTCACATGCTCAACACTGTGCATTTGCTTCCATCACAGTGCTCCGAGTTTGCACTTGCTTCTGAGATTTTGTGCTGTGGAACAAATATCGGACAGTTTTGTGTTGCAGTGTGTTGCAGCCCAATAACACGCCCTCAAATACTTCTCAGTGTGTTTTCAGCA
This sequence comes from Callorhinchus milii, assembly GCF_018977255.1. NCBI lineage: Eukaryota > Metazoa > Chordata > Chondrichthyes > Chimaeriformes > Callorhinchidae > Callorhinchus > Callorhinchus milii. Next base: position 28,958,736 of record NW_024704742.1, on the reverse strand, counting down.
CAGAATTGCAGAAGGTAATTATGCAATTTAGAAGTCTTCAGCCCAGCATCATTACATTTGTAGAACTCATTCCCAGCAAGGGACTCCAGAGCGTGATTGAAGGGTGCAAGGCATGTGGATAGCGATAATCAAAATTATTATTGAATTTTTTTGTGTTTCTGGGAAATGGAAAGGTCACCAGTAGAAAATATCTCCCCAGGGCTGACTAATGGACCCCGTGCAAGGTTAGTCGGATATTCAGAAGTTTCGCTCAGTTACCTTCAGTGACAGTGAGAAATTTCACATTGGCAGTGAGTGGACAGACAGCATCGACATTGCTGCCCTTGTCAATGGCAGAACCCACCATCCACACAGACTGTTAAATGTTCAGGAACCGGTTATTCTGCAGGTGCTTTGCTGAAGGCAACCCTGCTAAATTATTACCAACATAACTAGGTTAGGTGATCAGTTGGTCAGATTTTGTCGAGCACAGCTATCCTGTTCTGGAAATTCTTTCAGTACACAGTACCTGAGCTGGGGTAGATGTTGACAACTGTTTTCAAACAGTCTGCTGTTTGGTTTGCCTACAAAATACACAGTGACTATACTTTTCTGTGAAGCGATTTGAGATGTTCCCCCAACATGACATATATTTTTCTGTACTATATTTAATGCAAGGTGTATTATTTCACTATTATTATTTTTATGGATAGGAAGTATATGATTGCTTCTGTTGAGAGACCAAAAAGGTCATTCAGTCCATTGAAGCTCATACGTAATCTTTCATCTAAGTTCAGCCACTCAAATAGAGAACAAAGGCACTAAAGATCTTTGGTTTTACTTGGAATAAAAACTACTGAAGATGGAACATGTGACTCTTGATGTCATCTGAAGCCTCACACCCATGCACACACACCTTGGATTACTATTGAGGCATCTCCTATCTAGCTAATATTCTATACACATTGTCCAATAATTTACCATTATAAACATTATTTTTAATACCTGCCTCTTGTTGCCAATCACCTTCAGCCTCTACATCAATTTTGTCAGTCTGTGCATTGAGAAGGAAACTCAAAACAAAGCAATTTTTTTCTTTTGTTTCCCTTTCTCTAAAGCTGGGTACATTGAATATCTATAATGGGAAGTCCCATAAAGCAACCAGATGTATGTCATTCCGACCTGAGAAAATTCCAATGTGTCCCTGTGGAGCTGCTGCAGATTGGCATAACACATATCCAGTCACTGACAAGAGTTGCTGTTTGTGATCTCCTGTTTCAGTAAATGTTGACACTCACAGTCTAAATAAAAATTCTTGTTTCATGTTTCGAGTAGCACTTTTTCAATCCTTGACCTCACAGCAAAATCTGATCCTGTCCTCCCTGAAGACCACAAATGCTCACAGCCCAGCAGGGACCATCAGATAGCAATCAACAGTGAGAACTTGGGCTGAATTTTTCCTCTCTAGCCAATTGCAGCACATCAACTGCCATCCCAGCTAAGAATGATTGATTCAGCACAAGTTAAGGATTAAATCTGGGACCTCCATGGTCTCTATGATTCAGTGCCACACTGAATTTATCTAGTAAACAAATCAAGGAAAGCCCTTAAGGCCTAAGCCTTAGTGTTAAGAAAAATCCTAAGACCTTATAGAGGCTTTTAAGATGCTTAATAAAAAAAATGTGGTCAGCTGAGCATCTGACACATGCAGAAACCCATCACCATGCTTAAGAATATTGAAACCAAACTGAAAGTTCCATGCATCTCACCTATACATGGAAATTCCTGTGTATTGGAATGGATTATGCACTCTCTCCCTGGAGGGACGTATCTTGCTTTCCTAATTCCGGAGAGTATCAAGGGCCAAGAGCCAAGGCTTTGGGACCCCAGAGTATGCATTTGAGAGGTGCTGGAATTTAATCAGCTAAAAGAACACAAGTTACCATTGAAAGCACTGTCTAACAAGCTTCCTGCTGCTTGGTGGTCCAACGAATTAGGACCCTATCTGCTAGGGTTTTGGCTCGCATGGTGAACGGAAGCTGAGATAGGAAGAATCTCTATCCCCAATGACTGGTCTGCTCCTCTAATTCCTACAGATTAGCCTGGTTGGCTGGTCTCCCATCGGCAGTGCCTGGCTCAGGAACCGGACCACTGAGACAAACACAGAGAGTTGACTTGACTTCCACATTCCATTGCCGAGCATGCCACCTTGGAGCCGGTTCAATCCAAGCAAGGAGACTCACTTATCTCCCCTCCCCCCCAGAAGATAGTAATAAATAATCAGATAGAGAAAGCTAACCCAAATAATATTTCCAAGTATGCTAAAGTAACAGGATAAGAGGACACAGATTCAAGGTTGTGAAGATCAAGCTCAGGACAAAACGAGCAGGTATTTCTTCACATAGAGTAAACAACAGCTGGAATGGTTTACTAGGGAGGGTGGTAGAAGTCACATCATGAGGACTCATTTAAGAAAAACTTGAAACTGCGATGGAAAAATGGTAGCTATGTTCTGAAAGGATATCAATTGGGACAAAGGGCCTTTTCCAACTGAACAACTTTTGTGAGCTTCTGATTCAACGTACAATCTAAACTTAAGAATCAACAACAAATTATGTTTGTATAGTGCCTTTCATGTCAGGAGGTGCTGGACAATCAATGTTTTGGACCCGAGCTGGGGGTCAGGATCGGGGAGGGTGGAGGGCAGGGAGGGAGGAGAGTGACCCAAGGCACAGTTGAAGAGGAGAGTCTGGAAATGGGTCTTGAAGGAGGCAAGGGAGGGGTCTGCGGGATGGAGTGCCAGAGAGTGGGGGCAGAGTGGCTGAAGGCCTGCCTGCCAATGGGACGTGAAGCAGGCTGGAGCCCGCTGAGCAGAGGGAGAAAGGTTGGTAGGGAGTTAGGAGGTCGCAGAGGTAGAGGTGAGCAAGGCCATGGAGTGCTTTGAAAGTGAGGACCAGGATCTTGAACTGTATCCTCTGTATGATGGGAAACCAGTGGAGTCGGGTGAGGGTGGGGGTGATAGAATCTCAGAGTCTCGTGTCTGAGAGGACATGAGCTGCAGAGTTCTGGATGATCTGCAGCCTATGGAGGGAGGAGTTAGGGAGGCCGCCAAACAGGGAGTTTGCGTAGTCGAGCCTGGATGTTATGAATAGCATGGATGTGGGGTATGAAGAACAGTTGAGGTCGAACAAAATGCCGAGGTCCCATATTGGCTCTGTGACATGTAGAGTGCATCCATGGAGGGAGATGCTGTCAGCACCCGAAGTATGGAGGCGCTTATGGGAACCAAGCAGGAGGGCCTCAGTCTTGTTGATATTCAACTGCAGGACGTTAGCTCTCATCAGTGAGAAAAAAGCGAAGCTGGGACCCAACGATTCATTCCTGGGCTTTGGAGAGGAGTCGGAGGTTGTAGATGAGGCGATAGTTAGAGAGTAGGGATGGGTCCAGGGAAGATTTTTTGAGGATGGGGGTGATAACACCTGTTTTTAGGGGGATGGGAACAGTGCCAATGGACAAGGAGAGGTTGATAATGTAGATTAAAAGAGGGACCAGGAGGTGGAGCTGGGAGGTGAGGAAAGCGGTGGGGATCGGGTCGAGGAAGCAGGTGGTGGGCTTCATTTTTGAAATGATGGAGATGAGGGAGGAGGGAGAGAAAGGGTTGAAGGTGTATAGGGGGGGATGAGTGGGGCCTGGGACGTGGATGGCAAGTGGCGAGGGGATGCCAGTGGACGGGGGAGAGGTAGCTTAACGAATTCCCTCGATTTGGGATTCGAGGAAGTCCAACATCTCCTCGCAGTTGGAGTTGGAGGAGAGGATGGGCAAGGCGCGGGAAACTGATGGAGGAGGCGGTTAGTGATGGAGAAGAGGAGCCTGGGATTGTCCTTGGCCTCCAAGATTATCTTGGAGTAAAAGGATGATTTGGTGGAGGCGAGAGTGGAGTGATAAGTTTTAGTGTGGTCAAGCCAGATCTGCTGATGGACTGTTAGGTTTGATTTGGTCCAGGTGCGTTCAACAGGGTCTTGAGGGATCAGAGATGGCTGGTGTACCAGGGGAATTTATGGGAATATGAGGTAGATTGGGAGGTAAGGGGGACAACGGAGTCAAGGATGGAGGAGAGGGAGTTGTGGGGAAGAGAGATCAAGGAGGGTAGGTCATTGCAAGAGGAGGTCCAGAGGGGCAGGAATTCGGATGACTCCAGGGCAATAGAGAGGGAGTGGGGGGAGATTTTTTTCCGGGGGCGGTAGGTGATAGAAGTGGTTTGAGTAGGGAGAAGGCGTACGGAGATGTTAAGGGAGATGAAGTGGTGGTCCGAGTTTAAGGCAGTAATTGAACATCAGCGTTTTGTTGATAGTTAAAATCAGCTCTTGCTCTGCTCCTGTGGTTCATAGCATCATGAAACAAATGGGTTCATTTAATTACAACCTGTTGCTCATTGCTAGAAATCTTTTATCTAGCGTGTAATACACAGTAGCAATGAAGGTGTTTGCGTTTGATTTTCCTCATTAAGAATTGAGTTTAAAGAGGTCACTGACCTGCTCCACCGCTTTTACTTTTATTCCCTTGCTGCGAGCATTTCATTGCCTTCACTTGCAGACTTTGTTTCACGCTTCTCTTTCCTTTGCACATAATAGTCGGTCTCAGGTGAGGAACCGAAAGATCCGATGGAAATTCCTTGAGGTGCTTTAAACACTCTCGAAGCAACTTGCATTAGGAAGAATGAAAGATTAAAGAGAATGTATTGTCTTGCAAATCAGAAGCTCGCACTTTTGAAACTCCACAGCGCCAGATCAGGGATATCCAATAATAATAACAATAATAATAATCCTTGCATTTGATATAGCGCTTTTCATGTCAGGAGGACGTCCCAAAGCGCTTCACAGAACACTCTGTAAAGTGAATTGACTGTATATTTGTGGGCGAACGCGGGAGCCAATTGCGCACAGCAATGTCCCACAAACAGTCGTAGATTGAAAATGACCAATTTAATTATTGGTTTTGGTTTTTGGACGGATTATTATTAGGCGTGTGGAGTAAGGAAACTTGCCCAAGGTTTCGCCCTCTGCCTGGAATTGAACTCAGATCTCTCGCTTGCAAAGCGAATGCTCTAACCACTCAGCTACAGGACTGCGAAGTACAGGACAATGCGACAGTGTTCATGGAGGCTGATGTAGTGTCTGTAGTAGCCATGTTTTGAAACTGTTTCAAAGCAGCAATCCCCAGAGCATACCTTTCAAATTGTTCAAAAACATGATTATTAGCAAAATGACAACAATTCCCTTTTCCCTGCTGGATACTCTGTGGAGTTCTCGTCTTCCAATACACATAAAACAGTCCCTTTAATGACTTGTACATCAAAGGACTTGCCTTTTAACCCTTGGAGCAGGATGGACAAGTTCACTCACCTTGGATGCTACCAGGTAATAGGACCTTCCTACATCACTGCATTTACATAGTGTATAATATTACTTGAACAAGTTGTGCCACCCACTTTCTGATTTCAACACCACACACCACATCGGGGATTGACCTGGTTGCATTTAGGAGTAGCCGTGTCAATCGTCCAACTTTCAGCTTATCTGCAATGACCTTCTTTAGAAGGCAGTTCATTATTAAGGAATCTCATTGAGAAATACTGCAATTTAGACTCCTCATAATGAGCCCAGTATCAATTAAATCCACTTCTTTTAAACACTATCAAATTGCCATTCACACACAATAGATTTTTTTTAGGTTAAAAAAACAACAAAAATACATTGAGACAAATCAGAATATAACACCTACCTAGAGTATCACCCCAAAAAAGATGTATGAAGTTTTGGCTTATTAACCAGGATTCAGTTCACACAATAAAAGTTAAGTAGTATCAGATTATTTATACTGCACCAGTAAAAAAGGAGATATCAGAAAGATTCTGTCTATATCAACTATTCTTTTGTTTGTTGTAAAGCATAAAAAGACAACCTCATCTACCTTGTTTTCTTCAATATTTTTAAACTCTTACTAAGCCACTGGTCTGTGATATAAGTCATCAGAACAACTGAAATGAAGTTCTGCCTTGCAATCTGCCTCGCAATCTGCTCCTGTCTATCCACCGACCGCAACATTTACTTCAATTTTGCCATACAATTGTTTCTGAAATAAGGTATGATGGGTAGCTTCTGGAGTTTCAAAGTGAGAAACATAAGAACATATCAATTGATGTTACAAGCAAGGGAAGGTTGCTTTGACAAAGTTCTGGTGAACACCACAGAGTCATAATAGTATGTTACAGCACAGAAACAGGCGATTCAGCCCATCATGTCTGGACACAAGAATCCTAGTTCAATCCCACTCTCTAGCTCGCTCCCCATATCCTTTAATGCTTTCAAGCATCAATCTAGTTTGTTTTATAAAATATAAATGAAGCGCTGTTCTACAACTCTTTATGGCAGAGAATTCTGCATTCCGAACACCTTCTATGTAAAGATATTCACTTAATGGCTGTTGGGGTAACATTACTGTGCGCAAAATTGGCTGCCGAGCTTGCCCACAAAAAATACAATCATTGTGCTTTACAGTAATTCCTGTTGAGAGCTTTGAGATGACTTGATGGTCCTATAAGACACTATATTAAAATTATAATTATTATTATTTGTCCTAACTAATTGTGACAAACTGCCCCAACTTTAGGCTTGAACTGACATTCTACGACTGTTTGTGGGACACTACTGTGCACAATTGACCGCTGTGTTTTGCCCATAAAATATACAATCGACTCACATTACAGTATATTTTGTGAAGTTCTTTGAGATGTCTTGAATACGTGCTAAAGCGCTATATCAAATGCAAGGATTATTATTATTATTATGATCATCTACCAACCCAGAAGCAAGCACGTTACCATTTGAGCAAAACTGATACATTGGTGAGAATATAAAGAGAATAATAATAATAATAATCCATGCACTTTGGTATAGCACCTTATCACGACAGAAGAATGTGTCAAAGCTCTTCACAGGTTGTACTGGGAAATGGAGTGACTATGCATTTATAGGCCAACACGGCATCCCCCAATTGTGCACAGCAATGTCCCACAAACAGTTTCAAGTTCTGATGTGGGACTTACATCCACAGCTTTCGAACCTAGAGGCAAGAATTGCACAGAGCTGTTTCACACTTTCAAAAATAAAAGTTTAGATCATAGCGTCACTTCAAAACAAGTAACACCCCCTAATAACAGAGTAAATAGTATACTACAAAATTTATATATAGCCTAATGTGTAACCTTTTCCGAAGACTCCGCACACCCATTCCCTTCCCAGCCCCACACCTCACCCATTCCCCCCTTCCTCACTAAGATCCATTAGATTGCATCAGAGAACTGCATTTAAATCTTCCACACACAAATCTTTCTGTACTCTTGCCTAGCCTACTTCTGCAATTATCTCCAGACCTACAGTCTCATATACGTTTTGCTCTTCTCACTCTAACCTATTGCTTGTTTTCCACACCAATCACTCTACCAACAATGCTTGAACTACCAGTCACCATGCAGGTACCCTCTGAAACTCTCTTCCAATACCATTTGCCTTGCCAGTGTTTTCAGAAGCCTTTAGAAACATGTACCATATCCCTGCTCGGTGTGCACCGCCACATTTGGCAAGTGCATTGAATTATTTTACATGAAAGCTAATACATTAATATAAATTATTGTTTTAATTGATGCCTGTCAGAAGATGCAAGAGAGCAAATGCTTTGAGTGTATGCTGACATCCAAAGCTCATTCCAACTGCTTGTTCCTTGCCCTTGGATTTGGAACTTTCTTCTAAATCCCTTCACCTTCTATCTTCTCTTCTTCCTTTCAAACTCTTGCTTAAAAAAAACTTTTTCTTTTAATAATGTATTTCTTTGTTCATGACTTTTCTCAACATTTTCAAAATCCTTTTTCTTCCTTGCCTACACATATGCCTTTGCAATGTGCTTCAAGACATGATAACATGTGAATGGTGCTATATAAGGTTAAGTTGTAAAGCATTTTTCAACATTATAGGATTCAATTACTGTCCTATTGAAAAGATTTGAAACCAGTTGCAAATTATGATTATTAATTAAGTTTGTTGTTGCAACTGGCTGATGTTTTCAGAAGATAACGTCAACAATAACATCTAACCTTGGCAGCGGAAATATGTTTGAACTTATTCAGAAATAATGCCAGCCAGGAAATCAGAGTAAAGTAACATTCGATGGATCCTACGATTCTTTGACTGCAGGGTTATTCTTGAATATTCAAAATGTATACTGTCGACCACTCCATCCTCATCCTCTCCTCTTTACTTAATCTTTGCGGAGCTGCCCTTGCCTGGATCAAATCCTGTCTCTCTCATCGTCTCCACTTTGTTGTCTCCAACGGTTTCCACTCCAGCCCCTGTCACGTCTGGCATCCCCCAGAGCTCTGTCCTCGGCCCTCTCCTCTTTAATATCTACATGCTCCCCCTTCTTGACATCATCCGCAGATATGGAGTCAACTTCCATTTGTATGCGGATGACACCCAACTCTATCTTTCTGCCTTCACTCTCAACTCCAGGACCACTGCTGTCCTGACAGACTGTCTCTGGACATCAAGTCCTGGATGAGGGCAAATTTCCTACAGTTGAATGTGAACAAGACTGAGGCCCTCCTGATTGGCTCACGCCAACGCCTCTGCACCTCAGGCTCCGGCAGCATCAACCTCCATGGTTGCTCACTACAACTCGCCAAGCCAGTCAGGAACCTGGGTGTCTTGTTCGACCCTCAACTATCTTTTCTTCCCCACTTCCAAGCCATGACCCGCTCTGCCTTCCCTCACCTCCGTAACATCACCCGACACCGCCACTACCTCACCCCTCGGGCCACTGAAACTCTTGTTCATGCCTTCATCACCTCCAGGCTCGACTATGCAAACGCCCTGCTTGTCGGCCTTCCCAACTCCTCCCTCCACAGGCTGCAGATAATCCAGAACTCTGCAGCCCGTGTCCTCTCCCGCACCAAACTCCATGACCCCATCTCCCCCATTCTCGCCTGACTCCATTGGCTCCCTATCCTTCAGAGGATCCACTTCAAGATCCTGGTCCTCACATACAAAGCCCTCCATGGCCTCGCCCCACCCTACCTCTGCGACCTCCTAACCCCCTACCAACCCGCCCACTCCTTCCGCTCAGCCGGCTCTGGCTGCTCCACATCTCCCACCCCACCTGCCCCATCATTGGTGGGAGAGTCTTCAGCCTCTCTGCCCCCAACCACTGGAAATCCATCTCCCAATCACTCTGCCCTGCCCCCTCCTTAGCTTCCTTCAAGTCCCACCTCTAAACCCTCTTCTTCGACCATGCCTTCGGCCACCCCCGCTTCCCCTCCCCTCTCCCCCCTGACCCCAGCTCGGGTCTGAAATGCTATACACTGTCCAGCACCTTGGGACATCCTCCCAACGTGAGAGGCGCTAAACAGATGCAACCTTGTTGTTGTAGTTGTTGCATATCCCACCTCACCATTTATATCTCTTAGCCAACTCACCCAACATAAATCATGTTTTAACACAATAAAAGCATTGTGTTCGGCTTTAACGCACTCCGAAAAGTTTGGGTGTGAAGTCAACAAGAACTCACCGCATGATTGACAAGACCCTTTTTTTTAATCGCAATTGAATTAAAAGTCCACAAAATGTACACCCCGTTTCTAGTATAAATCCACGACCACTCAGTGAACGTTTTACGCGCTTCCATATATATTGGCATCACTTTGCTGATGGTTATTAACTGTTTGAACAGGCAACATGTTCGCTTTCCCTCAAGACTGAGGACAGGGCACTGAGTTCATACAACCAAACAAGAGCCACAAGAAGTGCTACTACTCTTTGCAAATCTTTGCAAATGTCATGGAAAGCTTTCGAGATGACTGTGGATGCTTCCCACACCTGATTTGTTTGAGGTGGGTGGGGGGGGTAATCGTTCCTTTTTTTTAGGGCAACCACTTACCACCACCACCTCCCACCCCCACCCCACACCCCCACCCACACCCCAACCCCCCCCCACACCCCACACACACCCCCCACACCCCTACAACCCACCCCATACCCCTACACCCCCTACCCACCCCATACCCCTACACCCCTACCCCACCCCATACCCTACACCCCCTACCCCACCCCTACACCCACCCCATACCTCTACCCCCCTACCCCACCACACACCCCTACACCCCTACCCCACCCCTACACTCACCCCATACCCCTACACCCCCTACCCACCACACACCCCTACACCCCCTACCCCACCACACACCCCTACACCCCCTACCCCACTACACACCCCTACACCCCCTACCCCACCACACACCCTACACCCCCTACCCCACCCCTACACTCACCCCATACCCCTACACCCCCTACCCCACCACACACCCCTACACCCCCTACCCCACAACACACCCCTACACCCCCTACCCCACTACACACCACTACACCCCCTACCCACCACACACCCCTACACCCCCTACCCCACCCCTACACTCACCCCATACCCCTACACCCCTTACCCCACCACACACCCCTACACCCCCTACCCCACCCCTACACTCACCCCTACACCCCCTACCCCACCCCTACACTCACCCCATACCCCTACACCCCCTACCCCACCACACACCCCTACACCCCTACCCCACCACACACCCCTACACCCCCTACCCCACTACACACCCCTACACCCCCTACCCCACCACACACCCCTACACCCCCTACCCCACCCCTACACTCACCCCATACCCCTACACCCCCTACCCCACCACATACCCCTACACCCCTACCCCACAACACACCCCTACCCCACTACACACCCCTACACCCCCTACCCCACCACACACCCCTACACCCCCTACCCCACCACACACCCCTACACCCCTACCCACCACACACCCCTACACCCCTACCCCACTACACACCCCTACACCCCCTACCCCACCACACACCCCTACACCCCCTACCCACTACACACCCCTACACCCCCTACCCCACCACACACCCCTACACCCCTACCCCACCACACACCCCTACACCCCTACCCCACCCCTACACTCACCCCATACCCCTACACCCCCTACCCCACCACACACCCCTACACCCCTACCCCACCACACACCCCTACACCCCTACCCCACCCCTACACTCACCCCATACCCCTACACCCCCTACCCCACCACACACCCCTACACCCCTACCCCACCACACACCCCTACACCCCCTGCCCCACTACACACCCCTACACCCCCTACCCCACTACACACCCCTACACCCCCTACCCCACCCCTACACTCACCCCATACCCCTACACCCCCTACCCCACCACACACCCCTACACCCCCTACCCCACCACACACCCCTACACCCCCACCCCACCCCCCCCACTACACACCCCTACACCCCCTACCCCACCACACACCCCTACACCCCCTACCCCACCACACACCCCTACACCCCCTACCCCACCACACACCCCTACACCCCCTACCCCACTACACACCCCTACACCCCCTACCCCACCACACACCCCTACACCCCTACCCCACCACACACCCCTACACCCCCTACCCCACCACACACCCCTACACCCCTGCCCCACCACACACCCCTACACCCCCTACCCCACTACACACCCCTACACCCCCTACCCCACCCCTACACTCACCCCATACCCCTACACCCCCTACCCCACCACACACCCCTACACCCCCTACCCCACCACACACCCCTACACCCCCTGCCCCACTACACACCCCTACACCCCTGCCCCACTACACACCCCACCCCCCCCCACTACACACCCTACACCCCCTACCCCACCACACACCCCTACACCCCTACCCCACCACACACCCCTACACCCCCTACCCCACCACACACCCCTACACCCCTACCCCACTACACACCCCTACACCCCTACCCCACCACACCCCTACACCCCCTACCCCACCACACACCCCTACACCCCCTACCCCACCACACACCCCTACACCCCCTGCCCCACCACACACCCCTACACCCCTGCCCCACTACACACCCCTACACCCCCTACCCCACTACACACCCCTACACCCCCTACCCCACCACACACCCCTACACCCCCTACCCCACCACACACCCCTACACCCCTACCCCACTACACACACCCCCCCCCCCCCCACTACACCCCCCCCCCCCCTACCGCTAAGACTAAGGTCCGAAGTTTAGGAGCCAAAAGTGAGCGCCACTCACCGAAGAGCGACAGGACGCCGCACGCCGCCCACATGGCCAGGGACGCGCCCACGGTGCCGGTGTGCTGCAGGATGCCCTTGGGGGAGATGAAGATGCCGGCGCCGATGATCGTCCCGATGATCATGGAGATTCCTCTCAGCAGAGTCACTTTCTTCTTCAGCATCACCTTGTTCCGGGGGACTCTGCCGGACTCGGGCAAGTCCGTGGGCGCAGGGAAGCGGTTGGCATCACCTTTGCGGGGACCCCCTGCGGGGAGGGTGGGTTCGGGGCCGGTGGGCATCGGTGGAGGAGGAGGAGGAGGGAGAGGGAGGAAGGAGGGAGGAGGAGGAGGAGGGAGGAGGAGGGAGGCAGTGGGTTTCTTTCTGCCTTTCAATGTTAACTGATTCACCAAACGTGGTCTTCTTTGATGTTTTTTTTCTGTGTCTGTCTGTCTGTCTGTCTGTGTCTGTCTGTGTGTCAGTTTGTGTGTCAGTCTGTCTGTGTCTGTCTGTCTGTCTGTCTGTCTGTCTGTCTGTCTGTCTGTCTGTCTGTGTCTGTCTGTGTGTCAGTTTGTGTGTCAGTCTGTCTGTGTCTGTCTGTCTGTCTGTCTGTGTGTCTGTCTGTGTCTGTCTGTGTGTCAGTTTGTGTGTCAGTCTGTCTGTGTCTGTCTGTCTGTCTGTGTCTGTCTGTGTGTCAGTCTGTGTGTCTGTCACTGACTGATCTCAAGCCCTGGATTTTTGCTTTGCCTTCAGTGAGTGAAGTGAGTGAAGTGAGTGAGTGAGTCCCTGTGTGTGTGGTGGTGGTGGTGCTGGTGTGTGTTTTAAGTTGGATTGTATCTGATGTCCATCTCACCTGTTGCTGCCTCATGTGTGCGAGACTGCACTGACTGCTGTTTGGAAACCTCCTCAAAGTACTGAGCAGGTCCCGCCCGCTCCTGTGTTCACCTCCAGGCAAACAAAAACTTGGGCTCATGCGACTTACTTGGGATCTCTTGCATCATCCATAGAAGAACGACCTGCACTGAACACTCAACACTTGACCAGATCTGTATCGTTAGAGCAACCTCAGACCTCTTTAACAAACTTCCACTCTCTCCACACACACACACACACCACACACCACACACACCACACACCACACACACCACAGACACTAAAAAAACACATCCCCATGAATATAAAACACGAGAGAATAAATCTCAACCCACAGAAGTACAAATTCATTGCCTAAGGGGAAGGAATTCGCACATTGCATCGATTTTGTTTTCACATTTTGGTTCCTGTCTTAATGAAACAGAAGTGTTTTGGCAATTTGTTTTTGTTTTATCTGAGTGCATTTTTAGCCTTTGCTGACCAAGCATGAGCCTAGTGTGTTTTGATGCTTTAAACATTGTTGGCGAAAAAAATCTTGATCAATCTTTTAATCGACAATGGTGAATTTCCATCTTAATCCATAAAATAATAATAATAATAATGCTTGCATTTGATATAGAGCCTCTCGTGTTGCCGAGACATCTCAAAACGCTTCACAGGATATACTGTAAAGTAGAGTGACTGTGTATTTTGTGTGGGAGATGCAGCAGCCAGCTGTGCACAGCAATGTCTTTTATTTATTTTAACTAAAATCCATTTATTGTCAGCTGTGCCTGGCTCAAAATATCCCCTGTGCCACAACTTGTCCAGCTTGGATGCCTAGTTAGCTGTGTAAAGTACTTTGAGATGTTCTCCCGACACAATAATAATAATCATCTTTGCATTTGATATAGCACTTCAGCACGTTTTCAATATGTCTCAAAGAGCTTCACAGAATAAACTGTAAAGTGAATTTGCCTGGATATTATGTGGGCAAAATGCGGCAGCCAATTGCACACAGCAGTGTCCTACAAACAGTCGTGGATTGAGTGACCACATTTTTTTTGGAAGGAATTATTATCCACAGAAAAGCGATCCACCAGTCAACTAAAAACTGGGTTGCTACTTACTGCTGGGTACGCAGAGGTGTGTGGAGTAAGGAAACTTCCCCAACAAGTCGCCTGTCAGGGAATCAAACCCAGGTCCTCTCGTTGCAAGGCGAGTGCTCTAACCACTGAGCTACAGGGCTCAATGAATGTCAATTGTTGTCGTTGTTGTCATGTCTGAATGTTATTGTGGAGTGCAAGCAAATCTGTTGGAATTCCACAAGTTGCGTCAAATAGTGGAATATGTGTGGATAACTTAACCCAGCACTATTCAGAATGTAGCTAGCATTTATATTTACCTGTACATAAAAACATGTTGGCACAGAAAAAGGCCATTGAACCTTAGACTCAACCCTGATTGTAGTTCTCAACGTCACTATCTCATAACATCCCTCAAACACTTCTCTGTTCAAGAGCCCGTCTTGCTGCCGCTTGAGTGCCGTTAGTAATTTTGTTTTGGAGCGATTATTATTAGGCATATATGATCCTAAGCTAGGAAAAGTAGTAAACATTGAGGAGAATAGTAGCAGACTGCATAGGGACATAGACAGATTGGTAAAATGGGCAGACACATGGCAGATAAAGTTTAATGTAGAGAAATGCAAAGGGATGATTTTGGGAGGAAGTCTGAGGAGAGGCAAAATAAGCTAGAAAAAATGGTAAAATGTTAAAGGGGCTCAAGCAACAGAGAGATCTGGGGTTTATACAAGTAAATCTTTGAAGGTGGCAGGACAGGTAGATAAAGCTGTTAAGAAAGCATATGGGATATTAGGCTTTATAAATAGGGGCATAGAATACAAAAGTCAGGAACTTATGATGAACCTTTATAAAACACTGGTTAGACCTCAGTTAGAGTACTGTGTTCAGTTCTGGGCACCACACCTTAGGAAGGCTGTCAAGGCATTGGAGAGGGTGAAAAGGAGATTTACCAGAATGCGACCAGGAATGAGGGACTTCAGTTATTAGGAGAAGCTCGGATTATTCTCCTTGGAGCAAAGAAGGTTAAGAGGAGACTTAATAGAAGTTTTCAAAATTATGAGGGGATTCGATAGGGTGAACAAGGAGAAACTATTTCCACTAGCAGGTGGGTCGGTAATCTGAGAACTCTGATTTAAAATAGCTGTTAAAAGAAACAGAGGGGAGGTGAGGAGAAATTTTTTCACAGCGAGTTGTTCAGATCTGGAATGCATTGCCTGAAAGGGTGATGAAAGCCGATTCAATAACAACTTTTAAGAGAGAAGTAGATAATTATTTGGGAAGGACAAGTTTGCAGGTCTATGGGGAGAGCGCGGGAGAATGGGTTTGATTTGGATAGCTCTTTTTCAAAGAACCGGCACAGACATGATTGCCCGAATGGCCTCCTTCTGTGCTGTATAGTTGTATGATTCTATGATAGTGAACAATTTGCCAGATCAACCTTATGAATCCCTTTCATAATCTTCAAAACTTCAATCAGGTCAGTCAGCAGTCACCCCTGTCCTAAAGAAACAAGCCCGACTTCCATGAGTTTTCTTTATAACTTAGATTCCCTTTGATGTCTTGGTTTCTGACCAAGTGATTTATATAATAACATACAGCAAACATTTTTGATGAACACTATCCTTTTGCTTATATAAACTTTCAAATTTTCATTGCTTGTTTTTAAGCACGCAGCTGTCTTCTTTGGCAATTTTGAGGATAAGCTCCTGAATTTAGCAACTAAATTATTGCAGAACATTAGAACCAGAGAAAATTACAACACATACAAAGGTCATTCATCTCATTGTGTCTGTGCTGACTCTTTTAAGAGCAATCCGTTCAGTACTATTTAAGATAATTAGTAAACAAGCAAATGGGAAGGTTAGAAGAATTTTTTTTCACCCAGAGTAATTAGGATATGGAATGTCCTACTGGGAACGGTGGTTGAAGCAGAATTCATATTAGTTTTAAAAGAAGGGAGTAAACTATGGGTGTATGGGGAAAGGACAGATACATGGGAAACAGAAAAATGATAAGTAAACAGGACTATGCTATAATTTTTTGCGGTTCATATGAAATCACATTGGCACAATTTTGGAATATGTTAAACCTATTGTCATCCTTGTATATTCTTTTCAATTTGCTTTAGATAGAAGCAGTATACTCCCACTTTCCCAAATGTTCAGAGTACATTTATGCTAGGCCTGCAGAATGAGTTTGTATGTTTGCAGAATGGAGAGAACAATGACCGTTTGTGTTTCACACAATGGGAACCTCCAGTTAAAATGAGATGACACAGTAAAGTCAGACCGGGCTGTCATTCATATTGCAACATGACAATACCATCCATAATTGAATGGGTACCATACTGACAACCTA
Source organism: Callorhinchus milii (assembly GCF_018977255.1). Lineage (NCBI taxonomy): Eukaryota > Metazoa > Chordata > Chondrichthyes > Chimaeriformes > Callorhinchidae > Callorhinchus > Callorhinchus milii. Next base: position 28,942,224 of record NW_024704742.1, on the reverse strand, counting down.
TGCGGTATGCAAATGATGGGCAAAATAAAGACACTAGTCGTGACTGCTTTTTGTCCTTTGTCAAGCTGCCATTCATTCATTGTTGCATCAGAAGGTTGTAGGTTCAAACCCCATCAGGACTGGAGCTGGTAGTCTAGGCTGACATTCTAGCGCAGTATTAGGGGAGAAGTGAGTTGCCAGAGGTGCCATTGTTCAGATGGGATGTTAAACAGAGGTCCCATTTGCCTGTTCATTACCTAGACTTGAAAGATTCCATGGCTCTATTTGAAAAAGAGAAGGGAATTTACCTTCCTGTCTTACAATCCCCCCAGATAAAATTGATTATTCTCATTGCTGTTTTGAGGACCTTGCTGTGTGCAGAATGTCTGCCGTATTTACTTAGAATAAACTACACCTGTCTGTGTCATTTTCACTGCACCTTCCAAAGTAGCATTGAACTGAATTCACTCAAATAGGGCAAGAGTGCTACCAACTGTGCCAAGCTGACAGCTAAATTACTACTCAGTTACTATCTGTGACGCATTTCAATATAATAGGTGCTGTATGAAATGCAAAGTTTACTTATTTATAAAAGTCCAAATATCCCAAATACCCCAACGTCTCCACAATCCCGCTTTCCCAATACTTCTCTGATAGTGAGGAAAACCATCTGATGGTATTGTGTCCTTCCACTCATACCGGCGTTGGCAGTATTAGCCTTCATGGCTGCACACTCAACCTCACTAAGCAGTCAGGAACCGGGGTGTCTTGTTTGACCCTGAACTGTCCTTTCTCCCCCACATCTGCACCATGACCGGCACTGCCTACCACCATTTCCGCAACATTGCCAGACTCCACCACTGCCTCACCCCTCAGGCTGCCAAACCCTCACCCATGCATTCGTCACCTCAAGGCTTGATTACGGGAACTATCTCCTCATCGGCCTTCCCAACTCTTCCCTTCACAAGTTGCAGATCATCCAAAACTCTGCAGCTCATGTATTCTCACACACCAGGCTCCATGACCCCATCACTCCCACCCTCGCCCGACTCCACTGGCTCTCCATCCCCCAGAGGATCGAGTTCAAGATCCTCGTCCTCACCTTTAAGGCCATCCATGGCCTTGCCCCCTCCGACCTCTCTGGCCTGCTGACTCCCTACCAACCTGCCCGCTCCCTCCATTCATCAAGCTCTGGCCTGCTCCATGTCTCCTGCCCTATCCGCCCTACCATCGGTATATTTCAGCCTCTCTGCCCCCACACTCTGGAACTCCATCCCACGGTCCCTTTGCCTTGTTTCCTCCCTTGCCTCCTTCAAGGCTGGTCTCAAAACCCTTCTCTTCGACTCCCTCCCACATCGGTGCCTCCCCTTACTCCTACACCACCTCTCCCCCATGCTTGGGCCCTGACCTCTGACTGTTCAGCGCTTTGGGACGTCCTCCCGACGTGAAAGGCGCTCTATAAATGTAATATTGTTGTTGTTTGTTGTACCCATGCCTCTGCTGGCAATTTTATTCCCACCAGTAGAGAAAATAGTTTCTGATCCTGTTGATTCATTCTTGACATTAAGAAATTCAAAGCAGTCCAAAGGATACATTTTTCTGCCTTTAATATGAATCTTTTTAGCATTGGCTTTGCATCTGTTGTGTAGCCACTGTAATTGCTAAGGTGCTCTCACACTTGATCAAAAATACGGTGAGACACACTGGCAAATTTCATAAGTAGGACCAATTACTTAACACACCTTGTGTTAAGATTGACATAAAGACATAAAGATTGAACTACACCCAAAATGTTTCCATTCATTCCCCAACCAGTTCCGATATTTGTTCTGGCACTAACAAAAATAGGCCAGATGCACACTATGATTGGGAATTCGTCTGGTTTGCTTGTCCAGGTGATGTTAAGGATCCCATGGTGCTATCCAAAAAGAGAAGGGATTTTCTCCAGGTGTCCTAGTAAACAATCTTCCAGATAAAATGGCTCATTCATAACTTGGCTATTTATGGGACATTGCTATGTTTTACTGGATTTACCATAAAGTGTAATGATTGCGCATTTAGTAGGCCAATTTGCACACAGCAATGTCCCACCAACATCCATGACCAGTTTGACAAGAGCCAAGGTTCAGGGAGCCCAGTTTGAAGAGTTTAACCATCTAAAACCGCAAAACCTCCTATTGAAAGCAGTGTCTGGCAAGCTTTCCACGGCTTGTCCAGTTAGGACCACTCTACTCATTATGTTTGTGTTTGCATGATTAACAGGAGATGATGGGAAAAATCCCTGCTCCTCCTCACTGGTCTGCTCCTCCAAGTCCTACTGATGAGTCACACTGGCTGGTCTGTCATCAGCACCACCCTGTCAACACGCTTGGCACAGGAACTGGACTCCTGAGACTGCAACCGACTCATTAGCAATGTGCTGTTGCCAAGCACATCACTTTGGAGAAGGCTCAAGTCCAAGAGACCCAGTTTACCTCTCCCCAAGAAGGATGGTCAGGTTAATGTGAAATACTCCTCCACTGTACACTGCAGGATCAGCCAAGACTGTGAGATTGAGGTTCTGATATGCAACTTGAACACACCACCTTTTGACCTAGAGATGGGAGTGCTACCAACCAGGCCAAATTGTCAGATTTTCATTATAATTTTACCATGAACTTTAATAGTATGCATTCAATAGTATGTTACTAAAATTGTCATTGCAGTCAGCACATATTATCAAAAGTTGAGCCAAGAGTAAAATTAAGTGAGAGTAGACAGAAAGAGTAAGCAAAGCAAAGCAAAATGAGATTGGTTCAAGGTCAAGTTCTACAAGTTCAAGGTCTCTGGGACATGACAAATATTCTTTGTGTTTTGGTCATCTTCCTTCCTTCGGGTGCCAAGCCAGGATTATCACGTGCTTTTGGACGTCTTCTCTATATGAAAAAAGCTTCATGAATGTAAATTTATATTGCTTTGTATATATAAGACCTGAAATTAAATGGTAAAGTCATTGGTGTTAATGGCAGGATTCAGAGTCAAATTTGGAGTCACTGTAGTATCATTTTTTTGTGTGGTGTTACCAAACCTTAAAAACCTTAATTGGCTCTCATTAATGGGTGAGGTTCAAACCACTGTCAGATTTGTAATTGCTGTCATTCAAGTCTGTTTTAAGACCATTGCTGAAATACCATTAATGCATTTGGGGTAAACATGTTACATTCTACTATTAGTAGGAAGCAACTAGCTCTCTAGCTCTTCAAAATCACTGAACAACAAACCACTCATATCCTTTTCTTGACTGGATGGCCTTTCTGCTAGAATTAATTTAAAGGATACTTGGTTCTCATAAAGAGATTGAGAATTTCTTTTAAGAGATGTGGAGTCACTTAACTGTTGCGTTGTTGCCATATCGTTGTCTTAACACTATGATGATGCCAAACCATTCATCCCTGCTGCAGCCTCCAATGGAATTTTGTTTGTGATTTCTGCCTGTTAAACAACAGAAACGGGGATTGTGAAATAATCTGGGAATTAGTTTCCTTATCTCATGGCATCTGCCGCCATCACTAAGGTAGTGCATGTTCTCCCATCTTTACTTCCTGACATTATCCTTTGAAATATTTGAACACAAATAAACTGGCGTATAAAAACACCAAACTGACATGAGCTATTTTATCCCTCAGTCAATTTCAGTGATTTTTACCGAAAAATTATGTTAAGTGAGTATATAACATCCTGTTTTGTCAAATCATTTATTTTGGCTTAATGTGCACATGTCTTATGTAATGAAATGCAGACATCTTGTATCAAGCAACTCACACATATCTATTTTCAATTGACAAGTCCAGATTTAATGCTAACTCTTTATAAAACACTCAGCTTTGTTCATTTACTTCCAGCCTCTGTGGACGTATTTCTGTTTTTCTCGATCCTTATAGACAGCTTCCTCTCTCAGCCATGTTTCTGTGATTATCATATTATCCACTTTTATTAGCTGCATAATTTGAACCCTAAAAGCTTATTTCTGATTGTCTTTGCGTTCATGTGAGACAATCAGAAATAAACATTTTCCCAAAAGAAATACATTACACTTTACAGTGAATCTTTTGAGGTGCTTTGGGACACCCTCCCCATGTGAAAGATGCTAAGTCAAATGCAAGGATTTATTTTCACAATTAAATTAGTTTTAATATTGTTGCAGACAGACATACAGAGTCAAAAAAATGTTTTTAGTGCACAACACTAATGTGTGTGTATATACGTGTGTGTATGTTTATTTCTTTATTTTTGCCCTTTGCTTTAAATCTCCTGAGGGAAGTGTACTGTTCCTGGAGGCACTGCAAAACCAGGTTGATGAGTGGAGTGGTTGCAACAAACCCCTATTTCATCTCTCTGTTGTGAAAATCAATTCAATATATGGTCGCAGATAGGGGACATTTCAGCTATTAAACTGATAAGAACAGATATTTTACCAAAATATATATACATGTAATCCAAAGATTATTTATTATTATATTTGATTTTATCCTTCAACTTTCCTTGCCCCCTTTGTTACCATTGTATTTTTGCCCTCCCCTCACCCTGAACTCCAACCTCTCCCATGCCACCTGATCTGCTGCAAGCTTTAGCTTTAGCTTATCTTTTAAAGAATCCGCTTTCCTCTTCAAATCCACTTTAAATGCATTGTAACCACTGCATTTATATTTTGTGCGAACAGCTTAGCTTTCCGTCTAATTATGCGCAAGCCATCCTTCCCGTAAAAGTTCCTTATGCCTAAAAAAATCCGCAGTTATATTATAAATTCAATTCTGTCTTGTGCACACCATTTACCTAATCACTCACTGAAGTCAATTACTCTGTTCATTCTTTCCAAGTCATCAGATAAAACTGGAAGCAACTCAGATACTATCAGGTTTGCCTTAAACCTGTCCTCCGACCCTTCCTATTCATTCTATAGATCCTCTGAGATTTTGCCCAGAATACTTTTTATCTCCACATGCAACACTATAACTGGATTAACTCCCTTCCCCCTCAATAGCTCATCAACCCTTGTTTCCACATACCTTTCCTTCCTGCCTAGGCACGAGTTCCTTAAGGCAACTTTACAAAAGATTGTTTTTCTCTCAAAGGAGATGCTGGCAGCACGGTTGCATAGGAACACTTGAACATATAGAACTGCAAAAGATCATTGCAATCTATTCTGGCATAGAAATAAGGCTGTTTATTTCTATGTGTTGTCATTAAAAATGTGCAATGTAATTTATTCTATACTAAAGCAAAAATATGTTCTTTTTAATCCTTGTGAAGGTTCTGCTTGCTTGGAGAGTTGATAATATCCTTTATTAATGACAAAACTGACTCCCATGTGAAGTACTTTTTTAAGACCCACCTATTCACATTGGGGATTGACCAGGAGTGAGCTGACAATTTATAACACATGTCAGACTGCGGAGGACTTTTTCGGCTCCACTCAGTCCAATCATTGCTGTGATGTGTGGGCCTGTCAATGACCAGAGTGACACACTTGAGCCCGACTCTGAAACCCTGACGTTTAAAACAACCTCTTTTATCAATAAGTTGCTTTCATTCAATTAACTATTTGAAAAAAATAATTGAGTGGGTTATTCTTGAACACTTTAAGATGAACTGTTTCAGTGGTAGGCAGAGATGTGTCAGCAATGACTGTCCTCCTGAGAGTGACCTGCTGTATATGAAGCCCCACAGCCCCCACAGCTCAGCACATTGCAGATTCTGAGGTGTTTTCTCACACTGAGTCTCACCACCAACAGCCTCCTGCAATGCTGCACCCCTGAGTGTTGTAGCACAGATGTTTGTGAATAAGCTTTCATTCGAATAAAATTGCGGAGCAAATAAAAAAATTATAATCCTTAGATCTGATGTAACATCTTTCACAATGGGTGGATGTCTCAAAGCGCTGTAAAGTGTGGTGACTGTGTGTTTTGCAGACGAACAGTATGAAATGCAGAAATATTTCCACAAACGGTAGCTACCGTGAAATTGTAAATTGTAAATCTTCAGTATCTACAATAATAAAAATCATTTGTTTTAAAAATTGTGGAGGTTTTGTTCTATGTAGTGCCGCAACTACAGGAGTATAGCCTGAAGCAACTGTCACCAGAACAGATGTCTCACATAACATGACCCAGGTGGCAGTTGAGAGGACGGAACAACTCTGAGAATTGTGCTGTGTTGCCAACAGGCAGCTTTACAACAACAACAACAACAAAATTACATTTATAGAGCGCCTTTCATGTCAGGAGGACGTCCCAAAGAGCTGAAATAGAGCTTTAGAGCTTTCCTGTGGCAGCTACGCAGCATGCTCCAGCAACCCTCATTCAACAACTCATGGTTAACTCTGCATTGGGCTCCTGTGTGACAAGGACACAGCTACTGGCTGGAAGAGTTGTGTAGGGAGGAGTAAATGTGCCTCAAACTTTACTGCAGCTACTTCAAATGGACTTAATTTTAATTAACCAAAAATGTACATTTTGATATAATAATCCTTATATTTGATATAGAGCTTTATCATGGTATTGAAACCTCTCTAAGCACTTCACGGAATATACTGTAAAGTGGATTGACTGTGCATTTTATGGGGGAAACGTGGCAGCCAATTACACACAGCAATGTTCCCAAATTATTGTTTTTTAATTATTGCAACATTCAAGTTGAAAATTGGAAACCCTAGCGTAAATTTTGGAATGAAATTCATGGCATTTCATCACATGTCTCTACTTTAATACAATTGAATAATTAACGCCATTTTATGCTCATGCACCCCATGCTTTATTTAGTTCACTGTCCACCCACCCCCCACCCCATGCACTTGGCACATTAGCACAACAGTGAGTCCAGAGGAATCCATATAATAACATGATAGTCCATGTATATGATTATCACAGTGCAAAAAAAAACATATAAGATCCTCCATTAAATGCAAGGATTATTATTATTATAGATGGCTATTTTGTATTTGGCAATGGGGAACAAAATATGTGGCAAAATTGTGTTATGAGGAAAATCATTTGCTAGTTTGGAGCCTGCTGTGTACAATTAGACAGCCCAACTGATAATAATAATAATCCTTGATATAATGCACATCATTGAAACGTCTCAAAGTGCTTCACAGAATTTTACTGAAAAGTATAGTGACTGTATATTCATAGGCAAACTCGCCAGCCAGTTTGCACCCAGCAACGTCCTACAAACAGCATTTAAGTGAATTACCAATTTTATCTGCGTGATTGTTGGCCAAGAAACCAAGAGAAGCTCCCTTTTATTCGAATAATACTGTGGATCTTTACCATCCAACTGAACAGCAGATGGTACCTCTGATTAATGTCTCATCTGCTCCAATGCTCACTTAGAGCCAAATAGATGCCCCATGTATTGGATTCAAAAAGTTAGTCATTATGTTAGAATGAGTCTGAGTACAAAAACAATCCCTCTTTCAGGTCACCAGGCTATCACTGACGTCATTTCCAGCACTGCACACCGAATATTACCTGTAGAAATGGAGTAATGAACATTGCGCTGCAATTATGGAACTGTACTTCTCGAATGGAAATTCGGTCGTTGCAGCACAATGGCGTTTCGGAAAAGATTTGAATTACATGTTCATATTGCACTATGTTTCTGCATTTCGTGGTACAGGAAGTGTTAAAGATGCAGAAAGAAGTCCACGGCCTCAAACAGCACGAACAGTTGGAAATATGGAATCAGTCAGAGAAGCGGTGATCAAGAGCCCTAAAATGTCTGTTATTTTTTATACATAAAACGCTGAATGTGAAGACTCACATTTATTGACTCATCTGCAACACGTGTGGGTTTTTCCAGGCACAAGTGGAAAGTCGAATGCGAGACACTTTAAGAACCAGTCTCTGATTTCAGTCAATGGTCTATCTCCTCGGAGCTGTGGGGAAGACAAGAGGCTGCACAATAATTAGTTTGTCACTCTCTTTAGGTTCAAATGCTGCATTGACTCTGTGAAGAAAAGCAAACAAATTTGCATTTCCATAGCACGTTATCCCGTTAAATATCTCAAAGCCTTTCACAGTAATTACTGTCACGTGGCACACAAAAACAGTCCCGACAATGACAAGCCCTTTTCACTGAGTAAATTGTTTGACCCTCACATCCAGGGAAAAATGGGATGGCAGGAGCAAAGAAGACATGCAGAATGTACCAAATTAATTTTATTTGGAGTTGAGTCTACTCAGGAAAAATGGGAAATTTCATTTTTCATTTTGGGCAATGTCCTCAGGCCATTCAGAGTGCGTTCAGCCTACGTCTGTCTTTGCCAGAGTATCAGAACAATCTTGAGGAGAAAGGTTTGTCATCTGCCATATACATAGCATTTGAAATGAGATAGACTAGGAAGGTACACAAGTCAGTCTGGGAGGACTTTATAATAATAATAATCCTTATATTTAATATAACGACTTATTACATCTTCGAGACGTCTCAAAGCGCTTCACGGAATACACTGAAAAGTGAATTTGACTGTACATTTGGTGGGAGAAACTTCAAGTGAGAATATGTCAGGTGATTCATCATGGGAGAGTATAAATCTCTCTGAGACTCCACCCTGCGTGAAGAGCACTAGATAAATGCAAGTTGTTGTTGTTGATATATATCTGTTTGTTGAGGCTGACCTGAGTGGCTATGATCAGCCTCATGTGTGGGGACATCTATTATATAGATGTGTCCGGCAAGCGCTTCGGGATGCTACCCGGTGTGAAGAACGCTAGATAAGTGCAAGTTGTTGTTGTTATATCTCTTTGCGTTACATCAGTTTTTCATTTCTTCTCTAGATAGACGTATTTTATTTGGGTTTAATAATTGTAACATCACATGAAAAAAGGTCTGAGAACACCCATGAGATTTAACCACTGAATGACTCCTGGGAATTGGACTTGAACTAGAGATATAGTGTCAGAAATAACATACTTGAGGAGTTCAGGGGATGGTGTAAACTGTGGGAGTGAAGCTTGAGCAATTCTGAGTCATCCTAACCCAGGAGTGTGATACAGCTTCAATCCAATCCAAATATGCTTAATTATTTATATAAACACAGTTTCATGTCATTCTCAGTCCAACACAAATCGTGGCTTATTAAAAAAAGTTTATCTTTCCTGTCTCTCAGACAGTCCTTTTGTAAATGCCTGTGATATGGACAATGCACCACTATTTCATTTGCCACTGTCCTGACTATAGAAATAGATGATGTCTCATTAGTGGGAGTGCGTCTGTGTAACTTCATGAGTATAAAGGAGCCGTAAGCAGTGAATTTGAGAGACTTACGAAAAACTTTCTCAAAGTGAATAAAATAATGTCCTTCAATATTTTCTTTACTCTGTGATCATTATTGAGGTTAGATTCTAAATTGCTCCAGAAAACTTTATGCTGTGCAAGATATTAAATGATAATTCACCTGTTTATTTTACCATGTCAGCACTTCTCCCAGTGCATGAGTATTGACAATCTTGATGGGGATGATACAAGGTGGAGATATCATAGATTTATCTTGCACTCCCCCTTCGAATAGGTGCTCTATTTGCAAGCATGGGAATATCTGTAGTTAATCATAAACTTCTTCCAGAGCATTCTTTCATTGGGACTTTCCCACCCAACATCAAACATGCATTAGACTGAATGGGATTGCTGCAGGGGTCAAAACATATGATCACAAGATCACAAGAGAGGTTCCTGTGAAGACGGCCCTTTGATCCATTTATTTTTATCCTTGCAGAATACAAACATTACCAACCTCCTAACGCAGCATCAAGCAGTTTCTTTCATGAATTCAGATTTCTGGCCTCTAGCACTCTTTGGTTACCTATTCCAACTGTTTGATATCCTCTATTTAAATAAATATATTGTCACTAGGTGACTGTTAGCGTGTAATATATCACCTTGTTGTCAGCGAGTCTCATGCACAATGTGATGATATTGGGATCTTTGCTATTCACTATCGCACCTCCAGATTTAAACTGGCATAATGATAATAATCCTTGCATTTGATATCGTACGTTATCACTTCGTTGAGACATCACAAAATGCTTCACAAGATTTTGCAATGCCCATCAGAGGAGTCCTGTAGCAGAGTGCTCACCTCACAAGCGAGAGGCCTGGGAACTATTCCCGGCAGGGAGAAATGTTGGGCAAGTTTCCTTATTCCACATGCATCAGTTTACCTAGCAGTAAGTAGGAATCCGGTTGTCAGTCAATTAGTGGATCGCTTTTCTGTGGATAATAATTCCTTCAAAAAAGCCAATAATAATTTGGTCACTCGATCCACGACTGTTTGTGGGACACTGCTGTGCACAATTGGCTGCCACATTTTGCCCACAAATATACAGTCATTTCACTTTACACTAAATATTGTGAAACACTTTGAGATGTCTAGAAGACATGAAAAGCGCTATATCAAATGCAAGCATTATTATTATTATTATTGTATGGTCTGGTACGAGGGGTTGCAATTCCAGAGCGCTATCGGAATTCTGGGATTTTGGATTTTAACGTGAAATTTCTGTATTCTCTTCAATGAATCCTGGGATTTGGGGAGCACTATTACTGTACGGTATTACCATATGACATTTTAGGTGCTTCCGAAAACCCGGGAATGCAATCCCTATCTGGTACCTTTAACTCCTGAATTGAGCCAACACTCTAGCAGAAAGCTGGGAGTGTTAACACATTTCTGAAGTTTGGCTTCATAATGTATTTCAATGATGGTCATATAATAATAATCCTTGCATTTGATACAGCGCCTTATCATGTCTTTGAGACCTCTCAAAGCGCTTCACAGAATATAATGTAAAGTGAATTGACTGTATATTTTGTGGGCGAAATGAGGCAGCCAATTGCACACAGAAGTGTCCAACAAACAGCCTAAGATTGAAGTGACTAATTTATTTCTTCCACAAGGAGAAAAGAGCGGAAACTGCTACCAAAGTCAACCTCTCACACATTTCCTCTTGCATAGCCTGTTCTGAGTTAAGAGTAACGACCCGAGTGCTCTTGACTGGGATGCAAGCTGCAGGATGGAGCGGAAGTTAATACAGATAGAACAAAGAATGGTGAGAAAGAGAAGAAATGATCCATCTTTAAACTATGCAAAATATGCTTCTTATCAAAATTATAGTCAGCTCACATGGCTACTGTCACTTTCACTGCTTCCTCCTCACACTCACACACACAATTGGACTCAGTGTACAAGCAGAAATGATGGCTTGCAATTTAGAAATCTTACACTGTCTCTTTGTAGCAGTCATGTGGGTTCCACTAGATAATCTCATTTTCATGACTTTTAAGCCCCTTAGCTCCTGCTTTTTGGACAAAGATCCTTTCTTGCTGTAAAATTAAAGCAGCAGTACCCAGAATTACCATATTAAGATATGCTTTACTTATTCATTCATCGATAGTCTCAAACGCCCTCACTTTTCCCATTCCCATTTATAAAATATTTGAACGTAGTTTCAGTGCTACATCACTGATGACATATATTTAAAGCTGCTGCCAATCATGCAGAAATAATAATCCTTGCATTTGATACAGCGCCTTATCACATCTTCTAGACATTTCAAAGTGCTTCACAGAAGCATAAAGTGAATTGACTGAGTATTGTATGGGTGAAACGAGGCAACCAATTGCGCACAGCAATGTCCCACAAACAGTCATGGATTGAATGATCAAATTATTATTTTTTTAATAAGGGATTATTACCCCCAGAAAAGCAATCCAACAATCAACTAACCACTGGGTTCCTATTTACTGCAAGGTAAACAGAGGTAAGGAAGTAAGGAAACTTGGCCAATGTTTCACCCTGCCTAGGAATCGAACCCAGCCGACTCGCTTGCAAGGCGAGTACTCTAACCACTGAGCCACAGAACTCCACAGTGATCTGTGAGAAGGAGTGTGAAGGCATTCAATTTGGCACTTTTTGGGCCTTAGAACGTTGTTCTGTTCATAAAACTAACTTGTATGTCAGTACGTCAGTTCCTCTTCAGATAAAACCTCAGGGATAAAAGCAGCAACACCTTGATGGAAAGTTACTTTTTTTTGTCTGTTCTGAATTTCAAGTGTCATTGTTCAGCATTGCATAGTTGCTCCTAAGTTGCTGTAGCTTGTTGGGTCAAATGATCTCCTGTGCTGTAATTTCTATTATTTTATAATAATAACAATAATAATCCTTGCATTTGATATAGCGCTTTTCACGTCTTCTAGACGTCTCAAAGCGCTTCACAGAATATACTGTAAAGTGAATTGACTGTATATTTGTGGGCGAACGCGGCAGCCAATTGCGCACAGCAGTGTCCCACAAACAGCCATGGATTGAAAATGACCAATTTATTATTGTTTTGTTTTTTGGAGGGAATATTATTAGGTGAGTGGAGTAAGGAAACTTGCCCAAGGTTTCACCCTGCCTATAATATCATATAATATCATGAGCTGCTGCATTTATTGGTCCATTTGATACATTAAGATTCACCAAATGTGTTCAGCAAGAGGTGGTTGACTCAATATTCAAACCTTGACATCTTTTTTATATTCTGTTTTTGGTTCTTGTTAGTTTCTGTTAACTTAAGTTCTGCTTCCAAGTTTAAATTTTTTTATGACTTATCTTCCATTCTCTTGCTGGCTTCAGTTCAGATAACCAAATAAGCTGGAATACTCCTTTGAGTTTCATCCCCATTGTCCTTTTCATCTTTATTTCCTTCTGTTCTGATGTTTCCAGCTAGTGGACTGATTTGTCTGAACCAGGGATCAATGGAAGTATCTATTCCCTCAAGCCAGTTTAATTCAGTTAGTGGTTCACTTTACTTCTTTCAGAAGACATGCTTTGAATTTCACATAGCCCTTCCACTTTATTTTCCTTTTGCTTATTTCTACTTTCTAATGCATGATTCAATGCCAACCCCTATGGACAGCCTGCAGCATCTGCTTTTGGTCACAGGTTTTTTGAGTTTTCCCTGGAGCACTTTTCTTTTATCTTCTGGGTGGTTGTTTGATGAAGGTACTGAGTTCAGCTCCCAGCTTCTGTGTGATTGTTGTCTTTGAGGGTAATTGGGATAGTAAAGTAGCTGTAGCTCAGGCTTGGAGTGGAAGGCAAAGGTCCTTCTGCTTAACGAGTTAAGAATACTCCAACAACAACAACTTGCATTTCTATAGTATTTCAAATAAGATAACATTCCAGAGTGCTTCGCAATGATGGAGCAGGACACTGAGCAAGGGAAGAGAGTGAGGGTGGAGGGGGAACTGTGACACAAGACGAGTAAAAGAGGTGGGATTTTAGGCAGGGTTTAAAGAGGGTTGGATGAAGAACCTCACTGGGGGGGCATCACCTTAATCCCTCCAAGCTCTTAGCAGATTGATTTCAGAACCCGGACGACCAAAACAAAAATACAACATAATGTAGCTGGAAATCTTGCTAATGGAGTCTGAATCCTCTGTGGCAGTCTCGCTGTGGCGATCTGGTTCCTGAGCTAGGTGTATCTGCAGTACTGAATGCACTGCTTTTGACAGACCAGCCAGTCTGGTTAACGGGCAGAATGTAGAGAGGCAGACCAATCCCTGGGGCAGGGATTCTTCCCACTTAGCTCCGGTTAACCCAGCAAGCGAAATCCCTCATGATGGTCTTATCTGGACAAGCAGTGGATAGCTTGCAAGACAATGCTCTCATTGGAAAGCTATGTTTTCAGCTAGGTAAAACTCCAGCAATTCACAACACACAGGCTCGGGGTCCAAAGCATTGGCTCTTGCCCATACTCTCCAGAATTAGGAAACAGGATGTGTCCTACCAGGGCAAGAGTGTGCGTTCAACTCAAAAACACAGGGAAACTTTCATATGTAGGTGAGATTTATATATAGAACTCTCAGTCTGGTTTGGATACTCATAAGCATAATGATGCTTACATGTGTCAGACACCAGGCTAACCAAAACAACAAGTGCAAACTCATGTTAGCTGCAAGATTAATTATCCCCTTTTCAGCTATTTTTCTGAACTAAAAATCTCTACTAAATGTTCAGCAAATCTTATCTTTAATCTCTCTCATCTAGCCCCTGCTGCTTAAATTAAATCAATGACTAGACTTTCAGTGAGCAATGCTCAATATGTTAGGATCTTTCTCAGTTCTTGCTTACCAATAAGCAGGCATCAGTTACTTAGTAATTCAATACTTAGCTTCCCTTTATGGAGATACTCATTTAACCATGATTCATCATGTTTGCTACCCCAAAATGAGTAGCCACATTCAATGTAATACCTGTTATAAGCATCATCTAACACTCTTTCACTACAATTAAAAAGGCTGAAAAAATATCAAAACTCTCAATAATATTTAATTGAGAATGCCTGGCAAGATAATGATAATGGCTGTCACTGGACTTATTTGATAGGTGTTTACAGGGTTCTTAAATGGTGTATGTGTTAATCCAATGAAATGTCAAGTTGGATCACACAGTCTGTGGTAAAGCTACCACAACTTCATTGCCTTCTGCTATGAGTCATCCAGCACTTTACAACAATAACCTTTTGAATACTCTTACACATTGCCTGCTTCTCCGAAATATTATCTGCCTCCTCCACTAACTCTCCCCTCAGGCTCCGGAGACCTCAGCCCCAGGCTTGGCTATGCCAATACTTTGCTTACCAGACTCTCCAGGTCTTCCCTACACAACTATCGAGAACTCCACAGCCCACGTCCTCTCCTGCTCAGCTCCATTGGCTCCACATCCCACAATAGATCAAGTTCAAGATCCTCATTCCAATCTTTAAATTCCTCCAAGATCTCACTCCTTTGAATCTCTGTGATCTCCTTCAACCCTACTGACATGCCTGTTCCCTCTGCTCAGTAAGCACTGGCTTGCTTGATAGCCCGTACACTATCCACCCCACCATTGGCGAACAGATTTTCAGCCAATGTGCAGCCACTATCTGGAAATCCATCCCAGACTCCCTCCAGTTTGTTCTCTCCCCCCCCTCTTTTAAAGTATGTCTCAATTTGTATCTCCTTTCTCTTTTTGAGTAATACTAAGAGATTTTTAACGTGAACCTGAACAGGCAGACCTCCTTGCAATGTGTCATTTGAAGAATGGAGTGTTTAAAGCACCTTCACTATCAATGCCCTGGGACGTCCACCTGGCATGAAAGGTGCTGTATAAATATAAGCTGTTGTTGTAGTTTATTTTAACACACAACTCAATGGCTCAAAGGTAGGAGTTCTCCAAGTCTCCTACCTGCCTGTGTTTCAATTTCACTTGAGTGAAACATGTTGCTAGTCTACAGCAAGCTTGATGGTATCATTAGAAACTAGAGATATATGAAGAAATGCCCATAATTAATCTATGCAGAAATGATACATAAAGTGATATTAGTGTTTAATTTGTGGTATTTAACCCATGGGAAATCTGTTCTAAGTATATCTTGTTGGAGCAAAGATACTATGGGTGTGCACTGACTTCCACTACTGGAAGGAGACCTAATTTGCCTGACTCAGATTCCTTATTAAGGAATCCCATTGAGAAATATCTCAATGAAGATTCCATTCCCATTCATACCAACTTGTTACACTTCATCTACTTGATAAAAAAAATGACGTGTGTCAATTGGTTGCACTCTCACCTCTGAGTCATATATTTGTGGGTTCAAGCCTCACTTTCAGGACTTTTGTCCTTCGGATGAGATGTTAAATTGAGGTCCGTCTGCCTGTTCAGGTGGCTATTAGACAGGTACTGCTTATTTTTGCAGATAAATGCTGGATGTCACTAAAATCTGACAACAGCTATGAGCTATCATCCTCATTCAGCCCCAGAGCTCACAGCTATCATCCTCATCGAAATAGGCTCCACAGCTTACTTAATGGCAGAGTTAATAAAGTTCCGCACAGAGTCATTATAATCAGTCCTGGTTCGATGAATATAGGTTTGAAATGTAACAGATTGCACGAGTTTTCATTATTTTACTTTTGTGGTGATACAAAATTGTCTAGACTAAAGGTTCTCAAACAGTGGGGAATGCCTCTCTGGAGTGGGTTGGGGGTTGAGGAGCGGGAGACTGCGCCAGGGTGGCGTGCATCCATGTAAGCCCAGGTTTCATGGCGTTTGGCCCCATGTCTTAGTGGGGCCACAACCCCGAAAGCCAGGCACTTCCCGCAATGGTCAGGTCCCGCAGCATTGCAGTATTTCTTAATACAAAATCCGAAATAGGAAAATGAACAACCCTTCCATTAAATGGGATATGGCACACTGACTGATAAACTCTGTTCCGATGTGATGCAATAATTCTGTACAGGAGGATACAGTTAGTTCAAGGCACTTGCCTATCCATCCCACAAATGGCTAATGCTATCAAAGAACATAAAAACATATTGGTGTTTCAGTTTTTAACTTCCACTCAGTGTCACTAGCACATTTAGCAAATGCTACATCAGATTTATAGAGTTGGTCAGAATCATAAGATGTTTGTAACATAGCATGCCAGTTGACCCATCAAGTCTGTGTTTGTGCTGAGTTGCCCCAGAGGAACTATCTACTCTAACCCATTTAATATTCTTTTCCTGCAAACGTTCATCCAAACCTTTTTTCAAATACTATAATGGATTCAGATTCAGCAACCATTTGTGGTAAAGTGTTTTATGTACAACTACTCCTGCTGTGCAGAACGATTTCTTCTAACCTCTCCCTCTTTCCTTCCAGGGATATTCTCATCTTATAGCCACTGGCCCCTGATTTGCCCATCAGTGGAAACAGTCTCTTTCTATTTACTCTACAGAATCATTCTTAAATTTGAAAGCAGAATTTCATTACTGTACCAACTAATTCTTTATGTTGACTCCATGAATCAATACTAAGTCTCTTGAAAGGTTCTTTCTTTCAGAGTTCTAAATCATATAGTGATAGATATGGTTTTCTAGATTCTGTTGCGTTTGTATTTCTGTGGAATCTATACATTAATGTTCCACAAAATTACAGTATTAGAACTAACATGAATAGACGTTTACTTACTGCAGCCAGGAACACTTCTCAAGGGCATTACTAATACGCCCGATCCATATTTTGGATCTACTACCAATAAATGTATTGAGTGGCAGATCAGATGAATAAGGGGTAGTTTCTATTGGCCTGTGACACTTATTTAATACAACCAAGATGTTGTTCAGGAAATTATTAATGTGCTCAATCCATTTCCCAGTATTTAAGATCAGTGTTTGGTATATCCACCGCTGTGTGCACTTCCTGATAAAGATGTGACATTGATTAAATCTTTCCATCTGATGTTCATTGTCTCACTTAATACTGTTCTTTAGCACAGACAAAGAGCTCGTACTTTCAACTCATAGTGTGATTAGAAGTAAAAATTGATTTTTAAACATAGATTCAAATAGTTTCCAACAGATAGCAAGCTGCGTTGATCCAACAAGTGCTCATGTAAACATCTTACTGCAAGAAAGCTCCATTCTACGAGGTAAAATACCTCTCTTTCTGAGTGGAAAAATCACTAATTGCTGTTTTGTACATTTACTGAATGCAATGGACCAAAAGTAGAAACCATCACTATAAATGAAGATCTTAAACTCACACTGAATGCTCTAAAACATTCCTTTGATGGTTCATGGCTAGGGGCAAATCTGCTGAATGGTGGGAGAATGATTAATTCAAAGAGGAAAGGTCCCAAGCTTGATCCTTGGTATTTGCTGAGTTATTTGATCTCACTCAGAGGTACAGGGAGGAGAGGAAATGCAACAATTGGCTTCACTATTGCTGTGACAAATGGACTTTTGCACATGTCTGCAGAATACTGCCGCTCCACTTTATGGCAAATCCTGTTAAGTGCTTTGAGACATACTTCCCAAGTGAGATGCTCTGAGTCAAATGCAAAGATTATTATTATTATAGCCACTCTATGGAGACAAAAAATCACTCAGTGCTCCAACAGGTAACTCTGACTGGAAAGATATATGAATGTCAGGGAAAGACACAATTTGTCCTAATTACAATAACCACCACCCTCTTTTCACCGCACCACTCTTTGGTTGAATAGCCTGCCAAAACTACCTGTTTCAGCTCACAGCTGAAAAACGGGCAATTAATAATAATAATAATCCTTGCATTTGATATAGTGCCTGATCACTTCTTCGAGACATCTCAAAGCGCTTCACAGAATATATTGTATATTTTGTGGGCAATTGTTTGAGATCAGAGAGTTGCCAGCATTTGTGATTCTTACTCCAGGATGATTCAGCTCAGCTCCGGACAGGAACCTGGAAGCCAAGGAAAGGGAATCTTCGATTCTGGCTTGAGTGAAACCAGACTAGCGATCTTTTGAAAATGGGGCAGTGTCAGAGGCCAATGTGATTCCTTGTACAGTGGAGTAAAATGTAAATTAAAATTACATGGCACAATATTTTATCTTTTAACTGGGAAATGATCTGACATTGGTGAGTCAAAGTTATAAAATGTAAAATAAAGGTGAATTTTAATGATCATAAAAATTGGATCATAGCCATCTGACCTCAATTACATAGAGGATAATAGATACTGAAGAGTGATAATAGAGGTGTAGTTATGTCATCAAGCTCAAGTACTAACAGGGAAGATAGTCTTAGCCAAATAAATGGCATGAAACACATCACCGGGAATTACTGTTAACATGGCTGCTTTAACCTTTTGTGTTTCTGGCCCCCAAAATATTTGTAGGCCCCCATTTTCATGTACTCTATTTATAAGTAATGGGCTCGACAGTCAATCACGGGACGCTCAGGAAGTTTCATGATTTCCCATATAATCAGTCTGCTGATGAATGGGACCCTTCCGAGCACCATTGGGGCCATTGTTACTCACACTGACCGTTAAGTGCTGTGATGATCATTTCCATTTAATATAAAGCTATAATCATTTACATAGAGGTTGGTAGATGCCTGGGTTGGTTATTTGTAGTATAATTGATGTTTAGGAATGGATAGAACAATAACTTGCATTTATATAGTGGCCCTTCACATAAGATTAATGGCTCGGAATGTTTTATAGTGAGGGTATTGGATGGCGAGCAAGGGAGGAAGAGGAAGGGGAGGTGACTGTAGACGCCGTTTAAGAGGTACCTTTTTTAAATGGGATTTAAAGACAGATAGAGAGAGGAGGGAGTTCCAAAAAGTATGGGCATAGTTGCTGAATACAAAGCAGTAATATAATTGAGAGGGGTTCGGACAATGTGATTAAAGGTAGAGAGAAGCTCCTTGTATCTATTCTTTTAGGTTTTTATTACATATCTTCCACTGTTAATTTCAAAAGCGGGTTTTAGTCTATTTATTTTTCAGCTGTTTTTCAGCTCACTGTGGTGGTGTGTGGAAATGATAAGAACCTGGGAATTCACCTTCGTTGATGTGTGATGACGGTCATGGTGAACCATTAATAATATTATTATCATAAAACAATCTGCAGTTGATTACCTGGAAATTCAGTAGGCAATGTGTGTTATGTTGAACAGATTCCCAGAATTTTTTACTTGGAAAAACAATGTTCATATCCAAATAATTGTAGTAAGCGAACTACATATTTTAATGGGATTTAACGCATATTAACACTTCCCTTTCATGTTTCTATCTAGTCCCAATGTAGGGCTTGAACCCACAACTTCCTGACTTAGGCAACTGAGCTAGGCTGGTGGTCTAACCTATGGTCTAACTTGAGAGATTCCTTACACATCAAATATGAATTTCTGTGACGTGCTGGAGGGAGACCCCCCCCTACTAATCTTGTTGCCAACGTCCTGAATGCAGGTCACACATTGGTCTTTGGGTTCACAATTTTTTCAATCTTTTTACTAGCTATTGGCTGGATTGTGGTTTCATTCAAACTCAGAATCAAATGACTCAAATCTGCAAGATCCCAGGTAATAATCTGACTTAGGTTCAGGGCATCAGAATTGGAAAAATAAGCTGGTGCGAGAGGGTGGGAATCAGCCGATATATTCAGGTTCATATTTAATTCTTAAGGAATCATATAATTAAGGTTACGTTGGGAGCAGGTCCTCATGTCACTGTTAAATCAGCTGTGGCAAGATGTGCTGCTTTCTTTAAACTGAGAAACCTTGATGAAGGACTGAGACCAAAAGTGCAGGTCATCATTGAGGTTGAACAGAATAGGATTAAAGGCAAGATAGGCAGAGCAAAAGCTTGGTTTTCTTCATTAAAACTCTTATATATTGTCAGAGCAGGTGCCATAGTTTTTTTTAAATCAAAGTTTCAAATAATTTTTCCAATTTTCTTCCCAACTGCTCTCTCTGCTCCTGGTCT
Organism: Callorhinchus milii; assembly: GCF_018977255.1. Taxonomy (NCBI): domain Eukaryota; kingdom Metazoa; phylum Chordata; class Chondrichthyes; order Chimaeriformes; family Callorhinchidae; genus Callorhinchus; species Callorhinchus milii. The sequence goes on along the minus strand of NW_024704742.1, from coordinate 28,921,944 downwards.
GACCTCTTCTTACTAGGACTCAGTTCCACAGGCATTCATGTTGAGCCTTGGCAATGAGTGTCGGCAGGCCACTCAACTGTAGAGAGTGTCACAGCAGAGACTGACCTCTTTCTACCCACTGCCAGTAGAGAGCGAGGTAGAGGAACCAGGAAACCTGGCTGGTTTTATTTTCCCTAACCCCAGGAAGGCCAGGGTCAATTTAGCCTCACACAACCCCAGCTGAGACTAGCAAATTTAGCATTGACTGCAATTTGAACCAGTGAATTCTTGGTCAGTATCCTGTAAGCTGCCACTACACTATCAGGGCTACATCAGAATTCTACAGATTTAAGATCTTGGTTAAGAATTCTCGTTATTATAAATAATAATAATCCTTGCATTTGATATAGGGCCTTAGCATGTCACTGAGACGTCTCAAAGCGCTTCACAGAATATACTGTAAAGTGAATTGACTGTATATTTTTGTGGGTGAAACTCGACAGCCACTTGGACAAAGCAGTGACCCAGAAACAGTCATGGATTAAGTGACCAAATTATTATTTATTCATTTTGAAGGGATTATTACTCCCCAAAAGCGATCTGCCAATCGACTAACAACTGGGTTCCTATTTACTGTTAGGTAAACAGAGGCATGTGGAGTAAGGAAACTTGCCTAAGGTTTTGCCCTGCACGAGAATCAAATCAGGGTCCTCTTGCTTGTGAGGCAAGTGCTCCAACGAATATGCTACAGGACTCCATTTATTATTCATATCAGATGCAAGTCTATAAAAAACTAATAATGTGAAAAACATATTGGTGAGAGGACAGTGTTTACATATTTTACTATATCCTCTAACATGCCAACTCATTTTAATTTTGCATCTATTTTTATTGTATTTATAGAAATATATCTACAATATGCTTTTTTTAAAGGAATAGCCTAGAGTATTCACACTGGAGAGGTTAAGGAAAACAGAATTAATAGATTTGCTGCACTCCACACATTCGTGAGAAAAATGTGACAAACAACTGTTTAATATTTATGACTGAATACTTGCCTGTGTTTTGTTATAGAATCATGACACACAACACTGAAATACAGACCACATTAATAAAACGGAATACAAATAATGGGAAAGAGGAACTTTTGGTGCGTTTTAACATGTTAATGTTTAATAACAAATTCACCAACTTAAGTGTGCAGTGACATATGTTATCATGTGTAATGCCCCGTGCCTGCAAACTGCTTATTAGTGTATTAAATGTAGAGACAGGATTACACAGGCGATCTCCCTACAATGGTGCACATCAAGACACATTTAACATGCTTGTATGAATCCCATTTACTATAACCTCTACAAATCCATGCATGACATTCAGAATGAGTCTATCAAGGCAGTGGATGCATGAATACAAACAGTTATTTAGCTATAACATTGTTTATGCAGTACATGTATTTTCAACATGCGATTTAAAAAAGTGAAGCAGAAAAACCTGAGTAATGCAAAGTGACAAAAGCTATGCAAAGTCACAAGCAATTTAAAGGCACAATTTCAGGCTCCAAACAGCTTATATTTAATACTCTGAACAGTCCTCCCATATCTGGTTGTGAGCACTAATTTATTTTTATCATTTGATCTGCATGGTTTAAAGAAAAACAATTTTCTAAAAAGATGTGCTTTTTTTCCCATTTGACTGGCAGTGGCTGTTAACTCCTTCGAAGAGAAAGTTAGTATCTATTTGCCGCTAAATAATAATGACAAACGTCTACCTTCTGCAATCTCATGCATTATTCAGTTCTCTCGTCTTCCTTGTCAGGATCAGACATACTGAGACGTTTATCATGGGCGCGGGAGAACCAGAGAAATGTACTTGTTCCAAATGCTTCACCTTCTACTGCACAAAGCTTCACCTTTATTAGTATTGTGTGAAAGGTCTCATGCCCCCTTTCCCTCCAGAAAAAAATATTTTGCAGTATTGTGGAACCAATTTAAACAGACCAGAATAATTAGACTATGAGGTGAAATTATGGTGTTCATATCACAAGGAATACATTATAGGTGTTGTGCATTTTACTCTTAAATATGAAAGCAAGGTCATAGATACAAAGAAACATAAGAAGGAATGAGTAGGAAAAGGCACAGAAACCCATTGAGTCCACTCCCACACCACTCAAACCTAGGTATTCTTCTCTTCTGTTGTCAGTCACCCAGATTATTCCTTTCTCCCCTGCTCTCCCCATCCCCCTTCTGGGTGGTAAAACATCAGGGAACCAAATAACTCCTTTGCCAATTTGAGGGAAAATACCACTGTGGAAAATTCTTCCTGGACTCCCAAAGGCAAGTCCGACAAGCTCTAAGGCAGGTCGAAAATGTGGCCAATTGATTCTCTGCAGGATTTTGAAAACCTCAACAAGACTGTTCCTGAGCCTGCTCTGTTTCACTGTGAACAACAACAACAAAATTACATTTGTATAGCCCCTTTCATCTCAGGAGGATGGCTCAAGGTGCTGGACATCAGTGTTTCGGACCCAAGCTGGGGGTCGGGATCAAGGAGGGTGAAGGGCAAGCGGGGTGTAGGAAGGTGACCGAACGCACAGTCGAAGAGGAGGGTCTAGAAGGAGGCAAGAGAGGAAGCGAGGCAGACGGAAGGTGGGGGCAGAGTGGCTGAAGGCCTGCTCACCAATGGTGAGGCGGGTGAGACAGGGGATGTGAAGCAGGCTGGAACCCACTGAAAGGAGAGTGCGGGCAGGTTGGTAGGGGGTTAGGAGATCGCAGAGATAGGGGAATTAATTCCACATTGAATGAGTTACAAATGTAAATGTCACATGTAGAATAAATTCCATATTTGAAACCCACCATTGAGCATTCTCTTTATTCGGTGCTCCACCACTGCATATATTAAAACAGCCCATGTTTGCTTCATTATCATTTTTATTTGATTTTAATGGGAACCATTATAAGTGAGGCAGGACTGCCTGTGAATTTATGGGACTGGTTTCCAAGTGCCAGTTAGCAGCAATTTAGCAGCAATTGTAAAATAGCATACTTGATGTAAAACTCTCATCATAAGAGTAGAACATAATGAACGTGAATGTTTATATTAGCTAACGTTAGCATACAGTGTGTGTATTGGATCCCTGTGTATTAATGCCAGGTTGCATTTTCCCATTTAATGTAAGTGAATTAAAGACACCAACAGTCCCAAATGTTATGGGTCGGATCCAATTATTTTCAGATTTTGAAAAGGATTAACAATATCTACCTAGAATAATCAAGTTTTAATAATCCCACTGGATTAAAGTGAATTTGTGTAATGTTGATGCTTTTTCTTTGCAAATTATATAGTATACAAAGTTTATAGATAACTTGGCAGAAACATTATGGTATATCATCAAACTACAGTGTACAAGAAACTTTTGAAGTATCAGCTTTCTAATTGTCTTCATAATAGGTTGAATGAACCTTTGGGGATTATTTCACATCGTGAATTCAATGCATGCAAAGGAATATTAGATTGCAAATCTTTTGATTATTAGAATATGCTTTTGCTCTACACTGCCTACCTTTTGCATAACAACAACAACAAAATTCCATTTGTATAGTGCCTTTCACGTCAGGAGGACGTCACAAGGTGCTGGTTACATTCATGAGAGTAAAGCAGAATCTAACATGCAATGGCCATTAATGGTAACAAACTTTATAACAAAACCAACCAAACCACATGAAGATAGGTGTTAACCTGGCTCAGTTGGTAGCATGCTTGCCTCTTGAGTCAGAAGGTTGTGGATTCAAACCCCACGTCGGGACTTTGAACTCACAATGCCATGCTAGAGATGTGCTGCATTGTCGGGAGTGCCACCCATCAGATAAGATATTACACTGAGGCACTTTTTGCCTATTCACATTGATGTTAAAGATGCATGACCTCATTTCCGATATTTCATTGCCAAGTTCATAACTTTTGAGTCACCTCCACCACTCCCAGTAGGAAATTGCAACTTTATGTAGAACACCAATACAATTACAAAGCCAACTGCAGGTGAAAACATTTTCACTGGTGTGGTGTAACCTGAATGGAGTTCACTATGCAAAGTCACCTGAAGTGCCTTCATGCCCAGCCAACACTCCAAACAGTCCCCCTTGTAGCTGTCATCTCTTGGCAGAAGCATCAAAGTACTGAATTGTAAATTTGCCAAGCACGACAAAGCAGCAAAGTAGGAAAATCAATGTAGGACCAGCTCTGCAAACAAAATATGTAAATAATTTATAGCCGAGCCAAGTGAAGTGCCTCTGTCTCTGACACACTGTGACACTAAATATTTTAAAATATAAATATATTTTGATATCACAGCCTCTTCATAAAGCTCCAATAACTCAGAAGCACATCAGGCATTTAGCATCCTCGGACCGATAAATGTGGAACTGACTCAACAACCACTCACTGATAGTGCCCCAATGTTTTTTTACATTCACAATGAGTTGAAAAGATGGAATTTAAACTAGAGAAACAGTGAGAAAACATATTGCTTTAGACTGAGGCAGTTTTAGGCATTGAAGGAGCACAGTACACTTTCCAGTGTAATACATCTCAGTTCCCAATTTCCCTATCATTGTGAGGGGCATCATTTAATAAGGAAAAATACTCACTAGCAGACCCAGAGCGAGCCCATGGAACCCTACCTCCAGCAGAAGTAAACATGAATCAAAACTACAATAACAACAACTCGTGTTTATATAGTGCCCTTAACGGGGGGGTTGTTTCCAGGAGCGCTTAATATGGTGAAAAATGTGACATTTATGATAGGTTTGCAATGAATCCGTCATTAACTGTTACATTTTTCTATCCTTTCTTAAAAAAAAACTGATGGTAGAACTGAGCCAACCCCTTTCCCACAATTTTAACAGAATAGTTTGCTCCTAAACCCAATTTGAAAACAATTCGGCCACCATCTTAGATGTTGAGGAATGGCCCTGCTTTACTCTTTTGATCACAGAGCTATCACTTGTATGGTGCCTCATGCTGCTGCCTAAATTGAGCTAAGTTGATGATCCATTTCTGGTTGAACTGAAATACTGATACTCAGTGATTGAAATCAGCAACAGAATGGGGAGTTCCATGAGCTTGACCATAATAATAATAAAAATCCTTGCATTTGATTTAGGGCCTTATCACGTCTTTGAGATGTCTCAAATCTCTTCATAAAATATACTGTAAAGTGAATTGACTGTATATTTTGTGGTATGCCGAGGCAAGGATGGGAGAACGAGATAAACTAGATAAATTCTCAGTGACTTAGATAAATATCTGCTTGAGAGCACTATTGGAGGATACATTCAGAAATGAAGATGAAGAAACACTCCCTTGGAACACAGCAATTTCTGTGCTCCTGAGGTTAGGGCTAAATATTGAAGATTTGGGCAACTGATGAATATTATGGTGGTTTTGTGTAAACACATTTGGGGATAACAGGAACATCTGCAGATGACTTTGATGTACACTCTGGGGTCCCCAAGCCGTGGCTCTTGCCAACCTGCGCCTAATACTTTCCAGAATTAGGTAAGCAGGATGTTTTTCTTCCAGGGAGATATTGTGCATTTCAATCCAATAAATATGTCTGGAATTTCTATGTCTAGGTGGGATGCAAGGAATTCTCAGTTTGATTTGGATGATGGTGGTTTTCCACGTGGTTCAGACACCCAGCTGACCAAAACAAATCACCATCCATAAATTCCAACATATTCAAACCCTCTGTCTGCACCCAGAACCAAACACCGCACGCCCATCACCCAGTCTTCCTGAAGCCGTCTGGCTCCCAGTGGATCAAGTTCAAGTTCCTCACCCTCACCCATAAATTCCTTCACATGCTAGTACCTCCCTATCTTCCCTGAACTTCTCGGAGTAAGAGTGAAGGCACTTATTCATATTTACCTTTTCTCAGGTTAAGAATAGTGAAGGATTTCATGTGTCAGCTACCTGTTTGACCAGAAAAAATGTCCTGATGAGGCAGGAAAGAGGAATTAATTGTTTTCTAGTTTGCAACGTGGTCAGATGTGAAGTGAATCCGTATTGTTTTGACTATACAATGTGCAGCTCAAGTAAAATTTTATTTGAGATCGAATGCAGCAAATCCCCATAACTTGCACTGCAGGCAACACTGCCAAATTATCCAGTCCACACCCTGGAATAAATTATGCAAATAGATGACTATAAATAACAAAACTGTCCATACTTCCACATAGTTGCATACATAAACATCCCTCCTCTTTTTACTTAAGCAAAGCTTAATGTTCCTGAGTAAAATGTTTGATGTAAAATTAAGTACAGTATATCTATTTGCTGACAGTCACATTTCTGTGTAGTTGTTCTACTCTCATAAAATTCCAGATCACCTTCAAAACTGATTTCAGACACAATAATTGGGCACAGCTATTTCTTTTGCAGATTTGTCTTTAGAAAGAATTGGTAAAGAACTATCATAATCGTTAGCAAAGTCATTTTAAATGTATTTAGTTGCAAACAAATTGGAGAATGCGTTGTATGTGATCATTGCTTCGTCGGCTATATTTAGGGATTCTTTGATTGTTAATGGGGTCAAGTTACTCGTAGGCTGCTTCAGAATTGTGAAATGCTCATTATTGCACATGGGTCGTCATTGACTGCTGCAATTTTATTTATACGTACAATACGTATTTCTCACACCCAATGCTCAGAAATGCCGAGCTTCCCCAGAATTTCATTAACATTTCCAGAAAGTATGCTTTTGCCCACTTTTTCATGTAAAGAGATTTTTTGACTATAAAGTAATACAGCTCAGATCCCTTTAGTGCATGATCTAACAAAATGTTGGATCATTTAGACATCTGAGCTGGAATAAAATTCATTAGATCATTGCTGGTCATCCAGAGCTTCATTTTATAACATCGGAAGATGCTTTCTTCTAACATTATAAAATGAAGGCTTAGAGATGACTGGAGAGTATCTTATCAGGTAGAGTGCATCCTGTTTCCATGGTAACTCACTGACTGACCATTTGATTGTACTTGTGGAAGGAATGATCACTGCTTTTACTGGTTGCTATAATTCCACATAGGCACAGTATACATGTTGAGGAGTGGTGGCTTATAGTAATTAAACCATTGAGTGTTGGCAGTCTGACAGATTTATGTCGGTATGACATGAGTGATTCGTTTTTTCCAACATTGCCTCCGTTGCACAATAAGTACAGAGAATGCAAACAAGATTTCTCAGAGTAGTTTAATATTAAAACTTGTGAAATATGTGCTTGGGGAGGCTTGGGGCTGGTCTGTATGTGTGTGTGTAAGGGGTGTGGTACAGTCCTGCCTGTTGGTATGGCTGTATTATAGTTTGTTTGTTTGCAACACGTTTGAGATTTGTACCTTTGCAACTACTTGAACTGCGGTGTGAATCTCAAGAGTCGCATCATCATGAAGAAGGAGAATTTGTATTCATGCAGCACCGTATCATGTTGAAACATCTCAAAACGCCTTGAATTATCTACTGTCAAGTATAGTGACTGTTTTTGTAGACCAACACAGCAGTCAGTTATCCCAGCAATTTCCTAAACACAGACATGGATTGACTGACCAATTTATCTGGAGGATTGTTAGTCAAGAACTTTCTTCTTTCAAAAAGGGCCCAAGGATCTTTAATATTCATCTGAACCGGACCATGGTTTAATGTTTCCTCTGAACTACAATATCTGGTGATGCCAACCATTCAGGGAGCAGCACTCCCTCCTCGGAATCAAAAGGTTGTGGGTCTGGATCCAATGTCAGGACTTTGAAATCACAATCTAGGGTGACACTCCAATGCAACACTGCGGATGTTCTCAATCGTCAGATCCAGAACCTTCGGATGAATTAAACCAAGAACCCCTCTACCTGTTTACATGGGATGTTAAACATCCCATGGCATTATTTGGAATGATAGGGGAGTTTCTTCCCATGTGCTGGTCAACATTTCTAGTCAACATGGCTGGCTGTTTGCGGGACATTGCTGTGCAAATTGGCTGCCACACTCATCTACAAAGCATACAGTCACTATACTTTACAGTAATTCCTGTGAAAAGCTTTGAGACATGTTCTTGATATGAAAGGTGTGCTATCAAACGTAAATACAAAGATTATTATAGTCCAGTATTGCCCCAGTACTGCTCTAGACTATCACCCAAGACTATGAGGATAGCAAATAAGATACAGGTAATTCATTCAATATTTTCCAAGTATTAGCCCATAAAAAACATATGCAAATGAATAGAGAACAAGCATATTAGAAGGAACACAGAAAGTTAGCAAATCATATTAATAGATAGATAAAAAAAAGCCATCATCTGGTTATACTCCTTTTATATCTATTCGTCTTGTTTTGCCTCTGGGCATTCTTTTAGAAAAGGCTAGAATGGTCAAATATGTATCTATGTCAAACTGTGATTTGCAGAACTCAAGGATGTGGGGTTCTCAGTGTGATTCTGATTTAGTTTTGCTGATTTTGATGATTCTGAATTAGTCTTGAAATTTCAGTGAGACTCCAAAGGACTCCATGTGAGATATAAAAATCATTACATTTTTTTTCAATAATTGGCCAAATCTCTAGAGTCAATAGTTTCAAGCTTTGAGCATTGGCTCAATAGTCTGTGCTGAGAATAGTTCTTTTCTGACTACTGCTCCCCCATGATGGATTTTCCCTCTGCCAGTGACACTCAAAGCAATAAGCTGTGCTTCCCACCTCCCCTGGCGTGAAACATGCTGCTCACCATGTTTCTCTGGCCATGGCTGGGAAGAAATGTTCACCATATCTATTGGCCTGCAATGTGATTTAAACCCTGGATATATCAGGGGAATGTTCACAGCCTGAATCCTAAAGTCGCAATTAGAAATTACAGCTTGGAAATAACTGTGTTCACACTCTTTCTGTGTTTCTGATGGTGTTCTGGATGCTTGATGCGGGAGAGGACATGAACTGCAGAGTTTTGGATGATCTGCAGCTTGTGGAGGGAAGAGTTGGGAAGGCTGACAAGCAGTGAGTTGGCGTAGTCGAGCCTAGATTTAATAAATGTGTGTATGAGGGTTTCAGTGACCTGAGGGGAGAGGCAGTGGCAAAGCCGGGCCGTGTTGCTGAGGTGGGGGAAGGCAGAGCGGGTCATGGCATGGATGTGGGATAGAAAGGATACTTGAGTTTCAAACAAAACGCTAAGACTCTGGGCTGCAGACTCATATAGTGCTTTCCACATAGAAGAATGTTTCAAAGCATTTTACAAAAACAGAGTGGGAGCCTGAGCTGGGAGGAAGATGGGGGGTGGTTAAGAAAAAGGTGGCTGAAGGCGCAGTTGAAAAGATAAGCTTCAAGACACGTTTTGAAAGCAAAAACGGAGGAAAAAATGCAGAGTGATTTCATAAGAACACTGATAAGGCATTCTGATGCTATCCCAGCTGAGATTGGCTAACTCAATGGAGTTTATGAATCAAACCAACAAACTATAGTTTGTATGGGTTTGTACAGCTTTGTAAGCTATCAGGGGAGCTTTACGTTTGGGTTTCGAAAGCGAATTGGAAGATAAAAGGAAGACTGAGGGAAGTATGTAGCTCCACAGTTATAATGCAAATCAATAATTCCTCATTCAATAGAGTGGAATCTTGATAATACAAGCCATCAGAGGTCTCTTACTAGTCTTTTGAAATACTGCACTGAACATTTTTTTCTGAGGGAGATGTATATTTATGTTATCCAGAAAAAATAGTGAAATTACTTTTCAATGTTTTTATGCAGAATTAGATAGACTGCACAACACCAAAAGAGACAATGCTGGTGTTTATATTCCACGCAGCTTCCAACAATCCTCATCCCCATCTTCCCATTCCTGTCCTATACCCTTAAATTCTATTCTCCCAGATGTATGCCTCAAATTTCCTCTTAAGTGCTTTCTGCTCTGGGAGTGAGTTCCACATTCTCACCACTCTCTGTGTAAAGAACCTCCTCCTAAACTCTTTTGGATCTGCTAGTGACCATCATATATTTATACAAATTACACTTACACTTACGCCCTTCACATCAGAAAGACGTCGCAGGGCACTGGACAATCAGGGGTTTTGGACCCCTTGTTATTGATTCATCAACAAAAGAAAAAAGTCGATTTATATTACCCTTATTGATTTATATTATAAATTTATACTAACTTTGTTTATATTAACCTCATTGAATCCTTTCATTATTTAAAACCCTTCTATGATTTAAAAACCCAATACCTCACCTCCAGAGAAACAAAGCTCTAACTTCAATAACTTCACAGAAATTCTCCACTCTGTGCATAATTTAGTTTAAATTTGCTTCATCTTTCACAATACAGAAAGCACTGTGTCTCAGCAAACAGTAAGCAGAGGGTGTGGTTAAGCAGATGCGACTACGGTTCCAGTGGTCACAGGGATTTGCTGCTAATCGCACTATGTGTGACGCCAGAGAATCATTCTAACTATCCTTGGACTTGTGCAATGAATCAGAGACTGCAATAGGAGGGCACAAAATAAAAATGGGTGCTGTGCATAGCAGAAATCGAGAATGGAAAATAACAAACAGGTGAAGTAATAGGCAATATTATTATTATTATTTGAAAATTTATGTTGCGCAATATTGCTGCTCATTTACAAAGAGCCAGTAAATCCTTGAAGCAGCTGACATATCTGGGAATGTAAAGTTGTTAAACTTTACATCTGGTTCCTGCACTAAGCAAGCACTAATAGCTCTGCTGAGCTGAAAAAAATTCAATTACACACATAAGAATTTGGCTCTGCTATATTGAACATTGTGACCAATTACAATTACAGAATGTCCAGATTAGAACCAGTGCTGCACTGCATTTTATTTCCATTCTACAAATGAATCTTTGTCATTTATAAGAATTATACACTTAATAGAAAGCATAAGGATCCGTTCATATGTGTTGCCCATTGCACAGCAGTTATTCTAAACAGTGATGAGGTATAATATGTTTCATTCCTTGATATGAGAACAATAAAACAACAATTTTTGTTTCATCAACCTAACCCATCACCACGCTTAACAATATCCAAATCAAACTGAGAGTTCTATGCATCCCAACTACACACGGAACTTACTCTGTTTGGAATGGAATTGCACACTCTACCAGAGGAAACCATCCTGCCTATCTTATGCCTGAGCCTGAGAATATGAGGCACAGGTTGGCAAGAGCCAAGGCTTGGCAACCACAGAATGTGTGATAGGGTACTACTGGAATTTAACCAACAAAAATTACAGAGCTTGCCATTGGAAGCACTGTCTTTCCGCAGCCTCGGCCCACCCTCCCCATTAGGGCTTTACCTTGCAAGATTAATAGGAGCCAAGGGGGCAGAATCTCTCCAAGTCCTATCAATGAGTCAACCAGGCTGGCTGGTCTGATATCATCAGCGCCATGGAGTACTGCGGACCCAGCTTGGCTCAGGAACTAGATTACCGAGACCACCACAGAGGGTTGACTCAATTACGACATTTTCTTTGGTTTTGCCATATGTTTTGGTTCCCGTTGACATCTTCTGTCCCATGGTTCTGACCTCCTCAACCTAACCGACCTGTCCTTAAAACTCACTGAACCCATGCGCAACTTACGGGTCAGGTTCGATCCCCAGTTATCCTTCCTCCCCCACATCCGGTCCCTGACCAGCACCGCTTTCTTCCACCACTGTCACATTGCCCGTCTCTGACAATACCTCACCCCAAAAGCTGCCAAAACCCTTGTCCCTGCCTTAGTCACCTCTCGGCTGGACCCTCTAATGCCCTCCTTTCTGGTTTCCCCTCCTCCACTATTCACAAAATCCAGCTCATTCAAAATTCCACTGCCCGAATTCTCACCCACACCAAACTTCATACCCCGATTACTCCAGTCCTTGCCAAACTTCACTGGCTCCCTGTCACAGAGCGGATCGACTTCAAGATCCTCACTCTGGTGTTGAAATCTCTCCATTCCTTGGCATCCCCTCTATCTCTCTAACCTCTCTCCCCACAGCAGTACCTGCTGCCTCCACTCTCCTGGGTCCGGCCTCCTCCATGTCCCCTGAATCCTCTGCTCCACCATCAGCTACCGTGCCTTCAGCCACTTCACCCAGAAACTTTGGAACTCCCTCCCTCAGCCCCTTCACCTTGCTCCCTCCTTCCCCATCTTCAGGTCCCCCCTGAAGAACTTTGTCTTCGACTGCGCCTATGGTCCCCTTATCCTTCCCCCTGGCTCGGCCTCGGGCTCCAGCATTATTAAGTGGTCTGTGATTCCTCCCAGCGTTATATAAATTCAAGTTGTTGCTGCTGTTTTTATTTTGTTGGCAAACACATCACCTTGGAGGCAGTTGCGGACCTCGCTTGCCTCTCCCCACCCTCCAACTCAGGAGGATTATTACAAGAATCACAACTTCCATTTATCCAGCATCCTTCATTAGAATAACATCTCAGAGCAGAGATGAATGCCAAACAGGGAGGAGGGGAAGTTTGCAGGGGGGGAAGTGACCACAGGCGCAGTCGAATAGAGAGTTGTTTTAGGTGGGATTGAAAGACAGATGGAGATGCAAGGGCAGAGAGTGTAGTTCAACGTGTAGATGCTGAAGGCTCAGCCATTGATGGTGGTTTTGAGAGAGGTGGGGGATGTGCAGCTAGCTAGATGGAGGGGGCAAGCAGAAAATCGCAGAGATAGGGAAGTCCTAGGGGAGAACCAAGGTGGTGGGTAGGTGGAGCTTTGTATCACCTACAGTTTACGGATGGTAGAACTGGGGAGATCGGAAGGGAGTCCTTCTCAGAAGTCAAGGTTGGGAGGTAACAAAGGTACAATTAAGGGTTTCTGTGGCATTCAGTGTGAGATAGGAACGGAGCTGGGGAGTGAAATGAAGGTGAACAAAAGCAGTGTTAGATATTACTTTGTAGTTAGTGGATCTTGTGTTATTAAAATAAAAAAAGTGTTGATTATGCAATATTTCCAAACAGATTTCTTAATTATGAAATTCAGAAGTGTCTGATTCTGTCACGTCAGAACATCCCTTCAACTCAATCTGCTTTCACAGTGGAGTTCTCTCAAGTCACAGTGGGGTGAATGATGTACTCTCAGGCGTTGGAAGGAGTCCCCACTTAATAAATTAAATAGTGGAAAATTGACTTGATAATCTGTGTGTATAAAATATGAGCTTAAGGAACTCACAGGTAGACGTTGTGGAGGAGCAAATATTTATGTAGCCCATGATTTGTGTTTAAATTTTTTTTTGATTTACGCTTAATTATGTGTTGTGAACAGTTTGCATTTTGTCAGATCTGTGCAGTTGCTGCAGTAACATGATAGACTGTTATGCATTAGCAACACAGCAGCTCACTAATGTACAAGATTATTGAATACTTATTCAAACTCCAAATGTTGCTCTTTTTTCAATCAGCTCATTTCCACTTTAACAATGGAATATGCCCATGTTTCCCTTTGCTACTATATGTAGCTAATGTGATCATTCAGTTGTGGAAAGAGTGGCATTAATCACCTGTGACTTTGAATAATTTGGGGAACAATGCACTGCTCAAATGTGAAATTTTCTATAGGTAATAATCTGTAGGGTTTCCCATTTAAGGCATTTTTGAAGATTCTGTTTTGTGATTTTGTGATTCTGTTTTGTGCCTAGTCCTTTCCTTTCTAATGCAGAGTTCACACATTCCGAGTTTGTAGTTGGGATGAAGGAATGCATATAACCCAGCCAGTCCCCAGGAGGGTGCAAATCATGAATGTTTAATGGTTTAGCTTTTATTGAAAAACATTCTCTTAATTATGCCTTCTCTAGGTGTTATTTGCACGCATTAGCAATTACAGTTATAGATCACTCTGTAATGAACGATGCCTTCAGATATTTTTTAGGGCATTTATGCAGATTCAAATTTGATTCTTATGCCCTGTTTTTATTTATACTGTATGTGTGGGTGTGACAGCATTGTGCTTCTATTTGTGAGAAGGTCCTACTGCGAGGATTATTTTGACACATTAATAGTAATTTAACCCCTTCTCAGCCATTCACCAGCCATGTTCACTTTGATTTGATTCCTATATTTACATCAACTGTTTCTGATCTGACATCTTTCCTCCTTGTGTTGTCTGTATCTGCTGATTAATTTCCTTCCTCTCCATCGATTAATCCCTCTCTGTGATACCATTGTCTTGCTCCTCTCCTTTCGGTATTGGTTTAGTTTGTTTCTCCTCCTCCCTCATTCTGTTTCTTCCCGCTTGTTCTTTTTCTCTGCTTTAAAAACCTCTTCCTAAAACCTTTCTTTGATTGTGTCTTCGGGCTATCTCCCACTTTGCTCTGGGACTCTGCTCTGGAAAGCACTTAGATGTGCCATGAAAGGAGCAATAAATTATTGTTGTTTATATACCACGTGTCCTGGCTTTATTCTGCACATCATCACCACCACTGTGGTGTACCCAGAGGGTCAGCTGAATACAGACAGTGTTCATCTGAGTTCTAATGTACCAGAACATAAATAGATTAGATCACCTCTGTACAAAACAGGGCCAATCCTCAATTTTAACCAATAAGGTAACAATTTGTATGACAGATTTCAAATTACAATTGGCAGAAAGGAGACTCATAAAAAAACACATTTATGACAATTTGGAAAGCTTGGAAATCCTAGTCTTATTCTGAATATTTTAGGTGAAATTAAATGACAAACATTCATATACCATTTGCTTTGTGATCCAAACCATGGATACTCAGATAAAGGGCTAAGAGTGAATTGGTAGTCACCACTTCAAGGGTAGTGAGCTCACTGGATAAACAAAGTGGGCACAAGTTTGTGATTCAGCTGCTCAAACACTCACATATCAAACCTTCAAAGAAACCTGTGAAGCTAAAAACAAGAATGTTGCATTCTTGGTCCTGTGGCTTATCACCGTTGGATACTCAAGGTACATACAAAATGGAGGGCCTGAATGAGGATGAGCTGAATAAGAATGTATTGGAGAAGGCTGGGGGAACGAAGTACTGGGCATGTACACATTACTGAAAGATGAGACCATATGAACAGTTGAAAGAAAGGGTAGATCTCGAGACTAGTACAGAGAGATAACGGTGACAACTTATCCCGTTAGAAGCCTCCAAGAATGTGTTGATGGAAACATTGTGTATATAATATAACCCGATCAGGTCAGAACCAGAAATTAACAAAATTAGTAGTAACATTTGTCCTGTTGGCAACTGATCACCCGGGACAGGACAAATAGGTTGCTGAAGTCTGGAGAATGTTATCTACTCAGACCAGGGCAAGAGGGTAGGAAGGAGGAAGAGCTGAACAGGAGGGAAGTGCCCAGACTCAAACCTCTAGCAACTTGAGAATCGTCCGCCACAGCTACTAGAATTGGGGTAGTATGTTTTAATTGTATTTTGTCTTGTCTATCTTTCTTTAATTCTTGTATCAATAAACACCATACCTCTTTGAGGATTGTTGGGTCGTCATTTGACCTCTCAGGATTGCCATATCCCAACATCACTTTTCAAATTTCCGTGTAAACTCTTGAAGTGCTGCTATGGAGCTTTAGTAAAAACAACTGCTGCTTTGACTGTAAATTGACAAATAACAAAAGAGCCAATAAGAAGAAGGGCGTGAAGTACAAAAAGACACTGGGAGCGGGACAAAGGGAATGGTCTGGAGTGGCAGATCATTGAATGTTTGGATTGACAAATAAAGAAATTTACTAACACACCCTTGATTTGGATCGAGTTATGTGACACGGTCTACAATTTTAACCTGTGGAATTTAGTTCCAGAGCACCTATATTTTAGACTCTTGAAAGCTGCAACCCAAACCACATTAACCCTACACCCACATCTACTGATGGTTGGAGAGTCAGAACACATAGTTGTGCACTCCAGGAAGACCTATCCTGCATTGTATGAATGGGTTGGAGTGTGCAATGCAATAAACATAGGAGGCCTTCTGAACATGAGAACAAAACGTGCAAGTCTTCTCATAACCTGAGAGTGACCTATCGCCTGCCCTGAAACCTGTCTTTTCCTCCGCACTTTCGGGCATCTCTCTCTCCCCCAACTAGGTGCTCATTGCCAGTCAGCTATGTGAAGCACTTTGGGATGTCCTCCTGACGTGAAAAGCATTATATGAGTGTAAACTGTTATCGTTGGCAACATACTTTGATCATAACACTGTTATTTTCATCCCTTCCTTTTGATGGCCTCTGAATCTCTTCATTTAATGTGTTACAGGTTTTTAAAAACAGACACAATTTCTGTGTGCTAGGTTAGAGTGCTGAATTCATTAGAAACAGGACGGTCAGAGCCTACAATCTCACACTCTCATTGTGGGAAGCTCTTGTGAATTAAGCGAAGCGAAAGAAACATTATTTGTTTCCTTGTGTTTGAGGTTATTTGGCGTACAACCTGTGTCTACATGGAATCAATTATTAATGATTCCAGTCAATTTACTGACTGGTTGGGAAATTGGAAGTTGTTCTGATTTTCTGTTTATTTATTTTCCACCCTGACTTGAAT
Source organism: Callorhinchus milii (assembly GCF_018977255.1). NCBI lineage: Eukaryota > Metazoa > Chordata > Chondrichthyes > Chimaeriformes > Callorhinchidae > Callorhinchus > Callorhinchus milii. Next base: position 28,905,415 of record NW_024704742.1, on the reverse strand, counting down.
CATGTTATTGATTTAAAAAACGAAACCACATTACTACTCGGCTCTTTCAAGGTTAGCTTTTATAAAAGAACCACTGCCTTTGTTGTTGATCTCTCTTCACTTTTACACTGTAGGATAACTGCTTAAAATACATTATCAAGTCCAAACGCAAATATTCGTCCAACGAAAATACAGAGTGCTTTGATCCTTAGTTCTTTTTGCACAAGAAAATAAATTTCCTTTGAAATGAATACTATTATTTTCTCTTCTCAGTGGAACAGATCTTCCAGTGAGAGATGAAGTTTAAACAGAAGAATATAACCACCCTGATATTCTTGCCAGAGCAAAGCTTCTATAATTGTACACTGATTTATCATTAATACTTTATAACGTATCTACATGTCATGCAGCTACCGTGAGTTATCCTTTGCTTGCTCGCTACAGAAAAGCATCTGGAAGAAAAGTCTGTCATTTCAGAGAATTTAATTGATATTCACATCCAAGGACCACAACAAGTTTTGGTTACCATAAGCTTGTTACACATTTAAGTCTGTTGTAATCCTGCCATAGTCCCGATCAACCTGAATGATGCCGGTCTATGTAAAGCTGATATTAGCAAAGCTAATCAAAAACTAGGTTAATCCTTGAGGCCATTTGACTAAGATGAAACAAATTGTTTCAACCCTTGAGTGGATCATTGGGAATGTCACTCTCAGAAAACTGATGGTTATTCAATGCTTATGATAATAACAATGTAATAATCCTTACATTTGGTACAGCGCCTTTCACATCAAGAGAACATCTCAAAATGTTTCACATGATATACTGTGTAGTGCAATGACTGTGTGATATGTGGGATAATGCGGCAACCAATTTGCACACAGCAAACTCCCAAACGGTCATGACCAGTTTTATTTGGAGGATTGTTGGCCAGGATACTGTCACAGGATCTTTACCATCCACCTAAACAGGCAGAAGAGACCATGGTTTAATATCTCCATCTAATTTGTAGGTAAATGTACAGATCTTTGGTGGTGATTCTGTACTATTCTCTACGTGATCTTGTCATAATGATGATTACAGGATTTGTAATCCCTCTGCTTAATTTGTGATCTCAGGCATTGACCTTTGAGAAGGCAAGGTAACAACTGAAGCCAAGGTGAAAGGACGGGAGCCACTGTTGAGGGCACCACCAAGGATGAACAGAACAAAGGAGGAGACAACACATACATCGTGTAAATTATGTCAGTAAATTGAAGGGGTTATCAGTTATTTGCTGAAGGTGTTGGCCTGGCTCAATTGATAGTATTCTTGCCCTGAATCAGAGGGTTCAAGTTCCATGTTGGGTCTTCGAACTCTGTCTTGGCTGACACACCAGTGCAGGGCTGATGGGAGTGCTGCATTGTTGGAACTGCTGTCCTTCGGATGACACATTAAATTGCCTGTTCAGTGGACCTTAAAGATGCCAAGACATTACTCATAAAGAGAAGGGAATTTCTCTCCTTGTCCTGGCCACCAATCCCCCAGATAAAACTGATCAGTCACTTCATGCCTATTTGTGGGACATTGCTGTGTGAAAATGACTGCCTCATTTGTCTTCAAATACACAATCACTTCATAGTAATATTATATGAAATAAATGCTTTGAGATTTCTTGACAAAGTGATTTGTTACATCAAATGCAAAGAATATTAGTATAAGAATCAAATGCTTATGAGGAATAGAGAAGTGTCTGATTGCTTAGTGTACTCAGGTGGACAATAATGGTGTATTACGGGCCAAAGGCTGTTGGGTTGCTTTTATATAGTTTCTTTCCTGCATCATAGAATCATAGAATTATATAGCACAGAAGTAGGCCATTCGGACCATCGTGTCTTTTCTGGCTATTTTAAAAGAGCTATCCAAATAAATCCCATTCCCCTGCTCTCTCTGCATAGCTCTGCAAGCTTGTCCTACCCAAATAATTATCTACTTCTCTCTTAAAAGTTGTTCTCGAATCAGCTTCCACCACCCTTTCAGGCAAAGTATTCCATTGCACTGTATGATGAACCCTTCAAAGCACTTCACAATGACAATGGGGACCATTGAACACTGAGGACTGGAAGTGGAATTTGAGAATGTTGACTAAAGCCACAGTCATAGCGATACATTTTGAAGAGAATTTTAAAGCCAGGATGAGAAGGTGCAAAGCAAAAAGGATGATCGAAGGCACAGTCGAAAAGGAGGGTCTTGAGATGGGTCTTGAAGAAGGCAAGGGAGGAGGCGAGATGGAGGGACTGTGGGATGGAGTTCCAGAGGGTGGGGGCAGAGTGACTGAAGGCCTGTCCACCAATGGTGGGGTGGGTGAGGCAGGGGAGGTGAATCAGACCGGAGCCCACTGAGCGGAGAGAGTGGACAGGTGGGTAGGGGGTTAGGAGGTCCCAGAGGTAGGGGAGAGCAAAGTCATGGAGGGCTTTGAAGATGAGCTTTAAAGCACTCTGAGATGCTACCCTGCATCAAGGGTGCTATATGAGTGCAAGTTGTTGCTTTTGTTGTTGTGGAGCCTAAGATCTTGAACCTTATCAGGCGAGGATGAGGGTGATAGGGCATGGAGCTTGGTGCAGAGTCCTGGATGATCTGCAGCTTATGGAGTGAGGAGTTGGGTAGGCCGACAAGCAGGGAGTTTGCATAGTCAAGACTGGGTGTTATGAGTGCATGTATGAGGGTCTTGAGGTTGAGGGAAAGCGGAGCGGGTCATGGCACGGATGTGGGGTAGAAAGGATAGTTGAGGATCAAACAAGATGCCAAGGTTCCAGACTGGCTTAATAAGGAGGAGTGTGCATCTATGGATGGGAATACTGTCAGCGCTTGAGGTGTGGCGGCACTGACGGGAGCCAATCAGGAGAGCCTCGGTCTTGTGATGCTCAAGTGTAGAAAGTTACCTCTCATCCAGGACTTGATGTCTGACAAACATTCTGTCAGGACAGCAGTGGTCCTGGAGTCGAGGGTCGAAGGCAGAGATATAGAGTTGGGTGTCACCCGCATACGGGTGAATATTTTATTGGAGAGAGTGCGGACATTTTATAGGCTGATGCAGAGGGGACAACTGGTGGCAGAATGTGGGAGACGAGGAGTGGGATTGATAGCACTGGGGATGTGGATAAATGTCTTTAGCAATCCATTCAAACAAATGTTAAATTTGCCACCACTCCAGACACTGGGTATAAGATAGACGTTTAAAAATTCCATTGTACATCACATGTGAATCAGTTTGACACTGTGTTTCCAATATGCCTGTGGTGCTGGTTCAACTGTTTTGTATGGGTGTTAATCTTTTGCATGAGCACTGGACATGCCAGACTGTGAGAAGCTTTCATTTGCTGGAACAGATTTCTGCTCAGTTTCAAGCGGCCCACGGGACATTAAACTTTGATGAGAAACTACAACATCTGTAATACAAGTTAGAGGGACAAATAGCCTCCTTTATTTAAAGGAAAACACTAGCAGTGAGAGATTCATCAGGTCGCTAATGTTAATGACTATTTTGCAATGCATAACAAATTGTTTGGTGCTACTTTGATATTTTACTCTTTTAAATACTGGTGTGAACTCACGTTTGCCAAACAATTTTAAAAAACAACATGAAAGCTTGTTAAGCCTTTGTTAAAGGATATCAAGCAGGCACTGACCCCAAATTCAACAGCAAGAAGACAACACCAGGTCCGGTGTGAAGGGTGCTACATAGTTCAAAGTTATTGTTGTTGTCTGACATTACTTTTTTTTTGCTCAGCTGGGTATCCGTCACATGCAGAAATTCACCACAATGCTTAAGAGTATCAAAGTCAGATTGAGAGTTCTCTGCAACCCACCTATACATGGAAATTCCCATGGGTGGAATAGAATATGCACTCTCTTATTCCACTCTCTCCCCGGAGGGACACATCCTGTTTACCTGCTTATCACATTTTAGAGAGTATCAACAACAACAACAATATTACATTTGTAGTGCCTTTCACGTTGGGAGGATGTCCCAAGGCGCTGGACCCGAGCTGGGGTCAGGTTGGCAGGATTCTTGGGGACCCTAGAGTGTGATTGGGTACTGTTGGAGCTTAACCAGCTAAAGCCACATAGCTTGCCATTGAAACAATATTTGGCAAGCTTTCCGCTGCTTATCCAGCTTGGACCACCCTATCCCTTTGCCTTGCAGAATTGACAGGAACTGAATGGAAAGAATCCCTGCTCCCAGTGACAGGTCCTGTTGTTGAGCCAGGCTGGCTGTCTGTCATCATGGGGTTCTGCAGATCCACCTGGCTCAGAAACCAGATTACCAAGACAACCACAGAGGATTGACTCAATTCTAACATTCTGTTGCCAAGCAAGTCGCCTTGGAGCCAGCTCGACTCCTCTTCGCCCAAGAGCATAGGATCTGATCAGACTTGAGCTTATCCTTGTAGTACACTCAAACTGAGAGTAGAGCTGTGATCTGCAAAAGGTAGCAATGCACTGTGGCCATTATTAAGAAACCCTTTGTGATAATGTAATGTTTTTATTACAGATTGAATTGATCATAGGTTCATTAGTCTGGAGACAATATGAGAATTATATATTTTCCCCAAGAGTTTAAATTAAATTCAAGTTCTGGGGAATAATTTCTGCTTCTGCTTTGAAAAAGAGTTGAATAAATAATGTCAGGATGGGAATGGAGTGTGGGCTGGCTAGAACAGGGCTGAGAACAGCGAAGAACATGAACATGAAGAATCTGAGAACACAGCTCTTTTTAGATAATGAATTACAAAGGTTAGTATATGGGTTCCTCTACGACACAAATTACCATAGATTTATTCATTTTCACTATCGCTGTTAAATAATTAATCCGTGTATACATTAGTCAGGACACGTGTAGGTGAAATGATGCAGAACACAGTCAATACACATACGCAAGATTTCAACTTGTTGCATAAACTGTATATGCTGTATAAACTGGACCTAAAACTGCTCTTACAATATGTATACTTACTCAGTGACATTTAGATAATAATCCTTGCATTTGATACAGAGCTTAAAATGTCAAAAGGTCAGTTTGGCTAGGTTGATAGCACTTTGCCTCTGAGTCAGAAGGGTTATGGGTGTGAGGACTTTATCTGACAGTCTGATTGACACATTATTGCAGTACCTAGGGAGTGCTGCATCGTCAAAGCTGTCTTTCTGAACAGATGTTAAATCAAGATCCCGTCTGCCTGTTTATCAGGTGATTTTTAAAGATATCATGACACTATTTGAAAACAGAAGTGGGTGGAGGGGTTCTCCTGGTGTCATGCCCATCCATGGCTGTTCATGGGGTCTTTCAGACATCTACCTGCAGGTACCTGAAAAGCAATTTGAGGGGCATTTGGAGAAAACCATGTGAATGGGACTGAACGGATTGGTCTTTCAAAGAGTCGTCAGAGACATGATGGGTCAAATTATCTTCTTCTTTGCTGTAAATTTCTAGGGTTCTAACTCTGGATCTCCTCATACTTGTTGATAGATGCAGTCTCAGGTGACACCATTGGAGATAGTTGCAGAAATTTCCTCCTAGTCCGACAAGCCTACATTTAATATGTGGGTGAATCCAAATTGGCTTGGAAGTCATTTTTTGAAAAGTTTTAAAATGGAACCAGCTTCCAAATGACAACAACAGATAATAATTTTCCACAATCCTGCACAAATTTGAATTTTAAGGCAAAGTGGACTTAGGGGAGCATGGGTCCAAAATTCCATCTAGTCATGGCCTATATGACTAGATGTAATTTTGGACCCATGCTCCCCTAATTTAAAAGCATTACCCCATCAATGTATTAGTGTGGCAAATCAACCCCTTTATTTCTGTCACAGCAGAGAAATATCTTTTACAGGTAATCAGAGAGCGTGAAATGAACACTGCAGAAGTCACCTTCTCTTTGGTTGCTTGGGGGTCATTAAGCTTATCCTTGCCAGGCAGAGTGTAATTTTCTTTCTGTGCTATGCCAATGTTATTACCAGGAGAATGTAAAACATTGGCCAGTAAAGGCATCACACCTGTTTTAGGTGATTGAAAGCATTTCACCTCCAGGTTTTAACACTTTACAATTACAGACATATCTAATATGATCTAGCAGTCCCTCATGCCAGGTCTTGTTCTGCTGCAAAGTAGTAGCATGCAGCCAATAACTTCTTTGTAGGAATAATTGACAGTCTTTAGATACTAGTTGATATTGCCATCGCTCCCAGTGAAACCACAAATTATGTGAAAAATGTAAAATAGGGCTTTTCAATTAATTGATTCTTTAAAAAGAACTCTTTCCCCCCCCATGCTTAAACAAAAGCACAACTCTTTTTGAGTTAATGAATGATTCAAATGCTTGGAAGAAGAATTAGTGAACATGAAATATCGTTTAGGGAATGCCCACATTTGTAGCTGACAGTAATCGGGTTGAAAGGTGAAAGCAAAGATCTTTTTCCAAAGTAATTGAGAACTTCTTTGAAAGTTGTTGTGACTCATTTGTTGAGATGATAAAAATAAACACTTTCTCTGGTAATTAGATATTTTTGTAGATATTGCTGTCGATCAAGGGTTGTGGACTAACAGAAATAGAAATTCCTTAACTCGAAGAGATCATTCTATGATATCCCAGAGAGATTATTAACAGACAAAATCTGCCTTACATAATACATTTTCAAATGTACTCATTAAGAATTTTTTTTAGCAACTGACTTATAACAATTTAACGTATACTTTCATGTATATTGTAAAAAATGTAGTTAGAAATTAATTATTCCTATGTGTTCTTTCCTGGTAGAGGACTGATCTTCAATCAACTGTCTAGAATAAATGTAAATGCTTATGTAAGATGTTGGATATATTCCTGTCGAAGTGTTGCTATGTGTGCCAATAAGTTTGACAATTTGCACTTACTGAGATTTTCCATTAGAAACTTGCCAAAGTGCACACTGAATATTACCCTTTCTGTTTGGTCAGCTGTGTGTCTGAATGTGCGGAAGGCAATGCCACCCTGAAGAGAATCCAACACAAACTACTGAGAATTTTCACGTTTGTATGAAAATTTCTATTTGTCTGAAAACGTTCAGTTTGGGCAATTTTCATACATGGTGTGGATTCAACCATGAGCCAGCTTCTATAGCATTGATATAATAATAATAATAATAATAATAATAATAATAATAATAATAATAATAATAATAATAATAATCCTTGCATTTGATATAGTGCTTTTCACATCTTCTAGATGTCTCAAAGCGCTTCACAGAATAGACTGTAAAGTGAATTGACTGTATAGTTGTGGGCGAAATGCGGCAGCCAATTGCGCAAAGCAATGTCCCACAAACAGTCGTGGATTGAAGTGACAAATTTATTATTGTTTTTTCTTGAGGGATTATTATCAGGCATATGGAGTAAGGAAACTTACCCAAAGTTTCACCCTGCCGGGAATCGAACCCAGGTCTCTGTAGGAAAGAAGGTTCATTCATTGTGGGGAAAGGCGGTGCTGATGAAATCGCTGTGATAGATGATCCTCTCTCCATCTCAACCTTTCTTGTCTTTACTTTAGCTTTGTATCTACGGTCCTGTAGCTCACTGGTTAGAGCACTCGCTTTGCAAGCGAGAGACCTGAGTTCAATTCCAGACAGAGGGCGAATCCTTGGGCAAGTTTCCTTACTCCACACGCCTAATAATAATCCCTCCAAAACCAAAACCAATAATAAATTGGTCATTTTCAATCTACGACTGTTTGTGGGACATTGCTGTGTGCAATTGGCTGCCGCGTTCGCCCACAAATATACAGTCAATTCACTTTACAGTGTGTTCTGTGAAGCGCTTTGGGACGTCCTCCCGACGTGAAAAACGCTATATCAAATGCAAGGATTATTATTATTATTATTACGGTCATTTCTCCTCTGGCATTGGCAGTAAACCCACTAATGCTCAGATATGGATGGCAATAGTAGTTTGATTCACTTATTTTTATTTATGTTTCCCAGGATATACGAGTCCCAAGAGATATATTGACAGAAAATCCTGTGAAGCGCTTTGAGGCATCTCAGTGAGGTGGTAAGCATCATATTAAATACAAGGTGTATTATTTAAGTGTCCAAGATTCTACTCCGCTTAAAGGGTGCTATATAAATGCAAGTTGTTGTTGTTATTACTACCCACACCAGGATTTTCCTACAGAGATCACTGGACGTTAGTTGACTTGTTCGTTGTTAGTTGTTGACTTGTTGTTCACTATGTCAAAACAGTGTGAAGCAGCAATAAACAAGGCAAGCAGGATGCTGGGCTATATTGCTAAAAATTCAAATGGGATTGAAAAAATAAGCTCAGATCAATACTTTAGGATGCGTCAAATCAGTAGAACATGAGGACATGGGTTTTAAAAGCAATTTCAGGACAGATAGCAGGAAGCTTTTCTTTACACAGAGGCAATCAATGGCTCAAATAGGTTGCCAGGAAAGGTGGTAGAGGCAGGACAGTGGACCCATTTAAAAAGCAGCTTGATACAGCGATGAGGGGATGGTGGGGTAGTGGTTCTGGAGGGATGGAATCGGGTGGTCTGAAGAGCCTTCTTCAAGAAGACCAATCTTGTGCTCTTGTGAAGTACTTTCCACTCTGTACACACATACTCTTGAGCACTCCACTGACTGTGATATTGCTCAGGATTTTTGACACAATTCCTAATGTCCTAAATCGTCTTTAGAGTAAGAGTCAAACAGTGAGAGCCAAGTGCCAACATTGACTGCACTGCTGTAACCACTAAAATGATTTGGATTAACTTAATCCACATCAGATCAGTTTTAATACATATCAGTTGTCTAGTTAAGTGAGATTCAAAGGGATATTTTGGCTTTTCATCCTATAATTGTACAATAATGCATTTTGATTTAATCACAGTTCTATGAGGCAATACGTTTATAATCATTTAAGCCTACAAAGAAAAACGTGCCAACAGCAGTTTCAACGCAATCTGTAAAAATGGCTGCTGAGTAAAACATTAGTCTACTGTCACTTTGCTTTCACATTTCCCCAGGAGAGCATGTGCCATTTCATGTTTAAGCTAGAACACTGAGTTGAACAGTAATTGTGTGCTGAGGATGCCTTTCAGTTAGCTATTGGTCTGGTTTGGTCTGGACGTTAGCTCATCAAACCCACAGTTAAAATTGAATTATGATAGAAGTCAATAGATGAGGAATTAATTTACCATTACTTAATGCACTTGCCTGCAATTGCTTTGCATACCAACGATTAGGTGAATTATCTCATGTTTCAGAATAGAAAATAGAATAAGTTAGCAGAGTATGTCTCTCCAGGAAGACAATGAAAGTCTCGATCTGGTTTGGATACTCTTAAGTATGGAAATGGGTTTCCATAACTGTCAGATATCTGACGGACCAAAAGATCCCCTTCTTTATAATAATGTGTCAAATAGGTGTCCTTGGGCAGGTAGATATTCTGAGCAGGTTTGCAAGCGAACTAGGGTGTCCCTGGTAATAAATAAATGTATTCCATATTGAGCGTAATAGTGAGTAATGAGCCATTAAACTGACCTATTTTGCTGAAGAGCTAACAGCTTGGCCTTTGCAAAGGTGAAATATGAGGATTAATCTGCGCTAGATCATATGTCTCAGATCACAAATCTATAAAGTTTTCACGAAGAACTCACATTGTTTAAAACATAAAGAGCTGACACTGAAGTTAGCAAAGTGAAGAGGAAGGAACATTTTTCTGTCGTAATTAGTCATAACACACAGAAACTGAACTGTACAATCCTCTGCATCAGCCAGTAAAATAATCCTTAAAACCTGTAATAAAATGACACACAGGAACTATCCATTATAAATGGCACTATTCAAAAAGAAAAGGGATTTTCTCCCGGTGTCCTGGTCAACAGTCCTCCAAATAACATTGGTCATTCATGTCATGGTTGTTTTGCAGTTCATTGATGTACTGCAATTGGCTGCAGTGTTCAAAATGCACAGTCACAGTAAATTCCTGCGAAACACTTTGAGATATCTTGATGACGTGATAAGGCATTATATCAAAATGCAAGGAATCTTTATCCTCAGCAACCAACCTAGCTGCATGGATAACAAAAGCAGTTACGTAGACATGAAGAAAGCTGTGTGTATTGTTACAAGCGCTCTGAGACGCCGTCCGACATTAGGGCGCTATACAGATGCAAGTTGTTGTTGTTACATAATAAGGAATAATTCACACATCACCAGCACACATAGTGCCACAAGGAACTGCAGGGTAACGTTAGTGTGACATGACTATTCATTTATTGCCAGTTATAATTATAAAATAGGGTTTGCAGTGTTCAATGTGAAACACTTAACAGCCACTAAGTGGCAGCAGACCTCACACACAGTGGTTGTTGTAGACTTACGCTTTCAAAGATTGATTGGCTGCCATTTTGAAACCATTCAGCCACTTTAAATTGTAATTTGTCGGGGTAGTGTTCAACTTATTTTCTTCTTTTAATATTTGTTTTTGTGCATCATGCTCTTGTCAACTTGCACCTAATACTCTCCAGAATTAGCTAAGGAGGCTGGTCCCTCCAGGGAGAAAGTACGCATTCCATTCAAGAGATGGGAATTTCCATGCGTAGGCGACACACTCTTAGTTTGATTTGGCTACTCTTAAGCATGGTGTTGAGTTTAACCTGTGTCAGACACCCAGCTGACCTCCTAAAAATGGAATAGGTCATTGTGCTTTTTGCTTTTGCAGACCAATAAACTCACAAATGACAAGAATAAAAAACATTGGTTTCTGTTTTCTGGTGTACAGTTTTGTGCGTAAAGTTTAACGCATGTGGAAAGCAGTGTGTGAATTTCCAATCGGCTTTCTTCACAGTTCTCAGCATTGAACGTCATTGACTAAGAGAATCATTTTGTTTCATCGCTAGATGATTAGAAAGGAAATAAATGAACGTTACTCTCACTCCAACAACAAACAGCATGATGTGAAGTTAATCCAACAGTTATTCACTTTGTGGCTGTTTATGGGACAGTGATGTGCGCAAATTGGCTGCCGTGTTCGCCTATAAATGCAGATACAACACTTAATAGTAAAAAGTTGTGAAACACTTTGAGAAGTCTCGATGCATGGTAAGGCACCATATCAAACCCAAGGATTATTATATGCCTTTAATTAATGCTATTAATGCTGTTCTTATGTTACTAGTTCATCTGGTGAGGTATACATCTCTCAAGTCCCTCATTTGAAGTTTGATCTCTTGTTGCCTTCGCATAGAGAAGATTTAATTATGAAAAGTTTGTAGCAGAGTGACTGCACCTGACAACCTTCCACAAAGGCATAGATATCTTCATGTCATTGCCTAGGATTTGCTGTTCTATCACACATTTTCTGCTCGCATGAACCACTGGCAGAAATTTACTTTGTCATGTCTGCTACTCGGAATAACACAAACGGACAGGAGAAAAGTCACTGGCGAATGAACAGGGAACTGAGGTTAGGATGGATAGCTTCTTGGAGGAGCAAACAGCAGTGCAGAAAAAAAATAATTCTGGCACGTGCCTTATCATGTCATCGAGTCGTCCCAAAGCAGTCACAGAATATACTCTAAAGTGATGTGACTGTGCATTTTGCAGGCTGTGCAGCACAGTACAAGGCTGACCATTCAACCTGTTTCATATTCATAGGCTTGAATGGCCTTCTACTATGCTGCACACATCTATGGTTCTTTGTCCACAATGTAATAGCAGCAGTGCATAATGTCTTCCTCAAGCCTTGTTTGCTGGTAAAATAACAACTTTTATTTGCAAAGTTGACAGCCAGAGTTGAAGTCTTCAAAGGTCACAGAGGATGATTTTTTGGTCAGCTGGAAGCTGTGGTTGAAGCAAATAGCACCAATGTATTTAAGAGAAAAATTGGTGTAAGTATTAGAGACAAAGGAACAGGAGAAGGGAATAGGAAGGGTGTGGTGTCTCATGTGGAGTATAAACACCAGCATGGATTAGTTGGGCCGAGAGGCTTTTTTCATGTCTTAGCACTTTATGACAGTAACAGTATGATCACATTATCTTATTAGCAGAGAATTTTAAAACGCAAACTAGTTTCTATTCATCTTTATGCAATTTAGCACATCAATATTGTATTATTGGCCAATTATTACGTCTGTGCTGAGTTGAAACTTCTTTGCCAGAAGCAACTACGCACACATTTACGTCTTCGGTCAAAGATCTGGCATCTGGTTAAATTAATAACAATTATGTTCATAGTCACCATTCAGATTCAGTCACATAGAAACACAAAGGTAATCCAATCTCTATTAATATGATTAGAATTTAAAATTTGAATGATATTAACAGAATTCTTGGTAATCCTCCCCCCCCCCCCCTCCCATCATATCAATTAAATTGATGAATAATGGTCATTAATGCAATTACTCACAAGAATAGATTAAGATTGGTCTTTAGTTATTGATATTAATCCCTTTTGTACTTTTCCCATTTCACTTGTTTCACAGAATACTTTACCTGGACTGACCAGACTGATCTGAAATCAAGATTAGTATCTCAGAGCCACTGCATTATGTTTAACTAACTGATGTCTAACTGAACAGATATGTTTGCTGTTAAACTCCTCTTATGAAGAATGTCAGAAGGGACAATTATTACTCAGTCTTGGTGTTGGGTGAGCTTTCAGCCATTTGATATAGCCGCAGAACAGAACAGAACAGAACAGAACAAAGGATCGTGGACTCAAAATGTTGACTCACTTTCCTTTCTCCATAGATGCTGAGTGTTCCCAGTGACTTCTGTTTTTGTTTCTGTTTTTGCTTTTTGTTTCTGTTTTTGAACCTTTTCTTATATTCTTTCTATCCAGGAGTGCAAGATAAGTGCTAGAAATATCTCTCCAGATGTAGGAGCTGTGTTCAAGTGTTGGACAAACTTGAGGTTTCACTATCACTATATATAGATCTATATATTCTGTGTGTAGCTGCACTTCTTAAATTATCAAGTTTAATATTAATATCATTCAAGACAAAATGAGTGTGATAATTAATTATCATCCCAGTGATCAGAATAGCTGAACTTGAAAAATGTACTCTCAAAGTCATTGCATTTCTGTGTTGGAAATGTTGCATATCTGTCTTGGAAGCCTGCATCATTTACAAGGGTACAGCTGGAAAACTAGCACACTTACTCAAATCTAAAGCACATTTTTTTTAACTTAAGAAATGCTTCCAAGATCAGAATGCGCCTTAGAACTGATGGTGCCTTAGAAAAATTGCAATAGAGTTCCTTTTCCCCATTTATAATCAACATGTAAGTAGGTGCCATTTCTGCCATTGTCTGCAGAAGCTGGTTTCAAATTGCCAAAAACAATACATTTTCAATACTTTTCTCTGTGCACACTTCACCTCTCCTCCGCTGCATTCTAAAGTTCGTTTTTCATCATATATTGATGGTCACTAATTAAATGAAGTTCAGATTTTCACAGCCCTTTTTTTATCAATTGTGCGGCCTAATGTCCTCAAACCCTGCAGGGTATGGAAGTGTCTAAAGCTGGGCTGCTTTTGTGATGTGCCATTGGAACAAGTTTACCACTATATGAGAATAGTACAGATACAATGCCATTGGTTTGTGCAGCTGCAGGTTTGGCTGAAAAAAGCCACAAATTTATGGATACATGTGAAAAGCATTGTTGTACATTTGAAGGAACATGTACCCCATTGCAAATTTTTTCAAAACTGACATGATTGAGCTCAAAATCATAGCTGAGTGACTCCGCACGTCTTGAAAGAAATTCTCAACTTGCTCTTAAGAACCAAATGTTCTTTCTGGTAATTCTAGCAGGAAAGCCACCAGATCTGTATACAGGATTTGAGAGGTTTTCTGTTCTGGCATTTGGAATACGTGCTTTACATCGAAACAGAGTATCCGCTACTGGAAACAGAGGAGCTCCTGTTTTTCCAATACAGGAAATCTTTAAAATTGCTTATTTCGGATGCTGGGATTACTATTAGGAAGATAGAAGACTTTCCATTTCCTTTTCTCCCTCCTTCCCGAATATCTAATATGTGTCGTACATTTGTTCAGAGAAAGACTTATCAATAGGAGAATGGTTCTGATTCTTCCTGTGCAGCAATAGCCTCTCAAGACCATGTGTGGGAGTTAGACAGTCTCCAATGTTAACTGCAGAGGAAGATCATGTACCAGAAAACAGAACTTTGGTTCGAGAGATATTTAAAGCTGAAGGCTTCAATAATTGAAAATAAAGAATGTTTCACTTAAAGGAACATGTACCTCATCCTACCTACTGGCCAATACACCTTGTTGGGCCCTTCTATGGTAAAATGAAACACGCCTATTCCAATATTTATCAACTGAAAATCAGCACTAGATTTAAGACTGTTTATTATGCTGGGAATTACAAGGGTGGCTAATGGTGGTATGAACCCCACATATTAATGAGGGCCAATTAAGGGTTTTATGCTGACAATGTTGATTTCTTTACACTACAAAAATGTTTTATGGGATATTTCTCAGATATTATGATGGTTTATTTGACTCTCCAAATTCCAACATTAACACCATTAACTATGACAAATTTCAGACCCCGTCGTGCATACGATTTGCACTCACTCGAGCTTACAAAAAGCTACAGAAAGTTTAGCATTTCCATGTTATTTGTTCTGCAACTGCAGAGAACACTGATATGTAATTCCATCTATAAAAAGACACAGCTCAAAACGCTCTAATCTTCCGATCAAGTGGATGGCACATTTCACAAAGTGACCCCCATGTGACTGAAGTGTGATTCTCAAGCGATTATTTTAATGTCTTTTGCTAGCTTTTTTTTAGTGGGAAAAGCAAGTTTCTGTGAATTTTTTTGTGAGTTTCACTAGTTTTTTTTATATTACGTCTAAGCTCATTGAAGCTTGCATTGTGGCCTCTGCCTGATTGAACAGCCTGAATTCTGATTAGCCTGACTCCCTGAGCCCTAATGAACACTACATATAATATGCATTCTATCCTAAAGTTATGCTGCACACTCTAGTACTCTTGTCAATCAATTATTTTTAATCTGTGACATGCTTGTGAGGGAAATTTCCCTCAATTCAGCTACACTTTACTGGTTCCTGAAAGCTGTGACATTTGAAATTCTGTCCAAATCTCAATGACAATGTATCCTGTCATTTTAATAAGACTGGCTCTTAGCATGCGGAATATCAGGTAAATATAATACATTTCAAAAGAGTCCCCATTCATCTCAGGCTTATTACATTTTTGCACTTTTCGTGTCGTTGCTACCAGTGACACCAACTTCTCCCCCCCAAAAAAAGCTATTTTATTTTTAAGCGTTGAAGCATAACAAGAGTGTGATTGGTTTCACAATCCCAATGGATGGTTCTCAACATTAAAAAAAACAACTACCAGATTTAGACTTGTCCTAATCCCTCATCGGATTGTGGATGTGGGTAAGTAAGGGTAGGAAACAGCTGTAAATTAAATATCCCATTCTGCACAGAGTGGTGAATATAACATGGAACAAATCCCAATGATAGCATCTGATTCTGCATTGCTCAACTCCTTTGAAAAAGAACCGTTTTGAAGGATATAAAATTTATATTGTTATATTAAATTATTATGTTAAACTGTTCAGACAAGGATCACAAAAGAGGTGGACAATTTATAATCCTTGTGGAATCCCTCACTTATTATGAGTAAAGTTGGCAAAAAAAGTAATCTGTTCATTTGCTATTTGAACAATTCTGCAAACTCCAAAATCACTGTCCTCATTGGCAGGCTATTCTGTAAGCAAACACCTTTAAAATGGAACTTACTTGCTCTTTAAATTGTACGTATTTAGTTTTGGATGATTTTCCTTTCCTCAACAAGCCTTGCATTTAGGTTTGCGCCTTTAACATCGAGGGGATGTCTCAAAACACTTCACAGGATTTTATTGTTGAGTGGGGTGAATGAATATTGTATAGACGAACGTTGCAGACATTTTTCTACATAGCAGTACCCCACAAACAGCCATAAACTGAATGACCAACGAAGAAGGCCTTCTGGCCCATTTGATCTCAACCTTCAAGGATGCCCATCCACATCCATGTTGGGATACTCATCCTAACATCTTTTGAGCCAATATCTTTTTGCCCATAAAATGCACACCACCACATCACTTTACAGTACATTTTTGGAAGTGCTTTAGATGTCTCAATGACTTATCAAATTTTCAAGACTGAGGTTGAGAGATTTTTGTTCGGTAAGGGTATCAAGGGATATGAAACAAGGGTAATGGAGTTGAGGTATAGATCAACCATGGGAACTGATATATTTCTTCCAAAATGGACAAGAAACCTATAAAGCAGATTACAAAGACTTTGTACTCATTTTATGGTTGTTTGTGGGGTACTGCTATGTGCAAAATGTCTGCTGCGTTCGTCTACACAATATACGTTCACCACACTCAACAATAATATCCTGTGAAGTGCTTTGAGACATCCTCCATATGTTAAAGGCGCAAACCTGTTATACGGCTAGAATGGCAGATTCTCTCAGTGGTCAACATTTGAGTATATTAAACTGAGGCCCCATCTGCCTGTTTAGGTGGACATTAAAAATCCCATGACACTATTGGAAAAGAGAAAGGAGTTTCTCCCAGTGTCTTGGCCAACAATAACCCAAATAAAATTGGTCATTTACTTCATGGCTGTTTATGGGACATTGCTGAGCACAAATTGGCTGTTGTAATCACCTACAAAACACATTATATCCTATGAAGCATTTTGGGACATCCTCCTGACCTGAGAGGTGCTATCCTAAATGTAAGTATTATTATTATTTGAATCCTTGGGGAGTGTCATTTTCATTGGGAATGTCTCTAGAAACCATCAGGACATGGATTAAAATTAGTTAAAGTGTACAGATGTCGGACACTGTTGCATTTTACTGAATGTCCCGTTTCATAAGATTAAAGAGTTCTGTGCTGTATTAAGTGTGCACCCAAAGTATGCAGCAGCAACAATGAACTGAAAATATTAGCAATAAATTTTTTAAAAAACAACACAAACATTTGAGTAATAGTACAGAATCAAATTGCTGCTGTGTGCAACTCACTGCTTGACAGATTCCATTAGCCCTTGCTTCCATCATTCTCAATGAAAGTATTCTAATGTTTCACATGTTGATGGGGAAATAAAATTACTTTGGGAAAGATTGGGAAATAAACAAAATCAGAGATTGTAGAAAGATAAGCGCAAATAAAGCAAAATCAGGAGACTATTTTAATTAAATAATTATTCCAATGACAAGACAAAAAGTAAAATAAAGTGTCGTCACACATGCAGTGTATTAGGAAGGCAACAATAAATAACAGGAATAACAAAAAAATAAAAATAACGATTGGAAATATAAGTAGAAAAGAGTTCTACTTAAAAATATTGGAATAGAACTACCCTGATCTGCATTCTGCAGATCTGCCATTGTAATCCATGCTCAAAGAGCAGTGGAATGGGGTTAGAGTAGTTCACTCCTGGGAGAGGTGGGGGAAGCTCGGCAAATGGCCTTTGATCCATAACATTCTAAGTGTTTGTGGTAAGACTAATGCAGCACTGAATAGGCTACAATTGTGATGGTCTGGGCGCTTCTGGTAAATTTAGCAAACTTTGATGAAGTCCAATTACACTGGGAGATGTTATTAACCTAGCATAAAATTAAAGTGTACTAGTAACCCTGCAACCTACAGAGACAAGGAGCATCATACCTATGTAATTCATTCTCTAGGTCTATAATTCCTTACTGTCAAATGACCTCTGATGGTAAGAACCTCAGTTTCAAAATGAACAATTTATAATGCTTGTAGAATCCCTCACTTATTATGATTAAATTGGCTAAATAAGTAATGTTTGTTATTTGAACAATTCTGCTGATTCCAAAATCATTGTCCTCACTGGCAGGCTATTCTGTAAGCAAATGTATTTTAAATGGGACTTAGTTACTTCTTCAGTTGTATTTATCTTTGGATGACTTTCCTTTCCACAGTAATCCTTGCATTTAGTTTTGCACCTTTAACATCGGGAGGATGGCTCAAAGCACTTCACAGGATTTTATTGTAGAGTGTGGTGAATGTATATTGTGTAGATGAACACAGCAGACATTTTGCCCACAGCAGTACCCCACAAACAGCTGTGAAGTGAATGACCAATTTTATCTGGAGGATTGTTGGCAACACTGGAAATGGAAGAAACCTATTTGCTAACATATTTGCAAGATTTACTAAAGGATTTGTAACTAGTGATACCCGGATGTGTCAGAGGCTAATCCTTCAGAAATCCATCAGTTGCTAATCTCAGATTTGACTTCTGTGAAGGTGGATTCTGGTCAAAGGAGACTCCTGGTTCAATGTCAATCTGTGTTAGAGATCCAGAGGATCCAAGTTGGGTTTTGAAGGCAGAATGAACTCAGGGAGCCTGGTGTAGAAGAGGACATAGGCTGCAGAATATTGGATAGTTTGTATAAGGAGGAGCTGTAGAGTCCAGCAGACAGGGGCATAATACAGGCGTGAATGAGGCTCATGAGGGTTAGAGGTATTGGTGTAGGCGGGTAATGTTGGGAAGGTAAAGAAAAACCAGCATGTGAGAGCCTGAATGTAGGGTTTGATGGACAGTTAGGAGTCGAACAAAACACTGAGGTTCCACGTCAGCTCCATGATTGTGGAGGAGTTTCCGTACAGATCGATGTGGTCAGTGACTGAAGTGAGAAGACACCAGTGGGAGCCAAGTAAGAGAGCCTTGGTCTTGTTAACATTTCAAACTCATTCAGCACTTGATAGCTGACATGCAATCAGTGGCAAGATTGTCCCGTTACACACTGCGGAGAGCAGCACCTCTTTCTGGTAGCAACATCCCATTAGCCAAAATTGGAGAAAAGTTGATGAGCTGATAGATTTTGGGGAGGGAAGGAATGCTAAGCCTCCTCTAACCCTAACCACCCAGATCATAATCCAATGCAACATTCATACACTGTAATAGTCTTCCTACCACTAATTTCAGCCAAGATGTCAGTGTACATTTATTGAGGGGTTTTACCCATTAAAAGCACACATTGTCAAAGTTACCGCATTTCGAAACAAGCAAAGCATGTTCCATTTGAAACCCAATTTGTCATGTTGACATTGATGGACTTATTACATTGACTGCAAAAGAAAAATGTAATTTTTTACTATTTGCAATGGACAAACTAGAATAGTCGCTTCAAAGGTTATTTAATGGTGATATGTATGATTGCATTCTCTAAAATTGGGTCCAGTGGGGTTTGAATCCCAGTCTTTTATTTTGCAGTAGAATTCATTCATTCTTCAAGAAAATTGTTAGTGCTCCATTATTGTAACTGAATCTTTTCACTGAAGTATTAGCCTACAATATGATTTGGGATACAGTTCCATTCAGTTTTATCTCTTGCAATCACATAATAATCCAAACCTTAAGGATAATAAAATTGAGGTGACATTATTTTTGTTTTGTACAAAAATTTGACTCAACAAGGGAATAGTCTTTACACAACATGTAGAACTGTTGAGAATCACATTATGAATAAAGTTACATTTAATCTCATCAAATAGAGTTGCATTCATCTCACAAAGATGAGTCAAAGATGTCATGTTACATTTCACAGAATCAAGTTAGTGTCACATAATAAACTCCATAGCGTAAAGCTGCCAACGTTTTTCACAATTTGTATTAATTATCACAACGAACATGCCACTGTATGAAATTCACGTAACCTTGTTTAGAATTTTGAAATATGTAAGCGTTCCACAATCTGTTTTCAAAAGTCTAAGCTCCTTGATTCAACCCACAATAGGGGAGAAATTCCATCTGGATGTAGATTTACTTTATTTTGTGTGAGAGTCTGGCTCATTTGGTAGCACTCCCGCCTATGAGACAAAAGCTTGTGGATTCAAACCCCTTATCGGGACATTGAACTCATATAGCGAAGGTGACACTCCAGTGTAGAGCAGGTGGATTGCTGCATTGTTAGAGCTGCTTCCTTTGGGTCAGATATTAAACTGAGGTCCTGTCTCCCTATTCAATTTAAGGATCCTATGGCATTATTCAAAAAGAGAAGGGAGTTTCTCCTGGTGTCCTGGCCAATGATCCCACAAATCAAATTGATCAATCGCTCTTGGCTGTTTGTGGGACATTGCTGTGCGCAAATTGTCTTCCACATTAGCTCATAAAATACACAATCATTGCACTTTACAGTATATCCTGAAAAGTACTTGGATACATTCTCCTGATTTGAAAGATGCTATATAAAATGTAAGAAAGATTTTTTTTCCTTTTGTTTAGACACAGTCTTCACTTTGAACCTGGTTTTCTGAAAGTTCTATTTAAGACCAGCATAACAAATCATATGAGAAAAAAACATTGCAGACTGAGTCAAAATGGTACAATATCCCTTTAGTTTGAATCACTTGATTTGAATGTGCTGTTAATTTGAAATGGAACCAATGATTTGATCAATTAATTGATAAAATTTCAAATGTGGTATATTGTAAAGATGAAAAACATTGACAGAGATGTGTTCTGAGGCAGAAAAACACATCGAGATTCAGATGATGTCGATTCACTGCTCACAACTCACTGCATGAGTTTATAATGTCATCTGATCACTGACATACATTGCTAACTTATAACACACTTGAGCATTATCTGATGCATATTTATTAAGGTATTTGTGAAAAGTAAACCTGAAGAAATCTACCAGGCATCTGAAGAACTAGCAGCTTCAGGCATCTTTGCCTCTGTTTGTTTTTCTTGCTGAATTAGTTAGAAGAATGTCTCCGTGTTACTGAAGTATTCATTTGCCCTATGACATTGTTGGAGTACTCTGATCAGGGTAAACCAAGGACTGACTTCTCTGTGACAAATTACATGGCACCTCCTGACATGTAACAAAACATTGCGATTGGTTCAATATCACACCATGATTTATGGTTGGTCTCAAACAGCTTTAAGTTGACATGTTAGCACTGATTTGGCATTGCGTTTTGAAAAGCACACATGTCAAGTGTCAGATGCCAGCAGTGACTGCAGTCCCACCTCTTGGTTCCAAGAACCACTTGTGTTCTTTCACTTCCTGCTTTATGTACAAAAAAGAGGATTTGTTTTAGAACAAAACAATTGTTTTTCTTGAGACCAAAAAATCGTTACACAATGATTAAGTATTTTGAGTATAACAACTCTGTTTAATATGATGGAGAAAAATAAATCCAGATATTCCCTACATCCTGCATGACCGTATTTTGTGGATGAAAGTGTCTAGCTCCATTTGATCTCATCTTTCCAGGATAGCAACCCTGCTACATTCTCATTACAAACTTAGCTCATACCAACCTTCACTTAATACTATCTGGGATTAGGTAATTAGGGTGTGTCCCTCCGGGAAGAGAGTGTGAATTCCATTCCAAATGTGGATAATAAATAAATATATATATATAGCAACAAAATTACATTGGCATACATATATACATATAACAAATCATGTGACAAACAAACATTGCAGACTGAGTCAAATATATAAAATATATATCAAATATACAAGCTGTCACACCTATATCAAATGCAAGGATTATATTATTATTATTATTATCCCCAAATACAGTGGAGGCAAACATACAAACTATTCTCTCAAGAAGTTTGTAATCATGTGCCCCATTCAACTGTCAGAGGGACTGGAAACAGCACTAGAAAAACACAATGTAAGAGGGAAAGAAATGCCTGTCAATGTCCTCATAGCCTTGTTCATTGAAAGGCCTGGATGATGTATGAAGATGTGTGGACTTTTGACAGATTAACTATCAGCATCGCACAATTCATGGCAACATGTGATCATACAGAGTAACACACACAGAATAAACAAAAAAAAGCCTGAAGAAATAACAAGGCTGTTCATCCGTCGTGGGATGTTTTTCTTCAAGGGGAATTAAGGCCATCTGATAACCAAGGCAAAAATCTGATTTTTTTCAAGTGTATCTGAATTTGTTTTGTTTGTTTCTGCCTGGTATTTTGCCTCAGATTCAGAGCTTGAACCTATAAATGGTGCAGATGACTTTGCCCTGTTTTCAGACTAACATATGTTAAGCAGTAAGTAGTTGGCAGCTTTGTATCAGCATCTGGGATTTCATTGTCCAACACAAACATGTAGCTTTCTATTCTCTAACAGAAGAGGCTGTGAGTACAACAATACAGCCTCTGTTCTTCAGTTTGCACTACTGTCCACAGATAATGTCCAGGGGGAAAAAAAACTAGCACCAGGGAATTCAATAATGCATAGTGACCCCTTTGGTCACTAACTGACATTACAACACTTGTTAAAAACATGCCGTGGAGAGATGCTCATTCAAAATCAAAAGAGATTGTACTGTATTTGGAAACATTAATTTACAATTGATATCAAATTGAATAGATCACACTGGGGGAACCAAGCACAATAGGTGACTCCTGTTGGAAGCCAGATGTGGTTCATACTGATCCAAGGGACCTCTGTTATTATTAATAATAATCCTTGCATTAGATATAGAGCCTTTCACCGCGGGAGAACATCTTAAAGCGCTTCATGGGATTTACTTTATTTTGTAGTTGATTGGCTGCTACTTTGCATGCAGGCAAAAACAACTAATTCGCTCGATCCTTCCCTTTGTTCAAAGTATGTCTCAAAACTCTTTGACTCCTCTTGTCACTTCCCCAACCCACTTGGCTCCCAGATCCAAGTATCCATTCACCATTGTGAAGCACCTTGAGATACCCACATGACCTGAAAGGCACTATATACCCGTACATTGTACGTTGTATTGTAATACCATTGCAGCACAGGGGACGATTTGCCTTTCCCCACACACACCATACTAGCTGTAGAAAACAAGAAAAGGCTGTTTTCCAGATAATGGTTCATTCAAGACTAACGAACAGAAACTAAGGCAAACTTGACCTTTTTGATAAGAAATGAGGCCTTCTTTCCAGATGACAAGACATCAATTCAGCCACTATTCTGTGTTTAAAGAATTAAATCCTAGCCTGGGTTTGAAACAAGGATTTATAATATATCTGGAAGATTCAATGCATGTGGAAGATTCAATTGATTATTTGAAAGTTTTGATTTCTCCAACTCCAATGAAATATATTGACCAAAATTAATGCTTTAGAGCAAAGTGATTTTTTTAATTTAATTTTGCACTGATGTGAAGCAGATGCTGATTTTTAAAAGCAAATTCTGTATGACGTTTGCAGATGAAACTAATATGTTTGTCTAATAATAAAGACTTAAACTTTAGCTATGTTATTAAAAAATAGTATTTTGGCATTTTGAAAGCTTCAGATGGTCAATATAACTTAGAGCTGGTATATTACTAAAACCAAACATTTTATGAAGAGAAGTGAATGGAAATGTCAGACACTGTTAGAACTGAACAAGCTGTGATTGCAAGCTATTTCTCTCCCCCATTGAAAAAGTGTGATTTTGGGCACGTAAAGGAACTCTATTATGGCATTTTAATAAGGATGGCTAACAGCGCTGTCCTCAAAAGGTCTGACATTCTTCATGTTTCTGTAGGAAGTCTATTCGCTCCAGGCTGCTACACGAGGGATGGAGACAAGGGTCATCCGTTTTTGACAATAAAAATACAATAAAGCAATAATAGATGAGTGTGTGCACTGTCCTGCTTAACTGAGGATAGCCTAAATGATTGAAGGACAAGGCTGAAGGTTGAGTCCATCAATCTTCCAGCCTTTCCCATGTCTGGCAAGACTGTATGCATGAAGTCCATCATTTCCATTCAATCCCATCTTAAAACGAGCACTTTAGCCTATTTTTAAAAAAGATAAATGGTGAAATCGTGACAGGTTACACACCATCTCTATGCACTCTTCTCTGCTTTGCATCAATTTGTTCTGAAGAAATTCAGCATTTATTTGTTGCAAAGCCTTGGCTGCTAAATTAGTAACTCTGTACAAAGAAATAGAAATATCACTTCCCATCTGCTGAAAAATCGAAAATAGTTTGTGTTTATTTTCAATGATGTTAACTCTGTCATATCTTCCAGTTGTTTTTCTTATCCTGATCAATATAATGCAAAACAAATTTATATTTCTATAATGCCTTTCACTTCAGGAGGATGCCTCAAGGTGCCGAACAATAATGGCATCCAAGCCAGTGCTAGAAATTGTGTGTGTGGTTGTGGAGGGGAAAGATGATTGAAAGTGTGGTCAAAGAGGTAGGTCTTGAGACAGACATTGAACAAGGTGAAGGAGGGAGTAATGGTGATAAGATTCAAGTCCCTTTAGATATTGATTTGCTCTGGTCATTTACATATCCTAGTTAATCCCACAATTTTCTAGGAAAATATTTTATTTGAGTAAGCAGCAGTACCACTGTATTACTGATAGATTTTCTCTTCAACAAAGCAGTATGTTACAAAGAAGAAGCAAGAAAGAGAATCATGCTGGGGAATAATCTACCAGTTTTAAAGTATTTATTTCTCCTTTAAAGACTCCTTCATAAATATTTTTTCTTCCATATTTTAAGTAATCTTTGTAATGAAATGGGATTTACACAGTTCTCTCTTACATGCTGCTGATTCCACTTGGACATCCTTCCTGCTTTTCAACGCTATCAAAATGGGCTCAGAACACTTTCTATCGAGCAGGTCTTTCAGTAGTCAAATAAGATATGATCATCTCTTTAACTTTTTCATTGTTGAGAAAACCCGCCTCGGACCTTAAAGTCAGTAATGCACTTTGAGGCCATATATATATGGTTCACTACATATAATGGAGATTACTGTTGGTTGCTGAAAGCTTATGTAAATGGATGAACAGCAGCAAGTAAATATTGAAGCAAATGGCACTCCGGCCAGGAGACAATCTATTTGTCACTGTAACATTACTTTCCCAGTCAGACTGTGGCCTGATAATAATAAAAAACACCTTGCATTTGATATAATGTCTTTCACATTGGGAGGATGTCTCAAAACGCTTCACAGGACATACTGTAAAGTGCAGTGATTATATGTGTAGATGAAGCCAATTTGTGCACAGAAGTGTTCCACAAAGAGCCTTGAGGTGAATGCTCAATTTTATCTGTGGAATTGTTGGACAAGACATCTGGACAAACATCCTTTACTTTACGGCTGGTGCCAAGGGATGCTTTAATGCTCTCGGAACTGAAATTTCTTCTCAGAAAATGTACAGTCCCAATGCTATCAAAGTTTTGTCAGATGGGCTCAAAACACTTTCTACATATTTGGCTTCTTGACAAGCAGGAGTAACTGCTCACTTGAGGTTAAACATTCCCATAGCCATGGGGAGGCAGAGTGAAGAGATTTCACAGGAAAACAGGGGCATCTAACTCTCTCGGTCTCTTTACTTATTGTTGTAGTTTGAATAGGAGAGGTTGAATTGTTCTTTAAGGGAAAGACTGGAATGTAGATCAGTGACTGACATCTGGCAAGCTTGATTGGACAGCAGGTTGGAAAAGCAGAAAGACTCCAAAAAGACTCTACTCTTAAGATCCATGCAATGACAATTAAGCAAAGGTCTACGGAGACCTAAGTCACAGTCAAGCCAAGAAAATGTGTGTCACTCATGTTACCCTGAGAATGGTAATCATGTTAAAGGTTAAGTATCTGTCTCCTAGACTATTTTAATACAGTTGATTATGACTAGAAAATGAGCCCTACAGGTGGGGATGCACATACCATAGAGTAAGTGTTACTGACAGCAGAGTAGGAACCCAAAACAAATTGTGCTTATTATGAAAGTGCAGCAGATTGTGCCTTCAGTTACTGAAACCCTGAATTGATAAATACTGGCACTTCCTTTATGCGGAATGGATCAATGTACAAGCGTTTCAGGAATACCAATCCGCAAGAATTGCACTTCAACTGGTAATAGGTTCCAAACGTTTCAAACGGCTTAAGTAAGATGTTTATCTGGAACGGCTAAGTGTTGAATGTGAACTCCTATCAGTTTAATTGCATTTAAATCTGAAAGATAATTACGAAACATATTCTGTCCTTTTCTGCTGATAAAAAAATGCAGCTGTGAAAACCTAGCAATGCTACTTTGAGAGCTAGGGATCTATTTTAAGAATTTCAAGGAGACTTTTACTAATCGAAGGTTGATTCTTTAAAGACTCTACTCGTGCTCATACCCCATCTGGTACATTCTGCCTGGAGGTCCTTGCAATGCAGAAGGAGAAGGTTAACGCACTGTGATTCCCACCAAAAACACAAGTTTCAATTGAACCTTCATCTCAAATTTAAGAACATTGTATGGTGAAATGCAACAAGGAATATATAAGAAGAAAAGGAAGGCATGAGATAAGTAAATAAAAGAAGTGTATAAAGGTTGTAGCTTTATAGCTGAGGAGGCTAAGGGTATGTGTTACACCCCAGCAACGTTGGTATCTTTACAGTCAGTAAAAGCTGTAATTTCACCTCGACAATGTCGAGAATGCCATTGCAGTTTCATGCTTTCTAATAAACCCATCTTCAGAGCATTATGATCATGGATCAAAGGAACATTTCTACTTATAACTTTGAGCTGGAAAGCATCTCTTGAGCTCTTGAGCTCTGCTTTGGGTCAAGCAAACTCTGGGATTTGTATCATTGCATTGTTCTCACAATGCTTGTTCAGATGGACATTAAAGATCTTATAACACTATTTAAAAAGAGGAGAAAGTTTCTCCTGGTGTCCTTGCAAACAACCCTCTGATAAAATTGATCAGTTCTTTCATGTCTATTTGTGCACAAATTGCTTGCCACATTTATCTACAAAATACAGTCACGACACTTTACAGTAAATCTTGTAAAGCGATATGAGATGTTTCCTTGCTATAAGGCATTGTATCAAATGCAATAAATATTATTTATTTTTCAATTCAGTCATTATCCTGTTTTTAGCTGTACTCAACTGCCGATCCTAAATGTAATTCAGAGGTTAAGTATCACTGACCCATGTGCCTGTCCTCAAGACCATGTCCTAGGCAATGTTTGGAATGTGCTCAATAGTAATCTGTGTTGTTTGCAACCAAGATAAAATCAAAGTCTGTGCACTGCAAACTGAAACACTTCCAAATTGAGGGTCATTTATGGGGTGAATAAAAATGCGGCATGGGATATTATCACCAGTGATATTATCATATCCACCAAAAATCCTTGTGGAGTTAAATCACAGTTATAATAATTGCATCATTCAAAAATGTGATGAAAAGCAATCTATGGTTCTAAGCTACTTAGACTGGTCTTCAACTGTATTTTTGGTTAATGTGATAAATATACTGGTGATAATTATCACGTGAGGCGTTTTCCTCCCCTTAATAATCCAAAAGTTCTGCGCTTTGGGACGTCCTCCTGACGTGAGAAGCTCTATATCAAATGCAAGGATTATTATTATTATTATAATATTCTACTGAACAAATTTTCTATTTTGTATTAATTTTCTATTGGTAAATTAAATTGGCAAAAATATGAAAATGAGTGCAGCTTTTTTCAAAGATTTGCCCACAAAATATAGAGTCAATTTACTTCACAATATATTCTGAAATGCACTTTTAGATGCCTCAATAATATGATAGGCGCTATATCAAATGCAAGGGTTATTGCACTAAGGATTACTGGACCACAAATAGCAGACTACAGTTGTCTGCTGTTTGTAGCGCAGACTGATACACTGAACCCGATTTGGCTTTTATTTTGAGACTGATCCAAAGTTTACTTTGCGGCTCATTGCTATTGAAACATTATTATTTTTTGGTTTTACGTATACAAAGATCCTGTACAGAATGAACATAGCAATGGTTAACTCTTTCTCAGTTCTTATTTTGAAACAGAGACAGATTTTCATACATATAATTTTTACTCAGCTGGGAGTCCATATACTGTACAAAGTTAATTTTCTTATTGTATGTGGAAGCGATTCTAACATCCAATGTATATGTCAGTCTGGCTCAGTATATAGAACTCTCATCTCTGTGTCAGAAGGTAGTGGGTTCAAGCCCCAGGATAAACAAGATGAAAAATTAGCCAAAGAACAAATTGTTGATCCTTATCTGGCGACCCCTTGCTGGAAAGTACCTTTCTCTAGCACGTAGGGTAAACATTGGGTATGACTCCCCTCCCCGCCCTCCTAGAAAAAAATAAAGCTTGCTGACACACACTGTCTAGGCTTAAGCATGAAGAAGGGCACTGAGAGAAGCACCCAAGGGCTGCAACATCATCCTTTCAGGAAAAAAAGTTATTTGTTGTTGTTGTAATAATAATCCTTGATGCAGTGCCTTAGTGTGTCATCGAGGTATCTGAAAGTGCCTCACAGGATATACTTAAAGTGCACTGACCATGCGTCCTGGAAGGGTAAAGACATGACCTTTCCTTTGTGGAATTACAAATAAACTTATTAAACGTACTGATAAACTAATAAACTTGGTAGCCCTGCTGATATTTCAGTAAAAGCCTCCGACGTGTGCTTCTGAGCCATACAGATCAGGCAGATCCCAGGTTCAATCCCTGTTTGGTGTCTGTGTAATTCTGAGCTGTGTGAATTCCTTGAGATGTAGAAGCAGTGCAACAGAGTAGAAAGCAATTTAAACTGTTCCCTTACTTCCTCTTTAAGTTGTGTATGTGTGTGTGTCCATGCCCCCCACCCCACCCACCCTACCTTACATTTAAAGAAATACAGTTTGCAACTTCTGGTCTAAATATATATACATTCCAGCTGCCAGTAAATTTGACAATGTTATTCCACTGCCTCTCTTCCCTGGTGTTCTTGTTCTTAAATAGAATAACTTGTTTGAAAAAAAAGATTGAGTGGAGAAAAANCTCTTCCATAAAAGGAATAAGATGGCATTGAACTGTATCAATTTCATGAGCACACGGTCGCTTAAAATAGAGTGATCACACCCGGAAGCACGTCAGCCCCTGCCCCTCACTACCGCAACATCTGATCACAAGTTACAAGTTGTGATGGTTTTTTGTTTTCATATTTTGCGAAAGTGGTTTTGCTGTTTGTTATGTCTGCAGAGATTCACACAGCTCAGGATGCCGCAAGCCCAAAGCATGGATTGAACCTGATGGTGAAAGGAAGGAAAGGCCAAATGTCAGATGAATTCCATTGATCTATTTTGAATCAGCATCTACATTGGTAAGTTCCAAATAAATACTCCCGGTGGGTGTGAGAGTGTTCATCCTCCCACAGCCTCACAATTTCTTGCAAGCCCAAATGGCCTGCAGGATTCTGTGAGTAATAATAATCCTTGCATTTGATATAGCTCCTTATCACGTCATTGAATCATCTCAAAGTCCTTCACAGGATATACTGTAAAGTAAATTGCTGTGAATGTTGTGGGTGAAACACGGCACAGCAATATCCCACAAACAGCCATAGAATGTAGATTTGTTGGTCGTGACACCGGGGAAACTTTCTTTACTTTTCGAATAGTACCATGGGATCTTTAACAACCACCAGAACAGGCAGACGGGACCTCAGTTTAATGTTTCATCCAAATGAAGGCACCCATGACAATGCATATATTTAGTAAGAAGTGAAGCTAATTCAAAAGGCACAATGATGTCGTGATTGGACCAGTGTTGGGATAAACTTGCTCAAACTGTAATGATACATTCCCTTTGTACTATTGTTCTTTAAGGTGCAGGTTGCATTTCAAGACAAGAAAGTTCCTTTTCTCTATGCCCCAAGCATAGCAGATGACACCTGCAGGTAACCCTGCCATCTGGTAAGACATTAAAATGGGTATTTTTGTAAGAGCAGAAACAGCTGATATCTCAGCCCTTACTGAAGTGTGACTGTCTGCCTGAGTGCTGAGTGGCTCAGTTACCTGCCTCACATACATTAAAGTGCCCGTTCTGTTCACCTGGCTCATGTTGTGAGGCCAAAGTATTCCCCAAGTGTAATATATTTTTCACAATGCCTGTCACGTCTGCTCCCAGGTCTAGACTCCTATCTTTCACTTAAACTCCTCCGTGAAAATGAAGCTGTAATGAAACTTTCACAGGTGGCCTGTCAGCTGCTGCTGGTAATTTGTAAGTCTGTGTTTGCTCAAAGCAGGGGAATGTGGGACACTGACTGGAAAATGATGGCAGCACTCAGGGAAACTGAAAACATGGCACCTGAGGCTACGGGGCCAGTGTGAGCTATTTGTTGGGGGTGTTGTTGTCTTGCTTTCTGTGAGGTTGAGAGGCCAAGTACCCTGAGATTATATAAGCAAAGGCTTACCCCAAGGGCAGATCCTGGCTCCTCTTCCCCCTCCCTCCGAGTAATTCACTCTTACCTGCACTATACTCAATTATTATTCAGTAATACCGCCTAATGCTCGGATCTGTTGCAGGAGGGGCTGACTTTCTGGAGCTTTGCAATATATCTTCTCAAGGTGCATTATTACAGATGATTTCTACACTGGGATACATATATGCATTTTGCAACCAGTTCTTCTGAATTCAAGACTTTGCTTGGAAAATAACCCGTCCACGACACATGGCAGACTTTCTGGTCATTTGGTGAGGGTAATATAACTCACTCCAAATCACAGGTGTATTAGTAGCTTCTTTATTTTGTCTTTCCCAATCCTCAATAAGGATCCACTCTCCATCACACACCCTTTGTCCCACGCCCAGTGTCCTTTTATACTTCCTTTCATTGGCTCCTCATCAATTGTTCAATTAATCCTAATTAAGTTTTCAACAATGAGGACCAAATTTGATAGAGATAAAATGAAGAGTTTAGCTATTGTGCAAAGAGATGCTGGCCCAGTGGGGTGTGCTGTGCTTCAGAGTGGAAAGAATAGATTTGTTCCCTACAATTGTGTCCCGAATGAGCTGATTCCCACACTCTATCGAGCACTTCCCTTGTAGAGTGAAAACATGGGAAAGTAAGACCACTAGGCTCTAGATTGCCTCCCGAAGGCCAGTTGAGAAGCAGCTTGGTGGGGGTGGGGATGGGGATTTGGAGGTGTGGGGATGGGGATTTGGAGGTGTTGGGAAAAGCAGCTGAAAAGAAGTGCAACGATTTTGTGACTGTTTTTCTAAGTGTTTAATTCATGCGTAGTCATGGAGCAAGCAAAACTTTCAATTTGTTATGAGATGATGGGCTAATATTTTGGGAGTCCTTGAATGCAGTGACTGTTTGTCATTGTTCAGCAAGCATTCTGATGTCTCTGCCGAACTTGCCTTTTCTGGTAACACCACCCCTGTGAGGACTCAAAGGCCTTGTCTGCCTTCTCAGGTGGTTCATAGAATCATAGAATCGTACAGCACAAAAAGAGGCCATTCGGCCCATTGAGTTTGTGCCGGCTCTTTGAATAGAGCAATTTATGTCAATCCCACTCCCCAGCCCTTTCCCCATAACCCTACAAACCCATCCTCCTCAAATACCTGTCCACCGCGTTTTTAAAAGTAGTTATCGAATCAGCCTCCACCACCCTTTCAGGCAATGCGTTCCAGATTCGAACAACTCGCTACATGAAACAATTTCTTCTCTCCTCCCCTCTGCTTCTTTTAGAGATTATTTTGAATCTGTGACCTTGAGTCACCGACACACCCACCAGTGGAAACAGCTTTCCCTTTCTAACCTATCAAATCCCCTCATGATTTTGAAGACCTATATTCGGTCTCCTCGTAACCTTCTCTGCTCCAATGAGAATAATCCCAGCCTCTCTAGCCTTTCCTCATAGTCAAGGTCCCTCATTCCTGGTACCATCCTCGTAAATCTCCTCTGCACCTTTTCCAATGCCTTAACATCCTTCCTATAGTGAGTGATGGGATCTTAAAGATCCCATTGTACTATTCGAAAAAAGAAAGAAGTTTCTCCCCTTGTCCTGGCCAACAATTCCCCAACTAAAATTGGGCACTCACTGCATGGTGTTGCTTGTTGGGCATTGCTGTGTGTAGATTGGGTGCTGTGTTCACCCACAGAACACACAATCACATCACTTTACAATATATCCTGTAAAGTGCTTTGAGAAGTCCTCCCAATATGCAAAGCACTATACTAATGTAAGAATTATTATTATCCTTCTTGTGAATACCAGAATTGGACATCATACTCCAAATATGGTCTGACATCCCCTTTAGAAGGGAGAACTTAAAGTACGGTATAGTTCACTTCTGGCGTTGGAACGAGCTCCCATTCGTGTAACTCTCAGATTCCTTGTTAATGAACCCAAGGAAGATTGTTGCAAATCAGATTTCATTGCTTGCCTTGCCGATGAAAAACATTTCTTGGCCATCTAAACTACTTGTGTTCAGGCGCTATATAAATGCAAGTTATTGTTGTAAACTGCTTGGTGGTGGTAGTGGTGGTGGGGGGAGTAACTTTGCTTACATACCTTTATACAAAATTAGCGAACAGTACTGTATTCTGCACATGATACAATTCAAAGCCATGAGGAAAAATAATTTGAAAGGATGAAAAAGATTTACAATAGCAGGTTCTGAAAGGATCAGAATTCACATTCTGCAATCAATTCCAAAGCAGGATTTTCTGTGTTGTACCGCTCTGGGTTTAATGCGTGTCAGGCACCTCTGGCAGGAAAACAATGGGACTTCCATTCACAAGATCGTGGATTAGGATTCCCGGGCAGGGCGAAATGTTCGGCAAATTTCCTTACTCCACATGCCTCTGTTTACCTAGCAGTGAGTAGGAACCCAGTTGTTAGTCGATTGGTGGATCGCTCTTCCAGGGGTAATAAACCCTTCAAAAGGAATTAAAAATAATAATTTGGTCATTCAATCCACGACCGTTTGTCGACCACTGCTGTGTGAAAGTGGCTGCCGCATTTCTCCCACAAATTATACAGTCAATTAACTTTACAGTGTATTCTTTGTAGCGCTTTGAGACATCTCAAAGATGTGACAAGGCGCTATATCAAATGGAAAGATTCTTATTCTTATATTATATTAGGACCTCAGCAAAATCTGGCACTTAAAAGTAGTTGCATCATAAAAATGAATTTCACAATAGTGATCTTTAAAAAAATCACATTAGTTTTTATATATATATCCTTAATCTCTTCCTCCTACAATCTAAATGTTCTTAAAACCCAAGCTTGACATTACGCTGTGTCTACTTATTATTTTGTCTGCTCAATCTGCTCTTTTTGACCTCAGTGTTTTCTTGTACTGTTGGGTTTAGACCTTTTCTTGTGGTTCTCAATATATAATATATATAAAATGCACAGGATTGCTTTTCTTGCATTTTTTCAAACCATACAGTTTTGTTTATAAACCATTAAAGACTATAGAAGTGCTGCAGTCATCTTTTTTAAATTGAATGTTGGTTTGTTGGTTTTAAGACAGGAGCTTTTGATCGATACTGAGACAGTCAGAGAGCACTATTCAATAAATGTAATTGTTGGTTCAGCCATTCTTGTCTGTATAAAGGGGTGGTACGCCCATGAAGTTGTTGTGCAATATCTTTAAAGTTGAAAAAAAGACATTGAAAGTTATTAGAAACGCTTGGAACTGTACAGGTATGAGACACAAGTATAAATCAATAAATTGAATTGGAAACAGTAACCCACAGAGCAGAATGAATACTGAGGATTATCTATTTTATACAGGAAAGCTATGAACAATGACTCATTGTTGCCAGAGGCAACTTCTAAATTATTCACCCTTCCTAACTCATAAGAAGCTACATTTGGCAGTATGGTGTTAGAGATTTTCTGCTTATCAATCTTCTTTTTGTCTTCCATTCACCTTCCCTCCCAACCCCCAACCCACCATTCCCTTCCCATCAATTGGCCCAGCTGCCACCTCATTTCCTTGTTATGGGCCGGGACAAGGGCTTCCCCTGTCAATTTTGGTGCCTCTGTGGGCTAATCTGACAGGAGAGATGCTGCTGTGGGGACGGGACTGGCCCTGTCAGCTTTACCCTTCCCTAATGCTGGAACAAACCCATTCATTGATGGCAGATCAGGTCTGAACAACAATTGAGACTGGACCAAATCAATGACTAGCGTGTACAGGGCTGGTATGGAGTGAACTCCTCTCAGACCTAAAGGCAGCTGCTAAAAGATACATGAGACCAACTTTCTAACAATTGTCTCCAATTCATATTCTGATTTCCACCCCCTGTGTCCCATTGATGAGATGCTTAGGCTCCACTTGAGACATCCCGACAGTTGAGGTTAGTGCGGAGGAAAATTTTGACTAATGTTACATATCACATTACAGAATTTGTGCATGGAGTGCTGGGAGGTAATTTCCACCCCTCCATTCTGGAGATCCTCAGGGTGAAAATACAATGTGCGCGTGAAAATTATCATCCACGATAATCAATAATAGCATTATTGGTATAGCATTTGGTATAGCATTGCTCAAATCGGGTGGATGTCTCAAAGCTCTTCACAGGATTGAATGTAAAGTGGAGTGACTGCGTATTTATAGGTGAATGCAGCAGCCCAATTCCACACAACAGTGTCCTACGAACATGAAACGAATGATCAATTTTATCTGGGGGTTAGTTGGTCAGGACACTGGGAGAAACACCCTTCTCTTTTTGGAAGAGTGCTATGGAATCTTTAACGCTCACCTGCACAGGACGTTTCCCATATGAAGGACGTCACCTTCAACAATGCAGCCCATCCCCAGCACTGCATTAGAATATCCTTTTAAACTGTGTGCCTTCAAGTCCTTACATGGAACTAAACCCACCACCTTCTGACTCAGAGCCAAGAGTACTTCTAATTGAAATTATCTGACACCACAATTGTCACTTCACACTTTTGATATCTAATTATGGGTGTGAATCCCTCCCCCACCCCACGACATTCTTGCAATATCTGAGCCTGACGTTGCCTGCCCCAGCCATTAGTATAGGTGGCCCACAAAGAGACCAGTTTTGAGTGCCAGTTTGCAAGATACTAGATTAATTCTATTTTCTGAAGTAAGATTGTGTCATGCAAGCAGCCACTCAAATCAGTGATCACTTTCACATCTCAGGTTGTGTTTGTTAGTCCCCTGTGATTTCATAGTGGAGGGATGGAAAATGCCTCTATTCTTCAGTATTCTTGGATATCTGGATTCCTCAAATGTTTTTGGCCAACTTTCTCCAATGCACAAACACTGGGTAATAGAAACATATAATAATAATCATTATAATCCTTGCATTTGATATAGTGCCTTATCATATCTTCGAGATGTCACAAAGCACTTCACAGAATATATTGTAAAGTGAATTGCCTGTATATTTTGTGGCCAATTGTGCATAGCAGTGTCCTACAAAAAGTCATGGATTGAGTAAACGATTTATTATTTATTTACTTTTTTGAAGGAATTATTACCACCAGAAAAGCAATCTGCCAATCAACTACCTACTGGGTTCCTACTTACTGCTAGGTGAACAGAAATGTGTGGAGTAAGGAAACTTACCCAACGTTTATTATCCCTTTCTTTAGGAATGTATGGAAATATATGACATTTTCCCAACAGATCTGTTATGAATTGTCACATGTTACTTCTACATTGAAAAATTAAAACTATATCATATCTTCAGCCCTGAGTCAACAGGTTTTGGCTGCAAACTCCTGGAATGAGAACATTTCTTACTCGACTGTGCACTGATAAACGCTATGGAAAGAATCCCTTTAATTTCATAGTCCAAATGGTTCAGTATAATTAAAATACTACCGGTTCAAAAGCGTTTAAATCAATTAAAGGTTCAAAATGCTGTGGAAAGTAAAATTCTGACATCAAAGCATTTTAGAATCGTTAAATAATTAATTTGCAGCATATTTCTATACTTTCCTTTAAAGTTTTCCACAACATTTGTTGTGGAACGCACACATTAATATTTCAGCCTGAATTCATGCACTAAATGTACTCCTGATAGGTAAGCAAAATGTCATGGCTAACAGATTATTCTGCTGAAAGGACCTGACTAAATTGTAATTTCAACGTGCCCAGTTGACTGATGTGTTCCATCATTGAATGCCCTAAGCTGCAGAATCATTCGGGCACATGGTGTTGCCTCCAGTCCTCGAGTTGTTTATTCAAGGTCTAATTTATCTGAATCAAAAACTCTCTCCTACCTCTTCTGGCACACTGCTGAGATACAGCGCCCAGTCCAACACAATACGAAATACAATACAAAATTACATTTGTAAAACGCCTTTCACGTTGGGAGGACGTCCCAAGGCGCTGAACAGGGATTAGGACCCGAGCAGGGGTGGGGGGGTTGGAATCAGGGAGGTTGAAGGGCGGGGAGGGTAGGATAAGAGGGTGGCCGAAGACATGGTCGAAGAGGAAGGTCTTGAGGCATGCCTTGAAGGAAGCAAAGGAGGGTGGAGTGCGAACT
This sequence comes from Callorhinchus milii, assembly GCF_018977255.1. NCBI lineage: Eukaryota > Metazoa > Chordata > Chondrichthyes > Chimaeriformes > Callorhinchidae > Callorhinchus > Callorhinchus milii. Next base: position 28,869,077 of record NW_024704742.1, on the reverse strand, counting down.
ATGTACAATGCAAACTATTTACATTACAATCACTGATTATTCCCATAGATGTCATCAATATATTTTCCTGGAAAAAACTCCTACTTCAGGAATCTCCATGATACCACTGCTGGCTTTTCTTTTATAATTCAGTCTTGTTTTTATGACTTGATTCTTCAATGATTCTCCAGCACAGAGAAAAACATTCCATTACATTTGCCTCCAGGCAAAAAATATGTGTTTGTGGCACATTCAGGGATGAAACTGCACCAAGTTTCACAGAGCCTTATCACACCAAACTTTGACAAAGTACTTTACAGTACTGGAATGCCTGGAGTTCAACTAACTAAAAAGGCATAGTTTGCCATTGAGTGCACTGTCTGGCAAGCTTCCCAGTGCTTCTCTAGCTACAACCACTCTATCTATTCGGGATTTGGGCTTGCAGGATGGTAAGAGCTGAGTGGTAAGAATTCCTGCCTCAAGTGCCACGATCTGCCCTGTCAATTCCTGTTGATGAGCTAGGCTGGCTGGTCTGCCAACAGCAGTGCCCTGGAATACTTACAGAGCTGCCTGGCTCACAATCTGGACCATTGAGACCACCATCGAAGGTTGACTCGATTCTGACATTCCATTGCCAAGCATTTCAACTGGGGAGCCAGCTCAGTCCAAGAGCAATGTGCTCCCTCCTTCTCTCCCATCCACCCGCAACAACAGTTTAATTCAGATGAAAGGCTTTGGCAAATAGATATGCCACTTTGAAGCAGACTTAACCCCCAGGGTACTCAGCCAGAGAGCTCCCTCCCTGGAGACGCTTCCCTTCTGAAAATCTACCTTTCTAACCATGCGCACCTAGTTCCTTCCCCATCCTCTCAGTTGGGTGCCTGGCCACTCTATCCTCATCCACCGCCTCTCCTCTCTCCTCAACCTCCATGGCGCTGTCCTTGATTGGTCAGATCGTACCTCTCACACTGCCTGCAACTCATCTCTACAAACGGCTTCTTCTCTAGCCCCCGGGCCGTCTCGTCTGGCATTCCTCAGGGCTCTGTCCTTGGTCCCCCTCCTCTTTAATATCTATGTGCTCTCTCTTGGTGACATCATCCGCAGACATGGGGTCAACTTCCACATGTATGCAGATGACCCCAACTCTACCTCTCTGCCTCCATCCTTGACTCCAGGACCGCTGCTCCACTGACATAATGTCTGTCCTGGATGAGAGCTAACTTTCTTCAGTTGAACGTCAACAAGACCGAGGCTCTCCTGATTGGCTCCTGTCAGCCCCTCCTCACCTCAGGCGCTGACAGCATCACCATCCATGGTTGCACTCCACCTTGCTAAGCCAGTCCGGACCCTTCGGGTCTTGTTTGACCCTCAACTATCCTTTCTACCCCATGACTGTGCCATGACCCGCTCTGCCTTCCCCCACCTCCACAACATCCCCTGGCTCCACCACTGTCTCACACAGCAGGCCGTCGAAACCCTCATACACGCCTTCATTACATCGAGGCTCGACTATGCAAACTCACTGTTGTCAGGGTTCCCAACTCCTCTCTCCACAGACTGCAGATCATCCAGAACTCTGCAACCCGTGTCCTCTCCTGCACTAGGCTCGGCGATCCTATCACCCCCATTCTCGCCCAACTCCACTGGCTTCCCATCACACAGAGGATACAGTTCAAAATCCTGGTCCTCACCTTCAAAGCCCTCCATGGTCTTGCTCTCCCCAACCTCTGCGAAGTCCTAACCTTCTACCCTCCTGTTCTCTCTCTCCGCTCAGCGGGCTCCGGCCTGCTTCATGTACCCGCCTTGCTCGCCCCATTATCGGTGGGCGGGCCTTCCACCACTCTGCACCCACCCTCTGGAACTCCATCCCACAGTCCCTCTGTTGCACCCCCTCCCTTGCCACCTTCAAGACCCACCTCAATACCCTCCTCAAGACTGTGATTTCAATCTCCTTGCTTCCCCTCCTGCCGTCCCGCCTCCCCCAACCCGACCTTCAGCTTCGGTCCGTAACTCTGTCTGTCCAATGGCTTGGGACTTCCTCCTGACATGAAAAGCACTATATAAATGTCATTTTGTTGTTGTTGTTGGCACGATCTCTGTAAAGTGCTTCACACTGCTTCAATGGCGCTATACAAATTATTGTTGTGAATGTCACCATGCTGTATAGGGTCTGGTGTAAAATCCACAGCATTGTAGTACTGGATGTACATCTGCTCTTTGACTGTTCCACAGAGCCTCAACAACAACAAATTACATTTGTGTAGCACTTTTCATGTTGGATGAAGGATGTCCAGAGAGCTGGGTTATGATGGTTCATCCATGTTTACTGCAGTGCTATAGAAACTGGTGCACTTGTTTGCAAACACCACAAAATTCTCCTACACTCTTCCTCCTCCCTGCCAGCAATAGAGCATCCCATACACTAATCCTCCATTGTTTGTATGAAACCATGTAAATTCTGTTCCGTTACATTCAATGCTTATCCTTCGCTAAATACCTGCATTAAATCAACTGGAGAAAATATTAACTGTAGTTATCAACTGTATGGCTGTAACCATTGAATGGTGCATGAACAGTGCTTACAGATTTTAGATAATATACTCACCCAATTTGATCTAATTCACAAAAGCAGTGAATCAGCGAATAGTTTAATATGTTTTGCAAGTATTGCTGATAGGATAATTGCAATAAAAAAAAGCAATGTCCAGCTATATTTTTTTAAACTTAATGTTTTTCTGTTCCATTTGCTTTGCCTGCCTCAGCAAATAAATATGTATAATATAATATATATATTGCCTTGTAATATTAGGCAAATATTATGGGTGTTTCGTAATCTATTTTTCACGCCAATTCATTAACAGTGAAGAATCTATTGCATTTATCCCATTGTGTGATGCAAAAACATTTCAGTTCAAGTTATGTGCTTTGGTTGTAGGATCCTGTCATATTTTGCTCTCTCTCAATACTTACAACTGGGGAAAAGAAATACTCAGAGAGAATAATAACATGCCAACAAATTTGTACGTATTAAATGGAACAGGAAGGACAGAGTGTACTTCAGTAATACAAAATGAGGAGATAAGAGTGTCTCCTCAGGGCTGAACTGACTCCCAAGTTTATGTGCTTGTCGTAATTCAGTCAACGTTCTGTGGTAGTTCAGTTCCTGAGCCAGGCAGGTCCACTTTCCTCCATAGCACAGCTACCCTAGCTTGTTGGTAGGACTTGGAGGAGCAGACCAGTCAGTGGGGGCAAAGATTCATCTCACTTAGCTACTATTCACCCTTCAAGCCTACAAACTGTGGTTTCACGCAGGAGATGAGGTCGACCTGCAGGGTGGAAGTAAGGCAAAAAGAGAAGAGTGAATGGATGGGGGGAAGAGAAAATTAGGTTGAAGGCAGCTGAGGGAACCACGCGGATGCTAATAACTTTTCACACAAGGAAATATATGCCCTCTTCTCATTTTGACCAGAAATGTCATAACACAAGCCACTGATTTTCTTAAAATTGTTTTGCTGATCATGTGCCTTTGCATCAGTTCAGATCAGAATCCTGAGACAGAGATCGCACGTTAGGCTACTCTGAAGATTCAGCCCGCTAATCTGCATCTCTTTCTTAAGAAATAATTCTTGCAATTCTTGCAGCCTCTAGCTGTTGTGCCTTGATTAAAATCGGGTCTCTTGTCAGCACTGCAGATTCACTGCTCTTGAGTCTCAAGGTCATTTCAATCTAACAATTAGCACAAGTGAGGAGTACTTTTGACTACAAATATCTATGCACATTGACATTACTAAGCAAACTTGCAACATGCCAACCTCCAGGGTTGAATTGAAGGGTGTCTATGGCTAATTTGAGTTTTTTTTAATTTGCACCCCCTTGACTTACAGCCAGGTACGTGGACTGTGAATTGCTAAGTAAGACTTCCATTGGTAACAAAGAGCCAAGTTACTGCACGATGAGATTAGCTAAAACCTTCATACTGATATTGCTCATTGTTGTGATAATTAATAGCAGTTGTGCTACTGGTAGCAAATCTGCCTATGACAATTTTCTTTCACTGTTCAAGTATCAGCAGATATTGCTAAATCAATAATCCAAAAGATAACTTTGTTTCATTTTTATCCATCCAATATTTTCTTGGGAATAGTAGCCCAAGAACAACAACAACAAAATGACATTTGTATAGCACATTTCACATCAAGAGGACATCCCAAGGCGATGGACAATCATTGTTTCGGACCCGAGCTGGGGGTCGGGATCGGGGAGGGTGGAGGGCAGGGGAGGAGGGTGATTGAAGGCATGGTCAAAGAGGAGGGTCTTGAGACAGATCTTGAAGGAGACAAGGGAGGGGGCCAGGCATTGGGACTGCAGGATGGAGTTACAGAGGGTGGGGGCAGAGTTGCTGAAGGCTTGCCTGCCAATGATGGGGCGGGCGAGGCAGGGGACGTGAAGCAGGCCGAAGCCCACTGAGCGGACGGAGCAGGCAAGTTGGTAGGGGGTTAAGAGGTTGCAGAGTTATGGGGAAGCAATGCCACAGAGGGCTTTAACCATGAGGACCAGGGTCTTGAACTGTATCCTCTGTGTGATGGGAGGCCAGTGGAATCAGGCGAGGATGGGGGCTGTGGTAGGGTGGTGGAGCCTGATGCTGGAGAGGACATGAGCTGCAGAGATCTGGATGATCTGCAGCCTATGGAGGGAGGAGTTGGGGAGGCCGACAAGCAGGGAGTTTGGTAGTCGAGCCTCGATGTTATGAATATGTGTATGAGGGTCTTGGCAGGCAGCAAGTGAGCCTAAACCTTCAAAACAGAGAGAATAGACACCAAGAATTCTGAAAATTAGAGTTAAGTTACAGTCAAAGAGATTTGATGAATTAGGAACCTCCTCCAGCCCTACGGCTCCAGCTACTTTCTCCACTCAACATGGTTTGTATCCTCTACCTGATTAGCCCCAGAATCAGTGGAAGGCTTTCAGGCATTCTGCTCCCACCGTCTAAAACTCCATTACTTCCTCCCTACATTTAAAACCTCCCAAAAGACTTAGTTTTTGACTGTGCTTTCAATCACCTTTCCCCCTACCTCAATACCCTCCCACCCACCCACCCGCAGCTTGGACTCCCAGTCAGCTGTATAAATATAAAGCACTTTGAGATATTCTCCTGACATGAAAAGCCCAAATAACCTGTAAATTGTTGTCTGTGAATTTAACTGTGAAGGATAGTTCCAGAGGAGACAGCAGATGACTGAGGAACGATATATGAATAAAAAAGGTCAAAAAACATACAGAGAGAATAGAAAATCCAAGAGTCAAGAAACAGAGACATTAACAAAAATAATAAGAGGTTGACAATTAATCACAGGAAACTAAAACTTGAACATTGAATTGCAAATAACAAAATTATGGAAAGAAGAGCTGGGGGCTAGGAGAAAGGCTAAGGAACAGAATAGTTTGGAAGGGAATACAAAGTAAGAATATTAATATGAAGGAAGATAACCTTGAATAAAATTTAGCAGTGCAAGTGGCAAGCTACATAGAGAATTTGTTAGCTATACCACCAGACGTTGCAACTTGAAAGAGAATTTGGTAGATCTGCAGATGAATCATATAGATTAATAAAAGAAAATGTGTTTGTAGACGATAGGGCCTATTTCAACCAGATTTAAGACAGGGAAATTTCTATTTACGTGGAGTTGACAATGTTCACTTACAAAGGCATTTTTCCATCTTAAATACACATTGTCAAAGTCACTCCACTTTATGCCTAGAGGATTTCTCACCCTGAGTTGGATTTATCTTTTTACAAAAGTGCTAAAATAAACTTACTGATTGAAAATCTATTGTTGCATTTTGATTTCCAACAATACATCTTGAAATAGAAATTAACTGCTCAATAAAAAAAATTCAACTTGAAATTCCTCACTAAATATTGAAGATATAAAGGCTTGTTTCAACGCTGTATTAAGAGATAGAGAAAGTGCCCTTGCACAGGAAAGTACCCTTAAAGGGATTGGGCAGTGTCCTAGATATCCTGCCTCAATTTAATATTTGCCACTGAAAAAAAGAACGATAAATAATGAGAGGAAATAACATAACAACATTTTATGAGGCTGAACTCGATTGTCTAGGACTCAGATTGCAAACCTCACAGCTGAATAGCCTGCCAAGACTCACTGCTAACTTCTCACAGATGAATCATGACCACTTGGGTGAGGCATTGGAGGATGTCCAGCTGCTGTGATCTTTCCACCAGTAGAAGGAACAAGGACTCAAACATCTTCAGGAAAAGAGAAAGGGAGAAATTGGGACAACAAAAATTAGTGAGGAAATAAAAACAAGAATCTGATTTAAATAACAACAACAACATGCATTTATATAGCGTGCTTCACACGGGGTAGTGTCCCGGAGCACTTATGGGTTCCACAGTGGGTGGAAATATCTTATTTATTTGTATCCAGGTTTATGATTTCTTTCATGTTTCATTAAAGGGAATAATGAATGCAAACACTAATGCACAACCTGGCAAATAGGTGAGTGCAAAATCATGATAGGGGGTGAAAAATACTGTAAAAAAAAAGTTTTGTTTAGTTTAATTATTTAGTTTAATTATTTTCACACCTGATATTTTGCACAAGAATAAATGGGTGGTGATGTTTTTTTTTGGTCAGCTGGATGTCTGACACATGCAGAAACCGTGCTTAAAAATATCCAAACCAAGTTGAGAATTCTATGCATCCCACCTACACATGGAAACCCCAGGGATAAATTGTTGGAATGGAATGCGCACTCTCTCCTTGGAGGAATACATCCTGCTTACCTAATTCTGGAAAATATTTGGTGCACGCTGGCAAGAGTCAAGGCTTGGGGACCCCAGAATATGCATTGGGGTACTGCTGGAGTCTAACCATCTAAATCGCATAGGTTGCCATTGGTAGCCATTGTTAGCACCGTCTGGATGATGAAAAATTGTAAACTTTCAATCAAAATGTTTGCCCACAAATCACACAGTCACTGTGAATATATCCTATAAGGCCCTTTGGAGCATCCTCCTGACATGAAAGCCCAGAATAAATCCAGACAACCACATTCCGCACTGGGCATGATGGTAAAACCTTTCAAATACCAATCCAGCAGCAGTGAAATTACAGAGACCAGTAACACAGCTAATGGAACCTCTACTTTAACTATGCCTAATATTCACCTATTTACAGTATATTCTGTGAAGCGCTTCGGGACGTCTAGAAGGCATAAAAAGTGCTATATCATATGCAAAGATCATTATTATTACTATTATTAACAATTAATTAAGTGGGGTGCTCCCCTACAAGGAGGTAGCGTATGTTCCATTCCAGACAGGGAAATTTCCATATTGGGTGGCACATATGCATGGAACTCTGACTGGTTTAGACATTATCAAGCGTGGAGATGGGTTTCCGCAAGTGCTAGACAAAAGACTGACAAAAAAAAATTGATAATAATAATATAATTATAATCCTTGGATTTGATACAGTACCCCTCATGTCATTGTGACACCTCAAAGCACCTCACAGATTATATTGCAAAGTGAATTGACAGTGCATTTTTTCTTGTGGGCAAAACACGGCAGCCAATTGCGCACAGCAATGTCCCACAAACAGTCGTGGATTGAGTAATCAAATTATTATTATTTATTTGTTTTTTGAAGGGACCATTCCCCTGGAAAGTGATCTGCCGGGTTCATACTTACTGCTAGGAAAACAGAACTGTGTGTAGTAAGGAAATCTGCCTATGGTTTTGTCCCACCCGGGAATCAAACCCAGGTCTTCTTCCTTGCGAGGCAAGCACGCTAACCACTATACTACAGGACACCATAAAGAAATTTCAGAGAAGATAAATACAGACCCAAACAAGACAGAATTAGATGTAAATCTATAATATTATTCAGTGCAATATCTAATAGTGAAGACTCAATTAAATCTAAGAACTGTTGGTGTAGGATGTGTTAATTAAAATGCAGTGCACCTCTGCAGTGCTGCAGTCCAATAGTTTGAAAGCTTATGCCATTGTGTTAATTAATCAAATCTTCCATAATTAATGTATACCTAATATTCCAGAATTATTGCACACACAGTTCTGATGCTTTCTTTTCAACTGAACTGTAATTAAAACATGTTCACAATTATTTCACTAAAATCTAAGTTACATGACTAATAATTACTTAGATTTGTGTCAAGCTTAGTTTAAGAATGGAAAGAGTGAGATCAGTGGAGCTATCTTTGGACAATTGGATACAAGAGCACTTCAGACAGATATTGCTGTTAGTTCTGCATACTGCCAACTGCTCCCAGTTACAGCTCCACTGGATGTATTTATGCAGTTGGTAAACATTTAAAGCATCAAATTAATAGTTACTTGACATCATACAAATTAGGCGTGCTTCCCATCCAAATGAGCCACTTGACCTTTCTCGGTGATTTGATTTAATAATAATAATAATCCTTGCATTTGATATAGCGCTTTTCACGTCGGGAGGATGTCCCAAAGCGCTTCACAGAACACACTGTAAAGTGAATTGACTGTATATTTGTGGGCGAACGCAGCAGCCAATTGCGCACAGCAATGTCCCACAAACAGTCGTAAATTGAAAATGACCAATTTATTATTGATTTTTGTTTTGGAGGGATTATTATTAGGCGTGTGGAGTAAGGAAACTTGCCCAAGATTTCGCCCTGCCTGGAATTGAACTCAGGTCTCTCACTTGCAAAGTGAGTGCTCTAACCACTGAGCTACAGGACTGCACAATAATGATTTATTACATTGATGGTGGTCAACACATTAAGCAGGAGAGATATGGTGACAGACACTTTGAAGTCATAGAAGTTTACATATTTGTTACCAAATACAGGGGAAACAAGAATCCTTTCTAGGCAGCAAAGCCAATCAGTGCCACATGACTGTGTTAAAGCATTAACCAGTGTCCATGGAAGATTGCTCTTTTTGATGTCTGTCATATTAACGCTGTACGATTGTTGGAATTCGGCCCACCAAATCTGAGCTGGTGATTTTCTTCATGGAGACACCTTGTCTAATCCCACTCTCTTGCTCGCTCTCCATTGTTCATAATCAGCCAGATGGAATAAATAACCCACAAAGTGAAATTCTGAACATAACAGAATGATCAAAAGTGGATTATCAGCTCTAAAAGGCCACCAAGAAAATCAATCATTGCTAAAAGCAGGGAATCTCACTGTAGATATTCACAATCATATATTCAGAGTCTTAGCTAATGGTAAAAAACATAGATGTACAAATATTGTGAAGCACAGAAATAGATCATTTGGCCTAATCTAGTCTAATCTGGTGTTTATATTCCACATCAGTCTCCGCCAACTCCTTCTTCCCCCCCCATTACATTCTACTCCTCTCTTTTGTGTATATCTAGCCTCCTTCTTTACTAAAATGATACCAGGGCAGGCAGGTTACTGCTATTGGAATAGACTGAATAGGTGGGGCCTTTTTCCGCTTGAGAAGAAACATTAAAGAGGGTACCTAATAGAGATGTTTAGAATTATAAATGGTTTGATAAGGTTATCATATAAAATAATTCATTGTCATTTACAGTCGTAAATAAATATTCATGCTTTAGTCTGCAACATTCCACATTACAAGCATACTAACAAGATGCAGTCTTAGTGCAAATGCTGTGTCATTCACTGTTGTGCTCTCAGCAGACAGTTTAACTCATTGCTCTGCAATTTCTGCACAGTAATAAGAAAGCTACATCAATCGAAATACATACAGACTTCACAGTCCAATAGTATCTATGATCTTTCACAGAGGAATCCACTAGAACATAGCACTCCTGGGTCAATGCAATTTCTGAAGAAATTGGGCATTTATTGCGTTAGGAACCCAAAGTCCATCTGTATAAATTAACAACTACTTGTGATCTTCTCCAATATCAAAGACTTCAATTAATCCTGCCGTTTGCACAAGGTTACACTACACTGACACTAAACATTTTGCAATTTTTTGTAAGAATTACGGAAAACAAACTATGATTGTATTTAATAGTTTTCCACAATTCTGCATGTTCTTAAATTTCAAGACAAAATTCTGTTATCACCTATGACTAAATGGAATTTTAAACATGACACAAATTAATCATCTTTTCCTGGAATGTACAAAATCACAGAAAAACAGCTTGATGAACCTTGAGCACAAATAGAAACCCACTGCAGGTCATTCAACACTGGTAATCAAAGGAGAAATTAATGTTTTGGACATGGACCTTCATCAGAACATTTACAACCCTTGGTTTAAGGTCTGAGGAACAACTGGGCATGAAACATTAATCTCCTCTCCTCTTTGATTGAGCTGCTGTGGATTTCCAGCACTTCTGTTTGTTCTTCAGAGAACCAGCATCATTGGTTTATTTTATAATCAATGTTGAGCAATAGAGATAAGACTTGATGTAGTCAATGGAGCAGATGATCTTTGAATTAATGTAAAAAGTTTATTGTGACTTTTCGTTCAACTTGGTAACAGTGATTTGAAACTTCTATTTCTCTGAAATTGTGCTTTGCTTCAGTTCTGATTTCCCTCATGAACATCTTGGATGGGGTGGAGATGGGGGGAGGGGAAGAAGGGAGAGATAGTAATGGAGCTAACTAAGATTCATGAGCAATTTTCACCTCCAAAGAACAGAACAATTCCCTAGAGCAATTAAAGCCAGATTCCGTTGGTGCTTAAATAGTAAGACTACAATAGCTGTTGAAGTGAAATGCTTTTCAGAATGCTTAAGGATATCTGAGTGGGCGGTTTTGTAGTTCATTGAGCATCTTATGTAATTGCAGATACATTTTATAGTTAGATGCTTTAGATTCATAGATTCTTGCCTTCAAATAAAATACCTCTAATGGCTTGCCCTCCTCATCTCTGTAATCTCCTGCGGTATGTCTCTCAGCCCACTCTCTCTGCTCTGCCAACACAGGCCTGCCTCATGTCCTCCACCATCAAAACCTTTCTCATTTGCCTTCAGCCAGCTCCCACCTATCCACCATCTCCCACCGTGCTTTGGCTCTCACATCCTCCTGCATGAAAGGTGCTACATTAGGGAAAATTGTTGTTGAATTTTTGCTTGTAAGCAGAAGAGGTGAGTAGTTTGTATTACTTTATCAACAACAACAACAACTTGGATTTATATAGCCCCCTCCACGCCGGACGGCATCTCAGAGTGCTTCACAATAACGAATCCCGGGGAAGAGGCAGGGGGAGGGGGAGGAAGGTGACCAGAGGCGTGGTTGAAAAGAAAGGTTTTCAGTAGGGACCTGAAGGTAGGAAGAGAGGGGGCGAGGCGAAGGGAGTGAGGAAGGGAATTCCAGAGCCTCGGAGCATAGTGGCTGAAGGCACGTCCGCCGAGGGTGGAGCGGAGGATCAATACTGTAACTGGAGTTCTATATCTATATTACAGCTTATTTTTAGACGCTTCCCACTGGTACAGTAGACAGCAGTCCATAAGCCATTCTTTTCAACTTAACTTGATAATAATAATATCCTTGCATTTAATATGGCGCCTCACCACATCATTGAGACGTCTCAAAGCTCTTCACAGGATATACTGTAAAGTGGACTGACTGTGTATTTTAGTAATAAAATATTGATGGGAGGCTTCAGGTATTTTCCCTTATATATTATATTTAACCGGCTGCCGTTTTTCTCCCACAAAATATAGTTAATTCATTTAACAATACATTGTGTGAAGTGCTTTGAGACGTCTCGAAGACATGATAAGGCCTATATCAAATACAAGGATTATTATTATTATATTTTATACCTTTTCTCCTGCAATCAATAGAGCAGAGGCTTTACCTACTCCCAGCTTGCCACCAATCTCCTCTCTAGAGGTTTCTGAAAGGCTCTCGAAATGCAACTTTTTCCACTGACTATCACTTCCCTGCGGGAGGACAGACCCCAGAGCCTTCCACTTGTTACAGCTCCAACAAACAACAAACAAAAATTGCATTTGTATAGCGCCTTTCATGTCTGGAGGGTGTCCCAAGGCACTGGGCAGATTGAAAAAATGAGCAGAGCTGGAATTGAGTCTGGTATCTGGACCCACCCTGTGGCTCTGAGCTTTAGACCATGAGCACACAGCACTATTCTGCTGCTCTGTCACTTTTCCCACTCTGTCACACTCAGTCTCTTTTACTCAAACAGTATTTGCAACTTATCTCCTGTGATCCATGAAACAGCAAGAGGAAATTGCATGAGTTTCATAATATTGATGATTTTTCCAGGCTCTTAAGTGCAATAAAATTCACCAGTCCTGAAATATGTGTTCTATCACTGAATGGAATCACATTTTGCTAGAATAAATTGTTCTGTCTATTGAGCGTGTGATATCCACTACTATACTGCACTGTGCACCTTGACAGCCCCATATGTCCATTCTAAGAGTTTCAAGATGGATCTGTGTCTTCTTCAAAGTCTAAATCTTTATAATAGTCATTAACATGGCTGACGGCTCTACCCTCACACTTAATGAGGTGAGATATAAATAGATGCATCTTTCTACTGCTTTAATCAAAAGGACCTTCCAGACGTTGAAGATGCCTTTCTCAGTGTAATGACTCACCATTGGAAATCCTGGAAGATTTGCCACAGCTCTGTGATAAGTTGACTACTCTTTGCAGCTCCGCAACTTGGTCACTTACCATAAAGAGTCTAATAAAGTAATGGTAAATGATCCAAAGCTATTGTCAACATCAGATTCATTCTATGTGCTTGCTGTAGAATCCGCTGTAGCCAAAAAGAAACAATTGAGCTACAGCTGAGTTTCACTAAAACAAGTGTTAAGCTATAATACTGCTGTTTTTTTTCTATGTTCTTATTTCCTGAAGCAGTATTTTATTTTAAGAAAATAGTTATGCTGAATGAGACTTTTCAGACAAAGAAAGGACAACAATAATCATATAAAATTAAAGTAATCTTTTGTCTCTCTGCTGCTCTGCTGTTTGGCTCCCATTATTATCTTCTTAACCTCAGCTGTTGACTGTATCAACCTGCATTGATACTCAGTCCATCTTGCAGAGCCAGTGCAAAACCTCCAACTAACCTTACATCTGAGCTTTCACTTGCTCTATCTTCCCTCATGTTCACATGAATGTTCTATTCAGAGGTTCTCAAACTGTGGGACATGTCTCCCTGGGGAGCGGTGTGTGCAGTTGCATACCTCTCAACAGTCTGGATTTCACAGGACTAGCCCTGCATCCCCTCAAAGCTGCTCCCCCAGCAATCAAACTCAATGACAACGCTTCCCACTACAACAATTCCTTCAACAATAGTGAACTGACATAATTTAAAATTGTTTGGTGTTTTGATTTCGTAAAATGTTTGTGTAATTTTATCTTAGTTGCTATTTGTACTCTTTTTGAACAGAACAGTGAGATAACGAAAGGTACTTTATGAAATAGAATTAGTATGTTTGACACTCACACTCTTATTATAACCATATTGATCAAACCACTTCTATTTTATTACAAATGGGGGCAAAGGAGTGTAAGGAAGTAGCCAGAAAGTCACCTTCAGTCACACCACTCCCTCCATTCCCTCCTCGAGCCCCTGCAGTCTGGTTTTCGCTCTGCTCACAGCACAGAGACAGCACTTTCAAAGTCACAAACACATTCTCTCTATCTGTGACCAGGGCTCCCTCTGCCTCTTCATCCTCCTGGATCTTTCTGCCGCGTTTAACACAGTTGACCATGCCATCCTCCTCCACCGCCTCTCCTGCCTCATCTACCTTAGTGGGACCGAACTCGTATGGTTCGAGTTCTACTTAACTAATTGCATTCATTTCATCTCAACAAATGGTTTCTCCTCCCGCTCTCGCCCAGTCACGTGCGGGGTACCTGTGGCTCCATCCTTGGTCCTCTTCTTTTCCCTATCTATATGCTCTCTCTGGGTGATGTCATCCGCAGACATGGGGTAAACTTGGATGACACACAAATCTTCTTTGCCTTCTTCAGTACCAGGTCCACCGATGTTCTATCTGCTTATCTGACAGATATCAGGGCCTGGATGAGTATAAACTTCCTGAGGCTGAATATGGACAAGACGGAAGCCATACTCCTTGGCTCCTCGCCGGTCTCCCCTCCACTACCATCCATAAAATCCAGTTTATTCAAAAATCTGCCGCCCGCATTCTCACCCGCACCAAACTCCGATCCCCGATTACCCCAGTCCTTGCCAGACTGCACTGGCTGCCTGTCCCAGAGAAGGTCAACTTCAAGATCCTCACCCTTGTCTTCAAATCCCTCCACTCCTCGGCACCCCCCTACTTCTCTGACCTCCTCTCTTCTCAAAACAGTACCCGTTCCCCTCGTTTCTCCGAGTCTGGCCTCCTCCTTGCCCCCCGAGTCCTCCTCTCCACTCTCGGCGGCCGTGCCTTCAACCATTATTCCCTGAACCTCTGGAACTCCCTTCCTCACCCCCTTTGCCTCGTCCCCTCTCTTCCTATTTTCTGGTCTCTGCTGAAGACTTTTCTTTTCGACCGTGCCTTTGGTCACCTTCCTCCCCCTCCCTCTGGCTCGGTCCCGGGATCCGTTACTGTGAAGCGCTCTGAGATGCCTTCCAGCGTGGAGGGCGCTAAATAAAGTCAAGTTGTTGTTGTTGTTGACAACGACTTCACTGCTGCAGATCTATACTCCTCAACCTCTCTAGGCTTTCCCTCAGACTCACCGAGCCAGTGCGCAATCTGGGCATCCGGTTTGACTCTCAGCTGTCCTTCCTCCCCCACATCCATTCCCTGACCAGGACTGCCTTCCTCCACCTCTGCCACATTACAATACTAGTCATAATTTTCACTCCAATGCCCTCAGGAAAGTAAAGCAGAAATTTTGAGAGTTAGGTTCGAGGATTTAAATCTCTTCGAGTAGCCTAGGCATGCAGAATAACACATAATGATCTTGTCAATAAACAATTATATGCCCATTAATTTATCTGACTATCTCCCTTGAGTAGAGGTGAGTGGGTTCTCCTTGGAGTTGAGCTGGTTTCAAAGTGACTTGCTTGGCAACAGAATGTTGGAATTGAGTCAACCCTCTGTGGTGGTCTTGGTAGTCTTGTTCCGCTGTGAGGCAAGTCAACAGTACTGCAGGGCACTGCTATTGGTAGAACAAACTGGCTCATCAACAGGACTTGGCGGGGCAGTCCAGTCACTGGGAATAAAAATTTTTCCCAAGCAGCTCTGTTAATCCCATAACTGATAGCTTGAACAGGTAGAGAGGTTTTAGCTAAACTAGCAGGAATAAACTTGCCAGACAGCGCTCTCAATGGTAAGCTATGCAGTTTTAGCTGGTTAAACGCCAGCCATACCACAAACTCTCTCTGAGAAGACAGCACACAGTCCATTTCAGACACGGGAAATTCCATGTGTAGGTGGCATTCATATGTGAAACTCTCAGTTTGGTTTGAATACTTTTAAGCATTGGGATGGGTTTACACATGTGTGAGATACCCAGCTGACCAAAAAAAATTAGCAAAGGTAACCATAATTAAATCTAGTCAGTGACATTTTATTGCATCATTTAATTGTTTTCTCCTAATACCACGAACAGCTAACTTCTTCTGTGTAAGTAATGAAATGAATAATTAAATTATTCAGTAGCCCGTCTGAATTGTGATACACTTATTCCTCCAGTAATTTATTCTGAAGTAACATAGTACACAACTAATGTATTCACTGATGAAAATGGATAATTCATTTGTTCAGCGGTCAGTTAATCTAGCAATTCATTGATTCAAAGCTTAATTCTTTTAACAATGAATTCAGTCTGTAACTAATTTATTTAGTGAGGGAACAAATTAGTCAACCTGTATTCGCTCAGAGAGTCATTTATTCTTTGACCCATCTGATTGACGTTTAATCTATTTGAGGCACATAGAAGTATTGCATCCAATGGAGGGACCGGTTTGACTGCGGCAAATGATCCAGTTGAAACAGTTATCTACTTAACCTACCTGCTGGACATGGTCAAGTTTGTGAGGTCGTAATGCCTTGATTTAAAATAATCGATTGGGATGAGGCATATAAACTATATGGCTCACTAGCCCCGTGTGCCTTTTAATTAAGTGTCTACAAATATCACTACGCTGTGAAAATATATACCTACTAGTCGTGTGTAAAACCAAGACAGAAGTGGAACCATCAACTAGTTGCATTCAGGTCTCAGAGCTCTTTCCCAAGATGGTACTGGACATCAAACCATGGGACAAGGTGACCATAGGCAGGGTCACGGGGTCGAAGAGATAATAGTTTAGGCAATTAAAGCAATGTACCCCACTTATGTAATTCCAAAGAGGGTTAGGCACAGCTTGGCCAGAATTTTGGCTTTGGGATTCCAGGATGTATGTTGGGATACTACTGGAGTTAGCCAGCTAAAGCATAGCTTGCCATTGAGATTTTGCCATACCTTACCCTTCAAATTTTATTTTCGAAAAATAATAATTTGGTCGCTCAATCCATGACTGTTTGTGGGACACTGCTGTGCGTAATTGGCTGCCACGTTTCGCTCACAAAATGTACAGTCAATTCACTTTACAGTATATTCTGTGAAGCGCTTTCAGACTTCTTGAAGATGTGATGGAAAGCTATATGAAATACAAGGATTATTATTATTGTCTGGCAAGCTTCCCACTGCTCGTCTGACTGGTACCACCCTACTTGTTAGGACTTTGGCTTATAGGGTTATTGGGAGCTGAGTGGAAAGAAACCCTTTCCCTTGCCAAGGAGCCATGCTGACTATTCTGTCATCAACTGTACTGTGGACTCCTAGAGAACTACTTGGCTTAGAATCTAGACTACTGTGACCGTAGTGGGTTGGCTGGATTCTGACAATCCAGTGCCAATAACGTTACCTTGGAGTCAGCTTATCTCCAAAAAGATGCTACTTACTCTCTCTCCCCTGCTCCCCATCCCGAGGAGCATAGTCACTAGTTGGTGATCTACACGATAAAAGAGAAAAAATTCAGCCAGGGCTTCCATTCAGATTTCCGTTGAATACAGCCTTCTGTAAGGTACATGTATATGGATTCTGGATGAGGGCAGGTTTATCCTGGACCAAAATGTCACTCACCAGAGTCAGCTAGCCTGTTGACTCTATCCAAACTTAAAAAGCTCCGAGGTGCTATATAAATGTAGGTTGTTGTTGCCAGCAGGAATTACTGCCATCAGGGGATGAGTAAAGTGGGAAAAATTCTCTTATTGCCAGTTAGAAACTATTCGAAATGTGGAAATGTTTTGCCCAGAAGTGAATTGATCAGCTCATTGTGTCTTTTCCGAGCATTTCTCACTGGGACAGAATGAAAAGTGGTGGATAGTACTGAACAACACGCAAAATCTGAGGCCAGGTTTAGATTTAAGACTAAAACCAGGCTTCAAAATGTAAGATTCTGCACAATTTTAGCAAATCTTTAAATTCACTCTTAATTTGGAAGCTGTTTCTTATTACTCGCACTGCAGAAAACCGGTTTCCAAATTAAATCTGAGTTTGAGATATTTCCTAAATTCTGCAGAATCTTACATCCTAAGACCAAGGTCTTAAGGCTAAGACCATAAGAAATGCCAGGCCACAAAGGAGATTACACCCAGTTAAGTGGACCCCACCAATTTGTAACTACTTCCCTCTGTATCAGAATAATTTAACAGAACATAGAAAAAAATGTATGCAACATAAAAAACTATTCCAAAGTACTGTACCCTGGTCAAAGTGACAAATGACATTCTGTCCATCTGCGACCAGAGCTCCCTCTGCCTCCTCTTCCTCCTTGACCTCTCTGCTGCTTTCGAAACCGTCGACCACTCTATCCTCATCCACCATCTCTCCTCTCACCTCAACCTTCATGGCTCTGTCCTTGACTGGTTCAGATCGTACCTCTCGCACTGCCTGCACTTCATCTCCTCAAACGGCTTCTCCTCGAGCCCCTGGACCGACTCATGTGGCTTTCCTCAGGGCTCTGTGCTTCGTCCCCTCCTCTTCAGTATCTATATGCTCCCTCTTGGTGACATCATCCGCAGACATGGGGTCAATTTCCACATGTATGCGTATGGCACCCAACTCTCCCTCTCTGCCTCCACCCTTGACTCCTGAACCACTGCTGTCCTGACAGAATGTCTCTCAGACATCAAGTCCTGGATGAGAGCTAATTTTCTTCAGTTGAACGTCAACAAGACAAAGGCTCTCCTGATTGGCTCCCGTCAGCGCCTCCTCACCTCAGGCGCTGACAGCATCACCATCCATGGATGCACACTCCATCTTACTAAGCCAGTCCGGAATCTTGGGGTCTTGTTTGACCCTCAATTATCCTTTCTACCCCACATCTGTGCCATGACCTGCTCTGCCTTCCCCCACCTTCGCAGCATCGCCCGGCTCGGCCACTGTCTCACACCGCAGGCCGTCTAATCCCTCATAAATGCTTTCATTACATCGAGGCTCGACTATGTAAACTCATTGCTTGTTGGCCTCCCCAACTCCTCCCTCCACAGGCTGCAGATCATCCAGAACTCTGCAGCCCGTGTCCTCTCCCGCACTAGGCTCCGCGACCCTATCACCCATCCTCGCCCAACTCCACGGGCTTCCCATCACACAGAGGATACAGTTCAAGATCCTGGTCCTTACCTTCATGGTCTTGCTCCCCCCGACCTCTGAGACCTCCTAACCCCTTACCATCCTACTGGCTCCCTCCACTCAGCAGGTTCCGGCCTGTTTCTCGTCCCCCGCCTCGCTCAGCCCACTATTGGCGGGCAAACCTTCTGACACTCTGCTCCCACCCTCTGGAACTCCATCCCGCAGTCCCTCTGCCTCATCCCCTCCCTCGCCACCTTCAAAACCCATCTCTTCGATCGTGCTTTCGATCTCCCCGCTTCCCCCCTTGCCCTCTACCTTCCCCCACCCCGACCCCCAGCTCGAGTCAGTAACTCTGTCTGTCCAGTGCCTTGGGACGTCCTCCCAACGTGAAAGGTGCTATACAGATGTAATTTTGTTGTTATTGTTGTACCGAATGTGTCTGAAATTGCTTAAACTCTCCATTGTTTGTTTGGGATTGATTGTTCTTGAAGATATCACTCCCTGTGATGAACAGTTAATAAAGACACAGTGCACATTAAATAAATGGAGCCAGGATAATGGCCTTTTGACATCTGTATTCTGTTACACGGATATATGTCAACTAATCCAGCTTGTGCTACAACTGCCAAGAGTAAAGCGAGCAAAAGCGTTTCATATTAAGAGTTATAAATTATATATTATCAGGGCTGTAAATTAATTCAACACAGTTCTGAACACGTTAAATATTTCAAAATACCGTTACTTGCAGAAGTGTGCTGTTTCTCCAGAGTCTTCATTAGTCTGTTCTAAAAAAATATTGTTATGCTGGGGGTTAGGATGGCTGACAGTACCTGATTGCCAAGACAACTCTTTCTCTCTCCTGTGCTGTTGTGATAACTGGTGCCTTAATCCATAGATTTAGTCCAGAACCCTGTTAGCATACTTTAGGAGGTAATTGGATCAAAAAGAGAAGACTAAACTGTTCGCAGATAAAATGAACAGCCTATCTGAACATATTAAACTATTTAGGGCAACAGAAATTAAAAGTTTTGAATTCAACTTAACACTGGTCACAAGCACATAGGCAATAGGTTTTACAGAATGTACATCTCAGAATATCAACAACAACAACAACAACAAGATTCCATTTATAAAGCGCCTTTCACGTCAGGAGGACGTCCCAAGGCGCTGCACAGTTGGGTCATGACCCGAGCATTGGGGGGAAATGGTCAGGGTGAGGGGAGGGAAGGGAGGGAGCGAGGAGGGGGGAAATGGTCAGGGTGAGGGGAGGGAAGGGAGGGAGCGAGGAGGGGGGAAATGGTCAGGGTGAGGGGAAGGAAGGGAGGGAGTGAGCAGGGGGGAAATGGTCAGGGTGAGGGGAGGGAAGGGAGCGAGGAGGGGGGAAATGGTCAGGGTGAGGGGAGGGATGGGAGGGAGCGAGGAGGGGGTAGAGAGTCGAGAGGGGAGCTGAAGGCTCGGTCAAAGAGAAAGGTTTTGAGACCGGCCTTGAAGGAGGAGAGGGAGGAAGCAAGGCGAAGGCACTGGGGGATAGAGTTCCAGAGCCTCGGGGCTGAGAGGCTGAAGGCCCGACCACCAATGGTAGAGTGATTGGGGCTTTCACCCTTTCACTTCAATTTCATTGCTAAGAACAGATCAGCTTCAGAGAGATTTATTTTTTAAACCTCTAAGCAGTGTGGTAAAATGAAACTTTGAAAAAATTCATGCTGAAATCTTTCTTTTTTCTCGATTGTACATGTGCATTAAACTCTGACAATATTCTGTGGGATCAATAGATGTGTCTACTTTGCATGATCATGTATTTAGCATGGATGGTACTGCTCTTAAAATTACTGAAGGATGACAATTTATGCCTTAAACAGTTTGCCTGACTATTGCCATTTACCAAACTTCACACATCCAAATAGTCGTCTGTGACACCATTGGGGCATGTAAACTCATAGGAACATAGGAATTGCTAGACAAAAATGATTAAAGTTCATCTAGTCCATTTTCTACCGTTCTGGTAGTCACATGCTACAATAATGGAGATTTTGATAGCAATTAATTCTGTATGGATTAGTCTACAATCACAGTGGAAGCTTTGGGAACCTTAGTTCCAAAGTTGCCTAGTTCTTGAAGGCATTCCACACTTGTCATGTCTCAAACTCATATACTATATCCCCCCAAAAAAATTTCTAAAAGAAATTTATCTAATATCTCATTCAGGAAATGAAGCCCTGTACATTATGAGCACCTAATGGTTGTAGTGCACACTATCTGCTCTTTTCTCATGCTCCAATGATCCAATAGATTAATCAATCAATCACCTCAAAGCTGTTCATAGGACCTCGTTGTGCAAAATGTTTGCTACATTTGCCTACAAAATACAGTCACTACCACAATCATTGTGGTAATTATTCTGAAATGCTTATTCCATTGATTACTTTGCAATGTAATGTTGTTCCAGTATAACAATACAAGTTATTTATTTCTCCTCCAATATGAACCCTTCACAGATTCATTGTTTATATAGGCCAAAGCTGAAATTGGGGATATCCTTCAGTCCAAGTTTATTTCTGCTCTCTCTGGAATTTTCAACATAAAAAATACAGTTGAAGCAAGTTAATTGGGAGGTAGACTATAAATGCATTCATCCTATTTATCAAATGAACAAAACCCAGACAAACTTAATACAGTGAGACTCGACTTTTAGGCATTGGTGCTTACCAATGCATCCTGTATTGAAATATTCATATTAATCATGCTTCCATTAACCACAGATATGGCAACAAATTATGTCAGTATGCAACACAGTCCAATTGTTGCTATTATGTTAACGCAAGCAATAATTATATTAGTTTGCAGCACACTCAAAGTAATCTGTGCCGTTACTGCAAGCAATCAATTAAAGAGAATATTTATCCAGGCATACATTTTACAATAAGAGTTAATAGAAACAATTTGAATAAGCAGAAGTTTTATTATTAAAGATATGTTCCAATTAAAGAGGCTTTTTACACTCAATTGAGTCTCCTTGGCCATCTCCTCCCCATTCAAAACACTTTTGCTCTCACACTGTTTATGTTGCAAAAGTTTATTTACAGTCTGGCGATTGTGCAGTAGTGCTTAAATTTCAATTGATAAGTTATAGATTTAAACGGGTTGTACTTTCTTTCTTGCAATGTTTCACCCTAAATTGGCTCAGCAGCAATAATTCTCTCTTGTTAGAATTTACACTTTTTGTATAATGTTAGAATCATAATAGATGTTGCGAACGGGTTACCTTTTAAGTTAAGTGTGTTGTGGGCAGCTGGACTGAAACTCATGAGTTTCCCAGGATCACGTGAGTGTCTGAAGGATAAGATGTGTACTACTGCCCTGCAAGTACACAAGATAACGGACTGTCTCAGGACAGTGTGTTTGTGTGTGTGAGGCACGTACACTCCATGAGATGTTCACTTGAACCCAGCATGATTTTCGCCAGGTGATCTAATGTCCGCACCATGATTGGATGGACACAAGCTTAAGACACTGTGCCAGACCAAGATCGGGGCGCCCAGGACAGTACCTACCGTGGATGGAAGACTGAGAGCTAGAAAGCAGAAGTAGACGACCACGAGGAGGGATTACACGGTACTATTGTTCTGTTAGTGAATCTATTGATTGTGCTTACTTGCCCACGCCCATCGGGAACTTGGATGGATCCTGCAGTTTAATAAGCACCGCTCTGGTTGCAAACAGTGGTTTGATTGGAACTTGAAAGAAAAGTGTTTTTCCTAACACTCTGCTTCTTTTTATGGCTTTGTAATTGCGGAGGTTTGTTGCAGTATCTATGTATATTAATATTCTCCAGTATTATGACCAGTTTTAGTTGTCTCACTGAGAACAGGTTAAGGAGGCTATGAAGACGTTTAAGGCAGAATGTACTGGATCTTAATGAAAAGAGGCCATTTGCTCCAATTGGAGAACACAAGCATGAATGTGCATTTTATACAACAATATTCCCTCAAAGTGGGATAAAATGAGCTCATAGTCCAGGTTGACACTCCATTGCAGCGCTGGAGGAGTGCTGAATTGTTGGAGGTGCTGTCTTTCAGGTGAGTTGTTAATCACAGAACCAGTTTGTCTGCCTGTTCAGATGGACGTTAAGATCCTATGGCATTATTCAAAAAGAGAAGGGAGTTTCTCCTCGTCCTGGCCAGATTTGGTCATTCATTTCATGCCTCTTTGTGGGACGTTGCTCTGCATTAATTGGCTTCTGTCGTGTATTTGTAGACAATTACACAGTCACTATATGTGACAGTAAAAAATTATTTGAAGTACTTTGAGACACTTCGGCTACATGATAAGACACTATATCAAATGCAAGGATTATTATTATTACATAAATATTGAATTTGAAAATTACAGTTTAGAACTGTTGATAGAAGTAACATGGAGAAGGTGAAAGAAAACCTGATGGAAAATGTTTTATGCTGGTTTGATTGGGATAATCTGTATTTCTACGTGTTCTAACTAGATTTTCCTCAGTGTTTTTCAGTGTCTGTGTTGGCGGCAGCAACTTTGGCTTCTTGAAATTTGGGACTGAATTCTCTTCTTGGTGGATACCAGCAAATGTTCTAATAGCTTGTATTATGGTAAATGGTGTTTTCGTGCCAAAGTCTAATTTTGTGCTTATTGGGGAAAATATGTTCACCCATGAATTACTTTGAAATGTATCTTCCCTGTGTGGGGTTGCATATCTCTCTTTCTCTCTCTAGCTGGCAACTTGTGAATCAACACAAAACAATTTTACAATATAATTTACATTTATATACTGTCTTTCACATTTGGGAGCCCATCTCAAAGTACAATTACTGTATACTGTATTGTGAATCAAGCAACAGTCTGAAAATGAGTAGGGAACTGGGCTAACAGCAGGAGGTAGATAGGACCCAAGGGTGAAGCCTTCTGAAAGGAATGGCATGAAGCTGGGAAAGAAATATATATTTTTATAAACTATTGTGGCATGCAGGGAAATTCATTTGTAAGATAACCATTGATTATATTGTAAATAAACAGCTTAACTCTCACCACTGCGCCATTCATTCCATCATAAGTTGTCGAGATTGCTGTACTGCATGCAAATACTGATATGACCCTTTTCTCCTGCAAACTTATAGCTATAGTTTTGCAGATAAGGAGCTGTGTGAGTAGACAGGCGGGATAGGAAAGATAGCACACAATGGCATGTTTGGAATTCGGAGCAAGTTTATCAATCGTCTCATCTGGTCTTGTTCTTATGCGCCTTGGGACGTCCTCCCAACATGAAAGGCGCTATACAAATGTAATGTTGTTGTTGTTGTTATGCTTCTGGGATGAAGGTGTGAACAGTCTAAATCCAAGCACTCATTGTTGTGTACCTCATGGCTAGATCAAGTCTAATACGCTTGATCTTTCAAGAAGCATGAAGTAATTATTAATACAACTCAAACTATTGTTTTCTAATGATAGCAAATTGAACAGCTCATGGCAAAAATTGTGTTTATGAGTCAGTGTCATATCTAAAATCAAAACAACTTAACAATCAATCATAGCCATGAATTTCCTGAGTTGTAAAGCAGCAATTCATAGCTCTCTTCAGTTATTTCAATTGTTTTTTCCTACACATTAGTGGTTATTTCTTAGCTAGATTTCTTAAGCATTCCCATTGTCATTTTGGGTACCTCAGTATGGAAATAGATCACATGGAGCAGAGGTTGGCATGACTTATTCTGAATTAAAGGAAGCAAAGTCCACATGGAAATATTGGAAATTAGACTGGAATATTTTTTCCCCTATTGCATTTGATATCATTGCAATCACATGTCAAAACATCTCAAAGTGCTTTTCAAGATTTTTACTGTGACGTGCAGTGTAGTGACTGTGTAATTCTGGTGAATGCAGCAGCCAATTTGTGCACAGCAATATTCATAAACTTCCTTGAAGTTAATGATCAATTTTATGTGCAGTATCACTGGCCAGGACATCAAGACAAGCTGCTCTGTCTATTCAATGCCTGCTGAATCAATCAACTTCTCTGCCCAAGGGTATGGGCTGGAAACTTGGCTCAGTTGCAGCCTCCAAGCTGCTCAAAAGGATTCCTGGCTCTCAGCACCTTTTTCAAACAGAGTCATGTATCTTTAATATCCACCTGGAAACTGACAGACAGGACCTGCTTATACATAGAATGACACCTCCTAAAGTGTGCCGCTCTTACGGGTGTTAGCTATGATTATGAGCTCAAATCTGATGTTGGGCTTAAACCCATAGAGTTCTGACTGAGGAGCAACAGTGCTGCTAAATGAGCCAAGCTGTTGACTGAATCTATATTGATTTTTTTTAATGTTTGAGTCTAGACAGTGAGTGCAACTTTGGGTGGCATTAGACTCAATTCCATCCCAAATGATGTCAGCGCCAATGTACTTTCCAGCAGGTGTCCCTGGCTAATATTTAGAAACCCTTGCTCAAGGTGCATAAAATGTCTTTTTAAAATAAAATGTTGGTCTGAATATGCATAGCACCCGCTTCTCTCCCTCTTATTAGACTTTGATGAGGTTCTATTGCCGGTTTGAGAATAAAATACGTCCTTTGAAACCATAATGAATTACAGTAGTTAAGAAACGGACAAAGAATCCATTACAAGCTTGTCAGGAGTGTTGTATGCAGTCACATTAATCTCTACACTGTAGAAAGGCGCCTTGAAAGATGTAAAGCCTTGTACAAACATAGTTAGGAATGAACTTCCCAAAGTGGAAACATGACATTATTCAAAGTTGCTCCAAATGACCTGCTGAATGGGACGATCAGCTTTATAATTTAGCAGAAAAGATTCAAATTAGTAAAATATGCAGGATGTTGGAAAATTTTGTCACAATGACATTTAATTAAAACTATGCAGTCTTTGCATTTTATTAATCTTTTGAACTACTTAATAAATGCGCATTTATTGTGGATTCTTCTCACCTATTTATTATTTATTTGTCATATACTCCTTTCTAAAATGGAATCTGCAGGGTCACTGGACTTATGATTACATTAAGAGAGTCCACCTTCCATCACCATGATAGATTATATGCCAAAATACCATTATTCTTCTCTGGCTTATGGGAGTTTCAATCTTAGCCTTGTGTCATAACTTTCTCAGTAGCACTGAAGGTTTTTAAATGAACAGTAGCTGTGAATGTTAATCATAGTCCAGGTAATTCTAGTTTACCCTAATTACTGATGTTCATGCCCTGGCACTACCTATCCCTCTAAACTGCTTACTCCCCAACCCACTACCTGCTGCCTCCACTAAATTGGCTCCGTCCTCTTACTTGTCCCTCGTGCCCTCCGTTCCACCATCAGTGGCCGCGCTTTCAGGCACTAAACCTGAAACTCTGGAACATGTTCTCTCTTTCTGAAGATGGAGAAGGAGGAGTCCTTGCCCCCTCATTCCCCATCTTCAGGTCATGCCTCTTCATCCGTGCCTACAGTCACATTCCCCAGCTCGGCGCCTTGCTCTGCTACTGTCAAGCACTCTGGGACGCTACCCTGCATGAGGGGAAAGTTGTTGTTGTTGATGATGTCAAAGATCTCATGAAACTATTTAAAAAGAGAAGAGAGTTTCGTCACAGTGTGGTGGCCAACAATTCCCTAAACAAAATTTGTATTCACTTCATGGTTGTTTGCGGAACAATGCAGTGTAAAAAAATTGGTTGCTAAGCTTGCTTACGAAATACACTGTCATTTTTTACAGTATATCCTGTGAAGCGCTTTGAGATGTCCTCCCAACATGAAAGGTGACATATCAAACATAAGGATTATTATTTCTAATTGTGGTTAAAAAAACTTACTAAGTTGTAAAGCAGCAATACTTTAACATATTTCAATTGCAAAATAGATCGTCATGTGAAACAGCTCACAAAGCTAAACGCAATCCACGTAGCACAGTAACAAGGAAATGAGAAGAAAGAGAAATTAAACATAAGGGCACTAGATAGTGCCAAGACCCTGAGGGAGAAGAAAGGGATTGAGTCCAAATCCTGCAGATGGACTTCAGGAGGCTGGATGTTTGAAGCCAGGAAAAGGCAGAATAGGTTTTACCACTCCTCCCTCCCTCCCCACCTCCTTTCCCTATCAAACTTGTATACACAACTCAAGTAAACACAATAAACACAAGCAGTAAAAAATAATCTGAATATTTAATCTTTTATACTTTAAAAAGATGAAAGACCAAACCTGGGAAGCAGATCAAAGCTGACAGCCACTGGCTTCATTACCGATCGCTTGTCAAATATTTCTGCCAAAAGAAAGATCAGTGAAGTCTGGTTCCCTCCATTGGCCAGGGGCAGTGCAACCCTCTGCAAACAATATAATACAATGTACATTCATACAGTGCCTTTCATGTCGGCAGGACGCTCGCTCAAAGTGCTTAACAATGCTAAATGGGTACCTGTTTGCAGGTGGGAACCGAGGGATGTGGGGAGGGGAAAGTTGACTGAAAGTACAGTCAAACAGGTACATTTTGTGATGTGGCTTGAATGACGCGAATGAGGAGTTGGAGGGACTCTAGGATGGAGCTCTAAAGAGGAGAGATAGAATGGCTGAAAACCTTCCTGCTGACCATGGGCCAGATAGGATAAGGGTAATGAAGAAAGCTGGTGCTTACTGAGTGAAGAAAGCAACCAGACAATTCAATACAATAATATAAATAATAATAATCCTTGCATTTGATACAATGGCTTATCATGTTGTTGAGACATCTCAAAGCGCTTCATAGAATATATTTAAAGTGGATTGATGCGTATTTTGTGGGTGAAATGGCAGCCAATTGCACAAAGCAATGTCCCACAAACAATCATGGATTGAGCAACCCATTTTTTTTGCAGAGAAAGTGATCTACCAATCAACTCACAACCAGATTCCAACTTACTGCCAGACAAACAGAGGCTTGTGGAGCAAAGAAACTTGCCTAAGGTTTTGCCCCGCCCAGGAATTGAACCCTAGTTCTCTCGTTTGAAAGCGTGCTAACCACTGTGCTACCAGACTTCGGGGACAAGAATACAATACAATAGAGCTATACTTGGTGAAACAATGCTGTAGCTACTGCAGTCTTGAGTGTAACCTCACCAACAATCACAGATTGGACTTCAAAGAAGGTCTAAAAAATGGAAAAAAATTCCTCCCTCCAATATGCACTGAATGCATTGGACCCGAGGGATATTATAAAATATTTTAGTTCGATTTGCAATCGGGCAATTGTATCGGGCAATCTTCACCAATAACATTAATAAAAGGTAGATACCAATCATTAAGGTTGCCACTCAAACAAAAGTGATTCATTTGAAGGTAATGAAAAAAGCCAAAGGCAAAACAGTAATCTTCGCACAGAAATTCTTCATCCAGTGATCTTCATCCAAACAATACATAGGAACCCAAGAGATCCTCTTGGCTATATTGTGAACATATCACAGATCTTTGTCATACCAAAATTGGGATTTATCTTCCTCTGCAACTGGAAGGAGCAGATTGTAAAAGACAGTTGACAAACCTAGCTGATTTGTTTTCCTTTCTCCTGTCTTTGAGGTTATTGATTCTAAAGGTGGCAGTCCACTGCTGGCTAGACTGAGATCAGCTAATTCAGTGCTAATACAATTCAAACCAGGAATCAAATCTGGAATTTTGTGGTCTGTAAATCTCTTTTTCAGATATTTTGTTCACTGAACTTTTTCAAACACCTCTCTCACATCAGATATCAACCTGGCTCAGTTGGTAGTACTCTTGCCTCTGGGTTTAAAAATTGTAGATTTTAAGTCTCAAATCAGGACTTGAGCTCACAATCTGGGTTTACACTCCAGTGCAGTGCTTGGGAGAACTGCATTGTCAGAGGTGCCTTCCTTTAAACGAGACATTATAATAAAGTCCCATCTCCTGTGCAAGGGAAGTTTAAAAAATCCACAACACTTGTTTAAAGAGTGAAGGGAGTTTTTCCTGATAGCAGTTAATCCCTCAGATTAATTGGTCATTCCCTCATCACTGTTTGTTGGAGCTTGCTGTGTGCTTCGCTGTAACTATAAATAGAGTTACTGGGCCTGACCATAATTACTGCAAAGTTCTTTGAGACAGTGATAACCCCTGTTTAGCATCTGTGGGGAAAGAGATATAGCTATTTATTGTCTTTATTTAAATTAAATCATTTTGCTCTTTCTTTGATCCTTCTGATGTGTTGACTCTTATGGCAAGGTATGCTTTTTGTGCTGGTTAAACTTTATCTAATACCCCGATGCAAACGCTGCGGTGCCCAAGCTTCAGCTTTTGCAAACCTGCATCTAATACTCGAAACAGGATGCGTCCCTCCAGAGAGAGAGTGTTTATTTCATTCCAGGCAGAGAGTAATTTCCATGTGTAGGTGGCAAACATTTGTGGAAATCTCAGTCTGGATTGGATATTGTTAAACACGATGAAGATGTTTTGTCATATGTCAGATACCAGCCCAACCAAAACATTTTTTATCTTTGCATCTGCCTATGTTCTTTATGAAATTTCCTATCTCTAAGTAATTTAATATTTAAATGTTGAAAATAGCTTGATCACTGGTCAGAATAAGTGTGAATCTCTTGATTTGGGTTGGATTTTGGGGACTGTATGTTTCATGAATGGGAGAAATGACACAAGGTAAAACCCATCTCTCCCACTATAAGGAGAAGCTTGTGTTCAATAAAAAGTGGTTTACATAATAATAATAATAATAATAATAATAATAATAATTTGGTCACTCAATCCATAACTGTTTGTGGAACACTACTATGCGTAATTGGCTGCTGCGTTTCGCCCACAAAATATACGGTCAATTCACTTTACAGTATATTCGGTAAAGCACTTTGAGACGCCGCAACAATATGATAAGGTGCTATATCAAATGCAAAGTTTATTATTATTATTATTACATGGGAACCTGCCCTGAGAAAGGGAAAAGCTAAAATTCCCACTGAGAGAAAAACTCCCAGACCCTGTGCAGTACTCAGAGAACTTTCCCTGTGTGAAGGGCACTATATAAATGTAAGTTGTTGTTGTTTTAAACATTATTTACCACATTGGCAGTTGAGCCTAGTTCATTTCAGTCTGAATTGCGCCAAACCTAGTGGCCGGGAAACAGTTTCAAACTGAGAAGGGTTCTATCTTCACCAGTTCTTTCATGTGGGATTTTGTTTGCCACGATCATAATTTCCTACAGAAGTATTCCCCTGGCCTCGAAATGTTTTCTACCAGTTTGGCAGTTCAATTTACCCAGCTGACAAAACAAATCCAACTCCGAGGCCTTTGGATCAAGCTGTATTTCAATCCAATTTACCCAACCAAGCCCCGCTCAAAATCCATCTCACTGTTTGCTCTCACCCTCATCTCAAGGTGTCGCAGGTTTTCAATCAAAATTATGTGTTTCATTTCATTAGCCTGACCACAAGAGGAAACAAAGCATGAAATGCACCCACCATATGGAGTACAGCACACTATCAGATACTGGCCAGCTATCCTGTAAGAAAATACAAGAGTGGGGTTCCAGCGTCTGTGATACAGTCATCAAGTAGCAGCCTGGATAATGAGACTATTAAGTCCTTTGGTTAAGCACCAGTTGGAAGAATGGCTTTTTGTGCTCAGTATACATCACATAATAATTTATCCCACCAAACGGAGAGAGAAAGATCAGTCATCACAATATATTTTCGTTCCTTAGTTGTTGTAGACAATGGACAACATACAATGATGTGGAACCTGTGTCTTTTATGCCCTAAAACTAGAGATGGTCTTTCAGCTGTCAGCAGAGAACTGAAAGGTATATGATCAGACCTGGAAGTGGGGTGGGGGGAGGGGAAGGAAAGAGATGAGTGGACCTGCTGTTGTCAATGAAAGGTGTTAAGTTATATGTTTTTCAAAAGAAACCTTTTCAAATGGCAATGAAATTAATCTCCTTGTAAGCTAGTCAGACTTGTTCTGCAGCCTGCTTCACACAGTGCGGTCACACCCTGCCCTTGACTCTTACCCACGACTCACATTTCGTTCTTCCCAGTCCTCTTTCACACAGGCTAGTAGTCAAGTGAAACTGAACCTTGTTTGAACTAACCTCTCTCGTTCCTCGCTATACTGAAAGGACAATTTAAATAGTGACAGGCTTTCATCTTCACAATGAAGTAATTACACCTTACAGCCGTTATTGAATGAGGTCCAGGTATAAAACTTCTTTCAACAGCATTGGCTCCCAGGGTAACCTTGCCTATTATTTAGTAACTTGCCCGTATCAAGCATTGTCTATGCGATAGGGATTCAACAGCTACAATGCACTGAACAGAATTTAATAGAAAGCTCTTAAAAGGAGTAAATGGCACAATTAAAAGAAAATGATTTGAATTGTTCAGCACCTACTTGGAAAATTTGCACTTTTTAAAAATCTCTTTTTTATCCTGTGACAGTTCCCCACCACCACCAAAAGTAAAAGATTTTAATAATGTGATCTCTTCTTAACAAAGCCGACACCGCAGTTTCTGAATCAGGACTTGAAACACTTATACCTCATTTGTATCCCATGAAGCACTTTGAGATAACTTGATGACATGATAAGGTACAATATCAAATACAAGGATTATTATTATATTGCTGAAGAGATTCATCATTACTTCCATTATTGATGCAATTCAGAGAGGGATACTGCACTTTTATCCCTTTCGCTCACAATATATACAGTCAAATTACTTTACAGTATATTCTGTGAAGCTCTTTCAGACATCTCAACGATGCAATAAGGCGCTTATATCAAATGCAAGGGTTATTATTATTAACTCCTTCAGCAAACTCCACTCACTGAGCAAAATTCTGTGCATTTGCAATCTAAGTGCATGGCAGCACTCCACCAACCAGCATTGAAACCCTGTTTAGCTTATTTTTAATATTGCTAAAAGCTTAAGAGCAGTCCACAAATAAACCTAACTTTAAGATTTATGCTGTAGCCCATACATCGATTGATTCCTTGGGAGTGCAATTCAAAATCGAGTTGATTGAGTTTCAAGCCTGATTCTTATTGCACTTTTGCCATCGATTGGATACGAACACAGCATGGAATTGACATTGCAGACGCAGTATAAACAAGGCTTTCAGTTATTGGCACATTCGTCTTGCATTTGTTGTGCACCAGAGCAGACCTTATTTTTATTTATGTGAAAGGTATTATAAAGCTGCTTAAAAATGGATCTTGCTGACTTTTCCCCCCAGTTTTTTTATGGGGAGTGGTAACCAGGTTTATGACACATACGGAAACCCATCCCATGCTTAAGAATATCCAAATCAAACTGAGAATTCCATTCATCCCACCTACACATGGGAATTCTAGAGATAGATTGTTGGAATGAAATGTGTACTCTCTCTCTGAAGAGACGCATTCAGTTTACCTAATTCCAGAAAGTATTTGGCGCAGGTTGGCAAGAGCCAAGACTTGGGGACCCCAGAATGTGCAATGTGTAAAACTGCAGAGCTTACCATTGATATCACTGTCTGGCAACCTTTCCAGCTGCTTATCTAGCTAGGACCATACTACCCATTTGGGCTTTTACTTGCAGGGTTAATAGGCGCTGAGTGGGATGATTCTCTGCCCCCAGTGACTTGTCCTACCCCACAGTAGCTGAATGGTAAGTATACTTTCCCTTTGGAACAGCCAAGGAAATTCCCATCTTGGATCCTCAATCTATTAACTAATCTCATTTCAATGATAGTAAGTAAAGGGTTCTATGTTTGGCTTCAGTTCCCTTAATAGTGGGGTGGGGGTTGCAAAACAACATTTAGGGCTCCTTCTCACGTTGCTATCCAGTGACTAGAAAATACGTGATGAAGGCAAGAGGAATGAAATTCTGGACGGTGCTATGTGCATAGATGTTGAAGTCTCAGCCTCTATCAGAATTCTCTATTACACTTGTGTGTCATCTAAGGTAACTGTACACAACCCTGCCTGGAATTGTCACCCTAAGATGAACAGAACTCAGATCAGCTGTGATGCTGGGGAAGGTCAAATAAGCTTTCCGATGCTTGCTGTCTGGCTAAAACATAAAGAATGGCCATTTTAATTGGCACCAACGACTACAACAACTTGCATTTATATAGCGCCCTTCACATGGAGAAGTGTCTTGGAGCACTGAGAGAAGGTATGTGGTGGAGAGGAATCATTCCCTAGAAGATTCAGTGTTTTCAGGAGAGGAGGAGAAAACCTCAAAGAAATAGATTTTGCAGCAAAATTCCATGTGCAAGAATTCTACCATTTCTCCGATTAAACAAATCTTCAACTGACATCTCATCCATCTTTTATCCATCTCCCTCTTCCCTCAGCTGGAGCAGATTTTCATTCAAATGGATGTTCCCATTCATCAGGCAGTTATTAGCTGTCGTCCACGTGTTCATAGTCATTTAACTGGGATAAACAGATGCATTAAATTAAATACGTTTGCCCATTATCTGCTAATGGAAAGATGAATGTTCCAGGTTGTTTCCTGCTGAAATTGAGACCTTAAGCTAATTAAAGGACAATGCACTCCCCACTCCATTATAACAAATCCTGGCACATTCATTATTACTGCAATATCAGTATTATCAGAATTGATAAAGCATGATGCTCACTCCCAAATCCCTGTCAAACCATTGCCTAGCATAAGTCGTGGAGTCCTGTAGCTCAGTGGTTAGAGCATTTGCCTTGCAAGCGAGAGACCTGGGTCGAATTCCAGGCAGGGCGAAACCTTGGGCAAGTTTCCTTACTCCACACGCCTGATAATAATCCCTCTAAAACAAAACAATAATAAATTGGTCATTTTCAATCCACAACTGTTTGTGGGACACTCTGTGTGCAATTGGCTGTCGCGTTTCGCTCACAAATATACAATCAATTCACTTTACAGGATATTCTGTGAAGCGCTTTGAGACGTTGAGAAGACATGAAAAGCGCTATATCAAATGCAAGGATTATTATTATTATTAAGTCAGCATTGAAAGGACGCCTGTCTATCGGATTCACCAACAGTTCACCAAGCGTTGGATTGTTCACCCTCTGACAAGGAAATTGAGCTGGGCTTAGACTGGTGTGAGGTAGCTTAATGTTACCCTATTGATGATGTGCAATCATAAACCTATTTATTTATTTAGTTACTTATCTATTTACTTATTCTGTGACTTGGCCAACAAACCCTTTCAGTGCTAAAGGCTGCTACTGTTGTCTTTATATGAACCCTCACTGGGTGGATAAGAAAGTAGGAATTGATATCAGCAGTGACCTGATAACCTGGAAGTTGACATGTTTTTGTATTTAGGCAATCTTCTGATGGGCAGGAAGCTGGTTGGTCCATGTGCCAATAATAGGTCCGCAGTGCACCCACCTTATAAGAAAATCAGCATTGTGTGGGGGAGCCTTAAAACAGGGTTTCACTGTATGGTTAAACTTTGACACACTTTGAACTGAGAAGGAGCCATAAAAATGCAAGTTATTGCTGTTGAAATTCCTGGTGGCTGATTCTAACAGGGCTGAGGAAAGTCTCCAAATAGTATGTGAATGCAAAATTCCCATTTCTGCATTGGTATGTGGGCGACATTCTACAAGGGAATGAACACGGTATATCTTGTACTTCTACATCAAAGGAATCATGTAGTGTTAGGACAGAATATTCTTATCCCTAGACTCAACGACTGATGTAAGGAAACAGCCCCTTGCATTTACTCCAGCACTGCTGTTCCCCTTTCAGGTGACTGGAACGGTTGACATCTTGTATTGCTTTTAAGTGCAGCAAAATTTTTTGTTCATCACCATACATTGTGGAATAATAATGAGATGCTGAGATACAGGCGACAGGTGCAGGGACCTATAAACAATTTGTTTGCTGATGTTCCCAGTAAGTCACTTCCACCAGGAATGCGCATATCTGGATTTTTCTGCAGTTACAAATCTAATCATGTTAATAACCGCCACGGAGACATTCGGGGCTTGAATTAAGTATTCATGAAGTTGTTGTTATATAATTGTTGCAGGTTTTGGCTGCTGATGTTTTTTGAAAAATGATAAATTATTAAACTCCCTCTCCTCAGAACAAAAGACTTTGAGAATGTCACAATGTTTTAATAACTGATTATTATTTTGCTTAAGTAACACTCCCACGGCCGTTCTTGCAATCACATCATTATTCATTAAATTAAATTCAGCACTTGTTGTTAATATGACATATTAAAGCTGACATTTTCAATACATCACTCTCCCTGCTCCTGCTGCTAAGAAAGTGCTGCTTCTCCCAAATATAATAATAATCCTTGCATTTGATATAGCGCCTTATCACATCTTTGAGATCTCTCAAAGCACTTCACAGAATATATTGTAAAGTGGATTAACTATATTTTGTGAGAGAAATGCGGCAGCCAATTGCGCACAGCATTGTCCCACAAATAATGAACTGAGTGACCAGTTCCTTTTTTAATAAAGTGAATAAAGTGAAATGTTTATGTATTAGTCCTCTTCTGGGCTGTACACAACATTTTGTTCCCTACGTGTTCAAATTTGGCTCATTTGATGGTATTTTCATCTGCGGATTTAAGTTCTACCTGAAGACTTGAGGTCACAGTTGAGGCTGACCACTCCAGTGCAGTGCAAAAATATAAGCTTTAATTGGAGGACTCAATTAATGTGCTAAACTTATAATGTTCCTTGAGTTTGATATCATTCCCTCTACATTGCATTGGAGTGTCAGCCTTGACTATGAAGTCAAGTGCCATATAGAGGGAATGATATCAAACTCAAGGAACATTATAAGTTTAGTGCATTAATTGAGTCCTCCAATTAAAGCTTTTTTTTCACATCATCTGCTCTCCTAAATGCTTTGATTCATTTATTCTTTTGCATCACCACTCCTACCTGGGAAGCTATCACACCCTGACTGTTAACATTAACAGTCTTTCCATTTTGTACTTATGAAGGGGTGTCCCATTTTCTGAAATGACATGACAAACATAAGACAAAAATATTGCTGGCATTACAGGTCAGTACATGATAAATCCAAATGCCTGAAGCTGCAGTTAAGCAGAAAGCATCAAAGTATTTAACTCAATTCATACATGAGGGCAAAGGGAGGCTCATGTGTATAAACACCGGCATGGACTAGTTGGGACGGGATGGCCTGTTTCTGAGCTAGATCGTTCTATGCAGTTCTATGTACAATGAATGATCCATCAACAAATTCAGATGTCACTGGTGAGTGCTGACCCTTTCACATTTCAACAGTTAATTACCAGGAGCAAGACATGTTGCTAAATTGTTTCTCCCTGGACAGAAACATTGAGACAAATTAGAGAAACCACATCCCACTATCACCATCCTTTGAGACCAACTGACTCAGCAAAGTCCAGGGACGAATCTGGCACCTTTCTGGTCTGTATGGGTTGGTATTTACATCATCTTGCAGAAATTATTTACAGCTTTTGAGGAGCCTTAAAGAGTGCAATGTTTAATACTGCCACCTAAAAACAGAATGGCAATGGTTGATACCCACACATATATAATATAAATCTTGAATTTGATATAGTGTTTTATTATGTTCTTGAGATGTCTTGAGACACTTTACATGATTTTATTGTGAAGTCCAGTTGTTTCAAATTGTACACAACAATGTCCGTAAATAGCCATGAAGTGTTAACCAATTTTATTTGGGGGATTCTTGACCAGGACACCAAAATAAGCTCACTTCTCTTTTAGAATGAGTCACATAATCTTTATATTAAAATAATATTATTATTATCATCACTTTCTCGGTCAGTGCCTTCTATATTCTCACAACATTCTCTGTGTGGAAATATCTCCAGTTTTCATCTCTAATTGTCTTAGCTCTAATTTTAAGGCAATGTTCCCTTGTTCTGAATACCTCCACCAAAGTAATCATCCCGTATCTTGTTTATCGGTTTCTCTCATTACTTTAGATACCTCAGTCAGATCACGAGTTAATCTACTAATTTCTAGGGAATATGAGCCAAGTCTACCCAGCCTCTCATCAAAGCTTCATTCCATGTATTAAATATTGTTGAATGCCTTCCAAGGCCAATACCTTCTCTGATTCCTTCTTCAATTAATCAATAGGTTTGAAAGTAGTGTTCCCAAAACTGTGCACACTATTTCAAATGCAGTTTAACCAAATCTACACCAAGTTGGAATACCTTCACGCTACTTATAGTCAAAGTAATGATTTAGCCGAATATTAGATTAGCTTTGTTGAAAGGAGCTTCGCGTTCACTGTAAGCTTTGACTGATCAATAATTCCACCCAGATTTTTCCCCTCTCCATCAACTCTAATGGACATTCTTTCATCCTGTACGCAATGCTGCTTCCTGTTCCAATATGCATTACGCATTATTTATCTAAATTATTTGTAATCCATCTCTTTACTCATCACTTTGCCCAATTACACCACCAGGAATGAGACTTGACCAACATGACCAGAACAACAAATTGAAACAATTTAATTAAGGGATGTGATTTTTCTAAACAAAAGCACCTTTCGATGCGATTATTTTCCATCCATCTCAATGTATTGTTTAAATTAACCTTGCAACCCTGTTAATCCTGCTGTAATGAACAGGGCAGTCCTTGTTGGACAGACAACAACAACAACAACTTGCACTTATACAGTGCCCTCCATGCAGGGTAGCATTTCAGAGCGTTTAACAGTGGCAAAGCCTGACTCTGAGCCGGGGGGAGAAGGGGAGGTGGCCATAAGCACAAACAAGAAAGTTTTCAGGCAAGACCTGAAAGAAGGGAAAGAGTGGGCAAGGCGGAGGGAGAGTGTTCCAGAGTTTTGTGGCATAAGTGGCTGAAAACACGGAGCAGAGGGTGCGTGGGATGAGCAAGAGGCCAGTGCCAGACAAGCGGAAGCACTGGGTGGTGGATTGGGGAGTGAGGAGGTTGGAGAGGTAGGGAGGTGCCAGGGAGTGAATGGATTTTTTGAACACGAGAGTGAGGATCTTGAAGTCGATCCGTTTAGTGATGGGGAACCAGTGGAGCCTGGCCAGAACTGGTGAGATGTGGGTATGGAGTTTGGTTTGGGTCAGTATGTGGCCGGCAGAGTTTTGAATGAGCTGTATCTTGTGAATGGTGGGGCTGGGGAGGCCGGCGAGGTGTGCATTGGAGTAATCCAAGCGGGAGGTAATAATTGCATGAGGGTTTCGGCAGCATTTGGGGTAAGGTATGGTCGGAGGTGGGCAATGTGGTGGAGGTGGAAGAAAGTGGTCCTGGTCAGGGATCGGATGTGGGGGAGGAAGGACAGTTGGGGGTCGAACTGGATGCCGAGGTTGCGCACTGGTTTGGTGAGTCTGAGTGAGAACCCAGTGAGGTTGAGGAGTTTAGATCCAAAGGAGTGAAGACGTTGATGGGAGCCAAGGAGACTGGTTTCCTTCTTGTCCATATTCAGCTGCAGTAAGTTTACATTCATCCAGGTGTCTGGCAGACAAGCTGACAGAACATCGGCGGACCTGGAGTTGGTACTGGAGGAGACAAAGCAAATTTGTAAATACATGTGGAAGTTTACTCTGTGTCTGCGTGTGACATCACCCAGAAGGAGCAAAGAGAAAAGGAAAAAAAAGAGGGCCAAGGATGGAGCCATGGGGTACCCTACAGGTGACCGAGTGGGGGTGGGGGAAGAAACCATTTGCTGAGATGAAATGAAGGCGGTAGGTTAAGTAGGACTAGAACCATGCGAGTGCTGTCCCACAAAGGTAAATGAGGGAGGAGAGGCGGTGGAGGAGGATGCCATGTTCGACTGTGTTGAACGCAGCAGAGAGAGAGTGGCAGGAGCCGTGGTGGAGGGAGACAATATACCAAGGAGGAGACAGGTAACCTATCTGATCTGCAAAGAGAGCTGAAGGATGTCACAGAGAAAAGTTGCAACACGATTCATATCACTACCAGCGTGGTTGCCAAACAGCTGTGTAAACTTAAGGTAAATAAATCTCAAGAGCCAGATAAATTGCATCCGAGGTTCCTTAAGGAACTAAGGGAGGAAGCCGCAGAAACCTGGCACAAATCTTTCAAAAATCACTGAATACTGGAGAGGTGCCGGGAGACTGGATAAAGGCAGATGTTACCCCTATTTTTAAGAAAGTAATAAAAGTGACCCAGGAAACTACAGACCAGTAAGCTTGACGTCCATTGTGGTAAAATTATGGAGACTTATTAAGGATAAAATCATGGAGCATCTGGACAGAAATAAATCATCAATGATAGCCAATATGGGTTCATGGGAAGGTCTTGCCAA
This sequence comes from Callorhinchus milii, assembly GCF_018977255.1. Taxonomy (NCBI): domain Eukaryota; kingdom Metazoa; phylum Chordata; class Chondrichthyes; order Chimaeriformes; family Callorhinchidae; genus Callorhinchus; species Callorhinchus milii. Next base: position 28,830,214 of record NW_024704742.1, on the reverse strand, counting down.
TTTAATTTCTGGTTTTCTTTGACAGTGTGACAAGGGAGCTTGATAAGGGTAAGCTTGTTGGTGTTATACATCTGGATTTCAGAAGGCCTTGATACAGTTCCTCTTGAGGGGCTGGTACTGAAAGTAACAGTAAAAAAATAAAAAAAAGGATTCAGTGGAGGTATATTACGCAATTGATTGATTGGAAGAACCCAGAGGGTGGTGGTACAGGGAATGTCATCAGACTGGAAAAATGTTACCAGTGGAGTTCCACAAGGGTCTGTTTTGGGACTTCTTTTGTTCAATGTTTTTATAAATGATCTGGAACTAGGAATCACAAGCACAGTGCTAAGCTTGCAGATGATACCAAGCTAATGAAGGTGGTAGATTACGAAGCTAAACAAGCTAAGTTGCAGGAGGACTTGAACATAATTGGGAATTGGGCAGATTGGTGGCAGATGAAATTCAATGTGGAGAAATGTAAAGTACTTCACATGGGGACAAAAATATCCTGGAAGGATCTATTATTTGAACGGAAGGAAAATAATATGTATGGAAAATGAAAACAATCTGGCGCTCCTGATTGACAATAAATTGAAGCACTTCCAATAATGCTATGTGTCAGTGAGTAAAGATGTTGGAATGTATCAGAAGATCAATAGCAAGCTGAAATAATGGGGTAATCCTGCCACTGTATAAATCATTGGTGTGTCCATACTTAGAGTACTGGGTACAGTTCTGGTCACCCCAGTACAAAAAGGATATTGAAGAAATCAAGAAGATACAGAGGAGGGCAACCAAAGTGAATGAAGAAATGGAAGGACTGGACTATGAGGAGCAACTAAGTAAATTGGATATCTTCAAGCTGGAAAAGAGAAGATTGAGAGGCGATGTCTTTAAGATTCCAAAGGGACTAGACACTATAGATCATGACAGGCTGTTTCAACTTATCCAGAATAGTAGAACTAGAGGACATGGCCTGCGATTGAAGTGGTGTAAATTCAGAACAAATCTACACCAACACTATTTCAGTGAGTGAACAGTGAACTTGTGGATCAGACTCCTGAGGGAGACGGTTAAAGCAGGACGTGTAGATTCTTTCAAACACAAATTAGGTAGTTTTCTTTTAGGAAATAACATTATGGCATATAATACATAGGTAGTTTGGGACATAACACCAGGAAGGTGGACGGTAAACTATATGGACGTTGGTCTTTTTTCGTCTAGCATTTCTTATGTTCTTAGTACCTCCATCTTGAAAATATGAATGGATCCAGCAACCACAATTTTTGGGGGGAGAGAGTTCCAGATTTCCATTCCATTACAATGCCATTGCATGTCAATGATTCAGGGTTGTTTCTCAAAATTCAAATTACATCCCTTGTTGTCTGCTTGCAAGCAAATGGGAAAAGGCATAAAGAATTTTTAAAAATCTCTCCCATTGGCTCATGTGGTGAAGTACATAGCCAGGTATGCAGCTGAGCTCTACTGATCAAGACATTTCAGCTTTAATTCCAGCCCATGCTGAGTTAGTTATTTAGTTGTTAAAGTAACTATAAAAAGAATACTGAAGGGTTTGGGGAGAATGGGATTAGACAAGGTCGCTCATGCAGCTAAAAACTCCAATCTAGACATTTATTTTGGTCAGCTCGGGGTATGACACTTGTGGAAACCCATCATCATCTTTAAGAGTATTCAAACCAGACTGAGAGTTCCATATACATATGCCACATCCACATGAGAATTTCCCTGTGGCTGAAATGGAATGTGTACTCAGTGGAGTCCTATAGCTCAGTGGTTAGAGCACTCACCTCGCAAGTGAGAGACATGGGTTCAATTCCCGGCAGGGCGAAACCTTGGACAAGTTTCCTTATTTCTCACGCCTGATAATAATCCTTCAAGAAAAACAACAAGAAAAATGTGGTGACTCAATCCACGACTGTTTGTGGGACGCTGCTATGTACAATTTCGATATCAAGCACAACTCCTGCTCCTGCAGATCCTGATCCAGTGACCTCTGTTGTAAGTTGCTCAATAATATCACATCCTAAATGAGAAATGTCGATGGAACATCTTATTGCAAAATCTTGATTTAATGGTTTCTGGATCCCTATTATTCTAAGATAAATTGAAAAAAGATAATAGGATCAAGTCTGTGTTTTATCAGATCTAATAGGATCTCACACAATAAAGTGAGTGGAGAGCAGTCAGTTAGATTGCACCATCACACCATACATCAACAATCTAGATGAGGACATTGAAATTAATATATCCAAATTCACGGATGACACTAAACTAGGAGGGAGAGTAAACACCGAGGATGACATTAAAAAAATGTAATGAGATATAGATAGGCTAGGTGAGTGGGCAAATAGGTGGCAAATGAAGTATAATGTAGAGAAGTGTGAAGTCATCCAGCCAGGTGGTAAAAACAGTAAAGCAGATTATTTTTTAGAAGGGGAGAGACTAAGTAGTGTTAGCATTCAAAGGGACTTGGGTGTCCTTGTACACCAGTCACAAAAAGTTAGTTTGCAGGTACAGCAAGCAATTAGGAAGGCTAATGGTATGTTGGCATTTGTTACAAAAGGGTTAGAGTATAAGAATAGGGAAGTCTTGCTGCAACTGTATAGGGCCCTGGTGAGACCGCATCTAGAATATTGTGTGCAGTTTTGGTCTCCTTATTTAAGAAAGGATGTACTCGCCTTGGAGGGGGTACAACGTAGATTCACTAGGTTGGTACCTGGGATGAGGGGGATGAATTATGAGGATAGGTTGAGCAATTTAGGCCTATATTCTCTAGAATATAGAAGAATGAGAGATGATCTTATAGAAACCTATAAGATTATAAAGGGGCATGATAGAATAGATAGTGGAAGACTTTTTCCCTTGGTTGGAGAAACTATAACCAGGGGTCACAGTCTTAAAATTAGGGGTAAGCCCTTTCGCACTGAGTTGCATTCAATTAAAAAGCATCACTCAGAGGGTAGTGAATTTATGGAATTCTCTACCCCAAAGGGCTGTAGACGCTCAGTCCTTGAACATATTCAAGACTGAGATTGATAGATTTCTTGTGGATAAAGGGATTAAGGGATATGAGGATAAGGCGGGTAGGTGGAGTTAGAATAGATCAGCCATGATCTTATTGAATGGCGGAGCAGGCTTGAGGGGCCGAATGGCCTACTCCTGCTCCTAATTCTTATGTTCTTAAAGTGTTCATTACTCTTCCTGCAGAAGCTGATTAATTCAGTGCTGCAGCACTTCAATCACACAAGATGAGAATAAAGACTTCTGGTATCAAACATCCCATTCGAACACAGCGCTGCTGAATCTGTCAATCCCTGGTACTGTTTGGACTTAGATCATGATATCATGGTGAAATGATGAATTTTTTTTTAAACCCTTGAATAGAAGGGAAAGAAAGTCCTATTTTCCAGTAATAAATCACTCCTGAAGTGAAGGATTTTGCAATATTTTGCTTTGTACCGTGAATAGTAATATTTACAACCAGTTCATTATTGAACATGAGGTGGCTTGGATTTGGCATACAAAGATTTCTGTTTTAGACGCCGATCTGATTGCACAAATAGTCTATTGAGACACAAGCCCAATGAATGACAAGTCATGCTTCAAAAGAAGACATCAAAGATAAAGATTAGATCCACTTCTGTGTAACTCATAACGCATCAAAACAAAAACAACCTCTCTAAAAGCCACATATGTCATTTGAAATATGGGTTGATGTCTTAACTCCAAGACAATTTCAGGACAGATAACAGGAAGTTTTTCTTTATTTAGATCTAATTAATGACTGGAACAGGTTGCCAGGAAGGGTGGTTGAGCCAAGGCCACTGCATTCAATTAAAAAGCAATCTGATGTTCTGATAGGGGAATGTAGGGTGGGCGTTCAGGAAGGATGAGATCGGATGGGTCGAAGAGACTTCTTCAGCCAGACTTTATGATGGGGTGTGATCTTGTGATAGGGTGATCAGTTTGAAAATATATGGGTGTGTGTGTATGGGGGGGGGGGGGGGGAACATTACTGCCTGAGACCTGTTAAGATATTACAGGATAAAACTCGGCATGCTTAAGGAATACTTAAGGAATACCGCAAAGGAAGAGATCATTCAGCTCATGGAGTCTCTTCCACCAGTTTATTGGATCAAAGCATATTTTAATCCCATTTCTGTACTTTTCTCCATACTCCTCAATAATAGTCCTTGCATTTGATGTAGTAATAATAATAATTCTTGCATTTGATATAACCCCGTATCATGTCTTCGAGACATCTAAAAGCACTTCACAGAATATACTGTGAGGTGAATTGACTGTATTTTGTGGGAGAAACACAGCAGCCAATTGTGCACAGCAGTGGCCCACAAAGAGTCGTGGATTGAAGTGACCAATTTATTTATTTATTAATTTAGTAGATTTCATATCAGGAGGACATATCAAAGAGCTTCACAGGATTTATTTTAGAATGTAGGCAAAATGCAGCAGTCAGTTTGTGCACAGCAATGTCCTACAAAATGTCATGAGCGACTAATTTTACTTGGAAGATTGTTGACCCTGACATCGGGAGAAACTCCCTTCTCTTTTGGAATAGTGTATCTGATCTTTAACGTCCACCTGAAAAGGCAGTTAGGGCCTCAGTTTAATGTCTAATCCAAAGGACGTCACCTTCAACAATTCTTAGGAGTTTCGGCCAAGACTGAGCTCAAAGTCCCGACGTGGGGCTCCAACCTCCAACTTCGTAAGCAGAGTGAGGTTTTAGAGGAATGCGTTTCTATGAATGAAGCCAAATTCATTGATCTTCTAAGGGAATCAGATAAATATTTGTGAAAAAAGTATTATAGTTAAAGCATAACTAAATAATAATCCTTGAGTTTGACATAGCACTTTTCATGTTGGGTGGACGTGCCAAAGAGCTTCACAGGATTTACTGTAAAGTGTAGTAACAGTGCATTTTGGAGCTATATTAGGAGCAGTGCCGATAGCTCCAGTAGAGAAGCTAAGCACCAGTGCAGACGAGATGTGCCAAATGCCCTTCTTTTGTTTTTATTCTCTAAACTTTCCATGATTTTATAATTGCTTTAGAACGAAGCCTTTGGTAATTCCCATTGTATTTCCTTATTTGGAATGCAGCCAGTCGCTAATAGAAGCAGTGAACACTTTTCAAGTGCTTGACATTCACCTCATTTTTTTCAGTCCAGTGCAAGGGAAGCAGGGAGTCTTGTTTGACACCCTGCGTGTTTGAAGTTGGTGTACATTCAACTAAAACGACTGGTGTTTTGCTTTATGTGTATTTTTTTCAAAAAAGAACTTCTGTGAGGAGATATTTCCTGACAGTTGCATGCTTTGAATCGTTTAAGAAGTTTAAATGTAGATGCTTTTTTTNCCAAAGCATCCCAAATATTACAGCACAGAGGAGCCTGAATTGAAGGCAGTTGTTGTGATGTCCAACAGAATACATAAAACAGGTGATCAATTGCTGCCGTACGATTCAAGTGCATCAGTACAATCAAAGTCAGCCAGGCAGCATTCAATAAAGTACCTGAGGTGATGTTTTGAATCTGTTTGATTTGTAATAGCAGGACACAGGTTAGATTATTCTTCCTGATGAGGGTTTCATCTATAAAGAAAATAATCAAGTCAACTTTGCACGAGTTGTTTTCCACCAGTTTTGGCATCAACAACATCAGGAGGCTACAATTTCAATAACCCTTTGCTCTCCCCAGCAAATCGTGTTGATAAAACCTCCTTCAGCATTCTGCCTCGGGTTTCCTTTAAAACCGTGTTTTAACGTATCAATGTAAATCCTACTTTGAGTTTGAAAACTATTCCAGGAATAAGGTGCTATCCCATTGCTTCTGGTGCTTTGTTGGAAATCAAGACATGATTAGTGACTTTATAGATAAAAAATACCAGCCTCCAAATTAACAACAACAACAAGATTACATTTGTATAGCTTCTTTCACGTCGGGGGGATGTCCCAAGATGCTGGAGAGAGTACAGCATTTCAGACGCGAACTGGAGTTGGGGGGGAAGGGAGGGGAAGGTAAGGGGGATGGCTGATGGCATGGTCGAAGAGGAGTGTTTTGAGGCGGGACTTGAAGGAGGATAAGGAGAGGGTGAGGCGGAGTGACTGGGGGATGGAATTCAGAGGTTGGGGGTAGAGTGGCTGAAGGCTCTCCCACCGATGGAGGGGTGGGTGGGTTGGGGGACGTGAAACAGGCCAGAGCCGGCTGAGCGGAGGTAACGGGTGCTTGGGTAAGGGGTTAGGAGGTCGCAGAAGTAGGGTGGGATGAGGCCATGGAGGGCTGTGTAGATGAGGACCAGGATCTTGAACTGGATCCTCTGAAGGATAGGGAGCCAGTGGAGTTGGGCGAGATTGGGGGAGATGGGGTCACGGAGTTTGGTGAGGGAGGAGACATGGGCTGCAGAGTTCTGGATTATCTGCAGCCTGTGGAGGAAGGAACTGGGAAGGCCGACAAGCAGGGCATTTGCATAGTCGAGCCTGGAGGTGATGAAGGCATGAACAAGAGTTTTAGTGGCCTGAGGAGTGAGGTAGTGGCGGTGTCGGGCGATGTTTCGGAGGTGAAGGAAGGCAGCTCGGGTCATGGCTTGAATGTGGGGAAGAAAGACGGTTGAGGTTTGAACAAGACACCTGGGTTTCTGACAGGCTGGTGAGTTGTAGTGTGCAACCATGAAGATTGATGCTGCCAGAGCCTGAGGTACTGAGGCACTGACGTGAGCCAATCAGGAGGGCCTTAGTCTTGTTCACATTCAACTGTAGGAAATTTGCCCTCATCCAGGATTTGATGTCCACAGGCAGTCTGTCAGGACAGCAGTGGTCCTGGAGTTGAGGGTGGAGGCAGAAAGATAGAGTTGGGTGTCATCCCCATACATATGGAAGTTGACCCCATGTCTGCGGATGATATCACCAAGGGGGATCATATATGTTAAAGAAGAGAGGGCCAATGACAGAGCCTGGGGGATGCCAGATGTAATAGTGAGGGGGCTGGAGGAGAAACTGTTAGAGGCAACGAAGTGGAGACTGTGAGAGAGATCGGAATCAAACCAGGCAAGGGCAGGTCTGTGAAGATTGAGTGAAGTGGAGAGGCGGTGTTTGAGGATGGAGTGGTCGACAGTGTCGAAGGCGGCAGAGAGGTTGAAGAGGACAAGGAGGCAGAGGGAGCCCTGATCATAGATGTTTAGAATGTGATTAGTGACTTTGACCAGGGCTGTTTCCGTGCTGTGGGCAGCGCGGAAGCTGGATTGAAGGGGTTCAAAGAGGGAATGGTGAGAGAGAAAGGAGCGGAGCGATGACTCGTTCCAGGACCTTGGAGAGGAATGGAAGCTTACAGATGGGGCGGTAGCTGGAGAGAAAGAATGGATCCAGGGAAGATTTTTTCAGGATGGGGGTGATGACTGCTGTTTTTAGGGTGGTGGGAACTCAACCAGTGGACAGGGAGAGGTTGATGACATCAGACAGGAGGGGGGCCAGAAAGTGGAGCTGGGAGACGAGGAGAGAGGTGGGATGGGATCGAGGGAGCAGGTGGTGGGTTTGAGTTTGTGGACAGTCGTGGTGAGGGAGGAGGGAGAGACAAGGTTGAAGGAGTATAGGAGTGGATAGGTCATGAGGGAGAGGTGATGTGGAGGTGGCTGTGGACGGGGCAGAAGTGGCTGAACTTATCCCCACGATTTTAGATTCTAGGAAGTCCGGCATCTCCTCACAGTTGGAGTTTGAGGAGAGGATGGGCGAGGTATGGGAAGGTGGATGGAGGAGATGGTTAGTGATGGAAAATAGAAGCCGGGGGTTGTCCTTTGCCTCCAAGATAACCTTGGAGTAGAAGGAGGATTTGGCGGCTGCAAGAGCGCAAGTGGTAGGTCTTGGTGTGGTGGAACCAAATCTGCCGATGGACCATTAGTTTGGATTTGGTCCAGGCGCATTCGGCAGCTCACACTTGTGCCTTGAGGGAACGGAGATGGCTGGTGTACTAGGGGGATTTACGGGAGTATGAGGCAGTTCGGGAAGTGAGAGGAGCAAAGGAGTCCAGATTAGAGTAGAGGGAGTTGTGGAGAAAGGAGAGTGAGTAGGACAGATTGGTCAGTGAGGGCCAGAGGTGTAGGAGTTCAAATGACTCCAGGGCAGTGGAGAGGGAGAGGGAGGAATTTGTTTTTCCCCCATGGTCGGTATGTAATGGTGGAGGGTTCAGAAGGGGGAAGGAGTACTGAGGTGTTGAGGGAGGTGAAATGGTGGTCCGAGATAGCTTTGGTGATGTCCGAGATGGTGAGACCCTTTCAAATTAAGTTTGAATTTAAGAATTTTCAGCAGTTTTGCGTGATCTTGATGTTTAAGACAAAATGGGTTTACTGCAACAGTGAAAGCAGCATTGGATCATTGTCAGTCCAAAGTGAAAGACTTTCATATCCAGACGATGTCTGCCAGAACACCATGTATCTATCTAGTGGCAATTACCAGAATTCTTTCCTTCATAGGATCCCAGGGGTCAAGAGTAACCATTTTCCCAATGCCTTTTAAACGTGCCAGAAGTGTCCATCACTTTAATCCGTGTTGAGACATACCTTCATTGTACCAGCAGTCAGGTTTCAAAGTGGTGTCACAAGCCAGAGGTGCAGAAGCTGTGTTAAACTGGCAGGAGTACATCTGTCCATTGCATACCAGCTGCTGTTTTTCAGGTAGACCTTAGAGATTAGCACTTAGTACTATTCGAAAAGAGGAGAGAGAGTTTCTCTGGTTGACACAGTCAACATTCTCTCAGGTAAAATTGGTCATTCACTGCATGGCTCTTTGTGAGGCATTGCCATGTGAAAAGTGGCTGCTGCATTTGCCTACAAACAACAATAATAAATAATCCTTGTGTTTGATAGTTCTTGTGCCTATTACATCAAGAGAATGTCACATACCGCTTCACGGGATTTCTGTGCAATGCATCCTGACTGTAACTTGTAAGTAAATGAGAAAACATGGTCACTATATTTTACAGTGAATCATGTGAAGTACTTTGAGATGTTTAAAAATGATAAGGTGCTATATCCAATGCAAAGATTATTATTATATATTTTAGTGAATATTACTTTGCAGGTAAAGGATGCTAGTAAATTAACACATTTTTCCCTTTTGCTCCAATTGCTTTCATTGAGAGATTTGAACATCAGTATATTTGTGACTCAGATCAGCACCGTCACCAGTTTGGGATTTCCATTTTCTAATCTAACCACCCTTCAGTATATTCTGGGGGAAATATTGACATATTAATGTCTATTAATGCAAAGTTTTGGGCAGCTTTATTGCGAGGATTCCCATAATTGTACTTTGAAGCTAGCTGATTTAAGTTCACTCAACAGTCCTGGGAATGTAGTTTAGACTCTTTGGACACAAATTTAATTTCAGTTGCAGAACAGACCATCATTTGCCCAAATCACATGCAATCTGACTAATTACCTATCAGTCAATAAAAATCTATTTCATATCTCACATGATAGAAAACTTTCCCTTCCATGGGTCTTTATTTCCTTGCTGACAAGTGCCTTGTAGTAACTTTCATTACATGAAGGCTTTGAATGGGCCAGCTATTATTCCCAAACTTGCCTTTGTTACATTGCTCTCTTACTTTAGAGTAGTAACCTTAAATGGACGAGCATCTCTTTATTGCGCCACTTGACAGACACTGAGCGTGGTCTGACATGGCTTGCGAGTTCTTTCCAAAAAGGTACCCTGGAGAAAACGCCAACCCATTAGAAACTTTATCCCTTGGCTGTGTGCCTGAGCTTTTTATCATATTGAGAGGTACATTTATTATGGAGCCAGCTCAGACTTTGGTCTGACCTCACACCTCCATCCCACTGAGAATAGATGAATCAGGCTCTTTTAATTTCATCATCCCAATTTAATTTGACCTGTGCCTTGATTGCTATCAGACCACAATCTTGAACTTCATAAAGGTGTGACTGAAAATCCTTCAGTGCTTTGAAACCCCTGCTGATAATAACATTCAAAGTGCTTGTTCCCTGTATGATACCACACAATTACCATTGGAGAGTCACTTCATCTGTTCAGGCTTTGAGATGAACAATACTAATAATTCTAAAGGGTCTATCAACCTTTGATCTTCTCCATTTTGATCACGTATATAAGTCTCAAAATTGGCCTGCATTTAGTTTCCAAAAAGAAAAAAATCTATTATTTAAAGCTGTGTAATGCGTTAAAAGTTTCATGTCGGTTTGATTCTTTTAAATCACTATTATATAATCAGGGCATAATAATAAAATTGCATCGACACAATCCTGATGGACAGATATTCAGCTTTTTTTGTCATTTGAAACAAAGCATTCAGAGCTTTAAACACAAGAGTTGCTTATGGTGGGAAAAAAATTGTTCAATACAAATTCCTGAAACTTTGAATGTGCCCTTTCTGTGAGTCAATATTGAATCCAAATTTCAAAACTGTAGAAATGATATTGAGACACAATATAGCTTCACACCCACTTTGTAACAAACACCCATAGTCTTTTTCCCTTTCTTTCACATTCAAAGCTGAAATATCTCGATTCCCAGGTTGTCAGTTAAAAAGCTTAGACTCGTCCATCTGTAAACTGCTATTCTTCCAGTACAGTTGTTGTCAACAGCCTGAGATAGAAAGGATGGCGGGGTTGGGGGGATCGGGGGAGAGAGAGAAAAACTGATGAAATGCAGAAAATTGGCTTGACTTCAGTTAATCCTTAAAGAGCTACTGTCATTTCCCTCAATGACTGACCTAACAAAGCCCCTGGCTAGTATGACTCTGAAATTTGCTGGGCTCCTTTGCTAGGTAGCTGATTTCAGTCTAAACAGTGTTAGAAGTGCAACAAATGAGCTCAGCATTCTTGGGTTGGAAAAGGTAGGATGTGTCAGTCAGAGTTCCTGCTTCTAATTGCTATCCAGTCGCAGCCCAACACACACACACTTACACTTCATACCTCTCTGGAGACATCCTTTCCTGCTTCATGCACCTGTTATATTTGCCTTATCGCTGACCAGCCAAGAAGTGACACATTTCATTGCGCATGAAGTAACAATAATAATCCTTGCATTTGGTATAGTACTTTAATCCATCAGAAGGGACATCTCAAAGCGCTTCACAGGATTTTCTTCACAGGACACTGTGAAAAACTCCCTCAAGGCTATGTAAGTTCAAGTCAGGGCATGGGATTTGAATTACAGCTTTCTGACTCAGATCCACAAACTCTGATGTACCTTTGGAAATAAGTCAAAGTGTTGACTATGTTGGCCATCTTGCACCCCACCCCAAGATTGGGCTCTCAGTCCATTCTGTGAAGCACTTTAAGCCATTCTCCAGATGTGAAAGGTACAGTATAAATATAAATTATTGGTATTGTTGCCTATTACATACTAATTGCAGTTCACAGAGAGTTTTATGTACCCACAGTTGTGAATTTATGCTTCACATGAGGACTGGAGTTCAAAGTCTAGGCTCACACACCAGTGCAATACTGGGGAGCGATGCATTGTTGGAGGTATTGTCTCCTTCGTGGAGTCCTGTAGCTCAGTCGTTAGAGCACTCGCTTTGCAAGCGAGAGACCTGAGTTCAATTCCAGGCAGGTCAGGGCGAAACCTTGGGCAAGTTTCCTTACTCCACACGCCTAATAATAATCCCTCCAAAACCAAAAACAATAATAAATTGGTCATTTTCAATCTACGACTGTTTGTGGGACATTGCTGTGCACAATTGGCTGCCGCGTTCGCCCTCAAATATACAGTCAATTCACTTTACAGTATATTCTGTGAAGCGCTTTGGGACGTCCTCCCGACGTGAAAAGCACTATATCAAATGCAAGGATTATTATTATTATTATTATTATTTAGAGCAGACGCTAAATGGAGGTCCCATCTGTTTGTTCAGGTGGAAGTTAAAATCCCACAATGTTATTAGAAAACAGAAGGCAGTTTCTCAATTCTCCACCAGATAAGTTGCTCATTCACCTCATCGATGTTTGTCGAACTTGACTACGTGCAAAATGGCTGTCATGTTTGCTTACAGAAGGTCATTATGCTTGACAGCAATTGCTGTGAAGCAGTTTGAGATGTTTTAGCATTAAAAGGCGATATAAAAACAAGTTCTTTATCTTCATATGCGACAGTTCACAGAAACTGTAATTGGCTTGATGTTGCGTCTGTTTACTCACTTTTTTAAAAAAATGTTTGAAAAATAAAAAAAATTACAAACAGAGTGGTTAATTAGATACAGCACTTAATAGCTTGGAACCCTATTAATGCAATATTTCTTAAGAAGAAATACTTCAGTAATGTATCAGGCAGCATGGAAAATAATTAACTGAGACTGAACCCTGTGCCTTCCAACATGTAAACTGTATTAGTGTTTATGCCAGTGTGAATGGTTCAGTTCACACAGTGACAGAGATGCAGTTTGGCTTCTGTGGCTAAACAGTCACTCTACACCTCCTATCTCTGTCGAAGATCTTACCTAATGATTCATTAATTAGTGGGGACAGAGGGAAGATGTAACAGTCTCACTGCAGTGGGTCGGGAGTTTACATCTCCCAGATGTTCAGCGAGACTGCTGGAAACTCAATCCTTCTGAAAAAGAAACACAAATTATTTGGGTGAGAGGGTGGGAGAGGGAATGAAGAGTGATTAACTGTTGCAAGTTTTAAACAATGCTAGATACAGCCAGTATTATCTGAAGGAAAGTACTGATAAAAGATATGCATGAAGAGTCTGGAGAAGTGTTGAAAAACTGGGCATCGGAGAGGTATGTTTTCGCCTCATGTGCTTTGCCGAAGCATTGACACTCATTCAGAGTCGAGGGGCGAGCCTGATCTACCAGTGTAACAATCCTTGCATTTGATATAGAGCCTTATCACGTCTTTAAGATGTCTCAAAGTACTTCACAGAATATGCTGTAAAGTGCATTGACTGTTTATTTTGTGGGCGAAACGCGGCAGCCAATTGCGCACAGCAGTGTCCCACAAACAGTCATGGATTGAGTGACTACATTTTTTTTAAATGATTTTCTTTTGAAGAGATTATTATCCCCAGAGTAATCATTTGTCATTCATAAATTTATGAATTTATTGTTTCATTGCATGCATTCAAGATTTCCTGCAGCTCTCAGTGAATCTGCCAGCCAAGTTTGCACAAGATGGCTAGTGCATTTCAGCAGATGCGCTAACTTTTCACAACAAGCAACTTTCACTGCTCCAATTCAAGATTCTTATCCTTACTTCAAAATGCTTCCATGCCTTCGCCCTGTCTTTGCAAACTGTTGTGACTCCATTGTCCAGCTGCTACCTTCACTCTGTAAACACTGACTTGATTCATAATATCTGCCTATTCTAGCCAGCATCACTGGGTAAGCTTTCAGCCATTTTGCCCCCTCTCTGTGGTACTCCATACCAGTGTCCCTCTCCCCTCCCCGCCTTCAAGATGTGCCTTAAGACATCTCTCTTCAACCACGCTCACTCCTCCCCTAGCTCAGGCTCCCAGTCAGTTGTGCAAAGCGACTTAAGAAGTCCTCCAAACATAAAACATATTGTATAAATGTAAATTGTTGATGTATCAAATGCAAGAACTATTTATACTGTTATCTAAACTTGAGTTTCATGCTTTTGATAGGCTTTGAAATCCTTTGATTACAGTTCCTTTTTTCTCTCCATGTTATTCTGAAACATTGACCTTGGCAGCAGAAAATGAAAGCACCCCGATTTCAAGTTTACAAGAAACTCTTCAGTCTTAAAGCAATTGTTATTGAAACGCTTTCCAGCTCAGTTCCTTTCGTTTGGTTCTGAAGGACAGTGTAACTCTTTAGGGGTTGTGCTAAGTGGAGGGAAAGACTCCTCTGCTCACTAAAGCATCTGGTTGTAATGTAATCAGAAACTGAAAGCACCCCGATTTCAAGTTTACAAGAAACTCTTCAGTCATAAAGCAATTGTTATTGAAATGCTTTCCAGCTCAGTTCCTTTCTTTTGGTTCCGAAGGACGAGTGTAACTCTTTAGGGGTTGTGCTAAGTGGAGGGAAAGACTCCTCTGCTCACTAAAGCATCTGGTTGTAATGTAATAAAATATGAGTTCATATAGCATATTGTCTAACTAGTCGAGAATTGTCTCTCTAATATTGATGTATCCAAGGCTCTCTCTGCCTCCTCAACCAGTCCAAGGCCAGTCGACCATTCTACCCTTCTCCACCATCTCTCCTCTCATTCCACTGATTCTGTCCTTGCCTGGTTTCATATTATGTATCCCAACATCTCTATTCATATTCGACATTGGTTTCTCCCACCCCTGCAGCGTCATGTGCAGCGTTCCTCAGGTCTCAATTGTCAGTCCTCTCCTCTTTAACATCTACATGCTCAGTGATGTCATGTCATCCACAGACATGGGATTAACCCACATGTGTGCAAAATGACAACAAACTCTACCTCTCTGGCTCCAACCTTAATTCCAGGACCACTGCTATTCTGACCGATTGCCTGTTAGACATCAAGTCCTGGATTGAGAGCTAACTTTCTCCAGTTGTATGTTGACAAGTCAGATGCTCCCCTGCTTGGCTCTCATCAGCATCTTCTCAACTCAGGCACTGACAGCATCAGTCTACACGAATGCACTCTAAACATCACAGAGCCATTGTAGACCCTCAGTCTCTTGTTCCACTCAACTTTCCTTTAAACCCTACATCAATGCCCTGATCCGTTCAGTTTTCTGCCACCTTCACAATATTGCCTACCTCTCTAATTACGTCTCCCCTCGGGTATGAAGACCCTTCATGCTTTTATCAGGTCCAGGCGAGAATACACCAACTCTCTGCTCACTGGACTTCCCAATTCTTCTCTCCACAAACTACAGACCATTCAGAACTCTCCAACTTATGTCCTCTCCCTCACTTGGTCCTGCAAGCCAATCAATCCCATCCCGGGATTGGGGAGTGTGGAAGGTAAGGGGGGAAGTAGGGTGATCAAAAGCATAGTGGAGAGGAGGGTCTTGAGATGGGTCTTGAAAGAGGCAAGGGAGGGGGAAAAGAGGATGGAATGCGGGATGGAGTTCCAGAGGGTGGGGGCAGAGTGGCTTAAGGCACGCCTGCCAATGGTAGGGCGGGTGAGGCAGGGGGCATGAAGCAGGCCAGAGCCCACTGAGCAGAAGGAGCAGGCAGGTTGGTAGGGGTTTAAGAGGTCACAGAGGTAGGGGGGAGTAAAGCCATGGAGGGTTTTGAAGGTGAGGACCAGGATCTTGAACTGTATCCTCTGTGTGATGGGAAGCCAGTGGAGTTGAGCGAGGATGTGGGTGTGATAAGATCACGGAGCCTGGTCCAGGAAAGGACACAGGCTGCAGAGTTCTGGATGATCTGCAGCCTATGGAGGGAGGAGTTGGAGAGGCTGACAAGTAGGGAGTTTGTATAGTCAAGCCTGGATGATATGAATGCATGTACGATGGTTTCAGCGGCTTGTGGTGCGAAACAGTGGAAGAGCCAGGCGATGCTGTGGAGGTGGGGTAAGACAGTACGGGTCATGGCATGGATGTGGGTTAAGTAACACACCAAGGTTATGGACTGACTTAGCAAGGTAGAGTGTGCATCCTTGGATGGTGATGCTGTCAGTGGCTGAGGTGTGGAGGCGCTAACAGAAGCCAATCTGGAGGGCATCTGTGTGTTGATGTTCAACTGATGAAAGTTAGCTCTCATCCCAGACTTCCCTGCAACCATCTCCTTCCCACATACAGAACCTGGTTCATTTTCCAGCCACTCCCCCACATCCAACCCTCTCTGTAATGATTCCCAATCCCCAACACTGGTATATTGAGTAACTCCTGTTTTTTTTTCTCTCTCTCTCCCCAGAATCCCTTTTTATCATCCTGGTCTTCTTTTTATTGGTTCCCAGTTAATTGTCTATTTACTCTTAAAAGGGTTATCGAACATTTCCCTTCTTGCAGCCTCTCCATCAGCATTTCCTCCGTATCTGAACAATCTATTCCAGGGCCACCATCAATGAGACTCTTGGGTGCTCAAGAGAAAGTGCACGGGAGATGTCCAAGTTTTGATTTCCTACCTGATACACAAAAGCAATGGATGATGGGAGGTACCAAGTAACCGGATTGCGTGAAAGTTCTATTGAATGTGTTTCCCTTAAACAGATCAACCCACTTCACAGCTCCATGCAGTGTTGGTAATAAAACAAATCCAACTTCCTGAATAAATTATGAATGTGGTAACATTTACTGTAAATCTCCCCCACCCTGACATCCCTCCCTGCTTAGCACAAGCTCAGGGAATCAAACCAGAGAACCTCTGCGTCTGTACAGCTCAGTTCCAAACTGTGAAGCACCTTTTACTAAGTGAGCAAATGGAAGAGCAGCTTTGTTTTAACTTCCTGGCAACACACTGAACTAAATTGTTGGGAGTGTGCTGTCAAAGTGTGCCAACACATCTGTTTGGACTGGCAGGCACCGTCAGGATAGTCCCACTTCCTGAGTTCAGATCTGCTGATTTACTATTTGTATTGTATTAGGTTTTAACTGGAAGGGATTTGGCAGGGGCTGAGAGAGGATTTCAACGTCTGGAAACGCTGTTGTGCACTCTCCAACCAACGCTGGATATTTTCCTCCCATTAATGGCTAGTAACCACGCTCTGCACAGC
Source organism: Callorhinchus milii (assembly GCF_018977255.1). Lineage (NCBI taxonomy): Eukaryota > Metazoa > Chordata > Chondrichthyes > Chimaeriformes > Callorhinchidae > Callorhinchus > Callorhinchus milii. Next base: position 28,813,567 of record NW_024704742.1, on the reverse strand, counting down.
CTTGCTGTAATTTTATTGTGCTGTTTTGGGTGTTGCAGCAGAGGGGAAAGACTTTATGACTTTTAGATGGACAATGCACTTTCAAATCTAATTGGGAGGACATACCTAATGCACACTCATAAGACAAACAGGTGACTTCCACTTTTTATACATTTTTTGTCATAACGACAGGGTGCAACCCGAGATAGCCATAACAAAGACAAACATCTCACGAAATTGACCAGACTCCCTGCTGCGAGAGCGTAGAAAGACTTGGAGCTACTGTTTTGTGTTTATTTTTCCATTTTTAAATCTGTTTCTCTCCTCCGCTCCTGAAGTGTGGTGAGACATTTCACCTGGGTCTAGATTTAAATAATTTATGTCGCATTTCACAGCGTATATGTCGCATTATGTCGCATTTCACAACGTAGTTTTCTGTTGTTCCTGTTATTTAAAGTAATTATAGAAAACCAGCTTTAAAATTAAGACTGTTTTTAAGAATTTGTCAATTTCTGGAAACTCTGAAAAGTTACGTAAATAGAATAAATCTAGATCCAGTTGGAATTTCTCTTTTTTTAGTAAAATATATTTACAGTTGTCTCATGAATAAGAAATCTGTTGTAGAAAACAATACAACTCTATTGTAATCCGTTACAAAATGCAATGCGCCCGTTCTTTTCTGTTGGGCCCTAACTCTTTGCACTCCACTCTAATGGAATGAGCAGAATTTCCCTGCCATTGGGTTCTGCTGCCTTTATTTACAGGGAGCAGTTACACTTTGGGGCTAGTCCCAGCTCTGCCATGCTTCCCCAGGTGGAATTTCTCACCATAATTGTGAGCCTGATCCTGTCCTCAAACATACATTTTCCCAAAGGGTGCGTGTGTGTATTGGGGGTGGGGGTCACTGGATAGTTGTGAGGAGTGTATTGGACTTATTGTCCCTGAGCTTGTGACCCCCTCCCATTGCCCAATGGAGAGGATCTAACTCAGCACAGAACGAGGGACCTTCCTGGTCTGTATGGCTCAGTTGCGACCAATTGCATTCTTCAGCAAACCTTCTCCAGCAAAGTAGTTAACTCCCATCTCTCACCTCTGTGTGGACCCAAGTAGTTCACCATTGACAAGGAGTTCCACAGGCAGTGGAGGCAATGTAGCTATATGTGTGGATTTTTTAGTTTGATTGATATCAAAGTATTATTACAATTTTATACATATATAATCCGTAAATATTAATAATTCCTCTGATCACACTTACCTTTCTTTAAAATACATTATTTTAAATATATTTTCACTCCTAATACAAAACACATGACACAAAGAGTACATATAACAACATAAATATAAATCTTTATACATACAGGAAAGTAATGGAGTAAATGTCAATGCTTTATATACAAGTCATAAATTATTTAGCTATATATACAAATAGTAAATTATTTAGGTAGTGAACTATTTATATAGATAACTAAACAAAATTAGGTTTCAATCAAAAGTTTGATTTATCTGGATTCAAATAATGTTGGTTATTCACTCCATGGCTGTTTGTGGGACTTTGCGTAAACTGGCTGCCGTGTTTTGCCCACAAAAGACACAGTCACAGTATATCCTGTGAAGCGCTTTGAGATGGCTCAGTAATGTGATAAGGAGCTGTACCAAATGCAAGGATTATTATCATCAAAAGCAAGGATTATACGGTGAGCACTTCTTTTGCTCTACATATGGAAGTACTACAGTAGCTACTCTAAAACCCAGCAGGAGTGGGCTGGGAGTTCGGTCCGGCAAGCCGGAATTTCTTGCTAATTATAATTACCATGCTGGTACCAGCACTACCAGGTTTTTTCAGCATCAGCTTTGGTTAGCGCTGAACAATACTGATAAATGCCAGTACCGGAATTGTAATTGTTTGAATCCCGCAAGCAGAAGGTAGTGGATAAGTTTTCGTCTGCTCACTGGATTCAAACTGAGTCAAAGTCTATATCCTTGGCTGCTGAGGGCCAGCAAGCATGGGGAGAAGGAGCGCATGATTGGACAGTTGGTTTGGCAGGAGTCTTGAGGGGGTTTACTGTTTATGGAGAGAAGGGGTGAGACATTCACAGTCCAGTTGGGATTCAAATTCCATTCAAAAACTATCCAGCGACAATCTATTTTGGGGATTGTGAGATGGAAGGGAATTCTTCTGATCTGTACCCTGTGTTAGTGGGAGACGAGAGTTTGTAGATGCCTAATTTGATGTAGCATGCGGGTGGTTCCTTAATGACTTATAGGAGGGAATGTGTATCCACAGGAAATGGAACCAGATCTGGATGTCCTTTGCCTGAGGTGTAGTTCACATATTATTTTTTCCGTCTGGGATTTTCCTCTTCATAGACATGAGTCATTGTACACTACTGGCCAGAATGGATTGTAACATTCATGCAGTCAGATTTTTCCATGCCCAGTGAACTTGTGACAAAGTGACATTTCTCTTCTTGCGGGAAATGGCATTGTCTTTTTGCTTGAATCAGAAGACAGAACTGATTAAGATGGAATTTTACAAGATCACAACATTGGTTCAGATGAAGACGATCCTTCAGCACATCTGATCTCACCCTTCCAGAAAACCCATCACAGCATCAAGTTTTTTTTTTAAATTAATCTAGTGTCCTGGCCTTAATCAACCTTCCCGGCTGGTTATTAATCACCTCGTTGTCTGTGCTGAAATTGACCTCTGCAACTCTAAACCTTGTGCTTTCTTGTATCTATCCAGAAAGCATTGTTCTGGCTTTTCTTTCTCAATCCCATTTAAAATCTTACATAGAGGTTGACGTATTTCTACAGACATTTCTTAAACAGTAATTCCAGATGCCTGTGATGCCGACTCTCGGGAAAGAAGCTCCAATGCAATCTATTTTCAGAACAGGATTCCCTCGAGTCCATTCCTTAATTAAGAATTCCCACAAAACTGACCCCACAGAGGGCATGGGAAACAAGCAAGAAATACTTCCTGAATAAAACAAACAGTTCTGAGAGGGTTGCAATAAAAGATGGACGGTTGTACTGTACTGGGAATGTCAGGGCAGGAAGGATCAATAGAAGGGTTTGACCTTGTGCCCTTTTCCTTCAGTTGAATTGTCCATCCTCATTTCACTAGGAGGGCACAGGCAAGCCTCCACTGACTGAACAATATCCGTTTTTACTATAAATCTCCACTTTTCATCAGTACCATCAGACTTGTATATACTTTGTTTTTGCATTTAATCTAGTTCATTCTTCAACCAGTTTGTTAGTATAATAGTTCAATGCTGAAATGACTAAACTGTTTACAGATGAAGCAGATTTGACCACATCTTAGAAATCGGTTTGATGAGCCCCGAGCACCGTTCCTCAGTTTCTCTTGTTAGTGGGAGTAGATAAGGTAGCGGGTTCCCATTGTTGTTGTAGGGATATCAGCTGTAGGGATTTTTTTTTGATAGAAATGTAATATCTTCCAGGTTGCAGGGAGAGGCTGGCTGTAACATCTGAACCTTGTTACACTTGCTTGAAAATCATGTGTGAGCTGAGCATTCACTGCTGTAGAAAGAGAACAATTGCTGTCAGAATGAGAGGGGCTCGGTGAAGCAGCCTGGCTGTGCCTTGACACTGTTTGTCTTATGGCTGAGTTATACTCACTGCAATCAAGAGGTTTAATTGATGTTCATATCATGTTCTCTCTACCTCCCTTTGTGAGTCTGGAAATGCTCAGGGCTCTTTGATGGGTAGGAGTACTGGAGGTCCCCTTTCTCATCTCTCTTTCTCATTTGGGCACATATCTACATGATGCCAAACTTTCCAGTTTCTTGCAGCTCCTTGAAATAGTTGTTAAAGCGCTCCGGGACTCTACCCCGTGTGAGGGGTGCTATATAAATGCAAGTTGTTGTCGTCAATCCCTGTAACATGAAGAAACGGACTACTTGACATCCCGCCACGGCTCCCATTAAGATTAACATTAAGATAAATTGACTGTTTTTTTTCACTGACCACACATGTGTAGAGATTGCTGTCAACACTAGCATAAAAGCTCTTGGGTCCAAATGGAACTTATCCAGTTGCAATGGAGCTCTGTAGAGTTACACCTTCTTGCTTCAAAGAGCTCTCCATCATGGCCCATGGTTCCCAAAACCGACAAACTAATTATTGTCTGCAGCTCGCTGCAGGGTACAAACTTACACCAGGCTCTAGCATACAGCAGAGTTTTCAAGGTCAGGTTTGCCAGTTGTTTTGTGAACTATTGGTGTGGCTGGCATACCATAGCTACAGTAATACTGCGCAGGGTGCATTGTGTAAGCGCACTTCAGAAGAGCTGGTGAACAGCTCATTTTCCAACTGTAAAACAATCCGCCTTTGAAATATTACTCTTTAAACCAGATGAATCAATAGGCTTGTGCACACTTACATCTTGGTGACCGTAATTTTCACTGACTGTATGTATGAAATCAACTAATTCAGCACAGACTAAAGACCGTATGTGTGTGTAATAATAATAATAATCTTTGAATTTGATATAACGCCTTATCACGTCTTTGAGATGTCTCAAAGCGCTTTATAATGAATTGTAAAGTGAATTGACTGCATAGTTTGTGGGCGAAACATTTGTGTGTGTGTGTGTAAATATAAATATGTATGTAGTGACTGTATTTTTCTATGGGCGGCCAAGTTAACAGGTTTATTTCCAGCACCTGATAAGATTGCTGCCTTTAATTGAGTTCTATCCAGTATAAAATAAGTAATTGTATTAAAATAGTAATATACTTTCCTATTTATTCTTGGGCATGCTCAAGCTTTGCACATATGCATGTATGCATGGCTTGCAATTGTGTATATATGTATATATGTGTGTGGGAGGCTGGGGCCAAAACTGCTCTCACACAATCCTACCCTTGCCCAATGTCCACACACATGATTTTCAAGCAAGTGTCACTGGATTGTGTTCAGATTGTGATTGAAATCAGCTAATTTAGCACAGACTAAAGACTGAACCTAAGACTTGCCTGTTGTGTTGATCAAATTCATATTAAGGCAATGGCTGTAACTGATACATCCAAAAGCAAGAGAGCACAAAAACAGCAGAGAGCGAGAGAAAAAATGTGCAGAAACAGCAGAAAGAGTGCAGAAACAGCAAAGAGAATGAACATGTAAGCAGCAGACAGAGAAAAAAANGTATGAAGAATGGAAACAGCAGAGAACATCCAGAAACAATGCGGATAAGAGATGGAGAGAGCAGAGAAATAACACAAACCACAGAAAACAGAGAGAACAGGGAAGCAACAGAGCAGAGTGCAGAAGAGAAAGAAAGAACAGAAAGCATCAACAAGCTTTTACTTTCTTCCTCAGGGAATAGAGAGAGAGAGAGAGAGAGGAAACAGTTTGATTTACTTCATCCTCAGGCTGTCCAGCCACTGCTTAAGATGTACCATATTAGGAATCAGAAGGGAGAAATCCTATCCTCTCATTCTATGACACTCCATGTCAGCTACAAACACATTGAGTATGATGGCTGTCCCAAGAAGCATTAGCTTAAAATGATCATGAATAAAAAAGGCCCTCAAGCTTCCAATAATATTTCCTGCCTCATGTTATTAATGTAACACCTCACAAACCAAACTCTCCAAGCTATAAGTTTTGCAACTTTCAAAACACAACAATAGTTTGTAATATTGGGGGAGAAACGTAATGCTTGATTCAGATTCCATCTGATAATCAGGTTCTTTATGAAGCTTCACACCATTTGCATCATATTTTTCATTCCCATTGATCTTTGATTAAAACCAAAATCAACCAAATGTATGGTAGAATGAAGAAAATAAAGCCCAGATCACTTTGAACGATTAATGGTGCATACATTAGAATACATTACAATATACAGCAAGAAACAGACAATTTGGCCCAACTGGTCTATGCCGGTGTTTATGCTCCATATGAGCTTCCTCCTGCCCTTCCTCAACTAAGCCTTCAAGCATAATCTTCTATTCCTTTCTCCCTCATGTACCTATCTAGCTTCCCCTTAAATACATCTACGCTGTTTGCCCCAACAACTCCTTGTGGTAGCACGTTCCCCATTCCCACTACTCTCTGTGTGAAGAAATTTCTTCTGGGTATCAAGCAAGCTATCAGTTTGATTCTGAACTGAATCTTGTGTATGGACTATCCTTGGCCCTATATCTTCTAGGGATTCAGGACTTCAATATAAGTTTGATGAGTTTGCTATGCTTTCTATGTTTGCTATGCTATGTTTGTGGAGTTCTGCAGCTCAGCGGTTAGAGCACTCGCTTTGCAAGTGAGAGACCAGGGTTCAATTCCTGGTAGGTTGAAACCTTGGACATGTTTCCTTACTCCACACGCCTGATAATAATTCCTCAAAAAAAAAAAAAATTTGTCATTTCAATCCACGGCTGTTTGTGGGACATTGTTGTGTGCAATTGCCTGCCACATTTCGCCCACAAATATAAAGTCAATTTACTTTACAGTCTATTCTGTGAAGCGCTTTGAGACATCTAGAAGATGTGAAAAGTGCTTTATCAAATGCAAGGATTATTAATGTTAGCTAACAAAAATGACTTTCTTCTGGGTCAATAAGTGAAATGAAGGTTCAAACAAAGGTTGCATTAATCTCCACAATAACCAGTATATAAGTGCCTCTGATGTGAGTTTGGTCTTCAGGGAACTGTTTACCTAAGAAAAACTTACAAGGTTCAGGGCTTTATCCAGTGAGTAAACTGAGCTGGATAGGTCCCAGGTTCAATCCCTGAATTCATCTGTATTCTCAGTTAACTGATTCGATTCGAGTGAATCCATTCACCCCTGGCACCTCCCTCCCTCTCCGATCTCTTCACTCCCGAATCCACCACCCGGCAGCTCCACTCAACTGGCACTGGCCTCCTGCTCGTCCCTCTCATCCTCCTCTCCACCATCGGAGGTCGTGCTTTCAGCTACTGCGCCCCAAACCTCTGGAACACTCTCCATCAATCCCTCTGCCTTGCCCGTTCTCTCTCTTTTTTCAAGTCCCAGCTGAAAACTTTCCTCTTCGACTGTGCTTACGGCCACCTCCCCACTCCCCCCGGCTCGGAGTTAGGCTCTATCACTGTTAGTACTCTGAGACGCTACCATGCATGGAGGTCACTGTATAAGTGCAATTTGTTGTTGATTCAGACCAGGCATGGCAATACAAGTGATATAATGTGTTTTGGGTTAAATTGCATAAAGTTCCCTCTCCTCACTCTGATTCAGTGAGCCCTGCTGTAAGTGTAAGTATAGTTGTGTGGACCTTGGATGAGGAGAAGATTAGGCTCATGGTTGAGTAGCTGCTAACGTTGGTTGAATAGCTGCTAATGTCCTGCCCCTTGGGACATCCTCCCAATGTGAAAGGTGCTAATCAAATGTAATTTTGCTGATGTTGTTGTTGGTCAAGACATGAATAATCACCACTAGGACAAAGTACCGCATGGAGTATACAGACCTGTATCTCAGTGGAAGAAACCAGAAGCATTCAAGCCTTGAGGGGAGCAGGGGAGAAATTTGGCAAAAGAAATCCTTTCACATTATGGAATATTAATCAATAGCTGCCCACTCAAGTAGTTTACTGGTATATTCAAAATATGCAATGGGTTCTCTGAAAGAAAGAGAATGTACGAGAAAGAGAATGTCATTTCAGTTCAAATTTAGACAATTGTATTATATTGAATAAAAATGGCCCAACAATGCCAACAATGGACTGCCCTTCTCATACTTCACCACCACAACAACAGCAACAACAAGATTCCATTTATTGAGCGCCTTTCACGTCGGGAGGACGTCCCAAGGCGCTGTACAGTTGGGTCAGGACCCGAGCATTGGGGGGAAATGGTCAGGGTAAGGGGAGGAAAGGGAGCGATGGGGGGGTAGAGAGTCGAGAGGGGAGCTGAAGGCACAGTCAAAGAGAAAGGTCTTGAAGGAGGAAAGGGAGGAGGCGGCGAAGGCACTGGGGGATAGAGTTCCAGAGCCTAGGGGCTGAAAGGCTGAAGGCCCGGCCACCGATGGTAGGGCGGTTGGGGCGGGGAATGTGGAGCAGACCGGAGCCAGAGGAACGGAGGGTACGGGCAGGTAGGTAGGGGGATAGTAGGTCGGAGAGGTAGGAGGGAGCAAGGCCGTGAATGGCCTTGTAGGTGAGGATGAGGATCTTGAATTCGATCCTCTGGGGGATGGGGAGCCAGTGGAGGCGAGCGAGGGTGGAAGTGATGTGGTCCTGAAGCCTGGTACGGGACAGTACACGAGCTGCAGAGTTCTGAATGACCTGCAGCTTGTGGAGGGAGGTGGCGGGAAGGCCGGCGAGGAGAGAGTTCCCATAGTCCAGCCTTGAGGTGATAAAGGCGTGGACCAGAGTTTCAGCAGCGTGAGGGGTGAGGTAGTGCCGTAGTCTGGCGACATTCCGGAGGTGATGGAAGGCGGTGCCAGTTGTGGCGCGGATATGAGGGAGAAAGGACAGCTCAGGGTCGAACAGAACCCGAGGTTCCTGACTGGCTTTGAGAGGTGGAGAGTGCAGCCTTGGATGCTGATGCTGTCAGCGCCTGAGGTGCGGAGGCGCTGACGTGAGTCAATCAGGAGGGCCTCAGTTTTGCACACGTTGAGCTGGAGAAAGTTATCTCTCGTCCAGGACTCGATGTCGGACAGGCAGGCTGTCAGGACATCGGTGGTCGTGGAGTTGAGGGTAGAGGAGGAAAGGTAGAGTTGGGTGTCATCCGCATACATGTGGAAGTTAACCCCATGTCTGCAGATGATGTCACCAAGGGGGAGCATATAGAGGGTGAAGAGGAGGGGACCGAGGACAGAGCCCTGAGGGACACCGCATGAGACAGTGCGGGGGCTGGAGGAAAAACCATTCGTGGAAACAAAGTGAAGACGGTGGGAGAGGTACGACCTAAACCACTCAAGGACAGGGCCTTGAAGGTTTAGGTGGGAGGACAAGCGGTGGAGGAGGATAGCGTGGTCGACCGTATCGAATGCTGCCGATAGGTCGAGGAGGACGAGGAGGCAGAGGGAGCCCTGGTCACAGATGGTCAGGATGTCATTGGTGACCTTGACCAGGGCAGTTTCTGTGCTATGGGCAGCACGGAAACCCGACTGAAGGGGTTCGAATAATGAATGGTTGGAGAGGAAAGAGCGCAGCTGGGAGGCGACAACTCGTTCCAGGACCTTGGACAGGAAGGGGAGGTTGGAGATGGGCCGGTAGCTTGATAGCTGCGACGCATCAAGGGAGGGTTTTTTCAAGGTGGGAGTGATGGTGGCAGTTTTTAAGGGAATGGGAACAGAGCCAGAGGAGAGGGACAGGTTGATGATGTCTGTGATATGTGGGGCAAGGAGGTGGAGCTGGGAGATAAGGAGTGGAGTGGGGATGGGGTCAAGGGAGCAGGTGGTGGGTTTCAGGGATAGGATGAGTTTGGTGACAGAGGGTGGGGAAACGGGTACGAAAGTGTGTAGGGGAGGATGGGTAGGAGTCGGAGTGTGGGAGGGAAGGGGTGGGTGGAAGTTGGAGGGGGAGTGACCGCGGAGCGGATTCCCTTGATTTTGGATTCAAGGAAATCCAGCATCTCCTCGCAGTGAAGGTTGGAGGAGATGACCTGCGCGGGGTGGCGGGGGGGACGGAGGAGTTGGGATGTGGTAGAGAACAGTAGCCTGGGGTTGTCCTTCGCCTCCAGGATTATCCTGGAGTAGAAGGACGATTTGGCCGAGGCTAGAGTGGAGCGGTAGATTTTGAGGAGGTCCAGCCAGATTTGTCGGTGGACCGTTAGGCCAGATTTGACCCAGGTGCGTTCAGCGGCCCGCACCTGGCTCTTCAGTGAGCGGAGGTGGGTGGTGAACCAGGGGGAGGAGCGAGAGTAGGAGACAGTACGGGAGGTGATGGGGGCAAGAGTGTCAAGTGTGGAGGAGAGGGTGTTGTGGAGGAGGGTGAGAGCAGAAGAGGGGTCAGTGAGGGTTGAAGGCCAGAGGGAGAGGAGTTCAGAGGACTCCAAGGCAGCGGTTAGGGATTGTGGGGGTAACTTCTTCCAGGGGCGGTAGAAGATGGTGGTGGGTCTGGTGGAGGTGGGGAGGGGGGTGGAGGTGGTGAAGGAGATGAAGTGGTGGTCGGAGACGGCCTTGTCGGTGATAGTGACATCCGAGACACTGAGGCCCTGGGTGATCACCAAGTCGAATGGGTGGACGTGACTGTGAGTGGGGGAGTTGATGTGGAGGGAAAGGTTGAGCGAGGAGAGCAGGGAAGAGAAATCTGAGGAGATTGAGCAGGAGGGGGTGAAGTGCAGGTTAAAGTCGCCCAGGATGATGAGGCGATCAGAGCAGAGGCAGAGAGATGTGAGAAGTGTCGATATATCAGAGATAAAGGTGGGAGAAGTTTTAGGCTGCCGGTAGAAGAGGAAGATTTTAAGTGAGAGGAAGGAGGGGTGGGAGAGGGTGAGGTGCTCAAAAGAGGGGAAAGAGCCAGAGGAGTAGGGGAATAGGGCAAGTGGTGTCCTTGCCCTTGCCCCCATACACACACACATAGGAGCCCATTCTCAGTCTATGAAGAGTTGTGCATTTGATACGTGGGTCAGAGAAATTTGACTGCCGGTGAGAAGTAATATATAATATAATCCTTGCATTTGGTGTGATGTCTTATCATGTCTTCGAGGCATCTCAAAGCACTTCACAGAATATACTGTAAAGTGAATTGATTGTATATTTTGTGGGTGTCCCACAAACTGTTGTAAATTGAGTTACCAAATTATTTTTTTGAAGGGATTATTACCCTCAGTAAAGCGATCTGCCAGTGGACTAATAACTGAGTTCCTACTTACAGAGGCATGTGAAGTAAGGAAACCTGCCAGGAATCAAACCCGGGTCCTCTCTTGCGAGGTGAGTGCTCTAACCACTAAGCCACAGGACTCCACGGAGTTTGCAGAGTTAGATAGCGAAGAGCAAGTGTTCGATTCCAGAGAGTAGAAAGAAGGAGCAGGACCATATATTTATAGAGTTTACAAGGAACATGAGATGAGAGCTTAGCCTCGTATACAAAACTGTAAATCTCATGGAAGAAATGGTTGAGTTCCAAAACGTATCCAAAATGGATCAGTTCCAAAACATTGCTGTTGTATTTCTGGTATGGATCTTGGCTTGTGTTGTAATTTGTTTTGTTTTACATATTTGAGATACTTTCCCATAAAAGCAACTCATTGAGAAAACATCTTTCACAGTGAATCAGCAATTGAACAACACATACCGATCTGTTGCTTCAGTGCAAATAGAGTTTATAAACCACAAAATATTTGAAGCAAATGCATCCAAGGTAATTCCAGGCTAGAGAGTATCATGCTATTTTGCTATACATGAGCGCAGTTTATAAAACAGTCCAAGAGCTGCATTCTATGAAGCACAGATGAAACTATGTCAGTTTAACCATGACACAAAGACAGCTCTCAAACAAAAAGCAAGCGGATGTAAACAAAAGTAAACCTTACATATTTCCCCCCCAGCATGCAGAATGAGAAAGCTTTAAAATAAACAAAGCTCACTGAATTTATCAGAATAGTTAAGACACTGATAATCTAATCTTAGCTCTGAAACTCAAGACGATGTAGGCAAACAGCAATTAAAACCGTTTCTTTGACATTTAAGTATTGGTTAGTTTCCAGGAGAGATTTGCTGATGCTTTAACTGCAAATGAACTAAAAAGAGAAAGGATCGCACAGGCAAACAATTTACAACAAAAACAGCTGACAATCGGCAATTTACCACTTGGGTGCTGCATTTCCCAATGCAATGAATAATTTTAAGAACATCTTTGCGAATGCAGTATGTACTTGGTTGTGTGTTTCAGGCCTGAACATATGGCTGCTTGCTCTGGGCGAGCTCCCTGGAGTTGGCAGTAAAGTGGAGTTGGCTCTGCTAATTCATCTGCCCTGCTTGTCTGTGAAGTTCTGGGACAATGACAGTGCCTTTAGGAGTGTTGATGCCTGAATGGACACAGCCTTTTTTGCAGTGTTGTAGCTTGTTCAGTTGTCAAAAAAACACAGGGTTGACAAAGTAAGCTATAAACAGGAGCCAAATACAAACAAATTAGTGAGAGTATGTGGAAAGGTTACAGCTGTCAGGCACTGTTTACTGGATTAGTCCAGGCTGTAGTAGAGTGGAAGGAAAGAGCTTTAGCGTTGCCGAATGTCTCGCGAGAACGCCAACAACCACAAATGGCATTCCATGATCCCTGTTTGCATCATGCACTTTGAAGTGTGCTTCAAAACAATTCTTCATTGAATGAGGGTTGAGGGAAAAGAATCAGAGCGAAGGGTTAAATGAAAGCAACAAGACTTCAATCAATTCAATGTCGTTTTGCACTTGAGAGAAAAACCAACCAACAACAACAACTTGCACTTGTGGAATCCTGCAGCTCAATAGTGCTCAATAGAGCGCTTGCCTCGTAAGCGATAGACCTGGGCTTGATTCCTGGCAGGGCGAAACCTTGGGCAAGTTTCCTTACTCCACACCCCCGATAATAATCCCTCAAGAAAAAAAAACCCATAACAAATTGTTCACTTCAATCCACAACTGTTTGTGGACTACTCCTGTGCACAATTGGTTGCCATGTTTCGCCCATAAATATACAGTCAATTCACTTTGCATTATTTCTGTGAAACGCTTTGAGACGTCTACAAGACGTGAAAAGCGCTATATCAAATGCAAGGATTATTACTATTATTATTATAGTACCTTTTACATAGGTTAACATCTCAAAGTGCTAAACATAGATGGAATGAGAACTGAAGCAGACACTATGTAGCCCAAATTGTAGAGTATACAATTTAGTACAAGGAGTTTAAATTTGGTTCATGATTCTGAATATATTCATAACTCGTATCTGAAAGAAATAACTGAGATCTTTATTTTTACAAACATCATCCTACTTATATCTTTACAAGGTATATTGCAGTACTGCTAGCAATGGGAACTTCAATAAGGCTGCCTTATTTAAAATAGTGGTTCAAAGAGTTTAAATTGCATTATGTTTGGTTCAACTGGTAAAAGTACAGTTCAATTTAATGTCAAATGCCCTGATTTTATTGCCAAGTTTGTGCTGGAGTGAATGCAGCGTGATTTACACTGAGGACATAATCTAGCAGCATACTCCAGCCCTGTCAGTGTGTTGGCACAGAGCCTCACTCCTCTTGCCACAAGTTTCAACAGTGGAAATGGATGCCTGGCTTCATGCCACATGGAGACTTTGATCTTCCTGGTTCTCTCCAGGTAACCAGTGATGCCAGCGCAGTGACCCAAGCACACCTCACTGATATCCCCACTCAGCACTTGCAAATTTAATTTAAAAGTCTGTTGTCTGTGGTTGTGTAAACTGAAGGCTTTGGCACTTAAAGTAGGACGATCACTCTTGCTACCAAAACAAATAAGGTGTTGATTAGATTCAGCACATTCAGTGCTATTGAAATGCTAGTAAATATGATGCAATATAATACAAATTTACATTTATATTGGGTGGACCTTCCGAGGCAAAATAGTGTCTTCTTATTAAACAGACACCGCCATCTGACATTCCTCAGATGGGGGTCAAGTAGGCACATGGCAAGTTTTGAAATCATTGGATTTGGAATGATTTGGACAGTGCTACCATGGATGCTAGCCCTTCCAAGTATTGAATGAAACTAGGGCTCGATTGCTGGTTACAGACAAGTGTAACCTGGTAGGACAAGTGAAATGGTAAAGTTTTATGGTGTGAAAAATTCTTAAAAATAGATTCCACTTGTTATCTAATTTGCTACTAAATATTACATGTTTCAATTTATGACTAAATACTGGTCACCATGTGATCCCCTCTTTGACGTTGACTTCGGCACAATGGTTGAGAACTCCGGGACACCACCCCGCATGAAGGGCACTATATAAATGCAAGTTGTTGTTGTTGTTGATCTGCCTTTGATGGCAGAGTGTAGCATGTTGGTGCTACATCATGGTCAATTGTGCTAGAATTTGAAGTGATTTTCTCCTGTTTTTTTTCCAGCTTCCGCTACCGTGAATTATAATGAGTAAGTTAGATAAAGGTGTCTGCGAGTTTCTACACATTTGCAGTACGTGTAATATTGCATACTGGAGGATTTTTTTACAGTGTAGGTTTGACATAACTACAGGTGCAATAACATCCCTGGTTCCACCCACGTGTGGTAACAAATTCACTGATGTCAAGCATTCAGCCACCAGGAGTGGCAGCAGTGACCCACAATGAGAGTGGAACCAGCAAAATTGATTCAGCCTCTGATTCCTCAGAATAAGGCTGCCACAGATACATCATGCATCAGTGCGCAGTGCTAGGGGCGCTGTTAATGTCCTTTTATACTGTGATTGAGTGATCTGGAACGTTCTTGCTGCATCCTGTTACGAGCCTTCAGCCAGTATACATAACCTGCAGCTAATTTATCCAGCTGTGCATTGCAGCCTCCTACACTTTTCTCACTCTTGGACTTTTCTCTTTCATTTCGAATTGGTGGCACCTCAATGATATATTGGGATTATTATATTACCACTTCAACTCTTCAAGTGAATTGCAAAGCAGCCTGAAGGAAACAGACACCGGTTTCACACTATCTGGTTTCTCCAGAATTCAGGAGCACTGAATCTGCAGCACTAGTGCAAACCCACTTGTACATTAAACTAGATTATATAGTAAAGTTCAATATGCCAGTTCTATTTGACATATAACTGGGCATTAGGGTATCTCTTGTACTGTCCTTAGTCCCGGCGTCCTGTTTCTTAGCTGTCTAGTGCTCCTTGTCTGTACTCAATCCAAGTCTTTGACACCTGTGAAGAATTCATCCATCCCAGATTTTTAGGCTGGGTCTAGACACGCTGTCCCTGATTCCTGTTGACAATCAGCACTTATCTGCACTCCTGTCAGCAGTCAGAGCCCGATACTAAATCTACGCTTGACTCATTCCTTTCATTCCTAGCACCTCCTTATCTCTCTGATCTGTTTGTATCACATTCTTTTGTTCGACTCCTTCATTCAGTTTACGTAGGCCTCCACACGTCCCCTGTGCATGCCATTATTGGTGGCCTAGCCTTCAGTTACAACACCTCTAACTTTTGAAACTCCCTGATTATATCCCTCTGCCTTGTCCCCTCGTTATCTGTCTTTAAATCCAATCTTAAAACCTCTTCAACCGCACTTATGATCACCTTCTCCCTTGCTTGGTATTTTTTTGGGGGGACAGCTGGGTATCTGACATATGCAGAAATCCATCACCATGCTTAAGAGCATCCAAACCAAGCTGAGATTTCCATGCATCCCACCTACACATGGAAATCCTAGCTGGATTGTTGGAATGGAATGCGTACTTTTGTCCTGGAGGGATGCATCCTGCTAACCTAACTCCGGAAAGTATTAGGCGGAGGTTGGCAAGAGCTGAGGCTTGGGGACCCAAGAGTGTGCGTTGGGCTACTGCTGGAGTCTAACCAGCTAAAACCACATAGCTTGCCATTGATATTGCTGTCTGGCAAGCTTTCCCACTGCCTGTCCAACGAGGACCACCCTATCCATTAGGGCTTTGGCTTGCAGGGTTAACAGGAGCTGAGTGGGATCACTCCCTGCCACCAGTGCCCTTCCAGGTCCTGCTGATTAGTCAGGCTGGCTGTGTTATCATCAGCAGTGCCCTGGAATATTGCAGACCTGCCTGGCTCAGGAATCAGACGACGAGACCACCACAGAGAGGTGGCTCGATTTTGACATTCCATTGCCTGGCATGTCACCCTGGAGCCAGTTCAGCTCCAAGGAGATCCAATTTATTGCTTGGTATTCAACCTCACCACTGTGAAGCATTCCAAGACATTAATCTACGTGAAGAACGCTATATAAAAATGCAATTTGTCCTCTCATTTTCCATCACCTTTACGTCCTTGATTCTGACATGCTATTTGAATATAAAATATTGTTCCTTAAGATATTCATGCTAAAATTTAATGTATATTTTCATTACCATTAAATCCAAAACTGAATTTGGTTATTGATCCCCACATTGTTCAATTTTGTAGGGGTTGCATTGTAGAGCAATGTGTATTGTGGAGAATGCAAGTCATGCTCAATCTAAGGTTATTAATTTATTTTTGAGAATAAAGAATAGCACATTGTGAGATTTGGTTTCAAACAAATCCATAAAACACAGAGCCACTGCACTTTACAGTTTATCCTGTGAAGCGCTTTGGGATGTCCTCCTGATGTGAAAGGTGTTACCTATACCAAATGTGAGTACCATATCATTATATTATATCAATGGTAGATCAGCCTATGTATTCTTAATACACAAATAAAAATAGTATCATTCTTTCATTTTATATAATGCCTTATTATGGTATAGCAACGTCTCAAAGTGCCTCAGAAGATTTTACAGTCAAATGTATTGACTGTAATAATAATAATAATAATCCTTGCATTTGATGTCGCGCCTTATTGCATCTTTGAGACATCTGAAAGCGTTTCACAGAATATACTGTAAAGTCAATTGACTGTATATTTTGTGGGCGAAACGCTGTAGCCAATTGTGCACATCAGTGTCCCATGAATTGAGTGACCAAATAATTATTCTTCTTATTTTTATATATATCTTTTTGGAAGGGATTATTACCCCCAGAAAAACGATCCGCCAATTGACTAACAACCGGGTTCCTACTTACTGCTCGGTAAACAGAGGTGTGTGGAGTAAGGAAATCTGCCCAACATTTTACCCTGCCAGGAATCAAACCCAGGTCTCTCACTTGCGGAGTGCTCTGGGTTTGATTCCCGGTATTTGTAGGCAAACAAAACGTGGCAGCCTTGCGCATATCAATGTCACATAAACAGCGATGAAGTGAATGATCAATTTTCTCTGGAGGATTGTTTCTGAGGACATATTCTAATACGCATAACTTTTAATGGTAGGTTTTATAGTCTTAAATCTATTAATAATTAATTCTTTCAGTGTTATCAGTTATCTGCAAGGCAGGCTCACTGAGTACAGCTGAAGGATTTTTGACAATTTTAATGTTAGAGTAAATAGCTGTAGGCAAAATACCATCATATTCCGATTGCTAACAGCAAAGTCTTTATTAATCTGACTTCCTATTTAGTTTAAACACAAAATTCATCAAAGTCTAGCACAAGCATCACACAGATTTTACTTGACAAATAATAAACCAATGAGGCAAAGATCATGCGGATCTTCATGAACTATCTCAAACCACATATGGTCATTTTCTGCCTTTTTTGGGGGATCGCTGGCACAATGTCAGTCTGTATGTGTTGATAATTAAGACTGATAACAACCATTATATATCACCTTCATGGGTGACTATGCAAAGATTTTGAAAAACAAAGGGAAAAACTCATTGTCATAATGACTGATACGAGTTTGCTTCAGACGTGGAAAAATGTGATCTCCCATAACAAATTAACTTCCCTCTTCAGCAATTTTACTTTTGTGAAGCTTAGAGCTGGTGAACCTGTGATGTAACTTTACGGCATTAAGTGTCACCTTTAAGAAGAGTTTTGACATTACTCCAAACGACTGAAGACAAAGAACATCAGGCTGAAAGATAGAAAATAAGGGGGTAATT
This sequence comes from Callorhinchus milii, assembly GCF_018977255.1. NCBI lineage: Eukaryota > Metazoa > Chordata > Chondrichthyes > Chimaeriformes > Callorhinchidae > Callorhinchus > Callorhinchus milii. Next base: position 28,795,981 of record NW_024704742.1, on the reverse strand, counting down.
TGTGACATTTTATGACAGATTTGATGTGATGGTGAATTCAACAATTTGTCAAATTTTGCCTGCTCTGAAATGTTCCATATACACAATAAACCTAGAGCCTGGTGGAATTTTACCCTTACAATGTGGTGATAATCAACACATCAAATCTGTTATGAAATGTCACAAATTTCAGCTCTAAGTGTCTGTTGGAACATCTCCTAAAAACAGACACGTTGTTGACTGTCTTAAGTTTTTCTGATTTTTCCTGATGTTGTAAGTTTTTGTTCCCCCCCCCCGCAGAATTATCTTTTTTTCACACTGCTAGTCCCAGTGTGGGATAGTGCTGATCAAGAAATAACGGAAACATAAGAAGGAAGTAAGAGAAACAAAATACACTCAAGAGAATAACTGAAATAAAAACGTAAAAGACAAAGGGAAAGTAAATAGGAATATAATTATGGCATCGGCAGGAAAAACAGCATTTGCCAACTGATGAGCAGATTAATAATAATAATAATCCTTGCATTTGATATAGCCCTTTTCACATCTTCTAGACGTCTCAAAGCGCTTCACAGAATATACTGTAAAGTGAATTGACTGCATTTTTGTGGGCGAAAAGTGGCAGCCAATTGCGCACAGCAGTGTCCCACAAACATTCATGGATTGCAGTGACCACATTATTATTGTTTTTTTTCTTGAGGGAACTATTATCAGAGTGTGGAGTAAGGAAACTTGCCCAAGGTTTCGCCCTGCCGGGAATTGAAACTAGGTCTCTCGCTTGTGAGGCGAGTGCTCTAACCACTGAGCTACCAGGACTCCATGTAAAGTAAAACAAGATCGTTTGGGTTTTGGTTGTCAAGAAGCTAATGAAAAAATGTGAAGGGCAGACAAGCCACAATAAATAACTTTGCATTCTAGCAATCTGATGCATTCTTAGTCACAGACAGTATTTACATTAAATGGAGTCTGTTATTCATGCCGAGTGTGATAAACTTTACAAAAACAGCCTGCTTCAAGGTAAACTTACATGTGCTGATTCCAATCCTGTAGACACAATCTGGAAAGTTTGCAAAGCAATGGAGTTGCCTCTGTCCTCTCAAAGAACACCACATGTCATTGACATGCGAGAGCTACTTTGGCTGCTGCAGTTCATCACAGGGAAATAGCAATCCATGGGGTTGTATCAGAAAATGAAAGCACACACAGACATCTCATTGTATATCTGAGGATTAGGGAAGTAGTTGAAGTATATATCAAATTGCTTGGAGACAGTTTGCGCCTTTGACTCTCCCTCGTGGGATTGCTTCTGTCAGGCCTGCTGATTTTTTATCCCAAGTGATTATTGTATCCCACCCCACCTGTGCATGAAAATGAACCAAGGAGGCTGTCTAATCACCTGTTTCACTGACAAGACCGATTAATACAATGATTTAGTCTTGAAACCATTTGCTTTTCAACTAATAGTATGGGTTTAGTTCAGCAAATAATTCATCCATTATTGAAGGACTTTCTTATTAAGTGTTTTGTAGTCATAGACTTCTGCTTGGTTCTCTTTGCGTGGAGGTGTTAACCCAGTAGTGTCCAGCAAGGTTGAAATTAAGCCTTTGCTGAAGTGGTGCTGACAATCAAAAGGGACTAAAAAGATTGCTCTTAAAAGAGCTAACAAGCTGACAATGGGCTACCTGCTTTTGTATTGTGAATTTCTATGATTCTATGGTTCATCCTTCTAGAATACCATTAACTATATCCAATTATAGCATCAAGCCCTTTGTTAAAGACATTCCTTCTCTTCTGAAGCATTGAACTCGCCTCCTGAAGAAATGGTTGAATTAGATAGTATAGATCCATTCAAGAGGAAGATGGACCTTTAAGTGAGGGAGAAAGGAATAGAAGGTAATGGGAAGGAGAGAAGAGGAGGAGGAGATTCACGTGGAGTATAAACACCAGCATGGACTGGTTGGGCTAAGTGGCTTGCTTCTGAACTGTAAATTCGTTGTAAGCCTTTCAAAATCTTTGTAAACCCCTGTATTTCTTTCTAGCTCCTTAATTGGTGCAGAACAAGAGGATACAAGTTTAGAAGTGCAAAAGGCAATTTAAGGACAGACACTAGGAAGTTTTTCTTTACTCAGAGGATAATTAACAGCGTTTTCATCCAAATCAATCTAGTGATCTTGTGACATCCTTACTATTGAATAACTTAACTGTATTCAGCATGCTCTTCTTAGCATCCAATTACCCCGCAGGCACTTTTCTGGTCAGGTGCCCATTCGCTGGTTAAAAATAAACTAGAAGCCAATTTTATGTACAAAACACAAAATTCTGCAGATGCTGGAATCTGAAACAAAAACAGAGATTGCTGGGAAGACTCAGCAGTTCAAGCAGCATCTATAGGGAAAGGAAAGTGAGTCAACGTTTCGGGTCCACGACGACCCTTCGAAGAGTCGTGGACCCAAAACGTTTACTCACTTTCCTTTCTCCATAGATGCTGCCTGACCTGCTGAGTTTTCCCAGCTCTTTGTTTTTGAACCAATTTTATGTGGTCAGTTTCCAAGTGTAAGCCTGGAATCTGGCTGTAACTCTATGTAAGGAGTTTGCCCACAAATTACACAGTCACACCACTTTACAGTATATCCTGTGAAACACTTTGAGACTTCTCAACGACATGATAATAGGTTATACCAGAATGCAAGAATTATTAATCTGTAAAATTCCTAAGGAAGGGTGTGTTAAGTAACCAACAGAAATACATTTTCCTTAATATGTTCACTGTGTTACGTAAGACATGGAATGTGTTAAGGAATACCACAACCTTTGCCCCAAGATTTCATGTCTTTAATTTGAACTCAGATTATTGTTCCAAATGACTTTATTCACATTCTAATTATCTGTGCTCATCCCAAAGGGATCACAGCCCAGCTAATGCTGACCTCACTTGATGTGGAGACACACACATTTTATAGCAGGAGATCATGAGATTGGAATTAGATGCAGGTAGACTGACTAATTTCCCCCTCCTAGGCCAGGTTCAGTGAAGCCAATTGTATTTAACTACCATGTCTGCATGTTTCAACCTGGGAAGTGGCTTTAATGAGCTAAGTGAAGCTATTCCAAGCCATTTGAAGGATACAGAAATTGCGAAAAACCTGAGACTACTCAGTCTCTAAAAGACTTAAGTGAGTAGACCCAAAGTCAACGAATGGGACATTATTACGTTTCATTACATTTCTGTTGAGTTCTTATTTCATAAAATTGTAACACAAGTGGTTCTGTTTGTGCTATTGAACCTTATTGATCCTGTCTGGATTTGTGGAATCATTTAGTGAGACACATGATGTACTTGAAATTAATTGCTAGGAACACTGCAGCTACAGAGGAGAGAGGAAGGCCATGTGCAGAGCAAAATCCCCTTTTCAGTGATATGAGACAGTATTTACCATATTTAGCATTGCTCTGATTATTTTAGACAAGAAAGCTTCCATGGGATTTTTTCTGAATGAATGCAGACTACAGATTCTTTTTCCTGCTCACAATTGATATCTCTGCCCCCCACCCTCCAAATAATGTATTGAATTATTAGAATGAATCTGTTTTTCCCTCCAATATTTGCTCCATTTCCCATCTTCTCTTGAAGGTGACCATTGATATTTAGATACATTTCCAAAGGTATCATAGAATCATAGAATCGTACAGCACAAAAAGAGGCCATTCGGCCCATCGAGTTTGTGCCGGCTTTTTGAATAGAGCAATTTATGTCAATCCCACTCCCCAACCCTTTCCCCATAATCCTGCAAACCCATCCTACTCAAATACTCGTCCACCGCGTTTTTAGAAGTAGTTATCGAATCAGCCTCCACCACCCTTTCAGGCAATGCGTTCCAGATTCGAACAACTCACTGCGTGAAAAAATTTCTTCTCTACTCCCCTCTGCTTCTTTTAGAGACTATTTTGAATCTGTGACCTCGAGTCACTGACACACCCACCAGTGGAAACAGTTTTTCCCTTTCTAACCTATCAAATCCCCTCATGATTTTGAAGACCTCTATTAGGTCTCCTCGCAACCTTCTCTACTTCAATGAGAATAATCCCAGCCTCTCTAGCCTTTCCTCATAATCAGGGTCCCCATTCCTGGTACCATCCTCGTAAATCTCCTCCGCACCCTAGGCAGTGCCAGTCCCCTTGTACATTTTTTAATCAGACTTTCTTCAACTTTGAGGGCATCATAACTGAGCCATATCTACCTCCATCTGACATTCACACAAGCAAGACCCCTAACAAAATTTTCTTTATCCCAACCAGGGGCACTGAGGTCAATTATACAATTTACAGAAGTAAAAATAATTCTAATCATAATAAATGATTATTTGTCAGCATGGCTCAGTTGGCAGTAGAATCACCCATTAAACCAAAATCCCTCTATCTGTTAAGGTGGACTTTAAAATCCCATGGCATTATTCAAAAAGAGAAGGGAGTTTCTGTTGGTATTCTGACCAACAATCCCCCAAATAAAATTGGTCAACCACTTCATGAATGTTTGTAGGACAATGCTGTGTGAAAATTGGCTGCCATGTTTGCCCACAAAACACAAAGCACTACACTTTACCTTATATCCTGTGAAGCATTTTGAGACATTTTTGTGACCTGAAAGGTGCTAAACCAAATGTAAAGATTATTATTGTTTATTATTAATAAGAATCCTTTGACTTTGATACAGTGCCTTTCGCATCAGGAAGCTATGTTAAAGTCCTTTACAAAATTTAGTATAAAGTGTATAAAGAAAATAGATCACATCAAGAGTATAGCCTGACGTTATTTTTTTCCAGTTACTGGAATGAGTTTCCATTTGCCATTCAGAGACCTTTTTAAGGAATTCCACAGTACCACCTTTTATCCCCATGTCTTCGAAGAGTTGAATGGAATTCATTGGTCCATCAAAGAGCAAAGATGAACTCAAGTCTTAGTGATACAGCCTTGGGATTGTGAGAAGAGTAAAGGTTGCTTAGACTGAGTGTATGCAATCTGAAGGAAGTTGGTGAATGCAGAGTCGATGCACTTATGATAAGCTCATGCAGTCCCAATAAGTGGGTCAAGTTATGGTCAACGTACATCTCAAGCCCAATGCCAAAGGACTGCATGTGCCTGGCTTATGGGAAATGATCAGAAATACACAATTGTTCCTCACTCGCATAAATACTCAAAAAGTGCTTGTGGTTGCCATTAAGAATAGCGTAGCAATCTTATGCCTGAAAGCACAGCAACATGATGATGAACAATGCTGTTCTTCACGGCTATTGAATTCAAAATTGCTTGTAGGGGAAAAGATAAAAATTATTACATTTCTTTACATTAATCCTTTCTGATTGTACAGATGTGTGAAATAAATAAAATGATACGGAAATCAACTACAGAAAAAATAACTAAATCATCTTTCAAGTATGGGCACATTTTTTTCACAGTTGAATCCCATTATTCTTTCATATTGCTCTGAATTACTGGAAGAAATTTAATTCTAATTTCGCAAACTGTGTGTGAACTTAGTGCAGTTAAGAGTCGAATTGATACAATCAGACAAGTCATTATACAATAATGCTTATAGCATGTTTTATTCTTCCCTCCCTCTAAATCAGGTCCATCTAATTAAAGGCAATATAAAATCAATAAGCTGATTGAACCTTTTCTAAAATTGCAGAATGACAGCCCCAATTTGCATTTCTCACTGTAAGTCAATGGAGCCATGAGCCACTCAGCCCAACTGTAGTGTTATTGTGCTGGAACACTGGTATCTGTGTTCTGACAGGCTGCATGCATGCCGCATTTCAAAGGAGTTGAGAAACCTCGGGATGAATAATTCATGTCTGATTCAACCCCTTCTAAATAACACCTACACAGCTTCTGAAAGTCTTGCACACGGGAAAGGCGACTGTGTTGCTTGAGTCTTTTGCTTATAATTTATTTACCTGCTGCGATCCACATGCAAGTCTTTGCAAACAGGACAAAGGCTGATACAAGGTTTACAATTTAAATTATGCTTCTTACAAAGAGTAGGAACTACAAATACAACATCCTTTTGCTAAACTGGCGGTTTACCATAAGCTTTTAAAACCTCAGATGTTTCCTTGGCAGATAACAAAGTGATCATGGGGCAATTATAATTTCAACAAATTGCTCTTGTTTTAAATTGCAACGATTCGTTCCCGCTTTAAATTGCTTCAGCGTTCATATAATGGGATAACAACAATTATAGATGTAACTATTTCCTCTTCACAAGCTGAGTTCTTTTCACAGCTTGCAGTTAACAACACCTGCACTCCTCAGTGGGCTGAATTTCCTTTGCAGCTTCAAGATCTGCACTTTTTTTTAAACTGTCATCCTTTACCAAAAAAAATTAACGAGATATCCTGCTCAAAATGCCAAACTAATCATCTTGAACTCTTGTGTGATTTTGGAATGAATCACACAGGATCATATGAGAGAAAGTCTTTGTATAATCAGTGAGCAAATTCAGTGTGTGGTGGAACTGAGCCATACAGAACAGGAAACTCCCAGATATAATCCTTGTTCTCTGCTGAGTTTAGGTACAGTGGTGGCAGGGCTCTGTAAATAGCCTCAGTGTCACCAACATCGGGAAGGACTGATTGGATGGAGTTCCTGCTCCTCCAGCTCGCTACTGTTAAGCACTCTGAGACGCTACCCCATGTGGAGGGCGCTATATAAGTGCAAGTGGTTGTTGTTGTTGATCGTTGAGTTCTTGCTTTCAAAAAATACACAGTCACTATATTTTACAGTATATCCTGTGAAACGCTTAGTTTAAGACATCCTCCTGACATGAGATGTCATATCAAATGTAAGGATTATTATTATTATATTTTGTGGGAATATGTGAGATACTGGAAGTGAGAAAATACACAAGTTGCTAAAATAGTGAATTTGGCTGTTTGGATGTCCAATGGGAAAATTTCATCATAAGCATCTTCTCCCAAGATAATAATAATAATAATAATAATAATCCTTGCATTTGATATAGCGCTTTTCACGTCGGGAGGACGTCCCAAAGCGCTTCACAGAACACACTGTAAAGTGAATCGACTGTACATTTGTGGGCGAACGCGGCAGCCAATTGCGCACAGCAATGTCCCACAAACAGTCGTAGATTAAAAATGACCAATTTATTATTGTTTTGTTTTGGAGGGATTATTATTAGGCTCTGTGTGGAGTAAGGAAACTTGCCCAAGGTTTCGCCCTCTGCCTGGAATTGAACTCAGGTCTCTCACTTGCAAAGCGAGTGCTCTAACCACTGAGTTACAGGACTCCATGTACACAAACACTTATAAAAATATTTTTCAGATACAAAATATTATCCAGAAGGCTAATCACATAAATGTTGGTAATCACATAGATTACTTCTAACCAGAAGAGAATTGTCTCTCAGCAGAGCTCAGTCACGATGTCCTCTCTTCCTCCCATTGTTAGAATACTCCATTAAAACTGCTGAATGCTGCAGTCTCTGGAGGCAGGGAGTCATCCCACATGGCAGATTATGCGGTTTTAGCTGGTTAGACTTCAGCAGTACTCCAACGCACAATCTGGGATCCCCAAACCTTGGCTCTTGCCAACCTGCGCCTAATACTTTCTAGAATTAGGTTAGCAGGATGCATCTCTCCAGCGAGAGAGGGCGCATTCCATTCAAACAGTCTATCTCTGGGATGTCCATGTGTAGGGTGGGATGCTTGGAATGCTCAGCTTAGTTTGGGTACTCTTAAGCATGTGTCAGACACCCGGCTGACCAAACAAAAACTCACTCTCAAAACACTGTCACAACATTTTGTAGTTTATCCTGAGAAGTGCTTTGAGTCCTTCCAACATGAAAGGGAGTAATCAAATATAAGAATGATCATTATTAGGTGAGATGCTGTAAATTCACCAATGTCCAAGGAATTGTATTCTGGCACAAGTCATCACCTGCAGGGGAGGAGCAGCAGAGGAGAAAACCAAATATATTCATTGTGCAGTTGCTCTAATTATCAAATATGGAGACACATCTATATCACAATGAATTATTGTTGCTGCCTCCTCAGAACTCCTCCACTGCTCTTGCCCACACATTTTAAAATAATAACGATAACTTTGGTCTTAGAGGCGTTATTTCTTGCCATTTTGTTGTATATCAAGATGAGTTCATCTAAAATGGAAAATCTTTATCCCCACTCACATGTCTCCTCAAGCTCCGATGCAAACCCAGTGCTTTGGAACGTCATCCCAACATGAAAGGTGCTATATAAGCACAAATTTGTTGTTGTTGTCTATGGAACTATAAACACCACCACCAACAACAATAACTTACGTTTATGTAGTACCCATCACACAGCATAGCATCTTGGAGAGTTGAAACCGTTTATAACACTGGGCTATAAATACCATAGACATTTATGGCACAGAACCATAAGTATTCCCTGTCCTGGAATACTGTTAGGGCAGTGGAATAAACAATTGATTTTAGAGATGCAAAACCTACATATTAAGCACAGGTTACTTTTACATTGGAGATACTCACTGTGGTTTGCAAAGTACCACGTGATGCAAATTAGATGGTTCTGCTATTACAATCCCACAGATTTAAAGCCAAGTACACCACTTTCCTTTGAAATTACCTGCTCGCAAACTGACTTGGATAAAATTAGATTTAAATAGAAAACCTGCATTCTGTTTGCTTAATTGCTCTCTGGTCCTTTTCCCTCCCCGTATTCCCTCAGATGTCCCTTATTCACCTCTTATAATTTAAGATTCACCTTGATTGAATCAAATCATTGCACACTTGGTGGATTCCTTTGGCTGTTTTACGTTATGTGCTCCTGGCAGAGCTGTCATTTAAATTACTTCTGCTCTGTGGTCTGTTTGCAGCCACTCTTCTGTTAAAACTGTTCAGTCCTGGCAGTTACTCACTTCCGCCTTGTGGAGCCCTCGATGCCCCTTGGCCAACTACTGTCGGAATGAAGGCCGGCAATTTTAAGATGAGCTGATCTGATCTGAATGTTATCTTGAGCCAGACTGAGCCTCAGGAGAGAGTCTGAACACAGCACTCATGCACCAGGGATAGGCGATTCCACCAATAATGATTAATTTGCCAGCATCACCCGTACTGCCAGTACTGTTTTTTGGTGCAGTAATGCAACAACAACTTGCATTTATATAGCACCATTCACACTGGGTAGCTTGCTGGAGCGCTTAATGCAAGGCACTTCTATGCAACTATCAAGCTACCTTCAAGAACATTAGAGGCACAACCCCCTCAGATATGTGATCTCCATAATCAACCATTCATTTTCTATGGAATAAATTCAGAAAAAAGCATGGTATAGATTAGCCCAGAGTACCACATCTGCAACAGTTTTCATCTATATCTTTCCACACTAAACTTTCCTTTGAGTTATTCTCAAAACACATTTTTTTCTGCAGCATCAGCCATCTGATAGACATCTGCTTTCAGGTTGGTGGGAGGACCTTTACAGGCCAGCTTGCGACTTGCCAGCCACCTTGATGTTCTCGAGGTCCAAGTCCAATGCCACGTATTAGTCTTACTCAGCACCAGCTGTTTAACACAGGTACTCATGTGAAGGGCAGTGGCAAATAGATGTGCCCACTGTGAAGCCGCCTCCGCCTTTAGGGAGCTTAGCGACAGGTCAGTACAGGCCAGAGCCCTCCTTCCCTGAAGTCACTTCCTGTGTTTGCCACAGTTCCACCTCACTGCTTGATCCTGGACTTTGCAAATAGGTTGGAGGAAGCCTCTCCACTGTATCCTCAGGAAAACTGTATACACACAGTTCTTATATGCCACAAGCTTGACCTGCATTGGGACCTATTTTTCTTGAAGAGAGCATGACCAGAGTGTCCTTTCCCCTTCTCTACAAGGTTCTTCAGGACAGTGTGCAAGCAAATGTCCACCATATTCCCAGGTACTGGTAAGAATCAACTACTGAGAAAGATGCCCCTTGTACCTTCCAAACAATACCCTAAATGTCTTCTCTTGAGTCATGCAGAACCATGATTCTGTACGTGGGGGGCACCCACCCACCATCATGTCTCACTGGGCGGCCAAGATAAGTGCAACTCATAAGATACTCAAGTGAGTCCACCAGCAGCACAATATTGTTCACAGTCAGATGCCCCACAATGCTTACAGAGAGGTCTGTAACAGACACATTAAGTCCTTCCCTTTCAAAGCCACCCAACACGTCAGTGATAAATATATTCAATAGGGTGGGTAACAATGGGCAGCCTTGCCTTGCCCTCCTTTCCAGAGGGATAGGTTCAGTCAGTCCACTGTCAGCCCTTGCACAGATCTTGGAGCTAGAATACACAATCCGGATAAAATCCAAGATTTGTCCATGTGTTCCCATGGCTTCCAGCTTTATATGAGGAATGAGCTCACCAGGTAGAAAGCCTTGCAGAAGTCGATGAACTTCCCCTTTGTGGGTTTCCCTCCAGCCTTATGGCATTCTGCGATCTCATAGAATGTCTCAAACATTCCTCTTCACAAGAACAGAAGCCAGCCTGTTCCTTCCTGATCAAGCCATGAACCTCCAATGTGTGCAATACACGTGCAGTGATTACTCAAAGCATCACCTTAAGAGCCACTGAAATCAGCGAGATCCCTCTGTAGTTATTGGTCTTACCAGCATCACCCTTCTTACAGAAACCACAATTGCTTTCTGGAACACTGACCGGAGTGCATGCTTCAGAGAGAGTCCTGTTGACCAGCACTAGGAGGGCAGCTCCAAGGTGAGTTGGAAGTTCCTGGCTTTGCATCTGGCTTGGATGTTAAACATAAAGCCTATTTGGCTCAGAAGTTACTTCAGTATTCATTTTTTGTCATTACAGCATATGTAGCAAATAGCAGAAAGACCCCAAAAATAATAATAATAATTCTTGCATTTGATACAGCGCCTTATTACATCATTGGAAATGCATTTACCATGTAGCTTAAAGAAAAACATCATGAAGTAGCTATGAAGGTGAGCTTTGCTAACCTTTGCTTACTGATTGAAATTTACATTTTAAAACCCGAACACTATTATCCAAAAGTTATTTTCACCACAGGATCTCCTCACATTCAATAACAAATAACAGGCCTAATGACTTTTTCCACTACCAGCTGTACCTCTTTCTGCTCATTATATTTTATAGTTTCAAATAATACTGCCTGAGGTTGACTCTGAGGAAATGTGGAATCAATAACTATCATTTTTTTTCTACAAAAGTACATAAGAGTTTTCTTCTGTATCAATCTCTGTGCGTCCTGAAATAAAGCTTTGTGACTGCAAAATCTACCTATTTGTGTGGAGACTTGCTAATCTTAAACCTATGTAGGTATCAATTAGAAACAAAAGCTGTTGTTTGAAAACAGCTGCTCGTGCATTGAATCTTACAGCTGAGTGCACACTTTGTGCTGTTAACACCGTACATTTTTCATGTCTGCACATTAAAAAGAAAGGAAGCAGAACAACTCAGGGGTTCCTCCAGTTGTGAATTTCCAAACATAGCCAGTTGTCACGCCTTGTACACGGAAGATATGTGATTTAATGGGGAGAAAGTTTGAAGCTTTGTCCCTTTTTGTGGAGGTGAAGTTGAAGAAAAGCTGAAAAGCTGCTTCAAATTCAGGTCAGGTTTGGCCTAGGTTTAGCTGTTACAATATGATGCTACCAGTAGCTGCACAGAGCATTCACCCATTTGTTTTCAATAGTGAGGAATACTGTATTTCCATATTGGATTCTTCTTCAAATGCATTGAAATAATTTGGGTAGGAATTTGAGATTGTGATCTTAACCCTGTGGCCAGCAATTTTATTATTTATTCGCTGCAGAATTTGATATCGGGTGCAGGGATATATTAGCAGTTCATTTTCATTTGATGCATCAAGATGCAGCTTTCGAGCCATAAGTGGTGTCTATAATGCATTCGGTAATGAATCACTCATTGTCCTTTCACTTCTGGGCTATTGCATTGGATTCTGTCTAACAATATATTTACTGGAAAAAAAACATGGTTAGCAGAATCAGCCAAATATGTTTGAACTTGCTGACTGAATCAGACTCTGCAGCTTCCTAATGTTTTTGGTCATGCCCAGGGGAGACACAGGAGTCCTTGGTAACCTTGGCTCAGTTACTGATAGCAGCATTTCTAGTTACTTTTATTTTTAGTTTGTTTCCCAGAAATGTAGAACTTCCCAATACATTGGTCCATTTCAGTTTTCTTTCAACATCCAGCTTTTTGTTTAATCATCTGGCTTTTTGCATAATAATAATATATATAATAATGATCCTTGCATTTGATATAGTCTCAAAGAGCTTCACAGAATACACTGTAAAGTGAATTGACTGTATATTTTGTGAGCGAAACGCAGCAGCCAATTACACACAGCAGTATCCCACAAACAGTCGTGCATTGAGTCACCACATTTTTTTTAATAGATTATTAACCCTGGGAAAACAATCCGCCAACTGAACCAACAATCAGGTTCCTAATTACTGCATGTGGAGTAAGGAAACTTGCCTAGGGTTTCGCCCTGCCCAGGAATCACACCCAGGTCCTCTCGCTTGCGAGGTGAGTGCTCTAATGAATACGCTACAGGACTCCATGAGCCTATTGAAAGTTTTTTTTCGGGTACGGTTTTAGAACTTACAAGACAGAAACTCTTCTTGCAAGTGTGATTCATGTACTGTGATGGCATTCGTGAATCTGTGGCAGAGCCTGAAGGTAGACCATCCACGACATCTCAGATGCTAGTGGAAAATCTGAGAGCAGTGTGATTCATATGAGACCGAGTTCAAAGAGGGTGGAGGGTAATTTTTGACATGTGGCTCGCTTGTAAAATAAACATCCAACTTGCCTTTTTCTCAGCCATCTTCAGTTACTAGCAAACTGCTGGCTCCCTCGACAGCAGCACAGCTGAAGCGATGATGGATTTGGATTTGGGGGATAAATATGTGAAACAAAAGACATCTTGCATTCGAACGGTTAAGGGAACGAGTGACCTTACGATCAGTTCTTTCCTGCTCTGGCTCGCTCTAGCTGGCTTGCTGTCAGTGAGGCCATTTCTCCAGCAAGCAGCCTGATTCACGGGCAGTCCCTGGGGTTAGTGTGTGGAGAAATGGCTGGCAATGCAAGCTACGTACACAAACATCCCCTTTTAGAATTCAGGTTCCTAGTATTCGTGTCTGCTAGGGGTGAGTTGGACCAAATCCAGAAATAAAGGGATAACAGCTGGTCTTAATTATCCTAACTACAGTAAAGCTGTACGTGCACATGGTTAGGATTGCTTGGGCTCCATTCGTTACTAAATATGTTTTTTTTCAGCTCAGTAACTCACATTTTTTGTGGTGTACTGAGCCATTTGTTTCTGCTTAGTACTATTTCTGAAACAGCATTCTCTGCAGCAGTCACACAATAGCGTGGCAGACATCTTACTCCTTCTTTTAAACATTTAAAAGCAATTGTGACAACTGCCTTAAGGATGGAGTTGGCCAGTCGCTTAGGTAAACAGAAAGAAAGTTGGTGCCTTCAAGGGACTGGACGTGAAAGGATGTTCAGAATAAATGAAGCGTAACTGTCACAATAGTTAGGAATTCCTCTGAAACAATCAGACTGTTTTACTGTGCTGCATTGCATTAATGTCTCTTAAGATTCTTGCTTTCTGTTTCATTGTATTGTAATCCCCATGTGTAACATCCATTCCCCGAAACTGACACAACATCCACACCATCTCAGGGGATTTAACAGCAAGCGGAGACATTTTCTTACCTATTTGTTTGGCAGCTGACACAATTACCACCAGCATCTATTTTAGAATACTACCTAGAAGTTGTGTGTCAACCAAGCTCAGTTGGAAGCACTCTTAGCTCTGAGTCAGAACGTCAGAAGATTAAGTGTTCAAGCCCTACGTCAGGACTTTGTACTCATGGTCTGTGCTCTGACACTCCCATGCAGTGCCAATGTCAGCATTGCATTGTTGGAGGTTTCATCCTTCAGATGAGACATTAAATCCTGCTTGCCTGTTGAGGTGGACATTAAAAATTCTATGGCATTATTGGAAAAGAGAAGGGAGTTTCACCTGTTGTCCTGGCCCCCAATCTCCCAGATAAAATTGTTCACTCACTCCATGGCTGTTTGTGAGAAATTGTTGGGTGCATATTATCTGCCCGATTCACCCGCAAAACATACAGTCACTGCACATTGCAGTGTATGCTTTGAAGCTCTTCGAGACTTTCTCTTGACATGAAAGGCTCATTATTAAATGTAAGGATTATTATTATTATTGATGGTTACAGCTAAAGTCACCAAGAGGTAATTAATGTCACAATTAAGTGCAAAATAGAATAAATCACCCAGTTTAGTTGATCATAATGTTGGGTGTTGATCACCTTTGAATTTTTAATGCAACTTAAGCTGAGTTCCAATTGGTTTGTACTTTAGTCAGTGGTAGGTTCGAAGTTTGAATGATGTAGCTGTTCAATCACTTTAGCAGATCATAAGTTCACAAGAGAGGTTCAGGTAACGCAGGCTCTTGACCCATTTGATCTGATGCTCAGAATATTTGGTAAAGCGCCTTTAAAGTTGGGAGGACATCTCAAAGCATCTCGTAGGATTTACTGTAAAGTGTAGTGAATGTGTACTTGGTAGGTGAGTGCTGCAGCCCATTCCCATGTTCTGCCTGTAAGGCAAAGGGATTGTGTCACCTTGAGGGGTTGTACAGACCCTCCTCTAGCATATTGGAAAGGCCTGCAGCTGGAAAACTGAAGTCATCATTCGCACCTTTGAAATAACTGCATGCTCGAATCTACACATTTGCAGTTGTATAACTGTACGTACTACGTTGATGCTGCGGAATCCATTCCACGGTGTAAAAAGTACTGTGCCCACAGTGTCAGAGGTTGCAGCAATACAGAGCAAGTTTGTATTGAAGCAAGTCTACAACACAATGGGGGTAGCAGTATCATATCCCCAATGAAATCACTTCTATAGCAGAAGCTGCATAAACAGGAGGAGGAATTCCCGAAGGTCACAGCACGCAGCATTATCTTTGCTCTAAAGAACAGGAAATGCACGAGGCATTTTAGTCTCAGAGTGAAGTATATTCATGAAATGCAAAATGTCAGAACAACAAATGTTCTGCTGTGTTGCTCAGTGTCCCTTCAAGTAACAGCAGGCAGAAGTGTTATGCAAGTAATTTGGTTGGATTAGATAGGCAGTCAGGCATCAGTCAGTCCATAACATGTACATGTGGATTACAGTACATTAGATGAGATGAGAACCTCTAATAAAAGCGGTATATCACATGTTGCAGATCTTAGATAAAACAGAAAGGATAGGAAAGCTTTAGAGCCACTTCACATCCTGCTACTGTTATCCAGAATGGAGATTTCACTTTTCACTGTTCAATTTTCTTCCCCTATTTAATCTTCCCTAACTGGTTACTTTAAAAGCTCACGGTCATGGCCAGTATGCCAGTGCAATACTGGGGGACATGCTGGACCGTAAGACGTGCTGACTTTCTGATCAGAAATAAAACTGAGGCCTTGTATGTCTGTTGATGTGGACATTAAACAATCATTGACACTATTTGAAAAGAGAAGGGAGTATCTCCCAATGTCCTGGCCAACAATTCTTCCAGATAAATTGGTTATTCACCTCTTGGCCGTTTGTGGGGCATTGCTCTGTGCAAATTGGCTGCCACATTCAATTACAAATACAATGATTACACTTTACAGTAGTTTATTAAAAAGCACTCTGAGATGTTTTAGCATTATGCATCCTTTCTTTATCTATATTTAAATCTCACTTGAAAACTTGCTTCTTCAATCATCCCCATGGTCACCTCCTCATTCTCCCTCTCCCTAGATCAGTGTCAGTGTTCAGCCCTCGGTGATATTATCCTATGTCTATATATAAATGCAAGTTGTGTGGTTATTTTAGCTCACATTGAGTCATGGATTCATGGATTGAGCTAACACTTTGGTTCTTTGATAAATGGCCAATATTTCTGTGTAAGCCTGGATGGTGAAGACAGGCAGGTTACCTGACTGGGCACCACACCTGAGAGGAACCTGTGATCTCTGTGATTGGGATTAAGGAGACCGTTAGCCCCAAACTGGAGGCTTGATTAGCTCCAGGCCGCCAATGATGGAGAAAGGTGGATTCAGTCATCTAAAAATAGGTTAAGAAGCTAACTCAGCCAGTGTTATGTAAAGCGCCATTAGGATGCCGCCTCTTGATTAAGAAAAATCCTTGCATTTGATATAGCGCCTTATTATGTTGTCGAGACATCTTAAAGCGCCTCACAAGGATATATTGTAAAATGGAATTGATTGTATATTTTGTGGAAAATATATATATTTTTAGCTTGGCCCCCATAAATGTTGGAAGGCAAAATTTGGGGGTAAACTACTACAGAGCAAACAACAATGCGGCAGGGATTATCAGACATGATAATTATCAACTAAATTCTGATATTTATCACATCAAATTTGTTATGAAATGTTTATGTCCAATGCATTAGATTTGTAATGCAACAATAATATATATATATTTATAAAGAGATGGCTTCCGGTTCTTACCTAACTAGTCACAATAGTAAATTGTATGTATTACTTCAAATAGGGGCTAACCCAATAGGTATGGCACTCATAGCAGCATATTAGGCAGTGACTTCACCGTCTAGTTCATGCAAATAGAGAAAATTCTCAACTAGAGAAAAACAGAAAAGTCCACCCCTTGAGGGTAGTAGAGTGTGCTCTCTACATGTCCTAAGGCTGAGGAGGATGCCCTTTTGAGCAATGATAAATTTTGCGAAAGACAATAGGTTGTGAGAAAATGTGTCATGGTGCACCTGAAGGTGATTTAAGCCTCTAACATTTGGCATGTTTATATTAACTTTTTACAACCAGCTTTTCTTTATGGAATTTAAATGCCTTTATTGGACCCAAGGTGGTTTTCAACTAGTTCTTGACTTGTTGACTGAGTCGCTCCACAGACGTCTTTGAGATTATGAAACCAAAATGGTTTTTGAACTGGTGAACTAAAGCTTCTCTGTTACTGCTCTACAGCAAAGTGATTTGTGCTCGAGAGAATTTTCAGTATTTTTGAGGCCTGTCTTGGTCCTGCCCTGATTTCTCCATCAAGAAACCCTTCACAAGTGCTGAAATGAACAATACGAGTATCGTATAACAATTATCTTTCTATTTTATATGACATCTTTCACATTGGAAGAATGTCTCAAAGCACTTCACAGGACAGATCTTAAAGTGCAATGACTGTGTATTCTGTAGGCAAACATAGGCCTTTGTGCAAGTTCAGAACAGAGCAAAGATACTTAAAACGTTTTTTTTAATTAATGTGGTGCACCAAGTCTTTAGTCATTGGTGTTATGGTTTCAAAGCTTACAGGATTTTCAGGCTTGCTAAAGCCTGAAATATGTGTAAATACAGAGCGGAACAATGCTGCTTAAACCTTTTTTAAAATTAATGTGGTGTACTAAATAATGTGTCCTTGGTGTCCTGCTTTGAGAACAATAGTCTTACAAGATTTTCAGGCTCACTAAAGTTGGCCTTTTCCTCTCTCTTTCTCTCTCTGGTTTCTGTCCTAAACAACACTGCTGGCCTCTGCTCTGCTGATCTTAGGACGTGTATGGCTGGTGATTGCTCTGGCAGCATGTCACAATTTCCCATTGAAGGAGATCTTCTCCTTGACAATCCTCTTCACACTGTTCCTGTATTTTCTGTAGTCTTCCACATGCCTTTTGGGAATAATAGTCGTGAGAAATTTCTGCACAATGTTTGTTTGGCGACCCAGAACCTACAGATCAGGCAAGAGTAACTTCATGCTGTTTGAGGGCTTCCTGTCTAAGAACTGCAAACTTGGGTTATCAAATACATGGTTTGTAGAATGAGATTTCTCTATTTCTGAACCCTTTCTAGCAGGGCTGGATTAAATTGTGAAATGGAGTGGTTTCATTCTGAAATAAGTTGGTTAACTTGCACGGTTTACATGACAGATCTTTGCACAGATTATATTCAACATTTAATGTCAGCGGCTTTTACATAAGGAATCTGCAATTTCTGCATAATGTTTCCCATCTAAAAGTATAATCAACTTAAGCTGCAGACCATCTATGTACCTTATATGGCGTTTTGCCCACAAAATATGCAGTTAAATCACTTGCTGGTATATTCTGTGAAGCACTTTCAGATGTTTCAACAATGTGATGAGCCTGTATATCAAATGGAAGTATTATTATTATTATTATGGGTTGTCACTGCCATGGTTCAGCGGTACAGAAGCAGTTGTATTTCATGGAGTAGTTGAAGAGATATACACATGAAGGAGAAGGGAATAAAAGAAAAGAGGGCTATAGAAATGAGGAAGAAGTGGGTGAAGTCTCATGGGAAGTACAAACCCCACACGGACTGATTGGGCCGAATGACCTGTTTCCATAAATTTGGTGAATTCTATTTAAACCTATGAACATCTTTGACTATGCAATTTTTCTATAATCTTTAACTCCATTTTTATCCAGATATGTATCAGGCTCTTTTCCAACACAGTTGCAACACTGGAGTTCTGTTTTACGCAATCCACTTCTGGGAGAGGGAAAAAAACTTCACTTAAGGTTTGTCAATTTTATTCTCATGCCTGCTGTTCACTTTCCACTTCAAGCAGCCTATCATTTGCTCTCAGTATTTTAAAGACTTGACCCCTCTCAATCTTTTTTTCTCCTAGGAAAACAAACTCAACTTTGTAAGTCTTTCTTCCTGACATAGAGCCCTTTAATATTCCTCCTGGTTGCTCTATTTTATTCTTGTTTGCTCTACTTTGAACTCTCACCAAATCATTGATGTACTTTTATAATTTGAGTGCTCAAAGCATGGCCTCTCGAATGATCAAGGCATAGTTAGAATATTTTGCTTGTCTTGGATAATGTGCCGAAACTAACCAGCAGCATATTTTCTTGCAACACTGTGATATTTCCTCTTGTTTATTGTTAAAACAACTCTGGTGCAAACTACAGGGCAAAGCAGATTTTATTATAATACTGTATTATATTGTAATACTATATTTTATTATATGTGTAATATATATCATATTTTATTTTAGTATACAATATATACCATATTTTATTATAATATACAATATATATCATATTTTATTATAAAATTCTAATTTATAATACTCTTATGGTTGGTAAATTTATCAAACTTACTTGGGAGGTAGATTTGATTGTTCAATTTTGGTTGTATGGTCTTAAAATATATACTTTGCTGCTGGAGTCAGAAGCGGTGATCATTGCTGTCCAGCAGTAAGCTGGGCAACATATGCTTGGGCCAACAATGCAGTTTTGAACTCTATGAACTATCATGATCATCCCTAATACTAGGTCATGAAACAGGAAGGTCACCGGTTCAAATCTCAGCCTGGGCTGAGTTAACTGTTCTCAGTCAGCATAGAACCTGAGTCCACTATGATTGGCTTTGGTGCCCTGGGTTAGGGAGTAGAAAATCAGTCAAGGTTTCTATTTATCTGATCTTTATCAAGAGAGCTTTATTGAAAGATACGTGCGTGTGGACATTGGACAAGGGCAGGATCAGGTTTAACAGTGCTGCTCACTATAGTCCATGGTTGCACATTCCACCTTACTAAGCTTGGCGTCTTGTTTGACCCTCAACTATCCTTTCTACCCCACATCTGTGCCATGACCTGCTCTGCCTTCCGCCACCTCTACAACATTGCCAGGCTCCGCCACTGTCTCACACCACAGGCTGCCCAAACCCTCATACAAGCTTTCATTACATCGAGGCTTGAATATGCAAACTCCTTGCTTGTTGACCTCCTCAACTCCTCCCTCCATAAGATGCAGATTATCCAGAACTTTGCAGTCCGTGTTCTCTTCCGCACCAGGCTCCGTGACCTATCAACCCCATCCTCGCCCGACTCCACTAACTTCCCATCACACAGAGGATACAGTTCAAGATCCTGGTCCTCACCTTCAAAGTCCTCCATGGTCTTGCTCCCCCCTACCTCTGCAACCTCCTAACCCCCTATCATCCTGCTCGCATCCTCCGCTCAGCGGACTCTGGCCTGCTTCACATCCCCCGCCTTGCTCGCCCCACTATTGGCAGGCCAACTTTCTGCTACTCTGCTCCCACCCTCTGGAACATCATCCCACAGTCCCTCCACCTCGCCCCCTCCCTTGCCTCCTTCAAGACCCATCTCAAGACCCTCCTCTTCAACCGTGCCTTGATCACCCTGCTTCACCCTGCTTTCAGTGCCTTGGGATGTCCTCTCGATGTGAAAGGCGCTATACAAATGTAATCTTGTTGTTGTGTTGTTGTTGTTCACCCCCTGCTCTCCACCGCCTCTGATCCTGACCCCCAGCTCGGGTCCGAAATTCTGTCTGTCCAGCACCTTGGGACGTCCTCCCGACGTGAAAGGCACTATATAAATGTAATTTTGTTGATGTTGCTGTAGTCGAATAACCTGATGACACTCATGGTCAAGACTCACACATCAAATGTAAGGCTCAGACCTGGTGGCAGGAACAAATTTGACACATGCCCTGCTGAGCGAAATGAGCCATACACACAAAGCATGTTGCTTTCTGCCAAAATAATAGAAATCTGAATATATGCACCAGTCTCTAAGCACCAGCCAAACCTCGGCATGGGCCCAAGTGTAACACCATGTGTGCAAGCAAAGCAATGCTTGTTTAATTTTTCTTAACACTCCCGCAGCCAATGTTATGATGCAGCTCTTGCATTCCAACAGCAAGACCGGAGCCCAAAGAAAACAGTTTCAAAGATAATAATCAATATTTAATAAACATATGATGCCTGAGGCAACAAATCAGCATTGGAAGCATTTACATGAATTTTTTCAGAGCAGCTGGTTTATCTCTGTCACACCTTCAGTAAATCCAGGCTTGGATGATTCAAAAGCACTGCTTGCCAGATTTGCCAGCTACTCCCTACACAACCTTTAGACCATCCAGAATTCTGTAGCTCATGTCCACTCCTGAACAAGGCTCTGTGAGTCTATCAACCTCATCTTCGCTTGGTTTCACTGGCTCCCCTTCCCCATGACCATAGCATGGTTAAAGAGGGAGGTCTTCAGGCATGATCTGAAATTTGGGAAGGAGGGAGCAAGGCGTAGGGATTGAAGTAGAGTGTTCCAGAATTTCAGGAAGGGCAGCCACCGATGATGGAACATAGGACACAAGGGACAAGCATGAGCCAGTCAAGCGTGGGTTAGAGAGTAAGCAAGTCGGAGGAATAGACAAGTGTGAAGATGTTGAAATCAATCCATTCGTTGATAGGGAGCCAGTGGAGTCTGGTAAGAACTGGTGTGACTTTGAGATGTCCTCCTGATGTGAAAGACGCTATATAAATGTAAAAATTTACATTGCGGTTATCTGCTTCTCTAGTTTCTCAATAGTTTAAGTGACCTTACATTTTGCTGCCCTGATATCAAAGTGTCTAAATGCATTTAAAAGTGTTACTCAACAACCAGTCTGAGGAGGACTTGTTCATGACTAGTCTGCACGAGTGATCTCCTTAAGATCAAGTCGCATTTCACTAATGGTCTGCCACATTTGACTCATGACACATATTAAAAAGAAACTGAGCAGGTCCCTATTATTAAAAAGCATTGAGACATTGCACTAGGATGTCGGGAGAATTTTTTTTGTAATGGATCAAATGGCTTCTTGCTGTGTTGTGGATTCCTGTGGTTCTATGGGTCCTCTTTGGTGCCAGATTTCTACTGAAATCTGAATAAGTTTAGTGTCCAAAATATGAAAGTAGAAAATACCAGAAATACACAGAGAGAGACCATATCTTAAATGCTCACCTCTCTTACTCTTTAAGATGTTGTTTGACCTGCTGTGGTCTATCCTGTATTTTCTATGATTATTCCAGATTTCCAACATTCGCTACAAAATACACAGTCACTACACTTTACAGTGTATCCTGTGAAGCACTTTGAGATGCCTTCCTGATGTGAAAGTGCTAATTAAATCTAATGATTATTATTTGCCTGCTTTTTTCAAAGTCAGCATGAATTTGCTTGTCTTTTATCATCATGAAAAGTGATGGATTTACTTCCAGTGATGAATGGCTGAGGAAGTCACCCATAATCCTGAGGTAGGTGCCTGTGAGTGCTCAAGAACAGCACATTGAAAGAGGTACATACACAAATTGTCCGGTTTGTTCCTGCTGATTCATGGCTTGCAAAAAAAGACCAGATGTCAAGGAGAAAGGAGGTTACATATATTCATATGCAATTTTGTAGCTGCAGGATTTGAGGGCCATTAAGTTACAGGAAAATATATATTTTAAGATCAGGGCAGGAACAGGGAACTGAGGTCAGGTCAAGCTGTGCATGGAATTCAGTAAGCACAATCCTTAACAGGCAACAGAGACTGGGTCAGGGTACAACAGGATGGTTCGTATTAGACACAGGAGTGACTGACCAAGATTGAGCACAGCTGTCTGTTTGTTAAGGGATTAACTGTCCAGCCAAGACAGAGCACATGCTGCTAGTATGTGGATGGACTAATTGAAATATGGTAAATTGATCCTCTGAGTCACAACATTTGGCTCTTAGCAAACCTAAACAGTCAGTTAACACTGACCCTTTCTACGGGGTCCTGAGGTAACAGTAATAACATTTTCCTCTTGAGCAATAACACATTTAGTTTTGCTCACCAGAATGCTTGTCTAATTTACTTAAAAGTTTATAGCACAATGCAGAAGCCGTCTGGGAAGCATGGACTGGACTTCACCTCAGGAATAGTGGTGCTTTGCAATGGCTCTTCCTTGATTGTGCCATTTTATCACAGGCCAGTGTCCTCCAACACTGCAGTTAGTCACTTTGAAGTAGTTCAACATGACTTTCATAGAATCACACAAACATACAAGAGATCCATAGCATTGTGGTTAGCTCCCTCGCCTCGCAAGCGAGAGGACCCAACTCGATTCCCGGTCATGATGAAATCTGAAGCAAGTTTCCTTACTCCACACTCCATTTTACCTAGCAGTAAGTAGGAACCCGATTGTTGGTCGATTGGTGAATTGCTTTCCATGGGCAATAATCCCTTCAAAAGAAAATAATTTGATCACTCAATCCACGACTGTTTGTGCTGTGCACAATTTGGTGCCTGAATTTCACCCACAAAATATACAGTTAATTCACTTTACAGTATATTCTGTGAAGCGCTTGAGGCATCTCAACTACATGATAAGGTGCTATATTAAATACAAGGATTATTATTATTACAATTTTACAGCATGGGAAGCCATTTGGTCTATTGTGCCTGTGCTGCCTCTCCATAATTGCTATCTGTTTAAACTCACTCCCATACTTTCTCCCCCCGTTGAACTCTTTTAGATTTTTTGTATCCAAATATTTTTCAAATTCCCTTTCAAAAGCTAAATGTTAGATTTTACACTGTCAAATAAATAAAGGAAATGGTCATTTAAATTAAAGATCAGAGAGTATGCCCAAAAGGAGTTTCATTGGCACACATTCTGGAGGAGAACATAAGAACATAAGCATTTGCTAGGCGAAAGAAGACCAAGGTCCATCAAGTTTACAATCCACCATCTTGGCAGTCGCATGGTATGTCCCGAACTATATATTGTGGAGCTGTTTTTTAAAAAATACCAAGGTATTATTTGGGTTGTTTTTAATATAAAACTGCAATACACTTGAGGAGTACATAACTGCTATAAGGAAATAATTAATATTCAGTGTAATTATTCAAAATACTTTATATAATTCAACTTTTAATTGTAAGTTGAAGTATAGTCTTTCTATCAATTGTTATATTTATAAAATATGTGTAAAAATAAATTTATTTAACATATTTATTTCAGGTTGCCTCAAGCTGAAATCAGGTTGCCTCAAACAGTTTTAATACAATCACTGATACCAAATTCAACATCATAAAATAAAATATCTGAACACACCCTGCCTGCAGAGCATCCTGATCATTCTCTTGCTGAGTACTCACTCCAATTTCCAACCCAAATAATAATAATCATCATCATTCACAGGATGTACTATTAAGTGCAGTGAGTGTATTTTGGGGGTAGATCATTGTATTAAACTTTTTAAAACTACCAATTTCTTGCCTTTACTTGACTCCAATACCTGGTCTTTGTCATTGCTCTCTTGCTCCCTTCCCCTGGCCTCTGCCTGGATTCCTCCCTGCTTCCACTCTACATTGTACAACTGTTTTTACTTTAGCCAAGTGAAATCGTTGCATTTTGCCTCCCACTCATAATTCATACTTCTTTAGCCAATTTTAGTCACTTCCTGTTTGAAAGCAGTTTGTTTCAGAGTGTACTCCACACCCTACACTACGTCACCTTAGTGGTTGTATATTGGCAGGATATTCTTTAGCTCCAAGACACAAAGAATATTATACATTTCTCTCTTCAGGCAACTTTATGGTGTCAGACATCTTTGGATACTTCACGATTCATTATGTGAGTGTTGGCAGGTTATTTGACTGCTCTACACTGCTGAACACCCTTTGAGTAGAGCAAATAGAATGGTCTAGGAGAGTAAGGGAGTAATAAACGAGAGTCAAACAGGAGGGAGCGTGAGAGAAATTACAGTGGAAGCCCCTGTTGAAGCTGCACCTTTTACTTTTTGACTATATTTTGGAGGTTGTGTAGAAATTCTAGTTAATATCATCATTAAAATAAACTAATACTAATATTAGTAAATACTTCAACATGATTTAGAAGCACTATTTCTAAGTGTGATGTGGCCTAAAGTTATAATGTGTCCTAATGCTTCACTTGTGTTACCATAAGTGAGGCATGATGAAAGCTGGTAAATTTGGGCTTTGCATGTTGGAACAACAACAACTTGCATTTATAAAGCATCCCTCATGTAGGGTGGCGGGCCAGAGCATTTGAGGCTGTTTATTGACAACTATAAGGTGTCAGACATTCTTAGAACACAGGATAGGACATCTGGGACATTCCTGGAGGAGTGAAAAGAAAGGAAGATTCATTGCGTCTCAGCATCCAGTCTGATCTAAAAAGTAAATTCCATCCTCCAAGAACCAAACTGTAATAATCATTTTATTACTGAGCCAGAGGAATATAAGCACTCTCATGTACCAGACCCCTAGTGAGAGACATGGATGAAGGACACAGCGAGGAGCAATGAGGTGAGAAAAGTAAAAGACTGTTGTAATTAGCTCTGACATCTTAATCTATTATCATTACTTCCCAAAGTTTAGCCTGATCGAACCCATCAACCAAAGAACGCTTCATCACTGGTACCAATCGAGTGATTGCCATCACTTTATAAACTCTCAGATAATAAGTCATTACAGATTGACTGAAATCCTTAAAAGTGAATATGTCCCATTTGAGGCGAATTCCTGTCACAAAATAGATTATATTCTTCATTAGACATTGGAGCTTGATATTCGAATGCTACGAAGTTTCCTGTAAAACTGTTTTATCATTTTATCACAGTTGTGGTAGGGCATAGGCATGGGTTTTCTACAAATCTGATGCATTCGAAGAACGTGCGGAAAGGGGGATTGGGATGGTTTGGAGGGAGGCAGAAAAGCTTGAAACGGCTGGTGACGTTTTATGCCCACAAAATACACAATCAATTCACTTTACAATATATTCTGTGAAGCGCTTTGAGATGTCTCAACAACATGATAACAACAATAATAATCCTTGCATTTGATGTCAAGCCTTATCACGTCTTCAAGATATCTCAAAATGCTTCACAGAATAAACTGTAAAGTGAATTGTCTGAATATTTTGGGGCGAAATGTGGCAGCCAATTGCGCACAGCAGTGTCCCACAAACAGTTGTGGATTGAAGCGACCAATTTTTTTTAAGGCACTATTATCAAATGTAAAGATTATTATTATTATTGCAAACCGTTGAGATAGTGTACGGGAATTCCACAAATGTGTTCTCATGAAAAGGACAGGGTGTGAGTTTCAAGAAATCGCATGAGAACATAGGATGGAACACCATGTATGGTTAAAATGTCTGAAGAGGAATTGATATCCTCATCAAAAAAGGATCAGCCAAAAGATACTGAAATCTCAACAGCAGGATCCGAAATCTAAACACAGAAGGGGGAAAAGTAAACAGGTAATCCTGTTAAAAGTGAATGCCTCTCTCCAGCTGTTACATATAACCGACTTAATTGGTCACATTCGGGGCTGTGATATGCAGTGCTGTATATTCACCCTAACCTTTAGTACAAACTGGGCAACTACTGCAACAAAGGAAACCAGTACCACAGGGTTTATTCTCCTCTGTCTGTTCCACATAGCAAATTTGCTGCTATGGGCTAAGCGCTAATTTGCTCCATTAAGTATCGCAAATTTGTCCTTGTGCACATACAACTGACTGTAATGCAATTTTAGCTGATGAATAACATTGCAATGTAAATGTAAAATGAAATTATACGTTTTAAATTGGATTATAGTTATTTACAAGGACACACATGCGGATTTGTTTTACTTCGAGTTATAATTAGTCTAGAGTAAAAGCAATCCATCTCTGGTGCAATCTGAAGCAGAGGTGAGCTGGAAACTAATCAGAATTGTTCTGGATTCTGGCAGCATAATTAATGCTTTTCATAGTGCCTTACAAAGTACAGTTATGGCTTTACAGCTCACTAAAGCTTTGTACGCTGGACTGAAATGCTCAATTGTCATGGATTACAGCTGATCATACTTCAGCAAACACTAGGACCTCTTTAGTAGGAGGATTGTATCATCCACAGCTTGTATTTTGAAGTGGTGTTGTGAGCTGTAACATGCTTCAGGCACATTCAGTGGATCCAGACACACCTCAGCATCCTCCAATTGACTTAAGCTGAAGCACCCTCTTATCTCTGCCCTCCCCAGCTATCCTCGGATCTGCCTCTGATCTGCCTTTACTATGTACTGGGATTTAACTAGCACCACTCTTCACATGCTGTTGGTGCCTCATCCAATGCCATAAACTGTGTTTTCTCCAGGGAAACTCTCATACGTCACCCCATATCACAAGATTTTGACTCTGCCCAGGGATCAACTTGGAAGTAAAGCTTCACTAATCGCATGACCTACATGGGTTTCCCTTTGCAAACACATCTTACGTTGTCAGGTGGTTTGTCTCGTGATCAGGACAAGTCAAAACTGGAAAAAGGCTGCAGGATGTTGTCCATCTCAGAGGGGGCATTATAGAGCTGTATAATAATTCTTGCATTCGAAAAAGCGTCTTATCACGTCTTGGAGACAACAACAACAACAACTACAACTTGGATTTATATAGCGCCCTCCACGCCAGATGGTGTCTCAGAGCGCTTCACAGTAACGGATCCTGGGGCCAAGCCAGGGGGAGGGGGAGGAAGGTGACCAAAGGCGCGATCGAAAAGATATCTCAAAGTGCTTCACAGATTATACTTTAAATTGAATTAACTGTATATTTTGTGGGCAAAACGTGGCAGCCAATTGAGCACAACAGTTTTGTACAAACAATCGTGGATTGAGTGAACAATTTTTTTTGAAGGAAGTATTACCACCGGAAAAGCGATCCGTTATTCGACTAACAACTGCATTCCTACTTACTGCTAGGTAAAAAGAGGCGTGTTGAGTAAGGAAACTTGCCCAACGTTTTGCCCTGCCGGGATTCAAACCTAGGTCTCCTGCTCTAACCACTGAGCTGCAGGACTCCAGGGATAACATTTTAAATGGGATTGAATAAAGAAACCCAGAATAATACTTTTGGATGGATGCACCAAGGGAGTAGAACCAAAGGTCATAGATTTAGGATTGCAAAGGGCAATTTCCGGAGGCATCAGAAAATATTTCGTTACTCGGATGATAATTAACAATTGGAGTAAGTAACCAGGAAGGGTGTTTGAGACCTGGAAGCTGGACTCATTGTGATGAGAAAGAGTGAGTATTCTGGTAGGATGCGATCTAAGGGGACGAAGGGCTTTCTTCATCCAAACCAATCTTGTAATGTACTGAGTGAACATAGCAACATGCTTGAGTGAAAAAGACAGCTTTGGACTATTTGGCCCCTGGGTGAATTTTGTCATGTTCCTAAACTAAATATTTTTCTTTATGCAATACATCTCACAGGGTTAATTCCATCCATCCTCCAATGTCAGCTACAAAAAATACACAGTCAGTACACTTTACAGAGTATTCTTTGAAGTGCTTTGAGACATCCTCCCTACATGAAGGATGCTATGCCAAATGCAAGAATTATTATTACTATTATTGTCATGTTGAAACAGCACAGGAATATTCCAGTTTGACAACTTTAACGATCAAAATAGAAGTTGCATCACTAAATCTGAACCAGCCAAGTCTGAAAAACATTTTCGTCCTCCATCTTTGTGGAACAGAAAATCAATTTCATGCAGCCAGCAAGCATGCCTAGCACTATAGTAATTACTGCCATTTCCTTCAATCTGATCTGGACGATCATGCTCAAAATACTTGCCTGATGACATCTTGGTTCCTTAAATTTGCTTTTCTACCCCAATAAACAACACACAGTGGGAAGCAGTCACTGGAGTGTGCAGAGTCAAGTATAAATCATAGTGCCTGTTCGAACATTTCCTTTATGTCTTTTTCAAAGCTGTTGCCACAGTGCACTGCAGTTCATCTGTAATTCAATCCTAAAGTTAGTGTTGTTGATATTTTGAAATATCTGTGTCCAATATTTGTGTAAATTAACGGTGATTTGGAGAGCAGTAATTGATTTGCGAAAAAAAAGTTGACTGGAAATGTATCAATTTCAGTATCTGCTTCTGGAGACTAACACAATAAAATATGAATCATCTTTATGAAAGATTACCTTTCTTGCCTCATATGAAATTTGTCTCTGTTCTCAGTAATGGAAATATTGTCCAAAATAAACCACAGTTGGAATACATCACAGAGTCGGCTAGGTGTAAAAACAGCACATCTGGCCTTCCACATCTGAGCCCTGGTATAGGAGTGTTGGTTACCTCACGTCTACCTCACTGGGTACTGTAAGTTCCAGCCCTGAAAGTTAATCTCCACCTCAACCTTCATGATTCTGTCCTTGAATGGTTCAGATCGTACCTCTCACACCATCTCCACTTCATCTCCACAAACGGTTTCTCCTCTAGCCCAAGCACCATCTCCTGTGGCATTCCTCAGGGCTTTGTCCTTGGTCACCTCCTCTTCAATATCTATATACTCCCTCTTAGTGACATCATTCGCAGACATGGGGATCAACTTCCACATGTATGCAGATGACACCCAACTGTACCTCTCTGCCTTCACCCCCGACTCCAGGACCACTGCTGTGCTGACAGAATGTCTGTCAGTCATCAAGTCCTGGATGAGAGCTAACTTTCTTCAGTTGAATGTCAACAAGACTGAGGCCCTCCTGATTGACTTCTGTCAGCGACTCCACACTCAGGGCTGACAGCATCACCGTCCAAAGATGCACACTCCACCTTGCTAAGCCAGTATGGAATCTTGGCATCTTGTTTGACCCTCATCTATGCTTTCTACCCCTCATCCATGCTATGACCCGCTCTGTCTTCCCCCACCTCTGCAACATTGCCCGGCTCTGCCACTGTCTCCCACCACAGGCCCCTGAGACCCTCATACATGCATTCATTATATCGAGGCTCACTGCTTGTTGGCCTCCCCCACTCCTCCCTCCATAGGTTGCATATCATCCAGAACTCTGCAATCCATATCCTCTCCAACACCAGGCTCCGCAACCCTATCACCTCCCATCCTCGCCCGATTCCACTGGCTTCCCATCACACAGAGGATACAGTTCAAGATCCTGGTCCTCACTTTCAAACCCCTCCATGTCCTTGCTCCCCCCTATCTCTCTGACTTCCAAACCCCCTACCAACCTGCCCACTTCCTCTGCTCAGCGAGCTCCGGCCTGCTTCATGTCCCCCGCCTTGCCTTCCTCCCATTAGCAGGCAGGCCTTAAGCCACTCTACCCTCACCCTCTGGAACTCCATCCCGCAGTCCCTCCACCTCACCCCCTCCCTTGCCTCCATCAAGACCCATCTGAAAACCCTCCTCTTCGACTGTGCCTTCAGTCACACTCCTTCCCACCCTGTCCCCCACCCTCCCCAATCCGGATCCCCAGCTCGGGTCTGAAACATTGATTGTCCAGTGCCTTGGGACATCCTCCCGAAGTGAAAGGCACTATACAAATTGAATTTTTGTTGTTGTTGTTGTTATTATTATTAACCATTCCAGTGCTACCCAAGGAATCCTCCACTGAAGCAGGAAGATCTTGCAAATTTTTGATACATCAAAGCCTGAAATCAATTTTGAAAATTAAAAAGCGGGCTAATTTAATCCTAGTGGCTAGCTGTTTTTTCACAAAAACAAAATAATTCGCATATTTAGAAATACGGCGGAGATCTAGTGCTGAGCCAACTGAAAGGTGAAGCCATTCTTCCGAATCCGGAGGTTCACCCCCAACCATTTATTGATTGCTGGGCAAAAAGCAACACAAATCTTGTACCTTGTGAAAA
The DNA here is from genome assembly GCF_018977255.1 of Callorhinchus milii. Lineage (NCBI taxonomy): Eukaryota > Metazoa > Chordata > Chondrichthyes > Chimaeriformes > Callorhinchidae > Callorhinchus > Callorhinchus milii. Next base: position 28,765,426 of record NW_024704742.1, on the reverse strand, counting down.
TGAACACACTGGTGCCACTTCACATGCTGCAAAATTCCTCCCCCCCACCACACACACTAACTCGCTAATTAGGTGATAGTAAAGTTGGGATTTAAGTTGTAGAGAAGTTTAAGTTTTAAGTTTAAGTTTTAAGTTTTAAGATTTAAGTTGTAGAGAAGAGAAAGGGTGATAGGCTTAGTTTCTGAGGTCTTGAGAAAGAATGATACTGCTTTCGCAATGTATGTTTTTTCCTGGACACTTAAGCACCCTATAAAAGGGCATGGAAGAGAGCAAGATTCAGTGATTCAACTTGAAACCATAATTACAATCATTTCAAGGTGAAGGATAATTGAGTGTTCATGGCAACATCCATAACTTTAGGAAGTATAAGGCTGAAGGGCAGCAATCGGAAGGGTTGCATAAAAGACTCAATGGATTGAATGACCTTCTCTTATTCCGATGTTCCTATGGGTAAGAGTAAGTGTGAGTAGGAAAAATAACAGGATAGGATGCTCAAATTCAGAAACGCGTTTTAGTAACATCTGCAGGAACATCAGGAACAGAAGACTTTTTTTTGAGTCCTGAAGGGCTAAAACTCAATATGTTTTTAAACACAATGAAGGAGGGTTCTTTGTCAAGATATTTGTTGTTGGAGTTAGACAAGAAAGTGTGCCAAAATTATTGACCTTCTCTTGAGAGGAATTGGCAACTGAACCATTGGAACAGAAGTATGGTGGAAAAGAGGATTCTCAGAAGTTTCAAGAGATGACCTTGGCAAGGAACCAGATGTATAACTGTGGCAGGGTAGAGGACAACATTTGTTCAGGACAATTCTTCCCAATAAAGATTTGTTTAGAGACACCAATAGTGAACTTCCTGAAGTTATGAACAAAGCTGAAATTGGTCATGTGTCCTTAAAGCTGAACAAGATGTCAGAGGCAATACACAGGTCACACAAAATACTTTCCTACTCACTGAGCAACTTTACGCTACTTAAATATTGCACAATAAAAAAACTGGGTCAGATTCATTGAATTTCGGTCTTTTGCCCATTTGTGTGTATTTGTTGCAATCCAAGAGTTGAATTATAATTATAACATTGCAATACATTACATTAATATAATAACAATCAAGTATCATTATAATGACAATCAATTGTCAGAACTCGAACTTGCTAGATGGTGGAATGAACTGCCGGCTGGACTGCTAGTTAATGAGGTACTAGTTTCACTCAACAAAACATTGGTGAGAATTAACACATGATGTTGTAATTTTCATCTCTATATCATGCCACTGAAACACTGGGAGCATATTACCTAATAATCTTTACCAACAGGAAATAAACGTTTATCACAGCACCAGACTTGGTAATCAAAAAATTCTGCTTTGGAATTCGAGTGGATTTATCCCTCAGTCATTTACCCTTTCAAGGTCAATAAAGCATGTGCTGTCTAAAAGTATCATAGTTGAAGGGGTCTCCCAGGGATTGAAATGGCAGTAAGTAGGAACCTGGTTGTTAGTTGTTTGGCAGATCGCTTTTCTGGTGGTAATAAGACCTTCAAAAAAAAGAAAAATAATAATAGTTTGGTCACTCAAAGCACGACTGTTTGTGTGCAATTAGCTGCCGCATTTCGCCCACAAAACACACAGTCAATTCAATTTACAGTATATTCTGTGAAGCGCTTTGAGCCGTTTAGAAGACGTGATAAGGCACTATACCAAATGCAAGGATTACTTGCTTTTAATGTTGCACAGGAGATAATTTTGAAGAGATAATAAAAATGCTGCACAAACAAAACCAAGGTTAGTACGAGTCAACACTGATGCAAGCAACACGTCCACCCTCCACAATGTCTCCGTAAAGACTGCTGAAGATGAAACTCTTTACAACAACAACTTGCACTTATATAGTGCCCTCCACACAGGGTAGCAGCTCAGAGCGCTTAACACTGGCGGAACTGGGGTGGGGGTGGGGGAGGTGACTGTAAGCACGGTCGAAATTGAAGAGGAGAGAGGGGGCAAGGCGGAGGGATTGAGGAAGAGTGTTCTAGAGTTTTGGGGCATAGTGGCTGAATGAGCGACCTCCAATGGTGGAGCGGAGGGCGCAAGGGTCAAGCAGGAGGCCGGTGCCAGTCAAGTGGAGGCACCGAGTGGTGGATTGGGGAGTGAGGAGGTCAGAGAAGTAGGGAGGTGCCAGGGAGTGAAGGGATTTGAACACGAGTGTGAGAATCTTTACATCTTTCAGGAAAAAAAATCTAGCTTTACTTCAATCCACTCGTGCTGCTACTGCTCCAGGGTGAGGAGGTCCTGATCCTTCATTGTTTTTGCTTCAAAGGTGAGAGAAATAGTATAGTTGTACAGGAAGCATACGTCTAAGCACAACATTGAGTCTCCCACTCAAAGAGAGAAAGGTATAAGTATCTATATACATATAGCAAGAGGGAAAATGCTAGGAGAGATAAAGAGAAATTTATGTAAATTGAATATCAACTTATACCATGCATCGCTTTCCCAACAGTAGGCCTATTGTGATATTGCCTAAAAAGTGATCTCTCATTCAGTACAGGATGTATGGCAATATGAACCTGGTTTAACTAATTGGAAACACATTCTCTTTCCCATTTGTAACAATCGCATTACAACCAGCATTTCAAGCCCAGGTATTCAAAGCTTGTCTCTCAACTCATCTTTCCTGTTTATGTTTTATCATTATAAAACCATGGTAAACTTTTAGTGTCTTCTTCAGAGCATTAACAGAGCAGCAGAAGTTTTAAATTTAAATCTCTTGGCACCCGATAAGTAGAACAGATGAAGAATATATTCCTGAGAACAGGAAATTCCTTTCAAAGGGTTAACTAGGAGTGGGTGTTAAATAATGAAAGCTGATAGCAAAGTATTTTGTAGTCTGAGGCATCATCTGATTCTGATATCCGTACATTTAACAGCAGGATATGCGAATATTTAAGATAAAGATACATGTATTCTACGGCTCCACAAACAATGCCACTTAACATGCCTTTAATAACTTATGAATAGCCATTGCATTAGTGTTGGTCTGCTCACCAGGTTTCAACAACTAACGAAGTATAAATAAAAATGTATATACTCTACCTTATTAAGTTACTCTCAATGTCTGTAGATTTAAGAACTCTAATTGATATATTTTTAACTAACTGGAAATTAGTGCTCCAAAGAAAATGGATGTTGAAAAATATTGCCATTTATGTTGCTGAGAGAAATTCAGACTTGAGATATTTTTTTCAAAAGGGACTCCTAGACAGCAGAACCCTGTCATGAATTTGCTTTTTAAACTGAGCCACATCTGTAACCCAGACACAAATACATTATTACTGTTTGAAGACATTTATCCTTTTAATCTCCACGACAATGATTTAGAGCTGGTTTATATCCTTGCAGAGTTTTTTTTTGTAGCACTGCTTAACGTTTCCAGATTCATATTAAAACCTGTGTTTTTTTTACAGAGTGAATAAAACTGCTCATTTATTACACTAGCTTCCCTGCTCAATGCTCCAGATTAGATTCATGCACAATTGTCCAGACTGCTTCCTTTTTCAGGCCATAGACTCTACCTCAATTATTTGTGGGCTCACATAGCCAAGACATGCTTATTATATATTTCAAGAAACTACATCACTTTCATAACCTCCACTTAAATGTAATCATATGAAATTACAGTTTAAAAGTAATATGTTTTCAACCGTAATTGACAAACAAATCTACACTGATCTATCAATAGGCAATGACACAATGTTTTGTTCTCAGAAAAGTCACAGCTTAAAATATGTAATAGGGTTTTCACTTTTTGCATCTAGTTCCAAACTAAAGGAGTGTCTGATCAAGTACAGCGTTGGTTTGATGCTGGGTAAACAAAAATGTTTCATTTCCAGCAATTTCAGAAGAATATACCAAATGCTTCTCAAACACTCCTTTTCTTCCATCAGCTATATTTCTGGGCTAAGTGTAAGGCTGTCCTAGTTGATAGAAGTCTTTGTGTCAGAAGGACGTGGGTTCAAGCCTCATGTTGTGACTTTGAGTTTACAGTGTCCACGGACACTTCAGTGCACTGGTGTGAGAATGTTACACTACTGGAGGAGCTGTCATTTTTGTTCAAACAGACCAGTGTCTCGCACACCACCATCGTGCTTAAGAGGGTCCCGACAAGTCAGAATACCACATATTTGGCCATCTACACATGACAATTTGCCTGCATCTGGAATGGAACGTGAATTGTCTCCCTGGAGGGATGCACCCTGCTTATCTAATTTTGGAAAGCATTAGGCAAAGGATGGTGAGAAACAAGACTTAGGGTCCCCAGAGTCTGCTTTGGGGAGCAGCTGGAATTCAAGCAGTTAAAACATAGTTTTTCAATACTGACTGGCAAACTTCCTGATATTTATCCAGCTTGGACCACTTAATCCATTAGGTTTTGGTCTTACAGGGTTAATAGGAGTTTAGGGGGAAGAATCACTCTCCCAGTGACTTGTCTGCCTTTGTCCTGCTGTTGAGCTAAGCCAGGCTTAACATCAGTGGTTCTCTGAAGCACTGTGGACCCACCTGACTCAGAAAAGGACTACCAAGAGTGCCACAGAGGGTTGACTCGAATTCAACGTTTATTTCTGGGTACATCACTTTGGAGCCAACTCACCTCAGCAGGAGACCCCAGTTACCTCCCCCTAAGAAGGATAGTCACATCCTTCAGATGTTCTTGAACCAAAATCTGATTTGTGGGACCTAACTTTGGCTAATGAGTTTGCCTACAAATAGACAATGATTATGTTTTACAATGACCCACTCCATACTGTTTGTAGGGTATTGCTATGTGCAAATTGACTGCGGTGGCATCCACAAAATACACACAGTCACACCAATTTTCATTATATCTTGTGAAGTGCTTTGAGATGTCTCAACAACATTACTATGAATTATTATTTATTACTATTGCTTTTAATACTACAAATTTGTACTACAAATCTTTAGTCTGAATTAGTGATGCCTTATGAGCAATATTGTCCTTTGAGAATCTTGTCAGTGAGGAAACTGTCTCAGACCAAAAAGACCCTCCCTTGAGCATGCCTGGGGTCTTACCTAAGTCTCGGACATGAACGTTCAGAGTTAAATCCTGTTGTGCTATGTCATGCTCTCCTTCTTTAGAAACGTTTTCAGAATGAATTGAAATGAAATGTTGTGAGGTCTGCTCTTTCAATACAAACTGTAGATGAATGTTTGGAGTTGCAGGAAGACAGCTTAGTATGTGAGGAGAAACAAATATAGAAATGTTTAAAATAATTTTAATTTTTCTGGGATATGATTCTGCGCAAATAGATGGATAGAAGTTCTGTATAGATATTTTCTGATTTTTATGTTAATGGTCCAACAATGTGCATTGTAGCAGAACATGCTCTATAAAATTTACTCCTGTCACTGCTGGGTGATGCTTCAACATCTATCTCTTTGTAATCTTCATTAGCTCCAGGTCCAACCTGCAGTTGAATGCTGTTTTATATTGCAGTTTTCATGGCGATGTGTTGAAGAGTAAGTTTCATGCAATCCTTTGATTTGCAATGCTGTCGTATAAAAGCTGCAGAGCAAATCTAGTCCATTGGAATCTAATCCAATTCCATTCCCATGTAATCTCTTAAAAGTTCTTTCAAGGGACCTCTTTTAATATCAAAGCTCTGATTGTACGACTGACTTTTTAAACACATTATTGTATGTCTATTGATTAATAGCCCTCAGCCAAGCCAATGAAGTGGGATGTCCAAATTAGGCTTCTGCTTCACATCGCTTTGTTGCTCGGAGTGATATTGCTTCAGTTACAGCAGTAACAAGCAAGCCAAAATGCTCCCTATCAAACTGTTTTAGCTGTGGAACTACAACGATTACAACTATTAATAATAATAATAATAATTTTCCTTGCATTTGACACGTAAATATATTCTTCCTTAGTCACTTTTATAACAAAACCTATATAAAAACACAACTGTCATTTTTTTCTGACATATACTGAAGTTGGTGAAATTTGTTTAGCTGATGCTGTCAACCTTTCATCCTTGTTTACATCTGACCACAATTTTGTTATTAGGCAAGAGAGGAATTTCAAACTCAATTAGTTGAGATATGAAAACTCTTGCACTGTTTACTTCCAACTTCTACAGTATTTGGAACTGACATCATCTTGCATCTCATTTCCTTGAAAGATTTTATAAATACTGAAGCAAATAAACCCATATGTGATCTCACTTACTGAATAAGCTTCCGAATCTCAATGTTTTGAACTAAAAATGGATAAAGTGACTGAAAGTGCTTCCTGTTTTGGTCACAAAACCATAAGTCACCTCTCTTCGACTTGGGACCAAAAATGATCATTTTGAAGTGGAAGATTTCAAGAATCTCCATCATTTCATAATCTGTAATTATGTTACAACTATATATTACAATACCAACACGGTCCAACAGATGAATGTTTGACTAAAATTGGCATAAAAGTGCCAATTATCTCCTATCAGTAGACAAGAAGAACAGTATTTTGTTTTTGAGAAAAGTTTATATTGTTTTTGTCTATTTTAGCAAACCTTACGCTCAACCACAAAAATACAAATGCTTTACAGCATATCCTGTGAAGCGCTTTGAAACGTCCTGCTCATGTGAATGGCCAAATGTAAGGATTATTATTATTTTATCATTATCAAGGCAATGGTTGACACTTCTGGGTAGCACAAACTCTTTCAATGTTTTTATTCAATGCATCGAGTACTCCCATGGTACTGAATCTTGTAATACAAAACAGATGCAGGGTAAAGTTCCCTCTTTACTCAGCCTCCTGCTGCACAAGTGTCAGATTTCCATTTGCTTCCTGGCAATCCTTGTGTGTATGAGATTACTGAAGTATGAAGACAAAATTCACCTGGGTCGAGAGGTTTACTCTATTTATCATTTTTATTAATATTATTTAAAAATTTGGCAAATTCTTAAGCACAGCCATAATTTTGAGGCTATTTTTCTGTAAGTCCTTTTAACTGTTTGCCAGAAAAGTGGTTGAAGCCAGGCGCTGGACTCATTCAATAAATGACTTGATGCTGTGCTGGAAAGACAACAGAGTGTGTAATCTGGCAGATTGAGACCAAATGGGCCAAAGGGCTTTCTTCATCTGAACTAACCTTGTCATAGTGTGAGAGCAGAAAACTGATGTCAAAGTCAAGACTGAATTCAATAATTTGCATGTTATGAAATGCTACATAGAGTATCTCTAGACTCGGATGGAATTTCTTCCCAGTGGTCTCTATTAATGTAAAATTAGGCATAGGTTGTTTTTGCTGTATTCTCTTGTCACCGGATACAGGGCTGAGACTGCCCAAATTAATTTCACATAGAACCTTACAGTCAGCAAAGATGACATTTTCATTCATTTAGTTAAGGCTGCTCAGACCCCTGAGGCAACTGTGTAGTGTGCTAACCCTGTAGAGTAGTGGTTAGCACACTTGTCTCGTAAGCAAGAGGATCTTGGTTTGATTCCCGGGCTGGGCGAAACCTTGGGCAAGTTTCCTTACTCCATACGCCTTTGTTTACCTAGCAGTAAGTAGGAACCAGATTATTAGTTGCTTGGAAGTTCACTTTCGGGGGGTAATAATCCCCCTCCCAAAAAATGTGGTCATCCTCTCCATGACTGTTTGTGGGACACTGCAATGTGCAATCAGCTGCATAATTTCTTACACAAAATACAGTCAATCTACTTTACAGTATAACCTATGAAACACTTTGAGATGTCTCAATGACATGATAAGATGCTATTATCAAAATGCAAGGATTATTACTATTATTATTGTTATTAACCCACACTTGGAAATATATACAAAATGAAATAAGACTTCACATTTTGCAATTTTTATGCAAAACAGAAGCTGTTTTAATAGTAGTATTTTATTCATACAACATTGTGAAACATTGGCCAGATTATATATATAGATATATATATATTATTCTAGCACAAACTACAAATAAAGTTATAAATATTTAGGTTTATTATATTATTTATGAAAGTGGATATTCAAAGGAAAAATTGCATATTTATTTGAATCTAGTTTGAAGCAGGGCACTATCTCAAATAAACAGCTAGCGACAAATTTTGCAATCTTTGTTTTTCATCATAAGAGACACAGATAATTTATGAATAAACAAATTACTTAACCCAGTTGTGACTGCAGAACTACTGTACATAAGTACAAAATTAAAACATTTTCCCACAGAGTAGTGAGGATGTGAAATAGATTCCAAATAAAGATATTTCATGCTACCTCAATTCGTTTATTTTATAAAGAACTGGATAAATATCAGACTAAGAATAGGAATGAAGGTCATAAGAATGGGGATGGATGATCACTTCACAAACATGATCATTCATGTTAAATCTTTCCATCCTTGTGCATTAAGCCACTTTATATTGAGGACATTGTTCACTTGGAGATATCTGTGACATTTAGTAAGGAGGAGGAATGTTTCTTTTCCACTACTTTGTAAAAGTATTTTATTTGAGGAACAAACAGTAATACTCATAAAAAAGACATTAATTAAACCATATGAACTGCTTGGTAAAGGCTGGCCGGGAAATATTCACTGAGTTTTGTACTTGTGCACAGTTCCAAAGCAAGTGTTTAGTTACTATTTGTAGCTTAGCTGTACGCATGGATATAAGGGCCAGATGTACTGTTTTGGCTTGGAACAATAGTGAATGGCTTCTTTAACTCAAATGGCCATTACACCTCATGCACATTAATATATCTGTCTGCAACAGTTCAAAATATGCCTGTGCAGACCTAATTTTAACTTGTAAAAAGTGTAACTGTTCCTTGGGCTTAGACTTTGGGGAGGTTGCTGGCATCCCCACAGAGTGACGTGCTGAATGGCTGGAGGAATTCTCATACTCAGCAACTCATATTGATACAAAAAGCAATAAAAATAGCAACCTTTATTCAGTTTCCTGTTTTTTTTGTAAAATTGTAGTGCCTGTCAGACATCAAGTCCTGGATGAGGGCAAACTTCCTACAGCTGAATGTGAACAAGACTGAAGCCCTCCTAATTGGCTCGCGCCAGCGCCTCAGCATCTCAGGCTCTGGCAGCATCAACCTCTATCGTTGCTCACTACAACTCACCAGCCAGTCAGGAACCTCGGTGTCTTGTTCGACCCTCAACTGTCTTTTCTTCCCCACATCCAAGCCATGACCCACTCTACCTTCCCTCACCTCCGTAACATCTCCCGACTCCGCCAATACCTCACCCCTCAGGCCGTTGAAACTCTTGTTCATGCCTTCATCACCTCCAGGCTCGACTATGCAAATGTCCTGCTTGTCGGCCTTCCCAACTCCTCCCTCCACAGGCTGCAGATAATCCAGAACTCTGCAGCCCGTGTCCTCTCCCACATCAAACTCCATGATCCCATCTCCCCCACTCTCACCCGACTTCATTGGCTCCCTATCCTTCAGAGGATCCAGTTTAAGATCTTGGTCCTCACCTACAAAGCCCTCCATGGCCTCGCCCCACCCTACCTCTGTGACCTCCTGACTCCCTACAAACCCGCCCGTTCCCTTCGCTCAGCCGGCTCTGGCCTGCTCATGTCCCTCTCCCCTCTGGAATTCCATCCCCCAATCACTCCGCCTCGACCCTCCTTAGCCTCCTTCAAGTCCTGCCTCAGGACCCTCCTCTTCGACCATGCCATCGGCCACCCCTCTTCCCCTCCCCTCCCTTCTCCCCCCCTGACCCCAGCTCAGGTCTGAAATGCTGTACACTGTCCAGCCCCTTGGGACGTCCTCCCGATGTGAAAGGCGCTATACAAATGTAATCTTGTTGTTTTGGAGACCTTGACAGCAGAAAGGAGGACAAGCTGGGAAACATGTTAAAAACGCTGTTTTGGGGACAAACAGCATTCAGGAAAGAACTTATCCATAGCCAAGATTTTCTCCAGAAAAATATTTTCTGCACAGAAACCATCTACTCTGCACTATGTCTGAACAAAACCAGCATCGCCTCGTCTTTGTAGATATTCTGGCTGTACTGCTCGATACAAGCAATATTCAGATGTGAAGAGAGATAGCAAGGGCTGTTCAACAAGTAAGGAATAATTTGGAAGGTAACTATTACATTGCCATTCCAGTTTGGGCATTCTACCGCTTGTCATGCTGGGTTTGTGGACCCCAAACATGAGGCATTATCATGATTCTGCATCTGCAAATTACGCATTTTCCGCCAGGAAAAAACTTTATTGTTACTGACAGCAAGAACTTGCATTTATATAATACTCTTCACACAGAATAATGTCTCGGATCACTTCACAGTAGACAACGAGCGAGTGAGAAAGGGCGGGGTTGGTGACCAAAACCACGATCAAAGAGATGAGATTTAAAGACAGATAGAGAGGGTGTGAGATGAAGGGATAGAGCCAGGGAGTTCCAGAGCTCTGGGGCAGAGTGAATGAATGCTTGGCCATCAAAGGTAGCGCAAAGGAGGCAGAGGAACATACAGCAGGCCAGTGTTATCTGAGCGGAGGAGCAGGCAGAGTATCCAAATGAACTGAAGAATCATTAATGCTGTTATACTTTGCTATGTTTAAATTATGCTTTACTTCTGCTTATTTTAATTCTTTATATAGTGCTTCTCTTATTATCGTGGAGTCCTGTAACTCAGTGGTTAGAGCACTCGCTTTGCAAGCGAGAGACCTGAGTTCAATTCCAGGCACAGGGCGAAACCTTGGGTAAGTTTCCTTACTCCACACAGAGCCTAATAGTAATCCCTTCAAAAAACAAAAACAATAATAAATTGGTCATTTTCAATCTACGACTGTTTGTGGGACATCGCTCTGCGCAATTGGCTGCCGCGTTCGCCCACAAATATACAGTCAATTCACTTTACAGTATATTCTGTGAAGCGCTTTGAGACGTCTAGAAGACGTGAAAAGCGCTATATCAAAGGCAAGGATTATTATTATTATTATTAACAGATCTTAAACCTTCAAAGTAACAGACCATATGTGTACCATTGAAAGCAATGATACAGTTCTAAATCTTAATGAAAAATGTAATGATACTTTTTTAGTGAACCAAAAATGTGTGTTTTTATACTAAAAAGGGATTTGTCTTTTGTTTCACAGTATTGTTAATTGGGTGCTCGATTTTTTTTCAATTCCAATGTGTTTAGGATTATTTAAAATTATCCTAATTATTTAAAAATATCATAATTATTTAAATCATCATAATAAGCAAAATTGTGTTTAGAAGGAACCGATTATTTATCATAATAATTATTGTATTTAATATAGCATTTTTCATTTCATGAAGGTGTCTTAAAGCACTTCATAGGATATAATGTAAAGTTTAGCCTATTTTGTAGATGAATTCGGCAATCAATTTACAGTATCAACTGAGTCAAGCTGACAAGTGTATAGTTTGAATAAGAGACATCGTGCTAAGTTTTACATTGACATGCAGTAGCACAATAAAGGTTTCTCACATTTAACTAACTTATAGTTTATCTTCTTCATTGCGAGATGGGAGGAAGTGGTGATTTTCTTTTGTTCTTCAGTGTGTTGGCATCAAGATTCTGAATAACGCACAACTCAAAGCAAGGAGGAAAATGGCCAGTAACTGGCCTCACTTTCTTCTCTGAGCACGTCCATGACATCCTAAAATGGTGGTGAAGAGATGCTCAGTTTTTTACCATCGAGGCACACTTGCCAACAAATACACACTCACTCCACTTCACAGTAAATCCCATGTAGCACTTTGAGATGTCCTTCTGATGTGATAAATTGCTGTACCAAATGCAAAATTATTATCTTTCAACTGTATTGTTCTCCACTAACTGTCTAGTTCAGTTAGTTGTGGGATGTGGTACTCTTGATGGATGTATTCTGTGAATAGTACTCCATAATCAGCCATCACATCATGTCATCCACATTTTGGTTTGCAAACTTGGGGAGTTTTGTATGCAACTCAGCCATACTTAGCTCAGAGCTTGTGACTTACCACCTCAGTAAGCGTCAGACAAGCCTGCTTTTCAGTTTGTTTAAATTACATTGTCATGACATATGGCAATCTTGGGGTGGTTCTCACGGTCCGAAATTAACAGGGATTAAAGTTTAATGCTCTAACATGTTCACTGTGATGTTCGCATCCCCCACTTAGCTACTGATGGGAGGATCAGCCCCCAGAATGCCACTTTGTCGTTTGGATATGTCAAGTTTTGTGCTTTGATTGTGCGTGTGTATGTTCATTTGAACAAAACTCATGTGGATGTTATTTTGAATGTGCATAATGTCTAATCTTTTCAGTGGAAGTGCACGTATGTAGAGGGAAATAAACTCATTACTATCACTCCCAAATCTTTCTTCAGTGGATTTGTAAAATTTACCGACTCGCATTAATACACAAAGGAATTACATTTAAACAGTTTCCATCATAAAGTGCACAGAACCATAGCTTTTTAATAATAGTTTTAATACAGAACAAGGCATTCCCTTTCTCTCACAAGCTGCAGATTAAATATGTTTTTCTCTGTAACAATAAAACTAGTTTACTTTGCAGATGCAAACAGTTTACATTAGAGATTGTTTATAACAGGAAGTTGTGCTTAAGAATGCAGTCAAAGGTCTACATTTGAAATGCATGCATTTGCCAAAATCCTTAAATGAAACCTAATGTTTCTGACGACAGGCTGATCTCGGCTACTTGCCACACAATGATCATTTGCAGATGGTTCACATGGGACAGCTAAAAGACCAGTGTACCTCTCTGGGAACCTCTAAACCAGAGCTTAGTACAGCGCTGCTTATCTAAACAAAGACAAGGAAGTCAGATATTTCATGCTGTTCTGCCACATTCAACATTAACCTTCTGGGACCAACTTCAGGCTTTATGATAGTGGAGAAAATAAAGAAAAGTTCACACAGTCTGAATTGTTACTGAACAGAGCGTTTTAATTCTGTTAATGCCACAGTTGCGGGGGTGGGGGCAGGAGAAGCAAAACAAATCTATTTTGGGTATTCTACACAAAAATCCCGCACACATTGATTTTGTTTGTCCTTCGTTAATGATGATTTGCTTTTAGTTTTGTTTTCTTCAATTTGTTGCTATTTAATCCCTAGCAGAGGAGAATAGTTTCTCCATCATTGAGTTTTATTGCACTAAAGAAATCACAGAACAAAACTAAATGCCAATGCAGTTGCCTTCTAAAGCTTGGTGTACACTGAAATGCTCCTTTATAAATAATTATGTCTCTCTGGCCATTGCACCATTATTGCTTCAGACTTAAGTTCAAAAAGGATGGAGTAGAAAACTACTTTTTTTTGTTGGAAAGTTGGTGCTTAAGTCTTTTGTTCAATAAAATAAATCTGAAGCACAAAAGAGCTCGAGACCATCTTCTTTCATTGCTCTGTATCTGATAAAATGGAGGTGGGAGGCATGGTTCTTTTTGCTAGTGGATACAAGCCATGTAAACAGATGTGACCGCAGAGAAAGGGTGCAGCTGAATAGCTGCATTGTTCGGGCAAATTGCTGAAAAGAGTTTGCGCGAAATAAGTCAAGCTGCTGGTGGAGGGCTGGAAGGGTGACTGCAATAGGTCTGCAAAGCCAGACAGTGCCCGGACTCAAACGTTTCCAATTGAAACATTCTACTTCATGTTATCCTCTAGAGACTTTTTGAATTCAATAGGCTTTTACAGAGGTATGCTGCTTAGTCTCGTGCAGTACAGATGTTTGGTATTCAGATTGAACTAACCCTTAAAAGAAACACGGCACATTGCAATAGCTTTTTTTTACACAATAGATGGGATAGAAATATAACTTTCTGGTTAAGTTTTCTGAATAAATTTGTGAAAATGTATGGATGTCTGTACAATATAATGTACAATCTGTTCACAAAATCCTGTTACCCCCATGTTTGTTTTTACACGGTGCACTGACCAACAACTGAAATGTGTGGAAGAATTATGATAATTGTATTTAGAAATAATTAATTGTACAAGTTTTTAACTGTATTTAGACGTCCAGAGGATCGGTGTGAGCACCATCATTTTCATGGCAGAGAATGATCGGTCGTCGTGTTCGGTCTAACTTCTTCAACCACATGGATGGAGTGACAAGGAAGTTACTGATATCAGACATTGTTACACTTGACTCATCTGCAACAAAAGATAAAAATTCATTGTAAGAAAAACACAGGGGGTAACCAGGACTTTGTGAACATCCTGGACACAGGCCTGGAAAATGCTTTCAAGTTTTATAACTAGGACACTGCAGTGCAAGTGACAAAACATTGCTAATGCCATTATGATGGCACGCCAAACTTCTTTTGACAAATTTACACTCAGACGATAAGACAACCTAATTTGTATTTCTGCTGGAGTCTTCTTTTCTCATGCACTCTTGAGGGTTTAAGAGTCCACAACTGATGTAACTAATGGGATTCTGGCAGGGAACCAAAGGAGAGGGATGAGCAGTGGAGAGAATCTCAGTCGCTTTTACGCGAAGTGATGTCGTGTCCATCAACCTCCCCTTTAGTCTTCTCTGACAGGATTGAAGCTGCTTTTCTTTACATGAATGTGTCCCATGCATTCATGAACTCCTTTTAGGCTGCTGCCTCCTTTGTTGAGAGTTGAAACCCTGTGGCATGCCCCAGCCCTTGCTCAGCTGCCATATGGCGGGAAGGAAGGAGGGAGCCCACACTGGAAAACGAAAGAAAGGGGGGGAAAAAAAATCAAACAGCTAGAAACAGATTACTTTGATTTATTTTGCCCTTAAGTGAAGCTGTTAGGAACACACACGCACGCATACACACACACACACTGGAGTTTCAGTGGCTTGGCGCATCTGGTGCTCTAACCCACAAAACTTGAATCATTTTCTTTCTGCGAATAAAAAAATATGGGGTGGGGGGGAAAGTTCTCCAAAATGAGCTGAACGGGATTATGTTTCATTTCAGCGAGGCAGCAATCTCCATCTCTTAACAACCGCCTCGATCTTACATAAAAGCCCTGGAGCCCACTGCAAATACCGCAGTTTCCTTCCTTTTTTTTTGCGCGCTTTCTTGCTAGTTAAGTAGAGCATGGGAATGGAATCTGCTCAGGAGGATGAACCCAACATGCTTTCCCGCTGCTGCTGCTGTGGGAGAGTTTGGCCAGCTTTCGGATAGTTTGTTAAATGATCCTGAACCCGTCCAAGCTTAATGATGGCAGTCAAATTCCAACAGAGGCTGACACGACACGGTTTGCAGTGGTTTTGTTGGGGGTCCTGGGCTGAGTAGGGGCTGCTTTCTCCTGCTGTCGCTGCTTGCAGGCTCTCTCTCTCTCACTCTCTCTCTCTCTACCCCCCTCTCTCTTTGTCCCTCTGTATCTTTGGGTCAGAGGATTGAATCAGGCCTTGATAAAACCTGGAAAGAGTCTGCAATAAATCGTGAAGTGTATGGGCGACGCTGGGCTCTGATTCACATGCTGCTGGGATTACCATCACATGTTACTTACGAAGGGAAATACCAATGGCAAAACGGGCAGAGATTGCTGCTCACCAGAGTCACAGATTACACAGACTATTAGCTTTTAGAGCCGAAATAGCGTCCTCTCTCTTTTTTTAATTTCACCCACCTTTCTGTTCGGACAACCTGTGCTGTTATTGTGTCCCAACAGCTGAAGGGTAGACGCATTCAAAGCGATGAGCCAAATGTCAGTCTGGGTGCGTTACTGAGGCAGGGGAAGCTGCCCACCAATGTTGGAGGTGTGCAACAGATCAGCTTGACCAGAGGGGCAAATGGAAACTCAGGATCAGAACAACAAGAACAACAACAACAAGATTTCATTTATAGAGCGCCTTTCACGTCGGGAGGACGTCCCAAGGCGCTGGACAGTTGTGTCGGGACCCGAGCAGGGGGGGAAATGGTCAGGGTGAGGGGAGGGAAGGGAGGGAGCGAGGAAGGGGTAGAGAGTCGAGAGGGGAGCTGAAGGCACGGTCAAAGAGAACTATGTACATGTACATGTAAATGCTAACCCCCCCCACCCACCCGCATAAAGTTTAGGGTAACAGTGTTTGTGTCTGTATGGCGGAATGATTCTCTTCTCAAAGTGACTGGTCAGTAAGATTAGACTCCTTCACTAAAATGGATCTCTCTTTGTTCAAGGGAATCACAATCAGGAAAAGCAGTCTTTCAAGTGAACTGAAAGTTGATCTGAGTTTAACTGTAATTTTGCTGAAGCACAGCGAGGGGGTTAAGCTGCTAGATTTTATGGGGTTTGTGGATAGACTATATAACGTGAAAGCCAGTAAAACAGAGAGAGAGAGAGAGAGAGAGAGAAAAATGTGAGCGACATTATAGTTAGAGGCACTAACACGCTGCAGTCAATAACATGGCGCGGTTAGTGAAACAACTACGAACACTGTACATCCCAATGTTGCTGAAGGAGAGTTAAGTATTGGGAACGATCCTTTACGCCAACACACAGCAACTCCTTCAATGTTAGTGTTCAGATTGCTTGAGCATGATGTGCATGAACAGCAGAACAGCTTGATTTGACTTACAATGTTCCGTGTCACTATGCAATAACTTGATCTGCTCACATTTCTGCGCCTATAAAATATTAACGACTGAATGTGTAGGAATATTTAACGCCATATGGAACTTTGCTGCAGTATAACATAATTAGCTGCATTACTGATGGTATTTGGCTGTGCTTTTAATATAGTGACAGATGTCTCTTGTTCCTGGGTGTATACTAAGCAGATTTCCATGGGGGGATTTGCCCTTTGTGAAACTAGGGCTGCTTTTCTCATGCCACAAGTGACTCGTTTCATTTTGGAAGTTGTGAACGAGTAGCATGAATCGAGTTGCATCTTTTCTCAAAAGTTCTCACTGGAACTGGGGTGGTGTTGGGGAAAGGGAGGGGGGAGATTTTAATAACTTTCCTTAGAACTAAAAGGTCAGAATGTCGCATCCATGAAAGGGGATATTACTAGGACAAATATTCATCAGCAGTAAGTCTGACTGAAGAGTGAATGTAGAAGATTGATGGTTCCTGCTTTGTCCTCGCACTCAGTTCCGTTGGGTACCTAACACCTGTTGGATTTCAGTCGCAGGGCAAGGATGAAAAAAATTCAAGTTATCCCAAACCGTTTAAATATTCAAGCACATGCATCCACAAACAACCTCAAATCAACCACCTTATCTCCCCCTATAGATTGACTACCTTCTTTAAAAAAAGGTTTTGCCACAGCTGCAAAACTTGTCTGGGAACTTCAGCAAAAGACAATATTTGATCAGGGTTATGTATGAAGTTCAGCTTTGGTGTATTTTTGCAGTTTTTAAAAAAAATATATACCCATAAAAACCCAGATATGCAGTTGGAGTGGGAAGTGTGGGAAGAGGCCAGGGGGTGGCATGAGTTCATTTCAAAGTAATTTTTTTCACATAGTCCTTGCTGTTTGCTCTATAATAAGCGCAAGTCGTTTATATACTGGTCTTCTCCCAAGCCATGCTTTAAAGTGGCCAGTTACATAAACATATGATGAAGGAAAGACGGCAGTTCTAAAGGAGAGTGTGGGGGTGATTCTTGTTTTAGTTTACTGTCTCGTCAGTCTGTATTACTGGATTAAAGGTAATTGTTGATGGAAAAATATACGTAGGCTGCGAGAAAATAGGGGAACTACAAAATAGTTTTGATTTTCTTTAAAAAAGCAGTGGAGTCCTGTAGCTCAGTGGTTATAGCACTCGCCTCGCAAGTGAGAGATCTGGGTTGGATTCCCAGCAGGGTGAAACCTTGGACAAGTTTCCTTACTCCACACGCCTGATAATAATCCCTCAAGAAAAAAAACAATAATAAAATTGGTCACTTCAATCCACGACTGTCTGTGAGACACTGCTGTGCGCAATTGGCTGTTGCATTTCGCCCACAAATATACAATCAATTCACTTTACAGTATATTCTGTGAAGCGCATTGAGACGAAGATGTGAAAAGCGCTATATCAAATGCATTATTATTATTATTATTATTAAATCGACCTATCTAGACAAGAAATATTGTACCTCAATCTCTAAAAAGAGCGTCTGCAGCTTTCAGGAGAAAAAGGTTCCACCACATTCAACGAAGTGTGACAAACTATAAGTTGGTTAACTTCAGCAAAACGCTTGCAATAAAGTAATATTGGTACTTTTTGATGGGAAGGTGGTGGAAAAATACAACTTCCCACCGAGTGCACTCAACTGTTGAGGTAATGCATCCCCCACACCCCACCTCCCCTCCCCACACACACACAAAAGGTTAAAGGAGCCCGAATGAAAGCAGCAGGCCTTTCTGTATTTTTCCCATCTCTAACAATCTCCTAGACAGAAAAGTCATGGGTACCCTTTCGCCTGTGCACACACATTTCATTGCAGTATTCTTTTTGTCGACGCCCCCTTACATGCTAAGGTATTAACTCCAAAAACAAGGTTAAAGGAACATGAATGATGCCAGCAATCCTTTTTTTCCCCCATCTCTAACATTCTCCTGGACGGAACAGTTGTGGCTGTTCTTTCCCCCTTACACACACACACACACATACACACACACATCACACACAGAGATTTCATTGCAATATTATTTTTGTCGACGCCCCCTTATTCCTCATTCACAGGGGCTCAAACGCTCTGAGGCCAACGTTAAGTCATTCCATTCGCAGTGTCTGAACTTGCTGAGAAACCTGACCGAAAAACATGGGATATCCAGCAGCCTCAACCTTTTTAAAATATATATATATTGATAAGAAAAAAAAGGTAACTTTGTCGTTTGCAGAGACCCTCTTGCACGTGTCGTATTGCCGTGGCTCTTTCTAGGTAACGAGGTCAGGGGTGTGAGGGCGAGATGAATAATGCTCATTGTTGTGTAGAGGAGGCAATAAAAAGCCCCGTGCCTTTCACTGCTGGCTAGTGGGAGCTGCAGGGGTTAATTGTATGAATGCTAATAACTCCGGCTCAGCGGCAGATGCTCGCGTGCCTTCACAAAAATCCTTCTGCAAATTCCTATAACAAAAAAAGAGTGGGGGAGGAGGATGACTGATGTGGTGGCAACCCCCTGTGAACGAGATGCCAGAATCCCAGCTACGTGCCACCTGCCAGATCTATTGTAGTGAGATCTTAACAATAAGAGCATTGTTGATTATATATATATATTTGTGTATATATCTACATTTACACTAAGTGTAGGCACGGGTACACAAAGTCATGGCTGTAGTTCTAAGTGAGACCATTAGATACCACCAACGCAGTATGTAAAATGTAAAAATAAATATATATATATTAAAAAGCTCTCAACCATCCATCAATGAATTTGGTCATTAGCAAATCTCATTTCAACACACAAAGGTCTATGCAGTCTGTCCAACAACATAATTGCGACGTGCGTGAAACAAATAACCTTGTTGAGAATATATAGAAAATTCGCCCTGAGGAACAGAGAGAGAGAGAAACAAAATCCTGCCTCGCTAAAGATACCAATTCGTGATACACGTTTAACTTTCTGTTCAGAACATTGAAAGGAAATACTCTCAGGGCCAGATCCGCCAGCAGAAATATTTCATCAGGAACTGTTCCTTTTCGTAAATGGCCAAATAACGAAGAAACCTTACGAAATACCAGGACGAAGCAACATTGGCTCTTTTACATTTGTTTCATGTTTGTGGTATTAGTTTTGTGTTTTTGTGTTTGTGTCCATGGATTGGAAGTTCCAAGCGATCACAAGAGTTAGTCTCTTAAAGTCATTTGTTTGTGGCACGTTGCTTATTTTTCTGCTTCTGAATGCATATGTATGACTATTTTGTTGTACCATTTCAGGCAGTAACAATCACCCATACCATGCCTAACTTTATTAAAGTCTGTTTCTGATTTGGCAATCTAAGTCTTAAATGTTCTGTGTTATGGCAGAATGCAGTAAAGACTCCATGTCCAACCTAGTTAAACCTGACAGAGCTTTTAATTGTATTGTACTGGGGGATGTGGTCATGATTTGTCACCATGTCTAACTTCATTATGTGTTCATCCGTACTCGGTGCTTTAGACACCAGAGTTTATGTGTTATGCCACAATGTGGAGCAAAATCCGTATCTAACTTTGTTAGGTGGGCAGTTGATATGCTACACCAATGCAAGTTTTTGTGTAACTGCTCATAAGTTAAAACAAGAAACACTCTCAGAATTTAGGATGAAATGATCAATTTTCAATCTTTGCACCTGTATTTTTAAATTTTTGCTAAAATATATTTACATGAAGTGTAGGCACGGGTCCACAAAGTCATTGTTGTAGTCATAATTGAGGCCAAAATATACCATCAAGCAGTGGGTAACAATGTGTTTTATTGCTTTTTTCTATATTCCTCACAGTGATTATTATGTTGTTCAAATCGCATTGCCTTCAATTACACTTTCAGTAAGCATACAGATGAAGCTTGTTGTTAAGATACATATTTAAAAATTCTGCAAGTTCATATTGAGCTTTCTTCTTCATGCTGGGTCACCAAGGTAATATTAATGGTGATGATTGCAGAAGTTTATATTGGAGAACAACTGTCAGGAGAGAAACATTCTCTTTGTGAGGTTGTGAGTCAATACTGAAAATAATACAGTAACAGTTATATGATAATAATCCTATAAGCGAGAGACCTGCGTTCAATTCCAGGCAGGACGAAACCTTGGGCAAGTTTCCTTACTCCACACAGAGCCTAATAATAATCCCTCCAAAACCAAAAACAATAATAAATTGGTCATTTTCAATCTACGACTGTTTGTGGGACATTGCTGTGCACAATTGGCTGCCGCGTTCGCCCACAAATATACAGTCAATTCACTTTACAGTGTGTTCTGTGAAGCGCTTTGGGACATCCTCCTAAGCGCTATATCAAATACAAGGAATATTATTATTATTATATTTTGATACGGAGCCTTTCAAAAATGACAACAGATTGCAGTTACATTAACACATTTCACACAGGATAGTGCCTCCATAGGGCATCTTAAACCACTTTGCAGAATTTACTGTAAACAACAACAAAATTACAATTGTATAAGCGCCCTTCTCGTCGGGAGGGCGTCCCAAGGCGCTAGAAAGTGTAAAGTGTAATGACTGCATTTGGCAGGCAAAGGCAGCAACCAATTTGCACACAGCAATGTCCCACATACAGCCAGGAAGTGAATAATCAATTTTACCTGAAGGATTGTTGGCCAGAACACAGATAGAAACTTCACTCTCTTTTCAAACAGTTGGCAAGTGGTAGAAGAGCTATAAAACACACTGATCAAAACGAGGTGTAGATGAGTAAGTGAGAATCAGGATTATCCCTGATGGCTACAAATTGTGATCCAAACCTGTCTTTCACTATCAACACAATTACTATCTCCCCCCACGCATCCTCACACTCCACCACCACCACCTCAGCACAATTGGTCTGAAACTTGTTTTCAAAATGTTTTGTCGCCATCTTCAACTCCCGGTTTAACATCTGAGGGTTCAAATATTTTTCCCGGATAATATATGCTTATTGTTTCACTGGATATCAATTGAGTTAAGTCTGTGTCTTATTTTTGGATGCACTGAAAATCCACTTTCTGTGATCAGAAACAACAAACGGAGCTCTGAAATCTTTGGGCCCTACTAATGTGCCCCAGATGACAGTAGGTGGAGGGTAAGCTTTTGAGCATTCAAAAACAGGTTTAGATCATAATGTTGGCTTGGGAATCATTGCCCCACAATGATAATTATAATATGAATTGGTTTTGATTTACATTGCCCATTATTGCATTAGTTAGGACGTAAAATATTTGTGGCACAAACCTACATATCCCCAATACAAACCCTTTAAAAATACATATTCCTTTCTAAGCGTGCATCAATGAATCTATCTTTCTTTTATTCTTTTTTTCATCTTCCATTGCCAAATGGTCTTCTTGTATCACGCATCAGGCATTAAGAAAGAAAGTTGATTTCTGCTCTCAGTTCCCTGTCATTGCCACTCTAAAACTAATTATTGGTACCATCTATCTATGTGTTCCCTGTTCTGGAGCACCCATAGTGACTTTGTTGAAATCAAGAGTTCAGATTATGAGGATGCAGACATGTACTGTAACTGTGTCCCATCATTGCAAGTATGGCATGTGATTGCTCCAATGTGCTGCACCCTCCACTGATTTAGAGATGAATATGTTGACGAATAAAGATGGTCACTGCAGTTTGAATATCCGCCTAAAGTTTTTCCACAATTGTGCAAATGTAGATACAGTTCCTCTTTAAGATAGGTGAGCATTGACATAGTACAATAATCTATTTTAGAAAAATAGCAACTTATATTAGAAATTTACCCTAAATGGTAAAATGTTTCGAGGAAAGAAACAAATGGATCCTGACTCTAGATGAGTTTAATGAACAAGAGTTGACGACTGATTGGATTTAAGAAGGCCTCAGAGGTAAGGTGGAGCAGGACTGTGAAGGGGTTTGAAAGTGAGTCCGAGGCTCTTGAAATAAATCCTCTGGGGAATGGGGAGCCAGTGAGCCTGGCAAGGACAGGGGTGAAAGGTTTGTGGAGCTTAGTGTGGGAGAGGACATGAGCTGCAAAGTTCTGAATGGTCTGCAGGCTGTGGAGAGAAGAGTCGGGAAGTTGGCATAGTCTTTTCTGAACGTGAAAAAGAAGCAAGAATGCAGATAGGGTTATGTGACAATCAAAGAAAGGTGATAAGGTATAATAATACTCCTTGCATTTGATATAGCGCTTTATCAGGTCTTTAAGATGTCACACGTTGCTTCACAGAATCTACCGTAAAGTAATTTGACTGTATATTTTGTGGATGAAACCCGGCAGCCAATTGCGCACAGTAATATATTCACAAATAGTCGTAGATTGAGTTACCAAATTATTATTTTTTTAAAAGATTATTTTCATTATTATTTTTATTATTATTATAGTGCTGTATCAGTGGAACCAAAATATTGCAATTCATTTTTAATCAATTATCATCTGTACTATTTACAGGCACAATAAACATATCCGTCAGAAAAACTGAAGTGTCATGGCTCAAAAGGAATAACCACTTTCTCCTTACAATGCAACCCCCAACATTTTAATATCTAATATTAGCTCCAAAGGTTTTTATTAGTGAAATGGTACAACTGGCTCCCAGTACCATGGCAGATTAACTTTAAAATCCATGTCCTGATCTTCAAATCATTTCACAGTGTCACCTCTCCCTACCTATATAATCTCCTGCAAATCTATTCTCCCTCCCGTATCATTCTCTCTTCCAATTAGGAGTCAATTGTTCATTCTTTACTCTCTCCATCCCACCAATCTCCAGCAGGCCTGAGCTACTGGCCTCTGCAACTATCTTCCAAAATCTCTTTGCCTTGCTTCATCCCTCCCTGCTTTGAAGAGACAGATCTTTTTTGACTACGCTTTTGGTCAGCATCTTTAATTAGTCCCTTTTCTCTGCTTGGTGCTCCCTGTCATATCAATTAACCACTTGGGAGACATTTAATCCCATGTTAAAGGTGCCATATGAATGTTATTGTACAGAGATATCCCACATGACAACTTTTTGTATTCTACTCTGTCTGTTTCCTAATTGGCACTAAAAGTGTGTGTCCAGCTACCAGACATAGAACTGACACAAGAAAAAGTGAGTCTTGTAACACTGATCACAGATGCATGACTTAAGAGTGCCTGCTCCTAGTGCTCCATATGTTCCTCATTCTGGTGCTTCAAGTCTGCTTTGTTGTGGAGGATCAAGTGTGGCTGCTCCTGTGGCTCTTTTGGGCAGAATGAGGGCATCTGGTCCTTTTGCAGTCTCTGGCACTGTTACAGTATCTGGCACTGAGTTACAAACATTATGAGCAGCTTCAGAGTTACATTTGCATTGTGATGATGCTGCTTAAAACCTGATGCAAATTTAGAAAGATTTTCACAGAAAGAAGGAAAAAAAGGCAGGTCACCAGCCCTTCTACCCAGAGCATCTGCAGTACTATAGATGATGCTACAAGTACAGCTCCCACTGCTACCAGCTCCCAATCTGTGAATGTTCCAAAGTACCATTTCATTTTCCTCAGGCCAAAGGAGATATTCAGTGCCAAGAAAAATAAACCAACAAAGAAACACCTGTCATCTGGCAACATTTAACAGTTCATCTGGATAGTGAACTGAATCCATTTGCATTAATTGCAAGACTATCATTAGTTGGAAGAAACAAAAGGAGCACATGAGAACATTGTTAATCATGCATCTGAAACAATCTCATGCAAAAGAGCTGTCTTTGGTTCGTAGCAAAAAGGCGATGTTCAGACCATGCCGAGTCAATCTCGGACAACGCAACAGTGAAGAGGAACCTCAATATTGCTCAGCAGAGGTGAGAGCCTTGACCCGCCATCTGCAAATTCCAGTTCCATAGAATATGTGTAATTATGCCCTGGTGTTACCATTCATAAAATTGTTACCATTCATAAAATCCTATTAATTTAAAAACTCTGTTACCTTACTCTCACCCATTACCAACTCTGTATCCCCATCACCCCAGACCTTGCCCTGCTCCACTGGCTCCCTATTGACGAACAGATTGATTTAACGATCCTCACACTAACGTACAAATGACTTCCTGCCCGAGCACTTCCAATCTCTATGACCTGCTTACACACCGCCACTCAGCTGGATCTAGCCTCCTGCATATCTCTCTTCCCCTCCACTCCACCATCGGCGGCTGTACTTTCAACCACTATGTCCCAAAATTATGGAACTCTCTGCCTCAATCCCTCTGCCTTGTTTCATTCTTGCCTGTCATCAGATCGTATCTGGAGACCTTCCTCTTTGACTGTGCCTATGGTCACACTCTCCCCAGCTCAGCATCAAGCATTCCTAGATGTTACCCTGCATGAAGGGCGCTATATAAATGTAAGTTGTTGTTGTAGAGCTTTATTTTGACAAAACAGTAAAATTAATTTGAATTTAGCAGATGACAGGAGCTCAAATTATTTGGTTACTGAAACGTAGTTAATTAGGGGGAGAAAATTTACAAAAGTGATGAGATGTTAAAAGTAGGGACTGGGTGGCATTGCAAGTTTGTATGTGATCCTTTCACTTCTGGGACCTATCGTTTGAAACCAGTTACACTGATTCGATGGGTAAAGGTCTCTTCTGTTTGTTAGCTGTATGGGCCCAATTAAATCTTCAGTCTCAACCCATTTACTAATGTTCCCACAATATAAACTGTGCATGATTTGGCGTTAAATTAATTGGCTGTCTCGCTCCAAGAAAAAAACTAATCCTATCATAATAAAAGTACTCTCAGGTTGTGATTAAGGTATGTTAAGTAATTGAGTAGGGGGAACTTGTGTTATGTACCATTCCTGGTCATACTGGATTTTTACACAAAAGTGTAAAAGTATAGCATTGTTGCCTCTGAGTCAGACGTTTGTGTCCCACATTGGGATTTCGAACTCACAGTCTAAACTGACACTTCAGTGCAGTGATAGGGTCGTGTTGTATTGTTGGAGGTGCTGTCCATCTGATGAGATGTTAAACTGATGCCCAGTGTACCGGTTCAGGTGGATGCTTGAAGATCTCATTCGAAAAGAGAAGGCAATTTCTCTCGGTGTCCTGACCGACAATAAGCCAAATAAAATTGGCTGTTTATGGGACATTCTTGTGAGCAAAATTGTCTGCCATGTTCACCAGCAGAAACACAGTCACTGTACTTCACAGTAAAATCCTGCTAAGTGATTTGAAATATCTCAATGGCCTGATAAGGCTATATCAAATGCAAGGAGTATTATTACTATCACCCTGAGCAGCACATTAATCATGAACTGTAGCTATGCTTACCTCACACAGATCTTCTGCTCGCACAATCTGCACTAAATCCTTGATATATATAAATGTTACAATTGTTTGAGTACCTGGATTATATCACATGTCTCAAAACCTTTATCAATTAGAAGAATATTTTGAAGAGATAATACATTTGTGGAAAAGGTACTAATGTCCTAACATTATGTAAATGAGAGTACTAAATCTTTAATTCCTCTGGATATGATATGGTGATGTGAAATGGACATGTCAGTGGTTCATATAAAGGACATTTATTGGACAACATTCTAGGACAAATAAATTGTAGCAGTGTTCTGGCGAATAGTACTTTGAGAGAGAGAGAATACTTCACGTATCCGTTTGATAGCAAAGAAGTGCTTGTGGGAATGTGGGTTGGAATGGCTCGTGTTCGTGCAGAGAGAGCAAAGGTACTGGGAACGATATCTGAATGCAAATGCAACATAAATGGAAATGACACGGGAGAAGATGATATGACTGTAGGACGAGGCATCGCTAAACGGTTGTTTCTTTCTCTGCCGTGCAAAGAGAGGTGTGTACAAGGTGGAATGTCAGGGGAGGGTGAAACCAGCTGATTGCAAGTAAAAAAAAGTTTAGTGAAAGTGACAGTGGGTTGGAGGGCAGGGCCAGCACTGAAGTTAGCAGCACACCACACGCGTGCCTCAATACACTGGCAATAAAAGATCCTGGAAGAGGCACTAAGCTCTGACGACTGCACGTGTGACACTCTGCCTTTCATTGTCACCCAAAGCCTTCCTTTGTAAAAGGAGATGTTGCTATGGGAAGGTCCACCAGTATTAAACTCCCTGTGGTCAGCATTGTTCCAACATTTTTTAAAGATATAAACGTGTGCACTGCCACCAGCGAGAGACCAATGAATGCAACGTCGAAGGAGTAACAGTGGGTTCAAATCTGAATAAAGTTTGCAGAGTTACAGGGAAATATTGATCAGTTTAAAGCGCTTTGGTGCACTTATTTGATGAATGGGATACGCTTAAAGAATCGGGTACATACACGTGAACTTTGGGGGGGGGGACTTTTTATAAATAGCAAGAAAGAAATATAGCAAGTGCCGCTGTAAATAGCAAGTACTTATGGGTCCCACAATGCTGAACGTTGTTGATTATCTAATAAGGAATTGGGGGAAAAAAAAATATAATTCGTTATTGCTTTTTAGGTGTCAATGCAGTTTTAATGAACTCTGATGCTTTGCATCAGTTATGCATTGCCACCCCTTAAGAAAAAACCCTTTCCCTCCGTTGCTGAAAGTAAATGAGCTTCATTGAAGCTTGAGCTCATCTCTCGGCGGAAAATACCTGTAATACGCTGCCACGGTTGAGGGCAGAAAGTGCTTTGGAGCTGAGCAAATCCCGTGCAAGTAAGTGACTGCCAAATAAACATTGCACGTGAACTGACACACACACACACTGACACACACACGCACACACACACACAAAAACACAGTGTTTTGCAAAAAAAAATAATTATCAAAGCAGAGAGCGTGAACTGATAGAATGATCTGATCGCTGGGAATCCCTTTCAGCAGAAGGCAACGTGTCCCATTGGTGTTTATGGAGGGTTTTCTCTCCTCTCTCTCCCTCTCTCTCTCTCTCTGTGCTGAAGCTGAATGGGTGTAATTATTGGGTCGATTGGCGAGGATTTAGCGCCAGATGGCCACGGGCTTCTAAAGCTGCAGTTGCCCCGTGTTTGCTTTTGCTCCTCATAGAGGATGCTAATTCGCAGCTAAAGTTCTGAAAAGGCCTCCAAATTGTAAAACAGTATTCATGGGGCAGAATGCCCACCGGCGGTGACCCTATTACTGAACACATTCATGAGGCGCCCTCCTTTTATCCGTGATTTTCCACGCGGCGCTCCCTGTATGGGGGGATCAGTAATAGCTTTTAAAAGGCGTTTGAGTGCAGGAGAAAGGGAGAGTCTGAGCTGCGCTTCCACGTCTGTCTGGGATCCACTCAGTGACTTTAAACCCCCCCCCCCCCCCCCCACTCCCCCCCTCCTCCTCCTCCTCCCTCCCCTCCTCCTCTCCCTCTCCCCCTCCTCCACAGAAAGAGAGTCCAACTTCGAGAAAACTTGGGGCACAGTCGAGAGCCATAGAAATGAGAGAAAAAGGGGATTACACCAAGTCATAAAAAGCAACCCCCACCCTCCCCACTCCCCCCCCCCCCCCACACACACAAAAAAACACCCCGAGCAAATGCAGATGGTGGTCGATGAAAAACTTTTTTTTTTGTAGCCACAAAGATTATTTTGCCACCGTTGCAGGTGTTTATATTTGGGGAGTCAGTTTGATGGATGTAGATTGCAGACCATGACAAGATTTTCTTGTCAGCATTTCTGAACTGAGACACTTCATTCACGTGCAATGACAAGCCGGCACGAGAATTCAGCTTGTTTTATTTACTCCATTTTTGGTCCTTTGGAGTGACATTTTTTTTTTTTTTTTTTGGGGGGGACGACGGTTTTGCTGTTTTCTGTGTGTGTGTGTGTGTGTGTGGGGGGGGGGGGGGAACACCGACCAAATGGTCATTTGTTTTCACATCT
This sequence comes from Callorhinchus milii, assembly GCF_018977255.1. Classification (NCBI taxonomy): domain Eukaryota; kingdom Metazoa; phylum Chordata; class Chondrichthyes; order Chimaeriformes; family Callorhinchidae; genus Callorhinchus; species Callorhinchus milii. Next base: position 28,737,008 of record NW_024704742.1, on the reverse strand, counting down.
GACCAATTTGGTTATGGGAGCAGTGGAGTGATGAGTGTCTTATACCCGGTGAAGCTGTGAGGCATTTTGATGTGGTCCTCTCTGGGGGTTAGTGTGTGAAGAATTTCTGGGGGGGGGCAATGGACAGGATATAACATAATAATAATAATCCCTGCATTTGATATAGCGCTTTTCACGTCGGGAGGACGTCCCAAAGCGCTTCACAGAACACACTGTAAAGTGAATTGACTGTATATTTGTGGGCGAACGCGGCAGCCAATTTCGCACAGCAATGTCCCACAAACAGTCGTAGATTGAAAATGACCAATTTAATTATTGTTTTTGTTTTTTGGAGGGATTATTATTAGGCGTGTGGAGTAAGGAAACTTGCCCAAGGTTTCGCCCTCTGCCTGGAATTGAACTCAGGTCTCTCGCTTGCAAAGTGAGTGCTCTAACCACTGAGCTACAGGACTCCACATGGGGGTGAAACGTGACCCACCAAAGAAATACGAGTTAATTTAAGTGTCTGTCTCTCTCTCTTTCCCTCTCTCTCTCTCTCCTCCTCCTAACAGAACAGTTTAATGATCAATCAAGTCAAAAACTGAACGAAAAAAGTCGAGTTAAAACAAACGACACATTCGCAGGGACTGAGGAAACAACAGTGCGATCCTGGAAATAATTCCCAAGATGGGAAGTGGTTGAAAGGAAAGGAGAACGAGAGGAAATGAGAGAGAATATCGAATTGAACGGCTTTGTGTCTCGAGATAGATAACTTTAGGAAAGTCTTCCCACACACAAAAAAAATAACCTCACATGTTGTTGAATAAATGTTCTGAGCGATTAACGAAACAAAAGTGCGCTGTTCTGCAGAAAAGGATGGAGAAAATCTGCAGAAAAGGATGGAGAAAATCTGCAGAAAAGGATGGAGAAAATCTGCAGAAAAGGATGGAGAAAATCTGCAGAAAAGGATGGGAGAAAATCTGCAGAAAAGGATGGAGAAAATCTGCAGAAAAGGATGGGAGAAAATCTGCAGAAAAGGATGGGAGAAAATCTGCAGAAAAGGATGGAGAAAATCTGCAGAAAAGGATGGGAGAAAATCTGCAGAAAAGGATGGAGAAAATCTGCAGAAAAGGATGGAGAAAATCTGCAGAAAAGGAACGAGTGAAAAGAGGAGCAGAGTTTATTAACATTTAAAGGCGCCGAAGCAGAGGGGGGGGGGGGGGGGGGAGAGAAAAGTCCGAGAGAATAGGCAACGATTAAAAAGGCGCTCCGAGCAAATGAGTCTCTTTCTTTACAAACGAGGAGAAAAGTGATCGGGAGATTTATGGGCTCCTTCAGACAACCTGCGAGGAGGTCACACAGCAGCCGTGACTGGGAGCGTCCAAAAGTTGGATCGGACGAAAAGGGAGGGGGGGGGGAGGGGGAGGGGGGGGGGTGAGGGGAGGGGGGGGGGTGAGGGAGAGGGAGGTGAGTGAGGGAGAGAGGAGGTGAGGGAGGGAGGAGGTGAGTGAGGGAAGGGGGGAGTGAGGGAGGGAGTGAGTGAAGGAGGGGAGTGAGGGAGGGAAGGGGGGAGTGAGGGAGGGAGTGAGTGAAGGAGGGAGGAGGTGAGTGAGGGAGGGAAGGGGGAGTGAGGGAGGGAGTGAGTGAAGGAGGGAGGAGGTGAGTGAGGGAGGGAAGGGGGGAGGGAAGGGAGGAGGGAGTGAGTGAAGGAGGGAGGAGGTGAGTGAGGGAGGGAAGGGGGAGTGAGGGAGGAGTGAGTGAAGGAGGGAGGAGGTGAGTGAGGGAGGGAAGGGGGGAGGGGAGGGGGGAGTGAGTGAAGGAGGGAGGAGGAGAGTGAGGGAGGGAAGGGGGGAGTGAGGGAGTGAGGGAGAGGGTGAGTGAGTGTGTGAGTGAGTGAGGGAGTGAGTTGCAGAGATTTAAGAGAAGAGGCTTTAAAGTGAAGGTGTGAGGCGCTTTGCTTTCCCTTCTCTCCGTCACACTGTTAATTCGTCCTCAGACTTTGAGCCTGGACGCGTATGCGATGGGCGCCCATCCTGCCCTGCCTTGCCCTGCCTGCCCTGCCTTGCCTGCCCTGCCTTGCCTTGCCTGCCCTGCCCTGCCCTGCCTTGCCTTGCCTGCCCTGCCTTGCCTTGCCTTGCCTGCCCTGCCCTCCCTGCCTTGCCTGCCCTGCCCTGCCCGCCCCTGCCCTGCCCTGCCTTGCCTGCCCTCCCCTCCCCTGCCTTGCCCTCCCCTGCCCGTGCCCTGCCCACTCTTCGTGACGATGTGGACGAAGTGGAGTGGAGGGGGGGGTGGGGTGTGGTCTGTGGCCCGGGGGGTGGGTGAGGGAGTGGTGTGTGGTGTGAGGGGAGGGGGGAGTGGGGAGTGGGGAGAGCAGAGCCAGGCGATTGGGTGCCGGGCCGGCGGCACGCGTCCTGGCAAAAAGTTTGGGCGAGTTTGAGTGAAGTTTTTCCTTGAGCTCCACCAGAGTGTGTGAGAGGCAGAGAACAGACAGCACAGCCCTCAACTCACTCCCTGGTCAACTGCAACACACAACCCCACTCGTTTTTTCTCTTTTATTTCTTTCTCCTTTTTTTTTCTCTCTCTCTCTCCCCCTCTCTCTCTCTCTCCCTTTATCTTTTTTTTTCCCCCAAAAAAAGAATCGTACGAAACTTTTCTATTTTGTTGTTTTTTTTTCCCCCAAAAAAAGTTTTATTTTTTTTCCCCCCCTTTTTTTTTCCTCTCTCTCTCTCCACCCCACCCCCCCCCCCCCCCCCAAACCAATTCTCTCCGCGGTGCGCCAAAGGAGGGAGAGAGAGAGAGAGAGAGGGGTGGGGAGGGGGGCGTTAAAAAAAAAGTCAGCAGCAAGTAACTAGATGTTGAAACTTTTTTTTTTGGGTGGTTGGGAGGGGGGGAATAGTTTTTTTTTGAGTAAGTGGTAGATTTTTTTTTGTGGGGGGGGGAGGGAGAAAAAAAAAGCAAAGGCTGTTTTTTTTTTTCGTCCTCTTGACTTGTGTCAAAACATCTTCCAGAGCAAATGTGTCCCGGAGTGTGAATGAGCAGAACCGAGGGCTGTGGAAGGAAATCAGCTCCACTTTTGTGCGTGTGTTTTTTTGTGTGTTTTTTGTGTGTGTTTTTTTTTGTGTGTGTGTGTGTGTGTTTGTGTGTGTGTGTTTGTGCTGTGTTTTTTTGCGCGTGTTGTGTTTGTGTTTGTTGTGTGGTTTTTGTGTGTGTGTGTTTGTGTTGCGCGTGTTTTTTCGTGTGTGTGTGTGTGTTGTGTGTTTTTTCGTGTGTGTGTTGTGTTTTTGTGTGTGTGTGGTGTGTGTGTGTTGTGTGTTTTTTTGTGTGTGGTGTGTGTGTTTGTTGTGTGTTTTTTCGTGTGTTTGTGCGTTGTGTATTTTTTTGTGCGCGCGTTTGCGTTCGTGCGTTTGTGCATTTCGTGCGGTGTGTGTTACGACTTCACAAGAAGTTTCCAGCGCTCGGAGGGAGGAAAAAGTGCGTGTGGGGTGGGGTTTGCGGGGTGGGGGGGGGGTTTGCGGGGTGGGGGGGGGGTTTGCGGGGTGGGGGGGGGGTTTGCGGGGTGGGGGGGGGGTTTGCGGGGTGGGGGGAGTTTGCGGGGTGGGGTTTGCGGATAAATAAGCGCTCAGAATTTCTTGTCGTCGTCGTTGTCGTCGTCGTCGCCGCCGCCGCTGTTGTTGTTGTTGTTGTCGTCGTCGCGGCGGAGGCGGCGATGGAGAAGCGGCGACGGGAGGTCGGACCCTCTCCCTCTCCCGCTCCGGCGCCGGTCCGGTGGCTGTGCCTTGTGCTGCTCGGCTGCCTGTGCCGGGAGGCGGCGGCCATCACCGTGAAGTACCGGGTGTACGAGGAGCAGCCGGTGGGCACGGTGCTCGGGACGCTGGCGGAGACCTTGGCCGACGAGCTGAACCCGTCCTCCCAGCGCTTTCGGGTGATGCAGCGCCTGAACTCCTCGCTGCTCGCGGTGCGGGAGGAGGACGGGCGGGTCAGCGTCGCCGAGCGCATCGACCGGGAGAGGCTGTGCAAACCCCACGCCGCCGCCTGCGCCGTCGCCTTCGACGTGATCACTCTGCCCACCGAGCACCTGCAGCTGATCCAGATCGAGGTGGAGGTGCTGGACATCAACGACAACTCGCCCCGCTTCCCCAGGTCGGTCATCCCGGTGGAGATCTACGAGAGCGCCTCGGTGGGTGCCCGGTTCCCCCTGGACAGCGCCGTGGATCCGGACGTGGGGGACAATTCGCTCCACGACTACTCGCTCACCCCCAACGAGCACTTCGCGCTCGAGGTGCGCACCCGGACCGACGGCGCCAAGTACGCGGATCTGCTGGTGATCCGGGAGCTGGACCGGGAGCAGCAGGACAGCTACCAGCTCCGCCTGACCGCCTCGGACAACGGGGTCCCGCGCAGGTCCGGCTCCTCGCTCCTCAAGATCAGCGTCGCCGACTCGAACGACAACAGTCCCGTCTTCGAGCAAACCTCCTACACCATCGAGCTCCTGGAGGACTCCCCCCGGGGCTCTCGGCTCCTCGACCTGAACGCCACGGACGCGGACGAGGGGAGCAACGGCCAAGTCATCTATTCCTTCAGTAGCCACGTCTCCCCCCAAATCACGGACACTTTCAGCATCGACCCGGACAGCGGTCACTTGACCCTCCTGAAATCGGTGGACTTCGAGGTCAGCCAGACCTACGAGATAGACGCCCAAGCTCAAGATCTGGGTCCCAACTCCATCCCTGCCCACTGCAAGATCATCATCAAAGTGGTGGACGTGAATGACAACCAGCCCGAGATCACCATCAGCCTCATGCCTTTGGGCAAAGACGTGGCTTACCTGTCCGAGGCGGCCCCAAGGGACACCTTCATCGCCTTGGTCCGTGTCCAGGACAAGGATTCGGGGCTGAACGGGCAAGTCGCCTGCCACCTGGAAGGCCACAGGCACTTCTGGCTCCAGCAAACCAACGAGAAGCAGTACATCATCAAGACCAACACCACCCTGGATCGCGAGGCCATCCCCGAGTACAGCCTCAAAGTGATCGCAGAGGACATGGGCTCCCCAAGTTTCTCCACCATCAAGTATCTCACGGTCCAACTCACGGATGAAAACGACAACGCCCCTCGGTTTGAGAAGGACACCTATGAGCTGTTTTGGCCCGAGAACAACTCTCCTGGCGCTTACATCACCTCCGTGACTGCCAGTGATCCGGATCTTGGAGAGAACGGGCATGTGACTTACACCATCCTGGAGTTCTACCTCTCCGGGAGCTCCATCACCACATTCGTGACCATTGATCCCTCCAATGGCGCCATCTACGCCCTCAGGACCTTCGACTATGAGGAGATCACCAGGATCTCTTTCACAGTCCAGGCCAGGGACGGGGGAAGCCACCAGCTCACCAGCAACACCACCGTGGTCCTGACTGTGATCGACCAGAACGACAACGCGCCCCTGATCGTTACTCCCGCTTTGCGCAACGGGACAGCCGAGGTGCCATTGCCAATGGGCACCGGGGCCGGCTACTTGGTGACCACCGTTGCGGCCGTAGATAAGGACTCTGGTGCTAACGGCGAGCTGGCCTGCACCATCCTTGATGGCAACCAACATGGGATCTTCACTATGGATGCCAGGACCTGCAACATTTACACCAACAATAGCTTGAGTTTGGTTAAGGAGAGGGAATGGGAAATCGTGGTGGTGGTGCAAGATAAAGGGACTCCCAGTCTGAGCACTGTGGCTACCTTGAAAATCGTCCTAACTGTACCAGAGGACATGTCCAAGAGCATAATTGATGACCAGAGTGCTTTAGATTCCTCCATGATCATCATCATCTCGTTGGGAGTGGTTTGCGCTGTTCTGCTCATCATTATGGCCATGTTTGCCACCAGGTGCAACAGAGAGAAGAAGGACAACAGGTCCTACAACTGTCGAGTGGCCGAGTCTACTTACCAGCACCACCCCAAGCGGCCATCCAGGCAGATCCACAAGGGGGACATCACTCTGGTGCACACAGCCACGGGTACTCTGCCCATCAGATCTCAGCACAGAGCCTCCCCGTCCTCCTCGCCGACCCTCTCGGGAATGGATCGGGGCCAGATGTGCAGCAGGCAAACCCACCACAGCCGCCAGTCACTCAACAGCCTGGTGACTTTGTCGTCTAACCACTTGCCCGAGAACTTCGCCCTGGAGCTCACACACGCCTCTCCGCCTGTCGAGGTGAGCATCTTGGTCATATTGTGCGTTTATAAGCGAGCATTGTTTGTGATATACATGTATCGTGTTCTGGGCGTAATTCTCTCTCATCCCTTGGTCGAAGATTGGGGCTATTGGGAGGCTGTAGCAGGTTGTTGTACAGCTTTACCAGGACAGTGAACAAGATGCTGTGAAAGTTTTGAACAGACCGTTCATTTTGTATCCATAGTCTCCACTTTACACTTTTTACACTTTACATTTTTCTGTGGCCCTTTTCAGAGAAAAGTTATCCACACGACAGGTGGACGAATGGAGAACATTTGCACTTGCAGACTGGTCTCGATTCAGTTTAGATGGATTCCCTGATTTGCCGTATTTTACCAGCAACCCAGTCCCAGCTCTAGATCAACATCAATAAGCAATTTATGTTGAACGTATTTATACACTTAACTCTTTTTGTCATTGTCTCACATTCGGTATGGTCCTGTTGGCAGAGGTACTGTAGTGTGTTCAATGTGATCCCAAACGCATGGATGTAGAGGTAAAAAAAAACAAATGTATAGCCCTGACAACAACATCAACATTACATTTGTACAGTGCCTTTCACGTCTGGAGGTGCATCCCTTACAGCCAAGTGTCTGAAACCATTGCATTGTCATCCGTGTAATCTTCGTACAAGCACTGGCGATCAGCTAACTCACTAGTGACAAAGTCATCACAAAGTTCAGGTCAGGTTCCCAAGTGGAGATCTGAATCATATTATGTGAATGGCAATGATAGGCTCCATTCAATCTATAAACGTGTCATTCACTCTTCATCATCTACAGCTACAGGAGTCCTGTAGCGCAGTAGTTAGAGCACTCGCCTTGCAAGCGAGACACTTGGCTTCAATTCCAGGCACAGGGCGAAACCTTGGGCAAGTTTCCTTATCCCACACGCCTAATAATAATCCCTCCAAAAAACAAAACAATAATAAATTGGTCATTTTCAATCCGTGTCTGTTTGTGGGACACTGCTGTGCGCAATTGGCTGCCGCGTTTTGCTCACAAATACACGGTCAATTCACTTTACAGCATATTCTGTGAAGCGCTTTGAGATGTCGAGAATACATGAAAAGCGCTGTATCAAATGCAAGGATTATTATTATTATCGTGTCCATTTCACGGAAACCAAAAGTCCTTCACAGTGTCACGTAAATTGCTTTTCACTTCTTTCAAAAAACGACTGGGCAGGGAATGGTGGAGGGGGGGGTGAAAGGATTCAACCCAATAAAGTTGGCTCATTTATAAGAAGAGCTAAATGAAATCTCCAGCTTTATGTTTTGTTAGCTATTCTGAAGAGTTTTTCTTTTTAAAAGTTCAAATTCAAAAGACCACTCATTCATTTCCATGTATGCAAAGCTGAAATGTCAGAATTCTGCTGAGATGAGGTTATTTTGTACACAATGTGGTAATGTTGGTGATGTGAAATGGAAGCTGGCCCCACTTGTGGGCACATCAAATATTTCTAGGTCTGTAATATGAGTGAGCAAGAAAGAAAACAAAAGTAATTGTTAAAGTTATTGGTATATATGCTGTGGCAAGCTCCATTTACTGCCCAGCAATGTACTTTAAACTTAACTTCTAGAGTAGCACCCCTACTGCACCAATATGGTATTTTTCATTTCATAACTCAGCTGTTTGTACAGCTTCTTTGCCTCTTTGTTTGCCTGATCTTAATCCTGCAGTCAATTTTTGCTTAGAACAACCATTTCCAGTATAAAACCAATTAGATTTACAGATATTTATATATATATATTATATATACTGTATAAATAAAGTGATAGGCGCTATACCAAATCCAAGGCTCATTTTTTTGTTATTATTATATGTTACAATAGTTCAGTAGTTGCTTTCTGCCAGATTAGTTATGTACAGAGTTCTAAATCTGTTCAAGATCAATTAATTATACCGTAAATTTGCCTTATATTATTGACTGTTTTACATTTTATTGTGCTTAGAATGCTGAAATGAGGAGTGATCTTTTTCAGAATTATTGGTTATAGCTCGTCAGTTACAAAAATGTGATATTTCTGATGCTGGTGTTAGTTATCTGATGCCCTTCAGTGGATTGGATAACAGTATGCACTTCTCCACAGGAATACAATATCTCACAGGACATTATAATAGAAGTTTTTTGTTTTTTTTAATTAAAAAATAGATCGATTGACACTAAGTTTCTTTCATCCTCTCTGTCACCATATAGCAAGTTTCCCAGTTGCTGAGCATGCTGCACCAGGGCCAGTACCAACCCAGACCCAACTTTCGTGGAAATAAATATTCAAGAAGTTACAGGTAAGAATTGTTTTTGAACTTGATTCCTTTCTCTGAGGATTTGCTGTGTGTCAAACAGTGTATGGTATCAATCATTTACCCTTTCCTACCTTTCTCTAGATATGCTCTTCAGGATATGGATAAATTCAGTCTGAAGGACAGCGGCCGGGGAGACAGTGAAGCTGGGGACAGTGATTATGACTTGGGCAGAGACTCTCCCATTGACAGACTCCTTGGTGAAGGTTTCAGCGATCTCTTTGTCACTGATAGCCACCGATTTCACCCAGGTACCATTTATCACATTAGTATTTGTTGTTGTTATGCTGATTTACTTGATAACTTACTTACGTTGTACAACAATACACTTCCAAAGGTTTAGTGGCATTTACTGATAGTTATTTCCCAGGAAATGTTATCCTCTCAATTATTTTACCCCTCCACCTTCTGGAGGCGTTTTCTTTTACTGGGATATACACTTACAGGCGCTGGGCATTCTCAGTATGTCACCCAAGTGACATTTTCCATGCAAGAACCTTTACAGCAAGTGTTGGCAGTCTGTTCAACCATGGGAGAAAGGGGCATCATAGCCAAGCCTGCTCCTGTCCTTGCCCAAGTTCCACACACACAGATCATCCAGCAGGGATCTCTGGTTAGCACAACCCCCAGTATTGGCAGTAATTTCCACTGACATGGCAATCTAACTCTGACTGGAACAGAAATCCTAAACCACTTTTCTTCCTCCCTCATCCAAAGGATCTGAGGCCAATTATAGCAGCTCAACACCTACCTCAGCTGAAATAAGATAATAATAATTAATGATCCTTATGTATAACACTTCCTTTCACATCAGGAGGAAATTTCAAAGTGCTTCATAGGATTTACTGTGACGTGTGTATTTTATAGGTGAACATGGCAGCCAATTTGTGCACAGCAATGTCCGACAGACAGCCATAAAGTGAATTTACTTATAGGAGTGAATCCAACCTGCAACGTTTTGTTCAATATGAACTGGTGTTCCATCAGACGATACCTTTCCTCACTAGACCATTGCGGGGAGCTTGTTTTAATATCTTCTGTCTTTGAATTTTATTGGATTTTTTTATGTTCACTGTTTCTGGAGAACATAATTGGAACATTTTAACATTTTATGACCCAGTGTCAATATCGTGCAATGCCAGACCAGGTCAAGCACTTGATAGAAGCAAGGTATTGCTTGTAATAATATGCTTCAAACCCAAGCTCCGAAGAACTTTCTCTGCTGCGCTAGTGTGACATTTTTACTTCCTGCAACTTTAAGCCAATCTGAATTATTGCCAGTTTAGTAGAATTTGGCATTTTTGTGCTGTGACTTAATTGTACCAGAAATTGGGTTGATTGCTTTCAAACCCATTTGATTAAGATCCTTTAGTGATCGATGGGAGTAGTACTGTTAGTATTGTATGCCTGGTGATAAATGGATTGTGTGATTCCAAGTGTGTAGATCTTAAAATTTCTGTCTCCACCAAAAACACAAGACCTAGTTTAAACAAAGTATCTGCCCACATTGGCAATGCATACATTGGTGTCGTGCTCTTCATTTATCTGGCTCACAGAAAATGTCAAAGTGGTAAATGCCCAGATTTACAAAAAAAACTATCAATTTAGCTTGAAATGGCCACGACTGAGGGTGTCTTCCTTTACAGTGCTGTCTGACATCTGACACTTCCTGCCCTCAGTCACATTCTGTTTTGTAAGATCTCCATGTTTTCTGGTGTTATGCTTTGGTGGAAATGTTACATTCAGTGTGTTCTGGATCTGGAAAAGATTTGGCAGGTTCATTATAAACATTCACTGCAAGTAGTGCTGCAGGAGTTATGGAGAAATGATTATAGTATCTTCTGTCGTGTGTTCAAATGTTTCTGATGTGTTGAAGGATGGCATCATGCATGATAATGGAAAGGTTTTGTTTTATTACAGCAATGAAGTTATGCACAGATGAATGCAAGGTGCTGGGCCACTCTGATCAGTGCTGGATGCCTCCATTATCTTCAGGAGTTTCTGCTGATTACAGGAGCAATTTGTTTAATCCTGGTGAGGACACTCAGCAGCTGCAGGAGGACGATTGCGACTCGTCCGATTCCAGTGGGAAGAAGAAAAGCTTCTTGACCTTTGGCAAAGAGTCCCAGAGTGAAGAGGCAGAGGATTTGGGGACCTCTTCCCTCCTGTCAGAAATGAACAGTGTTTTCCAACGGTTGCTGCCTCCCCAAATGGACATGTATGCAGAATGCAATGAGACCAATAGCGTGAGTTCTTTGGAAAACAAGAAAGGACATTTGGCAGCAAAAACTATGCCATATCCCCAAGGGGTGGCAGCCTGGGCAGCAAGCACAAATTTCCAGAATCCAGTGAGCAGTGTTGGTCTGGCCCCCGTTAATCACGTTACTCCCCAACCTGCCTGCAAATGGTTGCCAGCCATGGAAGAGATCCCAGAGAATTACGAAGAAGATGAGTTTGATAACGTTCTCAGCCAGCTGAACCCTTGCAAACGGGAGAGCAAACACGAACTCATCAATGCCAGTGAACTTGTAGCAGAGATCAACAAACTTTTACAAGATGTCCGGCAGAGCTAGAAATGATTCTGTATATATTTCTTTCCTTCCTTTTTATGGGAAACTGGAAGTTAGCAGTGTCATTGCCAACTATTTGCATTTATCAAGTAAATGTGTCTATGACTTTTATTTTCACATTAAGTATACCAATTTAAGTGTAATTAAGTTTGTATTTTAAAAATACATTTTGTACTCTATTTATATATTATTTTTCCAATAAAACATATTTTTATACTCTTATCATGGTTCTTGTGCAAAATCAGACTTTGCCTTGTAATAAAATGTATTAGCTTGTTAAATTTATTAATCACAAAATTAGTGTTATTTTGTGCATTTTACAAATACTACATTCTAGCCATGTCCCAACACATTTCTAAAGTCCAGTGGAATCCTTTAGAGTAGTGGTTAGAGCACTCGTCTCGCAAGAGAAAGGACCTGGGTTCGATTTCTGGGCAGGGTGAAACGTTGGACAAGTCTCCTTACTCCACATGCCTCAGTTTACCTAGCAGTAAATAGGAACTCAGTTGTTAGTCAATTGGTGGTTCGCTTTTCCAGGTATAATAATCCCTTCAAAAAAAATTATTTGGTCACTTCATCCATGACTGTTTGTGGGACACTGCTGGGCGCAATTGGCTGCTATGTTTTGCTCACAAAATATACAGTCAATTCACTTTACAGTATATTCTGTGAAGCTGTTTGAGACAGCTCGAAGACTTGCTATATCAAATGCAAGGATTATTATTATTAAAATGAAGATGGAAAATATGTCACTGTGATAACATCACAATTTTATATTTGCCTGCATTGCCGTAGGTTATAGGTTTACTGGATGCATGCATCAATGCTGTTCAGATTGATATAAGATGACATCAGTGATCCCAGATTTGCACTGGCTGTCCAGGCTCCAGTAATGTTAGATCATATTGTGTCCAGTGAAGTTAAGCTCAAAACAGATGAACCTTATCATACAAGTATATTTTCCCTGATTTTGTCTGTTCACCAAAATATGAAGGTATGTGTTCCATTATCTAATACAATCACTATGTAGGTATTACTATGTATGCATTTTAGTTATTATTTTAACTTTACATAAACTTTTGTGAAAGGAATATATTTTTACACACACTACATTGTAAGAGGATAATAGTTTGGCTTTTCATGCAATTTAGATCATCCACAATGAGACAAAGTGGGATAACATACAAGTGGGTTGATCTGATGCCTCACTCACAATTTTATCATTGGTTGTATTCAGTGCCATATGACAGATGTTCAGTGTGAGATTATATCTCGCAGCTCTTCATCGTGCACTCTGTATATTTCCATTTTAGGTAATTGGCTAAATCAATAAAAATTAGCTGTCAACTTTTCATGTTAAATAGGAATGAATGATTGGTGCAAATACTTCTTGAAGGTCGTACCATTGTGTGTGGTACAAATGTAATTTTGCTTTCAATTAACGTGGTGGGTATGTCCAATGAGATCCCACTTTTAAATTCCAGGTAACAATGATAACCTGCATTTACATAGCGCCTTTCATGCTGGATAGTGTCTCGGAGCGCTGAAGTTGGGGTAGCTCTTCTTGTGCAATCGATAGAGCTGCAGCATATACACCAGGAATTTTCTGGTTCAAATCCTGATCCATATTGTTTGCTAGTCTCAGCCAAGCCCTTCCTAAGGAGGTTAATGAAGGGCAAACCAGCAACTGGTCCCTTTAACAACAACAACAACTTGGATTTATATAGCGCCCTCCACGCCGGACACCATCTCGGAGCGCTTTAACGCTTTACTGGTTGTGCATGTAGAGGGACCTAACTGGGGAGCGGTCAGACCTATTTGTGATGCTTGCTGAGAATGCCTAGGCTCATACATTAAGCATGGTCACTTGGATGGGGTATCATGCTTAACTTGTGAAGAAGTCTATGTACTTACATTTTTTGGGAAGAGATGTTACCATTGCTTGATCGATGTTCCTGAAACTTATTCATTCAGCCTGACATTTAAACTGCAGAAGGTCACGATTGCATTGATAAAGTCAAAGTTGAGAAAACATTGGTGCAGTAATGATAATTTGTTTCTAGGTATGTTTAGAACAAGCGGAACAAGACATTGGGGAAACAGACACTCCTCAAGGCCTTCCACAGTGGCTCACAGTCTACCGAGTCAAATGCTGACCTGGTATCAATGTATGTGTTAAATTTGGGCTGTTGTGGACTGGACTTCTGGCGATGTATCGGCTCGGTGAGCTTGATAAGGTCTGGAGACAATGACATCTATCTCTGGCTACAAAACTGCGCATTGACATCATATAGCATTTACTTCCATATCTATATGCTCCCTCTTGATGACATCATCCGCAGACATGGGGTCAATTTTCACATGTATGCGGATGACACCCAACTCTATCACTCAGCCTCCACCCTTGACTCCAAGACCACAGAATGTCTGTCAGACAACATGTCCTGGATGAGAGCTACCTTTCTACGGTTGAACCTTAACAAGATGGAGGTTCTCCTGATTGGCTCCCGTCAGCACCTCCTCACCTTAGGCACTGACAGCATCACCATCCATGGTTGCACACTCCACCTTACTAAGCCAGTCCAGAATCTTGGCGTCTTATTTGACCCTCAACTATCCTTTCTACCCCGCATCCGTGCCATGGCCCACTCTGCCTTCCTTCACCTCCGCAACCTCGCCCAGCAAAGACAATGTCTCACACTGCAGGCCCCGTAGACCCTCATACATGCATTCATAACATCCAGGCTCGACTATGCAGACTCCCTACTTGTTGGCCTCCCCAACTCCTTCCTCCATAGGCTGCAGATCATCCAGAACACTGCAGCCCATGTCCTCTCCTGCACCAGGCTCCGTGACCCTATCACCCTCATCCTCAGCTGACTCCACTGGCTTCCCATCACACAGAGGATGCAGTTCAAGATCCTGGTCCTCACCTTCAAAGCCCTCCATGGTCTTGCTCCCCCCTACCACAGCGACTTCCTAACACTCTAACAACCCACCTGCTCACTCTGCTCAGCGGGCTCTGGCCTGCTTCATGTCCCCCACCTCACCCGCCCCACTAATGGCGGGCTTTCACCCACTCTGCCCCCACCCTCTGGAAGTCCATCCTGCAGTCCCTCCACCTCGCCCCCTCCCTTGCCTCCTTCAAGACCCACCTGTTCGACTGTGCCTTCAATCACCTTCCTTCCCCACCTATTGGAATGCAATAACAACAACAGAATCCTGGAGCGCTTAATATGCTGGTTCAACCATGTTAATGACATAGTGTCAGCTCAGACTGGCTTTCCTGATATGTTTCAGCAACAACAACAACAAGATTCCATTTATTGAGCGCCTTTCACGTCGGGAGGACGTCCCAAGGCGCTGAACAGTTGGGTCAGGACCCGAGCAGGGGGGAAATGGTCAGGGTGAGGGGAGGGAAGGGAGGGAGCGAGGAGGGGGTAGAGAGTCGAGAGGGGAGCTGAAGGCACGGTCAAAGAGAAGACAGCACGGAGGCGTCACTTCCTCTTCTGACACATAATAATAATAATAATTGTTGCATTTGATATAGCTGCTAATCATGTCTTTGAGACATCTCAAAGAGCTTCACAGAATATAGTGTAAAGTGAATTGACTGTATATTTTGTGGGCAAAATCCACTGCGTGGACCAACGGCCGGTTGCGCATTGGGCTCTCGGACTTGCTGTTCAGCTGTACCACGGATTGCGACCGGCCTGCACCTGGAGGTGCATTTGTGGATGTCTAAGACACACCCGGATGCTGATTCAGGCCTTGAGCCTCAGGAATGCCTGTGATCGATCGGCTGTTGTAGAGGTTGCGATGACCCAATGCTGGTCACGTGCAGTAGTAGTCGCATGTTTAGAATGTTTGTAAATGCAATGCTACGCCACTGAGATACAGTGCCACTTTTTAAGTATATTGGCAAGTCTAACTTGAAACGCTTGGAGGTTGCTTCCCCCTGAATGTACTACACCATGGGTGGTTGAACAAAAGGCTGTTTTTTTTAAGCACTCCGAGACACTGTCCGATGTGAAGGGCACTACATAAATACAAGTTGCTGTTGTTTAAAATTGGCTCTCATTCGGGATTAAAATTGCAGGATTCCTAAATTAATTTCTTCCTTAATCATCATGCTGTTGGTGGTTAAGAATTGGAATGTATTTTCTAATACTTCTATTTTGATTCCTTATGTCTTAAGTGTGTGTCTGTGAGTAAATAAAATAAGTGGGGTTTTGATAATGGTTCAATGGGTAAATGCACACCATTACGCATTTGTACCGACTGGTAAGAGAAAGAAACAACTTTCATTTTTACATTGCTTATTATATCAGTACATCTCAAAGTGCTTCGCAGTAATTATTGTCAAATATAGTGACTGATTTTATATACAAACATATTTTATAAACAGGGCTCCACATTTTATTTGGAGGATTCTTGGCCGGGAGTCCCTTCACTTTTAAATTGTGAGATGGGATTTTTAACGTCCACCAGAAGACAGGCAGGTGAGGTTTTGGTTTAATAGTCTTATCCAACAACAACAACAAAATTACATTTGTATAGCGCCTTTCACGTCGGGAGGACGTCCCAAAAGATAGTAACTAATAATGCAACATTCCAATATCAATAATAATAATAATTCTTACACTTGGTGTAGTTGTATTCATGGCGTGAGGGCATCTCAAAGGGTTTCCCAGATATACTGTAAAGTGGAGTGACTGTGTTTTATGGTTTAACATGACAGTCAATGTGTGTACAGCATTGCCCCAGAAGCAGATGCATCAGAATGTCAGCCTAGACTAAGAGTTCAAGGCTCGATGTGCCATTCGAACTTGTTGAAAACTCAATTAGGATTAATGGAGCAATTGACCAGGAGCCAATGAGAGGAAGTATAAAAGAACACTGGAAATGGGACAAATTGTGTGTGATGTAGAGTAGCGTTTTATTGAGAAAGACAAAATAAAGAAGATACTAACACACTTGTGACTTATATAACAGAACTCAACATTCTGGCTCAGATGTGAGAGGTGAGCTAAGCACATGATGGTACATGAGAGGAAGATTGCAAGTTTGATCCCTGAGTTAACTAATTTCATTCTGGATGATGTTGGGAGGTGTGCTCTTGTCTCAGTTTCATTGGGCTAAGCTATCTATAAATCAGCCATGTTCCTGGTCCTGATAGCTATCTGGTAACCTCTACTAAAAGGTATGCTTAGTGGCATTGAAAGGCAACCAGATTTGATTTCCTCAAGGTCAAATAACCTATCAACATCCATTGTCTGAAATTGTACATCTGGATTTGCACAACTGTTGGTGTACTCCCTGAGGAAGGAAAAGAGAAAAGGGGAGAAAATTGGAGGAACAAAAACAATGAAATGCAACATTCTTGATTCAAAATTCTAGATATTGTCAAGGAAGCTGGTGGGGGNAGAGAAAATAATGTTTGCATTTCACATCAGAAGTCCTGAAGATTTCACATCCATTCTAAATGATGCACGTAAGCCTCTTTACTTATGATTGAAGACATATTTACAATCAAAGGTCCATATAAATGTCTGGTGTGATTTTCTAGGCCCATTTGGATTTTTGTTTTACTAAAGAGATTCTTGATATTGATTCATGCAGAACTATATCAATTTAATATTCCAAACCTCTGTCTGTTTGTTTTCTTTATGTGATATATATTTATATTATAAAACACCTAGGTTAGGTTTAAAAACATTTATCAGACATTATTCTTTACATAAACAAGGCTGTAATATCTCTGATGCCTTTTCTTCTGAGGAAGACTCTTGCATGGATTTGATGCCTTAACAATTTGATGGAAGAATGCCAAAAGTGATTCTTCCTATCAAATACTCATCTTGATAAGTAAAATGAAGCAGCCACACATGCTACAATTACACTATTATTTTCTTGATGGATTATTGGAAAAGTGCATGTAATCCAAACGTTGTATTCAGTGAGTAAGCACAGATTCCAACCTTTCAAAAATAGTTTAGATATAGGACATCTCAGACAACATCCTTATCTGTTTCTGTGTGCATGCTGCATGTTAAAGAGCCAATTTTCTTTCTTTCTCCCTCTCTCCCTTTGCCTGGTTACCTAAGCTGTAGTTCATAGCTGTCAAAAATTCAAATCTATCAAACTATCTCATTAAAATTCCTCAGTCCTCTAAAAATCCCATACAGTTTCTGTACAAATGGAGTTCAACTGCTGTGGCAAAGCTTCATGGATCCATAAATAAAGACAGTGACTGATCCCTGAAGACTTACTCTTACTATGGCTGACTAAATTTACTTAGAATACTTTAACTTTCCACACAGCTGGGTTCAGCTATAGAAATACTGCACAGGTTTGGGTTTATCATCATTTAACCAAGTTAAACAAGACACACAGACGTTGTCAATTCCACTCATTATTACAATAACAGCTGCACAAAACTGAACTTGCTATAAAAAGAGCTTGTTTTTCTTCCAGCAAACCCAATTTGCTGCAATAAGTAATGCTTGATAAACTCAAGCCCAAAGATGTAAGCTACTACCAAAGTGCCTTTCATTGCTTATGTCAAAACTGCGTTACGCGGGATGATGGCTCTCCTGTTTCAAAGAAGACACTGTCTTAGATTACTACGCACAGTATCAGCAAACAATGGGGCAGTGTCTGTTTAAGACGTAAGTACAATGCCATCCATTTCACTTTAAGTGTAAAGGTCATGCATGGATGTTTTCTTGTTTATTATGCAACCTACCGAGTTCTTTGCAAACAGATGCAACTCGATATTGCTCATTTACCCTCGCAGCATTAACTTGAGGTTTGAACTTACGGAAACCTGTTGGCCTGCCAGTGAAGTTTATTTATTCTAAATTGCTTCCTGGGGGCCACAACACCTTGAGCTGTTCACAATTCACAGGAATAAATTCATATTGTGTTCTTGGAATGTGCCTGGTGATTTGCATTGCTTCACTCAAAGTTTTATAATGCAGCAGGCATTTCCCTTGAATTCATTCGCTGGGAAGGGGGTTTAGTTTTACGCCAGCCAAGGGATATGTTTGTGCTCTTGAGACCCTCTGGGATCGTAATGTTAAAGTGCACTTGCTGCCAGAGTAAGTAAAATAAGAATGCCAATTTACTAAGGCAAGCAGATGTGTAATCTAGGTCAAAGGGAAAAATACTGTAATGTTATTTGCCACAAATATTTTTTTTAGAACTTCTGTTAAAAGAATTGTTCCCATGATGTCCCAGTCCAGAAAGTTCCCATGGTCAATTCATTCTGCAGTCTACTGTATGCTGGAGTTTTACACCATAGGTGATTCAGCCTTATACAGATTATTCTCATCCCTATATTCTGATGTTTAAGTATGTTTAGAACACAACGATAATAGCAATGCTACAGAAATGAGTCACTATCTTCCAGTTACAACCCTATGAAAGATGACACAAAAATGCTCAACTTGACTTTCTTGGAGAGGAAACACCAAACTGCAATGCTATACACAGTAGATTTCATTTCGTGACAGGCTTGAATTTCAGCCAAGGTAAGTAAAGAGAAAATAGATATGCTTTTTCAAGTTTACTTTCAATAGATCTATAATGTAAAAAGAAATCACCAGAGAATGGATTAAACAAACCTGTGGACATTTCATACCGGGAACCCAAACATCACAATTTCTATTATAGGTTTTGCCCTGACATGATTACTTTTCCAGTTCTATCAGTAATAATCACGAATATACACTTGGAAACCAATCGTGAGTCTTACTGTTTCCAGGCTCAATACCCACTCACTGCAACTGCATGATAGCAGGTAACTGGAGGTACTGGACACACAATTGTCTTGTAAGCAATTGAAAACTATGAATTACTAAACTTCACAATTGTTAACCCTTCATTATAACAATCATCACCTATCAATGATAGGGAATACACAGATGAGCAATACCCCACTGACAGCTGTTCGCCTACAAAATACACAGTCGCTACTCCTTGCACTAAATCCTTTGAAGCATTTTGAGTGAGATGTGAAAAGGTACTGTATTGAATCAGGACTCTTATTGTATTACTGGAAATAAAACAACCCCCAACATAAATTAAACCAACTACTTGTTCATCCCAGTTAGAATTGCAATTATAGTGCTGCATTTGGCCTTAACAACCCCTAAATTAGGGAGGAGAAAAATCTGTCTGATCACTTCCCAGTGACCCCTGCTGGAAAAAAAACAACTTGCAGAGATTACATGATGACTGGACTAGGCTTGGCTGCGATACTCATCATCTCATCTTGCCAAAAATCACCGTTTGGCTTTGCATCACTTGGTCCAGGTACCAGATGGTTGCAACCAAATCCCAGCAAAAATCAATGCCTTCAGATTAAGAGGTTAGAAAATAATGCCTCCTTTACTTTACAAGATCTTATGGAGACAGACTCACACTGTAAAATTGGTGTTTTGTCAGCCATAAATTTTCCAAAACAGCACTGGGTTTCAGTTCTCCAATTGCCTCGATATGGAAGAGACTTGACTGCAGTATTGAAAGTGCTGATGCTGCAGCATCCCTCCATATACATCCTTGGTGCAAATGGTTTTCGTGTTGTATCTAAAGAAATTCTTATATTGACCATGTACTGTTGCATTTGTATAGCACCTTTCACGTCAGGAGGAAGTCCCAAGGTGCACAATCAGGGATTTGGAGCCAAACTTAGGGTCGGGATCGGTGAGGGTGGAGGATAGGTGGGTGGCTTACGGCTTGATCAAAGAAGAGGGTTTTGAAACACGCCTTGAAGGAGACAAGAGAAGGAGGGACCGAGGTTAAGGGAATGTGGGATGGAGTTCCATAAGGTGGGGGCAGAAAGGCTGAAGGCCCAGCCGCTGATAGTGGAGTGAGCTGGGTGGAGGACCTGGAGCAGGCCAGAGCCTGCTGAGCAGAGGAAGTGGACAGGTTTATATGGGGTCAGCAGGTCAAAGGTAGGGAGGGGTAAAGTCGTGGAGGGCCTTGAAGGCGAGGATGATATAAATTGTACTGTAATCTGTATTGGTGGACTGGTATCTTTATTTGTGATCTCCACAACCCAAATATTGGTAGTGAAGTTGCGAATTGACCAGGAACAACGCCACTTGTAATTCACAAATATCTCCTGGCCAGTGGGTGCTATTTGTCACAAGACTCCTTTGGAAGTCTGAAGACAATGTAAGAGCAGCAGGGGCTTGTAGTGTGGTAATACTTCCAGCTTGGTGGTACATTTCGAGTCTTTGGACCTGCAATATAACAAACAGCTTTAGAGGGTAGACAACAGTGTGCAGCATCCGAATTAGAAGACACTCTGATCATAAAACTCCCCTAGATTACAATGTCAGGAGAACCTGTCCATTCGTGTACTGACAGTCCCAGCTATCCATTTATAGTTCGGCTTTTAATTTACATACTTTAACTATGATACCCTCTCCAATAGTACTTTCCCTCCAAATGCATCCTCGGTGTAAATAGCTTTAGTGTTGTGCCTAAAGGCATTTCTACATGGACTATGTACTATAGCCGCTCGTGGAAATAATGTCCATCTATATGATCACAGGAAAAAAAATAATAATTGGCTATTTGAAGGTAGTGTGACAAAGCGAAAAGAGGTAAAATATTTGAATTGGATAGCGCTTAGAAGCAGAATGTTTACAACTTGTAGAGGTGATGGCTTGGTGATCGATTGTAGCACTCAGCAGAGCTGCTTGCTGCAATCCATCAAGTGCCCATCTTACTTATTAAGGAGCACATCGATTATTACTGCTCCCTGATCGTAATATACTGGATGTGTTTATGATACTGAAATCAAAGACCCTATCATTAAGTTCAAAGTTTTAGCATGGATGTTGATGCGATTTGTGGGCTGAGACAAAGGGAAGGACTATTTGTTAAGGTTTCAAGGTTGTTTGTTCATCTTGGAAGCGGGAAAAGAAATATAAGCTCAGTTTCAGAAATAAATCTTTTAATACTATTTTCATTGAGCACAGAATGGATTCTGAATTAATAATATCGTGAAATGATATGATTTCTAATTATTGCACTCTTGTAAAATTATATAATGCAATTTACATTTATATAATGCCTTATACACCAGCAGGATGTCTCAAAGCGATTGACACTGCTAGCTGGGTATGATAGTCTTATTATACATTAATATTTGGTGGTTTCGAGGGTTTTAAAGAACTACGGCGTGTTTAAAATGTATCATCTTCCAGTATTAATAGTTACCTGCCATATAAAACAGCAGCAAAATAAAGTGTGGCATATGTGAGATGTCTCACTAAAAGAGAAAGAACTAAAATGATCAAAAATGAGCCAGATTCAAAATGTTTGTCAATGCTTGTAATTAACTTCAAATTTTTAGTCTCAAATGTAGCAATTTCTAGTGGGGTTTGTTTAATAAAGAAACCAGATGTGCATTGCATCAACTCAGGAGACTCCACTCAAAGTGATCCACTTTCAGAATGGAGTTTGCATGAATCAGCAATAATGTGCATGACATATGTACTTGCAATTACTTCATGGAATCTGTATAGTCTTACTGTACATTAATATTTGGTGGTTTCAAGGGGTTAAAAGAACTGTAGAGTGTTTCCTTAATTAAAAAAATTCCCTTTAGATATCCCCACTTATTACACTCTATGTTAATTAATAAGTTAAGCTATTGTATTAAGTATAAAGTGGATGCTCCCCAGATGCTTCAGCAAGATTATCCAGTGAGTATCCAAATCCATAAAGATTGGGAATGTTTGTGCTGTGTCAAGTTAGCTGATCTCAGGTAGTTTCTTGGCTGTGAGTCTAGTTCAGCTAGTCTCATTCTCGCTTCTGCATCAAAAGTTTGTGAGTAAAAGCCCCACATCGAGACTTGAACTCCAGTTTAAGCTAATACTCCAATACAGTGCTGAGGATGTGCTGCATTGTTGGAGGTGCATTCCTTTGGATGAATCATTTACCTGAGAGGTGGATATCAAAGATCCCTTTGCACTATTTGAAAAGGAAGGAGCGGGAAAACACTGGTGGTGAGAAAAATATGTGTCTACTAGAATAATGTACTCTTGGGTGAATTGACTCAGATCGCACATGAGACTGTCCACTTAATATATATTTGAAACCAATGGATCCCCGACAGGATGCCTGCATGAATATGAAATGAATAGATAAAATGAAGTGATAAAAAATAGTGTGCAGATTTATACAGATTAAAGCATCGCGAAAATTAATATTAGAAATGAGTGCAGGGATCAGTTTATTTATTTCTATATTAAAACTTTGGTGAGTTCTACTTTGATGATTCAGCCTTTAACCACCTGTTCATATAATGCTTTGCAGGGTCATAGGATTGTGCTGCGAATCAAATTACTGACCCTAACGCATTTAAAAAATATTACATAATTCTGCACAAACAAAAAATGGTTAGTGTTAGTGTAGGCCTCCTGTTCATTGGTGGTGGTTTGGTTGCCAAGGGAATGTTTCTTGTGCAGGATGAGATTTTCTGCAATGCAAAGACTGAGGGAACTTAACTCCTAGCCCTAAAATAGTGAGATATGCTCTGTTGTGCTCACATACAGAGAAGAAATAGACCAGTATAATAATAATCCTTGCATTTGGTATATCGCCTAATCAAGTCAGAAGGATGTTTCAAAGCACTTCTCAGGATTTACAGTGAAATGGAGTGACTGTGTATTGCAAGTGAATCCAGCAGCCCAATTGCGCACAGCAGTGTCCAGCCATGAAACAAATGATTATTTTATCTGGGGGGATTGTTGGCCAGGACACCTGTAGAAATTCCCTTCTCTTTTCGAATAGTGCCATAGGATTTTTAATGACAACCTGAAAAGATAGATGAGACCTCGGTTTGACATCTCATCCAAAACACAATACATCTGTCAATGCCACCCCCCCATCCCCAGCACTGCATTAGAGTATCATCTTTGACTATGTGAGTTCAAATTCCGGACATGGGGCTTGAACTCACAACCTTCTGACTCAGAGGTGAGAGTGTCAAATAAACACATATTTGATCAAACAGTTCAGATAACATTATAAACAGCAGAGTAGTTTATTTTTATATATACTGTATGTATATTATATATTGTTTAGGAGGTTGCTTGGGATTATCAAGATAAAGGATAGCGTTGCTGTAGAATGGTACACTATCCATTTTTAGTTTCCACTGTAAGTCCTGAGTACTAATAGATCAGATATAGGATAGAGAAATGCAGAGCAAAATTCTCTTTGCTTTACCTAACAGTGTGTTTTAACCTTTGTATCTCTCGTAGTTCCAGAGAATGTCAGGCCTCCTGGGTCAGATTATTCATTCCATTTCCATTCTACACTTTGACACTGAAAAAAACTCTAATATTACAATATAATTTACATTCATACAGTACTTTTCACATTGGGAGGACGTCTCAAAGTGCTTGACACTGCTGGCTGGGAAGCAGAGCTGGGGATAGGAACTAAAGGGCATGGGAGGGGTCATAGAAATGTGTCTTGAGACCAGTCTTAAACAAGAGGAAGGAGAGAATGAGTCCAAGGCACTCTATCCACACTGCGTTTTAAAATTTAAATAGTGAACACTTCTATTTCCTTCTACCTCAAGAATTCCAAGCTTAAAGTCATAATGTGAAAACCTGACCTTCAATTGACTATAAATTGACATCAAGGATCAGCATTTCAGACAGTTAAGAAGCAGGATGCTTATAGATTGATGTGGTCATGCAATTAAAGTGACCTGGATAATGTTTGAGGAGTTTGAATATGATATCAGGCACTCCAACTACTCAATGGGATAAACCACAGGAGCCCTGGGGAAGCAGGTACTGTCAAAATCAGTTTGTACACTGGTGGCATTATTTGATCCTTATAGGGAAGCATTTTCACTGCACCAGTGTGACATTCTCATTTCCTACATTGACCATACTAACTGCTTGGATGATATTCCGTCTGTAAAGAGATTTGTCCTGTGGACTGAATACCCAGTGGATACCCAGTTAATTGTGCCTTAACTCATTTTAGGTCAGTAGAGAGAAAAGTTATCCACTCATTGGTTTGATTTGGAATCAAGCCCAGCTTTTCAAGGTGAAAACACAAAGTACTAACCCACTGACCAACCAATGCCATCAAGTTACTTATGAATGTCAACAGAACCATGGGATTGAATTACAGTCTGAACTCGTATCCAATTATTTGTTATTGTAATTTGCTGGATTGTCAACATATTTTTAAAAAAGTTATACATAGCGTGGTAAGCATGTTTGTTCATCCAGACACAACATCTGCAGTCAATTCACTTTATAGTAGAGTAGAATCCTCTTTAAACTCCAGGATGTAGTTGGGAGAAGTCCAAGATTGATTGACAGTGGACTCCAGCAATTCACGAGAGACTGGAGTTGTGCTGTCAATCAGTGAAGGGGTGGAGGAATGGGGAAGAAGAAGGGAGGGAATGGGAGGAATCAAATCACGATTGATTGATAGCTGAAGGAGCTTGTGAATGCCTATCCTGTTAGAGATGTCAATCACCTAAGCCTCCGCTAATTTGTCTCCTTCCTGTCTAATGGACCAATTAGTGGAGGCTTAGGTGATTGGCAGCTCTAAGTGGAGAGGGAGGAAGTGCCACCTTTGCTACTCTGCTGGGAAGGAAGTGGTAAGATAATTTCCGGTAAACTCTAGCGGCAGCAGCAGATGATTGTGTGAAGCGCTTTGAGACATCTCAAAGACATGATAAGGCACTGTATCAAATGCAAGCAAATGCAAAGATTATATTCAGAACTCTGCAGCCCATGTGCTTTCCTCCTGAGCCCATACCCCCATCTTCGCTTGGCTCTACTCGCTCCCCATTCCTCCACAGCTCAAGTTCAAGATCCTTGTTGTCACATTTCAAATTTTTCCATGATTTCACCTCACCCTACCTCTGTAAACTGACTCAGCCTCTCCCGTGTCTTAACCCTTCAAACATTGGTCTACTTCACATCCACTGCCCTATCCACTGCATCTTTGGCAGATGGGCTTTCAGCCATTCTGCCCATTCTCTGTAACTACATCCTGGAATCCATCCAAATCATTCCCTCCCTATCCTCATTAAAGGCACATCTCAAAACATACTCTGATTGCGCTTTCAATTATGTTTCCTCTCCCCTTCTCTCCTGGCTGCCATACCCAGCCTCGGGTGCCCATCCAACATTACCAATCACTTTGAGACATCATCCTGACATGAAATGCGTTATACAAATGTGAGTTATACTGTTTTGTATTGTTTGTGCAGTAGAGGTAATAGTTCCAAAGTTGATAGGTCACCGAAAATACTTGACATTAGGACACTATAGACTTAGAAGATTGTCTTTGGAAGCAAACTAGCAGCACAACAAAAATAATAGATATTAGATAGCGCTGTTCATGTAGGATTAACTTCAATGCTTCAAAAAAGCTAATTGGTGAATATTTTCATAAAATATGAACGCAGCCATTATTGCAGATGATGAACCTATCCGTCATGATTCATAAATTGAAATTCAATCATAATCTTAGAAACCTTTTGAGATACCAGGAAATAATAATAGTTTGATATTGTGGTTTGTTGACACTAAATCATTCATCAAAATGATAGCCCTCGCAAGCTTGTTTCTGTTATATTGATAGTCGCAAACCTCATAACTGCAGTTCAGTGAAGTGAAAAGTTTAGAAATGAGAATATGGGCAATGCAATACAAAAAGACATGAGTCTCATTTGTTTTTCAGACAAATCATGTGAATCTCCACTTTGGGTATTGATCGTGGATAGATATTTCTTCACAAAGATGAAACCAGAATTTGCATTTTCTAAACATTGTATTGGTGAATCCTTTCAGTTCTATTCATTCCCTAAATGCAGCCTGTGAGATGTTTTCAGAGTTTTGCTGTGATTAAGCTTCAGCTACTCCTGCTATTTTAATCACGATTTGGTGCTCTGGGGTCAATTGATTTCAGGAAAATTGTGGCAAATGAGACAATTATGCTTGCAGAATCAATAGTTCAGCCTTTTCCCATCTTCCTGTAGGTATGTCATCCCTTAGTTTTTTCCACTGCAGCTAATGCTGAAGATTGCAATAAGTGCTCCAAGACACTACCCTGTGTGAAAGCGCTGTATGAATGCAAGTTGTTGTTGTTGATAACCACTGATACCTTTACCTGCACTTACTGTTCCTGAATGTGTATTTACAGGGTCCATTGCTCCATATACGTAATCCCATCAATGTCCCTGTGGAGCTGTTGAAGGGTAGTTGAAAAGGGAATAATAATAATAATCCTTGCATTTGAAATAGTGCCTTATCAAAGTGCCTTGTCGACACGTCTCAAACCGCTTCACAGAATGTGAATTGACTGTATATTTTGTGGGAAGGGAGTTTCACGCTACGTTCTGGCCAACAATCCTCCAAACAAATCAATCATTATTGCTGTGTACAAAGTGGCTTTCAATACATTTGACAAAAAGTACTGTGAAAGTTTTTGAGTTGTTAAATAAAAGCAGTGTGCAAGTTCTTTTTTTAATATTTGTGTTGCATTGATCTCCATTGCTGAGTGCCAGGTTTGTCATGTAGCTATGAGTAACAAAGCAGAGGGTCATTCCTTTGTTTGTGACAGAGAGAAAATCATCATTCTGAGTTGCACTAATCTATAATAAGCCTCAGGTGCCTTACTGCTTGTCCAAACTCTCATATTTTAATCTATAAATAATTTTGAATCCAACCTCCCTCCCTCCCACCCTCTCAAAAAGAAATGGAATTAATTTAGACTTATTGATTTTGCATTGATTACAGACTGGCAGTGCAGGTAAACATACGCTCTCCAAACATAATTTTAATCAATGCCAACTTACTCAAATTAAAAATGTCTTTGGTTTACTATGAGCTGCCCAATTTTGAAGGAGCGATGTGCTCTGACAATGTGATCATAGTGCAAGCGATGTCATATTACAGTAAACCCCCCCCCAATTTACTGGACTCCGGATATCCCGAATTCCAGCCTAACTGGACCAGGCCAGGCTCTGTGAGTGTAGACTGCTGACTCCCAACTCTCCTAGCACTCACCAACACTGAGGTCTCACCATCTTTGCTGGCCTTCACAGTGGCCAGGGATATCGACTTTGACTCCGATTCTTTGAATCCTGCAAGCAGAAAATAGTTTATTCGTTGTGCTGTGCACAATTACGCTGCGTGTTTGCCTACATATACAGTCACTCCACCTCATAGTAATTCCTGTGAAACACTTTGAGTCATGCTTCCGACATGATAAGACGCGATAACAAATGCAAAGATTATCATTATTGGAGTCCTGTAGCTCAGTGGTTAGAGCACTCGCTTTGCAAGCGAG
Organism: Callorhinchus milii; assembly: GCF_018977255.1. Classification (NCBI taxonomy): domain Eukaryota; kingdom Metazoa; phylum Chordata; class Chondrichthyes; order Chimaeriformes; family Callorhinchidae; genus Callorhinchus; species Callorhinchus milii. The sequence continues at coordinate 28,709,574 of NW_024704742.1, read as the reverse complement.
AGACCTGAGTTCAATTTCAGACAGTGCGAAACCTTGGGCAACTTTCCTTACTCCACACGCCTAATAATAATCCCTCCAAAAACAAAAACAATAATAAATTGGTCATTTTCAATCTACGACTGTTGGTGGGACATTGCTGTGCGCAATAGGCTGTTGCGTTCGCCCACAAATATACAGTCAATTCACTTTACAGTATATTCTGTGAAGCGCTTTGGGATGTCCTCTCGACGTGAAAAGCGCTATATCAAATGCAAGGATTATTATTATTATTATCTTCTGCTCGCAGAATTCAAACAATTACAGTGTCGGTACTGGCATTGTAATTACGCTTAGTGGGAAATTCCGGCTCACTGGACCGGATCTCCCCCTCCCTCATTACCCTAACAAGCTGGGGTTTTAGTATCGTGCGAACAGAGATCTAAATTTATTTCTGGTGACATTTTTGGACAAGGTGAATAAAGCATGACCTCTCCCTGATCCAGGCAAGTTTTTTTAATGTAGACCTTGGAAAACACAAAACTACATATCCAAGCACCAATAGAGCCTCTTATTTAAAACAATATAAAAATGTAATGTCCTAAGTGGAACTGTAGCAACAACCAAAAAGCAATCGGACTCAATAAGATCAGTGGCACCTCACGTATCTGAGCACATTTGGAACAAGAAAATTGGATATTTCTAAATCTAAAGGTCGAATGAGGCAAACTTGAACGTTCGATAAATTTAATAGAAATCCTGCCCAACCTGGGAAGATCAACTCAGTAATGCAATAGAGTATTATAAGTGTTAATAAGATGGCTTCAGAATTCTTACATGAAACCTTGCAATAAGGAGCTATAAATCCAAAGGTCAGCGTTTACCATGGGTGATCAATCAAGTTGTACAACAAACTCAAACAAAGAGCCAACTTTTAACAGAATTTTATATTGTTCAATTGAATGAAAATTGGGAATAATATCATAACAGACATAACTTAGCATTCCAATCGATCAGGAAAGTCTACAGGGAATAAATTTGGACCTTAGCCCAGCTGAAGGAAAAAGGCTCCTTCAAATGCTGGACTGTAACCAAGACAATAGTCTCTATTTTCTTTAAATTTGTCACTTTAGTTTTTCTGCAACTCTTTCAAATTCTGCACCACCTCCTGCTCTCCCCCTAACCACTCTGTATCTCCGCCTCTGTCCATATCACTTCAAAACTGGGGAAACCCTTATCCACACCGATGTCACCTCCCACCTCAACTACGTAAATTCCCTCCTTGCTGGTCTCTCCTGCTCCACTATTCACAAAATTCAACTAATTCAAAAATTCACCGCCCGCATTCTCACCTGCACTAAACTTCATACATCCATTATCCCAGTCCTTGTCAAACTCCAGTGACTCTCTATCACAGAGAGGATCGATTTCAAGATTCTCAGTCTTGCATCCCTTCACACTCTGGCACCTCCCTATCTCTCCAACCTGCTCTCTCCCTACACTAGGGAGTCCTGTAGCTCAGTGGTTAGAGGACTTGCCTCGCAAGCGAGAGATCTGGGTTCTATTCCTGGCAGGGCGAAATGTTGGGCAACTTTCCTTACTCCACATGTCTCTGTTTACCGAGCAGTAAGTAGGAAACCGGTTATTAGTCGATTGGTGGATCACTTTTCCGGGGATAATAATCCCTCAAATAACCAATGACAATTTGGTCACTCAATCCACGACTGTTTGTGGGACACTGCAGTGCGCAATTGGCTGCCTCGTTTCACCCACATTACAGTCAATTCACTTTACAGTTTATTGTGTGAAGCGCTTTGAGACATCTAGAAGACCTGAAAAGCGCTATATCAAATGCCAGGATTATTATTACTATTATTACTACTACCTGCTGCCTCCTTTCAACTGGCTCCGGCCTCTTCCTTATCCCCCGGTCTCTCTGCCCCACCATCGGCAGCCGTGCTTTCAGCCACTATGCCCCAAAGCCTGGTGCGTGAGAGTACACAAGCTTCAGAGCTTTGGATGATCTGCAGCTTGTGAAGGGAAGAATTGGGAAGGTCGATGAGGAGGGAGTTTCCATAATCGAGCCTTGATGTGACAAATGCGTGGTTAAGGGTTTTGGCTGCCTGAGGAGTGAGGCAGTGGCAGAGTCTGGCAATGTTGCGGAGGTAATAACTGTAATAGTGGCCGATGGTATGCTGTGAGGTTTTAGCTGGTTAGACTGCAGCAGTACCCCAACGTACACCCTGGGTTGCCCAAGCATGTCACTTGCCAACCTAGGCCTAATATTTTCCAGAATTAGGTAAGCAAGATGCGTCCCTCCAGGGAGAGAGCGTACGTTCCAGTCCAACAATTTATCTCTGGAATTTCCATGCCTAGGTGGGATGCATGGAATTCTCATATTGGTTTGTGTACTCTTAAGCATGGTGATGGGTTTCGATATGTGTCAGACCCTTGGCTGATCCCAAAAAAACAAAAACCAGGCTCTGAGACAGTGATTCAAATATGTCCCAGTGCAATCTGATTTCGAGTAATTTTCTATTTAAAATCCATCATGGAATACAATTTATGAAGAATAAAAATGAATCACTGTGGCATCAAAAATGGATGATATTGCATTAGAGTTGAAATGTCCAATTATTCTATTCCAAGAGTGTCTGATATCAGTGTTGTAAAAGTGCGCTTGTTCAACGCATCGTGGTAGAGAAAGTCCACTATTTCTTTTCTTTTCTTAGCATTTCAGAGTGTGCAGAATCTGTAAACTCTTGAATTCATTCTGAACTCTGAAGCCAGTTTTCTGCAGTTCTTAACAGTACTTATGGAAAATTAACTCCCAAATGAAGACTGTATCTGAAAATTTACCAAATTTCCAGACAGGGTGAAACCTTGGGCAAGTTTCCTTACTCCACACGCCTAATAATAATCCCTCCAAAACCAAAAACAATAATAAATTGGTAATTTTCAATCCATGACTGTTTGTGGGACATTGCTGTGCGCAATTGGCTGCCGCGTTTCGCCCACAAATATCCAGTCAATTCACTTTACAGTATATTCTGTGAAGCGCTTTGGGACGTCCTCCCGACGTGAAAAGCGCTATATCAAATGCAAGGATTATTATTATTATTATATTCTGGATGCTCTGAACGGCTAAAAAAAAATAGACCCTGGTGGAATCCTCCCCCCGATTAAGCATTATATATCTTACAGTGAGAGCTGCAAAAAAAGTGCTTGGCAAGCTGTTGAGTGCAATTCCCTTTTATGCAGAAATGGTTCTGGGATGAAAACTAACATTCAATTTTAACATTTGTGCTAAAATCCTAGATAGGGTTATTTATAAGAAAGTTACTGACAGTTCTTTTTTGCCCACTTTGGACACTTGTCGCCATGCAAACACGATTTTGACCCTACTATTTTCAGCAGCCCTTATTGATTTTTGTGACAACTTATTGAGTGGCCACTTGAGAGGGGCTATCTGGTGGGAGCTGTTTTTCTGGATCCAAGGAAGCCTTTGACACAGTTAATCACACTGCCCTTCTCAATAAATTAGCCGGTTTTAATTTTAACCCCTTCAGAGGTTCCGTTCCTATTTAATGGACTAATCTCAATTAGTATCTATGTCTCAGATAATGTCAAATTCGCTGCCTATGGGCATCTGCTCAAGGCTCAACATCAGGACTTTTACTTTTTCTTATCTACATTAATAATTTCCCATCTGCATATGCAGCCAACCAAGCATTCATATATATGACAATGTCACAGTCATAGTTTTATAAAAGAGAAGCCTATCCTTGATGTAGCAGAAGCATGGTGCTCAGAATTTGTTGAACAGGAGATAATTGGATGAGAAATGTAGTATGTGATAATTATCACTAGTGTTACTAAGCCATTACCTACTACTTTTTTCACCCCTGTTATACCACAGAATATTTTTTCTACAAATGCCTCAGTCAGCTAGTTTCAGAAATGACATGCTTGCCTCTGCATCAACAAAAATATATTTGCTTGTGATAAATTCCTCATGCTACTATTTGTAGGAACTTTGACCATGAGTAACGAGAAAGCTAAATGGTCCTCATGTGTAATCCTCCAACTTACTACATTGTGAATTTAAACTTTGAACTCTATATCATGTTGCCATAAAATATAAAATGTTCAAGACTGGAACTGCAAACTATCAGGTTCTTTGGAGCATTATTGTGCTGTGCCAAAGGGCTGAACTGCTGTTCGTGTTTGATACATTCGCCACATAGCAAAGAGATGCCAACTGAAACTTAGATGCTTCCATACAAATTACAACAGTGATTCTGGGGCTGTTTGCTGGCTATCCAAGCAGATCAATATCGATTATAGTTGGCAGCAGTTTTGCGTCAGGCAACTCTATGCTCTCGCAAAAACTCATGGTTTCGTGGGACCATGAGAAGGGAAGAGAATAGTGGGTATCTTACAACAAATTGCATTTATACACTGCCCTTCATATAGGGTAACAGCCCACAGTGCTTTACAGGGATGGGGTTGGACCTCAAGGGAGCAAGGGAAGGGAAGGAGCGTTTGAAGAGGTAGGATTTGAGATGGGAGTTAAAGACCAAAAGAGAGAGAATGGGAAGAATGAGAGACAGAGGCAATTCCAGGGTTTAGAGGCATAGAAACTGCAAGCTTAGCCACCAATCATAATGGGGAGGAGGATGTGGAGCAAGCTCAAGTTGGGGGTGGGGGAATAGGGTAGAAGATCAGAGAGATAAGGATGTGTAAATTGCATGCCATAGTGGTTGGTTTTGGAGGTGAGAACTTTCAAATGTATCCACTGAGAGACAGGGAATGGAATCTGAGATAATATGATAATAATCCTGCATTTGATATAGCGCTTTTCACGTCTTCTAGACGTCTCAAAGTGCTTCACAGAATATACTGTAAAGTGGTGACTGTATATTTGTGGACAAAAAGCAACAGCCAATTGCGTACCGCAGTGTCCCACAAAGAGTCATAGAATGAATTGACCAATTTTTTTTTCTTGATGAGCGTGTGGAATTTTGTGTGGGCGAGGAGTTTGGTTTCTGACCTTAAGAAGCATGTGGAGTCCTAGTTTTACCTGCACTATTATCCACTCTTGCTTGAAGCAATATGTTTCTCAGCAGCTCGATGAAGGTGACACGGCATGTCATGAAAAAAAATACAGGAAGAAAACGAAAGTATTAGCTGAGTTGTGAAATATGGACCAGAAGCAAGCAAGAGCAGCAGAAATTTCAATCAACTCCGTGACAGTCTGACTATTTATCATTACAGAGGAGATTGAGCTTTGTGTAACATTGCCTTGATCCAATCTTTATTAACGCATTTTAAAACAAAACAAAAAAGAAGCAATAAGTGTTGTTCTCTAATCTGGTTTGCTGCTAGTCAGTTACCTGGTAGTGGATGATCTTGCCAATCAAGTTCTGCATGTTTAGGAATGAACGTAAAATCACCCATCATTTTTCGCCCACAAAATATACAGTCAATTCACTTTACAGTATATTCTGTGAAGTTCTTTGAGACATCTTGAAGACGTGATAAAGCGCTATGTCAAATGCAAGGATTATTATTATAATGACTTATGAAACTAAAACTTTAAAAAGGCATTGCGACAAATAAATAATATATTATGTTTTGGAGGCTGAATCCAATTTTTGATTTTTAAGTGAATTCCCCCCTTAACCACCCCCCCCCCCCCCCCACTCCACACACTGCGGAGATTGTCAAAGTGATGACCAGTCGCTTCTGGAGAGAGATGAGAAGTGACTTGCATAACACTCTCTTAATGATCCTCATTATAATTTAGCATTAAATAATTAAAATACCAGTATTTCAGTGGTATAAACAGAACTTTGTGGAGTCCTGTAGCTCAGTGGTTAGAGCACTCACTTTGCAAGTGAGAGACCTGGGTTCAATTCCAGGCACAGGGCGAAACCTTGGGCAAGTTTCCTTTCTCCACACGCCTAATAATAATCCCTCCAAAAACCAAAAACAATAATAAAAAAAAATTGGTCATTTTCAATCTACGACTGTTTGTGGGACATTGCTGTGCGCAATTGGCTGCCGCGTTCGCCCACAAATATACAGTCAATTCACTTTACAGTGTGTTCTGTGAAGCGCTTTGGGACGTCCTCCCGACGTGAAAAGCGCTATATCAAATGCAAGGATTATTATTATTATTAACACTTTATGGGGAAGAGAATTGCAACACAGAAATATTTCAAGTCACGGTGCTCATTGTAACATTGATCCCTCTGATTTCAGGCCAGGCTTATCTCTCCAATTTTCTCCTATACAACTGCTTTACTCACTCCCCTCCACCCGATTAACTTGAGCTTGCTGGCCATTCCCCACCCTCTCCACGCCATCATCCGTGGCCGAGCCTTCAGATCCAACTCCCTAACCTCTGGATCACCCTTCCTCCAGCACTCTATCTCACCTCCTCTCTTTCTGTCTTTAAGTCCTGTCTCAAAACCTACCTCTTCAAAAGTGTGTATGGACACCTTCCCCCTCCCCTCTCTCAACGTCCGACCCCAATCTTGTACAGCGCTCCAAATTGTCCTACAAGAAGGGTGCTACATAAACATAAGTTATTGTTGTTATTCATTGTGTAAGAGTTAAAGTCATTCATGGTTACTAAATTAAAAATTAATCATCTATTCAAAATGGCTATTTTCTTCTTGAGATTTTCATAATAAACAAAAAGGTATTTAACTTCATATTCATTTCATAAATAAGTAACAAGCAATTATCAAAGTAGAAATGACAGAGAGTAGGAGAGCATTGTGTAAGAGTGAATAAGATCACCAACATGCAGTACCATAATAATAATAATCCTTGCATTTGATATAGCGCCTTATCATGTCTTCAAGACATCTCAAAGTGCTTCACAGAATATACTGTAAAGTGAATTGACTGTATATTTTGTGAGCGAAATGTAGCAACCAATTGTGCACAGCAGTGTCCCACAAACAGTTGTGGGTTGAAGTGACCAATTTATTATACATATACTTTTTTACGGTATTATTACCCCCAGAAAAGCGATCCGCCAATGACTAACATCCGCATTCCTACTTACTGCTAGGTAAACAGAGGCATGTGGAGTAAGGAAACTTGCCCAACGTTTCGCCCTGATGGGTATCAAACCCAGGTCTCTCGCTTGCAAGGCGAGTGCTCTAACCACTGAGCTACACCCATGCAGTGAAGGTAAACAGTTTCTAATTTTCCTTGCTCTGCTGATTTCTGGGTCTTCGCCATCTTGGTGTACGAGACACTGGGCAAAGAGTAAGAATTTTCCCATGTTGTGGAGTGGAAGAAGAGCCCATGGCAATATTTTTGCTGGATGGTGTTCTGCTGGAGAATTGTCCTGACAAACACCTGGATGTGGCTCACCTACTTCCCAATTTAGCTGCAGGAGACAAAAGAGCTGACGAGATCTATAAGAAGGAAAAATGTGAGAGAAATTGAAGTTTTTCATCCCCGCATTAAATTACTGGTGATTTGATGCTGCATAAAGTTACATCATATTGTCATAAGGGACAAAAGTGAAGCAAATAAATCACCATTAAATCATATTGTTTAATGAGCTGAGCAATGCAGCCCACAGTATTAAAAAAAAGCCTCTTTAGCAGGTCTCAATAAGTCACCAGTTCTCACATCAATAGAAATTGCATTTTGCTTTGATCTGAGCATTTCTATTTACAGATAGTGGGGCATGAAATTCTCATTTCCATTCTGCTCAGATTGGTGTCAATCCTGAAATCAATTCCAGTGCCATTGTCAAAACTTTTTATCCAGCCTTTGCCTCATGCCATCATTAGTAAAACTATCTTGTTCTCAGATCACTCAACCAATTTACCACATCATAAATCTTTCAGTCAGAACTGCCTGCCTACCTGGTGCTTTCCATCATCGGCAGTAATCTATGGGAATTCTCTTATTTTCAATATCTAATTTATTTTAAATGTTTGTATCATTTGTGCGACTGCCTTATAAGCTCGCTTACAACATTCAAATATTTATGTTATATCTCTGTCCCGTAACATCTTAAGGTACAATAACATAAATAACAGAGCCCAGAAGAATTCGAGTCCGGAAGAAAACAACCAAGTTGTTTCCATCTTTGAGTATTCATTAAGTTGACCATACGTTTCTGATTTTGGGGGAGAGTCTGCGGATGACGTATTGTATCCCTGGGGCCAAATTTTCCCTGAAGTGAGTTCAGCACCAAACTGAGCAAGAACAGTAACATTCTAAAACCGAGACACTCATCAGAGAAACACAGCCATTAATCCAACAAGCTTTTCCAGTACTGCCGGCATCAGCAATTGTGTTGAATTCCATTTTTTTTATATACATGCCCCTGGATTTGGTTTACAAAATATGGTCACCCTACCTAGGTCTTCGTAACAAATTATTTCAAGCAGAATGCACATTATATATATAAAATTTAATTCTTATTTAACTCAAGCCAAATCAATCCACACTGCTCTTGCACACCTCCTAGTGGCCAGTTTAATAGGTGCATCAGCAAAGTCAAGGGTCTCGACATAAACATTTGGATGCTTTAGTCAAGTTTAAATATTTGAGTAGGCATTTCAAAAAGCTTCTCAGTACATGCTGTTAGCACCCCTCCAGATCCCATTCCCCAGCTTGGCTGCAATATTTGTCTTTCCAGCACTTTGGGGAGTCCTCCTGACGTGAAAGGCGCTATACAAATGTAATTTGCAGTTCACGTTGAAATGCTCCACATTCCTGTATACACCTCTAATGTTGATTTGGTATAAATCAATTGACTGACATTCTACAGACAGTGTAACAGAGTTTAGCTATCTAAATGTAAATAAAGTGAGAATCTGAAAAAAAAACCTTCTCAGTTGCTGGAATGCATCCTCACAAATACTTTTTATTGGAATTGTATTATCACATCCTTGCCCAGCTTTCTTTGAGACCTTTGAATTACTGCTTGTGATTTTTTCAAATAAACTAAATAAAATTTCCACATAACTATGTGTCCAAGATCCAGCCTTGAACACATAGTTATCACTTACATTTATAAGAGATTTTTCAATGAAACGTGTCACGCATATTGCACTCAGATCTAGAAGACAACAGGCAAAGAAGCTGTGCTTCTGGGTCAAGAGTGGGTCAAAAGATGTACCTTACCTTGAAACACAAACCTGGTTAAGGACTGTATTTCCCTTCCCCCGAAACACACACACATATATTCTATGAAATTAAGAAATTGTATTGTTCCTGATATTAGAGATATTCCAAGTTTGGGGTTTGCAATAAATCTTACTGAAGCTATCGTAATTTGTCTTTTCACGAAAAATAATAATAATCCTTACATCTGATTTTAGCACTTTCGATCCAAGAGGGAGTCTTAAACCTCATGTTGGGAGCACGTCTCAAACTGTTTCACAGGATTTACTGCAAAGTGTAGTGTATTTTGTAGGGAAACCTGCAATTTATGCTCAGCAATATCCCACAAACAACCATAAGGTGAATGACTGTATCGAGGAATTGTTAATCAGGACACTGGATAAACTCCCTTCTCTTTTTGGATAGTGCCATGGGAACTTTAAATCCATCTAAATAGGCAGATATTCAGAATCTCATTTTAATGCCTCATCCACGGGACATAAATTCAGTAGAAAGGTGTGCTTCGATTTTCAGGAGTCATTGGATCATGTTTTACACATGAGACTTTTAAAATCATGGAATTGATGGTAAATGGGATGTCATCCCGATGTGAAAGGCACTATATAAATGCAATTTGTTGTTGTTTTGTTAATTACAGTAGTTAGTTAGACTGAAAGCTGTCTTAGCAATAGGAAGCAAAATAGATTATAAATGGATAAACATCTGTCTAGGACAGTGAATAGTGGAGTTCCACAATGGTTAGTTCTGTCTTCCTTCAGATTATAGCACATATAAATCACAGAGTAGTTGATTACTTGATACAATGATACAATGGTAATGATATAATGGTAATGATACTCAGGCAGGTAAATAATACAAGGAAGATAAATGGCATTTGCAAAGATCTTAACCAACTAAACAGACTGGCCAGTGAATAGCAGATGGATTTTAATATGGATGAATCAGAGATATTGGAACAAGATGCATATATAAACTGTGAAGGTGTGTCCATCAGCAGAGGTCAAAAAAAGAAAGAGAAAAGGGTGCGATTATTGATAATTCACTGTAGGTTCAAGGTCATTGTGAAGCTGCTATCAACGAAACTAATAAATGATAGATTTCATTTGAAGTACTTTCTTTACAAATCAAAATACATTATTTTAACCTTGTAGAAATCTTTGTTGAGGCTACATTTGGAATATTATTTGCAGGTTTGGGTACGCTACCTTCAAAAGATTATGGAACTCTTGGTTTATGATAGATCTGAAGAAGTGAACAAGAAGGATTCTGAAATTGACAACTTTATATTTCAAGGACAGGCTTACAGTGCTGAATTTGTCAATGCTAAGTCGATTACAGTAATTCCTTCAAAAGATATGTGGATAAAAATCTGTTTAGCAATGGTATTGGAGGATATAGGAAGATGAACAAATACTACATGGGATAGGATAGTTTCTGTGCTGTTAGGTTGGGGAGAATATGCTGTGCAGAGGGAACGTGACCAAGGTTGTATCGTGCCTTGTTTCAGCGCCTTGGGACATCCTCCTGACGTGAAAGGCGCTATACAAATGTAATCTTGCTGTTGTTGTTATAGTGGCTATTTGGAAATAGATTAATATTGTGGAGATTTTGCTTGAGAATCAAGATGTATCCATACAATATTTCTCATCCACTCCCTCTTTGCTTTCAACCCCATCTGAAGAATCTTGACTGTGCCTTCTGCCTCTGCCACCTCTTCCCTGTCTCCTCCCCTATCTCCCTTACAACTCAGCTCCCATTCCATAATGCATTTTGAAATGTTCTCCCTACGCAAAAGTTCCAATATGAAAGTCAGCCTAGCACTCTCGCTGCTTGTATCAGAGGGTTTGGGGTTCAAGCCCCATATAGGGACTTTGAACTCATAATCTAGGCTGACACTCCAGTGCAGTGCTGGGGGTGTGCTGCATTGTTGGAAGTGCTATCCTTCAGAAGAAATGTTGAAGCAAGATCCTGTCTGACTGCTCAGGTGGACATGAAAGATTCTGTGGCACGACTTGAAGAGAAGGGAGTTCCTCCCAGTGTCCTGGCCAACAATCCTCTAGATAAAGTTGATCATTCACTTCATGAAAAATACAGAATACAGACACCACACTTTACAGGGCACCCCTGTGAAGTGTTATATAAGTGCTTTTCATCCCTTCCTTAGTTTTTTCATTTTACTTATCTACTTTTTAATCTTTTCCATCTTTTCCAAATATAGTATTACTCTTTTCTGAATTCTTCTTTTTACCCAATGTTGGCATTAAGCATTATATCCCAGTCTGATATAACATAGGGCAGACATACTGTGAATCTCTCTTCTCTGTATCCCAAGAAATGAAAGCAAACTACATTAAAAAAAAATTTTTTTTAACCAATTGTAGTTTGTTCCACTTCCAGTTTGTTCCATGGTCTCCAACTCGGGTCCAAATCCTTGACTGTCCAGAACCCTGGGACGTCCTCTGAACGTGAAAAGCGCCATACACACATAATTTGTTGTTGTTGTGTCTCTAAATCAGATTGCCAATTTACTGTGAATTAGTATTGAATACTGGAACGTTCTGTGCTGGAGTCTCATATCCACTGGAAACTGTTCAGATTCCAAACTCATTCACATAGGATGTTGAGAGCTGGCAGAGACACTTTAATCACAACAATCTGGAGTGGATTTAAACTCAGGTCCCTGAGATGAAAGGATTGCATTTTAACTGATATTATCTCCCAATCCCTCTTAATGCTTTCCTTTCACTTACTGGTATACTTTGAAGTTGGTTCTTAGGGTTATCATTGTAGCTAGGGATCAAATACAAATTTTTGACTGTTTCAACTCTTTGGCAAATACAGTACATTATTAAAGTTGTAACAGCAACAATCTACATAGTACCCTTCAAGTTGGGAGGATATCTCAAAGCACCTCAGGCTGACTGGGAGATCAAGCTTGGATTGGGGGGAGAGCTGAGGAGAGGGGTGGAGGAAGGGGGAGCAAAGCACAGTTGAAGCGTTACGTTTTAAGATGTTTCGAACACGGCCAGGAGGGCTAAAGTGGAGGGACTCCAGGATGGAGTTCCAGAGAACCGGGGCAGAATAGCTGAAAGCACATCCACTGATGGTGGGGCAGAGTGGACAGGTGCATGGTGGTGAATGTATGGAACTCGCTACCCCAAAGGGCTGTTGATTCTCAGTCCTTGAACATATTCAAGACTGAGATAGATATATTTCTTATTGCAAAAGGGATTAAGGGATATGGGGATAAGGCAAGGTTAGGTTATTAGCTGGAGTTAGATTAGAAGATCAGCCATGATTGAATGGCGGGGCAGGCTTGAAGGGCCGAATGGCCTACTCCTGCTGCTACATATTATGTTATGTTATATAGCAGGTTATGGTGATGACTAAGCAGAGAGAGTGATCAGGACAGCAGAGCTGCGTGAGGTCATGGAGGTCTGGTGAAGTGAGGCAGTAGAGGCATTTTAAAGTAAGGAGAATATGGAGTTCAGTTCATTGGAAGGTTGGGAAGCCGTGGAGCAGAGGGAATACAGAAGTGACGGGGGGCTTGTGAAGTCTATTGTGGGAGTGGACACAGGCTGCAGATTTCTGGATGGTATACAGCAGTGATGGCCAACCCATGACCCTTGGGCTGGAAGTGGCTCCCCCATCCCACCCTGAATATTTGCACAGGTCTGTTTTTGATTGGTAATATGTTTTCAGTTTTTTTCTTGATTGAATATTTCTTCATTTATGGCGTAAATCAAGACATGTTCAATCAAAAAAATCAATTTTTTTAGCCGACCATAAAGGTCCTCAGCTTGTGTAGGAGGGGCTGGGAAGTCTGGTGAGCAGGGCATTAATTGAGCCTGGAGTTGATAAAGACATGGATAAAGGACTCAGAATCCCAGGGGAGAGATGTTTACGGAGCTGGGTAACGTTTATAACAAATAAAATTAAATCATTCGCTAAAACCCATCAATCTTATGCTATACCCAAGTCGAACCCTTTAGTCATTTCTCACGTCATGTGTTACATTTTCATTTACATGTGAATATAATTATCGGCAAGCACTAAAAGCTCTATTATTTATTGATTTTGATTTTATTCAGAATTAAGCTTCAAGGTTTAAAATTATCAAGGACATTCCTCATTTCTTATTTTTAGGAAATATATATTTTTATTCCCTACTTTTTAAAATTCCGAATCTATTGTAGTCAGATTCCTCTAATCACTGGTCAATCATTATATTGAAGGCATCCATTACACTGAATCCAACAGCTAAGTGTAAGCCCCTCATAAAAAGCCATACTGACTCTCTCTCTCTCTCTTAATAGATGCTTTATTATTACCTACTTCAGGGTGTTCTGAAGCTTCGGTGCCAAGCCAGGATTGTTAAAGCGACATGAAAGGCGCTATATGAATATAAATCTATATTGTATTGTAGCTGCACAGTAGAAATGTACAATCATTACATTTTACAGTAATACCTGTGATCCTCTTTGAAATAAATAATACATAATAATCCTTACATTTGATATAGCAGTTTTCATGTCTTCCAGATGTCTCAAAGCACTTCAAAGAATATATTATAAAATAAATTGACTATATATTTGTGGGCGAAACACGGCAGCCAATTGCGCACAGCAGTGTCCCACAAACAGTCACGGATTGAAGTGACCAATTTATTATTTTTTTCTTTAGCGATTATTATCAGGCGTGTGGAGTAAGGAAACTTGCCCAAGGTTTCACTCTGCCGGGAATCAAACCCAGATATATTGCTTGTGAGGCGAGTGCTCTAATCACTGAGCTACAGGACTCCACGTAATGTTTAATGGCATGATAAGGCGCTATAACAAATGCAACAATTATTATTATTATTATTGTTGTTAGCTCGTTTAGATCTGAGTCCATCATATTTGAACCAACCTCATCTTTCTGATAGTCCCTGCTCTTTTCTCCAATTTAACAGCTATAATATTCCTCTTTTTATTTTCTTCTTAACTGATCCTTTATTTTTAGTATTAGCTACAATTTGTACCTAAGTCATTTCATTACAAAGCCGTGCTTGTCAAAATGTTCCACCTGCATTATGGAACAGAAGAGCAACAAAACTCAACAATAAGAGCCAATCTTAGCAGAACAGAGAAAAGTTTCCTTTGTAATACATTGCTGTCACGGCCATGATTCTACGCTTGCAAAGTACATTCTAAAAGATGTTGTAAAAGAATGGGCACACGACAAGTAAAAAAAACCTTCCTGGAAAAATAGTAATAATAACAGTAACCAAATGTTGCCCTCCAATACGCTATCACTGATACTAGCCAATAATAGGATTATTATTATCCTTGCATTTGATATTGCGCTTTATCACATTGTTGAGGCATCCCAATGCACTTCACAGAATATACTGGAAAGTGAATTGACTGTAAATTTTGTGGGCAAAATGCGGCAGCCAATTGAGCCCAGCAGTGTTCCACAAACAGTCTTGGATTGAGTGACCAAATTGTTATGATTATTATTATTATTGTTTGAAGGGATTATTACCCCCAAAAGTGATATGCCAATCAACTAACAACCAGGTTCCTACTTACTACGAGGTAAACAGGTGTGTGGAGTATGGAAACATGCCTAAGATTTCATCCTGCCAATTGCATAACAATGATAAAATCATCCAAATTAGGAATCAAAACACCAATATACACCAACACCTTTAACCCATGCATTATTGATGGTTAGTCTTTACAACAAGATACAACAACAAGATTCCATTTATAAAGCGCCTTTCACGTCAGGAGGACGTCCCAAGGCGCTGCACAGTTGGGTCATGACCCGAGCATGGGGGAAATGGTCAGGGTGAGGGGAGGGAGCGAGGAGGGGGGAAATGGTCAGGGTGAGGGGAGGGATGGGAGGGAGCGAGAAGGGGGAAGAGAGTCGAGAGGGGAGCTGAAGGCTCGGTCAAAGAGAAATTAATTACAAAGGCCTGGACTACTTGATTGAAATAAACAATCATTCCAGGGCCATCCCATTGTTGACATCAGTGGAACAGACAAGACCAGGAATGGTGGGTCTCCACCATTCAAGGGAATTAAAATAAAGCTGCCTGTACTTAGAATTATTTCTTTCTGTTAGAGATGAGAGAGCTCTTTGAATGCAAAATATTCCCTTTGGAGTTTCCTTTCGCTTTAATGTATTGTTGGTACTGGCATTAATTGAAGGTTTCAGACATGTAGTCTGATCTACCAGACAGGTTTCACTACGCATTTCACTATGCACAGAAAGATATTGCAGTCGGGGGGGAATAACAGTTCACCCAATATTTGGAAATCTTTATCGATTAAGCCTATGGGCCTATATGAACTCACAAATACAATTCTTAGCTTTCTGCTGCATACAAGTGATAAGTACAAGATTCATAGCTGTAGGGATCTTGACTCATTTGACGGCATGATTGAAAACCTCCAACAAAAGTGGGTTTATCTGTGTCAGCACAGATATAAAGAACTCAGCATTTAGCCTATCTACAGCAAGGGATTTATTACCAGCTATCAATGGGATTGCCTGTTTCACTTCTTGTAAAATGCTCTTTTAAGTTTTCCTGTCTCCGGAACGAAGAATGGAAGATTAATTTTTTCAAAAACAAGTTTCTTGAATGGTGCTCCTCCAGGGAAGAGTTCAC
Source organism: Callorhinchus milii (assembly GCF_018977255.1). Lineage (NCBI taxonomy): Eukaryota > Metazoa > Chordata > Chondrichthyes > Chimaeriformes > Callorhinchidae > Callorhinchus > Callorhinchus milii. The sequence goes on along the minus strand of NW_024704742.1, from coordinate 28,693,772 downwards.
AGAAGCACATTTGCTCATAAAATAGCATTAAAGTGTTATTGCAATCAGAGTTTGACAAGATGGTGCAATAAAGCTATTGGAATAGTCTGAATCAAGGCTTTCATTCAAATTCCTTGAGAGTTTGGACTCTATGACCAACTCTTGGAATTCAAGAGACATTCTCCCTGTCTGTATAACAGCTAGATGATAAAGTGATCTGCTCAGTGACAAGTGACAGGCCACACTGCCACTTCAATAACACCACTTTGGAATTTCTTAGAAAAAATAGCATTTTTACTAGAAACTCTGTAATACTGTATGACTCCGAACTTAGAAAAGTGTGTTTTACCATCCTTTGTGCTCTTGACGCCACATGAACACCTACCATTATATTATTCTTATTCTTATTATAAATCCAGCTGCAGAGGGAGGCGTGCTGATATTTTGCAGAAGAATGTGAGACACTTGATTTTCACATCAGGCTCCTGTGTGTTGTGCAGTCAGTATAGGATCGCTGTCAGCATCAATCTGAGAGGAGACGTCATCCCCAATGTGTGGCCTTTATTCACACTTTACCAGCCTTCAGAATTCACAATTAGTTGTCCTCTGAATATTGTTCTTAATTTTACACACAAATACGCAGTCAATTCACTTTACAATATATTCTGTGATAAGGTATTATAACAAATGCCGGGATTATTATTATTATAATAATTGGACGGCTATCGATTTTCTTGACAGAACTTTGTTGCAAGAGCACCAAATCTGGTTTGTTAATATTGTAAATTAGATTCCAATATCAGGCAGCAAACACACCTACACATCCCTTTCTATATCTAATCACAGAGAAAAACTACCAGAAGAGCAGGCGGGACCACTTTGGGCATATCTATCTGGAAACATCCAATATAGAAAATAAATGATCCACAATAAAGTCTCAATCTATAGTTCTGCCAATGCTGCTACATGCAAAGACATTGGCAGCAAGCTTCTCCAAGTAGCTCACTTCTAGCCCTCCTGCCGCTTTATGACATTCACCATCAATAACATACTAACACCAAGTCTGACCTAACGTGACCAAAACCACTGTCAATGTGGCTTTTCGGCTGAGCAAACAAATATGGGCAACTATTTACTGAATAGCATGTAACAAGAATTCAACAAGATAATTTGGTGACCACAGTCCCAACTCTCCTCTTCCCTCCATTCCAGAACCAACAAATCGATTAGCCCCATCCTCACGCAGCTCCATTGGCTCCCCATCCCTTGTGGGAAACATTTTGAGACATTCTCCCCCTTAATAATAATAATAATAATAATAATCCTTGCATTTGATATAGCGCTTTTCACGTCAGGAGGACGTCCCAAAGCGCTTCACAGAACACACTGTAAAGTGAATTGACTGTATATTTGTGGGCGAACGCGGCAGCCAATTGCGCATAGCAATGTCCCACAAACAGTCGTAGATTGAAAATGACCAATTTAATTATTGTTTTTGGTTTTTTGGAGGGATTATTATTAGGCGTGTGGAGTAAGGAAACTTGCCCAAGGTTTCGCCCTGCCTGGAAAGATACTATGTACATTTAAGTTGTTGTTGATCTGTTTTTGCTGTTCCTATTATTATTTTTATACCAGGTTTTGCAGGCCTAGGAATACGAACCAGAGTAAGAAAACATTGATCAAAATAATTCCCCAGCACTCTGTCCCAATTTATGAACCTTGCTGTGTCCACTAACATTAGCTCCTGAGCAACACAAAGCCCTAGATTTTCTTGTCTACTTCTCTCCCAATCGAATCTGGCACCTGGAGACCTTTTTTCCAGTTCTCTCCTTCCGAAGTAAATAGCTTACATTTGTATTCGCCTCGCAGATTCTTTTCAATCATTTCTCCTCCTCTCATTTACATTATTAGCAGATATTATAGCACAGTGATTTCTCAACCTGTTCTGTATTATTCTTTGGAAGGATATTTTTAGTTTAACATGTCCAAATGTTCTCTATAGCCTGCAATTTTTTTGGATCAAGGCAGCAGAGAATGAAAAACATTATGTCCGCTTAACAAGCATCACACAGTGTTATCATGACACAGTTAAATTCTATGAATATGCAAAATATCTGCTCTTTCTGGAAATGAATGAAATGTCACAGGCATTTGGAAGTGAAAAATATGAAAACTTTACCATAGGACCTCTTGACGATCACTTTCTTGATAACCCTTTCAATGTTTTAATAATATCATTTTTCATTATTTATTCTACGATTTAAATTTCTACTTTTTAATTGAATTAATTACTTTGCTGGGAAGATCAAAGAATACATTTTGCTTCTGGCAAGTTTTGCTTCTGGAAAGTTTTTTTCTCATTTAGATGATATTTCCTAAACACAGTGGATGTACCTGTTAAAAGAATGAAGCTTTCTTGCGCTCTAATGATCCAGTATTCTTGCAAGAAATGAACATTTTAAACATAGTTAGGAAACTTGCACAGCATGCTGGAAAATGCTTTTCGATAGGCTTCTTTAACAGTTTAACAATGGGCAGCACTGGATTGAAGCAGGAAAAAATTCTATTCACCCAAATGCTTTTTACTTGCTGTCCAGGTCTCCTGAGCATAAAAACAATCCCCCATCTGAGACATTGGATCCCAAGATCACAAGAGAGGTTTGGATGAAGAAGGACCATTGTCCCATTTGATCTCACGTCTAGAGAATACTCACTCTACTGTCCTCCCAGTACAGAATCATACTTTTTTTAAAAAGGAGTCCAGTGGTCTGGCTTCAACCACCCTTCCTGGTAACATGTTCCAGTCATTAATTATCCTCTGAAGAAATAGTCCTGCTCTCTAACCTCAAATTGCCCTTGCAAGACTAAACCTGTGTCCTCTGTGCAACGTATTCTAAGATTCTCAGTAACCAGCTTAGAGTAACTGCACTGAATGCAGCTATTCTCCTTGTGGGAGAACACTCAACATCTGCCTAATGAGACATCTGAATTCTAAAGCTCACCTGTGAGTAAATTACAGGTGGAAAGGTATCGGTGCAATGCACTGGTAAATGATAACACACCAACCTTCTTAACACTGATGTTTTCTGCCAAACTTTAACAAGTAAATAGTTTGTAAACTAATCATAAATGGAAACACATTTATATTGCCTCACATAGTTCACTGAAGCAATATCAATTTGCCAGGGTTGTTTGCAGGTAGTTTTAACATTTTATTTTCAATTTTAGAATGTGCTAGGTTTTCATTGTTGGAATTTATTTTTAAAATGTGCTGATAGTATTATAAGGTAAGTAGATAATGAAACATGAGTTATGTAGTTATGCACATACAGAAATCCTGTTCAACTGAAGCTCAGTGTGCACTTAGGAGCAGTTCACTGGGCTCCAAGGGGTGATCTCTATCTCCCCTGGTAGAAACTTTGAAGAGTTGCCAAACCTGTAATCTTTAACATTCGCCTGAACAGGCAGATGGGATCTCAGTTTCATCCAAAGGACAGCACCTCTGACAAAGCTGCATACACCCAGCACCGCATCGGGGTGTCATCTTAGATTCTATGTGTTCTAAGTCCTGACGTAGGGACCTGAACCCACAACCTTCTGACTCTTACTTTTCAAGAAACAGTGTTAGCATTTGGCAGTTGTCGGTCATAATCGGAAACGCTGTGATACCTTTTGCTGCATTTCTAGTAATTTCTCAGCCAAAACTAAAGATGTGGTGCTTAAAGTCAAAGGCTGTCAGTCAATTTGTATTGTTACAGAAAACCTTGTAAATTGATGCTGGTTGTAATGGTTGTGAGGGTGGTGGGGTAGATTTATAATCACAAAAGTTTTCAAAATGCTTAAAAGCTGATAAAAAAAAACCTGGAAGTATTATCAAGCTTTCCCCAGTAGCTCAGTTGGTAAATGCGTCTTCCAATTTGATACTGAACGTTGCCATGCAAAAAAGGTCCATATTCAATTATTTTGTCTATGCTGAGTTAGCTATTTTCAGCCAGGCTGCGGGAGAGGTGCTACAATTCACCTAAGTATCCCTGGACAAGGGAAGGGAAAACCAGATAGGGTTTTTTNCTCCTGAAGGCTGCCCAATGACTTTTGGTGGAAAATGCTTCTGCTCAGGTGGCAGGAGAAAACAAGATAGTGCTTAGCTGTGATGCCACCCACAGCCACCGAGCTTGCTGCCACGTACTGTCTGCGTTCACACTTGGGTCTGATACTGAAGGGCTGTCAGGGCCTGTGGAGCTGTACAGAAGGATGAGTCAGTGCCTGTGGGCGAGGAGAGGGGGAAGTGGCAGGAAAAATAAGGTCATGCATTAACTGCGAATTTGACTGCAGAAAATGTTTCCGCTATTAGGAGGCCATAGAATTACACAGGTGCATATTGTTACTAGGGAACCTGCTGAGCTTCACTCTCTGCCTCACCAGCATTTTCATCAATCTGTCCAGGGCTTCCCAGGGAGGCAGTGGCATTGAAAATTACATCCCCTCAATTCCCAGCATATAGCATTCACTCTATAGTGAAAAAATTCCATCTAGGAAATTTTAAGACAATTTAAAAGTATGTTAAGTGGCAATTTTTTCAGGGCTGAAACCATATCTGTGCTCATATTAATTCAACCCCTTACATTGTCGGGCTCAGCCAGAAAGTACTGACATTTACCAGCTTGCATGGTTCCAGATTGACATCCAGGGCCGGAAAGAATGTCGATCAATGTTATTCCCCGTAGAGCCGCTCAATGACAGATCTTGTATGTGGCAACAACTGAGAAGCTCCCTGCTGAGTGTGGAGACTTGCTGAAATATGGGAGAAGCAACGGGACCACATTCAGATTTTACGTCTAGTTAACAACCATTTAGGAAATGGCAGTCCAAGTGTTGATATATTTTTGTGTGCTATTAACAGTACTTTTCAGATTTCGATCTTGGTTTCGCACTGTTTAGCACCCATGGATCAAAAGCATGAAATGGGTAATTCTTAGATCTAATTAACTGGAGCCACCCTGCACATTCTGAACTGTTTGTTACATGGCACAGTATACCAGTGTTGAAATTCCCACTTGGATGAGATCTTAACAACGCTGACATACAAAATCCAAAACAATTTGAATCGCCAATTTTTCAAATCTGACAAGATTCCCTGATTAACTTTTTTTATTAATAACAATAATAGTCCTTGGATTTTTACATATTACCTTTCGTGTCTGGAGGACATCTTAACGCACTATGCAGAATTTACTGTGAAACGTAGTGACTTTATTTTATGGGCAAACATGTGTCACAGCATACTAATACACACAGACGAGTTATGTTATCGTGCTGATGATTCTCTCCAAACCTGCTGCAAGGTGTAATATGTATAATGAACTTCCTTGCGTCATATTACCTTGGTGCACTATGCCAAACACACTCATTGGAAATGGATTCAAGTGTAATAGTTTTGTGGAGGAAATAATTTATCTGTTGGACTATCACCCTCTACATGATTGTATCAATGATAGTTGAAACCACAGGTTAAAAGAATCCCACGTGGAACTTAATATTTCGGAAACTTTAACAGTTTTCCAGAGCAACTATGGAAACAGGTAACTTTTCAGGATAGAGAAGGAAATTCAGGCCAATGTGGTGTGCTGGCTCTCTGAAAGTTACCCCATTCATGTGTCTTTCCCACAAAACACAGTCACTTCATTTCAAGCGTATCTTGTGAAGCGCTTTGAGACTTTTTGCTGAAGTGAAAGGCACTGAACCAAATATAAGGAATATTATTACAATCAAACCTGGCTTCAACAACCGCTAGTCTCTGGTCTCTGAGTAAAGGTTTGCTTATATATGTTATGAGGTTTGCTTATATATATATATATAAGGCTGGTCTCTGAGTAAACATTTGCTTATATATGAACCGGGCTGTTCCAGGGCAGTTGGTAACATGGGGTGGTTGCAGAATGGAGGTGGTTGCTTGAACAGGTTTGACTGTTTTTAATGTATTTCTCCTTTTCAGTCACTTATCTAATTTCGCACAACAACAAGCATTCTAGGTAGGGCATTCCATGTCCTAACAATATTCTGTGTAAAAATGTTTCTCCTAATTTCTTTTTTTGCTCTTCTGGTAACTACATTAAATCTATGTCTAGTATTTGATGGATCAAAAGCAATACACTGAATGTTGCACATAGAAATAAGGAAAGGTATTGAAAGCTGCAATGGAGGCAGAAGAGAATATAGAGATGTTTTTTGTTTAAAGAATCATGAAATGTTACAAGATATTTAAACTGATTTACATACGAACACGTTTAGCTTTGCTGTATCCTGAAAGTCTAATTTGCACAATAGTTAGCAGTGAAACCAAGTCATGCGAATGGTGACCATTTACTTGAAATATGTCACTCTGAGCCATGGGAACTCCACGCCAGTGCAATTACTTCCTGAGCGAAGTTCTCATCAGTGGCTCAACGCAAATTCTGACAAGGTTCAAAGAAAGTGATTAGAATAAATATTTTTAACATGTGAGTTGTTAGCATGTGAAATGCCCTACCTAGAATGCTCCCTGGTGTAGGCGAATATTGAAGTAACACAATTTTATAAACAAATTTCCAGTCATAGCAATTCTGGTCACCATTAAAAAAAAAGAGTTAACATATTGATAAAATGCAGCATTTCATATCAAATAATACATTTTTAAACATTATATTTTTTACTCCCATGCAGCTTCCAAATATTTAGCATAGTAAAGGAGAAGGTAAAACAGAATACTTTTGCACTAAAGTGCCATAATTTATCATTGTCTGTCTTGTAAAGATAGATCGCTTTCTTCTATTCACAGATTTGCAAAGTACTAGGTAGAGAGGGTTGTGAGGATCTGCCACTCAAAGGAATTGATCAGGGTTATACTTTCAATCAGGAACTGTCTGAGCCTCAGTGGCACACATTGGACCAGAACTCCTCTGAAAGACCTTGAGACTATATAGAAAAGAATAGGAACATCCTGGAGCAGTGCGGTGGATTACTTTCAGATATTATTTTATGTTAATGGCACGACATACAGTAAATGGAAAGTGAGACAAATATCGGTTTCTTTGCAGAATACAGCGAATGTGTGAAATGTCTTTTCTCATTTGGAAATATGTTACATCTGGACCACATCGATGATTTCTGTCAGCGAAGGCTGAGATCTTTCCGTGAGACAATTGCTAAGCTGTTTCATATGGTAGGAGAGGACCTGAGGGTATTCTCAGTGGTCAGCACCACTTTGCCCATGGCACAGCAGGACTGAGTTTCCATGCGGCGGTTTTCTTTAGATTTCCTTCCGGAGACCTGGTGTCATCAGTCCAAGTGTCCTGTAGCCAACCATCTGTGGATAGTTTGCTGAGGAGTGCCAGGGGGTTTCCACAGGGACCCAAAGAGACAAGTACAGAGATGGCAGCATTTTATGCTGCTGTGAAAACAGAATACTTTTTGCACTCATCTGATACCGAGGCCCCATCTGAGGCCCCAACAGAAAACAGACTAACATACCTGAACAGGATGGGGTTCCATTCCCTCACTCTAAACAAACTCTAACTCAGCAATTTTGTTCACTAGATGATCCAACATTATCTGACATCCAAAACAAGGGTCGTAATCTTAAAATGAGAGCTTGGATTGGGAGAAGTGGTATCAGAAAACATTTCTTTACACAAAGGTTGATGAAAATGTGGAATGCATGACCTCAGGAGGCCTAAGAAGAAAAATCAGAGGAGATGTTTAAACGGGAGATAGATACTTGGGAAGTATGGGTTTTAAGGGAGAGAGAGAAAAGACAGGGTAATGGATTAAAATATCTGCCATGGTCAAATAAACTGGTGGAACAGGCTTGACAGGCTAAATGGCTCTTTTTCTTATGTTCATATGTAAACTTCTAATTCCCAAGACAGACACAAGTTTTTGTGTATGGGTCACTACAACTTCCTTTCCTCGTGTTATTATAATTGGATAGATGGTTGAGTTGAGGGAAGAGTGAATCAGTATGGTTCATTGGGTTTTAGATCAATTTATGTATTATTTCATTTACTCTCCCTCATTTGGCATTTGCAAAGCCAGAATGAGGGTAAGACAACTCCTCTGGGATCATTTTCCCCTGAGAGATGCACATTCAGCGCAACACCATTTCCAACCAGACAGATCTCAGCCTCCTTAGTAATCACTGAGCTCCACAGATGGGTCGTGAAAATCAGATTGAACATTTGTCAGCAGACAATCAAACAGGAGCAATTTACTGGTCTGATTTTCTCAAAAATTTACAACTAAAGCATTTCATGTGGTTCCGTTTCTCTCTAACATCCTGGGTTTCATAGGGTGTGGTGGGGTGGGGGTGGAGGGAAATGATTCCAAAGTTGAACTGGTTGCTAAAAACATAATGAATAACTCTGTAACTGATTAGTGACACGTTTTAATGGAAAGAGCGTAACTCAGTTCATTAAGTGCTCGTTAAAAGACCACATGTTAGTGCTCCAGGACATTAACTTTATCACACAGTGACGCACAAATATGCATCTTATCCCATGTTTCTTGAACATGTAGATATAAGACACAGTTTATTTTTTAATGGACTTCAAAATTACCCCCGTTAACACAGTGCCCAAATTACCCCCAACTTGTGCTGTGCTCAGCAAGGCAAAACAAATCCAAATAAATATTTCAAGTCATTTATAATTTCATAAATTACAATGAATAGAAATTAATTGCATGTCATTGTAATTCTGTGCAATTTGTTTGATAATGAAAGATACCGAAGTTGTTGAAACTGGCTCTTTAAAGAATCTCTTAATTTGGTTCTTGTGGAAGTATACGTGAGGACCACTTGCATTACTGCTGCTGATTTGGAAGTAATGAGACCTTGGGCTGTCATTTAATTCTCATTAGGATATAAACCACCAAATAGCATAACAATTCAACACTAAAATACAGAATGAAGATAACTGGCTTCTAATTGAGCAGCAGGGTGACTTGTTAAGAAAACAATTCAGAGTTACCACCATTTGCAAGACTGAATCTGAACTGGAAGCAATATCTAATAATAATAATACTAACAATAATCCTTGCATTCGATATAGTGTCTTATCATGTCATTGAGACGTCTCAAAGCTTCACAGAATAATAATAATCCTTGCATTTGATATAGCGCTTTTCACGTCTTCTCGTCGTCTCAAAGCGCTTCACAGAATAGACTGTAAAGTGAATTGACTGTGTATTTTGTTGGCGAAAGTATTGGGCGCAATATGGAGCAGGAAGATAATAACATAATGTTTTGAATTCTGGGGATTCTGTTTTGTAGATGAAGATGTCATTGAAAACCTTTCCAATCAAAGTCTTTTATATAATGTAGTAGGAAGCAAAAAAAAAAGGATAGTTTAGTGTCTAGTTTCCAATTTATTAGCATTTCCAGATATATTCGAGGTGAGCAATTCAGCAGTTACTGTGCATGAATGCGTGCAGCCCGCAACCTGCTTGACGTTCACTTACGACGTATTAACAAATTGCACTGGACTTCTTAGCAAGGCAACAGCATCTCCTGAGTGTTGCAACTGTTATCAGCACCGACATCTGTCCACTGCTCCTGTTTTAAAAAAAAATGCAATAAAAAAATGATACGGTTTATCATTTATAAATGATGTACATCAATGTAAGGTGACATGATGTGTGACTCCCAGTGTGGAGTCAGTCACTCACAGCCAGTAGCAGGAGCTGGGCGCGTCGCCTGCAGCATCCCCCCCACCCCCCACCCCCCACCACCCCCAGACCTGGTGCCAGACGAGGCTCAGGACGTGGCAAATGCAGACGCTGCGCGGTTCTGCGGTCACACTCAGGGACCAGTTCACCCACCAGTTCCTCTCGGGAACGCTGGATGGCGCTGTTGATCCATTTCTGACGCACACAGTGCCTGACTTTGCTCCTGGTGGAAAGTGGTCCATCAATCACAGTTGCAGCTTGTTCCTCCCTCCCCTCCACTCCCCTCCACTCCCTCCCTCGAGAAGGTTTTGGATACTGTACTTATTTTAATATCCACGTGTTCCAGTTCTCTTCCCCCATCGATTTGCGAGCATGCACAAGGCATTTTCCAGAACCTGGTCACTTTTGCATGATTAGCAACCACTCACCACTTATTAAATAAACCTGCAGTCTTGCCTGTTTAGAATCGAAAGTTATCTTCAAGCTCTTGGATTAACTGCAACCCCTCCCACACACACACATACACAAACACAAAATCATCCTTGCTATGGGACAACAGTAGACCTATCTGTTGCTTCTCATCAAAAGTCTCTGGCTTGCAGAGACTCTTTTAATAGGCTGTCAGAGTCCCTCTTAAGAGCAGACACACTGGGGATTGCAAGTGAAATCACATTGCCATGGGTTCTGCCATTCCACAGCTCGGAGCTGACAAGGAGCGCAGACAGTGACATGACTTGCACGTTGCTACCTGTTGTAATCCAGCTAATACAAGGAGCTGCATTTTGTTTCCACCTTTAAGTACGATTACCTGTCAATATTGAAAACGGTGATGCAGGATGGAGTGTTACAAGCAATGAACCATTGTTCCGTTGTGACATTTTTTTTTGCCTGCAAATGGTTTTATCACAAGAGGCAGTCTTTCCTCACTCTGTGACATTTTGTCTTCTGACAGTTTCTTTTATGTCTACCCAGAAGACCTTTAACATTTGGGAATTACTATGAAGCTGTGGATTTGACAGCTTTATTTGGAACTGGTATATACAAAATACATTTTTGTGGAGTCCTGTAGCTCAGTGGTTGAGCACTCCCTTTGGAATCGAGAGACCTGAGTTCAATTCCAGGCAGAGGGCGAAACCTTGGGCAAGTTTCCTTACTCCACACAGAGCCTAATAATAATCCCTCCAAAACCAAAAACAATAATAAATTGGTCATTTTCAATCTACGGCTGTTTGTGGGACATTGCTGTGCGCAATTGGCTGCTGCGTTCGCCCACAAATATACAGTCAATTCACTTTACAGTGTGTTCTGTGAAGCGCTTTGGGACGTCCTCCCGACGTGAAAAGCGCTATATCAAATACAAGGATTATTATTATTATTACATGCACATATATATTTATGTATAGACCCCCAAGCCATGCCCAACACTGTATCTGTGAATCAAACCAGACACCATCTCGTCCACCTGAACTTGTAAATATACGAGGAGTCTGATACATTCACAACTACGAAATGTGGTCAAAGAAATGTTCTGGTTGTTGTCAAAGAAATGTTATGGTTGGATCAGTAACATTTCTGGTTTGGGCGAGGGTGGGAGGAAGGATACAAGGTATATTTGGGATTGGGTTGACTCCAATGTGACATGCCTAGCAATTGAATGTCAGAATCAACCCAATCCTCTCTGGTGGTCTTGGCAGACCTGTTCCTGAGCCAGGCAGGTTCGTAGTACTCCAAGGGACTCTTGATGTCAGGCTAGTCAGTCTGGCTTATTAGCAGGAGTTGGAAGGAGCAGACAAGTCACTCAGCTTTACTTAATCTTGCAAAGCTAAAGCTTTAATTGGGCTAGAGTGACCTGACCCACAGAGGTTTTATCTGCTAAACGCCAGCATCCTAAATTACACTTTGGATCCCAAATCCTAAACCTTTGAGATTAGATGATCAAGATGCATCTTTCCAAGAAAAAGCTGCAAACTCCATAGCAGACAAATGGAAACCATACATTTGTGAACTCTCGGTGCTTCAGTTTGAGTGCTCTTAAGCAATTCTGATGGCTTTGAATTCGTGTTAGACACCCGACTGACAAATAAAAACCTAGTTCATGTAGGTTCTCATGGCCTAATCACTGTACTGTACATTGTGAACTACATAGGAAGGATTGCAAAGGCATTACTATAGAAATAATGTCAAAATAGCCTGCAGTGAATTCAAGAGAGTGAGACTGCTAACAGTTCAGGCAGTCAACTACAATCTGTCTTATAATTCAGAGAAATAGGCAATACCTTTCACATTCTCTGCAAGCTGGTGTCCAACTAACTGTAGGTAACTAAGTATTCCTACCAGAATTGAAATTAGGTGCACATGGACCTTGTATCTGGATGCAAAACCACTCAAGAAAAATATGAAGCGGTTCTTGATAGTCCCCCAGGTTATTACATGTATTATGAAAGATGTAGGCATTGACATGGTGTATTGGTATAATTTACCTGTTTTACGTTACACTGATCGTTTTTTTTTAATTGAAGCACAATGTTCATCACTTCCTAGTTTATGTTCGCACCTTATGAGACACAATATGTGTTTCATGTGGGATGCTTTATTTCGGGATGGGGGGGGGTGCATTTTCTCCGTGTGGTGCAAGCTACCGACATGTACCCGAGCACTGCAGCGTGTGATTATTTTCTGTTTGTGCCAAGCGAGGTGACTTTGCAAAGCGTTGCAAGATGTCATTATTGCGCCGTGCAGTTGTGTGAGATGCAAGAATGCTGCCAAAACCCCAAACTTGTTGCAAGCGGCAACACAACGACGAGTCGAGCGTGTAATTATATGCATTACTCAAAATGCACCGCCAATGATGCGTTTTTGTGTGTGTGCATGTGTGTGTTTTTTAAAAAAAAGCCAAATAGCTCTTTCAAATTGAATGTTTATTATGCATTCGAGCTTGGTGTAGTAAACACGCTGTTCAACAGAAGATAAGGTGACACTCCAGTGGATGGTAAATGCGCCAGGAGAGGGAGAAAATGTACCTGCGAATGGCTGATCAGATCCCAGCAAACCAGCCAGGGAGCCATGCTTGACACTGGGAATCTAGTTAGTTCGGGCTGTACGCTTTGAACAGGGTAAGAGGCACTCCTGAATTCTCCAAAAAAACAACATACGTGAATGCTAACTCATGGCTTGTAGCACACTTGGCGAAGGCTAAAGGTCTTTACTCGCTCTCCCACCGGATCGCGAAACAGCAACACGTTTCTTGACAGGTTTGTATTTGTATTTATATCACCCACTCTTCCCTCTTTCGGCAGAAGTTGATCAGGTCGGGTTGGTAGTGTCTTCGTCCTTAATCTGTTCAAATGGCATCCCTTTTTTCGCCTGAAAGAAAGAAAGAGAGGGAGAAAGGGAGTGAGAAAGGGATAGAGAGAGAGAGAGAGAGAGGTCCAGGCTGATGGAGATTTCTATCCCACCTGACGTGTGTTTTGAATTATCTACGGTCCAGCTGAACACAAGAAGCTTGGTCAAGTTTGCCAACTCTTGAGCATCCTAAATCGCTAAACCGCACACTTACATACAAACAGTCCACAAATATAAATTATATTCGTTCACAAATACACGGTCAATTCACTTTACAGGCTATTCTGTGAAGCGCTTTGAGACGTCGAGAAATCATGAAAAGCGCTATATCAAATGTAAGGATTATTATTATTATAAGTCACTCACAAATACTCACTCACATACATGCATAAACACACACAGTCACTCACATTTACACAAACATAAACACACACAGTCACACTCACATTTACACAGACATAAACACACACAGTCACTCACATTTACACAGACATACACACACACAGTCACTCACATTTACACAGACATAAACACATACATTCACTCACGTACACACGACCACAAAACACATCTCCCACACTCAGATCTCCACAGACTTGTGGATTCATAGCACATACTCACACAAACCCGTATAAAGTGAAACACAGAGAAGAAAACAAAGGCAAATCTGGGTTAAGAAGTAAATAGTGAGAAAGAATATCCCTTGAAAAAAACACAATGTTGAAGGCAATCATATTTAATGAGCGTAAATTTACTAAAGGCCACTTTAATCAGGCAGCTGAATTTTTGACCTTCAATAATGCAAGGACATTCTGGTAAAAGTATTCCTTTGGGAAATGAAGAATGAAAATAACATGATGCTCTTAAGTTAGAGAGGTTTTGACTAACATATATAAGCTATATATTGTATGTATTGGCCCAGTGAAACGTAAAGATTAGAAATCAGTTTGCTAAATGATTACCATATAAATAAAGTTCTGCAGACAATACAGTAATTGGAAATTCATATTTTGTTTCTCAAAATGCGCCTTGCTGTGACCCAGACATATTGATACGCAATGACCCAGACAGACATATTCGCATGCAAGTGTGTCTTTTGCTCAAATAAAAACAAAGGTAAACAAATAAAAGAGTGCGCAGAAAGAAAGCCCCGTTAATTGGATGTCAACACATTAGGAGGCGACATTCTTCTTGTTACTAATGAGGATGAGCTGTCACCCCCTCCCTTTCTCTCTCCCTCGCTCCCTCCCTCCATCCCTCACTCCAGTGGTTTCCAGTGGTTAATGAGCTGTGTGGAGATGCCCAGTTCAGTGTTTGAAGGGCTTTTAGCCTGTGTTTCTGCTCTGCCGTGGTGCGCTCTTGTCCTGGCTTCTGTATTTCTCATGAGAAGTGGGTTGATGCAGCAGTCAGATTCCGTACCAGTTCCTTCACTCTGTTTTCAGACTGCCTGCGACCAAACAGAGATGTGAACTGTTCTGCCACAGTGGCTGGAGAAAAGACCATTCAAGCCAGTGACAAATAAACTATTTTGGTTTAGTATTCAGGAGTGGGGGAGAGGGGAGAGCTTTAGGGGCAGCTTTAGCATCCCCCCCACCCCCCCCACCCACATTATAATGCCTTCAGTGGTAAACTTAACACTGACACCAATGCAAGATGGAACTGAAAGTCATCACAGAATCTGCCTCCAGCGACTTGAGAGCTTTGCTCATTTTCTTTGCGGTTTCTCTCCAGACTAGAGCAACAGGAGCACAGAGTACACACATCATCACCGACTCCACCCGGCCATTCACAGATCAGGATATTTTATTGTTCAGCACTAATATATGCAGCTAACTTTTTACCCTTACAATCTGTAATCCGACCTGCAATATGATCTTTTCAAAGAGCCGGCAGACACAATGGGGCGAATGGCCTCCTTCTGTGCTGCATAATTCTATGATTCTATGAGCAAAATGTTTACATGGTACGGGTTAATGAGTTCTCTGTGTCCACGGCCCTCATTGTTCTCAGTATGCGACACACCGTGAAAGATTGCATGCTGAGAAACAGATTGTTTCCTAGGATTCCTCATCACACCGGATCCTGGGCTACGTTTAAAACTGTGACCATTGAGACTCATACAAACGATTATAAATCTGAGAAAGCAGATTAGTTGACAAGGCATCTCACGTCTTTCTTGCAACAATTCAATGAATCCAAACAAAAGCACATCACACTGAATAAGGGAAGGAGCAAGGGATCTCCTCGAGTCCTTAATTTTCCGTGTTTGTGAATGATAACACTGCATGTTCATTGCCGAGAGTAACTTGCTGTGGATTTTGTGCCACGATTTCATGAAGCATAATGTTATGTGTCGGAAACGCATCAATGCTACAACAAAACCCGTCCTCTGCTTAATCTGTAGGGTTTTAAAAGCCAGTGTCCAAAGTTGCAAAGTAGCCTGTTGGTTAAAAAAATGCATTCCCTTCCCTCGCTCCCTCCCTTGCCTCCTTCAAGGCGCATTCTCAAAACCCTCCTCTTTGACTGAGCTTTCAGCCACCCTCCTACCCTCCACCCTCCCCGATCCTGACCTTCAGCTCAGATCCAAATTCCTGACTGTCCATCACCTTGGGACATCCTCCCAAGGTGAAAGGTGCTATACAAATACTGGGTTCCCTAGACCTGGGTTTGATTCTCGGCGGGCGAAATGTTGGGTAAGTTTCCTTACTCCATACGCCTATGTTTACCTAGCAGTAAGTAGGAACCCAGTTGTTAGTCGATTGACGGATTGCTTTTCCGGGGTAATAATTCCTTCAATAAAATAATAATAATGAATTGGTCACTTCAATCCATGACTGTTTGTGGGACACTGCTGTGTACAATTGGCTGTTGCGTTTCTCCCACAAAATATATAGTCAATTCACTTTACGGTATGTTCTGTGAAGTGCCTTGAGATGTCTCGAAGACATGATAAAGTGCTATATCAAATGCAAGGATTAGTTTACATTACAAATGTAATTTGTACTGTATTGTATTTAGTCCGAGCGCAACTTTCACACTAGTTATACAGATTGCTAAAAAGTTAAGCGTGTTGTATGTGGTTAGATTCTCAGTGTCCATTGTATTAATTCCAGCAGTACTTGTACAATGTCAGGTTACTGGCACCATGAATTGAGTTCCCTCACTCTGTTTCTCTGCCTTCCTTGTCACTCACTGATTAACAAATGAAAAAACCATAGACATCCAAGATGCCCAACAAAACGTGATAACTTGACTGTATCCAAAACATTTGATTGGTTTGTGTCATTTATTTAAGTTGAATTATAACTCAGAAAAGAGCAACCCATGTAACGTTTGCAAATGGTTCTGTGTCTTTGTTGACATGCATGGTAAATACAGACTCCCATTTTTTATGCAAAGTTAGTTTCCACAACTTTGCAGAGAGCTATTGAGGGGAAGACGGTAGCTGTGAATGGAATCAAGCAATCTGTGGGCTTTTCCCCACATTGAGTAAGAGTTTAGTAGCTCATGGAGTCCTGTAGCTCAATGGTTAGAGCACTCGCCTTGCAAGTGAGAGACCTGAGTTCGATTCCTGGCAGGGCAAAACCTTGGGCAAGTTTCCTTACTCCACACGCCTAATAATAATCCCTCCAAAAAAACAAAACAATAATAAATTGGTCATTTTCAATCCATATGACTGTTTGTGGGACATTGCTGTGCGCAATTGGCTGCCGCGTTCGCCCACAAATATACAGTCAATTCACTTTACAGTATATTCTGTGAAGCGCTTTGAGACATCTAGAAGACGTGAAAAGCGCTATATCAAATGCAAGGATTATTATTTTACAGTGGAGACTTCTGGAGCTCTGCTTTTGTCCCATCTCTATGGAAGCTCACAAATCTGTGAAACACTGATTGTGCCCTTAGAAATGAGGAAGAGAACTGGACCAAATGTGTTTGGTAGCACTGTGATTCAAATGGCAATTTAAGTTGCTCACGCTCCTCTGAAAGTCCGGCGATAGTGGAGTCAAGAACCCTTTTGCTTAAATCACAGTTTTCATTCAGCCAATGCGTGCCTTGTAAAACATTTACTTTGTAACCACGCCACAGTCAATATAAATCAAAGGCAATTAATAGATTTTTTTTACTCTTGACGGTCGGCTCGTGAGATCCTGAGTAATTGGATACAACCTCGTAAATTCTATCCCAAATATGCCAAATGCAGGCTGTCAAACCAGATTAAAGCTTTCTTGTCCAAAGCGAAGGGGGTGATCTGGAGGTGGGTTGTTCAAATTTCGCACCTGGGAATCTGTTTAATCCTCAACCAGTCAAGCAAAGATCTCATTACTTACTCAAAGAATGAAATGATGGAAAGAAATCGTTTGGGAGTCAATGTCTAACTCCTGTCTCTCGCTTGAGTTAAACAAAACGGTGGAACAATAGCCCTTTCTCTTGGCCTAACTTAAAATCTGTTTGTAAAACCTGACATCAAGCATTGGGTTGTTTTTTTTCCCGAAGTGGGAATCGATGACAGAATCTACTTGTTGACTTTTGAGTGTTTAGAATTATTTCACAATGTTAATTTGATCATTTCAAGCAAGGGAAGGCATGTTGTTGGAAGTCAGGTTTAGAGGACACTGTACTCTCAGTCTGTTCCCTGGTGGAGTTTCTGTACTGACAGAATGTAGTTTACTTTAAAATTTCTCCACTTCATTAGGTACCATTGAAATGGACTAGGCTGCTTTATCCCACCATTCAACTGATTTTCACACTCGTGGTTAACTTTTTTTTATTATTTTGTGGAATTTTCATTGTTTGGGAATATAGTTCATGGGGATACCATTAGAAAAAGTCTGCAAAAATATGTCCACAACAAAAAAAAGCACTTAACAACCGCTCTCATTAGTTCACCTCCTCTGCCAAACATATCAAACTTGTGATAGTGATTTCTACAGTGAAGTTTCTGTATGTCAGAGGCAGCAGATATTTTCAGCAATCATAAGGACAGTGAGAATGAGTGAAAATCAATGAAACTTGGTTTAAACAAATCACCAGATGCTGTCCTTGAGTTCAGAGTAAAATAATTCTTGCATTCGAGACAGCACTTTTCACATCTTGAGAATGCAAAGGGATCTACTAAAAAGGGTTGTGACTATTTTGTACCACAACTTCATAGCCACTATATGCACGATAATGTCCCACAAAGGACCAATTAAGTGAATGGTCAATTTTATCTAGGGGATTATTGGTCAGTACACGAGACAGAACTGTTTTCTCTTTTCCAATCGTACCCTGAGATCTTTATCCTCCAGATGAACAGGTAGATGGAACGTCAGATTAAAGTCTCATCTAAAGAACAGCACCTCCAACAACACAGCGCACATCTAGCTCTGTATTGGGTGTCAGCCTGAATTATATGAGTTCAAACTCCTGAAATGAGGCTTTAACCCAGAACCTTTTGACTCAAAGGCCAGAGTCCTACCAACTGAACTAGTCTGATTGCTAAAAAAGCTAAAATCCTGGAGAAACATTTTGATTCACTGAGGACTGAAAAGAGCTTTAAATGAATTTAGAAAACCATGTGAGAAGCCATGAAAAACTTCTCTCAATCTTATCAAATGAAAAAACATCTTGAGATGGAGCCGCAGATGAGGCTGGCACAAAACTGCATTTGTTTCAGCTTGTTTCCCGTTCAATGATAGGAGTGAGAGGCACCCCTTCCTCAATCGACTCCCACTGGCTCCCTATCTCCCAGCGGATGAAGTACAAGATTCTCATTCTCACCTTTAAATCCCAACATTGTCTTGCCCCAATCTACCTGTGCGATCTCCTTGAACTCTACCAATGCAACTGCTCCATTCACTCAGAAAGCACCAGGCTGCTTCATGTCCCCTGCTCTATCTGGCCCACCATCAGTATGCAGGTATTCAGCCATTCTACAACAACAACAACAACATTACATTTGTATAGCGCCTTTCACGTCAGGAGGACATCCCAAGGCACTGGACAGTGTACAGCATTTCAGACCTGAGCTGGGGTCAGGGGTGGGGGAAGGGGGGTGACCGATGGCATGGTCGAAGAGGAGAGTCTTGAGGCAGGACTTGAAGGAGGCAAAGGAGGGTGTGAGGCGGAGTGATTGGCGGATGGAATTCCAGAGATTGGGGGCAAAGTGGCTGAAGGCTCTCCCGCCAATGGTGGGGTGGGTGGGGCGGGGGACGTGGAGCAGGCCAGAGCCGGCTGAGTGGAGGGATCGGGCGGATTGGTAGGAATTTAGGAAGTCGCAGAGGTAGGGTGGGGGCGAGGCCATGGAGGGCTTTGCAGGTGAGGACCAGGATCTTGAACTGGATTCTCTAAAGGATAGGGAGCCAATTGAGTCGGGTGAGAATGGAGGAGATGAGGTCACGGAGTTTCTACCCAGCTCTCAGGAATTTTGTCCCGGTGACCCTCTGACTCCCTTCCTCCCTCCCCTTTTCCAAGGCACATCTCAAAACATACCTCTTTGACCCTATTTTTGGGAAGCGGTTTGAAGCATCCTCCTAATGAGCTATATAAATGTAAATCTGTATTGTATTCAATCCCATTGGACAGAATTCCTGATTCAAGCATTAAGTGTTCCCCAATTATTCTGATTCATATTGCACAGCACATGGAATATTGCCCTTTTCACACACGTCACTCATCCATTCCATTGTAAAACCCTTGGTAAGAAGGAGAAGTTGTAATTTGCAGTCGGATTGGTGAAGTACAGCTATAATAAATGGCTCTTTTTTGAATAAGCAAACATAGTATTCACAGTCAGATGGCAACATCCCTGGCAAACTAGTTATGTGTGTATCAGGACTGTCGTTATCAGAGACTCATCTCAAAACTGCACAGTACACTCTGTTGCTCTGAGATAAGTAAGAGTAGACACTGAATGGATTTCTCCAGCCTGTTTGAAAACCAATTCCCTTTGAATGGTTCAGTTTTACAACTTCTACCCCGCTCGGCAGTCTGAGGAGAAAATTCCATTGAACCGGATCCAAGGTTAGTTATTTGAATAGCCACCAGGGTCAACCACAGGACTTCCTTTGAGCAGTGAATCTCTTTCAAGAGCTCTTGGCCTGACATCTTGCACTTCTTATGTACCAGATTATCACATTATTGATTCCGGTAATCTGTACTCCAGTATTAGTAATTTAATAATTCCTTCAAACGCAGCATCTTTCTAAAACCCACATAATCAAAATTAAGGCCAGCATGGGACTCAAGAGAGCCAGAAAGTTGTGAATATCAAGCTCCTTTATAGCCTTTTTAAAACAATTAGGCTTTACAGGTTTAGAGGTGTGAGGACCTTGGATTGACAACTCAGTAGGGAAATTCATCATCCTTTTCTTTCTATTGGTTGCTCCACAGAATACCTATAGCAGAAACAACAACTTGCATTTATACAGCACCCATCACGTAGTGTCTCAAGAACTTCCTCTTCAACCGCTCCTTCGATCACCTTCTTACCTCCACCTTCCCTACTCTCCACTCCTGATCCCAATATTCTTGACTGTCCAATGCTTTGAGACGTCCTCTTGACGTGAAACGCGCTATACAAATGTAATTTGTTGTTGTTGATAATATGCAACATATAATGGCTGACAAATGATCTTATTTAATACACACGAACATTAGGCTATGACGTGTGCAATATGCATACTTCTCCCGAGTTTAATGCATTTTAGAAATCGCTGTTCAAACAGGTGTTTGTGTCAAGTCCTGCTATAAACAAAGGCACAACAAACTTTGGCATTGAGCCTTTTGTCTTAAGTGCATGTTCAGTTTTGTGAAAAAATCATGCAATATAAAATCATTTTGAAAATCGGATCCATCGCAGAATATATCTTTTTAGTGGAAAACACTGCGCTGTAATAAAGCAGGAGGGAGAATAGATTGCGTTTGTATGCGAGGCAGAGAAAGATGAAAAAGTAGTCTTCATAAAGGCTGACTTAACTCTCTGGCACATCCCGTTAGATGAAACAGGCTGCCCTGCCGGCTCGGATAAACAGGGTTAGCGATTTTGCTGGATGGATTTTGACCTTGCATACTTTTGGTAATTAATTTAAACAGCATGTTACACTGGAGAATGATGAATGGTGCACTTGTTTATTGTTATTCTTGTTGTAATCATTCTGCCAGATCCCATGTGGATTGGCAAGGCTGCTTGCTCTGAGGTGTATGCACGTCTGTATATGTATGCAGCTGGTTAGCATCAGACCAGCATTTAAAGGAACCTGACTGCCTCCCCTCAGCTCAGCTGCCAAATCTTAAATAGGGTTACTCTCTCTTTTGTCAATTAATAATAATAATGGTCATTAATACTAGAACATCAGTAATGCTTCCAGACCAACCGCTCACTGAAATAGAATTCCGTTAGGTTTCCCAAAATAATTTTTGTATTTTTCCCAACAATGCGAAAATCATCACACGACCTTTAGCACTTCTACAAAGGTTCCTTATTTTTTTTAAAAAAGTGTCCAATTGATTAACTTAGGGACCCGGTTGTTAGTCGTTTGGCAGATTGCTTTGGGGGGGGTCATAATCCATGACTGTTTATGGGGCATTGCTGTCTGCAATTGGCTGCTGAGTTTCACCCACAAAATATACATTTATAAAATCCACTTGACAGTATACTTTCAGATGTCTCAATGACATGATGAGGTGCTATATCAAATGCAAGGATTATTATTATTATTAATAATATACTTCAAACTTTTCACTGTAGTGATAGTAGGCTCCTTGGGTTAGGAAATCAATGCCAGTGGCAATTGCAGCCTTTTCATTATGGTTAGGGATATAGTAAAAGTGCCATTAGAAACTATAACTTTTTTTGAGGATAAGTGTTTGTTTCTTGAGTTATTGCTAGGAAAAAACATTATAATTCTCGATGTACGCCAGTGTTGTCTATTCTCAGACACCATATTAATCCTGGAAAGTTTAACATAATAAGATATCTGTTTGACAATACATTGATAGTTTCTAGGTCATTTGATAGACTTTAAGTAAAGAGCTAAGGTCATTTTACTGCCAGCGATACCTGTAAGCAGAACACATTTCGGAGCATGAAGGAAGAAAAAGTTGTCTTCAAATCCTTTCGCCTTGAAAACCACAACTTTCCAGTAAAACGGTTTCTTTTGAAGCATTCAAGCTGTTGTTTGTATTTTAATTAACTCTTGGTTGCAACCTGTTCCCCCAGAAGTACTGACTTTTATTGGACCAACCTGTTTTTGGTCATTGGGGGTAATGAGTTGCATCTGGAAGAGGCATTGTGCAACAGTACTTGATAGATTTTGTGCTGGACACTTTTAAAGATATATGACCATTTTTCTATTCATTTGCATCATCTAATGCAAAAACAAACATCTAATGTAAAAACAAAGCATGAGACATTGGCATTGCTTCACATTGATGAGTACCTGAATATTTCAGTTATTCAGTCAAAACAAAATCTGTGCTATAAATCATTTGCATGCTTTGGTGAAAAAGGTGCAGCACTGCTTTTTGAGGTTGGAACAGTGTGAAAGGCATGCTGAATATATTTAATTTTGTATTTTCCATTATAAATATGAGCGAATTGTTCACAGGAGCCACTATCCTTTTATTTGAAATCTTAGCTTTAAATTAATCATTCTCCATTTCAAACGATGAGTTTGTGTCCACAAGCGGTCATCCTCTCATGTTCTGATTATTCAGCTTTGAATTGAGATGAATGGTATTGGTGTGATGATGATATCACTTTCACTTTACATAGACAATTTGAGGCTACAGTTTGTTTTGACAAGTTCCAGAAATGTAATGTCAGAAAGAACATTCAAGGATTAAGGTTAGAATTGACCCTCAGATAAACAGCTGGTTTATCTTTTTGTAAGAACAAGAAGGTTGGCAAGAGCAACATTTGACTATGCTCAGTTTGCCATGGAATTCAGCCTGTTCTGTGCATTCATATTCAGAACTGCCAGCAATCAAGTCTTTGCAATTACACAACTTAATGAATAAGGAGAATTCAGCTTAATTGTCTCTTTGCTATTCTTCAAATATGACCGAAGGAGCCTACGTAAAGGCCCATAGGAACCGATATTGGGCATAGGACCACATCAATATACCGTACAATAGGAGGCCATTAGGCTTGTTATTTCCTGTCAGTGTTTGCTTATCCAAAAAGCCATTCAATCCAATCACATTTCCCTGCTCTTTCCATGTACCCTCTAATACCAAATATTTGCATGTGCTTGTCCATTTTATTTAATGTTCAGTTGTACAATACCACTGTCCTTTGGAGGTCTACTTATAGGTATTCAGTCACTGAACACTATCTATTACACTTGTTTCTAAAGCAGTTGGTTCAGGAGTGGAACTTATGTGTGGTGTAAATCTAATGTGGGCATGTGTTTGAATAAATACCCAAAACCTGTTGGCGAAGGTTAGTTGTGAGAATAAACAATTTCCTAATTCTGTTTACAAGTTTAACAAGGTTGAAAATGAATGTTGAAAATAAGCATTGTTTTCTATTTTTATTAGAATACATTACAGTTAACTCCTATCAATCATTCTGTGAAGTGCCAAAAAGCATTTTTTTCAATGTTTTGAAAAATGGCGGAACTTTGCTCCAAACACATGCAAATAAGTATCTGCAAACAGATTGCAGAAAGTGTTGGAGGACATCAACACAGGCTTGGAGTATTGGAAGCTCTGTTGGCTCGTGAGAATTATTTATTGTAATATGCAAGTTAAAATAAATATCACTTGATATAAACTCATTGACTCCATATCAGTAAAAAGCACAAAGATCCATTAATAATACTACAATAATAATCCTTGCATTTGTATAGCACCTTTCAAGTGTGGAGGAAGCTTCAAAGGATATAGTGTAAAGCATACTGAATGCTGTGTGTTTTGTGGGTGGAATTGACACTTGAGAATCTTTGGTATCACATATGGTGTCCTACAGACTGGTTAATTCTACTTTCCTTCTGTTAGCAGTAGGGATTCTGAGTGTGGTTGGGTGGTCGCAGAGAATGCGATAAAGTGAAAGGTGATAAAGCTGGTTGCACGTAGAACATGGTATTGAGTACCATTTGTTCAGCATCATATTACTGGTACGTAAATGGTTCTTCACAACTTAGAGAATGAATTAAAGGAATTTGAAGACACGTGGGGCTTAGATTGTATAATAAAGCATCAAACAAAGTTTAAGTGATTCATTAATGTTATCTGAAACCAGATTAAATTGTTGAATTAAGCTCCTTCCCCTCCGGATACTATATTAAATGCAAGATTATTATTATTGTGTGTGAAACTAAAATGACCACTTTTCAGGCTGTTTACCTTCACATGGTAAGACAAGTGCAAAGACAAGTTCAAATATGGAATAATGAATGGTTTGGCTTATTCTCTGCAATTTTGGGATGATTTTCAGCTAGCGTTAATATTTCCATTTGATGTTTTGGATCTGGTTGTGAAAATGAAATGATTAAGGTACGGTATAGTAAATTTTCGCTCTTGATTTGTTCTCTGTCAGAAATGTTCTTTCTTCTTGCATGTAGGACCCAGGGTTATGGCAACACAAGACATTTTTGAAGTTGGTTCTTGCAGTGATAAAAGATTGCATGCCATATGATAAATATCATGTAATAAAAGGCGTCTTCACATCAAAGAGGTTCTTTCAAGGGAAAAGGTAGTTTGGTCACTGAATCCATGACTGTTTGTGGGATACTGCTGTGTGCAATTAGCTGTTGCGTTTCGGCCACAAATTACACAGTCAATCAACTTTGCAGTGTATTCTGCCAAGCACTTTAGGATGTCTCAATGACATGATAAGGTAGTATACAAATGCAAGGATTATTATTATTATCTTCCGGGTGCTTTGGGATATCCTCCCTACATGAAAGGCACAATATAAGTATAAATTGGACTGTTATATACCTTGAAGTGAACACAATACAATATTCTAATTCAGGCAGTTGCACTGCATAATAACCATCTGAATTCTTTGATTAGATCTCACTCCATTGCACAATTAATTATTCATCAAATATGCTGTTTATTTGGTGGGTGGTATTGCTTTGGTTTTGGTCTATTTTTCATAGAGGTTGTCAGTGCTGTCAACACTTGCCTGTTTGCTGCACAGTGAGGTTCACATCGAGGGATTAATGAACATGACATGATTGTTCCAGTTTGTTAACAGAAAAAATGCTTTCAACAGATTACAAAGATATCCTGCAGCACGTAAATATCATAGATATATATGTGCACCATGTGTCAGTATTTTTTTACTGATTGTTTATTTCCATGATTTATTTTTGTGTCTGCTCTATTTTGCTGATAGGCCAAGCCTTTTATTATGAACAACATTACATTTCATTTCTATTCAGTTTCTCTTATTTTTCTTGCCAATCACTACTTCAAATTAATCTTCTCTGTGAAGGTCTCTGTCTTTGTACCTCTCTCTCTCTCTCTTTCTCCCCTCATTGACTGTTCGAGCTATGCCTCGTTTATTTTCTATTGTGTTTTACCTCTCACACAATGGGGCAAAAGTGTAGCATGTGATGACCTAATTATGACAATGATAATTATCACATCGCAAACCATATTTTTCAGCCTAGCTTCATGCTAAACCTTCTATCTCTCTTCTACTTCTTTTTTCCTCCCCAATCCTTGTAATGGAAGAGAACTATGCCCCTGCTTCCTAACATTACTGACATTGAATTCTTTCACTCAAGCTAAAACTGCTCGGTTTCTATTTCCTTCTGTGCTGTTCAACAGGATCAGCACTCCTCACATAATTACGACCCAGCCTGTGTTCAAAATACCAAGTGCTGAAGATGGACCATATCACAGAACGATGCTGCAGATTAAATTGTCAAGTGTAAAATGAAGGATCGCCCAGTGGGTGAAGGCACTGCCATATGGACTGGCACTAGGCCATATGGTCTGGCATTAGGCCATATTAGACTGGAAGGTTGTAGGTTTCAATCCTTATCTGTGCTGAGTTAGCTGATGATAACAGTTGGGGCACTGCAATTGGTTTCAATGCCTCAGTGTTTGGGATGGAAAACTCAGCCAGGGTTTCTGCTCCTGATTGATGTCCAAGAACCTGTGCCTCAAGGTGTTCTACTATGATGATGAAGTGAAGACATAATGAGACAATATTGTGATCCTTCTCCCCCTCATGATTTAATACTTTGTCAACACTTACTGCCATGGTATTTTACTGCATTTGGAACTGAATACGCACTCTCACTGAAGGAATGCTTCCTTCTTACCTAACTTCAGAGAGGATTAGGTGTAAATTGACAAGAGCCATGGCTTGGAAAAGCTAATGTGTGTTTGGGGGTATTGTTGGAGTTTAATCAATTAAAACGCCATTGCGAGCACTGTCTGGCAAGCTTATCGGTGCTTGCCTGGTTAGGACCACTACCTGTTAGAGTTTGGTTTTGCAGGGTATTAGGAGCTGAGTGTGAAGAATCTTCCCTCCCCTTGTCAGCCCTGCAAATCCTGCAGACAAGCCAGTTTATCATCAGCTGTGCTCTAGAGTACTGGAGACCCACCTGGCTTATGAACCAGTCTAGTGAGACCATCATAGAGGGTTGACTCGACTCTGACATTGCCTTGCCAAGCAAACTTCTCCAAAAGAGACTCAGCTTCTATCCACCTCCACCCCCATCTCTTACACTAAGACTGGGCAAGACGCTATAGTAGAGCATCTCCTGCCCATTGAAGTATAGAAAGAAAAGGAGTCAAAATGCATTTTGGGGGGTGAGGGAGGGATTGGAGGAAATAATTAAAGACATTTGCACAGTGCAAATTAAATTATTTGTCTACAATCAGTCACCCTAGTATCCCCCTTCAGTAAAACTAGAAATTCAACGAGAATTGGTACCAAATTCTCAGTTGCTTTATGCTGTGAGGTAGTAACCAATTGTATCCCGCATACAGCTGCCCAAACTAAAATCCTCCAGTTTCTGTGAAAACAGCAGCAGAGAGAAAACGTGTGTCCCTTCAGAGGTTAAGTCAATCATAGACAGCGAAGTGTGCAAAGAAATGATTGTTAGTCCAATACACTTCCCCGTCTGGTATCAACAGCAGCTTTCAAGTGATGCCAAGCCCATGATAATAATAATAATAATAATCCTTGCATTTGATATAGCGCTTTTCACGTCGGGAGGACGTCCCAAAGCGCTTCACAGAACACACTGTAAAGTGAATTGACCGTATATTTGTGGGCGAACGCGGCAGGCCAAGTGATGTCAAGTCAACCGTGAGGTTGCTTTGCTGAAGGCGCTTGTGCAAGAATGCAATGCAATAGCCCTGACAACGCTTCCCCTCTGGTACCGGTCGGTGTGGCGTTGGGGAGGAGAGAACCGCTCCAATTCCTAGCAGCTCCCAAGATACGCCGTGGACAGCTCCAAGGTAGATGTTGATAAGAGTGTGATTTCACCCCAAAAGAGCCTCTGGCAACAGTGTCCTTGCACGAGTAGCAACAGCGTGAGTGTTGGGAGTGCATGCAGTGTTTTTTTTATATATATATATATATCTGTGCAATGCCTCAGCCATGTTAGAGGAGCTAATCCAGGCAGTGGTTGAGGTATGTTGTCTGCATGTGGACAGCCTGAGTGTCCCACACATCTCTGCGTGTTGTTGTTGAACTGGAGGATCCGCGGCACATGTCTCCAGCAGAGCGCGCCACACGCAGTGGGATCTCGCCTTGTGTCGAGCCCTCGGCCAGGACCAGCTGATCACACACATATTTGTGGTTTAATGAACTATTTCGGCTAATTCTTCCTGGTGGGGGGGTGGGTGGGAGTGGGGAGTGGGTGGGGGGTGGGAGTGGGTGGGGGGGTGGGGGTGGGAGTGGGGAGTGGGTGGGGGGGTGGGTGGGAGTGGGGAGTGGGTGGGGGGTGGGAGTGGGGAGTGGGTGGGGGGTGGGTGGGAGTGGGGAGTGGGTGGGGGTGGGAGTGGGGAGTGGGTGGGTGGGGGGAGAGGGTGGAAGTAGCTAAGATCTCATTATGCGAGGGCTTTTGATGCACTCCGAAAAAAAAAATACTTAACAAAAACCATGTCCTGCTGAAGAGCTCTTGGACCTGTCTTAAAATATCTTATCTTTATATACTATCCATCTGTATATATATTTATATGCCTAAGTGTAACAGCAAGCACCCAGCACGTATCGATCAGAAGGGTGCATTAATGCTCTGATAGACCATAATCTACTGTTTATTGATCAACACATTCTTTTATAAACTGTCTTAGCTCTGGGCGTCTCGTACGTGATGCTGCAATAAATGGAGCTTCTTTTTTTTCCCGACACTAAATAGCCTTTCTCCATCCCAACTCCAACACCCCCCCCCCACACACACCCCTTTAGCTCCCCCCCAAAAAAGAACCAGCGCGATTAAAAGCCGCACAATTCGCTCTTTCTCCTGCAAAATTGAGGAAGGTACCCAGAGAGAGAGAGAGAGAGGGGGGAGAGAGGGGGGGGGGAGAGAGAGGGGGGAAGAGAGAGGGGGGGGGAGAGAGAGGGGGGGGGTGAGAGAGGGGGGGGGGGAAGAGGGGAGAGGGGGGGAAGAGAGAGAGAGAGGGGGGAGAGAGAGGGAGAGAGAGAGAGGGAGAGAGAGAGGGGAGGGAGAGAGAGAGAGAGAGGGGGGAAGAGAGAGAGGGAGAGAGAGAGAGAGAGAGGGGAAGAGAGAGAGAGAGAGTGAAGGGGGGAGAGAGAGAGAATGAGGGGGGGAGAAAGAGAGAGAGAGGGAGAGAGAGAGGGGGGGTGGGGGGAATGGAGAGAGAGAGAGAGGTGTGGGGGGGGGGGGGGGGAGAGAGAGCTTG
Organism: Callorhinchus milii; assembly: GCF_018977255.1. Taxonomy (NCBI): domain Eukaryota; kingdom Metazoa; phylum Chordata; class Chondrichthyes; order Chimaeriformes; family Callorhinchidae; genus Callorhinchus; species Callorhinchus milii. The sequence continues at coordinate 28,664,927 of NW_024704742.1, read as the reverse complement.
TGCTTCCTTCAGAGTCAGTCAATGCTCACACCCAGGGAAAGGAACACTACTTACACATTGTGCTTTATTTTGCAATTACGTGTGGTTGGCTTTAAGTGCAGCACCGACACCCTCTGAAGGGAGTCAGATCTCTGCCCTTGTTGGCATTTAACCCCCCCCCCCCCCCCCCACACAAAAAAAAAGCCATCTGGCGCCAGGCTCCTCCAGAGCCCCTTCATCCCTTCCCTTCCCCTTCCCATCCTTCGTAAGTGAACATCCATAGATGATCCACTGGTATTTTACGGACACCGCCAGAGGACTTGATGCATATTTGCGCCGCTTTATCGCACAGCCAACTCCTTGGTACCCCGACATAGTTTGGAAGCGAACATTTTAATAAGAGATCGTTATTATTTGCAAGTTGCTTTTTTTTTATTTGCAAGTTGCACTCGTCGTTTTTTGTCTCTGTGTGTGTGTGTGTGTGTGCAACGGCGTCAGTTCTTTTGCCTTTCGGTGATTATATTGATGCAAAAAAGCCCCTTGGTTTTCTGGTGCGTGTTGTGTGTTATTTTGTGTGTGTGTGTGTGTGTGTGTGTGTGCATTGCTTTCTTCGATTTGGATTTTCTGTCTTGATTTTAAACTACTTCCTTCCGCGTCGCTGTCTCCCGATCTCTCCCAGTGCCAACGTGTGACACCAACTGTGTGGGTGGGTGGGTGGGTGGTGGGGTGGGAGTGGGGGCAGGGTTGCAACCTCACCCCCTCCCCAAAATGAGGAGCAACTGGTTTTCGCTGCCGGATTCGCCTCTCGATTGCTTATTTAAAGCAGCTCTTTGCAGATCTCTGCGCTGGAACAACACCGACTGCCCTGCGAATACCGACCGACCGACTGAATCAGTCGTTATCGCTGAGACCCTCCGTTTCCGACGCCCCCCCCCCCCCCCCCCCCCACACGCGTGACATTTCACCGAGGCAGATAGATGCACTAACGCTGCACACACACACACACGCACACACACACACGCGAAAAAAAAATATGGACCAGTGAATGAAGGAGGACCACACCCGAGGTGGTGCGAATTTGCGGAGAGGGACCTCTTAACGTTTAGCCAAATCGCCTACACGTTAAAAAAAAAAAGATTTGGCGTTGCAGAAAAGTGCTCGGATCGCGATGCAGAGCGATGGTTTCGCAGCCGTTCTCACTAATTCGCATTGATGCAGAATATTACCCATCCGGACAGGCGCTGAAATATATGGCTTTGAGAGAGAAGTATTAAAAGCAGTGCCCCCCCCCCACCCCCACCACCACTCAAAAAAAAAACCGCACACACTTAACACCACAGAAACTAAGTAGATCTGTAACTGCTTTTATTATATATATATATATATATATGTAGTACCATTTTACGAGGGGACGTGAACTCTCGAGAAAGACTCACCCTTCATCAAAATGGGGAGGGAGGTGGGGGAAAACTGGGGGGGGGGGGTGGGGGATGGGGGGGGGTGTGGGGGTGTGGGGGTGTGTGGGGAGGAGGGGGGTGTTGGGGATGTGGTGGTGGGGGTGAAACAGGCGCACGGACCATCCACGATGGATACATGTGGCAACAGAAGAGGGATAAAGTACACGGTGGGCAAAGATTTCCACGCGTAAGTGCGCTGTGATCTGATGAGCACAGGTACCTGTGCGAGTGTGTGTGTGTGTGTGTGTGCGAGTGTGTGAGTGTGTGTGTGCGCGAGTGTGTGTGAGTGTCCATGAACCCTCCGGGCGGTCAGCACCGACTGCCGGAGCCCATTCGTGTGGCTGAGAGTGAACGGAGAGAGAGAACGGAGAGAGAGAGAGAGCCGCCGCCTCTCAGCCCGGCGTCAGATTGGTTGGGATGAGCCTGACACACGGCAGCTGGGTTCCCGGTGGCGGCCAATGCGGGGAGAGGGGCTGAGGGTGTGTGGGAGGGGGGGTAGGGGGGGGGGGGTGGAGATGGGGGGGGGGGGGGGGGGTTTGCCGAGAGGAGCCATTGGTCGGCAGGAAGAGGGCGCTACGCAAAAGCAGCAAAACCCGAGCGGTGAGAGCTCCAATCCGTCAGTGCAGCGCAGGGAACCGGGAGCGACTGGTGCAAACCGGGCAAACCGGGCAAGAAGCGGCGGAAAATAAAGAGGGATTAAAAAAAAAAGAGGGTGGGGGGAGAGTGAGAGGGAAGCGAAAAAAAAAAAATATATCGACCGAGGATCGGAGTTGAGTGCAACCGAAGGCGATCCAACGTCGAACGAGCTCTCCAACACCCGATGCCCCGCGATTGCACCGAGGATATGACCATCGGCTGTGCGGTTGGGTTTGATGCGAGACCCCCCCCCCAGTCCCGGGGAATTTGCGCGTCCCGACACCCGCGGCGGGAGGAGGAGGAGGAGGAGGTCGTGGTGGTGGTGGTGCTGGAGGAGGAGGAGGAGGAGGAGAAGAAGAGCGTCAGATCAAAGGATCTTTCCGCTGCCCATTAAAAGCAAATAAAAGTTCGTCTCGGAAAGGTTGTGCGAGGTTCGCCTTTCCTGCGCCCCTGCGATTGCGGGACTGGTGTCCATGGAAAACGCAAAGGTAGAGAGGGCTCGAAGTTAGCACAGAGCGCGCACCCGCCACCCCGCCACCCCGCACGGCAAAACACGCACAAAACGCGCACACACACACACAAAAAAAAACTTATATTATCGTCTTTATTTTTTTTTCCCCCCCTCTCCCCCCCCCCCCCCCCAAAAAAAAAAAGAGCAAAAAGGGGGGCAGCAAAAGGCGCACATCGGCTTTGGCTTTGGAAATGATTGCGTTATTTGTTCTGGTTTGCGTCTCGGTCGATCGCGTTGCCTGTCAGATCCGCTATTCGGTGCCCGAGGAGCAGGAGCATGGCACGTTCGTGGGGAATATCGCCGAGGATTTGGGATTAGACGTGACTAAACTTTCCGCCCGGAGGTTCCAGACGGTGCCGAGCTCCAGGACTCCCTACTTGGAGGTGAACCTGGAGAACGGGGTCCTGTTCGTCAACGAGCAGATCGACCGGGAGCGCATCTGCAAGCAGAACCCCATCTGCCTGCTGCATCTGGAAGTTTTCTTGGAAAACCCGCTGGAACTTTTCCGGGTCGAGATCGAAGTGGTGGATATTAACGACAACCCGCCGGGCTTCCCGGAGGCGGACATCACGGTGGAGATCTCCGAGAGCGCCTCTCCGGGGACGCGTCTGCCGCTGGAGAGCGCCTTCGACCCGGACGTGGGCAGCAATTCGCTGCGCACGTACGAGATCACCCCCAACAGTTACTTTTTCCTCGACGTGCAGACCCCGGGAGACGGCAACAAGTTCGCCGAGCTGGTGCTGGAGAAAGCCCTGGACCGGGAGCAGCAGGCGGTGCACCGGTACGTGCTGACGGCGGTGGACGGGGGGGCGCCCCAGAGGACCGGCACCGCTCTGCTGACCATCAAAGTGCTGGACTCCAACGACAACGTGCCGGTGTTCGAGCAGTCCATCTACACGGTCAGCCTGCCCGAGAACAGCCCGGCCGGGACCCTGGTCCTCCAGCTCAACGCCACCGACCGCGACGAGGGCAAGAACGGGGAGATCCTCTACTCGTTCAGCAACCACGTCTCGCCCCGGGTCAAGGAGCTGTTCAGCATCGAGCCCCGGACGGGCCGGATCGAGGTGAGCGGGGACATCGACTACGAGGAGAGCAGCCTGTACCAGATCTATGTGCAAGCCAAGGACCTGGGGCCCAACGCCGTGCCGGCTCACTGCAAGGTGCTGGTCAAGGTGCTGGACGCCAACGACAACGCGCCCGAGATCAGCTTCAGCACCGTGTCCGACTCGGTGAACGAGAGCTCGTCCACCGGCACCGTGGTGGCCCTGCTCAGCGTGGCCGACCGCGACTCGGGCGAGAACGGCCAACTGCGCTGCGAGATCGTGGGCCGAGTGCCCTTCCAGCTCAAGTCGTCCTTCAAGAACTACTACACGGTGGTGACCGACGGGCCGCTGGACCGGGAGAGCGCCGACTCCTACACCATCACCATCGCGGCCAAGGACCGGGGCTCCCCGGCCCTGGCCTCCAGCAAGTCCATCACCGTGCAGGTGGCCGACGAGAACGACAACTCGCCCCGTTTCTCCCGGGCGTCGTACGACGTGTACGTGACCGAGAACAACGTGCCCGGGGCGTACATCTACGCCGTGAGCGCGGCGGACCCGGACGTGGGCCAGAACGCCTACATCTCCTACTCCATCTTGGAGTGCGACATCCAGGGCATGTCGGTCTTCACCTACGTGTCCATCAACTCGGAGAACGGCTACCTCTACGCCCTGCGCTCCTTCGACTACGAGCAGCTCAAGGAGTTCGGCTTCACGGTCCAGGCCCGGGACGCGGGCAGCCCGCCCCGGGCCGCCAACGCCAGCGTCAACATCGTGGTGGTGGACCAGAACGACAACGCGCCCTCCATCGTGTCGCCCGCGCTCAGGAACGGCAGCGCCAAGGAACTGGTGCCCCGCGCGGCCGAGCCGGGCTACCTGCTCACCCGCCTGGTGGCGGTGGACGCCGACGACGGGGACAACGCCAGGCTGACCTACTACATCGCCAAGGGCAACGAGCTGGGGCTCTTCCGCATGGACTGGCGGACCGGGGAGCTCAAGACCGTGCGGAGGCTGCCCGCCCGCAAGAAGGACGCCGGCGCCGCCCCTTACGAGCTCCTGATCGAGGTGAGGGACCACGGGCAGCCTCCGCTCTCGGCCACCACCACCGTCCTGGTGGTGGCCGTGGACAGCCCGGTGGACCGCCCGGGGGGGGAGAGGCGCAACCGAGCCGGGAGCCCGAAGGAAAACTCCTTGGATCTGACCCTGATCCTGATCATCGCGCTGGGCTCGGTGTCCTTCGTGTTCCTCCTGGCCATGATCGTGCTGGCCATCCGGTGCCAGAAGGACAAGAAGCTGAACCTGTACGGCTGCCTGGCCGGGGAGTGCTGCTCCTGCTGCAGACAGGCCAGGAACAGGAAGAAGAAGCTCAGCAAGTCGGACATCATGTTGGTCCAGACCAACAACTCCAACGCGGCGCAGGTCTCCACGGACGAAGGGGCCTTCGGACACCACAGTCAGAATTACTGCTACCAAGTGTGTCTGACCCCGGAGTCGGCCAAAACCGACCTCATGTTCTTGAAGCCGTGCAGCCCGGCCAGGAGCACGGACACCGACCACAACCCCTGCGGGGCTCTCGTCACGGGGTACACTGACCAGCAGCCGGACATCATTTCCAATGGGAGTATATTATCAAACGAGGTAAAGACGAAACAAAAACCAAACCAAACCCAAAAAAAAACTAGTCTAAGTCTGGATTTGTACGATCAAGAACGATCACCCCCTCACCTCACCACCCTCACCTCACCTCACCACCCTCACCCCACCACCCTCACCTCACCTCACCACCCTCACCCCACCACCCTCACCTCACCACCACTACCACCACCTCATCCTTCTTGTTCTGTCTATCCCTCTCACTGTCTCTCTCACTGTCTCCTCTCACTATCCCTCTCACTATCTCCTCTTACTATCCCTCTCACTATCCCTCTCACTATCTCCTCTTACTATCCCTCTTACTACTATCCCTCTCACTATCTCCTCTCACTATCCCCTCTCACTGTCCTCTCACTATCTCCTCTCACTATCCCTCTCACTATCCCTCTCACTATCTCCTCTCACTATCCCTCTCACTGTCTCTCTCACTATCTCCTCTTACTATCCCTCTCACTGTCTCTCCACTATCCCTCACTGTCTCTCTCACTATCTCCTCTTACTATCCCTCTCACTATCTCCTTTCACTATCCCGCTCACTGTCTCTCTCACTATCTCCTCTCACTATCCCTCTCACTGTCCCTCTCACTACCTCCTCTCACTATCCCTCTCACTATCTCCTCTCACTATCCCTCTCACTATCTCCTCTCACTATCCCTCTCACTATCCCTCTCACTGTCCCTCTCACTATCCCTCTCACTGTCCCCTCTCACTATCTCCTCTTACTATCCCTCTCACTATCCCTCTCACTATCTCCTCTCACTATCCCTCTCACTATCTCCTCTCACTATCCCTCTCACTGTCCCTCTCACTGTCCCTCTCACTATCTCCTCTCACTATCTCCTCTCACTATCCCTCTCACTATCCCTCTCACTATCTCCTCTCACTATCTCCTCTCACTATCTCCTCTCACTATCTCCTCTCACTATCCCTCTCACTATCTCCTCTCACTATCCCTCTCACTATCTCCTCTCGCTATTTTGCAATCCGTTTCAGATCAGTTGCAGTTGTGGTACCTACGGGTGTGTGTGTGTTTCCGTTTAGAGGAAGGACGGGTGCAGTGATGTGAAATGTCACTCTCAATGCACACACGTCGCACCGACTGACTCCTGCTATTTTGTTTAAGTGACCTGTGACTTGCGGCACAGATTAAACTGCAATGCAATATATCTCTTGCTATTCATATAGGGGGGAGGCTTAACACTTTCACATCCGAATATCCGGCAGAAAAGCGACTCGATGCGTGTTATTGCCCATTAACCACCTCGGTGCCGGCACTAACGCACATCCCGAAGAGCCTTCCGCAATGTTTAATCCTTTGAAACTGCGTGTATGGGCTGCACGCACAGTACGCAAAGAGAGGCGACTGCTTAAAGCCTCTGTAATATTCAATAACCGCATTCTCAGAGAGGGAAAGTTAAAGACCACGACATTGTTTGACCCCCGCAAGGGCTGCCCTGGGTTTTAGAAAGGTGTTCATCGGATGTGATCCCTCGCCATCTGGAGCTTTGAACTGTCCTCCCAGTTCCCCATCACCGTACACAGCCATTACGGGGTCCCCAGTGCCATATTAGTAATGGCAATTGCACTTCTCAGTCTCGATGACAATTTCAAATAAAACCTCCGACACGCGTTAGTTAGTTAGTTAGTTAGTTAGTTAGTCAGTCAGTCCCATCTCATGTTAACTCTTCCCATCTGTGCCTGTGGTGCGGGCACTTTATACTGTTTGCTCGTTTTAACGCCTGTTGGTTGACATTATATAATGACTTATTAAAGACCCCCCTCCCGTCTCTTTTTCCCCCTCCCCCCCTCTCCCCCTCTCCCCCCCTCCCCAGGCAAAACACCAGCGAACCGAGCTCAGCTATCTGGTCGACAGACCCCGTCGAGTTAACAGGTAAACGCAACACACGTGCAAACGGGAGACATCTCTCGCCCGGACCTCTCTCCTCGACGGGGCAAATTGCAACCCATTTTTTTTTAAAAAAAAAGAAAAATAATATGAAAAAAAATTTTTTTAAAGGAAAAAATATTTTTTTTTCAATTTTTTTAAAAAATCTCTGATTTGCGTCTCGTGTCTCCCCACCCCCCACCCCCCCCCCCAAAAAAAAAAACAAAACAAAAAAAAAAAAACTGCCGATGCTTTCTTTCCAGTTCTGCTTTCCAGGAAGCGGACATAGTGAGCTCCAAGGACAGTGGCCACGGCGACAGCGAACAGGGGGACAGCGACCACGACGCCACCAACAGAGCTCACTCCACGGGTAAGTGTGTGCCGTGCAACAGAAGTTTTCCAAATGCTATTGGCGGTGATGGTGGTGGTGGTGGTGGTGTGCGTGCGCGTGTTTTTTTTTTTGTTTGTTTTTTTTTGTTTCTTTTTCTTTTTGCGTATTGTATTATATTCCACGCGGCGCCGAGTGAGCGCTGCTGTGTGGTACCCACTCTGAGCTCCGGATGCGCGACTGTCAGGTGCATCGCAGAAACACGCGAGTTGGAGGAAGAAGAAGAAGAAGAAGAAGAAGAAGGGGGTGTGGGGGAGAGGGGGGGGGGAGAGGGAGGGAGGGGGGGAGGGAGGAAAAAAAACCCCACACGCGTCGTACAGTTTGCCACGAGTTTCTTTTTTACGGGACCGAATCGAAGCCATCGGTTTAAAACGTGTTGTGTGAGAGACACTCCGGGCGATCGTACGGTATCTCAGTCAATTCATCAGTTGGCGAGTTTTTTTTTTTGTCAGGTGGAGTCTCAGAGATAATATATATATATATATATATATATGTGTGTGTGTGTGGGGGTGTGTGCGTGTGTGTATATAATCTCAGTACAGTTTGTTCGTGTGTTAACGTTGAATCTTCATTTGAAATCCCAGTCCATTCTGGTTTTGTTATATATATATATATATAATATAAAGTCAGAGCTCCTGACTTTGAAATAGTTGTATGGTTCGCGTTGTTGAGCTGGACTTTGCAAAGGGCATTGCTGTTATCTCGGTATTCTGGTCAGTCAGTCAGTCAGTTGAAATCCCTGCTTCTTGTTAATATCATTAAACGGATTAAACGCCAAACTGTCCCACAAGAAACGTCTCGCAGTTCAATCCCACTCCTTTCCTCCCCTGTGGGTCGCATTGAGCCATTCCGACCTGTGCTCATTATGGAAAACATGTTTGGTACAAACGGCTATTCAATAGCTTCCTTTATTTCTCTCTCTCTCTCTCTCCTTCTCTCCTTCTCTCTCTCTCTCTCTCTCTCTCTGCCCTCAATGCATATGCGATCTTAATGAGATCTCCGGACATGCATCCGTGTCCATCAGTCCCCCGTTTGCTGGTCGGGCGTCAAGGAATTTGGTCACAGGCGGTGGTGGAGGGTCAGTTTCAGGCAATCCACAGCACACACAGCACTTTGCTGGATGCCCTCTCCCACTTGCAGCTCACGCCAGTGGGATTGAAGTGCCCGTCGCTCCCGAAGCAATCGTTTTGCAAATCTGCTACCCTTTTTTTTGTGTGTGTGTGTGGGTTGCGTTTAACGAAACGACTAAGGGGGGGAGGGGGGGGGGGGGTGGCTTTACTATTGGAATTGCCTGTTTTCTGTGGTACTTCTCTGCTTCAAAATGGAGGTTTATTAAATACGTTCGGATCACAGAAGATGGCAGTAATGTAAAACTAAACTGCCTCCTGGGTTCCAAGTCAGGGACATGTTACACGGGTAGAATTAGGAAAGCAAACTTCTGAAATGTTTTGTGCACTGTGTTGATGAGGAGTGAACACGTTCTGTGGAATTGGTAACTATTATATCGATATGCAATATATCTGTTTGCAAATGCAGGACTGCAATAACTAAGGGAATACTGTATATACGAAGCGGAATTTTATTAAGCTTTGGTGAATGAAATATCTGCCAAATGTTTGAAATTGCTTTTTTTCCGCCCCCCCCCAAAAAAAACAAGGAGCAAACTTGCTTGGCGCTAGGTTTTTGACACAGACTGAATGAACCGATCCTGGTGTGGTCTGAACATCAACATCCCGTCAGGAGTTGTCATGTTATTCTGGACGTCAGTTTGCGATGTTGGGTATTATTCAAACAGCGTTAAGGAAACGATTTACCTGTTTGTTCGGCGTCACGTTATTCAGGGAAAACATTGCAGCCGAAGCTCTTTATAATCCTCAATCTGACTTAATCTTAAGGGTTTGACTGTGTTAGTTCTGCAAATCAAATGGGTCCTGTGTTTTGCACCCTCTTTAAAGGGACAATTCACGCTGATTCCTAACACCTAATATCTCACCAATATAATCGTATGTGTCTTCAGCGACGCTGCCTATTTGATGCAGTGTAACTCTGTGTACTTTACAGTCCGTGTGTGTGTGTGTGTGTGTGTGTGTGGCACAACATGATCTGCTACGTTGGCTGCAGTCGGGAAGAGCACTAAACAGCACTTGCAGTTTCTAGACTTTGGTTTGAATGCTGTTCTGCTCCAAGAGATGACCATCTCCTCTCTCTCTCTCTCCCTCTCTCTCTCCCTCGCTCCCCCTCTCTCTGAAGGACGTAGCCGTCCGTTTTACCTGCAAACGATGTTGAGATCTAGGGCTGTAACGTGGGATCAGTTTGCAGAAATGCTCGGGCAAGAGGGCTGCAAGTGCTTCCCAGTTAGATTGGGTGTGCTCAGCATACACTTTCGTGAGTGATGCAGTGAAACCGTCCCCAGAGGTAGTAGATCTGTGTTACACTCGCCTCTTGGTTCAGGTACACAATGCTGTGTGTCAGCAATTAGCTGGTGGGGTCGTTTGCAGAACCACTCTGACCTCCAAAAGCAATGCATAACCAGGATAACAGTCACGCATATTTGGGTGCTCTCACGTCAGTTCCTCAGTATACTATTGGAACTTCTTATACTTTAGCACTTAATTCACAGTGCTACATGCGAAAGTTTAAGATGGGTGAGATAGTTGAGAAACGTGCCACGTTAATGTAGTTGAATTTTCTTTAAGTTTAGGGCATCACATAGTGCAAGAGTACATTGGCGGGGTAAAACAGAAGAGCCTTTAGTTAGTATCTTCCTTCTTAGCATACTGTAGCTGATATGTGAGTGCTCTCATAACAATGCTTGCATTTGATATGATGCTTTATCACGTTGTCCAGATATCACAAAGGATTTTGCTGTCAAAGGTGATGATTGTATGTTTTTAGGCAAATGAGGCAGCTAATTTGTACACAGCAATGTCGCACCAATAATAATCCTTGCATTTGATATAGCGCTTTTCACGTCTTCTAGACATCTCAAAGAGCTTCACAGAATATGCTGTAAAGTGAATTGACTGCGTATTTGTGGGCGAAACGCGGCAGCCAATTGCGCACAGCAGTGTCCCACAAACAGTCGTGGATTGAAGTGATCATTTTATTATTATTTTTGTTTCTTGAGGGATTATTATTAGGCGCGTGGAGTAAGGAAACTTGCCCAAGGTTTCACCCTGCTGGGAATCGAACCCAGGTCTCTCGCCTGCGAGGCGAGTGCTCTAACCACTGAGCTACAGGACTCCACAATAGCCACAAAACCATTGGTCAACTTTATTGTTCTAATAGGAGGTGACAGAAATTGAAAAATAGTTCATTTTATCAGCACTGTGGCCCTTCAGGTAATGGTAAAAAATGTCCAGTTGTGTCAGTCTGTCTCCTTGACCAGTATATCAGCATTGTCTACACTCCCAGCAATATTGTGGCTGAAATCCGCTAAATGAGGTTCTTGAATTACCGTTAGGTTTGCAGCATTTTGGAAAGACACTGTGTGCAGTACTCAAAATCTTGATTAACCCTTTCTTATCAGTTTCCAGTCCTAATTACGGAGCTCATAAGGAATAAGAAAACGTGCAAAAATTCTTTAGCAAGCAGCTGTTGCACATCTCCTTGAAAATAAATGGACAGTCTGTTATGCAGAGACCATTCTCCCATCTTGTTGTCCCAGAAGGCACATGACCTAGACCAGGCCAAGTGGAGGAGAAAATAGAGGGAATAATATCATGCACATTTAGGAGAATTGTCTAACAGAATAACTCGGTAACTTTAAAGAACTGACTTATTACGATTTATTTACATTAAGATAAATTATGAACAAATGAAACTTATTATGTTTTTTCCCATTTTGCTTCAGATGCCAATTTGTGACTTGCTATGTGAGCTTCCAGGCAGTGAAAGCCATTTATTCTGCTTATTTCCCTTTAAATGCAATTTCCCAATGATCTATTTACAGTTCTCCCCAAAAATATTCAAATTATTGTAATCATTGCTATCAAAGGTTTTTTTAAAAAAATATATATATTTTAATTACACACAGAGGCTACAGGGAGAGGATTAATGGATGCCATTTGACTGAGCTGATATTCATGAGTGAGTTGCAGACAACAGCACCAATCAGAATATTCCGATGCTTTATTGGCATGTACAGTATTCTATTATTATTGCACTACACATTACGGAAGCAGTTATAATGGTTAAAAAAAGAAATTAATTAATGAATGGGTTATAGAGTGGAACTCGTGGCTTCACCATATATAGAAAAATACAAGGATTATTACACAAATCTTTCTCCCACCTCTCCACCAACTTGAGATATTGTCAAACGGCGGTAGGAACAGTCACAGAGCGAATGTCACCATATGTGGTGCAATGTAGAAGAGACACGTTGAGAAAATGCTAGGGCAAGCTGGACATGGGCGATTTGAAGTTATTTATTATTTATTTAAACTGAATATTTAGGGATCAGCGTTAAGATCATTGCAGTAAATAGATCGCGGGGTCACGCAGATCGCCTGGCTTGCTGCAGTCTTCAGAAGTCTTCACGATCTCTTGGATATGGTGGATGTATACAGAGAGAAGTAGGTTACGGGCAAATCCAGAAAAAAGAAACACACACAAAGTCCTTTATCAGTTATTTCAATGCATTGGCGAACACAAGTCACTGACGTTTCACAAAAGGGATACTGTCAAGATGTTCAACCAGCTTTGAACTTTTATGAAAGAACTAAAAAAAAACAGGGAGATAGTGTGAAATCTCCAGATGTCCTTTGGCAGTCGAGGGAGCAAGACTTTGAGATGGAGACATCAGATAGGAAAAATGACCCAAGGCATGGATTAAGCACACAGGGACAGAAAGTGGCCACATATAACAGTGGCAAACGTCAAACGTGACCATTAGAACATTCCTGAATTCTTTCGGGTTTTGTTCAAATGCTGGAAATTTTTAAATGCACAGATGGCGAATACTGAGTGGGTTGTGAAACCAGGGGATCAAACATAAATTGAAATTGAGTGTCGTTGCTGGCTTTTCAGAGGCTTTTCTCCCAAACCCAGGATCGAACCACTCTTTGAGGCATGAATGCACTGGTAGAATGCACTGCCTATCATTTGATTGCATTTCTAAATTAAATCTCTATTTATATAATATATATCTATATATATTTCTATGTTGATAAATGGTAATCGTGGAGGTTTCTGAGAGTTGTGAACTGCAAATGGAGGGAAAGTCTGGCTGGCATTGTGCGAACATTGAGCAGAAGAAGTCATTGAATAACAGTGGGCTTTTGCAATGCAAACCTTTTGCTCAACTCGTACGCTTTAGTAAATGTCATGGTGTTCATGTGAGTTCATTTTAAATATCAGCTTGCCTTTGAAATATTTGAATAGCTGCTGCAATAAAAGCAAAAAGAAAAAGACAATACATACCCCACGTAACTTTTATCTATATATAATATATATATATAAAACATCTATTTCCTTTCCCTGTGTTTAAAAAAAACCCTGTCCTTGATCCAGGCTGCTGTTCACGTACAGACTCTGCAACAGCTCACTGATCAGTAATTTGCTTTCAGACTTCTGCATGGCAATTACTGATGTAAGGCTGTGATCGAAGCTTGCATTTGCATCGCACGGAGCTTCTTCAATTTAACATAAAAAAGTCATTTTGAAGCGAGATTAATGTATGATAACAACCGTGCCTTCCTTCCCTCGCATCATTGTCTAATAGGCGTCGGTGTGCACTATTCCTCAGGCTGGGAGAGATGTCAGGGGAGTTAGTTGGCAAGTATGACACTGATCAGAAATCACTGCACATGGGTGCATATTTCAACGTTGCTGTCAAAACTATCTGAAGTGAGAAAGCTGGTGTCCAGACACTAGGGTTTTTATTGGACAATAGTACTTCTGTTAAGGTTGAGTCTATCACTGGCATCCTTGCCAAGCTTCATTGGCTCCCCATTCCCCCAGAGAATTGAGCTCAAAATCCTCAGACTCCGCAGACCTTGTCCTGCTCCACCTACCCTGCACTGCCCACCCCATCATGGATGGTCGAGCCTTCAGGTTTTCTGCCCACGCCCTTTGGAAATCCATCCCACATCCTTTTGACGTCTCCCTTGCCTCCTTCATGGCCTGTCTCAAGACCCTCCTCTTTGACCATGCCTTTCCCCCATCCTCCTTGTCCTCCACCCCTCCTGATCCTAACCCCCAGCTCGGGTGCAAATCCTTGACTGGCCAGTGCATTGGGAAGTCCTCCCAACATGAAAGATGCTATACAAATGTAATTTGTTGTTGTTATTGTTATTTTGTTTTACCAAACAGTTCTCCCCAAACATGGCAACATGGGCAAACTGCGTACTAATTGCAGCTTTTTGTGATACATTATTTGATATTTGAAGGGATGCGTTTATCAGTTTGTATTCTGCTCTGAATCAACCATCAGAAGCTCGTCCATGTATCTTTGATACTAAACAGAATGGTTGAATTGCGCAGTTTCTTGGATGTGTAGCCTTACAAATCTGATTTTCGCCTACTACAAGTCTAAGGAGAATGTTGGGTGTGTTTGATCCATGTGTGTAGCTGAAGGGAGTGGGGATGGGTGACATTCAATAATATCCCAGTTATTCTATTTGTAAAGCTTTCACCCCCAAATGCTCCAGAAGTCAAGAACAGCAGCGATTTAACTTGCCTTGAGATATTTTCAGATTCAATAGTGAGTACCGGTAAATGCAAGATTTGGAAGTAAAATTGGAGTGTCCCACAAACAGTCGGGGATTGAGTGACCAAATTATTATTATTTCAAAAAAATTGTGATGGGATTCTTACCCCTGGAAAAGCGAGCCGCTAGTCAACTAACAACTGGGTTGTTACTTACTGCTAGGTAAACAGTGGTGTGTGGAGTAAAGAAATTTGCCTAATGTTTCGTCCTGCCTGGGAATCAAACCCAAATCCTCTCACTTGCAAGGCGAGTGCTCTAACCACTGAAGTACAAGACTCCTTAACGTGATGGTGAAAAGGATCCAGAGGGTGTTTGTTTATCAGTTAGATTGGAGATAGCCAACTTCCGGGCGCATGAATAGAATAGTCACAAGCTGGCATCAACAACAGTGATCTGATATTTGATCTGTTCGATGATAATATGTTCTATAATGTGTTGTGTACAGATTCACATAAGAACACCTAACAATTATCAGAACAGTAAAAACATAATAAATTGGTCACTCAATCAATGACTACTTGTGGGACACTGCTGTGTGTAATTGACTGCCATGTTTTGCCCACAAAATATACAGTCAATTCACTTTACAGTATATTCTGTAAAGTGCTTTGAGACGTCTCAATGACATGATAAGGTGCTGAATCAAGTGCAAGAATTATTATTATAGTATCTCATCAGTCAGGCACCAATGATCTGAAGGCTTGCACCATCATTTCAACCACCTGCATTTCCCCTCCCCATAACCTGGTCTATACTTACCCATGATTTATAGAATTAATGCCTGATGGAGAGATGGAAATAGTATCAAATTTCTAAAACATCTAATGAATTATTCGGCGCATTTGGGAAGTTGAAGAAATTTGGTGACTGCACGTTTCTTATCAAGAAATTTGTTAAGGTATTTCACAGATGTGATACCAGTAATATAACTGGGGCATAAACGTATCTGCTCTGACGCCTTCAACATACATATACTTTTGTAAAGGGGTCATAGTCTCTTCGAAGGCAGATTACTGTCTCACAATGTGGCACCATTAAAGCACACATCGATTGAAGCATTGCTTATCAGTGGAAACCCACTAGGCTCCAAATGCATGTAAGAAAACACTTTTGTATTTACATAGACAAACGCCTGCCAATAGAACATGCAGTAACAAGCGCACGTCAATAGCATCTGCCATGGTGTCAAACAGAGCTGAGGAGTGTTTCTCCGTACAAATTAAATCAATTAGCCACAGACTCCTTCAGAATGAGGACGACGCCCGCAGAGAAATCATTAACTCCGGTATCACCATCAATAATTATTAATAGTAATAGTACGGATTATATTTTTGACCTTTACTCGACCGGATTCGATTTGTATTAAGCTTTCTTTACATAGAGGAAGCGTACAGGACCGGGAGGTTTGGTGCAAAATAAATCCTGGGTGATCTCAGGTGCATTGATTCACAGCCCCAAAGGCTGCGTGAGCGCTGAAGGCATGAATCACTGGTGGCTTGTTGTTTTTTTCCGTAAACCTTCAGTCCCATCGTGCGCCTTTTGTTTATACCACACCTTGACATGTTTTATCAGTTTATTTAAGATTTTATTTTCCAAAAGATTGAGGTATCTTAATGTCTCTACTCCGCGGGGATGTGTCATGGAAAGCCACTCTGCCTTGCTCTTGTGACAGAGAGTCATTGTACTGTGTGAAGCATTACGTGGCAGTCGCTGAGTTCAGGAGGGAGGTGGGCTGACAGGTGCACACATTTGGAAGCAGCGGAGAGTAGGGCAAATATCGTTATTTCTGTCATAACAGTGATCTTCAAGAAACAGATGTCAGAAGAAAGAACAAATAACTGCACGAGTGCGTTTTATTTAAAAAGAAGATATCGTGCGAGGAGCACAATTTAAAAGATTGCTAAAAATGCACAATTTAAAAGATCGTTGCCCACGAGAGCGTGCAAGCAAATAATGTGTTGTGCAGTTTTGGGAGCGGGGAAAATAAAAATATACATGTAATCTAATTTAAGAGTTTATTTAAGACTTTCTTTCCAAATAACTAAGGCATCTTAATGCCTTTGCTCTGCAGAGACATTAAGGTGTAAAGAAAGCTTTACATATCAGTCAAATCCAGTTGACTAAAGTAGGCTTTAGAAATGGTCCTCTTGATCATCCCTCGCCCTCTCCGCCCTACAATCGGAGGTCGCGCTTTCAGCCACTGTGCCCCGAAACTCCTCCGCCTTGCCCGCACTCTCCCCTTTTTCAAATCCCGCCTGAAAATCTTCCTCTTCGTCCGTGCTTACGGCCACCTTCCCCCCGCGCCCAGCCCGCCACGGAGTCAGGCTCTGCCACTGTTAAACGCTCTGAGATACTACCCTGCGTGAAGGGCATTATATAAGTGCAAGTTGTTGCTGTTGACTGTGTGTTTGTAGGCAAATTTATGAGTGATGAGTGGAGAGCAAAGGCATTAGGATGTTTTAATGATTTGGGAAGAAAGCGTTAAATAAACTCTTATATTGGCATACAAATATATATTTAGATAAATCTATGATTATAATTTTTGAACTGTAGATTTGTAAGACTATTTATTCTTCTTAAGAGTCTCCCATTTTCCTTGTTTGCTTGAATGCATAGCCTATAAATACAAACAGTTTTTTTTGTTCCAATAGTCAGGAAACTTAAGAAGGCTGAAACCAGTTTTTATATAATAATCTCAGTAGCGAGGAAGAATTTGCTTTGTTTGTCTCTTTCAACTCAAGGTTTTTTTTTATTCCCTCTGTCTTCAATCTTTTGTATTGTAGGATTCCCCAACCCCTTTTTGTGTTTTGTTTCTCCAGTTCATGCTGTATTTTCGTGTACATATGGTTGGGTGAATGAATAAATATGCTTCAAATGAAACAAGCTGCTCTCGTGCTAGTTTACAGTGAGTGCAGTCTGCTTGCTGAGAAAAAAATGTGTCACAGTCTCATTCATTAATGCTAAATTAATAATATCCCACTGGTCTATTCCTTGTAACTAAATAAATGTTCTAATCGGTCAATCCATCTTGTTGACTTAATGATGCCATCCTAAGTTGCTCTTTTGAATCTGATTGCATCCTAACAGAGTAAGAAATGTATAAGTTTCTGGTCATAAATAGGAAACTAAAAGTAAAGACGAACAGTATTTTTAATGCTTTTGATATTGGAATTTGTTTTAAATCGGACTAAAAAAAATGCTATTAATCTATCAGAATGTGAGGTAGGAACATAAGGTAACAGGAGCAATAAGAGAACATTTAGCTGATCGAGATTGTTCCACCAGTTCATTAGATCTTAGCAAATCTTTTGATCCAAATGCCTAGCCTTTCACTGTCCCTCTGAGTACCTTTAGTACCCAGCTATCTATCACTTTCAAGCAGTCCTACTGCCTCTAAAGCTTTCTAGGGCATTTCGCACCCTCACAACCTTTTGTGTGAAGAAATGCTTCCTGATCTCTGATGTGTATATGTAAATTAGGTAATGCAACTGTTAATATCTCAGTTACACAAACAGTGATAATTGGAAAACAGAAAGGCCTGAGGTACTTAGTGAGTAGTGATGATTTGTCTCCAAACTTTAATTTGTGGAGTCCTATAGTTTAGTGGTTACAGCACCAGCCTTGCAAATGAGAGGACCTGGATTTGTTTCCTGGCAGGGTGAAGCTTTGGGCAAGTTTTCTTACTCCACATGTCTCTGTTTACCCAGCAGTAAGTAGGAACCCAGTTGTTAGTCGGTTGGTGGATTGCTTTTCCGGGATAATAATCCCTTTTTTTAATAAAAAATCCATGACTGTTTGTGGGACACTGCTGTGCACAATTGGCTGCTGCGCTTTGCCCACCAAATATGCAGTCAATTCACTTTTCAGTATATTCTGTGAAGTGCTTTCAGACATCTCGAACACGTGATAAGGTGTTAAATCAAATGCAAGGATTATTATAATATTGTATTTTGAATTTCAATATCCAGAATTTGGGACTTTGTGAGGCTTAATTGCTGTTTTGAATTGCGTTGCCAGTATCAGATGAAAATAGTTTACCCCTTTTGCTCACGAGTTATTGCACAGGAATTAGTATTCATCTAACCCCACTGGGTTACTGTCCAGCGACAGGAAGTAAGTAGCCTATACCTTCTGGGATTCCACCTTCCCATAGCACCAAATACTGTGAACTTGACAATTGCTTGAGGCTTGAAATTTATTGTGGTCTTAGTCATAATTCCACTGCTTTGACATTTAAGATCATGCAAAATTTTTGCCCATTTTAATTTGAAAGATGACTCTTTTTATGAAGTGCAGCAAACCAGCTTCTAGATTAAGTTTGAGAATTTTCAGATATTATGCTTGAGGTGTTACCCTGGCTCATTTGGCAGCGTTCTCACTTCTGAGTCAGAAGACTGTGGGCCCAAGCCGTTCTCTGGACTTTGTGCCCACATTCTGACAGTCGAGTGCAGTGCTGGGGATGTGCTGCACTGTTTTCATTCTTTAGAGCAGAATGGAGTTTCCGCTGATGTGCTATGCAACAATCCCTAGTTTAAAAACAGTATTTACTTTATAGCTTCGTACGGGACATTGCTGTGCACAAATTGGCTGCTATGTTTGCCTACAAAGACACAGTCATTGCACTTTATAGTTTATTCTGGGAAGCACTCCGAGTCATTTCAATGATACGATCAGGTGTTATAACAAATGCAAGGATTATTATTAGTATTGTGATCTTATGTTAAGGCTAGGACCATGAGAAGTGTTGGGCACCTAATGACTGTGTGTAAATACAATATATTCCTCATAACTTGACTCTGTCTTAACTTCTCACTACACTTAAGTCATCACACTATCAATACCACTGCTACATATGTCTAAATCACCACTCCCGATAACTCACCATTGAGCCCTTTTCCCTTGGAGAGGCGAGTTATCAGGAGTTCACTGTAAATAAATGCAAAACCCACAAACTTGCCCTGTGGAGATTCTTACAGGCTAGTTCATTGTTCCAAAGAAACTTCGCCAAACACAAAATTATTGAGAAGAATAATCCTGTGAATCTAATGTAGTGCATATGGTATTTACCAAGTACACACAGTATAATTTTCCAGCTTGTACTCTTGTCTCTTGCTCAGCCAATTTCTAGTTTCCCTTCTGTTGCCTCGATATCTGACCCTCACCCTCTCTGTCTATAAACAACTCATAAGTTACGCAGAAAGTGTAAAACGTATCATTGAAAGGGCACAGTCTGGTAACAAAACTCTCAGTTCTACTCAGAATTGCCTGCTGTCATCTCATTTTTAGCATTGAGCTCGGCAACCATATGGTGCGGGAGCTCAGTTTTCATGGATTTGTTTCTGTGATAACTTAACTTTTTGTGCCTTTGCCCTTTTGACTTTTTTCCTCTCTGTTGGCGACACGACGACGGTATCTGGAACAAGCTGCAAGAGGAATGAACATTATACCTGCTGGTGCAGGGACAGACTCTTCTTTTATTGTGCTTGATAAATCTCCTCAATAGGAGTCCCAGAGGAGAGAAGAGGCAGGTTGTAAATAGAGAGCTAGGTTTAATTACATGGCTTCAGGCGCTTCAGTAGCATGAGAACTGGTGGGTTAGTGATAGAGCCGTTTCAGCTGGTATGAAATTATATTATGTACATCTGTTCATGCCCTATAGTTGTACTAACTCTGACTTTAACAGACAAAATGGATCAATTTTACGATCACTTGATCTGTGATCATGTTTGACTTCTAATAGATTCATCTATTAGAAAATTTCTTCTCTGAAAATGTAATCTTCCATTCAATTTGGGGTGTTGCCATCACTGGCTCCTTTTCAATGCCTTCTTTGTTTGCTTCTGATTAGTTTGTTTCTTCTTTTCGAATATCTGTCCATTCGAATGTCAGTGACGGAATGAGGAAAGAGCTGGTTTGGAGAAGTTACTTTTTATTATGTTAGTATTGTAAGAAGGCACATTTTTACAGTATATCTACTGTCGAAATAGCTCAAAGTGTCTAATTACTGTCATATATATTGGTTGTCTTAATAGGGAAGTACGGCAGTTCAAAGTCCTACAAACAGCCATGAAGCGAATGACCAATTTTATCTGGAGGATCATTAGACAGAAAACATGAGAATCTTCCTTCTCTTTTTGAAGAGTCTCATTTGATCTTTGATATCCACCTGAATAGGCAGATAGGATGTCTACTTTAACATCTCAGCTGAAGGATGTCATCTCCTTAAAATCAGCAGTGCTCCTCCAGTATCACACAATATTGTCAGCCTGTACCATGAGTTCAAAAATCCCGATGTGGAGCTTGAACCCATAATCTTGTGACCTGGAGATTAGAGTGCTACGAACTGAGCCCAAATGGCTAATATACCTTTGTTACCTTGGCAGAGGTCACAGTTGAGGGTTGGTTACTTGTCACCAGTAGTTGAAATGGACCAAATAGTGTTTTAATTCTTAAGCAAAAAAAAACGGCTTCACAGTATCCACACCTACCTTTGCTTGAGAATTAGAACATCATTCCAGATCATTCACGCTGAGCATTGTTTCCCAGCCATTGCTAAGAAAGGGAAATCAGCAGTGGGTAGGACATGCAAATTGGCAGCACTTTGTGCCACTGAAAGTGTGTTAAAGCACTTTGCAAAGGGGCAGGTTACCCAAAGCCAAAACAGTCTGGGGACAGAATGCTGCTGTTTGCATAATACTACTGCACAGCTTCTTTTAGGTTTGCGTTTCTCCTGGAGCTGAATTATTCCCTGGCTCTTTTCTGGTGATGAATTGACAGCAAAGGTCTGAAATGCCTAATGGTTCTTAGGCATACGGATATTACCTTAACATTTAAAATTGTACATAACTTTGGAAGATTCTTAAATTAAAACTTAAAAAATTAAACTTAAAAATTTCGAGGCTGCTTTTTCAGAGTCATTGAGAAGAATGGAACAAACCAGCTTCAAAATCAAGACTGAACTGAAGAATTTTCCAAAATTCTGCATAATCTTAAATTGGAACACAATCATCTGCATGCGAAGAACATGATCGCTATGGTGCCTTGATTCATCAGAACTGTTTGTTCTGTTCCGATTTTTATTGCAGTTTCCTCGCACAGTCAGACTCAATGATTCTTCACATAAAGTCCCTCTGATGATTTTATTAGCAGGTGCTCTTTGAACATAACTATTTGAAAAATCATCAGAAAATGACAGAGGAACCGGAAAACCTATTCAGATGAATTGAAATTTCTAAAAAAAAAAGCCACCGTGGAAGTGAGGCTTGCTCTTTCAGACCAAAGTGACATTTTCTTTGGCATTATTGTTTTGCTTTATTTTATTAGGGTTGACTCTGTAGGATATTACTGCAAAATTCCACTGTGACGTTAACTTACAAAGTGCTCCCAGTAATAAGGTGCCCCCGGTTACTGAAATCGTTCTTTCCATTTTCTTCTGTCTTTCTCCCTTTTGCAGGCCGTTCACCCAGATGCATCCTCCTCCAGCAGGGGAGGAGCAGGACAGTCCAGGACGCAGACGTCTCCACGACTGCAGTCAATGCAGCTCTGTGAGCGGCTGGCAGGAGGTGCGAATTGAGCAGGGTGCGTTGGACATTGTCAGTTCTCTCTCTTTCTCGCCCCTGTCCCCCATGACCCCAACCCCCCACACCCCCTCACCATCCCCGAGAATGGAATCCCTCCCTTCCACATAACATGTCCTCTAGGGGGTCTGGCTGAGAACTGATGAAGCTCAACAAACTAAGGCAACTGATTTCAAGTGACAGGCAGCCCTAGGACTTGAACATGTAAATTCCTGGTTGAGAGTCAACCTGAAGCTGCTTGAGCTGCTACTGGGACACCTCACAACTGTCCTTGACATCTTTAAAGGGCAGGATCGCCCAAATAAGTTGAAAGGGTACTTACAATTTAACAGTGGAGCCTTCTTAAGATCGATTCTTATTTGCCAAAACACGAGACTGTGCTATATGAGTGATGTACCAAAGAATGGCATTGTCAGTGACTTTCCTGTTTAATAATTGCTAGCAACCTGTACAATGAAACGTTAAGGGAGCATTGTTGCAAGACTTTTCAGTATGTTTGTCAATTAGGCTGATTGATGATGTTTTCCAAAATGGAATGACATCCTTGTGCCATCAGTATTTACTTGCTCTGAAAAAAATACTTCTATTGTGAAACTGAGAACAGTAATGTGTTGCTAAAGGTTTAGGTTGCAGCAACCATTAATTTCCTGAAGTGTACATTCAAAATGGTGACTACTGTGACTGTTGATTATGTGGGTTATGCCTTGTTTGTTGCAGGAATTTAGTTAGCCCGGCTCAGTCGGTAGCACTCTTGGCTCCGAGTAAGAAGGTTGTGAATTCAAGCCCCACGTTGGGACTTAGAGCTCACAGTCTAGGCTGACACGACAGTGCACTGCTGGAAGAACACAACTTTGTTGGAGTTTCCATCTTTCAGATGTGATGCTTAAACCGAGATCATGTCTATCTGTTTTGGTGGGCGTTAAAGTTTCCACAGTGTTATTGAAAAAAAGAAAGGAGTTTTTCTCGATGTCCTGGATGACAATCCCACCAACTAAAATTGATTTAGCACTTCATTGCTGTTTGTAGGATATTGTTGTGTGCAAATTGGCTGCCATGTTTAGCTACAAAATAAACAATCAACAACAACAACTTGCATTTATATAGCGCCCCTCATACAGGGTAGTGCCCCAGAGCACTTGACAGTAGTGGACACAATGCCGAACTGGAGAGGGGGTGGGCAGTGACTGTAACCACGGTCGACCTGAAGATGGGAAAGGAAGGAACAAGGTAGAGGGATAGAGGAAGAGTGTTCCAGAGTTTCGGGGTTTAGTGATTGAAAGCATAACTGCTAATGATGGAACAGAGGGCACGAGGGATGTGCAGAAGGCTGGAGCCAGTTGAGTGGAGGCAGCGGGTTGTGGGTTGAGGGGTAAACAGATCAGAGAGGTAGGGAGGTGCTAGGGCATGAAGGGATTTGAAAATGAGTGTGAGGATTTTGACATCAATCCATTCAGTGATAAGGAGCCAGTGGAGCTTGTCTAGAATTGGTGTGATAGGGATACAGAGTTTAGTGTGGGTGAGTATGCGTGCGGGGGAGTTTTGGATCATCTGGATCATTACACTTTACAGTAAATCATGTGAAACGTATTGGGATAATCGCCTGATGTGAAAACTGCTATATGAAATGCAAAGTTACTAAACAAGTAATAATAATAATAATCGTCCTTACATTTGATATTGTACCTTACACATCAGGAGGATGTCTCAAAGCGCTTGACCCATTGTACTGTAAAGTGCAGTGATTGTATTTTGTGGGTATATTGTTGTTATTATTATAAACAGGCTAGAAAATTACTAAAGGCATCACAATTACATGCATTTAGTTTGCTCACCTAATACATTAGTCTATGGACAGATCGAGGCAAGTGGTAGATTCATTGTAAAATACAGTATATTTAAACTGCAATTTAGGGATGAGTTGGTTATGCCTTGAAATGAAAGGGTTTGATCTTAACAAATTTCTCGATTTTTTTTCGCTGTAATAATAAAACTGCTGAAATGTTGGTGTGGAACCTATTTCTGCCACTAGATGTCAGTAATTCACTTAAAAATACAGTGCTGTGCAACATTTTCAACACATGCTAAAGACATCTAGTGGCAGCTAAAGCTGTGATTATCAAACAAGCAGTGTGGTTGTAGCTTGATGTAAAGAGTTCTGTTTACATGCATTTTGTGGTTGGAATGCAGTTGTTGACTTCAGAGAACTGCTAAATTTTAGTCCTGGAAGACCTGGAATAATTGAAACAAAATTCAATAAAAAACCAAAAATTATGTACAGCCTGAAAGCATCTTTAATGGAGCAAAATCATTTGAAAAGGGTCCAGTGCATTTGTTTTATGAAACCTATTTAAAAGGTATGGCATGATTCAAATGTTGGGTTTGGGCTTTCTCCACTGTGAATTGACACACTGATGTAAATGATCAGTTTTGGGCACTAAACATTATTGAAATAGGCATTTTACATTTTACAACTTCAGGGTACGTTGGAGCAAGATTACTGAATACACAGATTATCTCCACCCACATTCATTTGTTTTGCATATATTTCTGTTGAGACAGAAAGTGAATATTGGGTTTATTCATTGTCAAGATCATAGGTGAAAAGGAAACCATTGTCAAGTACTTCCACAAAGTACCTAACAGAGAAGGCAGCTGAAGGAATAAATCAATTTCCTCATAATTTTCTCTGCCAATGTTGTCCTCATCTCCTACTCGACTACGTTGTTTTCCCCTCTACTTTATTTGTTACATTTGGTAGTGAACAATGAATGACAGGCTATTCAGCCAAAGTGAAGGAGAAGCAAATTGCATCTGAACCCAATAATGTCCTTGTCATTGGTATCCAAGCATATGGATCTCCTGATTGAACAATGATTGTGGGGTTGGGGTCATCCTTGTAGATTTGTTTCTGTGTAGTACAGAGGCTTAAGTCAGTTGTTCTTAAATCAATTTCCCCCCTCCTATCACCATCACCTAACACATATGTGTATTACCTTGGCTGAAATAAGCTTCTCCACACAGACTGGGGATCAAATCTGGAATCTTTCCACTCTACAGCAGGACTAGGTCGCTGGGTAAACCCACCATGGGAATTTCTGGGTTAAAATGCTTTTAATGCACAGGATGGGAAGAATAAGGTATTTATAGGATTAAGTGCTTTCAAAGTGAAATACTTAAAGAAAGAAGATAACTATAGGGTGCATTTATTGCAAAGAACTCAAGTTGTGATCTTGATGCCATGACTCTAAAGTGTTCTGCACATTTATTTCTGGAATACTTTAATTCCTTTCACTGAAATCTTTTGCCAAGAGCTTCTCCTTCGAGTTTGAAAAAAGACATTTTGATGAAGAGGAAGTAGGCAGAAGGGTACGTATGGAGCATGTCCACTAGCTCCCATTGATTTGAATGACCAGATCAGTTGGGTCCATTCATTTTATTTTTAGCATGGTCTTTGCCAGCAAGCACTCAACAGACACAGCGTTAAAAATAAAATACAAAGATTTGCTTGATCCATTGTGATCAAATCTATGCTGGATGGTGGATGTATTCTGCAAGGATCCCTTAAGTCCCACTCTTTACCTAATGATAGAGCAACATTTCTGCTTCATATCTTCCCTGATTCTCTGTCATCTGTAGAGAAATCCTTTGATTACTGAGGGTCTTTGTGAAACAAAAGCATTTGCTAAATATAATACAAAATTACATTTGTATAGCAACTTTCACATCGGGAAGACATCCCAAGGCGCTGGACAGTCAAGGATTTGGACTCGAGCAGTGGGGGGGGGTTGGGATCAGAGAGGGTGGAGTGCGGGGAGGGTAGGAGGGTGGCCGAAGGCACTTTCGAAGGCGAGGTCAAGGAGGAGGGTCTTAGGACATGCCTTGAAGGATGCAGGGAGGGAGCGAGGCAAAGGGGATGTGGGTGAAGTTCCAAAGAGTGGGGGCAGAGAGGCTGAAGGCCTGACCACTGATGATGGGGTGGGCCGGTGGGGGATATGGAGCAGGACGGAGCCTGCTGAGTAAAAATCCAAGTGGAGGAAAGCTATTTCCTCCTCAGGAATGTAATACCTGGAGGGAATCATCCCAAGCTGCTCTCATACACCTCCTTGTTGTTGGGTCTAGAATGGTGTGTTGGGAGAGAGTCTGCCACCCTCATGTTCTGGGGTGTCCAGGGACATCTAAATTGGGGAGGGAGATAGTAAAAAAAAAATCATAAAACTACTAAAACAAATCTAAGAAAAATTAAATTAGAGTGTAGAATATGTAAGGGATAAATTCTATCCTTCGTATAGAATCATGAGGTAGAGTTCAGAGGTACTAAAGGGTGTGGCAAAAAGGCAGGGCATTGGAATAAAAGATCTGCTGAGATCATATAAACTGGGGGAACTGGCTCGATGAGCTGAATGGCATCTTGTGTTTTCTAATGTTGTTATATTCTAGAAGGAGGCCATTCAGCCTATGGAAACTGAGCTGGTGGGTGGATCTTTCACTGGACCTATTTACTCTCATCCCGATTCCCCGCACTTTCCCCATATCCTTTTAGTTTGTTTCTCTTCAAATATTCATTCAATTTCCTTTTAAATGTTATAAAGCACACCATATTCTAAAAATTCTCTTGAAAAATTTGCATGAAAGACAAATCTTACAGAGAGAATTTGTCAGCCTTCTGTGCCAAACCAATATTTTAGTTGAAAGCTTGCCTGTACAGTCTTCCACAGGGCATAGATCTTAAAGCAAATGGCTTAAGAGCAAAATACATTCAGGCTAATTTTTCTGGGCTTATTTTCTTTTTTGCTTTAGCTTCTTATATATTTCCATAAAGTCCCCTCTAAAGGGGCTTCGCTTAGAGCTCATTCCTCTAAGATTGGGGATAAACATAGATGTTAAGTTAAATTAGACCCAAAGTACTGAAAGCCTTCAGAGAAACATTAGCAAAGTTTAACATGCTATCATTATTCCACTGATTCAAAAGATTCACGTTTTAACATGAAGTCCTGCAAAAAGTCACTTTAAAAGTGTGATCTGGTTAACACATTATCGTGGCCTTGGAAGAAGGTCAGAGAAATTAATCTTAAATGACCATCGACTAAAATTTTAATCTAAGCGTTTTGACTTTAAGCGAGATTTGATCTTTTGGAACAGGTCGTAACCAATACAGTACTATTTTACACCACAATGAATGAAATTTAATCTCACTATTGAATTTAATAGGTCTCCTTATATTGTATTTTGTGCTTCATTGAAAAAAAATGCAAGTGTCAACATTTTATGGAATCAAATCAAATATTTTTAGACTAGAGTATTATTTAACTATAAATGCTATTGCTTATTTCTTCTTCAAAATAGTTTATGGAGCCCTGTCCTTCTTGGGGAGTGGGGGAGGGATAGTGTTGCAGGGGAAATAAGCACAGTCTCCTTGAGCTGAGCTGGCTCCAAGGAGATATGTTTGGAGTCCTGTAGCGTATTAGAGCACTCGCCTCGCAAGTAAGAGGACCCGGGTTCGATTCCAGGTGGGGCGAAATCTTAGGCAAGTTTCAGTACTCCACACGCCTCTGTTTACCTAGCAGTAAGTAGGAACCCAGTTATTAGTCGATTGGCGAATTGCTTTCCAGGGGGAATATTTCCTTCAAGCAAAATAAAAAATAAATTTGGTCTCTCAATCCATGGCTGTTTGTGGGACATGGCTGTGTGCAATTGGCTGCCATGTTTTGCCTAAAAAATGTAGTCAATTCACTTTACAGTATATCATGTGCAGCGCCTTGGGACGTCCTCCCGACGTGAAAGGCGCTCTATAAATGGAATCTTGTTGTTGTTGCTTTGAGATATCTCAATGACGTGATAAGGCGCTATTTCAAATTCAAGCATTATTATTATTAAATGTAGGAAATAAGTGGTCATCTAAGTAATCCTTTCCTGAACCAGGCAGTTTTGCTAATGACAGACCAACCTTTCTGACTCACCAGCAGAACTTGGAGGGTCAGAGATTCTTCCCACTTGACTTCTGCTAACTCTGAAAGCTGAAACCGTAGCAGGTGAGGTAGTCGTAGCTGGACAAGCAAGAGGAAACTTATCAGACATTACGCTCACTGGAAAGCGTGTGTTTTTAAGATGGTTAAACTCTAGCAGTACCCTAATGCACAATCTGAGGTCCCCGAGTCTTGGCTTTTGCCAACCAACACCTCATATTCTCTGGAATGAATTCAAATATGAATTGGTGCCCCACAAGGTTTCACCGAAAGCTTATTCCCGAAGGCGAAAATGAGCTCTGCCAGTCCGTGGCATCTCCATTTGGACACCCCAGAAGCTGATCTTTTCCAAGACATTAATGATGTATCATAATAAGAATGGGAACTGACCTATCTCCTTTCAAACCTGACTTTCCCTCAGACTGGCAGATTCAGGTGGGTGAGTAAATTGCTGTGATTCCAGCCTGGTATATTGACCTACACACTGGGTGCTCCAGTTTCTTCTGAAGTGTGGCGAACTGGTGCATATACAAACAGGTAGCTGTATCTCTGCAGTGCTGCTTGCTCCTCGTTTCAGATGAAATCAGATTGAGCAGATCTCTGTGTTTCAGAGGTTTAGGCTAGTTGGACCAATGGTCTGCTGATGATATTGTTACTGTGGTTTCGGACAGGATGGTAAGATCGACAGGCTGCTTCTGTCTGAAATTGTTTTTAGGCTAATTTAATGAGCCTCATTCATGAATGGTGCATCACCTGTACTCATTACTAGGATATGGCAGTATTCCTGTGATCATGAGGATACAGCTCACTTGGGAGTAGAAACATCACATCGGTGCCTTTATGAGATTGGGAGTGGGATTAAGGTACCCTGTTGGGACTGAGTAGGGGGAGCTGTCTGACCTATTTAGATCACAGTTGAAGTGGTTCTGTTATGGTTTAGGCTGCTGGCGCTATGCAATTTGCCCCATTTACATTGCAGGACAAACGTTTCGGCTCTGATGGTAACAAACATTGCCTGTGTAAGCCTGCATATGCACAATTGTTTGCAAATTGCATACAAGAGAACCAGACCTATGCCTGTGCTCGGAGAAAGTCTTTGCAGGCCAGCGATCTAGAAATAGCATCATGAGTCCGCACAGGTGGGGGCCCAAACTGCCCGAAACTAGAACGAAAAGATTGTCTCCAGAGGCAGAAGGAGAAAGGGCTAAATTGCTGGCTCCTGGCATGCTGAATATGCTGCTGCTTTTGGTCAGTGGCAGAGCTGTCAGTGATTTTGGTGATGCCGTTGAATTTGGTCCTACGTTCTTCTTCAATGTTGCCATTGATGGCAGTGCTGGTGCGTGAATTTTATTTTCCTCTGCATCCAACCCATGCTATAACCCAACTGGGGACTGCTGTATGCTGACGCTAGGTACAAAATATTGCTATAAGTGTTCTATTCCCAACGCTGACATCCTTCACCTTGATGAACCCAGAAGCCATATATAATTTAAAAAGAATAGAAATTCAAAATCCAAATTGAGGAGTTACATGCTGGTATGACGAAGGCCAGGGGAATGAGTGCACATCAGCGCCCGAAGTGGATTTGGAATCTCTATCATACAAACCATTATGGTTTCCTTGTAACAGATAAACTAATGAGGCTATTTTTCTGGTGCCTGATGTCAGCTCATTAGTGTTCTCTGTGTCTTAAAGCTGTATGGATAAGCAACCCTTCTCGGTAATCAAAGCTTGTGTGACTGGCTATGAACGGGCTTTGATATGTATCACAAGCGGTGCCTGCAGTTGCGGCAAGTATAAGTCACTCTGGGTATGAACATGAAACGGTTTCCTTCTCCAACTTAGATACATTTCTTCCAACAACGGCGTAAGTCAGCCGGGCACAAAAACAGATGACCTTTCTGCTTACGTGCATCAATAAGCAGGTTAGTCTTGCCCTTTACAGAAAATGAAGGTTTGCAGTTGCAAGAATTCACAGTGGGGAAAATCTACAACAAAACTCCATCCCCGGTTGACTTTTCTGCCGCTGAGGTACACTTATCAACATTTCTGTGAGGCAGTACTAAAAGATCTTCTTGTTTGTGTTACCGAGGGAAGGAAGGTTTATTAGAATGTTAATATCCCCTTGGCCCTACGTTTTCTCAGTGCAGTGTTACATTTGGACGACTATTGTTCACTGGCTGTACCATGGGGAGAATGACAAGCCTGAGGAAAGGTTGGTGGGCCCTTTCCATTTCGTGTTCATCCAAGTACATAAAGACAGCTCTAAATGAAGGTATTGCGGTTTTGTCTCCGCTCCAGCAGGAGTGAGAGGGAGAAAAGAGGGTGGGGGGAAATGCTAATCACGCCAGGGAAGCATTGGCAGGGATGTAAGTTTTGAAGCAAGTAGGCAACCAATGTAAGTGTGAAATCCTGCAGGCCTCAGTGGACGGGCAGCTTTCCTGATACCACAATGTAATGCCGTCTGTTTCTGATTGTCTTGCCTGTAGGTGCTGATCTCTTTTCCAATTGCACAGAAGAGTGTAAAGCTCTGGGGCACTCAGACCGATGTTGGATGCCAACCTTTGTGCCTACAGATGGTCGCCAAGGCTCTGATTACCGCAGCAATCTGCATGTCCCCGGCATGGACTCTGTGCCTGACACTGAGGTCTACGAAGCTCCAGAGCAGACTGGGGAGAAATCCTTCTCGACATTTGGAAAAGAAAAGTCACATCCATCCAATTTGGACAGGAAAGAATATGATGCGCTTCTGACCAGTACACGTGCACCTTACAAGCCACCATATCTAAGTGAGTTCTTATTTAGTTGAAAATTCACTTTCTTGGGTGTGGATTTTTCTCTGCTTTTAAAGTGACGTATGAATTTTTGGTAAGATGCACGATGAGGAACTGTGATTGAACTACTGCAAATCATAGAATCATACAACCACAAACTTCGATTGTTATATACTTTGATCCGAATTTCTTCATCCCTGCCCGTACCCTTTGTGTTAGCTTTCCTTCAATTTTCTTTTATGTTATGGACCCAGCATCAATAGCATCAGGGCAAAATGTTGGGCAAGTTTCCTTACTCCACACGCCTCTGTTTATCTAGCAGTAAGTAGGAATCCGGATATCAGTCGACATGGCAGATCGCTTTTCCGGGGATAATACTTCCTAAAAAAATAATGTGGTCACTCATTCCATGACTGTTTGTGGGACACTGCTGTGTGCAATTGGCTGCCGTGTTTCGCTCACAAATATACAGTCAATTCACTTTACAGTATATTCTGTGAAGCGCTTTGAGACGTCTAGGAGACATGAAAAGCGCTATATGAAATGCAAGGATTATTAATATTTATTATTTATAGCCACTTCTGGAGAAGCATTTCACATTTTAAACAAATGTGGGTGGGAAAAAATATCCCTTTAATTCTTTCAGTGATATTACTGAAATTATAACAGTAATAATTCTTGCATGTGACATAACACCTTATCACATCGTCGATGTCTCAAAGTGCTTCAAAATGCTATGCTGTGAAGTGTAGTGATTGTGTATTTGTATTACTCCTTTGTTGTTGATTTCACTAACTAGTGGACTATTGACTATCCTTTTAAAAACTTAGCAGAGTTTTGAAAACCTCTATCATATTACTTTTTAATTTACCCTGCTCAAATCTGGTGAATCAGTAAATACAATAGAATAGAAAGTTACATTTAATAATCTCTCACATCAGGAGGCTGTTTCAAGGCATTGGACAGTCCAAGGTTTATACCAACTAATTAAATACAACAAGTTGCACTTATATAGCGCCCTCCAAGCAGAGTAGCATCTCTGAGAGCACTTAACAGTGGATGAGCCTGAACTCTGAGCCGGGGAGATGGCACCAAGCACGGTCCACAAGCAAGGTTTTCAGGCGGGACTTGAGAAAGGGGAGAGAGAGGGAAAGGCGGAGGGATTGAGGGAGAGTGTTCCAGAGTATTAGGGTGTAGTGGCTGAAAGATGCATTTATGTACTTTTTTACTGTGAACTTTTTTAGGTAGATGTTTTAAGTGCTTGAAGTTGATATCTGATTACACTGTCTGCTCAGTTAGGTGTGGTGCATGTGATAGAGAAGTGCAGAGCCAGGAGACCAGAGTTATGCTGTCAGCTCTGTGTCATTCTGTAGCGGGGCTACGTTGTCTGCTAATATTCGCTTATGGCATGTGCAGAGTCCCTGCTGCCATGAATAAATGAATCAACTAATTAATGAATGAATGCCTTTTTAAAGGTTAGTTTAGAGTGGCAAGTCCTGCCAGCTCTTTACTGATGCTAAAAATCTTAATGTTTTAAGGTTTAATGTTCGCTTTGCACAAGCTAGCCTGCAAGTTAGTCTGCAATTATGCTACAGCTGGTGCAATGCTGAATTGATGAGACTACCTTCCTTGTGTGGTGTTACACTACATCTCTAAGTTGGGAACAAAACTTATAAAACTGTTAGTTATATTATGGTGTTTTTGTTGGTTCACCTTGAAAATCACATCAGGCTCAAATATAAGCCTATTCAAGGAATACATTTTTACAATGAATTAGTAAATTCACATATATAAATATAGACACACACACACATATATATATATATTTTCTCTTGGCTACAAAGCTGAATGTCCACTCTGTAAACCAGTATTAAACTTGGACAATACCAAGCGCGGGCACATGCTTAAAGAGGCAATAGATAGTGGAAAATGCCATTGTATTGCACCATCAAGGTCAGCACATTTACAATCAACAGGGAATCTGACACACCCATCGACCAAGGTCGGTAAATTTACCAGTGATCGGAGAATTATTCCCTCTATCTTTGCTAAAGGGAGGGAAAACAGCTGAGGGAGTGAGTTTCATGTGTTTATGCAGCCGACTAGTTTTGATATTATAGTAATAATTAATATAGTTACTGCCCATTTTTAGGCGAACTTGTCGAGTTCATCTTTATACTTGTAGGCGAATTATGTTAAAGGGTTCGCACAACGAACAAAACACATTTGCTCAGTAAAAAGAAAGGTTCTTTGGAACCTCTTCATACATCAGCTAATTTAGACATTCCATTGCAAGAGAAATAAAATCCCTTTTGAAACCTGTTTAAAAGCCAACAGATTTGTTGCTTAATCTTTATATCCCGTATGGAATATAATTGAGAACAATTACTTGCTCGCATGTTTTTTAAAAATACTGTGGGAATGTGAACAATCCTGGAAGGTTTCCTTCCACTGAATTTCATGCTCCAAACTAACTGGTTCATCTTTTCTATGCACAATGCTTCTTCACCACTAATGAGCCTTCACTTTTGGTATTCCTGCGAAATCTATGAACCCATAATTTCACAAATGTTTTCTCTGTGAAGTTAATTGCATTAAAATTTCTTTCTTTCAGTTTGAAGTCTCTTAAAACTGTACATATTATAAAATGTCCTCACAATTTATATTTAATTAAATCATTTTAACCCCATCACAAGCTTAACAAGATCGCACTATTGGGCTTATTCTTATTTCAATGAAGTAGGTGTCTTAGTTTTTAAATGGTTGTGATTTCTTGTTACATGGCTAACTAATTTATCAGTGTAATGGCCATTTATTTCAGCTCAGATGTAGCTGAAACTCTCGCATTAAAATAATGCACTTTGTCAGTTGTTCAGTGGACGATGATAAAAATGATAATCCTTGTTTTTAAGGAGTAAGTCCTTCCATGGTGGACCCACACCATCGGTGGTTAGGTCTTGAGCCTCTCCGCCCCCACTCTCTGGAACTCCATCCGACACTCTCTTCATCTTGCTCCCTCCCTTGCCTCCTTCAAGGCATGTCTCAACTACCCCTAGTTTTGGTCACTCTGGTACCCCTATCCCGTCTGCCCTCCACCTCTCATGATCCCGACCCCTGCTCGGGTCCAAATCTCTGACTGTCCAGTGCCTTGGGATGTCATCCTGACATAAAAGATGCTCTACAAATGTAATTTCTTGTTGTTGTCTTTAATATAGTATCTTATTCAGTTACCAAACTGTCTCAAAACATTTCACAGACTATAATGTGAAATACAGTGACAGTGATAATAATAATAATAAAATCCTTGCATTTGATATAGCGCCTTATCACGTCTTCTTGATTTCTCAAAGCGCTTCACAGAATATACTGTAAAGTGAATTGACTTTATAGTTTGTAAAGGAGGTGGAAGGAAATGTGAATGACATTTCTGGATTGTGTATAAATGTGGTGTGTGTTGATAGAAATTACTTTGCTTAAATAACAAATGGAAATAATTGTGCAGACTTCAATTCTTTGATTAAATCTCAGGATTGTAATTGAAGTGTATTCATGTAGTTTTGTATGGTATTTTGGGATGAGATGGGTCTTTCCATTGCTGTCCATTCCTCCCCTCCTAAGTGAAGTGTATTTCTTGCTACAATTTACAAATGAGTAAGATCATATTATCATTTGTTTAGTGTAATACGCAATCCAACAATGCATTTTTTTAATATAAAAAACAATTCTTTGTCATTTTCATTAAGTCCATGAGAAACATAACTAACATTTGTGAAAGAAAGGACATTATCTATACAGAAAAAAAAACTATTCATATAGTGGTGGATCCACACCATCGGTGGTTAGGTCTTGAGCCTCTCCGCCCCCACTCTCTGGAATTCCATCCGACACTCTCTTCATCTTGCTCCCTCCCTTGCCTCCTTCAAGGCACGTCTCAACTACCCCTAGTTTTGGTCACTCTGCTACCCCTATCCCGTCTGCCCTCCACCTCTCATGGTCCCGACCCCTGCTCAGGTCCAAATCTCTGACTGTCCAGTGCCTTGGGCTGTCATCCTGACATAAAAGATGCTCTACACATGTTTTTCAAATGTGAGGGAATATTCAAATGCAGTGATATTCAGGTTGGTGCTGGCTTATTGTTTGTTCATGCGTGGCTTTTCCATTAATTTATATGAGACAGCAAGGACTTAGAAGAAATTTGAGACAAATAATTCAACAATTTCTAAGTGCCGAGGGACCAAAACCTATCAACAATTATGTAAAGGTGGAGAGTGTAGAAACTGCATTGTGCATGGCTGGAGGAACAAAGATATTTAGCACAAATAGTACAAGTGGTATGAAGAAATAGGGAAGGTTAAACTAAGTTACAGATCTGCAATATGCATGACATGCATCCTAGTAATTCGGTCATGTACACATAATTGGGTCTAATTTGCAGTAACCCACACAATTCCACTAACCGAACGCACGTAACACTAATCGTTGGGGGAGTGGAGATTGGTAATACAATAATGTACACATGAGGGAGTGCAGGTTGGTAATACAGTAATGTACACACATGGAGTGGAGATTGGTAATCCAGGCTGTTTGTGGGACACTGTTGTGCACAATTGGCTGCGACATTTGGCCCACAAAATATACAGTCATTTCACTTCATAGTGTGTTCTTTGAAGTGCTTTGAGACGTCTAAATGACGTGATAAGGTGCTATATCAAATGCAAGGATTATTATTACAGTAATGTACACACGGAAATGGAGATTGGTAATACAGTAATGTACACATAGGGGATGAAGACCGGTTAAACCTCAACAACAACCACAACAAAAACAAGATTACATTTGTATAGCGCCTTTCACGTTGGGAGGACGTCCCAAGGCGCTGAAACATTTGATGAATGGGTGCTATTCCTCTTTCTGCATTATTTATCACTAAGTCACAAGAGTCCTTGGCCCTGCTTCGTTCCTTGTCTTGATCAATGGCTTGTGGGATGACATGTAAAGTGATGTGCTATTTGCTGATGACACCACCCTCCACAGAGTGATTAACTCCCTATCTAAAGACAAGAGGGTATTGAATTGCTGCTGGCAAATATTGACAGAATCGGACAGTAGGCTGACGAATAGTGTGATATCTGCAGCGTTGGAAAGATCAAGTCAATAGTTCTGCCAGAAATCTTAACTGTGATGTTGGCTAGCAACATATGGCTTTTCCATATAAGAGTTCAATCTATTCTTCAGATACAAACATCTGATTCCTCAGCTTGTTAATTATCTCTTAATTTACACGTGGGCTAATGAGTGGAGAAGACGGCTACACAGGCTGGTGTAAAATTGAGAATTCTCCAGAAGTGCAAACCTTATTTATCAGAGAAGAAAAGTTTTGCTAGAAACAATCTGCCAAGATAATGCTGAAACATAATGGGGTATGTCATGTGAAATCTCTGAAAGTAGGAAACTTTACATTTCATGTTGATTATGGGAAATCCCAACAGAACGTTTGATAGATCCCTTTGTCGGTGAGTTCATCAGGCTGTGGAAGATACCCACCCCTTGCTCCTAGGATCAGAGCCGTCTGAAAGTGGCCAGTCCAGTGAACTGGGTGGAGGGTTTCCTCACCACACTGGACTCAACCCTTTCTAACAGCACTGATCTGTGTGGAATTCATGTGCAAGATTATGAACACAGCAGCACCACAAGAGTTTTTTTTATTGCTAAAAGCAGAAACTTCACATGTGCCAGAAAAACAGACTGCTGCAGCAGTATCTCACCATTCCCCTCTAATTCAAAACGTCCTCCCAATGTTAATAGCAATGTTTTATGTATTACTTCTGTGAGTGGAACTCCAACTCAGTGTTGCTGCCTGGAACTTTGCCCTTGTATATAGTAGAAGTTCAAACACAAAGTTAACCACTACTTGCTGAATCAGGGCTTTTCGAGCAGAAGTTGGCTATTTCCCATCTTTCCCACTCACTGCACTCTCAACTTAGGAACATATGAATGCACGAAATCATAAAAGACCATTGCTGTCCATCCGGCTGGTTTTAAAGATTAAAAAAAAATTGCAAGTTATTTTATCTCTCGTACTCCTCAATCTGGCATTGCTAAACTAAATGAAAACCTTGCATTCTGGATGTTTTAAAGGCACAGTGTTCTGCATAAAAAGTGGTTATAAATCTTTAGTTGTCTGTCAAAAGCATGATGGGGATTCGTGAACTAAACTGCAACAAATCATAGTAATCGCCAACAGATGATGTCAATATGATAATGAATGGTGGCTAAGACTCTTCTTTTCCAAACCCCTAAAAGTTTCCCTGAAATTTCATGGAGGAAAATTGGTCCCTTTTAAATTCTTCCCCTCTCTGTAGACATCTCTGAGGACATTTCGCCCACAATATACCCAGTTAATCCACTTTACAGGATATCCTGTGAAGAGCTTTGAGACGTCTCAATGACATGATCAGGTGCTATATCAAAAACAAGCTATGTGGTTTTAGCTGGTTAGACTCCAGCAGTACCCCAATGCACACTCTGGCTTCCACAAGCCTTGGCTTTTGCCAACCTGAGCCTAATGACTTTCAGGAATTAGGTTAGCAGGATGCATCCTTCCAGGGAGAGAATGCGCATTTCATTCAAACAGCCTATCTCTGGGATTTCCATGCGTAGGTGGGATGCATGGAATTCTCATTTTGGTTTGGATCCTCTTAAGCATGGTGATGGGTTTCCACATGTGTCAGACACCGGCTGACTTAAAACAAAAATGAAATGCAAGGATTATTATTATTATTATCACCGTGCTCTCCATGAGCAACCTGTGCCCGTGACTTTTCTCTATCAGCATATTCCCTTGGCAACACAAGTGATGTTTGGAAATTATTGAGGAAATGATGATGTTCTCAGTGGTGTGTTCTCTGTAGTGCTGTATCCTGAGAGTAAATGTGGTACTACAACACATTGGAAGGTATCATAAATTAAACATCTAAAGCTTCATTATTCCTTCAGTGTGTTATTTTATGTCAATATTTGAAGCAGCAATAGCACAGCTAATTGTCAGAAATTGCCTTCTGTTTATATGCAAAAAAAATCCCATTAAATAGTTGCTCTGGAAAATATATTGTATAACAAAGTCACTTTTGTTGTGTTCTACAATTCACACCCATATTTTTTTCCCTTTCTCTCAATCTTAATGATTTTTCATATTCTCTAATTCTCTTCTCCTGGTCTCTCCATTTGTGTATATCACACTCTCTATTTCCTGTTCTTTCCCTACTACCTGGCATCTCTTCTTTCCTGTAAACTCTCTCTTACCTTTTTATTTCCATTTCTCACGAACATTCCTTCTGCCTCTCTCGCTCCCTGGCACACTTTGGCTGTCCTCCTGTCTGAGTCTTGTGAGCTCTCTCTTATTTTCTTTCTGTCTATCCTTCTTTGTACAACGACTTATGTTAGTGTAATGCATTTCACGTAAAAGAAACATCTCAAAGCTCTTTACAGAATGAGACTGGTTAGTAGTTAAATGAATGTTATCATGTAAGGCAAATTTGTGCCAGTAACATCCTACAAAAATGATGAGATGAGTAGCCAATTCAATTGTATTTTTTGAAGGTGAGTTTTTATGAGGAGGGAATATAAGGCAAGAGAACAGAAAGAAAACTCCACCACCTTTCTTTGAAGTAACAATGGCAGTGGTTTTGGTGGGGCAAGTGTTGTTCCTTAATGTCCACCTCGAATACAAGGCAGACAGAATGTAGCTGAATGATTGAATTGAAAAAGGAATTGCATGCATAACAACATTTAGTATTAACTTGCATTTAATATTGAATGTTGTTATGGAGGAAAACACAGCAGCCAATCTGCTCTGAAAGTCTCACAAACAGCAATGTCAAATTCAACTGAATTGTTCCACCAAGTGTCTCCGAGTTCATATTTTTAGCATTCAGAACTCAGGTGAAGGAAACAGATGTAAACATAGTCCAACACCAACATTGAAAACAGTAACAGAAAAATGAAATCGTCCAGAAACAAATGTCAAGCTTATCTTTACTGGTGCAGATTGGCTGCTGCATTTGCCTGAGTAACAATATTCTGTATGACATTGTATTTATTAATTTCTAGATTATGATCCTTTTCTCAATTCAGTCATTCGATTTTATTTGATTATTTGACTGTTTGCATCTTCCATTGCCTGCAGATTGTATGACAGAGTTCTATCTGCTTTTATCTATTCAGTAATCCTTGAATTTTATGTAGTGTCTAGTCATGCCAAAACATCTCAAAGTGCTTCACAGAGCTTTCTTTAAAGTGTAGTGACTTTCCATGCATAGGTGAATGTGGCTACAAATTTGCGCAGAGCAATATCCAACAAATAGGTATGAAATCACTGATCTTTTTATTTGCAGTTTTGTTAGCAAGGACAGTGTTTGTTAACTTTGCCAATTTTAAAATGCTATTATCTAGGTTTGTAGATACCTGTTATACCCTTCATATTTGCCACAGTATAACTGAGGCAGTAGGAATATAATTTGCAAACAGGTGTCTATATAGTATTGACCTTGAATTGACCTTCAGAGCAGGTGAATTTTTTTCTTTCTGCTTCATCAGTCAAATAGTAATGCACCAAATCCTTCCATCAGTTTGTATTTACATTCAATCCTGATAAACATTAATACTTTGCCAAGAAATGTTTTGCTTGGATCAGGATTTCTATAAATTGCAGATAAAAATAGCCAATCAGCAAATCTGTACTCGGAGCCCACTTAATCATTAATTTCAGCCATTTACTTCAACAAAAACAGTAAATACTGAACAAAAAAAAACATGCATTTTACATGAAAGCAATTTGACTTGTAAAATATACCGCTGACTCTTAATGGAAATTGCTGGTGAATTGGCTGTATTTAACACACCAAGCATTAGGCATGGATAATTGGGTATATATTTGACATGTGGATTACATTTTCTCTTCAAATGTTGTCCTGAGATCAAAATTGTTATATAATAACAATAAATGGGAATTGGTTTGCTGCACAGTAATTCTACTGTATATTGTTAGATTCATTAGGAGGGGGATTGGTGGACTTTAATTTGACTTGATAGAAGTGAAGAGGAAATGATTTAACATAAAACATTTATACAATGGAGACCTATAGGAAAGAATTTGATAAACTAAAATTATTTATAATTGAAATTAGTATGATCGTGTTTGCTCCTTGCTCCACCCTGCCTCTGTGAGCTGTTAACCCCATACTGGCTTGTCTGCTCCCTCTACTCGGCGGACTCTGGCCTGCTCCATGTCTCTCACCCTGCCTGCCTCACCATCGGTGGTCAGGCCTTCAGCCTTCCTGCCCCCAGCTTTTGGATCTCCAGCCCACAGTCCCTTCACCTCACCTCCTTCCTTCCTTGCCTCCTTCATGGCCCATCTCAAGACCTTCCTCTTCGACTGCTCGTTCGGTCACCCTCCTACCCTCACCCCTCCTGTACCCAATGCCAGCTCGGGTACAAATCCTGGTCTGAACGGCACCTTGGAATGTCCTTCCATGAAAGGCGTTTTATAAATGTAATTTTTTATTATTGTTGGTGGTGATGGTATTCTGCAGACTTGAAATTTCGGGAGACAAGCATTCAGAGCTCATGTCAGTTTATGAGGGTGTACATAAATTGGCTCCCATGTTTTCTTACAAATACAGTTGCTACACTTAACAGTAAAAATCCTGTGAAGTGCTTTGAAAAACTTTCAGAATTAGAAGATGTTATATCAAATGCAAGAATTATTTTAGTATAAAAATTCCATTAAAGCTACTGTGGTCCACATATCTGTCTCTACAAAATGTTCCCAATCGAATAAATGTTAAGCGAATACATAGGGCAAATACACATATAAATAAATACAAATAAGTATGTCCCAAAAATAACCACAATGATTCAAAGAACTTAAATAATAGCAGGCTTGTGTCACCTTCAGCTTAAAGAATATTGTTAAACTGCTACAGTTCTATGTAGGTCTACTTTCCTCTTCTATAAGCAAGGGTGATGGAAAATATTTTAGGGGCTTGAAATTTTCCACAAAAGTTATAAATAATGTCCAAGTCTTTCTGAAGTCTGCAGTCATTGAATTTTGAACGTGTTTGTAACTCAAAGAGACAAGATAGTAGCCATGAGCAGGATGGAGTAGAGGGTCATATATGAGGCTTATATCTTTGGTTAACTTCAGGTTTTCCACAATATCATTGTGGCTGAAAAGGTTGACTTCTCTTTGCTTTGGTCAAGTCGTACTCCGTAGTTTGTTCAACACTGCTTAGAGCACTTCCACCTGCAATCTCCTGTTTCCCTGCAGCTTTAAAGGGAGGCTGCCCATTTTGATGTCGTTGTTGAAAGTCACTATCTGCCCTTGGAAGTTGGGGAAAGTGCCATTCATAGTGCTGAGCACTGGGCGACACCATAGGAGTAGTTTAGGGGAACACAACAGTTCCAATCACTGTAGGTCTCATAGGGGGGCTTATACGACATAGCAGCAAGAGTGAAGTGGGATCTTGAGGAAAGTTGACATCAAGAGATGTTGGCGTGTGTACATTCAAATTGGTTTTCCAAGTCCATCACAAGGCATGATAAAAGTGACCACAAGCATCATGAAATTACCATTTGCCTCAAAATGACTCCAAACGTTCTGAAAAAATGTTTCCACGTGGCGATGAGATCCAAACATCCTTTTCTTAGATTCAGAAATGTTATTGTGAGGTTTATTCAGGCATTTTAGAGAGACCCTTTTTCCGTGGAAACAAACAAGCTGGTCTTGTCTTAAAGTAAATATTCTCTGATGTTGTGTGTTTAGAGAATGACTAAGATCTCCTATATTTTCAAGATCTAAGAAATATGGACCACTCCAATAGCGCAATAAATTTTAATACCTTGAGTGCAGTTACTTTCTTGTCAATAGCAGTCATGCCTGTTAAGGGTCATCTTCCAGTCCTATTCTTCCTCAAGACAGGTAAAGTAAGTGTAGGATGTAACTGTGCAAAAAGATGTCTGGGCAGAAGAAGATCTGATAAGAGATGCTGTATTAACTGTACACATAACTAACCTTTGTCTAAGAACAAAGTAGTCCTGTCTTCAGCAGAAATTACAGAAAATAAATAGAATAAAAATGAATTGCTTAAAGGAATACATTCCCTTCTTACTCTCTTTGGAGTCTACCACAATGGTCCTGTAGCGT
This sequence comes from Callorhinchus milii, assembly GCF_018977255.1. Classification (NCBI taxonomy): domain Eukaryota; kingdom Metazoa; phylum Chordata; class Chondrichthyes; order Chimaeriformes; family Callorhinchidae; genus Callorhinchus; species Callorhinchus milii. The sequence continues at coordinate 28,623,149 of NW_024704742.1, read as the reverse complement.
ACTGACCTCGCAGGTGAGAAGACCTGGATTTGCTTCCCGGTCAGGGTGAAACTTTAGGCAAGTTTCTTTACTCCACATGCCTCTGTTTATCTAGCTGTATGAAGGTACCCAATGATTAGTCGAGCGGAGGATCGGTTTTCTGGGGTTAATAATCTCTTTTTAAAAAAAAATTTAAAAGATTGGTTACTCAATCCATGACTGTTTATGAAAGAAACACTGCTGTCAGCAATTGGCTGCTACATTTCATCCACAAAATGAATAGTTAATTTACTTTACAGTATATTCTGTAAAGAGCTTTGAGACGTTTCGAAGGCGTGATAAGGCGTTATATCAAATGCAATCTTTATTATTACATTATTAATGGTCCTTTCTACAGTAGCCTATTGAGAAGGGAGTTTCTCTTCGGTGTCCTGGCCAACAATCACCCAAATAAAATTCATCATTCATTTCACTGTAGGAAATTGGGCTGCCGCATTTGCCTACAAATACATAGTCACTCCACAGATGTCCTCTGAATGTGAAATGTGCTATACCAAATATATGGATTAATTTTTACAAAGAAAACAAACGGAATTTACAAGTAAACCAATGATGGTCTGCCCCTCACTATACAAAATACCCATATCTGAAGGTGAATTAAGGTTTTTACAATGATATTTTCAGGCTACAAAAAGGCCAACGGAACTAGGATTTTAAGACGAGTTGCATTATTTTACTTTCTGATTCCATCATCAATTTTACAAATATAAAGATATGGAATTTCAGACCCAACATTGGATTTAACAAATCACAAAGATTTGGTACAAAAATCTATACATTGGGAGTGAATAGAAAGTTATTTGGTGTAATCGAATTATGTATAATAGGATTGAATGAAAAGGTGTTCGTTACATTGTAATCCTATACAATAAATGGGAAATTGTTTGGTATTCTGGAAATTCAATAGAATTTGATCCAATGAGAATATTTTTTGCATTGGATTAGGAGTGAATGAAAATGTGTTTAATATGTTCACATTCTGCAGCGGGGAATAAATGGGAAGTGATATCCTCAATCTGAATTTTAAATTGTGTGAGTGAAATGCAAGATGTTTAATACGGTGAGAAGTTAGAATGCTATTCTTGGATGTGGTAACCCACCTCATTAACATTGAATCCGTGTATAATAATAATAATAATCATTGCATTTGATATAGCACCTAATCAGGTCATTTAGACGTTTCAAAGCACTTCACAGAATTGTAAAGTGGATTGACTATACATTTTTGGGCAAAACGCGGCAGCCAATTGTGCACAGCAGTATCCCACAATGAGTCGTGGATTGAGTGACCAAGTTATTTTTTTGAGGGATTTTTACCCCCGGAAAGAGATCTGCCTTTCAACTAACAACCAGGTTCCTACATACTATTAGGGTAAACACAGGCGTATACAGTAAGGAATCTAAGGTTTCACCCTGCCCAGGAGTCAAACCCGGGTCCTCTCGCTTGCGAGGTGAGAACGATACTGTCTGCAAATTTCTTGCTTTTTACGGACTTTGCCAGCTTGAGGGTCACAATTTGCAATTTGCAAATCTTGCCGCAAATTACTCCGATATTCGCAAAACGAAAGTTGCAATTAAACCAACAAATCTGGTTTCAGATATTGCATTTTAGACCTCCAATGACTGTTTCTTTGCCACTGCCTTAAAGCACAGATAAGTGCAATGAGATTAGAATAGTGTGAAATGTTATCCTTTGAGATTGCTAAGAAAGATTTTTTTTCTCATCATTGAGCAAAATGGATGACTAAATTGTTTGTGATATTTGTAAAATGGCTTGTTTTGATGGGACTGGAAGTAAACAACAAATGCTATTCAGATCAATTTTGTCTAAGATGGACATGAATGGTATAAAATTATTCATTGAATAATTCCAGTTAGGGAAAGGTGTCTGTCAAGTTAGTGCCAAGAAGAGAAAATTGCTTTTCAAAATATATTTCGAAACTCCCCATAAAGCTAGTGAGTAAAAGACATCTAGCACTTATCCCACATTTAGGCAAGTCAGGTTTGCCTCCTGGTTTGTGTTGAGTTAACTGATGTCAGCTGGAGCAGCATCAAGTGTGCTGTCGTGGCTCCATTGCCCTGAGGCTAGTGAGGGAGAAATCAGTCAAGCTTAAATTCGTAGCATGCAGAACGCATTGTCTTAATATTGAAGATGGTGTAAAATTATGGATAATTGCTCGATTTAGCTTCAATTTGGAAACTATTTTGAAACAAAACTGCCATCCAAATGAAGACAGAATTTCAGGCCGCGATCACGATCCAGTAATCCTCTGCTGGAAAGTTTTTATGTATAGGTATCAGGTAACCATAGATTATGCCAGTCTGTGTTGCTCTCCATGATCAAATATCCTGAGAGCGTACAATACAATGCAGCCTAGTTTCAATGAGCTTCAGTTTTCCACGACTCAGATATAATGCAGTAACGCGGTGAACTGGTGGCATTATGTACTGTCTCCTCTTTTCATCTGGAAAGCTTTCTGCTCAGAACACAGAGGGTGAGTAGATCTCAGTGACATCAGGAAGTGAACGCAAGCAGCCTCAATATAAAGTATCCCACTTATAGCAGTTTCATTACATGTACCCTCCCCACCACCAAACTATTGTGTTCTAACAAGACTGTGCGGGGTGGGGAATGCGCAGGGTGGGGGAATGGCTACTGGTGCATGGGCTGTTGGCAACTGTTAAACTGTACCCCACTAAGGGCCAGTGCTTACAAGAGACGAGGATTAGAGAAAAGAGAAAACAAATCCCCAGCACAAAACAATGTACAATTACATTTTTAAATGCACGCCTAAGGCAGACTCATTGGCAGAGTTGATCTACCGCTGGGAAGATAAAGGTAGTCTTGAAGTAGATGGGAAGAAGACTGTGATCAGGCACCATGCCAGGCTTTGTAAGGGAAAAATGTAGGTGAAGCTAATGTAAAAGGTATGGCAGAATGCAAGTGTTTTTTTTTAAAAAAAGACCTAAGGGAAAGTGAAAAATGATTTCAACAATCAAAATAAGGACTGAAAAAATGTCACATTGGTAGTTTTGGTCTGCCTGGCCAAGAATCCTTCAGATAAAGTTAATCATTGATTTCATGACTGACGGCAGGACATTGCTATTTGCAAATTGGGTGCTGCGTTCACCTATGAAATACTCAGTCACTACACTTTACAGAAACTGGGTGAAAAGGTTTGAGATGTTGTTAACATCATAGTGATATCAAAGGCAAGAATTATTATTGTTACTATTAATTTACATGTGACTGACTGCTTCTGTCTTTCTTTCCGCAGCAAGGAAGAGAATTTGCTAGTCCCTTCTGTTGTTGCAGCATGATTTTGCACAAGCCAACGACCTAAAAGAAAATCAAAAAGAAGCATCAACTTTCCACTCCGTCATCCTGGCCGTCGATTTGTGTGTAATGTAATCGATTCCTATAATATTGGAGACAATTTTGCTAATAATGGGATCATATGCTCTCAGCAGGTCTGAGAATGATGCGATTTGGAGACTTTGGAGGTGACTGGTGTGGTCACTTCTCCGACCTGTGTGTGCCTGTTTACAGCACTCAGACTTTCACTGAGCTCTGAGCTCTTTAATCACCGACCGCCACAGGTCGGGCACCAAGAGAAGCCAACTGTACAGAAAACAATCAGACGTGCATTATAAATGCAATATCACTGTTTTAGATGTGACTGTTTTTCTATTTTTTTTGTGATGGAGTGTCCCCCAGATTAAGCCATCGTGACTGTGTCCCTTATGCACAGCGTGTCTTTCTGGTGGTCAGCCACGGGACCCACCATTATCAAAGCTCTGCAGTTCAACAATATTCTGTAGTTTATACAGTGTTACTTGCAAAACGTGTTTACTGTACTCTTTCAAAACTTCTAAATAAAAAGAAATGTACTCTTTTTTTCTTCCTGAAGTGGTGGTGTTCAGTGAAGGGATAACTTGTGATTTGCAAATATCTGAAATCCCATGTTTGTTGACAGCTTCCGTTCTTTCCCTTTCACTCTCAAGACCAATTCAGAACCGAGAAAGAGAAATCGAGAGGGCTGATGTCCGTTAACACTTAAAAGACCCACGTAAATTTGAACACTCGTAGCCTGTTTCTTAATCCTGGCATTAAATCATTTTGAGCTAGTCTATGTGCTGGGTATTTTCTCATCTTGAGTAATTGATCTGGATCCCAAGAGGAACCAGAGATTCCTTTGGTAGACAGCACCGAAGATTGTTTTCCTTTATCTCATGGATATAGCCTATAGATCCCTCTTGTGATGTCTTTTTCACTTCCACTCGGGGGAAAAGGATGGTTATTGTTTGGGGGGAGGGGGAGGTGGGTGGAAGGGGTCCAGTTGTTTAGTCAAATACACTTGAATGCAAATCTGGTGATATTGCATCCTGACAAAGTCCTGGTATAAATAGAACAGGGTAAAACTAGAGGTGAGGGAGTGTTACAAGGGCGTAACACATTTGAGCTCATCTATTGATATTTTATACACCACATGAGTGGTTAAGACATCACTATCTTGATCGAGTCACTGCTCTGCTCGGAGTGACACTTTAAGCCAGCTTTTATATTACATCAGGGTCACTCTTTTTTGCTGTTCAATGAATTCTTGAAACCAATCCTTATTTTAAGCTTCCAAATTTAACTTTTTTAAAATCAAAATAGAAAATGACAAGTTAAGGTGACGAATTGCAGAGAACAGACTTTTTTTAAAAATAAAATATTACGTACAAAATTAATGTTGTATTTTCTCACATTGTTAAATCAGTTCATTGTCAAGAAAAAAACTGTAATACATTATTATTCTATCTATACTGTAGTAGTTTATACGTGCTTAAATTAGTCAGCAAAATTTTAAAACACTAAATAAATAGTATGCTACACTGCAATCATTTGGGTTAAATCAACAAATCGTACAAAATAACAATGCAAATGTTTATTATCATGGATTAAAGTGCTGTTCATTAAAAGTCCCGTGAATGCTTTTTGTCTCTGTATTAATGGTAAAATGCCATGGGATTAGTTATGTTAGTGACATAGTGAGGTTGGAGCGTGCGTTAGTGGCAGTGTGTTGTTGCAGTGTACATATCAGTGACCGTGTGAACTTTCAATGTGTATATTAGAGACAGTGTGAGCCTGGAGGTGTGTGTTGCTGTTAGTATGAGGCTGGAGTGTGTGTATTAGAGACAGCGAGAGGTTGGAATGTATGCTCTGTTCACCATTTATTGGTGACAGGCGTAGGTGACTGCACTTATATGTTTTGTGATTCTGCATCTAACATGAATAATAACCCATATTATTATTAAAAATAAAAACTGGTGCTTAGATATTGGAATGTTTCTCTTAGAAAGCTCATTTCAAAATTGAAAGAACCAAGTCACGTAAATATTTTTTTTCTCCCATCTCGGAGATTGATGTTAAACATCAAAATGCAGCTGCTCTAACTCCGTTCTCTTTTGTCATTTTATGTTATTTTCCCTCTATTCCTGCCACGGGCTGGACTCAGGTTCACTTAGAGGAAAGCAGCAATATGAAAGGAAAAGAAAGCTGAACTTCAATGACTTTTTGCAGCAATGTAAAAACACTGTTTTCTTGATAGATATAATATTCATAGTAGCACTTTTGTGGGTTTATTTCACGGTGACATACCCTCCTTCACCTCCCGACTGTCAACCTTCACAACAGGATCAAATAAGCCTAAGTACATGATGTTTACTGTACTGTTTCAAAAGTTTTTAAACACACACAGAAACAAACAGAATGTTTTATTTAGTTACACACACATTGATACTTGTCTTCTGTTTTATATACGGTGTGCACAAAGAGGACACAGAATGTCACCTTGGCTCAGTTGGTAGCACTCTTGCCTCTGGGTCAGAAGGTTGTGCATTCAAGCTCCACTTTGGGACTTGGCTGGCATTCCAGCTGTATTATCGGAAGGTGTTGTCTTCAATGAGACACTAAATGAAGAGCTATCTGCCTGCTCAGGTGAACATTATAGATCCTGTGACACTATTTAAAAACAGAACAATTCTATTAATGTCACATGCATAGAACATGATATCAGCAATTACCTAATGACCTGAAAGTTGGCCATTTTTNAGTCCACAGGAAGTCAATTCCTCGTGCCTGTGTTTGTCACCTCCCGCCTGAATTACTCAAACGCGCTCCTCGCCGATCTCCCCAGCTCCACTATTTTAAAAATCCAGCTCATTCAGAACTCTGCAGCCCGCATATTTACCCTGCGTGGATGGCGCTGTATAAATGCAAGTTGTTGTTGCTGCTGTCACTTGGTCCAAGTACTCAAGGCTAATGCAGATTCATAGCGCATCTGGCTTTTTATGGACATCTGGAACCAGCATTATAATCAGTGCCTTCTAATAGTGTTCCAGTATAATTATTATTAATAATATTAATAACTACTTGAGAAGCATTTGAGATATTTTGATACGATAAGGTGCCAGAATTTCTTTTTTCTATGATACCTTCCTCATATGCATGATAAACACATATATATATATACACTGGCAAACATACCAACACCAGTTTGTGAATAACTCCACCTTAGCCTCCTACAGGTCACTGTTAGAGAATTCCTCAGCTATGGTCCCCACTGTTTCCTGGTCTACTTGGACTTTGTGATCAATCAAGGCTTTGGGCTCTTGAGCAATGTTGAACCCACCTTTGACTATACCTTTGACCAGGACAGTAAGAGAAAGAAACTTTGATGAAACATACTAGCCCTTATTGGCTCAAGGTGCTGAAGTATGCTATGAAGTAAGGGAAGGAATATCAACCATATTGAACTCAATTAACTCCCAACCTACTCTTCGCCCACAGAATCTCAGGAGATTTCAATTCTTTATATCTGTGAACTATTGCATTAAGAGTTTGCTCCTTGCTGTTCGGTTTTTGCTTGCTGCATCTGCCTGCTGACTTTGTGAATGCCAATTTTTGAGTGTAGCTATGGATCACATGATCAATGAGAGAGGGAAAGTGGGAGCAAGAGAGAGAGGGAGTTAAAAGATTGCTGAAGCCAAGCTACGACAGGCCAAGCCGACAAGGAAAATGATTTACTGAAAAATTTACTTTTCTTCAGAGCTATATTCTCTGATATAAATTTTAATGCAATCTTTACCAAATCCCAATTTACTCAAGACCAAGTCAATACTATTTTAGCCTTTTCTGTTATACATCAGTTTGATTTATAACCTTTTTTTTATATTTCAACGTATTACACATAACAGGATCCCACTGTGAACACATTTGCATTTTCCTAATCTTAAAATCCAGGGAAGGCATCTGGGGAAAGATTTGACTTCTTTAAAAAAGAGCAAGGAAGGTTTGTTTATACCTTAGTGTGAAATATTCACTCTTCCCTCATTCAATAAGGCTGACTCTGAAACATTGATGCATAAATCGATACACATATCATGTTCATAAGTTGGTATATGTCAAACGTACAGACATGCTCCATCTAAGAATTTACAGATTGATTTGTTTAAAAAAAACTGGCTGCACAGCAGCAGAGGTTGATTCAAAACTCTTACATTGGTTGCTTAGATTAACCTTATTAATAATTATTACATTCAGCAACGCGTCTTTCACAAGAGGATGCCCCAAAGTGCTTCACAAGATTTACTATAAATGATTGCATTCAGATGGTAGAGTACATTGTTGGGCTGCTTTCTGAGACCTTACCAATGACTGTTTCATTGTAATTAGTCTTTTTGGCTATTAATCATTATTTTTATTGTGACCATATGCTGAAAAACATTTTGCAACATTTTGACCTCAATTACTGCATTAAATTGCCACTTGGGGATAGGAGACTTGTTCTTTATTAACAAATAATAAGTCGTCCAAATGTCGCCTTCATGACTTTAATGAAAATATTTAGAAATGCTGGAGAAGGTGGCACAGTAACAGTAGCACAATGCATCGATCTGGGCTGTAGACTGTGGAGAGGAAGGGAGGGAGCGAACTTCCAATTCCCCATGCAATGGTTTCTTGATGTTTGCCTGCTGTAGATCAGAGGCCAGTGGTAAGAGCGTGTGCGATCACACACAGCTGGTTCAAGATGTGTGTTTGGAAGAGATTGTTTGCCTGCCCTTTTGATCAGCAAATGGTGAATTAACCAGGACAAAAAAAGTCCTTCAAGCTTTCTTCCTCGAACATTACTGCAAGATTGTTGGAGATATTGCTAGCAATCACTCCTAGAAGCTTTATTGAAACAAAACTCTGACCACTGCAAACTATCCCGACAGTCACAGTTCACTCACTGCCAAATAAGAATAGTAGCAGTAAATCATGGCCATTTTATTTTATAGTATTGCCTCTGTCATACGTATGATAAGACACAAAGGAGGAGGGAGGAATATGGCATACAATGTGATAACAAAAATGTGTGGTAAACATCCCCTTTAAACCCATCCTGAACAAGTTATGTTGCGAGCATCCATTCTTGTCTCACTGAAGATTAGTTTAAATATTCTTTTCCCAAAATGTAAACTTGATGGCATTATCCTTTCAACTTTAAATTATATTTTATTATTGGTTCTGCTGAATAATACATCACAATAAACATGTACAAATGTATATGTGTGTAGATTTTTGTGTTGGTGGTAGTGGGAGAGAGAATTAATTTTTCAATTTGTGACCATGTGCACCAGGGCATCAGTTTATTGTTCCCACTTTAGAAAGGGAGATGAAAATGAAAGCAGTGGATACATTCATTTGGTTGTAGAACTGAGAAAATTCAGTTAAAACCTCTGATCCTTGGTTTTAGCTTATCCCAGTCTGGATAGCAATAAATGTGGTCAAATTTGACTCATTAGTGTCTCTGATTTAGGGAGTAGTATATCAGCCAGAGTTATATGCCTGGTCACTATGAAAAATAGGTGAAGAGAAGCATCAGGATTGACTCATAATCAAATAGACTAGCAATGCCCCTTGTGGGGACTCACACATCAGGAATGTTCACTTAGAGTCCTGTAGCTCAGTGGTTAGAGCACTCGCTTTGCAAGTGAGAGACCTGAGTTCAATTCCAGGCAGAGGGCGAAACCTTGGGCAAGTTTCCTTACTCCACACGCCTAATAATAATCCCTCCAAAAAACCCAAAACAATAATAAATTGGTCATTTTCAATCTACGACTGTTTGTGGGACATTGCTGTGCGCAATTGGCTGCCGCGTTCGCCCACAAATATACAGTCAATTCACTTTACAGTGTGTTCTGTGAAGCGCTTTGGGACGTCCTCCCGACGTGAAAAGCGCTATATCAAATGCAAGGATTATTATTATTATTATTAGAGATTGGGGAATTGCTGATGGCTGTGAAATAGTTTTACAAGAGTGGAAGCAGAGAAAAGGGGAAAACATTTCCAATGATGTTGCTGTTGCCTCCATCGTGCTGGTGACTGCTGAATGAAATGAAGCCCATTTTGCTCCACTGGGCTTTTAAAGCAAAGTGGTGATAATAGCAATATTGAAATGCATGTGTGCTTCTGTAGTTCTGCATCAGTGGGACCACTGCGAAGCGAAGATGAGTAAACCTCTAGAGAACATGTTTTCTTTCTGACCGAAAGACAAACAATAACAAGAAAACGATTTGAAGGTCAAGTAATAATGTCTTGCGCTTCTGAATAAAATAAGTTCCTCCAACGTACTATAGTTCCAGCTACAATCTCCACTCAACCCTGCGGGATCTTAACATTAACTTTAAAACCCTTTTGTCACACAAAAAGCGTTAATGAGTATAAGCCATGACACTTTGTATGCTGCATGAAGCCACATGATCATAGATAATGGCTGAACCTCATCCTGCACAATTAGAAATTGTTGTTGAAAGTGAATAAATGATTAATGCTGTTAGAATAACCCCCTGAGTTTTATTAATATTCATAAGCTAAACCACACCATTATAGACAGGTGTCGCAAAACTAAACATCCTCTGAAAGAGATTCAACTCCATGATGTATTTTGTTGAGAAAACCACAGAATATATATAGACAATAGAATGCTGAGTAACATTACATGCTCACTAACAAGGAATAATTTGTCTCTGTTCTCTGAACTACTTCCCGGAGTCCCTTCGACTCGCAACCTCCGTCCCTCCCCTTCTTCAAGACTCATCTCAAAACAAACCTCTTTGACCAAGTTATCTTTTCCCAAGCACTTTGATGTCCTCCTGATGTGAAATATAAATCGCGTTGTATTGTAATAAAGTGGCCTGGTCATATAGTTTCTATTATGCAAGATGTTTAATTAACCTTTTGAGCAGTATTTAATAATACCATTTTGTATTTACATTGAGCCTTTCATGTAAAAATAAACATCTTGAAGCATTTTACAAATTATGATTGACTGGAGATGAACTCATTGTTGCTTTATAGGCAAACACTGCTGTCAATTTGTGCCAGCAACAACCCATAAACAACAATAAGATAAACTGCTGAAAATGGGGTTAAATTAGGATTAGGAGGGGAATAGAAACCAAGGTAATTGAAGAAATACTCTGTGTTTCTTTGAAATAACAAAGCCACAATGTCCCTTTACATTCACCTGAATCATAAGGCAGATGGAACTTGAAAATAATAATAACACATTCATAAAATGTACCATAAATCTGAAAATACTTAAATGCGTATGTAGAAATTGCAAAATTGAAGTCTTATCTAAAAAGCAGAAAAACCAAGAGGCCAAGCGATCAGCCAATGGTTTACTGGGAGTTGTGTTTTAAAGTGTTAAGTTAATGAAAGAAAGTCCAAGATTCAGTTTCTCAATGTGCACTTTCTATAATGAGAATGGAAGTGCATTTGAAGTGAGACTGTATCCTCCAGACGAGATAAGATTGTAAACCTAAATGATTTGTGATATTATCAAATATGTTCTCCTGATTGTCTGTAATGTTATAATTCCTATGTTTCTACAGCAAAATATGTTTGGCACAAAACAGTTACACACAATTATTGTTTCCAACAGTTAAAAAAATACTAATTGAAAGAGTCACTGCAGTAAGTATAAGATTGGGAAACAAACGGAATATTTGATCACAGATTTATTTCATGTGCTTAGTTTAAACTTCTTACAATTTGCTTTAAAAATCCCAACAGATCTGTGCCAAAATACAATTTGAGGTGTATTGTGTTTGAGAAGAGGCAAATTCTCACTGGAGATAATCTACCAAGACCATTGTGAGATGCTTTCTGGACTAAAATTGGTGCTATTGTGTAACTAGTTCTGTGTGCTAAATTAACACAAGCAATGAATTAAGAAACAAAGCAAACTTTATTGTTTCACTCCACTTCTGTAATCCTTACATTTGGTTTTGGTAATATGCCTTTCAAGCCAGGAGCATATTGTTTGAAGGATTTACTGTAATGACCTTGTATTTTGAAGACAAATGTTGCATTAATGTCTCACAAACAGGAAAAGCTAACTCCCTTCTCTTTTCAAATAGTGCCATGGGATCTTTAACTTCCACCTGACCAAGGTCCCAGAACCTTGGTTTAATGTCTCATCGATAGGTGACACCTCGAACAATACATTGCAATGCCAGTAATGAACTTGAGTCTCAACCTAGACTGTGAGCTTAAAGTCCTGATGTGGATCTTGAAATCACAAATATCTGCCTTAGAGGTGGCAGTGGTACCAACTGAGCCAGGATGATGACAAGTATGAATGTAGATGGCATGAATTGATTCAGAACCTGCTCCAAAAGGCTAAAAAAGGTGCAATAATCAAGTAAGTACAGTGAAATGAAGATCTCAATTTGTGCACATTTCAGAATCAAGTGCTTGACTCAAGCTAAGGCTGATTTCTGCTCAGTTGCACTCCATAATCAGGGATATCAAGGATGAGAGGTTTTTAGTTTTGATGAGAGACTGATGGAACTGGAGCTGTTTCCCTAGAACAGAAAGGGTAGAGAGGTGACCTGATAGAGGTTTTCAAATGAAGAAAGTTTTGATAATGTAAATAGAGAGAAATTATTTCCACTGGGTCAGTAACTAGAGGGTATAAATTTAAATAAAAAATGTGAGATTAGGGAATTGTTTTTACATAGTGGGTTGTTAGGATGTGGAATATCCTGCCTAACGGCAGAATCCCATACTATGTTTTCAGATGAAATTAGATATTATCCAAGAAAGGAAAATAAAAAAAGGTAACGTGGTAATGGCCGCAAAATACAGTCAATCAGTGACATCTCGACAACATAATAATAATATAATAATAATAATCCTTGCATTTGATATAGCGCTTTTCACGTCGGGAGGATGTCCCAAAGCGCATCACAGAACACACTGTAAAGTGAATTGACTGTATATTTGTGGGCGAACGCGGCAGCCAATTGCGCACAGCAATGTCCCACAAACAGTCGTAGATTGGAAATGACCAATTTTTATTATTCTTTTTGGTTTTGGAGGGATTATTATTAGGCATGTGGAGTAAGGAAACTTGATAAGGTCCTAATATCAAATGCAAGGATTATTATTGTTATTATAAAAAGTAGGATAATGGACTAAACAGATAGCTCTTTTAGACAGCCACGCAAGAATGGCCTTCTTCTGTCCTGTAAATGTCTGTGGTCTTTATCTTGTTACCTAAATATACCACCAGGATGGTTTGAAAAATAATTGTTCAAGTGAATTTGCAAAATTAGAATATATACTAATTTGATTCTCATTCATTTCTTTTAAGAAGACTGATAATATCTTATCTTATCACAGTGTTTTCCAGTATTTCTTTTGTTTCCAGTTCAGCAGTTTTACAGGAGAATTCTAGATATTGCACGGTCTATGCTCTGTACGTATAACTTAATAATAATCCTTACATTTGATATTGCGCTTTATAACATCAAATTGGATTAGACTGCTTTGCAGATTTTTCTGTAGAGTTATTGTGATTGTATATTTGTGAAGAGGCAAATAATTTGAAAATAACAATGTTCCACAAATATCCATAAAGTTAATGCTAACTTTATTTGGGGGATTGCTGGCCAGAATACCAGGAGAAACTCCCTTCTTTATTTGAACAGAGCCCTCTTTAACAACCACAGATAGATGGGACCTCTAATTAATGTCTCATCCAAAGGACAGCATATCCAAAATGCAGTGCTCCTCCAGCATTGCACTTGAGAGTCAACCCCAATGGCTATGAGCTGAAAGCTTTGACCTGATGCTTAAAAATAACAAACCTCTGACTCAGTGGCAAGACAGCAATGAACTTTGCTACACTAACACCTTCTCAACCTGCCTGAGAAATACTTTATTGGTTCAATTAAACTATTAATAAAAACAACATTAGATTGGTAAAGCGCCTTTCCTGTCAGGAGGACATCCCAAGGTGCTGAACAGTCAGGGATTAAGACCTGTGCGTGGTAGGGTAGGTTTAGGGTGAGCCGGACAGAGAGGTAGGAGGGCGGCTGAAGGCACAGTCGAGTTCTGGATGATCTGCAGCTTGTGGAGGGAAGAGTTGTGGAGGCCGACAAGATGGGAGTTTCCGTAGTCAAGCCTTGAAGTGATGAATGTGTGTATGAGGGTTTCGGCAGCCTGAGGGGTGAGGCAGTGGTGGAGTCGGGCAATGTTGTGGAGATGGGGGAAGGCGGAGTGAGTCATGGCACGGATATGGGGGAGAAAGGACAGTTGAGGGTTGAACAAGATGCCCAGATTCCAGACTGGCTTGGTGAGGTGGAGTGTGCACCTATGGATGCTGATGCTGCCAGTGCCTGAGGTGCGGAGGTGCGGGGAGGAGCCAATCAGGAGAGCTTCGGTTTTGCTGACGTTCAGCTGTGGAAAGTCGGCTCTCAACCAAGACTTGATGTCTGACAGACAGTCTGTCAGCACGTCAGTTGTCCTGGAATCGAGGGTGGAGGCAGAGCGATGGAGTTGGGTGTCATCTGTGTGCATGTGGAAGTTGACCCCATGTTAACTGCAGAATAAAATGAAAGCAAAAGATTACTGAATTATAATTTGTAACTCTACATAATAATATTGATCTTACCATTAGAATTACCATGTTTAGGATAAACAATGTAATTAAACATTTCTATGTAATTATCACAATTTTCACTTAATAATAATAATCCTTGCATTTGATATAGCGCTTTTCACGTCGGGAGGACGTCCCAAAGCGCTTCACAGAACACACTGTAAAGTGAATTGACTGTATATTTGTGGGCGAACGCGGCAGCCAATTGCGCACAGCAATGTCCCACAAACAGTCATATGGATTGAAAATGACCAATTTATTATTGTTTTGTTTTTTTGGAGGGATTATTATTAGGCGTGTGGAGTAAGGAAACTTGCCCAAGGTTTCGCCCTCTGCCTGGAATTGAACTCAGGTCTCTCACTTGCAAAGCGAGTGCTCTAACCACTGAGCTACAGGACTCCGACTTAACTCAGTAGAACAAAGCTCAGTGGTTAGAGCACTCACTTTACAAGCGAGAGACCTGAGTTCAATTCCAGGCAGAGGGCGAAACCTTGGGCAAGTTTCCTTACTCCACACAGAGCCTAATAATAATCCCTCCAAACCAAAAACAATAATAAATTGGTCATTTTCAATCTACGACTGTTTGTGGGACATTGCTGTGCGCAATTGGCTGCCGCGATCGCCCACAAATATACAGTCAATTCACTTTACAGTGTGTTCTGTAAAGCGCTTTGGGACGTCCTCCTGATGTGAAAAGCGTTACATCAAATGCAAGGAATATTATTATTATTATCCAATGGCGAAGAATCTTAAACACATATAATTTGGTGCCACCTAAACATGACCAGATTTCCTAGGTTAAGATTAGGAGTCAAAAGTTTGCACCATGTTCGGGCCCAGAATTCAAAGACAATAATAATAAGAATAAAAATAATTCTAGCTATTGATATAGCGCCTTATCATGTCATTGAGACTTCTCAAAGTGATTCACAGAACATACTGTAAAGTGTAGTGACTGTATATTTTGTAGGCAAACTGACACTCCAGTACATTGCTGGGTCCATTGCATTGCTCAAGGTGACATCCTTCAGATGAGATGTTAAATTGAAGTCCCATCCGCCTGTTCAGATTCACGTTAAATATCCTTTGGGCTATTTGAGAAAAGGGAGCCTTCTTCCAATTTCCTGGCCAAACTTCTCCCAGATCAAATTGATCATTCACCTCCTGGTTGTTTGTCGGACATTGCTGTGTGCAAATTGGCTGCCCACTTAACTACAATATGCACTTTCCAGTAAATCCTGTGAAGGACTTTGAGACGTCCTCCCGAAGTGAAAAAACACTGTCTGCAATTATTATTACTGCTGCATATTGGTAGATTATTTAAGAAATAAAACCAATAAAGAGAGATATGCCACACAACGAAAAATATTCTGGTTGATAAGAATGCAGGTCAAAGTATTTGCACTGCAGTGTGGGTGTCTGTACTAAGCATAGCCATGCATAACAGATCATGCATCACAGATACTGTTGAGGGGATGGATCAGTTGCACCAGTTGCCCTTAGCTTCCTGAGCCATTGTCTGCCCTGCCATGTACTCAGACAAGGTGGGTGACAAACAAAAAATGATGACCCCAGTGAATTAGTGAAATCAATAGTTCAACTCACCCCATATTAAATCTGATTGACATTACACACTTAACAAATGTGAACCTCCCGTGATGAAAGGATAATGCAATATGTCAAGGCAGTGTTAACATTTGCACTTTTTGGGAACGGTATTTCACACAGTATATTGTGTGATAAGACTAGTTCATTGGCTTCAGTATAATTACCAGTTGTTTGGACCAGATTGCAGCAGCCAGTAAATGGCTCTTTGAGCTGGTCATTAAATCAACACACAAGAACTGTTTAATGCCTGATACATTCTGTGCAAACCAACGGTGCTGGAAATACAATAATAGGGCTATAATTGGTTCTCTGTTATTATTTTGGAACTGTACTGAATGAGACCAATCTGGTTGAATATAATTGAAATGCAAATTTTATTATCTAATGCAATCTTAGTTCAATTTGTGAGGCGGGAAGTTAGTCATATGACATGATTTGCACGTCTTAATAGGAAGATGATAAATTTGGGAACACTGAGCATCTTATATACGTGAGCAACTTCCAGTCACATGATCTCCCCCAACCCATCTTGTATTTATGCATTACAATTGCCAATGGTGTATAGGTGCAATTCTGTAAGTTCTCAATAAATAATTAATTAATAAATTATGAAGTAATTATTATTAGAGACGTTTAGAAGATGTGAAAAGCTCTATATCAAATGCAACGATTATTATTATTAACCATGGATGCATTTGAACAACTTTACAGCATTTTCATTTAACTTAATGCATTTATTGTAAGTCAACTCATGGAATAGGACTCACTGGTTTAGCAGGGATACAATGAAGCAAACCAAGCTATTAAAAATAACTGGGTATTATTATCGCTTCTGAAAACTAATAGCTGCTGCGAAAATGCTATCCTTTGTTTCTCGCAGGAAGCTAATCCAAAATTTAAAAGCTTCAAATTGTAGGTGAGGGTTCTTTCCAGATTTGAGCAAAACTAGTATAATTTTAATTTCACTTCAGTTTCAGGATAAGTAAGTGAAGTATTGGAAGTGACAGTAGATTTGTTATGTTGCATTCCTTTGTGCTGGGCATAAATTGTGGGTTGACATGTTGCATATAATGTAACAGCAATTAACTACCTTTGCGTGTGTCACAAGCTCCAGACCATCCAGAAATCTTCAGCTCACATCCTTGCCTGCATTAGACTCTGAGCCCAGGTGTCTCATCCTCGCCTGCCTCCACTGACTTGGCCAGGAAACTAGAAGAAGGCTCTGTTTTTTCAAATAGCCAATCCAAGAGATTGACTTTTTTAAATTGTTGTCCTTAGTCTTTAAATGCTTTGCAGCCTTGCCGCATTCTACCTCTGTAATCTCCTTTGACTCTTCTCCCTTTGGCACTGCCTCCATCTAACTGCGGCCTAATTCATGCCCCTAGCTATTCCGCGCCACCACAATAGCCAGACTTTCAGTCACTTTGCCACTGCTCTCTGAAATACTTTTCTGAAATCCCTCTGCATTGGCCCTCCCTCTGCTTTCGAATCCTTCTTAAAGATCTACCTTTTTTCTATGCCTTCAGCCACCTCTCTTGCACACTCTATCTTTCTTCCAGCTCGGGTTTCCACTCAGCTACTGGAAGCACTTTGAGACATTCACTATTGCCTTCTTTCTCCTCTTCCCCTCACTATGTTCTCTCACCTCAGCCAGTGGCGACAGATGAGTTACTCGCAGGACTGCCTTTAATTGCTCTAACAGTAACTATATATAAGTATATATCAGTAGGCAAACATGACAATCAGCACACGGCATTGTTCCACGAACAACCATGAAATGAATGATCAATACACCGGGAGAAACTTCCTTCTCATTTTGAATACTCGATTCTTTAAAAACGTCCTTCTCGCTGTGAGGCTGTTAACATCATCCACTTTAACAAGCAGACAGAAACTTGGTCTAACGTCTTGTCTGAAAGAGGGCAACTCTCTCAGCCCTGCACTGAAAAAGCAGGTGAGACTATATATTATAAAGCCTGTGATACACAAATTCCTGAGCCTGATGAATTCATTGCACTGTGTAGTTCTTCTAATACCAGACAAATTTGAGCTTAATTCAATGCAATGATATTTCAGGTTGAAATAACTTGGCGTATTTGTGTTTTAATGGTTATTGAAACAATAAAAAACTGACATTACTTAGCTCACTAATTTTAGCTACTATGTCAAGGTGCATAAACAGGATGGGATATCAAAGAACATACCAGAAAAAATAACAAATCTTTCCTTTAGATCACCTAAAGGAAAGATTTGTTATTTTTTCTGGTATGTTCTAACCCTACAAAAGTTGCATTAAAGCAAGACAAATAATCATATAAATATAAACAATTTACCTCTCATAAAAGAGAATCTTGTTCTCCATTGCAGAGGTGAGTGGAATACATTATTAACAGGGCTGGTGGTAATAAAAAGTCGGAGCTAGTGTTAGTGAGTTTACCCACAGGAAATAGTCACCAACTAACATGGATAAAGCAGGAATTTCTCCATTAACAATACATGCCACTGCCACGATACACAGCTACGTTCACTTTACAGTATATCCTATGACGCATTTTGTAATGTCTCAACGACGTGATAAGACACTTTACCAATTGCAAAGATTATTAATACAGTATTGCAGATGATATTCAATTTTGAATTGTGACACAAAATGGGTCATCTGGAATTAACAAAAAATTCCTATCAAAATTTAGAATATTTTTGGTAATGAGTTAAAACTCACATTCAGTTGGTAAGTATTTTTGGTTCTTTTGAGTCTGTTTCTTTGAATCTATTGTCTGTCAGCCTGGCTCAGCCCTGCCTCTGAGTCAGAAAGTTGTCGGTTAAACCCTCATGAGGGTTCTCTGAACTCGTAATGAAACTCCAGTGGGAGAATGACCTCAGTGTGGAGTTTGAAGAGGAGTTTGAAAGTCTTCTATGTCAAAAATCTACTAAAATGCAGTAACGTGTAAAACCACCCTACATAAAACTAAGATAATCCCTCTTACTTCTACAATGGTAGCCTTTTGTCTATGACGACACTTGGGCACTTCCCAAGTGTCTTTTGTTATTTCACTATGTCTGTGAACATAGGGAAATTTCCATGTGTTGGGACATAAATATGAGCAATTCCTTGTCTGGTTTAAATACTCTTAAATGCTGTGATGCGCTTCTGTATGTGTCAGACACGTAGCTGACCAGGCAAAAGTTATGTTAATATTATATATTTTATGTGATTACTTCATGTGTATTACAACAACATTTATATAGCGGCCTTCATGTTGGGATGACGTTCCAAGGCACTTAACAATGCTGGCTTAGTACTTGAGCTGGGGGCTGGGAGTTGGGGAAGTGGGAAGGGAAAAAATGACCAGAAGCGTAGTCAAAGAGGTAGTTTTTGAAACACAGCTTGAACAAAGTCAGGGAGGGAAGGAGGAATTTAATTGGTTTGTCATATCCTGTATGACACAAGGGCCTTTCCCACAAAAATGTATTTTCCTCCCTTATCCCACTGTAGTTCCGGAGTTCACAGCTGGATTAATGCATTTTATTTCTTAAATTTATAACCCTGAATTGGTTGTTTAGACACGTTATTTTGTTAACCTACTTCAGTTCACAAACATTCACTAAATGCACTAGGCATATTTTTTATGATTACAGTAATTTGAGATTCTGTAAATCAACCAGTCTTCAGTATGTGTGGAATTGGAAAACTACCAGGGCACGTACTCTGAAATACATCTGGGTTCACTTTAAACTGGAATTGCTCATTATCGTCAATAACAAGATCATCTTTGCTCTGATCTTATTCTGAAAAATAGTTTTAACATTTGGTCCTAATGCACCAATTTCCCCTTTGCAATTGGAGACAGTTTCATTGCTGGTAATAATAAATAGTGATGAGTTATTCAAAATAATGCCAACTATTTTTGTTCTAAAAAGAAGTTAAGAGTTAAGGATGACTGCCGAGCTGCATACAGGAAGATGCTGGTAATGCTCTCACACATTTCATGCTGTGCTGTGTTGCCCACCAGGCTCGCAGGGAGTTCCTGAAACCTGCCATCCACCTAGTGAGGGCTCAATCAACAACATCAACTTGCATTTATATCATGCCCTTCACACGGGTAGCGTCTTGGGGTTTGCAACAATGGGGGTGCCTGATGCTGAGCCAGGGGATGGGCGGAGATGACTGTAAGTATGGTTGAAGAGGAAGGCCTTCAGGCTGATCCGAAAAAGGTAAAGGAGGGGGCAAGGTGGAGGGATTGAGGGAGAGAGTTCCAAAGCTTCGGGCCATAGTAGCTGAAAGCACAGTTGACGATGGTGGAGCGGAAATGACGAGGGCCACGCAAGAGGCTGTAGGCAGCGGAGCAGCTGGTGAAGTGGGGAGTAAGCAGGTCGGAGAGGTAGGGAGGTGCCAGGGAATTAAGGGATTTGTAGATGATGTGTGAATTGTGAAGTTGATCCATTCTGTGAGAGGGAGCCTGTGGAGCCTGGCAAGGACTGGTATGATGGATGTACGGAGGTTAGAGCGATTGAGTATATAGGCAGCAGGAGTTTTTAATTAGTTGAATAGTGGAGCTGGGGAGACCGGCAAGGAGGGCATTGGAATAATCAAAACAGGAAATGACAAATACATGGATGACGGTTTTGGCTGCATTGGGTGTGAGTTATGGTGAGGCTGTCAATGTAACGGAGGTGGAGGAAAGTGTCTCTGCTCTTGGCGGATGTCAAATGACCCACTAGGGAATACCCTCCTTGAGGTGGACGTAAATGGGGACTCCTTGGAGCTGAACTGGCTCCAAGGTGACATATTTGGCAATGGAATGTCGGAATTGAGCCCACCATCTGTGGCAGTCTCAATAGACCAGTTCCTGGGCCAGGTGGGTCCGCAGTGCTCCAGGGAACTGCTGATGACAGCAAAGCCAGCCTAGCTCATCAGCAGCATCTGGAAGAGAGGACCAGTCACTGTGGGCAGTTAGCTTCTCTGCAAGCCAAAGCCCTAACTGGTAGGATGGTCCTAGCTGGACAAGCAGCAGAAAAGCTTACCAGGCAGTGCTCTCAGTGGAACGCTATGTGCTTTTAGCTGGTTAAACTCCAGCTGTACCCCAACACAGACTCTTTCTTTCTTCAGAGTTGTCTATGCTGTATTTGACCTTCAGCCTGATACTTGTGTCAAGAATATAAAGTGTTCAACTCCTTAAAACTTATATTGCTCAGTATGATACTATGATAAGCACAATCAACCTCACTGATGCCTGTCTCATTCCAAAGAAAACAATTGCAAAATGACTACAGTGGTTTTTTTAACCATTTGTGGAGATTTCCTTAGTATTATTCATTCAAGTGTCTGTGTCAATGTGGCCAGCACAGAGTTTACTGGATTGTAATCCTTATTTCTTTCTTTAGACATGGTAACTGAGTCAGAACTTGACCTGGTCACATAGATGATGCAGCACTGTCAATCTTCCATGTTTTAGCTTTTCGTTTCTGTAAAACCAGATATTGAAGTCAATAAAAACCATTTAAAAAACACTCTGTTCCACTGCGCAAAATTGATAGTGGGTCTGGAAGAAAGGAGCAAAAGGGTTAGTGACTATTTTTTGAAGTTAGAAATCTGGAATCAGGACGAAGAAAACATAAAAGGAAATACGTAATGACAGCAAGCACAGGAAATGTTTAAAAATGTTTTATATATAATAGTTACCACATTGACTGATCCCCAGTGTACTTGAGGTGAACCCTCCAATGACCCTTCTCATGCCCGCATCCGCCAGGCCAGCCATATCGTGCTTGTATTTCTGGCCCACGGATTGTGGCATTGTACATCTGGTTAGTTGGTTTCATCAAACAAAAAACGAATGTAAAACCTGTGACCCGCTAATAGGCAGTTAAGTGCCCATGCTACAGTCTACGATCTACAAGTCTATTGCACGGCACAGCCGGTTTCTCCGATGCGATCGTTTAAAGCGGTCTCGGAGGTGGACAGGTTCTACTTTCAGAGCACTTTGAACCATCAGGTCAATCAATTAATTAATAGTGTTGTGTGGTGCATGGCTCTTTGAATAAGAAACACTTACTTCTTCAATTTGTTGACCCTCTGACCATTTCTTGGGCTGTTTCTGATCCTGCAATTCTTCCACTTTAATTTCTCGACCGTTCCCAGATTCATCTTCCTGCCTTAATGAAAATTTGCACGATTCTATTTTAACATGTCACAAATTAGTCATTCACTTCATGGCTGTTTGTGGGCTATTGGTATGTGCAAATTGGCTGCCACATTCGCCTACAAATACACTGTCACTTCACTTCACAGCAATTATCTGTGAAGCATTTTGTGTCGCTGCCACATAATAGGTACTATATCAAATGCAACAATTATTGTTTATGATAAATCACTAAACTTATCCCATCCTTTCTCAATTTGTGAGTTAAAAATCTACAGAACTTGTCAGCCCATTTAGGCAGGACATTAAGGAACTATTGGCAGACCCAGGGTTAAAACAATGCTGGGAGGTAGAAGTTTTCACTCTAAAACTAATATCACTGCATATAAATCCATTCACATGAGTCAGACTGTGTGATTAATTCTAAACAGCTGGAAATGAGGAATACATTTGAATTTACAGCTGTCCGACAAGCAGGCTGAACAAACCAAGTTTATTATGGAGTTAGTTTCCTGACGCACAGATTGCACAGTGAAATTGCAGCCAAACATAAATGGGGGAGGAGGACAGGAAGAGGCCTCCGATGGTCTTCTGCTTTCCTTCTCCCCCGCACCTCACCCCCCACTGCATCCTCCCACTAAACTGTCCTCTTTTTAAAGTTTATTCATAAACTGTACAAAAGTGGCATTTTCAACTGACATGATCAGTAAGTTAAAATGAATTCCCAAGATACGGGAAAAACTTTCTTGTCTATTTCTCCAAAACATTTAAGGAGAACACACTCACACATTGTTATTATTTTCTGTTGCCTCCTTTCTACTCAACAGGGGACCTACACTTACATGACTTACAAAATAGTTGAATTTTGTTTTGTCCCCAAAATATACAGTCAATTCACTTTACAGTATATTCTGTGAAGCGCTTTGAGACGTCTCAAAGACATGATAGGGCGCAATATCAAATGCAAGGATTAGTATTATTATCATTACATGATAATCAGACTTGCAGTTGAAGAATGGCTTATCGCATTAGAGCATCTCAGTTCATGCTCACACCTTGAACCACAACGAATGTTCCCACAAAGAGAACGGAGATGAATCATCAATTAATTCCCTTTGGTGAATTTGGACAAGGGAGAAATATTGGCTGGCAATCTAGGAATATTTTCTCCTGCCCTGCTTCTTCATAGTGCCATGGCAGCTTTAATATCCACCTCAACTGGCAGATGGAACCTCTATTTAATGCCTCCCCCAAAGGACAGTATCTTTCACCCACAAATATAAGGTCAATTCACTTTACAGTATATTCTGTGAAGCGCTTTGAGACGTCGAGAAGATGTGAAAAGCGCTATATCAAATGCAAGGATTATTATTATTATTATTATTATCTCCAACCCTGCAGCATGCCTTCCATACTACACTGGATGGTCAGTCTAGATTAAAAGATCAAGTCCTGTTATGGGGTTAACTGCACAAAAGCTACCAATCAAAATCGTAAATGGTGTAGCTCTCTGTATTAACTTCTCCTTTTCTCTAACCCTCCTTGATCGGATGAGTGAAACTGACTGCAGTTCTCTCTTGTGACTGAAGGGGAGCTATAACACTTCAGTGTAAATTACATCAGTACTAAGCTTGACTGAAATTCAATTGGAATTAAAGATGTTGTTCTGAAGATGACTATGGAATGAGCTTCATTGAAAGTTTCTGATTTTCTTTGAATCTCCTTTGAAGGATGTTGCTTTATTTCTGAACCTACAGTCAATTTGGTCCTTCAAACAACTCCTCTGCTTTCCCCTATAGGCCTTTACATATTTTAGTCTAAATGGAATTTGCTGTGTGACTCAGAACAATATTCAAATTCTTGATATTTTGAGGAATTGTCAAATATTTAATCACAACAATGAAAATACAGTGATCTGATTAGCTGTATGAAGTATGTTTAAACTTGATTGAGGACAGGAGCTGCGATTGAACAACAAAAACAACCAATTTACATTTGTATAGTGCCTTTCACGTCGGGAGGACATCCTAAGGCACTGGACAGACAGAGTTTCATCCCCAAGCTGGGGAGGGTGGAGGACAGGGGGGGCAAGCAGGGTGAGGAGAGGGAACGAGCAGGATTATAAGAGGTTAGGAGATCGCAGAGGTAGGGGCGAGCAAGACCATGGAGAGTTTTGAAGGTTTGGACCAGGATCTTGAACTGTAGCCTCTGTGCGATGGAAGCCAGTAGAGTCGGGCGAGGATGGGGGTGATAGGGTTATGGAACCTGTGAGAGGACACGGGCAGCAGAGTTCTGGATGATCTGCAGCCTATGGAGGGAGGAGTTCATGGGGCCGACAAACAAGGAGTTTGCATAGTCGAGCCTCGATGTAATGAAAGCATGTATGAGGTTTTGGTAGCCTGCGGTGTGAGACAGTGAGATGTTGTGGACGTGGGGGAAGGCAGAATGGGTCATGACACAGACGTGGGGAAAAAAGGACAGTTGATGGTCAAACAAGACGGCAAGATTCCGGCTTAGTAAGGTGAAGGGTGCATCTATAGATGGTGATGCTGTCAGCTTCTGAGGTGAGGAGGCGCTGACCAGAGCCAATCAGGAGAGCCTCGGTCTTGTTGACATTCAACTGAAGAAAGTTAGCTCTCATCCAGGACTTGATGTTTGACAGATATTCTATCAGATCAGCAGTGGTCCTGGAGTCAAGGGTGGAGGTAGAGAGGTAGAGTTGAGTGTCATCCACATACATATAGAAGTTGACCCCATGTCTGAGGATGATGTCACCAAGAGGGAGCATATAGATATTGAAGAGGAGGGGATCGAGGACAGAGCCCTGAGGAACGCCGCATGAGACGGACCGGGGGCTAGAGGAGAAACCGTTTGTGGAGATGAAGTGCAGGCGGTGTGAGAGGTACGATCTGAACCAGTCAAGGACAAAGCCGTGAAGGTTGAGGTGAGAGGAGAGATGGTAGATGAGGATAGAGTGGTAGACGGTGTTGAAAGCAGCAGAGAGATCAAAGAGGATGAGGAGGCAGAGGGGGCTCTGGTTGCAGATGGACAGAATGTCATTTGTCACTTTGACCAGGCTATTTCTGTGCTGTGGGCGGCACGGAAACCCAATTAAAGGGGTTCGTGAAGAGAGCGGCAGGGAGGAAGGAGCGAAGCTGGGAAGCAACAACTCGTTCCAGGACCTTGGAGAGGAAAGGGAGGTTGGAGATGGGGTGATAGTTAGTGAGTAGAGATGGGTCCAAGGAGGGTGTTTTAAGGATAGGAGTGATGATGTTTATGTTGGGGTGGGAACAGTACCAGTGGATAGGGAGAAATTTATAATGTCTGTGAGTAGAGGGGGCAAGGAGGTGGAGCTGGGAGTTAAGGAGAGGAGTAGGGATGGGGTCGAGGGAGCAGGTGGTCGGTTTCATGCAGGTTATAGTGGTGATGAGAGAGGAGTAGGAGACAGGTTCGAAGGTGTAGAGGGACGGATGGGTAGGGGCCAGGGTGGGAGAAGGAGATCGGAAGATCTCCTCATTATAATAATAATGATAATTAATAATAATAATCCTTGCATTTGATATTTGTCCATAATATCTCATTGTCTCAAAGCACTTCACAGGTAACTGTCGTTTTGTTTGGTGACCACACATTTTTGGCAAACACAGTGGCCAATTTGCACATAACATAGTGCCGTGCACAGCCATAAAGTGATTCAACAATTCATCTGGACCATTGTTGGCCAGGAGAAGAGAAATTTCCTGCTCTCTTCACATGGCGCCACAGGATCTTTAACATCCACCTGAACAGCTAGACTCTGTTCAATGTTTCATCTGAAGGACTGCACCTCTGACAATGAAGTATCAGCTAATCTGCGAGCTCAAAGTCCTGATGTGGGGCTCGAGCATCTAACCTACTGAAACCAGAAGTTACAAATTCTGTGCAATTTTCTGTCAACAAAACAATTTGAAAGTAACAGAACTTGGGAGTAAAATGTAAAACTTATTCCATGAAAACACACATCAAATTCCATTTTTTTNATTTAAAACACCCCAACATTGTTAGGGTTCACCTGAAGGAACACAAGCAAAATTCATGCATTTTTAATGCATTTGACTATCAATCGGTGATGTATAAATACATCTAATAGGAACAGATGTGTAGCACCTAACCCTCCAAACACGAGAACTTGAAGGACAAACATTCAGGAATTATAGAATGTTTTTATTTGGAATTCAGGTGCTTGCATTTTTGCATCAACAGAATAAATAGCCCTATTACATCAATACGTAGCTGTTTTACCTTGCTGGGGGGATTTTGTTAACCAGGTGTCTGATGCCCATCACTACTTAAAAATATGAAACCTCTATTTAATGTCTCATCCAAAGGACAGCATCTCCAACGCTGCAGAATGCCTTGCATACTACACTGGATGGTCAGTCTAGATTAAAAGATGAAATCCTGTTATGGGGGTTAACTCCGCGAGTGTTCAGAGTATCTAGACTTTGCCTGCTGTATAAAATAGGCACCAAGAATAGCTGGGGAAAATAACAATAGTTCAAAAGAAATGGCTATTTGCCTTTTCATACAACATGAAACAAAAATAAATACAAATCAAAGTTTATTTTAAAAAACGGAACAAATCATTGCTAACCTGCTTTAAATTAAACATGCCAAAGATATTTGCATTATCCAAGGGAAAAGAAAAAATACTAAAGTAAATTCATACCCTAACAGTGAACCTTCCATCAGCGTGTCGTGGAATACTTTCGCATGTCACAGCTTGGTAGCTCAGGCATGTGAAAGCGATACAATGGGTGAGGTTTTAAGAGTCAGTTAGGATTTGGAAGCATTCGAGAGAAGCTTGAGGGGCTTCATGCAGGAAGTGATGGAAGGTATCAGAGAACTGTCCCAAAGTGAGCAAAGTCTCAACATCGGAGGAGTCCAACATCTGCTCGGTGACTAATATGCAGCATCTCCATTCCTCCTTTGAAGCCATCGGTCAGCATCAGAGGTGTTTAGCCCAAGAAATAGCCTGAAATGTGATAAAGTCTTTGTAACATTCCTAGCCAGAACATTGTCACAACCAAATGGCAGAACCCATATGTCACACTTTGGAGAAAGGCTAGCCACCCACTGCTGGGCACTCCAGATTACACCAGGAGATCATTTGAGGTACAGCTCTGTATTGTTGGGTTAACCCCTGTGGAACAGCTCAGCTCTCCACTGCTTGCCCAGGAACAGGAGGCTTCACTTAGATTCCACAGGGCAGATCAAACACCACCTACTCCCATAAACCAGTCAAGTGATAAGGCAGGGCTATCCATCCACCATCCCATTCAGCAGCCACTACAAGTTACATCGTGGAAGTTGTGGGAGGATAGTGCTGTGGATTTTTTCTGATCCAGCTACAATAGCTTGAATATGGCTAATTCCAACTTCACCAAACCAATCTGACAATGATGTCATGGATATGTGGCAGAGTGCGGGTCAGACTCCTGCTCTCTGTCAACTGAGCAGGCAGGTGGGCAGCCTGTAGGGCAGGTGGTTGGGCAGGCAGCAGGGTAGGGCAGGCAGGTAAGGTTTAGGATATGTATATGGCTGATTACTGGCAAATGAAGTTTAACACAAATAAATGCAAGGCATTACGTAGCGGAAGTTAGAATAGGAAATGCATGTATTCCATGGATAAGATAGACCTTGCCAAGGGGGGAGCTGATCAACATAATGGGGTATTAGTTGACCAAATAGCTCACCAAATCAAAACAGCGTGAAGCAACAATAATAAACAATGCAAACAGGATGATGAGCTATATTGCCAAATCAGTTGAGTTTAATTTCCAGATGTTATACTCAAACTACTTAGTGCTTTGGTAAGGTTGCACCTGGAGTACTGCACGGAGTTCTGGCCACTGTGATGTAAGTGGGTTTCTCAGACCCTAGATGTAGTGCAGAGGAGCAGCAATGAGGGCGATATTCACCAATGTTAGAGGAATGAGCTATAAGTAACAATAAGACAAGCTAATGCTTTTCTTAGTCTTTTTTTCTTCTTAGTCTTGAAAAGAAACATCTCAGAGGGTACTTTATGCTGGTATATAAAATGTTCAAGCTGCAAAGGATCAGAAAAACAAGCTGGAGGTTTAAGCAAGAGCAGTAACTGAGCAGCAAAAATAGACTCCACTTATGCTGATTAAATTGTACAGAACAATCTGCCCATTTTCTGTACTCTACAGGCAGTTGATCATTATTGCATAAAGCAACAGTCCAAGAGTCACATGAATTTTACGCTTGTGAGCTTTACTCCAATAACTTCAAATGTCTTGGGTAAAGTAAAAATCTTTTTGCTTTCTATACTTCTCCACACCATTTCAGCAGGTACTGATGTCCAATTGCATGGCTGACTACAGCTCCCTAATTTCTCACCTGAGTGGTACCATCTCATGTCTGAGCCTAGAGACAGAGTGCTGGTGGGCCATTCAACCAAGGACATCACAGCCCAAGCCTGAACCTATTTCGCCTGATGTCCACACATGTGCACTGCGGGGCACCAATTGATGACAGAGCTCCAAATGTCACTGCACCTACCGAGTGCTCATTTCTGAATCACCTGCAACACTCAAATCACAATTTAGGTTGACATGGGAATGCTGCATGTTGAGTCTGGCGCATGTTCTGCCCTCTTCCTTCTCTCCTATTTACTCTTTGCTGGGTTCAGAGCCACACTGCACGATAAACCAAATGTCTTATTAACCAGAATAACGGCAGTTAGAACAGGTCATCCTTTTTAAAACCTTGTGGTCAGGATAAATCTCAACTTCAGTTTGCATCTAAGGAACTCAGTTTCTGGTGTAAGACTCAGCAATTTTATCCAACGAGTTTACCCTTTAATTGCTTTATTTTTGTTTTAATTTCACAAAGCTTGGATGCTGTGCGCAATTTCATGACATATATTTTTACAGAAAAAAGGCCCTATCGGATTCCCAAGAAATCAACAAGCTCATTCATAAAATAGCTTTACAGATATACAGTGAACCAAACTCATTACTTTATCATCATTAAGATTCATTGTAGAATTATTATGTTGCATATCACTTGTAAACATAGAGTTTTGCTTTACACCTCCTAACAAATGATGCCAGGTTAAACCACTGCTGGGAAAGAAGGATTGGGTGACATACTTAAGGCCAGAGGCAGATTAATCACTTGAAACATCCAGATTTCCCCAGCTGTTACCTTTAGTCACAAGGGATTTCAGCAAGAGATAGGTATTTTTCAGTCAAATAAAACAAAACCCAAATACACTGAACCACGTGGGTGTCACCACAACTAATAGCTTAGACGTGCAATGGGCAGTGCTTGGCCAAAAGTATGTTTTACAATAAATAGGCAGTGGTACACTAGTGGCAAGGGAACGTACTAAAGCACATAATGTACACAGAATGACTGGTAAGCTAGAAAAAGAGCCTTAGGTTTTGGTGTTACTTACAGAGACGTCAGTGACATGTACAATGCGGGTATGGCCCACAGCTTTCTGTTAGTTACTGTCCAACATGTCAACACGTTTGAATTTGCTGTGACTGAAAAACAAAATTTAGTCTTGTTTGTGCTGTACCACAATGCATACATTTCTGCTTCCTCCCCCCACCCCTTCACATCCACATAGACTTCCATTGCTTTGACTTTGTGTTCTCAAACTGCAGCACAGGAATTTGATAGGCAGCTTTCAATTCTCAAGTCAAATGAGACCTTTACAAAGGATCTCATCAAGGCTACCCGCCTGCTCCACAACACGAGTGCACTAGTTCTTTGAGACTGAGTTTTGACTGCACCTGTGACACCCTGTGTTGAATTGACGATCAGTTGCTTCACCACGGTTGCTGGGGCAGGTGCTAAAGCCTTTGCTAATACTCGAGGTGTGCTCACTGACAGTCCAGCACAAATGATCTAGATTTGCCTGTAACTCCCAACACACAGCCAGACTCGGATTTGAGAACTATTGCTGCTTGTTACAATTGCCTTCGGCTGCCTTCTGTTGTTATTTCTAATGGTATTTATAGAGCGACAACAAAAGGTTTGTGTATCTTCCCCTTCTGCTTTTTTTTAATATATAACAGAAACTTTGGAGAAGAAGGTATCAATCCCTAGCATGTTCTTCCTTACATGTGTGAGGGGAGATGTTAAGAGCGTAGAGAGAAAACCCACCGCATGTGTCAGTGAGAGCATTTAAAATTAATAATCCTGCAGCTCACTGCTACAGCTGTCAGCACAGAACAAGTAATGCTGTGGTTTACAATGAGCTCTTGCACTTATATATGCAAAAGCAAGCATCCAGAACAAGCCATTCAGTAAAATAGCACAGTAAATGTTTAAACAAAACCAAAATACTGCAGATGCTGGAAATCTGAAACAAAAACAGAAGTCGCTGGGAACACTCAGCAGCATGAGCAGGCAGCATCTATGAAGAAAGGAAAGTGAGTCAACGTTTCGGGTCCATGACCTTTCATCAAAATTGTGTTCTGACGAAAGATCATGGGCAGTAAATGTTTAGTCTTGAATCTGGGGCACTCCCTGCTAATCACTGAGGGCTCTCAAACACACACTGCCTAAGTGCCACCTCAATTTCTCCGCTCTCTCCAGTTTTTCCCTCTCATCTCCTGAAGGCATTTGATGACTTTTTCCACAAAGGTACAGTTCCTGCAGTACATCACCCGAATGACCATTCCCTGTTAAGACCCACTCCCTGTTAAGACCCACACATGAATGTGTGGGATTTAACAGGGAGTGTCAGCTAGTCCACCACAGGGGGACAAAAGCAGCCGAGAGTGATTCTGTCCTCATCTGACTTTCACTCACATGCGTGTGTCAGCCTGATGCAGAGGTAGCGCTCTCGCCTCTCAGAAAGTTGTGGGTTCAAGTCTCACATCGGGACTTGAATCGCATTGTCTAAGCTGACACTCCAATGCAGTGCTGGAGGTGGGTTGCACTGTCGGAGATCCATTCCTTCAGATGAGTTGTTAAACCGAGGTCCCATCTGCCTGTTCAGGTAGATGTTAAGGATCCCATGGCACGCTTCGAAAAGAGAAGGGATTTTCTCCTGGAGTCCTGGCCAACAAATTCCCCAAATAGAAAAAATTGGTTGCTCACTCCATGGCTGTTTGTAGGACACTGCTGTGCACAAGTAGCTGCCACATTATGCCTAGAAAGTACACATTCAATCCATTTTACAGTATATCCTGGGTAACGTTTGAAGATGTCTCAACGACATGATAAGGCGCTATATCAAATGCAAAGATTCTTATTATTATGTGCACTTTTCAATAGGCAGGAATTTCTGGGTGAGGATTTGCTTCCCAAACCTATGGCATCGAGACCATTTTGTAGTACCCCCATTGCATCACAATGATCAGCTCTGTGCAGAGTGGGGGAATCAGACCAGTGCTGTCTCCTTGTTTACTATACTGACTCTTTTTGTTATTAACGGCTCATGATCAGGTAATCT
The DNA here is from genome assembly GCF_018977255.1 of Callorhinchus milii. Classification (NCBI taxonomy): domain Eukaryota; kingdom Metazoa; phylum Chordata; class Chondrichthyes; order Chimaeriformes; family Callorhinchidae; genus Callorhinchus; species Callorhinchus milii. The sequence goes on along the minus strand of NW_024704742.1, from coordinate 28,591,899 downwards.
GCCTTAGACTTTACAGGTCACATCCAGGTCATGGAGCTTAATATAATTAGAGTGAATGGGGACGGCACGGTGGAGCTCCTAAGCTTGTGTGAGAATTATGGATCCTGACTGGTATCACAGGGAGGACACAAGTGGTGGTACAAATGATCTCAGCATCCTTGATGTACAGAAGGGATCATCAGCCCTAGTTGCTGCTTCTAATCACTATCCAGTGGCAACTCCAGGAAAGCATGTGTATGGATGTTGGATATCAGGTAAACCAGTGATTTATCTTATCTTACCCTACTCCTCTCCTCTCTCTCTCTCTCTCCATCCCTCCCTCCCTCCGCTCAACTAACTAAGCCTTGCTGTCCATTCTTATCCTATATGGAACGTCATTGGTGACTAAGCTGTCAGTTTTAGCCTCCAATCTTTGGAACTCCCTCGACTGCTCAGTTTTACTTCTCTCCATCTGTTTTGGAGTCCCAGCTTAAAACTATCTCTTTGACTTATGCCTATGATGCTCTTTCCCCCTCTCCTTATTCCCTTACTTGTGTTAGCATTAGGGTGCAGAATTAACATACTAACAGTGGGTCAAAAGGGGTGAGAGGTCATGGAACATATGGAGTCAATACAAAGAACGAAGGTTGAAGGAAACATGATTGGATATGTTAATAATGGGTTGTAAATGACTAATAAGAGATTGGAGGAGGGTATAGAGGGAGTGGGATGAGAGTATAAAGACAGGGAGAACAAAGAAGGAAAAACAGAAGGAAAAGATCGGAGGAGCACGAGGGAAGAGTTGATGGAAGATCAAAAAGCTTGAATACCCAGACAAGACAGATTGGAACCTCGGCTGCTGAACGTCCCGACCCGCGGTAGTATTGCTTTATTGTAATCCCTCCATGGTGTAACTTTATGGAACTAGTAAAGTTTGGCTTAATAGATTTTGCCTAAATGGAATGCTGGGTGACCTTTCTTGATATCCAACACTTGGCATCTGACTCTTTCATTACAAAGTTCTCTGATATATGTGAAGGGCGTTATATCAATGCAAGTTGTTGTTGGTTGACAGAAATGGCCTCCTACCTTGCTGGAATAAACCCCTGACATTCATCCGCAAGAATGATCTGTGCCGGTGTTACCAGCATTTTGAGGGAAAAAAATAGTACAATATGGAGGGAGGGATGCAGGAAGAGAATAAGGGACTATATCAAATGCAATGATTATTATTATTACTGTTAATAATATAATGGAAAGATAGTAGGGTGGGTATTCTGAAAAGATGAGGCAAAATGGGCCAACGGGCATTCTTCATCCAACCCAAGCTTAAGTTTGTGAATAGCTTTGTTACATTGGTAATGATGCAAGGACTATTATTTTATTAAGAAACTCTACAAACCTTACCTCATGAATTCCTGAAGGAACCTGTAATGAAACCGAATGCAATTTAATTGTATTTTGTTTGTTTTTAGCTCACGTCTGTTCAATCAATAAGAAATTGATGTGAGCTCCTGAATTTCTGGGAAGCTCGGAGTAAGAATCCAGCTGTGGAAAGTGCCAGGGCTGATGAAGAGAAGTGTCAGCCCTGTCTCTGTTGTCAGGGTGGCAGCTCCAGACACAGGCACACCTGTTCCATCTGTTAACACTCCACTCAACAGCTATCACTTTGTCTCCTTTCTCCATCAATCTTCAGCAAGACCTTGAAGCTCTTCATTCATCTGAACACAATTTGATTTTAGACTCAGTGACTCATGCTGAAATAAATAGACTTTTTTAAAAAAAATCTTTTTCCACCCTCTTCAGTGATCCCTTTTTTTTAGTTTTTTTATTGATCGCATCCTCTGTCTCTCTCTCTTGGTAGCTGCTGCTCGTACGCACAAACGTTCTTCCCGTCAGTCAGTGTCCATTGTGCCTACTCAAGGGATTTGGTCAGAACCACTCAATATTTTTCTATCACCTGATGAAATCAAAGGTTCCTAAAGGGCTTCAGCATTTAATGGTTAAAGCTGCTCTACATTTTCACAGGGAGGTCACCAAAACGCCTCTGACAGCCTGACATTCAGAAATCTAGTCACACCTTTGCTGGTGCTGACAGGAGGCGTATGGGGATGTAGCGAATCGACTGCGGATGTGAAAAACCAATGAAGCAATTCAGCTGCAGCTGTACATGATCTTACTCCTCTTTTTCCTCAAGCAACTAACATGTAGCAGCCGACACATACAAGGAGGACAAAAACGGGAAAACTCAGCGGGTCAGGCAGCATCTATGGAGAAAGGAAAGTGAGACAGTTCTGACGAAGGGTCGTGGACCCGAAAAGTTGACTCACTTTCCTTTCTCCATAGATGCTGCCTGACCCGCTGTGTTTTCCAGCTCTCTTTTGTGTTTTGTACATACAAGGAGGAGCTGTTCTTCCAACTTATTTCAGAACAACAAACAGAATAGCTGGTTCAACTCTATTAGTACCCAAGCCTTGCTTCTTGCTAACCTGTGCCTAATATTCTCCAGAATTTGGTAAACAGGTTGCATTCCTCAAGGAAGAGAGTGTGCATTTCATTGGAAACACAGACATTTTCATGTAAAGGTGGCATGCATGGAAATCTCAGTCTGGTTTGGATACTCTTAAGCATATCCATGGATTTCCACATGTATCAAACACCTGGCTGCCCAAAACAAAACAACAGGCAATGAGCATAAATTTCTATCATATGACTGAGTGTTCTGTAAGACAGCACAGGTCAGAAGTTAAGGTTTATAATGGGGATAGCATAGCAACTCATCTTTAAATTAAGGTGTAGTAGTGAAGGACAATTAAGGAGAGTTTCTCCTGTGTTCTGGCCAACAATCCCCCAGATAAAATGAATCATTCGCTTCATGGCTGTTTGTGGGGCACAATTATAATAATCCTAATAATCCTTGCATTTGATATAGCGCCTTATCAAGTGATGGAAATATTTCAAAGGGCTTCACAAGATGTATTGTAAAGTGGATTGTATATTTGGTGAAACACAGCAAACAATTGCACACAGTAGTGCCCCACAAACAGTCATGGATTAATTTTTTTTCCATTAGTGATAGTATTCACACAAATTCAGTGGGGACACTCTTTTGAGGTGAAGTGGAGGAAAGCCATATTATCAGAGAGAACAGAGTAATTTTAATTTAAATGTGATTGTGCTTTTTCCTGTCTTGAGACAGCTTGATATTGACACTGCTTAAGAAAAATTGAAATGCATTTGATTCCCCAGCACTGATATCCTGTGTCTTGAGAAGCATAGGACAAAAAATACACTTTTTTATAAACTAGATCACAGAAATATTTTTATGAAATTACTCCTTGGTGAACATTCTAAGTTTTACACAACTTTAAGATACTGAAAATAGAATGTTACACTTTATTTTACCCTTTTCAGTTTAAATTCGCCTAATCCCCAGAGGGTGATGTGCCAACGCACCTTCTGGGATTATGCTCTGTTTCCCTTTTACAATTCAAATTAATGTAATGAATGTTTTTAAAACATTAAAATCTCAGGACAGTGACCTGGTTTGCGGCTGATAAATCACCAGCACAGGGTCTTCAGTGGAGCATCGCATGTTGAAACGTCAATTCAATCATCCAGAGCCATAAAGCTGTTCTGGGAACTCTGTGCTGCTAATGTGGAACCACTCTGTCTGCTGAGCTGTAAGTGTCACTCAAGTGTTTTTTCTGCAGTAACATCTCTTTTTTTGGATCTTTCATCAAATATCAACTCAGACATACAAATAAAGTGACATGATAATGTCAAATGAGGACTGATGGTTTTAATGAGCTGCAGCTTACCATCACTACATTTCTATGAACATTAGCTTCAGAACATGTTAACTGCTGCCATCATACTGAATATGAATTGAATTTATTATTTATCTCAGGATTACTCATTGTTTCCACAGTACTTAAAAGTAAAGGAGATTGAAATTGAGCATTGAATATGAACATGTTGCCACATCTAGTCACACAAGGCCTGTTCTGCTTGCTAAAGCTCTTTGCTCACTACTTGTTCAGTGTAGTTAGATGGAGATAATTTGGGCTATAGTAGCTGAATTCTGGCTAGCTTTAACTGATGTTACTGGATAAAGATGATGCAGAGCAGACAGTCAGCTTTACAGTAAAAGCAAGACAAAGGTTTTAATTACAAGGACACTGATCCGATGACAAACACTAAATTTATGGCTGACCATCAGTCTGGGTTGTTCTTTGTTTAATGGGTCTATTTCTCTGGGTAGGTCAGCAGCTACGGTAACTCTGATCACTGACTGTCCTTGCTTCTCTTTGCTCCTTGTTTTCTTTCCTCTGTATGACACGAGGAACCCATTGTGTTTCAGTCTCTGGGGGAATGATACTAGTGCTTCACAAATGATACTAGTCCCTTTGGGGTCTATGCACATTCTATAGTGAAAATGACTGCCAAAACTAAAAGCAAAGGAAAATAACTGGAATTCAAAACAGTTTACTTGGAGGAGTGTTGCTTTGTAAGAATGCTGTTATTCGGGTTAGCTATTAAACCAGATCTCCGTCTGCCTGTTCAGCTGAACGTTAAAGATTCCATAATACCATTTGAAAAGATTATGGAGTTTCTCCCAGCATCATGGCCAACAATCCTTCACATTAATTGATGATTTACTTCATGGCAGTTTGTGGGACATTTATCCACAAATTGGCTGCTGCGTTTGCTTGCAAATTCACAGTCACTACACTTGACAACAATTCTTGGTGAAGCTCTTTGAGATGCTTTGTTGCAATAGAGCCATAGAAGTTTACTGCACAGAAGAAGGTAATTCGGCCTATCCAGTAACTGGAGCCCAAATTATCTCCTCCTAACTGCACACAACATATAGTGAGGCAAGTATAGTGAGCCTTGTATGACTAGATAAGACAGCATGTCTTAGTGTTCAATTTAAATCTTATTTACTTGTAGGAACTGTGGTAATATTGAATGACGAGGTAAACAATAAATTCAATTCATAGGAGGAGAAATGCCCTAACCTAAACTGAATGCCAATGCATCTGAGGAAATCTGTTTAATCTAGGCAAATAGCCTGCCCCACTATTTGCCCTGAGTATGCCCCTTTGGGGGGAGTTAAGTGGGGTCTCCTTTTGAGTTGATCTGGTTCCAAGGTGACACGCTTGGGAGTGGAATGTTAGAATTGAGTCAATTCTCTGTGGTGGTCTGGGAAATGTTGTATCTGAACCAGGGACTCCACAGTACTTCACGGCATGCTGATGAAAGCTCAAACAGCCTGACTCATCAGTACGACTTAAAGAGGTAGAAAAGTCACTGGGGGCAGGGAATCTTCTCACTTAGCGCATGTTAACCCTGCAACCCAAAGCTACAAGGGATAGCCTGATCTGAATTGGACAAGCAGTGGGAAATTTACCACGCTGAATGTAAGCTGTGCGGTTTTAGCTGGTTAAATTCCAACAATACCAATACCTCTGAGGTCCCCAAGCCTTAGTTTTTGTTGCATACATTCCAATTCCAATACATGGCAATGTACATGTATAAGTGAGATCCATGGAACTCTGTTTGGTTTGGATATTATTAAGCATGATGCCGGGTTTCCCCACGTGTCAGATGCATATCCCTGCAGGAAGAATAGCACCTTTGGGTGAGTTGCTGGGAGGCGGGGAATAGTACCCTGGCCTGAGACAAATCATTTGGTGGAGGAGTGAAAGAGAATGGAAAAAGAAAGTTCTGCTCCTGTTGCATGAACTGACACAACATTGTCTGCAGAGTCTCTGTCCAGTCCCATCCATCCCTGCTCTGTGATACACACTTTGTACTGGACGGCTGGCAGGAGATTACAAGGAGTAATCCAGTCGAGGGGTTCGAATGACATCAAAAGCCGTAGGAGAAATTCAAAGAGAAAGATTGTGATGAATTTAATCAGAGCCTGATGAGAGGTCTGTTCAGGGGTCAGTCAATTAATTCAATCATGGGGTTGCACTGCCTCTGTGGTCTATCACAGGCTAAGATCCAATCGCTGAAAAAAGTGTTATTTATTGATTTATAATATTTGTTACAGTTGAGGCCTGTGGCACTGTTAATTCAGGGAGTCATACTTATTTACTTAAATATGTAATGCAGTTGAAGGCTAAAAAGATTAATTTAATGACTGAAATTTATTTGTATAATGCTTATTGTATTTGAAGGCTGAACAGGAAGAGTACGGAGGGATTTTGAGCAGATTACTGCAAAAGGTAGCAGTTTAACTGGTTATCTGTTTAACTGTTTGAGGATTTGGGCATTTATGTTTAAATATTTATATAAGTATTTATTGACATTACATTTGATCAACAATGTTTCACATTAGGATGACGTGTCACACTGCTTCACATGATTCATTGTACAGTGTAGTGACTGGGCATTCTGTGGATGATTGTGGCAGTCAATTTGCCCACAGCAATGTACCACAAATAGTCATGAAGTGAATGATCAGTTTTAGCCAGGAGATTGTTGCCCACAACATCAGGAAAAATTCCCTCCTCTTTTCAAATAGCTCCATGGGAACTTTAATGTGCACCTGAACAGGAAATGGAACCTCAGGTTACCCAAAGGATGGCAGCTTCGACAATACAACGCTCCCAGCACTGTACTGGAGTGACAGCCTAGATTGTATATGTTTAAAGACCTGAATTATTTTATAATAATTATTACATTTACAAATTATTACATTTACCATGTTCACCCACAAAACACACCTTCCTGTCACTTTGTAGTATATGCTGTAGCGACGTCCTTCCAAAGTGAAAGGTGTGGTACCAATTGTTAGGATTATTATTATTATGGGATTATTATTGTCATTACACTACATTACATATTGTACAATTGACAATTGTTCTCATGGCTGCCGCCAATACATGTAACAATGTTAAGAATTCTTGCATTTGATATAGCGCCTTCTCACATTGTTGAAACATATCAAAGAGCCTTCATAGGATTTTAGTGTAAAGTGTAGCGAATGTGCATTTGTACCATTTGGATCATGTCACACCATCAAATGAATGACTATTCTTTTAAAAAAATACATAAGAAACAAATAAATATTTAAACCTTCCTTTTTTCTCTCCTTTCCTCCACCCTCCACCCCAAGAATGTATTTTTTATTCCAGCGAGTAAGAATGCTGAAGTGGCAATTGCGAGCATCTGAATGTTTCAGGTCAATTTAATTACAGGACATGGTCCTCGCCAGCACTGGGGTCATCTGGGTCCTCCTGTGCCACCAGCACTTGCTACCTGAGTGCTAATGAGTTGATAATTACGAGCTGGCAGCAGCCCCACACATCCTGTGCTCGGGCCCAGGGACTGCCATATGTTACGTTGTTGTGCTCAGAAATCTCCAGCTTCCTACAGGCCAGCATCCTGCTACTCTCTGGCAAGCCAGTCCTCGTCAAACACACGGCACATCACAGGCTTGCATTATAGGAAGTGCATTACATTTTTTATCCACTTCAATTGCACACCAGAAAATGGCCAAGGGCTAATCATTATAACTGTCTATTTATCCTGGATTTCTGATGCATTCACCGCACTTTCATGTCTATCACTACACCATTTCACAAAACTTCTGCCACATCTAAAATACAACAAATCTTCACTGAAAATAAATAGATCTTTTCACCATGTCTACAAATAGCTACTACTATTCACACTACGTGGTATATAAATGTGAGTGTTGCTATTGTTGTTGTTGTTGATGGTGTTATCATAATTTTCTTCGTCACTCCGTCCAAGTCCTAGACATCCCTCCCAAAGTGAGGTGCTCAAAACTGAACTCAGTTGTAGTATTTTTTTTACTGAGGATGCCTAAACTCCTTGCTTGATTTACAATGTTGAACTGTTGTTTCTGCGATTACCAACAACTTGTACATGAAAATCATTAAAAGGTGAGTGTTGATCAGCTGCCCAGAGAGTGGGGAAGGGAAGAGAAGGAGGCAGGGGAGGCAGAAATCATGAATCAGATGGAATCATAGTGGAAATAGCCTTCAAAGGCAGATGACAACATTTTTATTATATTTATATGTGAGATATGGTGGGGAGGGAGGAACGTTTGGAGATAACCGCTGGAAGATTGCGAAAGATGGGCTCAGTTCTGCCCAGAAACCCTCTTGGTAATTCTCTGTTTCGATTATAGAAGTTGAAGCAAGCCCTGCGCCTGTCCCCAAATTATGGCGTGAGTTTCAATTAGTCCAACATAATATAATAAAACAAAAGCTAGCCACACAAAGAAAATGTGAGTACTGGAATAAATATGCTGCGTCATACCCAAACTGTTAAACACGCACATTCATACACAGAAGACTTATCATGCTGGTTATGGGGGGAGGGGGGCTGGCACCTGGCAACTTTGAGAGCCCTGTGCTCTGCCTCCTAAAATCTACCGTTTGGTTGCCAAAGGCTAAATGCTGTTGTGCTTGCTCTGCCTGCTGTGCTGTGAGCCTCTCAGTTGACAGGCAGACTGATGCTTTACTACCCTGAGGAATATTGACAGAAACCTGAGATTACAAACTCTATGCTGCTCCATCCACCTAAGAGCTGCCTGACTGCAACCACAAGCCGTTACCCTAGAGGGGTGGTGGCAACTTCTCTATCAGATGTATCAATGTCGTCTCCCACCCACTTGGGGTTTCCCTTTAACACAGGGAACATGCAAACAGGAGCACAGCACAACACAGACACAAATCATCACACTTTCCTGCAGAGGGGAAAGCACCTTTCATCAGATAGATGCACTCAACAAAAGGAGATAACAGTATCAAAACCATCAGTAATATCTAGAGTGAAACTGGTCTGTTTTACTTTCGCTATTTACATATCAAGTGAATAACATAATTTGGATGTCCAACTATAAAGGTTCTACGGCACTGGAAGAAGAGAGAGAATAGATTGAACTGATTACGTGTTGATATCACTGGATACAGATCTTTAGATGTCACTGGTTATTTAACACAAATTGGTTAAAGACAGACTATGCTTTCTGCTTTGATTTATCACAATTCAAGTTAATCCACCTTCCCTCCCCTACATCTGCACAACACACAAGGCATATGGATTATTAATCACTATCCACTCAATCACCAGCCTATCTCGCTTGTAACCCAAACTGTACTTTAGTGAAATCTTTAATTCACTTTGAAAGAACCTGTTCAAGGCATCAGCATTCAATTGTTTATCCCTTTCTCAGTTATTGGCTGGTGGAAGTGAGTGGCGTTAAATCGAGCTAATACAGATTGGAAGCTGCATCATAGGAGGGATCTGTTACCAGCCTTCTGTGTGGGACTGAATGAAGTCCTTCAAGTGCCAGAGCTCCAACAATAACCCCATTGGGAGAGAGAGAAAAAAGCACAAACATTTGACTCGGTCCCAACTGGGACGTGGTCCCTGTTACACTACGAGTACTGTCACTGAGTGACCTTTCAACCCAAACAAATACTGCAGTTTTGGCAGCAAAGTCAGACACAACCAATAGCTGGTTTTAGTCCTGTGATACACTACCCTCACAACTCCTTCACTGAAACTATCGCAGGCAGAGAAAAAACAACCTACAAGTTAACATCATCAGATCATTTAACCTAACAAGTATTATGTTCACTGTGTAATCACAAATGGTAACATGATTTTAACACAATTACACTGTTTAAGGCTCATTTAGAAAAAAACTGTTAAACATTCTAGAAAAATACAGTCTTCGGTAGTAGCTTGACATCACATTCTTACAACCCTATTACTGAAAGGTCCCTGTATGCATTATCCTTCTTGACAATAAATATGTCAAGCAAGGGTCTAGTGGAGCTTTTACTTCTGTCAAATAAAATCATGTTAGATTTATTCATCTCTGTAACTGTGGCATACCAAGCCATGAGACTACAATGGTATAATGCAATGTAGTATATTCATATATATGTCTCTGGCAAAGGTTTGTTGGTATAAAGGGATTCAACATGTTGGAAATGCCAATTCAATTTTCCCGTATATCCCATACGCTGAAAGACAATGATCTTTACTTTGAATGATTTTAGTTTTCACCGGCTGAGATCATGTTTATCAAGCACCTCAGATGTTCAGTGGCCTCCCTCTGCCTCTACACAGTGAAACATCTTCCTCCAGAGACACAATTACAAATCCTCCTGGATTTGGTTTTAAGAAGCAACAGCTGAAAGGTGAGAACAAATAAGATGTCTCCCAAGGCACGGAGCTGAAAGCACAAGAGTCTGCAGGCTCCATGACTGACATCAGACAACAAAAGCGACAGCGGTATGTATAAACAATGGCAGTATAAGATACATGAATGCCAATTAGGAAAACATCTTTAAAATGATGCCACTCTCACCGTGCTTAAGAGTATCCAAACCAAACTGCTGAGAGTTCATTACATGCATTGTCAGTCTGACTCCAATGATAGCATTTAACATGTTCTTCATAGCTGTGCCACAGCTACAGGGTAATGGAAACAAGAGTTGTAGGTTTGGTCAAAGCTGATATACTCCCTGTCCACATGAATGGGTTGGAAACATGACAAACCATTCTATTTGAATTGTATATAAAAAAAACTATTAAGAGGAAATAATAATATAATAAATAATCTTTACATTAGATGTAACACTTTTCACATCAGAAGAATATCTCAAAATGCTCAACACTGCTGACTGGGCACCCGAGCTGGGGCCGGGAGTCAAGAAAGATGGGGAGTGGAAAGATGACTGAAAGCCGCCCCTCTGATGGTGGATAGGGCAGTGAAAATGAAGCAGGCCAGTGTTCGCTCAACAAAGGGCATGGGTTGGTAGAGATGAAGTAGGCTGTGGAGGTAGAATAAGGCAAGACCATGGAGGGATTTGAAGATGAGATTGTGAATTAGATCTGTCAGTGAATGGGGAGTCAATGAACCAAGTAATAATCCTTGCGTTTGATATAGTGCCTTATCGTGTCACTGAGACATCTAAAGTGCTTCAAAGAATATACTGTAAATACTGCCTATTTTTTGGGTGAAATGTGGCAGCCAGTTGCGCAAAGCAGCCTAAATTCATTCTTAATAGCCTGGGTTAATGAGAAAAAGTTAAGCGATTGCTTGCCAGGACCCCTTGCTCAGTGTCCAAGTGAACATTGGGTGGTGAGGGATTGGGTGGTGAGCTTCTTTTAACCTTCTCCTTAACTCTTCCAGTGAATCATTGTCCGCTTGTTTCCGATCTAATAATCAGCAAGAATAATGTTTTGCTATCTAGCTCTCGGAACATTTCAGAATTTTGAGTACCTCCATTATCTCCCTTGTTAACCTTCCCTGTTCTGGTGTAGAAACTATATTTATATTATATAAAAGATAGAGTATCAGAGGCAGTACATTATTATTAATAATAAAATGCATTTTTCAATTGTGGGATGCTCACATTTCATGAACACAGTGTGCATGTTAAGTTTTTTTNGAACATTTCAACCCAGTGCCGCGTATAACATTTCCATTTACTATCTTTCGTTAGTATTGCCATGTGCAAAAGAAAATTGTTGCAAAGGTTGAATTCATAAAATTTATTTTAACTTCTTTTTATATTCCGACAGTGACTAGCATTTGAGATCAATTGCATTGTTAGTTGCCTGATACAGCATTTTATTGTTTGTACAAAAAGTCAAACTTTCAGTGAAGAGCTGAACTATAGAAATCAGGAAAGTTCAAGGTTTGATGATAAACCCATTTTAAAGCATCTATAATTGAAACAATGTAGCATTTTTTTCTCATGTGTCAATACAATATGGAAACCGATCACCTTGCTGAAGAGTATCCAAACCAAACTGTTGAGAGTTCATTACATGCATGAAATTTTTAGTTTACCTGGAATGGAAAGACACACCATGCACTTAACCACCCAAAGTGTAAATGCAGACATACAATATAATGCAATACATTTTACATTGATACATCACTATTCACATCGGGAAGACATCTCAAAATGCTTCACAGCACTGGATGGACACTCAAGCTGTGGGTAAGAGTTAAGCGGATTGGGAAGGGGAACAATAAATGAAAGCTCAAATTGGTATGTCAAATGCAGTAACAGAGAGTGAATGAGGCTTTCACGTGTGAGAATTGTTATTGACATTAACACTGGTGTGAAATAACAGGGGTGAGGAATAGGAAAGGAACATAATCATATATAATACAGTAATAAGGTCCAACTCTAGAAATTTTCAAAGTCTAGAATAGGAATTATAGGAATGTAGTGGGTTCAAGACTGAAGTCATGACTTTGAGCTCATAGGTTTTAGTCTGATGCTCCAGTGCAATGCAAGGGACACACTGCATTGTCAGAGGTACCATCCTGCGGCTGAGGTGTTAAACTGAGGTCCAGGTCCCCCTGTTCATCTGATTCAAGACTCCATTGCCCGGATCCTAACCTGCACCAAACTCCGCACTCTCATCACCCAACCCTCACCAAGCTCTATGATACCCCTATCTCCCAACAGATTGACTTCAAAGTCCTCAACTTCACGTACAATTCCCAAGCTTTTCCTATCCCCCTCACATATATTCTCTAGAATATAGAAGAATTAGAAGTGATCCTATAGAAACCTATAAGATTCTTAAGGGTCTTGACAGGGTAGATAGTGTGAGACTGTTTCCCCGGTTGGAGAATCTAAAACTAGGGGTCATAGTCTCAGGATTAAAGGTCAGCCCTTTAGAACTGACTTGAGAAAACATTTCTTCAGTCAGAGGGTAGTGAATTTATGGAATTCTCTACTCCAGAAGGCTGTGGATGCTCAGTCATTGAACATATTCAAGACTGAGATCGATAGATTTTTAAAAACTAAAGGGATTAAGGGATATGGGGATAGGGTGGAGAAATAGAATTAGGTAAAAAGATAAGCCGTGATCTTATTAAATGGTGGGGCAGGCTTGAGGGGCCGAAATGGCCTGCTCCTACTCCTATTTCTTATGTTCACCCCTACACTCGCTAACCCAGACCTACTGCACATCTCTAGTCCCTCTGTGCCATCATTAGTGTCTGGTGGCTTCATTTATTATGGCCCAAACCTCTCTCATATGTATTGCGGTGTTCACCTTCAACACAGTTGCTACAATTTACAATAAATCCTGTGATGCCCTTTGAGACATTGCGAGAACATGATAAGGCACTATATCAAATGCAAGGATTATTATTACTATTAATATCATTACTCTGTCCATACTGAACATTTTTATTATTCCAAAGCCTTTACTGTTACTGAAGCTGAACTGCAGGCCATCAGATAGCAATCTGTGAGTGTGTTTATTTTTGTGTGGTACTAGAGTGTCTTGGGTGTATCCACTGACTGATTTCGGGAAACAGACAATCTCATTTTACAATTCTCTCTTACCAGAAAGTGTGCAGACACAGACTGACATCTGATCACATCTTCTGTGACAAGGGGAAATGTGGGGAGACCAACGGACGTTCTATATCCTGACCTTTTCTGGATAGGGTTACTTTTCCAATTGTAACAATGTGCTCTTATGTAACCGCGAAAGCATGGTCTTGAAAATCAATACCACCAACAGATTACAACAATGCCCTTAAAGTTTAACTACACAAGGCAATGAGCCGCCTGCCTCAAAGACTGGTGTAAAGTGAATATGTTCATGCGCTGAATCAGACAATGGTATCATTTCTCAAGCGAGGGAAATTGATTCCTGATATTTATCCAGAGCTGGTTTCCATCCACTGTCTTCAGTTCCTTGCTTGAAGATTATTCTGATAATGTCACGGCCTTTAGGAACAACCGTATTTTAAAACAGGCACGTGGTCAGTCAGGACCATATGAAAGGCATTGCCAAATACATACTGTGGTGGCCCTGCATCACTGTCACTCAGGACTCAAGCAAGTGTAACGGAGCGGTGCACAGGTACATCCGAGAATATGTGCTGAGCTCCGCTGCCTTTTAAAACAAATTTGCATGTTTTTTTTAAACCAGCTTGTCATGCTGTAGCATCTCACAGACCTACACAATTAATTACTGTCCACTGTAGTGACTGTTTTCTAGGCAAAAGTGCACGAAAGTGACAAGAGAAGAAAAAGATGTAAGTGATTGCTTCTTCTTGCATCTCTCCCCCACCCCACCCCCACCACTCCCTTTTCTCACTGTGCTACACTGCACCATTAAGGCCCATTAATTGCTTTACAGACCAAATCACCATCTGCATGGTGTTAACTGATGTTATTGTCCCTGTGGGACACTTTGGGTTGGAAACACTCTGGAGCTACAGGATGGCCTGGGCAGCATAAGGCACCAGAGCAGAATGGATCATCAGTTTTACAATGTAAAATGAACCTCGAATTAAGAGAACTGAGAGTCACGCATTATCTCTTTGAACAGTGCCTGTAACTTAAAGGAAAAGACTGGACTCCAAACATCTACCAGTATTTGAGGAGAACATCAGTGTAGGGTTAAACGCTGGGAGCAAAAAGTACTTACCACTAAATATGTCTCAAGTGATTAGGTTTTATCAGGAACAATTTATTTATTTTGAATAATCCCATTTATAACGCTCCACTGAGTAATTGGTTCTATATTTTAACAAATACTCAGGGAGCCTGAAAGTTAAAATGAATAGAAAACCTGGGGGAGCACTTTCTGTTTAAAGTACTCCCTCTAGATATTGAGGGAAATAATATTGTTAGAGAATTGTACTTTATTTACATTGAGGAATCCTTGCTTTTCCACTGCATCCTCCTGCTGACTGAAGCTCTGCTATGTTTTAGAAATGCAGAAAACTATCTGACAGGCTCTTAAATATAATAATAATAATAATAATAATAATGTGATATAGTGCCTTATCATGTTGTTGAGATGTTTCGAAGCACTTCACAGAATAATAATAATCCTTGCATTTGATAATAGTGACTTATCATGTCTTTGTGATATACTGTAAAGCATAAAGAATATATTTTAAAGTGAAATGACTTTATTTTTCGTAAGCAAAATGCAGCAGCCAATACGTACAGAGGTATGTGGAGTAAGGAAACCTGACTGAGAAATGGGCCTTGGATTGTCAGTCTGACTTAAATGATAGCATTTTGTCTCTAGGTTGGCAGTTGAAGCCTTGTACTAGGATTTGAGTTCATAATTTCGTCTGATGTACCAGTGCTGTCCTGGGGGAATCTGCATTGTAGGATTTGCTGTCTTTAGATAAGGCTTGAAATTGAGATCCCGTATGCCTGCCCTGGTGGATCAGTTGAATCTTAAAAATCTCATGGAACAATTCTGAAGCGGTGGAAGAACCTCTATGTGTACTACGGCCAATGTTGTTCACTTGTTCATTGGTCACTCATCTCATTGCTATTTGTGTGAACTTCCTTGCCTAGATAAACTGTTGATGTTGATTAGATTGGGGTGTCCTACCGACGTGAAAGGCACAATATAAATGTAATTTTGTGTTGCTGTTTTAGATAAAAAGAAACGCACAAAATGACCCATGGCATGAAGTGCTTTGAACTTTTTGGTATCAAGTGGCCTTTTACTTTTTATCTGAGATCGATGGAAGTAGGAGGGATGCTACAGTGGCCCTGGGCAAGAAAGAGGATAGGAGTTTTTGCTCCTGATTAGTATCTAGTCATAACCTTGTGTAAATTAATGTAAGATGAGGGCAGGATTGGCCTAGGCTGCGATGGCCCCAAAATAACCCACCATTACTTGCTGGTCATGGTTTAAGGGGAGTCAAGGTGACATATGATACCCCAGAGTGACTGATTCACAATTTAGTGGCGAAATTATGATAATAATAATCCTTCCATTTGATACAGTGCTGCACTAATAAGCTATCCTGCATGAAGGGCACTATATAAATGGAAGTTGTTGTTGTTATCACATCAAACCATCTCAAAACACAGAGTTTTCTATAAAGTTTAGAGACTGTATTTTGTTAGCAGAGGCAGTGAATATGATATGATAAGGTGCTATCAAATGCAAGGTTTATTATTATTATTAACAATTTGAACAGTAATGTTCCACAAACAGTCATGAAGTGAATGACATTTTTTTTTACCTGGGGATCATTGGACAGGCCATGGGAACTTTAATGAAAACCTGAACAGGCAGATGGAAAAAGAGAAGGTTAAAGTTTTATTGTACAACAGCATCTCAATCAATGAGGGACTCTTCTCTGCACTGCATTGGAGTGTCAGCCTAGACCATGAGTTCAAGATCCTGATGTGTGACTTAAACTCACAATCTTTTGACGCAGAGGCAAGAATGCTACCACCTGAGCCCGACTGATACTTTATATAGAGTCCAGCTGACACATTATATTTAATTACATTATAATTAAACACTATAGATAGCTTGTAAGATGAGAACCTGTAAGTGACATCATTTCGAAAAACAACTTTGTCGAGGAAACAATTTATCACCTGAGATTAATTAAAAATTAAGCCAAGGTCCCTTCCTACCTGCTCAAGTGGACATTAAAGACCATGACACTTATGATATTTGAAAAGAGAAGGGAGTTTCTCACGGGGACCTGGTTAATAATGCTCCTGATAAAATCGGTCATTTACTTAATGGCTCTGTGTGGATATTGCTGTGCACAAATTGGCTGCTGGGTTCACCTACAAATGCAGTCACTATAATTTGCAGTGATTCCCTGTGAATTGTTTTGAGATGTTTTGATGTTATAGGTGCAATAAGCAATACAAAAGGAATTATTGTTATTATTTGTGCTTACTCTTATACACCAGCTTTCTTTCGACTGAGTGACTCTCCACAAGCTAGTTTGTGGCAATAGCTTATTTTATTCACTTCAGCCACACAAGGAGAACCAGGTTTCAAAAGGAATATTTTCCATTTACTGCGGCAGCTACTTACTGATTTAGCAAAATCATTGGAAGCCTCATGTCACTGGTTAAAATTGTTCCCCTGCCTGCTCGTTGCCAGCTACAATTGATAGGAAAATTATAACTGTCAGTAATGTATACAGGCGAGATTATTACAATTTGGAAATTGCAGAAAAATAGTGTCTTATAAAACCCAGTGATTAATCAAAGGATGTTCAAGTGCTTGTTAATGGCTGGCGTGCAGCTAGGTGAGACGTTGTGAAAGAAAAATATGTACTTAAAACAGAAGAGGAGAGTTTTCTGTGTAATATCAGCCAGCGGTGACATTAACATCTGATAACAAAAGGTAGCCACTGTAATGATTTAGCCACAGGAATCAATATCCACTTTCAATATTTGGAAAGCAACTACTGGGAACCCGATTTTACTGGAAAATGAAATGATACAAGCGATTTGGTGCTGAGAAGTAGATATTGAAGGGATGTTTGGTTTATTAAGCAGAAGAGAGTGTTGAGCCTGGAGCTTGGCTTTAAATGAAAGGACTCCAGTACCTTATGCTGTTGAGCTGGGCAACTCTCAAATAAACCAAACAGCGCTGAAATGACATCACCTTTACTGCACAAGGCTTGTTGAGCATAAGATCTCTCTCATATTTTGTCCAAAGCTCTAGAGGATAAAAGGAAAACAGAATGCTTGGTGCAATCAATTCATGTGCTCTGCCCATAACATCTTTGGTGCAAAATTTTACCTGGGTCTAGATTTTTTCTATTAATGTCGAATTTCAGAGTGTCCAAAATTTGGCAAATTTCAATTTGAATTCAATCTGTTTTTTTTGAAGTTGCTTTTCTGTAGTTCTTAAAAGAATATACAGAAAAACAGCTTGAAAATATGAAGGCTGTATTTAAGAATTTGCCAAATTCTGTTTGCTCTGAAATCCTACGTTAATATGTAGAACTTTACCCCTCTAGTTTGCTGATTAATAATCCTTGCTATTTGATATAGAGCCTCATTACATTGTTGAGATGTCTCAAGCATGAAGTATAGTGACAGTTTATTTTGTGGACGAATGCGGCAGCGAATTTCCGCACAGCAATGTCTCACTAACAGCCATGAAATGAATCATCACTTTTATTTGGGGATTGTTGGCCAGGACACTGGAAGAAACTTTCTTCGCTTTTACGCCTACCTGAACAGGAAGACGAGACGTTGGTTTAGCAACTCATTCGAAGGACGGCATCTCCAACAAGTAGTGTCAGTCTAGACTATCAGAGTTCGAAGTCCCAATGTAGGGTTTGATTCCACAGCCTTCTGACTCAGAGACAAGAGTCTACCAATTGAGCCAGACTGACACTTGCAAGTCTGGAGAAGTAGGGAGTCATATTTGCACACATAATGAAATTGACCAGCCACCTACATGGTCCTGGCTTCAGCTATTCCATTTTGTTTGACACAAAGAGACTCATCCTGCTTTAAAAGCACATTTGTTGATGCGGGTCAAGTGTTCTTCTGCTGCCTGCAATAACTTTGGCAATTGTTTCTTCCTGTGTGATTGCTCTTATAAATAACTGTAATGCTGCTCTATATGCATAATTACATTTTATAATGCTATGTTATTGATAATTTAAAATTGCATTTACATTTGTTTCTTACACAAGAGAAGAGGAAATAAATCACTCCATTTAAAGAGCAGAATAGGGCTTCGCCCCGAGCGATTAATTTGAAATACAGAATGAGCGCAACAATAAAAGTTACTAGTGGCAGCACTCTCAGGAACCGTGTGTCTGAAGGTTCTGACAGAAGCACAAGGAGGATGTGGGTTCGAGAGCAACGGGCTGAGGTCTGAAACACAATATTCAGGACAGGAAGTTGCGTTTTGTGACAGTTGCTGGTAACGTTGGATGAGATGTTAATCCAAAGCCCCGTCTACCTGGTCTGTTCTGGCAGGTGTTAAAGATCCCAGGGCGTTGCTGCAAAAGAAAAGGGAGTTTTGTCCAGAGTCCTGGCAAACATGGTTGTTTTGGAGCCATTTCCAGTCACAAGTTGGTGTCACGTTTGTGTCACAAATACACATACACTACACTTCACAGCAAAATCCTGTGAAGTCCTTGGAGACGTCTTGACACCATGCTAATTAATGTGTTAGATAATAATAATATATAATTATTTGATATAGTTCCTTATCACGGCAAGGATGATTATTATTTATTATAACAGGATGTATGTCATGACAACCAGTGGGAAGTCTCGTAGTTTACATTTTCGGTGTAGTTTGGGCCCTTTGGAATATCTTTCCTACGGGTCAGAGTTGATGCATATCAACTAACAGGTGCCATGAGTTATACATTTCTGTTCCAAATATTACTTGTCCACCTCCTCTGCCACCACCCACCCCTTAAACTGCTGAATGCATCCCACCTTTGGATGAATTTGCTGGAATAACAACAGGGTTAAATTAACAGATACATTCAGCAGCTCTCATACTCTGCAAAGTCCCAGTGGGAAAGGTCATCTGAGTGTTAAATGGGGGCTTCACAACAGCGTTCATGTGCGAATTCTTCAAGCTGTTAACAATGATCATTGAGAGTGGTTTTCATCATGAGGCTAACGCTATTCAATGTAAGGTAAAGGTGCTGGAAGGAACTAATCTGTTTAAAGGGTTTTAGTAGACAAATGGATTCTTTCAGTCCTCTGTTTAATGTAATGATTTCAATAGGTCCATTCTCAGACTCCCAGCTTCAACCTAGTAAGACCATTTTTGCCTTTAGATTTAAGAT
Organism: Callorhinchus milii; assembly: GCF_018977255.1. Lineage (NCBI taxonomy): Eukaryota > Metazoa > Chordata > Chondrichthyes > Chimaeriformes > Callorhinchidae > Callorhinchus > Callorhinchus milii. The sequence goes on along the minus strand of NW_024704742.1, from coordinate 28,572,311 downwards.
CACACAGATTTGTGGAAGAGACTTAAGTTCAATTTTCACTTTTGAAGTTGATGTTGTTGAGGAGATCTCACAAAAATGCCAGTCCCGACGATTCCGGCCTGTTTTGTAAAGAGCCGGCTTCCAACTGAAGACAGAGTTTAAGAATTTCCCACAGTTTTGTGCGTAGCTTTTAAACCCAACAAAAAGCGCAAGCTGGCAAATTGTTTGTTTGCAAACCCGAAGATATTTGAAACCGCATTGTTTTTTTGCAAATATTTGTGTGATAAATGGCAACTTTATTCTGCATAGGTATTCCTGGAAGGAGGTAGGGAGAGAGAGCGAGAGAGAGAGAGAGAGAGATTGATTAACTAGCTAAACTTACCTCTTGGAATGCACTCGCTTTGCTGTCACTGGCAGCCCTGAAGTTGGTGGCAAATGAGGAAAGTAAACATACATTAATGCCAGTGAGACTGTTTGGTCCATTGCCTTCAGAAGCAGGCTGTGACAGTAATATAAATGAGAATAAACCTGCGGTTGAAGGTGAAAGTGGACACGTAAAGCTTTCATGACCTCCGTTGCCGTCAGCGAAGCAGATTTACTCCCTCTGACCTATGTGGATCTTCCCCAGCTATTAGGGAAGGCTGCCCCCTGACTGACTCACCTGACCTGCGGTGACCGAGCTTTAAGTCATTCTGTCCCCTCTCTCCAAAACCCAATCCCGGAGTCCCTCCACCTCATTCCCTCTCTCCCACCTTTTAAGTTCTCCTTAAGACTATTCTTTTCAACTGTGCTTTTAGTGAGCCTTCAGCCCCTCTGCTTCCTCACCTCCCCCACCATCAGCTTGGGATCCTAACTGTTCCTATGAAATGCTTTGAAATGTTTTGCCCATCCCCACTGACCCTGACCTTCCCCACTGACCCTGATCTTTCCCACTGACCCCGACCATCCCCACTGACCCCAAACCTCCCCACTGACCCCGAACCTCCCCACTGACCCTGAATCTCCCCACTGACCCCGATCATTCCCACTGACTCCGACCATTCCCATTGACCCCAACTCTCCCCACTGACCTCGACCCTCCCCACTGATCCCGACACTCCCACTGACCCCGACCCTCCCCACTGATCCCGACCCTCCCCACTGACCCCATCTCTCCCCACTGATCCCGACGATCCCCACTGACCCCATCTCTCCCCACTGACCCCGACCCTCCCCACTGACCCCGACCCTCCCCACTGACCCCGACCTCCCCACTGACCCCGACCCTCCCCACTGATCCCGACTCTCCCCACTGACCCCGACCCTCCCCACTGACCCCGACCTTCCCCACTGACCCTGACTCTCCCCACTGACCCTGACTCTCCCCACTGACCCCGACCCTCCCCACTGACCCCGACCCTCCCCACTGACCCTGACTCTCCCCACTGACCCCGACCCTTCCCACTGACCCTAATCTTTCCCACTGATCCCGACTCTCCCCACTGACCCTGACTCTCCCCACTGACCCCGACCCTTCTCACTGAGCCCAACCCGGTGTGAAAGGTGGTATATATTAATATCTTGTTATATGCTGTCCCCTCTTGTCACTCTCTCCGTTCAGCAGGCTCCGACCTGCTCCATGTGTCCCGCCCATCCTGCCCTACCATTGGCAGCTGGGCTTTCAGCCTCTCCGCCCCCCCACCTTTGGAACTCCATGCCATAATCCCTTCGCCTTGCTCCCTCCCTTTTCTCCTTCAAGGCATGAGTTAAGACCCTCCTTTTCGACCGTGCCTTCAGCCGCCCTCCTACCCTCTCTGCCCTCCCTCATCCCAACCCTGACTCCCCAAGCTGAGTCCTGATCCCCGATTGTTCAGTGCCTCGGGACGTTCTCCAACGTAAAAGACAAATGTAATTTTGTTGTTGTTGTGACACTCTGAGAAATTGTTACAAACCATGTACAGAGAGTTGTTTATAGCGATCCAGCTGTTACTAAAGCCAAACTGCTATGTGGGTGGGTGGGGGCTGTTCTGCAGTAACGAGAGCTGCTTCTGAAAGCTATTCTTCATTATAAGTGCAGCATTAGTATCCCAATTAACAGACTGAAGATTTGTCCCAGTTTAACAGATTGCAGATCTGGTCAGATTACTACACAGCTTCATTTTACTGTGAAGATAATGTGACACCAGAGGGTGACACGACAAGGAATAAAAGACTCTTTTTCTGATCCCACTCTCGATGATTCAAGCCTGTTTTGGATCGTTACTTCTACACTCCAACTGCCTCCGCCTTTGCAACTGTGACAAACTGGGAAAAGTATGTTCATGTACAACAATCTTATTGATTTTACAATGTTTGTTATACATTCTTTGCTACCTAAAAGCATTGTATCAAGAGGATGTAACATTTTAGCTGTAATATGTTTAATATTAAATGATACAGAAAGTTTATAAATATTTATTGTAATTAGAGGGATCATATGTCACTACAGATTTATTCTTCTGATCATGAACCCTGGACTGGAATCTGTAGGGCAGGAGATATTAAATCAGGCCACAAAACCGGTTGAATGGCTTACATGTAAGTGTGATATTGAAAAGACATATTGCCTGATCTAATTCTGTATGATATCAACCTGCATTAAAAATGGCATGCTGGGGCATTAAATATTTACTCGTGCCTTTTTAAATTTTTTAAATTATCTTCAATGGCACTTATCTGAGAAGTCATCGATCTGGAGACCATTTAGAACAGCGAGAATCTCACAAAGGCAACGCGTTCATCAGATGTGCCAAGGGTTACAATTCGATCCGTGCACCGAGACGTAATGAAGTTTTATTTTAATTGCCACTTAACGTAAGCTCAAATAGAATAGATGCAACTATGTGATGGTAATGGGGCTGCCTGCTTGCCCAGATTTTCATGACTCCAAGGCACCAATGCAAAGAGGGCACAGGTGTCCAGTGTTGTTGTGAATGGCAATTTCTGAAGCAGATGCCAGCAACGAGTTTGTTTTGCACTGACGATATTCAACAGCTGGGATTGAATACAAGGGAAAGGGTGGTAGAGGCCAGGATACTGGACTGGTTTAAAGAACAGCTTGTGGCTGCAATGGGAAAATTGTAGTTCGGAAGTTGTGATATGTGTGATGGCTGGTCTTTTTCATGGAAATGTCTCTTGTGATCTTGTGAGCAATAAGGTCTGTAATGAAAGATTTTGATGCATGATTATCTCCAAGGTAAACATGGTAAATCGACTACAGTCAGACCATTACTGCTGCCAAAACTTATAACCCTTTCATGAGGATGATGTACTCATTTCAAAATGCAAAATTTCATTGAAATATACAAAGTCGTCCTTTTGCCCAATGTCCACTTCAAAGGAAACCGATTTACTGTGTTACCACCTATATGGCATAATTATAATAGTAATAATAATAACACTTGCATTTGATATCGCGTTTTATCACATCGTTAAGACATCTCAAACGGCTTCACAGAATATATTGTAAAGTGTAAAGACTGTGTATTTTGTAGGCAAAACGCGGCAGCCAATTGTGCGAAGCAGTGTCCCACAAACAGCCGCGGATTAAGTGATCAAATTATTATAATTTTTAAAGGGGTTATTAGCCCTGGAAAGCTGTCCGCCAATTGAGTAACAACTAGGTTCCTACTTACTTGTAGGTAAACTGTAATAATAATAATAATAATAATCCTTGCATTTGATATAGCGCTTTTCACGTCGGGAGGACGTCCCAAAGCGCTTCACAGAATACACTGTAAAGTGAATTGACTGTATATTTGTGGGCGAACGCGGCAGCCAATTGAGCACAGCAATGTCCCAGTAGGAGGTGTGTGGAGGAGGTGTGTGGAGTAGGGAAATTTGCCTAAGTTTTTGCCCCCATCTGGGAATCGAACCCGGATCCTCCCGCTTGACACCCAGTTTTGAGGAATGTTGGTCAGAACCTTCAGTGTAGCAACACAGATAGACATTTCCACTGATGGCCATCTTCAACCCCATCCTCAAAAAAACCTTCCCTGGATCCATCTCTGCTTTCAAATTACCATGCCAACTCCAATCTCGCTTTTCTTTCCAAAGTCCTGGAACAAGTCATTGCTGCCCAGCTTGCTCTTTCCTCTCCCTCCACTCCCTCTATGAACCCCTCCAATCAGGTTTCCATGCTGCTCACAGTACAGAAACAGCCTTGGTCAAGGTCATAAACATCATTTTGTCCACTAGTGCCTGTCCACCAGTCCACCACTCTCTGCCTCATCTTCCTCCTTGATCTCTCTGGCAAATATCCCTTCCATTCTGCCACTGTTCGTGCTAATCTACATCTTCACTACGAGTACTGAATGGATCAATTTTGGCCCAAAGATTTGACAAGAATGCTGCAGAATGGGAAAACAAATGTTGAATGACCCCAAAGAGTCAGCACAGTTAAAGGTGACTCACAATAAATACCTGAAAAGAAAACCAAGGGTACAAAAACAGCAAGACCAAAAGGATTTGATAAAAGACAAACAATTTTCAAATCACCAGGGAACAGGAGAGAACATAGACAAACTGAGAACTGAACATCATTAATATGAATCAATACACACCAGCAGACACTGAGGACCTTATAGTAAAGGTTCAATGTCATTCATTCAAGAGAAGATCAAACCTGCATTGTCATAACATGGAATAAATCCCATGACATGATATAAAGAAAGGTCATGTCACATACTCTTTTTTATTATTGAGAATCCTACATGAAGGAGCAAGGCCCACAGTGTAGCACACCACCAATGTTGAAAAGAGTAACAGAGAATCAGATGTTAAGGCTGAGTTCAATTCATTGTAGACTACGGGAGAAGGAATACTGAAGATAGTAAAGCATGCTATAGTCTTGAAGTGCTGGGAAAGGATGAATTAGGATTCAAGGCAATAATTTAAATGCCACGAGGTTCCATTGTGTAGGATGAGTATACATTTGGGATGATCCATTTGAAGTTTGGAGAAAAAGAATCTCAAAGAATATAGTTGAGTGAACAATCATTTTATAATATTGATAAAACATAGAATGACCTGAAAGGTTGTGATGAAGAACTCAATAGATGATCAAAACTAAAGATAAGGATAATATCTTCTCTTCAACAATAAGACTTTTTGATATCCTGTTTTAGGAGAGTAAAGACGTCTTGGAAGAGCTTCCTTAGCTATCAAAGTAAAATTCAATTTTTGGATGATCCTCAGCTTAATGGGAAGTTAAGAGTTACTCAGGTGACAAAACAGAGGGAAGCTTTTTGGGGCTGCTTCAGCAATGGGTTAGATGTCTGAATTTCTTTTGAGATTAGAGGAGATACTTTGGTCCAAATATAGGCATTGAAAGTAAGAGGTGGTAGCTCAAGCTTGTAAGAGATATGAAGAGGTTGAATCTTTCAGCAGCTGTAAGAAGATAAGGATTGTCTCCATTGAATCAATTTAGCGATTCACTGTGATGGGCAAAAGGTTTTGTGTCCTGAGAGTGTGGAACCTGAAGGATGGTGAACAATAAGCCAAGGAGGTCATTGAAGTAGAGAAACGGGAAATAAGTATGCATTGTATAAGAAGCAAAATGATGTATACTGACAGCAATGCAACCAGAATAATTATTGCATTTGTATTGAGAAATATTTTATGCATAAAATACAATGCATAAAGTATTACACAATCAAACACAAAGATTATTATTTTGCGGGTATCAACAGGTCAATTAAGAGTCCGGGTTAATATATGCAGAAATATATAGACTTAGTTGCATTTTGGAAAACAAAATGAGTGCCGGGGTAACAGAAGAATGAATCACACTTCAAATTAACGTTTAAAAGTTCATGATTACTGCAACTTCACCCACAGAAACACATTTGTTTAAATAAGATGCTTGCCCTCCTAAATTTTTTAAATTAGTGTTTATGTACTGTACTATTTACTTAAAGTTTTCATTACTACAGTATTAGTCCTACACATTACAGGGCAGTGTTAATAGTCGAGGGTGCTGCTTCATTATCAGCAATGGTAAAGGTGTGACAAAGCTGCCCTACTTAGGACAACCCAAGAGCTAAACAGGCACCAACTATATAACAAGTACAGTATGTAATGCAGAATCCAGCTTAAATGGAAATCATTTTTGTTAATAACTGGAACCAGGAATTGCAATCAATAAATGTGGCTCATAATGTTTTATGTTCAGGTATTTGTCTGACAGACAGGCACACCAGGGCTTATTATAGCAATGGTTCTGGCTCAGTCCCAGCAACGCAAACAGCTTATTATGGAATCATAGAATGGAATCATTGAACTGTACAGCACAGAGGAAAGGGCATTCAGCCCACTGTTCGTTTATCAGCTCTCTGAACAAGCTATCCTGCTCACCTGACCTTTTCTCGTGCCCTTTGTGATTTTTCTTTCAAAATATTTATCTAATATCTTTTCAAAAGCTATTGTGCATTTTGTTTCAACCATAACTTTTGGCAAGCCATTACATGTCCTCTGCGTGTAAAAAGAATTCCTAAAATGGATTCCTGAGGAACTTGATTTTACTTGTTCAATGGGGAAGGAAAATTACGGTCAAGTACTGTGATTGTTTTTATAGGTAAACATGTCAGGAAAGTCCCACAAGCAGCCATGATGTGAATAATCACTTATTTTGTTGACTAGGACAATGGGACAAATTTCCTTCTGCTGTTAAACAAAGTATTGCGGGATCTTAATGTCCACATGAACAGGTAGATAGGATCTTTGTTTAACATCTCATCTTAAATATGGTACATAAGAACATAAGAATTTGCTAGGTGCAAGAAGACCAAGGTCAATTCCAGCATCCGGCAGTCGCTTGACATGCTGTGTCCCAAACTATATGTTGTATTCTGAGATGTTACTTCCTTACAGAAATCTATCATTTTTTCTTGCAAGAGGTTCCTCTGACAATATAGTGCTCTCCCACTGGGGTTTCAGCTTAGACTTTGAGTTCCGATCCTGATGTATATCTTTACCATATTTCCTTCTTGTAGTATGTCCTTGAATCATCTCAGCTCAAGAGTAGTAATAGAGATAACCATCTTGGGGTATCGTATTCTCTGCCTGCAAGAAAAAAAAATGTTTTTACGTAAAGCTGAGTGCACATTTCAAAATTTGAAATGACCTGAAGATTACTGTTTTGGGTTACTTTCAAATGGCTGAATTTACTGATCATTTTTGTGCTGTGAGTCTCCTTATAAAATGGTTACGAGGATCCACAGGGCAACAAACTAAGCACATTCTGGCAGCAATTATGAATGAGCAATTGCTGTGGCTGAACAGCAACATCAAAGCAAGAAAAACAGATAATGTTGGAGCTGCACAGCAGGTCGATCGGCACCTGAAAGAGAAAGATAGCTCAACGTTCCCAGCGTGACACTTCATTCTGAGTTATGATGAAGGGTCACATCCAAAATGTTAGTCTATATTTTTTCTGCCAGACATTTAATCAACCTACTGTCTGTTGGATAAGAAGTTAAACTGAGGTGTAGATCTCCCAGTTTCCATGCAACTGTTAAGGATTCTATAATACTGTACAGTACAAAAGAAGAATAAAAATGTTCTCGCAGGATCATGGCCAACAATCCCCCAGATATTTTATTCATTTGCCTCATGACCCTTTGAGGGATCTCGTTGTTGAGAGGCTATCGTATTCAGTCACTATAACTGACCCTAATTCCTTGAGAGTAATTTTGAGATGATGTAACAGGGTAAGGGTCTATGAAGATGCAAGTTCTTTCCTTGATGTGCATTTTTGGCATTTTTTGATTGATTTCAGATTTTCTGTTTTCCATTTTCTTATTTAGCCCTATTCACAAATGTTGAATGATTCTTAACTCGGGTTTTTTGTGTTGCTTTCATCGGTGGCATGTGTGGTGAAAGGCTAGGAGATTAGTTTTGTTTTCAGTAGGCACCTTTTCTCCTTTGAATCCAGGAGTGTGTGTGGGGGGGATCTAATTTCGAGTGACTGAGACAATTAGTAAAGAGATGAGGCAAGTTGACAATGCGTAAGTGACGCAAATGTAAATGAGAAAGAAAAAAAAGAAAGTTCCTTGCATTAGATATAGCGCATTATCACATTGTTGAGACGTTTCAAAGTGCTTCACAGAATATACTGAGAAGTGAATTGCGTGTATATTTAGTGGGTGAATAAAAAGTGACAGACAGACAGAAAGAAAGAAAGAAAGAAAGAAAGAAAGAAAGAAAGAAAGAAAGAAAGAAAGAAAGAAAGAAAGAAAGAAAGAAAGAAAGAAAGAAAGAAAGAAAGAAAGAAAAAAGAAAGAAAGAAAGAAAGAAATTTCTAAATGGGCAATGTCAGTAGGCAAGATGACAAACCTGGTGAGAAGATGGAGGGGAAAGAAAAAAAAGCAACGCAAGCCAGAAAATTAAAGAAAGCTATCCTGGACAGACATGGGAACAACGTTGGAGCTAATAGATAAATTTAAGAGATCAACAGTCTATTTTTTGTTTGTGTGGAAAAAGTTGTTTACTAGCTCCTGCTGTGTTCTGTATCTGATGTGAACTTTTATAATGGAATTCCAGATAGCATTATGGACTCAATTGTTATAATGTGGAAAGGTGTTGTGTCTCAGACCTTCTGATGGGCTTTTTTCTCATCCAAGTGAACATCACCAAAGTGTAATTGTGGATCACTCTTCTGGAATGACTCACAGTCAATTCTTACATGCTCTGACTCTGGATCCACTTCAGTCAAAATCATTCTAATATTATTCCTTCACATTTCAACACAGTTGTGAACCACTTCATAGATGCTTTAAAGACAGAGAGTACAATTTCACTGACAAACTGTCACACTTGTTTGCTGTTATCAAACTGATTAACTGGAAATGGTTCTGATTGTCCTCAATATGTCCTCAAAAAACAATACCATTTACATTGATAAAATGCCTTTCATATCAGGAAGACTTCCAAAGGTGCTTAACAATCCTGACTTGGTACCCGAGCTGGGGATAATAGTCAAGGGGGGTGCTGAAGATGAATTCAATTCAATTAAAATCAATGAATGAAAGCTTTGAATTCGCAAGGATCTTATTCATGTCACCTATACTGCGATTGTGTAAGACACTGCCAGACTTACTTAATCATTATCAAACAAAGTACATCAGTTCACTGTGTGCAAAAACAGACTCATCTGCCAGCCACAATATAAACTTTCTAATCATCAGCTACTGCAGACCGGAATTACACCGCCTTTAATCACAGCAAGACTGAAATAGAGATTAACCTGACATTAAAGGTTAAGAAAAATGCACTGATATAATCAAGTGCCCATTGTCATTCTGCTTTGGTGGAATGCATGGAATTCTCCATTTGGTTTGCTCTTAAGCATGGTGATGGGTTTCTGCATGTGTCAGACACATGGCTGACCAAAAAAATCATCACATTCTCAAATCACCCAGTTGAGACATGGAGGATTAGAAAACCACAGAAAGTGTGTTCTGTTGTTGGGTAAAGGTCACACAAGTATAGGCTCAAATTACATACGTGATCTTTCTTTGAGTTACTAGGTAAATGTGAATCATGAGGATATACACTGTAATGAGAGCATGAGGCATACACAATGCTGGGCTACATTATCACATCAGCAGATCCCCAGAAGTCATATTCAAACTCAATGCTGCAAGTAGAGAACTATCTGCAGTTCTGGTTGCCATGACTTTGGAGGCTGCCCAGATCCTATAGGAAATACAGAGGAGACCAATGTAGAGGGGTTATTAAGTCTGGGCTCCTCAGTATTGAAAAAAGGCATCTCAGAAGAGACCTTGGGATTGAGAAAGTAAACCAGGAATAATACTTTTGGATATGTTGAGAGAGCAGAACAACACAGGTTTCAATTTGCAAAGGGTCATTTCATGTCAACCACCAGGAAGAATTTCTTTACGCAGTTGATTCTGATCTCAGGCTTTCTTGGAGACAAAACACCACTGGGTGAAGAAAGCCCTTCAGCCCAATTGATCTCATCCTTCCAAAATATCCATCTTCAAATCCTCCCATCACAGCTTCAAATTGTTTAATAAATGGGTTCAGTGTCCTGGCCTCAAGCACCCTTTCTGATAACCTTCTCGAAAAGAGAAGGGAGTTTCTCTTGGTGTCCCCCAAATAAAATTGGTCATTATGAATGGAGCCGTTCCACACACAGAAGGCCCGAGTGAGTACATTCACCGGATTTACCGGATTTTTGTCCGAATCAACCGGCATATTTAAAACAAGTAAGAATACAATGAATCGGGGCTGGGCGCTTTGTTTGATTTACCCAGGATCCAGGATTGCCTATGTCCACCTAAAGCAGATTCCACTGTACAATGGTTATTATTCTAATTAACAACTGGAAGGGGTTACCAATAACGGTGGCTGAGATCAGGTCACCGGACTCATTTAAAACAAAGCTTGTTGCTTTGACAGAAGATGGTAGGATGGATATTCTGAAACTATGAGATGAAAAGAAATCAAGTCACATCCAGAGACCTTTCTTCACCCGAACCTCTCTTATAATCTGGTGAGACCATTTATATTGTCAAGTAAGAGCAGTTTATTTTGGGGGTGGAACTTATGATATTTCGTAACAGGTATAATCCTTTACATCAAATCAGTTTTGAAATTTCATAATTTTCTGACTGTGTTGGTGTTTTTAAGATCTGAAACTACATTTTTACGGAAAACATCCTGTGAATATGTATACAAATGTGACTAACATTTCAGTCAATATAGCTGTTTTTGCGCCAAATTTACCCAAGGACACAAAAGTAAAGTGTTAGGTTAAAAAAATGACATTTATAATGAATCTGCTGCATCAGGCTTTTTGATTCAATATCAATGCCATTGTTATCTGCATTGCTTTTTACTCTGTGATTATATGCATGTTTTTATAATGGTTGCGGTTTCAAGTTGACAGATGGGCCTGCCTTCCCACATTGCTAAACAAACCAATATGCTTTGTGAATCACTCACCACTGCCAAGTCTGCCTGCCTGAGTGCTGCACAGCAGTTACACAAAGTAACACAGTGTAGATTCCTTACTTTTCATCATTTCTGAGTTTGGTGTGTTGATTTTTAAAAGTCATTTTATTCATTTTTATTTCAATCATACGTGTGCCGTTTTCCCAGTCCCCCTCAATGTTTATGTCTCTTCAAGCAAGTAGAATCGGGTCATAAACACTAGTTTGATTTTTTTGCCTGTTAGACGGTCAGGGTATATTCACTTACTTAGATGTTTTTCCGTGTCATAGTAAACACCAGAGTATTAGTAACTCAGCTCAACAAAGCTTCCAGTAATTGGAAAGATATGTTGGTATCAGGAATCATTAACGTGTCCCTACAAAATATCAAACAACACATCTTTCTCCATTGGTCACAGTGTAGTTGTGAAATGTTGTGCTGTTTTTTTACATGATTATGTAGTTCCAATTTTTTTTATTACTATTGCTCAAAACATAATTTAACCAAAATTATTCCAGTCATTTTAAACTGCTTCAGTAACGTTTATAATGCACAGTGCAAATTTAAAAGTCAGACATATACACAAATGTATGCATGCATAGATGCATGCATCCATAACAGAGAAGGGAATATGGTGAAGGCTAGAGAGGGAGGATTGAGATGGGTAAAGGCTCATGTGTAGTTTAAATACTAACATGGGCTAGTTGGGTTCGAATGGTCTGTTTCATCATTATAGATTTTATGTATGTCAACCTGAGGTCTTAAAGAAGACTAACGCTTGCAATATACAACAGGGCATTAACCAAGAAAAAAGCAAAGTGAAGTCTTCCAAGTAGCAACTCCTTAGAACTGCTAAGAATTATTGCTGTAATTGCCACAATGAAGAGAGAGAGAGAGAGAGAAAGATTAACACAAAGACCAGGCCATACTTTCAACACTTGCACTGAATCTAACTTGAAATCATCAAAGCCTCAGTATTTAGCCCACAAATAATACTTTAGCTCCTGTCCAGTCAGGCTTCATCCAACTGCGTAGTTACTTTGCAATATCAAGTCACGAGGTGTAAAACATTTGAAGTCAATTGCTCAGCACATTTGCTGATCAGTCCATTGGGTCTACTCGTCTTTTATTAAATAAACTTCATCTGCTAAGCACAGGAATATTGAGGTTCAAAACATTGGAGGCTTCATGTCACTCAGGTGTCAATCATGAATTGGCACTCTTGCCGAGATGTCACTGCATATGCAGATGACCTTCAAAGCCAGTGCTGCTTCAGTGGGTGTTCCTCCTTTATCTTATTTGAAATAAACATGTTTCATACCTTTTTGGTAATTTCCAAATGTGATGATTAAAATCTCCATTTTGATCACTTTCTCACCAAGCGTGCAGTAGTAGTTTCTATTATGTCTAATGCCTTTTTTTCAGCGTCTTCTTGCACTGACTGTAGATGTGTAAATACTGGACTATGCCAGATAATTGATCATGTGAATTAAAAGTTTGACATTTCCTTCAAAAACTAGTGGGCCCCATACCTTTAAATCTAGCAAAGCATGTATATGTTACAAAAGGAATTCATGCACTGAAGTAAATTTAATTAAATCATAGGTTGGATATAAATCACTCAGTCCCTCGGGCATTGCCTGGCACTCATTTGGAATCATTTGCTATGTGACAATAGAACCCAGTTCCAATATAACCACCTCCGACAGCGTGAAAGATTTGTCCAAGGACACTTTCATCATTATGGAGTGGAAGGCGTTCATCCCTGGTTCAAATATGTTTTGATAACATCCATGCTCAGCATTTATAAAAGGTGGTTGTAAATAGGCACTGGTTATTTTTCAAGGCATTTAATCGTTTTATTATTTTATTTGCTTCTTGACTACTCTGGTGATAACTATAACTGTTAGGGATTTACATATGTAGCAAACTTTCAAGGGATAGCAAATCTTGAATTGCTATCTAAAATGGCATTTTGCATAGATTGCAAAATTTGTCCAAATTGTGCTTTTGGTTTTGGTCAGCCAAGTGTCTGAGACACATGGAACTCTATTACCATGCTTAAAAGTATTCAAACCAGACTGAGTACCATATATATATGCCGTCTACACATGAAAATGTCCCTGTTTCTGGAAGACACTCTCTCCGTGGACAAATGCACCTTGCTTACAGAATTCTGATCAGTATTAAGTGCAGGTTGCCAAGGCTTGGGGTTTTCCATTTGATATGGTGCTTGTAATATTAAAACCAAGTGTCAGTCTGGCTCAATTGGTAGCACGTTTGCCTCTGAGTCAGAAGTGTGTGGGTTCAATCCCCACATTGAGATCTTGAATTCAGTCTAGCCTGGCAAGGCAATACAATGCTAGGGGTGAACTGCATTGTTGGAGAAGCTATGCTATTCAGATGAGACATTAACCCGAAATCCATCTGCCTGTTCAGGTGGGCGTTAAATTATACTATGCAAAAAGACAACAGCATTGTCCTGGCCAACAATCTCCCAAATAAAATTCATTATTTGTTTCATGGGTGCTTGTGAGACATTGTATTGCACAAATTGGCAAATATACAGTCACTGCATTTTACAGTGAATCCTATGAAGCACTTTGAGACATCCCCCTGATATGAAAGGTGCTGAATCAAGAATTATTATTTTTATTATTATTAACATCTCCAAATATTTCACAGAAATTTGCTGTCAAGTGTTGTGAATTTATTTCCCCAATTCTCTAAGCATATTCCACAAGATATTAGGGATAACACTTACAATTTTTAGTGTATAAGAGAAGTCCTTTTTAAACAACAAAGTAAGTTGGGTATAATTATCACACTTTATTATCCTATTACACATAAATTACAACACTTTTACTCACTCTTCAAGTCTTATAATCCTATTTTTCTATTAATATAATTTGTGTATGTAAATGAGAGACTAATAAATTCACAAATATTTTTACCCAATTAGCAGTACAAATATGCCCTGCAAGTTCCAGACAAATAAGACCTTTAGTTTTGAGGTGTTAGAGGTACGTCTATTGTGGAATGTAAATGAGGTGTAATTAGCATTCTTCATTAATATGTTACATCCCTCAAAATTAGATAGGTGCCTGGGTTTAAAATTAAAATTTGCCACAGAATTTTAATTTCAACTGTCTCCTCTGAAAACAAATATTTTATACCACTGGATTTGTTTGCTGCTTCTGCGGGAAAGTGCAGTTCGATTATTCGGGCTTATACATGAAATGTAGGGAAACCAAGTCTTGATTTTCATGCATCTTTCACTGGTTTTGAGGTATATCTGAACCTATCAATTCATATCCAATGGTAATTTTAGTTCAATAGGCCGCGCCTTGCTGGAACCAGCTTGTACCCATGCAATGGATTTGTGTGATAAGTCGTTGGGCATTGCTTTCTGTTGAATTCATCCTTCCAAAATACCCATTCCTACCAACTTCCCGTTACAGCATCCAAATATTTCTTAAATGAGGCTTCTTCCAATCTTCCTGATAACTGTAATGTTAAGGTTTCTCCTACATGGTGGTTGTACACTAAATAATGCTGGTGTAGGCCTATTCTATAGAATATTTTAACATGACCATTCTGGAAGAGCAAGAGAGAGAAGGAGTTGGTGAATGTTTGAGATTATGTACAGACCTGTCAGTTGTGTATCCAAGTCCCTCTGTTCCCTTACGTACAAGCCTGGTTCTTCCTTTGAGGATCCATGAGTTGAACCTCACAGTGACCAGGGTTCCACTAGAAAGATATACTGATAACTTATGAGAGGAACATTACAAGATTTTATTTGTACTATCAACAACATTTCTGAATCACTGAGTGGTATGGATTTCAGTGACTTCAAAGATAAACCATCTCTAGTAGGCATGCAATTTTTTTTTCTCCAGACTAAATCAGATCCCCGTGATTTTGGAAAGATTAAAAATGTCAATATAAAGAGAGCTAAAGATGCAAGATACAAGCATTCTAATGTCATTGACAAATGTGGGGATTTGTATGTCACACAACTGTGCACAAAATAATTTTAAATTGTGTGCCCTTTTACCAATGTCTGCTTTCCATGGAATAAATGCACATAGTTCAATATCATCCTTAATATTCTGCCTTTTATCTCTAGAAAAGAATATACACACAAAACAACCATTTATTGTTGTACTGATCACATGAAATGTTTCTTTTAGACATTTAGTATAAGTTGCCCAAGCTATGTTTGATACTTTTAGTGCATTTTTACGCCCACCGTATATTCTTTTCATGGAAGTTTGCAGAATTAAAGATGAATGTTTTGTGTGCTTCATGGCTGGCTTCATTTTGCTCTGCATAAATATTTCAAATAAGCATAGAATGTGGATGTGGGATCTACAGGAAATGTTCTGACTTGCTCCTTCATTATTACTTCCAATAATGGTCACCATCTGGGGGAAATGAGTGGAATGACTTAGCAGGAAATCATTAACTTATACTAATTCCAGTTTCAAAAATGTAACACAACCATGACTGCACAAACTTGAGAGTTGGACTCACATGTGCTACAACAAGCCATCTCTCTGAATCTGTTCAAGGCTCTTTGCAATACATCAAAGTATAATTTGATACTTGTTTGATGGGGCACACTTGGTTCTGAGTCAGTTGGAGCCTGGAGACAATGTTCTTACTTCAACTTAACAATTAAGTATTACTTTACCTGTTTGAAAGAGTTAGACGTATTGTCTCATTTAGCCATCTATTTAGGTCACTTAGCTCTACAGATGATAAACTCCAATTTAAAAGGCTATCTGTCTACTTGTGACACAATCTTAGGTCCATTTTGTGGCTAGGATAATGATAACTTAATTGGTTTTCAACAAATTACATATCGGAATCATAAATAATTCAAATCTACAAACTTACAGTCTGGAGAGAGTGCATAATCTGTATAAAAGAAATCAAGGAAGCTAAAATTAAAATATTAGAAAAATCACTTCCAATCCTATAAAGATTTGGTTAAGCAATCTCTTTGCAACCAAGAGCAGCTCTTGAAAGATTTTTTCCAACACATATAATAATCTTCATCGTCTAAATGGCTATTTGGTGTGTAATCTCTACTTACGGGTACAATTACCAGGCAGCAATGAACCTTAGCAATACCATGCTACGTACTCCATCTCAGGTTTTTTTTAGTTTAAATGGGTGTCATAAGATGCCAACAAAAACATAAGTGAACCGGCTGTAACAATGTGCCCCAATGATGCACTTTATCTTCCAAAACATAGCTTTGTGTTTGTTGCTAACAGAAGAAATACTGGTCTATTCGAGCTGATGATTGTTAAAGAAACATTACCATCAGTTACTTGTGGCTTACTGCTTTTATTCTAATAAACAGAGCAACCAATTTTCTACTGCAGTAATAATTTTATGAAATCCTTCAGTCATTTGACATAGGAACCATTTCGTAAGTGTATTCAGTCTCATGAGTTAGTTACACAGCAATACAATATCCTGGGAAAACAAGACTGGGTCATTGAAATGTCCCTATTAGTTGTAAATATTTACATAACAATGACTATTTTCTGCTTTTTAACTAATAATAAAATAATCCTCGCATTTGGTATTGTGTCTTTCACGTCAGGAGGATATCTCAAAGCGCTTCACAGGATTTATTGTAAAGTGCAGTGACTGCGTATTTGTAGGCAAATGTGACAAGCCCACTACTCTCGAATTGCCCAGAATGTTGTTTTCATACACAACTTTAACCTTGCAATCCAGAAATTCTTAGGTACAACTTACTTTCAGGTCTCAACTAAAAAATGGATTCCACCCCCTTCACATTGATTCCCTTTAAATTGGCAATCTCTTTTCCGATTGACCACAAGGATAGCGAACAGACAGAGCAAGAAAATAAATTCCATGCTCGAGCTGTAGGGTGTGCTCTTCTGCAACTGGATTTGAGATGAATTGTTGGGGAGACACAAAGGGAAACCTAATTTGTCATATACCTCTTTCACATCTCAGGATTTCTCTGGCATTGCCTCATTTTGTACTGTACTGTGGCACTGACATTCTTCATGTTTCTGATCCATTTTGTGAAGAGATAACTTGATAACATAAATCACAAGATTTCAAACATTCAGCTTGCAGAGAGACCTAAATAATTTTTGCAGAGGAAGGGCATGGCAATGGTGGAAAGTGATTTTCATTTTAACTATATCACCATTTTACTTAATAATTAGGATTTTCTTGTAACAATGTGCCTGTATGCACTGTGACACCATCTTGCAAATAACTGGGAGAGATTCTGTGATAATTTGAGCAAGACTTCTGCAATATCGCTCTACATTTATTGGCAAATTCAGAAGACCTTGAAGAATGCATGCCTCTTTTAATATAACTAATAGAGCCGTGACATTTTGCAAAGCTTCTGAGGGATCGCTGTAGCTAAAGATTTACGTGAGTATCCTGAAAAGTAGATTTCTTCCTTTAGTGAAACGAATATGGCTGTGGCATTTCATAAAGCTTTCAGGCAGTTTTGACTCCATCGCCACAGTCTTATATAACTGCCCTCTCAGACAGCACATCGAGGGGTAGCTCACCTGAATAGCAATGAGAACCCAAAGGCATTAATTGTCACCATTGTCCGCATCCCTGCTGATACAGAAAGCAGGCAATCTTACGGTCAAATATATCACAGGAAGAAAAACACTTGCAGATCATGAAGAAGTAAAACAAACCCAAACAACTGTCATATTTAAGCACAAGTCATTGGTGTGGTGTAGTGCAGTGCTTTAAATTAAAACATTGTCTCAAACCGTTTTGTAGTCACAAACTGTATGGGTGTGGTGCAGATTTTTTTCATTCAGTTTAAGATCAGTATACGTCAGTGTATTTCAAAATAATGTTTCCCTTTTGTTTCAATGTTTCAATGCCACAAACTCACCCAACGTGATACAATGCATTGAACCAAACTAGTTGATAAGACTATTAATTAATTTGATCTATAGTCCATAAATATTAATGGTGTTTCTTTTTAATATTCTGTCATTTCGACTTTACAAATGCAGAAATAATAGGAGTTGCAAAAGACAAGAAGTGAAAATAGTCATTGGCAAAACTGTATCCAAATATAAATCAATTATTGGGGTGTTTTTTTGACCAATTCTAAGATTTTTTCTTTATATGACAAGTGGTATGCATTTACCATACTTTATTAAGTGCATTCTATCATTCTGTCGTATTGGAATTAGCCACAAACGTATGCCATTAGTTGAGGATGGTAAATTCAAGAACCCATTGATTGGGAAGCACTTCACATGAATGAACAATCTCTGAGCAATGACATGTAAATTTAATCAACATCTCAACAAAAAAATGATTTCACTAGAGGCTATTAACTGAGTCTGCAATCAGTTCAAAGACCTATATGTCATAAATGGCTGATTCGTCTTTTTGTTTTGTTGGAGAAGAATATCTTTCAGAATAAAGAAATGAGGGGGAAGGTAGGAGGTGGAAAATCCGAATTGTCCTTTATGGCAGAATCAAAGGTTGCTTGTTGGTTCTCATCGAGTGTCATCACAAAACAAATGAAACTGATGAGATTTACATTGAGATGTGTCAGCTATTGCGAAATCAGTATTTCCTATTTCAGTGTATTGAATGCTGCATTTTTCTTTTTAAAATCAACTTTGTCCTGTCCAAAACCCATCCCTTCCCTCCCTCCCCTCACCCCCCCACCCACCCCCCCCCCCCGCACCACCCCATTAAAACCCTTCATTAAAATAATGATGACCATTTTGGAGAACATTTGAGTGTTTTATTGTTATTTAACTTTTACGTACAGTTTACATCAATCCAAGAAATATATAGTATAGTTCCCTCACAATCATTCCAACCCAACACCTCCCCATCTGTTCCCACAACAAAATGGAACTTCCAGATGAATAAAACTTGCGTGAGAACGCAATCCACATTTTTAATATGTTTTATTGAATAATAGTTGATTTGAACTGAAAACATATATGCAGTGTACAGTTCGGTCCTCTACATAAACAGCAACCCAGTTGCTAATCAATCTGATTCTACTTTTCAATCCTTTGGTATTATTTCACCATTACGCTGACTGGAGCTTGCTGTATAAACACTTCATAATCTGATATAGTCAGGATAAACAAGTATTAAATGATATTTCTAAGAAGACTGTTAAAAATACCAGTCTTTGAAGCTCATTAATAGCTTGACCTGTCAAATTTAAAACCTAAAAGATCAGCCTAGAAGCATTTGTTTCATCTCTTTCCATGCAAATGAATTTGATACTTTGGCTCAATTTATCCATTGCTTGTGGACAGATTGATTTCAAGAGCTATTTAATTTGCAAACAACAGGGTCTCTCCTTTGCCGTGTTCTGCTGACGCAGCCATCTCTTCTCCCCTGTCACCCATTCATTGTATAATACTGTCATTTCTATTTATGCTGTGAGGTTTTGGGTGACAGTGCCTCATCTTCCTGACTAATTTCTTTCATTGAGGCTCGGGTCAGCGTGTTGGGATGGTACCATGACCTGAATCTCTCCAATGATGCACTTCTGGCTGCTGTAAAATGAAAATCAGATAAAAGAAAGGATTCAGTAACACTTCATCATTGTTCAAATGTAATCATCAATGGTTCCTTTTCTCTGGATCCTTGTAGCCTTTTTTGAAACAATTATGCGAGAGTTGTACACAACAACGGAGAAGACCCAGTCTCCTGAGAATATTAACTAGAAAATCAAGGCACGACTATAGGTCAAAGCAGCACAGGGAAAACAGATGGGGCAGTGAATAGAGGGCATGCAGTAATACATACTTATTAGGCAAAGCCATTTCAGCATGCTTTGGTAAAGGGATGTTGCAGCTATCTTGTGTGTTGAGATATTGATGGCTGCAGTACTCAATATTTTCGTCCTACACTGTGCTGCACATATTATGCATTGACATTAAGACTGCAGTGTTCTTTACCTCTCTGTGTGCCAACACAAAGCTGTACTTCAAAATGATTGGAAACATGTCTGCAGTAAAATATTTTTTCAAACAAAAAATTACATTTATACTTGATAGCCTTGCCACACAATTCTTTGTGCTTGGTGCAGCCAAGCAGTGCATTTAGCACAAAGGAGCTGACAATTTAAGTGCCAGTGTTACATTCATAATATGATTCAAATTCTCTCGCACTCCTTCATCTGTGGGGGATAATTTTAGGCAAGGTCACTGCTGGTCATTCAATCGAACTTCTCAAACGCTGTCAGTTTAAACTGAATTCAATTTAAAATACTGAATGGCGCCCAAGACCATATACAAAATACTATATCGAGTTAACATAAAGGTATGCACAATTGGATTTTATTCATTCATTATCTATGCGGCATTGTTAATGCATGCTGAACAGAAGTTGTACAGTTCTTAGCCCAGTAAATATGGTGATGGAACCATTTAACCCAGATTAACTCGAGAGGTGAGCCTTCACTCTCGCAAGGTAGAAGACTTTACAGCAGCATCAGGATAAAGGTTTGTATCTTGCAGGAGAGGAAAAAAAGCAAACTCGAGAGGTACAGGTCTGATCTCCTCTGAAACAAATCTATCTGTCAATCACGGAGCAATGGTCAAAAGGACCAAGTCTCAAATTCTCCTTATCTCTGGGCTAAAGGAGGAAATAATAATAATAATAATCCTTCCATTTGATATAGCACCTATTACGTTGAGAGGATATCTCAAAATGTTTCACAGGGTTTAATGCAAAATGCTGTGACTGTGTATTTTTGTAGGGGAATGTGGCAGCCATTTGTGCACAGCAGTGCCTCATGATAGCCATGAAGTTAATGACCAATTTTGTCTGGGAGACTACCAGCCAGGACATGGGGAGAAATTCCTTTCTTCTTTCAAATAGTGCCATGGGATTTTGACATCCACCTGTACATGCAATCGGGGCCTCAGTTTAACATCTAATCTCAGCACCATCAACAATGCAGCGCTTCCCAGTATTATACTAGAATATCAGACTGTGAGATCAAAGCTCCGATGTGGAGCTTGAACCTAAAACCTTCTGACTCAGAGTTGAGAGTTGTAGCAAATGAACCAAGCTGACACGTAAATAGGGTAATGAATGAAGCACCAGCAGCAGATGGAACAAAACATAGGGACAACCAATCTTAGTCTTAAGTATTCAAAAACAACTTTTAGGAATATTATTGCAGATTCATAACGAAAATGAATACTCAGCCTTTTTGTGAACAAAGGGGCATAAGATGTTATTTTTACACCCAATTTAATTTCATGGAAACATGTCCAAGTGCAATTGTTGGGAAAATATTAGGGCCATGAAAAATACCAGTTTTTACAGTATATAACATTTCTATCAAACTATTGGGTTTGGTAATCTGCCACAATCTACCAAGGAATTTATTTTGCAGTGGGGGATGAACTGTAAGCGATATAGTTGGCAGAAGACATAATTACACCAATGGGTTGTGTCAAAGGGTGCAGAGATTGTTGTTCATCTCATTCATTGGCCTTGTGCAATGAGAATGTGAAGACAGCAGAGGTATTCAGTAGTGAGAATGTAGAGGGAGTTGAGCACAGATCATATGCTTCTCCACAAAAGCTTTTACCCAATTGAAGAGCGATATTATGAGAGGTCTGAGAGCAGGTTAGCCATCTGCCCTGTCACCTGATAAATAATAAAAACAATAATCCTTGCATTTGATAAAGTGCCTTATCACGTCTTCGAAACGTCTCAAAGCACATCACAGAATACACTATAAAGTGAATTGACTGTATATTTTGTGGCCAAAACACGGCAGCCAATTGCACACAGCAGTATCTCACAAACAACCAAGTTATTATTTAAAAACATTTTTTTTAAAGGATTATTACAGCTGGAAAACTGATCCTCCAATCGATTAACAACCAGGTTCCTACTTACTACTAGGTATACAGAGGCATGTGGAGTAAGTTAATGATGCACAGCACAAAGTAACCGAATGAGATAAATACATAAAATGGGGCCAAAAAGAATTATACCTCGCACAAGTCAACTCCTTAAACAAAAAGGTTAAAGCATTTTTGTTTTAGCAGTGAGTGCTAATAGCACTTTAAGAGAATTCAGTTAGATGAGATATTGAGCCCAGTGAAGAACTAAATTAATATATATGCAATTGAAATGAGAAGATCATTGAAGCACCCTGAGTTAATGACTTTAGCGACTAATATTAATTCTCACACTGTCAAGCTGAGTAACTTTTCCAGGCCAATTGTCCCAGTGATGTTCTTAGCGTTCACCATTTTAAAAGAGTTAAGAAGGAGAAATGGACAAAAACACAAACTTAACGATTAAAGGGGAAATTGCTACAAAAAGCTCTTTAAATCTAAATCTTTTGTTCTGGTCCAGCAATTATATTCACTGAGATATTAGTGCAAAAAAAATCTTGTTGTTGTTGTTGTATCAGTCTGGTTCAGACCCTCGCCTCTGGTTCAGAAGGTTGTGGGTTCAAGCCAGATGTAATTTGAATTTAAGTTCTGAATACAAATGTTGAACTTATAGTTTAGGCTGACATTCAAGTAACAGTGCTGGGGAGCGCTGTATTGTCAGAGGAGCTGACCTTCAGATGAGATGTTAAACTGATCAGGTGGATGTTTAAAATCCCATACACTATTTGAAACTTTCGCTCAGTGTCCTGGTCAACAATACTGTAGATAAAATTTGTCATGCACTTAATAGCTGCTTGTGGGACATTGCTGTACACACATTGGCTAAAGTGTTTGTCTACAATCACTTCACTTTATAGCAACATTATAATTGTTGTATCAACTGCAATTATTCTTTATATTCTAAACTCAAAATTTTCAGTTGTAAGGAGACTCCTGATACACTATTTGACAATAGTCTGTGTTGACTCCAGCAGTTGCCAGAACAGAGACAACTGCAGCTTTCAGTTGCAGCTTTTAAATAACTCAGTAAAAGCAGAATTTTACCCGCCTCAGAAGTTCATGGCAATGCCCTGCTTGCCAACTGCAACTGGGATCTTACTGTGGGTAGAAGTGGTCCTGCACATAGCACAAAACACATCATGCTAGCGAAGTGTCTGAGATTGCCGACAATGACAGCAGAAACCTCAGAAATGACAAGGCCAAAAAAGAAACTGGTCAAACCTCAATTGTCTCTAGGACCTCAGCGTGTGATGGCTTTAGCCCTTAGAACCAATTCACCAATTTCAAAACATTAGCCTACAACTGCAGCACTCACGCAAAAAACAGTCCCAGTTTGACAGCACATTAGCAGATAAGGTTGCTAATTATTTTTCTAATATTGCTGCCATCAAATACATAAAATTCCGTTGAGGCTGTTTAGACCCTCAAGGTTCTTCTCTAACACATTTTTAATGGTGATGAAACTGGAGCATTGAGTTCCGCAAAAGCAGATGCTCCACTTTCTCGCTGTGAAGTTCAAAATTAATTTTGTATCCTAATGACCCAGTTACAACCTATAAAATAGACTCTGTTATTCATACTTTTTTAAATTAGACGGTGTCATTTTAATTATCACCCTTTTTATTGACTGTGCTCTTTACTCCATTGGAAATGAGCACAATTTTGTGGAGTGCTAATTGTAAGGGAAACAGCCATCAGCAGTGAGCTGAGTTGGGGTTGGTTCTAAACTGAGGCCTGAAATTATCATGGCTTTAAGAATTAAAATGGAAGTTTGGGTGGAATTCAATTCAATGTAAAATTAGGTTTTACTCTGGAAGCCAATTTTCCACAGTTCTTGAGCCCGTAAGCAGCTTTACAATAGTCCTATTTGTATAACCTCTCCAGGCCTCCGTCCTAGCCCACTTACTCTTATCTACTGACTGGTGTACTATTGCTATTATCAGG
Organism: Callorhinchus milii; assembly: GCF_018977255.1. Classification (NCBI taxonomy): domain Eukaryota; kingdom Metazoa; phylum Chordata; class Chondrichthyes; order Chimaeriformes; family Callorhinchidae; genus Callorhinchus; species Callorhinchus milii. The sequence goes on along the minus strand of NW_024704742.1, from coordinate 28,548,471 downwards.
TCTTTCCATTTTATCATCCAACACTGAGTTTTGAGCGCTCCTGTGATATGGAATTGTCTTTCAGAAGCAATTTGCTTTCCTACTTCTCTCCTTGCTTTAATAGCTTTCAAAAGTCCATCTCTTTAACTGTTCCTTTGAATTACTCTAGATTTCTCTTACTTCTTGCTCATTGTCCACTACCTCCATTGTTGAGCTCTTTGAGACATGAAAGGCTGTTTCAATGCAAGCTGCTCTTGGTAAATAATAATAATAATAATCCTTGCATTTGATATAGCGCTTTTCATGTCGGGAGGACGTCCCAAAGCGTTTCACAGAATAGACTGTAAAGTGAATTGACTGTATATTTGTGGGCCAACGCGGCAGCCAATTGCGCACAGCAATGTCCCACAAACAGTCGTAGATTGAAAATGACCAATTTGTTATTGTTTTGGGTTTTGGAGGGATTATTATTAGGCGTGTGGAGTAAGGAAACTTGCCCAAGGTTTCGCCCTGCCTGGAATTGAACTCAGGTCTCTCGTTTGCAAAGCGAGTGCTCTAACCACTGAGCTACAGGACTCCACAGTGTCACAAATGCACTGATCTTGACCGGTGACTGCATCTTATTCCTGTAAGTTGGTAAATGTAGCAGCCAGCAGAAAATTCATACCTTCTCCCCACCTTAACAACAAAGTAAAAGCCTCCAGACTCTCAGCCTTAGCTCACAATTTTCTTCTGTCACTATCAATTCCGGCACAATGAGAAAAAAAGTATTGAGAACGCATCTGAGGAATTAATTAAAGCCAAATATCTCTTGCTGGTCGTACAGTGACCAGATCTAGTATTCATGATTACATTGCTCACACTTTGAATACATAACGCCTGCTTTCAAGCTGTGATATTTGCACCCAGTAAGTCAATTTTTAAAAATCTTTTGTAATGGTACCAATCTAACAAGAACTGTGATGTCTCTTTGGGCTTTGCTTGAATACATAAGAACATAAAAACATAAGAAATGCTAGACGGGAAAAGACCAAGGTCCATCTAGTTCGCCTTCCACCTTCTTGGCGATCACATGCACATATGTCCCAAACTACCTATGTACTATATCCCGTAATATTATTTCCTAAAAGAAAACTATCTAATCTGTGTTTGAAAGAATCAACACTTCCTGCTTCAACTGTCTACCTATGGAGCCTGTTCCACAGGTTCACAATTCGCTCACTGAAATAGTGTTTGCGTAGATCTTTTCTGAATTTACCCCACTTCAATCACAGGCCGTGTCCTCTAATTTTACTATTCTGGATAAGTTGAAACAGCCTGTCATGATCTATATTGTTAGCCCCTTTAGAATCTTAAAGACGTCGTCTCTCAATCTTCCCTTTTCCAGTGTGATGATACCCAATTTACTTATTCACTCCTCGTAATCCAGTCCTTTTATTCCCTCAATCATTTTGATTGCCCTCCTCTGTATCTTCTCGATTTCTTCAATATCCCTTTTCTACTCCGGCGACAAGAACTATACACAGTGCTCTAAGTAAGGTCTCACCAATGATTTATGCAGTGGCAGGATTACCCCACTATTTCAGCTTGCTATTGATTCTTCTGATACATCCCAACATCTGGTTTGCTTTACTTACTGCCACAGTGCATTGTTGGAAGAGCTGCAATTGATTGTCAATCAGGTCCTTTTTATTTTCTATACATATTATTTTCCATACACATTATTTTCCTTCCATTCAAATAATAGTCCCTTCCAGGAATTTTTGTCCCCATGTGAAGTACTTTACATTTCTTCACATTGAATTTCATCTGCCAACGATCTGCCCAATTCCCAAGTATTTTCAAATCCTCCTGTAACCTAACTTGTTCAGCTTCGTAATCTATCACCTTCATTAGCTTGGTATCATCTGCAAGCTTAGCCACGTGCTTGTGACTCCTAGTTTCAGATTATTTATAAAAATATTCAACAAAAGAGGTCCCAAAACAGACTCTTATGGAACTCCAGACTCCATGTGGAACATGTCTACATCTTTCAGACAAGCTGGTCAACCATTAACAACAACTTGCTTTTATATTGTGCCCCTCACACAGGGCAGCATCCCAGAGCAACAGTGTGTTGAGTTACTGAGGACATGTTTCACTAAATATATCTGACTTGTTGGAGCAACAACAACTTGCATTTAGAGCACTCAAAAGTTCAAATGCAGAGATAGTCCGCTTTCCTATCCCCCTCCAAAATGATCCTCTCCCCCCAATTTTACCCTGATCTATCTCCTACTGCATCTCTGTAAAGTGCTTTGAAACAATCTCCTACTTGAAAGGTATTAAAACGAGTAAATTATTTTTTTTCCATTGTACTGATTTTAGCAATTTTGAATGAGTGAAGGATTGAGTGAAACCATTGAATTTTGCTCCCACAGCCTTCTACTCCCAACTTAACTGTTCATCTGACTGGGATACTCAGCAAGTAAGATGCACAGTACAGCTATTTATTGTCCTCATTTGATTCCAGAGTTCACATTCTGATTTGTATTTAATTGCTGGGGGAGCATGGGAAAGTATTCAGGCTGCGATCTCGCGTGTAGCAAGAAATACCACATTTATAACATGAGGTAGGAACACATATCCTGTGCATTGCAGGGCACCTCCATTGTGCAAAAATTGTTATAAATTAACTTGTGCGTAAGAGGAAAAATATTTGTTAGTTAGGATTGAATTTCTACGTCAGAAAAGTAAAGAAGTCTGAATTTCTAGGCTCGTTTTTATATTTATGAATACAAACCACATGCAACATATATTTGATTCTTCAATGTCAGCTCTGCCTATTATTGTGAAGCTGAATTCACTGAGTTTTGGGTTATTCATCCAATGAAATGGAATGGGAGCTGGGTTTACTGTTGTGAGATATGGTAGTCTCACTCTACTAATGTGTTGTTGCAATAGTAATCATGGCTAAATCGGTACCATACCTTAAACAACTGCTCAAATGTTCCACAATTTGTATACGTTGCATGTAACATTATTTCCTTTTAGCTGTGATCTATTTACCACTTAAAAAAACTCATAAACTGAGTTCATAAATGATAAGAATGTTCACTTAGTAATTTGCTGAAGACTCCCAGTTACACTTAATAGATGAATTCATTATGCTGCAGTCATTAGCATTGTCATCTGCTCAACACTACAGTTTAAATTAAAAAAATATTATGTATAATATGAAATTCTGATGTTCTTATAATGAAATATTCTCTTGATAGTTTCCACATTGAGTTCTCGAACATGAATTATACACAAATGGCCCATTTACTCTGGTGGAGAGGTTCTGTTGGCCGCATCCCCACAGCTTTCTGCAACTTTTCAGGGAGTTCAACGGTATTTAAAAGCCAAAAAAACAGTAGCTTAGTCGAAATATACACTCCTAAAGGCACGGTAAGGTTTTTTTCCCAGCTGACACCATCCATAACTAGGGCCATCATGGCTGTGCAAGTGTGCATGCAGATAATGGAAAGCGCATTAGCCTAGTAATTACAATTGATCCACATTATGCTACACCCATCCCTTGAGTTAACAAAACCATTTCAAGGGAATTTTTCCAAAGCAGAACAGCCAACAACGAATACAGTACAATTCCCTGGATGGCAAGGCCATTCCATTACAGAGTCACTTATTTACATTTATATAGCCAGGTCTACCAAGGGATGTTCCTACTTTAAAGCATTACAAGGTTTTCAAGCAATAGCCTGGGACTGTCTAAAATGCTTTGGTAACTGCATTCCCGTATTGTAAGTTTGACTAGTCAAGTAAAAGAGGACAAGGAAATGTCATTCTACTTCAACAGGAACTTGAGACAAGTGTGTCAAGCATCCCTGGACAAAGCAAGACAGGCTACTGCAAGCTTCTGAACATCCATATCTTATGAAGCCTTCTAAGCACTCAAAACAGCACTGTTTCTTCTAGACCTGCAGTTAACTTTGTTCTGTTTATTGACTGATACTAGCCACAAATTGAAGGCTGTGCAGAATTGGACCTACATTATGCTGTTTCTCAATGGAATGATCTTAATGGACTCCAATTTGGGAATGGGGACTCCTTCCAGTAACTACCAGTATGTCATGCTGGGAACTCTATGCCAGAATGGATCTTATTGAAGGTAAATTCCCCCTAGTTCACTGGTGAGTCTAATCGGGACTCACTCAAGGTTACCAAAGGGGATTCCATTTGCGACTCAGAGTCATTATTAATGTATTCCACTGAACACAATTTAGTCCTGTTTCCCCACATTTCCCCTGTACCATATTATGTTTACAGCAGATTTGTCTCCTTCCTCTGTTGTCCAATGTTTATTTATTTGAAATTTGCAGGAACTTTCAATTCTTGCCCATAAGGTCTACAAGAAATTGTGAAGAGAAATGTGTTTCTTAACCCATTCCTTAAAAATTAATAAGCTTCAGGACCATATATTAGAAAGATTTTTTTGATAAACAGAGTTGTGGATATAATTGTTACAATAATTATAACAAGATGGAGCAGTGTTGGAGAGTTTGCTGGTCTCAGCCAGACTACATGTGAAATGATCCCAGTTAGGGGTTAGAAAGGGGAAAAAAAACAACACTCCCCCAGCACTGCACTATGTGAGTTAATAGTCCTGATGTGGGGTTTGAACTCACAACCTTCTCACTCAACGGTAAGAGTGCTATCAACTGAGACGGGCTGACAACTGACTTATTGCCAGAATGAACTAAATGTATTAATTTAGCCATTGCCAATCATATTCAGCAGTAAGCCAATTTCAAAGGGAATTTTTAAGACATTACAAAAACAGTCTCTAAATATCGAGACATGTGTCAATCACAGTGACAGGGAACAAATCAGCTGCTGGGAAAAGCTTTTTAAACATTTTGATATTTTAAATAAGGCTCCAAACAAGAAGCGATTAAACCCAACATTTCAGAAATGTTCTACGAGTTTCAATCATGTGATTTGGAGATAGTAGTTATCAAAGATTAATGGAGAGGGGTGAAGAGGGGGAGCAATCAAGTTTCCCTTTCCTCAGTAAACTCTGTTCTGTTCAAATATTTCCATTTGCAATTCCCACTGTTACTACCAAACAGTGGACTCAACATGGATTATGGAGTAAAAGATAAATAACGGGCCTGTGATTTCTGTTTCTCTCTGCACACAATACACTAGTGGCAACAAGCAAGAGGAGCTCTAATTTTTCTTGCTTACATTTCACTCTAAGTTGTCTGCACTCTTGAAGGTGATGAGCAACCCAAGTCCCCATTGTTTGTGTGTGAGTCTGAACACTGAAATTGTCATTGGGCTGCTGGACCATGGCAAACACTGTGGCCAAGCAAGGTATTTGTTCTTAGTGTGAAGGCTTTTCTCTTAATTGTTTTTCTAATTTACATGAGCCTCCCCGATGCTGACCCCCAGCTTGGGTCCGAAACAATGATTGTTCAGTGCCTTGGGATGTCCGCCCAACGTGAAAGGCGCTATACAAATGCAATTTTGTTGTTGTTTTATTTTTTTAAAATTCCCGAACTGAGCTGGGGTTATTCCTTTTTCTATCTCATTTACCATCTCAGATATTTCTGTAAGGTCCCCTCTCAGAACATCTAAGGCTGAAGAGCTCTAACTTATCGAATCATTCCTCATACCTAAGAACACTGGACAGCCCCAGTGCACTCAGCAGTCCCTTCTGAGAGATTATTCTAATATGGGAATGTGCAGGTATCATTTTATGAAAGGAATGCCAAATCAATTATTATTCTTTCAAAATCAATTTTGGATCATATATGTCAGATTGAAGAGGACTATCAGCTCTCAGTACGGTGAGAACACATTCCTCATAATCCCTGAGGCAAAGGAGTTGCGATTTATATCTTGTGGGGAATAATATCTTGAATGTTTTCTTGCACTGAATGGTAGAAAGCTGGTTTGCACCTGTCATTCCTCTGCACGGCGAGTTCCCTGTCTGTCTTACAGTCAGATGCAGCTGACAAGCCAGTTTGTCTATATCAAAATAGAGTGAGAGAAATGTAGCTTCCCTTCCCCACCTCCCAGAAGCCAGTTACAGTGAGCCACAGACTGGCCAATGGTGTGTGGCGTGGAGCCACCTTGAGGGGGAGGATAGTAAACATGGCTTTGAAAGGTTATGCACCAGTACCTCAAAGTGCATGCTAGGCTGAAGGGTATTGAGTTTTGTGCTGTTTTAAGTCTAGATTGGTGAGAATAATTCTTGCCTTTTATATAGTGCCTTTCACATCGTTCAAAAGTTCAAAGAGCTACACAGGATTTACTGTGTATTTGTAGGCAAAGGTGGCAGTCAATTTGCACACAGAAATTAACACCATGAAGTGAAGGATCAATCTTTTCTGGGGGACTGTTGGCCAGAACACCGGTAGAACACCTCCCTGCTTCAGATCTTTAACGTCCACCTGAACAGGCAGGTGGGACCTCAGTTCAACGTCTCATCTGAAGGATGGCGCCTCCAACAATGAAGCAAACCCCCAGCACAGCATCGGAATGTCAGCCCTGATGTTCAAGACCAGGAGAATTTCCCTTCTCTTTTTTTCTGAGCGCATAGTGAATGTTGAACATTTAAGTCCAGTGTAAATCTTGTAATGTAAGTGTAATGTACACATTTTCATTGATACAAAAGATCACCCCTCTGATTGCTTGGTTTACTTACACTGAGATACAATTTTTTGACTCGGGTTTGGCTGACGGTTAATATTCAGCCCCTTTTAGAGATGTGCATTGCATTATATTGTGCCAGCCACAAAGGTAAACTGAAAAGAATAATTTATTTTTGATCAGAAATACATGGGATACAATAATGGGATGATCAGCACTATATTCAAAGCATTTTCAGGTGTATTCAAAACTTGCCCCATATTCCTTTGTTTTATAACTAGGCAAATAACTGCAAGTATAAAAATATGTGTGTAAAAGATGAATTCTGTCCGTTACAGTTTTTTCAGGCTTTTTTAATGTTATAAACCAGAAATGTTATTAAACCTTTGTTGTGCTCTTAAAAACCTGTAGGGCTGAAATTCCACCTGCTCTTAGCCTGCATGACGATTGTAATAAGATTCTACAGATTTGTGGAACTTCTAAAATTCAACCTTAATTTTGAAGCCAATTCTCATTAATAACTGCAGAAATAATGAATGGGTTCCAAGTTAAGAACAAATTAGAGAGCTCTCTACAATTCTGCCTAACCTTAAATTTTAAGATTAAAAAGGTCTTAAGTAAAAGCAAAGGTGTAATTTCAGTTCTTGTATTCCTTGTTAGGAATACAATAATAGAATCAACAATTGGGATTCTATGGCAATTATTTTGTCTTCATCTTTTTGGTGAGGAGGAGGGAGGAAAATGAAATACTTTCCATGGTATTCATTGAATTACATAGCACTACATAGCAGAGAAACAGGTAATTCGGCCCAACTAATCTGTTCAACCGTTAATAATAAATAATAATAATAATCCTTGCATTTGATATAGCACTTTTCACATCTTCTAGATGTCTTAAAGCGCTTCACAGAATGGACTGTAAAGTGAATTGACTGTTTGTGGGCGAAATACAGCAGCATTTTGCGCACAGCAATGTCCCACAAACAATCGTGGATTGAAATGACCAATTTATTATTGTTTTTTTTTGAGGGATTATTATCAAGCGTGTGGAGTAAGGAAACTTGCCCAAGGTTTCACCCTGCCGGGAATCGAACCCGCGTCTCTCACTTGCAAAGCAAGTGTTCTAACCACTGAGAACTCTGAGCTAATAGTCCACATGAGCCTCTACCCTTCTATTCCCCTCTCCGATACTTGTCTATTCCCTTCTAACACATGTGTACATCATGTTTCCTCTTAAATACATTGATACTTTCTGATGCAACCATTGCTTCCAACATTCTCGCTACCCTCTGTGTAAACATGTTCCTCCGAAATTCTAATTTAGATCTGTTACTGGTTAGCTTATATTTCTGACCACTCGTTTTGGACTCACCAAAAAGAGCCTATTTATGTCCACTTTAATGAATCATTTCATAATTATAAATACTGTGATCAGGTCCCTTCTCAATCATCTCATCTCCAGAGAGAAAAGTTCTAACCTATGCAATCTGCTAACATTTTAGTAAGTCTACAATGGACTCTCTCCAGTTGGCAAGTGCTTCTTGTACCCAGGGACCTGAGAGTACATTGCAAATTGAAAAGTGGGGCCTGTAGATTGGAAAAGCAGCCGATGTATGAACTTCCACTGTGGCTTTAAGGGTTTCAGTCGATACTGAGGTTTTAGAGGTAGCCATAAATCCAATTAACAATTAACTCTATCACCTTACAGAAGCAATGCATTTCACTTATAATTGCTCTAACAATATGTCTGAACTGACTATCGGCCTTGTCACTGTGGTGAACAAAATGGGGAAATGTTTGGTCACTGGCATCGATAATGGCACTGCCAGCAAAAGCCTTTCTTGTTTAGCTTCAGCAATCTCATGCACGGAGAGAAAAAATGCTTCTGGAAATCGTTAAAGGTGACGGTGATAGTGGTGCGGGAGATTCCTCTAATTCCCCTAATCCCACATCTCTTTCCTATTTGTCCCAGATCTTGGGAAGGTGGGAGGCGAAGCCGAACTCCACGATTATTGATGACATTTATCCGGGAAAGGATGACTTTTTTAAAATGACAATGTTGGAGGATTGAAGAATTCTAATAAATCAACATGCCATCAATTCCCCCTGCTATTAAAATCCATTCACAGGCTGTCATTTTTAGAGTAACCTGCCCCTGCATGATATAATCAGAAGTGGCCAGATCAACTTACAATCCTATTTGGATACTCAGAGGACCTGGGAAATGGAGCACCCCCATTACAAATTTCATAAATGATTTTCTCAGTGGCATAGAGCTGCAAGTACAAATCCTTTTAGAATGAATGGGACAATAACATTACACTCTTTGAAACCTTTGTGGTGCTGGGATTATATGTTTCCTGACTGCATTATGCTTAACTGCTTTTGAGGCATTAAACCAAAACTAATGAAAACCAAGGACAGCACTGGTAGGCTTGCAATGATCCAGATTTTCCACTACAGCATATTTGCTTCAGATAATTTCCTCTGAGGCTTTCTGATTTGACAGATTGTTTTAATGCAGCACATACATAGTAATGTTTAAAATTCACAACATTTGCAACATCCTCTCTCAAAGATAAGGTATTGCTCTAGAAAATTGAATTGTGCAAAGTGTAAAAGGACTAAAAGGCTTAAAGGAGCACTGTCCACAGGAAAACAGCAAATTTGTGTGTGTGTGTGCAGTGGGATATTGTTTAGGGAAAATTAAGTTCACTTATCATTACCACTGACAACACAGGCTGATGAGTTTCAGCATGATTTCTATTATGGCGCTGTGCATTCCTAAATAAACAAAAAAAATGTTTGCAGAACACTATTTGCTGAAGACAATCATCCTGCAATTGTATTCATAAATATAGGATTTTTACATTATATACTGACTCTCAGTAGACTCCGAAGCATGATGTTATGGGGAGTGTCCAGTCACTGGTTTCCAAGGTGGAACAAGAGTGGACCCATAACTAAAATAAGACCTTGAATTTTACTGACCATATTACAAAAATCATTCACTCCTTGGCACTGAAGTGTGTTAGACTGGCACACTTGCAAAGTTGCTGGCACTCTCGTCTGTAAGTCAGAAGGGATTTTAACTCACATACTCTAAGCTGACACTCCAATGCAGTGCTGGGGGTGTGCTGCATTGTTGGAGGTGCCGACCTTCAGATGAGATGTTAAACGGAGGTCCCGTTTGTCTGCTCAGGTGGACGTTAAAGATGCCATGGCTCTATTCGAAAAAAAGAAGGGAGTTTCTTCCAACGTCCTGGCCAACAATCCCTCAAAATAAAATTGATTATTCACTTCATGGCTGTTTGTGGGTCATTGCTGTGTGCAAATGAGCTGCCCCATTCGCCAATAAAGACATTTTAGAGTATATCCTGTGAAGCGCTTTGAGATGTCCTGACATAGAAAGTGCTACATTAAATGCAAGAATTATTATACTGTAGGATTATTATCTTAAGGCTGCAATCTTGCTTTGTCATTCAGTAAAAATTGCACAAGCATCATTGCTAAAATCTCTCCTGAAGATAAGTGCTTGGCGATCACTCCCAGAGTGGGTGCATAAGAAGGCAGAGTAATACAACTTACTGGACGACATTCAAAAGGCTCATGTGCACCCATTGTTCTCGATGGAGGAAATTAATGCTCCATAAGAGAGTCCTTCATGAAGCTATATCATTTTCGTGAAGCTATATCATTTTCACCATTAACGAAACATAGGTTATAAATCACTTACCTTTACAAAATATCCAATGTGAGCTTCAAGCAATCATTATTGACCAAGATGCAGTGTGATTGCAGAGGAAACTAAATCCTCATGAGTGCAATTCATTCCGAGATCCCAAACTCCATTTTAGCCCATAATCTCTTTGCCTTTGGAATATAGTGTAAGCTTATCCCACAGAAGAATTCAGAGGGCAAATAGGCCACATTAATTCAAATTCCTTAAGCTTTGTTTTACTTAATTTATTGTACAAATGAAGGAACACAATTCAGAAACAAAAGGAATATATGTACCAACTCATCATGTCCATGGCTTCCCAAACGATCATAGAGAGAATCTGGAAATGGAAGAGAAAAAATGAAATGGACATGGGAATGATAACACTCACAAGTATGACACAGAGACTTTGTAACAATAACAATCTGTTTGTGAAACCATCAAGGAACTTGCAACGTGATAACTTCTAGTGGCTGTTATATCCCAAAAGACACTCCTTGATGTCATCATTTTACCATGTCACCTAGATGCTGTCCCTCACAAAGTTGTTTTCTATTCACTTCGATCAATCCCTATTTCTAACATTGTTGTTTAGGACTGGCCACAGTGTTATTGTAATTACTAGGTCTTAGAGCAATTTAAAGAGATGACCTGATACTGGATCTTTGAAATAGCTTGAAAGAACAGTTATTACGAAAATTACAATGGATTGTGTGGCTGCCTTTCAAGTCTTCCATCTCTGGTTTGAGCCCTGACGGAATTTGCTTTACAATATTTATTTCAATCTTTTTTTTTGCTGGTTGTGGGAGGAAACAGGAAGAAGAGGCAGCCACATTAAATCAAAGGTTTAACTCGACCGTGCTTTAAAATCCACAGGAAATGAAATACATTGCATTTTCCTGACTTCCAAGCTTTGTGAATGACAGATGCTTGACAAGCCACATATCTGCAAATAACATTAAAAAAAAACACAACTCTCCCACCTCGTTATTTACAGCATTTTAATATTTCACAAATTATGATAGTGTCAGTTCGAGTGTGAAATAATAATTTAGGCACAAGAGCATATGGGTAACAGTTTGATCTTCATGCATTTTAGTGCAAAGGACTCCATCCCCTTACAAGTCAATTGATATAGAACAAGCCTCACAGTCTTGGAGTTTCCATTAATATTTCAGGTGTTCACTTGTGGGCGTGTTGGGGGAGGTTGATGGGGGGGAGAAATCAGCCTCAATTAATATGGAAAATTGTTCCATGTTAATCCTGACATTGATCTCAGACAACTAATGCTGCCTTTGTTCTGCTGGAAGCTGAGTGTCTTCGATTTCAACAGCAACGTGATCTTCATAATATCACAAGATTGGTTTGGATGAAGAAAGCCTTTCGGCCCATCTGCGATTTCATCCTTTCAGAACACTCATGAGCACAAAAGCCTGAAATCAGGCATTTGCTTTTTAATATTGATTGTTTTGTGTCTCGATTCACTTAAACTGAGGAAGGTGTTAATTGAGTTGCTTCTGAAAACCATCTCCTCAAAGCAGTGCCAGGAACAGAGTGATACACATTGATTAATCCCCACTGATTGCATCCTGGCAATAGGGACATAATACATATAGTTTTAGCAGTAAAACTTCAGCAGTACCCCAACGCACATGTCCTCGTGTACAAGGCATACATATGCGAAAGTTTCATTCTGGTTTGGATATTCTCAGTGTTGGGTAAATGTTAGAGGATCCCTGTGTTTGCAATCTGAGAGAAGACAGTGGCGCCGAAAGTCAGTAATGGAATGAGGGGCATGTCTGAGGGTGTGTCTGGAGGTGGTGGAGGGTGTGTTTGAGGGTGGGGAAGATGTGTCTGAGGGTGGGGATGCTGTTCTGAGATACTAATTTAGTTCCCAGTACTTTTCTCCTCTAATCATTCTGTCCTCCAGCTCAGAGACAGCAATCATTTCTCAGTGCTGCTATCCAACTTAACCTCTCCATCATATGTGAAGGAAAAAGTAAGTGACTATCAGAAAAAGATTTATTGGCTAATAAACTATAAGCTGAAGGAGCATGGAATGGGATAAGAAGACACAGCAGCACATAAAACTGTGAATGTATTGATATAGGTAAAGATGTAACTTACCTGAATGTATAGACACGCAAATGAACATATAAATATTGACACACATACACCTTGGCACATCTTTATACAAGGTAGAATATGATGGGAAGAGAAAGGGGGTAATGAATTTGAACTTATTTCCTTGAGTTAACTAGGATTGCTAACTCATGTTATGTCAGGCTCACAAGTGCTAACCAATTTTATATGCTGCTGAGTCTTGTATATGGTGAATATATTAGGCATAAGTATATACAGAATAGAGTAGGTCAAAATCCTGGAATTCCCTACCGAACAAAACAATGGGAACAGCAGTACCTCAAGTGCTGCAGCAGTTTAAAGAGAAGGCTTCACCATCACCTTTTCAGGGCAACGAGGAACACTAGCCTTGCCAGCGTCGCCTGCCTACCTCCCCAGACAGGATGAATAAAATAAACATGGTGCTCATATATTCTACGGCCTTATATAAAATGTACAAAATATTGCCACACTCTCACTAATTCATTCACTGGGGTCAAATTGAACAAAGACCGTCTTTATAAATAACCTTTGTTCTCTCTCCAATTCCTCCCACACTTGTCTCTTGAAACCGCTTGCATTTATTTTTACCTTCCAACAGGGTATAATTTGACAGGCCGTGTGTTTCCTCTGGTATCCTGCTTAAGTGGCCAATATTCATGTGTGAGTTTTGATAGAGAGTGTCGGCAAGATATTGAATTGAACGGAATGAAATGGGTGTGAGGCTGCTCAACCCTGTCCTGTCCTCACAATACCTCCTCACACATACGTCTTAGTGTGTGATTAGGAGTGGGAACCTTTACTGATTTTCCTCTCCCTCACCCAGGGGTGATGAGGTCCAGATTGAGATCAGCCAACTCAGGATGAACACGAAACAGACAAGAGGCTGTCTCTGTTTTAATATTTCTGAAACAATGAGAATTTGAATGGATGAAGTCACTGAGCCATAGGGGGAGCGAGACAATTAACAATCATTTTAATATTGTAAGATCTGTACATCATGTGATCCTAATAATGAAAAAAAAACTGGCAGATAATTTGAAAAAGGAATTTAATAAAGCAGAGTGCAGCAAGGAGGTGAGGAAATTACATTTTAGTACAAATTACTGTCTTAATATTCGCCAGAACATATGTTAATTATTTTTCATTATTATCTGAACAGTGCTGTCTAAAAGGTCGTTACGCATAAGTTTTGCGTCATTTCAGTCTTGTTGAAATGAATTGAAGTCAGATCTGATCTGGAATGATCCGATATAACAGAAGTGATGTGAGACAAGTGAAGGAGGCAGATGGATTTGAATCAACCCATGGATTTGAATCAACCAGAGGATCAAGTAAAGGCACTGGCATATATGGTGTGATGTTTCATGGGCAGTGGGCGGATGGGGGGGGGGAATGTAGAACAGACACTGGCCGAGACACTCGGTTACACACTCACTTACTGTTTGTTACACCCAGTGACACACTCACTCACTACCTGAGTCACCCAGTGACACACTCACTCACTACCTATTACACCGTGACACACTCACTCACTACCCGCGTCACCGTGACACACTCACTCACTACCTGAGTCACTTAGTGACACATTCACTTGTTGCCCAAGTCACTCAGTGACACACTCGCACGTTTCCTGAAGTGACAACATTGTTTTTGAGGTTAAGCATGCTTTTCCCCTTGCATTAAATGAAGAAAACCATTATGTGTAAAATATCCACTAAGGCTGGACATGGTTTTGCCTCAGGCACTCATAGTGAACTGCTGACAGTAAATGGCTTTCTCAGAGCTGTAAGAGGAATGTGTGATACCGTATGGAAAGGATAGATTGTGAATGTGTGATTACCCCGTAGCTCAGTTGTTAGTGTGCTAGCCTTGCAAACGAGATTTGGTGGGGCAAAACCTTGGGCAAGTTTCCTTATTCCACGCATCTCTGATTACCTAACAGTAAGTAGGAACCCGTTTGTTAGTCGATTGGTGGATCGCTTTCCAGGGGTAATAATCCCTCCCAAAAAATGGCTACTCCAAGACATCCAAGACTGTTTAGGGACACTGCTGTGCTCAATTGGCTGCCAAGTTTCACGCACAAAATACCCAGTCAATTCACTTTACAATATATCCTGTGAAGTGCTTTGAGAGGTCTCAACGATGTAATAAGGCGCTCTATAAAATGCCAGGATTATTATATTATTATTATGTCCAGGGCAGCCATTCAAAGGAGTGTGTTGCAACTATTCTATGAATATGTTGAATTACATCTGTTTCATGCATTCTTCATTCAGGGACATAGCAGTGATAGGTTGTTGAATAGACACATGCCAACTGTCACTCAGTTCCACAACTATTACTGTCTTGTTGTCACTCTACTGGCATCATCTTGATCTTTCTCCCCACCACCCCCGCACGCACACACACACACACACACACACATAAGCACACCCAAACAGAACATAGTGTAAACAGTGGTGCAAATTTAATCGGAACTTTGACCTCAGCTCAACAACATCCACAGCATTGCATGTCTCCACATAAGTATTAGCACAGCAGAAATACTTACCTGGGAGCTGGAAGACATGGCCAGTTTGGTGGGAGGTCAGAAGGCTTGAGCAAGACACGGAGCCAAGAGTTGTCAAACAAGCAGATGCGAAGAAAAATACCCTAGGGTCTGAGGGGGTGTTGTATGATAACTCCGTGGAAAAATGGTATTGTTCTGAATCATGCAGATCAGGAAGGTGTCAGGTTCAATCTCTATTGCTCTGCCGTTTTCTGATTTTAACCAGGGAAGCTAGGGAAGGTGCTGTAATTGTCCTCAAGGCACTACAAAGAGTAAAACAAGTTGGCCAGGATTCCTACTCCAGAGGCCCGTCCGGTGATCTCTGCTGAAAGTGACACATGCAGATTTTAGGGAGTGGAGCAGATAAGTCTCGAGGTGCAAGTCTGCCTCACTTGAACGGTTCACAAACACTCAAAGCCAGAGCTCACACATGGAGAATGATCACCTGGGTGAGGTATCAGAGAGCAGGTTGCCAAGCCCTGACACCTACACGAGTCACTGATTTCATATGATAATCCTTGCATTTGATATAGCGCCTTATCAGCTCGTTGAGACCTCTCAAAGCGCTTCACAGGATATACTACAAAGCGGATTGATTGTATATTTTGTGGGCGAAATGAGGGGAAAGGGAGAGAAGGATAGATATATATAATATATACTAAAAAGCATGTCTAAAGTTGTTTCAGATGTAGCTCTGTTGAATTGCTGGAGGTTGTCTGGTCTGTAATAGGTACAAAGGAAAATGTCACTGCCAACTGAAATGTAGGTTAATGCCATCCTGCAGGCATGTCATTCAAACCTTCATGTCCAAGCTTACACCGCTAAAAGGGTTAAAGGAAGAAAGGCCAATGGCTTTCATGCACACTGAAGCGGTCAGTAAAACAGAACCAGACAATCTGTAGCCTCGGGAGAAAGTGGTGTTAATGGACCCATGGGAGGAAGGATAAAGTGACCTGGAATGAGGGCCGCTGCTTTACAAAGACTGCCTGAGGTAGAAGTAGCTGTCTGAATACCTGTCAAAACAGCTTCCACTATTCCATCTCGTAACTAACTGATAAGCTCGTGGAATACGCAAGAATGACAGAAAGGCTGACCTTTTGTTGTGAAATGTCCCGACAACATTTAGGAAGAAACCGTGCAATATCTTTAAGTGGAGTTATTCTGACAAGCTGACATGTATAGTGTACTCAGCGTTTAGAAGTGTGCAGCATATGTTCTCATTTGACTTGATTCTCCATAAAAGGGTAAGATCTCATACAAAGCACGTTGATTTTCACATCTTTGCTTGATTGGCCATTGTTAATAATAATAATAATAATAATCCTTGCATCTGATATAGTGCCTTATTCATGGCTTTGAGACATCTCAAAACGCATCCCAGAATACACTGTATAGTGAATTGACTGTATATTTTGGGGGCGAAACGCAAATCAAATGGTAATTTGATTCGCCCTCCTCTTCAACAGTACTTTCGATCTCCCTGTTTCCCCCCCCTGCCCGCCACCCTCCCCGACCCCGACCCTCAGCTCGGGTCCAAAACTCTGTCTGTCCAGTGCCTTGGCATGTCCTCCTGATGTGAAAGCTGCTTTGCAAATATAATTTTGTTGTTGTTGTTGTGGTTGTAATTGATATTACCATTGTTCGCAGACAGCAGAGTGCCGTGTTTAGCTCAAGCCTTTCTTCTGACCACTTGGTGCACCTTGTTAATAATAATAGCAATCCTTGCATTTGATATAGTGCTTTATCATGTCTTCTAGACGTCTCAAAGCGCTTCACAGAATATACTGTAAAGTGAGTTGACTCTATATTTTATAGGTGAATTGTTGCTGCTAAATAAATAAAACAATCACCAGAATAGGGAAAGGAGAAAATAAATCATACACATTGCATCCCTCCTCCTTTTTCTTTCGCTCCAACATACGAGGTTTGTAACAGCAAGTTGCAAGTAGCAAATTCTGATGGTAATCATTCGTGTGCATCACTCCAATGCATGAAAAGCTCTGCTCTGATATAATCTACTAACAGTGATGAGACAATGTATGTCAGGTCTTGTTATAGTTCAGCTTCTGCAGGTCACCATGATTCACATATGGTTCTCGGCAGAACCAGTTATTTCCTACTTTTTGTTAATATAATAGTAATAATAATCCTTGCATTTGACACAGTAACTTATCGTGTTGCTGGGATGTCTCAAAGCGCTTCACAGCATATACTGTAAAGTGGATTGACTATGTTTTGTGGGTGAAACGCGGCAGCAATGTCCCACAAACAGTCTAAATGTATAATAAATAGATATCTAATTTTTAGGCTCCCTCCCCCAAACACAACACTTTCATGTACTTTTGAATTAGATTTTGACTATTATTTGATGACTGCGTTAAAATAGACTGTCGTTCACGTGATTGTGCAGTGCAGATGTTCTAGAATTCAAAGGGCAGGCAGAAATTCCTGGGGAGCTTGTGCACTTGTAATTAGACGCAGGCGACTATAACGGTTAAACAAATAAATCAAACAAAGGCAGAATAATGCTTTGAGAAGGTGTGCACTTTAAGAGATACATGCTGAGGGAAGAGTTGAAAAAGGTGTATTTAGCAGCACAAAATGAGACGAATAATGAGACAAGATCAAAGGAGGAGCACAAAGTCAAGAGTGGTGAAGAAATGAGAATGTAAACAAAATAACAAAAGCGAAACACATATGGAGAAAAACTGTCAGCGGAAATCTGAAATTAAAAAAAGATGGTTTTAGTTACCATCGTTTTGATGTAAATAACTAACAGAAAGCATATTTCTCCTGTATTTTAATCACTGCCATTGTTTTACTTCCGGGGTCCCACTGCTGAAGTTTACTTGCTGCCACAAACAACTCTTAAGTCCAGAACAGAACTGCACCCTGTGTAGTATGCACTCTGTGGAACATTGCCATTGCCCTGGTTACACTGCTCCACAGAGTTTAGGTTTAATTTGATACTAGACACATCCTTAGGTAGCGGCGGACTCCAAACCATTTTATATCCTGAATTCACCCACTGGCTTGAGCCATGTTCAGTTGAGATCAAAATCCCTTCTTTTCCCCTCCAAAAAACAAGATGCTGCACTTGGTTGACAAGCTGTTGTGTCCCCTGCCTACAAATTGCTGGCTCTGGGATGTTGTAGGAGCTGCGTGTGAGAGACAGATTGGGATTGTGACCTTGGATACAATATTAGAAGTTTTGCTGACAGAAAACAGCAACGACATTTGATAATAATTTGTTGAAGGAACTATAAGAATCTTTGTATTTGCATCTGTAACTTTGACATATTTTGAAAGTGCTTCACAGGTACCTGCTGTAAAGCAGTTACTTTCTTCGGTACGGTACAGTAAAGACTGTATGTATATCTGTAGATGAATGCAGCGGCCAATGATCCAAGTTCCACAATAGCCATGAAAAGTGAATGACTAACGTATCTGAGGGACACTGAGGAGAAACTCCCTTGTCATTTGGAATACTATAATGGGGTCTTTAAGTCCACCTAAACAAGCAGACTGTACCCCGGTTTAACATCTCATCTCTGACAATGCAATATACTCCTCCAGTATTGCACTCAACTGACAGCCTAGAATGTGACCTTAAAGTGCTGACCCCACATCAGTCTTTGAGCTCACAGCCTTTGATGCGATTGTGGGATGAAGTGCTATGAAAACATAAGTTCTTCTTCAGCAGATGGAAATGAGCACATGGGTTGGTAAATATACTAAAACAATCTTCCTGTTCAGGCGGACATTACAGATTCTAAGACATTGAGAAGAGAAGAAATCCTGCAGAACACAAGGGCCATTAATTGAAAGACACAGCTTAATGGCTGCTGCAAGTGGCTTTGGGCTCAATTATTTGAATGAAGCCAAAGAGGATTTGGGGAAATAATTGTATTTAGTCTTAACTTGGAAGTTGTGGATCATGAAAAGGGCTTGCTGCCAAACCGAGGCTGGATTTAAGAACTTACCATATTTCTGCATCATATTACATTCTAACACAATGTGACCAATTTTATATTCATAGTATATCGCCCACCTCCACCCCAGCAGGTACCCACCACCAGCTCAGGTGGCTATCTAGCTTTCTCAAGCATTTTGTGTCCAAATGTGAAAGGGTACAATAAATATAAACTGTACTGTATGTAATTTTGTGTAATTCTATGAGTCAATTTGAACATTACGTTATAAGATTTAAGCAGGTGCGATTTAAATCCATATATAAACCATTTTTAAAAATATCTTGTGTAACTGTTCCACTTTTCTTCCCCTCTCTAATGTGCTCGATCTCAGTTCCTTGGGCACCAGCAGCTCTCTGCTGGGGACAAACTCCAGCTCTGCATGGGGCCGAGCCAGCAATTTCCAGACTGGGTCAGTCCTTGTTCAGTGAAAGCATGAAATTCCTGTCCCTGCTGCTAAGAGGGAAACAAGCAATGCCCTCTTCTTCTGAAGGTTCTCACCATGTGGCCTCTCTACACAAGTCAGCCTAGTCAGTTAGTTAGCAGATGTGTGTGTGTGTGTGTGGAGGAGTGGGAAGGGAGTTAGATGAGATTTTGCAACCGAGTTGCACCCTGTTCTCAATCAATGACCACATGTATTTTCCAGCAGGGCTCTAAGGAACAGGAACCTAGTCTGATTCCTTCCCTCCTCCCACTCCCACCTCTCCCTCACCTATTCCTCTTCTCCCTCACCAAGGATACAGAGACAAGTTGCAAACACATCCCCACTTCCCCAAACCCCACTGAAATCAGCTACTTCAACACAAACACCTTTACTGCAAGAGATGAAGAAAACCTCCAGAGTGAAAAAGGTTAATTCTCCACTCGCTCTGGTGCATGCAGTATTTGTGCACTCCTGTGTCAGGACAAAATTAAGCTTGTGGAAGTGCATCCCATGGCATGTCACATTTATTTAATTTTTATTAAATGATTTCCAAAATTAGGAACTATTTCCCGTGACCTCATTTGCATCTTATTCACTGGCGATCTCTTTTAATTTGAGTCTTGCTGCACCTCAGGGGCAACAGCCGAGGGACTCTGATAGCTGAGGTGGCGACACGAGGCAATCTGCCTCAGTGTAGGTTAATGTTTGGCAAACAGAATGAGCTTCAGTGTGGTGAATATTAATGAGCAGATTTTCATGCTCCACCAAAATGTTTGCGTGTTGAATCACGAGTTTTTTTTAAATTAAGTTCACAGGCATTTATTGCAACACTATTAGCCCTCTGCAATGTGTTCATGCTCTGACCCTGATAGCGCTTGAATAACATAGATATTAAACAACTGCACTGAGCGTGTGAGAGGTGGCAATTTTAGCCCTGACCTACAGGAAATATGGGACAGGGGAGCACACAAATGTGGCTTGTGGAGCCTTGTAATGTATTGGTTAGAGCACTCGCCTTGCAAGCGAGAGGACCTGGGTTCGATTCACAGCTAGGTTGAAACGCTAGGCAAGTTTCCTTACTGCAGACACCTCTGTTTACCTGAAGACCCTTTGGTCCAACAGATTTCATCTCTGCACAATATTTTCCCTACCGTCTCCCCATCACCGCATCAAGCTGTTTTTTAAATGAGTCCAGTGTTCTGGAAACAATCACCTTCCTGGTGATCTGTTCAGTCATTGATTCCAGTCGGAGTAAACCAAACCTTATTAAGGAATCCGGTTAGAAATTGCCTTATACAGTATTAGACTCCACTAAGTGCTCAACAGTCTTATCAGCATCATCTGAAGCATGGGGCTAACAGCTGTGAAATTGCTCTCTTGTATCTGCCATATATACAATTCTGCATTACATACAAAGCTTGTACCAGTTCTGTCCTGACCACTGCTATTTGTTGCCACTTCCAGGAATGTGCCAGTACAGTCTTGAAAGACATTTTAAAAAGGGCAGGGCACATTTCAGTGAAAAGTCTTTGCTGTGGGAGGTTGTATCTTTGAGCAGACTACAGGGGATTCCACAAAGAAATAACTAAAAGATAACAGCAAGAAATGAGTGCTAATCCTGCCAACCGCTCCAGCCTCATCTGCAGTTGTAAATGTACCACAGCACAAAGTAGATCAGTGAAAACTCTTTATAATGAACATGCCTGGATTGTCAGTGTTTTGCAGGTCTGGCTTCCTTCCAAATTGTGCACACTCTGGTGAAAATGTTATGATCATCCTTGCATTTGATACACGTTTTATAATGCTGAAATGTTTCAAAGCGCTTCATAGGTAATTGCTGTCAAGTGTAGTGACTGTGAATTGCAGTCAAGTTGCGTACAACAAGATCCCGCGAACAACCATGAAATGAACGAACAATGGATTCAGCATTCAATTATTACATGGAAAAATCTGAATTGTGTTTCAGCAGTGAGAATCGTGTGAGGACGTTTAGTCTGTTTTGCTTCTTGATCTGCTGGACGGTCATCTCAATATATCTTTTTGTTACAAGTAGAGTACTTGGTGACTTAATGGTTTTTCCCTCTCTTCTTCCATGCACATAAGAAGACAAAGATACCTCATCCACAACATACACAGTCAATTCACTTTACAGTATATTCTATGAAGTGATTGGAGACATCTCAAAGATGCGATAAGACGCTATACCAAATGCAAGGATTATTATTATTATCTCACAAAGAGTTTCATCTCTCGTTCCTGTTGCTTGCCATGCATGTTGCATTCAACAGAAAGAGACAGAGAAAGCACCTCTTTATTACACAGCAGTGAGTGACATAATTCATTCCCCCTTCTAAAACACACACACACTGGGACAAGAAAAATCAGATTCTATCAAAGAACCAAAGCAATTATACTGCACAGAATTAATATCGGCAATGGATTTCTTTATGGATAAGATTGGAACAGATCTAGCATTCTGCGTAGGAATAAAAGAAGCATTTATTTTTAAATTTCAAAAGTGATTGCATTAGATGCTCTCCCAATTCTCAGTTAAGACGCTGCCCAGTGTACTCTCAACATGCCCTAGTGGGTGCTCAAGGTAAATGGGAAATAAGCATGAAGTGTATCCTACAAAAAGCAGAAAGGACAGACCATAGTAAATGAATTGACAGAATCAAGAGCACACAAGACGAAACGTCTACCATGTTTATCTTGTTGGAAATTCAGAAGCTATTCAAACGGAAGAGGCTCAAAGAGGCATCCTGAAGCTACAGATGTTTACCCTGTGGGTTGGAATCCAAAGCACCAGAGGCAACTTCGTAACAATATCCAGTGGAGCTATTACTAAGTTGCTGTTAGCAACAGCAGCAGCAGCAGCACTGTGCTATAAACATGGCCAAAAGACAGGATTATCTGAAAGGTTAACGGAAATAGGATGCAATTTCTCCAATGATGAGTCCAAGAATCAATCCAAATCACTGTGCTATGAATATTTTGTTAATAGCTGCCACCCAGTACACATTGCATTTTAACTGTGCCCTTTCCCTTTTTACTTCACTTTATTTTACTCTCTCCTCAGGTTTGACAACCATCAGGAATTTAGTAACGGTTGAAATGAATTGTTTTGTTTTGGCCCTATCAGTAAAATCAATCAAAAATTCTTCAAGACAGTAACTGTTATTGTGCATCCCCTTCGTTAATCCCAGATCCCACAATATCTCTAGCTCCAATGTTGCCTTGAGATTGATATCTTTTCTTAGTAGCACCTGCGATCTTTAAACTAAAAGTCAGGGCTGAACTGGTATGGAGAGTGACTCTGGATGTGTGGGACAGCTGGAGACTGAAATAATGCAAATTCAGTGTTTTCAAATTGTAGTCAAATATCTGACACGCAAGACAGAGAAACCCAGATACACAAAAATTAACAAAGGCAAAGAAAAGCAAATGGGCAAAAGAGACTGAGAAATCAGACGTCATAAGAACAACAGATGGAAATAATAAACATAAGGATGTTAGAAAAAATCAAACTATGATATTGAAGACAAGAGCAACAATGCCAGCAACAACTAGCAATTATATAGTGCCCCTCACACAGGAGAGCACTGACAGAGGGAAAGGAAAGTAAACAAAAAACATTTTCAAAAAATACACATTATTTTAATATTTCCACATTTAAGTAAAATATGTACTTTTCTACCACTTTTTCACTGCCTGAAAGTAAATCATTATTATATCAACTGATATCCATCCTGGCTTCACTTTCTTCTCTCCATTCATTACAATCTCCTACAATAATTATAATATTAATAATAAGAACCTTAATATTTGATATAGTGCCTTTTATTTCAGCAGACTGTTTCAAAGAGCTTTACAGGATTTACTGTAAAAGGTGGTGACTGTGTATTTTGCAGGTGAACGTGACAGCTAACTTGGACATAGCAACGTCCCACAAACAGCCATGAACTGAAAGATCCAATTGATCAGCCATAGAGTAAACTAATCCATCTATGGGTGAGGCACTGCCTCCACCAGCTCCACTTACGCTTTCTATCTGACTCTTCTCTTGGCCAGCCTTCACATATTTCCTGCCCATCTTTTTCTTTGAACATAATTTTTTTTTTAAATGAATAAGTTAACTGAGATCAAAGGAGACTGTCATTTACATGGTGGTGGGGGTGGTGGGGGGGAGAGGGGAGGGAGAAGAAAGAATGCAGAATATCATTTAACCTTGCTGGTACACTTCTTAATTTGTCCACAAAAAGCAGTCACTGCATTTTATAATAAATCTGGTGAAGCACTTTGGGCCGTCGTCCCATCGTGAAAGGCACTGAACCAAATGTAAGGATTATTATTATGGTTAGTTCTTCTCTATAACCTGTGTTTTAAAGTCAGTCCACCCTGGAGCTTCTTCTCACCCAGGCCCTGTCCCTTCTCCTTTGATCCACACTATCAGTGGCCCTCTTACACTTTCAGATATCAATGGCAAGAGGATGTTTCCCACTTGAATATAGGCATTGTGCCAGCTTCTGAGGAGCAGGTCGTTCCACTGCTTCTTGTTTTTTCGCTGACCGAGTACCTGGGACCTCGTGTTTGGAAATTATATCAACTTGGTTCATAGCTTCTCCATGAGTATGGAGGCTTGAGCTGAGGACAGGGGTTGTCAAATATGAATTTAAGCCTAATTTTCCAACCAGAGCTTTTAAGTTGTATTCCTCAAGTCATTCAGTCAGTTGGACAGTATTGTACTTATTGTTCCTCCCAATCTCAAAATATCCTGCTCCAGATGCCCCCTGAATCCTCACTGTGATGAAATCAAAACTCACTCAGCACTGATGTGTAACACACAGCAATTTCAGATGAGATTTCTTAATAAGGAGTCCGAGATCCAAATGGAGACTCCTTGTGGTAAACAAAAAGTACATCAAGCCTACAGGGGGAACATTGCTCTAGATCATATTAGTGGGGAGTCCGCACGTTGTAAATCCTGGCATGTTTACATGAAGTAAATCCTGCGTTACAAAAGAGAATCATATGTGATGCTGATTCTTTTGAACTCATCTCTGAACATCTGTGATCCTAACAGTTATTGCCCCTTCCCGGTTGCAGTGACTGCTAGACCATTTTTTTAAATAAAACAGTCATCCACTAATTCCTTATTAGGAAATCCCTTTTGAAATCACTGCTTTTAAACCCTATTGGCTCCTACTCTAACTCATTTTTTATGAGGATCTTGAGATTGTGTACTTCTTACTTACATCAATCTTCCCTTCCTCCTACAACAATCTGTAGTCTTTTAAAATGTAAACTAACCTCTATTGCATATTGGTCGCTGGATTTGCCTACAAAATACACAATCACTGCACTGTAGAGTAAATTCTGTAAAGTGCTTCGAGACATCCTCCCGATGTGAAAAGAGAAATTTCAAATGCAGGGACTATTATTATTATTCTGAATTATTATTATTTTCAAATTGATCTTTTCCTGTTTTACTACATGGAATATTGATAATTGGTGGTCAGGTGTACTGTGGGATTGTTAGAGGTAAAGCTTTTTAGATAAATTGTTCATCCGAGGACCCATCTAGCTGCTCATGTCCATGTTAAAGAGCTCATGGCACTAGGAAAGAGAAGGGAGTTTCTCCTGGTCACATACCAATTAATTAGTCATTCACCTCATGGCTGTTTGTGAGACATAGCTATGCACAAATTGACTGTCGGGTTCGCCAAAAAATACACAGTCACTACACTAAATAGCAAAGACTTATAAAGCATTTTGAGACGTTCTATGTTTCAGGTGCTACCCCAAGTGTAGAAATAATTATGTTATGTTTAAAGCAATCCACCAGGTTTTGTTCACCACACACAAATCCTCCTGCAGAACCCTTCAGATTTGCACCCAAGGAACAATCTGAGTCCTGTTCAATATGCTGTAAATTAACAAAAAACTCATTGTGATATTCACATTTTGTTTATACAAGGGAATCGGAATTCACTGATAGTGATGGAGGCAGAGAATATTTAGAAGCTCATGTCATAAAATTGCCAAAGCTACGGACGTGCAAGAACCTCAAAGGGGTTTACACTCCAGATTGAAACAGACTTTAATTGAACTAAATTCCTGCAAATAATTTATTATTCTTCAATCATTTTTTAAAATAATCTTTTAGATCACGATTGAAGACGTTTCTCTTTGACTGTGCTTACCATCACCTCTTCCCTCCCCCACCACGGCTCTGCGTCGGGTTCCTCCACTCTTAAGCGTTCTGAAACACTGCTCGTGTGAAAGCTGCTATTTAAGTGCAAGTTGTTGTTTATGTTGAGAGACAGGTAAGCAACTAATCAAGCCACGACCTGATCAGAAGTGTTTCAGCTAGATAGTTCATAGCACGATATTTCACAAAGGTGCATTGAGCATTTTCAGACCCAAATAAAGTACTGGAACATATGTGAATAAAATAAATTGGATGTTCAGTTCCACATGTTATGATGCTTCATGCAAAAGATGCTCTGTTTTTGGATGGAGCTGTTTGTTTTCTTTGAGTGGGATGACCGGATGGTTCTGTACTGAAAACCAGACATTACATTTTTTTTCCCCAAAACACAAGTCCACATGTTCCGTTTCTGTTTGAATCTCATGATGTGAAAATCTTAACAGGCGAGGTCACTGAGATTTTTTNAGTGCCTTTTTCATCAGCAGGAAAATTAAACCATTGAGCTCACATCACAAGCCCATTCCCATTGCCATCCAGTCTCGGGAAAAACATGGCATAACACTCTGTAGCAGGTTATTCAAATCCAATATAAAAATCTACTGAAAATTATAGACAAAGGAAAGCTATTAAATGGTATATAAGTGATAAAAAGTATCAAACAAACAGTTAATTACTTTACTTGGCAGTAATCCCTTTTTTTAAAAAAACTACAGACTTTATGATGTCTAGTTTACATTTTTTTAAGAAAATGTGCAGCCAGCCCACTTGAAACCGGACAGGAGACAATCTAACCGCAACTTGCTGAACCTTCACCTCAACCACTTCCTGAGCCTAACCTCCCCCACAACCTACACCAACAATGAGCTCAGACAAGAACATCCTGATATACTCATCCAACTGCGGAGGGAATGCAACAATACCCAAGAGAACATTCCCAGGGCAGAATTTTGAATATTTGCTTCAACCTTCCACCACATAAAACATGCACATATGGCAAAGTGCCCCCTCCCTAGATATGAGACTTCAACAGAAAAATCATTTTTTCTGCTCTGAAAACTAATTATTCAAATGAACATGTGGTGGCACTGGCACTGTATAACTGCACATACAGTGCAGTTTCTCTTTGACCGTGCCTTCAGCTCCCCTCTCGACACTCTACCCCCTCCTGGCTCCCTCCCTTCCCTCCCCTCACCCTGACCACTTCCCCCCCTGCTCAAGTCCTGACCCAACTGTCCAGCGCCTTGGGACGTCCTCCCGACGTGAAAGGCGCTCTATAAATGGAATCTTGTTGTTGTCGTTGCACATGAAAAAAATAGACGAAAGAAACAAATGTTAAGAAACCATCTTGGTCTCTTCAGTCACACTTTTTTTTCAGATCTGATCAAACAAGAATTACTGTACACTTGCCAATGACTTTATGCTTGTCTCAGCGGAGACAGAAATCTTTCTCTGTGTGCAGGGCATCCAGGTAAGCGATCTATTTGCTGGTGAATTTCACAAATCCACTTCTGAACTGACATTAAGCAGATTTGTTGCACAGCACAAGCTTCTAAGACCCCTTTAACAAGTAGTATGCTGTAAACTAATACGAATCATACTTGCATTTGATACAGCACCTTTCATGTTGGGCGAGGTCTTAAACTGTTTCACAGGATTTACTGTAAAGTGTAGTGACTGTGTATTTTGTAGTGATTTATATCAGAAATGGAACCATACCCTAGCAAAAGGAAACTGGGGAGCAGAAGTTACTGATACCATTTTCTCCAATAATTTTGAGAAGAACGTGGCCTCACAGAGGTAGGTTACTTCCTGTCATGTCACTCTCTATTCTTATATAATAAATAATAATCCTTGCATTTGATATAGTTCTTTTCACATCTTCGAGATGTCAAAATGAATTGACTGTATATTTGTGGGAGAAACTTGGCAGCCAATTGCGCACAGCAGTGTCCCACAAACAATCTTGGATTGAGTGACCAAATAATTTACAACTCCATTGCAAATATCATGCTTTTGTTCTACAAAATCCATTTTAATTTAATCTCTCCTTTTGTTTGAATTGCTGCAAAGCATGATAACATGCAAAATGGCAATATTTTTTTTATCCATTTTCTTCTTGAAATGTATTAGTTACTGTAAATTAAAGCTTATGGAATGGATCAAGAAAAAGGAGATAAGCTGTAAAATATTTCTAAAATCCGAATGCAAGTTCCATTTACCAATACATGCGTTGTCAGTATAATACTTGCATTTGATGTCTCAGGTGGGTAGGTCATCTAAAAGTTTCACAGGACCTCTTCTGAGATCTGCCCATTCTGTCTATATGTAGAAACATATTCCATCACAATGGCTGGACACAAAGTTGCAGTGCCATTTGTTGGACTCTCAGTTTCCAGATGAAACTGGCGGTTAGCAAGATACTAAGTTGAATTTCTAACCTACAACCTGGCACTCCAATGGTCAATTCCGTGGATCTGTGAGCTGGCAATTCATTCATTGAGTGGTGTGGGCATCTTCATGGTGGTGTTGGAAAATGGGGTGGTGGGGGGTGGGGTGGAGGCAGAGGAGTGTCAGGAGATTACATCAGTCAAAACATTAAGATATAGACTGGCTGCAATTTTCAAAGTCAGCAGATCCACCAAGCCTACCCTCTACACGGACTATGCACAATATCGTGAATGCTATCCATCTTAATCTTGGAGGGAGTTGGAAAATCAGAGGTAAAGTTTCCTAGACGTTCGCCAAGCTAATCTAGAGAATCTCCAGAGCACCAATAAAGGTTTGGTCAATAGCATTTCATGGGTGACCTTTCCCTGGTCCCAATAGCACATAAAAATCATTCTGCTCTGTAGAGAATTTGATCAACTGTGGTTAAACAAATAAACTTATTCTTGCTCATGGAAAAATCCTCCCATGTTTTTCCCATGCTTGACTGAGTTTGATTGAATGCATTTGAGGTACTACTGTCTAAGTTTATTTTATTTCCCAAAGAAACTACCCATGTCCAATTCGACCAAACTGAGATCTAAAAGTTATCTGAACTCCTTTCCCTCTGGGCTTCCTCCCGCAATGACCTATCCTCCTCGGTCACTCTTCTCCACTGCTTCCTCTCCTCCACTCTCGATTCCCTTGCTCCCCTCTCTTCCCGAACCGTCTCCTATTCACGTAAATCAACATAGAACAACGGCCACCTCTGCTCTCTTAAAGCACAGGTGCATGGCCCAGAACAGACTTGGCTTAAATCAAACTTAATGGTCCATCGGCAGATCTGGCTGGACCTCATCAAATCTTACCGCTCTCCCCTCACCTCCGCTAAATCGTCGTTCTACTCCAAGACAATCTTGGCTAAGGGTAACCCCAGGCTCCTCTTCTCCATCACCAACCAGCTCCTTGGTCCACCCTCTCATGCCTTGCCCATCCTCACGATGCTGGATTTAATGCTGGACTTGCTCAAATCCAAAGCAAGGGTATCTGTCTGATACACCTTCACCATCTCCCCCTCTCAACCCAGCCCCTACCCTCCTTCCCTCCACACCTTCAAACCTGTCTCCTACTCCTCTCTCACTTCTACTATCTGTCGCATGAAACCGGCAACCTGTTCCCTTGACCCATCCCTACCCTTCTTCTTACCTCCCAGCTCTACCTCCTTGTTCCTCTACTCACACACATCATAAACTCTCCCTGTCCACTGGTACTGTTCCCACTCCATTAAAAACAGCTGTCATCACTCCTATCCTCAAAAAGCGCTCCCTGGACCAATCTCTATTCTCAAACTACTGCCCCAACTCCAACCTCCCCTTCCTCTCCAAGGTCCTGGAATGAGTTGTTGCTTCCCAGCTTTGCTTCTTCCTCTCCCGCCTCTTCAGGAAACCCTCCAATTGGTTTTGTGCCTCCCACAGTACAGAAACAGCCCTGGTCAAAGTGACAAATGACATTCTGTCCATCTGCGACCAGGGCCCCCTTGGCCTCCTAATTCTCTTTAACCTCTCTGCTGCTTTCAACACCATCAACCACTCTGTTCTTATCCACCGCCTCTCCTCTCACCTCAACCTTCACAGCTCTGTCCTTGACTGGTTCAGATCATACCTCTCACACTGCCTCCACTTCATCTCCACAAATGGTTTCTCATCTAGTCCCCACACCGTTTTATGTGACATTCCTCAGGGCTCTGTCCTTGGTCCCCTCCTCTTCAATACCTATATCTTCAATATGCTTGGTGACATAATCAGCAGACATGGGGTTAACTTCCACATGTATGTGGATGACACCAAACTGTACGTCTCTGCCTCCACCCGTTGACTCCAGCACCACTGCTGTCCTGACAGAATGTCTGTCAGACATCAAGTCCTGGATGAGAGCTAACTTTCTTCAGTTGAACATCAACAAGACAAAGGCTCTCCTGATTGGCTCCCGTCAGCCCCTCAACACCTCAGGCACTGACAGCATCACCATCCATGGTTGCTCACTCCAACTTGCTAAGCCAGTCCAGAACTTTGGGGTCTTGTTTGACCATTAATCATCCTTTCTACCCCACATCGATGCCATGACCCACTCTACCTTGCTCCACCTCCGCAACATCACCTGGCTCCGCCACTGTCTCACACTGCAGGCCGCTGAAACCCTCATACATGCTTTCATTACATCGAGGCTTGACTATGCAAACTCCTTGCTTGTCGGCCTCCCCAACTCCTCCCTCCATAAACTGCAGATCATCCAGAACTCTGCAGCCCGTGTCCTCTCCCGCACCAGGCTCCGTGACCTATCACCTGCATCCTCTGAGATGCTCTGTACGGCATGGAGGGCGCTATATAAATCCAAGTTGTTGTTGTTGTTATCCTCGCCCAACTCCACTTGCTTCCCATCACACAGAGCATACAGTTCAAGATCCTGGTCCTCAACTTCAAAGGCCTCCACTACTGCAGCCCAACCAACATTCTTCGGCAGCCCAAATTATCACTGGAGTTCATTCAATGTTGGTGTAAAGCTGGAACCTATCTAACACCAACCTCTTTGGTTCCAATGTGGTGCTCAATCCTGATTCCAAATTGAGAATGGTAATTTGGGAGACACTCCCTGTGTTTTTTGGTTTTAGTCTAGCCCTTCCTCATTCCAGTTTTGAGGGAATGTATATAAGGAATGCCTGAAAACGAATGGCCTGTCCCTAAATGTCCTCCTTTCCGTAGCTCCAGGGCTAAACCTGAGGAAACATATGTTTTCCTCAGACTCAGAGACATCTCTTATAATTCAGATAAAGAAGTAAAGCTTCATTTATATTGCACATGAAATGTACATTAAGGTAATTCCATTAGTACAGCCTTCTCCATAGAATGAACGGAGCAGCACAAAATTTCCATTTCCTACTATAGCATTTTTGGTGAAATGGCCTAATGAGTGCTGAATTATGGGCGGTTTAGTGCTGTGGATGTATGCCCACAAATAAGTAGGTTAGGGCTGCCCAAACTCAATTTAATTACAACTTTTTGAAGCGGTGAGGAGAGCAAGCTTTCATCCCAGCAGTTTGGGCTGCTTTCAAATGTCGAGTCTCAGAGCTCAAAGGAAAATGTCTGAATATATCGTGCTACTCAGTCCTACTTTTTTTCTTTGATCAATACAAATATGGTCATTCCTCTTCTGCACTTTTCCCTCTTGTTTCTCTCAAGCTACTAAAATTGTCATCCCACACATTTCTCTCATTGTTCTCACTGCTTTCAAACCAAAAGTCATGTCACCTAATATTTTTTCCCCTGAACCTCAAAACTACTGAATTCCTCAGACTTCCCCTCATTTTACAATCTACAGGGCTTTTAAAATCCAAGCTTGGCATCTCTTAATCATTCATTTCTGATCTTCTCTTCTGTTGTTTTCAAACTTTCTTGTCTCCTGCACATTAATGCATGTTGACATTTTATTTTCCTCAATAAAAATAAAATGGAGTTCTCATTAGATTATAATCCCTTCCCTTACATAGGATGTAGCACCTTAAAAGTCTCTCAGCTTTGCACAGGTATGTACAATCATGTTTAGTGACTGTACTTGTAGACAAATATTTGTAGACAAATAATTGGCAGCCAATTTGTGCACAGCAAAGTACCAAACAGCAATGAAGTGAATGACAAAGGTTACCTGGAGGATTTGTGACCAAGACAAGGGGAGAAACTCCCTTCTTTTTTCGAATAGTGCTACAGGTTCTCTATAACATCTCCTGATTAGGCAGATTTATGGACTTTTGGTTTAACATCACGTTGCTCCCCCAACATTGCACTGGAGTGTCAGCCAAGACAATGAGCTAAAAGTCCTGATGTGGGGAATGAACTCACAACTTTCTGGGAATGACCAGGAAATAAATCATTTGTTTCTGAGGCAAATCATTTAACTTTGCACCCTGCTAGTAGATAGAAAGGACTATTTTGCTCACTTCTGAGCAGAATATTCTGGTGCTTCTATTAATCACATGTTGGTGAGGGTGATCTGATAAAGGAGTCAAATAAGTAGGAAATTTCATAAAGTTCCCATGTAGAAAACCTGTGTGATAGATGCCATTTTCAAGTATTAGCTCCACTGAAGCAATGCCAATACCTCTTACACAGGAACCATAACCCCCTGAAGAGCCATTACTGACGCATTCTCTGATCATCAAACATTATAAATAAAAGATCCTCAGCTCTGACGTCAGCAGGTGAAAGAAAGCAATTTTTTAAGTACATTTTTTGTGAGCTTTGCTTGGAGCTAGATGAAACTTCTTTGGGAGATGCTTCTTTTTGAAAAAAATAAAGTTGGTACGAGTAGTGGCCAAACTCTGAGTTAGATCCACTTGCCAAGGAGTTCTATTTATCTTACGAGCCAAAAAGTTTATTTTGCTCACTTACAAAGCACAAGGAAAGTGTATTGCATCAGTGATAATAGTACTCTACCCACAGAGCAGAAGTAAGGCAAAACAGTGCCATCTCCCTGAACACTAACTGCCTATATCTCCTTCCATGCTTTCTTATATTCTTATGACAACCGGTGTGTGTAAAAAAAATACTCCTAACATTCAAGTGGTGCCTTTCATGACAGGAGGATGTCTCAGGCTGCTTCACTGGATATAACATGCAGTGTCTTTAAATTTTATAGGCAAATGTTGTAGGTAAATATTCACAGCAACCAACTTATACATAGCAATGTCCCACAAACATCCATAAAGTGAATGACCAACTTGATTTCTTATTGATTCTTTATTGAAATGATTCCTTATTAAAAGCAGTGTTTCTCCACAATGCAAAAGCAGCAGGTTTTTCTTTGCGAGCAAGCGATTGCAACTCCATCTTTTACATTTATTAAATCTGCCAAACAAATGCTTTAACATGATCATATATAGCTAAAGACATACAATTGAAATGATTATTAATTATGGTGGAATAATACCCACAAAAATACAACTGTAATTTCAGGTGCTTAAAATAATAAACAATCTCACTGAAATCTAGCAAAATTACAGTAATAAAATTATACAAAATCTAGATTTCCTTTGAAATGAACCACCTACAAATCCTGCATCAATATGTTATTGAATTACAAAATGTTTATTTATAGCAGCACAGATATTTGAATCACTTATTCTGAGAGTAATTTATACAACGGTAATTACCAGCATTTCATCTGGAAATGTTCTGTGCTCTTCCTTTAAAACTGAGACAGATGGACTAAAATATGAACACCATCAGTGTTATTATAGAAAAAAAGCAGCAAAGTCACAGTTAAGTAAATGACATCTTTTTAAAATGTGCTTATAATTAAACGGGTGCTGTAGCAGAAACCTTGAAACACCACAGGGTTATTTTTAACTGTATCTAAGGACTGTATGGTAGAGTTTGAATTATACAGCAAACTCCCAGGCTGTGGCCCAGTCCTGATTTAGACTCCATAATGCTGGTTTGAGTTGCACCATAATTTTTGGGTGCTTCCGGTTATGTAAGGTTGGTGCCATCTATATTCTAAGGAGAATTTTGAGGTGGGTCTGGTAACTTAAAACAAAACCTTAAGAAAAAAGGGGAAATGTATTAATTACATGGAGAGATTTATTTGCCTTTGAGGCAGTTAACATTGGCAACTCTGTACAATACAAGTAGCATAGATAACTGTGAATAGAAGCATCTCTTAATGATCTTCAGATTTATACTCTTGCTTTGCTTGCCTCTGCAGTACAAAGCTGGCTCTATCTGTGTGATAATGAAATTGGAGAATAGTCACCACTGTTTCAGGCATTTTCCGTATATATATGTCAGCCTGGCCCAGTTGGTAGCACTCTCTCACATTTCAGTGCCACCAGTGTTGTTGTGGTTGGCAGAGGATCATTTCAGTGCTGCTCCATGAGATATGAACTTCAGATTCAGCTATGATATGTGGGACAATGCCATGAACTATCTCAAGGCTGTGTCAAAACATATCACCGTATGTCATTATAGCTTTGTGAGAAAACTGATTTGCATCTCACCGTAACCCCTCAAAAAGGTTTTTAACCGGGTTCAGTCCTAGGATCAGGAGAGGAGAGGATGTTGCCCACTGGAGAAAGATCACAATTTAACCCACACATTGAGTTTTTTTTTGTTCACATACGTGATTTCTCCAGGTTGTTTTCATCCTGGAATTTCTTAGCAAAACCCCAAAATGTTTGGAATGGAATATACAGGCAATTGTAGGACTCAAATACATCTTAGAAAATGCAACAAGGGTATTCAATATAAATAAAACTGGCTTTAATCTTCAGTCAATACCTACAGATTTCCACTGAGTATTCAAACAGGTTTCTGGATTTTAAGCAGGGTGATGCTTAATACCAAGTAGTCACAGGATTATAAAATTGGTTTGGATGAAAAAGACCCTCCTCACTAAACAGAAAAGTAGCCATTTGACCCAACACTAATCTGTCTCACTGCTTGAGAAGAGTATCTTTATCACAGGCAGAGGCTACAGTTCTGGAGAGAACACCATTTGTTATGAACTCCAATTTGCTGGTTGCGGGCAATAATGTGGAAAAAGCATGAAAAGTCACAATTAAAAAGAACTACTGAATAAAAATGTGAAAACAACATAGAAGTTTATATTTACTTTTATCCATAGTGAATATGAAATATAAACCTTTAATACTTTTTAAAAAAATGCTAACCAGTCATACAAATGCATATCTAATACGAAGGTAAATATCACGAATACATTTTGTTTTAAATAAATGAATAAAATAATCGAATACATTTTTTTATAAATCATATCTATCTTCTATTGCTGGTATTTATTGCCATTATGTTCATTAAGTGAAGCAAAATCTGAAATCAAATTTTGAAGTAAATGGCAAAGCAGAATTTGTGCACTGCGAGCAACGAGTTAGACTCAAAGGCCATCCTGTGTTTCCAAACAAACGTGACGCAAGAGTAGCAATTTATAAATGTGTACTGCTATTTTCTTCACAGGGGAAAATACAAAGTCCTTTGCTTCCAATGGAATTTATTAAAATGACAAAAAGCAAAGAAATCAAACAGAATAGTTCATTAATGGGCCAATTATTTTTCACAGTTTATGCTGATTTAATGCATTTTTTCTTGTGCTGAACTAACACAAAGTTTGCAGGGTTTTTCTTTGTTTTCAGATGAGTGTCTGACACATGCAGAACCCAGAACCATGTCTCTAAGCCAAACCTCCGAGAGTTTCACATAAGGTTTTTATTTGCTTACATGGGGTGTGCACTGTTTCCCCTGAGGATGCATCTTGCTTACCTAATCCTGGAGAGTTTAGGTATAGGTTGACAAGAGCTAAGGCTTGCAGGTCCCAGAGTGTACACTGGAGAACTGCTAGAATTTAATCAACTATAACCACACTGGCAATAAGACCTTAAGAACATAAGAATTTGCTAGGCAAAAGAAGACCAAGGTCCATCCAGTTCGCCTTCCACCATCCT
This sequence comes from Callorhinchus milii, assembly GCF_018977255.1. Taxonomy (NCBI): domain Eukaryota; kingdom Metazoa; phylum Chordata; class Chondrichthyes; order Chimaeriformes; family Callorhinchidae; genus Callorhinchus; species Callorhinchus milii. The sequence continues at coordinate 28,512,923 of NW_024704742.1, read as the reverse complement.
GGTAATCGCATGACATGTCGTGTTCAAAACTATATATTATACCCTGAGATTTTCTTTCCTAACAGAATTCTATCTAATTTGTTCTTGAATGAATCAACACTTTCTGCTTCCACTGTCTCCCTAGGGAGCCTGTTCCATAAATTTACAACTCGCTCACAGAAGTAGTGTTACTCTTCCTGTTGCTTGTTTAACTAGGTCTTCCTTACCAGTCTGAACTTTGGCTTGCAGGTTTTCAAGTCCATAGATCATTAAAATCTAGTTTGCAGCTTTGGAAAGCAGCCAGTGAGGTAAATGGGCCTCTGACATTTAGAACAAGAGATTTGGAATATAAAAGAAGGTGCGACTCCAGTAATGTAGACCACTGATCCGACTTCATTTGGTGTACATATAGTTAGGAAGGCTACACTGACCTTGGAGGGTGGCCGGCGATTTTTCACTGGATTAATACCTAGGCTGAAAGCCCTTAGCTATGATGAGAGGCTGGGTAGACTGGGGCTGCATTGCTTAGAGCAAAGGAGGTTTACCAGTTGATTTTATTCAAAGTAATGAAAGGAATTGACAAGCTAGATGGTGGTAGTCTTGGTATCTAGTTGTGGCCCAGAGGTAGAGGGATGACAGGCCAGCCAGCCTAGCTCATCAGCAGATGTGGAGGAGCAGACCAGTCTCTGGAGGCAGGGATTCTCTCCACTCAGCTCCTGTTAACTCTGCAGCCAAAGTCTTAATGTAAACTGTGTAGCCAAAGGTCTGATAAAGGGTCATTGTCCCGAAACCTTGACCCACTTTCCTTTCTCCGTAGATGCTGCCTGACCTGCTGAGTGTTCCCAGCGATCTCTGTTTTTGGTCCTAATGGGTAGGGTTGTTCTAGCTGGCCAAGCAGTGGAAACTTGCCAGAGAGTGCTTGTGATGCAAGCTGCATTGTTTCAGTTGGTTTAGCTGTGGAAAAAGTGCACATTGCATTAAAAACAAAAGGAAATTTCCATAAATGAAACTTTCCTTTTTGTTTGGTTATTCTTCAGCTTGGTTTCTGCGTATATTGAACTGACCTGCTGACCAAAAACAACTTCTGGTAATGGCAAGTATGTCACATACATCACACGGACTCAAGGGAACGGCACTCTGAAAATCAATCGAGTCCGATCAGCATTCCTGAATTTAGGTCATGAACCTCCAGATTGCAAAAATTACCAAGACATAGCTGACTAGATGGGACAAGTCCACTGCAACATCAGGTTTACAATTGTTCAAAATAATAAAATAAAATGCCTGGATTTTATTGTTTGCAATGATCTGCACCCCCCAAACCCACCCCCCCGAAACTCCATTCCCACAATCCCTCCACCTCGCCCCCTCCCTTGCCTCCTTCAAGACCCGTTTCAAGACCCTCCTCTTCGACCATGCCTTCAGTCACCCCCTTAACCTCCACACCTCTTGATCCCAACCAGTAGCTCGGGTGCAGATCCCTGACTGTCCAGCGCCATGCGACATCCTCCTGATGTGAAAGGCGCTATACACATGTAATTTGTTGTTGTTGATTTCTCAGTGGTTGTTAGAGGCCACATCCTGAGATTTTACCCTTTTCCTTCTCATTGGTTAGGGTTAGTGTTAATTGGTAAAATGCCTTGTTGTTTTATTCCTGCTCGATAAAACATGGGCAACTGTCTGGAGCTTGCTCTTTTAAAACCACCATCCATTCAGTAACTGGGCAGTGGTTTGTGTATTGATGGGATGGCAAGATCCTGCTGATCTACCCATTTCACTTCTGTGGGACACTGATATTTTAAGATCACTGGTGTGATGTGGGTACAGAGTTTAGTGTAGGTTAGAATACGGCTGAAACTAAACTAAGTACAGTGTATTTGGAGTAACCATTTTTGCAGCTGAGAGATGGAAGAAGTTATATTACTGCTGAGTTGTGCATTTGGCTGATCTATATCTACTTATCGATATGTGGTACACAAACTGTTAGTTATAATTTTGTAACACCTGTCTCTTATTTAAATTATACTGATTTTTTTGCTGCAATACAAATAAATGTTTTAATTAAACATCTGGAATTTCATAAAGTACCCTGAGCTCCCATTTATTCACTTTCTATACTTGTAGTCTGACAAACACAAAAGCATAGACACAACAACAAACAGCCACACAGATACACAAACTCAAACCCAAAGCGCTTTGGGACGTCCTCCTGACGTGAAAAGCGCTATATCAAATGCAAGGATTATTATTATTATTAAAGACATACACACAAAAATACAAAAACACACCCAAACTCACACACAAATGCACAAACACACATACTGTCATTTGGACGTGACGTAAATTGAGATGCCGTCTGCCTGTTTGGTTTGTCCCACAGCACTAATCGAAAAGAGAAGGGATTTTCTCTTGGTGTCCTAACTCACAATCTTCTCGATGAAAAAACTATCACTCCATGACCTGAGATTTATTATGAAATTCTTGGGCATGCTCTGGGCAAATTGACTGCTATTTTCACCGACAAATACATAGTGACTACACCTTACATTTTGAGACATTCTAATATAAGACGATATATCAAATGCAAGGATTATATTATTTATTTAAGGCTGTTTGAGGTAAATAGTAACATTTTATAAATTGACAGTTTCCAGATATAAGCTGAATAATTAGTTAATAGATGGTACACACTGGGGATTAACAGTTTATGAGAAGTGGGTCACGAAGTGCTGCTGACCACATAAATCCAGCTGAAGCTGTACTGCGAGGAAATATATACAGAATATATACAGGAATCACTGCCAGCTAATAAAGGAAAATCTCTGCGACTATGAAATTCAAATTAACTCCATACTTATCAATAGAAAAACCAATATTCTCTACATCAGAGCTTATAACAAAATAGCAACTGGAGGTGTTGGACGTCCAAAAGTTATGAAGAAATTTAGGAGAATCCACAAGGTATAAATACACACACATATATATACGGTTGTATTAGGTTAATTGAGACATTATTAATACCTTCAATAAATATACAGCATCACATCAATCACAAAATTGAAACAGAAGGAAAACATTTTCATTACAATTGCACAAGAAGGCTACAACTTCCCTGTTCAACTACAACGAGGGGAAGCTCTAGGGGTTAACTGTATGGTATGTCTGTCAGTGCAAGTTTCCACAGACTGAAGATGTGATGATAAATTTCACTGAAAAGTGCCTGTTAATCACAAATGTAGTCAAAACAACAGAAACAGAATTATGAACTGCCGGCAATCAATAAGTTCAGCACTTTGATTCTGACTGTTATGTTGGGATTATTCATCCATTGCACACTAACACATTGATCCTTTGATATAGGATTTTCATTATAAACATTATAAACATTATAACATTATAAACATTATAAACATATAACAAAGATCAGTAATGATAGCAATTGATAATGATAAACTCCACTATGTGAAGAATGAGAGTGAGTTATATTTCCAAACTCTTTTGGCTGCAAAGCTATATGAAAATTATTCCAGAACATTTTGACTGATTGCCTGGAGTACTCTTCAACCTTCGTCTTTTGTTTCAGTTCTGTTGCCTGATCCAGTCGCCAGTTTAAAAATGTGCCACTGTGCAGAATGCAATGCTGATGTAAATGTGCAGCAGCACATTCTTAAATGAGGAAGTGAATCAGGCAGTAGAATTGAAACACAAGGAGAAATGCTGAAGAGGACTGGAGGCAATGAGTCAAGATGCTCTGGAATAATCTCTACTCATGGAAGATAGTGGTGGAGAAGAAATCATCTAATTCACCAGATGTAATCCTCAATGAGTCATGAAACTTATTTCAGACTACATCCATAAATGGGGTTGAAAAAAGCACTCTACAGTTGGGTGTAGAGGTTGTAAAGGTTGGGTGACCACTTCATTACCTGCTGGAAGATGAGTCTTAATTCTCCAGCACGTAAACCTCATCTCTAAGTCAGAAGGTTGAGGGTTCAAGCTCATGTTGGGACTTGGAATCACATGGTCTAAGATGACACTCTAGTGTAATGCTGGATGTGGGGGTGAGGGGTGGGGTATATTGTCGGAGGTTCCGTCCTACAGATGAGATGTTCTGTCTGCCTATTTAGGTGGACTTTAAAGAACCCATGACACTAATTGAAAAGAGAAGAGAGTTTCTCCCGGTGTTCTGGCCAACAATCCCCCAAATAAAATTGGTCACCTGTTCCATGGCTGTTTGTGGGACACTTCTGTGTGCAATTGGCTGCCACGTTTCACCCACAAAATACAGTTAATCCACTTTATAATATATCCTGTGAAGCACTTTGAGACATTCCAACGACGTGATAAGGCACAATATTAAATGCACGTATTATTATTATTTTTATTATAGTGAGCAGGACAGGATCACTATTCTTCAGAGGAAGCATTAAACCGAGATCCTGTCGGCCATGTCCCACTGGGTATTAAAGATCCAATGACAATAATTCAAAGAGTGGGGAGTTCATCCGTTATTATTATTATTATTATTATTATTATTATTATTATTATTATAATATAATATTATCCAGTATCCTGGCCAACATTCCTCTGAATCAGAATTCACCACCACAAATTCAAGCCAGTTCTTTTCTTCACTGCTGTTTAGGGGTGGGGTTGAGTGGAGGGTTCCTTGCACAGATGAGTTGCCAGGTAGCTATACAACAACAATAACACACTTCAACTTGATTCAGTGCATGAAATGCTTTGAAACTTTTTCCCTGATAAAATCCCGTCTCCAATGCATGTATCAGTTTATTATTATTACAAAAGTGTCATTTCTTCCCAACTACGCTCATTCCTCTCCTACCACTCCCTTCACGAGCCCCTCCAATCGGGTTTCTGTGCTGCTCACAGCATGGAAACTGCTCTGGTCAAGGTGACAAACAACATTTTGTCCATCTGTGTCCAGGGCTCCCTCTGCCTCCTCGTCCTCACTACTGCCTTTGATACCGTGGACCGCTCCATCGTCCTCCACCGCCTCTCCTCTCATCTCAACCTTCAAGGTTCTGTCCTTGAATAGTTAAATAAATAAAAATAATCCTTGCATTTGATACAGCGCTTTTTCACATTTTCTAGACGTCTCAAAGCGTTTCGCAGAATATACTGTAAAATGAATTGATCGTATATTTGTGGGTGAAACTTGGCAGCCAATTGCGCACAGCAGTGTCTCACAAACAGTCGTGAATTGAAAATGACCAATTTATTATTGTTTTGTTTGTTTGGAGGGATTATTATTAGGCGTGTGGAGTAAGGAAACTTGCCCAAGGTTTCGCCCTGTGCCTGGAATTGAACTCAGGTGTCTTGCTTGCAAGGCGAGTACTCTAACCACTGAGCTACAGGACTCCACAGGTTCAGGTCTTATCTCTCACACCGCCTCCAATTTGTCTCCGCCAACAGTTTCTCTTCCAGCTCCTGGTGTTCCTCAGGGCTCTGTCCTCAGTCCCCTCCTCTTCAACCTTTATGTGCTCCCCTTTAGTGACATCATCTGCAGACATGGGGTCAACTTCCACATGTACGCGGATGACACCCAATTCTTTATCTCTGCCTCACCCTCGATTCCTGGACAACTGATGTCCTGACAGACTGTCTGTCTGACATCAACTCCTGGATTAGAGCCAACTCTCTACAGCTGAATGTCAGCAAGACCGAGGCCCTCCTGAGTGGCTCGCACCAGCGCCTCCGCACCTCAGGCACTGGCAGCATCAGCATCCATGGTTGCACATTCCACCTCAGCAAGCCAGTTAGGAAACTAGGTGTCTTGTTTGACCCTCAACTGACCTTTCCTCCCCCATATCCATGCCATGACCCACTCTGCCTTCACCCACCTCCGCAACATTGCTCGACTCTGCCACTGCCTCACTCATTGGGCCGCTGAAACCCTTATTCACACATTCGTCACCTCAAGGCTTGACTACAGAAATTCACTCCTTGTTGGCCTCCCTAACTCTTTCCTCCACAAGCTGCAGATCATCCAGAACTCTGCAGCTCGTGTCCTCTCCTGCAGTAGGCTCAGTGACCCCGTTACCTCCACCTTCGCCTGATTCCACTGACTCCCCATCCCTCAGAGGAAAAAATTCAAAATCCTCGTCCTCATTTTCAAGGTCCTCCTCGGCCTTGACCTCTCTTACATCTCTGACCTGTTGACCCCCTATCAACCTGTCTGCTCCCTCCTCTCAGCAGGCTCCGGCTTGCTCCATGTCTCCCGCCTGATCTGTTTTCAGGCTCTCTGCCCCTCACTCTTTGGAACTCCATCCCACAATCCCTTCGCCTTGCTCCCTCTCTTGCCTCCTTCAAGGCATGACTCAAGACCCTCCATTTTGACCGTGCCTTCAGCTGCCCTCCTACGCTTTCTGCCCTCCCTCATCCCAACCCTGCCACCATGCTCGGGTCCTGATTCCTGACTGTTCAGCGCCTTGGGACGTCCTCCCAACGTGAGAAGCGCTTTACAAATGTAATTCTGTTGCTGCTGCTGTTGTTGTGCTACATAGTTCTGTGAACATAGGATACTATTTATCTCAACGAAAATAACACCAGCTCTGCAGTGCCATTTTGTGGACTCCATCGGGCGATCTTGTTTGAAGAAAAGCTCAGAGCGCTTTTTAAAAAAATTATTTCAAGACACATGCATGTTTTAAATGTCCTCTTCATATTTCTTTAGGTTCTGAGTTGAATGGCAGTTTCGGATGTGGCCCTCTGTAAGCACCAGCTTTAGGTTGCTTGAGGAAGGCTAGTACATTCACAATAGACTGAAATGGTCTCATCCATTCCTATACAACAACAAATCACATTCCTATAACACCTTTCATGTCAAGAGGACATCTCAAGGTTTTGGACAGTTAAGGATTTGGACCCAAGCTGGGGGTTGGGATCAGACGCATTCCTATTATTCAACCAGGCTGCAACAATGTCCCTTCTCCAATCCCTTTAAACTGAGCCAGTGTTATCTGAGTGAATCTTATAGCTTTTGCCAGAGGATTCCATGCGCAATGAGGTCAGGCTGTTAAATTTCCTCCCTGGGGTTAAGACAGTACCCACACACCTGATGCACCTGGAGGCAATCATCAGTGCAAGTGGTTCAGAAAAGAGCTCCCAGATCTATTTTGCAGCAAGTCAAAAAATAGCTGTATTTACTGACATATCAAAGAGACAAACAGATGCAGGCCTGCAGGCGATGTTGTCACATGTTGCTACAAAAATGTGTTCAGGGCACAACTTATTCTGATTACTTTCTTCTTCACTTTGTATGTAGGATATGGCAAATGTACTGCTGAGCAGTTGCTATCCCTCTGTGAATGTGTATGTATGAAAAGTGCAGTCCAAAGCCTCACATTTTTCTGGCTTGTGTGAAATTACATACTAAAAGGTATGACATGCATGTAAATACGACAGTTAACATAATAATTATAACTACAGTAATAATATTACCATACTGCATCCATTCCAAAGCCCCAGTCAATGTCTGGCTCTGGTGAACAGCACTCATTCCCTCCCGCCACTTCATCAAAATGGTTGTATCTGAAGCTACCTCCCCCCACCGCCTTTCTTAGCCTGCCTTTGACAGGGATTTAATAAGAATAATAATCCTTGCATTTGATAGAGTGCCTTATCATGTCGTTGAGACGTCTCAAAGTGCTTCAAAGAATACACTGTAGAATGAATAATTGTGTATTTCGTATATTTTATATAGATTTGCACAAGCGCTGTTCAAAGTGATCCCAATGCTGCTCCTTTCTGTGGGAAAGCACCTCATCTAATCTCAGTGACGGCTGATAATAATTTGATGAGAAGTAGCATTGAGTCTATTCCTGGGAGCCATTTTGTTGCATCTTTCCTTTCTTTTCCTCTGCTGAACACATTAGTGCTGGAGGAAGCATTTAATCGTACCGGAGAACAGATTTGGGGAGAGATTCCATCTGGATCCAGATTTGTTCTACTTAGGAAGTATTTCACTCTTAACTTCAAAGTTAATTTTCCGTAGTTTACAAAAATAACTTCACACATTAAGTCTGATTTAACGATTTGCTATATTTTGGATACTCTAAAATGCAACATGAAAAGAACCATACTGGAACCCAGGTGGAAGTTTTCCCCAAGTGATTTGAGATTTCACCAACACGGGGTCAACTTTCACATGTACGAGGTTGAAACCCAAATTGACTTCTCCTCCAGCTGCGACTTCAGTTCCACTGATGTTCTATCAGCTTGTTTGTCAGACATTAAGGCCTGCATGAGCACAAACTTCCTGCAGCTGCACTCTTAAGCGCTCCGAGATGGTACCCCATGTGAAGGGCGCTATATAAATTCAAGTTGCTGTTTTTAAGATAGAGAATGTGCTAAGCTACGCACTGAGTCACAGGGAGAACACACTGTGTCAAGCTGGAAAACACTTCCTCAGGCACCAACCTCCCACCTGTAAATTGCCCAAGTAACCATTCTTTGTATGTGTTCTTACATTTGTGTTTGTCTGTCTCTCATCAAACACCAATTAGGAGGTGCTTGAAGTATTTAGGCAATGACTGATGAAGTAACAACACCAATAACAACAACTAGCATTTATATAGCGCTCTCCACACCGGGCGGAGTCTCAGAGCACTTATTAATGGCGGAGCCTGAGGCCAAGCCAGGGGGAGGGGGAAGGTGAAAAGGAAGGTCTTCAGGCGCGACCTGAAGATGGGGGAAGGAGGGGCGAGGCAAAAGGGTTGAGGGAGGACGATCCAAAGTTTCGGGGCGTAGTGGCTGAAGGCACGATGGTGGAGCAGAGGATTCGGGGGACACGGAGGAGGCCGGACCCAGTAGAGTGGAGGCAGCAGGTACTGCGTGGGGAGAGAGGAGGTTAGAGAGATAGGGGGGTGTCAAGGAATGGAGGGACTTAAACACCAGAGCGAGGATCTTGAAGTCGATCCACTTTGTGACAGGGAGCCAGTGGAGATTGGCAAGGACTGGAGTAATTGGGCTGCAAAGTGTGATGCGGGTGAGAATGCGGACGGGGGAGTTTTGAAGAGCTGAATTTTGTGAATAGTGGAGGAGGGGAGACTGGAGAGGAGGGCGTTCGAGTAGTACAGGCAAGAGATGACAAAGGCATGAACAAGGATTTTGACAGGGTGAGGTATTATCAGAGACAGGTAATGTGACAGTGGTGGAAGAAAACTGTGCTGGTCAGGGACTCAGTATGGGGGAGGAAGAATAACTGGGGATCGAACCTGATGCCTAAGTTGCGCACGGGTCAGAGAGTTTTAAGGACAAATCTGGTAGGTTGAAGAGGTCGGAACCATGGGGCAGAAGATGTTGATGGGAAGCCAAAAAGTATAGCTTTTGTCTTGTTGACGTTTAACTGCAGGAAATTTGCGCTCATCCAGCTCTTGATGTCCGGCAGACAAGTTGACAGAACATCAGGGAACTAGGGGTCGCAGCTGGAGGTGGAAAAGTAGAGTTGAGTGTCATTTGCATGCATGTGGAAGTTAACCCCGTGTCTGTAGATGACATCACCGAGAGTGAGCATATAGATGAGGAAGCGAAGGGGGTCAAGGATGGATCCTTGGGGTACCCCACAGGTGACCGGATGGAAACAAGAAGAAAAGCCATTTGCAGAAATGTAGTGCTGGCAGTTTGTAAGGCAGGACCCGAACCAAGTGAGTGCAGTCACATTGAGGTGGATGACGGAGGAAAGGCTGTGGAGGAGGATGGCGTGATTGACTGTGCTGAACGTGGCAGAGAGGTCCAGGAGGACGAGGAGGCAGAGGGAGCCCTGGTCACAGATAGAAATCATATAGTTTGTGACTTTCATGAGTGCTGTCTCTGTACTGTGGGCAGGTCGGAAACCGGACTGGAGGAGTTCGAGTAGGGAGTGGAGGGAGAGGTGTGCGCAAACTTGGTTGACAACAACGCAAGTAAGTGTTTAAGCTACAAGTTAATGCCGGAAACTGATCAGGCAATCAAAATAATTAGTACACGATCAAGCTACATGAGTTCGGCTTTGCTAAATGTTTTGTACGATGAGTAAATATTACCATCCTACTTACTATTATTTTCTCCTACTGGTAAGATCTTCATGCTCCCAAACCTTACTGTGATTGCCCCCTGAAGAAATATTTATGAATATCTTGTCAGAAATCATTATTTCTGATTTACAACATGGACCAGTTTCATTTGTAGATCGCTATTTCTGAAGCAGATTTCTGCTTAACCAATTAAGATAAGAAATTGTTCAGACTGTCGTCTTTCCACCAGTTCACCAAGACACATTCATGTGAGGTGTTTTTGTATAATTCATAGTATTTGCATTTCTTTCAAATTTTAATCTGACATTTTGCAGCGCTTTCTTTGGTTCCAATTGGGTGGCTGTATTTATTTTAACTTCACACCAAACAAGTTCGGAGTCACTGATGCCCAATGTGAAGAGACACAATTTAAACTGCAGCATTATAATATGTCATTGGAAGCCCTAATTATTAAGATGGTAGGCAATTGTAAAAACAAAATATTGAAACATACCTTATTTACATTGCAGTACGATATATAAAAAAACATATTGTATGCATGACCTATTTCTATCCAATTTAGGTGTCAGCTTGGCTCAGTTGGTAGCAACTCTCGCTTCTGGGTTCAGGTCAGACACTCCCATGTCAGGCCTTTGAGCTTACAGTCCAAACTGCTGGATTGCTTTACTGCAGCAGTCTTGCATTGACAGTGGTGCTGACCTTCAGATTAGATGTTAAATTGAAGATCCACTGTTCTAGTGGTGGAAGTTAAAGCCTCCATGACACAAATCAAAAAAAAAAGGGAGTTTGTGTTTAAAATTCTGAACGAATTTGATAAGGTGGGATATAAATAGACTGTTTCCACTTGTTGGTGTCTCCAAAACAAAACTGGTGGGGGGGTGGGGATGGGAGGTGGATGAATATAACATAGCCACAAACAAATCTGAAAGAAATCTCTTTATGCAGGAGGTCTCAAGAATGTGGAACTTACTGCCAGAAGCTGTGGTTGAAGCAAAAACCATCAATGTATTCAAGAGGAAACTTGATGAATACATGAGAGAGAAGAGAATTGAGGGAGGTGTGTAGTAGAAGGGATTAGGAGGGGCAGAGATTTATGTGAAGTATAAATATTAGCATGGACTAGTTGTACTGATTGGCCTGTTTCCATGTGTATTACTTTATGTAATTGTATTGATTCTTCTTTGCCCTGGTCAACAGCGATTCACAATAATTCATTACGGTATTAACTTTGCAGAAAGAGTTGTAGAGGGAGGGGACAAAGTGGCTGAACACTCACCCACCGACAGTGAGCAGAGAAGGGGACAGGTTGTGTGGGAGGAGGATGAAACAACCCAGAATTAGCTGAGAGGAAGGCGTGACCTCATTGACCACTGTGTCCTGTCAAGTGCATTTGAAGGTCATAAGTGCTTCGTACGAGGATTATAGGTACTAAATACACGTATTATTATTAACTTTAATTTATGCAAAAATGCCAAATCCGTGGCTATTTTGGGTCATAGAGATACCCATCAAATATGTACTAAACCAATCTGACCATAAAAAGCTTGCGCTTTTTCTCTAATGGAGCGCTCATCAGCCTGAGATGTGGCAGTGATGTATAATTATGCAATAGTTAACTTATTGAAGGTTTATTTCAACAGTCAATACCTTGACATAAGCTGTCACAGAGCTTGGCATTGCCATTCAACCTCCTATTCCTGAACTAATGGAATAATTCAAAAGAAGTCAGAACCCATAGACTTTTAGCCATACAAATTAGAGGCATAAGTGGTCTTCTAATTCATCAGAAATATTACCTGCAAGAGCATTGTGTGGTATTTACAAAGCAGGCATGGATGATGGAATAAAAGAAGTGTAGTGGTGCAGTTATATCGCAACGAACATCTTGACATTAGTAGCATTTTAAGAGCACTGGAAGTCGCCAACAAAGACATACTTGTGTTATTTGCACTGCACTACGCTCAGGTACAGAACTGCTGTGCTGACATTTCTAAGCGGGTTTTGTGGTCTGACCTCCAGTGAAATATCAAATGTTAGAACCAATTGTACAGTCAACACTTTTCTAATCCTGGAAAACTAAATGTAATCCAGCAAACCATCTTTGCAATCAGAGTGAAATCAAAGTGATGGGACATTACCTCCTCTGTTTATTCTGCACTTGACCTGCACTGCACCTGCTCGTCCCTCGAACCCTCCGCCCCACATTGGAGGTCGTGATTTCAGCCACTATGCCCCAAAACTCTGGAACACTCTCCCTCGATCCCTTCGCCTTGCCCTCTCTCTTTCAATTCCCGCCTGAAAACTTTCCTGTTCAACCGTGCCTATGGCCACCTCCCACCTCCTCGGAGTCAGGTTCCGCCACTGTTAAGCGCTCTGAAAAGCTACCCTGTGTGGAGGGCGCTATCTAAGTGCAAGTTGTTGTTGTTGACATAATTTGATAAAATATAATAATAATAATCCTTGCAGTTCATATAGTGTTTTATATTGCTGAAACGTCCCAAAGCGCTTCACGGGATTGAGTGCAGAATTGCATAAAAATGTAGTGACTCTGTATTTGGCATTGGGCATTGAATGTCATGAGTATCACAGGTAATAATTCAATCACATATTATGAGGAGCTGCAATGATGTCCCTGTTGTTTACAGTTCTGCGATGTAGAAAATAAATATTTCCCTTTCATAGCCACATAGACTGTTTCACACAACCTGCAAAGCAGAGAACTCTGGCAATTGTTACATTACATTCAGTATTTAACATTCTGCAAAGGCCAATTAGTAACTTGGTAGCTTCAAGTCATCATTGTACAATTAGATTTTATATAATAATGACAAGTCCAAAACAAATCTTCGGACAAAATACCTTGCGAGCTATGAGAAAAGATTTGGGAAGGATCAAATGAAACATGTTACTAGAAAATAAAACAGCTATTGGAAAATTTAAGATTTTAAGCAATGAAAATATGAAACCATCTTAAGGGATATAGAAAAATAAATACCTCTCTGTTAAAAAATGAAGAAATAAGGCAACACCAAGCCACAACCACAGCAACTTATACTTGCATTGGACCTTTCATATGAGTTGAATGTTTCAAAGCAGTTCACAGATATAATAATAATAATAATCCTTGCATTTGATATAGCGGCTTATCACGTCATTGAGACATCACAAAGCGTTTCACAGAATATATTGTAAAGTGTGCATTTTGTGGGCCAAATGCGGCAGCCAATTATAGGATTATATAATATAAATTATATACTATATAACTTATAATTAATAACTTAGAATTTTATAAATTATATGAGAGAGTACTGAACAAGGAAAAAAAGGATTTAAAGATGTTGACCCAAAGCACAGTCAGGGATATGCTTTCCAGAGTTTTGTGAAGGTAGGGAGAGAAGAAACAAGAGGTTTTGGAAGAGATTTCTGGAGGACAAGAATATAGTGGTTAAAGGCTTAGCAGCTGATGGTGGGAAGGAAGGAGAGAAAAGCGAACAAAAGACCAGAATTGGAAGAACAGAGTATTTGAATTCAAATGGCATGAATAATCTGCAGGCCAAGCAGAAATATTTTAAGAGATACAACAAAACAGAGACTAGTTGGAGTTGGAGGCATACAAATGTCCATTGAGGTTACAATACAATACAAAATTACATTTGTAAAGCGCCTTTCATGTCGGGAGGACGTCCTAAGGCACTGAACAGTCAGGGATCAGGACCCGAGTGGGGGGAGGGGGTGGGGGGATTGGGATCAGAGAGGATGGAAAGCAGGGAGGATAGGTGGGTGGCTGATGGCATAGGCGAAGGAGGGTCTTGAGGCATGCCTTGAAGGAGGCAAGGCTGGGAGCATTAATTAAAATTAGCATTAGAAGTGAAAAGAACACGATAGTCAGTTAGAACTGGAGACAAACAACAGATATCCAAACAAATGTATTTTGGCTACATCCATACAAATGGAAGGCCAAAGGCTATATAGATGCATTGAGAGTTAAGTGGGGTACAAATAATATAGAGAATAAGGAGTATCAGAGGTGTTAGACTAAACCTTCAAAGTGTGAGCTTTAAAGAAATGCAAAGAAATACAACAACAACATTTGTATAGCACCTTTCACGTCGGGAGGATGTCCTAAGGTGCTGGATAGACAGAGTTTCAGACCAGAGCTGTGGGTCAGGGTCGGGGAGAGGGGAGGGAGGGGGGTGGAAACAGGGAAATCGAGAACATGGTTGAAAAGGTTGAAAAGGGTCTTCAAGGTGGCAAGGGAGGGGGCGAGATGGATGGACTGCGGGATGGAGTTCCAGAGGATGGGGGCAGAGTGGCAGAAGGCCTGTCCACCAATAGTGGGGTGAGCGAGGCGGGGGACGTGAAGCAGGCCGGAGCCCGCTGAGCAGAGGGAGCGAGCAGGATCACAGGAGGTTAGGAGGTTGCAGAGGTAGGGGGGAGCAAGACCATGGAGGGCTTTCAAGGTGAGGACCAGGATCTTGAGCTGTATCCTCTGTGTGATGGGAAGCCAGTGGAGTTGAGCAAGGATGGGGGTGATAGGGTCGTGGAGCCTAATGCGGGAGAGAACACAGGCTGCAGAGTTCTGGATGATCTGCAGCCTATGGAGGGAGGAGTTGGGGAGGCCAACAAGCAATGAGTTTGCATAGTTGAGCCTCAATGTAATGAAGGTTTTCGGTGGCCTGGAGTGTGAAACAGTGGCGGAGCCGGGCGATGTTGCTGTGGTGGGGGAAGGCAGAGCGGGTCATGGCTCAGATGTGGGGTAGAAAGAATAATTCATGCTCAAACAAGAGCCCAAGGTCCCGGACTGGCTTAGTAAGGTGGAGTGAGCAACCATGGATGGTGATGCTGTCAGCGCCTGAGGTGAGGAGGCGCTGACGGGAGCCAATCAGGAGAGCCTCGGTCTTGTTGACGTTCAACTGAAGAAAGTTAGCTCTCATCCAAGACTTGATGTCTGACAGACATTCTATCAGGACAGCAGTGGTCCTGGAGTCAGGGGTGGAGGCAGAGAGGAACAGTTGGGTGTCATCCGTATACATGTGGAAGTTGACCCCATGTCTGCAGATTATGTTAACAAGAGGGAGCAGTATTTCTTGTATTTCTTTGCATTTAAAATAAGTAAGTGAAGCTTCCAAATCTAGCGACATTGACAAAATATGCTTTTGAGATATTAATCCATATTTAAAGAGTTTTCAACATTATTTTCTTTATGAAACATTTCACTTCGGTCAATGTGTTTGACACGTGCCATTAACACATGCCGCTTGTAATAAGCGCTCTTTAAATCACATTAAAGGAGAAGAAAAGTCCTGGGAGAATACTTTCCATTCAAAGTGCTGACCCAATTTATTGCTAAAAAATAATCTCATAAATATATTTATTATCCTTATTAAAATATTGTTCATTTTCATGGTTTGCAGAACCCTCTTCTCTCCTGAGCTATTCCCATCACATCAGTTACAGTGAAGTAAGTGCACAGGGTAAAAAAATTGCAGTATTTATTCCCAAACCCATTTTGTTCCTTGTACATATAAGGAAAATGTTTAAAGTGCGTTTTAAAATACTCTCATTCCAAGTTGGGAATGAGAAAGGCTTTAATTCTCAATTACCAAGGCTGCTGTTTTTCACTTGGGAGCAGACTTTCAGGTGCTTTACAGAATGGCAATTGAATTCAGCCAATATTCTATGCGTTGGTGTAGAGGCCTGAAAAAAACCTTCGGCTCTGGTAAGCACAGCTTCTAAAGTCAGTGACTACAATCTGCAATTGTTGCAACGACCTGATCTGTTTACTCCTTTCACAAAATGGTCTGTGTTCAATTATTTGTCATTTTTTTCTCCCTACTGGCACATGCCTCCCTGCCCCTGGTCTGGAGTCCTCTTGCTGGGATGAGGTTCCACGGTTGCTAGCTGTCTTCTGGTCTCCAGCCCAAATGTTGGTCTGATTCTTGAAGTTCTTCCGCAGCCGGTATTGATGTTTTTGCCCACAAAATATAGTTAGTTCATTTTACAGTATTTTCTGTGAAGCGTTTTAAGACATCTTGAAGACGTGATAAGGTGCTATATGAAATGCAAGGATGATTATTATTATTTACAACAGCATAACAATTTAATATTTGTACATTGCCATTCACTTCAGGAGATCACCTCAAGACACTTTATAGAGCCAACTGGGAGTCCAAACTGGGAAGTGAGGTAAGGTGGACAAAAGTGTTGGTGTTTAATGGTTACGTGGTTATAAACAAGCATGGTTGTTTACTATCTATCTGCTACCAATTCTCTTTTGTTACTCCCTTAATAGACTGTTAGAATATTGAAGGAATTTTTGTGACATAATGAGGGACTCGCCACAACAGTACTGGGGAACACACACTGGTTGAATAGATCAAACTGCAGCTTCATTCTTCAAGTGAACAGCCTTTGAGCTCACTGAGTTCAGTTGAGGTGGTTGTCCTTTATCAAATTGGTTTAAAAAATACGTAATGCCATCAATAAAACTAAAAATATAACAGGCAATGCATGGAACACAATACTATAATTCAAAAAGACACATGGAAACAATACGCATTAGAAATGAAGCAAAACATGGGTCATATTGTGTTAAAGATAAACGTGGACAGGAATGATTATTTGCTACGAAATGTAAACTTTTTTTTGGTTACGGCTCATTTTAAAGATTGATTCTTGAATACATCATATTGTCAGTTGTTGGTGTTACTGTAATGAGCTCAAGATTGCAATTCATTAAAAATTATGCAGAGACAGAAAAGTAATATTGTTCTGGGGAAAAATAACAATATAAACATGCAGGAATCAATAAACTTAATCAAATGTAACTTGGTCATTTGTTTGCCAGGGTGGCAGTTGCCATGAAGACCGACAACATGTGAATAACCAGAATAAGCAGGGGAGAGAGGCGTATGTTGATGTTAAAGTGCATCCACATGTAATGGAAATTAATGTAGTGTAAATGAAAAGATGCATCAAGATTGAAAAGCATCTCAAGACGGTGTATAAAGTGCCTCTTATGAAAATGTAACAGAGGGAAAATGAACAGCACCTGACACATCAATGCAAATGGCACACAACTGCCTCACATACACAACTTAACAAGATGAGACAGGCAAAATATATGTTTAATCAAATATAATTCATTTCCTCTCCCCATGATACTTGTGTTCAAACAAGAACCAAAATGCCTATGATTTACCATTTGATCCACTAATGGTAATCCAAACATCTCATGTGCACCATTAGCCTGCTGATAGAAAATAAACACATTTCTGGTATTTAGTCTTGCAAACAGTGCAGAGGGCTTTTAACAACAAAGCAACTCAGTGCCTCACAGGTATTTCTACTGGATCTATCCGGACATCTCTAACCTATTGACTCTTTTACATCTAATATTTAGAAGCCTGTTGCAGTGCTTCGATATCCTTTCAAACGTGCACTTTTTAGATAGCACAGGGTGGTTAACTGTCCACTTACATAGAGTTACATAGAACCATAGGGTATGGAAACAGTCCATGCACACTAACTATTCCATGCTGTTGTTTACACTTTGCACAAACCCCATCACTCTAGTTCTCCTCTCCTGTACCCCTCTATTCCCTTCTCCCTCATAGACGCAACTTTTCTCTGAAATACATTGTTGCTTTTTGCTTCAACCACAGCTCGCAGCAGTGAGTTCCACATTCTCTCTACCCTCTGTGTGAAGAAGTTCCTGCTAAACACCCTATAAGATCTGTGGCTAGCTAATGTATATTTATTCCTTCACGTATTAGTTTCATCAAGTTGTGAACTGTCCAGCACAGCACTGGCTGTTCATTAATTTGGAAGATCGCTTCCAAACCAAACGGCACAAGTCTATTTTACAAATCAATTAATTTCAAAAGAGGATTCTGCTTCCACACAAACCCAGCTGATAAAACTGAACTTCTTTGGCTCTAAGACAGATCCCACACACCATGTGCACAGTCTAGAGCTCTTCCACAATGTGACTTCCACACGAGGGATTACTAATTTTGAGTGGAAATCTTTGAGGCATAAGTCACATCATTGGCATCAATTTAGTTTTTGAATTTTGCAAAAGAAGACTACATTAAGTCTATCAAAGGTGTGTTTGGTCCATTGGGATTTATTTGCTCTGGATAAAGTTCAAATAACCTTTTAGTGAGTAAAACGTTCATATCTTCTCATTGGCAAGTGCCTTTTAAAGACTTTCTCCAGCACTATTTATATCACAATGATTTAAATTTCTACAGGTACTGAGCTGGTGATGCTTACAGTATCTAAGTATAATACTAAAATATCAGAGCTCCTTTTACCACAAAAGAATGTGCATCGACAGAACAACATTATCAACATGATACTATTAATATTAATGCCGACAACCTTTTATTTATTGCAGCCCCTTTAAAAAGCCTCTCATCCAATCCAAGCAGGCTCTCAAATGCACGGCTTGGCACAGATGATTAAATGATAATTCTTCATACATTTTATATGACTAATTTTTAATAAGTTCATATTATAATTGTTCATGAGAGTCAGATTCAGTTATATTTAATTCATTTTTAATAATCTGTAGTTTGCTTTTACTTCTGGCAACAGAGAGAGCTACCAAGTATGAATATGATAATAAATTAAACCAAATTAAATAGATAGAAATTCTTAGGCCTTTCTCTCAAGTGTGACCATGCATCAGTAGGTATTCTGTGCTCTCCTGTGGAATCATTGATGTTTGTGCGCATTTTGGTTTTGGGAAATAAATGCGAACATTAAAAATTTAATTTACATAAGTAGTTAATGAAAATGCAGCAAGCGGATTGGTGTGTGAGCATGCACTAATCCCCCAGTGGAGTTCCACATTCTTAGAACACAATTTAATTTCAAGTCCATGTTACCCTCATTCAGAGCTACCTACTGAAGGATACCACGCCTCATCGCTCTGCTTTCTGCCTTGCAATAGACAACATTAAGCTGTTTAAAGCACTCATGCTTCAACAATTTAGGGTAGTAATAGTTTTCTTCCTCTATTTAAGTATTTCCCCTCCTCTTACGACCTCTGCATTTCTCCTATCCGACCCACAGGCCTGATTTACCAACAACTGTGTTGAACAATGTTCCTGAACAATGACCTGAATAATGACCATTTGGTCAAGACACCAAATAAACCAGAATCTGGTTGAAGGGAGAAGAAGCAAGTCACTTTCAGTAGCAGAGGAAATTGGGATGAAATCAAATGAAAATTGGTAAGTAAAGAATATAATGACATAGAAATTTCAGTAATAATTTTGTACTGAATATTAATAATGCAAGTAGCAGAATTAGCAAATTACAACTTTTATGCCAATGCCTGTAGTAACAATTTTCCACAGAGCAAATCACTGTATGGTTTCAAATCAATCTTTTCAAAGCTAAACTCACATTCAAACTGTGGGTGGCTGTAAAGGATATGAAGCTGTGAATGCCAATTTCTCAAAGTGTTTAGAGCTCTCCTACTCTTAAAGCAATTACTTGAATTATTTGACAGAATGTGTTGAAGGCATGTGTGATAGATATGTTGGAACAGAGTAAAGCCACTGCTACCTGAGTGGGAGATACTAGGAACTAATCCCTGTAGTAGGTATCAAGCTATCTTGTTAACAGTGATTGTGCACTGGTGCTTTATAGCAAGTGTACTGACAACAGTGCAGTTGGACCATGGCTGTATAAGTGTAGTATGTGTCCAATAGAATTGATAATGCCTTATTTGCTCATTTCATAGAACATGAGGTATTCAGTAGGGTGCCAGCTGCACTACAGGAGCACCCTGACCAATCTTCACTACTTCCACTTGAAGCAAGTACCAGCCCAGAAACACTTGCTGGAGGAGATGTAGATGTTGAGAAACACATGGGGGCATAAAGGGCATTGATAAAACAGAGGAAATTGTGGTGGAAGGTGAAGAAAATCCATCTAGTTCAAAGCCCAATAGACTGAGAACCTAAAGTAAGCAGCATAGGGTTGTGGGACTGCTTTTAAGCAGAGGCTGGTATTGTACAAGAACCAAACAGAGAAGTTACTTGCTTGCATTCATAAGTCATTGAAAGGTGTTTCTCATTAATGTGGAATACAACACTCAGATATGTAGTACAACCTTCAAATCATCTTATGGAGCACCAGCCACATGCAATGGAGACTTCTATTACATGGGCTGTAAATAGAGGTGAAACATCTCTCCTGCTTTTATTGAAGAGTTATGGTCTTGATTCCAAGTGGCAGTCGGGTGGCTCCAGCCTTCTGGAACTCCCAGTCTCAATCCCTCTGCCTTGTTCCCATGTTTGCTCTTATGTCACAGCTGAAGACTTTCCTCTTCGACTGTGCTTACAGTGACCTCCCTTTTCTCCCTAGTTCGGCATCAAACTACGCCATTGTTAAGTCCTCCAAGATTCTTCCCCACTTGAAGGGCACAAGTTGTTGTTTTTGGAGAACATTTGTAGTCAATCAGAACAGAGCAATTCAGGAACCTCATAGAAGTCTTCAGCGTCTGATCAATGACCTTTGACTAGTCCAATGCGCAGAGTAGCACAGGTACAAATAGTTGGTACACGTGCCAACAACAGTTCTGTGCCTTGACTTAGCCCTGGACAAATCGCTATGGGCTCCACCTGGAGCCAACAGCATCTTCAACATCAGAGACCTTTAGGAGTGATGATGGTCCTTACAAAGGAAGCTTCTTTCCTGTACATCATGCAACTTTAAAAATTGAGTTAAACCAGTATTCTCCAAACAGCTACGACTAGCTTGTGTTCAAAAAAATGTTCTGCACCACCTTTCTGGAGAGGGCTTTGGTTACTTCATTGATGCCGCATGGCAGAAGGATGCAGCAATGAAATGTGCATGGAAGGTTTCTGTGACATAGAAATTAAGGCCATTGGCCACTTTAATTTCCACTGACATTGCTGTATAAATAGAATACTAGCCCTCGTCACCTTTCTCTTGTCAGCCTTGACTCCTCATTTCCTGTTTATCCATAAAGTCCACGTCCTTACTTTGTTCTATCATGGTTATTGCCTGGTGTAGTACCTATTGCCAGCTAACCTCTGAGGAGCTTCACAACCCCAGTCTCTCACTCTCTCCTTCCAGTAACACTAATAATAATAATCGGTACATTTGATATAGCGCCTTATCACATCTTCAAAATGTCTCAAAGCGCTTCACAGAATATACTATAAAGTGAATTGACTGTATATTCTGTGGGCAAAACATGGCAGCCAATTGCATACAACCACGTAACATAATAGTCATGGATTGAGTGATCAATTTTTTTTTAAGGAATTATTACCCCTGGAAAGGGATCCACCAATCGACTAACTATCGGGTTCCTACTTACTGCTAGGTAAACAGAGTCGTGTGGAGTAAGGAAACTTTCTCAATGTTTCGCCCTGCCCAGGAAACGAACCCAAGTCCTCTTACTTGCGAGGCGAGTGCACAAACCACTGAGCTACAGGACTCCCGTGACACCTAGTGCCTTCCTGTCAAAATTACGTTGCAGGATTCTGCTTGTGGTACAATTCATATTCGCCTCCTTCATTATAAAGCCTTTTCGACCTTCAGTTCACAAATGCCTGGTATGACATGATCCTATATGCTTGCTGGCCAACATGCTATCTCAGCTTTGGTATTTTGGACGTATTACTGCTCATTGCCCTCAAGGGATTAACAATGGAGAGATATGATAGAGGGGATTAGGAGGGTGGGGGCTCATGTGGAGTATAAACACCGACATGGATTAGTTGGGCTGAATGACTTTTTTCCATGCTGTAATTCTATGCAACAAGCTGAATATGAGATCTGAAGCAAGTAGCTTTACACTGGAAATGAAAGGAAGAGTGGTATTAATTTTTTACTGGTGGCTACTGTCTGATATTCTGCACCGTCTAATGCAACATAGTCATTAAAACTAACTTACTGATAAATACTTTGCCTGTGGTAGGTTTACATGAATAGCTTGACTTGATATCATTAATAATAATATAATTCTTCTTATTATATTATTATTTATTATATTATTTGTGCTCTGATGTTTTTGCCCCCTCCTTTAATAATAATAATACCCTTTGCATTTGGTATAGGACCCTATCACATCTTCTAGACGTCTCAAAGCATCACAGAATATACTGTAAAGTGAATTTTGACTGCATATTTTGTGGGTGAAACTTTCTTAGGGTTAGGGAGAAAACACAAGTCATCTGTACTCAGCACCATTCCTTCTTCCGTGGCTAAGTTTGTGAACTCGAGAACCATTCTAATGAATGATTATCTTGCTGATCTGCGATGGAACCCAAGTCCATTCCAATGCTTCTGGTCACCAGACCATCATCTGATGTTCGAATCAATTCTTGGTCACTGCCTAGTGCCAGAGTAGTGGCATGCCTGTGCAATGTAACCACTATAGATGCAATAGTATTTGTGCAACATCCATAAATAGATGTTCTTGTCACATGTGAATAATGCCACAGATAGACACGCTTTGCTGTGAATAATGAATTGGGTTTTCATTAATCATTCGTTGAAAGGAAAAGAGACAGACTTCTCTTTGCTGTGCTAGTCATACGAGTACCTAAATATCTCAGTAATTATGCACAGAATACATTAACAGTGGCAGCTATGAGATCAGCACCAAGGAGAAAGAGAGGCTCCTTGTTACACAGTACAGCTAAAGCAAATCATATGCTCCACACCACATGCATATCTCAAGACAGTCAAAGGCCACTGTTCCTATTAAGCGTATATCTGACCTAAGCCTCCCCCAAATTGGATGCCCTTTGTATAGCATTTATAAGGCTTTAAATTGCACTGACAATCTTCTGACAACCTGCATGGAGTTGTCAAGGAGTGCTCTGATAGTATATGCAGAAAGCACGGAGCTACAGAAACTCCTAAAGCAATCGGATTGATTTAGCATGTGGAAAGCCTGCAGGGTATAATAAAAATTGTAACAGCGAAGCACAAGACCAGAAATCATTATTTGTAATAGCCATGGTGAAAAGTATCAGTGAAACACTGGGGACTATGGATGAATCAGCAAAAGTGGCAAAAAGAATATTATTATTAATATGAATTATAATAATATTCAATTATGACCCAATTCAATTACATAGTTACAACATCAGGGAAATCTTTCTCATTTTACTTGGGGCTGATACAGGAGGGGGAGAAATAGATGTACGGTGAAATAGAAAAAAAACAGACGCCAAGCAAACGAAAATAAAATCACAAGATAAATATTAAGAGATAAATGTCAGAAAGAGACAAATAAGAAATAATAGACTTTAATGAACACTGTTTAGTTCCAGCTGGTGACTAACACAGTTAAACAGAAGATGTCAGAAGCTATTACTGAAGGGAAGACAAGACAAGTGGATCTCTATGTGCTGGTGGGATCATGACTGTGGATTTAACTGCTAGTAGTTTTGAAATATTTCATTTATACTGGGGGGTGGGGGGGCGGTCATTTTGTCCATCTGCATTAATTATGCAACTTTGACATCTATGGCAGCTCTGCCAACTGTGCCACATCTGTTATCTCTGCCAATCATTGGAGATTGCTCCATCTGTGGTCATTGTGCAGACAGTACAGACTCTATCTTAAGACACGCAACTCTATACATCTGTATATAATATTCAAACTTTGACCCTTTTCGTCTCCTTCCCCAACAGTACAAAATCTCATAACTGGCCTTATCTTCTGAGACTTTTAATACTGACCTTATAATTGATGTGTCACCAAGGCATCTGATCCATTTTGTAGAAGCCCTTTTTGTAACTAAATATTTTACCATGTCTGTGCATTTTGTGATCACTATGCACATATTCTCATCCATGCCAAAGGTATCACCGGTACAATATAGAACTTTAGAATCTGGAAACCTCTATTCACAGTAAATAATTGTTTTGATGCATATGTCTTCTGTAAAGCTACTGAAAATATTAGGTGCCAAATTGCCTCAGTTGGCAGCACTCTCACCTCTGAAATCAGAAAGCTGTGGGTTCAGAATCAAAGTTGGGACTTCGAACTCACATCTTCTATTCTAGGCTAACACTCCAATGCAGTACTGGGGGTGTGTTGCATTGTTGCAAGTGTCATCCATTGGATTAGACGTGACACCAATGTCTTGTCTGCCTGTTCAGGTGGACAATAGAAAATAAATACCACTTTTCAAAAAGAGAAGGGAGTTTCTCCCAGTATCCTGGTGAATAATCCCCTGATAAAATTGTGCATTCACTTCATGACTGTTGATGGGATGCTACTATGCAAATTTCCCCACAAAATAGAGTCACTCCATTTTACAGTGTATCCTATGAAGCACTTTAAAATGTTCTCCTGATGTGGAAGGTGAAATATCAAATGCACGGATTATTATCATTGATATCTAGAAAAGTCAATCTCTTTATCTCATCCAGATTGCATCAAGTGATCCTATATTATCATCTTAGATAACTCTGTAAAACATGGCCTCTCATAATAATGGCACAACAACAATTGGCAATTTTATAGATGAATTCATTTTGAATGAATACCTCAAACTGCTCCACATAGGTGATGGTGATCCTTGAGCAGGGAATAAACGAAAGGAATCTGAGGAGGTGCACCAAAAGTATTTTCAAGGGAGAAGAGTAATTTGAAGTAATTTTAAGAAATCTTCAAAGGGCAAATGGATAGTGGGTGAGATTTGGCCACCAATGATGGTACTGAAGGAATAAGAAACAAGCAATAAATTTATCAGGAGGGAATTGTTGGGGGTGAGTAGAACTGGAAGAGTTTATAGAGATCAGTAGGTGCAAGATTATTAAATCCTTGAGTTTGATATTATCATGTCATCAAGACTTCTCAAAGCGCTTCATAGAATATACTATAAAGTGTAGTGACTCTTTGTTTTGTTGGCGAAATGCGGCAGTCAATTGCACACAGCAATGTTCCACAAACAGTCATAGATTGAGTGACCACATTTTTTTTTGGAGTAATTATTGCCCCCGGAAAGAGATCCGCTAACCAACTAATAATTGGGTTCCTACTTACTGCTAGGTAAACAGAGATGTGTGGAGTAAAGAAACTTGCATTTGAGAAAGCTTCAAAGAATAGATAGTGGGTGAGATTTGGCTACCAAAGGTGGCACTGAAGGAGTGAGGAACAAGCAGCAAATTTATCAGGAGGGAATTTTGGGGGGTGAGTAGAACTGGAAGAAATGGAAGAGAGTCATCATAGAGTAAGAGAACTCAAGATCTCATCATAAACTTCAAATTCCTTCATGAAGCAAACCTTATGAAGGTCATGATGAGATCTTGATGTTGATCAACTGGAGTACAGTTGATCAACTGGAGCTTATGAGAATGGAGGTAATGATGTGTAGAGCTTAGTATGATAGAGAATACGGGGCTACAGAATTTCAGACAAATTGGACCTCATGGAGGATGGAGATAGGAAGGCCAGCAAAACAATTATGTCCAATACTTCCAGTGCATCATCAAAAGATTTAAACTCTTTCAGAATTCCTAAAAATAAAATTGACCAAACCTATTCCAAGATGCAAATCATTGTCAGGAATGGAAATATAACAATTACTGTATAATTCTGCCACCCAAAGTCACATGATGTACACTAGATTGGCTGAAATCCGTAAAATCTTTGCTGCTATTGCTGATTTTTTTCAAAAAGCAAGAATCTTCCAACAAGGAGCTAAATGTCCTTACTCTTGAGGTCATCAGCTAACAGGATTAGCTATTTGTATGTGCGTGCCTTAGGAAGACTGTAACAATTACTGGCAGATCATTGAAAAGTCAATGTAATCGCCTCAGGAAAGAAGTCTACCATTGTCATTAAGTAAAGGTTGACTGACCTGAAATAGGGTGCAAAGGATAAAGGTTGTTGATGTTAGCATCAGACCAATGGGGCTAGGGAAAGCAAAGGAGACAGGATGCCTTGAAGTCTCAGAGATTCAGTGGAGACAGATGAGCAAATTGGCACTGGTTATTTTTGCATTCAGTGGTATCCAATTCAAAAATGTGTACTCTCATCATGAGCAGGTGCTCTGAGGGTTACACATGCACAGCGGACTGGCCTTGGGACATCTGAGAGAATCCATTAATGGGGGCAGCTGCATGTACTCCATTATTACTGCTGGGCATTCAAGGGTAAACAGACATTGTAGCAAGACAAGTAGTTAGGATATGCAACGTGACATTCATGGACACTTGGATGATGTTGGATGCCCTCATTCCCCCGCTGAGGTTCAATGAAATGAGCCAGTGTCAATAAAGGTAATTGCTGGAGTGACCTTTACATATCCAGGCAGAGCATAGCTGATTGACTTAAGATCTCCTTTGAGCTCATTACAGTGTTACGGCACTGTCTGTTTGTTTAGCTTATACCTCCTGATGACCGAGGTGCCTTCCTGATACAGGAAGGTAGCCCTGGGATGGATTGGCATGTTCCAGTCAGATCTTATTCTCATTTACACATTAATTAAAGAAGAACCAGTCAAAGTGGAATGTGATCGATATGCAGTGCAGTATTTAAGCTGCGTGAGGGTAATAAACATCAACTTCAGTCTCCTACTATTCTATAATCATATGATAGTTGCAACTCTGCAAAGTTTAATTAACCTCACAAACATTCTGTTATGTAGTTGAGCTTCTTTCATTGAATATATTAGACGAGATTCTGCATCTTGTGTATCTCATGTCTCATGTCCAGCCTCAGAAAGTCGACAAACATTTGTGGAAAATCACAGAAAAATAGTCCAAAGTCTTTCATTTTGACAAGTCTTCAAATCTCTCAATGACATGTGTGTGGCGTATGACTAACATTCGGGAGACGTTTCTGATCTGGGACTGTTTAAATATTTCAAATATTTAAAAGAAACTGCTCAACTGACAACATGCCTGCTCAGTTGATGTTGAGACTGAACTGAATTTACTGAGGCTCAGTTTTTAGAAGTGTTCCACTATTTTCCCACAACTGTTGTCTTTGTTGTAGATTACTAAAATATTCATTCTCTTCCCCGCACAGATTCAAGCTGCTCTAACAACTGATAACAAAAAAGGTATATATCAACCCCATCCGATTTTTTCTTCCTCTGGAATTTCGCCTACTTTCAGACCTTTCAATTTTGCAAATATCGCACATTAGACTGATGTCACAAGTCATAAACAGATTATTACACAAACACACAGTAAACAGTGAATTACAATGAATCCTCTGAAATGCTTTGAGACATCCTTCTGATGTGAAAGACGCCATACCAAATGTAACGATTCTTAATATTTTGAATGATGAACGCTGCTGATTTAATTGAGGCTCCTGCATTGAAAGGCTTCCTGAGCCTGACAGAGGGTATTAAGTCCAACTCATGGCTGTCTTTGATATTGCTTCAACAATTTAAGTTTCACTCTTTCAAACAAAACTACCCTACAATCAGCAGCACAGGGCTCCATTCATATAACATGGAGGAAACAGGTCTTTAGGTCACACTGCAGTGGACGGGACAGACTCCGGACATAGATGGTTTGCTATAATGTTACATTTTTTGGTGGTGAGTCTGAATTCTGTTTCTGATAAATTACAGCTGCAGTATCTGTTATCATTTGGAAAGCTTTTTTTTGTCTGCAAAGAGTAATGCATATTTTTTCCTAATGAATGAGCTGATGTGTTTTGGGATTAATTCATACCATCACCAAAGGTCCGTGAGAACTAATCTGTTAAGGCAAACATATGATTATTTTACCACTCAACAGGATTTATAGAAGGTGGCCTTTTTTCAAGGTATTTAGGCAAGTTTTCCCACTTTTGTATTTTCTGATAGTTCTCTCACTTCTGCTTCAGATGTTTTGGATTCAAGCCCCATATCAGGACGTTGAACTCACAATCTAGGCTCACACTCCAGCACTGAACTGGCTGCCTAACTATGTGCATTCAAAATTCCGACGTCATAGTTACAATAATAATAATCCTTGCATTTGATATAGCGCTTTTTACGCCTTCTAGACATCTCAAAGCGCTTCACAGAATATACTGTAAAGTGAATTGACTGTATATTTGTGGGCGAACGCGGCAGCCAATTGCGCACAGCACTGTCCCACAAACAGTCGTGGATTGAAAATGACCAATTTATTATTGTTTGTTTTTGGAGGGATTATCATTAGGTGTGTGGAGTAAGGAAACTTGCCCAAGGTTTTGCCCTGCCTGGAATTGAACTCAGGACTCTTGTTTGCAAAGCGAGTGCTTTAACCACTGAGCTACAGGACTCCACAGTTGAACCCACAGCCTCTAAACTCAGAAGTGAGAGTGATGACATAAGGTTAGGGATTCACTTCACATTCCCTTGAAAAGTCTTAATTTCTTCAGATAAAACTGATCAACATCAGAGTGCTAAAATGGGTAAATGTAAATGAAGCTGTTGCTGCACTGAGGAGATATTTATGCCCTCTGCACCAGTTATATCCTCACTCATACAGTGGTCGCTAATATTCAGGGTGTTTTCTGTTCAAGTCAGTTTTAGTGCATGTTCGTAATCATCATGGAGGACAAATTCTGATGCTGATGGTAGGATGGTTTATATAATTGGAGTTGTGCTGACATACCGCAGAAGCGGATTTGCAGTAAGAGCTTTTATATGTGTAAACATAAGTTGCCATCCTCGCCAAATGTGGCAATGAATTCATTACTTTTCCATGTCAAGGCACTATCTCTCACAGCAGAGCTGTATTAATTATTGCATCTCTGTGCACTACAGCCTTTTTTTAAAAAAATACAAAACACTGCTTTCAGTCTGCCAGTGAAACCGAATAAACACAGTCTGCAAAACATTGCCAAATAAGGTGCCCCTCCTGTTCGAAGGAATCTAGTGGGATAAGGGACTATATTTGAATTTATTTTCTTAAAATCATCGCCTCATGTGAATTTTTTTCACATTTTGTTTGAAAACTAAATTTCATCCCATAAGTTGTATCTTTATGCAATCTTTTACAGTGCAAGCCAGTTCTAACACGCTTCACCATTGTGAGAATTCATACCATTGGAACCCATTCCCCGTGCGCATGCAGCAAAGCAGAGGTGACATTGGCCATTTTTTTATTACGTTTTTTTAATTTTAGCGTGGGAAGCAGCTAACTGTGCATTCACATGTGTAGTCACTCAAATGTGGCTTGTTATAGCACTAGTTGGTATTTTATAGATCTGACTTTGTGACCCACCAATAATTATCTGATCTACATACTGATGAATGTGATCTTTAGCTGCTCAGTTCACTCGGGTGAAAAGGGCATTGATTCTTTTAACCCCAATGAGGCCAATGCACCAGATTTTCTGTAATGTTTGGCTTCTTGACTGGAGTTGCTTTTTGAAACCTCTCACACAGATTGGGGCCCCTGCAGTTGACATGTTGGTGCCCAAGCCAAGACCACCCAGCTTCTTGTGCTCAGGGTTTATGCATCTCAGACGCTGAGAGGTGATTCTGAATTCTGACACTGCTTTCAATACTGTCTTTGCAATGTTTGAAAATCATGAGGATTCTCACACTGGAGGACTATCTGCAGATGAGATGTCAGCCTGAGGTCCAGTCTGCCTGTTCAGCTGGATGTTAAACTTAAAATAGCTCACAGAAAACTGGCCTCACAATAAACGACTGCATTTAAAGAACTTGACAAATTCTGGATGCTTCGAAATGCTAACCAACAACAATAACTTGCGTTTATATAGTGCCCCTCACAAAGGATAGTGCCCCAGAGCGCTTGACAGTGGCAGAGCACAACGCCGAGATGGGGGTAGGTGACTGTAGTGACAGTGGAAGAGGGAGGTCTTCAGACTATATTCATATATATAAATGTTACATTAATAGAGTACATCTAGACCTATGTGGAATTTTATTCCAAGACTCTTTATAGCATTCAAACATCTCAAACTGCTGCAAAATGTAATGATTGTGTACTTCAAGGCAACAGATTAGGTAATTATACTAATATAATAATCCTTGCATTTGATATAGGGCTTTTCAAGTCTTCTAGACATCTCAAAGCGCTTTACAGAATATACTGTAAAGTGAATTGACCGTATATTTGTGCGCGAAACGCGGCAGCCAATTGCGCACAGCAGTGTCCCACAAACAGTTGTGGATTAAAAATGACAAAATTTATTATTGTAATACTAGTCTTTCAAATGCATAATATCATGACTGGAGTCATTCATATAATTATGGTCATTACACTGAAGTGAATTTCTGTGTTGAAATAAATGGGGAAGGAATCAGTCCCATGTCCCAAACCTTGTTAATTGATTTATTGTTGCATTTTTGCCATTTTTATCTTAGAAAATAGAGCATTGTTTGTGGTTCTGTTTTTCAGACCATGGAGTCATGATCAGTTCTGGTTAGATCAGAAGACACAATGTGACTAACTAAGCTGTTAAAATTATTGGAATTAATTTGAAATGTTATATAAGCAAGCTGTATAACAGCTTATTCAATTTAAGTGGGTCATGTTTACCCAGGACATAACGGGTGAACATTGGTACTTATGAAATTAAACATTATGAAATTAAGTAGGACGTTCTTTATGTTGGCTACACCAACATCTGCAGCATATACTCAGCTACATGACAGCTGTTGCATTGTGCTGTTCATGACAATCTTGGCAACTTCCGCAAGTGAACATTTGCAACTGTGCTGCCAGCCTTGCCAGGAACAGACTATTTTCTGTGAAAACTGCTCCACTCCATTCATTTGAGATCCAACCTACACCTCTGTAACACTCAGTTCAGTTTCCAACACTCATAAAAGCTTAAAAAAGCTCCGTCACTCGACAGTGCTACTGCACTACAAATTACCACAGGCATGAAATGAAAACGCTTTGGTGTGACACCAAGTGTCTGAATTAAATTTAAATGCCATGTATTTTAAATGTGCAATTTCAGACCAGATGAGACAAGTTGAGTACTTTTAACTGAAGCAAGTAAAATATGTGTGGAGTTCGGTATCACTCATTGTAGTGCAAGTTAAATTGAAAAAGTAAAGAAGGAACAATTTCATAGGGCATATAGGGCGAAACACATGCTGGGCAAGTTGCCTTACTCCACACACCTCTGTTTACCTAACAGTAAGTAGGAACTTGATTGTTAGTCGATTGCTGGGTCACTTTTCTGGGGTTAATAATATCTTTAAAATATAATTATAATTTGGTCACTCAATCCACGATTGTTTGTGCTTGTGCAACAATATTAAAGGTGATATCAGCCACATGGGCCAGTGGGGAGTTGAAAGTGGTGTGTTAGTGGCTGGTAAACCATGGATGTGTCAACACTGGGTGCCTGAACTGGGTGGAAACACAGTGGGAGAGGCAAGGTCTTGCACACCCTGGGAGAGGCACAGAGAATGGCAAACCCAGATGCCTGGTATCTGATAAGAGTTAGGAAGCATTGCGTTGACATGTCAGAGTTGAAACTTTTGTGTATGAATAAAGCACTGATTCCAGAAATTATGTCTGTGTTCGGACGTTTAGTTCTATCTGACTTTGGTCTGCATTACAGTATCAAATATCTAGAATGCTCAATGCAAGACAAACGTGAGAAAGGTCTAGCACAAACTGTTAGTGTGCAATAACATATTCGAGTAACAGAGGCAATCTCATTATCCTATTCTGATCATGCAAGAAACAAAAGGAAGAACAGACAGTGTGTGTTTGGCTCTGTGTGTGTGTGTGTGAGATGACAACGTATTCTGATAATAGGAGGAAATGAAAGATCAGAAAGAACCATAAATTATTACTGAATAAAATTAAGGTTGAAAACATGGAAAGGGAATTTTATGGATGGAAAGAGAGGAAAAAAGACCGAGTGAAATTAGCATTGAAGGTCTGATGGATGAGGCGACTCATTACGAATCAAATTAAAAACAGAAAAGCTGAAATTGCATTGCGGTTGGATCAGTTTAGACGGGACAATGTTTCAGCAGAAGTAGTTCTGTGCTGAGATGTCGCACCCTTAACATTGGCATTCCTAAATACTGTTTGTGAGAAACCTGATTTTGTTAGTGTTAACAAAAATATATCACCTGCAATGATGAGTATTTCACGCTTAAAAAGCAGCTAACAAGCTCGTAAAACTGTATATAATTCAAAACGTCCATGACAAGACTTCTGAAGGCGGGGGTATGGGATGAAACATGATTTTGTTTTGGTGTGTGTGTGTGTGTGGTCAACCTTTTTGCATTAGTTAGTTCTCGTAATGCTGTGGCAGCATTCAAAAGCTTCCCCTTCATTAAGTTCATTAGCATCAGGTCTGACCTGGAATTAAACAACTTTGATTTGACTTTCTCAGCGGGTTAATGCAACGAGAATTCCTCTTAATGGCCCTTAATGTGACCTTTTAACCGGTCTAATTGTACACTTTCCTTCTTTTTGTGCCTGCAGATTTGACCTCTGCTTTCTGAGAGGTAGGAATGCTCTGCGTTGCACTGAACACAGATGATTTATCCTTTATGGAGTTATCCCCCAACATTTCTGGCCCTATGTACTCACATCTACGCTGTGGTTAAAATTAGTGAAGGCTGGAATGTTGTAACTTAACGGATTGTCACCAAGATTAAGAGTGAGATGAGGTGTTCCATTATAAGGCAGCAGAAACAGATTTGAGACATTCTGATGATTACCAGTCGACAGCTAAAAGCTTTAAAAATGTAATGACTCATCAAGTTCCCTTATTTGGTAATCTGGCCATGTTGTGGCAGGACCATATCTATTTAAATGTCAAGTAACAAAGCATGACGAATTTGATAAAAGCAACACTGACTGATCAACCTTGGGTGAAACAGGTGCTGTGTGGCTGCAGCTTCGCCCCAGAATTGGGTTTGGCATTATTTTCCTTTTAGTAGGTTATCGTTGGGTCTATTAGCCTGTTTCCTGCTACCTGGCCTGTGAAGGGCTTTATATACATGCAAGGTATTGTGGTTGTTGTTTCACCTGTGTTTATCAACCACTTCTGGGTGCAGTCATTGACCAATTGTGGGTGTGGGCAGTAACCGGTTGTGGGCACAGGAGGTGACCAGTTGTGGCTACAACAACAACAACTTGCATTTGTATAGCACCCTTCATGTAGGATAGCGTTTCGGAGTGCTTCAAGCAGTGAACAGTTGTGCCTACAGGCATTATCTGGTTGCATCTATTTCTCAGGCCAATCGCCAAGCAATCTGAAACCCTGTTCTGAACTGAACAGATTTACCAGAATCACCTCTACCCACAGCCATCTCTGAAGAAACAAATCTCGATTCAATCTGTAACATGAACTGGAATATTTTTTATGTTTGGCAGAGCTTGTGTGAACACAGAACATGGGAATACTTAATACCTGGAGTTTTAAAACTGAATATTTGGTATTAACTCACCACTGTCCTGTAGACTGCACTTTTTCACCCTCGTTGCCCCAACCATCCCCACTATAACATTTACACCACAACACCCTTTGTGGACCACCAATTCACAGTGTTTGAGGTTAAAAGTGCCACCCTTCAGATGAGATGTTAATGTGAGTCCCTGTCTGCCCCATTACAGGACTCCATGATGATTGAAGATCTTATGACCTGATTCAAAAAGAGAAGGGAGTTTCTCCCAGTGTCCTGGCCAACAGTCCCCCAGATAAAACTGGTCATGCATTTCATGGCTGTTTGTGAGATAGCTGTGCACAAAAGTACTGCCGTGTTCACTTACAAATACACAGGCACTACCATTTTACAGCAAATCCTGCAACGCACTTTGGGTCGCCCTACTGATGTGAAAGACATTATAATATTAATAGAAATAATCCTTGCATTTGATGTAGAGCCTTATCACGTCTACGAGTCATCTCAAAGCGCATCACAGAATATACTGTAAAGTGAACTGACTGTATATTTTGAATGTGAAACACAGCAGCCAATTGCGCACAGCAGTGTCCCACAAACAGTCGTGGATTGAGTGATCAAATTTTTATTATTTATTTTTGTTGTGTCTTTTTTAAAGGATTATTACCCATGGAAAAGTGATCTGCCAATTGACTAACAACCGGCTTCCTACTTACTGCTAGGTAAACAGAGGTGTGTGGAGTAAGGAAACTTGCCTAATGTTTCGCCCTGCCGGGAATCGATCCCACTTGCGAGGTGAACTCTAATCACTAAACTACAGGACTCCACAGTATAACAATGCAAGATGACGATTATGATAATAATACTTGCATTTGATATAACGTTGTATCATGTCATTGAGACGTCTTAAAGTGCTTCACAGAATGTACTGTAAAGTGAATTGACTGTATATTTTGTGGGTGAAACTTGGCAGCGAATTCCACACAGCAGTGTCCCACAATTAGTCTGGGATTGAGTGACCACATTTTTTTTTAAGGGATTGTTACCCCTGGAAAGCGATCTGCCAGTCAAATAACATCCAGGTTCCTACCTACTGCTAGGTAAATAGAGGCGCGTGGAGTAAGTAAGACTTTACCCCTCCCAGGAATCAAACCTGAGTCCGCTACCTTGCGAGGCGAGTGCTCTAAACAATACACTACAGGACTCCATTATGATTATTATTATTTATTTTTGTTTACAATGGTGCAAAGCAGTAGCACATTCACTCTCAAATGGGTTTGCTTTGCACTACGGGTAAGCAGTCTGTCATGGTTATGTGCAGACCGTGGGAGGTGCAGCAAGCATGTTGGAACAGTAGGTAAGCTCAAAATGCAATTGAATTCAAAAGAGAGCGCTCTTCCTCATTACAGAAATGTAAGGATCATAATTCTTATTAATTTGACTAAAATCATACAACTGTGATTAAAGCAACTAACATATCATCAATTAATTTAAATAATTTTTCAAAGTAACTTATTTGGATCTCATGCCTGAGGTTTATTAAAACAATTAACTTGATCATCTGTTCTAAATGTGTGACTTCAGATGTTTCAATAATGTATGAGATACATTACATTAATTATGTAGATAAATTGTTTTAGCTTCCGTTAAATACTGAGTCAAATATATTCCGCATTTCATACTGTATTTCGCGTTTGCAGTGAAAGGCTGATGTGTGGCATTTTATATTTTGTCCCAAATTGGCCCTATGCTTTGAAGCATAATTTTATTGAAACCACTCCCTAATGCCAACTTTTAAAAGATTCTTTATAAAGTACAGGGCAACCACACTATAACGCAAGTGCCTGGGTAAAAATATACCTGTAAGTATTATAAGCAAGTGTGGAAAAAAAATGGGTCATCAGTCATCACCGCTTTAGTCACTCTTGCATGTTACATGCATGTGCACTTTGTTCATTTCTTTTACAAAGTGACTTTCACAGCACTTCCTACACCACAGTGAGCGGGAAATGATTTCAGCAGTGACCTGGAAGTTGGTAATTCTTTAATTGGCAAGTCAGGGCTGGAAGCCAGGTGTAATGTATCTCCAGTTAATGCACATCCACATTAATACTCATAAAAATCCTTGTAACTGTTATTGCGCCTTTCACGTCAGGAGGACATTTCAAAGAGCTTCACAGGATTTACTATAAAGTGTTGTGACTGTGTGTTTTGTAGTTGAATGGTAGATCCAAGCTATAAATAAATTCACAATCCATGGGGGAGGGGGATTCTAAATGGTTTGTCCCGCACTTTACGTTTTCCAACTAGAAACAGACACAAATGGATCTGGAACTGTTTCACAACTTTCCAATAGAACCAGACACTCACATAAACACCCCAAAAGAACTGAGCTTATCCCTTGGACTGAACAGAAGTAAATACATCATTGTTCAAGAGCTACACCAAGTTCTTTGCCATTCCCTGAAGACCAGGAAATAATATCAGGTATTGCTTGGAACATGTAAATCAGATAGCAGTGATGAATTCTGATAGTGAGATAGCTGTAAAGAAAATAAACTGACTGGGGAGGACAGCACACACTGAAGTCTGTACAAAAGATCAAAGGACACTTTTCCCCATTAGGTGGTTACGTCAAAAGAGAGAGAAAACGAGTACTCAGTCTAGGTACGTGTTTCTTCATTTGCTTCAGGTTCACTACATTTGGCAGAAATTTCAAAATACTAATGCATTTCTACAGGCACAAAAGCATGCGTTCAGAATCCCTCGAGTGAATGTCATTTAAGAGCATGCACATATATATATATAGACATGTTTGGCACGGAATCCTTTCGAGTTTAGGCAAGTCAGTTCGTAGCTGAACCTACATCCAGAAACAAACAAACAACAACAGATTGCATTTATATACATACTGTACTGTAACAGTTAAAAGACTACTTCGCAACTTATTTCATTGGAAATTTATTCAGGAAGGGGTCTCTTCAAGCACCTCTCTGATACTGAAGAGGTTTTGTTGATGTACTGGTAGAGAAATGATTTGCACAGTTTGGTGAGTCGATAGCCAGAGGGCACACATTTAACATCATCACCGGATGCCTCTCTAAATAAGGTTATTGGAATGCTTTATACAGTCAGCAACAATAATTGGCATTTCTAAAGTGCCCTTCATATAGGATAGCATCTCAGAGCACTGTACGTACAGTGGTGGGGTTGGACACCAAGAAAAGGAGTAGGAGGGGGAGGTTACCATACGTGCAGTCGAAGAGGTTGGTCTTCAGGTGGAATTTAAGGATAAAGAGCAGGTGAGGCATAGGGAATGGGCAGAAGAATAGGATACAAGCAGGTCAGAGAAGCAATTAGGACACAGAGGGTCATGAGGACTTGGAATAGCATGGCAAAAAGGTAATGGTTGAAGCAGAATCCATAATAACAAATCTTTGAAAAAGAATAATTACAAGATTGAAATAATAATAATCCTTGCATTTGGTAGAGCACATCATCATGTTGTTGAGACATCTCAAAGTGCTTCATAGAATATACTGTAAAGTGGAATGACAGTGTATTTTGTGGATGAAACACGGCAGCCAATTGTGCGCACACAGGGTGTGGGGAAAGGGCAGGGAGTGAGACTGAGTAAATGGCTCTGTCAGAAAGCAGGAACAGCCAATGGTCTCCTACGTTATAAAATTATTGGGTAACTTTTGTGGCATTCTTTAACCTTTTCCCTGTATTACACAAGGAAAAGATTGAGGAAAACTTGTAAAATTCCTCTTGTACCTCAATTAGTACCCCAACCCCCTTCCTTTGCTAAATACGGACTTGTCTTTACTCACTGTGCTGCTCCCGAACTCCAGTTTCCCACAGCCAGCTTTTCCCAGTCAGCTAAGCTCCTTGCCAGGTTAAGAAATACAAGGAATTGACTTTATATGGCTAACCTGTAGCCTTGCAATGTGATTGTAAGTCGAAATATAATAATTATCCTTGCGTTTGATAAAGCGCTTTACATGTTGGAAATATGTCTGAAGCTCTACACAGGACAGGATATACTGTAAAGTGAAGTGACTGTATATTTTGTAGGCAAACACTGCAGCCAAGCTGAGCACAGTAACATCCCACAAACAGTAATGAAGTGAAATCTAAGTTTTACGAAATCTGTGGGTATTCCTTAAAATAATTCTTGTTCAAATTAAGGCAAGGAATGCATTAAGGTACAACATAGATTTTGTCCCTATGATTCTGTGATTCTATTCTTGGATAGGATTCAGGAAAATAGTTGTCACCTGACAGCTTATGTTTCTCTCACTTTCACCCTCTTGTTCTGTGACAGCGTTTTAACACATATCCTCTGAATTTTTCTTTTACCAAGCTTAAAATATGTTGTTCTGCAAGCTCTTTCTCCAATCTTCACCCCAGCTAATAAAGATTCAACACCCTGCTTCCCACTCCATCTCTTTCTTTTTCTAGCTACTGTGTAAATTCTTCCTTCCCTCAATCTTCCCTTGTTTGCAACATACGCAGGATTTTAAAATCCAAACCTGGCGTCCCCTGACATCAAACTGGCTCAGTTAGTAGCACTCCTGCCTCTGAGTCAAATGGTTGTGGGCACAAGACCCCACATTGGGACTTGAACTCGCTTTGTCTAGGCTGAGACTCCAACGCATTGCTGGAGGTATGTTGCATTGTCGCAGGTGCCATTCTTCAGATGAGACGTTAAACCGAGGTCTCGTCTTCCTGTTCAGGTGGATGTTAAAGATCCTATGGCACAACTTGAAAAGAGAAAGGTGTTTCCTTCAGTATCCTGGCCAACAATCCCCAAAATAAAATTGGTCATGACGTTTTGTGGAACACTGCTAATGCGCAAATGGTCTGCCACATTCGCCTACAAAATACGCAGTAATTGCACTTCACGGTAAATTCTGTGAAGTGCTTTGACGTGCAAAGTGCTATACCAAATGAAGGATTATTTATTACCATCTTAGCACTAAGGTTACCACTTGGCTAGGTTTTTTTCCACAAACTGCGACTGGTTGCAGCTTCCCATCTGTAACTGGCAATGTAACAGGTGGTAACTCTGTCTGCTCGCGAATGGAGCAGGCTCAGGGATGTCAGGGAATGGACAGGTGATTGTCTGACCCTCGGCTCCAAGATAATGGTGTGAGCCTGGGCAGAGCATGAGCAACTTGACATTGATAGCAATGGTGTACAGATGGGCAAGATAGGAGGACTGATAGAAGCAGGAGGAATTTGGGGATAGTGGCCTGGTCACCCTTTGGTACCTCACTCAAATGGCAACTGTTCACGTGTGAGCCTAGGCAGTGAGTGGCAAAAAGATCTTCAATTTTGCAATACAGCCAAGCCTAATCATGTCCTCCACTTGTGAACTTTTAATGGAGATTGTTGGACCACAACCAGAAGCAGACACCCTGCCCAATCTTCCCTTTCATAACCCTGTGGTGATGAGCTCAACTTTACAACCAACCACAATAACAACTTGCATTCAATAAAGCACCGTTCACCTTGAAGTGATTCACGGAGATGGGGAACACCCAGAGGCATGGAGGAAAAATTAAGTGTGTTGAACAAAGGCTTGGTCAACAAGATAGGTTGTCAAGTGGGTTTTGAGGGCAGGGTGAAAAGGTGCAGGAGAATGGTATTTGGGCATAGAGTTACAGATAATGATGGCATTGTTGGAAGGAATGAGGAACAAACAATTGCACAAGATTGGTTTAGATGAAAACCCTTTAGCCCATCTGATCTCATCAATTAACTAGAATCAGAAAACCAAAGTATGCAAGTGGGAGAATAGGGCTGGGGGAGATTGTGGAAACAGTTGCCATCCTGCTTTTTGCAATATATAAAATATACTTAATGCTCACTCACCTTTGTAAAAATATCCCAAGAGTGATTAAAACTATGCATTGCATGTGGCCAGTCATGCTGTCAGCATAAGAGAGTAATGGCCTTGTTTGTCACGTACCAGACCCTAAAGAATTGAACACAAGAATATTTCAAGTGTCCGGCTGAACAGAAAGCACAAATTCAAGGCCGTACAGAAATGAATTTTGCCAATGTCATTTGTTTCTTTTTCAGCAAAGAGTTAGTGTTTTTTGTTGCTTCCAAAAAGACAAGAAAATGCTGGCAAAACGTTCCAGCCAGGGAGGGGATAAAAGCACTCTCTACAGGGCATTTTTTCCCGAATGCAGAAAATAGTAGAGTTGTCAATACAAACTGAATGGAGAAGAGTTCTCTACTCAGCTTTTATACAGCTAATGGTTCTCAGCAGATCATTCAAAATCTTGAGAGAGTAATAAGGCTGGGGTCAAGATAGGAGAGACCCATGGCCACATGAAGAAGGTGAGACGGACATACCTGAAGAAGGGAGCGAAGCAGGTCAAGAGAGAGTGAAGAGAAAATGGGCATGGCGGACAGAGACATGAAGGCGTGCCTGGGGAGCATTAATGGGCAAAGGAGTAAGGGTACAAGGAGGATGAGGATAAAAATGATTTTGATAGTCTTACATTGCAAAAAAATTGTAGCATGTTGGAAGTAGTTAATGGCAACAGTGGCCAAATGCAGGTGACCTTGACCCTTCCCACACTCACAATTTATATAATACAACCTTAAAATATAACTCATATCCGACGACGAGGGCAGCATTGCTGTACCCCAGCCCAGATTAAACGGCTCACTTGTTAAGCATATAAGATTCGCAAAGGTCATTAACTAGGCTCTGGGGCGTGGTGGTTCTTCATCAGATACCAACCTAAAAATAACTATAAAGTAAAAGTTAAAAGGTTGTTCCACTGGCTGGGAATGAAATCTTTAATCTCCTCGCCAAGTACATGAGGAACTGGAAAAAATTCAACCTGGAACAGCCTGAGGGAGAAAGTAGTGACCAGAAGTTGAGAAAGGAGAGGTGGTTCACTCAAACCGGATTTTAAGGACAGGCTTTAAGGGCGCATTTTAACTGAAGTTTCTGTACCACTGAACATAGTAAAATTAGGATGATCGTGTCACAGCGCATATAACATTCTCTAATTCTACTGCAGTCCAGATAAAGGTTTCCCTTTTTTGTGAATATACATTTCAGCCCAGTGTGAATCAAGGTCGTATCAGGGTAGAGTCTTTTAGGAATCCTGTAGCTCAGTGGTTAGAGCACTCGCCTCCCCAGTGAGAGACCTGGGTTAGATTCTCGACAGGGTGAAACCTTGGGCAAGTTTTCTTACTCCACACGCCTGATAATAATCCCTCAAGATAAAAAAAATTGTTCACTCAATCCACTGACTGTTGGTGGGGCACTGCTGTGCGCAATTGACTGCTGCATTTTGCCCACAAAATATAAGGTTAATTCACTTTACAGTATATTCTGTGAAGTAGTTTGAGAAGTCTAGAAGATGTGAAAAGCGCTATATCAAATACAAGGATTATATTATTTTGTTATTATTTAAGTGTCCCCAACAATAATTAAGAGATACAATACTGAAATTTCAACACCCTTATATTTGTTTATCTCCAATTCAAAAGAGCTTTTGTTGACATGAGTCATTCCAGGTACTTATTTATTGTAAGTAGGGAATAAACTGTGTTTGAATCTGTAGTCTTGCATGAGGCTTGTTAATTATTTATTTGTGTCCTTTAGTTCTATAACAACAGTTTAAGCTAAATAATTTGCTTACATGCACAATACACAGACCTTTCAGGATTCAAAAGACTTGGACTAAGTTTTCTTTTGATCATATCTTTTTTCAATGAAAACTAGTTTAATTCTGTAAGTTCCACTTCACAACATGAAGCTCTGAATCTCACAACCAACCTTGTCACTTTTCTCTGAACCTTCCTGATGTGTCATTGTCCTTTCGTTGCCCCAAAACGGCCCAGTTTTCCAAATGTGGCCTCACTGGTTAAAATAGGCTGTTTGACATATAATTAAATACCTTTAAAATGTTTTGAATTACTTAATTTGTCTTCCTAAAAAAGCTTCCCATCAACAGGACATTTTCAATGATTGATCAATAATCACATCCAAATCTTTTCCTGTACCTACCTTGGTTAATGAACACCCATTCATTGTGTACATTTCTTTAGAGTTCTTGCTTCAAGCTCCATTACCTAACACTGCTCCACATCAAAATCCATATCTGTCATTCCTTACATCATTCTTTTAATTTGTCCAGAGCTCTTTAAATGCCACCATTTGAACCCTATCAATCTGCCTTCAAACAGTCACCTGGACCATCAAAGAAATCCCATATTCCGTGTGGCAATTCCACCAAATATTCCTATATATCCCTCTATTGCTTTCAACATGTTTCTGTCTGCTGTGGAAAACCACTGCAATTGAGATTGCTATTTGTTAAATAATAAATTATGTCTGTTAAGTGTCTCATAAGTAGTTATTTATTATTTACAGTAATTCACATTTAAGAAAAGCACATAAAAATCATTACTCAAATATAAGACCCACAAGACCATAAAGAAATAAAAAGTACTTTGCAACCTGACCCCTATTTGACAGATTTCCCCTGGGATACATCTGATAGTTTGGCTTTTACATTTGTCTCTTTCCTTGAAATGGAAGAGACTGGACGTCTGGCACTCCAGTTGTGCAGGAATGTACCCCAACCAAATATATTTATCTGGAGAAACAAGGGTACCATAGGATATTTTTTGTATCTCTCCACTTGGTATCTTCTTAAGTGCTTTACCACTGATAAGGGATTCAAGGACAAGATGACATGATTACAAGATTGTGACTATGGAAGTAACAGGAGATATTCAGAAGAAGTTCTTCTCCCAGAGGGCTGTCAGGGCAAGGAATAATTTCTCAGGGGTCTCTGGTAGACCGTAGTC
Organism: Callorhinchus milii; assembly: GCF_018977255.1. Classification (NCBI taxonomy): domain Eukaryota; kingdom Metazoa; phylum Chordata; class Chondrichthyes; order Chimaeriformes; family Callorhinchidae; genus Callorhinchus; species Callorhinchus milii. Next base: position 28,470,697 of record NW_024704742.1, on the reverse strand, counting down.
AAATGAGGGGATTTAAAAAAAGAATTGAACAAGAACCTGCAGAGGAATCAACTCTTGCATACGACCTTAAAATGAGTTCATGTCTGCTCAGATGGACGATAAAGATCCCATGACATTATTTTGAAAAGAGAACAGAGAAATGACTTTGTAAGCCTCAAAACAAGGCAGCACAGAGAACAAAATAACCTGGGGATATTGCGGCTCTAAACTATTGAACTATAATTTGATAACTATGGCTCAACGATTGCACCTTTTTGAGCATATGGAAATTGTCTAGTAGAGCCCATAGAACTCATTGATCCCACAGGATCAGTCAAAAGCAATGCTCAGATATGTAGTGTGACTAGGAGGTGCCTGAGACCCACTTTCCACTTGGGGATGTATGACATGAATATTATTGAGGACAGAGATATTGGCTAAGCTAACAAATGTGATCAAGGAATTGAAGATTGACTCTTGGGGTTATACTGTATAAGGTTTTCATACAATTAAATGAAACACAGGCATATAATAGAAAAAGATACCCACTGACAGTTAAAATGAAAAAATGGTATCAGTCTGCAGCTTTATCTCGATGAAATATCTCTGCCATTTTTAACAATGACAATTGTACTTAATGGGGAATATCAATGCAGATTTCCGCACAATTTAATTTAACAATGGATCGACCAACGATAATTCAGCTCCTCCTATCAAGGGATAAAAATTAAATTATTCCAGAAACTATGATGTACTTTGGATGTTACTTTCTCTACTGAACCTATTTATGAAGTTGGACCATTTCGTCATTGAGATTCTTATAACAAAGACACCCTGTTTTAGGAGCAGCACTTAATTTTTTTACACAAATACATTAAGGCATCAATAAATAAGTTCTGAATTATCCTCCATTTTTGCAGGTCAGTGTTCCTTTTGGCACAAGGTGAAAGGAAGATAAAAGCTTATTTTGCATTTTGCATGTTTTTGAAAAATGCTTCAGGGATTGTTGGTGCTTTAAGGAAATTGAAACTTTGATTCAAAATAATACAGCAGCACCCATACTTCCAATGTTTGATATCCTTGTGATACTGCCTGGATATCTAGAGACTTGTGTCCAACAACTGGGGTGGAGCAACAACCACAACAACTTGCATTTTTATATAGCACCAATCACACTTTGCTCCGAGCAAAGAGATATTAATGTAACAATATGTATTTGCAACACTAATGATAGTTAAGCCTGGGTTACAATATAAGGCAACATCATTATAACATTACTATTAGATGTCAGCCCGGCTCAGTTGGTAACACTCTCGCCTCGGACTCAGAAGGTTGTGAGTTCAAGCCTCACATTGGCACCTTGAACTCAAAAGTTTCAGAAGAAATAATTGTCAATATTTATATACCAACAGTTTGCGTAAACAATTCCACTCTCAAAAGAGCATGTTTGGGTTATTTAAAGGAAGGGGTCAAAAAATGCTGCCAGAATCAGATCCTACTGCACTTTAGCACCTTGTGACTGCTGATTACAGAGCTGGAACGATACCAATACTGAAGTAAAATCCTTACTATTCTTACCTGCCCTTGAACCATAGTGTCAGAAGGCAAATGTGGGGCATCAATAAAAAGATAATATGAAAAAAAAATGATGTTCACCGACTTAAATACAGGTTCTGACACCATGACCTTTCATATAACACATATTACTTCTCCAACATAATCGATAACTTGAAGGGTGCTATAAAACTACAAGTTGCTGTTGTTGTTGATAACCCACATAAACCGTGTCCCTAAAATAGACTGCTTGTACAGTTCTTCAAAGTAGCTTCAGGAAAAGTGTTTTGTGTGATTTTAAAAGAAAAGGCTTTGATTTACATCTGTGTCATGTATCAGCAATTTTACTCATCAAATCCCACAATGATTAACAGGAAAACTGTTTGCAGAGGTCGGAAATGGCCGCAACGTAAATCAAGTTCTGTCCCCGAGAGTATTGATCAAACATGAATATAGTATTTCTGTATTACACTTGTGAAAAATTTAATCCTATGTTTCCAACACGAAAACTGTTTCCCTGAACAACTTTTATTTATGTGAACGTGAGCAACTAGCTGACTGGGGACAGTTTACTGCATCATAATTTATGTATGGTTAGTTCTGGTGTCACTCACATAATATCACCCTGCCTTTGCTGTAACGCAAGTTGTCTCACAATATGACAGTTCCATTCAGTATCTCAGTGTGGTCACTTGCCTGTGCAGGTCTATTATTTATCACCAGTTCCTTGACCTCATTAATGTTTATGTAGCCCAGCATCATCAACGTTGACTTGAAGTTATCTGTATCTCTCACAGTCAGGATGCAGCGCATCACCTATTGATCAATGAAGCTGTGTGCTTCCAGATTACTGTAACTAAGTGAACTTCGATTCATAAGAAAAAGCCTAACAGTGTCAAATGTCATCTTATGCCCAATAAATCTCTGTCTCCTGCTGCCATCACTGTCTGTACCTGCTCCTGTCTGCACAGCCAATATGGCTTTCCTTTTGAGATTTTTACTATAGTAATATCACAAATAGTTTTTACAGTCAGGGTGGGGAAGACATCTAGCATTTTGCAAGCTGTATCCTGTCACAAGAATGTCCAAAGTTAAAAATCAATTTTATCTAAAATTCTGCCCAATAATTTCCTCATTTACCCTTGGCAATTTGTTAGTATGTCATAATTCTTCTGAAAGACAGTATCCAACAAGAACTTAAAATCCATTATCTGAATGGAATAATAATAATGAAACTAAGCACTTGTATTTATTGGGAGCCTTTCATGTAAAATAAATGTCTGGATTATAAAATATAACTGACTTGCAATGAAAGCGACAGTTATACAGGCAAACATGACAGCTAATCTATGCCAGCAACAGTGTTGATTTCAATATTACACAGAATCTACAGCACCAAAGCAGACCATTTCAACCAACTAGTCCACGCCTACAGTCACTTCATACTACAGTAAATACTGCCAAATGCTTTGAGATATCACCACCCCACCCACCCTCCCCACATAAAATACGCTATTTTAAATGCAAGTTTATTACTGTTCATTATTAATTTTATACCAGTCTGAAATAAGCTGTGATGTGGCACTGCTAAGCATCAATGCAATGGTGTCCATTAAGCCATCTTCAAGCTAGCTTCAGGCACAATCACAAACCAGCAGTCAGGGATGGGGATTCACATCTGAGGCCAGTCTTTAGTTATTGGCTGATTCGACTGCAATTGCTAATTGATATAATTATCAGATCACAATTTTCATCCCATTAAATCCACAGAGTCTTTTGTTGAGTACCATTCGGTGAATTATTTTACTTGTCATGTGGGTGGGTATCAGTGGGTGAGAAATGAAACATTTTTGATCACCCAGTGTCAGCATCCACACTGTGAGACCAAATCGAACATGACCAAAAGCTCCTTTTATTTTGCCTTAACGATGACCTTTTGGAAGGATTTCCAATTTCTGCTGAATTATGCAGTGCATGTATGAACACATGTCCACTAAAAGCTGGGTTGAGACCAATTCCACTCATTGCACATAGAATCTTAACAGTAAACAGGGAGGTCAAATGGAAGCAGAGAAAACTTTCATCTCTCTCCGTTGAGCAACACGCAACTCAGTTCCCAGAGGGTGAAGCATAGAAAGCCACCTGATTACAATGGATCTTTTGAAAGGAACAGAGACTGTGATGGCTGATAATCTGAAATGAGAGCAGAAAAAAGGCAGATCAAGCAGCATCTGAAATAGAACCTTTCATCTCCCTCGGGAGACAGTTGAAGCAGGAATTGTTGATTCTTTCAGACACAGATTAGATAGTTTTAGGAAATAACATTATGGGATATAGTATATAGGTACTTTGGGACATATGTGTATGTGACCGCCAGGAAGATGGAAGCTGAACCAGATGGACCTTGGTCTTTTTTTGTCTAGCGTTTCTTATGTTGTTATGGTCACCTGGACTGGAAACTTTAACCTCGAGAAAGACCCTCAGGATAGGGCTGACCAAAAAACCAAAGGCAGTCGCAATAACATAAATGGGTTACGAAGAAGTGCGAAAGGAGGGCTGGATCCTGGACTTAATTAAGAAACATCTGGTAGATGCAATGGAAAACAGTATGGTTTGTGCTCTAGAAGTGTGAGTCCAGCATCAAGACTTAGAGATAATAACCCAGATTGACACTCCAGTGCAATGCTGAGTGAGAGCAGAGGTGCCATCTTACAGGTGAGACATTAAACCAAAGACCAAGGATCCATCTGCCTGTCACGCAGACATTTAAGACTGAATGGCACTGTTCGAAAAGAGAAGAGGTTCTCCCAGAGTCCTAGACAACAACACCACAGTTCAGTGCTATAATAAATGCAGTTTAACATCGTATCCAAAGGACAGCACCTCCAACAATGGTCACCCCCTCAGCATTGTATTGGAGTGTCAGCTTAGACAACATGAGTTTAACGTACTGAAATGCTGGATGTTATTAGAATGCAGTAGATGATACAAAGGTAATCACAGGCAGCAGGGAAGTATTAGAAAAGGTTAAACAAACAGAAAGTAAAACAACTGTATTGACACAGTGAAAAATAGCAAAACATTGCTCAGCTATGAAGTTGTTGAAATCAATATTAAGACTAGAGACCTGAAAGGGAAGGTCATTCACTGATGAACATTTATCTTTTATAAGAGTGTTTACTTTTATGCTTCACCAGCACTAGTGGGATCCTCCATTAACGAGGCTAACTCTAAACTGGTCATAAATCCAGACACGGGAATTTCCATGTATAGGTGGCATACACAGAACTCTCAGTTTGGACTGGATACTCCTAAGCATGGTGATGGGTTTCTGCATGTGTCTGACACCCAACTGGCTCCCAGAAAAACAGCATTGTACGATTGACTAAATATGGAATAGAACAAGTGAGTTATAAGTTGTGCATAGTGATGACCTCCTCAAATATGGAATGCAGAACCAGTCTAGTCTACCCTTCTGCAACATAGAGTGATATGGCAGAGCACTTGGCCCAGCTACTCTATCTTTGGTGCCTTGACGTTGACAACACGTATGAAGCTGATTCATTAAAACATTTAATAATCATTCTAGGGATAGATAGGATCAGATCATCAAACACCCATTCACATCATTCTATAGACAGACAGAGACACAGGTAGAGACAATACAATTTGCATTCATACAGCACTTTTCATATCGGGAATATATCTCAAACAACAACAACTTTCATTTATATAGCATCCTTCCCACAGGGTAGCTCCAGAGCACTTCACAGCACTTCAAAGCACAGCTTTAAAGCACTTTACATGGTTGGCTGAGCACCTGAACTGGCAACAGGGATGTGGTGAGAGGGCACAGGGAGGAAAGATGCCCACAAGTGCAATCAAAGAATTAAGTCTTGAGGTGGGCTTTGAAAGTGTGGAGAGCGGGACAAGTCAGAAGAAATCAGGGATGGGATTACAGAGAAGAGGTGTAGAATGGCTGAAGGTTCGCCTAATTGATAGTGGGGTGGACAGGACAAGGGGCATGAAGCAGACTGGTATTTCCTGAGCAAAGGTTTGGTAGGGCTGAAGGAGGTTGCAAACATAGGATGGGGCAAGGGTGTTAGAAAATAAAATCAGCCAAATCTGCAAGGAAATAACGCTAATTCCTCTAACCAGATATCAGACTGTTTTATTATAATTTGTTCGTTATTCCCCAATATCCCGATGGGTCAGACCAAAGGCCGGTACAATCAACAGATCTTATAACAGAATAACACCACTATAGATATCTCGAGTTCAAGAGTTCAACACTGTGTCTTTCCAGCACACAAGCTTGATTCTTCATGCTTTCAGTCTTCTTGCTTACAGCTTTCAATCTTCCATCTGATATCCTCAGTCTTAGTGTTTCTAGCTCTTAGTCTTCCATCTCCGTAGCCTTGTCTCCGCAGCCCGGGACGGTCCATCTCCCGTATCCTTGTCTCCGCAACCCGGGAAGGCTCCATCTCCCGTATCCTTGTCTCCGCGACCCGGGACGGCTCCATCTCCCGTATCCTTGTCTCCGCGACCCGGGACGGCCCCGTACACAAAGTTATCGGAACTCTTATACCAATATTCATCCAATCATGGTGCGGATATTAGATCACCCGGTCGAAATCATGCCGGGTTCATGTGAACACCTCATGGGGTGTACGTGCCTCACACACACAAACAAACTGTCCTTGAGTTTCAGTCCAGCTGCCCACAACACACTTAACTTAAAAGTTAACCAGTTCGCAACATCTATTATGATTCTAACATTATACAAAAAGTGTAAATTCTAACAAGGGCGTGGAGGGATTTGAATGTGAAGATGCGGATCTTGAATTCATCCATTGGGGTACAAATACCCTTTGCTAGACCTCCCTCTCCTACAGTGACAGAAGTAGTAAAATGTTAATATGTAACATTACTCCTGAAATGTTGCTATTGCACACTGTTCTCAATCCAAATTTTCACTTGAAAAGTTCTCCTCCGCCAACTTTCTTACTGTTCACGAGAGGTGGCTTTGCTGGTTTCCTTTTGAAAAACCACTCATGTCCATGTCTATTAACCTTGTAGGTCTTATTTTAAAAAAAACCTCTTATGTCTGAGATTTTAAAACAATTGAAGCTATTATATCTACTATCTGTGTTACAGTGCAACCGCTGGTTTGATCTCAATTGTTTCTTTGATCTGCTCGCGCCAGACATCTGGTGCAGCAAGATCAAAGAAAACTTTGGAAACCAACCATCACTCATTGGACCCGAGATAGTGCTATTGTGAGGAGCACCACAACGAGGGCAAACTTCACTGACCTCTTAATCTATTCCTATTATATCCTATGGATGTGAAATTGTAACAATCCTGCTGAAATGTGCCACATTTCCCCTGCTATTGTGAATTCCTTGAATCATTCTCTCTCAGAGGCAAATAGGAGAGTGGCCTGGCTATGGTGGTGGGGATCAGTTGCATCGCTAATGTTCCAAGCTTTGATCTTCAATATTTTATCACGACACCACTCCAAAACATAAACTGTCTTGAATAGACCCTGTGTTTCAATCCAACCTTACTTTACCCTGCTTCTGCTCCCTGCCGAGCAGGAGAAAGGCTGCAGACAACACTCCTAATGTAAAATGCATACCTTCCTTAGACTTTCACGGATAAATGTTTCCAACAAGAGCACTGTGACTGATGATGGACAAGTCAAAAAATAATCCTTGCTGAAGTTAGCACTACATTTTTAATATGTAGATTTTTCTATAACTTGCTCAATTCTTTTGCAAAAACGCATCAATGCTGAAACTTGACAAAAAACCCTAATAATAATAATCCTTTTAAGCCTTATCACGTTGTTGAGACATCTCAAGTGCTTCACAGAATATATTGTAAAGTGCACTGATTGTGTATTTTGTAGGTGAAATGCAGCAGTCAATTGCAGACAGGAGTGTCCCACAAACACTCGTGGATTGAGTGACCCAAAACATTTTTTTTNGAAGGAGGAGGATTATTACCCTGGAAAGCGATCCAGTAAACGTCTAATAACTGGGTTCCTACTTAGTGCTAGGTAATCAGATGCGTATAGAATAAGGAAACTTGCCTAAGGTTTCCTTTCCTTTGATATAAAGTAATTTAATATTTATTTTACAGGTGTGCACACCAAAGTTGGTTTTGATTTATACATGGGTGTACTGATCAAGTTGAGGGAGTGATGGTATGAGAAATCAAAGAATTTCTGCTCTGTGGCGCGTGGCAGTGTTAAATGCTTATTGGGAACAGTTAGTCTATGTGCTCTTTGTGCTTATAAATAACTCTGAAGTAATTTTAAACTGTGAATAACATGATGTTATAGATGGAAAATAACCTTTGAAATGACATGAGTTATTTATAAGAGTACTGGGACAGATTTGTGAAAATCACTGAACCAAGATTATCTAAGAAATATTGCAGTACAAGAATTGCTCACAGAGCAGAATCTTCTCTACAAAGTCAGTCGATATAGCGAGTGCAATATAGAACTTTACTGCATTACCACTTCCCCTCCCGTAACCCCTAGCCAGTGCTGTGAAGTTCTTCCAACATGAAAAGCATTATATAAATATCAATTGTATTGTATTACCTTGAATAGCTGAGCAAATTCCAGTTACAGAAGAGCACAGGTTTTGCATGCACTGAAATCAGATACACTTGAAATGATAATATATATATATGCTCACACAAAGTGTCGAGTGGACTTGATCACTTTGATACCCTAGATTTGATCACAATGAGCTTTCAGTTACAGGAAACAATCAAACCCAGGAAAAAATGAGCCCATTGAGACCAAAACTTCCACAGAACACATTCGATTTGCTCTATCAGACTCATCCTGTTCCTTTGTCAAACCGATTCATTGCTTGAGAAAAGGTTCTCCAAAGTTTTACTACGGGCCCTACAAAAAAGTAAATCACTAATCCACATGCTTCAGCCTGGCCAGCAGCCTTCCTCGACATTCGCGGTCTCAGCAGTTCAGAAACCATGCCCGAACACAACAATGATTTATATTTATATAGTGCTTTTCAAGTCAGGAGGATGTCTCGAAGCACTTCACAAAGTTGATGGGAAGCCTGAGCTAGGGGTTTGGGAACGGGGAAAGTGACCAAAGGTACAATGGGAATGATAGGTCTTAAGGTGCCTTTTGAAGGTAGAGGGGAGGTCGAATTCTCCGCAAGCTGGACAAACTCCAGTGCTACTTCATATTATGACCAAATATCTTTGCGTCATCATAATACATGGTCAGTGATACTGGGAGTTTCTCCTGGTGTCCTGGTAAACAAACCCCCAGATAAAATTAGTCTTTCACTTCATGGCTGTTTGTGGAACAATGCTGCGTGCAAACTGGCTGCCACATTGACCTACAAAATACACCGTCACTTTATACGAAATCCTGTGAAGTGCTTTGAAACATCCTCCCAATGTGAAATTAATGCAAAGTATTATTATTATGTTGTTGAAGGAGATGGTGTGAATACACAGACATAGACTTTCCATCAATAAGCCAGAATTCCTGTGTGTGGGGGCACTGGACCATCTGATTTAGAGAAAATACAGCCTTTGTAAAGTATCAACTGGATATAAAAGAGTAGTGTTAAAGTGGTACTATTCACAATGGGCTGAAAAAGGCATGTGATGTTATTATCCCTGGTGATAATTATCACATCATATTTCACATTTTTCACTCATAACGTTCATTTCCTTGTCAGGATTGGTGGTGGTGACAACAGACCCCTAATTGTTTTTTTCAGGATGTTGAAGCCTGTGAATGTGTGGTGTACCCTAAAAGATGTAGAACACACATCAGTCAAGCACAAACACAGATTCTGCCACTTGCTACTCAGAAATGGTACAAATGTGGAACTCTCAGCAGATTGATTTGGAGATTCTGAAGCACAGAGATGGGTTTCTGCATATTTCAGATAACCGGTTAGCCCCAAAATTTTATTGCTACTCGTTTTCTACAATACAGTATAACTTTTGCATTTGATACAGCACCTTACCACTCTGTTGAGATGTCTTGAAGCGCTTCACAGGCTACACTGTAAAGATTGTTTCCTGCGTGCCTGAGCTAAAAGAAAATGGCTGGCAACTGGGTTGCTGACATAGCTTTCTGTTGCTGCACAACACATAATGCGCTAACTTTATTTTATCATAGGAAACTAAAATTTTGGGTAATCCGGTCACCACAAACATTACTTCCTGCCTTGTGCATGCGCAGCACACCCAAAGTGATATAGGCAGTGACCCTTTTAGCATGAAAGCCTGTTGGGCAATGGAGATGAATGGGTCGGATCAGCACATCGCACTGAATGAGGTCCATGCTGCAATTGCATTATAGCCAAATCACGCTGTACAGAAGTGCATTTTAATACAGCCCACTGTAGCATTGTAAAAGGGCTGTTTTTCTCAATTCCTGATCTACTAATCTTTCCTCAGATGAGGCATTATCCAAAGTCTCATCTACTCATTCATGTGGACATTAACCGTCCCATCTTATTATTCAAAAGGTATCTTGGCCAACAATCCTCCAGATAATGTGGTCATTCATTTCATCTGTTTGTGTTATCGTGATGTGAGTAAACTGGCTGCTGTACTTACTAACAAATAATACATTCAACATAAATTATATGTGAAGATTTTTTAGGCATTTAACTTCAGCGGCATGCAATAAATCTTCAGTTAATTCCACATGCAAACAATCTGACTCCATAATTAAAAGTTAAAGTTGGAGTGCATTGACCTGGCAAAATTCAACGCTTATTTTGACATCCCAGCACTATGTTATAAATAGCATAATGCTGTGATAATATTCTGTCCTATTAGAGAGAGGGGCTTGAAGGGATATAGGGAGAAGGTGAGGTGGTCGGTGTGAATTGATCTCCTTCTTCTGTGAGCTGGAGCAGACTTAATGGGCCAAATGGCCTCCTTCTGTCTGTAGATAACTTTGTTTCTAAGGTCTCATCTGCCTGTCAGGTAGACACTCAAGAACATTCATGGCATTATTCAAAAAAAAAGGGAATTTCTTCTGATGACCTGGCTAACAATTCCCCCAAATGAAATTGGTTCATGGTTGTTGTGCGACATTGCTCTGTGCAAATTGGCTGCCACATTCACCTGCAAAATGCCTAGTCACTACACTTTACAGTAAATCCTGCAAAACACCTCCCAACTTGAAAGGCGTTATATCAAATACAAGCATCATTATTGATATAAAACATTCATGAAAAATGACAAGAGGAATGGCACCTGATTTTCAGCTATAGCTCCTCACCTCCACTATTGTTAATTGAGCAGCTGACATAACCAAAGGTAAATCTATTGTTAGTTCTTTCATGCATGAACATCTTGACATTATCTATAATTATTGAATAAAATGATTCCTTGTATTTGATATAGCTCCTACAATACCAAAACATGTCCAAGTGCTTCACAGCTAATTGCTGTAAAGTGACTTTGTATTTCTAGGTGAAGGCAGCAGCAATTTATGCACAGCAATGTCCTACGAACACAACATTCATGAAGGGAACAATCAATCAATTAATTTTGGAAATTGTTGCCCAGGACAGCGGGGGAAAAGAAACTCCCTTCTCTTTTGGAATAGTGTCATAGAATCTTCAATGTCTACCTGAACAAGCAGACGAGCTCTGGTTTAACGTTTCATCCAAATGATCTGCTCCAACAATGCAGGACAGCCTTAGCACTACACTTGAGTGCAGTGGAAGTTGGGTTCGATTTGAACCAAAGGATTGTACCACCAAAAATGCAGCCCTTCCCCAGCCCTTCACTAGAGTGTTAATCCAGACTATGAGCTCAAAATAGTTTGTGCAGTAAAATGTCATCTGACACAGGCAGTTTCCAGGGGTCCATAGGCCACGAAAAGTACCAGATCGTGTTTTATACCAGCTTTCCGAACTGTGAAAGCATGAGCTTTAAATGCACAATAATTGGGTAATTCATAAACTAACAAGGTTACAGGGTTCATGGTCAAAAATAGGAAGACTTCATGGTCATGGCAAGGTTGACTTATGCCAAATATCTTCAGTTTGACTGAAGAACTGCAGAACTAATCACATTATCATAGTAGGTTGAACTCCGCTTTTAAAAATCCAATTAATTTTAACATCATGTAAGTATAACAATCAAGGAGAAAGGTGAAAATAATCATCAACTTACATTCTGCACAGAGTTCCCACAATGACCTGAAATTTTGATTCAAATTAAAGTAAAATTAAACTAAGTGATGTGACACTGAATTTCACAGACTTTCAAGCAGGTCAGTCATGATAAGCACATTTCAAAGGCCTTGTTTTGCAAGATTGTGGATCTTATTTAATTTTCTTCATCAGGACAATTATAATGTAAGAATTGCATTGTTCATAAGATGCATAAGATCAGTGGAAAAAAATCAAGGTTAATACTTAATACAACAACAATAAAATTACTTTTATAGAGCTCCTTTCACATTGGGAGGACGTCCCAAGGCATTGGACAGTCAGGGTCGGGACCCAAGCATGGGGGAGGGGTGGGGTAGGGGTGAGGGAAGGCAGAGAGATGGGAGGGTGACTGAAGGCACGATCGCAGAGAAGGGTCTTGAGACCAGCCTTGAAGGAGGCAAGAGAGAAAGTGAGGCGAAGGGACTGTGGAATGGAATTCCAGAGTGTGGAGGCAGAGAGGCTGAAAGCCCGGCCACCGATGGTGGGGTGGGTCGGTGGGAGACATGGAGCAGGCCGGAGCCCGCTGAACGGAGGGAGCAGGCAGGTTGGTAGGGATGCTTAAAGAGAGAGACAGGAAAGACTGAATTGAAATCTTTGTCCAGCAGATTGTATTATCTCCTCACAAAGGGTATAAATTGCATTGAATATACATAATAATATTAGCAGTAGTATTTGATATGCATTTTCCCACAAAATACACAGTCAATCCACTTTACAATATATTCTGTGAAGCACTTTGCGACATCTCAAGGACGTGATAAGGCTCCAAATTAAATGCATTATATTGTATTATATTGTATTTGATATGTACAGTATATTGCATTTAATGTAGTGCTTTTCGCATTGGAAGGATGTTTCAATGCAACCCACAAGATATACTGTAATGTATAGTGACTGTATTCTGCACAGAACGTCAGTTTCCAGTAGTTCAGAAGCAATCTGAAACCTTGTGTTCTGTGTTAGCTTTTGGAATTCTGAAGCCACAAACTCAGTGCCAATAATTAAATACCTCATTTGGCTGGCTCGTTCAACCTTGCTGCCATTATTATTAATTCTGTGAAAGACGAGCATCATTCTTTAGGTTACAAAGGCACACACTGCATCTTCACCAAAAAAGCATCAAATCATTAATATTTAGAAGTAATTAATTACTACTGATACTATAACGATAGCCTACTAATATGAAAGCAAATATCCATTATTGTCCAAGTATTAAGCAGAGAATTCAGATGACAAGAGTTACTGAAATAAGGCAGCATGCCAGAGCTTACTAGTCAATTAGCATTTATGATTCTTCTTCTGTCCACTTGGATATGAATGAATGCCGATCTTTGAACATCAAATAAAGACTGTGATTTTGAAGACTTGAAGGTACAAGGCGAACTTATGCTGTAAATAGGTTTTAGCCTCGGCCTTAATGTGCAATTTTCTCCCTCAGTATAGCGGATTAACTCATTTCAAAACATCTCTTAAGCTAAAGAGTACTAGGGAGTTTCTTTGTGTAGGATACCTGTCAGTGATAGATAGAACATGAAGAAATGCAAAAACTAAGAACTGGTAATTCATTAGTGATTATTCTGTCAGGGTCATTGAACCTTTTGCTAAAACAATTTAAACTTACATACCTGATTAGAACCTTGAAATGTACAGCCCAGAAGGCTGCCAGTCGGCCCATTGTGTGTGTGCTGCTGTTTGAAAGAGTCCCGTTTTCCTGCATTTTTCCCATACACCTGCAAATTACTCCTTAGCTATCTGTCTGGTTCTCCCATAGAACCATTGAACCATTGAAATTCACAGCACAGAAGGTGGCCATTTGGCCCACCTTGACAGCTAATGAGAATGAAAAACTGAGGTAGATTTATTCATCATGCAAGGATATGAGAAAAGAATATTATGTGTAAAGGAAAAAACACATATGTGATACCTATGGTACTTTTGCTGTTAACCATAAAGAAATTACGCACTTAAGAGGTTTCATAAGCCAAATATTTAACTAGGCCTGTTGTCCGATTGTTTTGCTTGAGGTTACAATTGTCAGGAAGGGAATTCTTCTCATGTTCAGGCAAAGTAAGGACCTGTGTAGTCTTCCCCGACATGACACGAGAAGCAACATTAACCGGTACTTGAGGGCTGTTTCTTTCTGAGTAAGGTTTCTTGACAATTCTTTATTGTTCACAGGGTTCATTTGCTGTTCAGTTCTAAATATATATAAATGCAAGGGACAGTGTTTAACACATCCAGGCTTAATTTCCATTCCCTTCAGCCTTCAAGATCTTTGGCCTTTTTTTTAAACAAAACAGAGGAACTGAATACATTTTATTTTACATTTTACATTTTATTTAAAAAATTAAACAATAAGACACTTTTTATATCTTTAAAGAAAATATAAGCTTTGTCATAGTCTTGAATGGACTTGTAAGATAATAAAATGTTTTACTCAAATTGAAGCCCGACCACAGATAATACTGTACAATTAGATGTTGCCAGCTGGATTTTTTGAAAGGTGCAGACAGACCAATTTTAAGGTGTGCCACAAGTATTGAGATAAGAATAACTAAAATTTTACATTCTTTCCAAGCCGACATGTCCGGCACTTGTAAATGAGCTTGGATTCATGTTTACGCATTCCGAGAAGCCATACGAAAAGCAGTTGTTAAAGCTGTTCTGAAGTATGGAAAGCGGTGAGTAAACTAATGTTTACTGTTATCGAACAGCAAATACGGACTAATTAAAGATTTTACTGGGTTACCGTTTGTCTTCCAAAAAAAACTTTGGAATTTTGGACATACAGTATATAAAAACAGATTCTTTTTGGGGGGTGGGGGTCGGGTGGGGAGCAGCTGATGTCTGCCTCATGTGTAAACCTATCACCGTGCTTAAGAGTATCCAAACCAAAGTGAGAGTTACGTGTATCCCACCTATACATAGAAATTCCCAAAATATTTATTGGAATGGAATGCACACCCTCCCTGGAGGGAAGCATCATGCTTGAGTAATATTGAAGAGTATTAGATGCAGGTCGGCAAGAGCCAAGGCTTGGGGACTCCAGATTTTGCATTGCGGTACTGCTGCAGTCTAACCAGCTAAAACTGCATATCTGGTTATTGAAAGCACGGTTTGGTGAGGGTGGTCTCAGCTGCTGCTTGGCCAGCTGGGACCACCCTAACCATTAGTGCTTTATCTCACAGGGTTGACAGGAGCTGTGCGGGAAGAATCCCTGCCCCCCAGTAATTGGTGTGCCCCTGACCACGAGCCATGGTGGGCAACATGGCTAAGCATGAAATGAATGAGAGGATTGCCAGCATCTTCCTGCCCACAGCTTATACACATCCTATCCCATCGAGTGATGGTTCCACCAGTTGAGCTGTGGAGCTTGAGCAGCAGCTGCTTAGCTCTCTTCAAATCACTCAAGATGGATTCCAAATGCTGGATAAAGAAACATGCGCTCACGAACTCGGTCTCTAGATAATGCCATGCAGCAGCTGTCGCCAAGCTCAAGTGTTTCCTCATCAGTTATCTGATGGACGTTTGTCTTCAGTGTGTTGGGGGGTCCTTTATAGGACAACTTTTGACACGCCAGTCACATTGGTGTTTTCAAGGTCCAAGTCCACTTAACAAGAACACTAGGCTTACTTACTGTTATTTTACTCCACAAATTACACCACCCATTTTAGTTACTATTAGCAATGTACTGCAGAGAAATTCAACTCAGTAGATTCATGGAGCGGAACGTATGCGGAATAATATGGGAATAATATTTAGATCTGGACAAAGGTTTAAGAGGAACTGGGATTCAAGCTCAGGCTTATTGAAGACCGTCTGAATCCCAAGGTCAATTCTCAGCCTTGTCCCCTTTCACACACATTTACCTCTGGTGATTAATAATAACTGGTTGCTTATCACTATTCATTCTACATCCTGATTTCAGTTGCAACATCAATGCAATATGACGTAGGGGGAAAGTATTATAAATCAATGTTATGTTTCATTTGAAGAATTTACAGCATTGCTGAAAGGATGCTTTAAGCAACATTTTAATGGTTTATACTATATAATATAAAATATGTTTCTCTGTTGCTCTACAATCTTGTTTCTTTCAATATACATGTCAAGTCTTTGAGGACTGCAGTGGCATTTTCCTACAATATCCCAGCAAAATCCAGCAGTAGATTTATGTATTTATTATCTTCCAGTCTTCATCCATGTGTAGTGCATACACAGTGATGGGAGTGTTAAGAGGTTAGGAAACCAAGAACTGAATCAAAGGTGAAAAAAATGCAGAGCTGAGATATTGGCTGGGGATTTATGAAAGCTGTTCTCTGTTTTTCATGTATGCCAGATTTATTTATTTCAGTGATTTTTATCTACAGGTATTGCAGTAAAAGAAAGTAAAACAACATTTCAGGGGGATAATTTGATTTTTTTCTGCATATTTGTGTGACATATTAACAGTGTGCTGGAGAAAACCACAACAGCAGCAAATGTCCCGCAAAAAAGGACCCAATTTTTTTTCTGACCTCACTGCTTTGACCCCTGCCTGAACTACCCCTAAATCAAAGGAAAATGGAAAAAAATTTCCAATGTTGATCAATAAAGGTTTGCAGTGTGCGTCTTTGATCAATGAAGGAACAAAGTGATATGGAAGAAAATCCTATTGGAATAAATTATTTTTCTGGCTTCTCTCCAGATTGTGCTATAAAGAGGGACGCATTTCAGGTCTTCTATAATGTGTTGTATAATTTGTAACGTTTTTAAAATCTTGATTTAGTGGATCCTCCTATACCAGGATGGTACTTCCTGAGTGCAAGACTTAATCAGTAAACTTTGATTTCTAGTTTGCTCACTACTCCCGACTTTTTATATTCCTTTGATCGTTGTGTTTAGTGACTTCTCTGAGACTTGTAACTCACTGTTTCTGAGTAAAGCTCCCAGAAAAGGCTGAGATTTGCGCTTCACTAAGGTGAAGGGAACCAGGTGCTGCCATGAATGGCAACACAATTAGCAACTGGAACAGACTGCCAGGAAGTGTGGTTGAGGCCAGGGCACTAGACTCATTTAGAAAAGCTTGATACTGTGATGGGTGGATGACAGGGTGTATATTCTAGAGTGGGGTGGTCCAACCTTTTGGCTGCTAAGGGTTGGATGCCTATTTGAGAAACATCCGCAGGCCACATAAGCAATCTGTTAAACCCACCACCTGCTCCCTTGACCCCATTCCCGCTCCACTCCTTATCTCTCAGCTTCACCTCCTTGCCCCACTTATCACAGACATCATCAACCTGTCCCTCTCCTCTGGCTCTGTTCCCATTCCCCTAAAAATTTCCATCAACACTCCCACTTTGAAAAAATCCTCCCTTGATGCATCGCAGCTATCAAGCTACCGGCCCATCTCCAACCTCCCCTTCCTGTCTAAGGTCCTTGAAAGAGTTGCCGCCTCCCAGCTGCGCTCTTTCATCTCCACCCATGTATTAATCGAACCCCTTCAGTCAGATTTCCGTGCTGCCCATAGCATAGAAACCGCCTTGGTCAAGGTCACCAACGACATCTTGACCATCTGCGACCAGGGCTCCCTCTGCCTCCTCGTCCTCCTCGGCAGCATTCGATACGGTCGACCACTCTATCCTCCTCCACCGCTTGTCCTCCCACCTCAACCTTCAAGGCCCTGTCCTTGAGTGGTTTAGGTCCTACCTCTACCACCGTCTTCATTTTGTTTCCACAAACGGCTTTTCCTCCAGCCCCTGCACTGTCTCGTGTGGTGTCCCTCAGGGCTCTGTCCTCGGTCTCCTCCTCTTCACCCTCCATATGCTCCCCCTTGGTGACATCATCCGCAGACATGGGGTTAACTTCCACATGTATGCGGATGACACCCAACTCTACCTTTCCTCCTCTACCCTCAACTCCACGACCACCGATGTCCTGACAGCTGCCTGTCCGACATTGAGTCCTGGACGAGAGACAACTTTCTTCAGCTCAACGTGCACAAAACTGAGGCCCTCCTGATTGGCTCACGTCAGCGCCTCCGCACCTCAGGCGCTGACAGCATCAGCATCCAAGGCTGCACTCTCCACCTCTCAAAGCCAGTCAGGAACCTCGGGTTCTGTTCGACCCTGAGCTGTCCTTTCTTCCTCATATCCGCGCCACAACTGGCACCGCCTTCCATCACCTCCGGAACATCGCCAGACTACGGCACTACCTCACCCCTCACGCTGCTGAAACTCTGGTCCACGCCTTTATCACCTCAAGGCTGGACTATGGGAACTCTCTCCTCGTCGGCCTTTCCAGCACCTCTCTCCACAAGCTACAGGTCATTCAGAACTCTGCAGCTCGTGTACTGTCCCGCACCAGGCTTCGCGACCACATCACTCCCACCCTCGCTCGCCTCCACTGGCTCCCCATCCCCCAGAGGTTTGAATTCAAGATCCTCATTTTCACCTACAAGGCCATTCACGGCCTTGCTCCCTCCTACCTCTCCGACCTACTATCCCCCTACTTACCTGCCCGTACCCTCCGTTCCTCTGGCTCCGGTCTGCTCCACATCCCCCGCCCCAACCGCCCTACAATCGGTGGCCGGGCCTCAGCCTCTCAGCCCCGAGGCTCTGGAACTCCAACCCCAGTGCCTTCGCCGCCTCCTCCCTTTCCTCCTTCAAGGCCGGTCTCAAGACCTTTCTCTTTGACCGTGCCTTCAGCTCCTCTCTCGACTCTCTACCTCCTCCTCGTTCCCTCCCTTCCCGCCCCTCACCCTGACCATTTTCCCCCCAAGGCTCGGGTCCTGACTCAACTGTCCAGCGCCTTGGGACTTCCTCCCGATGTGAAAGGCACTCTATAAATGGAATCGTGTTGTTGTTGTTGTTTGTGTTTCCCTTCCAAAAACATAACATTTATGCGTTATGGAGGGAGCGGGTCGTCTAGATGAAATGGATGGAGGGGTGGGTGGGGCCAGATGTGGCTGGGGTGCCACCAGGTGGACCACCTTGTTCTAGAGGAATGAGATCAGATAGCCTTCTTTATCTGAACTAATCTTGTGATTTTGTGACAATCCTTTCGTTTTTAGGACCAGGGAGACTGATCTAGCGCATTGATCTCTTTTCAGGCTCAACAGGTCTCATGCGAAATGTGCTTTGACAAACTGAACTAAGTTCTTAGTTGAACCCAAAACTTACCACACTTTGGCACAAGTTGATGCATATGCACATAAATAGCCCCTGGAAAGTTTATAATAATAATAATAATAATAATAATCCTTGCATTTGATATAGCGCTTTTCACGTCGGGAGGACGTCCCAAAGCGCTTCACAGAACACACTATAAAGTGAATTAACTGTATATTTGTGGGCGAACGCGTCAGCCAATTGCGCACAGCAATGTCCCACAAACAGTCGTAGATTGAAAATGACCAATTTATTATTGTTTTTGGTTTTGGAGGGATTATTATTAGGTGTGTGGAGTAAGGAAACTTGCCCAAGGTTTCGCCCTGCCTGGAAATGAACTCAGGTCTCTCACTTGCAAAGCGAGTGCTCTAACCACTGAGCTACAGGACTCCACTTTGTGGAGTTTGTGGATGAAACAAACATAAATTGTTGAAATAGGAAAGTTTTTTCCTGAGATTCAGATTAAGGCAATAAAACTGGCCACAGATGCAGAACATTTACAGACACTGAGCTGAGAATACTTGGTGAGACAGGATGAAAAAAGTTCAAATTATTCAATTTTCTATCAATGCTATTCCTCAATGTAACGAGCATAAAATTAATTTATCCTTACACAAAAAAAATCAATTTATTTTAAAAGGCTTGCTAGCCTTCAAGAGAAAAGTGCCAGCACTACAGAGCATTTCTTAAAAAATAAAACATCTCATAAATTAGATATGTCTCACCCAGTACATACAACAGCACTCTGTGCAATATGACTGATGAGATGGTACAGAATGTTGCAAGGTATATTAACATATAATTTGCATGTAGTTTTTGTGCTGCTATGTACCTATGTCCCTGACTCTTCGGTGGTCTGAATACAAGATAGAATATCTGCCTCAAAAAAGCTTTCACATTAAGATTGAGCCTTTGAAATTGCAATGATTAAAAATAAATACAGTGAAATCATATGTTTTGCATTCTTGACTTCTTCCCAACTCATCAGCATTTCCCTTCAGGACTCCCGAATCACCGCATGAATCTACTCATAATTTGTCCCTAATTGGTAGCTACACACAAGGAAGTCACAGGGATGACTGATATGAGGAACTGCACCATTTCAACTGGCAGTGGTCCTCTAAGGTTTTGGGTACATGTCCTTGCAGATCTATTTTGCACCAATTGTAAATAATTACTTGTATTTACGTAGCAATTTTCACTTAAAAGAATGTCACTTAACACTTAACACTTGTATTGATGCACACCAAAGGGAAAACAATTCTGGCAAGACATTTGTAGATATTACACCACCTCTAATCTGATCTTCCTTTACCTGGGCCTCTTAGCTGCAATGAAACATCGCCAGACTACGGCACTACCTCACCCCTCACGCTGCTGAAACTCTGGTCCACGCCTTTATCATCTCAAGGCTGGACTATGGGAACTCTCTCCTCGCCGGCCTTCCCAGCACCTCCCTCCACAAGCTGCAGGTCATTCAGAACTCTGCAGCTCGTGTACTGTCCCGCACCAGGCTTCGGGACCACATCACTCCCACCCTCGCTCGCCTCCACTGGCTCCCCATCCCCCAGAGGATCGAATTCAAGATCCTCATCCTCACCTACAAGGCTATTCACGGCCTTGCTCCCTCCTACCTCTCCGACCTACTATGCCCCTACTTACCTGCCCGTACCCTCCATTCCTCTGGCTCTGGTCTGCTCCACATCCCCCGCCCCAACCGCCCTACCATCGGTGGCCGGGCCTCAGCCTCTCAGCCCCGAGGCTCTGGAACTCTATCCCCCAGTGCCTTCGCCGCCTCCTCCCTTTCCTCCTTCAAGGCCGGTCTCAAGACCTTTCTCTTCGACCGTGCCTTCAGCTCCCCTCTCGACTCTCTACCCCCTCCTCCCTCCCTCCCTTCCCTCCCCTCACCCTGACCATTTCCCCCCTGCTCGGGTCCTGACCCAACTGTAAAGTGACTTGGGACGTCCTCCCGAAGTGAAAGACACACAATAAATGGAATCTTGTTGTTGATGTTGATGTTGTGTATAACCTGAATCTTACCAAGAATATAAACTAACTCAAGTGACCTCCACATCCCCCAACGTCTCCAGGTTCATGTTTACCGTCTCATGTATTTGAGTTACAACCGCCTTCATAATTCACTGACTTAAGACTTCAGAGAGACTTGGATATTGCTTTACAAATTTGGTGGAAAAAGAAGTTTTGCCTACATCATTTATCACCCTTTTATTTAAATGGCATGATGTTTAATTGTTTAACTTTTAATGTTTAACTGTTTAATGGCATGAATCACTGTAAACCTGCTCACATTTTTAATATCTCTCTAATATCTTTCATTTTTTCTGTTCTTTCCAATAGGAAGATTTATATGTACCTCAAATGATATTTATGCAGCCCTGGTCAAAGTAACAAATGACATTCTGTCCATCGATGACCAGGGCTCTCTCTGCCTCCTCGTCCTCCTTGATCTCTCTGCTGCTTTTGACACCGTCGACCACTGTATCCTCATCCCCCGCCTCTCCTCTCACCTCAACCTCCATGGCGCTGACCTTGATTAGTTCAGATTTTACCTCTCACATCGCCTGCACTTCATCTCCTCAAACGGCTTCTCCTCTTGTCCCCGGACCGTCTCATGCGGCTTTCCTCAGTGCTCTGTCCTTGGTCCCCTCCTCTTCAATATCAATGTGCTCCTTCTTGGTGACATTATTATTATTATTATCATCCACAGATATGGGGTCAACCTCCACATGACACCCAACTCTACCTCTCTGCCTCAACCCTTGATTCTAGGACCACTGCTGTGCTGACAGAATGTCTGTCAGACATCAAGTCCTGGATGAGAGCTAACTTTCTTCAGTTGAACGTCAACAAGACCGAGGCTCTCCTGATTGGCTCCCGTGAGCGCCTCCTCACCTCAGGTCAAAGTAACTTGGTTGCACACTCCACCTTGCTAAGCCAGCCCGGAACCTTGGGGTCTTGTTTGACCTTCAACTATCCTTTCTACCCACCATCTGCGCCATGACCCGCTCTGCCTTCCCTCACCTTCGCAACGTTGCCCAGCTCCGACACTGTCTCACACCGCAGGCTGACGAAACCCTCATACACAACTTCATTACATCGAGGCTCGACTATGCAAACTCACTGCTTGTCGGCCTCCCCAACTCCTCCCTCCACAGGCTGCAGATCATCTAGAACTCTGCAGCCTGTGTCCTCTCCCATACTAGGCTCGGCAATCCTATCACCCCCATCCTTGCACAACTCCACTTGCTTCCCATCACACAGAGGATACAGTTCAAGATCCTGGTCCTCACCTTCAAAGCCCTCCACGGTCTTGCTCCCCCCTACCTCTCCGACCTCCTAACCCCCAACCACTCTGTTCGCTCCCTCTGCTCAGCGGGCTATGGCCTGCTTCACATTCCCACCCCAGCTGCCACTGCCCTGCCAACTTCCAACCCCTTACTACCCCCACTCCCCCACACAATTACCCATCCGACAATTACCATCCCTCTTTCCACACCTTTGAACTTGTCACCCCCTCCTCTGTCTTCAACACAGTAACCTCCATGAAGTCCACCACCTGCTCCCTCGACCCCATCCCCAACCCTCTCCTTAAATCCCAGCTCCACCTCCTTGCCCCACTACTCGCCGACATCATTAACCTCTCCCTCTCATCTGGCACTGCTCCTTCACCGCTAAAAAAAAGGCACTATCACCCCCACCTTGAAGAAACCTTCCCTCGACCCATCACAGCTATCTAGCTACTGGCCCTCTCAAATCTCCCCTTCCTTGAGAGAGCAGTTGCCTCCCGCCATGAACCCCTCCAATCGGGTTTCCCTGCTGCCCACAGCGCAGAAGCTGCTCTGGTCAAGGTCAAAACAACATCCTGACCATGTGTGACCAGGGCTTCCTCTGCCTCCTCGTCCTCCTCAACCTCTCAGCCGCCTTTGACGCTTGGACCACTCAATCCTCCTCCATCACCTCTCCTCCCATCTCAACCTTCAAGGTTTTGTCCTTGACTGGTTCAGGTCCTCCCTTTCACACCGCCTCCACTTCGTCGCGGCAAACGGCTTCTCCTCCAGCCCCCACACTGTCTCGTGCGGTGTTCCTCAGGGCTCTGTCCTCGGTCCCTTCCTCTTCACCCTCTACATGCTCCCCCCTTGGTGACGTCATCTGCAGACATGGGGTAAATTTCCACACGTATGCGGATGACACCCAACTCTACTTCTCAGCCTCCACCCTCAACTCCAGGACTACTGGTGCCCTGACCGACTGCCTGTCCGATATGAAGTCCTGGACGAGGGACAACTTTCTCCAACTCAACGTCAGCAAAACCGAGGCCCTCCTGATTGGCTAACGCCAGCGCCTCCGCATCTCAGGCACTGGCAGCATCAGCCTCCACGGCTGCACTCTCAACCTCACTAAGCCCTGTCAGGAACCTGGGTGTCTTGTTTGACCCTGAACTGTCCTTTCTCCCCCATATCCGCGCCATGACCGGCACTGCCTACCACCACCTCCGCAACATTGCCAGACTCCGCCACTGCCTCACCCCTCAGGCTGCCAAAACCCTCACCCACGCATTCGTCATATCAAGGCTTGATTACGGGAACTCCCTCCTCATCGGCCTTCCCAACTATTCCCTTCACAAGCTGCAGATCATCCAAAACTCTGCAGCTCATGTACTCTCACGCACCAGGCTCCATGACCCCATTACTCCCACCCTCGCCTGACTTCACTGGCTCCCCATTCCCCAGAGGATTGAGTTCAAGATCCTCATCCTCACCTTTAAGGCCATCCATGGCCTTGCCCCCTCCTACCTCTCTGACATGCTGTCTCCCCACCAACCTGCCTGATCCCTCCATTCATCAGGCTCTGGCCTGCTCCATGTCTCCCACCCGACCCGCCCTACCATCGGTGGCCGGGCTTTCAGCCTCTCCGCTCCCACACTCTGGAATTCCATCCCACGATCCCTTCGCCTCGCTCCCTCCCTTGCCTCCTTCAAGGCCGGTCTCAAGACCCTTCTCTTTGAACGTGCCTTTGGTTTCCCTCCCACCTCTCTGCCTTCCCTCACCCCTACACCATCCCTCCCCCATGTTCGGGCCCCGACACCTGACTGTTCAGGCTTTGGGACGTCCTCCCGACGTGAAAGGCGCTCTATAAATTTAATTCTGTTGTTGTTCACCCCACTATTGGCGGGCAGGCCTTCCACCACTCTGCACCCACCCTCTGGAACTCCATCCCGCAGTCCCTCCGTCTCGCCCCCTCCCTCGTCACTTCAAGACCCTCCTCTTTGACCGTACTTTCGATCTCCCTGCTTCCCCCCCTGCCCTCTACCCTCCCCCACCCTGACCCCCAGATCGGGTCCGTAATTCTATTTGTCCAACGCCTTGGGACGTCCTCCCGACATGGAAGGCACTATACAAATGTAATTTTGTTGTTGTTGTTGTTATTGTTGTATGCAACTTTTATCAATGCGCAAATATTTTTCTTTTCTGTTTTCAAAAATGGAATTGACCATTACAGTTTAGACTCAGAGAAGAGAATGAGGAATGCTGATATGCGCACACACATACATACACACATGTTCACACAAGATTTACACGTGGCGCATAATACCATAAAGCTATAGAAATTTACAGCTCAGGAGATCATTTAGCCCATCGTACCTGTGCTAGATCTCTAAAAGAGCTATCAGTTTAGTTAATTTCCCCTGCTTTTTCCCCAAACACTTACCCATGTATTTACACATGAAATACAATAGACCCTATTCCTGGGGTAGAACAGGGAAAACTTTACTTTGCTTTTAGCCCAATCTATACCAGACCTAGCAGTGATTCAAGCAAGTGTTCTGTTACCTTCATCAAAATTCTTCAGCCAGATAAACACCAAAGTTCACCAAATAGTATATCTACATGTCTTTTTTTTAAAAAAATTATGTTAATTTAAGGATTTACTTCAAATAGTTGAAATCCTGTGAACATTTGACTTAATTCCATTTTACATGGTCTGACGAGCTGTTTGATGGCTGTTAAAATTTAATCTGAAGCCCACTCTTTTCGCATTTTTGTGTATTTGTAAAACACATTGACTAATGAGTGTAATACTGTATTGACATTTAGTACCACAGTATAGATTAATTTTCTATGATGAACACAGAACACGTAACATAACTGATTGTATCTTTGTTTTAAAGCCGAACCTTATCATACATTGTGCTTTGACTTCAAATAAACTGCAAAATAGCTGGTGGCCATGTTATATTCATGAGAAACTTGATACTTTCTCTGAATATTTACCTTTGATGTGATTAGCAAATATCATATATGTGAGGGCTGGAGCTTTCACCAAGTGTGACCGAGAGCGAAGCAAACTGATTGGAGTTTAGCCGTTTCAAATGTGCCCAAGGCAAAGCATTTTAGAATGATTCTTAAATGAAATGGTGTGTGTAAAGTAATTAAGCAAATCAGTTCATGTATATATAGAATGATTACATATTTGTGTTGTTTTTCCCAGTTCAATTAATATTCAGACTTATATATGTATTCAAATATATATATACATACATATTACACACCTGCACCCCATGTCATCTTTTCCCATCTTGAGCCTAACACAATGGGCCAAGTGCGATTCAATCACTGAGAGACATTAACGATAGTGAAAATGTCACTAAGCAAATGACTTGTGTAATTAGCGCTTTTTTATGATGAGGAACTTTATGCGATTTGTGCACAACCCAAGCCCTTGACTGTTTCAGCTGATAAACTTTGCATGACACCGATTGGCAGTGTGCTGCTCCTTCTCAGTCCACCGGCAGCAAAGGAGAATGTCCATAATGAGTGAGCATATGTCTCCGACAAATGGCAGATGTTAATTTTCAAGTTCTTGCATCGCATTGACTTAAGTTGATTTTTTTTGTTGCACTTTCTGAAGGCTTAGAACGAAGCAGCAGGGCTGCATTTAATGACTTAGGTCAAGCAGCACCTATTATGCAAAGGTTGCTGTGAAATGCCTCCATGTTCACTACATACATTTTTATTACTTTAAAAATAAGTAATGACTGGAGGAGCCCTTAGCTCGGGGATGATCTCCATTACAACAGTTTTGTGATTTCTCTCCAGAGATTAGCCGAGTACACAAGCTTAGTGGTACAATCACATGTCGCTTCTGGGGAGCAGAAGCGAAATGATGTAATGGACAGATTTATTATCCCAAATATCAGCATCATATTATTTACACTAATATGTGTATAAATCATTTAATTTCCAATTACACAGCACTTGCTTCTCAATTTTATAACCTTTGACAAGGGTATGAGGTTCGTATGGGAATGCAAAATGATTTCAGGAAATAGTGTAAAGAAAGCTTTTGCAGCTGGATAATATAAATGGCAGTAATTAATTTCATAGTTTATCACCACAGGCTTGTTCAGCATATATCACATACTAATTATGCCCTCATTCTAATTATATGATTCTTGGCTGCAAATCAGTTGATAGAATAAACCCTTCAATCCACAGTCTGTTGCTTAGGATGCAAAATGCAAAGGAATTAGAAAAAGTTTTAACTAATAGAATTGTCAAGTTTGACATCCAGCACAATAGCACAGCAAGAAAAAAAACATCATTTAAAGTTGTGACGTGAATTAATATATTTTCAAACGAATCCATTTAGGCTAGTCAGAAATTGTGTTGTTCCGTTCATTTCATCAACATGACCTTTGTCAAACAGGGTGTTAACTGCTGAAGTAGACCCATAAAATTACATTAATGTTGTACATCAGTGCACAACTAGGCACCAGAGCTTCCCGTCTATTCTTTTCGTAAAGCATTGCATCTGAAAGAACAATTAATCTGTAATTGATCGTAGCAGAGCAGTTAAATACCAATAATTATAATGTGAGCCTCACTGTGTTACCAGTGATGACTAACTGTTCACTGCAATAGCTCTTCAATCTATGCACTTTCAATGTTTTTCCTCAGCCTTACAAACAGCTGAGAAATTCAGCATCACTCTTTCTCAAGCTCCCTAGGCTTTATTTAAATCCAGTAGCAATCCCCAGTATTTCAGTATTCACAGTTAAGTTCATTGGTGTAATAAAGTAATCACAAGATCACAGGAATTGAGACTAAATTAATGACAATTTTATTTTCCACAAAACAACTTCTTTTTGAATTGATATATGCTAAAATGGTAAAAACCAAACATGAGTAATAACCAATGCTGTCTGTGTACAACCATAGGGGGCAAAATGAAATCAGCTACAAATAGAAATTGCAAAAAATTGGGTTCAATTGGTGAGAAAAACAAATTCTCGCCAAATCGGGTCCTGTGTCCCCTTAATAAAAAGACTGTGTGAATGGCATGTGGTTTGGCTGATTTACTGCCCATTCTGTGCAATGAACACTACCACAGTGCCAGTAAATTCCCTAAAACTACACCAATGCCCCTTTCATTTTTCTCTCGTGGGCACTTATGGTTGGAAAGCACTAAAATAAAAAGGTTACGCCACTCTTATATATTTTTTTAAAAAGTGGTTGTTAAATTGTTGTGCAGCTATCAAAGGGCTGTGTCTCGAATCCATCTGATTCCTATGTTATTCTAGTCGATATGTGCCAAATCAGTACATCATGGGAGCTCTGTATGCAATATCCTTTTATGGTGATCCGATGACCAAGCATCTGCGATATAAGTGTCCTTCGTGGTCTGGAAGGACACATATTTAATCTGTCAAGTTTCTGCCGCAGTATAGAGCCTATGTGCCCAGTAAGACAATCTCTCTGTTGTGTGCAGGGGACAGTTATGCTTCTGAATCATCCTATTTCTATCTGGGTCTGAAACTTGATGTAAACAAACCAAATGCTCATCTCTGGAGCAGTTTCGATGCCAAATCTCTTTAGATAAATACAATTTTAGTTGCTGAATATGTCCACATTAGATGTTTTCCTCCCCCAGAAATAAGATTCATGCCCAAATTTACTTTACAAGCAGAAGATTCTGTATTCTAATATTCTCTGTGACACGATCACAAAAGGTTATTAAAGTGGACATGTGTTATAAGAATATCCTCACACACGCACATGATAAAAGCCTCACACTTATCTTCAAATCCCTTCATGCCTGGGCACCTCCCTACCGTTCTGAGCTGCTTAATCCCCAATCCACTACCCATCGCCTCCGCTCGACTGGCTCCAGCCTCCTGCTTGTCCCCCATTCCACCATGAAGGCCGTGCTTTCAGCCACTGTTCCCTGAAACTCTGGAATACACTCACTCAATCCCTCCGCTTTCCCCCTCCTTCCCCACCTTCAAGTCATGCCTGAAGAACTTCCTCTTCAACCTGCTTACGATCACCTCACCCTGCCCTCTGGCTCAGCGTCGTGCTCCGCTGCTGTCAAGTGCTCTGAGACGCTATCTGCATGAGGGGCTTCATATAAATGCAAGTTGCTGTTGAAGAGTATGATTTATCCTCTACATAACCATTGTTCTTACCAGTAAATCTGGCTTCTTTCTAGCCTCTCAGCAGTCTCCTCCAGAAATTTTCCCCTTTTCTCTACTGCCTCACTTGGCACATTGGTTCGGTCTATAGTAAGCTCAGTTGCCTGTTTAATGCCAAAAAACATAATTTCAAAGGCAAGAAAGAGGAAAAGGACTTAATTACTTTAGTTTTTCTTTACTCTGTGGTTAAGATCTGCTTTGAGACAATGAGGTTAAGGCAGGGCCTCAGGATGGAGAATCAAACATGGTGGGAATGCTGGTGAGATTGAGATTGACACGGGGCAGTGCTACACAGGGCAAGCGTGAATGAATGCAGCCCATGATTATTTACGCAACGATAACAAGTCTACGGTGTTTCACACCACTTTCCTTGTAGAATTTTGATCCCAGTTTGAACCAAAGAACTAGAGACACTTGCAGCACAGAAGATGCTCATCATGTCGGTGCAGGCTCTTCGAAAGAATGACAATCCAATCAATCCCATTTCCCTGCCTTTTCCCCAAATACCTGCAGGCTATTTATTTTTTAGATTTTTTTTAGTTCCCTCTTAAAAGCTAATATGCATCCTGTCTCAACCATGACCAACTTGATGATTTTCTTGGGTACATTTCCTTTATTATCTGAGCTTGCCCTGGGGGAGTGAAGATACCGTCCTCTTTGTTCACCACAACCCACTACACCCTCACCACCACCTTACATTTTATAAAGTGCGCTTTATGCAGGTAGTGTCTTGGAGCACTCAACAGCAGTGTAGTTTGATGCTCAGTTGAAAAGAGAGGGGAAGTGGCCAAAGGCATGGTCGAAGAGATAAGTCTTCAGATTTGATGTGAAGATGACAATGAAAGGGCAAGACGGAGCGATTGAAGTCAGAAATTCGGGGTGTAATGGCTGAAAGCACAGCTGTGAATTGTGGAGGGTCCCGAGCAGTGTAACATTATTCATGTTGTCAGTGTTATGGTTTTTGCCTCAGGTTGGAGAAGAAACTAAGCAATCTTTATGTTCGATTTTTCCTTCCACTTATCTCCATAAATAATAATTAGCATTGCAATTTTACTTAAGTGGTGAAGTTCATTATGAGATGGTGTATGAGGCAATAAATACTGACTCACTGAAAAAATGCCAAGACTGCAGGCCAAGCTTTTTTCACACTAATGCAGAAGATTTCAAAATGATACAACCTCAAAATAGACATTAGGGATTGAAAAAATGCTCATGGGGCTTTGGGGGGTGTTGGGAGAAGCAACATAATCCTCTCTGTCCTCCCCAGCTCTCACACACCAAATTGCAGCTCACAATTTTTAACCCATTAACTTTTTACAAAAAAAAAGAGAAATAGGAAACAGATGTTGGATCTTAGAAGGCCATGTCCCATTGAGGAAAATGTTTGAATAATATTGCTGTATGTAAAAAAATAACTAAAAGCAGAGGGCAAAAAGTGGCAGCCCAATGCCTGGATTGTGTATATGTGGTATTACTTCCATGAAAGCAAAAGTAGATCTGAATTAGATAGGATTGTGCCAATATTTAATTTATCCTGGAATTAAAACAGAACCTCAACATTTTCCTGATTCAGATCAACTTGGATATAATGTAAAGTGATTTATGTGTATTTTGTGGGCAAATGCAGTAGCAGATTTGCACACAACAATGTCCCACAAGCAGCCATGGAGTGAGTTTTATTTGGGGGAATGTTGGCCAGGACACTGGGAGAAACTCCCTTCTCCCTTTTTTCTTTACAGTATATCCTGTGAAGAGCTTTTAGACATAGTGCTGTGAAAGGTCACTATGTCAAATGCCAGCATTTTTCATTTAATGATAATTGCCAATTGTAGTGTTGCAATAGGAAAGGCAGCCTTATTAAGGAAAATGAGTGTAATGACAGTTTGTTCATTTGTGGGAACAAAGGTTGTATCCTCTATCTCCACCTTTCGGTACTGCAAGTCAATCTTTGAATATTTTACATTTGGCAAGTAAGGTAAAATATTCAACTGGGAATTTCACAGTGATTCCTGTCTTTTTAAGAGACTTTTCTACTGAAACTGATGTGACATTGCTTACCACGTGCTATTACAATGCCCCTTCAAGCAGCAATCTTCAGTTCTGGGGACCAGACGAGGCAGCTCAATGTTAATGTGCAGCAATGAGACCAGAGCATCTCATTTCCCTCATGACAGGTAAGGAGGAAAGGATTTAAGACCTTTCCTGCCACACTGAAAATGAATCTATAGCTCAGACACTGGTCAAAATACATCTCTTTATGTAGCAATCTCTGGTTATGGTTATAAGAAACAGCCCAAGGTCAGAATAAATGAAATATACTGAATCTAAATTAAAAAATGAAACATTGGAGGAACCTTAACCCTAATGTAGGGGAAACAAGTCTAAAATCTCTACACCTTAGTAAGCTCTAAAGCCAGTCTCTCTAAAAACTAATTCCAGATGAGGAGAATGTGATACTTGTTATGTGTGGTGCAACTTTGCCCACAAAATACGAAAAATTACATCATGTGAAGGTATCCTGACCAATAACCCTCAAATAAAATTGGTCATTCACTTCTCGGCTGTTTGTAGGACATTACTTTATGCAAATTGGCTGCCACTTTTGCGTTCAGTATATATTCTAGTCTGAATTATCGATACTTATTTCTGTATTACTGTATATTATTCCTTTTCAAATATTTACCCAATTCTCTATCAAATGTTGTGTGGTGCCTATCCTCCTTGGGGAAAAGGTAAGTAGCGTTACCTTGGAGCTAAGCTGGCTCAAGGCCAAAAGCTGGGCAATGGAATGTTGGAATTGAGTCAACCCTGTCTTGGAAGTCCGGGTGCCGAACCAGGCAGATCTGCAGTACAGCAGAACACCTCTGCTTGCAGCTCAGGCAGCCTGGCTTGTTGGCAGGACTGGGGGACAGACCAATCAATTGTACTAGGGACTCTTCCACTCAGCTCCTGTTAACCATGCAAGCCAAAGCCGTAAGAGATAGGATGGTGCTAGCAGGACAAGCAGAGGAAGCTCGCCAGACACTGCTATCAATGGTAAGCTATGTGGTTTTAGTTAGTCAAACTCTAGCAGTACCCCAGCGCACACTCTGGGGTTCCCAAGCCCACCAGCCAACCTGTGCCTCATACTCTCCAGAATTAGATGAGCAGGCTGAGTCCCTCCAGAGAGAGAGTGGGCGTTCCATTCCAGGGAAATCTCCATGCATAGATAACATACGTATGCGGAACTCGTATGACTAGTGATGGTTTTCTGCATGTTTCTAAAGATTTCTAAATTTCATGACAAGTTTCAGTAAATGGACAAATTGTGTTTGGTACTTACTGCAGTATTTACATTTTCAATGTATGTAAATTCACCATTAGACCTGGGAATTCAAATTCATTGCATTTCATTCCATTTCAGAGTATGTTTTGTTAATACGTAGCTAAAGTTTGCATCTTTCTAAGACTTTTTCCAAGTAAAAAGCCTTACATTACAAGCCGAGTATATTCTCCTTTTAGTCTATTCTCTACCTATTGATTTTCCGTTGTTCAAAATCCAAGGTCAAGATAGAGAGTGGAAGTAACATTTTAAAATACTGTAGTTATAAATTATATTGTTAAAAACATAATGCAAAGTTTCATTCAACTAAGTTTTAGATATTATAATAATATATAATAATAATCCTTGTATTTGATATAGGGCTTTTCACGTCTTCTCGATGTGTCAAAGCACTTCACAGAATATTACAATTGAAAATGACCAATTTATTATTGGTTTCTGTTTTGGAGGGATTATTATTAGGCATATGGAGTAAGGAAACTTGCCCAAGGTTTCGCCCTCTGCCTGGAATTGAACACAGGTGTCTCGCTTGCAAGGCGAGTGCTCTAACCACTGAGCTGCAGGACTCCATTTATATTTCATAAATAGCAGCTGAAATTTCAACATTTCCAGAGTTTCTCTCAGTATGGCCAACAATCCCCCTAACAAAATTTGTATCTGACTATTTGTGGGACATTGTTGTGCTCAAATTAGCTGCTGCATTTGCCCACAAAATATACACGGTTAGACCACTTTGCAATGTATCCTTTCCGGAATTTTTAAACAATGTGACAAGTTAGTATTGTATGCAAGGAATAGTATTATATTATTATGCGTCTGACTGACCAAAAAAAGTGTAATTTTTAACTAGAATACAACAGACATTCTTGGCTAAATATTCTATACCCATAAACTACACAGAAATGGGGAAAAGGCAGGTAATTGGGACTGAAAAGATTGCTCTTTAAAATGCATGATGGTCTGAATGGCCTTCTATGCTGTAAATTTCTATGATTCTATAATTCTATTTCAATAACCCTCTGTCTTGAAACAAAACTCTTCCATTTTACCCTTGAATTCTTCCGGTAATAATCCTAATGTGTCATTCTGAGTGTGGTAAAGAACCTTCCGCAACTTCACAGAACTTTGCTCACCCTTCATCTGTCTTTAAATCCCACCATAAAACCTACCTGTTTGACCAGGCCTATAGTCCCTTCCACCTTCCCCCTTACTCCACATCCAATCTGTGCAGTGCTCCAAGACATTGAAGGACACTATAGAAATGCAGTGATTTCTGTGAGGGGGAAATGTAACCTTTTTCATTTTTTAGGAAATACTTTCTTCTCTTTGCTCATTGGGTCTCCTTATGCCACACATTCATAGCCAATTGGATGGTTTACAATAACAACAATCTAACAATTTGCATTTATATATCACCTTTCACATAACAGAATGTCTCAAAGCACTATGTAAATACTTTTTTAGTCGCAGCTTGAGTTGGAAAGGAAATGGACAGACGAGTAGGGGGAATGTGACTGAAGGCGCAGTTGCACAGAATTACGTTGAGTGATATGAAATGGAAACGGGGCATCCATCCCAACTATTACATGCCCGGGTTTATATTCCACACAAGCCTCCACTCCTCTTATTCCCCTCACCTTTATCCTTCTGTTTAGAGTAAAGAAAAACAAAATGGGTTTTCAAAGCAGAGAGGAAAAGGTTTGGGACCTTGCTTCCATACCTGTGATGTTCCAAAACCAGCAGTTGGGAGTCAAGTAACCTTGCAAAAGAGTCTCTCCAAAACTTGCCTTACAGGGAAATGTTTGGTCTCTGCTCATTGTTCCCCAACAATCAAATGACTGATTTCAAGATAATAACAATCCTTGCATTTGATATAGCGCCTTATCACATCTTCAAGACGTCTCAAAGTGCTTCACAAAATATACTGTAAAATAAATTGACTGCATATTTTGTAGGTGAAAGTTTATTAAACTTATTTATTATTGATTTATCTGTTATTAGTCAATTAACCGATCGCTTTTCTGGGGATGTTAATTCCTTAAAAATATATATTTTGATCACTCAATCCGTGACTGTTTGTGGGACACTGCAATTAGCTGCTTTGTTTCATAAAATACGCAGTCAATTCAGTTATAGTATTTTCTGTGAAGCGCTATGAGACGTCTCGAAGATGTGATAAGGCGCTATGTAACATGCAAGGATTATTATTATTATTAAAGCGGTATGAGGGGGATTGTGAGCACAGACCACATCTCATCCTTCCATACTATCACACTTGAGTGAGCTATAATGGTCTTCAGGACAAATTGAAGACCGAATGCACTGCACTGGTAAGATATTCTGACTCCTCTGTGGGTACACAGTTTCTGGCACAAGTTAGCTCATTAAACTAGAGTTATAAGCAGCAACAGTCTGTGACTGATCCCACACTCTCCTGGTCACAGACCAACCTAAAATTGGAACAATTTCCTTCCCTATAGTATTTTTGTAACTTTCCAGTCGACAGGTTAGCTTGATGACAAAGGAAAAAAGTACTATCTGTTTTACAGGTTCAAAGTGGTGTTAACCTGAGGTGGAAACAAAGCAAGTCAGAATAATTTCTGCATTAGAATTAGTATATTAATTAATACAGCATTGGTATAACCTGGTTCTTTTAGTTAAAAAATTGCACATGAGAAATATTCATCAGATAATAATATTATCCTGTGTGTTTTGTACTTTAATGAATGAGAATTGTTAGCACAAAATGCACAGACAATATTGAATAGTAACTAACAACTGATTAATTATATATACCGTAATTACAACACAAATATTATAAATAAAAATTCTTAAGCTCTAAAAATCCGCATTCACCAAAATATACAATAATGTAATTATTATTACTAGAAGTTAAAGTATGTTATATTAGTGTCAAGTAAGGGGCTTTGAAATTATTAGCTGAAAAGAAATTGCAATCATTTTTCCTCCAGAAAATATTTTTCATTGTCTTTAGCGAATGTATTTATGTGCGTGTGTTTTGAAAGCAAATGCTTTTGTACTGTGCAGTACCAAATAGAACGACTTGTTGACAGTAATTTAATGACAAAAGCACTTGCAATTCTGAGGAAAATGTTTTGTCACAAGTAAATTATGTGTAATTTTTCAAACAGACAGTAATTCAGAAATAATAGTTTTTTTTTGCACTGGTATACCTGCCAGTGATCCTTAGGAAAACAATGCACAAGGCAAATTATATATATATTTTAAAGTAATAGGACTTGTGTGGTAAAGTATCATCTTTTTGAGGTAAATTAGGCTATATCCTAGTATATCACTGGTGATTCTGAGATAAAGTGATTTTGTTTTTGAGCAATCTTCTATAGAGAATCAACTACAAGGAATGGAGAGTTATGGAATACAAACCAGGTTATATCAGATGGTATAACCCCAGATTGCCTAGTTGCTTCTGATTGTGTGGCTGGAATGATGAATGGGAATTGTTTAAGAATCCATTTATTTCCCAACTTCTGTCTTTATTTTGTTTGCTTTTCTCTATTCCTTCCCAGACCCACACACTTCCTGCTACTGGCAACATGATTCTCCTTCCCATTCATTTGTTCTTCCCTGTAGGGAAGTGCTTGCTCTCAGCTGAGCTGAGAGGAGGAAGGATGTCTCAAAGTGCTTAACGCTGTTCCCTGAGCACCTGAGCTGTGGGTGGGAACTGAAGGTGCTGGGGAGGGGAAAGATGATCAAAAGCGCGGTCAAAGAAGTACGTCTTGAGATGGGCCTTGAATGAGGGGAAGGGAGAGAGTGAGTAAGAGGGATTCCGGGATGAAGTTCCAGAGAGCGGGGACAGAAGGGTGGAAATGGAGGAGGTGATAGGTGACTGAAAGTATAGATGAAAAGATCAGTTTTGTTACATCAAATCTATTATGACAGAGCCATTTTATGGTTAGCTGAGCAGCAGTTAGTTGAAACCTATAACAATCGCCATTGTTGTTCCCATCGGAGGCAACTGTTATCGTTATTAGCAGTTTCAATGATAATTAACAGTTTAAGATGGTGCATTTTGTGGTTATAAATGTGAGGGATGCCATGCTTGGAAGTGAGAAAATGTTTCCATTTTGGTCATCCAACACCAGGTCAGGTAGAGATCCTGTTCACAGTACACTAAAGTGAACACGAAAGAGCCCACTGCAGTATTCAAAAAGTGAACGGTCATTTCTGCCTTGGCCCTGATCAATAATCCTTCAGATAAAATTGGTTATTCACCTTATAGCTGTTTGTAGGACATTACTGTACGCAAATTGACCTACCTGTTCATCTACAAACATACACGGTCTCTACATGTCACAGAAACTTATCCTATAGACGCTACAGGATAATCTTGATATTATAGGCACCATATCACATGTAATGCTTGTTATTATTCTTTGTCTTTATTGCTGTAACATGACATGTTTCTTTTAATATCACAACCAAGACCTGAGAACCAACCAAATCAGTTGAAACAGAGAGAGAATCATTTCCCCATACCTACTGACAGTCTAAGAGTTAAGGGGTATTGAACCAGATACATCTTTACACATATATTTCTGGAGGCTGAGCACAATATCAGGAAAAGTGGATCTGACCAGCAACCTTTGCAGACTAACTGTCAAATGCTATTATTTTCAGCAAACTGATGAATTTAAAAGAAAGTGTTTTGGTAACAGATAGAATTTCCAAGACAAGAAAAGGAGAAAAGGGAAACTTAAGAATTTAATAATATTCCTTGCACTTGATATAGTGCCTGCAACATCAAAAGGTCTCAAAGCGCTTCCCAGATAATTGCTGTAAAATACAGTGACTGCGTATTCGTAGGTGTACAGGGCAGCCAATTTGCATATAAATAATAAAGTGGAAGAACAATTTATCTAGGGATTGTTGTGAATGATATCAGGAGCAAAATAATTCCTTTCTCTTTTCAAATCATGTTGGCACCTCTGACAAAGCAGTGCTCCCCTTGCATTGCACTGGAGGGTCAGCCATTGCAATGGATTGTGAACTCCAAGGCCCAACATTAGGGCTTGAACCCACAACCTTCTCACCCAGAGGCAAGAGTTCTGGGCTGAGCTTGCCACAAGGTGTGTGAGAGAGAGAGAGAGAAAGAGACAGACCCACATGCAGAGAGCGAAAAACAAAGAGACAGAGTAACAGAGAGAACGACAGAGATGGGCAGAAGGTCAGCCAGACCCATACTATAATACATACCATAATATATAATTATATATCTATATATAGATATACTGTGTGTATATATAATTATATATCTATATATATCTACTGTGTGTGTATATATAATTATATATCTATATATACTGTGTGTGTATATATATATACTGTATGTGCGTGTGTGTATATATATATATACACACACACAATAGAGAGAGAGATAGAATCTGAAGACCCAATAATTAGCTTGCTCCTTGTGTTTAGAATCATTTGTGGGTAGTGCAGTAAAATCCCCTTGTATAAAATCTCTAAGAATCTTAAAAACAGTTAGGGCAATCAGATCTGAGAATGTAATATCTTTGAATTGGAAAATTACTTAAAAGTCATGGATTTTTCATAACATGCCATCTCACTGCTTGCACAGCATTTGAAGTAATGTGGAAAATGCCACAATTTGCTATTGAAGCACTTTTCCCAACACAACCTTGAAACCATTGCATATAAACAGAAGTCATCCAGTGGTTGCACACAGCGTATACAATGTATACCTGGGAGCAATTGCAAAATTGCAATTTCATCAGTGGGAATGGACGACATCATAAACTCCACTATTAAATTACACCCAATCATTCTCCCTAACATCTGTATTTTTTTTACACATTTCAAATGCAGTATTGAGTGGGAGAGTCTTGCTCTATTTGTTGTTGTGCTGGCAGCAACTGTATTAATGGTTTGTAACATCACTACTTCAAACCTGTCAAGAAACTAGCTGTAACTAGTTGTCACTACCTCACCCCTCACGCTGCTAAAACCCTGGTTCACGCTTTGTCACCTCAAGGCTGGACTATGGAACTCTCTCCTCGCCGGCCTTCCCGCCACCTCCCTCCACAAGCTGCAGGTCATTCAGAACTCTGCAGCTCGTGTACTGTCCCGCACCAGGCTTCGCGACCACATCACTCCCACCCTCGTTCACCTCCACTGGCTCCCCATCCCCCAGAGGATTGATTTCAAGATCCTCATCCTCACCTATAAGGCCATCCACGGCCTCGCTCCCTCCTACCTCTCTGACCTACTATCCCCCTACCTACCCGCCTGTACCCTCCGTTCCTCCGGCTCTGGTCTGCTCCACGTCCCCCGCCCCAATCACCCTACCTTCGGTGGTCGGGCCTTCAGCCTCTCAGCCCCCAGGCTCTGGAACTCCATCCCCCAGTGCCTTCGCCGCCTCCTCCCTTTCCTCCTTCAAGGCCGGTCTCAAGACCTTTCTCTTTGACCGAGCCTTCAGCTCCTCTCTCGACTCCCTTCCCTCCCCTCACCCTGACCATTTCCCCCTCCTTGCTCCCTCCCTTCCCTCCCATCACCCTGACCATTTCTCCCCTCCTCGCTCCCTCCCTTCCCTCCCCTCACCCTGACCACTTCCCCCTGCTCGGGTCCTGACCCAACTGTGCAGCGCCTTGGGACGTCCTCCTGACGTGAAAGGCACTTTATAAATGGAATTTTGTTGTTGTTGTTGTAAGTGGCTATATTGCAATTTTGTGCTCACTATTATATATTATATTTCTTTTCTCTTTTACCCTTACTCATATTCAGAATTTACACGTAGGGAACTTGCACCTAAAACTCCACCACCCCCATTCTCACCCGGATTAAACTCTACATGTACATCATCCCAGTCCTTTCAAGGCTCCACTGGCTCCCTGTTTTTCAACAGGTTGATTTCAAGGTCCTCACTATCACCTATAAATTTCTCCAAGCCCTAGCAGTTCCCTATCTCTCTGATTTCCTCCTAACCCACTGTTTTGGTCACACGCTCTGATCGGCTAACTCGGGCTTGCTGGCCTTCTCCCACCCGACCAATTCCAACATCGACAGACGAGCATTGTGAAGCTGCATCCGTAACTGCTGGATCTTCTACCCTTGAACCCTTCAAGTCACTCCTCTCTATCTGTCTTCAGGTGCTGCTTTAAAACCTACCTCTTTGACCATGCTTTTGATCACGTAACCCATCCCACACTCTCTTTTTCCTGCTTGGCCTTCATCTTTGTCACTGTAAAGTGCTCTAAGACATTATTCTATGTGAAAGGTTCTACAAATTCTACGTTGGTGTTCTTGCTGCATTACAACAACAAAATTACATTTATAGAGAGCCTTTCATGTCGGGAGGATGTTCCAAAGCGCTGAACAGTCGGGTGTAGGGGCCTGAGCATGGGGGAGGGGTGGTTTAGGGGTGAGAGAAGGCAGAGAAGTGGGAGGGTGACCAAAGGCATGATCGGAGGTAAGGGTCTTGAGACCGGCCTTGAAGGTAGGAAATGAGGCGAAGGGACTGTGGGATGGAGTTCCAGAGTGTGGGGGCAGAGAGGCTAAAGCCCGACTGCCGATGGTTACATTACATTAGAATACATTAGAACATACAGCACAGCAACAGGCCATTCGACCCAACTAGTCTTTGCCGGTGTTTATGTTCCATGTGAGCCTCCTCCTGCCCTTCCTCATCTAAGCCTTCAAGCATAACCTTCTATTCTTCTCCCTCATGTACCTATCTAGCTTTGCCTTAAATACATCTATGCTATTTGCCTCAACAACTCCTTGTGGTAGCATGTTCCACATTCCCACTACTCTCTGTGAGAAGAAATGTCTTCTAACTTCCCTATTTGATACATTTGTGACTATTTATATTGATGGCCTCTGGTTTTGGTCTCCCCCAGAAGTGGAAACATCTTCCCTATGT
Source organism: Callorhinchus milii (assembly GCF_018977255.1). Classification (NCBI taxonomy): domain Eukaryota; kingdom Metazoa; phylum Chordata; class Chondrichthyes; order Chimaeriformes; family Callorhinchidae; genus Callorhinchus; species Callorhinchus milii. Next base: position 28,431,033 of record NW_024704742.1, on the reverse strand, counting down.
CTACCCTATCAAAACCTTTCATTATTTTCAAGACCTCTATCAGGTCACCCCTTACCCTCCTCTTTCCAAGAGAAAAGAGTCCAAGCATGTTCAGCCTTTCCTGATAGGTATAACCTCTCAGTTCTGGGATCATCCTTGTGAATCTCCTTTGCACCTCTCCAGTGCCTCTACATTCCTTCTATAATGTGGGGACCAGAACTGCACACAGTATTCTAAGTGTGGTCTAACCACGGTTCTATAGACGTTTACCATAAATTCCCTGCTTTTCATTTCTGTCCCTTTAGAAATGAACCCAATGCCTGGTTTGCCTTTTTTTATGGCCTTATTAACCTGCGTTGCTACTTTTAGTGAATTGTGTATGTGTGACCCTAGGTCCCTTTGCTCCTCTACCCCATTTAGGTTTTTATTTTCCAGGATGTATGTGACTTCCTTATTCCTTCTACCAAAATGTACCACCTCACACTTTTCTACGTTGAAATGCATTTCCCATTTAAATTCCCATTTAGCAAGTTTATTAATGTCTTTCTATAATTTGTTGCAGGACGTCACTGAGAGATTTAGAGCCTGAAACACAAATGCTTTATAAATAGATACAGTATTACCATAGATGGATCTGAACTCGGTAGAAGTTGATATGCTTGTACATGTCAATTTATAAAATGACTAACTGAGAAAACATTCTATTTTGTAACAAAGCAATGAATTAATCAACATTGAAGTAAATTATTATGGTAAATTTAGAGACAGAAACAAATAATGGTGATTTTTACCTCCTTAAGTATATTGTACATTTCTGAAAAGTGACAGTAAATTAGTTTATGAAAAAAATCAAAAATTCTGTTCGCATTCCCTCTTCCTTAAAATGCTTCAAATTTTATTAAAGAGATGGTAAAACATTTATGAAATAATGTCCTCCTTCCCTCAAAGTTGTTGTAACTTTAATGTTATTAATAATAGTAATCCTTTCATTTGATTTTGCATTTTGTCATGTTGTCGACACATCTCAAAGCATTTCACAGGCAGACTGTAAAATTTAGTAATTGTGTGTTTGAAGGTCATTGCATTATTTACTATCCATATGAAGTGTTCTTATATAAACACAATTTGTCATTGTCCTCAACTAGTGTGGCTTGGTTTTCAAAGAGTGGATGAAAAACTCTGAATAGATTATTTCAAGGCAAATTTTACGTTCTGTCTGTGTAAAAATATGCAGTTTCTCAAAGCATACAGGAAAATATCTTTGATGTATCTTATCAAGACAGATACGGGTGAACATGCCAAGCAGGAGGTTTTTTTGGATAGTATTCTGGCAAAATTATTTACAAAAAAGTTTCCAGATAACACAAAAAAGCTTTTCTTTCTTTTTTATCTAACAGTTGGAATCTGAAGCAAAAATCGCTCTACAGATAAACAACTGAAGCGACACAGAGGGAGAGAAAGCTATAGACGAGATAGACTGAAAACTGGTCATGATCTCCAGTTAAAAAATAAGACTCCTGCCTAACCACTTACTGTGCTGTATCTGGTGAACTGTATATCCTGGAGTGTGACATTTGTATGAGGGAAGCCATCTGTCTGTGGAGGGGGGCTCGCTCCAGGGCATAAATCACTGGCAGACATCACAAGGGAGAAGGAGAATGTGCAGGTCCTTAAGCAGATATGGATTGGGGATAAATCACCAAGTGAAAAGCATGAAATAAACTGAGGTACGTCAAAACGTGCATTTTAGCCAAATTTAATGAAAAAGAATAAGAGGACAGACAAAAACACAGAGGAAGTATTGCCGCCTTGTGAAACTGCAAATTGCGCAATTCATTTCTCTGCTGTGCCTGAAGCTCAGAGCACAGTACATTCCTGCAAAGCCGTGGACAAAATGAAATACAGCAGAGATGGACAGGGACTGCAGTGTAATTGTGAGGAGGTAAACACGAGTGTTCGGCTATGAGCAGCATAAAGGAATGAGGGAATTCAGACTCTGGGTGGCATAGTGCACAAAGACCCATTTAATAAGGCAAAGCAACATAAAATGATCCTAAGCCAGCCAGTAAACCAAACCAGTGATATTTCCTCAATGCTGATATATTAGGGATAATCTTACTGTGTTAGTGTGCAATTATGTATACCATAATAAATTTTAATTTAAGAAACATTTTTTCGTTTATTTTAACTTTTCTCAAATAAAGTGTAAGTGTTATGCAGTATTTGGTCTCCCCGGCTGTAAATTTTACATGAAAGATTTATAAGCTGAGAAAGTTAATGAGAAAACACATTGCGGGCTTCTTCGGATGCAAATGGTCTTTCTGTGTGCTTTTTTTTCCTAATTTTTCTTTTCCTAAGGTGCAAGATTTCTAACTGGTTTCTTAATAAGGAATGTGAGTTGTACAAATGGGGAAGAGGGGTGCATTTTAGTAACCAGAAGTACATTACATCAACCCTGGGTTGGTACAATTTCTACTACATTTCATATTACGATTTTCTGTTAGAAATGCCAATATCCTGGTTCCAATTTTCTGTTAGAAATAACCATATCCTTTCAAATAGTGAAGGACTTTGTCCTGTTTTATTTAGAATCAATAGAAAAAATAAAAATCTATGGACAGTGCAGTACTATCGCCAATGGCATTAACCTCCATTAGTTCATTGTTGCCATAGTGACAAATACAGGCAAGACCACAAAATTACTGGTGTGAATAAATGTAGGATATACAACTGTGGTGAGGCAGTTTGACTCCAGATATTAGCTTGGTGATATTGGGCAGAATGTCGTTGCTTTCCGTATATGTTGGTTAGCATTACTGGCGATCCTTCATAATTCAGTCAGCTATTGCAGACTAGGTCTGTGTTTGCATGATTCGTGTTTAGCATTGGAGAGAGATAAAAGACGCAGATAAAATGATAGACTGAGATCCATATATAGGGATAAAATGAATTGTGGTGAGATAGAAATGCCGAGTCTGCTCCTCATGATGACTAGAAAGGAACTCTGCAGGCGAATGTAAATCAATACAGTATTAGGTAAGAGATGAGAGACAGCAGACAGTGTTCGTCACTGTGAAGGAAGGGGGAAAGTCCTGGGGAATGAGTTGATTAATGATTCCATGTAATAAAAGAAGTTGTGAAATTGCGACACAAAGTGTATCCGGGAATAAAATCCAGGGAAAGGTAGAGGGATACATGTGAAAAATCGATATATACAAATGGGGGGAGGCAAGATACTTAGCGTTATTGATCATCAATCCATCCTAGATGTAACATTCCTTTAGGAAGGATTTCAGAAGTACATTGTGCCAATTTGTGGTAACTTCTTTTGGAGTGACATTCCCATGAGTCTGCATAACACACCCAAACTCAGTTTGTGTTTGCATGATTCGGGATTAGTATTGGGGAGAGATAAAAGAGGCAGATAGGATGATAAAGACTGAGAACCATATATAGGGATATAGTTCTCAATTTTAGCAATCAAGAAACCCCATTTGGCATCACCACCTTTTCGACCCCATATTATTCCACGTGCTCAAAATAATAATTCTTTGGATAGCCCACGTATGATTTGTTAATCGTTCCGTCCCTATCCTCTTTCAAGAGATATCTCAAAATAAACCTCTTTGATTGCACAAAATGTTGGAATCGAGTCAACTCTCTATGACGGTAGTCTGGTTACTGAGCCAGGTTGATCTGCCCTACTGCCAAGGCCCTGCCAATGATATGCCAACCAGCATGGCTCATTGGTCAGACTACAAGGGGCAGATAAATCACTGGGTGCGGTGGTTCCTCCCACTCAGCTCCTATTAAGCCTACAAGCCAAAGCCCTAACTGTTAGGGTAGTCTTAGCTGAACAAGCACTAGGAAACTTGCCAGACTGTCTAGCTATGTGGTGTTAGCTGGTTAAACTCCAACAGTACTCCAGATGTACAATCTGTGGTCTCCAAGCTTGGCTGTTGCACAACTTGCACAAGCAATAATTTTTGGAATTAGGTAAGACGAGTGAATCCCTCTGGGGAGAGTACGTATTCAATTCCACACACAGGATTTTCAATGTGTAGGTGGTGTGTATGGAAACCTCAGTCTAACTTGGATACTCTGGAGCGTGTTGATGGATTTCTGCATGTGGCAGACACCTAGGTGACCAAAAACAACAATGTGAAAACAGCAAAATTACATTTGTATAGCGCCTTTCACATCGGGAGGATGTCCAGAGTTCAAATGCATTCAGGAGAGGAGGGCAGGGTAAATAACTCAAGAAAATTGGACAAGAAAAAAATAGCATTATCTTAGTAAGCAACAGTAATGGAGCTTATGAACATAACTCAGGGGATTACGTATTTTAGTGTTTGTTGTCAGCAGAAAAGGTCTGATAAAAAAAGATCTGAACCATCGGATCAATCTTAAATCCCTTAAGTAGGTTTTATCATGAGCAAAAATTAAACGCAATAACACCAAGCCACTTCTCCAAGAGATAAACAGATGGCATGACACATCTCCAGTTAGGCAACAGATATTGTCTGCTGAGGAAACAAAACCATTAAGCAGAGCATGACTTCTGATTCTAAACAAGCAATTACTGTAGAAGAGTATTACAGAACTCTATTCCCAGTATGGGGCCTGACCGCTTAGTTCCACTGAACTTTTACGCTTTTATTTTAACACTTTCCTGCATTCTTTCAAGCTCAGGCTCCAGTTACGACACATATTATATTGGGCGGTGATAAAAATACACCATCCAACCTGTTGCATTTTGTCAGATTTGTTCCCTGAACTGTTTAGCTTCCGACAAATTTAACTCATTGCTAGATAGTTGTACAAACTTGTGCCTCTTCATATTCACTCCCAACTGCAAGGAGAGATGAATTGCAATATTTTGCTAGGAGAGTAGTTCGTAAGAAAAATAATAATAATAATCCTTGCATTTAATATAGTGCCTTATCAGGTCATTGCAACATATCAAAAAACTTCATAGCATCATAACACTGCAAAGTGATGTAATTGTGTATTTGGGCAAATGTGACAGTAATGTTCACAAATAGCCGGGAAGTGAATGCCCAATTTAATTTGGGGGCTTGTTGGCCAGGACACTGGGTGAAACTTGCTTCAGGATCAGTTGAGGTTGAAGCAACCCTTGTAGGGCTGTTCTTCCAGCTATTCTTCGTCTCAAGATTAGAAAGGCTAAGTGTCAGCCAGTTAGTATATAATTAGTATTATAATAATAATAATAATAATCCTTGCATTTGATATAGCGCTTTTCACGTCGGGAGGACGTCCCAAAGCGCTTCACAGAACACAGTGGAAAGTGAATTGACTGTATATTTGTGGGCGAAAGCGGCAGCCAATTGCGCACAGCAATGTCCCACAAACAGTCGTGATTGAAAATGACCAATTTATTATTGTTTTGTTTTGGAGTGATTATTATTAGGCGTGTGGAATAAGGAAACTTGGCCAAGGTTTCGCCCTCTGCCTGGAATTAAACTCAGGTCTCTCACTTGCAAAGCGAGTGCTCTAACCACTGAGCTACAGGACTCCACGATATATAGTGCAAGTCTAATGATTACATGGACCAGATGATCTGTAACAGTATTGAGGCTAAAGATTCATTGAAGAAAAATATTCTGAGCTACTAAGGCTGGAAGCCCATAGGTAAATCTCATCTTCAGAAGTGATCTAAATATTAGAACAAGTTATATATCAAATTTCAATATCAAAAGTGGGGCTTTATAACCACTGGTGTTAAATCCATTGAGTGTTCATATAATTGGGCTGGAATTTCTGTCAGGTTTACATGTGGTTCCTTTGGCAACGTTGGTTACTATTGGTATTTCCCATTACAATCATTGCATTACCAAAGACTCTATGTGTGCCCAACTGGAATTTCAGCTGAAATAGTAGCTTATAAAGTGCTTCCAGAACAGCAGCGGAAGCTGTTGTTCAATGCCCAGACTTGGAGTGAATAGCAATGGGAATGTGGGTTGATCAGGGCAGATATTTATGGAATGGGAGATAAGATCAGAGTGCACAGAGCACATGACAGAAAAATAATGGAAAGGAAATTCCATTAATAAGGGAGCATCAGGTGGCACTGTGAACGCTAAATACTGGCAAGAAAGTAAGAACATTGGAAATGTATCCATTCCATTCTATGGCACTGCCACCCTTTATCAGCTCAAATAAAGCATTTCGCCCACATATACAGTCAATTAATTTTACAGTATATTCTGTGAAGCGCTTAGAGACGTCTCAAAGACATGATAAGGCGCGATATCAAATGCAAGGATTCTTATAAAAAACTATAAATAAAACAGCAAACTATTCAACTGCTAGAATAAACCTTAGGAGCACCAGCAAAGCTCAAATAAATGTTTCTTAAACAGGTATCCCTCATAATCTATCAATATTGGAGAAGTTATTATTCCAGAACCTCACATTTGCTTCATATCTGAATTTTTGTGGCAAACAGTTAAGAGCTAAGGGGTGCCTAGTGTTTCAGTGTCTTCTTGTACAATATTTATCCTTTTGAGTCTATTGCAAATTAAGTTTATAATAATAATCCTTGCATTTGATATAGCGCTTTTCACGTCAGGAAGACATCCCAAAGCACTTCACAGAATAGACTGTAAAGTGAATTGACTGTATACTTGTGGGCGAAACGTGGCAGCCAAATGCGCACAGCAGTGCCCCACAAACAGTCGTGGATTGAAAATGACCAATTTATTATTGTTTGTTTTTTGGAGGGATTATTATTAGGCGTGTGGAGTAAGGAAACTTGCCTAAGTTTCCCCCTTCCTGGAATTGAATCCAGGTGTCTCGCTTGCAAGGCGAGTGCTCTAACCACTGAGCTACAGAATTGTTAATTTCATACAAAGTTGTCCAAAAATACAGCAAAAATAAAATAATAAGTCACTTTCTTCTAACAACACCTAATAAGAAGATATTCAGATTTATGTTGTAGCAGTTAATTGTAGGATCATGTGGTTTGTGGGCTCAGACAACAGAAAAAATCAACTGTTTGCCTCAATGGCCAGTAGATCAGAATGAAAACAGTTTCCTGAAATGGAGCTAAGTTTGAAATACAAGATCATCTTCATGACAAAAATAACAGAAAGGAAATTCCATTAATAAGGGAGCATCAGGTGGCACTGTGGCAAGAGAGGGAAAGAAAAGGTCTGTGCCTGCCATTCACCAGGTGGTTAGTTGACAATATCGACCAGGAGATTCCCCACAGGGATGGGGGGGTGATCAAACATTCCCTTTGGGCTGCTCCAGTGAACCTGTAATTGGACAATGACAGAATACAGACCTCGGAATAGGTTATCAATATGGAGAACAGAATGTGACACTGAAGACGCGATGAGGCACTACATCAAATGCAAGACTTATTATTATTATGATTATGAACTCCAACAGTGGGTCAGAAGAAGCACTTTTACCGCTGTGGTTCTATGCATTGGCCATGACAATGACACATGGCTAATAGGGAGAACAAAGCCAAATGGCAAATCACTACACAGAGAAGCATTTTGTCTATGACATGGTAAATAGACATCAAAATGTGTGTGGACACAGGATTGGGTTGGGCTGGGATAATAATGATAATAACAATATATAATCCTTACATTTGATATAGCGGCTTTCACATTGAGAGGACATCTCAAAATGCTTCACAGGATATACTGTAAAGTGGAGTGACTGTATTTTTGTGTGAAAGAAACACCGGCATTGTGAGTAATGTGCCTCACACAGTCATCTAACCTACCAATGTTCACTGGCAAGGGATAAAGTGGGCCCAAGGCTACCTGTGTCTGTCAAACCATACTTTGTGAGTCAGTGTCTTTAGGCGAGGAGGTTGGAGTAAAAAATAGAAAGAGGAAATATTATTTTTTTTAAGAAAAAGGGACAGGCTCATCTAACATGAATAAACCCAAGAGAAGCAACGTTCAATCACTTGGGGATTTCAATTCAGTGTGACATTCAGAGGATCGTGGCAATATTTAACAACAGACATTCTCCATCAGATTTTAACAGGGTTTTAAATATGTATAATGCTTTTCTCGGCCTCATCCACAGATCTTTTTTTAAAAAAATATTGCAGCTATGCAACCCTAAAATGACTTTCAAAAATGATTTGTAGAAGCAATTACAAAGCATTGATGAACCTCAGCGAAAGCTTTCTAAATATCCTGCTTACGGAGACTTTTTTCAGCTTTAAAGTTCAAAGACACTAGTAAAATAAATGCAGAATATTCACATCATCATTTGCATCCAAAATGTTAATGCGTCTCATAAGCTCAAAGGCTTTTGTGATAAAGCAGCAAGAAGTTCAGCCTTTCTGAAAAATATAACGAGAGCCAAAAAAGGTTTTGTTGTCTTAAGGAGTTTCATTTACTCCCGGAGGGCATCATATGTCTTATTAAAGATGGAAATGTCCTTCTTGTTCCTGACCTAGGAAGTTGAAATCCCAGAGTTTGTTTTCTTCACGGCGATGTGTGGTGAATAATTATGATTTTTGTGTGCTCTTTCTTAATGCAATTTTTTCCTGGTGCCCCCATCTCCACCCACACACCCACACAACACAAACACATGCAATACAATCCTTTCTGGTATAGAGAATGGGATGCAACCTGACCATAAAAAGATTTTAAAAGGAAACCGTACAAAGTTTGAAGAAAAGCAGGGAACTGGATTGAGAATAGTTTACTTGGTGAAGCATAGATCCAATGGATAAAAACGCCCTTCTTCTGTGTTGTGATTTCTATGCTTCTAAGAACCTTCAAGTCTGTGGTAATACCAATTTGTAACTGACTGCTAGGAACTAGATAAAGCCAACTCTGAATGACTTAACTTTCAGTTTAATCCAATCCACAGTTTAATCCCCCCCTTTGCCTTCACCTGATATGTCCCCTTGAATCAATGACCGAGACGGAAACTCGATCTGTGAAGAATTGAGGATATGAAAACACATTTTTATCCTCCTATTCCATGCCACAATGGGTTACCAAAACTATCAATAACAATCTCCAATCAAAAGCAAAAGGAATAGAAGGATCTGGTTTACATGTCACGTAAAATAAGAACAAACAAAAAACAGCATTAACAGGATATTGATATTCAGCTGGTGAATATGTGAGGGAACAGCACAGATAATAGCACATGAGAATGCTTAGTACCACCAGCAAGTACACAGTGAAAAATGTCCCATGCTTCACATTTGAACCCTGAGTGGTGAACACAAGAAAAGGAAAAACAAATTCTTGAAAAACAGGAGTTTTTATGCCTCTCCTGCTAACTATGTGTAAATACAAGTATTTACAATGGAATCGCAAGCGCCCTTAATTATATATTCAACAACCAATATAAAAGGTTCCAGACCGTCTGCTTTTATATAGCCTCAATTCAATGAAGTAAAGTACAGGGTGTCCACAAAGTCCTCTTACCCCCTGTTACAAAGCAGCAATACAAGACTATGGAGGAGCTGAAACAAGCTATCAGAAATGCCTTGTCACTCCATCCATGTTACGGAAGATGTCGCACCCGAACATGGCGATGGATCATAATCTGCCATGAAAATGATGGCGCTCACACTGATCCTGTGGACGTCTAAAGACAACAACAAATTACAGTTGTATAGAGCTTTTCACATTGTGAGGCTGTCCTAAGGTGCTGGACAGTCAGGGATTTGGACCCGAGCTGGGGGTTGGGATCAGGAGGAGTGGAGGACAGGGAGGATAGGAGTAGGAGCTTGGCCAAAGGCGCAGTCAAAGAGGAATGTCTTGAACCGTGCCTTGAAAAGCTTCGAAAGCTGCTGAAACCCTTGTTCATGCCTTCGTCACCTCCCGCCTCGACTACTGAAACACTTTCCTCGCTGGTCTCCCCTGCTCCACTATGCACAAAATTCAACTAATTCAAAACTCCGCTGCTCGCATTCTCACCTGCACTAAACTCCATACCTCCATTAATTTGTCAAACTCCATTGGCTCCCTATCACAGAGCGGATCAATTTCAAGGTCCTCATTCTTGTATTTAAATTGCTTCATGCCCTGGCACCGTCCTAGCTCTCCAACCTGCTCTCTCCCAACACTACAACCAGCTGCCTCTGCTCAACTGGCTCCAGCCTCCTCTTTGTCCCCCAGCCCCCACTCCACACCATCGGTGGCCATGCTTTCAGCCACTACGCCCCGAAGCTGTGGTACTCTCTCTCTCAATCCCTTCACTTTGCTCCCTCTCTCCCCATTTTCAGGTCGCACTTGGAAGACCTTCCTCTTTAACCGTGCCTACGGCCATCTTCGCTCTCCCTCTGGCTCGACATCGGGGTCCGCCACTATTAAGCGCTCCGAGAAGCCGTCCGGCATGAAGAGCGCTATACAAATCCAAGTTATTGCTGTTGCTGAAGGAGACAAGGGAGGGAGCAAGGTGAAGAGACTGTGGGATGGAGTTCCAAAGGATGGGGGCAGAGAGGCTGAAGGTCCGACTGCCGATGGTCGGCTGGGCCGGGTGGGGGCTCGTGGAGCGGGCTGGAGTCTGCTGAGTGTAGGGAGCAGACAGGTCGATATAGTGTAAGCTGGTCACAGAGGTATGAAGGAGCAAGGTCATGGAGGGCTTTGAAGGCGAGGACGAGGAGTTTGAACTTATCTTCTGGGGTGATGGGGTCATGGAGCCTGGTTCAAGCGAGGGCATGAGCTGCAGAGTTCTGGATGATCTGCAGCTTGTGGAGGGAAGTTGGGAAGGCTGACATGCAGGTGGAGAAATCGAGTCTAGATATAATAAACGCGTGGATGAAGGTTTTGGTGGCTTGAGGGGAGAGGCAGTGGCGGAGCCCGGTGATGTTGCGGTGGTGGGGTAAACCAAAGTGGGTCATGGCACAAATGTGGGGTAGAAAGGACAGTTGAGGGTCAAACAAGAACCCCAAGGTTCCGGACTGGCTCAGTGAAATCCAGTTAAACACGTGTACTGAATGCAATTAAGTACTTCTGAATACAATTATCATCATTCTTCCACATGCTTTGGGTGTTGGCCAATGTCCCCTCTCGACTCTCTACCCCCTCCTCGTTCCCTCCCTTCCCTCCCCTCACCCTGACCATTTCCCCCTTGCTCGGGTCCTGACCCAACTGTACAGCGCCTTGGGACGTCCTCCCGATTTGAAAGGCGCTCAATAAATGGAATCTTGTTGTTGTTGTTGTAGGAAAAGAAACACGCCCATGTGTAATAGGACTTTGTGGATACCCAGGAATATGGGGTGGATAACCAGGCCTCCTGCGCTCCCCATTACTAATCCGCTGGGAGGAAAGCACCTGTACACAGCAGTGTAAAAGTTTCCACCCCATGGTTTTGATCATGTTATGTTGCGGATAGTTCTAGTCAACAATTTGGCCTCCTTTATAATTGGTGTGAAGAGAAAAACTTTTCATAGACTGCTTCCACTATACCCATAAACATAATCCTCAGGCAATTTGAACTAACGGAATATGGGATAAAATCGATTCCTGTTCTGCACTGTTATTGTTCTGCAGACCTTAAGTAACTGAGGTGCAATGTACCTTTCAGAGACAGAGAATGAAACGTGAAGCTTGCCTCTAGCCTCCTCAGAAGCTGAAACTTTAAGTTTCAGCAAATCGGAAGTCTTACCCTGAGTTATAATCTTACACACATGATTATTTGTAATGGTCAGAGTCACAAAATTAAAATATTCACACTGACAACCTCACAAGTACAGAATCTTACCATTAATCAGGACCATTATTGATGACTGGGCAGTGCAGTGCTTTGGCATGTGGGCAGCCAACTTCTTGGGCTGGATTTAAATCCTTGTCCCTTTGTAATGGGTTGACCGTCTCCTCTTTCTATAAGCTACAAGACTCCTGACTGAAATGAGTTTGGACAGTCACAATGCAGTTTCCAATGGGTTTGACTCCACAGCACAAAACTAATCTAAACTTGTCACAAATTGATCACCTCACCTAGACGAGAGCTGAGAAAGGGGAAAACATCGCATTTATGCAGTGAAGGGTTGCTCATCTCAGGCATTCAAGAAATGTTCCTGTGGTAAAGTGGAGGGAGCTTCTCTCTTATTTTGGCAGCAGCACAACAGATCATGTCATGCTTGTTCACTTGTTATTGGCTCAATTTGAAAAGGATTTCTATTCTGAACACTGACATCCCTCGCCTGGTAGTCACATAAACCTTTATGTTCTCCCAACAATTTATTTATTAAACTAATGTTAGATTCTGTTTTTTTTATAGGGAGTAAAGAAGTCATAAATCTGTCACAATTTACTGTTAACGCTCATTGCGAAAAGGCATGATTAACTTTAACATTCTTTTCATTTTTTTTCCATCTGCGTCTTTTAATTTGTTTAAATAGTGTATAAATAGGGGGAGCTGGCTTACAGGAGTCACTGAGCCTGACAATACAATGAAGCTGAGTTAATATGCACAGTTGAAATGACATGATCACTGAACCACCTCAGCTTAATGACTATCTGTACTGATGTTAATTTGACTCTTTCAAACTGTCAGGCATAGAAACTCCTCCGAGCTAGTTCCACTGATCATACCACCAGCGCTCAGTGTTTATCTGTTTAAATTAAATGCACTGCGCACACACACAAAAAAAAATAAAGTTTACCATATTTCTATGTTAAATGTGAATTTTAAAAGGCATCTTTATAGTGAGATCAACTCTATTACTGAGATGGGAAAGGCAAATTAGGAGTTGACTTCAGGAGAACAGTGTGATATGGCTACACTCATATTGAAGAATAATGCCTGTCTTTTTTAAGTGTTTTGGTGCATGTTTATTAAGAATAATATCAATGTTGTCCCATTTCCATATACGGTAGTTGTGATAAGGCACTATATCAAATGCAAAGATTATTATTTTTATTCTGTAGAAAAGATGTGCTCATAAATAATCCTCATTTTTGATATAACTATAAACAGTGAAACATCTTAAAGTACTCCAGAGGAAATTGTTCTCAAGTGTAGTGACCGTGTACTTCTAGGAAAACCCAGGAAAAATTTGTGCATAGCAATATCCAATAAACTGCCATGAAATAATTGACCAATTAATCTGAACAATGCCATGAGATCTTTAATGTCCACCTGAAGAGGCAGCAGCGACCTTGGTTTAATATCTCATCCAAATGACAGCACCTTGACAAGTTCCCAGAACAGCAATGGAGTGTCATAGAAGCCCAGGAGCTCAAATTTCAACATTGGTTTTGAAGAATTTCAACATTAAAAAAAGAATTAGTTCCATTTCATTTCACATGCAATTCGAGTTATACTGTTGATGGCAAATCACAGCCATACATAAACTGTAAGAATTATGCTTTGCACATAACAGCATAAACAGGATATTAAGGTTTGGATGATGATGTGAGGGAATAGCATGGATAATATTGATCACACAGGAAAGCTCAGTTCCACCATCAGTGGGTAGGATATGGATTTAGCAGACGTGGAAAATGCAGAGTGAAAAATGTGCCATGTTTCACATTTGAACTGTGGAGAACACACAAAAAGGAAAGTAATGTTCTTGGAAGCAAATCAGCCTTCAATACACCCTCTCATCTGTGGCTATCTATACGTTACAAACATTTACTTTACTCACAGGTCATTCTGACATTGCGTACGCCACATATGGCCTGGAAATAATCACTTTGAGAGACAAGGAAACAGCACGGTGGACCAACAGCCTACTTCTGTCGGGAATTATTCCTGTCAAGTCTAATTGCAGTTTTCGTAACAGAATTAGTTTGTATGGAATCTCGCTGGAATTACCATCAACCAGATCTTATTAAGCAATTCTGTGGAGAAATTCCACAGATTAGATACCGATAAGGTTTTGATAGGTTAGACATAGGGAAGATGTTTCCACTTGTCGGGAAGACCAAAACCAGGGGCCATCAATATAAAATAGTCACAAATAGATCAAATAGAGAAGACATTTCTTCACACAGAGAGTAGTGGGCATGTGGAACATGCTACCACAAGGAATTGTTGAGGCAAATAGCATAGATGTATTTAAGGGAAAGCTAGATAGGTACATGAGGGAGAAATGAATAGAAGGTTACACTTGAAGGCTTAGTTGAGGAAGAGCAGGAGGAGGGTCACGTGGAGCATAAACACCGGCATAGACCAGTTGGGCCGAATGGCCTGTTTCTGTGCTGTATATTCTAATGTATTCTAATGTATAATATTACTTGATAGTTTCAACACTGCAGAATTGGTCAGTCTTATTCAAATCCATAGTGTATTTAGTATGAATGACCATGTTCATGTGAAGCGCATGTTAAAAGAGCTTTTCAAGGAACTTTTGACTTGTAATGGAAAGAGCTCCGACAACTAGAGTCACTGCTGTAATTAATTCACATCTGCATCTCAAAGAAACCCACATGTTTCTCATTCAGTTTTACTTTGTCATTGATTCAGCCAAAATATTCAAGAAATAAAATGTCTTCAATGCTCCATGATTAGTCTGATATCTGTTACAATGTGTTCAATTGTCCAGTACTAGAGGTAATGACTGTTCCCTTCCAAAGAGACTCTATGTCTGCTGTAGTTATTGATCCTGGAAACCAACCTTCTCCCCATGCCCATGTCACCACACTATTGCTCGGCATTATATGTTGCTGGTATCTTCTGGCCTAACCACAAGCAAAAAGACATGAGCATCCCTCAAGTTAACCAGCTGATAATCGCTGAGGTTAAACAACAGACTTTCATTGGCTTCACTTGATTACTTTTCTTCATTCATGAGTGCAGTGATGTTCTGTTTGCAAGATAGAACTTAAGTCTCCGCTTGGAGGTGCATCATTTCAGCTTTTACAGTAATGCTCTTTGACTCTGAGACTAGAGGTTGTATGCATCAGTAACAATATAAAAATAATGAATGGTTTGGTACGTTCCATGCTGGATTAGGGGACAGTTGATTAAAGTACAAGTTAATAGAACAGTTCTTTAATTACCTTAAGGTCTTCTCTTCAAACATAGGAGAAGTCACATCATTCATCATAGAGACCAGTAGACAGGATTTGGACAGTACTGCTCTTGAAATTCAAAGCACATTCGAGGAATGCCAGACCTCATTGAGGATGAACGGCGGTCCATTAACCAATTTGGTAATGCATTTTGATTAATTCATCCACTAATTAGTTGCATCTTAGACATATTTGCATGCAACCTGGATACTTATGGTCATAACGATCATACCAGTTATTCCCTGCATAGACTATTAGCCCAAACTTCCCATTATACTTGACTCTATTTTCTTGGCTGAGGTTTCATTCAAGTGCAGAAATTGACTGAAATGAATAAAAACAACTCCCTGTTAAGATTAACCAACAATGAGATTGGATCAACCTGGAGATCTACAAAAACAATTGAACAGACTTGACATTGAGTAGAGCTATTCACAAGAGATCTGCCTTTGGTCCAGCACTAAGCAGGGAGCTTTTTAACAGTAGTTTTCTATAAATAATTGCTCGCAGTGGAAAAGTAAAGGTCAAGTATACTATATATAGATGTTTTTGTCTAAATTACATGCAAAGCATTGCTGTGAACAGCCTGTGATTGTTGCCCATGGTTGAGTATTACTGCTGTCTGCCAATCAGTATAAAATGGGAAGAATCATCAATATGAAGTCTCAAACTGGAGACAGGTATTACTTAAAAAGAGCCTTTTCATCTGAGTTGACCAAAATGTAGTTTCACAAGTGATGGCCAGCATATTATTGTATTGTGAATTGTCACTTGCCCACTTGTATTTGTGTGTGGGTACGTATGCATGACTTGTACAGATACAGCAGCATTTAAAATTAGAATTCAACATCTCTTACATGCAGAAGTACCACAGCAGCAGTTTTAGATTTACCTACCAATAAGTGAACTCATTACAGTTTGGTTATGCAATACCATCATTTGAGAGCAGCATTAGAGGTCTGACAACCCTTTAGGCAAACAGCCAAGTGTATCAGAGGTCATACAATAGATGAGGAGGCGCAATATTAAAACAACTCAATGAGGAGAATACTCCCGTGATATTGACAGTTTCATTAGCAGAGTTACACAAAGTGCAACACGATGGGCATCTTATGTTCATTAACAAAAGAGTGGTTGAAAAAGCAATATTTTGGGCATTATTTATTCTTTTAACTTCTGTCGAAGGTCTTTATTGTAGTATTTCAATGGCCATCACAGATTGTTAGGAAATCAGCCATTCCACGATGAGCATTTCTGAAATTTTAACTGAAGCCTACAATTGTCCTATCTCACAAAAAGTGAATTCTATTTACAAATAAACTGCTAGCATGCAGTTTATGTACAAACATTTTTACTAAACAGGAGTTGTATGTTTTAACCACAGCATGATCTATTTTTAAATCTCCCCTCTTTACCCGTTTGCTTTCTGCATTGCTCTGCTCTATGCTAAATAATATCCTTTGAATGAAAGAAAATTCTCCCACTCTCAGCCTTCCATTCTGATTGTGCCTGAAGCTATGATGTTGCATAATGCACAATGTTGAGGTATTCAGGGACTTTCCATCTCTCCATCTGCTGGAAAGCCTGAGCTCAGTTACTGTCTTCCCAAGGGAACCCGTTTAAAATTGGGAGCTCACAATGCAGGACTACTGGGGTCCGGGTCCAACCATTTATATCACTGAAGAATCGCAGCACATTAGTACCAAAATGCTGCCTCTTAAATACCCTTCCTGGGAAGCCATATCATATCCGCTCTCTTTAAAGTTCTGGAAATTGGTTTGAAAGGTAAAAGTACAATGAAATCCAATCTAAAGATCAAAGAAGCATAATGTTGTTTTGGATGAAGAAGACCCTATGGCCCGTCTGATTTCATCCTTCTAGATTGCCCACCCTGCTGTCTTCCCATAATAGCATCAAGTTTTTTTTAACCAAACCCAGTTCCTGGTTTCAATTATCCTTCTTGGCATCCTGTTTCAGTCACTCATTACCCACTGGGTATTGAAATGTTCCTGCTGCCTATCCTGAAATTGCCCTTTGCAACTCTAAAGCTGTATCCACTTGTTCTACTGTCTTGGTGTATCTTAAAGTATTGTTCTTTTTTTTTCAATGCCATTTAAAATGTTATACAACTCTACAAGTCCTCTCTACGACATCTCCATTCAAGACTGAAGAGCCTTATCTTGACTAATTGTTGCTCGTATCTGATTCCTCTGACACTGGAAATCATCCTTGTTGCTCTCCTCTGTATTGTGTGTCACGAGGACAAGAACTGTAAGCATTACAATAGTTGTGGCCTGATCAGAAAACTATATAACTTGATTATGATGTCTGGAGATCAGAACTCAACTGATTTAGTAATATAGCCAAATATCCTGTCTGTCTTGTTTATTGATGTCTCACACTGTTTTAACTTTGTAAGTGAGAAGTCAACCAACACCCCTAGATTGCTTTTAGCTTCCCTCTTAACAAGTTTTATTTAATCCATGGAATGATTAAGTTTCCTATTTTTACTTCCTATGTGTCGGTATCTTACATTTATTTATATTAATCCTTATTTGCCAGTTATACCCCACATGTACATCCTATTAAGCTCTCTTTGCAGGACCTTTTCTGCTTCCTTTGTTTCTAAAATCCCCCCAAACTTGATGCCATCTTTAAATTTGACTAGCTTACACTGGTTCAGTGGTTCTACGTGAATAACATATTCAGTACAAGGAAAACGAGGTGTCTCCATAGACTCTGAGCCACCCGACTTAATACCTTTTCCCATTTGATTTAACTTTCCCAATAGCTTGCTTTCCTTCAGCAAATTATGAATCCATATCCATGTTTTGCCCTTGATACCACTGATATCAGTTTGTGAAAGATGCTTTCATTTGGTAGCTACTCAGTCGAACACTTTTTGGAAGTCCAGATATACCGCACCAGTTTAAAAATGATGATCTTGATCAGTCTGACTGTGCTTTGCTATGATCGATGACATTGATTACAAATCCGCAGTTGATTTGAATTGTGTGATACTTTTCCCAGAAATGTTCCTACAGTGAAGTGCTGTGTATGAATGAAAGGGCTCCATCCTAAACAATAGGACATAGAGCTGCCCATTGTGAGAGGGGTTGACAGGAAGACTGATATGAACTCTAGTACAGTATTAGGAGGCCTGCCACCTACCTTGATTGTATGTAGATCGCCATTCTTCGTGTTGCTGCATTCTTACTTATGCGAGAAGCATTAGGTGCAGAAAAGCAGTACATATGTACATAATGAAGATATTGGCCAGAGTAATGGCACTTTTCCATTACTGACATATAAAGTTGATGAGTCTGAGACAGCCGTCAAGACAATGTTCAAATGCACTGCAGCTGGCTGGCACATTCGCCAGATTATAAACAGGGCCATTAAAATTATCACTGCAGACTCATTTCAACAGAAATAAACAAAGACGTATCATCATTTGTGCCTGTGCTCCCTTGCATCCATTTATATCCCATCCATTTTCTTTTTAAAACGCATATATTTAATTAATAAAAATAATTTCTGAACAATCAATCACCACGCACTGGTTCACTGTGACAAAAAAAGTATTATGACATATTCACATAGGCCATTCCACTAAACATTGCTCTGGTGTTTGAAAGAAATATCGCAGATAAAGTAAACACATTCTGACAGCAAACGATTGCTGATGTAAGAGTGTCAGTGATGGAATAAATACCATCAGGTTCTTCCATCACAACTGTTGGATGCAGAATGACATCTCAGGCACCACAGTGCACTAAACTGACCCATACTGCCTTCCTGCTGTAACCGTGGCTCATAGCCATTGATCAGTGCCTTACCTGATGCTCGTGGAACCTTTTTTCTCCTGAACGCAGCTCCTGACTGCAGGGCCTCCATCAGGCTATCCATCACACCTGTCTCCCCGCCACCTAGAGACACAAAAAACACCTCATACAACAGCCGCCAGTGATAATTAAAATACAATAATCCTGCATCATCCAATAGCTAAAACACAGCAAGGAGTCAATCTTTCTCATTCAATAACAATTTTTTTTGTGCCTTCAAACAGGAGCTCATCACTATGAGCCTTTTAACATGGGAATAATTCTTTCCTGTAAACATCTTTTTGGCTGGAAAAAGAAACAAAAAAATCTCAGAAACCAGCTCGCTGGGTTAAATCAGTGTGGGTTAACAGTCTTTAGTGCAGTGAATTTCTACTGCAGCACACCAAAAATAATCCAAACAACATTCTCCTTTACACATTCCTACTGTTTTATGATGTTCAGGACATAATAAAATAATCTTGTTAAATAATTTATAATATTATTCCAGGGCTTACAATAGTCAACTTTGAACACAGTGGATGGACAAATCGGATTATAAGCAAAATCTGTTTCTAATACCAAGTACGAGTGTGAACTGAATACTCAATAATCATGTTTTAATTGTGGCAGATTTTTTTCCTCGTAAATACTGGTTGCTTTGTGACTCTCAAAATTGTGCAATGGGCCAACGTATGTGCGTAAAAAGAGCAAACGTTTTAATTGTCCTGCAATTGCACAAATATTTTCTAAAGGTTGCGAATATTCAACTTTTGCTAAAATATCAGCTTCTTGAAGATTGCTCATTGATGATAATATGAATGGTAATAAAACTGGCGAAACATTCTCCCCACTACTTTCAGGTGCTTCAAGATATTGTAGATCAAAAGATCAGAAATGCCCTTTATACCTCTCTGAGCTCCTGAACCAACCTGCACTGAACTAGTCCTTCAAGTGGTTGGAACCCGGACTGTCCCACCAGGAGAAGAGTGCTCCTCGGTGCACTACAAGGTGATGTTGCAGGTGGCTGATGATTCACCTCATCCTCTAGCTCATCTCCTATGCCCCTATCCTCAAGTCTTCAGCAGAAGCCAGCCTCATGCTATTTTGCTGTCCCCATTTCTGAATGGATCATGGCCCACACGCTTCTCACATGCTGACAGACCACTCGGGCCTGGGCTGACCCCACTATTTAATCAAGTAACCAAATATAATCACATATCTTTTATTTATATAAATTTCAAGTGCACATATTTAAATTAATTTTAAGTCTATGAGCCATATAAAAGGAATAATAAAATCATAGAAATTTACAGTGCATAGAAAGTCATTCAGTCCATCAAGCCTACACAGGCTCTCAGAGTAAACTTTTCATTCATTACCAATAATAATAACTGGGCTACCACATGTGAAGTGAGCTAAATACATGCAAGTTGTTATTGTTGTGGCTGTTGTTGCATTTGATATAGAGCCTTTCACATCGGGAGGATATCTCATAAAGTGCTTTGCAGGATTTACTGTAAAGAGTAGTGACTGTATTTTGCAGGCAAATTGAGGAATAATAACCCTTGCATTTGATACAGCACCTTATCATGTCTTCAAGATGTCTCAAAGCTCTTCATAAAATATACTGTAAAGTGAATTGATTGTGTATTTTGTGGGTGAAACGCGGCAGCCAATTGCGCACAGCAGTGTCCCACAAACAGTCTCGAATTGAAGTGACCAATGGGTAAACAGAGGCGTGTGGAGGAAGGAAACTTCCCCAAAGTTTTGCCCTGCCCGGAATGGAACCCAGGTCTCTCGCTTGAGAGGCGAGTGCTCCAACTACTGAGCTATAGGAATGGAAGTTAGTGTATTTTAATAGTTTAAGAATAACAAAAAAATGGGGCAGAAATTTCCATTGGGTCTAGAATTATTTTATTTTAAGTCGTGCTTTACTGTGGTGAATTTGTAAAATTCATAAATACAACCTTAATTTTGAAGTCATTTTTCTGTAAGTTCCTTTTGTAGAACTATAAAATAGTGGCTTTACATCTAAGACCAAATTTAACAATCTACCAAACTCTGAATTCTCTGCAATGCTACATAAATATAATAAATCTAAACCTAGGTGGCATTTTTACCCCTATGTGTCAGAACGAATCATTGCATTCCATCAATTTTATCCATTTACAGGCCATGTACAACGCATCTTGGCATGAACTCCACTCCATCTATTTAATCTCCTAAGGGACATTCTGCATAGTTACTTATTGACAGTTGAAGGTAAGAAAGTAGAAGTCTGGAGCATTGTCCAGTTTCATGTTCATTATTCATTACAAGTCTTTTGTCTGACACAATGACCAAGAAGATTGTCCCATGAAGTATTTATCTATGATACCTAAAGTCTCCAATCCTACTTCTGACCAGAGATTCATGCTGCCCTCTTTTTGAAAGCATTAATCAATACAGCATCAACTGGCTTTGCTGCTCCACTTGTCCATAATTGAGTTTATGGACAATCCTGATTGAAAAAAAATCAGAACATCAAACCTTTGCCAAATGACACTATATTCAAGTACACAAACTCCCTGCTTGTCAGCCATCCCAACTCCTCCCTCCATAGACAGCAGATCATCCAGAACTCAGCCCGTGTCTCTCCTGTACCAAGCTCGGCGACCCTATCACCTCCACCCTCGCCCGACTCCACTGGCTTCCCATCACACAAAGGATACAGTTCAAGCTCCCGATCTTCACCTTCAAAGCCCTCCATGGTCTTGCTCCCCCCAACCTCTGCAATCTTCTAACCCCCTACCAACCTGTCCGCTCCCTACGCTCAGCGGACTCGGGCCTGCTTCACGTCTCCCGTCTCGCCCACCATTGATGGGCGGGCCTTAATCCACTCTGTCCCCACCCTCTGGAACTCCATCCCGCAGTCCCTCCATCTCACCCCCTCCCTTGCCTCCTTCAAGACCCGTCTCAAGACCCTCCTCTTTGACCGTGCCTTCGGACACCCTCCTCCCCACCTTGCTACCGACCCTCCCTGATCCCGACCCCCAGCTTGGGTCCAAAACACTGATTTTCCAGCGCCTTGGGATGTCCTCTTGATGTGAAATGCTCTATACAAATGCAATTTTGTTGTTGTTGTATATTACTGCACTTTCAAATCAGGCATCGCATTCAGCTCAACTTTCACATACCTCATGGCAATTTATCATGCACCATATTCTATACAGTCACTCAAGGCAAATTCCACTCCTAATAGTATAAAAAAACTGGAGTATTTTTGAGGACACCTTATGACACATAATATAGCCACCAGTGAGTTTACATATATAATCCAATGTCAGGATTCTACTGATGTACATGAACTACTTGGAGGGCTCATCAAAACTACTCAACTGAATTGCAGCCTTTGCAACTTTCGACTATCTATCCATTATCCTAAATGTAATCACTGGGTAATATCCATTTATATGCAAGTCAAAATGTTTCAATGAATTATATCAGACAGTACAGGAAATATTATTTTAGCTGCAACAGTAAGCTTTCTGAATTAACTTGCAATGGTGCATTTTTATTTTTAAAAAGACCGCCTTCTTCCACCTCCGCCACACTGCCCACCTCCGACCGTACCTTACCCCAAATACAGCCGAAAACCTTGTGCTTGCGTTTGTCACCTCCCACCTGGATCACTGAAATGCACTCTTTGCCTATCTTTCCAGCTCCACTATTCAAAAGATCCAGCTCATTCAGAACTCTGCAGCCCGCATACTTACCGGGACCAAACTCCGTACCCCTATCTCACCAGTTCTGGCCAGCCTCCACTGGCTCCCCATGACTGAACGGACCGATTTCAAGATGCTCACACTGTGTTCAAATTCCTTCGCTCTCTGTCACCTCCCTACCTCTGTGTCCTCGCTCTCCAATCCACCAACTGGCACCTCCGCTCGACTGGCAGCGGTCTCCTGCTCGTCCCTCGCACCCTCCGCTCAACCATTGGAGTTTTCACTTTCAGCCACTACGCCCCAAAACTCTGGAACACTCTCCCTCAATCCCTCCACCTTGTCCCCCTCTCCCTTTTTTCAATTCCTGCCTGAAAACCTTCCTTTTCAACCGTGCTTACGGCCACCTCCCCGTGCCCCCCCGACTTGGAGTCAGACTCCGCCACTGTTAAGCGCTCTGAGACACTACCTTGCGTGGGGGGAGGGGCGCTATATAAGTGCAAGTTGTTGTTTTAACGTGTGAAACTTGAAACTAAGTTGTAGTCTGGATAATGTGGCCTCAGATGCATAACTTAGATATATGCATGTTGTAAGCTTTCATTAGAACAAACAAGATCGTATAAAGACAACCATCCCGCAGGTGATACAAAAATGCTCAGAGCCTGGCAGGTCCTTTAAGGAGAGTATATATTGAGTGAGAATTGTATCTCCTTAGATACAAATCTTGTAGGGATAAGCACTAATCCAAATTCTGAACACAGAAATATTTCAAAAATAAGGTTCTTTTTATGAATGCCTGAAATTTGATTCAATTTGACTTGGATGCACCTGTTTTTTGATAGGAAAATGAAACTATAGCATGAATGCACAGAAAAAAAATAATATCTCTTTGGATGTATGCAATTCCGTTTTATCTCTTCCCCAAAACTTTCCAACTGTTTTGACAGGTAGTACATGAGCTGAAAATAATAGTTCTGTTTGAAATCTATTGGAGAGTTTGAATTTCATTCCAGCTGTGGGATATTTATGAGTCTGTATCATGTTGTCTTTGCAGTCTGTTGTTAGGTTTATCTCAACGTTTGATTTGCTTCGCATTCTGTGGTCGGCATAGTGAATCGTAGACACACCAAAGCAGAAACTGAATGAAGAAAATGAACTCCATCTAATCATATTGTGTCATTTCAGGGTGTCAGTCTAGTTTAAACAGGAGCACTTTTGCCTGTGAGTCAGAAAGTTGTGGGTTGAAGCCACATGTTGGGGTTTGATTTCACATTCTAGACTGACACTCGAATGCAGCACTGGGGGTGAACTGCATTGTTTGAGGAGTAAACCTTTGGATGTGATGTGAAACCATTTGGTCTCATCTGCCTGTTCATGTAGACATTAAAGATCCCATAGCACTAATGAAAAAGAGAGGAGTTTCTCCCACAGATCTGGCTGATAATCCAAAAATAGTCATCTATTTCATTGCTGTTTGTGGGATACCACTGTGAGCAAATTTTCTGCAGTATTCACCTAAAAATACACAGTGACTACACTTTGCAGAAATTCCAGTAAAACACTTTGAGACTTCTTGACAACTTGGTGGGGCACTATGACAAATACAACAGTTATTATGTTCAGGTGTGTTCTGAGGACAGATATTTTTATAAAAGGATAACTACCTCTGGGTATGTCAAAAAGCTGGAATAAATGGCAGAAGTACAATAATGTTCCTAGCAAAAGATCCATTTGATGTTATTTAAGTGCAATTTCGGATCCAAGAAGATTCCATATGGAAATGTTATTGCAACTGGATGTGGGTGTCAGTGAAATCACAGGGTGCAGTGTATCAGTTAGAGGGGAAGTGCAGTAAAGGCCTTTGAGCTTGGAAATAAGTTTGGATGTTAAGAGCCTTGGTCACTGTACCCTTGTAAGAATTTGTGCTGTTTTTCCACTAGTTTGAATTAATTACATCCTTTGATGTCATATGCAAGTATTATCTGTGGTGATGCAAATCATGTTTATACCAATAAACTGGTGTGGTCAGGACTTGTATCAGTGCCTAATTGTTTCCAATGATTCAGTACAAACTTGTACTTGTTTTGAAACCTGGCTCCAAATAGTACTATGAATATACTAATCACACATGCTCTGTACTGATAATTGCCCATGTGGAATTTTGCCCTCAATTTCCTGTGAATCATAACCAGATGCAAACCTGTTTGAATCAGAACCGCCATAGATTAATTTCCATTGCATCAAAAGGACGGAATGTTTCTTTTTCTCCTGATAATGAAGATAATTTGAGATTTTTTTTGATCGTGTATCAGCTTGCTGGCTCTCTCAACTACACATGCAGTATACATTCAGTAAGACAAAATATTGGGATATCTGCTTAAGTTTCCTGTGAAAGCATTTAGTTAGCCCAATATTATCAATAGTTGTGAGACAACGATTAACTCCACGTACTACTGCAGGTCTAATTGATAGCCACACTCGTCAAGACAGAAGGTCATGACACATTTCCCATTGTGAGCCCAAAGCTCTGTGGAGTCCTGTAGCTCAGTGGTTAGAGCACTCGCTTTGCAAGCGAGAGACCTGAGTTCAATTCCAGGCAGAGGGCGAAACCTTGGGCAAGTTTCCTTACTCCACACACCTAATAATAATCCCTCCAAAACCAAAAACAATAATAAATTGGTCATTTTCAATCTACGATTGTTTGTGGGACATTGCTGTGCGCAATTGGCTGCCGCATTCGCTCACAAATATACAGTCAATTCACTTTACAGTATATTCTGTGAAGCACTTTGGGACGTCCTCCCGACGTGAAAAGCGCTATATCAAATGCAAGGATTATTATTATAAAGCAGGAAGAGAAAAATGGGGCTAAAATCTTCATTGGGTTTGTGCATCTTTCCCCAGAGGTTAATTAACAATGAGAACAGGTTACTAGGAGGAGTGTTTGAGGCTGGGACATTGGATCCCTTTAAAAAGCAGCTTGATGCCTTGATTCTGTGATGTGAGGACATGATGGGAATTCTGGAGGAATGAGATCAGATGGGCTGAAGGGCCATCTTAATCCAAACTAATCTTGTGATCAACCAATATACTATTCTTCAATGTATTGTTCCAACTATAGTCACCAACATGATTCAAGGCTTCAGGTTACCAAATAAACATCAGTGAACTAATTTCTAGCTCAGTCAATTGAGCACTAGATTTGAGACTGAAAGCTGATTCTAATTAGATGAATCTATTAAAGGAAGGCAGATCCTCAGTAATCAATAGGCATCTTTGATGATTAACCAAAATGCCTAGTTATTTCATCAATAAGACTAGTAGTCTACAAGCAAGATCCCCAAAAAAGGGATTAAAATGCTCAGGCAATTTCCTTCATAAGATCTCAAATCCCGGTCAGTAAATTTATTCTTTGATCCATTGATGACACAATCTCACAACTAATTGTGATTTAAATTTCTCCAAATTGTTGTCGTATTTATGCAGCCTTGAGCTCTGCTTCTTGGCCCACCATAACGGATTCCAAAAATTATGTACAGAAACAAACTAAGGAAGGGAGCTGAGAAGGCATATAGAACAATTTATCTATTCATAGATAAAATGTCTTCACATTTCAAAATGTAACAGAAAAGGATTTTGCTTCTATGCAAATGTAGTACAATTTTAATTTTGCCCATAAAGGGAGGTGTACAGCACTGCATAACAAGACTCCCTGGAGTGCTAAATAATATTGCCTGAACATATTAAATGATGCACACCTTCTCAAGAATGAAATTCTGCTTCCAATCAGGAACAGTTTTCATTCTAACCGTGTGTAATTAGTTTGTGAATGTAAAACTTCACGCTTGAAATTGCCAACTTCTGGGATGCTCTGATTATACAAGAGATTTGAAATACACATCAAAACTCTCAATCATTTACTTTGGACACTTAAGCATAGTAATGACTTCCACTTGTGTTACATACCCAACTGATCAAAAGTAAAAAATAAGAGATTTCAAAGTAATAATAATAATTATCCTTACATTTTATTTAGAGCCTGATCATATAATCGAGATGCCCTCTCAAAAGGCTTAATAGGAGTTTACTATTGTTAGAATATACACTTTTGTATACTGCTAGAATCATAATAGATGTTGTGAATGGGTTTGAGCAAGTTGCTAAAACTAGAGGACCTTGGTACCATCCCGGGATACTAATAAGAAATAACCAGTCACTTAAAAGAAATGTACTAATGATCCCACACCACAAAATAATGAGCACCAGATACAGCCCTAAACTGATCAATTCCTCTATCTTAGACAATTAAGGACAATGTGTATGTGCGCTGAGGCACGTACACCCCATGAGGTGTTCACGTGAACCCGGCATGATTTCGGCAGGTGATCTAATGTCCACACCATGATTGGACGAACATCGGTATAAGAGTTCCGTTAACTTTATGGACGGGGCCGTCCCGGGTCACGGAGACAAGGATACGGGAGATGGGGCCGTCCCGGGCTGCGGAGACAAGGATATGGGACATGGGGCCATCCGGGCTGCGGAGACAAGGGTACGGGAGATGGAAGACTGAGAACTAGAAACACTAAGACTGATGATTTCAGATGGAAGATTGAAAGCTGTAAGCAAGAAGACTGAAAGCATGAAGAATCAAGCTTGTGTGTTGTAAAGACACAGTGTTGAACTCGAGGTATCTACGGTGGTATTGTTCTGTTATAAGATCTGTTGATTGTACTGGCCTTTGGTCAGACCCATCGGGATATTGGGGAATAACGAACGAATAATAATAAAACAGTCAGATATCTGGTTGCAAACGGATTATGGCTAATTTTATTTTCTAACTATGAAGGACTGTGTAATTTTAGGCGAAAGCATCTGCAGCAACAAATGTATGCACAGAAATGTCCTGCAAAGCACCATGAAGTGAATGACCAATTTAATTGTTGGTGAAGACACCAGGAGAAACTCCCTTCTCTTATCAAATAGTTCCATGGAATCTTTAGCGACCTGCACAGGCGGAAGAGATCTCGGTTTAATATCTTATCCAAAGGATGATATTTCCAACAATGCAGCATATTCCCAGCACTGCAGTGGATTGTCAGCCTCAACTATGAGTTCAAAGTCAAAGTTCACTAGTCTTGAACCAACAACCTTTTGACTCAGAGGTGAAAGTGCTACTAACTGAGCCATGTTAACACTACTGTAGCACGATACTGGAAAATTAGTTGTTGAGCAAATATGTTTGGAAATGCTTGAAAACAGATATGTAATGAGTCATGTTTTTAAATTCTGATGTTTCATCAACTTAAAAAAAGTTTCTTGTGGTAAATGTTTAAAAAAATTCCAGCTGATGCAACTCACAAAGAGAGATTTCATGTTGAGCTATTTAATGAATGGCTGTGCAAACATTAGTGTGTTAAAGGAGGCAGTGGCAGAGAGTTTTTGGATGTGGGTTCTAGAAATAAGTAATACATAAATAATACTTGCATTTGATATAATCAATTATCAGAATGAAACATCTCAAAGCACTTCACATAACGTATGCAGTTGAGTGACTGCTGTCATGTAGACCAACATGGCAGCTAATCTGTGAAAGTAGTGAGTCACAATCGGCAATAAATTAATCTGTTTTGTTGGTGAATTTGAGTGAGATAGGAATAGTAGCCAGGATACATGGACAGCTCCCTATTCTTTCACATAGGTTGGTGCATCCTTAAAGTGTTTCCTCAACCACCAGAAATAGCAGACATGACCTCAGTTTAAAGTCTTATTTTCCAGGATGGCACCTGGTGGTGGTGCTTGAATCCATAATTCCTCTGACCTGGAGGCAAAGTATTACCAACTGAGTCAAACTGGTTATTACCAGAGCTATTGCTGTGCTCTCGGTTTGACTTAGACTCAACTGCTGTGGTATTTGTTCATGCATTTCAATAAATAAGTTCTTCTGACTTATTTCTTTTTAACTGATAGTTAACTTCCTCTGCTTTTCGCTTCAGGCAATGCAATAGTCGAACAAGTAAATCTAGTCCTGGTGTGGGGCATTAATCCACAAAGTTTTAACCTGGAAGCAAGAGTATAACCAACTGAGCCAAACTGACTTTGATCATGGTTGTTACTTAGGATCTCATGGTGCTTTTGGTCTTACCTAGATATCTGAGGGGGAAATGCTGAGCAGAAGCCTAGGGCACTTCTATAGGAAAACAGCTTCCTGATGCCCTTGTGAGGAAAGAAACCATAGGATTTAGCCATAATTGACCTCCTAGAAGCCACTTCAAAAAGGCTTCCACTAAGGAAAGAACCTTTTTTTATCGTGCCTCACCACATCAAAATTGCTTAAAGTGCTTCACAAGCAATCATGGTTAAGTGTAGTGACTGTTTTTGTAGTCAATTATTTTGTAGGCAAAAGGGAAAAGGAAGTAAGATGCTTCCAAGCAATATGGCTGCTATCAAATAATTTTTTCAAAAATCCTTACATTTGACATTGCATCTTATCACATTGGTGAAACATCTTAAATAGCTTCACAGGATTTACTGTAAAGGGCAGTGGTTGTGTATTTGTAGGCAAGTGCATGCCCTGAAGAGAGAAACCAAGGGAGTTTACCCTCAAATAACAAATACGTTAGTGAATAATGCAATGAGTCATGAACATTATTTAGGATAATGCATGCAAAATCCTGTAGCAGAAATAGAAAAGACATTTATGGCAGATATGCATAAAGGTATCTGACATATTGCTTGAAAAAGTGCCCATCCATCAATGAGGGGTTTTCAATGTGACAAATGGGAAGAAAAAATGAAGTTGCATTGGTTGTGATGCCACATAAGTATCAGACACAACTCAGATGTTGAGGTAATGTGTCTGTTAGGGAAACATGAACCCAAATTCAACTAAATATTTCAGACAAGATCAATGAGGCTAATTACAGATAAAACCAATAATCTAGGTCTGCTAAATGTGCATAATCATTTAATACTACAGGACTGTGGAGTCCTGTAGCTCAGCGGTTAGAACACTCACCTCACAAGTGAGAGACCTGAGTCTGATTCCCACCAGGGCGAAATGTTGTGCAAGTTTCCTTATTCCACACGCCCCTGTTTACCTAGCAGTAAGTAGGAACCTGGTTGTTAGTCGATCGGTAGATCGCTTTTCCGGGGGGTAATAATTCCTTCATTTTTTAAAAAAGTTGTTCATTCAATCCACGACTGTTTGTGGGACACCGCTGTGTGCAATTGACTGCCATATTCCTCTCACAAAATATATAGTCAATTCACTTCACACTATATTATGTGAAGGGCTTTGAGATGTCTCAAAGACGTGATAAGGCACTATATTAAATGTAAGGATTATTTTTAATATTAAAGTATGAATTGAGAGGTCTCTACCCTCTCAATTGATGCTTTAATTTTAAAAATAATCCTTGGATTTGATATAACGCTTTGTCATGTCTTCGAGATGTCTCAAAGCCCTTCACAGAATATATTGTAAAGTGAATGGCCACAGATTCCACTTACTAATTTACATACAACACGACACTGTAAGCACATTCGTGCAAATTAAGGGTGTACTTTAATGATGTTCTTTCGATTCTCAGTTTAAAAGGCTCCTGAATGGGAACCACAGTGTAATCGCAAGAAACAAAAAGTGCTTTGAGATGTAAAGCGTATCTTGTGCAAGCAACCCTGTGTGCATCACATTAACTTGCAAGAAACAGAGCTATATATTAAATTGTTCTGTGTGGGCAAAGGTGCGTGAAATAGAATATTGAGGTGGATAATCAAAATTCTACTTAACGTTGTTTAGTGTGCTGACAAAATAAAAGAAGCCTTCACTTCAAATGCTGGGTATTTGGGTAATGGTCCCTGTGTCTCCAGAAAACCGAACAGCTGTCTCAGGAGAATGTTAGCAATCTTATGAGTCCACAATTTATCCACGGTTCTGTCTGTGAGAAATGATTATTCTAGAAAAGATTCCTTCTGCACTGCTGCTATCTCAGAATGTATTTCCAACAATCTGGAATCTGCTTACAGGTATCTTCAGGAAACTGATGGTCTCTGCAGCAGCCAATAGAAATAGCAACACAACATGAGCAGAGTGACTTCATCTGCTTGTGGGAAATCAGAGATGCTTACTCTGCAAATTGCAAATAATGTTCACATAAGACAGGACAGATTTACCTAATCTTATCAGATTCAGCAAAACATTGACATTTTTCCCTTTGTTACTTCCTACTTCCATCTTTCCTATTGTTTCTTTATCATTGATAAGTCAGCCACTTGTTTTCTTTATCATAAAGGTGCAGCCAGTCAATTACTTTATTTTTGAAGTTGGAGAAAGAAAGAAAGATACACCATTGTCATCTAGTTCACCTCTTTCATTCTGATGGAGGTTTCTTCCAATGGACCACAGGGTTTGAAAGTGTTTGAAAGAATGCCAGGGCGTGACTGAGGGATAAACCCTATCACTGCCTTTTTATGGTTATTGGTGATCAACCTACGTTTAAAGGGAGCTAACAAGCATTGGCCTCCAATCATCCCTGTCACACAGGGTCCTGAGTCTCACTGATTGATATCTTCACCTCCACTTCCACTGCTACAGAACACATCATGAGCATTCGTTCATATAACACTTGAAGCTTGCTGATATAAAGTCACAAAAGCAAGCAGAAGCACTGTTGACCTCAAAGGCTCTGAATAAGAGGACAAGTGAATAGATGCTTAGATTCCTAAATAAATGCACCAGCACTGGCCAAGTGATTCTATTCTATTCTATTGATTTTATTTGCAATAAAATAGCCAGATGGTTGAAAAAGAAAAATGTAGAAGGGTGTGAGAAAAGGTAGAAAAAGTGGAACTAAATGGATAAATCCTTGAGAGAACCAGCCAGCCAGTGGGTTGGACTGAATGGTATCCTTCTATGCGGAAATATTCTTTAATTTCCAAGTACTGTGAAAGAATATTGCTCTCCATGGAATCACTGGTCACAGAACAATACAAGACCATTCAAGCCAATAAGCCTAATATTATTTACTGCTAGTTCCGCAAGTAAAGCTAACTATAATCCCAATTTGTTTCCACCTCATGCTTTATTTGTTCTACCTTAAAGAACTGATTGTGTTTTTTTNCAAGTACCTACAAAGGGACTTGGAAGAACTTAATCCCTTTAAGAAATTAAAAATTAAAGTAGTACTTACTCTGAGCTGTGAAGCCTGAGTAAGCTGCAGCTCGCTGTCCTTGTTAATTTGGTGTACATTACGCTTATTTGTAGGCAACACACTCTGACACCAAAGAGACAAAACACTCTAGATAGTGCCTGCGCATGGTAAATGGATATGGTGAAGCAGTTTTGTTGCCTATCATTCATAATTTCTAATATACAGCAGATGCACTAATCTTTCATTGTGCCACAACAAATTTGGTAGGTGGGAAAGTGGGTAGCATTACACCCAATCTTAGCGTTTGGGGTGGTGTGGGGGGCAGTGGGTTGAATAAAAATAAATGAACCAGAGATCCACTTCCAATCATTATCCAGGTTGCACACTGTGCACATGTAAGTATTATAATATTAATAATAATAATCGTTGCATTGTTGAAACATGTCAAAGTGCTTCACATGATTTACTGCAGAGTTTAGTGATTGAAGGTGAACGCAACAGCCAGTTTGCACACAGCAGTGTCCCAGAAACACTATGAAGTGAATGACCAGTTTTATGCGGAGGATTGCTGGCCAAGACACTGAGAGAAACTCCCTTCACTTTATGAACAGTGCCATCAACTGAACAGACAGAAGGGATTTCGCTTTAATGTCTCATCTGAGTAGTGGATAAGATGCCTGAGGACCCAATCTAGCTCAGATGTGATGCAGGCCACAATTAACACCTATAGCTTTGCCAACACTCACTGTCCAGGCTCAGGCATGAATCATTCCCACTCAGACAACATACTGATGGTGTTCTGCTGGTGAAATCACGCTCTAGTATAAGAAGAGGAAAACGTTTGGAAACATATATACGTTTTAGAATGAATCAATGTTGTTGGAAAGTTCAATACAAAACATATCACTCCACTCCCCAGTCTAAATGAATGGAATAATTATAATTGGGTTGGTTTGAAATGAAAGGTTATAATGTTAGTAAATAGCACTTGCTCATCTTCCCTTCCCATGTTTGTTACTGAGTATCTCAACCACAACAACATTTTCCTTCACATAGGTTGATGTCTCAAGAGTACTTTGAGAATGTCTCGCACTATAACTTCCTCCATGATTTTTGTGCTCCATGGAAACCACATGAAATAGAGGAACACAAACAACGTGGATTTTTGTAGCGCCTCATCATGTTGAAATGTTTCATGTACTCTTGTAATTATTGTCAAGTGTAGTGTTCATAGGAAAAAAACAAGATTTATTTTGGACACAAGAATCCACAAACCCAAGGACCCATAAAAGTAAATGAAGGTAAATGGACACTTAATCTGGGGTCAGGGCAACAAAATAACTCCCAACTCTTTTCAAATCATATCATGCAATCTTTAAAATCCACCAGAACAGTCAGAAGCTCCAAAGTCTAATGTCTCATCTGAAGTTAGTTCAAGTTTGTTACACTGTTCAGGTTATCTAGGCTTGCAACATAAGCAAACCAAACAGCTAGATCCACAAAAAATCACATAGAAATCATAAGATTACAAAACAGTCTTGGATAAAAAATTCCTACGGGCCATTCAATCCTATTTTTCAAGAATACACAATGCACTGTCCTCCTGATTGCAACATCAAGCATTTTGTTTTAAAACGAGTCCAGTGTCTTGGCCTCAACTACTTTTCTTGGCACCTTTTCCAGTCGATAATTAACCTTTCTGTAAAGAAATATTTGCTGGTCTCTGTCCCTAAACCTGTGTATGTTTATTCTGCTATCTTAACACATCCAAAAGTATTGTTCTGTGTTTAGTTTCTCAATCCCATTTAAAATCCTATATACCTCTCTGAGATCTACTCTGAGACATCTCCTTTCAAGACTGAAGAGCCTAAGCTTGTTGAATTGCTCAAATGTTTTCCAGTTAATTCTTCTTGTTACTTGAAATAAGGTCACTTCCTGATGATAATCACCCTATACTGTCAGATCATGTGGTTTTGCTTACAACACATTTTCCCTGCCCCTCTCCTTCACTCAACCAGTGTTGATTTTTGAAAGGTTAACACGGGGTTAAAAAATAGCGCTAAGGCTAAGTGAAGCATGACAACAATAACTTACATTTATATAGGACCCATCACCGAAATCTTCATACATACTTTCATTACATTGAGGCTTGACTATGCAAACTCCTTGCTTGTCGTTCTCCCTAATTCCTCCCTCCATAGGCTGCAGCCCATGTCCTCTCCTGCACCAGGCTCCGTGACCCTATCACCCCCATCCTCGCCCGACTCCATTGGCTTCCCATCACGCAGAGGATACAGTTCAAGGATTAGGAATGTATAAGAAAACATTTTAAAGCAGACAAGCGGGGATGATGCATAAGGAGAAATTACTCTTAATGGGGGAGATTTTTCTCATTCTGTGCTTACAGAACTGTTCATTTATATACTGCTTTCTCTTAATGCATAGCTGAGAAGGTATCACAAGGATAAATATTAACACATGCTGGTTTGTTTAAAAAAGGCTGCAAGCTTTTTATTTGTTCTGTTTTCATTTTACTAATTTTCTCCTTTCATCTCTCCCCAATGTTGACACAGTCCTGCACAGATAAATATTACCAATCTTGTGGTGTGTTTAAAGACTACCATTGAAAGCTTTATTGTTTTTTGAAATTTAGCTTTTCTCAAGTTGTGCTTCATTAATGTACGCAGGTTTATTCACTTTAAACTCTTTGGGGATAGGAAACGAGCAACTGTGACAACATTTTTGGGATGATTTCTTTTTCGGTCGGTTTCAGTTCTTTACGCGTCTGGGTCATTGTCTGCAATAGAGGGAAATATGACCCTCTAAATGGCCTCCAGTCCACCAGTGCTCACTCAGCCAGCCTGTCGCTGGTAGCATTTCCAAAGCTGCACTGGCATTGTCCCAGACATGCAAGCTTCAGCCCTGACCTACAGCAGACCCATTTAAAATGGCATCTGTCAGACCGCGGCTGTGACAGAAAATGCTCAGTCCTCAAACGCTCACACGTCCTTTAGGCTGTTAAACATCTGGATTACAAAACGCCTGTAACTAATGAGCAGCCTTTGTCAAATGTTTCACGAGAGGCAGGATTCCGCCCAAATGTGAGCTAGAGATTGAGTTTCCTGCAAATTCATTTCATATGTAATTTTCGCTCGTTTACCATGAAAGTTCCAGGGTGAGCTTTTGAAGCATTGCCTGGAGAATTTCAGAGGACAAGGAAATAAAGCGCACGTTTCTTCAGCGAGAAGTAATTTACTGCAATTGTAGGTAGCTTTCATTTTTTGATGCCCAACGTTGCTGTGTAGCATGTCAGAAGACAAACTGCAGATTGTACTCTGTCTTAGGAGTTTACCTCTCTTTTTGTGTGACTACAAGATTGTGCTGTTCAAAAAAAAGATGCTTTAGAAGGAGGAGGAATGGAATACGCTGTGTCCTTTTGTCTCACTGAGTTGACTATTATTACCTGCATAAAGAACCTGACTGTTTGCTTATCAGTGCTGCAATTTCAGTGGCTCTGCCTGACTCAACTTAAATCCCTCTGTACCTAAAGGGACAGTTTCATCAATTTCAAAGCTAATGCTATATGAGAACTGAAAAGAATATAAAAAAAAGGTTTCCTAGCAACTGCTCCGAACCTTTGAGAAGCAAGTTAGCTAACCTGTGAAATACGTGCAGGGTTTGTAAATTGGAAGCCTACCCAGTAGCCACACACACACACACAGAGATCCCACTTGTTAATTTGCAAGACTTCATTTACATCCACATAATAACAATTACAGTCATGTGCATTTATATTGCTTTTCATCTCTATGCAACTCTGAAGTAGTGTTGCAAAGATAAACATTAGGGTGTTAGGAATGTAGCTTGCACTTAATCAGATTTTTCTATTTATATTGACAATTTCAGTAAGTGCACTTCAAATGAGCTTATGCTATATTTAGTAAAACATAATTGGAGTAATGCAGCTCGTCAATTATTTACCGTGCATTTTGTACAACAGGATGCCTGCTTATTGCATCCAGTAACAAATACTGGCTTTTTTTTGTACAATAAATGTCACAGGCACTACGTCTCATACTCATCCGTTTGCTCTATTTTTTTAAAATAAATTCATGCTGCAAATATATCATTAGTACTTGAAGTAAACTGTCACATTCGGCCCATGAAAAATTACTTTCCAACTGTAAAATTAAATTAAAGTAATACATTAAGTCTTTTTGTGTGGGCAAAGGTGCGTGAAATGGAATATTGTGCAAATTTGATTCTCAATTATTGCCCTGTGTTGGAGAGTCCAAAAATGATACTCGTGACTTTCTGCTGGTATCCCCCTTTGTCAATGTTCACCGAGAGGATTTCAGAAACTATTAAAATGTAACGTTAAACACAAAAGGTCATTTTAATTATCTCAGCCAGTTCATAAACAATTGGGATTTTTAAAATTAATCACAGCCAGCTGAATAATAATACAACAAATAACAGCAACCTTTTTCATTTATAATTCTGTACACTATTAGTCTAACATAAATCTGAATGCATACATGTCCTGTTAATTATTATTCAATGATTCTGATTCCAATAATTCATAGGAGGATATTTTTTTTCTGATCAGAAATATATCAATAGCCAATAAAGATGGGCGATAGGTTCCACTGCTACACATTAAGAGATCGAATATAATCTATTTTGCTTCATGTGAAGAACCGGGATATATTTAAAGACACCAATTTTAAATGCAGATATTTATATATATATATATATACACACACTCAGATATATAAAAATAGCCCACAGATAGAAAGACAGTCTTTTGAACCTGGCTCCAAGGCACCAACTCTCAAATAGAACATTACATGAACCACATATCCATAAGTAAAACCACAGAGCAGATAAAAACTGTCATTTTCTTTTCTTTTCGGATTTACAGTCTCTCTTTTTAACATGAAGCAGAGCGATATCAATTCAATGTGCTTTCCTTTCCTTGCAATCATTCCTCGTTTTCAGGTTTGCTTCTGAATGGTTGTTGACAAGTGATTCACTAATGTAAAGCATTATGCAAATAGGTCCTTCATCCCCCTCACCTGGTGACCCCCTCCCTCCCCCCCAAGTAGGTTTCCTGGGGCAGTGTATGCATTTGCCAGTCATCTTGCATGCGGGTAGATTCTTGGAGCAGCCAAAGGCAGTTAAGTTAATGGCTGGGTCCACATGCCAATACCTATCACTTCCTATGCACCCATCACAAGGTTCAAGCAGATGTCAATAACATGATTTTGCTTTTCTGCAAACCAGGGCAATATGTTTTACTTTTGTCTTTCCTGCTCCAAATTTCCTTCCCTCCTTCTATTCTGAAGGTGTAGTATCATACCTTGGTGAGAGCAATTGTGCGTCATATACATCCGTTACATCACGACAGAGATAAGGAGCTTAGGGAATTTCTCCACCCAACACTCTGGCTATCATGGTGGTTTGAAAGTACGCTGGGTCAATTAGTGGTTATATTTCTGCTGGCTCCTAGTGGGTTATCAATTATCTAGCGGGCGTTGAAACCTTCACTCGGACACTAGTGCCAATCTTCACCAATGTTTTCATATCTGAGACTGAATCTTAGTCGCCCTGATGTGAAAGGCGTTACATAAATACAATTTTTTGTTGCTATTTTTGAATAGGGAGTGTTGGCTTCTTCACTGGAAGGGGCAACGTTGAAAATTCAGCTTGTTTCTGTCCTCACCAAATGTTCACCTTTGTGTGCTTTCCAGCATGGACCATCGTCTAACAACTGGACTGCTCTCTGCATGGTATCAGTCACTTAAACACAGACCAGTTACAATCTCAGCACTCTTTTATGGCTCAAGCTGAAGGCTTTGAACGTATTGCATTTCTCAGTTGAAATACTGGCCGAGCTTTCACCTGCTCAGTTCTTTATTGGATCTAATGTGGGCTGACCCTCCAATACAACTTGGCGGTTTGCCATCCATTTTTGAGTTACTGAATAGGTAAACAGCAAATTTTCACAGCTTTCAATGCGATCAAACTAATCTGGCCTCTCACATTTCACCAACGATTCCCTTGTTGCATTGGACACTCTTGGCATGGCTCCCACGAACATCTGCCTTGGATTTCACTGCTTGTGGCAAAGCAGACGAACAACTGTGAAATGAGTGCCCAACACCCAAGTCCGTGTACCCTCCTATCAACTCCTCCTTCATTGGTTAAACTGTGCTTAGTTCAAGGTCACTGATTGTTGAGCATCTGAAATGGTCATGACAGCTGTTAGAAAGTCTCTGACATCTGTCCATAGTGATGCAGATCAGCTCACATTCATGTCTGGACTGACATTCACATTTCAATTACTCACTGTTATTTCCAAAAGCAGCCCTGCTTGCGAAAGACCAAGCTAGCGGACGAGTAGGACAGCTGTCAGTTAAAAGTCAGTCCTATGGGCTGATTTTTTTTTGTGTGTGAATTCTTAAACCGGAGGAAGAATTAATGAACCCTACCCCCATTTTCATTTTGGCTGAAGTCTTTCAGGAAAACGAATTATAAATTAAAAGCTGTCCTGATTTTTAAGAAACGTAATTACTTTCCTCGACTGCTAAAGCAAAGAATTTTTTTTTCCCACCCTTTTCCAAAATGGCACAGGGGAATTTCAATTTGAATAACATTATCATTGA
This sequence comes from Callorhinchus milii, assembly GCF_018977255.1. Lineage (NCBI taxonomy): Eukaryota > Metazoa > Chordata > Chondrichthyes > Chimaeriformes > Callorhinchidae > Callorhinchus > Callorhinchus milii. The sequence continues at coordinate 28,392,722 of NW_024704742.1, read as the reverse complement.
CAGACCCAGAGTCAAAATGTTTCAAACGTTGCTTCACCAGAGACTTTGGGCCCAATTTGATCATGTTTTGTCAGTGTAAGTGCAATTTTGACTTGTGCAAAGGGCGTCTGGTGGCTGTCACTGATGCTAAATGGTGGTTTCGCTCCAGTTTCATCTCTTCTTCTCTCTCCCACGCAAGAATTTCAGCTATACTGTTCTTTATATGGTCAATTGCAACTGAATGCCAATGTGCATTAGAAAAGGATACTGGGGTAAAGCGTTAAGCGGCAGTCACTTACGTAGACTTGGGTAGAAATGTTTTTTTGGCTCAACAAGACTGACTGATACAAATAAGAACACACATCACTACGAATGAAATCATTCAAAACAAGATATTGCAGTCTATCAAACGGTTGTGTTGCTGCCTATTTTTCACTCACAAGTGATGTGAAGAGAGACGCCTAATTTATACTTTGCACTGCACAACAACAACTTGCATTTAATGTAGTGCCTTTCACATGGGTCGGTGGGTAAAGTCTCAGAGCGTTGTGTTTTGTTGCCGAACTGGAAAGGGAAGTGACAAGGTAACACTTTAGACATCACGCTGTATGTTCAGAACATCAAAACTCTGTTACTTTAACGATACTAAAGAGCAGCGCATACAAATGGCTCTTAATAACACTGATCCTTGCATTGGATATAGTGCCTTGCCATGTCACTGGAACGTTTCAAAGCTCCTCACAGAATTTTACTGTAAAGTTAGTGACTGTGTATTCATAGGTGAACGCAACAGCCAATTCTAAACACCATGAAGTGAATGACCAAGGATCATTATATTGTAATTATTAGTATGTTGGATAAATTCTGATTCCAATGAGCCTGTCCACAGCAGGCAGACTCTGTTTATACCATAAGTAGCACTGTGCAGCAATGAGATAACACCACTCATTCATGAGCAATTTTCACAGAAAACAGGTTTTGTTCAATATAGGCACAGGCAAATAGCTGTGATATACATAAAAAAGCACCTGGTATCAAACAATGTTTTTTTCCACACTATTATCAATCACATTCCTTCAGAGACCTCACCACATTGTTACTCACCAAACTCCAGCGTAATCCTACCCATACTTTTTTTNATCATGTCCTCCCTCCATGAGCTTGCCCCACCCTGCCCCTTCGACCTCCTCAAACCTTCCTAACCTGGCCTCTCCCTTCACTCTGCAGGCACCAACTGGTTTTCTTGTCCCTATCTTACCTGCCCCAGGTTTGCCAGTCAAGCTTTCAGCCATTCTGCCCCCACTCTCTGGAACTCCATCCCAGAGTCCCTCTGATTCCCTCCCTCCCTCACCTTGTTCAAAGTCCGTGTCAAGACCCATCACTTTGAACTCGCTTTCTGTCACTTTTCCCCTCCCATACCCTTCGGTTCCCACCCCAGCTAAACCAGTATTATTAAGCACATTCGGACATCCGCCTGATGTGAAAGGCGCTATACGTTTGTATTGTATTGTCCCTTGATAGTGTCCGGCCCAACCTATTGAATAAAATTTGGGGTCTAATATGTGGTCTATTTCTAATGGGATTCCTCAAGGACTGCCAAGTATGATGTATTGATGACAACCAGAAGTAGGGTCCCTCCCATGTGCTTAAGTTGTATTTATTATTTTCTAGTATTTTAGGATGTCAGTGTGGCTCAGTTGGAATTGCTCCACCCTCACTTCTGGATTAGAAGGTGGTGAGCTCAAAGCCCAATATTGGGTCTTGAGATTAATAGTCAAGACTGACAGTCCAGTGAAATGTCTAGTGACTGCTGAATTATCAGAGGTGCATCCATCGACTTTTGGGATAGAAAAAAGATCTTTTTGTGCCTATTTTAGAATTCCTTAGAATATTCGTGGAGTCCTGTAGCTCAGTGTTTAGAGCACTCACCTCTCAAGCGAGAGACCTGGGTTTGATTTCCAGCAGGGTGAAACCTTGAGCTAATTTCCTTACTCCACACGCCTAATAATAATCCCTCAAGAAAAAGTAATAATAAATTGGTCACTTCAATCCTCGACTGTTTGTGGGACACTGCTGTGTGCAATTGGCTGCCGCGTTTCGCCCACAAATATACAGTCAATTCACTTTACAGTATATTCTGTGAAGTGCTTTGAGATGTCTAGAATAATAATAATAATAATCCTTGCATTTGATATAGCGCTTTTCACGTCGGGAGGACGTCCCAAAGCGCTTCACACAAGTAAAGTGAATTGACTGTATATTTGTGGGCGAACGCGGCAGCCAATTACACACAGCAATGTCCCACAAACAGTCATAGATTGAAAATGACCAATTTATTATTGTTTTTGGTTTTGGAGGGATTATTATTAGACGTGTGGAGTAAGGAAACTTGCCCAAGGTTTTGCCCTGCCTGGAATTGAACTCAGGTCTCTCACTTGCAAAGCAAGTGCTCTAACCACTGAGCTACAGGACTCCACAAGACGTGAAAAGTGCTATATCAAATGCAAGGATTATTATATTATTATTAAATATTCCAGTTAAAAAATTGAGTAAATGAAACCCCACAATATCTCTGGGATGCTACCCTGGGTGAGGCACGCTATACACAAGTTGTTGTATATGTCTTTATGTCTTTCATATCTGTACAGCTAAGAGGGGAAACCACTGCAGTTTTTTTATTTTTGATTCAGCCGTACTTGTGGAAGATACTTGTTCTAACGCCCAGCCTATCATGATGTTTTACGTATTTGTAACACTTTCTGAAATCTCAGAACTATAGAAATGCAACTCACACCTCTAGATTAGCAATGATCTCACAGTCAAGCGAGTGTGACATCTCCAGATGGTTTCCTTCAGAATTCCAGACTTACATTTGTATTTAGTTCAATGAAACACACTACGTGTGCTAGAGATAGGAAAATAGACACTGGCAAGGCAAGCCGAGGTGATAATTAAAATCTCAAAATCTGAAGATACATTAAACCACAAGAGCAAAGGTTGTGCTGTATATAAATAAATGCAGAATACGTCAAATCACAGCTAGATATTAGTTCTTCTTTAGGGCAAATAACATTACATACTGAAGAAAATGTAATTATTTTTATCTTTGCTTATTGTTTGGTAGCTGAAAAGCACAGCATGCTGGTGCAATGTAAGAAAATGGATAACACAGGAAAAGGTAGAACAACAAATAACGACAGGCTCTGAAGGTATAGGAAGTCAGATGACTGGAACAGTTTGCTTACTAGGTACATTTTTCACAGCAGATTGCCAGGAAATAAATGATAAGATATACATTGACATATTCGTGGAGTTCTGTAGCTCAGTGGTTAGAGCACTCGCTTTGCAAGTGAGAGACCTGAGTTCAATTCCAGGCAGGTCAGGGCGAAACCTTGGGCAAGTTTCCTTACTCCACACGCCTAATAATAATCCCTCCAAAACCAAAAACAATAATAAATTGGTCATTTTCAATCTACGACTGTTTGTGGGACATTGCTGTGCGCAATTGGCTGCCGCGTTTGCCCACAAATATACAGTCAATTCACTTTACAGTCTATTCTGTGAAGCGCTTTGGGACGTCCTCCCGACGTGAAAAGCGCTATATCAAATGCAAGGATTATTATTATTATTATTATTATTATATAGTATAATGGATGATGGATGACTGGCAGTGAGATACATTGGAGTCAAGAAATTCAGAGGGTCCAAAGACAAACACTAACAAGGGTTTCCAATGGGTTTGTAATGTTATCAGAAACTGAAGATATTTACTGGCTTGAATCTTGCCTTATTTCTTGAAGCATGCCCTTCAGATGCCATTTTTAACCCTTTGTTGAAGATTATGAACTACATCCGAGGTCTAAAACTCCATCTAATATTAGTCTATGAAATCCATTTGGAAATTTTTTAAACCCAGTCTAATTTTGGAGATCTTAAGAACCATCTTGCAAATTAAGAGTGAATTTAAGAACTTTTCGAATATCTACACAATGTTAAATTTTAAGATTACTTGGTCTTACAGGCTATGGCAAAGCAGAATTTGTGCTTTGGCAACTGGATAATACAACAACGGCTTGTATTTACCTAGTACCCTTCACACAGGATGGCATCTCTCCAAGCATTGTGAGTGCCAGTAGAGGTCAGAATAACATTGGACCTGAAATGAACAATGGTACTGATTTTGTATGGCAGCAAAAGACAAATATGTATATTGGCAGCGGGAGGTACTGGAAGTTTTACTGTTGTAATTATTTGTGTATTTGATAGAGTGCCTAATCACATCTTCGAAACATCTCAAAGTGCTTCACAAAATATTCTTTAAATTTTGTGGACAAAACACGGCAGCCAATTGCGCACAGCAGTATCCAACAAACAGTCATGGATTGATTGACCATATATATATTTTTTTATGAATTTTCTTTAAAGGATTATTACCCCCAGGAAATGATCCACCAATCGACTAACAATTGATTCCAACTTATTGCTTGGTGAATAGTGCCATGTGAAGTGAAGGAAACTTGACTAAATTTTCGTCCTGCCCGGGAATCAAACCCGGGTCCTCTCATTTGCGAGGTGAGTGCCCTAACCAATATAATAATAAAAATAATCCTTGCATTTGATACAGCACCTTATGCTACAAGACTCCACTGAATATCACATTTTTAAATACATGTTCACATTGCACATTTTCAAGTTTGGGATTCTAACCATGGGGATTAAATGTAGCAACGTTTTTGGTCAGCCAATAAAATATATTTTCTTGATTGAATATTTCTTCATTGTCATAAAGCATTAACGTCTACCTAAACGGCAAATGGGACCTCGGTTTGACATCTCATCCGAAGGACATACAGTAAAATCTACACTCTAAAGTCAACTGCTGTAATGTTGTAAAGGATTTCATGGAGGCACAGTGGGCAAATTTCACCTATATCTCTTGACAATAGATAATCCTTTTCACCTTCAGAAGAACATCGTAACGGAGAGCCCTCGTGCAGCTCAGTTGTATCTGAAGCTCCCTTCTTTGGAAATCCTGAATTGCTAATCAGCAATTCCAATCTACAACACATTCATTAAATCCTGACAATCTAAAGACAATCAGTTACAAATAGAACTTGCCCTGCGTAAAATGCTGCTCTGGTGTTTTTTAATAAAATACACCAATTAAACTCACTTGTTAAGTCAAAGCACCTGCCCTTGTCTGTGTTTGCATTTCTTTAAAGTTTCAGCACTGCACTCAATCACTTGCTAATGACATTAAAAAGACTCCCCAACTTGCTCTTTGTGGTGCATTTGGACTGAGGTCATATGTAAGACTCAAGTTTGGTATTGTCTCAGTGCTTCTTTCAGTGCTTTATCCGTGCACAATGCAGTTACATCTTTAGAACATGCCCTGAGAAACCAGCAGAATCTGATAGTGCTGCACCAAACTCTGTTTTCTGTGCATTGCCACATCAGAAAGCTCACATTCCTTGAGGTTTCACATCAAATGGCACTACAAAGGGATCAGAAAACCGCAACATGAAAGTAGCTGCCTGCTGTCAATTAACAGTGTTTTCATGAAAATAAACATAGTGTATTTCACATGAAAAGTTGATTATTCAATATAAATTAACACTAATATCAGATCTCTTGATGAGCCTTGCCTTGAATCTCGGGGTGAAAATGTTAAACTGAGTGCTCCATTTTAGGTCTTGTAGTGCATGACATCACCTAAACCCAGCAGCTGGATTACTTTTCCTGCAATTCACCAAGAAGTGTCTCTCATTCTCTGTGCAAAATGTCCTGCTGGCATTTTTAACAAAGGGTGAGGTAGTGTCTGAATGAAATGAATATACTGTGTTTAAAAACGTTCACTAAAATATTTTGTCTGCTCAGTGAAGCAATAGTCAATGTTTTTTTAAGTAAATTCTTTCAATTTCCTTGCAAAATGTCAGTCCGCCTTTGTTGGTAGAACTCTCGCTTCTGAGTCAGAAGTTGTGGGTTCAAGCACGAAATTGGGTTTCGAATTAAAAATCTAAGATGACACTCCAATACAATGCTGGGGTTGTGTTGTATTGTTGGAGGTGCGGTCCTTCGGGTGAGATATTAAACCGGGGTCCCGTCTGCCTGTCCAAGAGACTATCTGTGGCCGTGTCTTTAGCCACGACGACCCAAAGCTCTGGAACTCTCCCTCAATCCCTCTGCCATGCCCCTTCTCTCCCCACTTTCAAATCCGGCCTAAAGACCTTTCATTTTGATCGTGCTTATGACTACCTCTCCCCCTGGCTCGTTGTCAGACTCCACCACTGTCAAGCGCTCTGGGACGCTACCCTGTGTGAACAGTGCTATATAAATGTAAGTTGTTGATGTTGTAGTTTATGAAAGGGAAGGCTCTTGGTAAATGGAAGGTGCATTGGTCAGTTTAAAAAAAGTCTCAATCTTCTCTCCCACACAAAGAAAAAATATTCAGTCTTTGCTGTAATGCAAACAGTGGGGAAGAGTAAAAAACGAGAGTACTGTGAACGTGGCATGCCGACTGGAACCAGGCCAGACGATTGCATCCTCTGCCCGGTTCTGCAATTTTCCCCTTGACCTGCTGCTGGGCGCAATAGGTGTTCCGCTTTTGTGCACAAATAAGTGCTGTATCCAGCAGCTCAAAGCTGCCCACGCAATGCCTTTGTTCCCAGTCTGCTATTTTTTTTCTTTACAAGATATGAATTGAAAGACTGTCCCTCACTGTCAGAACACTGTGAAAATATATACTGTTTCGTTCTCTTATACGGAGAGAATCGTGAAGTAACTTTAAGGCAATACGTCACCTGGACTGTCCCTGACATTCGTTAATATATCATATGTTTAGCAAGCGACACATTATTCTACCATGTGTGGAAGGCTGGAGCCCTGACCTATGTTAGATGGACAAGTCTTGTATATCCCTGCCTGCTTCATTGTTCTGGCAAATGATCCCCCACATATAATGGGTCACCCACTTAATGGCTGCTTGGGGGACATTGGATTGCTGTGTGCAAATTGGCTGCATGGTTCGCCTACAAAATAATAGTCATACACATCACAGTACATTCCTATGAAGCACTTTGAGATGTCTTGCCAACGCGATAAGGCATTTCACAGGAATATACTGTGAAGTATCGTGACTATATTTTGTAGCTGAACAGAACGATTATTTTGTGGGCACCTTGAACACAAAACCACTGTTTATTCTCAACACCACCCCACCCCCCCTCTTTTCTCAAATAAACATTTCAAAGAAATCAAACTAAATAGAAATATGAAAGTGTTCACAATATTCAGGTTATTTTTGTTAACTGCCTGATATTTTAACAAAAAACAGCTCCTGACAGCTTGATTCTTCTCTTTAATTTATAGAAGAGTACAGTCGCTGCAAGGAGAACCTTTTTCTACAATAAAAATTGGAAAAGATCTACTGGAAAGACCAATTGCTCCTGATGTGTGCTCCCTGCAGCCAAACAGACTGTGAACAAACAGCAAAGCTAACTGTCCACAAAGCTGCAGCTTCGGTGCAATGCACTTACTGGAAACAGCAGACTGCCCCAAACTACACCCACACCCAGGAATTCAGGATTTCATTTGCCGTCACAAGAAATTTCCTTGGGGAGGCAGGGGGAAGGGGATGAAAAGCGGGAAGACAGTGACAAGAGGGGTTGTGCTGATGGAAGTACGTATAATTTGAGATACACAATAACAGATGTGATTGTAGAGCCTCAGGGTGCAATGTCATCAGTCGTTTTTGTCAAATCTCACCCAAAACATGGGGTCAGTTTAGAGAGCAATGCAAAAGATTTGCCACTGCTTTCAAAATGCATTTTTTTCTTTCTCCGGCTAGAATTTGCTTACTCAGCCCAGATGAAGTATTGAACCCGAGACTTTCTCAGTCTGTACAGCTCTCAGTATAACACCAAGCAGACCCCACTGCCATCTCACTCTCCCCATTTGCTTTATTAATAGTCTTTGTTATCGAAATGTTAGTAATATTGATCTTGAAAAAAAAACATCTGTTTTGATCTACAGAACCTTTTGAACCATCTTCCTGCCCTCTTTCACTGATGAGAGCAGCTGATATCTTATCATTTTAGTAACTTCCACCGAGCACCTTAAGATGCTTTTACAGAATACAATAAGTTTGGAATCATCAAATGTGCCACTTTCCACAAACAGAGCATGGAAATCTTCCAACTATAATAATATAATAATAATAATCCTTGCATTTGATATAGCGCTTTTCACGTCGGGAGGACGTCCCAAAGCGCTTCACAGAACACACTGTAAAGTGAATTGACTGTATATTTGTGGGCGAACGCGGCAGCCAATTGCGCACAGCAATGTCCCACAAACAGTCGTAGATTGAAAATGACCAATTTAATTATTGTTTTTCGTTTTTTGGAGGGATTATTATTATTAGGCTCTGTGTGGAGTAAGGAAACTTGCCCAAGGTTTCGCCCTCTGCCTGGAATTGAACTCAGGTCTCTCACTTGCAAAGCGAGTGCTCTAACCACTGAGCTACAGGACTCCGAGAGGCTAACTAACTGGAGGCTTCAGTCCAAAGTCCTCATCTCAAAAATCTGGCAGTTGTGTTTAGAGCTGAAAAGCAGTTGATAATTAGCGACTGAAATATCAGTTTCATACCAGGCAATTATTGCATTGAATCTGTTACAAATATAAATCAATTTTCCCTCAAAACAAAAATATTGTTTAGCCCATGTGCAATTTCACTGACTTCTCGTGTCTAAGCTACTCTCATTCAACTGCTGTCAATGTCACTCTCTATCAGCTAACACATGATTTGTTTCAAAATCAGCGCAGCTCTCCCAGGTGATTTTTATTCTGACCCTACCATCCCCACCCTCCTTAAAATGGAATGCTTCACCACTGCGGGTCCCTTCGGTGAAACTAACTCACGCAGGGTAACTGAATTTAAATAAGAGCCAATAGAGACACTCCGAATCGACGTACACCTCAACTCATACAGTTGACATTCACATTCCTGCAAATTATGGGGAAAACAGTTACCAGAATATAGATACGAAAAGTAAAGATGAGTAGCTCAATGACATTGGAAGGGTCGTTGTGCACATATTAACTCTTTTATTATTTTATTTTCACAGTCGCCTCTACTGAAATGGAAGCACCAAGACAGTAGGACAAAGGGACCTAGGTTTAGAGCTGCAAAGGACAATTTTAGGACAGACACCGGGTAATGTTTCTTTCCCTCATTAAAAAAAGTGTGGTGTTGCGATGGAAGGACAGTAGGGTGGATTTAGGGGACGGAGCAAAGTAACTGCAGATGTACAAGCTGATCTAACTCTAAGCCAGGCCTTGGTAAGGACAGAGGCAGCAAATTGGATGCTTTTCATCGCCTGCCTCTTCTGTCAAAGCTGGACTATAAAAGCAGCGGAAAATTGTCTGAAACATAGCAAGCTAAACACCATTGGATGTGAGTGAATTGACAGTGTTTACCTGGTATACAAGACAATATAGACAGGCAGAAATGCTACTGGCTAGAAAGGAGTCCCAGTTTAGGAATGGGGCTGTAAGTAGCCGAATGAAATAATACTATATGGTTCATTTGTAAACTAAGAAACTGGATTTCAATGCAATGTATGTATGTCTCTGGCACGAGCCCCAACTGCAGTGTTGACTCATTATCAGCATGTGTTTTGTGAATACTATTATTACCTTCAGGCCCTTAATCGATAAAACAAATTGCTCGTTCATTCCAATTTAAACATTGTGCTTTTTTACATTTTTTAAAAAAACAATTCAGCTGCAGCAAACACAAGTGCTTTTCCTGGCCGTTCTGTTGGCTGGCCCAGGAGGGAACACTGTTTCAATTTTCATTTCACCTTTTAAGTGCTGTGAAAGGACAAGAACATCAAAAGCAATTAAAAATAAATCATGCATTTGGTAAGTAGTTTCAGAATTCATACTGTCACAACTCTGTGGACTGGGAGAGAGAGAAAAGAAAACGTGCTTGATCTCTTCTCGGCACAGCTCAGTTTTTGACAGTTTGTTTAGAAAAATCTAAAATATTAAAATGCATTCTCGCAGTCCTCCAATTTTTTTATTTAGAATAAACAATTATTGAAAATTGTTGATTCTGTGAGAGGCCAAAAATCATACAAATTATGTCCAATTTGGATTCTGATTTCAATTCCAGTGATTACTTCCCAGAGGATTGTTGCAACACTGATTCAAATCAATAGAAAGAATCAGGAGAAGGGCTATCCTGATCTGGGTAAGACTGGAGAGTGCATTGGGTTAAGCAGAATGTCCCTTCATCTCCAGAGTTAGAACTCAATTCTAGTCAAAACTGACAGAACCAACAAGATCTTTTTGGTTTTAATCGCTCCTTATTTGAAACACTTTCAGTTAGACTGAACCAATAAATTTTCATTCCATTATGAACCAAGAGATATCTTACCCACCAGGTGACTGCACTCATTGCACTCTTTCCTGATAGCTAAGTACAAATTCCTCTGCATATACACACCATAAAAATGACACACAGAAATGACAGCAAATGCCTGTTTTATTCTTAAAGATCTGCGCAATTTGGAATGATTTTCCATCTGAAATGAGCAAAACTGAAGCCATTCTATTCGGCTCGTACCAGAGCCTTCTTGTCTGTGGGATCGATGAACCTAGTTGCTCACTTTACTGAGCCTGCATGTATCGTCTGTTTGACTCCAGCTCTGCTCCAAACACTAGATTCAATAATTGGGGGTTGGGGGATGTTCTCTTCTATCTCAAGGACACTGCTTGTTTGTGTTCCCATCTCACTTCCCCTGCAGTTGAACCTCTCATCCGTGCCTTTGTGGTTAGAGATTTTGCCTACATCTCTCCTCGTGGCCACTAGTTCCACTCTCCACAACCTCCAACTCATCCAAAACTGCATCCTGTCCCACATTAGGTTCCACACACCGATTAACTTCCTTCCAAGGCTCCCACACGATTGACTTTAGGATCCTCATCCTCACTTTCCAATCCCTGCATTGTCTTGCCCCACTTAAACTAATCTATCTCCTCCAACTCATTCTCCCATCCATGCTCCGCGCACTTGTCATTTCGAGAGGATGTCTCAAAGTGCTGGATATTGCTGCCTGGACACCAGAGCTGTGGATGGGAGCCAAGAGGGATGGGGAGGATAAAGAAAGCTGAAAGCAAAGTCAACGTGGTATGTTTAGATACGTACTTTGAACTAGGGGAGGGAAGGAGCGTGTCAGAGGGAATATAGGATGGAGTTCCAGAGAGTGAAGGCAGAATGGCTGAAAGCCCGCTTGTCAATAGTGGGGTGGAATGGGTGGGTGACATGAAGAAGGCCATTGATCACTGGTCAAAATCCCTTTGGCTTGCTCCTCTTTTCCCTATTTTCCAAATGCTGTTAAAAACCCTATACATAGAACATTTGTTTCATCAACACTCCTGCATTCTCCTTCTTTTCCCCACTGCTCAGTGCCTTCTGTCACCCGTGAAAAGCTTGGAAATGTTCATCTGATGTGAAAGGTGCGAAATAAGCACAAGGTATTGTTGTTGCATCCGAAACACCAAGTGGTCCAAATTGGATACCTTTTGCGCTTTTTCAAATAATCTGAAATGGGCCAATTTAATAGTGTCAGGTGAAGAACTGGGTTTAGTGTCTTTTCTAGCATTCTGGGAATACGTTACAAATTGCATCGAATTGGCTGCTGATTACTTTGGTTTTATACTCGAATAGGGACCTCCAACTGATTAAGGCATTGAATGGTAAGTGCTTCTATTGCCATTTGATATTCCCAGCGCCAGCGCAAAGCCTGCTTATCAAGATTAGTGCTGTCTATAAAGCTATCATTCAAAATTTGATGTGCTCAATTGGCCCACTTTTATGAATTGAGAACGTTTCGTTTTTAGCTGTAAAGATCAATTGTAACCTACATTGAGGGGGGGAGGGGAAACATCAGCATTGAGGCAATCTTCAATTTATATCTCTGGCTCCAAGATAATGTCAATGGCTCGCCTCTTTTTGATATGATGCAATGGTGAGAATTGATTTTTATTTTCAATCTGTAGGTTTCTCCACTCACATAGCATTCCTTGAGATCGGTCAAATATTTGATGCCAATGGGAGTCTCCAACCTAAAGTTAGGTGAATGAAGCTTAGGTCAACTCAAGTTTTCCCTCTGTGGCAATGTCTCATCTCTCCTCACAAACACACTGTGTGGCATGTGTATGTGTGTAGGGTGTGTGTGGTGTCTCTTGTATGGATATATTGTGGTGTATGTGTTTGTGTGTTTAGGATATCACATACAACAGAGTTAGTCGGCACAGTTCTGCTACTACCAGCTCACCAAACTGGCAAATTCAGCTGAACCAAACATAAATTTGGAGACCAGTTCACTTATTCATAGGTCAAGGATTATGTGAAACCAAAGACTCAGTCTGTCTGGTAATCCATATTAACATCATCCAGCACAGAAACACTATAATAATAATAATCCTTGCATTTGATATAGCGCTTTTCATGTCGGGAGGACGTCCCAAAGCGCTTCACACTGTAAAGTGAATTGTCTGTATATTTGTGGGTGAACGCAGCAGCCAATTGCGCACAGCAATGTCCCACAAACAGTCGTAGATTGAAAATGACCAATTTATTATTGTTTTTAGTTTTGGAGGGATTATTATTAGGCTCTGTGTGGAGTAAGGAAACTTGCCCAAGGTTTCGCCCTCTGTCTGGAATTGAACTCAGGTCTCTCGCTTGCAAAGCGAGTGCTCTAACCACTGAGCTACAGGACTCCACTAATACTGAATAGGCTCATTCTGTGCTGTAAACCTTCTGGGAACACTAGAAGAACAGATACAAAATCCTTAGTCAGTAATAAAAATAATAACAAATAAGTTAAGTTTGAAGTACAAAGTCTCCTCAAAAGTGGAAGAAATATATTCGCTGACAAAAGCATAAAAGTACCACCGAAAACCAGCTGTTAAATACAATGGTATATGACTGAATATGTTCCACTTTGGTTAAAGCAAGCTAGAACCTTGTACTACTAATCAGCTCTTTATCTCAAGTTCCGGTGCAAAAACTACCCTGTATCCTCATTAAATATTGTATTTTAACCATTTAAGTCAGTTCCTGTGTTTGCAGATTACTTTAGGAGGATTAAAATAGGTCTTCCTTATTAAAATGTGATGACTATCTGAAATGTAGGTCCTTAGACAGTTATTCCTATTCCTCGCTGTAAAATGTGTAACTTGTGGTGCGACAAAGTTTGACAATTAACTGGATCTGTGCTCTGAAATTATTTTTTTGAACTGGAAAGTGATCTAAGTTCACAGCTAAGCCTCTGGTGCCCTGTTGACATTAGACTCAACAGCAGGTAATGTGCAATCACACTGATCTCTTTACTCTGAATCAGCATGGACTGGTTTATCTAATTCGCAAATTCCAAACTCTCTGTGTCTTTCCGAAACTTGGGTGTGCAAAACATTGCTAGTTGTTGAAAGATGTAATTCCACCAATGCAAGATCTAGTGTAAACAGATCATTAAACTGCAAGAAAACGAACCATGTCAAGATGCACGAGGACTAATAACAGGATGTGTGTTTGGATATTTTTAAAATACAGGTCACGTTGGGTAGGAAAAAGGAAGCTGCCTGATGGCAGTGATTAATACATTTCAAGTGTAAAGCATCAAACGTCAATGTACTTAAGTGGTGATGCAGTGCTGTTTGTTGCAAGCTTACAAGACCATTTTGCCTTAAAATGTAAGATCAAACGGAAATTTGGAAAATTCTAAACTTCAATCTGATGTGTAAGAATTATGGAAAAATAATTTCCAAAAAACATCAGAATTTAAGAATTTATTACAACACTATGAACATCTTCAGGCTAAAACTGGTGAAATTCATACCTCCAACAAATAAGATGGGATGTTTAGAACTCAGTTTGGTTTAGATACCCTAAAGCATGGTGATGGGTTTCCTCATGTGTTAGAAGTATGGAAGTTTCTCTTGGTGTCCTGGCCAAGAATCCCCGAGATAAGATTGATCCACTTCATGTCTGTTTATGGCACATTGCTGTGCACAAATTGGCTGCTATGTTTGCCTACACATTAAATATCCGATGATACAATATGAAAAGGGAAGGGAGTTTCCTTCCAGTGTTCTGGCCAATAATCCCCCAGATAAATTGGAGTTCAGCAAAATGCTATGAAGGCTCCTATAGCGTGATAAAGCACTGTATCACATGCAAGCATTATTATTAATACATCATGATCGTGGTAAGCTTCAGATCCAACTTTTATGTGAGAAAAAAAGAGAAGAATGTGATATTAGATCAGATCCGTTATGAAACATTACGTTTTTCACCTCGTAGCTGTTGAAAATGTACAAGAATATTATTAAGGGGCTGCTACACTATAAGAATCACAATACAGGTTGGTAAAGCAGTGAGTGTACCTCAACACACTTAAACAAAAAATCCTGGCTTCATAAAATACTGAGGTGAAGCAAAAGGAAAAGAATAAATCATGCTCGGTCTGCAGATGACACTTTTCATGAAATGTTTGACAATGATAGTTATAGAAGGAAGAAACCACAGCATTCTCCAAGAAAAAGAACTGACAATGAGCTTCAAGCTACAATCTTTGGCATCTGAAGACAAATATAGTCGACATATTTTCACTGCTGCCAACTTTAGCAAAATTTCCAGCACGCCGAGCTGGCTGCATGACAATACATCAATGGGAACAGCACCAAGTACAAGCATGCACAAACCAATTGCTTATATATCAACCACCCATATGCTGGCATATCCAAAGTGCATTATGCAGAGGCAAAGCTTACTGGCATTGCACAGCTGCACAACCACAGACATGGACGAATGGGTCGTATAATAATACTGTAACAGTGTCCTGAAGGCCCCGGTGTTCAGAATCCTGTAGCATAGTAGTAAGAGCACTCGACTCTCAAGCAGGTGGACCCAGGTTCAATTCCCGGGCAGGGCGAAATCTTAGGTAAGTTTCCTTGCTCCACAGTCAATTCACTTTACAATATATTCTGTAAAGCACTTTGAGATGTCTCAACCATGTGATTAGGTACTAGGATTATTATTATTATATTAATTTGTCTGTACAGGTGGATGCTAAAGATCCCAAAAAGCTATTTGAAAAGAGAGTTTCTGCAGTTTCCTGGTGTCCTGTGCAACAATCATTCACTTCATGGCGGTTTGGGGAATACTGCTGAGCACAAATTGGCTGCCGTGTTTGGCTATGAAATGCACACTTCATAGAAATTTTGTGAAGTACTTTGAGGTGTCACAACAAGCTGATAAGGTACTGTACCAAATGCAAGGATTATTATTAAATTAGACCACCCCCTCGATATTGTAAGCATCCTGTGGTGTCTTATCTTAATGTCATGCCACTTGCTGTCCACAGGCGCTAGCTGATGTGACTTATTTCTATTAAAATGCATCAAGGAATCAGTCTGGGTCACTTACGGCTCTGAGGATCTTTTGATGGGGAAGTTCATATTGTCGCACAGTTGCTTTCCTCCTCAACAGTTCATCAGCTGACTCCATGGAAATTAATTTTGCACACAACACAAAATGCATGCAAGCAAACTTCCTCACACTTCTACTGAATTAACAGTGAAGCTTGTTTAAAGGTATGAAAATCTTACAGCTGCTCTATCATTGAAATGTATCATTCAAATGGCTTATTACAAGGTCACCCGAGATGAGTATTTCCAGGAACTTCCAGGTTCACTGAAACAACAGCAGTATTGATTTTCAACATGGACTCATATTTTTCTACAAAACAAAATAGATGCTGGTCATGATTGAGTTGAATAATACAATCTGCTTATCCTCCTTCCTTTTTTCTGAAGGATAAATGAGATTTAAAATTTTAATTATGCAACCTAATCTTTTACTTTTAATGTTTCATTAATAAGTAATGTATTTACAATTCAGATTTTGCAAGATAATTAATACCTAGATGTCTTTAATGACAAAAAATACAATGCCTCAGTCCTCTCGGAACTTGTCTTTAAAATACTGTATTCAGCCACAAGTTTATAAATAAATCTGTTCAATGAAGCACTGGTCTTGCAAGTTGCTTTTCTGAAATAAACTATTATAAAGCCATAATCAGATAATAGACTAGCATTTAGGTTGATTCATTAAAAGCGATTTCTTCTCACTGAGATTAGTTTGAGTTCTCATCTAAAGGATGGAATAATAGGGTGCAAAATTACAAATAATAATGGCTAATCAGGAGGAGAAGAAAAGGAAAATCATTTGTACAGACTGAAAACACAAACCTTTAGCACAAGACATTAGAAGATATTAACAAGCATACTACCCTGTTCGCTGTGCACTTCAAAATGCCATGTGGTGTGTTAGTGAGACTAACAGTGTATGAAATTCCTTGGCTCAAACCATGAAATGTATTGGATTAGTTGTGGTGGAAATGATGCTTCACATGATCACCGTTTCTCTGTGTTGCGGGGTGGAGTAGGGGGAGATAGATTGGCTGCCATCTTTGCATATGTTACAAAATGCATGGTCGATAGTTTACAGTAAATCCTGTGAAGCGCTTTGAGAAGTCTCAAAGATGTGATAAGGCACATATCAAATACAAGGATTATTATCATAATCATGAATCCCCTTTTTTTCTATCAAAGGCTATTTTGCATAATTAGTGAAGTGCAATAGTTAAGGCTGAGGTGGATAACTCAATAATACCTTTGGCAAAACTACAAATAAGTTATACAAAAATTTAACACAACAGCAAATAATTTAATAATAACTTCTAATTTAGTATGAAGGACGCCCCAAAGTGCTTCACAGGATATACTTTAAAGTGGAGCGACTGTGTGTTTTGGGGGCACTGCCTTCTTTCAGTTTTGCTCAATGTGCACAGATTCTGAACTCCAAATATATCACACTGTGAAAAAGCATGTTTTACTTATGCCAACAAAAAAAGTTGTTAAGCCTGAAATTGTTGAATTTCCTGGATGTCTGTAGTCAGAACTATATTAATACTGCCATTCTCGTAACTGAGCTCTCATCAATGACCTACTTCAGAGGACATACTGTACAGAAAATAATTGGACTTCATTTATAAATTCATAAAGCAATTTTAAATTATGCTGCACTCCAGAATAAAAATCGTCACCGTGAATACTTAAGCCCAAATCACATTAAATATTAAAATATCATTTCTTTTTTCCCTCCAGAATATGGATATTGCATAAACAAATCTGATTTATATACCTTTAAACAACTGCTGCAGGAATGTTGAACTGTCACTTATCCAAACAGCTAGATTGGGAAACTGATATCGCATGCATTTCCATTTTACCTGCACAGATGTGTTGGATAATAGGAAAAACAAGATTTGATAACTTTTGTTGTACTGTAACAATATTTAAAAGGAAATGTTTGGAGGTATTTGTCCTTAATTTGGCTTTGGAACCAATATAGAACTGTTCGATCTGACAGGGAAGCACTGCACAGGAATATTTAACCAGTATTGTATTTTGCAGTGCTGTGCAGGGGCAGTTTGGCTACTAGACCCATTCAAAGCAGGAGTCCTCATTAAACTAATTTGGAGCCATTGCAGGAAACAGGCAACAATTCCCAGTCAATGACATTACTGGAGGGACCAAGGCCAAGAGGAGGCAGGTCTCAGGTCACATATAAGAGCAATAACTTGCTGTGAATAAATATAATTTGAAAATGTTTTTTCTCTATTTTATGGGATAACACGTAAAACAGAACATACATACCTTCTGAATTCTCTTTCCCTTTAAAATAGCTAAAGAGATTGGTTGACAAAATGATTTGGAATGATGTCCTTTGCCACCTTTGACCTGGGATTGAACTGAATCTGGTGCACATTGAATAAATATCCTTGCCTTTGATACAGCGCCTTATCATGTCGTTGAGAAATCTCAAAACGCTTCACAGAATATATTGTAAAGTGGATTCACTGTATATTTTGTGGGTGAAATGTAGAGGTCAGTTGTGCAAAGCAGTGTCCCACAAACAGTCATGGATTGTGTGACCATTTTTTTTTGAGGGATTATTATCTCCGGAAAGCTATCTGTCAACAACTGACTAACAGCCAAGTTCCTACTTACTGCTAGGTAAACACATGTGGAGTAAGGAAACTTGCCCAAGGTATCTCTCCACATGGGAATCGAAACCGGGTCCTTTTGCTTGCCAGGCAAGCATGCTAACCATTATGCTACAGGGTTCCACATGCGGTAAAAATCTTCCGTCTTCAAAGAGATTAATGTTCCTAATAAGAGTTACAACTGAATTCCTGATGTTTTGCATCAACATTGCTCACCATACAATGCTGAGTATCACTACACTTAACCTGAGGATGAGAATAAGGAGCTTTCATGGAGCAGAGGAAATTTGGATCTGTACCTGTCCAAAATCCCATCTAAACTTGGACTAGATTGTTATGGTCAGTGGATGCACGAGGTAAACAGAAATTCTATTAACCTGTAATGGCATCTCTCTTCAATATAAACATTAAAGTTACTAAAATTTATCTGCAGAGCTTACTGTACTAATTATTCCACAATTCTCCTTACTGGTTTCCCCAGTTCCACCATACACAAAATTCAACTAATTCAGAACTCCTCTGCCTGGATTCACACCCGCACAACACTCCTACGCCCATCACACCAGTCCTCGCCAGTCTCCACTGGCTCCCAATTACTGAATGGATTGACTTCAAGCTCCTCTCACTCATTTTCAAATTACTTCATGTCTTCATACCTCCCTACCTATCCGATTTGCTTACCCCCCACTCGATCACCCGCTGCCTCTGCTTGGCCGGCTCCAGCCTCCTGCTTGTCCCTTGTTAACTCTGCTCCACCATCGGTGGTCGTGCCTTCAGCTACTACCCCTGAAACTCTGGAACTCTCTCCTTCAACCCCTCCACCTTGCCCCTTCCCTAAACACTTTCAAATCCTACCTAAAGAGCTTCCTGTTTGATCATGCTTACATGGTCCCCTTCTCTAGCACAATTTCCCTCGTGAAGGCATTATATAAAATGCAAGTTGTCGTTATTAATGTTTCTATAATATTTGTGTGTCAAAAGGTGTCAGCTTTAAGACGTCCTCTGACGTTAAAAAGTGCTATATCAAAAGCAAAGATTATTGTTTTTTTAATTGTTAATTACACTTTACATCGACTTAGTGCATTGCCATAAGATTACTCTCGTGCCCTGGCCAACAATAAAATATACTATTCGCTTCATGGCTGTTTGTGGGACATCATCGTGCACAGATTGGCTGCCACATTCACCCACAAAATACAGTCACTGCTCCTTACAGTATATTCTCGCAAGCATTTTGGGACATCATTTTGACATGAAAGACGCTATATCAAATTAATTATTATTAATATTGCAGCATTTCTCACATTCCGCTTCTCAACAACTGACTCTGATTTATGTATGTGGCTGTGTTGCAAAGCCACTGAACAGAGCGGATGGAGTTTCATCCCGTTTGCTTCACTCAGTCTGGGTGACAAGGCAAGGTAAAGGCAGGTGTCGAAATTCTCATTTAATTCCTTCACAATCCTGTCATTCGTGTGCGACCTCAGGCTGTGCTATCACAGCTCCAGTTTAGTTGTAGAAGTATTATCATGGAAACAGCAAAGTGTCCGTGTGGTGCGTTGCTCTGGGCCATGATTCAGACAGCAGCTGGACTGAAGTACTTTGGAGGCAGGGCAGCCAGCGAGCCTTGTGCATGAACCCATGAGAGATTGGAATCTCTCAGTTGGCAGATAAGGTAAGCGTGCAGCAATTAATTAAGCAGTAAAATCATTAGAAGAGTGACCACACGCAAATTCAGGGCACTTCACATCCAAATCCAGACAGCACGTGACTCTTAAATGTCTTTGTATTACTCAGATGGCTCAGCGGGTACCACATGATGACAGGCACTAAAGAAGAAAGACCAGTGAGGTCTCTGGTTCAAAGATTGGTGTTGCCAGATTTAGCTGATCTCAACAGGGGAAGGAAATTTAGCCAGGGTTCCCACAATTTATCATCGTCCAGTGGCCTCTGTTGGGACGTAATATACACTAGTATATGGGAAGTATATTGGCAACACAGAACTCTAAAATTAATAATAATTGTAAAACTAATTTACTATTTGATTTAGCAACTTTCGTGTCAAGAGGACCTCGCAAAACACCTCACAGAATTTATTATAAAGTGAATTAACTATATTTTGTAGGGGAACACAGCATCTAATTTGCACACAGCAATATTCCACAAACAGCCGTGAAGTAAATGATCAATTTCATCTTGGGGATTATTGTGCTGGACCAATGGAGAAACGCCCTTCACTTTTTGAATAATGCCATGGGATCTTCAATGTCCACCTGAACAGGCAGATAGGACCTCAGTTTAATGTCTCTTCCAAAGGACGGCAAAGTCCCAACGTGGGACTTGAACCCATGACCTTCTGACTCAGAGGTGAAAATGTTACTATCTGAGTCAAGCTGACAACTAAATTCCATCTAGTCTTTACCTATTAATATTGTAAAAGATATTATTATTATCTCTAAGACCATTCAATCTTAAATTTTACAACTGCAGAGAACTGTGAAAAATTCTTAAATCTAGCCTTAATTTGTGATGCAGTCTATTTTTCAGAAAAAAAAGGATCCAAATGAAGTATTATTTTAAAATGTAATTTGAAATTTGGTATGTTGGTGAAATTCAAGAAAAGGAAGAGGGAAGGAGACTATGGAAAAATGCAGGAAAGAGGGAAAGGAATGGAGGAATACAGGAAACAGGGAAGGGAACAGAGAAAGAAATACAGGAAAGCAGGAAGGAAGTGAAGGGAGAAATACAAAATTAAAGCTTCAGAAACTGAAGTGAGTTGGAATTCAAGGCTCAGAGTTACATTCTTAGTCTCCAACCAAGAATTTCCAAAGCCTTGAAGCTTCAAAACAGCACTGAAAGACATATAGCTTTCCTGCAAAATGTTATTGTCCCTTTACAGAGACACGCCTGAACTCAATACAAAAATAAAAAGTACTGCAGGAAACATTAATGGGTTTATCTTGCATCTTTGCATTATGCAGCCTTTCACATAAAGACTCCAGTCCTGATGGTGGTGGTGTGTGTTTGTGGGGTTGGGGGGAGTTTGAATCTTACATCTAGTAGATTAATCAAAGTCACATCACGTTTAAAATACAAAAAAAACTATAGTGAATGATACATATGTGGAACTTTCAGTTGTTTGAACATGATGTCAGACTTCCATCACCAAAAAAATCATATTACCACCTGGTGTGTACCACTGCAACTGTCCTTGTGTGTTTTATTCTGACTGTATTGGTGTGGGTTTAGGGTCTGTTACTGTTTGGAGGTTTTGTTGATACCGCACAATATGCCACTAGAATTTGTTACCAGGGTCATCCATGATCTACTCAGAAAGATTCACTCTCTAAACCAATGCAATATAGAAGGTATAAACTGTATGTAGTTCACCACAAGACCAATGCAATGAGCTTTAGATAAGATGTTGTCATTAAAAAAGAAATGCAATACAACAAGTCACAGTAAGAGGAAATAAGGATATTTAAGTGCTGCAGTCATTTTGATACAAATTGGGGTAATGATGGGAAGTTTCCTTACTCCACACACCATTGTTTACCCAGCAGTAAGCAGGAACCCGGTTGTTAGTTGATCAGTGGATCACTTTTCTGGGGGTAATGATTCCTTCAAAAAACTTTTTTTGAATTGGTCACTTCAACCAACGATTGTTTGTGGGACACTACTGTGTGCAATTGGCTGCCGCTTTTTGCCCACAAAAGGTACAGTCAATTCACTTTACTTTATATTCTGTGAAGCGCTTTGAGATGTCTCGAAGACATGATAAGGCGCTATATCAAATGCAAGGATTATTATTATGATTTACCTTTAAATAGCCAAGTACACAGTGAGGAACAACATAAATAAGATTTTGAACAAAGGTTTCAGAAATGAACCTAAGGAAACATAGCAAGCACAAGATTTAATGCAATCATAAGCAACACATGTATCCATAACATAACATAACTTGTAGGAGCAGGAGTAGGCCATTCAGCCCTCCGAGCCTGCCCCGCCATTCAATCATGGCTGATCTTCTAATCTAACTCCAGCTAATAACCTAACCTTGCCTTATCCCCATATCCCTTAATCCCTTTTGCAATAAGAAATATATCTATCTCAGTCTTGAATATGTTCAAGGACTGAGCGTCAACAGCCCTTTGGGGTAACGAGTTCCATACATTCACCACCCTTTGAGTGAACAAGTTCTTCCTCAACTGAGTGCGAAAGTGCTGGCCTCTGATTTTAAGGTTGTGATCCCTGGTTTTAGTTTCTCCAACCAGGGGAAACAATCTCCCACTATCTACTCTATCATGCCCTTTGATGATCTTATAGATTTCTATAAGATACCCTCTAATTCTTCTATATTCTAGAGAATATAGGCCCAAATTGGTCAACCTATCCTCGTAACTCATCCCCTTCATCCCTGGTAATAACCTAATAAATCTACCCTGCACCCCCTCCAAGGCAAGTACATCCTTTCTTAAATAAGGAGACCAAAACTGTGGTCTCACCAGGGCCCTATACAGTTGCAGCAAGACTTCCCCACTCTTATACTCTAATCCTTTCATAATGAATGCTAACATACCGTTCGCCTTCCTAATTGCTGCTGCACCTGCAGACTAACTTTCTGTGATTGGTGTACAAAGACACCCAAGTCCCTCTGGATGCTAACATATTCCAATCTCTCCCCTTCTAAAAAATAATCCCCTCTACTGTTTTTGCTACCTAGGTGGATGACTTCGCACTTCCCTACATTATACTTCATCTGCCACCTACCTGCCCCATCACCTAACCTATCTATGTCTCGCTGCATTTTTTTAATGTCATCCTCTGTGTTGACACTTCCTCCTAGTTTCGTGTCATCCGTGAATTTAGATATATTAACTTCAATGTCCTCATCTAGATGGTTGATGTAGATGGTAAATAGCTGAGGCCCAAGGACTGATCCTTGTGGCACTCCACTATTCACATCCCTCCAATCTGAAAAGGACCCGTTTATCCCTATTCTTTGTTTCCTACCCGTTAACCATTCCCCAATCCACGTTAATATGCTCCCCCCAATTCCATGGGCCCCTATCTTTTGGACTAACCTTTTATATAATGACAGTCAATTCTTGACTTTTTCTAATGCCAAAGTTCTTTACAGAAAGTAAGTTCAGGCAAGAACAAGAGCTTTTGCAATCATAACCAACACATATGTCCATTACCGGACTTCACTCTTCACTTTCTCTGGTTTACAGAAGTTTTTCCTGCCACAAACCAACAATTTGTTCTACCTTCAAAATCAATTTACTTTGTTCCAATGAATGGTTATGGCTGTTCAAGCTGATAATTCATCCGCTCTCACATTAACAGTATGCTCAAGAGAATCAGGTGCTTTGAAAACATAAGAGCTGAGCAGTAGATTCGAGGAAAAATAAGGCAAGATAGAAAGGAGAGCGGCTGACAATTACAATATTTTCTTATACTTAACTGGTCGCAGAAAGGAGGGCGAGGCAAGACTGTAGAGGGATTTAAAACTGAGAACTCAATCCTCTGGGGGATGGGGAACCAGTGGAGACGGGCTCAAAGAGCCTATAAACAATATCAATTTAAATTATTTCAGGTGCCTGGTCTCAACTATCCTTCCCGTTAACCTATTCTAGTTGTAATTACCCTCTGGGTAAAGAAATATTTACTGGTGTCTGTCCTAAAATTGTCCTTAGCTTCTCAAAACCTATAATCCTCGTATTCTATTCTCTCAGTCCAGCCTAAAGCATTGTTTTCAGTTCACTTTCTCAGTCACATTTCAAATTTTATACACGTGTATAAGAGCTCTCCATTCACCTGCAAAACAAGAAGTCACTCCCCTTTACAGTATATCTTCTGAAGCACTTCTGGGAGTCCTCCTGATATGAAAGGAGTCATATTAAATGTAAGGATTATTATTATTATCTCCTCTAAGATGTTTCCTTTCAAGACTAAAGACTTCTAGCTTGCCTAATTCTTTTAACATTGGGATCATCCTCACTGCTCTCCTATGCCTCTAGTTTCTTGGTAGCCCCCAATTCCCGGTGACCAGAACTGGCCCAGTTTTGACTGCCCCCACCCTTTGTAACTCCATCCCACAGTCCCTTCACCTCATCCCCTCCCTTGCCTCCTTCATTGCCTGTCTCATGATCTTCATCTTCAACCATGCCTTTGGTCACCCTCCTATCCCCACTCCCCCTCTCCTCCACCCCTCCTGATCCCAACCTCCATCTTGCGTACACATCCTTGACTGCCCAGCACTTTGGAACATCCTTCGGATGTGAAAGGTGTTATACAAATTTGTTGTTGTTGTTCTACACAACCCATTCTAAGTTCAAGTCTCAGTGCAGACTGAGCAAAGCATCATACAGCTTGACGATTAAGTCCGTGGTTCTCAACTCAAATGATTTGTAAATTTAGCCAGCATCCGGTTTGCCTTCTTTATTGTTTTCTCCCAATGTCTTGACATGGTGAATAGTGAGCCAACTCACACCTCTAGATCTCTTGGGAAGTTCTATCCTCTCCATGGATTTATGTTTTCTTTTCTTGCCTCCTATATTCAGTCATATATATTTATCTGTATTAAACTTCATTTGCCAGTCATCTGTTCACAATCATATCCTAACAAACTCTTTGCTACCTCCTCCGATTCCACAGTTTCTCACAACTTGGTGTCATCTGCAAATATAACTACCTTGCAGTGGGTCTATGAAACCAGATCATTAATGTGTATTGGGAACAGGAAGGGTCTGACTAAAGACCCTCGAGGTACCTCATTTAATTCCTCCCCACTTCTTCTCCTAGCCAATTTCATGTGGTTCTTTGCTCTGGGATGCTGCCCTGTGTGAGGGGCGCTATATAAATGCAACTTGTTGTAAAATGGAAGTCTAATCGTTTGGATGCCTAGATACACTGTTATGTGGCTTCCCACAGCCAATTTGCGATGTCACTTCCTTAAAAAAGCATATGAGGTTAATCAGTCACAATCTGTACTGGTTATAATAAATAAAAGTAATCATAAAATAATAGTAATTAAAACAATAATAAAACAAAATAAGTTATCATTTATTAGGTTATTTTTATACAGGTAACATTATTTGAAACAAGGAAACTTAGTCAAGTAACTATCCTTTCTTCTTCAATAAAGAAGGATTTTGTGGTGTCTTGTAGTTCAGTGGTTAGAGCATTTGCCTCGCAAGCGAGAAACCTGGGTATGATTTCCGGCAGAGTGAAATGTTGGGCAAGTTTCCTTACTCCACACACCTCTGTTTGCCCAGCAGTAAATAGGAACCCAGTTGTTAGTTGCTTTTCCGGGGGTAATAAATCCTTGAAAAAATAAAAAACAATAAATTGGTCATTCAATCCATAACTGTTTGTGGGACACTGCTGCCGTGTTTCGCCCACAAAATACACAGTCAATTCACTTTACAGTATATTCTGTGAAGGGCCTTGAGATGTCTCGAAGTCGTGATAAGGTGCTATATCAAATGCAAGGATTATTATTATTATTTAATAAGAAAAGGGAAGAATAGAAGGATAATTACCTATGTAAATGAATCATTTAGGTCTGAGATGAGTTTTAAAGATATTTTAAATCATAAACTGTCGTCACGTGTGTGGGAACTCCTGCCTCCATGGGTCAACTGGTTTGCTAAAACGCGAAAAATCCCTCAATATTTAGTAATTGGAGTCAGCAAACACTGGTAAAATCTATTTTAGGATTGACAAAGACATTGATAAACTGGTAACTTTGGGGTAACCATTGGCAATTGGGCCTTCAACCTCTCTGCCCCCCACCATTGAAACTCTATCCCACAGTCCCTTTGCCTTGCTCCCTCCCTTGCCTCCTTCAAGGCACATCTCAAGACTCTTCTTTGACTGCGTCTTCAGTCATCCTCCTACCCTTACCCTTCCTGCTCTCCACCTCTCCTGATCCCAACCCCCTGCTCGGGTCCAAATCCCTAACTGGCCAGTGCCTTGGGATGTCCTCCCAATGGGAAAGCAGCTAAACAAATGTAATTTATTGTTGTTGTTGCTGTTGTGTTAAGCGTTTCTCGAAGTAGAGGGAAATGCAAGGAACATGTCCAGATATCCAGGCACATGTTGGCAGTAAAGCATACAGACTACTGATATTAAAATGAAACTTTTTTCAGAGCAGGTACCAGGATTTCAAGCCCCAATCCAGCCATTGAGCTATAAAGAGAGCAGTTGAATCCTTTGTGCCAGGAAACATTTGATCATAAATTAAACAGGAGTAATTCTTATTACTTAGAATTTGGTGCTTCATTCAGTGTGGAGAGCCTGGAAAATAGTTCCAAAGGCAATAATGTGATGAGAATAGGAAAAGCAGGATCCTGTAACAGTGTTGCTTGAGAATATTTATCAGTGTATCAGGAGGTTTGTTTGGGATTATTAAACACTGAAATATTTAGTATGAGTAATAAAACACACTTTAAATGCATCTTAAGAAAGGCAAACTTTAAAAGCTAATATTTATGCAAGTATAAATGCTAAAGAGGTAAAAGAAGCCTCAAATACAATGCTTAAATGATCTAAAAAATGTTAAAAACCAAATGTAACTTGAGATACATACAGCATGTGAATGTTTCATGCTTTGCTTATGTAATTATTGGTTTCATAAGAACTTGAATAAATTCATAATCTGCATTGAAAAAATAAAATCACTAATAATGGGCTATTAGTAGGGGCCATGACATAGAACCTGAGTTATTGAGATATACACAGCATTGCAATATATAATAGGTGATGTGATAATTGTCACTTGGGATAAAGTTAGGCAGTATCACACGAAGCAGCACTGACAACAATGGTGGGGGCTGACTTTATGCCAAAACCATTGTGCGAAGTGAAGGAGATAAACGGGGCTCTCATTAGAAACCATTCAATAATCAAAGACTCAGCCGGACTACAGTTTTTGGCAATGTGACAATTATCACCTCTGATAATCACATCAAATATTGCAATTTCCGTCCCCTTAGGGATATATAGGATAGGAAAAACCCAATCCATTATGCTTATCCCAAAGTTAAAACAAAATAGAGATAATCTTACACTGACTTCTCTCTTACATCATTCAAATGAATTGTTTTCCAAAATTTAATACATTGCCAATTTATTGTTCAGTGAAAACAAACGACAAAATGGCTAAGATGAGTAAAACAGGCCAGAAAAAAGGAACAAAATTGAAATAAAAGAGAAAACAGGTAAAGAGGTCGGTTGGTCAGAAATAAATCTCTTATTCACACGTAGAAATCAACTACCCATTTTCATAATGCATTGATTTAAACCGTTTCAATTAAAAGTGATGAGCCTAATTGTATACGAAGAATGTCCCAGATACAGTATGTAATTCAGAAGAATTTACTTTAAAATAAATATAATTTATATTCCTTTTTCAGAGTGAACCTTTGCACTCATTAGCATGAGGCATGAGAGAGAACATTTTTTTCCCCCACTTCTATCATCCAATATCGGCAGGTGGAGTCCTGTAGCTCAGTATTTAGAGGACTCGCTTCACAAGCAAGAGACCTGGGTTCAATTCCCGAGCATCGCAAAATGTTGGGCAAGTTTCCTTACTACACACGCCGCTGTTTACCGAGCGGTAAGTAGGAAACCGGATGTTAGTCGATTGGTGGATCACTTTTCCGGGGGTAACAATTGCTTCCAGAAAAAAAATGGTCACTCAATCCACAACTGTGTGTGGGACACTGCTATGGCAATTGGCTGCCACGTTTCGATCTCTCAAAGCGCTTCACAGAATATCCTGTAAAGTGAATTGACTGTATATTTTGTAGGTGAAACGCGGCAGCCAACAGCAGTGTCCCACACAGTCATAGATTGAACTGTAGCATAAGGGAACTTGAGGCAGCGCAGAAGGTGCAAGTAGGATAAGATGTTATTAAAACACCTGCAGTTTGTTACAGCAAGCATCAAATGTCCATCTTCCCCATCAGGTTCCACTTAAATTACAATCTAAGGGTTGATAATCCAGTGAGGGAAGAACTCACCTCAGTAAAGGCCACGACTGAAACACGACATATTTTACAATACAGACTGGGAATACAACGTTACTCTTTCATACAAGCATTTTCTTCTGGCTATGTTTATCTTTGCCATAGTCTCTTCAGGAAAGAACCACCAAAATAAATATTTACTGTTAAAACAAGTTACATCATCAGAATATGATACATCATCAGAATGTGATACATTAAACATGGGGTGATATTGTTACCCATAGGTAACTCCCCAACAGTGAAAGAAGGTGTACCTGGTGTTCAAAGGAAAAGATGTTGTCTTTACACCAAAGCCTATAATCGAATGTAATGGGATCCTTAAGATACCTCAACCCATCTGTGCGCCATTAAAATTTCGGAGATGTCTTCAGAGAAATAGACCCTGGATTTTGGTATCACATGACATCGTAGGTAGAGTTCCAGAGGAAGGATATTATTGCCCTTGAGAGGGTACAGTGAGAAGGAACACAGATGATTCAGAGTATTTGGAATTTAAGTTATGCCAAAAGGTTAAAACGTTGGCCCTGTTTCCTTTAGAAGAGGAGACTCTGAGGTGACCTAATTAAAGTTTTGGAGATCATGAAATGGAATTGACAAAGTTGAGGCAGGCAAATTACTCCCTGTGATGAAGGGTTCAAATACCAGGGCACAAGTACCAGGCCACAGAAGTTAAACATTAGTAATAGGAGTAGGAAAGGAAGTGAAGTGGAACTTTTCACCCATAGAATAATAGACTAATGGAATAGGTTACCAGGCTGGACCACTGAAGTAAGCTATTTAAATGAATTCATGAGGGAATTAAATACATTTTCTGATGAAAGAAGGCAATGAAGAATGCGGTCAAAAGACAAGTAAAAGGGTTGATTTAATAGTTTATTCCTGTTCGTAAACCTCAGGTGTATGTTCTTATCATTTCAGAGCTTGGGTTACTTTCACAGTCTAATGTATGGTTACACTTGCCCCAACTCTCAGACGGTTACATCATGAACTCTCAAGAATAATAAAATATGTTGTTACTCTGGTTAGGAAACACAAATTGGTCTGTACAGTTCTAGTTGCAACAACATAAGTGTACTTTTAGGGCCCAGTAGGTAGTGCAAAAGAGAACAATGAGGATGTGTTAGAAGTGTTAGAAGGACAATTACATAAATTCAGGCTCTTCAGTCTTTAAAAGAAGCATTTTAGAGGGGATCTTTGGAGTAGATGATAAATGATATTGAGGAAGAAACTCAAACAATACTTTCACATACCTCAAAGCAACAGGACAAGTGAATGTACTGTAGTTTCAGTAATGCAAAGGGCAGTTTAGGACAGAAATCAGGCCTTATTTCTTGGCACAAAGAGTGTGGAACAGATTACCAGGAAGGATGGTGGAGGCTGAATGTTGGACTGTTTTATGCTGCAATAGGAAATTTGAAGGGTGGATTTTCTTGAAGGATAAGCTCATAAAGTTCTTCTTCATTCTAACCTCTCTTGTGGTGCTTTATAGCTTCGAAATGAAGCATTTTTTTAGTAGAGCGCAACTCGTCCTTGGTGTATTCCCAAGAGAGTGGATTTTCGCTATCAAATTACTTTGAAATCAGAATCCCTCCAGAGGTTGATGGGCATGATGGGGATATACAGAGCTACTGTGGTTGTTTTCTGAACAAGCACCAGTGAGTCTTTGAATCCATAAGGTATTGACTACTCAAGTGCTTTGGAAAATGTCTGAATGTTTCTTATGAATGATCATTTGAAAAACTCTTTGGAAAATACATTAATTTCATTACAAATCACCTATGTGTGATATATTATATATTTTGCTCGGGTAATGCAAAAACAATGATATTGGCTTTGCTACATTAATTTTATAATAAATGGTATGACGGCATTGTGCAAGTACTTAGGGGACTCACAGCACACATGGTTTTATGGTTTCTAGCCTGTTATTTGTAAAAAGGGTCCAATATTTGATTAGTTGTTTGGAACAGTCAGCTTAAGTGAGTTTGTTAACAAAGTAGTTTGAGTTGTGAGGGCTGAACTTTCATATAACTGACATGGATTTGAATCCTAACCTTCAAAAACATCTCATTCTGATCAGCTGGGGGACTGACACTTGGAAACCCTTGTTGTGCTTAAGAATCCCCAGTTCAAACTAGAGAACTCATAATTTTATCTTTGTGCATTCTGGAAGACCCTCCTCTTCGACCATGCCTTTGATCACCCTCCTTCCCTCCTGCCGAATCCTCCCTCCCCAATCCCGACCCCCAGCTCGGGTACAAAACACTGACTGTCTGGCGCCTTGGGACGTCCTCCCAATGTGAAAGGAGCTATGCAAATGTAATTTTGTTGTTGTAATATATAGTCATTGTAATTTCAGCATTATCACTATGCACGATATGATTGTTCTTGGCATTTTAAAATTCTGGGAAGTTGACAGGGATCAGTCACTGCATTATAAGTAAAGTGTCTGTACTAGGAATCGGGCAATGGTATTAAGCAATCATTAAGGTTAGACATCCTTGGTATGTTAATAGTAATCATCACACCAATCACAAATCATGACATGATATTAGTTCAAAACATTTTTTTGATCAGCTGGGTGACTGGCATGTGGAAACCTATCATTCTGCTTAAGAGTTTCCAAACAACAAATATATGTCACTTACTCATGGAAATTTCCCTGTGTCTGGAATGGAATATGCACAGGAACAGATTGACAGCCACCAAGGCTTGGTGACCCTAGCGGGGTACTGCTAGAATTTGACCAGCTAAAACTTAATTGAGAGTATTCAGATACACATCTGTACCCATTGAGCAATGCTCAACATAATTGCTATTATAAAGTCAACCACTTTCAAACCTGACTTCCACACAGGTACCATTTTTTTTTTAAAAGGCACTAAAAATTAAATGTTATTGTGAGGATATAAAAGAGCAGAGCAGAAAAACACAGTTTTTGGAATTACTTCCCAAGCACCGACAGACTCTTCATAAAATCGAAGCATCATTTCATTAAGTCCCGTGGCTTATTTGCTCATATCACTATTCCTATATCCCACTGAATTCAATATGGGAAAGAAATCTCACCAACCCCACCCCCATAATAACTGATGGCAAAATATGCATGCAGAGCAAAAGTTAAACATACCTGCATTAATGTCCAAAAGTTGCTTTTTCTTCTGCTGTCTTTCCTTCTCACTTTTCTGTCTGAATATCTTAGCTTTCAGCATCTTCTCTTCAGCCTCCCTGTGCTTCTGGTTTTCTTTAACAGCTTGCTGTAATTAAAGAAACTAATAAGAACACTACCGATAAAAAAGCATTAGGCATAATGGTGCAATAATTCATCAAACATTTAATTCCCAATCTGAATGAGTTTTATTTACATATATCCTGCACCTGAACTGCAAACACAGCTTCTCTTTAAGGGTAAGTGAACTGTGCTGTGACCCTATTCCCACTCCTAATGTGCATGCTCTTGCCTACAGCTAGCTCTTTAAAGGACCAGTGGTTGTTGATTTGGGAATGAGACTTACAAAGGCACATGCTTCATACAACCAGAAAATTGGGGCATTTGTCAAACTTTGGTTCTGAGGAAAGAAAAATACGAGGTGATAATTACTGCCATGCGGAAATATTTCTTAAAACTACGCTCACTTTCACCCCCATCACATCAAGGCCTGAAATTCCATCTAGTTTCCGCATGTAAAAATATTTTATCTTCAACTTGAAGATCAGGAGAACTGTCAAGGGTTCGTCAATCTGGTTTTAAGTACTCTTAAAAAACTACAGAAATAAAGAATTTTGCACTATTTTGTGCAATCATAAATTTATCAGAAAAAATTAATTTCTCTAAGACTGTGTAGAACTTCAGGTCAACAGCTTGTTACCTTTTCTACATTGTTGGTGCTGTTTAGGTGGTTTGTATGCAGGCAAAACTGGTAAGAAGCTTGTGCAACTTAATGATTTGCATGTACAGAACAACTCAAAACTGGACAGTATTATTACCCATTTTGGGGGTTTATCATTTTATGTCAACCATGTTATTTATCTCAGAGATATTTCTTTGAAACCTAAATTATTTCCAACAATGTTGATTCTTCTTCTTCCCTCCAATAAAACACACTAATAGACTTCACTTTGCTACCCATAACCTTTAATTACAGCCATAAGAAACATGCCTGTCATAGTTTGTCAAAGTCTAGGAAATATGTAAAGAATTGCTGTCTACTGCCATTGACTTCACATGAACTCTGTCAAAGTCAATAAATAATTGTCAAATTCCAGTAAAATATTTTAATAATTGTTGGGGTGAGCCTCTGACTCTGTTAACACTAGCATTAATGTAGTGGTGATTTTTAGGAGATTCTTACAGATTCTTGCTAAAGTAGGAAGGAAGGGAAAGTGTCCTGCAGGCAAGTTATAGTTGGCTTATCATCATAGGCTATGTGACTGCTCTGCTGTTCTTGCCATAGTGCTGGACCTTAACTCTCGATAAAAATAACATGAATCATATCTGCTGGGGAAATAACATTGGGTGTTATAGAAAATAAGTTGAGTCTGGGAGGAAGATTGCTGTGCTGTGGAGGGGTACAGGCCAGCACTGAACATTGCAGACAAAGTGATGGATGAATACTTTACTCCATTTGTTTGGTAACTTTCAGGAATCGGGGAGTTCATTCTGAGTTTGAAACCACTGGTAAGAATGGAACCAAATAGCCTGTGAAAGGAGCTGCAATGATGGAACCAAAGGCCTTTTCGGTGTTCCATACTTTGCTTGCATTGTTTATATTATTAAGAAAGCTCATGCTCCTCATCACTATTGGCATCAAAGTCTATCTGAGGTGAGTGATGAAATACTTCAGGTTGCTTGGCAAGCTGCAGAGAAACCTATCTCTTGTTCTTGGACTCAGTGCAGTCTGAAGCCATGCAGGGCAGTGGATTTAATAAGAATTATCTACTCATCATAAGACATTGTAGCGATAGGGTTAGGCTGCCAGTCTGTTACAAGATTATGACCAGAGTAAAACCACAAATTGTTAGCACTTTAGCCAGACATTCATATTAAGAGACAGATACAAAAGCTGCTACAAACACACCTGAATACCTTCAACAAATCCAACAAATCCAAAGTCTCCACAGATATCAATACCAACATGCCACACATTTCCTCTGCCTGTAGAATTTCTGCCCCAACACCATCAATACACTGAACCCTGTTTCTTGTACGCACAAGTTGGAACATATTGAAAAACTGCCTGCCTGGTCAACCATGGTAGTAAATTTGCACTGGTAAGATTTTTTAATTGAGTTTCTTTGAGTTTGGCTGGTATTCCATTGTTGCGGTTCTGAAGAACAGTGATCATAGTCGAATCTATCAATGCAACCAGGCTTGAAACCAAGCAAAGTGAGTGCCTCATTGGAGGTGGTTCTCACAGTTATTGGCTGACCTATTTATTGTAGACCTGTAAACTGTGAGAGGGCTGTAAGAATTGAGAACCCAGCATTTTTGGCTTTGCAATGTGAAGAAGATACTGCTTTGAACATCAACCCATAGACATTTTCTTTGACCTCCCACAATAGTAATGCTACCAGCACATAAAATAGAGTACAAACTGTTCAACTTTGCGTTACCAGGGTCATGGCCATTGAGGCCATGGCTCCAGATCATACTCCAAGTTACCATGGCAGGGAGGACATATTTCTAGTTAGATCACCTGACCTCATCTTAACCAGTACAGAAAGAACAAAACCACGTACTATAGGTCAGTTTTCCCATGGTTATTTCACAATGTCAGTACTACTTGACTGTGGATCAACCAATAAGTTCCTGGTGTAAAGACTGCCATTGCCAGTGGAAAGATCAATTTCCGTGATATTTCTTTCTGACTCTCACAGCTCTTACTAAATATGCCTGGACTGTGATATCCGCTGGGCTCTGGATTACTGCTGAGAAGTTAGTGTGACCAATGTAACTCAACTTCTTCTGAGGAATCTCTTATGTGGGCCGCAACTCCCCCCTCACTTATTCTGCCACAGATGTTAAGCCTTTCTTTGTTCAGATTCCAATACCTCATGTTCACATCCTCTCTCCTGCTCCTTTTTCTGGCTGCCTTTCTGCTGCATGTAGTCTCTGTTTAGAGGCTTTGCCAATCATTTCATGCTTCAGACTTCAGTGTTTTCTGATCAGTCTGGTTCTTGCTTGCTTCTCATTTCATCTCCCTGGTCAATTGAACGATTTTTTTCCCTGTAGTGGCAGCGGTCAGTTTTTTAATCTTCAAAAGTTCAGTCCTTGGTTGTTGAGCTGCCACTCTTAACATGTCAGCAATTATAGTTCGCCAATCTGAATCATGCATTCTCAATTCACAGTCTCTTGCTCCAGGCATAAGACAGTGACACCAGCTACTGCCCCTCAAAGATCATTGATCACCTTATAATCTTTAGAATTTAATTTCAAAACTAAATGACTTACAGGCATACCACTCAGATTAAAATGTGATCAAATATTGCAATGACAATTGAACTCTTAAAATATATTTAAAAGAAAAATAGATAGATACTAGGGGCAGGGAATCTTCTCACCCGGCTCCTGTAGGATAGGATTGTCTTAGCTGGCTAAGCAGACAGGATGCTTAATAGACAGTACTTCCAATATCATACCTATGCAATTTTATCTGGTTAAACACCAGCAATACCCCAACGTACACTCTGGAATCCCCAACCCTTGGCTCTGGCCAACCTGGACCTAATATTAAGCAGGATGCTGTAAGCAGAATGTATCCCTCCGGGGAGAGGGTGTCCATTCCATTCCAAACTCAAGAATTTCCACGAGCAGATGGTTTGTCAAATACCAGCTGACCATAAAAATGGATAGATAGACCTATTAAAAGGAATGGGATAGGGCAGGTTTTGAGATTAAAATATCCTTCAAAATGAAATAAGCTGGTGTAACAGACTCGATGGGCTGACTGACTTCCTTTTGTTCTCATTTTCCTATGTTTCTAAACTCAGTGATTCAATGTTCAATTTGCAGTTAAAACAAATCAGTTTCGGCGGGGGCTTAGATACCTCCAACAAAGATGACTGTTATTTATAAACCTCATGCTTTTCTAAGAGATAGATTTCAGGGCAACTTGCCACAATTCCCTCACTTTAGAAAACATTCACCAGTCAATTGTTCAAAGGTCGTCTGTCTCTGTTTCCCTTTTGCCTGAAATGTTAATGTTAAAATCTACAGGACAGACAGCGACTGAAATCCAAAACACACAACTCCCCTCAGCTACATGTTGCCAATTAATCTACATTGATTAAGAACAGATACAACACACCACAGTCCAACCTTTGTTTTAAAATTCAAGCAAATTTTGCACTGTTCCAAGATTCTTTGACTTCTCTCTTTAAATACAAACACACTGAATACACAAACACACACATCTGCTCTCTGCCCTGGAGGGACATGATGATAAAGCCTTGGATAGAGAAGAGCAAATTTGATCTTGTCCTTCAACAGCAAGGACATCAACATCGACAATTTAACATCAAGCATTTTCTTAAACAAGACCAGCGTTTTGACCTCAGACACTTTGACAGCACAATGGGTCAGTATAACTGCTTGCTTACATGAGTCCATACACTGAAATGTTCGTCTTAAAATCTACATGACAGACTGTAATCCAAAACACACTCTCCTTTTCTAGACATTGGAAGTTCGGAGCATTTATTATACAATCCACTGTATTATTATCAGCAAATTTAACAACCCCCTGTCCTAAATTTTGATGGGCAATTTTAAGACAGAATAAAAGAGTTGACAACTTCAATGGCAACTTCAATGACACTGTCTGGCATTTTTTTCTGAAGTTTAGAAACCAGTGCAAAATCAAGCAGGACTGGAGGGTTTGCTACACTTCTGCCCACTGATATAATGAACGATAGGGCTTTGGATCAAAGGTGACTTGAATACTTGTGTAAGCGCCAAGACCATTGGTATTATAGGTATTCATGTGTGATGACAAAAAAAGGGTCCCCATCCAGAGGCAAAAGTGCTACCAACTGAGCCACAGCAACACCTAATCTTTGCATCTTGCCACCCTCTCACATCAAATAGCATTTGCATAGAAAGCTGACTGCCGATCAGTGGCGATGGGTATCGCTGTTATCGCTTTGTCTTTCCCGTTTGAACTCTATCTAGATACTCTTTATCCATGTACCAATGTACCAGCACTCTATCAGATAATTAACCAGCTTGTGGGTCTCACAGTTTCAGCTGATCAGTTGCCACATTCAGTGCCAGATACAGTCGATATTCTAACTGCTGCACAAGATAGACTGCTACCTGAGGTAAGGAGGAATTTAAGCTTGCTTCAGAAAAGAACTGCTAAATAGTCCTGCCACTTACAACATCTACAGCATCGGATCTAGCATGCCAAAGCTGGGAACATCAAAAACAACTAAATCATTTTGTTGGGAGGATTGTCTAAAATATGTCTGAAATTCAAATGTGCTTTGAAAAAATAATCTCTCTTATTTGCTAGTTGTAAATCCTTCTGGAATCTATTTTATTACATTGTTACAAATCCCAATCTCTCCTTACACAAAACATCACAAATAGTTTCTGCCCTGTGAAGAAGAGACACAGGGAATATTTAGTGAACTGTTGTCATATTTGTGTAACAGGTCTTTTATAGTTAATATTTTCACTTCATAGCTGTGTGTGGAACAATGCTGTGCACAAATTGGCTGCTGAGTTCACCTACAATGCACAAATTCACTCACTCTACATTGCATGTGAAAAGCACCAGATAGAATTCAATTATCATTATTTTGCAGTTATTAAAAAAAGATTCTTTAAATGCAACTCAAATTACACAACTCTTAAACCTTATTAACACAAATAAATGGGCAAGAGATTCAATCTTTCATTTCACATAACTGCTTTTTTTAGCATTAATGAAATAATTTTCAATTATTGTCCTGATGATGTATAATAATTTAGCCCTGAGCATACCTCAATTTTTTTTATGAGCTGAGAGAAAATTCTATCCAAAGATGTTGCTTGAAAAAAATCTTTTCGAAACCTCAATAATTTGTCAGATGTAAAACATTTTGTAACATTATCTCAATCTGGTCTCATGCTCCAATGCATAATGCTCCAAACTTTTGAGTTTTTTTTGTACAAACAATTCTCAGCTCATAAAGTCATAAAAGAGGTTCTGATAAAGAAGTCCGCTTTATCCAATTTAATTTTGTGTTTCCAAAATACCAATTTTGCAAATCCACATCACCAATGCCTTTTTTTTAATGAATTCAGTATCCTGATCTCTACCACCCATCCCGATAATCTATTCAAGCTGTTAGTTCTCTTCCTAGAGAATCTGTCATAGAACTCCCATTCAAAACCCTGAACCTGTGCCCAGTGTGCCTTTGTGTATCTTCAAATATTATTGTGGAATTTCTTGGTCAGTTCAAATTACTTTGGCAACCTCACTTATTTTGTATAGGGAGATTCTCCTGGTGTGCTAGCCAACAATCCACCAAATTAAATTGGTCATTCACTTCAAGACTGTTTACGGGACATTTCTGTGCACAAATTTGGTGCCGCATTTGCCCACAAACCACTCCCCTTTACAGTATATCCTGTGAGGCACATTGGGACGTCATTCAGATGTGAAAGGTGCTATACCAAATGTAAGGATCATTACTTTCTTCCCAAATTCCTCCATCTCAAACCATCATCTTTGCATTCAAAACCCGTAGAAAAAGCCAGATGTGTCTTTGGTCATCTACCACACCATCTTGGTCTCTCATGCCATTATGTCAGCATATTGAGATGTTTTCCTACACGAAAGGCATTAGGCACATAACTGTAAGTGCTGTCTGTTGTGTCTCTGCAGAGACTATAGAAATTTAAATCAAGAAGGTAAGGAAGGAAACATCATATTTTAAGTCACCTTGTGGACTCAGCTTTAGAATTGCAAGCCAGTATCTTTTCATAAACAATGTTGTAAGATACTTCTTCATTGAACCTGTGTGATAATTTGACAATTTTTTTTTACAACTTCACTTTTACATCCCTGCACCCTTGTGGACAGTTCTTTGTTGGTTTAAAGATTTTTTTTTAAATACGCACAACTCCCCAACTAGCCCCCGACTTTCCAGACAACACTGATGACACATTTCTAAGCCTCTTTTATCACCAACATATCATTAAAATTAATTAATTCCTCAGGGCTGCTGCAGTCTGAATTTATCCGTCTGAATAGCTCTTTAAAGTAAATTGACGTCATAAGGCGCAATATCAAATGCAAGGATTATTATTATTATTAACATCTGAAGCTTTGTACAACACGATAGAAACATTATACATACAAAATTACATTTTTAAAGTGCCTTTTACATCGAGAAGATATCCCAAGGTGTTGAACAGTCAGGGATTAGGTCCCAAGTGGGGGTGCGGGGGGGTTGTTGGGATCAGAGAGGGTGAAGGTCAGAGAGGGTAGGAGGGTGGCTGAAGGCACGGTTGAAGACAAGGGTCTTGAGGCGTGCCTTGAAGGAGGAAAGGGAGGGAGCAAGGTGGAGGGAATGTGGGATGGAGTTCCAGAGGATGGGGTTAGAGAGACTGAAGGCCCAACCGTTGATGCTGGGCGGACCCAGCGGGGGACATGGAGCAGGCCTGGGACTGCTGAGCAGACTGTTTGATAAAGGGATAGCAGATTGCAGAGATAGGAGGGGACAAATCCATGGAGGGCCTTGTAGGTGAGGATGAGAATTTTGA
The DNA here is from genome assembly GCF_018977255.1 of Callorhinchus milii. NCBI lineage: Eukaryota > Metazoa > Chordata > Chondrichthyes > Chimaeriformes > Callorhinchidae > Callorhinchus > Callorhinchus milii. The sequence continues at coordinate 28,353,813 of NW_024704742.1, read as the reverse complement.
ACTCGATCCTCTGAGGGATGGGGAGCCAGTGGAGCCAGGCGAGAGTGGGTGTGATGGGGTCACGGAGCCTGGTGCGGGAAAGGACACGAGCTGCAGAGTTCTGGATGAACTGCAGCTTGTGGAGGGAAATATTGGGAAGGCCAACAGGCAGGGCATTGGCATAGTCGAGCCTGGATCTAATGAAGGCATGTATGAGGGTTTCAGCGGCCTTGAGGAGTGAAGCAGTGGCAGAATCAGGCAATATTGCAGAAGTGGGGGAAGGCAAAGTGGATAATGGCATGGATGTGGTGGAGACAGGACAGTTGAGTGTCGAACAAGACAAATAGGTTCCTGACTGGCTTGGTGAGATGGAGTGTGCATCCGTGGATGCTGATGCTATCAGTGCCTGAGGTGCGGAGGTGCTCACGCAAACCAATCAGGAGAACCTGGGTCTTGCTGTCGTTCAATTGTAGAAAGTTGACTCTCATCCAGGAGTATCGACATTTGAAGACATGGGGAGTTGGTGCCTTTCTTCCAGGATTTGTTTTGGTGCTGTCATCTTTAAAGCTTACTGTGAATTTATTTCTTTGGTGAAACTTTAGCAACAAAGGTGAATTTCCCCGAGTCAAAGCAGTTAGTTTTCTTTGCTGTTGAAAAAGTAGGAGATTTGTAACATTCACTTGTGTGAAGTAGACTTTTTTTGATTTTAACAGTGAACCAGCAGTGTGATACTCTGAGAGCTTAGTTGGATGAAGCAGTAATGCATGTCAACATCCAATGCCTTGTTCAGTGGCATAATGATTTATGTCACCTTTCAATGCTAAACTATTCAAATCTGACTGCTCTGACGTTATTAGTTACAACTTTGGCTGTTGAGGTGACAATTGAGAAGCCCAGTGTTAAGGTAACCAAAATACTGTCTCTAACCTAATACGAGTATTAGGTCTCTGGCTCAGTCAAAATAGTATTTCAAAATATGTACCCACGTTTGTGAAACATTGTCCTGTCAGATGTTTGCTTAAACCACAAATACAATTTCTTTAACAATCCTGGTAAAAACAACAACAACTTACATTTATACAGCATCCCTCATGCAGGGTAGCATCCCAGGCACTGAGAAGTCTTTCCAATGTAAAAGGCACAACATCAAATGCAAGGATTATGATTATTATTATTTATTATGTGAAATTAACATGGGGAATCTCTTTTAGACTGAGCACTTACTCCCTGCTCATCTTGAAAAGCTTCAATACTTTAATTATCAAAGTTCTAATAATGCTGCCACCTCTCCTCCATATTTCTTACACAATACTGGTTTACCTTACATTTCTCACAGTGAAATCCTCATCTCATCCTCTTGCCATCCCCTTTGACAGTAAAATGTGCCAAAGTGCTCATTAATAGGTACAACAGTTATTGTTTCTTCCTCTCTTCTATTCACAATAGATATTTGTTCAATCAGTATGAACAATGAAGGAGTGTTAGGATGATTCAAAGAAACAACTTCCACCATACTGAGAGATCTTCAGCTCTACAAAGAACATGCAACATGCAAACAGGCTGTTCAGCTCAACCAGTCTGTGCTGGTATTTATACACCACATGAGTCACCCGCTCACTCCTTACTCCCTCTCATACCCTTATGTTTCCTCCTCCCTCATGTTGTATATCTAGCTTCCTCTTAAATGTATCTATACTGTCTGATTAAACCACTGCTTCAGGCAGCAAGTTCTCATCACCCTCTTTGTGAAGTAGTTCCTCCAAAATGAAAAGACAATGACGGTTACGTCTTATAATCACGTCTTATAAGCGCCCTGTGATGCTACTCTGCATGGAAAGTGCTATATTAGTGCAAGTTGTTGATGTGCAATCATTAAAATACAATTTGCTGCAAGTTTATCAATCTGGTGATAATAAGATAGAATCTGGATGAACACAATATATCATCAGGTCAATGCATATTGATCCATAGACTAATTTTCTACTAATCCAAGTAGCAGACAGCGAAGACAGAAGAATTTCCTTGACCAGTGAAATGAATCACTTTGGTACCTTAATCAGATTCGTACTGCAGGTTGTGAAATAATAGCTGCCTGATGACCATCTGTAGTCTAATTGAAGTCAATGGCCATCTGATAGCATATGCTGAGTGACAATTTAGTCTTGGCAACAGATTTTTCCTCATAATACTTCACTCACACACTCACCAAAGAAAATCAATGGGTGCCAGTCTCATTTTCTAATAATGCATTATGAGCACAGTTCTAGTATACAGTCAGGTTATTTTTTCCAGTGGTTAAGTAGCAGACACAATTATTCATTTAAGCACTTCACCACAACTGGTGCAAAGATTCAGCAGCTGATCTTCGTACCTGCCTACTAATGCATGAAAAATGTCGTATTTACATTAGTTTCAAAGACGTCACTTTGACAATCCCATGTTAAACCTTGTGTTTGCTGAGCAAGGTCTTGTTATTTTTTTGAAAACAGGTTATAAAAGCTAAAGACAGCAGCTGTACAGTGTAAGATACTAATCCTAGCAATTGTTTCAATTCTGGTCTTATTAAAATAATATGTCAGTATAAGCATGGGATGAAAAGTTTGATAGTAAAGAGCAGGTGCTACAACCTGTCATGCTAACCACGGATAGCTTTGACTGATTAACATGATATCCACTGTATTTTCTCATGGTCATTTGGTGCTTTGTTAACTGAAGCTATCTCATAGAATACGTAGTAATGAATATTAAATACCTTAACAATCAGATTGACCCAGTTAATCCTCATTAATTAATGAGTATCTTAGTTTCTGCTGGCAGTACACCTAGTCAAATCTATTCCACATCACAAAGTGCATATACCCACTCCATCCCACCATTGGCGGCTGAGCATTCAGTCACCATGCCCCCACACTTGAGAACTCCCTCCCCAAAGGCATAATAATAATAATCCTTGCATTTGATATATATGTTTCATGTCTTCTAGACATCTCAAAGCACTTCACAGAATATACTGTAAAGTGAATTGACTGTATATTTGTGGGCGAAATGCGGCAGCCAATTGTGCACTGTTCAGTGCCCCACAAACAGTCGTGGATTGAGTGACCAAATTATTATTGTTTATTTCTTAAGGGATTATTATCCCCAGAAAAGTGAGACCTGGGTTCGATTCCCGGCAGGGCGAAACCTTGGGCAAGTTTCTTTACTCCATATGCCTGATAATTATTATTATTATTAAAAGTGATCCACCAATTGACTAACAATTAGGTTCCTAGTTACTGCCAGGTAAACAGAGGGTGTGGAGTAAGGAAACTTGCCCAACAATTCACCCTACTGGGAATAGAACCCAGGTCTCTCACTTGTGAGGCGAGTGCTCTAACCACTGAGCTATAGGACTCCACAAATAATGTTTCATTTGTATATCAAGTGAGTTACTAACAGTTTTAAGAGTTAAGCAACTTGTTTCTTTTCTCATAATGTAAGAAATTCCACAGTTTCAGTGCTTTATGTAACAAAATAGAAAATATTGTAGCACTGTTAAAATTGTAATTAGAGCTAGTAATTGGCTATATGAAAGGCAAGGATTATTATTATAACAAATAAAGTTCTGATTTTTTTAAGACAAAAAATGTGAGCAAGGCCTTTTGTTATTGAATGGCTGCGCATAACAACAACAACAACTTGCATTTATATCCCGCATTCATGCAGAGTAGTGTCTCGGAGTGCTTAACAGTGGCAGAACCTGAAACACCGAGCTGGGGGATGGTGACCGTAAGCACAGTCGAAGAGGAAGGTCTTTAGGTGTGATCTGAAAATGTAGAAGGTGGGGTCAAGGTGGAGATATTGAGTCAAAGAGTTCAAAAGTTTGGGGCAGTAGTGGCTGAAAGCATGGCCGCTGATGCTGGAGCAGAGGAAAGAAGGGACAAACAAGAGGCGGGAGCCAGCTGAGCGGAAGCGGCGGGTGGTGGAATGGGGAGTAAACAGGTCGAAGAGGTAGGAAGGTGACAGGGCATGAAGAGATTTGTACACGACTGTGATGATTTTGAAGCCAATCCATTTTGTGATATGGAGCCAGTGGAACCTGCCAAGGACTGGAGTGATGGAATACAGAATTTAGATCTGGTGAGTATACAAGCATTGGCGTTTTCAATTAATTGGATTTTGTGGATAGTGGAGCTGGGGAGACTGGCAAGGAAGGCATTGGAATAGTTAAGATGGTAGGTGACAAAAGCGTGGATGAGGGTTTTGGCTGTGTTGGGTGTGAGGTATGGTCAAAGGCAGGCAATGTGATGGAGGTCCTAGTTAGTTACCGGATGTGGGGTAAGAAGGACAGCTAAGGATCAAACCTGATGTTTAGGATAGACACAGGTTCAGAAATTCATAGGGAGGTTGAGGAGATCAGAGGCGCAGAAGAGAAGAAGCTGATGGGAGCCAAGGAGAATAGATTTGTCTTGTCGACGTTCAACTGCATGGAAGATTGCACTCATCCAGGCCTTGCTATCTGACAAACAAGCTAACAGAACATCAGTGGACCTGGTAGTGGATGACATTGCTGAGAAGAAGCTTGTAAATAAGGAAAAGAAAGGGGCCAAGGATAGAGCCTTAGGGTACAGGAGGAAAAAACATTTGTGGAGACCAAGTGATGGCGGTTGGTACTTTCAATTGTTAATTGGCATTACTATTATTCTATATACTCTGTAGTAACATTTGACATGCTATACAGCCAAGCGATTAGACTTCATAGAACGTGTTGTCTTTTCTGAAAATGGCACCTGTGCCATGGGATGGGGGTGAATGCAATATAGCTGTCTATTACAAAGGCTATAATTACCCCCATCAAACTGTCTGAACAGTTATCTTCAATGTTCTGAGTGTTTTGGCTGTAAGATTGACGTGTGCAGGAGGAATTGTGTAACACAGAACTCAGCTTCTGGAAGGCTAGCAATGTGAGAGCTGCAGGGTACCCCACATGCTCATTCGTTAATAAAATCCATGTTCCCAGGTCTACGCAAATATAGACAAATCCTTATGAGATGGATGAATTTTCTTTTCTTGAGCATCATTTCCAGTGATTTGTTGAACTTTCTGGATTCTATTGCTTTACAATGTTTTTGCCATATAGACAGAAACAGACGTTTCGCTATTTTACTGTGTGTTTTAATAAGTGAGAACTTGAAAATAAAAGTCAGGGTTCTACAATTCCCTGGAACCCAATCTGTGCTTATAAACTGGCTGTTCTTGTTCTAAACTGGGTAACCTTAACTAAAGTTTCAATGAGGCTTCCTATAATATTCCTTTCACTGCATATGTGGAGTCCTGTAACTCAGTTAGAGTATTCGCCTTGCAAGCGAGACACCTGGGTTCAATTCCAGGCAGGGTGAAACCTTGAGCAAGTTTCCTTACTCCACACACCTAATAATAATCCCTCCAAAACGAAACAATAATAAATTGGTCATTTTCAATCCACGACTATTTGTGGGACACTGCTGTGCGCAATTGGCTGCCGAGTTTCGCCCACAAATATAGAGTCAATTCACTTTACAGTCTATTCTGTGAAGTGCTTTGAGACGTCGAGAAGACTTGAAAAGCGCTATATCAAATGCAAGGATTATTATTATTATTATGCAGATTACCCAAGATGTCAGCTTCCTGTGTCTGCTTAATTAAATTAGAGTGTATGTGCTTAACTTCATATACAGTGTATAGTAAAACCAAATGAAAATGTAAGCGGCACATGACTTGAGCATGTGTATTCATTGTGTGGGAGGCCATTATATTTTCCATGAGATGATCAAAAGATAACTTTCTTCTTAGAGTTGGGAAAACTAATTTCCTTTCAGTATTTGCAGTCTCTGCACTCTTCTGTTCCGACATTTGATGATAACTACCACTGGCATAGACACTGTCCTTACTGGATAGTTTCAACCCACGATACCATATTGTCAGTACTGGTTCTAATGCTAATTCCAGCATCAACATGTTCCAATGGGACTTTCTGATTAATCAACTGAAAAGGATCAGTTGGCATAGAATATCACAGCCCTATCCTTCTTGTGCAGCAATGAATGCGAGTGAAGGGAATCCGATGCCTTGAGACAATTTGCACTTGCAGTCAGGAGAAATGGAAAGACTGATTTACACTTTATTTGAGGTTATAGATTGTAAAAAAGTGAGTGGTTAACACCTAATTCAACCTTCCATGCTAATGGACACATTCGGGTGACACCATTAAGGCATTGTGGCACATTAAGTTGTCAGTATAATAATCACTAACATAAAAATTTTACTTTGAGGATTCAGCATTCCTTTGTCACATTATTGCTCATGTGGGATTATGTTGTTTTTTTCCACATACTGAGTTTCCATGAACATATCACAGAGCTCACCACTTAATAACCATGAACCTTTGCTTATTTGAAAGTAACGATGAATCGACTGAAGTTACTAATAAATTTTGACTAAAGTGTGGACAATATGCAAACAATAGATCTTCCACTAGATGCAGACAATAATGGATAAATGGGAGTAATTACAAGCACTAATCTAATTATAAAGGGGTTCAAATGACCTTGTCTATTTACCTACCAAGTATGTTCCCCTCTTTGGATTCAGCATATCTTCCCATTTTCTCAGTCTCACCAGGCCACACTGATCACAGAAGAGGGCAAATGATTGTGACATCCCTGTCATAGGCTCATCAAGAAATATTCGTGAACTGACCACAAGGAATCTCTGCACTGTTTAAAAAATGATAGCTTTGCTGGAGAGTTTGTCAATTTTATTGAGGACAATTTTACTAGATTTATTTGTAAGAAAAAGAAAAAGAATTAACCATTGGGAATTTCCAGTTCAGTTTCAATCCCGATGCAACACAATGCCCTACAACAACAACCTGCATTTACATAGCGCCCCTCACGCAGCATAGCATCCCAGAGCAAAATGCTACATTTTGTGGCATTTCATTACGAGTCACTTGTGTTAATGAACACAATGAATCTGTTTGAAACACGGCAAACTTGACTCCATTGATTGGATACACAGGTACATTTCCATGTGTAGGTGGCATACATATGCGGAACTCTAGATTGGTTACACTGAAGCGTGGTTGATGTATTTCTGCATGCCTCAAACATTCCGCTGACCAAAAAATAAAACAGAATAAAAGCGCTGAAACCAGGCTTCTACGTAAGCTTAAAATGATTGATCACAGACTCTTCTAAGTTTCTGCGATGCACATTGAAAAGTAGTTTCAAACTTGCGAGAATTATTTCTGAATGTAAAATTGTGCTATGATCTATTATTTATTTTTTAAAAAATAGAACTTTGATGAAAGTATTTGTACGTTCCAGACAGACCGTTGGTTAATGAGCCTTGCCCTATCTTACATGTAAAGCCACCCGTCAGATCCAATCTTCTGCAGTATTCTTGATTTTAAGATGACAGACTTGAATTGATCAAAAGGTTATTTGCAATGTATTTAAAAGGAATCCATCACCATTGTGAGCGCACAATTTAGATTTATTAATAATACTAATATAACTTGCATTTCATATAGCAGGTTATCACCCCATTGAAACTTCTGAAAGCACTTTGCAAACATTGCTGTAGAGTACAGTGACTGTATTTTACACAGTAGGTGAACCTGACAGCTAATTTGTGAGCAGAAATGTCCCATGAACAGCACTGAAGTCAATAGCCAATTTTAAATGGGAGACTGTTGTCCAGGACACCGTGAGAAGCTCCCTTCTCTTTATGAATATTACAAAAGGGATCTTTATTGTGCACCTGAAGAGGCAAACATGACTTTGTTTTAATGTCTCATTCAAAGGATGGTACCCATGACAATGCAGAACATTCCCAGCACAGCACTGGAGATTGCGGGAATCATGAAAGATAAAAAAGGAATACGGTTAGAATAAACTTAATTTTCATATGGTTGGTGACAATGCATTACATCTTTCACTTAAGATGTCTTTTACTTAAGTATTATCATCCATATCTAGCACAGCACTCAATGGGGTGAATAGTTTCACATGCTGTAAATGTTTTATGAGAGTCTATAATACACCATGTAAATCATGTGTAAATGCATATGCGTTACGGACTATATTGTAGACTATTTGTAAAGCCATGTGTACAGAGAGAAAACCACAGTTTCTTGATTTTGTAAATAACAATCAAGTGATTTTAACACACAATTTATAAATCTGTTTCATTGACTGTCACTTGCACAATTAAGGTTGCCTGTATTTTTATCTGTAAATATGGGAAAAACAAAGAAAAAGAAAATATATCCCAAATGGCAAAAATCTTAATAATGCCATGTTTAGGTTATTAAAGATGGAAGAGCAGAACATAAATAAGGCATTTGTAGAAAAAGACATTGAATACAAAATAAGAAAGTGTATTAAATTTATAAAATACATGATAGGCTGCAGTTGGATGACTGCTTAGAGTTCTGGACACATCATTATAGACACGATATCAGAGCTGAGGAAAGGGTACAGCATATGTTCACAGAGATGATAATAATAATAATAATCCTTGCATTTGATATAGCGCCTTATCACGTCTTCGAGACGTCTCAAAGCACTTCACAGAATATAGTGTAAAGTGAATTGACTGTATATTTTGTGGGCAAAATGGGGCAGTCAATTGTGCACAGCAGTGTCTCACAAACAGTTGTGGATTGAGTGACCAATTTACTATTATTATTTTTTAGAAAGGAATTATTATCCCGGAAAAGCGATCTACCAATCGACTAACAACCAGGTTCCTACTTACTGCTAGGTAAACAGAGGCACGTGGAGTAAGGAAACTTGCTCAACATTTCACCCTGCTGGGAATTGAACCCAGGTCTCTCACTTGTGAGGTGAGTGTTTTAACCGCTGAGCTCCAGGACTTGCTTGCAAGGTGAATGCTTTAATCATGAGCTACACCAGGGATGAGGGCTGTGGTTCTAAGGATAGATCTGAAATAGTTGAGGTGTTCTTTTCTCACAAAAACAGAGAAGGATAAGAGGGATTCTAATGGAGGTCTTTAAAATTTTCGTTGGTTTTGAGAGGATAAATGTGAAAGATTAGTCCAGCAGCTTGGTGAATTGATAACAAGGGACATACATTCCTGATTGTCACTGGAAGAGTTCAGGTGAAAGATTAGAAAGAAAGCTTTTACTTAGATTGGGTTGTTAGAATAGAAATACTTTCTCTAAAACAATATGGCTATTGAGGCTGAAATCATAACAATGACGAATTCAATTTAAGTTTTTGAAGAGGAATATTATGAATGAGGAAGGAGTAGGGAAATGAATTGGAGTGGTTAGCTCCAGTGGAGTTGCTGACACACAGCAACAAACTACAAACTGTCATGAAGTAAATAATCCTTTTTTATCGAGAGGATTGTTGGCCAGTCCCCACTTTCTCTGCTCCCTTTATTTTTGAATAGTGACATGAGATCTTTAACAACCACCCTTACAGGCAGATGGGACCTCAGTTTAATGTCTCATCCAAACAATCTTCAACAATGCAACGCTCTCCCAGCACTGCACTGGAGTGCTCGCCTCGGCTATGAGTTCAAAATGCTGACCTGTTGTGTGAACCCACAACCTTCTGACGCTAAGATGATAGTGGTACCAACCGAATCAAGCTGAAACCTTGAGTTGATTTATTTTTAGCAAGCTTTTTCAAGAACAAAAATGGCTGACTTCTGAGCCATAAGGTCACTATAGATGTCAATTCCTGCAAAGGCAATGCCACTCATTTCACTTCCAGTGATATTAGAAGTGCAGCTGGGAACTTCCATTAGATTTCATCTTAACCTTCTCTATTCTACCAAAAGAAAACAGCTCACATTTTTCAGATCTATCCTTAGAACCACAGCCCCATCATCCCTGGTTTCATCTGTGTGAACATACATTGTACAATTTGCTCAGCTATACAGCTCTGAAGAGATTCTGTAGTTCAAAATGATAAAATAAAAGCAACAGAGTTTAACCAACTTTGAGGAAGGAATAGGGAAATGAATTGGAGTCCCGTAGCTCAGTAGTTAGAGGACTCACCTTGCTAGCGAGAGACCTGAGTTTGATTCCCAACAGGGCAAAATCTTGAGCAAGTTTCCTTACTCCACATGCTGATAATAATCCCTCAAGAAAATAAAAATAAGATAATAAATTGGTCACGGTTGATTGGTGGATCACTTTTCCAGGGGTAATAATTTCTTTAAAAAATAATAAATTGGTCACTCAACCCATGACTGTTTGTGGGACACTGCTGTGTGCAATTGGCTGTTGCATTTTGCCTACAAATATACAGACAATTCACTTTACAGTCTATTCTGTGAAGCACTTTGAGACATCTAGAAGACGTGAAAAGCGCTATATCAAATGCAAGGATTATTATTTTTATTATTATTAACAACAGTAATTAATTTAACAACCATTTAAGGGGGGGAAATCCTCAAAATGCTCAATGAATGCAAGACCCAGAAGGAAGGAGTTTTAAAAATCTACTGACTTAAAAAAAACATTATTTTTTTTCCCTCCCTCCCCCAAATATTTATTTTTCTATTAGCTGCTTTCTTCTGAATGCAAGTCTTGAACATGAGAGAAACAAGAACAAAAGGATTTCCTTTTGCAATTAAAGCAAAATTTTAAAATAACAAAGACACAAGCCATTATGATATGAATTGTCTTTGTTGACCTACCACAGTTCAGTGAGAAAGAAGTGTTGCATTGCCAACAATCCTATGAAAGGTATGTAAATTCTAACCTTATTCCTTGTCTCTTTACTATTGCATTCCTTAACTCAAAGTGCAACCTCTCAATCTACCCCTATCAAAATGAAAAACAACAAATATGAAAGAATTGCAATACTTCTTGTAGCTGACATTCCAACAGCTCATTCCCAGAATACAGAAAGCATCCAGCACCACATTTCCATGAAAACAATCACAATGACTGAGCTGCCCTTCAAAGTACTTCAGGTCAAATTCAAAGGTTCTGACAAAATCAGATTGTAATTTTACACTCTCGAGTTTGAATCAAAATTGCCTTCATCTATTGGATACATAGTTAACCTCCCCAAAAAGGCAGAGCACATTGTTTTATGGACCATTTACTACTGTTAAGAAGTACAATGGACTACCTAACATCTTTTAAACAACTTTAATTTTAATGTTAGGATGTCACGTTGACCTGGTTACAATCACACTGTAACTGGTGTGAAATCAATGCAATTTGCAGACAGAATTATGCTGAAAATTCAGGTGTGAACGAGTCAACATAATTTTCAAGTCAAATCAATGAAATTCCTGCATTATAAGCAGCCTGAAATTCCAGTTGGCATCACACAGAGTGCCTTTGGCGGTACATGATTATAGTGGGGATCATCCCATTAGAGGCTGACATTGCCGAAGGGTAGACGTAACATACATAGCATTTCAGCCCATGGATCATCACAAAGCATGGAATGTGGACAGATCATTCAACCCCATCAAGTTGGAATACATACTCACTGATCTGACAACAACAATGACAACATTGACGGCAATGTCATCGACAACTTGCATTGTTTGATTGCATTCCTGGAGAACTAAGGAATCCCTCCTCACTTTGGGAACGGTCTGTTGTTTTTGACATGCAGCTCTGAATCGTCTCAATCCACTTGGGTAAAAATGTTAGGTAAAAATGCATGTATTGCCTCTGGCAATGGCGACCACTAATTGAATTGCCCATTTCAGTCACAGATCACCAAAAGGTGTTTATGTCTAAACAACAAATAGAATATTGTATCCTTTAATCTGAATTAATCAAATGTTAATTCGAGATCAACAAAGCAGGAATGCAAAATATTTTCATTAAAATCCCACTGTAATATTTTTATATACGAGAGTTCTAACACTTTTCATTCTGGAAACATTGTTTTGTGAACCTTATCTGGGTGCTATGTGGTGATCCACTTTCTAACTGGCAGGAGAAAAATACCATATTGTAACTGCATTCAGAAGAATCTTAGAGGTTCATTATCACAGATCTGTATCAACGCATTAATCATCTGCATTTTATTTTGTGCTGATTTTTTTTTACTTTGGAGTTCTCTGACAGTGATGGCCAGATTTAATACCAATAGTAGTCTTCCCCTGTATTGTCCCAGAATAAAATGGGAGTATAGTATTCCCTGATTGCTAAAAATAGCAATCTTTCACTAACTCTTCATAATGTGATTTTCTGTTATAAAGGCTTCGCAGAAAATATTGTTATTTTAATGATCATTGTATGTTTAACCATATAATATAGATTCGGAGAGGATTCACATACAGAGTGTGTTATAGAAATAAACCAAGACTGAAAGACAGTTACATGGAGAATACACATACACCACACTCACTCAGACTGCACAATCTGATTTGAACATTTTGTTGTAAAAAATACAGGCATTTGGTTCACAGCATGAAAACCATGTGATCACAGTTCCATTAACACAGCGTACCTGAATGGTTTACTGTAAAAGCGCATAATTCAGAAAAGGAAAAAGGTTTCAAAATGACAATTCTGGCAGCCTTCACACAATGTGTCTGGTAAACTCCACAAACTGTTGCTTCAGAAAAGGTGGGGAATAGAGTTCCAGATTGTTACCATTACTCAGAATCATTCACTCAGAACCATTACTAGCTCCTAGTGGGGAACATGAAAAGCTTCTCATTTCCATAGGTAAAACCCCAATCTTGTCTTATTGCATGAAGGACAGTCCAGTAGGACATGTTTGTAATTATAAGACTCACTTCTACATTAACCATCTTGTCTTGATCATGCCTTTTTACAAAAAATAATTAACCATTCTCATATTTTATACAGCAGCTCCCAACATCATCATCATCGTATCTCAAAGTATTCCACAGAATTTACTCAAAAGTGAAGTGACTGTGTATTTGTAGGTGAACTCTGAACAACATTGTTTTTGACTAACTATTATATTTTATTATATCCCTTTCTCATCCCATTCGGTTCCTACCCTCGGCTTGGGTGCCTAGACAACAGTGTCAAGTGCTTTAAGACATTCTCCCGACGTGAAAGATACAGCACAATAATGTGTATTGTATGATGTATACGTTGAGGAATATTGGAGTGGTTTTAGTTCTATACTCATTTGTTTCTCCAGGTGACTCATATTGCTGCAAATGGTGACAGCCAGTGAATGGTTACAATTTCTGCTCGATAACAAGCCACAAGGCAGGATTAACAACTGTGGGCTAATTGCAGCCAGTCCTAACAATCAATAACCAGGAATAAAAATGGTAGTGCATAATGCATTTCCAAACTGCTATTCAGTATATTAGATATATTTTGATTCCTTTGAACTTTGAACGTAGTCCAATGCTCTATTTACTTTTTTTCACAAGCGTTTCCAAGATGAAAATAGGGTAGTGTTAAATCATTGCTAAAAATGCAATAGAAATCCTGTTCGTGGCTTGACATCTCTGAAGCAAAATGCATTGGGGGCCACCTTGAGGAGCTGGTTTTGTCAGGAAATCAATTTGCATCGCTGTTGGAATGGTGCAAGTGGTCTGAATTGATTTGGTTTCCACTCAAGACTTCTTCAGCTTTTCAATAGCACGTTTGTCTGCCAAATAGTGTTTAAGAAGGGCGTTCCCTATTGTCTCTCTCTGATGCACTTCAAGATGTTCATCCTTTGTTCAAACTATTATATTCATCAGGGCCCTGCTATAACATGGTACTTTGTGTCTATACAATTCCAACCAGTTCTACAATATAGTGAGATCAATGACCGACACTTCGCAATTCATTGAGAGTTCCTGCAGAAAGATGGTGGGCTCCATTGGTACTCAAAAACACCAGCAGAGAGCGGGAAGCCAAAACAGATGGCTTCGGGGTTATCAAATTGTTGCCATTTTTGCCATTTCCTGTGAAATGGGCAACCTTTTTAAGCACCAATGGAGCTGGCACACAGTTTTGGAAAACGTAAATAGATGTTGGATCCAATGCTAAGAGCTAACCGCTGTTATAATGAAGCGCATTATAATGGGATTCTGCTCTGAGTGCAAACTGTTGTTAATGTTAATAAAAAATCAGTTTTATGATAGTCTTTTTAATGGTTCTTTAGTAACAATAAGATGAAACTAACCATGTTTCTGCAATGCTTAGTGGAGCTCTGAGCAGGTTCTTATTTGCACATGCTATCCTCAGTCTAAGGTAAATGCAATTTTAAAGCGGGAAATATAAATAGTAGTCCCAGCTTCAAATCTCTTTACTGCTGTAAGCAATTTCACATGGTTTCCAGCAGTGTAAATAGCCTCTCTACGGAAGTTAGTGTATTATGTGCATAATTTCCAGAGACATACACCCTTCTTTCTCGCTAATAGCTACGTGTATTTTTAATGAACCTTTCATAAAATGAAAGCGAACAATTTATTTAATTTGGCATGAAATTTACGTCTATTTATGATTTTAATGAGTTGTATAGTAAAATCATAATCAGTTTATATTAGACTCTCCCCAGATCCCTTTACATAGTTTCCTCTACAAAACGACCGCAGCCTTGAACTACATTAAGACTAATTTTTATTGATGACTGCCATCAGGAAATTAGCAAACAATGCCCTCTGGTCTCTTGCAATGCAAACCACGTACAGTAAAATGATGAGAATTTTTTGTGTGTTATATTGTGCTTGGTATTTGTATACCATTGTTGCACTTTGTTATCTTTGCTCTGCAGACTTTAAAAAAACACAAACTAGGTGAAGAATGTGCTATAAGCTTTTCATTTGTTAATGTACTTGTGACTGTTCATCATTATTTCAGCAGTGCCTTAGACTACACTTTTGTGCAGTTAAAATCCAATAAAACTGGAAAAGAATCAGTAGAGACCAATCAAAGTGAATCTGTTCACATCCATAAGGCAAAGTCTTATGTTCAAGTTATTAAAAAATAAAAACAATTAAAGCTATTAGATTATTTTTAAAATAAAGCTTTGAAAGGTTTCAGAAAAATGTTGTTTGCTTAGATTATTGTCTCAGGGATTACAATTTTTTTAAATAAAAAAATAACATTTTTATTAAGATATTGTATATAAACCAGGTAACCCCTTAAGAAGGGATTGAACCAAGAGATTACCTTTAATATGTAGACCCAAGAAGGGATGGGATAACACTGATAACCCAAGCAATTGTATAGTTACTAGGCATTACTATATATATATATATATATGATGGCGTAGTTGCTAGGTATACTGTGTATAATTCTTTGCATGTATCTGATCTTATTCCTTGTGCCTTACCACATCATTGAGTCTCAAATTGCTTCACAGGATTTTACTGTGAAATGTAGTGACCAAGTATTACTGGACAAACACTGCATCCAACTTGCGCACAGCAACATCCCACAAACAGCCATGAGGTGAATGACTAATTTTCTGGATTATTTTTTTTCAGGAATGTCGACCAGGACACCAAGAAAAACTCCTTTCTCTGTTTGATTAATGCCATGGGAACTTTAATGGCCACCTGACCAGGCAGGCAGAAGCTTGGTTTAATGCCACTTCCATAAAAAGTATGTTGTAATTCCTATAATTAGAGATGGTGGATATAAGGTTTACAGGTATATGAGTTTGTCGAGCAGAGATTCCACCTGAGTCTATATTTGCTTGATTAATGTAACATAAATAATCGTAATAACAATCCTTGCATTTGGTATAGTGCCTTATCACGTCTTCGAGGCATCTCAAAGCGCTTCACAGAATATACTGTAAAGTGAATTGACTTTATATTTTGTGGGCATAAAGCAGCAGCCAATTGTGCACAGCAGTGTCCCACAAACAGTCATGGATTGAGTGACCACATTTTTATTATTTTTGTTTATTTATTTATTTTTGAAGGGATTATTACCCCCAGGAAAAGTGATCCACCAATCTATTAACAACCGGGTTCCTATTTACTGCTAGGCAAACAGAGGCATGTGGAGTAAGGAAACTTGCCTAACGTTTCACCCTGCCTGGGAATTTAACCCAGGTCCTAACATTTTGGAGAGGGAGCGTGCGGGTGTCGTCGGGGAAAATACAACAAGTAATTTGGTCACTCAATCCGTGACTGCCTGTGGGACACTGCCATGCACAATTGGCTGCTGTGGGAATATTGTTGGGAATATCTTCCTTAAGCCCTCTTGAAATGTCACTGATAAGCGCTTCGAGACATTACGCCATATGAAGGTTGCTATATAAATACAACTTGTTGCTGAACATTCTATGAATACTGTGTAATACTACAGAAGCCTCTACATAATATAACATTTATTTAATCCCTGTACCTACTTAGACTTAACACGCTTAAATGCTACAGATGCAGATCCACAAGATGTCCCATAGTTTAAAAAAAAAGAATGGGTCTAGTTCCATTTCAATGGTCATGACTTGATCCTCTCTAAACATTCATACGTGTTGTAAAAGTCTAATCTAGGAACTAGTGCTCTGTGTAAAACTACCAGAATCTTCAGGTTAATTTGAACATTGAATGTACACAATCATCAATGCAGCACTATCTCACTTGTAACATCACAAGCACGTGGCTCCCAATTACCCCTCAGTTCTTCCTATGCAATAATCTTCTGCTGAACAACTGGGATTGAACCATCAACATTATTGCATATCATTATCCTCATGAGGATTGTGCCTCTCACTTCCAAGTTAGTAGTTCCAACCAGTTTTGAAAAGACTTGTTTTTCTCAGCAGAAAGCAGTGCTCATTGCGGGTTGGAGATTCCTCAGGAGAGTCCAGGCTGTAAATTATGCAGCATCTCGGATGTTTGGTCAGTTCAGGGTTTTTTACTGTTTGTAAGATCAAACTGTGACATTTCCTCATTTTTGCACTGTTGCCTGGAAACTCACTGATATTCAGTAGTGTTTAGCTTCTTTACCATGTTATCTTTCGAGGTGATTTTTTACTTCAGATCATGAGATGTACAAACCACTTAATTATATCAAAAGGTAAGGTTTAAGGCTGTGACATTTTATTCCTTTTCTGTAAGCAGCAAAGTTACTTTTTGTATTACAATGTTATTAAGCTCTAATTTTCACATTCTACCTCTCCCCTCATGCCACTGAGACCCATGTCCATACCTTTATCACACCCAGGCTTGACTATGCTAACTCTGCTCGCTGAACTCCCCAGCTCTACCCCATACAAGCTACAGGCTATCCAGGTCCTGACTATCACCCCATTCTCACTCAGATCTATTGGGTCCCCATCCCCCAATGGATTGAGTTCAAGATCCTTATTCTCACCCTTAATTAACTCCATGGTTTCACCTCGTCCTATCTCTATCACCTCCTCCGACCCTATTCTTCGATCTGCAAGCACCTTCAAATCCCCTGATCTATTCGTCCCATCACTGGCTTCCAGCAATTCTGCCCCTACTTTGTCAAACTCCATCCCTGTGTTCCTGCAGCTCTCTCTCACTCCGCATGCATTCAAGGTATGTCTCTTTGACCATGCTTTCGGTCATCTTTCTCCTCCCCACCCCCCCTTGGCTCCCGCCACCCCCAGCTCAGGTGTCCATCCAACACAGTGAATGTGTTTCGTGATGTTTTCCCGACATAAACGTATTGTATTTTTTTAAAAAAAACTTTGAGTACTTTTTTGCAAGCACCTTAGTTATACCTTAGGCACTTGCACTGATATTCCTATATCTTGGTTCAGTTGCAGATACTCAACAAGGAAAAAAATTGGATCATGATTTTGAGTTTGATTCAGTATTGGATAAAAAGAGGAAATACAATGGGAGAATGGCGAGGTACAATTTACTTCATTCATCGGTGAGGCCCTCATTATCCCTTCTAATGAGGACTCCCTCACGTGGAAAGAATAACAATTTAGCGCAACAGTTGTGGTCTCTTGAGCTGTACGATAGCATTTGTTTCATGGAACTATTTTGACAATTGCAAGCTAACTGCTGCACTCTGTGATCAAATTTCATGCCAGAACAAATGCTTTGCTCTGGAGACCGAAGTAAACATTTAAACTTCATCATAAAAATCGGGAAAAAAATAAAACACAGCTGTACACATAAGGGAGAAGGGAATAGAGGGGAGTGGAAGGGGTATTGGGTGAGGGGATTAGCAGGGGCAGATTCTCATGTGGCGTATAAACACCGGCACGGAATAGTGGGGATGAATAGTTTGTTTCGGTGGTTTACAATCTGTGCAATTCTAAATTCCTTCACACAAAAAGTTCAGATTTATTAAATACAGTATATGAAAAACGCAAAACAAAATCGCACACCACACCATCAATGTATTTAAGGGAATATCTGATGCATACATGAAGGAGAAGAGAATAGAAGGTGCGCAATATTCATTTGAAGAAAACACTGGTTGGCCTGCACAACTCTATGCTGAGTAGGAAATGAAAGAAAAAGGAGATGTAAACTATGATGCCAGACTGCAAATGAAAATCCCCTATTAAACTTTTGAGCGAGAATTTTGAGCTACCATCTCTACTGTGGGATTGAGAAATAGTTTGTCAGCGAAATGCAGAGCTAATGACAGCTCTATTTCATCTTACAATTTAAGATTGTGCAAAATTGCAGAAAATTCTTAAACTCAATCTTGCTTTGGAAGCAGGTTTTCTTTAAACGGCTTCCAAATTAAGGTTGAATTGAAGACGTTTCCACAATGCCATGATATCTTAAATTGTAGGATAAAATAGCCTTACATGCAAAGATTATAATAATAATAATAATCCTTGCATTTGGTATAGCGCTTTTCACGTCGGGAGGACCTCCCAAAGCGCTTCACAGAACACACTGTAAAGTGAATTGACTGTATATTTGTGGGCGAACGCGGCAGCCAATTGCGCACAGCAATGTCCCACAAACAGTCGTAGATTGAAAATGACCAATTTAATTATTGTTTTTGGAGGGATTATTATTAGGCGTGTGGAGTAAGGAAACTTGCCCAAGGTTTCGCCCTGTCTGGAACCTTGTGGAATTTCTGGACCTGCATCTCCTGCAGAGAATCATATGTACATCACGTCAATCCTCGAGAACCAAGCTGTACTGACATCTCAGTTTGGAGCACAGTTTTTTGAGAGCCAATGTGACATACACTCCCTGGGGAGTCAACCTTTATGTCCTGAGGGAACGTTTTCTGACCCAGGGATTTATTTGCAATGCTCCCCCCAACTTCTTCCGCCCTCCCCCCACTAGGAGAGCTTTTTGATCCCCAAAGTCTGCATTTAATGTGGTTGAAAGACCAAATGACTGTATGGCAACAACTCACATTAGTTATAGGTTTCTAGTTTACTTTGGGACCTGCAATGATTCTTTCCAGTGTTGTACATTCCTACATAACTCAGCAGTTTTCTGTGACTCAGTACATAAATATCAAGCCCTTTCGTGAACTTCCATTAGAAGGCATGAAAAAAAAGTACTCCAGTCACTTAGCCTTAGTGTAAACTGAGGATCACACAAGCCCCAGTGTAACTCAACATTTGTACAACCTGCAGGCCTGAACAAACATAACACACTGTTACTTCATTACTTGTATTTTGTGCATTCGAGTGTAAGTTTATAAATGTTGTATCGCATCAGAACCAGTGTGGTATGTCCTGTTTATATTACTGTTCTGCACTGTATATCTCCAAACTACAGCTTAACAAGTTACATGTGTATTCGGGGTAGAGGAGACACTTAGAATGCAAAATCAGCATGTAGCCATGTATCTGTCTGAAATCCTCTCTCTAATATGGAACTCATACAAATGAATGACACTATTTTGCTAATTTCATAGTAACACATTACAACTGGTATTTGTTTGTTTTAAGTTGAAGCTATACCAGATTTACTCCAAAAGAAAAGCTAGACGTGGGTGACGTTTCACTGAATCAACACATTTCAAAACAGTTCCTGAATAACACGGCTTGTTGGGCCAAATTAGAATTCAACCTTAGCATTAAACCTTGTTTTCGAGTCTTTATACAAACTCGCACATGATTTTTGATTGGGGAAGTCTTAGAACTACCCAGAGATTTGATTGTCTGTTGCAGGAACTAGCCAGCATTAATCAGGATCTTAAACACTCGTCTGGAAACATTTCACGCCTTCCAGGATCCAGAGAGTCAATAACTATCATTATCATCTAGAGTGTCAAACAACAGTGGAGGAAACTTGGAACATCACCAGAAAGCCTGTAGGGTCCTAGAGAAAAATCTGGAGAGTTAACTCTGAAGCCTGAATGTGTATAATAATAATAATCCTTGCATTTGATATAGCACTTTTCACGTCTTCTAGACGTCCCAAAGCGCTTCACAGAATATACTGTAAAGTGAATTGACTGCATATTTGTGGGCAAACGCGGCAGCGAATTGCGCACAGCAGTGTCCCACAAACAATCATGGATTGAAAATGACCAATTTATTATTGGTTTTGGTTTTGGAGGGATTATTATTAGGCGTGTGGAGTAAGGAAACTTGCCCAAGGTTTCGCCCTCTGCCTGGAATTGAACTCAGGTCTCTCTCTTGCAAAGCGAGTGCTCTAACCACTGAGCTACAGGGCTCCACACTTAGGGTTAGGGTATCTAAGAACCCTAAAGAAAGCATTAAATAGAGCATTCTGTAGCTGGAACGTATATAGAGGAAAGCCACAAATAAATGTTGATGACTGTTTTTTATCTGACAACGAGCAACAAAAATGTAGCAAAATGGTGTTACGAGGAAAATAGTTTGTTAGGTTGGAGTCTGCTGTGTAGAATTAGATGGCTGTATTGATAATAATAATATTAGTAACAAAAATAACTAATAATAATCATCACCATTCCTGAATTTGATATAGTGCCTTAACATCTTATTGCAAAGCATTTTGTAGGATTTACTATAAAGTATAGTGACTATATTTGTAGGCAAAGGAAGCAGTAAATTTACTCACAGCAATAGCCTACAAACAATCATGAAGGGGAAAGAACTTTTTTAATGTGGATGATTGTTGGCCAGAGAATTGGGAGAAACTCCCTTCTCTTTTCAAATAGTGCTGTGGGATCTTTACCATCCTCATGTATAGGCAAACCAAATAAGCCTCATGAGAAGGACAACATCTCTGACAATGCAGCACTCCCCTAGCTCTGCACTGAACTGTCAGCCCTTACAAAGAGTTCAATCTCCCAAGACTGAAGGCAACGGGTACTGTTTTGAGGAGAGAGGAGGTCAGAGAGGTAGGGGGGTGCAGAGGAGTGCAAGGACTTGAATACAAGGGTGAGGATCTTGAAATCGATCCTCTCTGGGACAGAAAAGCCATTGCAGTCTGGTAAGGACTGGTGTGATCGGGGAGCGGAGTTTTGTGCGGGTGAGAATGCGGGCGGCAGAGTTTTGAATGATCTGGATTTTATGGATGGTAGTGGATGGGAGACCGGCGAGGAGGGCGTTGGAGTAGTCCAGCCGAGAGGTGAGAAAGGCATGGACCAGGGTTTCAGAATCAGAGGCAAGAGTGTTACCAACTGAGCCAGGCTGACACTCTGAGTTATCAGTGGATATGGATTGGGAGTATTCAGCTTTTAGTGCATTTTAAACAGGTTGAAAAAAATGGTCAGTTTAGCTTTGGGCTTAATAAAACTCATCTGTCCTATAACCCAAGGTTGATTCACTCATTCCATGGCAACGCATGTCTAGACTATATATGCTACAAGTTTTATTTGGCCTTCAGTATGCCTTTGGATATATAAGAAACATTTTACTGAAGATTCAAGGAAGTAGTTTCAGTCAACTTCATAATAATAACTACTATAAAATGAATTGACTATATTTTGTGGGTGAAACACAGCAGTCAATTGTGCACAGCAATGTTCCACAAACAGTTATGGATTGAGTGACTAAATTAATGTTACATTATTTATTTGAAGAGATTATTACCCTCGGAAAGTGATCCGTCAATCGACTAACAACTGAGTTCCTACTTACTGCTAGGTAAACAGAGGAGTTCGAAGTAAGGAAACTTGCCTAAGGTTTTGCGCTGCCCGGGAATCAAACCCACGACCTCTTGCTTGTGAGACAAGTGCTCTAACCAATACGCTACAGGACTCCACATGGTTCCAAGACGTTAACTTACATGAAGGGCGCTATATAAATCCAAGTTGTTGTTGTAATTTTATCCCATATAAGGATTCCCACAATCCTTGTCACTTTTTGACAAATGCCCAATGAATGTAAGATGCTAATTGACTCACTGTAGGTCTCCAGCATTGCTGTGAGTTTAATTTTTTCATTGTCTGCAGTTTTGCAAATAAATATTTGTTTTAATCAGAACAAAATAGAGGGATAGGCTGAATAGAGGGATATCGTAAAGGCTGAAAGGATTGGCATCCACCAAAGAGCACTTCAGCTTGGCATGTCATTGTTAAATTGCTAAATGGTGCACAATGAAAACAAATCTTAGAGTTAAGCTTGTAAAGATGGGGTTGAAAATAAATCTTAAAATGATATGCACAAGGGAGACACTCTAACAGGCTATTGAAATATGTTTCTGTCGCAAACGTACTGCGTTAAATGATGATACTGTTTTCCTTGCTGAAACCAGCACTTTATAATCATTCTATTAAAAAATAAATATCAGCTTTATATGACTGCATTTGAATTATGAGCTTATAATAACTCATATCGTTTGATTTTACCTGATGGTAAAGTCTAAATGAAAATTGTAGTCTCTCAGTGAATTTCAGTTTTATTATTAGCTCTGATATATTCCCTTTCTGTTGCAGTATCACAGAAGGAAACCTGTGTTTAAAAAAACAGTTCAGAGGGTTCTAAACAACAGATGGGTACGGACGTATATTGCAAAAAATTTACACCTCTTCTCATATTACTGAATTTGAGCTACATATATAATTGATCTGTGAAGGTGGTCTGAATTTTAACCCTTAGACGGTCAACAGGTAAAAAATAATTTCGCTGGACCAGCTAATTTTGTAAGGCTTTGGTCATGCAGCAATGTGACCCTACATTGAGCATAGCAACAAATACCTCATCAAAATGATTTGATGATACAGTATGATTACAAGTAAAAAAATATATTTAGGATACAATTTAAGTCTGTTCACTCTGTTGCCCAAATACTCTTCTATTTTCTTTTCCTCTTTTAGTTAAATTTTACTTACTTTCTACTTAATTTAACCTGAACATTTTGTCTGTCCCCCGCCCCAACCGCCCTACCGTCGGTGGTCGGGCCTTCAGCCTCTCAGCCCCCAGGCTCTGGAACTCCATCCCCCAGTGCCTTCGCCGCCTCCTCCCTTTCCTCCTTCAAGGCCGGTCTCAAAACCTTTCTCTTTGACCGTGCCTTCAGCTCCCTTCTCGACTCTCTTCCCCCTCCTCGCTCCCTCCCTTCCCTCCCCTCACCCTGACCATTTCCCCCCTGCTCGGGTCATGACCCAACTGTGCAGCGCCTTGGGACGTCCTCCTGACGTGAAAGGCGCTTTATAAATGGAATCTTGTTGTTGTTGTTGTTGTATCTTACTGTCCTAAAAACTCTCACCTTTAAAACCTTTGACTTGTTTCAATCTCTATCAGGGTCCCATCCATCATTTCAGAAGTGGGAGTAACTTTTCGAATTGGGTTTTCATGGCTAAAATTGTCTCTAATAGTTGAAGTAAATGATAAATTGCATGATGGATACAGCTCTAAAAACACAAACTTATAAAACATGTCAAACACTGGAAGGCCTCAGAAAACAGGGTTCTTGAGGAAACCAGTCCACTCTACCAAAATGGTTACATTAATACCCCCTAGTCGCTAAACAAGTTTATTCAATGAGTAGCAAAGTCATAAAAAACAGTGAAGACCACAGTACAGACCTTAGTCTGTGTTGAGTTAACTGATCACAAGCTGGGCCAGCACGAGGATTGCTATCATTCTTTTGCCTTGATTTAGGGAGGAGAAAATCAGACAGAGATATTCGGTAACAGAAAATTAAAGCAACTCTGTATACCCTGTGAAATTCCACATTCGAACATTGTTCACAACTTTATTATGGCCAACTTGACTTCCAGCAACATGTGGGATGGATTGAAGGCTGCACACGCTTAAAGGGCTAGCCTACTGCAGAGTCAAAAAGATATAGCCAGAGCCCAACCAAGTGATGGATAAACATTGCTTCCTATTCTCTAATAAAGGTTCAAGATAATAAAATGGCAAGAATTAGCCAGGTACATCTGAATTGGTCCAATCTACAGCCTCCTTTGTAAAGATTAGGATATTAAGCTTCAAATTGAAACTATCTTCACTATATTTAGGACAGTGAAAAGGTTGACGAAAGATTCCTTGGAATTATTCCAGGCTTCAGGGGTAAACATTGTGATGGAAGACTCAGGCAACTAAACTTGTTTAAGCTGCAGAAAGAAGACTAAGAGTTATGAAAAAGAAAAATGAAGGATATAGGCAAGATTGAGGCAGGCTATTTACCTTGTTCTATATGTGTAAGACTGGAGGGAACAAACACAAAATGTACAAAGCTCTGATGGGATCGAAATTTGGAGAATTTTTTCCCCCACAGGATGCTGGACTGACAGAAACATAATGTATTTAGTACTCTGAAAAGGAAGCTGGATCAACATTTGTTGAGAACAGTGAATGAGAGTAAAAGGGTTGGTAACAGGCATACTTCACTACCAAGGAGGAGGGCTTAGAAATAAATTCCTTGAATTAAGGATCTAAAAGGAGAAGGGAGTGGGAGACAATATGATTGTGTACCAGCTGTGGGGGGAATGAGATGAAATAGGTTAAATGTTTTTTTTCTTGTTCCTGGTTTCTCATATTATCCTGTTCAGGATATTATTATTTTAATATTATGCAGGATTTTATTTATTTAAACAACAACATGCATTTATATAATGCCCTCCACAACAGGCGGCATCTGAGAGTGCTTGTAATTTCACACTACAAGATGCTTTGAAGGTACATGAGGAGAGACTTCCACAGACATTTTTTTGAGATTATTTTCCCCTCCAAGTTACTTATGAGCATTATTCCTCATAACAAGAAGCATGATCAACAATAATTTGTTACAAATTCTACAACAGCTAAACGTCACAAAGCACTTCGCAGGGAATCAGCATCAAGTGTAGTGACTCTGAATCTGTTTTTACAATATAGATAGTTAAGTGAGATTCCAGTTTAGCCGAGCAACTATAGTTCAGTGAGATAAACCAATTGACTTATAATGTGAGGAAAGAACAAATTTAGCTGCATATGTGAGTCAGCTTGGCTTGATTGGCAGCACTCTCACCTCCGAGACAGAAGTTTGTGGGTTCAAGCCTCAGGTCGGGACTTAAACCCACAGTCAGAGCTTCTACTTCAATACAGTGCTGGGGATGTGTTGGATTGTTGAAGATGCTATCCTTCAGATGAAATGTTAAACTGAGGTTTTTCCTGGTGTCCTAGCCAACAATCCCCCATGTACATTTGGTCATTTGCTTCAAGGTTGTTTGTGTGTTAATGCTACAAACAACTGAGCTTCTGCATCTACCTACAAATGTAATCACTGAACTTCACAGTAAATCCTGCAAAGCACTTTGAGATGTCCACCTAGCGTGAAAAGCACTCTATTATTATTATTATTATTATTATTATTATCATGACTTATTATCACATCATTACATTATTATTTGAGTTGCTTTAGGAAACTCACAAACCAGATCCTGTGGGGGTTTTTTTTCCAGGGAATATCTTATTTAGGACTGTTAGATCTCCTGTTTCTCGTGATTTGCTGGGATATAGATGGAAGGCATGTGATCATTATGGCAGGGATCAATTTTACCTTGTTCCAAAGAAAGTACTTTGATAGACCCACCTGCCAGGAGCACAGTGGTGCTGTTGCTCTGGGTCATTAAGAGGCTTTCAGAGTCATGGAGGAGGAATTGTGGTAAATCATAAGCCAGCA
The DNA here is from genome assembly GCF_018977255.1 of Callorhinchus milii. Lineage (NCBI taxonomy): Eukaryota > Metazoa > Chordata > Chondrichthyes > Chimaeriformes > Callorhinchidae > Callorhinchus > Callorhinchus milii. The sequence goes on along the minus strand of NW_024704742.1, from coordinate 28,327,917 downwards.
CAAACCAATTATGGCATAGAACAAGATAGCCTCTTTTAGATTAGAAGCCCATACTCCTTGAAGTGAGGGAGGTATCAAGGATAGAGCCACCAGATAAGACATTGCTTGATTGATGGAGTAGAAATAGACTCGATTAGATGAGCAGAAAAACATGTCACATGGAAATCTATGCGCATTGAGGGAGGGGGGAGTATAAACATTTATAGAATAAAATAACTTGACGCTCATAGCAATATCAATGTCTTGCGTTGAGGTTATGTTCTACAACAAATCCAGTGCTGATTCATAGTAATTAATAATAATAAAAATAATAATCATTGCATTTGATATCGCGCCTTATCACACCTTTGAGATGTCTCAGACGCTTCACAAAATATACTGTGAAGTGAATTGATTGCAAATTTTCACTTTACAGTATATTTTGTGGGTGAAATCAATTTTGCAGCAGAATACAGTGCTGGTTCTAGATTCTGTGAGAAGTTCTCACTGGAGGCTAGTAGGGTGAGGCAATGAGAATAGTTTACACATGCACTCATTCTAAAATATTACCTATAGTTCTCTCATGGATTTGCTTGTTATGTTCTATTTGATACAACTCACTAACCTGCATTGAAATCTCGGTTACCCAGTGTCACATTGTACATCGGTTGTATAAGTGTAATTGATGTACAATGTGACAATATGTTCAGTTTTATATGTGCAGAACATGGAGGTATAAGCAAAGGGTTATAAGTAATGAGATGGTTGTAAAAAAGTCTGTTGAATGTTACAAAGTGATTCAATTTCAGTGTGGGAACATTCAATGTGTTGGGGATGACTAGGGGTTGGGGGAAGGCCAGAGTAATTCACATGCACCACATTGATTCTTGGGCAGTATTTTTTTGCCAAATGTACATTTTCACTGCAATGTGTTTAATCATCTGTATTGATCTAAGGATATTTATGCTATATCATTAGTAACCTACCACAGGATCCATTTCCCAACTAAATAAGGTGAGTGCCCCCACCTACCAATCCCTCTTATGAAGTAACTGAATCCCATAGTTACAAATAAGTTAGATCAGCTAAGAATCAACCAACCTCCCTGTTACTCTTCGGTTAAAGCCTCACATTTTAATTTCAATGTCTGCTAAAGTAGTACATTGTGAAGTCTATTAGGCACTATGTGTCTCATGTCATCCTTTACTTCATCCTTCCTAAACAAATCTATTGTGGTTCTCATGTTTCTTAAATAAGCCCATTTGTAGTAACCCATTCTTGCTGTCAATTAGCCTCTAGGTAAATAACTACTTCCTGGTGCCTGACTTAAAATTGCATACATATCACTGAACTTGTGTCCTCTTGTGCACTATCCTAGCATACATGAAAGTATTGTTCAAGGTTTTGTTTCTCTATTGGATTAAGAACCTCCCTGCCTTTTCATGAGGTGTCCTCTGAACTGTATGCTTTAGGCTTTGTTGGAAATAATCAATGCCTTACTGTGTCTTTTCTTTGTTTTCCAAATCAATAAAGTTAAGCATTAGTCCCTTGCTCTCTGAAATGGAAGTAATTGTTTGTTTGGGGCTTTTGCGTTTACACCGCAGGAGGTCACCACTGCAGGAGGAAATTGAAAATAAAGAAACAATCAAAGTCCTTTTACTGCCAGCTTCTTTGGGGTGAGGAAATATAGAGAGAGCTGGGTGGGATGGTGGTGGTGGGAGTGTTACAAGGATGAGTGATGTGCGAGTCCCACAAACTGTAGCGGTATTCTCAGTGATTTGGGTATTGATCAACATGAAAGTTCAGTGTTGTTACCATTATGTACGACAGAAAACATAATGCAATAGCAATTCTGTGGCAGTCTTAAAGGGACATAAATATTACTTAGATGTTAGCATCCTAAAGAGTAGAAAGATGTTGTTTGGCATAAATGAGGAAACATATATTAATAGACCATTGTCTGCCTCTATGGGTCCAATGATAGCAGTCTCAGATACTTCCTTTAGACCAATCATTGAAAATCACTGGTGGCTATTCTTAGTTCAATCTGAAATGGACTTGTGCCATCCCATATTAGTCAACAGGCTCATTTGTCTGCTTGTCCAAAGTCTGAGATTAACTCAAGCTAAATGAAAATGTAACCTAGTACAGCAAGAAGTGTTTAGTGAAGCTGTGTCTGACGATGCTCCTTGGGACACACTGAGATGTCCATCATTGAAACGATTCCACAGTGTGCATGACCTAGAGTGCTAAGTATTGTCACCAGATGCAAAGTGGAAAAATACTCCATTATCCAGCACTGTCAACCTTTGTTCCTTGCTCCACATATCACACTCAAAGCTAATTCATGTGCCCAGTCCATAAGTAACAAAGCAGTGGAAATTTATAATTAAACATATGCTGCAAAATGCAGGTTCATGCAACAATATAGGTAGCCTTGGAAGCAACTCCTGAAAAGTGGTAATTTTAATCTTAGCAGGAGTATCATCGGGAAAGACAACACAGAATGATGAATGCTGATCTTTGGAAGCAATCTCCAAGCTGCTAAACGTTGCTGTGGTTTTAAAGCAATTGTTTGATAATGGAAGTGCTTAGTGCTGAAACAAAGAGTTCTGAGTGTTCAACATTATCTTTAACACTTGACAAATGATGTCTTTGCTAACTCCAATGTGGTGTGTGTTAAAACCTAAGCCATTCTGCGAATGGGCCATTCAGAGCTGGGGTTTTGAGCAAGCAGTGATTAAATTTGTTAATGGTGTGTGTAGATCCCAGGACATAAAAATATAAATCAATTTATTTTTGCTGGATTCAGGGTGAAGCTGAATCAGCTGATTTGAAGAGAACTTTAATTTTTACCAACAATGATTTTGTTTAATTGGAATTTCCAGTGATCCCTGCTGAGTTATAATGATATTAAAATAATAACAGAGGAATGAACTTTAATCAAATCCTCCAATAATAATAATGATACTACTACTAATAATAATCCTTTCATTTCATGAAGCACTTTATCATGTTGAAACATTTTAAAGTGTTTCACAGGAAATGTTGTAAAGTGCAGTTACTGTGTACAGTATTTGTAGGCCAATTTGTGCATAATAATAAAAATAATCCTTGCATTTGACATTTATCACATCATTGTGATGTCTCAAAACGCTTCACAGGATATACTGTACCTACATCAGTAATTCTGTGACATCAAGTTTGCATATGTACTAATCAGCAATTGTCATGATCTCTGCTAGCTAAATGATGCAAGCCAGGTTAGGCACCTCAATTACAGATGGTTTTGCTACTGGTTTTCTCCTTTAGTTGCACTAAAACTATTTGAGAGAAGATTGCAAGAGTAGTCCAATTTCAGATATGTCTGAATATCTGCCATCAGTTAGTTATTTACCTGATGACATTATATGTCCAAGGTTGTGTAAAATGGCACTGTTCCTTTCATTCCAGAGTCAGATGTTCTCTGTTCAGACCAGCTAGTTACTGTCCTCCTTGAGGGTGGAAAGCAGGGTCTTCTCAGGCTGCTTTGGCTCCAAGGTGAAACGCTTGATAGTAGAAAGGCAGAATCAAGTCAACCCTCTGTGCGGTTGGTCTGAATTGTCTGGTTCCAGGGCAGGAGAGTTTTGCTGTACTCGAGGGCAATTCTGATAGCAGCTTGGTTAGCCAGTCACTGGGGCAAAGATTCTTCCCACTTGGCTTCTATTAATCCTGCAAACCAAGGTCCTAACCAGTAGAGTGATCCAAGCTGCATAAGCAGTAGTAAGCTTACAAGACAGTTCTCCAAATGACAAGCTTCACAGTTTTAGCTGGATAAACTCCAGCAGTATGGAATCACACAATCTGAGGTCCCCAAGCCAAGCCTTCTCACTAACCTATGCCTGACAGGGTGCAATCCTCCAAGGAAAGAGTGCACAATCCTCTCTAGACATAGGGAATTTTTCAAGTGTAGGTGTAATACACATGTGAAATTCTCAGTCTCATTATGCTACTCTTAAGCACAGAGAAAGATTTCCATATGCGCCAGCCAAGTGGAAATCCATCACCATGCTTAAGAGTATGCCAGTGGTGCCATACTCGAAGCATGGCATGGCAAGGGAGATACAACTCTGAAAAGGATTCTGCCAAATTCAACACTGGGAACACTGGTCAATTTTCTTTTTAAATTGCCTTCAGAGCTGTTGTTGCTTGGAGGAGACAAGCCCATGATGTAAAATGGGCATAAATCCAAGCTGACATTAAATCTAGCTTTTTCAAATAATCGCATTCACCGTTTAAAGAGTTCTGTAAAGTGTCAGTCATTACCAATCATGCCTCTGGATCAGATGGTTGCATTGTTACATGAGCTTTAAGTGCAGGCTGACGTACTAGTGCAGGTGCAGGGAAGGGCTGCAATGTCAGTGGTGCTGTCTTTCAGATGAAACATTAAATTGAGGTCCCATCTGACTATTAAGGTGGACATCAACATTCTGTAAAACTAATCAAAAAAGAGAAGCGAGTTTCTCCCAAAGAATTAGTTATTCATTCCATGATTGTCTGCAAGACCTTGTTATGTAAAAAAAATCACTCATTATACTCGACAGTAGTTACCGGTGTATACCACGTGGAGATATGTTTACATGAGAAGGCACTGTGAAAATGCAAGTTCTTTCTTTTTATCTTTAAGAGTAATTTTAACAATAATTGAATCACTTTGTAGAATGCTGGAAAAGAACAAATGAATTTTGTTCAATATCAAACTTCTGCTATTTAGAAGCACTTTGTTCTGTACATGATAATAATGATAGCACCTTCCATCTTGGGAGATGTTACAAAGCACTTTACACAAGTTACTGTGAAGTGTATTGATGGTATATTACCACACCCCACTGTTTGCCTAGCAGCAAGTAGGATCCCAGTTGTTAGTAAATTAGCGGATCGCTTTTTCGGGGCTAATAGGTCCTGGGTTCAATTCCTGGGTAGGGCGAAACCTTAGGCAAGTTTTCTTACTCCACACTCCTCTGTTTACCTAGCAGTAAGTAGGAAACCAGTTGTTAGTCGGTTGGTCGATCACGTTCCTGAGGTATTAATCCCTTCAAAAATAATAATAATAATAATTTGGTCAGTCTATCCATGACTGTTTGTGGGGCACTGCTGTGCATAATTGGCTGCCGTGTTTTACCCACAAAGTATACAGTCAATTCATTTTACAATATATTCTGTGAAACGTTTTGAGACACTTTGAAGATGTGATAAGGCACTATATTAGATGCAAGGATTACTATTTTTATTATTCGTAGGCGAATGCGACAGCCATTTGCATACTGCAATGTTCTACAAACAGCGTGAAGCGAATGACCAATTTTATTTGGGGATTGCTGGCCAGGCACCAGGAGAAACTCCCTTCTCTTTCGAAAAATGCCATGGAATCCTTAAGGTCCAACTGAACAGGCAGATCGGGTCTCCGTTTAACATCTCATCTGAAGGAATGACAGCTCTGACCAGGCAGTACCCCCAACACTGCATTGCAGAGTCAGCTTAGACTGTGAGCTCAAAGTCCCGATGTGACTCAGAGGCGAGAATGCTAAACCAAAGTCACCAAGAGCAGCCCTTGCATGATTCACAATGACTGTCTATACACAGGCATTGGCAGTCTCCCGTGAATAGGTCAATGCCTTTTCCATCAGTGGGTTTTTTGGTGTGCGCCTCAAGGAGAGAACGTTACGGTGAAAACCATTTGCAATTTGTTATATCAACCATTAAAAGTAAAATAAATCAACCCAACTGCAAACACTTCAAGATGAAACATCTCTTGGGTGTCATGTTTTCCAAAAAACGATACAAATTTAGCTCTAAGACAAATAACTTCATAAATTTCACAGATTGCAAGCTTGGCCAGCGATAGACCTTCTTACTTTGAACTGCGGTTCACAGCATACAAATTGCATGGCATATGTAAATTAATGAGGACAACAAAGACGAAGTGGACAGCAGTGATGTTGGATATGCACAGTAATAGATACTGTAAAATGGATGACATAACCAGCAATGATTTAAAAATTGCAATGTTTGAGAGGCTTAAAAGCATTTTTTTAAGCATTAACAAAATCGCCCTTTTGAGTTACAGCCTTGAGCTCCCCTCCAGCTGTTGACTATGTACTGTGTAGTTTTCTTTCTTCCGCTTAAAGTTTTATTTTCTACATTTCTTGCTGCTTCACAACAGGCCCACTGAGCACAGATACGCGGTGCAGGCAGCATGATAGAGGTGAAAGAGTAATAACGCTGCTTGTGATGTTGAACATGAGGAGTACATGTGCATCACTTGGCAGATGCTGAAATATTACAAGCTGTTTTTGTCAGCAAATTATTGATAAATATAAATAGTACAATATAAAAACGATAGTGAATAGCTGACAGTAATTCAATCGAAGGGGGCTTAGCTCAGGTAGTTGTTCAGTATGTGCTTGTCATCTGACCCCTAAGATTACATTCCCATCTTATATTCACTGACAGACCTTCAACATTATTTATAATAATTGAGTACATTTTTGATACCTTTAATGGTGTTGATGGAAGGCTGTCTATTTGATGCCATGGCCATCTTCAATAAATGAATATTCCACGTGATGGGAAATGTCGGGTTATTTGAGACAATGAATTACACAAAACAATTCACTATATGTTTATATAATACTGGTATTCACTAAATATTTATAAATCCATGAGACGTGTTCAGGCAGGGAAGAACACAAATACAAACTCAAACACATTTAAAATGATTTGAAAATACTAAAAGTATTATAGAATTCTGGATAACTTGACATTTACTTTGATTGTAAAACATACTTATAAAAATGCAAAACTCGTAACTAAATTTTCTGTCTTATTCTGCGATACAATACTAATTCATGTTCATTTAGATTCTGGCTGTATCTCTGATCAGCATGTTTTTTTTCCTTCACAGCCTGCATTAAGCTTCTTACAATATATTTCTCCCCCAACTTCAAATAAAAGTAGTAGGCAACACAGCGGTTTGTCAGTGGTTTCAATGGTGTAAAATATTTTTGAGCCAAAAGTTGGATTTGTCTCAGTAATAAACACTGACTTCTGTTCCCTATTAACCCAGTGCTTCCTTTCCTCAGTAGCTGCACTGCATTGTAATATCACCCAGTCAGTCACACAAACTAAAAACACAATAGATTCACAGGGATTTATACCCGGCTTTCTGCAAGAAATCCCAGTAGTGTTTGAGACTCACCTGATATCACAAGACACAAAAGCTCAAATATGCTCAGTGCTGCACCATATAAATTCCTATTGACTCAGATTTGTAACTACAACCATATTTATTTTTCTCTGTTCATTGCCAACTGAAGTGTGGGTATAACCAATTCTGCACTGTGGTCAAACAGCCCTCAATTATCAATGGATCAAAGTGTTGGATATATGGACCAATGTCAAACATACACAATTGTTCCGATGGTTTGATTCATGAGATTTGTAACTCACCTCGCTCTGTAACATTGATTCCCCCTGCTTTTATAGTATTTATACTGACATTCAGTTCATAATGGGCGGAACTTGAACTAGTGCCTGCAGATACACAGCCACTGTGCTTTATAGGAAATCCAGTGAAGTGCTTTGAGATATCCTCTCGACTTGAAAGGTGCTAAAACAAATGTAAGGATTATTTTTAGTGGTAGCTGAGCAGAAAACAGCGAAGAACGCCCAATGCTGCAGTTGTGCCCCTGTGCACACCATTGGTTTACGTGCTGAGTGTTTTTACTGCTCTCAGAAGGGAAGACCAAGTGTAGCTGACGAGAATGGGAGACTGAGGAGGCTAAGGTTTATGGAAAGTAATATCCAGTCAATAGTAGAGGAGGTGCCCTAATGTCATGAAAGCATATATAGGAGTAAGACGCTTTCTCAACTACCATGGAATGCCAAATGTCTTGACCCATTCATTGACAAAATCAATCCTGAGAAGTAGAAGAAAATATGTTGTAAAGGAAACAAATGTAATAGGTGAGGGGTAGGGGTTTCTGTAGGGTGTAGTTTATCACTAACCCTTTATGTTAAAGCAGATGGAAGATCTTACTGGAATTGCCACAGAGTGCATTTTCTTGTAAGATACCTAAAGATCCCAGTTCTCCTGTGTGACTTGAAAACAATGACCTGCGAGGTTATTCAGCTAATTTCTTTTAGTGCTTCAAATAAATCATGCTTCCTGATGATACAGTATTTGGGTTTGATACTGAGAATGCACAAACTAGTCCCCTAGTGTTGGCTCATATGCAAAAATTATGGAAATTGTAACCTTGGGGTAGAATTTGCAATACGTGCTGCAGTAATCATCACCGGTGAGCCAACAAACTTGCCAGTTGTGGGATATCAGTATTTTGCTGAGTTCACCATCACTATATAGCACTCTAATATTGCGATTCACTGGACACCAAGTCCAAGGGTAATCACTGATGGATTTGGGCACAACAATTGTAAATAGGACATACTTATTTAGACCCATAGCTAAGTGGAATCCTGTATGTAGTGGTTAGCACGATTGGCTTGCAAGTGAGAGGACTCGGATTCGATTCCTGGGTGGAGTGAATTCTTAGGCAAGTTTCCCTATCCCACATGCCTCTGTTTACCAAATGATCAGTAGAAAGTTAGTCGATTGGCTGTTCGGTAATAATCCCTCAAAAGAAAATTTGGTCACTCAATCCACGACTGTTTGTGGGACACTGCTGTGTGCAAATGTCTGCCGTGTTTCGCCCACAAAATACAAAGTCATCCAAGTGAACTGGAAATGAAAATCCTTTTTTTCCCAATTTGACGAAAATAAACTGTTGGTGAAAATCAGACAATTGGTCAAAATCATATGGATTTGGATTGTGTGCTTGGAAAAAATCTGATTTGAAGATTGTAGCTTAGGGAAGCAAGATCGCTGGGATTTGTGAGTTGCTGAAATCCAATACCTGCTGCACAGTTTCAAAATGAACCTCACGTCATTTTTGTATGGCATAATGGGAATCGATTTTCATAAAGTCACAATCCCAAGGAATGTAACCTCTCAAACCCCAATATTTATAAATATAATTACAACACAATACAATTTACATTCATACTGTGGCTTTCATATTGGTAGGATGCCTCAAATCTCTTCACAGGGTTGGATGGGTATCCTGAGCTCAGGACTGGGAGCCGAGTAATGGGGAAGGAAAAGGTAATCCTATGAGTCATCAAAGGCCAGGTCAGGAAGGTTGAAAGAGGTTGTAGAGGTAGGGTAAGGTGAGGTCAAATCTAGGGATTACACAACTTCTATTGATGTTTCACATCCTTTCTACCCCACATCCATGCCATGACCCGCTCTGCCTCCCCCCACCTCCGCAACATCGCCTGGCTTCCCCACTGTCTCGTGCCACAGGCCACCAAAACCATCATACAAGCATTCATAACATCCGGGATTGACTGCAAACTCCTTGCTTGTCGGCCTCCCCAACTCCTCCCACCATAGGCTGCAGATCATCCGGAACTCTGCAGCCCATGTCCTCTCCCACAACAAGTTCCGTGACCCTAACTGCCCCATCCTTGCCCAACTCCACTGGCTTCCCATCACACAGAAGATACAGTTCCAAGATCCTGGTCCTCATCTTCAAAGCCCTCCATGGCTGTGATTCCCCCTAACTCTGCGATCTCCAAACCAACCTGCCTGCTCCCTCTGCTCAGCGGCCTCTGGGTCTTCAAACACTCTGGCCCCAGCTTCTGGAACTCCATCATGTAGTCCCTCTGCCTTGGCCCCTCCCTTGAATACTTCCGGACCCATCTCAAGACCCTCCTCTTTGACGTGCCTTTGATCATCGTCCTTCGCCTCCTGCCCTCCATCGGCCCCGATTCCAACCCCCAGCTCGGGTCCGAAACACTGGTTGTCAAGCACTTCCTCCCAAAGGGAAAGGTGCTATACAAATGTAATTTTGTTGTTGTTGTTTACAAGGTAAATTAATGTAACAAATGGAAGGCATAAATTATATAACAAAACCACAAGCAGAAACTTAAAAGATCACTCAGTGGAAAGCATTCATAAGCTTTATATCAGAGGGGAGAGAGGAGTTGTTCAAGGAAAGGTCAGGTGTCAAGCCCAGTCGAAGTTGGGAGAGGCTGACACAGATAGAAGGTTGCGTTACTTTCTTCTTAAATGAATGTTGAAAAGGTTGAAAAAGGGAGGAAAATGTCTCTACATTTTCTCCAACTGAACAGAACAGATGTAATGTGGTCAAAATCTAGCAAGTACTTTTATTTCTGTTACAGCTGGAGAGAGAATAGACAGAATTCTAGGTACATTACTAAGCATCACATTCACATCTCTTTCACATTCAAAAAAATTCTGAGTGATCAAGATCATCCATATTCATACATCCAGACACACAGATGAATCTGTGAGTATCTCTTTGAGCAAAAGAATTTGGAGATGAGGCATTACCTTTTACTCCCACTTAGCAATCTAAGAAATGTTTTCATACAAGGCCTTATTAGCTTTGCAATTCCTCTAAATGAGGAAGGGAGTTTGACTGACCCCAGCTTACAATTGAATATATTTGTTGAGGTATTGAGGACAGATCTAGCGAAGTAGTCATACATTTTCCGAACCCATGAACATACTCTTTGTATTATTGACACAGTCGTGTTTTCACTTGATAACTTATAGTGCCTATCAGTCTTTCTGGGCTGCACTCAATCATTTGCTAATCGTATGGAAGGAAACCATTACATTATTTGCTGCACTATGATCATTTCATTTCACCAATTCAAATAAAGTGGAATGTCCCTGACCATGTCATTTGATCTGAAATTTATTTCGCTTGGGAATATGATCTCTATCATTCACCAGCAACCAAAGTACTCATGAAGTATTTGGCCGTTGTCCCTTGTGGAATAAATAGTAGGTTAAAGAACTAAAGGACACAGACCTGGTTACGCTCAGTATATTACTGTAAGCTGCTGAGTGCAGCCACTTTTCTACAGAGGAAATATTGCAAAGTCCTGCACAGAAACAAAAAAATTGTCAGGGTCAGGCTTTTCTGAAGATCAAACATTAAATTATAAAGAAACTATGTGGAAGCATTGAAGATAGATTCTTGTTGTTGCTTTGCTGGTACACTGCAAGTTTTACCCAGTTGTTTCCTATCTATGTGTGATGCTCACAAGATTAGTAACATTTAGAAGTTGGCAAACTTCTGCCTGTGGTTGAGGCTGTTATAGTTTCACTCATATTAGCACATGGCAGATGTTAGAGAAAGGATGGTATGTAGTGCTCCTTTGTGCTATCCTGTTTGAAGAATGCTGTATAAAATAAAAATTGTCGTTGTTAAGTATCAGATTATATTGAGGGGCCATTCAATAATGTATAATAGTGTCCACTGTTTGTGTTATTTCCTAATAAGAATCTGAATAACCCAAACCGGGACTCATTGTGGTAACAAGAAGCACTTTTTATTATCTATATAGGATCTCTGTTCTGACCTGATCTCCTTCCAGAACCAAATTCCCACAGATGGGTGGAAATTCTAACAAGATTCTTCATTAAAAGTGCCATTAAAAAAAAACACAGAATCCACAAAAACCTAGAGCCAAAAAAAATAGCATTGATGTGAAGAACAGTGAAAAATGAAAGAGAATAAGCAGAAGCCATGTGAGTGTACGTTACATGCTACAGCTATTACAAATATAGGAGTAAAATAGAAACATCCTGGTATAGAATCGTATAGGATCTATTATGTCAAAACATTGCAAAGCACTTCACAAATAATGGCTATTGAATGCAATGGCTGTAGTTGTGAGCAAAAGCATCAGCCAATTTGCACATAGCATTGCCTCACAAAGAGCAATAAACTGAATGATCAATAACACTGGTAGAAACTTCCTCTTTTTCAAATAATATCATCTGGCCTTTATCATTAATTTATCATTAATTGTTGTGCGCAATTGGCTGCTGCCTTTTGCCCACAAAATGTACAATCATTCCACTTTACAGTATATCCTGTGAAGCATTTGAGAGGTCTCGAAAATGTGATAAGTCGCTTCAACAAATGCTAGGATTATTATTATTATTAATAATTTGAACAGGCAGACCAGACCTCAGTGTAACATTTCATTACAAGGATGGTTCTTCCAGCAATGCAGTACTCCACCAGCACTGAAATTGAGTACCAGCCTGGACTGGAAGACCCAATATAGGGCTGGAACCAACAATCGTCTGGTGAGCATGAGCATGCTACCAAAATAGTTCAAGTTAAGCTTGTGATATGAGAACCCTGGAAAGAGAAACTGGATGAGATCAGGCATGTTTTGAACAGGAGCACATAACCTTCTGGTTGGGATCTAAACAGTTTGTTGCACCACCTTAACTCCCAGGATGTCTATCTCCTTAATTTTATTCCAACAAAGTACATAGACCTTCCATTTAAGATGTAATTACTCTTACCAGCAAAACAAGAACAATGAAGTGCCCATGTTATTTGTATCTGTTAAGGAAGTTCCACTCTGTCTTTGAATAGGGCCACAGATGAATTGCACCAGAGATTCATTTATCATTGAGGTTGTTATCATAAGTCAAATCCAATTAATCTATGGAACTGACTACATCTTGGCACTAAAAACGATAGGAGGGAAGCAGGGGAGATCAGTGCCCTTACCAACAATGGAATTCAATTAAAGTAACAGCTTGGGACACAGCTGAATTTTGATAAATGCAAAACTAATTTGCCAAGAAATGTTCAACTTGGATCAGGCCTATGCTTGGATTACGATTCCTCATAGCTGCTTTTAACAAAAGTACTGATTTGTAACCTTACCTATTTAAAAACTTGTACTGTAACTAATTTCAAATAAAACAAGGAGACTATTATTGTGCAACGTAGGATCTTTTACAGGCAGCTGTTAACATTGGAAAGATCACAAGAGCTGACAATAGTCAAAGGTCCATAGCACAAAAACCTGAACACTGGAGACAGAGTGAAGTACCTGAATTAGGAACTTCAAACATCGAGAGTGAATAGGAAGTGATTTGGCACCCTGAGATTCTCTATTTGGATTCCACATGCCTTCATCTGAACTCACAGTATTAGGTAAGCTCTGAGATAAGACCTTATTTTCGAGCAATTGGGATTGTCTCTGTGATCTCGTATTGAACAAAGCTGGCTGATAGAATGCTCAGTCCCACGAGTTTAAAGCAAGTCGACATTCCCAAATGAAACGCCAGCATAATGTCTTATCTTGTTTACTTATTCAGTTGTCTGGGAGTGCCATACTGATCTACGCTCTCAGTGGGCTTAATGCATTTTTTGGGGGGGCTTAAAACACCCATGAAGAAAATCTTTGTTCTCAGCAATCTAAAATACTCCTACTCCCAGCACACATGTATCCACACAGAGGAGTGATCATTTCAAATTACATTGTAAATAGACACCTTTGCCAGCAGTAGTAGTTCCAGTAATATAACAAACAATCTGTCCATCACAATTAGCACAGATAAATTTCAACCTGCTCAGTCTTCCTGGTCAGGTTACATTAAAGATCCCATGTTACTATGTGAAAAGGGAAAGAAGTTACTCCTGGTCTCCTGGCCAACAATCTGATGGCTGTTTAGCAGACATTGTAAATAGTTTTCCGCATTTGTCTAGAAAATATAGTCAGTACATTTTACAGGAAAATCAATAAAATGAAGCACTTTGAGGTGCTATATCAAATGCAAATACTTTTTTAAATTCCTCAGATGTACACCTCGATAACTGTCGACCTTTCTGACATGGTGATATCATTTAGGAGGTACACAAAATAGCTGTTTGTGATTCCTGCAAGGGGGAAACGTAAAGTGCAAGGATAAATCTTCTGAGCAAAACACCATGAGGCTTCTTTGCTTTCTGGCCCCTTTTCCCCAAACTGCCCTTTTGCAAGTATCACAATCTGAATGTTGTTCAATATTCGCAACTAGAAGTTGCAATTAGTGCATCAAATCCAATCAGTGAACATCTCAAATTAGACCCTGTCTTGATACCCATGGAGACCGTAGCAGGAGAAGTGTTCATTGGGGCTGTGACAAGAGCCTAGTGCCCTGAATTGGTCCTGAATGACTATTTAGCGCTGTTCAAACCTTTCAAGGTTGTGAAACATGATGTTTCGGTTGATAATTACCGACCAGTTTCAAGTGAACACAAGTTACAAGGATACAGGTTACTCAGTAAAGATTGGATTGAGCGGAAAGGTTGAAGGGTTTCCATGCAGGCAACAATAACAATAATAATGATAATCTTTACATTTCAAATAGCGTCATGTCAGGAAGATGTCTCAAAAGTACTTCACATGGTACAGTGTGAAGTGTAGTGACTCTATAAATTGTAGCCGTAAGGGACATCTGGAGGTTAAGGTAATTGAGCTAACATTGCAGGATCAATCACTCATCTCTGAACATCTCCTCCTTTCTCTCACCCACTGCGACTTTGACACAACCCATTTATAAAAACATCACTTTTACTTTCAGTTCTATTTGTAGTTACTTACTTCAGTGAGCAGGGGTTAATGGAGTCCAGTGTATAAAATATTCCATTATTACAGTAATTAAGTAGTCCTTCATATTACAGTAGCTTTATTAATGTGAAAATATAATATTGTGCTCTCACCACTGTGTGAGATGAAAATATGTGTAATTGGTTCAACTGACAAGGAACAAGTCTCTTTACTTCTGTCGACGGTCTACCGTTTTTGTGATTTTATTACTTTTAAGATCTGTTATTAATATTATTTTATTTACATATTGAACATCACAAGATCGCAAGATTGATTTGAATGAAGAAGGTCTTCAGTCCATCTGATCCCATCCTATCCCTCCAGACCATCCACCCTAATATCTGCCCATTACAGCATCAAGCTGCTTTTAAAACAAATCCAGTATGTTGGCCTCAACCACCTTCCTGGCATATAATCCCATTTGACGATTACCCTTAGTGTAAGGAAACACTTCTTGGTATCGTGGAGTCCTGTACATCAGTGGTTAGAGCGCTCGCCTTGCAAGCGAGACACCTGGGTTCAATTCCAGGCAGGGCGAAACCTTGGACAAGTTTCCTTACTCCACATGCCTAATAATAATCCCTCCAAAACAAAACAATAATAAATTAGTCATTTTCAATCCACAACTGTTTGTGGGACACTGCTGTGCACAATTGGCTGCCGTGTTTCGCCCACAAATATACGGTCAATTCACTTTACAGTCTATTCTGTGAAGTGCTTTGAGACGTCGAGAAGACATGAAAAGCCTATATGAAATTCAAGGATTATTATTATTATTATTATTATCTGTATTGTAATAGTCCTTTAAATATATCTAAACATATGTCATCTTGTTCTACTGTCTTGGTGCATCCTAAAGGATTGATCTGGGTTTACTCTTTCAATCCCATTTAAAATGTAACAATAATAATAATCCTTGCATTTCATATAGAGTCTTATTACATCTTCGAGACATTTCAAAACAGTTCATAGAGTATACTGAAAAGTGAATTGACTATATATTTTGTGAGCAAAACGTGGCAGCCAATTGTGCATAGCAGTGTCTCACAAACAGTCGTGGATTGAGTGACCAAATTATTATTTTGTATTTATTTATTTATTTTTGAAGGGATTATTAAACAAATAAAGGGAAAAGGGATCTGCCAATCGTCTAACAACTGGTTTCCAATTTACTGCAATCTAAATAGAGGTGTGTGGAATAAGGAAACTTGCCAAAATTTCACCATGCCAGGAATCAAACCCAGGTCCTCTCGCTTGTGAGGCGAGTACTCTAAATAATATGGTACAGGGACTCCACACCTCTTACACATGTCTATCAGGTACCCTCTAAGTCATCTTCTGTCAAGGCTGATAATGATAGAAAAAGAATATGCAAAGTTACTCACTGATTGAGCTGTCTATTCTGCCCATCTTTGGGATATTAATTGTCTTGCTCAGATCCACACCCAATACCCTCTATGATTGTTCTTAATACTAGAGAGAGAAATAGTTCCTCTCACATTTATACAAAACCATTTCAAAATTCTGCTACTCAGTAAATGCAATTTTTACTCTTTGTCTGCATCAGTTTTGTAAATATTTTCAATATTAATCTTAATACTTCATTTAAAAAAGTTACACTATGGAAAAGCAATAATATAACACTGAAGTTGACTGTGTTTGACAAAAACAGCTCCCACAGCCTCAGTATTTAATCAGCCAAGAAACCATTTATAACCCGATTCACTCGGGATCACCACAGGTTATCACTTAATCTCTTAAAGGTCACGCTTTCAGGCCTACAATATTTACAGTATAATCACAGACTACTTACCCTAATGGAAACATATTTGAGGAGAAATCACATCAAGCTGGTTGTCAACAGATTGACAATGTAGTTTGTTGAGACACTGATAATTAAATATATCAAAATGTCACATTCACTTCAGGAATTAGTCAGAAAGAAATTAAATCTGAGAATTCGTATTTTTCCATAAATTGTAGAACTTAAATTTAAGTTTCAACAACAACAACAAATTGCATTTATGTAGCGCCCTTCATATCAGATGGCGTCTCAGAGCGCTTAATCTAAGAAATGCAGCACAAAATGACTGCTCCAACTTCAAGTGTAGCAATTACATGAATAAATATTCATAACAGAGTTTGTTAATTCACAAGGACACAAACTGCGATGAAATGTGCCTCTGATAACGCAACCCTGTACTATTAAGATGTGCGCTTCAGTGTTCTTTCCTTTTCATCAACAAATAGATTATTTTTTTAACTAACTTGACGAGAAAACAAACAACATCTGCCATTGTGTTTGGACCACTTCTCATTACACACATTACATGTAATGTACATTACATGAAGATTAGTGGCATACACTCAAAAACTGCGACCTTGTTAATTGTTTTAATATTGGTGATGAATATCCCATAGTCTACTGTTCTCAAGTGTTAAATCTTCATTTGTTTTCTTGTGATGCTGTAGATGCTGACACAGCAACATGTATAAATAAGCGATAACTGACCTGAACTGCTTTTCCCCCAAAATGCTCCCTACCCTGCAACTCTCCCGCTCTGTCCTCTCTCTCCAGCCTCCTCCTTGTGGAGTCCTGTAGCTCAGTGGTTAGAGCACTCGCTTTGCAAGCGAGAGACCTGAGTTCAATTCCAGGCAGAGGGCGAAACCTTGGGCAAGTTTCCTTACTCCACACAGAGCCTAATAATAATCCCTCCAAAACCCAAAACAATAATAAATTGGTCATTTTCAATCTACGACTGTTTGTGGGACATTGCTGTGCGCAATTGGCTGCCGCGTTCGCTCACAAATATACAGTCAATTCACTTTACAGTGTGTTCTGTGAAGCGCTTTGGGACGTCCTCCCGATGTGAAAAGCGCTATATCAAATGCAAGGATTATTATTATTATCTCAGTGTCTCAGACCACAAAATCACTGATAAAGCCATCTCAGATCACCGTTTCATCTCCCTTAACACCTCAATCCCTTTCCCCATTGCCACCCAACATACCTTCATCTCCTGCCGCCCCGGAAAAGAATCTCCCCCCACTTACTCACTGCTGCCCTGGAGTTGTCTGAACTTCTCCCCCTCTGGCCTATCTCCTGTACTGACTTATCCTGCTCCATCACTCTCCTCCACAATTTCCTCTCTACTATTCTCGATGCCCTTCACCCCTCACCTCCCACTCATGAACATCACCCTGGAACACCAGCCAGCTCAGCTCACTCAAGAATCAGATGTGCCGCCGAACACACCCCGCTCAAATCTGATTTAACAGTCCACCGGCAGATTTGAGTGGACCACATAAAACATTACCAGTCCGCCCTTGCCTATGCGAAATCACCTTTTTATTCCAAGATAATCTTGGAAGCCAAGGACAACCCCAGCCTTCTCTTCTCCACTACCAACTGGTTCCTCTGTCTCCCCTCTCATGCCTCGTCCATTATCTCCACTAACTCCAACTGCGAGGAGATGCTGGATTTGCTCAAGATCAATATCGAGGGGATCCGTTCAACTGACTCCGTCCTCCCAACTGCCACCCTCTCCCCATCTCTCCCTCACACTCTGGCCCCTACCCATCCCTCCCTCCACACCTTCGAACACATCTCCCAACCTGCCTTGAAGGTGAGCACGAGAATTTTGAATTTGATTCTCTGAGGGATGGGGAGCCAGTGGAGTAGGCCGAGGGTGGGTGTGATGGGGTCATGGAGCCTGGTGCAGGAAGGACATGAGCTGCAGAGTTTTGGATGATAGACAGATTGTGGAGGGAAGGCCAACAAGCAGGGTGTTGGCACCCTCCACCCCCGCCCTCTACCATCCCTGATCCCAACACCTTCCCTGCTTCCACCCCCCCCCCCCCCGGCTCCTAACCCCTGACTATTCAGCGCATTGGGATGTCCTCCCGATGTGAAAGGCGCTTTACAAATGTTATTTTGTTTCGTATTGTATACCACATGTTAAATGTCTGCTACATTAATGCGGCTGATAT
Source organism: Callorhinchus milii (assembly GCF_018977255.1). Classification (NCBI taxonomy): domain Eukaryota; kingdom Metazoa; phylum Chordata; class Chondrichthyes; order Chimaeriformes; family Callorhinchidae; genus Callorhinchus; species Callorhinchus milii. Next base: position 28,309,410 of record NW_024704742.1, on the reverse strand, counting down.
CATGGGCCTAATTTCACCTTAATGTGTTATGCATCTAAGAGAGATATTCTACTTTACAACTCATAAGTAGCAGTCTTATCTAAAGTGCCATCTCACTGTTTAATGTGCAAGGCTGTTCACATAATGTATTCACTGGCAGTTTGTTCGGAAGTGCTTGTATTTTGTTATTATGGTCACCCCACATGCTTTAAGCTTTATTGCTCCAAATTCAAAACTCACAACATGCATTTCAGCGGATCAAGATTTGTTGCATTGAAACTCTTTGGGGATATGGTGCATGAAGTAATACCGAAATATCAGTGCTAAAAGCAATGCTCATTGCAATAAATATATACTTTGATAAGTGATTTGTTGTTTCATTTCAACGATTGAGGAGTTCCACCCTCTATTGCTTTAAAATGGCGGTAAGTACATTATATGACAATTTGGTGACATGATAATAAAAATGAATGCGTTCCCAACATTCTCCTGGCAGTTAACAAGCCACTTGACCCTTGTATAATTCAAAAAGTCCAGCAAGTGCAAAGTTATAGCCGTTGAGTGCAAAATTATGAGCAAAATTGTCACCACGACAACAGCACAAAGCCTCACCAGGAAGCGATCTGGGCATTAATGGTGATGGCACGCAGTCTCCCAGTATACAAAGAAGATGAGAAATAATAATAATATTGGATTTTACATTTGATTTTTGTTGTCTGCTTGGTATTCTGACACATATGGAAACCAATCCCTGCGTTAAGAGTATCAAACCTAGACAGAGGTTCTATGCATTCTACCCCCACAGGAAAGTTACGGTGTTGGAATGGAGTGTGCTCTCTCTCCTCCAGAGTGACGCATTCTCCTTGCCTAATTTCAGAGAGCACTAGGTGCAGGTTAGCAAAAACATAAGAACATAAGAATTAGGAGCAGGAGTAAGCCATTCGGCCCCTCAAGCCTGCCCCGCCATTCGATAAGATCATGGCTGATCTTCAGACCTAACTCTAATTACCTGCCCTATCCCCATATCCACTAATCCCTCTGTTTTTAAAATATCTATCAGTCTCAGCCTTGAAGGCTTGGGAAACGCAGAATATTCATTGGGGTACTGCTGGAGTTCAACCAACTGAAACCACAGAGCTTGTCATTTGATATATGTAACACCTTTCACATCAGGAGGACATCATGAAACACTTCATTAGATTTACTGAAAAGTATAGTGACAGTGCATTTTGTAGGTGAATGCAACAGCTCATTTGCGCATAACAATGTCCCACAAACATCCGTGAATTAAATGGTCAATCTTTTATTTGGGCATTGTTGGCCAGGAAACCAAGAGAAACACCTGCTCTTTTCAAGGAGTGTGGTAGGATCTTCGACATCTCTCTGAATAGGCAATGTGAAAATGGAGTTCAATCTGCAAAAATTAATGGAGGACTTTTGGCATCTCAATATTTGCAAAACGGTTCATTTCAATTTCTGAAAGCCGCTAGAAGTGTAACAAAAAAACATCAGAGAGTGAAATGACTACCAGCATCTACATTTTCACTAAAATTACCTAATGCAGGAATGTCAGCCCTCTATTGAAGGGCAATGTCACAGCGCACTAGTACTTCCAAGTAATATATTAAAGTTTCACAGTCCTAATAAATATTGCATAAATACCTGAGGAAAATATCAGTAAAGGCTGTTGGGAAAGGAGCAGAGGAGCTGGATTGGAGTAGATAGCAACAATGGGAGCTACCACCAGGACCAACAGCAACTCAAAAGGCCCAGTGTTATAATAATAATTCTTACATTTTGTATTGCAGCTTTCATATCAGGAGGAGGTCTCAAAGTGCTTCATTGCATTTACTGTGAAGTGCAGTGACTGTTTTGTGAGAATGGACTTCCTTCTGTACTAATAACAGTCTATGATTCTTATACAGGAGTTGCAGCAGTCTTATAAAATTAGCATAGAATGGATCTGAACAGTAGCTGCTCAAACCAGTCATTTCTTACCAACGCATACTACCGATAAAAGAAAGCAAGAACAATGAACAATCTATTTTTTGCCTTTTCTAAAATACAGTTATTATCTTGTGACACTGAACCTAGTGAGACACGATTCAAAACATCCAAGTAATAGTATTACAAGCTAAGTAATGCTTGTCACAGCTGACAGTGTTTCTCAGATGTTCCTATAGGAACACAACATCAGTGTTTGCTTTTGTTGGAAACTTCCAAGAATTCCCTTTGATTGTGGGTTGAGATGTAATGTTCAGTGGAAGAGTAATCTGCCATTTTCTTTTATTGTTCCAGTAATGGTTGTGTCTCTTAATGTTGAATTCTTTGATGTAACTTTTTCATGTTTTATTTATATTATGGACATATTTGCAGTCACTGTAATTGCTGTCTGAAGTCCCCTGGTTAGGTTTTTGCTGTGTGCCGCAAATCTTTGATTTCCTTTTGTGCAAGACTATGTTTTTATTTTTAGGCAAGACTAAGGAATGACGGGACTACAAGATAAGTTAAAATGTACCCTTCAATTTATTGCTTCATGCAGAGCTAGTGCTATATGGTTTCATAGCTGGTTTGGCTCCTTGTGTGTTCTGAATGTCCACATTCTGTAATAACTATCCCATTATCCTATATGTCTCCACAGTTTAATGAATAACTGAAGGAAATGCAGAAGGCCCATTACCAGTATCTAATATCAGGTGCAATGAACAGCAAGAAAAGGTTTATGGTTTTACATTTTTTCCCCTCTTTTGATAGAATCCCAACCATCTTGTGTTCCGAGTGTTGCCCAGTCACATGATGTATCCCTAAATGAGAAATGATCATCCTTTTACTAAATGTGCAGTCCTGTAGCTTAGTGGTTAGAGCACTCGCCTCGCAAATGAGAGGAACTGGGTTTGATTCCTGGGCAGGTGTGGGTTAGGCAAGTTTCCTTACACCACACGTCTCTGTTTACCTAGCAGTAAGTAGGAATCTGGTTGTTAGTAGATTTGCGGGTTGCTTTTCCAGGAGTAATAAGCCCCTTAAAAAAAAAATAAAAATAAAATGAGGTCACTCAATCCATGACCGTTTGTGGGACACTGCTGTGTGCAATGGCTCCATGTTTCACACCCAAAATATACAACCAATTCACTTTACAGTATATTCTGTGAAGCACATTGAGACGTCTCGAAGACCTGATAAGGCACTATATCAAATGGAAGGATTATTATTATATATCTCCTGTATTTACTTTTCTGTTTTGCAGTCCTTATTTTGAAGATATTATGCCTTGGTCTTGAATTGTATGCATGCTAGGAAACGTGCCTGAATCCAAAGTTTGCAAAGTCTTGAAAACCTTCAATACACAATACAATTAAATCTACTTGTGTGTCAGCCTGGCTCAGTTGGTAGCACTCTCATCTGAGTTAGAAAGTTGTGGGTTCAAAACCCATGTCAGGATTTGAGCTCATTTTGTCTAGGCTGATGCCCCAGTACAGTGCTGGGGGTGCAATGCATTGTAAGATTTGGATACCAGATTAAACCAAGATCCCGTCTACCTATTCTGGTGGACATTAGCAATCCCGTTACACTACTTGAAAATGAAACAGAGTTTCTCCTGGGTCTTGTCTAACAATCCCCTAGATAAAATTGGTCATTCACTCCATGACTGTTGGCTAGAGGCAAATTGGCTGCCACATTCACCCACAAAGTACAAAGAGTCACATTACTTTACTGTATATTCTGTGAAGAGCTATGAGAGTATTCCCAATTATTATAATCAACATCATCATCATTATAATTCAGACTGGGCTCCCTATCTGTATGATGGTGTCATGTTTGGTTCTAGAATTGGTGACATGACACTTGACAAAGAGATATAAAGTTAAGATATTTTTATCTTTGCAGATATAATATAATACAATTCGTATTTATAATATAATAATAATAATAATCCTTGCATTTGATATAGCGCTTTTCACGTCAGGAGGACGTCCCAAAGCGCTTCACAGAACACACTGTAAAGTGAATTGACTGTATATTTGTGGGCGAACGTGGCAGCCAATTGCGCACAGCAATGTCCCACAAACAATCGTAGATTGAAAATGACCAATTTTAATTATTGTTTTGGGTTTTTTGGAGGGATTATTATTAGGCGTGTGGAGTAAGGAAACTTGCCCAAGGTTTCACCCTGCCTGGAATTGAACTCAGGTCTCTCACTTGCAAAGCGAGTGCTCTAACCACTGAGCTACAGGACTCCACATATGGTGCATTTCATGTTGAGAACACGTCTCAATTAACTTCATAGTGCTGGAAAGATGGGACGCAAGCTGGGGGTGGGAGCCAAAGTGGGTGAAGAGGGAAGGGAATAACTACAACAACAACATTCCATTTATAGAGCGCCTTTCACGTCGGGAGGACGTCCCAAAGTGCTGGACAGTTGGGTCAGGACCCCAGAAGGGGGGAAATGGTCAGGGTGAGGGGAGGGAAGGGAGGGAGCGAGGAGGGGGAAATGGTCAGGGTGAGGGGAGGGAAGGAAGGGAGCGAGGAGGGGGTAGAGAGTTGAGAGGGGAGCTGAAGGCACGGTCAAAGAGAAAGGTCATGAGACCGGCCTTGAAAGAGGAAAGGGAGGAATCAAGGTGAAGGCACTGGGGGATAGAGTTCCAGAGCCTCGGGGCTGAGAGGGTAGGGCAGTTGGGGCGGGGGATGTGGAGCAGACCGGAGCCAGAGGAACGGAGGGTACGGGCAGGTAGGTAGGGGGATAGTAGGTCGGAGAGGTAGGAGGGAGCAAGGCCGTGAATGGCCTTGTAGGTGAGGATGAGAATCTTGAATTCGATCCTCTGGGGTATGGGGAGCCAGTGGAGGCGAGCGAGGGTGGGAGTGATGTGGTCACGAAGTCTGGTGCGGGACAGTACACGAGCTGCAGAGTTCTGAATGACCTACAGCTTGTGGAGGAAGGTGCCGGGAAGGCCGGCGAGGAGTTCCCATAGTCCAGCCTTGAGGTGATAAAGCGTGGACCAGAGTTTGAGCAGCGTGAGGGGTGAGGTAGTGCCGTAGTCTGGCGATGTTTCGGAGGTGATGGAAGGCAGTGCCAGTTGTGGCGCGGATATGAGGGAGAAAGGACAGCTCAGGGTCGAACAGAACCCCGAGGTTCCTGACTGGCTTTGAGAGGTGGAGAGTGCAGCCTTGGATGCTGATGCTGTCAGTGCCTGAGGTGCGGAGGCGTGGACGCGAGCCAATCAGGAGGGCCTCAGTTTTACGCACATTGAGCTGAAGAAAGTTGTCTCTCGTACAGGACTCGATGTCGGACAGGCAGCTGTCAGGACATCGGTGGTCATGGAGTTGAGAGTAGAGGAGGAAAGGTAGAGTTGGGTGTCATCCGCATACATGTGGAAGTTAACCCCATGTCTGCGGATGATGTCACCAAGGGGGAGCATATAGAGGGTGAAGAGGAGGAGACCGAGGACAGAGCCCTGAGGGACACCGCATGAGACAGTGCGGGGGGTGGAGGAAAAGCCGTTTGTGGAAACAAAATGAAGACGGTGGGAGAGGTATGACCTAAACCACTCAAGGACAGGGCCTTGAAGGTTGAGGTGGGAGGACAAGCGGTGAAACTATTCAGGTATCTTACAAAATCAGGAAATCCCAATTAGACAGCATTCCAATGAACAACTCACTACAGAATGGGAGTTTCTCCTCTTGTCCTGATCTCCCATTCTAAAATGAAATTCTAAGATAAGTAATGACAGGAGCTGAACAGTTGTTCCTTTCTTGATCATTCACTTCATGGCCATTTGTGGGACATTCCTGCGCAGAAATTGGCTGCCACATTTGCCTTCAAAATATGAAGTCACTTCACTTTACAGTAAAATCCTTTGAAACATTTGTGTGACATCCATGACTTGAAAGGTGTTTCATAAACAATTATGATCATTATCTTGCAAAATATTAGAGCAAGGTCTACTATTTGGAGAAAGGATGGTTATTCAGACCAAATTATGTATGTATACAGAAGTGGTGATAACTTGCTGCCCAAAAAGTTTTTGGATAAATTTTCCTACTGTTATCTTATTTTCTATACTATAGTCAATTAAGTACCTTCCTGATTGTGCTCTCTTCTCCAATAAAAAGAGAAAATACTGTAGTTCTCACTGGTATTATTCCATCAGCTTCTGTTATTTGGTACAGTTTTCAAGTCAAGATAAGCTAAGAGAACTCTGTCACTTCCACTTAGTTTGGGATTAACAAAGCAAAAAAAGTCACAAATAAACTGTGTTAGAATATCCAATTAGAGGAAGGAGCATGACAACTTCTGAGATTTGGTTGTCTGTGATGTTCACTATAAAATCTTTATCTCCAACCACATGAGAGAGGATGCATTAGGCTTCTTTAATGAGATGATCATCTCTTGGGTCTTTGAACCCAACTGGATAATACTTTCTTCACTTACTCGTTGGATTTGACAGAATCTATGCAGAATTGCGGGATTGGTGGGAAACTATCTGGTTTAGAAAAAAAGAGGCTACTTAGCTCACGATATATACAAGATTTCACTGTTGCCAGGGAGTGACTCACTCTCAGTCATACCAGATAGGAGCAACCGTTCTGCTCCAGTAATTATTTTTTCTTAGAATGTTATCTCAGGATGAAGTCATCCGAACCAGCAACAGGGTGCTGCAGGGCTCAGTACGGTTTGCCTTCACAGAATTGATCGGTCCACAGCTGGACTGATCCAGAATGCCACGGCACACGTTGCAGTTCTGACTCAGATCCTGGCTGCCAGGACAATCATTTCTGCAAATGATTCCTGCCGAGACTTTCCTGAGGACACTGCAGGGGCTTCACAGCAGCGGGTGGGCTTCCTTTCAGAATGCGTCTTGCCTGCTCTTTGATCCGTAGAAAGTGCAAACCGGGGCTGACGGAGGCTGGATTGAAATAAAATTCAGAAAGCTGAGGATCCACAGCACCAGACCTGACATTACTCATAGTTGTAGCCTGACGACCATTACCTTAACATTTAACATCAAATTTAACATCGGAATTGTAGAAAATTCTTAAATTCAGTGTTAATTTACAATTAAGTTTTTTTTTAATGTTCTGAAGAAATTGAGTTGCACAATTAAGATTCAGTCTGCGCTATCTTATCTTTTAAGGCAACGATCTTCAGGGGAAGGCCACGAGAAATTTTTGGACCTCAGGTTTCACATATCCGGTGGATGGTGGAGAGAAGGAAAAAGGAAGAATGGAGGGTCATGTGGAGTTTAAACACCAGGACAGATTAGTTGAGCCAACAGAATCTACAGCACTGAAACAGACTTACGTAATAATCAGCCACAAAATACACAGTCACTCCACTTTAAATCCTGTGAAGCGCTTTGAGATAGCTCAACAATGTTAATAAGACGCTGTATGAAATGCAAGGATTATTATTATAATTATCTGTCATGGTCAGTGCATTTAAATACATACATTTAAAGGTACATGCTCAGCTCTTAAAGCAGATCTTAAAGAAGGTACTATAGAAGGGCATTGCAGAAGAAGCTGTTGTTCGAACAGGGTATTAGCATTATCCAGAGACAAGTGAAATCCTGCTTAATAAGATCAGCTCTCATTTCTGTGGCTCGAGCAATGGCTTATAGAACCACAAAAGACATATGCAGTTCAGCAGCCTGATTTGCAAAGCGGATTAGTATTTCCTCTGCATGTTCAACCATGATCCTGTGATAAGCAGCAATGTTGTGGAGAAATGAACAGGCTACAATGATATGGTAGACCTCGAGGATTAACCTACAGCACACCCACAGACCAGAGGAGACAGACAACTCTGCTCAATTACCTTCCTCTTGGATTCATATTCCTCATTGTGCTTACTTTTAGTTGTCAGTCAGTTAGAGACAACAATAACAACAATTTATTTATGTCCTCGTCACAGAATAGCATCTTGGAGCAGTGAGGTAGTTAGAGAGGGGGAGAGAGAGAGTGATAGAAGGAGGGAGTTCCAAAGGTTAGTGGCATAGCAGTTAAAAATTATGTCATGGAGGGGTTGAGGACACACAGCAGGGAATGATAGGTGAAGGTGAGGACCCTGAACTCAATCTGTTTAGCGACAGGAAACCAGTGGAGCCTGGGGTGATGGGCATGTGGAGTTTGGTGTGGATGCGGAAGCAGGCAGCAGAGTACAGTTTATCAGCTGAAATTTAACATCCAAAATAGAAGCACACCATCGCTCCGAAAACATTTAACTTTTTGTGATTGGGCAGACTAGGCTGGAAACCTCCAATACAAACACCCCCTGTTCGATGACAATGTCCCTACACAGATCAACTCTGGGAGAGCAATATTAAGCCAACAATCAAAACTAGAGTAAAATTTCTCACCTCAGGATCCAAGAAAATAGATCAAATCTGCCCGGAGAGAAACAATCCACTTACCTAGAGAGAGCCCTCAGCTGATCGCATTCCTTAAAGCCCCCTTAAATAAATTAAGGATTGCTGCAAGGAATACTCACAGGAATCTGCTTCCATGCCCACAGCACGGAAACAGCCATGGTCAAGGTGACCAATGACAACTCCTCATTCTCCTCAAACTCTCTGCTGCATTTGACACTGTGGGCCACTCTATCCTCCTCCACCACCTCTCACCTCAACCTTCAAGGTTCTGTCCTTGAATGGTTCAGATCCTATTTCTCACACCAGCTCCACTTTGGTTCCAAAAACAGCTTCTTCTCCAGCCCCTGCACCATCTTGTGTGGAATTCTTCAGGGCTCTGTCCTTGGTCTTCTCCTCTTCAACCTGTTCATACTCCCACTTAGTAACATCATCTGCAGACAAAGGGTCAACTTCCACATGTATGCGGATGACATCCAACTCTATCCCTCTGCCTCCACCCTCAACTCCAGGACCACTGATGGCCTGTTAGACACCAAGTCCTGGATGAGAGCTAACTTTCTACAGTTGAACATCAGCAAGAATTAGGCTCTCCTGATTGGCTCACACCAGCGCCTCTGCACCTCAGGCACTGGCAGCATCAGTATCCACAAATGCACATTCCACTCACCAAGCCAGTCAGGAATCTAGGCATCTTGTTCAACCCTCAACTGTCCTTTCTCCCCCACATCCATGCCATGACCCATTCTGCCTTCCCCAACCCTGCAACATTGCCCGACTCCGCCACTGCCTCACCCCTCAGGCTGCCAAAAACCTCATTACAAAAGTCTTCATTACATCCAGGCTCGACTACGCCAATGCCCCGATTGTTGGCCTTCAACTCTTCCCTCCACAAACTACAGATCATCCAGAACTCTGCAGCTCATGTCCTCTCCCGCACCAGGATCAGTGACCCCATCAACCCCACCCTCGCCAGACTGGCTTCCCATCCCTCAGAGGATCGAATTCAAAATTCTCGTCCTCACCTTCAAGGTCTTCCATGGACTTGCCCCTTCCTACCTTTCCGACTTGCTAACCCCTTATAAACCTGTCTGCTCCCTCCACTCCCTCTCCATGTCCCCCGCCTCACCATCGTCAGTCAAGCCTTCAGCCTCTCAGCCCCCACCCTTTGGAACTCCATCTCACATTTCCTTCGCCTCACTCCCTCAAGATGCCCCCCACCCCCAGGTCCTAATCCCGGACTGTTCAGCACCTTTGCACATCGTCCCAATGTCAAAAAAGGGCTTTACATATTTAATTTTGTATTGGATTGTTATACCACAAATTTTGCTCCTCTATCCCAGACTGAAAAAAGTCCAGATTTAATGGAGCTGTGTTAAAAACATAACAAAAAATCAGCAGCTTCAGCGCAGCTCACCTGATAATCCTGATACTTTTACCCTCTGTTCTGATTGCATTTTTTTAAATTGGATTTATTCTTGTGATCCCTCTTTTAAATTGTACTGTTTTAATTCACCAAGATTCTGCCTGTTATATATTTACCACCACATGATTATTGACCACTGAATATTTCTTGAGCACTGACTGCACCAAAATTAATCCACATGATCCTTGATGCACACAAGAGTGTTTGTACTGATTTAAAAAAAGCAGAATCTGAAGCAGCATTTCCCATTTTCTAAACTGGCAGCTGTAGTTGCATGAGCATGTAGTGAGTATTGTGGTAGGGAGTCCCGAGCTTGCTCTGCAGATGTATTGTAGTTATCGCAGCTATTTCATGAGTTATGGTCTTTCAAGGGCAAAGAGTTCTACAGGATACTGCACTTAAATCTGCAGGATATCTTTGCCACTATCAGTCGGTATATCACCGGTTTTGTGTGTGAAGTGGACACAGCATCCATTAACCTGCTTTAACCTGGTAACAAATTTTATTGAATAGTTATAGAATGCAACAATTAATTTATTTTGGAACAGTGTTAAAGAGAGAAGTGGTTGCCAATGGCAGTTTTACTTAGTGCTATACCACTAAAGCATCAGTTTCAATTGCACAAAAAAAGCTTTGAAAATGTATGCAAGAACTGTAGACTATTGAAGAGGGATATGGTACAATATAATGGATTAAAATATGACAGTTTGACATTATTTTGCAGCAATCATGCAGGATCCACATTTTAAAATAGTAAAAGATAAGGATTTATTTTCTTACATGCATTTACTTAAAATTGAACCAAATAGGTACAGAATAAATGTCTTTTAAAAAGTGGTGTTAAATTCCTGTTTTCCTGTTCAGGTAAACATTTTAAAAAATCATGATCTTATTTGGGAAGAGAATGGAGTTTCTTCTGGCTTTCTTGCTAATAATTCTCAATAAGAAGTTGTATTTCAATGTTACCTTATGGTGTCAAAACATCCCAAAGTGCTTTACAATAATTACCTAAAGCGCAATGACTGTTTTTATAGGTAAACTTGCATTTTGTGTACAAATAGCTATGAGGTAAAGAAACAATTTGACAGGATGATGTTGGTTGAAACTCTTTTCTTTCAAATTGTTTCACAGATTATTTAACATCCATTTGAAGAACAGACAGGGCAAGACCTTTGTTCAACATGTCATGCAAAAGAAGAAATCCCCAACATTGCAGGACACCACAGTGCTGCAATGGAGAGTCATCTTGGATCATGTGCAAGTCACAATGTGGAGCTTGAATCAAGAGGCAAGAAAGACACTGATCGAGCCAGGCTGCCACCATATTCATTGGCCATTGGCTGGCTGGCTGGCTATAGGATCTTGCTAACCCAAATGGCTGTCTTATTTGCCTCTGGAACATAGTCATTGCACTTCACCATAATTACTTGTGTTTGAGCCTTCACAAATGTGGTAAGACGCTATAAATGCAAGTTCCTTCCTTCTGTCGTTACTGTAAGTGAATTGGTTATAAACCTAAACATGTCCATTCCATGCAGGTTAATCAAATAGGGCTGAAGTTACCTTCAGTTGAAAGTCATGCCTCTTCTATATTGCAGCTCTGGAGACTCGCCGGATGGGGAACATCTGCCCCTTTTTACAATACCTCTGCACTTCCAGAGAAAGCTTGTCAGAAGTGAGGTTCGGCACATGTATAACCACCCTGATGTGATCACATAAGGTTTATGATGTCGTTCTACTTTCACACAGGCATGAACTGCCTTGCCATTAGAAATACTGTTGTTCTGTCCGCTGTGCAAATAACAATAGCAGAGAAGTTAACTTTGGTCCTGGGGCCTTTCACAATCCCACTGCCATGATTCTCGTAGTGCAGATCACAAAAATAAATCTTGAATGGAAATTTGTGCATGTGCACAAGTCGAATGTAATTTCAATGAAATCAAGGGAAGCAATGGGAAATCGGATTCCAGTTTGGGAAATTTAGCAGCAGGAAAAACTAAACTACCATGCCACATTGAGAATTACCTTCTGAAGTGGACTTGCCTCTGGAGACAAATCCGCTATGTAAAAGCGGCATAATTATAGGTTTCAGCACATCCCGCTCTCTGTTCTTCTCCTGCTTTTATATTCACGCTATTCTAGTGACAACTGTAGCTTGGCTAATTGTACTGGAGTTGTACTCAGTGAAGATGTGATGCATTTCAATAAGGTGAGGAAGGTTAATTAAACGACACTCTGCCCCTTTTAATTGGAGTCAAATGCAACGATCAAGCCTCAGTTGCACAGTCGGCAGAAATGTTTCAAATCAAATTCCAAATAATAATACGTTGACTGCACAGATTATTGTGAATTAAAGATAATTTGCTGGTTTCAGCAACAGTTTCCACGATGTCACCTTAATTAACCTTTTACAACAATGCAAGTCAATTGTTGAAGCAATTTGCTTGGATGTATATGCCTAATCATAATTATCGTTTTCCTGTAATCTAAAGTCCATCTCATTCACAATGGTGTGATATAAAGCACATCATTCCTGTGGGCTGAATATTCTAATGATTACTGTCCCCAAAAGGAAAGTCAGAATTTTCCATAGATGTTTTATTACTTTTCATATCCTCGCCCTTCAAAAAAAACGGCATTACCAGCAGTGATAGATTAGAGTGAGGTACCAACTTTTTAATAATTGACACATTAAAAATGAATTACAACATGAAGTTCTCCCAAATATAGAGACTTCACCACTCAGCTGTGGTGAAAGATCAGAACCGAGTATTTCTCTAGAAATAGATGGAAAGACAATAGAGAGGAGTAACGGACTTAGAGAGGGTGTGTGTCAGCCTGGCTCAGTTAGTTGCATGCTCCCTTTTGAGTTAAAAGGAGGTGGGTTCAAGCCCTATCCCGGAACATTGAACTCACTTATAACGCATGGCTGGGGGTGCAGAGCAGGTTCAGAGGGGCCACCCTTTAGATGAGATGCTAAACTGAGAGCCTGTCTGCTTTTTCAGGTGGAAGTTATAGATCCCACAGCATTATTCTGAAAGAAGAAAGTTACTCCAGGTGACTGGGCCAAAAATCACCCAGATAAAAGTAGTCATTCACTTCATGACTTTGTGTGTGACAAGTGCTACCACGTTCACCTGCAAATTATAGTCACTTCACTTGATAAGATTGAATAATCCTTGACTCTCACCTGCACTGAACTCCGTACCTCCATTACCCCAGTCCTTGTCAAACTCCATTGGCTTCCTGTCACAGAGCGCATCGATTTCAAGATCCCCAGTCTTGTATATAAATCCCTTCACAAGCGCTCTGAGATGCCATCCGGGTGCAGGGCGCTATATAAATCCAAGTTCTTGTTGTTGTTCACACCCTGGTACCCACCCACCCATCCATATCTCCAACCTGCTCTCTCAATAAACTACTAGCCGCTACCTCAATCCCTTTGCCTTGCCCCCTCTTTCCCCATTTTCAGGTCGCATTTGAAGACCTTCCTCTTCGATCGCGACTATGGTCAACTTCCCCTTCGCCCTGGCTTGGCGTCCGGCGTGAAGGGTGCTATATAAATGCAAGCTGTTGTTGAAGTGCATTGAGACATCTTCCTGATATGAAATGCTCTATAGCAATGCAAGAATTTTTTATAGTGGGATCTGAAACATCCTAATTTCAAATGGCATTCCCTTTTTAAGGAATCCAAGCAAATTTCCTTTCAGTAACCAGAGGTGTCAGTCTAACCTTGGGAACGCCGTTCCGAAATTAGGCAGGCATTCCTGTGAGGTGGTGTGATTCACTTTCAGGGTCTTGCAATAATTAAGGAATCAGCATTAATTAGACCCCAATGTTACCATTACAGCGAATGTGATAGACAAACTGGAAGCAAACACCAAGAATCACCTTGACCTCCTTTTCTGTTCTGTGTTGCGTTTTCTTTGATGTGCGTGTTCCCTTAAACAGATTTGGTTGAATATTGAGGATGAAGTGCTCCTATGGGAAACTGTCTGGAAGAAATTTCTGATCTTAACAGTGTGAGGGAGCAGAAATGACACAAGTCGTTAATCTGGAACGATTCAGCGCTCACATCGTTTCAACCGTGTTTACGTTCTTTCAGGTCCTTTACAATATTCCCATCAGAAACTCACTTCAAACCAATGGCTCCAAGACAGTCAGCTCTGACCTCTTTAAAAAGAATACAGAAACATAACCACAGAAGTGCTTGTTCAAGTTAAGCGTTTTTATTTCTAATGGTTTAGTTTAGAAAAGGCACCGTGGCATTCCCTTTGGAGCGCAATGCTATTTAGTGTTAAAACAGCAGCTTAAGATCCCTTAATTGTTTTAATTTATGTTATCTCAAGAGATAAAGGGGGCAGTTGCAATAATTAGAGAATTAATTAATTAACCAAACATCTATCAGCTATAATGCTAAAGTGGTTGAATATGGATGGCAAAGTACAACAGACCAATATTGCAGTCCTAAGAGCACTCACTCCACTATCTTGGGATTTAAAGCCAGAGTTCCAGGACTGACGTTGGAGCCTGCCAGCCTTGGATATGATGAATTGCATTAGCTCTCAACTGTGCTGCCAGATGGAGAGATTCTGGTTAGCATTCCTCTCTACTGGGTGAATTTAAAAAAGGACAGTATGTTCTGCACCATTGCAGACACACAATCTGTTGGCTCATTACAGAGAGGCTGTGGCAGTGATTCTGGGCAAATTCAAGTTGCAAAAAGCCACCAACTATCTGAAGATACAACTTGAAAAAGGATAAACTTAAATTCATTATGAGTCACGCTTCTTCAGTAAAATTGAAACTGAGATGGTCCTGACCAGAAGCCAGCTTTGTTCACGAGGAATTTAGTAGAATACTGTTAAAAATAGAGATAGCATTTTTGATAAGCAAGAGTATTAAACGATGTGGAGAAGGAGGATGTGATTAACAAATATAACCACAACTGGCACTTATATAGCGTCCTCCACGCAGGCCAGCATCTCAGAGCGCTTAACTCTGAGCCTGGAGGGTGGTGAGGGGGAGGTGACCGTAAGCATGGTCGAAAAGGAAGGTCTTAAGGCAAAACTTAAAAAAGGGATGAGCGGGGCAAGGCGGAGGGATTGAGGGAGAGTGTTCCAACGTTTTGGGAGCATAGTGGCTGAAAGCGCAACCTCCAATGGTGGAGAGGAGGGTGCAAGGGACAAGCAGGAGGCCAGTGCCAGTCGAGTGGAGACGCTGGGTGGTGGATTGGGGAGTGAGGAGATCGGAGAGGTAGGGAGGTGCCAGGAAGTGAAGGGATTTGCACACGGAGCCAGTGGAGCCTGGCCAGAACTGGTGAGATAGAGGTACAAAGTCCGGATAAGTATGCGAGCAGCAGAATTCTCAATGAGCTGGATTTTTTGAATAGTGGAGCTGGGGAGACTGGCAAGGAATGTGTTTGAATATTCCAGGCGGGAGGTGACAAACGCATACATGAGGTTTCGGCTACATTTAGGGTAAGGTATGGTTGGAGGAGGGCAATGTGGCAGAGGTGGAGGAAGGAGGTCTTGGTCAGAGAACAGATGTGTGGAAGGAAGGACAGCTGGGGGTCAACCCGGATGCCTAGATTGTGCTCTGGTTCGGTGAGTTTGAGGGGGAGCCCAGGGAGGTTGTGGAGTTTAGATCTGCAGGAGTGAAGACATTGGTGGAAGCCAAAGAGGATGGCTTCCGTCTTGTCCACATTCAGCTACAGTTTGCACTCATCCAGGCCTTGATATCTGCCAGACAAGCTGATAGAACATCAGCGGACTTCGAGTCGATGCTGGAGGAGGCAAAGTAGATTTGTGTGTCATCCGTATATATGTGCAAGTTTACCCTGTGTCTGCAGATGATGTCATCAAGAGGGAGCACATAGATTAGGAAAAGAAGAGGGCCAAGGATGGAGCCCTGGGGTACCTGCGGTGTGGGCGCGAGGAGAAGCCATTTGCCGAGATGAAATGGAGGTGGTTGGTTAAGCAGGACTCGAATCATGTGAGTGTGGTCCCACTAAAGGGGATAAGAAGTGGAGGAGGATGCCGTGGTTGACTGTGTCTGACCGTGAGGAGATGCTGGATTTCTTCGAGTCCAAAATCAAGGGGATCCATTCAGCTGCCTCTGCCCTTCCAACCGCCACTCCCCTCCCATCTACCCACACACTCTGACTCCTACTCATCCATCCCTCCCTCCACATTTTCAAACCTGTCTCCCCCTCCTCTCTCATCACCACCATATCCAGAATGAAACACACCAATCTCAATGACCGACGTCAATCTCTACCTTTCATCTGGCACCAATCCCATCCCCCTAAAAACAGCTACAATCACCCCCATGCTGAAAAAAACCTTCCCTGGACCCATCCCTGCCTTATATCTACCAGCCCATCTCCAACCTCCCTTTTCTTTTGAAGGCCCTTGAAAGAGTCGTTGCTTCCCAGCTTCGCTCATTCCTCTCCTACCACTTCCTTCACGAGCCCCTCCAATCGGGTTTCCGTGCTGCTCACAGCACAGAAACTGCTCTGGTCAAGGTGACATTTTGTCCATCTGTTACCAGGACTCCCTCTGCCTCCTCAACCTCTCTGCTGCCTTCGATACCGTGGATCACTCCTTCCTCCTCCATCCCTTCTCTTCCAGCCCGCACAAATTCTCATGTTGTGTTCCTCAAGGCTCTGTCCTCGGTCCCCTCCTCTTCAACCTCTACATGCTACCCCTTGGTGACATCATCCATAGACATAAGGTCAACTTCCAAATGTACCTGATGACACCCAATTCTATTTTTTTGCCTCCACCCTCGATTCTATGACAACTGATGTCCTGACAGACCGTCTGTCTGACATCAAGTCCTGGATGAGAGCCAACTTTCTACAGCTGAATGTCAGCAAGACTGAGGCCCTCCTAATTGGCTTGCACCAGCACCTCCGCACCTCAGGCACTGACGGCATCAGCATCCACGGTTGGACACTCCACCTCAGCAAGCCAGTTTGGAACTTGGGTGTCTTGTTCGACCCTCAACTGTCCTTTCTCCCCCATATCCATGCATGTCCCACTCTGCCTTCCCGCACCTCTGAGACATTGCCCAACTCCGCCAGTGCCTCACCCCTCAGGCTGCCGAAACCCTCATGCACACATTCATCACCTCAAGGAAACTTCCTCCATCTCGGCCTCCCCCAACTCTTCCCTCCACAAGCTGCAGATCATCCAGAACTCTGCAGCTCATGTCCTGACCCGCACCAGGCTCTGTGACCCCATCACTCCCAGCCTCACCCAGCTACACTGGCTCCCTAACCCTCAGCGGATAGAATTCAAAATCCTTGTCCTCACTTTCAAGGCCCTCCATGGCCTTGTCCCCTCCTACATCTCTGACCTGCTGACCCCCTATCAATCTGCTCATTCCCTCCACTCAGCAGACTCCGGCATGCTCCTGGTCTCCCACCTGACCTGCCTTACCATCGGCCACCGGGCTTTCAGCCTCTCTGCCCCCCACTCTTTAGAATTCCATCCCTTCGCCTTACTCCCTCCTTTGCCTCCTTCAAGGCACGACTCAACACCCTCCTTTTTAACCATGTCTTCAGCCGCCCTCCTACCCCCTCTGCCCTCCCTCACCCCAACCCTGCCTTCCACGCTCACGTCCTGATCCCTGACTGTTCAGCGCCTTGGTCCATCCTACCGACATGAAAAGCGCTTTACAAATGTAATTTTGTTGTTGTGTCGAACATGGCAGAGAGATCCAGAAGGACGAGGAGGCAGAGGGAGCTCTGGTCACAGATAGACAGTACATTGTTTGTAACTTTGACAAGCACTGTCTCTGTGCTGCGGGCTGGGCGAGAATCAGACTGCATACAGCGAGCTGCCATCGTCTCAGAAATTGGCAGATTCAGGATGGATGGATTGAATGGATTACTCCTGTTCCCACATTCCTGCTAAATCCTTATCACTGGTAATCCAATTATAAGGCCACAGCAGAGACAGGTATTTTTTACTATTGGCATAAGATAGAAGCCAGTGTTTACAAAATAAACACTCGTCAGGTCTGTCTTTAAATGAAAACATTGCACTTAGGAAAAAATTGGTTTTAGACCTGTGTAAACCATATGCCATCTACACGTTTTATGCCAGCAATAAAAGCAGAGCTGGCATTGTCTGTGTCATTCAGCAATAGAACTTTTTCACTGACAACATTCAGCTGCATTTTCTTCCCTTCTAAACTGCTAAGCCCTTCAGCTGTAGCACTGTATAATATTATCAACAGCTATGTATCAGAAATCCACCCAGGTGCCAGATTAACTGATTCAAAATACTTAATGCCAGGCTGAGCTATTCCTACCTCAAGTAAAATGTCATACCTCAAATCTATTATTCATCTGTGATTACACCTTATCAGATTGTTAATATGTAGCCAGGAAAACAAATCTACAGTGAGAATAAAACCCTACACTACAAAGGCAGCAATGCAGCTCAGTTATGTGTGGAGCTGTACAGTTGTCTTCATCACATTTCCTTTACATGCAGCACAGGAATTAATGTCTGCACCTTCCAGCAGGGCTGCAAGAACACTCTGTGGAAACAACCATGGTCAAATGTAGGCAATAAAAATTAATTCCAGTTTTAAAATCCAAATGAAATCTGTTAATTTAAACAAACCCTCATTTTTTTTGTCAAAGTGTAATTACTTTATTCACTGAAATGTGTTTACCATATCCGTTTATAAAAGTAAATCCACCTACAGGTTTTTTTTGTAATAACTGGGAAGTAAAATGCATGTACATTTAAATTAAACTGTTATTTAAAATACTTAATATTTTTTTCCCCACAGAGCTTCCAACAAAACTAGAGCATTTCTTCATCTTTCACCCAAAGTAGTATAGTACTCAAGGGTATTGATTAATTAAAGTAGGGTTTAAAGAGAATTGTGAATATGGATTTTATTAAGTGGCAAAGCAAGGGAATTGATTCAATTGATATCTATTTAGGATGTTCCTGTGGTACAGGATTGTGCAGGACCAATGCGTGATGCTACAGAATTCATGTCTCCAATTGCCCAACACTGCTGCATTCACAAACTTAGGCACATGAATGGGAGAAACTGCTGAGAGAATGCTACGCAGTTACTCACGGAGTGGAAGACTCCACTGACTGTTTCCTGCCATTTCTTAAAAGGTGTTTTTGCACTGCACTAATGAAAGCCAAAACAGCACATCAGCCACTGCCTCCCAGCCAAAGGAGATATGTGGCCCAAATGAAACCAAACAGAAGGAAAAGATGAGAAAATAAATTTAAAACATGTTTTTAATTCTCTGTGGCCAAGAGGCACCTCACACTGTTATATAATACCAATATTAGTAGTAATCCTTACATTTGATATAAGAACTTTCATATCTGGAGGATGGCTCAAACTGTTTCATAGGATTCATTGTAACTTGTAGTGACTGTGCATGGTATGTAGGCGAATGTGGCAGCCAATTTGCACAGAGAACCATGAAATGAGTGACCAATTTTATTTGGGGGGGTTGTTGGCAAGGATACCAGGAGAAACTTCCTTTTCTTTTCAAATAGTACCATGGGATCTTTAATCTCCACCTGAACATCCAACAGGACCTTGATTTAATGTGTATTACAGGACGGCATCTGCAACAATGAAGTGCATCCCAGCACTGTATTGAAATATCAGCCTAGACTATATTCAAAGTACCGATATGGGGCTTGAACCCATATCCTTCTGACTTAGAGGCAAGAGTACTACCAACTGAGCCTGGCTGACACACATAAAGCAGATTTATAGATATTAAAGTATTATTAAGCCTATAAAATCAGGATTTAAAAAGAATTGAAGAAACACCATGCATTGGAAGGGTATAAGAGAAAACAAGGATAAGAGCTGGGATTTGGGATTAATATGGATGGTGTTTTAGTGCAGCAAACACAGATACACAAAAAACTGCTGAATTAGTTCCTACTATGTCATACATTTCTATGGTCTCTAATTCCTACCACCGTTTGCTTTCATGGCAGCAATATTCCTCCAATTTCAAACTAAGTTTGCAGACCCTGGATGAAAAAGAGTGAGAAAAGCAGAAATGTTCTATGCAAATGGAGAGGTGTCTGTTTTCCCACCAGATGCCAGCTTGGAAAACTGCTCTGAGTAAAGCTGGTTGTTTCCTGAGCTGTGAGGAACACAGATTGCTGGATTAGTATGCGAAGCTCGCCAAGTCTGACATTTGCTGTTCACACTAAACAGTGCCTAAAGGTGCCACACAGGGGTCAGGGGTGGAAAGTGACAGCAGGCACTGTATGACTGAGTGAAGCTGTTGTAGACGGGCTGACAGAAGGCATTGAATGAATCAGCAAGAACCCTGGCTCATGTCCCAGAAAAACCCCTCCAGTTCTGTTCCACACAAAACGGAAGGGAATGTGAGTCACTGGAACTCAGTTCCGTAATTAAACAATATCTACTGATAAAAATTTAACATCTTTCTGACGTGAAAAATCAAATATATATATCAAATTGCTACATTTCAATGCTTGCTTCAATATTCCTTGAAGCAATTGAGCAAGAATAGGATTGTGCTGGAAACATATTTTGCAGATTCCAATTGTTTTCAACTGCACACTTGAGAACAAAGATGGCTTTTCTTTGGGTTTTAACAACAACAAAATTACATAAATGACATAACAACAAGATGCAGCCAAAGTCAACTGTAATGGGGGCAAGGAGCCCATAAATTTGACCCCCACAGTTGGAGGAAATTGTAATAGGGAACAAACAACAGGATGACAATTGTAGTGTAATTGAGGGAGGGGTAAATTGACCATTCAGTATGTTAATTTTTAACTTTTTCTGCAGTGTGAAGGAGAAACAACCACTATTCACAATGTTCGTGTCAAGATGGCTTAAAGAATGCACCCAGCCCCATGATCTTATCATATATCCTGTGAAGCGTTTTGACAATGACATGATAAAGTACGATATTAAAATGCAAGGATTATTATTAGTATTATTATTAGTGCATCAGGTTAACTCTCACATTTTTTGCTGTGATTGGTGAAGCAGAAGTCCAATGTGCAACAGACAACAACAAGATCACATATGTATAGCGCCTTTCACGTCGGGAGGATGTCCCAAGGAGCTGGAAGGTGCAGACCTGCCATTTTGACATCTGCATTCTAAATGATGTTACAGGGGTGAGCGTGCTCAGTCTCACGTTACTTGGGTGCTTCTTTAACAATATTTCATTGGTGTCATCTGTGTTATTTAACACATTGCACAATTTATACCCCTGAAATAAGAACAACTTGCATTTAGATAACCCTATTCACACAAAAACGTGTCTAGTCATCACTAAGCACAGTTGGAAGTTGACCAAGAGGTGTGAAGAATCCAGAGGTGACAAAAGGAAAGGCTTTTAGGAGATTTTGAAATGCAAGAAGAGGTAGCAAAGGAGGAAGCTTGTAAATTTCTAATGACTGACTGCAAGCCTCAAAATCCCTGATTCAGCAGAGAATGGTTAATTCTGCACTGGAATTTCAGTGTTAAAGAGGGCTGATTACCAGAAAAGGACTCCATGTGGGAGTGAGTTTCCACATGCACAAACATGGGTAAAGTTGCACAACTGATATTCATCATGCGCATCTTGGATTGATGCAAAATATTGTATTCTTATGGTTCTTAATATTTGCTAAAGCATTGAATTAACTTTCAAACATTGTTTCTGAAAGTCATATGACAACATATCATTACAACACGCTCTCAAAGGGGCTCCTTTTTTATTATTAAGTTGATTCTGTTTCAGTATAAAAATTCATTTGTAATTATTTTTCCACCCCCGCACTTCCCCTTCTCTGTAACGCTGTTGAACATTATTATGGTGAAGTAACATCATGAGCTAAGCTGCCCCCATCACACGTCAACTGAAGTAGGTTTTCAGCTCTCAGAAGACCATTCTGTGACTCATGTTGTTGGCAAGTGTCTGAAAAACTGTTTATTTTTGATAACATTCTGTTATTTTTCCTGTGCAGGTAATTGCCTTTGGGGACAATGAAAGCTTTGTGTGGTTTTGTTCATTATTATTTGCAGCTTGACATAAAGGAAACCATTGGTTATTCAACCATTAGCGTTTTATCAATCTGTATTAAAGTACTGCACTGAAATGATACTCACAGGTTTTTCTTAAGTTTCGTACTAACTTTGGGGGGCACTGCTTTTACTGAATTGATACATCAGGGTTCAATCTGTAATACCCATAAACCAGATTTTGTTGTGTTAAATGTGATTTACAATTTGATAATATCACATAGCACTTAATGGCAAAGCATATGGCTGGGAACATCCAAACGAAGAACAGAAAGCAAAATGCAAATTTCATCAAACGTTCAAACGGAGGAGAATGGTTAGGTTAACTAATAGAATCAACAAAACAATACAGAAAAATAACCTACATTGCCTCCACTGCAGTTATTCCAAGTCAGCTTGTTAAAGCTCCTAATTAAGCTCAGTTCATATCCCTGCAAGTGAAGAAATGCAGTCAACCATTTGGGAGTGGGAAGCCTGTTGGCTCCCAACCACATT
Organism: Callorhinchus milii; assembly: GCF_018977255.1. Lineage (NCBI taxonomy): Eukaryota > Metazoa > Chordata > Chondrichthyes > Chimaeriformes > Callorhinchidae > Callorhinchus > Callorhinchus milii. The sequence continues at coordinate 28,287,081 of NW_024704742.1, read as the reverse complement.
TGCTGGGGCCAAGGAGAGTTTCAGGAGCTGTGTGAAAGGTGTTCAGTTTTTAAGTTAACATAGAACTGGTCATTTCTTTAAAAGTTACTGGGACTATTGTCCAATGACCAATTTGTTGCGAAAATGGACTAAATTTAAACTGCATATCTGCGTACTGCCAAAACACCTTCTCAAGGTGATCTCAGCATCTGATCTCCAGCATAAATCATTTTTAGACGTTGATTCATGCAGTACTTGCAAAAATGTAAAACAAACTGGGAGTCTGAGTGTGCACTGGTGGTATTGTGGGATAATATTGCCAACTTTTCTGTCACAGTACACAGTCGAGAGTGGGATAATAATAACAGATTTGATAATGAGCTGATAAAAANGGGGAAGCAAGAGATAGAGTATTAAGGAAATCAGTGGAAAACAACAACAACAATTTGCACTTATGTAGCACCCTCCACGCAGTGTAGCGTCTCAGAGCGTCAGGGAGTCAGTGGCGGAGCCTGACTCCCTAGTCGGCTGGAGGTGGCCATAAGCACAGTCGAAGAGGAAAGTTTTGAGGTGGAACTGGAAAGACGGGAGAGGGAGCAAGGTGGACGGATTGAGGGAGAGTGTTCCAAAGTTTGGGGATGAAGTACCTGAAAGCACGACCTCCAATGGTGGTGTGGAGAGTGTGAGGGACGAGCAGGAGGCTGGTGCCAGTCAAGCAGAGGGGTTGGTTGATGGATTGGGGAGTGAGGAGGTCGGAGAGGTAGGGGGTGCCAGGGAGTGAATGGATTTGAACACAACAAATGCAGAGAAAGATCAGAAAAATGTAAATGAAAAAGAATTACAGCACCAGAGAAGCTGCTGAAAAGGGAACAAATAATGATACTTGCATTTGAAATAAGAACATAAGAAATGGTACACATAAAAGTCCATCTAGTTTGCCTTCCATCTTCCTGGCGGTCGCATGCACATATGTCCTGAAATAGCTATTTACTATATCCCATAATGTTATTTCCTAAAAGAAAACTATCTAATCTGTGTTTGAAAGAATCTCCCTAGGGTGCCTTTTTCACAGGTTCACTATTCGCTCACTGAAATAGCACCTTATGTCTTCAAAATGTCTTAAAGCGCTTCACAGAATATACTGTAAAGTGAATTGACTGAATATTTTGTGGGCAAAATGCGGCAGGCAATTGTGCACAGCAGTGTCCAACAAACTGTCATGGATCGAGTGACCAAATTATATATTGATTTATTTGATGGGATTATTACCCCTGGAAAAGCAATCTGCCAATCGACAAACAACCGGGCTCCCACTTACTGTTACATAAACGAGCGTGTGGAACAAGGAAACTTGGCAAACATTTCATCCTGCCTGGGAATCAAACCCAGGGGCAGATACATATTGCATGATACGGTACAGCCTGAGTGCTCTCACCACCTTTAGACTACTTTCTGCCAAAATGTACATTGTTATTTTGTGAAGTGTGAGGCTGTGAATTGATGCTAAGTGCTCTGTGATCTTCAACACTTTGACTCTCAAGTTACAAGCTTCCAGAGAAAAAACAATCACACAACATTTCTTAAAACAGGAATGGTCTGACCTGATTGCCAAGGCTAATCGCCCCTCAGAACAAATAACTTTGTGTGTTCGGGTTTTCAAGCAAATGTCTCCTAAAACTTCCACAGTGCCCCTCAAACTTTTTTAGGTCTCTTAAATTGGATTCTCATGGATTATGCCCCTTTAAATCATTGGTCATTAATATGACTCAATGAGCTCCCACGTGGTCTAGAGGGTAAACCATATAGACCAGAAAATTACAATTAAGCCATCACAACTGGGGCAGTGGATTTGGGGGTACAATTGGCCTTTGTGACCCTGAGTTAGAGGGGGGGGGAGTGGTGGAGTCCAGTGACTTTCCGTGATCACTGCTGGAAGGCACACTTGTGTGTTTGATGGTAGGAAAGCAATCTAAATGAATGTTATGTGTAGTTTTATTAGTGCTAATTATTCATAATCTAAAATGTTACTATTGCATGAAGAGTTGTTATATGTAGGTTTAGTCAGCCTGGCTCAGATGGCAGCACTCTCATCTCTGAATCACAAAGTCAGAAAATTGTGGGTTCAACATCCACATTAGGGCTTTGAACTAAGTCTAGGCTGAAGCTCCAGACCAGTGTTGGGGGAGCACTGCATTGTTGGAATTCCTGTCGTTCAGGTTAGACTTTAAACCAAGCTCCAGGCCGCTTGTACAGGATGACGTTAAAGATCCCTTGACACTATTCAATAGGAAGGAAGTTTTTTCTGTTGTCCTACAATCCTACAGATAAACTTGGTTGTTTACTTCAAGGCTGTTTTGTGGGACCTTGCTGCGCACAAATTGGCTGCTATGTTTGCCCACAAATATACAGACATTTTGCTTCACAGTAAAATCCTATTAACTTCCAATCACTTCAACTGCCCTTCCTGGTCACATTTTCAGATGATAAATCCCCTCTGTGCAAATAGCTACTTCCTGGTGTCTGTTCAATCAGAATCCCTACATATACTGCAACCATAAATAATACATACAGAACCATGATTAGAAATAGCAACTGTGCTGGCAGAACTATTAGAAAAAGGCCTTTGGGTCCAATAAGCCCATCCAATTTTGATTAATCTAAGATTCAACTTTTTGCCTACTCGAAAATTCCTCATTCCCTTCTCTCTCCCATAGGATGTAGACTTTTCTGCCTTTCTTTGACAGATATGCCCTTGCTATACTTACACCAACCCAACAGAACATCTGCACAGCCCTGAGAGACAAAAAGGTCTTCTGCATCAAGGCATTGCTAATGGCCTCAAGGTCTGTTTAATATGAAAAACAACTGCTCCTTTCATGGCACCAAGAGTTTAATGGTGTAGTTTTTTTNACAAAAAGTAAGTAAATGATAACTATATTGATTAAATCCTCAAGCTACAATAAAAAAATTAAAGTCGAGAGATATCTAAATTGCACACATTTCTAAGAGTTATCTAAGGTTACTCAGGTGCTTATTGTTTGTAATCTAATAATGTTATTGTTGTCTAGAGAGGAAACTTGATCTTTTGGTAAGAGAGTAGAAAACGTACAGATGGCATGTGATCACTGCAGGAAACTATGCACGTAAATGAATGGTTCATGGGACAAACACATGATTCATGTAATCTGGGGGCATTGACAGCAGCTCAGTTTTTCTAAGTAGAAGGAAGGATTGATGGCTCTTGGGAGATTTGGAATCCAAAATTCTTCCAGCACCATTGTACCATCCCCATATTACAGCAGAAAACAGGCACAATTTGACTTAAGGACAAATCCTGGGTTTGCACTGAAGAGAAATTTGGGATACTCAAATTATGCTTTCCATTTTTGGGTGTTTGAAGATCTTAAAATGTGCCCCAGTCTGGCTCTGAAAAAAGAGGTGTGTGCTCACAGTATTACCCTGGACAGAGACACAGTATGGTCCTGGAGGAGAAATTGCTGCAAGCCATGTTAGAGCAAGGAGAATATGCTGCATAGAAACCAACAATGGAAATTCAGCCCCTTCAGGCAAGCAGGGAAAGAAATGCAAGAGAATCAGATTTCCCAGTGTTTCCAATGACCTGTACAATCGGGCAAATTATTTTTATATGAAGGTATTTATTTTCATAGAACTGCTATTTGACATCCATGATTAGATCCATTGACTTTTACTTGGACAGAGCTTATCTGGTCATTACTCTTATAGCTCATCCTTCCAATACTGGGGATCATCCACACTGTTCTTTTCTGCACTGCCCCAAGGGCTTGGCTAGTCGCTATATGGCGAAGTGACTGGAACTGTATGTGCTACTCCAGATGTGGCACAATCAAAGCTGTATAAGAGTATACAAACTGTATAGCTTGAGTGTGGTTTCTGGGTATTTGAACTTAACTGATTTGTCAGTATAGCACAGATTTCTGTTTGCTTTTTCTTGGAGATTTGGCCCTGATTGTCACAGTGGGAGCATTCATGACAGATGTTTCTACTCTGCCTACAGCCTGCACAAGTGAAGTCTCCATTCCAAATGTTAGTTGTGTTTTATTCTGCATTGTTAGACTGCAGTGATAACTGCAATTGCTTTGTTACATTGCTCAAAAAACAATATGATCAAACAGACTTTAATGGTGCTCTCCTCCCAGGTATGAATGAGGTATGAATGACATCTCCACACAGTCTTTGTGTATGACCATGTTCCACTGAAATTTGAATTTGATCTGTCAGCCTGGCTCAGTACATAGTACTCTTGAGTTTGGTTCAGAAGACTATGGGTTCAAGCTCCACGTTGGGACTTTGAGCTCAATCTCTAGACTGATATCCTAGATGCAGTGTTAGGGGAGAGCTGCATTGCTTGAGGTGTTGTACTTCAGATGAAACATTAAAGCAAAGTTCTGTCTTCAGATGTCTTCACATCTTTCTATTCATTTATATGAATAGCTATAATGAGTATGTGCACCCATTATGCCATTCCCTTGTTCATCCACCTATCCTGTACTGTAGGAAGTGTTGATGGGCAGGCATATATGGTCCAATGAGAGTATGGGGTATGGGGATTGACAGATGGATAGTCCAATGTATGGTCCAAGTATTCATTGTGTGTATTTGAACTGACCGCACCGAAACTACAACTTTAACAAACTGTGGCCGTAACCTTTCGATCAAAAAATCACTACTTACAGCCGTACCCATGACAATTTAAAAAAATGGATTTTTTCCCAAGTGTCTGGGCCAACAACCCAACAATAAATTGGTCCCTAACCTCATGACTGTGGGGCATTGTTGTGTGCCAATTGGCTGCTGTGTTCGCCTACATATATACAGTCACTGTACTTAACAGTAATTACTGTAAAACATGTGATACTATAGGTGTTAAGCCTAATGCAAGGATATCAATTTTACTATACATCTCATTTTGGGGACGCAGCTTCTGGGCTCACCTCATTGGCAACCTGACCCCTCTTTACTCAAGGGAACTATTACCTCCTCCTCACCAGTGTGCAAATCCTTATTCCAGATCCATCTAGGATTAGTGCATGCGTTTGTCACCTCCCACTTGGATTACCCAAACACATTCCTCGCTGGTCTCCCCAGCTGCACTATTCAAAAATTCCAACTCATTCAGAACTCTGTTGCCTGCATACTTACCCGGACCAAACTGCGTACCCACATCTCACCAATTCTGGTCAATCTCCCCTGGCTCCCTATCACCGAACAGATCTGTGGAGTCCTGTAGCTCAGTGGTTAGAGCACTCGCTTTGCAAGTGAGAGACCCGAGTTCAATTCCAGGCAGAGGGCGAAACCTTGGGCAAGTTTCGTTACTCCACACGCCTAATAATAATCCCTCCAAAAAACAAAAACAATAATAAATTGGTCATTTTCAATCCACGACTGTTTGTGGGACATTGCTGTGCGCAATTGGCTGCCGCGTTCACCCACAAATATACAGTCAATTCACTTTACAGTATATTCTGTGATGCACTTTGGGACGTCTAGAAGACATGAAAAGCGCTATATCAAATGCAAGGATTATTATTATTATTATATCGACTTCGAGATCCTCACACTCATGTTCAAATCCCTTCACTCCCTGGCTCTCCAACCTCCTCACTTCCCAATCCACCACCCGGCGCCTCCGCTCAATTGGCACCAGCCTCCTGATTGTCCCTAGCGCCCACCGTTCCATCATTCAAGCTTACGTATTCAGCCACTATGCCTGAAACTCTGAAACACTTTCCCTCAATCCATCCACGCTACCCTGGTGGAGGACGCTATATAAGTGCAAGTTGTTGGTATTGCTGTAGGATTAGGCTGAAAGACCATTTTTTCTTAAAATTCTAAAATGCATAGAATATTGGTGAAATCCAAATCTGTTCGCAATTTGGAAACTGGTTTTCCACAATTCTTAAAAAGATACCAGCTTCCAAATTAAGGCTGGATTGAAGAAATGTTGCACAATTCAGAGCATTCTTAAATGTTATAACAATACTGATAATAAACCTTGCATTTGATACAGCGCCTTGTCACTTCTTTGAGACTACTCAAAGCATGTCACAGAGTATACCTTAAAGTGAATTGACTGTGTATTTTGTGGGCAAAGCACGGCAGCCAATTATGAACAGCAGTGTTCCACAGACAGTCGTGGATTAAGTGACTGATTTTATTATAATTTTTTTTCGAATGTATTATTACCCCCGGAAAAGCAATCTGCCGATCGACTAATGGCCTTCCTGCTCACTGCTAGGTAAACAGAGGTGTGTGGAGTAAGGAAACTTGCCCAACGTTTCACCCTGCTGGGAATCAAACCCAGGTCGCTTGCTTGTGAGATGAGTGCTCTCACCACTGTGCTACGGATCCCAATATGGTCTAAAGGCTAAGACAAGGTGAAATTTCAGGCCTTCCATAAGATAACATGCGTGATTAATTGGAGATTCAGGTCCTCACTTACAAAGCCCTACATGGTCTCACCCCACCCTACCTCTGCGACCTCCTAACCCCCTACCAATCCGCCTGCTCCCTCTGCTCAGCCGGGTCCAGCCTGCTTCACGTCCCCCGACCCACCCGTCCCACCATTGGCGGGAGAGCCTTCAGCCACTCTGCCTCTAATCTCTGGAATTCCATACCCCAATCACTCCGCCTCACCCCTTCATTAGCCTCCTTCAAGTACTGCCTCAAGACCCTCCTCTTCGACCATACCATCGGCCACCACCCTTCCCCTCCCCTCCCTTCTCCCCCCCTGAACCCAGTTTGGGTCTGAAATGCTGTGCCTTGGGACGTCCTCCTGACGTGAAAGGCACTATACAAATGTAATCTTGTTGTTGCTGTTGTTGATTGCTAAAAAGTAAATCCCAAAGGATCTCAGAGTGACTCACTGGAACCTCACGCAGACAATCATCTAATTTTTATTTTAGTTTGAAGCAAACGTAAAATTACAATCCAAGGTTCAAATGATCCTGGACATAATTCTACTTGCAAGTAGTTTTAGAATTGTAAATTAGGGGATATATTGGATATTGGATTAATCACATTATTTTCGTGACACATGGGGCACCTGACCACATAAACAGCTCTGAGTGTAATCTTACGCGGAGGGTGCCTTAAGTGTTTCTGTTGTTAATCTGAATCGGCGGAAATAAATGAAGTAATTTATCTGTACTTTGCAAAAAAAAATACCATTAACTTAGTATATTATTGTCTCGCTGTTAAATTAATAGGTTGGAGGATTAAAATGCCCTCATGAGATCAATTTTCCTTACTGCTCTCTATCAATTTTAATAGTTTTGTTTTCCTCATGGAAAGGCCAACTAACTCCCTTATTCATTCCTGAATGTGTAAAATTGTTGCTGTGCTGAGCATTAGAAGATAACCACAAAGATTTCCATTTCCCCATAGGCAATTACCTATATACACGTACAGACACAAATATTACAGAAATAAATAAAGAAGATTGTTAAATTAAATAGCTGAAGACTGCTAACTGGAAAGACAATTCCACTGAGATACAGTTCTTCAGAGATTAGGGTTAAAATACATTCAAAGAACAGAATATAGGGAGCTTTACTGTGCTCCGAGCCATACTATAATTGATCTTAGAGTGTTTTCATGGTCTCACTGACTGAAAAAATACAGTTTAGTTCCCCAATATTGAAAACCTTCTTAAGAAGGAAAAATAAATACAAGATTATCTGCTATCACTGTTACTCTAAAAATAAACTGCTTTTGTATGTCTAACTTCATGTGCCTTCTTCCTTTAAATTCTAATCTATATTATCTCATTCAACATATTTGGTAGTGTGGAGCAAGCCCTCAACATAGATCAAAGTGGGAAAAGGATTATATTGGGTAGCCCACAGGAATACAAGCATTTTTGAGGCATCATGATTTCTTAGGAGATCTAACTTGATAATCTGCATGCTTCCTTCAAGCTCCCCATTCCCTGGCAGAATTTCGGAACAATTCATAACTTGCATAAATGCCTTTTAGAAGGAAGTTGGATTCCCATTTTGTGCATTCTAAAATCAATTTGCAAGAATTATTATTATAACAGCTTGCACTTGTCTGAGATCATTTTCACTATATCAAATGCAAGGATTATTCCGAAGGTTCATCTTACATTGTACCCCATTCGCCTGCCAAATACAGTCGTTTCATGTAAAAATAAAACCTGCAATGTGTTTAGAATGTCCTTCTGGCATGAAAGGTGCTACATTGAATGTAAGGCCTATTATTATTATACCAAGTACAGTAAGCTCCCGCTTTTGAGTCTCTTAACCCTAGCTTAGCTTGTCATTACCGCTTAAGACACCATGCTGTCAATATCCAGGCCATATGTTTATTCAAGCATTTATACATACGTCTAACTCTTTACTCTGGATAACTCGTCACTGAGTCATTTTCCCTTGGAGTGACAAGTTACTAGGAATTTATTTTATGTAATGATATTGTATCTGATCTCTTTATATTTTCTACCCATGTTCACAATGCATTAAAATAATATATATAAGAATGAAAATATGGCAGTCTTCGCAAGCAATTTATGTGCAATTTGCATAGATTTGTAGATATTCCAAAAGAGGGAGCTACCCACTGTTGGGTTGAAATTTCACCCGGGTCTAGTTTTGATCTATTGTCATAACATTTCAGAGCATCAGTCTTAACTTTGAAGTGAGTTTTCTGTGATTCTTAAAATAACCTAGAGTAAAACAGCTTCAAAATGAAAACTGTATAGGGGAATTCAGCACATTCTGAAATATAGTAAATCTAAACTCCTGCGGCATCTTAACAACATGCAATTATAGTATTCAGATAAAGATGTCCACATAATTTTCTGTGGACAGAACTCATATCTCCTCAGTGGAAAACATATCTCAGCATAAAGTAAACTAAAGTAAGTAAGTCAAAAAAACACCAATATAACCTTGGATTTCTTTACAATCATTCCATGTTACAAACTAGTTATTAAGAAGACGAGTGATGTGTAAAGCCAGGATTCAGTCACAAGATGATTGAATCTATCTTCTTTCAAATCTACAGTGCATTCCATATCTACCATCTCCTAATCTGCATGATTCCAAGACTTTCTCAAGAGTCACAATATCCCAATAGAATGATAATGTAGATTAATAACATCAGAGGTTTGCTTTCAATACGTAAACTGGAATAGACATCTCTGTACATTTTCAATATAATACAATTGGGCAGAACTCAAATCTCCTCATTGGAAAATATATCTCAGCATAAAGAGAGCTAACTAACTAGGCATAGACAGTCTATTTGCTTACACAGAGTTTTTTTATCCAGGATCGCTAACCGAGAGAAGCTATGTGGTTGGAGGTGGGGAAATTGAAGGATGGGCGGTGTACAATGAATCAGTCCTTATTTAACAAGGACTGTCCTGATTGTAAAATGGGAAGGAATTTCCAGATTTTCTTCGGTGTTCCTTGTGTTAATTAACACACAAGGAAAGCATTAATGAATACCACAAATTTTAGCCCCTGTAATGTCACAGATATCCCCCATCTAACCTCTGAATTTTCTTCTCCATTGAAGCCATTTGTTTTGTGACAGCAAGTATCTTTTTTCTAAAATTCTTCAGTTACTACTATACAGGATCGAAGAACATACGAGAGACTTAAAAGCAGATTTTCAGTGAGACCACTTGCATTCTCTGATTTAGTTTGTCAGACTGCGTTCAATATAGACTGGTTGGGCAGTACTTGGGGGTCTAACTTGCATTCTAAAATTCCATAAGTATTGAGTATGAACTCCCAGGATTGTGAGTTGCTGACTCCAACCCCTTCCTCTCCCACCTCTCCCTGACAACAAATTCGTCACCAATGTCCTTGCAGAACAGAATGCATTCAATCAACCCTGGACAGCGAGATCACAGCTTTACTCTGAGATCTTTGACTCGTAAAAGGGCATCTGTGGGTGTCTCATCTCCCACACATCCAGGTCATTTCATATTCAACGCTTAAGGAATAAAGCTTGGCTCAGAAAGTAAGATTCTCAGCTCTGAGTCAGAAGACTTTTGGTTCAAGCTCCACATCAGGAATTTGAACTCAAGTCTATGATGGTCCGACCTTTTAGTTGCTGAGGGCTGGATGCCCTTTTGGAGAAATCTCCAGGGGCCGCATTAGCAATATTTTGATGTTTCACTTCTAGAAACATAACAACATTTCCAGGTTATGGAGGGAGGGAGCGGTGGGCCTGGTGAAATGGAAAGGGGCAGGGGAGCAGATGAAATCGTCCCGCGGATCGCCAGTTGGTCCATCCCGGTCTAGGCTAACAACATAATAATGGGAATGTGCTGCATTGTTGGGGTTGCCAAAGCCCCATCTGTACGCTGTTTTGGCCAACAATCCCCCACATAAAATTGGTCATTCACTTCATGGCTGTTTGTGAAATAATGCTGTGCACAATCCTATTGGGTTCAAATAAAAATTCACAGTCACTGCAATTTAAAGTAAAATCTTGTGAAGAACTTAGAGACGTCTTGGTGATGTAATAAGACACAAAACCATATGCAAGGATACTATTATTATAATATCTAATTTATATCACATGCTATACCACACCATCTCTATTTTGAATCTTCTCATCTCTATTAAAATTTGACACCACTCATGTGATGAGTAACAATAAGTTCCCGCAAACCCTGTGGCCATTCTTTAACATATAAATATTTAATTTCAACAATAGCAGCTGTTCTGTGAAAATAGATTCAAAACACTGGCTGTATGTACTATTGTGCTTGGGGGTGTATTGAAAAGTGTTTGTATTGTAGGTAGCCCTGAAAATTCCTTTGCTCCAAGTGAAAATCTGATTTTGAGCTGCTAAAAGCAGATCAAAGGATTTTAAATGATCCAGTATTAGATCTTTTAATCTCATTATACTCAGAGTTTCCTATTTATGAAATCGAGTTCCTATTTTTGCTGACTGTAAATCTGTCTGTGCTGTACTCATGAAGTAAACCTAGACAGACCTTCCTTGGTCATAATTGAGCAACTGAACATACAGATGACTGACTGGTTGTTCACATTAGGGTGAAACATATTGAACTGACTGAAGGATAAATAATGTAAAAATATCCGCTGAAAGAAAAAAATCTGAACGTCCACCTAGCTACACAAATCTGGCTTGACATATCACATACCAAGACATATCATCAGAGTACATTGTGTGAAAAATATGGTCAGATTCCTGATCCATTGGTAACTTAAAGCAGGAGATAGGAAGGATTTAATTTACACAGCTGTGCAATCTGTATTGGGTGCTGTGGTTGAGGAAGAACTCAAATTAGCTTTCAAGAGGTACCTACATTGATATCTAAATAGAGTAATTTTCAGGGGTATGAAGTAAAGGCATGGATTGGGCTGATTGGCCTTCTTCTGTACTGTACATTTCTATAGTTCTTATGGATATACATGGTCATTAAATGTATAAATACTTTACTGGTAACCCTCACAAATTCACAAATCAAGCTAAGGAATTGAAATGTTGTGAATTGCTCTCAATGTAACCGATTGAGTCGATAAAGCTTTACACATACGGGAGTAATTATTGTGTCAACTTAAGTAATACTAATGTTAGACCATTCTAAAAGATATAAGAACCAAATACTCTTCAAATATCATAAACTAAGGGTCATGACTAATGGTGATATAAATGTACTTATCTTCCCATGTCGCTTCCTCTGATATTCCCAGAATCAATGGTTGCATTAATACAACTTATGGTCAGCATGTTCAGCATTAACCTGTTTGTACTTAAAAGGCCAGGGTGTAAAGACGATGAATGACCTGATTTACAATTCACATTATGTGTGTGACTAGCTGGCTCAATAAAAAGATATGTTGTAAGTTCAAGTCATATTTCTTGACCTATGAATCTCGTATGCTGTAGGATAACCTAAATCAACTCTACAACACTTATTCAACCATGAGATTTCTACATCAAAGGAAAGAGTGTAACATTCCATTCTTCTCCAAACCACTTGATATTTCCTGAGTTCTGAGAATATTTGCTGGCCTTAACTCTATTTTGCCACAATTGAGTTTTGATAATAGTGCAAAATTGTAATGTAGGCTTAACATTGAGCTTGTAAAGATACTGTCCCATTGACGCTGCTGGATTAACCACAAAGCCTTGATACTCAGAGCTAAATTATTTGACTTGCGATGTGATAATTATCACCCAGCAACAGTGGCACAATAGTTGATCTTCATGCACCCGTTTTATCTTTGCATGCATTCAGTGATCAAGGAGCAGCTGTCATTGTTGCCAATGACTGAGTGCAGCTTTTATCACGGCTTCATGAGATACCATCTTAATATCATGCCATTATCTTATGAAGCAAAGCTGAAAGGCTACACCTGTGATTGTTAACAGCGGAGCTGTGGTCAATGAAAATAAAAATGGTGGCACTCAGAATTTTTTTGGACCCAACTAATGTGCTGAAATTGATTGGGGGGTGGAGTGTCACCACTGTCCCTCTTACCCCCATTGACAGGGATAACTGTGAAATGCCTTAATTTGTATCTCTGTTCATGAGATAATTATCATCAGTGATAGTTTTCACGCCAAAATTCACATACTTTCTCTTAACATACTCACGAAAAGACATAAGAATGCATTCTTTACTATGTACAAGTTCAATCAAGATGCTTCATACCAGTGCAACATACGTGTCTGTTTTATAAATATTTTTGATCTTGCCAGCTGGTAAAGGAGAGAAAAAATGGTGATTCGACAGGGGGATAGAAATAAGGGCAGGATGTGTGGGTGTTAAAGGGTAGCTGAGATTTAGTCACAAGTGCAGCTGCCAGTTTATACTGGCAAGCATCCACATGCGTCGGAGATAACACGAGCACGAGAATTACCCTCTAGTTCCTACTCATTTACGCTAAACTATTTGAGAACAAGGAGTACAGAATAAATTGTTCTCTTTCTATGGGCAATTTATTAATAAGTAATAATCATAAATAAATAAACCTTACGTTTGGTATAGCACCTTTCAGGAGGATGTCCCAAAGTACTTCCCAGAATTTACTGTGTAAAATGTTTTACTGTGTGTTTTGTGGGTAAATGTGACAATCAATTTGTGCACATCAATGTACCACACCCAGCTCAATTAATGAGTGACCAATTTTATTTGGGATTGCTGGCCGGGACACAAGTTAGATGGGACAAAAGATCTTAACTACTGAGTCTGGCTTCTCTTTGGAATCAGTGTACAATGTATAACATTTCTCAAAATCTGGCTTACATCATTAATTGTGAAAATACAAACGATCTAGGTAAAATGTAAACAAATGTAGAGTTACATCTCACCAAGCACACTTGTTGCCCCTTCCCTCGCACACACTTCCACCTTCCATTTCAGGTAAGAACTCTCACATGTCAACATTTTACTGAACAAATGTGACCAAACTCTTGCACAGACTCTTGGAACATTCAATAATAATAACAACTATAATTACATTTATATGGCAGTTTTCACATCAGGAGGATGTCCCAAGGTGCTGGACAGTCAAGCGTTTTCACCTAACCTGGGGCCTGGAATCAAGAGGGGCAGAGTGCAGGTTGGGTGGGGGCGATAGGATTACCAAACTTACAAACTGATTTTACAAAATTGCACATCAATGTTTAAAATTTGAATTAAGCGGACAACAATTAAAATGAATGCTGTGGTGTCTCACGTAACATTCGAGAAATAAATAATAGTGGCAACTAATACTAATAATAAGATTAGTTGAATTTATTGCAAATGGATATCCTTGTCATCATGTCTCCTTTTAAGGGTGGGTCAAAATCTTCTAAACAGTAGATTTTTTTCTCCCTAAAATAAAATATTAGGATAACTTAGGGTCGGCTTTAATCCATTTAACTTAAACATTTTACCAAGTGCAAAGTGTCAACCTGCCAAAGCCATCTCATTGGAAATGGTATTGTGTAGATACTCTCTGACCCCCAATATTTTCAAAGTAAAACACCAACATATTAATTCAACCCCACAGCTCCATTCATTCAACCCCCTGCTTGGAGTAACTGTTCATCTCAATATAATACTAACCCTATGACCTCCAACGCTTTTCCAAGCAGGTGGTCATCCAGCTCTTTTATAAAGGAGCAGATCCAGTTCTGTAGAGTCCATTCTCTGCACATAGACAACCTTCGATCATTAAATACTTTGAGAGAATGAATAAGTAGAGCATTTCTCATCTTGAACTACATTACCTGACCTATAATATAGGGGGGTAACATCCAAATCTGTATTTCTAGCACTAATCCACCTCCATACTATTCAGTAGCAACCAGCAATAAACATTGAACAGCCTACTCTCGCAATCTGCTTGGGCTGAAAACATTTAGAAAGCTTAACAATGTATATACATATATATATATATACACATATAAACACACACATATGTATATATATATATATACACACACGTGTCACTTCCCTATGGATAAACCCAGAATTAAAATTACTGAGTGGGAAACAAATTGGAAAGCAATGCATTTGCATTACGTAACAACACTGTGTTTTGATGGAAAGACTTCCCTGGTGAGAATAAGTATGTAAAATAAACCAAGCACTAAGGTATTAAAAATCAATCGTGAAGTAAACAGCACACAGTCTCACCAGACTAGCTATTTTTTTTGTGGGCACAATCACTGATCACACATCATTGCTCCGAGACATGCTGATTTGCTAGCTTCCTGTGAAATCCACTGTTTATTTCAATATTATTCAAAATGCCAGAAGGTATTGACTCTGTGTCGGTGCACACAATGGATGATTTTTTTAAAAAAATCTTAACTGGTAGAAATGCAGTAATTTGAGATGTATTGAAGTTAATGTAGCCTTTTATGCAAACATGTTTACAATGATACTTTAACTCTTAGACTGCCAAAGCATTCACTTCCCTCGATCTAGGTTTTCCAACTTTTTGACAGTGCTAGAAAGAACCTACTCTTTGAAACAATGATAATAAATGCAACATTTGATAACAGGGTGATGGAATCTCTTTTGAAACATTACATCTTCCACCAGTTCCTCACACTGCCTGTGGATCTGAATGCCCCGCGCATACACAGACACTAGCAACAATATTGCAGTGCTTTAATCCTTAGGTGACTTGAATAAATAATTAAATCACCACCATCCTACCTGTTGCTCAAGAAACACATTATTTTGTGTCATTATGGAGGCGGCATTTGAGCATAGAGTTCGGCTAAGACGTGATTTCAGCTTGTCTGCTTTGAAGATATGCTGAATGAAGAAACACAGCTCTTGTTTGAATCCCTCAAAAACTGCAGGGTCAATTTTGCAACATTTCAGAGGGATTTCACTCGCGTCGCTCCGATTGAAGAGAATGCAATCCGGAAAATAGAACAAGATTGGTATTCCCATCAGACGATATTGTGGATTACTTAATTAAGAAAACCATCAGGAAATGCTGTAAAATATCCCCTAGTTAGGAAACTAAATTATAATAATCTTTGCATTTGATATAGCACCTTATGACATTGTTCAGACATCTCAAAGCATTTAACTGTAAAAGTATAGTGTAAAGTGAATTGACTGTATATTTTGTGGGCAAAACGCAGCACTGAATTGTGCACAGCAGCGTTTCACAAACAGTGATTAAATTTTTTTTAAGGGATCATTACCCCTGGAAAGCGATCCGCCA
This sequence comes from Callorhinchus milii, assembly GCF_018977255.1. Classification (NCBI taxonomy): domain Eukaryota; kingdom Metazoa; phylum Chordata; class Chondrichthyes; order Chimaeriformes; family Callorhinchidae; genus Callorhinchus; species Callorhinchus milii. Next base: position 28,271,371 of record NW_024704742.1, on the reverse strand, counting down.
ATCAAACCGGGTTCCTACTTACTGTTAGCGAAACAGGGGGCTGTTGAGTAAGTAAATTTGCCTGAGGTTTCCCTCTGTTCAGAAATCAAACCTGAGTCCTTTGCTTGTGAGGCGAGTGCTCTAACCAATACATTACAGTTGTTGGCCGATTTCAGTGGCATTGTTGGTTTGAACCCTATAGAGTAATGGAGGCTGACTGGAGCCCCAGCGTTTGATTGCTGAGAGTCACTGCTGCTTAAATGTACGCATGTTGTCAGAGGCATGAAATTCCACTGTGATATCAGCTTGTTTTAATATTTCAGGATTGTGGAAAGTTTTCTTAAATTCAATCTTTTACCTGAAAGCTGGTTTTCCGCAGTTCTTAAAAAGGTGTAAGGCTCCCACGTTCAAAAAGAACCTGCGTTCCTCCAGGGAGAGAGTGCGTATTCCGTTCCAATAAATCTCTCGGGTGGGAGGCATTGAACTCTCAGTTTGGTTTGGACACTCATAAGCATGGTGATGAGGTTCAGCATGTGTCAGACACCCGGCTGCTGACCAAGGAATTCAAACTGAATTTGAAAATATGGTCACAGTTCTTGCCGTCTTCATTTTAGGACAAGGCTAAGCGGAACTGTGAGCCTCAGACGAGAAGATGATTGGGCTCGGCGGTGATGAAGTGAACAGCCTACAGACACTCCCTATTGTCAAGGGCAGTGAATAATATGAATTGTTAGTTACTTGGGTGAGTTAACACAGCTTGACTGTGGAACAGGATCACAGTTAGGAGTCCTGCACCTTCACGGGAGGAGGTGAAAAGGGGAGAAATTGTGAGGAGAAAACTGTTGTGGACGGGGCGGGAGTGGAGTCTGCAACGTGCTTCCATCTCAAGCCAGACTGATGCCTAATAATTGTTAACTTATTTGATTTAAGTAGGTATGTTAAAACATATTGATTTTGTTGAGCCTGTTTTACGGTTATTCCCACAGTCGTATTGATCTCTTAAAAAAAAAATCCATAATTTATATGACAAGTTGTGCTTGAACGTGAAGCCCTGTGTTAGAATGCTGGTACTTTTATATTGCATTTCAAAAAGGCACAATAGCAGCAGCTTGAGTGATTTTAGCAAGTGGAGTCTCGGCATGTCGAATGCTGTGAGAATAATAATAATAACAATCCTTGCTTTGATACAGCATCTTTCATGTCATGAGGAAATCTCAAAGAGCTTCACTGCAAAATGTAGTGACTATAGATTTGAAGGCAGATGCAGCAGTCCATTTTGTACAGAGCAATGTCCCACAAACAGTCATGAAACAAGTGACCAAGTTTATTGTGTTTGAGCCCACGGCCTTCTGACTGAGAGGTGAGAGTGCTACTAACTGAGCCAGGTTGATACACGTGAGAAACATTGGAAAGATTTATGTCTCTGTCATTTCACAACACACAACACACACACACACGTTCATGCTATCTTTTATCACATCCAGCCTTGCCTATGCCAAAGCTCTGCTTTCTGGACTCCACAGCTCTTCTCTACACAAGCTGTAGACTATCCAGAACTCTGCAAACTGTGTCCTCTCCCACACCAGGCTCAACAAGCCTATCATCCCCATCCATGTTCGGCTCCATTGGCTCCCTATCCCTCAGTGGATCGAGCTCAAGATCCTCTTTCAGATTCAATTCCCACCACGGTCCCTACCCTACCTCTGCAAACTCCTTCAACTCTACAGATCCATTGCTCCCTCGCTTAACAAGCACTGGCCTGGATTATGTTACCACCCTTCCATCTGTGGGGGCTTTCAGCCATTCTGCCCCCGCTCTCTGGGACTCCATCCTGGAGTCCATTCAACTCCCTCCCCTCCCTCAAGGAACATCTCAACAAGTACCTCTATCATCACGAGTTGAGTCATGTATCCTGGCTCAGTAGTAAACACTCTCGCCTCTGGGGCGGAGGGTTGTGGGTTCAGGCCTCATGTCGGAACGTGGAATCATATCATCTAAGGCAGCTGACACCCCAAACAGAGCTGCCGTCCTTTCAATGAGATGTTGAACTGAGGACTGTTCAGATGGATGTTGGGGATTCTGTGGCACTATTTGAAGGAAGAGGTAAGGTTCTCCTGGCGTCCTGGCCAACAAATCTCCCAAGTACACAGTTGGTTACGCACTTCATTGGCTGATTGTGGGACATTGCTGTGCTCAAACTGGCTGCTGCATTTTCCCCCCATACAGTAAAATACAGCCATCCATTTTACAACGTATCATGTGAAGTACTTTGAAACATTTCGATGATGTGATAGGGCGCTGTATCAAATGCAAGGATTATTACTATCTTTCCCGTTCCCATCGGCTCTCAAACCCAGCTCGGGTAAACAGCTGGCATTGTCATGCACTTTGAGACGTTCTCCCATAGGGAAAGATGCTATATAAATGTAAATTGTATTATACTGTAATCACTGGAGCACTCCATTACTACATAATGCCTCACAAGCAAGAGGACTCGGGTTTGGTTCCTGACAGGGCGAAACATTGGGCAAGTTTCCTTACTCTACAACGCCTCTGTTTACCTAGCGGTAAGTAGGAACCCGGTTGTTAGTTGATTGCTGATCGCTTTTCCAATAATTCCTTCAAAACAAATAATAATAATAAATTGGTCACAACTGTTTGTGGAACACTGCTGTGTGCAATTGGCTGCCAAGTTTGCCCACAAAATATACAGTCAATTCACTTTACAGTAAATTCTGTGAAGCGCTTTGAAATATCTCGAAGACTGACAAGGCGCTATATCAAATGCAAGGATTATTATTATTATTTGGAGGATTGTTGGCTGGGACACTGATTAAAACTCCATTCTCTTTCAGAATAGTGCCATGGGATCGTTAATGACCATCTGAATAGGCACAAGGGTTTAACGTCTAATCTGAAGGATGGCATCTCCAACAATGCAGCACACCCCAGCACTGCATTCGAAAATCAGCCTAGACTATGAGATCAAAGTCCCGATGGGGAGCACAACTTTCTGATTCAGAGTCACGCACCTTGAGATAAAAGGCTGTGAGAATGCAGTACTTGATCCAATACTAATAAACTTCCTTGTCAAGAACTCAGTTTAAAAGACTGGCAAATTAGAAAATAAACAGAAGAATGTCTGATGCTGAAATTGGCACTGAACACTTCCAGCTGAGCTATGCCTCAATAGCTACATATAAATCCTACAATCTACAAGCTTTAAAAACCCAGCTAGGTGTTGCTAAGCTATTTCTTCTCGATTTATCCTATGTCAGCTTTGCTGTTTTGAATCTTTTTCATGTCATGCACCAATGGCCCCAGTACTTCATTTGTTTCACCAATAAAAACAAACATGTAGTGCAATGTATATAATAATAATAATTCTGTATTTTATATAGCACCATATCACATTGGTGGGACTCCTCAAAAAACTTCATGGAATAAATTGTAAAGTGAATTGATTGTACATTTTGAATGCAACAGACAGCGCACAGCAGTTCCCACAAACAGTCACAGATTGAGTGACCAAATTACTGTTTTTTGAAGGGATTATTACTACCCCTGAAAAGTGATATGGGTAATGGTGTGCCCTCTACTGCATGAAAAGGGCAGCACCACCGTAGATTAAAATAAAATAATTCAATCCTGATTATCTGCATTATTAAAGTGCATGTTAAAACCAGATGTCATGTCCTGCTGCTTTGCCCAGCATCTAATGAACATGTTTAAAATCGTAGCACTTCAGGAACTACCACACACACTGTCCAGGGGCCTCATGCTCATGTTTTACAGATGCCTTAACACAACACTTCAAGGCAAAATCACACACCACACAGGGGCTTATAGTCATGTTTAAATCGGGCCGAAGCAACACTTGTGGCTGATCATACAGCGCTCTGGGTCTCAGTGTAAAGCGAAACTCTCCAAATAAAAATCAAACAAAAAAAATACCCTGCAATAAGTGTCATGTGTTGTCCAGTGCCATCCATCCGTGTCGAAGGAACACTTTGAGAATAATCGGGCAGGTTATGTTCTTCTGTGCACGAACCGCATACATTTTGCAGCTGAGAGTTTGCAACAGTTTGAATTGTGGTTCTGAGAGCAAGGATTCCCTTACCTCCCTATCCCAGTTTTGGCACTGATATGCGTGTAACTTAGATAGTGCTGACACAATAATGCATTAGAGATTACAGAATGTTAGGATCTCAAATTCTCTCAACACTTCAAATTTAAAAGGCTGCTCTCCCACGGTGGCTCGTTCTTGCATTCACCTGCCGATTGAGGTTACGTTCTGAGCTGAAAAACCTATTCACTTTGGACAGCTGAATTATTTTTACTCACCCATGTTGTTCGCTCACAGAGCAAGTGTGTTTTAGCCTTGCAATTGGGTGTTTCCAGTTTGCTCTTCTTCAAACAAAAGCCTCATCAGTTTTGATAATGACTGATCTCTATTCTCAGCGTCTGATGGCTCCCCTGTGTTCATTGACTGTGTAGATTTTCTAGCTAAAACTTCTGTCTTCTAAAAGCCAATGTTGACAATACTCAGCGCTACGACTCAATTTGTCAAAGTGTACTTTTTCATGACATTTTTAACATCAACCAGGCCTATTTTCTCAAGTAGAAATACATTTGCATTAATGTACTCTCTCTGTATACAATTGCAAGTCCCCAAGGCAACCGACATATGTTCCAGAGCGCAGATTTTATACCTTGCATGCTGGTGTGACATAATAGTGAATTTAAACAAACCTGCTGTCATCCCTTCTATTTTAACTTTTTAAAAAGTCATGAATCTTGATCTGTTAAATTAAACATTGGGCCTGTGAATATAAATAATGGAGGAGGACATATGTATAACCGATCAGTAGCTTTCCCACTGGAGACTTAATAACTTTGTACAGGTTGAAAACAGCAGTTTTCACAGACAAGAAGGAAAAATAACATTCACTTGAAGTCTATGGTAAACTCTTTTGCAGTGCACAGTGGTAAAGCACATTTGCTTAAGGATGGAAGCGTTTGTTTAAGCATTCCTGGGTACACTCACCAAGAACATGTTTCTGAAGCTGCGGAGATCTCCAAAGAATTCTTCAATGGCGATTTTCTTTGGATCAAAGACAAAGTATTCTCCAAGCTCCTCAAAGTGCTTCTCCATGCTTTCATGCATGATAGCTAGGTTTTCGTACTGTTCCCCAGCACACTGGACAAAGCTGTAGCATTGCAAGTTAAGGAACAAAGAAGAGAGGGAAAATATATACTCATATCTAAGAAGCACAACATAGTCACAACATGTTTAGGAAATTATTGAGTTGCCAATGTGCATTATTTTTTTTAACATTCTATATCTTTTACTAAAATCTTTTTTTGTTAGGCCAATAGCTAACAATTAAATATCTGATGGCATATCTGATAAGTGTCCTCTTAGAATAATGAACAATATTTAAGAACAACATTGCTGTATCAAGGAGTTAGTGACCTTGCCAATCTTTCTTCATATTGCATATTCTGTACTTGTAGGAAATAGTGCAAAACACAGCATTCAAAGTGATAATTATGCCTGATGGTATGACCAGATTGTCAGGATTTTTGCTCCCATTGATGTTCCAATTGATGATTCTTTTTGAAGTTAAGCAGGTATTACGATCACATTGAATCTGTTATGAAATAATGCATTTTGCATTCCCTAATCTTATTCAGCTGAAACTCATGTACTTACAATCCCAACTGTGCCATGAATACTTGATTGTAAATTAGAAATGATAATTTATAATAATAATAATTCTAGCATCTAATGTAGCATCTTATGTTGTTGAGACAGGATAGTGGCAGCCATTTTGCAGAAAGCAAGTGCCACAAACATCCATAGAATGAATGATCAATTTTATTTGTTGGCCAGTAAATCTGGATAATCTCTCTCTTCCTTTTGAACAATGCCATGGGATCTTTAACATCAATCTAGACATGCAGTCGGGGCCTCGGTTTAACGTCTCACCTGAAAAACAGATAGTGTAAGATCACACACGATTTTAAAAAATTCCTGAATTCAATTTTAATTTAGAAGTGGTTATTTTTAAGATCACACTAGATGGATTTCAAGACCCTCACAGTTGTCTTCAAATCTCTTCATGTCCTGGTACCTCCCTTCCTCTCCGACCTGATTATTCCCTACCGCACTACCCATTGGCTCCGCTCAACTCGCTCCAGCCTCCTGCTTGCCCCTCGTGTCCTCCGTTCCACCATCAGTGGCCATACTTTCAGCCACTACACCCCAAAACCCTGGTTAGCTTCCTCTATCCCTCTGCCTTGCCTCATCCTTTTCATCTTCAGGTCACGTCTGAAGACCTTCCTCTTTGATTGTGCCTACAGTCACCCACCCCCTCTCCCCAGTTCAGCATCGTGCTTCGCCAATGTCAAGCGTTCTGGGACGCTATCCTGCGTGAGGGCCTCTATATAAATGAACAACAATGTAAGCGGAACGATATAAATCTTGGATCTCAGGATTGGGTATTAATTGCCCTGCCTCACCAACGGTATAAAACTTACATCTGATACAAGTGCAGAATCTCCATACACCACTTATGTTCATTACCATTCAACAGAACTCCTGATCCAAGCTGAACATTTTTGACAAATTTGTTCCATGTTCTACTATACCAGAATCTCATCTTCTACTCGCTGCAAGGTATGGCAGGGCAGATGCTGGCACTGATTAGACGCCAGGGAATAGAAACAACAGCCTTCATTTAAGTTGCATATATCAATGTTATTATAAAATTAGAGTTTTCTAGATAACCCACCTTTTGTCACAACTGCATGCATAATTTATTTTTTGTTTTTAAAAATAAGTGGAAAATATTTTGGATTCTTCAGAAATCCTCTTGTGTGTTGAGTTTACACAAGGGATTATAAAAATAGGTCAGTGTGTAAAAAAAAAATCACTATGGTGCTCTCACATTGTGCAAAGAATTCAGTGTTTAGCTCGATGAAACTGAACACAGAAGCCATGTTCTGTCAAGTTTTTGGTATAGCAGATTTCATTTCAGGAAGACCTCTCGAAGAGCTTCACCTAGGATATACGGTAAAATATTGTGACTGTATTTGGTGGGTGAATGCAATAGCTAAATTGCAGACAGCAATGTCCCCACAAATAGCCATAATAATAATAAGCCATGAAATGAATGATCAATTATATTTGTGGGAGTGTTTGCTAGGACACTGGGAGAAACTCCCTTCTCTTATTGAATAGTGTCATGTGGTTAGGCAGATCAGGCTCCTGGTTTAACATCTCAGCTGAAGGATGGCACCTCCAACTGTGAAGCACATCCCCAGCACCGCATTGCAGTGGCAGTTTAGACTACATCAGTGATGTGAGGTTTAAACCCACAATATTCTGATTTAGAAACAAGAGTGCTACCAAATTAACCAAGCTGACACACAGTTTGATGAAGAATGTTAATACATTCAATAATACCACTAACGCATGGATGTATCCTTTAATAGAATTAACATCAGCAAACAATTATCTCATCCAAATTGGCTAATTGTGGTCAAGTTACAGTGTCAGATATGATGAAGCCTCTGATTCTACAGTGAGGCTTTAACGGGCATGTAGCAGCATTCTGGTGGAGTTCAGATGAGGACAGACACTTCTCTGGCTCTCAGGCACAGTAAAGCATGCCTCGGATTAAAGACACCAAGAAAAGTTTATAGCAACACCAGCCGATTTCTGTTCCTCAACAAATAATCATCAAAGGAACTTATTCCATTTACTATACACGGTTAACAACAACAACAAGATTCCATTTATTGAGCGCCTTTCACGTCGGGAGGACGTCCCAAGGCGCTGTACAGTTGGGTCAGGACCCGAGCAAGGGGGAAACGGTCAGGGTGAGGGGAGGGAAGGGAGGGAGCGAGGAGGGGGTAGAGAGTCGAGAGGAGAGCTGAAGGCACGGTCAAAGAGAAAGGTCTTGAGACCGGCCTTGAAGGAGGAAAGGGAGGAGGCGGCGAAGGCACTGGGGGATAGAGTTCCAGAGCCTCGGGGCTGAGAGACTGAAGGCCCAGCCACCGATAGTAGGGCGGTTGGGGCGGGGGATGTGGAGCAGACCGGAGCCAGAGCAACGGAGGGTACGGGCGGGTAGCTAGGGGGATAGTAGGTCGGAGAGGTAGGAGGGAGCAAGGCCGTGAATGGCCTTGTAGGTGAGGATGAGGATCTTGAATTCGATCCTCTGGGGGATGGGGAGCCAGTGGAGGCGAGCGAGGGTGGGAGTGATGTGGTCCCGAAGCCTGGTGCGGGACAGTACACGAGCTGCAGAGTTCTGAATGACCTGCAGCTTGTGGAGGGAGGTGCCGGGAAGGCCGGCGAGGAGAGAGTTCCCATAGTCCAGCCTTGAGGTGATAAAGGCGTGGACCAGAGTTTCAGCAGCGTGAGGGGCGAGGTAGTGCCGTAGTCTGGCGACAGGTGATGGAAGGCGGTGATGGAAGGCGGTGCCAGTTGTGGCGCGGATATGGGGGAGAAAGGACAGCTCAGGGTCGAACAGAATCCCGATGTTCCTGACTGGCTTTGAGAGGTGGAGAGTGCAGCCTTGGATGCTGATGCTGTCAGCGCCTGAGGTGCGGAGGCGCTGACGTGAGCCAATCAGGAGGGCCTCAGTTTTGCGCACGTTGAGCTGGAGAAAGTTATCTCTCGTCCAGGACTCGATGTCGGACAGGCAGGCTGTCAGGACATCGGTGGTCGTGGAGTTGAGGGTAGAGGAGGAAAGGTAGAGTTGGGTGTCATCCGCATACATGTGGAAGTTAACCCCATGTCTGCGGATGATGTCACCAAGGGGGAGCATATAGAGGGTGAAGAGGAGGGGACCGAGGACAGAGCCTTGAGAGACACCACACGAGACAGTGCGGGGGCCGGAGGAAAAACCATTTGTGGAGACAAAGTGAAGACGGTGGGAGAGGTACGACCTAAACCACTCAAGGACAGGGCCTTGAAGGTTTAGGTGGTAGGACAAGCGGTGGAGGAGGATAGCATGGTCGACCGTATCGAATGCTGCCGATAGGTCGAGGAGGGCGAGGAGGCAGAGGGAGCCCTGGTCACAGATGGTCAGGATGTCATTGGTGACCTTGACCAGGGCAGTTTCTGTGCTATGGGCAGCACGGAAACCCGATTGAAGGGGTTCGAATAGTGAATGGTTGGAGAGGAAAGAGCGCAGCTGAGAGGCGACAACTCATTCCAGGACCTTGGATAGGAATGGGAGGTTGGAGATGGGCCGGTAGCTTGATAGCTGCGACGCATCAAGGGAGGGTTTTTTTAAGGTGGGAGTGATGGTGGCAGTTTTTAAGGGAATGGGAATAGAGCCAGAGGAGAGGGACAGGTTGACGATGTCTGTGATATGTGGGGCAAGGAGGTGGAGCTGGGAGATAAGGAGTGGAGTGGGGATGGGGTCAAGGGAGCAGGTGGTAGGTTTCAGGGAGAGGATGAGTTTGGTGACAGAGGATGGGGAAACGGGTACGAAGGTGTGTAGGGGAGGATGGGTAGGAGTCAGAGTGTGGGAGGGAAGGGGTGGGTGGTGGGTGGATGTTGGAAGGGAAGTGACCGCAGAGCGGATTCCCTTGATCTTGGATTCAAGGAAATCCAGCATCTCCTCGCAGTGAAGGTTAACCACCAGAAGACACAGAGATTCCTTCATCACTGAGATCCTCTCAGCTCCAGCAGTTTTGCAATAACCCCAAGCGATGGTTCAATTAATCGTTGTACTTTGAGGATCAAGAATAAAAGCCCACGGCCAAGTTCTATACTGGATCTTAAAAAAAAGTAAAGGAACAATGCTTCCAAAGATAATACTTTTGTTCTAATCTGTGCCAAAGAAATTTCCTTGTGTTTTTTTATATCATTTAATTTTTTCCAGGATCTCCAGAAATTACCTGCTTACATTTTCCCTCTAACTACAAACCAAAAGGTTGCCCAAACTCAAGCTTTGCATCACCTAACTGGTGCTTCTTGATATATGGTTCCACTCTCCCTGTACATTCAACCTTGGTGTCTTTACTTTCTCAACAACAAAATGATCTCCGGTCACCACTCTCTCATTGATTTTGCTTTTTGGCTTCTGTAACTGCAGGATAATTTAGGTTGCAGATTTATTTACAGCTCCTATTTGTGTAGGCTCATAGGAAGAGTTTAAAGGAGGTAAAATAATCAACTCTTTTCATTATAATCTGCTGTGCGCTGTACAGTTAATTCATTTTACAGTCTATTCTGTGAAGTGCTTTGAGACGTCTAGAAGACGTGAAAAGCGCTATACCAAATGCAAGGATTATTATTATTATAATCCTCAAAGTTCAGTCTTGTGCCACTCTGCAGCAGTCCATCCAGCAACAAAATGAGTATGGAGGTGGTTGATATTACGAAATATGAAGGGCCTTATATAAATGCAATTTATTTTTGTTGCTGATCAGCAAAGGGTGCAGTGTTTGAAAATCACTTACTGCAGGCAATCATATTTAGAATCTCAGAAGCCCAATATTTCTTAGACTTAAGACTATTCTCTTAAAATTTAAGAATGTGCTGAACTTTGGAAATTGTTAAGTTCTGTCTTAGTTTGAAGGGGAAAAAAGCAGCTTCCAAATTTAGACAACATTTTTTTCCCCCAAAAAAATCTTAGGAATCTTAAGATTTGCAATCTTAAATTTTAAGATAAGTCAATCTTTTTAATAGTAAAACCATGAGAAATGGTGGGCCTGAGAATGACAGGCCAGTGCTTCACCAATAAAAGCTACTCGATTTGCTTCTGGAACACAAACATAAACATAAATAATTTTGCTCCATATATTTCAGTATTCATGATGCTGCGTATTTAACATAAAATAATTTCCACTCTTCAGCTTTTAGGAACAATGGAAGAAATTCTTCAACATTGTATTAACAGCTGTGGAGCTCCTACTACATTACTGCCAAAATATCAGGGCAGGCCCAAAGGCCTGGTAAAAATAGGCCCCAGAAACAACATTAATTTTCAAGACGATGGGCTTCTTATAGAATTTGGAGCGTTATCAGAACATATTATTTCATAAATTCTTGTTTCTAGATCTATCTGGGGACATGTTGCTGCCAAAAACATGCTTTCAGAAGACTCAACCTAGGCAGACAGTTATATTTTTCCTAACAAAGATCCGGGTAAGACCACAACTTGATCTACAGTGCTCTTGGCAAAAGCTAGCTTTGTAGAACAGCACTAATCCATTGCCAGACTAATCCATTGCTTCAGACAGTAAAACCTACTTACATGATAATCTTGACAATGCCTTCCTCCACCGAAGAAGGCGCTAACTTTCTTCCAAATGATTCTGTTCCACTTACAGTAGAACAGCATTTAGCATTATGTAAATTGCTCCACTATATGCTTAGCTAGGACAAACATCTGTGAGTACACATGTAGAAATGTTGGAACAAAGCAAAATATATCTCGCATGGTTAACAATTTAAATGTGCAAACACGCTGAGTGATCTGCTATTTACCAAATAGCCTGTTGAGGCTAACAGAGCAAAGTTTGGAATTGGATATCTAGTTTCAATAGGAGACATTCTGTCTCTTCACGTTTTTCTTGGAAGCCGGTTTTACACAGCTCATCAAAGAACTATCTTCCAAATTAAGACTGAATTAAATTTTTTTTCCACAATTCTGCACCACTTTGAAGACAAAATGACATTGCGGATAAGATGAGATGGAATTTAAGTTTTAAATTTGAGTGCATGAGTTGTAGCCAGTTTGTCAGGAAGGTAGAAAGAAAATTGTGTGTGTATCTGTATATATATATATATATATAAAAAATAATCCTTGCATTTGATATTGCATTTTGTCATGTCTTTGAGATGTCTCAAAGTGCTTCAAACAATATACTATGAAGTGAATTGACTGTTTTTCTTTGTGACTGAATCGCGGCAGTTATTTACACACAGCAGAGTCCCACAAATAGTCATGTATTGAGTGACCAAATTATTAGAAAAGTGATCCACTAACAACCGGGTTCCTACTTACTGCTAGTTAAACACAGGCGTATGGAGGAAGGAAACTTGCCCAACATTTCACCCTGCTGGGAATCAAACACAGGTTCTCTCGCTTGCAAGGCAAGTACTCTGACCACTACAGGATATGTGTGTGTATATATATATCTCCATCAATCCTCTGTTCTCATCAGCCCAATGGGAACAAGTTACACTTCGATAGCATCTTTCAAGTAAAAGAAATGTCTTAAAGTGCACTATAGAATGAGGCTAATTATTATTATATAATAATAATCCTTGCCTATGATATAGCACCTTTCCTGTCAGGATAAAGGCAGAAATAAAACACTCCATGTTCCTTTGTAACAGTGACAGAGTATTATATAATACAATAAGAGGTACAGTATATAGAAAATAGTTTAGAATTTAGCAAGGAACTACAAAAGGCAATTCATGTCTCCATTTTCAATCTCAGTATTATTTTATTAAAAGTGTATGTAAATGCATGCAAATATTAAACACGTTAGACTGGGGCTCTAACATGCAATTTAAATTTCAAAATCACCAAAGTATTGAATATGAATTACCTGAATGTGTCCCTGAAGCAGGATAGTGGTATTTGGTTTGCAATCAGTGGGATAGCAGCTTTTACTCTTTGAGTTTCTTTTGTTTCCTAAACAGGTATATTGCTGGAAGCTGAATCCCATGAACTAAAAGAGAAATCAATAGGATGACCTGAGTTCAGAGATATTAGCATTGAGAACTGTGGTGGAGATGTGGAGGGGGGGCTCCATTTCCAGCATATCTGTAAAATTCATAAAATAATACTACCTTTCACTTTGGAAGGATGTCTCATAGGTTTTACTGTAAAATGTAATAACTGTATTTTATAGGCAAATGAGGCACTCAGTTTCCACACAGCTATGTCTTACAAACAGCCATAAAGTAAATGAACAATTTTATTGGGGTGCAGGAAAGGAGTGGGAGAACTGTTGGCCAGGGCACACAGAAGAAACTCTTTCCAAGTAGTGCCATGGGATATCTTTAATGTTCATCTGACCAGGCAGACGGAATCATTGTTTAACTTCTTACCTGAAGGCCAACACCTCGACCATGCAACATTCCCCATCATTGCACTGGAGTATGAGCCTAGACTATGAGTTTCATGTCCCAACATAGGGCTTGAAACCAAATCCTCTGACTTAGAGGTGAGAGCGTAACTGAGCCAGGCTGACAAATCCAATTGTTTGCAAACCAATTCAATATGATAATAACCACCAGGTGATCATTATCAAATTGACACAAATCACACAGGTAATTTAGTTACCACCAGTGAGAATTAGCACACTGAATCAGTTATGAAGTGTTGCATATTATACCCTGAGCAGTGTCTTACTTATGCAGACCTGCTATTTTGCTGGGAAAGAAATATTTAAAACAAAAGATACATGGAATATGAATTAAGGGCGAGCAATTGGAGTACACGGACTGTTTTTCTCATTGCAATGAATCCCAATCTTCTGGACACACTAGCAAAATATCAGATATGCAATTTTCAAGCATGGTTACATCTCAGTAATTCATCAAAACTGTGCGCAGTTTGAATTCTACCAGTGCTGCATTTTAAAGCAAGCTCTTTGATTAGGATGACATTAAAGAAGACCTGTTTTACCTCTATGCTGATAGTCACTTATAAATAATAGAAAAGGAGATAAAGCAAGTTTCTACTGCACGGAACAAACACCAACAAAATTACATTTGTATCGCGCTTTTCATGTCGGGAGGACATCCCAATTATCAAAAGAAATCAATGGCCAATGTCGTGTGGAAAGAATGCTTTCTGAACTCCAGTAGGCAAAGAGAAAACGATAATAGCCTGCCCAGTACAAAGAATGAGGAGTAATGTCACGAATCCATGACAAGGACAGTGTAAAATTAAAAAAAGTAATTCAATGCTACTTCAGCATACTTCACTCTATTAGCATGCAGTAACATGTATCAACATGGCCTGTGCAATGAATAGACTGGGATTCATTTATCAGGTCAAAGCAGTCCCTTAGAAAAAAAAAATCAGACCGAGGCTGCCAAAAATAATATGGATCCTTATAACTCCTGAAGTTTTCAATATGTTTTTTTTGAAAAAGTGTTTTCTTTGCTGGATGGAATCCATGTCAATGAAATTGATTGTATGTCAGCTAAAACTACTGACGTGCAAATCTGCTTCAGGCCTATGTCCTCTGTAATCTCTATAGGACACAAGTTGGATTAAATACCTGAGCTGCTCTCGCAGGTACCTGCTATTGAGTTCTTCAAAGTAAATTCCAAAGAGTATTTTATCAGTGTGTTTCAGAAATTACTTCAGTTTGGCTGCTATCTGCAAAAATCTGACTGCCCTCAAAATCCCTGGGACACTTCAAAGTTTTCACAATGCCCACCAGCACCTTTTAATTACATTGAAGCCAGGATTGACAACATCAGCCCTGTAACCTAATGGATTAAAGATGAAGCTTCTGGCTGTTATTAATGCAAATCTATCAAACCCTTTTTTGGAGTTCAACATGATCAACATTTAGAGTAATTAAAGAGTTCTCTGTTAATAAACTTGAAGTAGTTCCCCTGATTATTCATATCTTGACTTTCACACCATTTCAAAACAACAAATTGCATTTATACAGTACCCTACATGCAGGGTTTCCTCTCTTAGTGCTGAACAATGGCAAAGTTTGATGACAAGCTGAGGAGAAGGGGAGGTGACCGTAGATATAGCTGAAGAGGAAAGTCTTCAGGTGTGATCTGAAGATGGACAAAAAGGGCACTAGGTCGAGGGATTGAGGCAAAGAGTTTCAGAGGTCCAGGGTGTAGTGGGTGAAGGTACGGCTGCTGATGGTAGAGTGAAGGGGTTGAGGGAAGCAAAGAAATCCTGAGCTAGAACAAGCATTTCACTATGAAAAATCTATCCTAAAGAATGAAACATTAACATTTCACTATAATGGTTGTCTTGCACATAATTAACCAATTTTTGTGATAAAAATACTTGGTTGCTTCAACAAAATATAACCGTTTCAAGAATTGTGCTATATCTGAATTGAGCTTCATATTAATGACAGATATTCAGTTAAAGACAAATGGAGAGTATAAAGCTGCATTATTTCAATACCAATGATTATGTAAAGGGATTTATTGAAATTATACCACAGAGGGAGGCTATTCTGCCTATGAAGTTTTCTCTGGTGCTGCTGCTCCACTGATGAAAGCTCCTCTCAAAAACAACAACTTGGATTTATATAGCACCCTCCACGCCGGGCGGCAGCTCAAGGCGCTTTACAGTAACGGATCCCGGGACCGAGCCAGGGGGAGGGGTAGGAAGGTGACTAAAGGCGCGGTTGAAAAGAAAGATCTTCAGCAGAGACCTGAAAATGGGAAGGGAGGGAGCGAGATGAAGGGAGTGAGGAAGGCAGTTCCAGAAACTCGGGCCATAGTGGCTGAAGGCACGGCTGCCGAGGGTGGAGCGGAGGCCTCGGGGGACGAGGAGGAGGCCAGACCCGGAGGAACGAAGGCAACGGGTACTGTTTTGAGAAGAGAGGTAGGGGGGTGCAGAGGAGTGCAGGGACTTGAATACAAAGGTGAGGATCTTGAAATCGATCCTCTCTGGGATAGACAGCCAGTGCAGTCTGGCAAGGACTGGGGTGATCGGGGAGCGGAGTGTCATGCGGGTAAGAATGCGGGCGGCAGAGTTTTGAATGATTTTGGTTTTATGGATGGTAGTGGATGGGTGACCGGCTAGGAGGGCGTTGGAGTAGTCCAGCCGAGAGGTGACAAAGGCATAGACCAGGGTTTCAGCGGCTTTTGGGGAGAGGTATTGGCAGAGACGGGTGATGCATCGGAGATGGTAGAAGGTGGTGCTGGTGAGGGACCGGATGTGGTGGAGGAAGGATAATTGGGGGTCGAACCTGATGCATAGGTTACGTACCGGTTCGGACAGTTTTAGGGGGAGGTCGGAGCCATGGGATTTTAGACGTTGACGAGAGCCAAAGAGTATGGCTTCCGTCTTGTCAATGTCCAGCTGAAGGAAGTTTGCGCTCATCCAGCCCCTGAGATCTGACAGGCAGGCTGACAGAACATCAGGGGACTGGGGGTTGCAAAGAGAAATAGAGTTGGGTGTTGTCTGCATACATGTGGAAGTGTACCCCATGTCTATGGATGACATCCCCAAGAGGGAGCATGTAGATCAGAAAGAGGGGGCCAAGAATGGATCCTTGGGGTACCCTGCAGGTGACCGGATGAGAGTGGGAGGAGAAACCATTTGTGCAGATGTACTGCAGGTAAGTGCGGCCCCACTGAGGTGGATGTCGGAGGATAGGTGGTGGAGGAGGATGGCATGATCGACTGTGTCGAACGCGGCGGAGAGGTCCAGGAGGACAAGGAGGCAGAGGGAGCCCTGGTCACAGATAGAAAGGATGTTGTTTGTGACTTTCACAAGCGCAGTCTCTGTACTGTGGGCAGGCGGAAACCGGACTGGAGGGGTTCGAAGAGGGAGTGGGAGGAGGAGTGCATGAAGTTGGTTGGCAACAACGCGTTCTAGAACTTTTGAGAGGAAGGGCAGGTTAGAAATAGGGCAGTAGTGGTGGTGGTTTGAGGGATCCAGGGAGGGTTTTTTCAGAAGGGGGGTGATGACAACAGTTTTGAGGGAGGCAGGAACTGATCTGGAGGAGAGACTGGTTGATGATGTCACCAGTAGTGGGCAGAGGAGGGTGAGCTGGGTGACCAGTAAGTTGGTGGGGAGGGGGTGTCGAGCCAGCAGGTGGTGGGCTTCATGGAGGTGATGGTGGGTGAGAGGGAGGAGGGAGAGATGGGGAGGAAGGAATGTAGAATGGGCATGGTGGTCGGAGCAGATGATGAAGAAGGTGAGGGGGACAGAGAGGGCATGATGGTGGGTGACAAGAGGCAGGTGGATGAGGCTGCCTGAGGGATGTTAAGTATTTTAGAAGAAAAGGAGTCCATGACCTCCTTGCACTTGACATTCGATATGAAGATTGAGGAGACCTGAGGTGGGGCACGGAGGAGGTAGTGGGTGGTGGAAAAAAGGATTTTTGGGTTGTGTTTAGCCTCCAAGATGATGTTGGAGTAAAGGCCGTTTTTGCATGAGTCAAAGAACGGCAGTAGCTGTGGAGATGCTCGAGCCACAGTTGGCGGTGAACTGTCAGGCCAGTTTTCCGTCATATGCGCTCGAGCAGACGGGTTTGGGTTTTTTTGGTGGCGGAGATTGTTGTTGTACCAAGGGGATCGGGTGGGTTTGGAGATGGTCCTAGATTTCAGGGCACGAGGGAATTGAAGGTGGAGGAAAGGCGATCATGGAGCAGCTGGATGGCTGCTTCAGGATCTCCACGGGTGGAGGGCCAGAGGGATAGGATATTTGATGATGAGAGGGCCTTTGTGAGGGTCTCAGGTTGTAGCCTTTTCTAAGGGCGGTAGAGGATGGTTGAGGGCTTGGTTGAGTAGAGAGGGATGTGAGAGGAGAAGGAGATGAAAAAGTGGTCCGAGATGGCCTTGTCCACCATGGGTGATGACGAGGTCAAGTGCATAACCACAGTTGTGGGTGCGTGAATTTATATGGAGGGTGAGGTTTAGGGAGGAGAGGAGGGCAGTGAAATCGGCAGAAGTGGTGCAAGGGGAGTTTAGGTAGAGGTTGAAATCGCCCATTATGAGTAGGCGCTCGGAGCAGAGAGACAGAGAAGAGAGGAGGGTAGAGATGTCTGTGTGGCGGGAGCCAGGGGGTTTGGCGGAGCAGTAGACAAGGAGGATTTTCAAAGGGAGAGAGGGGTGGAAGAGGGTGAGGTGCTCGAAGGAGGGGAAGCAGCCAGAGGAGTAGGGGATGAGACCAAGGGAGGCTTTGGAAATGAGGGCCACCCTGCCGCCACGTTGGTTTGGACGGGGGGCTGTGGTGGAAGGTGTAGCCTGGAAGGGAGGCTTTCACTAGTGGGACGGAGTCATTGGGGGAGAGCCAGGTTTCGGTGAGCCCAAGAATGTCAAGGTGCTCGTCCAGGATGAGGTCGTGGATGGTGAGGGGAGGGCTTCTCTTGCTGTTTGGTTTGATCCTCAACTCTCTTTTCTCATTTACAGGTCGGATTCAAGACTTTGAAGTTGATCTGTTGGGATACAGGGAGCCACTGGAGCTTGGAGAGGAATGAATGATGGTGTAATTTGTTCATCTTTGCCAAATTATCTGCCAATTCCTCAATCTCACACCAAATGCCATCCTCACTCACCTGAAGACCCTCACTCATTCCAACTAGATTTTTGTAATGCACTCTTCAACAGTCTCCCTAGTTTACCTCCATAAGCTTCATTTGATCCAAATCTCCACCATCAGCAGCAACTTGCATTTACATAGTACTCTTCACTTGGGGCAGCATCTTGAAGTGCTTCACCACCAAATTCCTCACAAATTCCACATTACACCATCATCCCATTCCTCTCCAGGCTCAACTGGCTTACTAACAGATCAAAGCCCCGAATCCCACCTGTAAATGCCTGCATGCTCCAAAACATCCTTATCACTCTAATCTTTTCCTATTCCATTCTTCTGTTTGCCCCCTCCATGCTATCATCAATGGGCAACCATTCAGTTACTATGCCCTTAATTTCTGCAAATCCATCTCATCCTGTTCTCCATCAGTCTTTAAATCTGATGGAATGACTGGGAGGCAGGCTGCCATGTGGCTGGATTGAATAGCATGAGCTATCCTTAAAAATAATAATCATCCGAGAATTTGATATAACATCTTACCACATCTTCAAAACGTCTCAAAGCATTTTGCGGGATTTACTGTAAGGTGCAGTGATTCTATATTTGTAGGTGAATGCAACAGCCAATTTGCACCCAATAATATCCCATGAACAGCCACAAAGTGAATGATCAATTTTATCTGGGAATAGCTGGCCCAGGGTTCAGAAGAAACGCCCATTTGTTGCTGCATTAGTGTCACAGGATCTTTAAAGTCCACCTGAACAGACAGACTTGGTTTAATGTCTTATCTGAAGGACGTCATTGCCAACAATACAGCACAATCCCAGCATTGCACTGGAGTATTAGCCTGGACTGTGAGTCTGGATTCAGAGACAAAACTTTGCTTTGAACTTAACCAAAAGTTTTAAAATTTGAGGTAAACCAGTTTCATGAAACTGAGTTTTTTTTTAAAATCAGTCATTGTGGAAATGGAGATTGAGCACTGCATAAGTAAATGCACTAGTTTCTGTTGAATACTCATTTCTGGAGCTAAAGACTGGAACATTAGATTTTTGCAATGAGGATTCAGTAATTTCTGTAGAACTATGCAGCATGGGAGCAGAGAAATTCTTTCACACAACCATTGGACAAAAAAAAAAAAAAAATCGCTCATTGCATTCTGTAGCTTTAGCAACAATGCTGAAGATTTCTCCCTTCCCCAGCTGTTCATGGTTTGGTGTCTCATAGCATAGTGGATAGTGTACTCACCTCGGAAGCAAGAGATCCCAGGTCTGATTCCCTGCAGGGTGAATCCTTAAGCAACTTTCCTTACTTCACACCCTTCTGTTTACCTAGCAGTAAGTAGGAACCTGGTTAGTTGATTGTTGGATCACTTTCCAGGGTTAATAATCCTTCTCAGAAAAAATAATAATTTGGTCACTCAACTGTTTGTGGGACACTGCTGTGCGCAATGGGCTGCTGCGTTTCATCTACAAAATACAGTCAATTCACTTTAGAATATATTCTGTAAGTCGCCTCAACGATGTGATAAGATGTTATATCAAATGCAAGAATTGTTGCTATACAGTTGCTGAAATCAGCTTTTTGTAACTAAATCCAGATCTGGATTTAAATCAATCGCTATTCTATCAAGCAAGTGCTGAGATCCTGCCCCGAGGACTGACATGAAACTGGCTTTCCTGATTTCCAAGGTTAAGGTGGTGTCAGTTTGTTTTCAAAGTGAGAATAGAATGAGTCGAATGAATGGAAGTTATGGGAAGGAGTTTCGTCATTGAATTGCAAGGAAATAAATGACTTTTCATGAGAGACTGAACGTGATGACGAGCTACTGTGAAATGTCACAAATATCACATGTATCTGGAGGTGTACATGTATAATGTAAGTGAATAGGAGCACTGGATTTTTTAACAATGCAAACAGAGTTGTGTTGGATTAGAGCTCACCGTAATAGATTTATTTATGGTTGATAATTTAATTAATAATAATCCTTACAATTGATACAGCAGCATTCACAGCAGATCACTCAAATCACTTCACAGTATAAATTGTAAAGTGGAGTGACTAATTTTTTGTGTGTGGTGAATACAACAGCCAATTTGTGCACAGTAATGTCCCATGAAGTGAATGACTGTCTGGGAGACTGTTGGCCAAGAAACTGGGAAAAAAACTCCCTTCTCTTTTCGAATAACACCATGGAATCTTCAACATGAGTAGGCAGATGTGAGCTTGGTTTAACACATCATCCAAAAGACAGGAACTCCTCCAACAGTGAAGCATTGCATTGGAGTGTAAGCTTAGACTATATTAGTTCCAATATGGGGCTTGAATCCACCACCTTCTGGCTTCAGAGACAAGAGTGCTACTAACTGAGTAAGGATAATGTACATTTCTCCTGCGTTTTTACTATTTTGGAGTCCTGTAGAGGCACTCGCCTCACAAGTGAGAGACCTGGGTTCAATTCCCAGCAGGATAAAATGTTGGGAAAGTTTCCTTAATACACACACCTCTGCTTACCTAGCAATAAATAGGAACCCAGTTGTTAGTCGATTGATCGGTCTCTTTTCCGGACGTAATAATTCCTTAAAAATAATAATAATAAATTGGTCACTTCAATCCATGACTGTTTGTGGGACACTGCTGTGAATAATTGGCTGCTGCGTTTTGCCCGCAAAATACTGTAAATTCACTTTACAGTATATTCTGTGAAGCGTTTTGAGACGCCTCAAATGCAAGAATTATTATTATTATTATTTTACTAACTCTCTTCAAGATGTACCTTTGGTCAACCAGCAGAAACCCATCACCATGTTTTAGAACCAAAACATATTACTGGGAGTTCCACCTACACGTGGATATTACAGTCTGCCTGGAATGGAAAGTACACTCTCCTAAAAGGACAGCCTGAAGCACAATGGAATTCAGTAAATGCATTATATCGAGACATGAAACTAAAGTATGTAAGGTGCTAAGTTCAATTGCATGTAATCATTATTAAAAGTTTTGCTACTTTTTATAATTATTACTTTGTTTTTAGTTCTGAACAACTATATTTTCCTCTTGTTCTTCATTTACTGTACTGTGTGTCACATTAATTTTGAAATGACTGGGATTCCTCCCCCTCTTCAACAGATTTCAGGCAGGAGCCAGTTACTCTCTCCTTTCACTAACATACACGCCTGTTACTGTACTTTCTTGCCTATATTAGTAACAGCACATCGTCTCTGCAGAGTCTCACTGGACATCATTGATCCAATTTGCAAATGGTGTCAGATTTACTGATTTGTGAGTTACCATTTGTATTAAATCTCATCATCAAATAACTAAATGAGTGGTTTAGGAGATATCTAGCACAGCTAGTTAACTTTGTCAAAAGCTTTCAAAAAAATCCATTTGAGAATTTTAAAGAAAGGTAAAGTTAATTAACTTAACGGGATTCAAAACTGGCTAAACAATACAAAGCAAAATGTGATGAAAGAATGGGAAAGCTGTATATGAGGGGAGTGAGAAACTTATTGGTATCATCTAATTGAGGAAAAGCAGGAAAATAGAATTTGTTTTAATATCTCCAGTAGGGTGCTGATACAGCACAGTCACAACAGACCAGAAAGCCACCATCTGTGCTGAAATTTTTATATGAACAGATAAGAACGGCAAGCAAACTTGGCTTGCAATTCCGTTCTTCTAATCTCACTCCAAGACATCAGATCTTGTGTTTGTGTGTAGTCATAATCAAATACATTTGCCTTTACAAGAGAATTGGATAAATATGTGAAAAGGAGAAAAGGAGAAATCTAAACAGGTATGATGAAAAGGGCAGGGGGATAGATGTAAATGTCATTCTGCCTCAGTTGGTGGTATTTTCGCCTCAGAGTCAGAAGGTTGTGGGTTCTAAATCAATGCAAGGTTTATTGAATTAATAGCTCTTTCAGAGACCCAGCACAATGGGCCACATAGATTCCTGTGCTGCAGATTTCTATAGTTCCGAGGTTCAAAACTCTTTCCAAAAATATCCTGGTGAGAGTTAAGAACAATGGACAGAGATACAAAGTTGTACCGATCAGTTAGAATCAAGCTACAGAAACTAGGAAGTGTATTGCTCCAGCGATCCCTTTCTAAGGTGAGTGTCTATGTTCATCCAAAAAAGGAAATACCTGACGTTTTTATTCCAGGATTTGGGAGCGCACCGTTTCGGCCCTGTATGGTTTTCAGTGTCAGCTTGGTTCATTTGGTAGCACTCTCGCCTCTGAGCCAAATGGCTTTGGCTTCAAGCCCCATACTGGGATCTTCAACTCGCAAAATCTTGGCTGCAAATTTTACCCCATAACATTTTCCAGCACAATAGAAGTTCCATCATTCAGACCTTCATGTCTATGCCTCTGTTGTATGTTTTATAATAATAATAATAATAATCCTTGCATTTGATATAGCGCTTTTATTATCATTTCCTGCATTACTTAACCCCACACTTAATATGTTGATTCCAGAATTCATCCCTCTAGGGAGAAAGTACACATTTCAATCCAACAATCTATCTCTGGAATTTCCATATGTAGGTGGGATGCATCTAATTCTTAGCTTGGTTTGGATATTCCTAAGCATGGTGATGGGTTTTTGCATGTGTCAGACACCTTGCTGACAAAAACAAATTGACTACTCAGAGGTTACTCATCCAGCACTGCTATGCTAGTAGAACAACATAGCATCTACAGCACCAAAATAGGCCATTCATCCCAACTAGTCTGTGCCAGCATTTATACTCTACATGTCCATCCTCCTCTCCTATATCCTTCTATTCCCTTCTCCCTCATGTACGCATCAAGTTTCCTCTGAAGTGCATTGATGTTTTCTGCTTTAACCACATCTTCTAGCAATACATTCCATGTTATCACCACTCACTATCAGAATCTCTCATCACAAAGAGTTTTACCATTGAGCACCAACTTGTCTGAATCAGACATATTGGCAGACTGACAACTCTGAGTTCAAAACCTGATACACAGAGCATAAATTCTAAAACTTTCCATGCAGACACTTCATAACAGTTATAAATAATATGTTCTTTGGTGGAATACTAAAGATTTCAACTGTCATCCATTGGTTTATGGATCTATGGAAAACATTTTATATATTGCCATCTTAGCCCTACTGTAATAATCAAAATATCAGACAGGCCTAAAGCTCAAAGGGTACTACTCACAGTGCTGTAGCCACATGGAAAAATGCCAACTAAACAAATATTCACAGCAGCTAGTTGTTCCAATCATATTGCATTGTGTATCCAAAATACAGCAATGGACTGATTTTGAGTAACCTACCGAATCTAGATTTACACTAGTCTAATTACTCTTCCCAGAGATGAGCATATGAGAATAAACAGCAGCAGAATGAAGACAGAAAGAATTGCCAGCACTCGCCAACATGCAAAATGTATAGAATAGGTTGAAGTCTTGCAGTAACAGCACTTGAAAGAGGAGGTGCAAAGTACTGCACTTCCATAGACAATTCAGCTGGTTAATCTACAAGTTTAAATGACTGTAGTATTTACTGTTGGTATTTTATAGTGGGATCTTATATAATGCAATAAAGAGGTGGAAATATTTAAATTAAAAATTGTAAAGTTTTTAAAGGACAATTGCCTTGTAAAAATCATAATAAATAATCTTTGCATTTGATATAGTTCCTTTCACATCAACAGGACATCTCAAAAGACCTCACACGATTCACTGTAAAGTGTAGTAACCATGTACTTTGTAAGCAAACTTTGATTGTACCTATCGGTCTCCTTCCCCATCTCTATTGCTCGGTGTCCAATTCCACCACTTGGAAGTACTCGAGACCTTTACCTACGTGAAAGGTGTTGCACAAATGCTTGAACTTCTGCATTCTCAGAATTAATTACCCTAACATCTATCATAGGTTTATGAGTTGCAACTGGGGGATAAATTAGGAATGATTTTCAATTAGAAGGCAGAAAAATGTGTACTGCACCTTTAAGTCAACATGGGATGCACCCTGACAGTTGTCTCTACTGAAATGTTTCTTAGCACAGCAAAAGTGCAGTCAGCATTTGTTTCACTACACCCTAAGGATAGAAACATTTCTACCTGCATTAATAAGTGCACAAATATCTCAGCAGGGAATAGCGTTAGCAATGTAATTTTGTGGAGTAACATTCATTTTCCTTCTTGACATCACCACCCAATCATCTGTTGCCCTGTATATCAAGAGACAATGTTAAAAACTAGTTAAGTTAAAATTCTGCACTTAAAGCAATAAATTAGAGATGTGCATGAAAGAATAAAATCATATTTTTTTATACAAAAAGCAGTATGTTTCAACAAGTTTTAGAAATGTCTACTTGCAAACGGCATCTTAACCAAACTGTATTTATGAAGAGGTTGGCTTTAATGAGAGAATAGTATGGCTTTCACAATTAGTAAAAGCCAAGGCAAAGCATTAAATGCATGTTATTGCCATCTGTCCCGGAGAAAAAAAAACAGTTTGCATTAAAATGTATAATTGTGTGCCCTATCAATTTCATTCTTCATAACGCAGAACAACTTCTTATGAAAATGAAGCATACACAGAATCTAGACAATTACTAGTCTAGAAGCTATTTCTCACTGTTAAAACAAATTCCATGTTGAATTGAGAATGGTGCAATAACATCTGGTATTCCATATTTTCCAGCTTTAAAAAGCATTTACAGGGAAACAGGAATACAGTGAAAAAACACAGGACTTACATTGTGCAATATTCTCAGTCTGGAAACGGTAAGATGATTTGACTATTTAAAGAGCCTCAGATTGTTCGGACGAACTACTGACACATTCTTAAGGCTGCTTTTTAAATCAGAATCACCATTTAGGGAATCCACAGGTCCCAGAGTGTTACAGGGATTCATCAGCAGTGGAGATGGTACAAACAGCCTCCATTTCTCTTACACACATGTATAGGAAATCATTGCAATGGTGACCTTTTATGGGAATGAACAGAATGCTGCGCACCATACTGCGAAATGACGCTTCTCCTCTGCAAAAAAAACACTATTTGGCACAATATCAATCTTATATATTTTCAGATTAGTCAAATAAAAATAATAGCATTAAGAAAAATAAAGCAATCATTTGCTTTTTTTTTAAAAAGCTACAAAATAACAGGATTTCAAAGGTTGCCATGCAATGGAAGAAAGCTCTCCAAAATGTAACAAATAGAAATTTACTTGGGTTAGATAGTTTTAATAAGCAGCTTTTTGGGAAATAAAATTTTGAAATGCACATCACTGGTCTGGAGATTTGTTCAGTTTACAGTGGATTTAATTAAAAAGGCAGGCTCCATTTTGTTGCTCGATAGAGTGGATTGAAAATCTATTAATGATCAATCCTACATATTATTCAAAGATGACAATAAATGTGACAGCTACCTCCTGCTATCTTGAAAGTCAATGCTTCAATATTTCATTTTCATAGACTGAAAGTTTTCAGCAAATGTGTAGACATCATACTGAAAATATAAGTGCTTCCATTTAATGGAGAGAATATTCCACCACGGTCTCCATTTACTCTACCTATATATCATTTTAGAGTGTTCAGATTTTGGCAAATTGTTGAATTCAGTCTTAACTTTAAAGTCAGTTTTTTGCAGCTCTTAAAATGCTTAGAGAAAATGGCTTCAAAATTGACTGTATTAAAGAATTTGCCAAATTCTCGATCCCAGTGGAATTCCTCCCCATAAATTTGCAATGCACAATTTTAAAATAATTTGGCAATCAACATGGGAAAACTAAAGAAAGGGATGCTTGACTTCGGAGGGAATCCAGTGATGATTCACCAGGGTGATAGAACCTAACCATGATAATAGGCTATGTTTTTATGAGCTTATATTAGTTAGAGTAAAGAGGGTGAGGGGAAATCTGATTGAGGGGTTGAGAATAATGAAGGGCATTTGACAAAGCACATATGTAATAATTCTTACTCTTTGGGGGATTCCAGGGCAATTTACATTACATTAGACAATTGAGACTAAGGACATTAGAGCTAAACTGACGGAAAGGGAGCCCAGAAAAAAAATCTTCACACGAAGCATCATAAAAATGTGTAATGGATATCCTCAGAAGTCTACAGTCAAGATACAATACAAATATACATCGATTTCACATGAGGAAGATCTCTCAAGGCACTTAAAATATATGGTAATTTTGCTTAAGGTGTGCACACAGTGTTTATGACATGTTAAATGTTTTGTGAATGGTATCACTGAAATCTACATTCCATATTGGATCCTTTGGTTGCAAGCGTAGCTGCAATTAAATAAATACAGCTAGTATTAAATAAATGCTTAGTAGCTAAGAATATTCAAAGATTTGGAAACAGGAGGGGAAAAGAAATAAAAGAATTAGCACAGATCTAACAGTATTACAAAGAATTAAATAGAATCAGCAGCACTGAAACAGGTCATTTGGCCCAATTCCATCCACCCTCCCTAACCTGCCCCCATAACCCTGTATTCCCTTCTACCTCATGTGTGCAACACAGCAAAGAAGGCTTGAATGAATGAATGGTCTATTTATGTTGCTATGTTTCCATATAATACAAGAGAATAACAATTTTGTAATTTGCTGGAAATGCAACACTTCCTTTCAATATAAATTTCTGGTGCGTACATTTTAAAACCTGCATCTCTAAACCGGTATGTCCAATAAAACTTGCACTTGTGAATTCTGATGATCACATAAATGGAGATATTTATTGTAAACCACTGCAGCAAACCAATGCAGTATAACACAAGGTTAAGCCAGAACAAATTGTGTTGGAGCTCTGCTCCTAATATCACCTGGATGAGGCAATTACGAATAGTAGTTTGATTCAGCACACTGCATCAAAACGGTAATAATATTAATAATTATTATGATAATTCTTGCATTTGATGTAGTGCCTTTCAGACAGAAGGAAGTTTCAAAGAGCTTTACAGGACATACTGTAAAGTGTAGTGACTCTTTTTCGTTATCCACTCTCGTCTCGGCCAAATCGTCCTCCTATTCCAGGTTAATCCTGGAGGCGAAGGGCAACCCCAGGCTCCTGTTCGCCGCCACCAAATGGCTCCTCTACCCGCCACGCCTCACAGATTCTGTCCTCCGACTCCTACTGCAAGGAAATGCTGGACTTCCTTGAGTCCAAAATCGAGGGAATCCACTCAGCTGCCACTGCCCTCCCAACTTCCACTCCCTCCCTACTCCACTGCACACTCCGACCACTACCCATCCTTCTTTCCATACCATTGAACCGGTCACCCCCTCCTCTTTTATCACCACCATATCCTCCATGAAGCCCACCACCTGCTCCCTGGACCCCATCCATCTCCTTAAATCCCAGCTCCACCTCCTTGTTCCACTACTGGCCGACATCATCAACCTCTCCCTGTCATCCGGCACTGTTCCTTTCCCCCCTCAAAACACCCACTATCACCCCCAACTTGAAAAAATCTTCCCTTGACCCATCACAGCTATCAGCCCATCTCCAAACTTCCTTTTCTGTCCAAGGTCCTTGAGAGACCCGTTGCCTCGCAGCTTCGCTCTTTCCTCTCCTCCCACTCCTTCATGAGCCCCTCTAATCGGGTTTCTGTCCTGCCCACAGAGCAGAATCTGCTCTAGTCAAGGTCACAAATGACATCCTGACCATGTGTGACCAGGGTTCCCTCTGCCTTCTCGTCACTTTAGACACTGTGGACTACTCAATCCTCCTCTACCGCCTCTCCTCCCACCTCAACCTCCAAGGTTCTGTCCTTGACTGGTTCAGGTCCGACCTCTCACACCGCCTCCACTTTGTCTCAGCAAACAGCTTCTCCTCCAGTCCCCGCACCGTCTTGTGCGGAGCTCCTCAGGGCCTGTCCTCAGTCCCCTCCTCTTCACCCTCTACATTATCGCCCTTGGTCACATCATCCTTAGACATGGGGTAAATTTCCACATGTATGCGGATGACACCCAACTTTATCGCTGCTTCCACCCTCAATTCCAGTACTACTGGCCGACTGCCTGTCCAACATCAAGTCCTGGACGAGGCCTCTTACACCTCAGGCGCTGGCAGCAACAGCATCCACGGCTGCACACTCAACATCACAAAGCCAGTCAGGAACCTGGGTGTCTTGTTTGACCCTGAACTGACCTTTCTCCCCACAACCGCGCCATGACCGGCATTGCCTACCACCACCTCCGCAACATTGTCAGACTCCGGCACTGCCTCACCCCTCAGGCAACCGAACCCCTTACCCACCCATTCGTCACATCAAGGCTCAATTACGGAAATTCCCTCCTCATCGGCCTTCCCAACTCTTACCTTCGCAAGCTGCAGATTCTGAAGCTCGTGTACTCTCGCGCACCAGGCTCCGTGACCCCATCACTCGCACCCTCACCCGACTCCACTGCCTCCCCATCCACCAGAGGATTGAATTCAAGATCCTCGTCCTCACTTTCAAGGCCATCCATGGCCTTGCCCCCTCCTACCTCTCTGACCTGCTGACTCCCTGCTAACCTGCCCGCTCCCTCCGTTCAGTGGGCTCCAGCCTGCTCCATGTCTCCTGCCCGACCAACGGTGGCCAAGCTTTCAGCCTCTCTGCCCCCACACTCTGGAACTCCATCCCACAGTCCCTTCACCTTGCTTCCTCCCTTGCCTCCTTCAAGGCTGGTCTCAAGACCCTCCTCTTCGATCGTGCCTTCAATCGCCCTCCCACCTCTGTCTTCCCTCATCCCTACCCCACCTCTCCTCCATCCTCGGGTCCTGACCCCTGACTGTCCAGCACCTTGGGATGTCCTCCCGACGTGAAAACCGCTCTATCAATGTAATTTTGTTGTTGTTGTTGTTAGTGAACGAGTGTGAATAGAATTGGGCTCCACTGCCCCATGGTCACTTGCAATTGCTCCATCGATGGGCTTGAACTTACAGGGGATCATTCTTGAATCACACAAGCAACGATGTTAAAACTGTAAATAAATCCAACACGTTCAGAGCTGAATTGCATAACTGAGGGTTTTCAATTGTTCAGATGTGACACAATGTGGAGCAAGAAATAAACAATCAAGTTCCCTATTCTACCTTGCTTGTTTGTTAAGAAGCAAAGTCACTTCACTTCCAATGGTAAAAATGTACCATGGAACAACTATGGTTGTGGAAGCTACTTTGCACAACATCTTTCTCATTGTAATACGATCCCAATGGAAACAGTAATTGTGATTTGCATTGCTATTTCCTCACATAATAGTTTGAAAAACAGGAATATCATAGTGATGATAATCGGCATCGAGCTGGTCTTTTGGCAATAAAGCTTGGCTGCTGTGAAAAATAGTGGAGAGCCTGAGCTAAATTGAATCAGATCAGTCCAAATTAACTTGATCTCTCAGTCAGTGCATTACCTCATCGTGAAGGTGTAGAAATCTGGAAATAGTCACACTAATAGATTAAGACTGGGGATGCGGGCTGATGTTAATGGAAATTCAAACTAGCCCTGCAGGAGCTGAAAAAAGAGCTAGGAGAATCCGCAGGTGCGTGTGCAAGCTAATCCGACAAGTTTAAAACAGCTTCGCAACAAATTTGGCCATCAGTCTACCGTGAAAGGATATTGTCATCTTTTCCACAAACTTGTCGTGCTCGCTGTTTGGCGGTGGAAACGTCATAATGTCATTTTCCAGCTGCTGCACCTGTCTGTCCATCTGTTTCAAGTTCTTCCGCAAGGTTTCAGCAGAAACTGAAATCAGGGATACGAGAAAAGAGAGAGAAAAAAAAAGGTCAGGAACCAGCACTTCAGACATGTACAGAAGCTATTATAGCCGTAAGCACATAAAAATTATTCTGGCCACTTCTTCATCCTGACTGCCCCAATTTGAAAGACTCCCAGGAGATAGACCTTGGAAAGAACCAACCCTGAGAACTGAGCATTGACCTCAGAGGCTATAACTGTGATAGATGAAACTACTGCCATGACCAGATTGCTTATCCAGACATGAACAAAATATAATGGGCAGCTCCCAGTGCAAAACAACTTTGCCCTTTCACTTTAAAACATTTTAGAGTGAATGTGTGTGTATTGGTTATTGTTTTTGCATGTGGGGGGAGGGGAAGAGATTCATTACCTGTAAACACTGAATATCAGTCAGAAACTTTACCCGTTGTTGGCAACAAAAAATTATATACGGGACAGAATATTACTTTTGGCGGTGTTCTAATCTTGTAAAAGCAATGGTGTTTCTTGAGGTTAATAACAGAAGATATTCAAGCCCTTCAGGACAGAGTAGCCCTGAGACAATAACATTTGCAAGAATGCAGCAGGAAAAAAAAAACTGATGAAAGCAACCTTTCCATAGTCAGTCAAACTGCCTCCAGGGAAGCCTGAGTTGAGCTGAGGCACGATAAATATTGATCAAAAAAAATCAAGGCTGCATCAGTAAAGGTCCCACTGGGGATTGGACAAGCACAGCGACATTTTAACTAAGAGCCACTGCAGTTTCTGTTGCTACTCGACTATGAAGCCTTCTACAGCAGTTTATTTCATCGTCTTCCTCTCCCACTACACCCCCTTTCTCCCCACTTCTTTGGATAGAAGTTGCTACATCCCTGCAGATTTTAATAGTCTTCTAACAGACTGCCATGAACTGCTTTTGCAATTTTTAGGCCGCAAGGAAAGTCATCTCATCTCTATTTGCAATGCTACTACATACTGTCACCTTGCCTATAAACCCGATGGTTAGAATGAGAAAAGAGTTGGCCCATCTGTGTTATTCTGTCATCTCCTATAAAGTTTGATAGAGTAATAGACAGTATTTGCATACCAACAGTTCGTTCCATCATGGCTTTCATTTAGGAAGCCAGCAACCATTGCTGACTTGGTAAATTTCACTGCTTTCCGATTACCTTGACAGATGAATTAATTCACTTTGCAACATCAGTTCAATCCTGGACCAATTTAAGCCCCCTTCTCACTTGTGTGCTATACTCAAATAAGTTCCCAGGTTTAAAGTGCCGTAATTAACGACACAGATAATGGTCATTCTATATTATATCTCAAAGAATAATTTGATCTTGGCAAATGCTATCTCCTAACTCATTTATATAGCAGAAGAATTGTTTATGACACAAAATTCAACAGTTGCTTCCACATAAATTTTCCAGTTTTCCTGGTTCCATAGTCAAGATTTAAAACGTCCAATTGGGCCAAATTTTACAGTCATGAACTCCTGACATCCAGGTCATAATTGTAACTTTAAAACAAACACTGGTCAGCTTCATGTCCCTCCTTCCCTGCCCCTCCCCCCACCTCCACTCTGCCAAACCATCAATGGATGATCTTTCAGTCATTCGGTCCCCACGCTCTGGAACGTCCCTCAACTTTACTCCTCCCGCATTCAAAGTCTGCCTTAAGACCAATCTTTTAATTTGTGCTTCTGGGCACTTCTCTCTCTCAGCTGTCTCCCCCCACCGCCCACATCAATTTTCCCCTTCGCCCCCCAGCTTGGACTACCAGTCTTGTAATGTTTAGGGCGCAAGGAATGAAATGCTATCAATATGAAATGGTTTGAGATGTCCTCCTGATGTGACGATATGTAAGCAGTCGTATAAATGTAAATGTGTCGTCACTGTTGACATTCCAATCACATGACCCTAATAAACGGTAGGCGACTTCCTATTATTTAGACTACCTTTAGTCGTCATACTTAGAATCCTTGATATTGAACTTTGAAGGCCATTGCCAAAAAGATCCTATCAATAAATTCCATTTAGAGGAAAGAGACCGCACTGTGCAAAGAAACTGAAGATCTCATTGGTCTTGCATCTTACAGTAAACCTCACTCAGTCACCTTAGGCTGTTCAAAAAGGTTCCGAAGACTTTCTTTACTGAGCCAGCACTTGCCACCAAAAACAACCACAGCAAAAAATTGAATGAGGTGTTAACTAATCATATGCCAACAAATATTCCAAACTTGCAGCACAAATATATTGTTAGTCTATTAACCAGCTTCCAGTGTCTTAGTGTAACTCTGGCAGCTTTTTCTGCAATTCTTTCTCCATTGTTTCTGAACTGCTCATGATGCAATACAATTTAGCTGGGGATGGGAGCTGAGAGGGGGTGGGGAAGGCCAAAGATGATCGAAGAGATACATTTTGAGACGGCGTTGAACGAGGGGAGAAAATGGGCAAGACAGAAGGACTCTGGGATGGAGTTCCAGAAAGTGGGAGCAGAATGGCTGAAAGTCCATCTGCCCTTTGTATGATCCATACATGGTTCTTATTTTGGGTTTAAAATTGATCACATTTATAAGGTTTGCAAAGCATTTTAAATTACTTGAAAGACTCATCTTGATTGTTTCCAATGGGAAAGTATGTTATCAATTCTAATTGTCCTGTTAGAAACAATGAATCAATTTATTGCCTCCACACTGTCAGTTGCTATGTTTTTATTGCACACTTTAAGAATCACACCTTTGCTGGCTTTTTCCAGATGAATGAGTTCATCAGTAAACTTCAACACATCTGGATACCTCTCCTCACAGATGTCAGCCAGAAAGTGCAGCAATGTCATCTTTTGGTCAGCTGACTTGGTGTCCCGTAACTGTAAGGATTGAACAAAAGTTTATTTTAATAGAAAGACAAGTTTCAAGCAAGTTTCTCGCACACTATCTTATGAACGCTTTATTTGTCTAGTAACACAATCAAGAAAGAAAATCAGTTGATGGTATGAATTATACTTAAACTATTTGGTAATTGATCACATTGCCATATTGAATGTTAAGAACTAATAATCTTTGCGTCTTTCACCGCAAGCAGATGTCCCAAAGCATTTCACAGGATATATTATAAAATGCTTTGACTGCATGTTTTGTAGGTGAACACGGCAGCCAATTTGCCCACAGCAACAGTCCACAAATAACCATGGAGTGAAAGATTAATTTGACTTAGTGTATCATATTTCATGCATGTACTAGCAAACTATAGCAACACATTATTAATACCACCAGTATTAAGAGTTACCATCAGAATTACCATCAGTTTTTAAGAGCTATTCTAAATTAATGGAGCTTACTGAAAAACAAATCATTTCTGTAAATTGCATTATTTTCTGATATTACATTCCAATTTTTTAAAAATACCACATTGGGTTCCAAAATGCAGGTTGAGCTATTAGCTTCAACAACATTGTGTACCCCGTTGTCTCCAATGATGATACAACCAAGTTGAAGCCACTTATCCCCACTTGATAGCTCATTCAGTTTACCCAGCAAGTAACTAAGCCATGTGGATTGCTAACGTCCCTGGTTCGATCCCCGGATTATGCTGAGTTTTCTAATC
The DNA here is from genome assembly GCF_018977255.1 of Callorhinchus milii. Taxonomy (NCBI): domain Eukaryota; kingdom Metazoa; phylum Chordata; class Chondrichthyes; order Chimaeriformes; family Callorhinchidae; genus Callorhinchus; species Callorhinchus milii. The sequence goes on along the minus strand of NW_024704742.1, from coordinate 28,237,818 downwards.
TCAGTCAAAGAAGCAACAGGAGAATGAGAGTTAACCTGAATGCAGAGGAGAAGGTAAACCAGGGTTCCTGTTCGCTACCTTATTAGGGGCACATATGTAGCTGTTGGGGGAGGACGGAATCAGACTCAGGTGTGAAGCAATCTACATTTCAATAGCCTGCTAACAATAGCCACTTGAACAAGAAATCAGAGGATGCTTAAGCACCCAACAAACTGTAGTGCCACTGGAAAGGGAAAAAAAATTAATTTGTATCGTGCCTTTCATGTCAGGAGGACATCCCAAGGCGTTGGACAATCAGTGTTTTGAACCGGAGCTGGGGGTCGGGATCAGGGAGAGTGGAGGGCGGGGGGTGGGGAAGGAGGGTGATCGAAGGCACATGGTCGAAGAGGAGGGTCTTGAGACCGGTCTTAAGGAGGCAAGGAAGGGGGCGAGGTGGAGGGACTGCAGGATTGAGTTCGAGAGGGTGGGGGTAGAGTGGCTCAAGGCCTGCCCGCCAATGATGGGACGGGCGAGGCGAGGGATGTGAAGCAGGCCGGAATCTGCTGAGCAGAGGGAGTGAGCAGGATGGTAGCGGGTTAGGAGGTCGCAGAGGTAGGGGAGAGCAAGGCCATGGAGAGCTTTGAAAGTGAGGACAGGATCTTGAACTGTATCCAGTGTGTGATAGGAAACCAGTGGAGTCAGGTGAGGATGGGGGTGATAGGGTCACGGTGCCTGGTGCAGGAAAGGACACGGGTTACAGAGTTCTGGATGATCTGTAGCCTTTGGAGGGAGGGGGTGGGGAGGCTGACAAGCAGGGAGTTTGCACAGTTGAACCTGGATGTTATGAATGCGTGTATGACAAGTAAAAACAATGTAAAAATAAATCAAAATACTTCAGTAGAGAAGAAACTTGGTGGTTTTTCTAAAGTAAATCCATGGTGGTGGGGCGGGAGATTTACTTTAGAAAAACAGGTTTCAAGTTACCAGGATCGCAGCAATTTAGAAAGCACATATTTATAAGTAGTAACATTAATGCATAATACAGAATCTAAAATGCAATGCATTCATTTACTATGCTAGGGAAAGGTATGCCTAGGTCAGGATTTACAGCTTAGGCAAATATTTACAATGTTCTCCTTTCAAGCACTAAACAATGTTTACTGGAGGAGAGATCCACAATAATAATGTATCTCTGTTAATGTGCAACAACTAACAATATTACATATATCCTAAGGGAAGCCTGTTTGAAATATAAGCCACTACTCTGGTGGAATAACTATAAATCCCCACCAAACGATTCCTTCCTATGCAGTAGAAGCAATACCAACCCATGAGCCCCGCACTATTGATCAACTTACTAGTCTCTACCCTCTTGTCTTCTGGTTAGACAGAAATAATTGACCAGTCTTTTTGATGCTGTTTCACTCCAATCACTTGTCAACATAAGTCTTAATGACTGACAGTGCGGTGGAACTTACTTACCTTCTGCTGTTTACAAGGAACAGGCAAGGGAGATACAATAGCAATTTTTTTTCCACCAAACAGAGTTGCCCTCAGGCAGAAATGTAGGAGATTCAGAGGAGGCGATGTGATTGGAGCACATTCGAGTCCTAATGTCAAAATGCCAGATTCAATCTTGTAATACAAGATATCATGATTTACAAAACACAAGTTTCAGGAGAGCTGAATGTAAGGTAATGGCAGTAAGTTGACCGGAAAGTTTTTATTTTTTTTAAAGATATACAAGAAGGAATAAGATTTGTACCATATTGAAGTAGGACGATAAAATCAAATCCTAGACCTAAATGGTTAAGTCGAAAAGTTACAGTGAGCGCAAAAGTAAAAGTCACCAAACGACTGTATTTAAGGAAAAGTGGAACGGAAGATATTGGAAAACTAATGCAAAGAGAAGCAAAAATAATAATCATGAGTGACAAGAGAAAATTGGAAAATCAACTCACGAAGAACGTTAAGGGAAATGAAGAGATTATCTGAGTGCATTCTTTGCAGGCAAAGTATTAAAGAACAAGCAGAGCCCCTTAAGGAATAAGAGTTTGATAGAGGGGAGGCAAACAGTATGTATTGCTTTGTTTATATATAACAAAAGTGTGTTCCAAAATAATATTCCCAGATAGGCACCTGTAGTGGAGAGGGTGCATCTTATCCATCATTTATATTGTCAGGACCAAAGCGACTTGGCTCCCAGAAGAATAGTGATGTGGAGCAAGAAGACCGATTTATGTTTAAAATTGCAGTAACACGCCACCAAACTGCAATATAAATGCAGTATTAACCTTCAGGCTGCTATGTGTTGGTGCCTCCAATCTCCGTGTACATCTGTCAGGGTGTAAAGATTATGGTTTCAATGATCTCTCTACACAGTGAGAGTCGGGGAGTGCAAACTCAACAAAGGAGAGGAATTGTGAATCAACAAAAAAATGTTGTTTCCAATAAAAATTGTTCATCAATTTATCCTTTTAAAAATAAAAAACAGAAATCATGGTAGTTATATTTATACACATGGTCCAGAAAACAGAAAATTGAGCTCTCTATTTCTCTTTAATTGTTTGAGGAATCGGCCTATCATCCCACCACACATCAAAATAGTTGGATAGTTATTTTGAAATGTGAAAAAATGCTACTTTGCTTGAACTAATAATTAACTCATAATCATAAGAAAACATGACTTGGCTCATCAAACACATCCGTTCAACAAAGCCTCTTGTGCAACTCTAAACAGCTTCTTACTTGAACACTGTGAACCGAAAGTCAAGAGTTGGAATTATTATTTTGTTAAAATATTCCAAGAAATATTCTCCTCTCCAAATAAATTATGAATACCTATGGATTCAACAATCAAACTGAATATTTACAGTTATACATTAATTCAAGCCAAACTTTATTTTGATGTATCCTTTGCTACTGCATAATGCTTGCATTAATTTGCACATAGTTGTATCAAACGTGAATTGCCTGCGATGGGAATGGCAGTCATCTTTCAAAGTTTAATCTTCACATACAACTTGGATAGTGCCATCATCTCATAGGCAATAAATAACCATCTGGGACACTGCTCCTCTCTTAAGTTTTCTGGTAATCTTCCCTCACTTAGTTCCATCTAATTCTAGGCCATGTCTGTACTTATTTTCCAACGAGGCAACACAGAGAACACATAAGCCAATAAGAGCACAAAACCTTATGCATGTCAGAACAACTACAAGCCACTTCAGGTAGGAATGAGAGAAAAAGGACAGGTAAATGTGGAGGACATTTTACATGCAGAATATATGTTTCGTTCAAAGACATCCACACCTACAGAAGCCTTTTAAGATTCAACCTCATTTAATGTTGACGTCCAAATAGCAGTACATGAAAATAATATAATAGTTGACAATTGGATTCTGAGAAGCAACATCTTGAAGTATAGCCAGACAAAACCATAGGTACAGTGCTCCTTGACACTTATTCCCTTGAAAGAAGCTTCAATGGATCCTTCCACACACTGGCCCATGAAAAGCTACTCCCTGAAACATCATAATGTCATTCTAATTTGTCCTTGCATGCCTAAGAGTCCTAGAAGAAGTTGTTCTCCGCTACTCTATTTGATTACATCCATTTACTAAAAGTCTTGCTCCGAAATGAAACAATTTCCTAGATTGAACTTTCATCCAAAATAATATAAAGAGCTTGTCTCTTGTGTGTATCACCAAGTGAGATTTTGTTTCAATCGTAGAAATGGGAGCTTTAATGCATGGATAATCAGGGCTATGATTTTCCGAGAAAACTGGGAGCTCCAAAACAGTCTCATAGAAAACAGAAAAATGGGACTTCAGGACTGCACTCGTTCACAAAGAAAAATAATCTGCGTTGTGATGATTTGTTTTGCGTGAAGCAAATGTGAGCTCATAGGAATTCATACTTTCGAAAAGCACACACCAAATTCAATTGGGAATGACCTTCTGAACTTTCTAGACAAGATAGCATTAAACAAAATTGTTGCTCCCACACTTCCAATAGTTGAATGTTGTATTTGCAGGTCTCCTAAACAATAGTATCAACATGTGATGTGTGATATTTTCATTGAAAATGTGGGCTCTTTGGAATAACTTGTAAACCAGACATGGAATTTCTCAAAATATGCAAATGTCTTATCACATATTACCTATGAGGTGCACTCAGAGAAATTTATTTTTTCTAAAACCTGCTTCTTACCTTCACCAATGCTCAGAGAGCTTCTATCTCAAGTGATAACACTACCCTTCAAAGAGTGGTTAACTGTCCACCTGAAAGACGAGGGATGACTGTTGTGTCCCAGTCCAATAAAAACTCATTTGGACATTGATAGACAAATGTGTTATTTTCAGCAAAGAGAAAACCCAGTCAATAACTCTGTCAAGAAAGATTGATACTGATGTTGCCCACCAACCACTAATCTATAAGGGTACCAAGCTCTCTCTGTTAGAGCAATTTCACTAATCTATAAGGACGCCATGCTATCTTCTTTTAGAGCTATTCTCACTAATCTATACAGGCCCTGTTAGAGTAATTCGGGTGCTTGGCTTGTAATAACATCTGAACTAGTGCTGCAGGAATAGAGTGACAAAATTAGATTAAAACATGGAGAAACAATGGGAGAACTCAATCTTACTTGGTCCCATTAGTGATTTCAGTATTCCACAAAGGTTATATTTGTTCAGTGAAGAAATATGCCCCCATTGAAAAGGCATCAGGGAAAACCCATCACAAGCTTTTCGATTCAACAAAGTAATGTAAACTAATGGAGTGCATGAGGTTGGATTTAGATTGATTGCATTAATTGCAATCTCTTTTTTTCAAAGGTCGAGTTGCAAGATTTATGCAAGTTAGGCAAAGCTTGAAAAAAGCTAACATGTAAATGCAATTAATGCAAAAAATAGAGTTTGTGAAACTCACTTACTGCACCCCAGTATCCTATTTCTGGTCAACATCTGCTCCAAACAGTATCATGCAGAATTTACGGTCAGTTCACTGGAAAAGATGACTGGAATGGGTTACGGGAAGGGTGGTTGAGGCCAGGAGGTTGAATTCATTTAAAGAAACAGCTTGGTGCTGTAATGGAAAGATGGCAGGGTCGGTATTCTGGGAGGACTTGCCAAAGGGCTTTCTTCATCTGAATTTCTTTTACTGAGGAAATAGAAGACAAAAGTCCTATGATGCCATAGAATTCCTAAGGGGTCAGATGAAGGCTCTGGGCACCATCTTTGAAACTTGAAGAATCTTCTCTCATTTTAAGCCAATTAATTACTGTTGGCTGACATGTTCATTCAGAGAGGCTTAGTGCCCTTCTGCTGCCTTAAGGTTAACAAATGTTGCTCCTACTAATTCCAATGGCTGACAGATTGGGAGGAATATATGTGCTTGATCTGTTACAGAGTTCCAATATCATTAAGACACTCCCTAATTAATGTCCACATTACTTATAATAACGTTTGGCAGCAGTTCTCCTGTTTGGTTTGGGATCTTAGGCAAAGCTTTATTTGGCCGCCAAGTTAGTAGTAATAATGATGAAACATGCATATTCTTTGGAAAATGCATTACTACTAGTACTACTAATAATGCACAACCTACTGTTCTTTCTCCAAACCAACATGAAAACAGATGCCTTGGAGTCAAAGGCAGTCAACCACAACCAATGCACACAGGAAAAAGGAAAAATACTCTTCTGCTGCAGAACTGGCAAGAAAAAAATCACATAATGGCAGAAGAAATACAAAAGAACAACATTTCCTAATCTCCGGGGAGGATGCCATTATTCATATTGGGACAGGTCATTTCAATCCAAATGATCTGACTTGAATCACATTCCACGTATTTTCCGAATTTATTTGAACTATCCTAATTCAGATCAATTTGGAGGTCAAAATCTACTCAGAAGATCATCCCAAGCTACCATTATAACAGAGGACGAGGTTCATTTGATAAGACTGTTACGTTAATTACATTTTAATAATTTTATAATTAAGCCTATAGCCCATTAGGACTGACAAAACAGATGATGATGTCTCTTTAATTGTGCAGCACATTACACCACAGCAGGGTGGTAATTCTCAAGTAGCTGAGTAAATGTTTACTGCAAAATGACTCAAACAAAGCAAAAATCAACCTAAAATGCCATGTTCCAACTTTATCCCATATCTAATTAGTAACTAGAATGGCTTTATTTTCACATTAAAAGCATTTCAGGAACAAAGCCAAAAAATGCCAATTATACATAAAGGGGAAATAATATAGCAATAAACTTGCAAAGCAATTTTACCTTTAAAAATACTGAAGGGATTATGGATACAGGATTTCATTGCATGGTTAAAAAGTAACTGTATATCTTGGATCAGTGTTCATAAAGTGGAGTGATTAGAACTGTATCGATGCAAATTCAAATGTCATCAAGAAACAAAACCATTTGCCTAGCTTTTAATCAATTTTTTTGGCACCAGACACTTTTAATTTTTCCCATGGCTACAGTGATGTTGATTGTCAAGACACTAAAAGGTGCCACACATTATGGTTTAGGTCTTGCATGTCCATAAAATGTACTATTGTGGATGCAACTGCACTTTTCTAACTGCAGTTAGAATGTCTAAGAATGTTGGTATGTCTAACTAGATTATGCAAGGCGTTGTTTTAAAGAGGACTCAATAATTCATTGTGATCTCAAAGAGTTTGGGGAAATTCCAGTTGATGTTAAGGGAAGCCACATATGCCTGTTCAGTGGACATTTAAGATCCCACGACACTACTCAAAAAAAGGGAGTTTCTCCCGGTGACTTGGCCAACATTCTGCCAATGTCAATATTCCAGGATATCATTTAAACATGTCACAGGGATCACTGTTATATGTATTAGTCAAAACTTCAACGGCACCTTGTTACACCACAAGAGCAAGCAGGCTGCAGATTCCAGGATATGTAGAGGTTTATGTGAGGTTGTGACTCAGGAGAATTTGCCTCGAGTCTTCATTTAGTCCATTTATGCAGCATTTTAAAGGATCCAGAACTTTGCAAATTGTTGAGTTCAGACTTAACTTTGCAGTCGGTTTTGTGTAATTCTTAACTAAACTGATTCAAAAACATTTTCAAAACTCAAGCTGTATTTAAGAATTTGCCAAATTCTGGACTCTCTAAAATGCTACTTAAATAGAATAACTCTAGACCCGGGTGGAATTCTTGCCCGTGGCTACCTACAGATTGTTGGTGCTGAATAAACATCAATCCAAAGTTAACATTCAGAGCTGTTTCACCAGTTTACACTGCAAACATTGGTTACAAGTTGCAAACCATTCTGTGTGTATGGCTTTTTTGTCCCAAGCACTTTTGGAATAAATTGAAACCTTCCCCCCAGGCTGAAAAATTTATGGTTGACCGGCAAAGTTGAATTATTCATATCATGTTCTGAATTTATCAAGGAAATTAATTCTATATTTTTACTTGTGCAACAAAAAAGTCAGCAGGGTTTTGTTTTAATGGCAACAGTTGATCTGCTTCAAACTGCAAATATTATTGTTTTACAGCAAGTCAGTGGAGAGATTGATTACAAATGCAATAGCACTTTATTTGCTGGGAAAATGCTCCCATTGTGCTCAGTTTGCTGTGACCCGCTCTGTGTTGTAATTTTCTCTTTAAATCCCACCAACTGCTGATAATCCCCAGGTAAAAAAAAATTGCTAGCGATCTATGAATGATCTCAGTCCTGTTCACAACATAGCTCCATTTTATAAGCAACGGCATCTCCCATATCCATTGCACTTAATGAGAGATATAATCAGATGCCCAATACATGAATTCCCTCAGGCAAGTGGTTTTCAGGACAGTGGCAGGTATAGGACAGTAATTCATTGGACACAAAATTACATATTAAACAATAGAGGGTCAAGAATCTCCCTGGAAACTAGCATGCTATCCTGATCTGTACTAGGATTTATTTAAAACTTGTGATGCTGAGCCTGTGTATAATTCAATAAACCATCTGAAATATCAATCTTGATCTACAAAGTTATAGCAAACTGTTTTGAGAAAAATAAATGGTTTTCCTGAAATCTTGTACAACATTTCAGCACACAAGTCCATTTGATCCACTGTGCCTGTAATGGTTCTCATAGAAACCTATCCTTGTGCATCAGCCTGGCTCAGTTGGTAGCACTCTACCTGTGAGTTAGATATTTTTATATTGAACTTATACACTCATCACATGTAACCAAAGAAATTTACAACAGGCCATTCAATCCATTGTGTCTGTTGTGGCTCTTTTAAAGAGCAATCCACACAAGATCACAGAAGATCAAATGATTGGTTCAGGTGAAGCCCATCTGATCTCCACAACACCCATATCACAGCATCAGGCTGCTTTATAAATGAGTCCAATATAGTGGCCTCAATCACTCTTCCAGGCAATCTGTCTCTGAGTAATGAAAATCTTCCTGACATCTGTCATCAATTTGCTCTTTAGCAACCTTAAACCTGTAACTTTGTTAATCCCATTTAAAATGTTGTACATCTCTTTGAGGTCTTCTCTGAAGAGCCTTAGCTTGTAAATCAATATATTTGAGACAAAATGTTATGCATATAAGAGGGAGAAACAAATAAAGGGGTATAGGAGATGGGAATAGGAGTGATGGAGACTCATATGGAGTACAAACATTGACATGGACTAGTTGAGGCTGTTTCTGTGTCGTAGGATTCGGTTTAATTCTAGGTAATTATGCTCACAAGTCACAAACTCACTAAACAGTGGGAATCTGAATAAACCAAAATATGGTGATATGGACAAATGTCTAATGGGTTCAATGTGTCATTTTCATATTAGGAACCTGGGCACAAATTCAGTCGCAAGAATTGAGCTGAAAATCTATCCCTGTTTGTTAAATACATTTTTTTAATGCTATGCTTAATGCCTCACTCAAAAAAATGCAATGGCAGCAACTCCCCTAGCAATAGATTCCACCAAATCAAGATTTATTGCATTTCCCTAGCAATAATAATAATCCTTACAGTTGATATAGCACCTTATCACGTCTTTAAGACATCTCAAAGCATTTTAAAATGTGCAGAAGTTCGCAAATTCTTCAATACAGTCTTAATTCTAAGCCTGGTTTTCTGTTAATTCTTTTAAGAGCTTCAGAAAAACAGTTTCACAGTTAATAATAATCCTTGCATTTGATATATTTCCTGATCACATCTTCGAGATGTTTCAAAGCACTTCACAGAATATACTGTAAAGTGAAATGACTGCATATTTTGTGGGCGAAACGTGGCAGCCAATTGCACACAGCAGTGTCCCACAAAAATCGTGGATTGAACGGCCAATTTGTTATCATGATTTTAATTTTTTTTAAAGGAAATATTACCCCTGGAAAAGCGATTTGCCAATCAACTAACAATCAGGTTCTTACTTACTGCTAGAGGCGTATGGAGTAAGGAAACTTGCCCCCCAACATTTTCCCTGCTGGGAATCGAACCCAGATGTCTTGCTTGCGAGGCAAATGCTCTAACCACTGAGCTACACGACTCCACTGAGCTACAAAATTCAGCTAAGACTGAATTCAACAATTTTGCCAAATTCTGCACTCTCTAAAATAATACATAAACAGAATAAGTCTGGACCAAGATGGAATTTCACCCACCAGTTGGGAATGGGAGGCTGAAAAGATCATCAGGGCTTCCCTGGAGCTGAATTGTTTCCAAGGAGACATGACTGCTGAAGCAGCAATCCAAGATATGTATTGATGATTGAACAACCTGCTCTCAATACCCCTCAAAGGCACAGACGTGTCATCAACCCTGAGAGTAAATGCTCCAATAAACAGGAAACTCATAGGTCGATAGGTATAGTGGTTAATTTCACTCAAAAAGAGAGATTAAAAGATAGCTTAACCAACAAAAGGAAAAACAGCTCCAACTCACCTACAGCCACTTAGGCTAAGAAAAAAATTGATTTTTACAGCATCAGAATGTCAAAATGTTTCTAATCACTTTACAGTAAATACTATTTTTGTATGCAAATCATTTATCACACACAGAGGTTCCACAACCAGTTAGTTATTTGTTGGTTTGTTGGCCAGGACACCAGTGACATCTCTTCTTTTTCGATGGCGTCACAAAATCTATAATGTCCATCCGAAGAACAGGTAGATATGAACTGGGTTCAAAATTTTTATCTGAAGGACTCGACCTTAAACAAGTTCAGAAAGAGAGAAATGGGAGGTGACTGTAGAGATGGTCAAACAGAAGGTCTTCTTGTGTGATCTGAAGATGGACAAAGAGGGGGCCAGGCAGTGGGACTAAGGCAGGCAGTTCCACAGCTTCAGAGCATAGTGACTGAAAGCATGGTCGCTAATAGCAGAGTGGAGGGGACGTGAGGCATGCAGAAGGCAGAGCATATATGCAAGATCTTGATATTTTGCATCAACATGCATAAACCCATCATGATGTTTAAAAGTATCCAAACCAGAACTGAGCACCTTCACATCGAAATTTACCTGGGTCTGAAGTGGAACGTGCACTCTCTCCCTGGAGGCACGTCCCCTGCTTACCTAATTGTGGAGAGTATCAGGCACAGGTTTGCGAGGGCCCAGTGTGCATGTCAAGTTCAACTAGCTCAAACCGCAAAGATTGCCATTGAGAGCATTGTCGGGCAAGCTTTCCAGTAATGAATGTATTAATTCAAAGCATGAAAAATCTAAATTCAGTCAGCTGCATTCCAAATGCAGAATGTGAAAATTGTATTTTCCCTTGAAGATGAGGCCATTTAGCAACCTATTAAATACATTGTATTCTATACAACACATTATCATGTAATGTTGCAGCACACTGCAGGGTACATACACAAAATGCTTGATTATATGTATTTTTTAACCAATTTTCTATATTTCCTGGAATTAAGACTTTATTTCAAAGACATCATACACCACAACTTGGGAACACATCAGAACAGAAAATAATGATTCTCTACATCAACAGACTATTCCAAGATACTATCTATAGATTATTAAACCCCTCGGTTTAAATCTGGAATACTTCTGTCTGGGTAGCAATTTTATCATAAATAATGGATTGGGGATATCACTGAGCACATCTTGTGCACTATAAAAGATAGACTCTCTGTATTTCAATGCTGTTTTCTGATGTTAAATAAGTTAGAAAAAAAGTCAATTAATTAGGCCTTCAGCCTTTCTGCCCACACCCTCTGGAACTCCATCCCACAGTCCCACCGCCTCGCCCTCTCTTGCCTCCTTCAAGCCCATCTCAAGAACCTTCCTTTTTGACCACGCCTTCGGTCATCCTCCAACCCCCACCCCCCTTGCCCTCCACTCCTCTCAACTCCAATCCCCAGCTCAGCTGGGAACCCTTCACTGTCCAGGAGTTGGGTGAAGGGCATTCTATAAATGCAATTTGTTGTTGTTGTTACTTAATTATCATTAAATCATGAAGGAATCCATAGAATGATCCACGTTACACAAAATCCAATATGTTTTGGGCGTAAACATATTTTTCAAATAAAACCTATTATTGGAGAACTTATTTCTGTATAACAGCAAATGCAAGCTTTATTGCATTATTGAATGTCAAAGATAATCTTTTGAGTACTGACTGATTGCTTCATTTTTGCACTTTCCATAGTATATTATTTTCTAACATCTGGCTAATGTTGGAGAGCATATATTTCCCTTGAATTTATCACAGCTTGTGTAGTAAAACAAAGATTTCAGGTGGGATACATTACTTAAATTACCTGGTTAGCAACATACTTCTGTCACATTATTTGATCAAAGGAGAAAGTTTTAACCATAATATGGCTAATATCTCTCACCTAAAACCTTTCTATTGAAGACACTGTAATCAGTGAAAATCACTTCCTCTCTAACATTAACCAGCTATTAGAGACAAAGCAAATACATCAGCAGGAAGTACTAAACGAAGTGGAATTATAGAAAATGAGAAGAGGACAAAGTGAATTGAGCACTCAGAGCATCCAAGAGGGAGGAATTTAGCAAAGTCATTCTTAATTATAGAAACACAAAAAAAGTGTTCCAATCCATTTTGAAAATGGATGGAAATTGCATCCAATAAATTAATTATCTTTTGCTTTGGAAAACACAAGTTCTTTAATGCTTTTAAAAAATTACAAGTATAATTATGTATAAAGGCTGACTGGAAGTCAAACCATGACTTCACCGTAGGATATTACCTGAACAGTACTCTGTGTATATGCAATGCATTTCTTTCTCAACTTCTCCAATACAAAGGTAAATGCTGAATTTTAGTATTTTTATTAGTAGTAATACTAATAATCCTTGCATTTGATATAGCGGCTTTCACATCAGGAGGATGTCTCAAGCACTTCGTAGAACATATTGTGAAGTGAAGTGCCATTGCGGGCAAACATGGCAGCCAATTTGCACATAGCAATGTCCCACAATCAGCTAATGTGGTGAAAGAACAATTTTAATAAATAATAATCCTTGCATTTGATATAGCACCTTATATGGTGCCTTTCACGACAGGAGGAATTAAAACACGCCAGCAGGCGCTTCCAAACACTTAGCATGGGATGGGCTTGTGACTAAATAATTACATTTGCAGCTTTTATTAAAAAGGCTGCGTTTTCTTTTCCTTGGAATCTTCTTTTCCTTATCTATATGCTCCCTCTGGGCAATGTCATCCGCAGCCACGGGATAAACTTCCACTCGTATGCAGATGACACACAATTCTAATTTGCCTTCTCCAGTACCAACTCCAGGTCCATCAATGTTCTATCAGCTTGTCTGGCAGATATCAGGGGTTGGATAAATGTAAACTTCCTGCAGCTGAATATGGACAAGATGGAAGCCATACTCCTTGGCTTCCATCAATGTTTTCACTCCTGCGGATCAGAACTCCTTAACCTCCCTGGGCTCTCCCTCATACTCACCGAATCAGTGCATAATCCAGACATCCAATTCGATCCCAGCTGTCCTTCCTCCCCTACTTCTGGTCGCCTTCTTCCACCTCCATGACTTTGCCTGCCTCCGACCGTACCTTACTTCAAATGCAGTCGAAACCCTCGTGCATGCGTTTGTTACCTCCCGCCTGGATTACTCAAGTACATTCCTCGCCGGTCTCCCCAGCTCTGCTATTCAAAAGATCCAGCTCGTTCAGAACTCTGCTGCCTGCATGCTTATCCCAGACCAAACTCCTCACCCACCTCTCACCAGTTCTGGCCATCCGCCACTGGCTCCCCATCACCGAATGGATCGAATTCAAGATCCTCACATTTGTGTTCAAATCCTTTCACTCCCTGGCACCTCTCTACCTCTATGACACCCTCACACCCCAATCCACTACCTGGCGCTCAACTGGCACCAGCCTCCTGCTCATCCCTCGCATCCTCCACCCCACCAGAGGTCGCGCTTTCAGCCACTACGCCCCTGAACCTCTGGAACACTCTCCCTCATTCCCTCCACCTTGCCCCCTCTCTCCCCTTTTTCAAGCCCCCCTGAAAAGCTTCCTCTTCGACAGTGCTTACGGCCACCTCCTCCCTCCTCGGAGGCAGGCTCCATTAACAGGCTCCAGTTAATGCTCTGAGACAAGGTGCTAAATAAGTGCAAGTTGTTGCTGTTTTCCCTAGAACGCAATTCAGCACTTTATTATGTAGTGTCCCAGAGCGCCAAACCAGCACAGCCCAATAAAATAATAACAAAATAATAACAATAATCCCTGCATTTGTTACAGTTCCTTTCATGTCAGGAGGATGTCTCAAAGAGCTTCACCTGATTCATTGTAAGATTAGTGACAGGTATTTTGAAGGCCAAATGGTTGGAACCCCACAGTGACTTTGGTAAAGACTGGGTTTAACCTTTTGAGAAATGCATCAGCATTTCTGCACCAAAACATAAATATACAAAAAAAAGTATACAACGTCAATCATTTTATATTTATATAAAAAAAGCTTTTCACATTGGGCGGAATATCCCACAGAAGCATTGGGGAGTCTGAGCTAGAGGTAGGAAGATGGACCAAATAACTCGTCAAAAATAAAATTCTTAAGGTGGGCTTTACAGGCGTCGAGAGAGGAGTATAATATGTTTACATTGTTAAAATTACTAATATACATTAAAATAATTAAATATTTTGACCATGTATTATATTCATATTAATGCTGACAATATAATTTATGTGTTTTAAAGTATGTAATTTGAAGAGAGTAATTTTCAAAAAAGGTTTTGTGTGTATTGAAATATGCCCCAAAAAATCTCATGTTAATGAACGAGATGGACAATTGTATGATCTTAAAAAAAATCTGCTCGTAGCCCCAGCTGCCTCCTTGAACAAATTTTCAGCATCAATGATGAAGTGCAAATTTTATAAAGTGCATCAAGCTGTCTTAATCTGTAAGACTAATGCCAGGTCTTATTAGCTTAAGGCAATGTGAGTTGCTTCTTATAGAGGTCTGGTGTTATTTTGATTTTCAGATGTGGTAAAAAGAACACTGAGAAGTGGTTTTGGAACTACTGAGATTTTGGCAGCATGAAATATGGTTTCAGAGATGAGCAATGAAACATGTCTCTGCCCTCAAGAAAGCAACATCTTAGTCAGAATGTGGTTTATCAATTTAGAATCAATTTTTAAAAGTACTCCTTTCTAAACCGTCAGAAAATAATCGCAGTTCAGGCATACACGCAACACAGAAACTGTATCAGCCACAAGCATGTTTTTATTCTGCAGCTCTCAAATGATAACTAATTTATCTCATAAAATGAAATATTCATCTTTAGATCATAACAGCACCTGAAGCTTATTTTCAGTCACGACAAACACTTGCACTGTTATATGCAGACAGTACAAGGTAAATTAATTCTCGAAAATGAATAAAAATTATTCATCTCTCAAAAGCTCATTAAGTACACAGTATTATATGAGAATAAAGGTTTCAAGTGAATACTGAGCTAAATTATTTATCATATTTCCTTACCTTTTCTAAATCTTTTTCCAAGAAATGGCCCTCTGCCCCATTTAACCCTCGTGTCTATTATTGATCGGTAACAATGCCTGTTACCAGGTCATTGCAAATACACTATCATATGACCCTCAGACAGTGTTAATCACAATTAATGGTAGTACCCGCATGACTAAAGCAACAGATTAACAGATTCTTTGCTCTAACCTAGTTAGAGCAACAGTGGAAATAGTCACACAATTTATAAAAGATAGTTAGTTAACACCTTCCAGGCCACACAGCCATTATACACAATATGATCCCCAACCAACTCAACCCATCCCCTTGTGAGGTAAAATAAATAAACTAATGCGATGAAAATCGAGATAAATGGCTCAACCTGCTACAGGATTAAGTGTCTTGGCAGCGTTCATTGGTTAGACTGGGTGTGTGCATTTGAGAGCTTAAAAACTACTTTTACACACAAAACAGCAGCACAAGGAGACCAATAAAGAATAAAAGTTGTCACCTTAATATCCTGTAAATTTAAAATAGTAAAGTTGGCTCATAGTTCTATTCTATCAAATTGATATTAAAAAAAAGCTACGTTTTGAGTTGTCACCAATCTACCTGCACACAAATAAAGCCAAGATATTCTTGTAGGCAGCCATGGCAAGGATGTATGACTTTCCCCTGGGTTCAAGCTTCAGAACTGAAGTTTACTGTCCAGGCTGACAGTCCAGTGCTCTCTTTTTTATTGGAGGGGGGGACAGAACACTGCTGTGTGGGAAATGTATTTCAGGTGAGATGCTAATTGGTCATTAAATTCATTGTTGTGTGCAAATTGGCTACCAATCAGCTCCAAAATAGTTACTATGCTTTAAAGAAAGTCTTGTGAAGCACATTTTGATGTGATAATGTGAAATGCAAAGATTATTACATTAAGATGCACATCAATACTTACTCAGCACTTTTTGGTTGACGATAATTCACAAGGGGAAAATTAATCCCCAATTAATCTGAGGGATTGTTGGCCAGGCTTTTAGGAGGAACTCCCGTCTCTTCTCAAATAGAGCAATTGGATATTTAACATCCACCTAAAAAGGCAGATAAGACCGTGGTTTACCATCACCTCTAATAATGCAGCACCCCATCAGCATTGGATTGTCAGTCTGGACTATGAGCTCAAAGTTCTGATGGTGCTTGAATTCACAATTGTCCAATTTACAGGCGAGAATGCTGCCAACCGAATCAGGCTGATGTCTTTATTCGATCCAGTCAACAGCTGACACCTCTGCCGAACCTTTTATTTAATGCTCTAAACTGTCTCTTCGAGATCATGCTACAAGTCATACAGAATTCTTCAATGTACTTTGCAATCAGTATGTGACAGAAGAAAGGTCAACACAGTGACTGTCGGTGGTATGAAATCAATTGTTCAAATATCAATCATACTTAGTTATTCAGATAAATCATGATACACTCTGAATTGACTATGACATATAATCAGGTTCAATCCAAGTCAGTTCTGCTTATATAAATTATTTTTGGGTCTCCCTGGGGCTGAGCTGGCTCCAAGGTGACGTGTTTGGCAATGGATTGTCAGAATAGAGGCAATGCTTTTGTTGCAGTCTCAGTACTCCAGCTCCTGAGTCAGGTGGGTCCCGAGAAGTTCAGGGCACTGCTGATGACAAATCAGTCAGGCTGGCTGATTGACAAGACTTGGGAGAGGCGGACTTGGGGCAGGGATTCTTCCTACTCAGCTCCTGTTAACCATGCTAGCAAAAATCCTTATGGGTAAGGTAGTGCGAGCTGGACAAGCAGCGAAAACTTGCTAGATATTGCTTGCAAAGGTGTGAATGATCCCCAGACCTGCCTCTCACCAAACGGTGCCCAATACTTCCTAGACAGAGCTAAGCATTTTGTACCCCTCCGAAATTCAATTTCAGGCACAGGGAAATGCAAATGTGATGTTTTTGTGGAACTATGAATAATTTGGTTTGGAGACTCTTCAGCATGTTGATGGGTTTCCGAATGTCAGACAAACGTTGAACAACAAGAAAGGAAAATTTTAGATTTGACCAGATTGTGATACAAAATCTTAACACGTGAAAATCAATGTAACCTTTTGCTATTTATAAAGGTGGGAGATTTGCAATAAGGAAGATTGAGGCTGATATGGATTAGTGATGTTGCAAGGCTCATATAATCAAATAATTTCTTCCTGAAAATTATTTTTTTTTCTCATACTTTAACAAAATACTATATTTAGCTTCCATACATTGAAACCTAAAAGTGATGGGAGGTATGTTTTTNAAACTTTGTACTATATGTATTATATTTGCAAATTTTCACAATGTTACTTGCTCAAGTTTTTGATCGAGCACTTGTTCCAAATTCAGCGCATTGTGCAAAATACAATATTTTGACTGTTATTGGCTCACGTTTATGATAATGGTGAACTTAGCAGCACAGACCACTTTGGCTTGACCTCCAAGTCTCATTGATTATCCAGACAGACTGCTTAACCATTAAGGCCACCTTGGATTACTGCAGCAATGCCAGCCTTTGGTAGTCATATCTCCTCGGAGCCAGTTCAGCCGAGGGAGGTTCTGCTTATCTCATCGCCAAGTAAGATATATGTGAAATATTATTCAACTCTGAAGGATAAAAGACTAAGTAAACCAAATGAAAACCCATACTTTCTGGCCGTATATCTCGTGTTCAACAGACCCAGCATTTTCTTTTTCATTTGTAACAGTTTGAATAGATGCACACGACTAAGTCACACATGAAGAAAAGACCTTCCAAGTTAGTCTGGTTGAACTGTTTTTTTTGTCACAGGGAATGGGAAAATTGCTTCTGACCTTTTGTGATGCACAGAGAAGCATGACTCGTTTTTTTCTTTTTGGTGTAGTGAAGAGGTTGAACCCAGATTAATAAGGAAAGACAAAAATGAGCTGCATTTGGACCAAAGAACGTTGCATCACAAATACTCAGACTTCAAGCTTCCGAACCAACTTAACTTTTCCACCATTGTGTCATGGAGTGAACCAGGGTGAAAGAACCTCCATTAAGGAGGCCTAATCAAAAACACAAACAAGAAAGCTGTTAGTATTTCCACGTAAATAGAACCTGGTTAAACAGGCACAGTCCGGATCTTACACAACCCTTATCTCCCCAGTAAAATAGATCATTCCCTTCATGGCTGTTTGTGGGACATTGCTGGCTATAAATTGGCTACCACATTCACCTGGAAACACACAGTCACGACACTTCACATTATATCCTGTAAAACGAGATGTTTTAACGTCTTGATAAGGCGCTGTGTCAAATGTGAAGATTATTAACAATAATAATCATCTTAATCATCATCCTTGCATTTGATATCGCACCTTATCACGTCTTTGAGACATCTCAAAGCACTTCATAGAATATACTGTAAAGTGAAGTGACTGTATATTTTGTGGGCGAAACGCGGCAGCCAATTGCACATAGCAGTGTCCCACAAACAGTCGTGGATCGTGAAGTGACCAATTTATTATTATTATATTTTTGAAGGAATTATTACCCCCGAAAAAGCCAATCGACTAACAACCGGGTTCCTATTCACTGCTAGGTAAACAGAAGCATGTGGAGTAAGGAAACTTACCCAACATTTTGCCCTGCCGGGAATCAAACACAGGTCTCTCACTTGAGAGGTGAGTGCTCTAACCACTGAGCTACAGGACTCCACATATTATTATTGTTTGTCAAATTATATAGGAGGTGATGGGAATTCCATTTGCTGACAGTTTCCCTTTTAGCATTCACTTCTTATGGCAGCTCAAAGAAGATTCCTATTATGCCCTTCCAAACACTTCGTTCTGAACTCAATATCACATGACTGAGAATTACAGGAGCCAAAGTGATTAGTTTTCAGCTGCCTCCCCAAATCGTCAATACCGTGTCAGAAACAAAGAAAGGAGGCTTCTTTGGAGTATACCAATAATCCTAAAATCTCGTCAAGCCTCTGAGGTAGATCTTAGCAAGCATTTTAAATCAGAATTCTAAAACAAATAGGCCCATACGAATTAATGAATAAAAGGATCCTTTCATTTTTGCACAGATAAGGGAAATGCTGGCAATTCTCCTGGCTGGTATGCATATTGAACTGTGCAATGTCTGATCATGACTAAGCCAGTATGGGAGAGAAGCTATTGCGTATTCATCTAGGAATATGCAGGGTTCAATTACTTGCCTTTTAGAGTTTTGAACAGTCTTCCAGTATTGTTCTTAAACAATGGAATGCAATAAAGATAGTCTGGCATGTTTGAGAGGTTTGCTGGCATCTGAAGAGTTTAAGTCAATTTTAAAATAATAAGTTTGCCTATTAATCTGTTAGGCATCTAAGAGGAGCCACGGTTAATATTCAACAGTTATTAATTAATAAACCGAGATTGATAAAAAGCTTTAATGCTTTTATTGAAGAACTCGACATTGTAAAATAAAATAGACCATTCACGACTCTACCTGGGTAAGAATTTAGTATATCCTCTGGCAAGCACTGCAAGTTTCCAGTTGGGCAGAGTCAATCTGCAGTTTGTGAAGTTGTTTCAGTCCATTTTTCTTCTAAATTGATTCTGTTCATATTTCTCTCTCCAGAGAGGTGAAAGAGATCATTTGACTCCGAAGGTAAGAGCATCGAGTCACCCATTGGTTTGAAATTGAGACTGGGAGTCCTTCATTTATGGATCTGACTTATTCTTAATCAACCATGGGAGGGTAAGAAATTCTGTCAGTCAGAATAGAATTTAGGATGAATCCGATGAAGCATTGAACTACAAGGCTAAGTTTATCAGGATACTGAAATCAGAATCTCAGACAGCAGTATTGCTCCTCTGAGAAGTGTAGTTATGTCCTTACCTATGAAGCCAAGTTGCGTATAGATGAGATCAGTTATGCTACTAAACTTGTTTCCAATTCCGCAATGGTCAGATTTTCTCTTCAACAAATTAATATTCAGAACACAATCTTCACATAGGAAGGATCATTGCCTCTGGTGTATGTACATCTATTAACCAGCAGTTCACCATAGAGTAGCCTTCAAATTAAAATGAATAAACACTCAAGGTGATTGACATAATCCTGAAAACTAAATCGGATAGTTTTAAGAACTAGACTGATCATTTCCTGCCTATGATAAAAATAAAAAATATACAAGATTCAAATATCTCTCAAAGTTTGAGATGTGAGATATTGCTGGGCCATGTCCTGTCTTTTTTAAAAAAAACACCTTCACAACAACAACAACAACAAGATTCCATTTATAGAGCGCCTTTCACGTCGGGAGGACGTCACCCATTCCTTTGAAATAAAAATCACTTTACTGTTTCAGACTCTCTATTGCAATAGCATGATTTGTACAGAAAGTGCAAATAAAATAATTCTTGCATTTGATGTAGAACTTTATCATGTCATTGAAATGCCTCAAAGGGCTTCACAGAATGTATTGTATGATGCAGTAACTGTGTATTTTGTAAGCAAATTCAACAGCCAATTTGCACACAGCAATGTCTCACAAAGCCATCAATTCAATAATTATATTGTGATCTGGAGGATTGTCAGCCAGGACACCAGGAGAAACTACTTTCTCTATTGAATAGTGCTAATGGATCTTTATTTTCCACCTGAACAGACAGATAGTACTTCGGTTTAATATCCCATCCGAAGGATGGCACCTCCAACAGGACAAAAGCCCCCAACATTACCCTGGAGTGTTAGCCAAGACTGAGCTCAAAGTCTCGAAGTGGTGCTTGAACCCATAACTTTCTGACTCTGAGGCAAAAATGCTACCAACTGAATCAAGCTGATACTACTTATAAATACTTATAATCTCAAAACGTCTCAAAGCATTTTACATGAATTAGAGTCAGGTTTAGTAACTGTGTTTGTAGGTAATGAACAGGGCAGGGTGAGATGACTGACCATCATAGCAGCAAAGAATTATACAACACAGAAGGAGGCCATTCAGCCCATCATGTCTGTGTTGGCTCTTTGAAAGGAGTTATCCAATTCAATCTCATTCCCCCACTCTCCCCATAGCCCTGCAAACTTGTCGTCCCCAAATAATTATCTACTTCTCTCTCAAAAGTGGTTATCGAATCAGCAATTTGATTGAGGCATTCTATTCGAGATCTGAACAACTCGCTGTGTGAAAAAATTTCTCCTCCTTTCTGTTTCTTTTAACAACTATTTTAAATCGGTGTCCTCAGGTTACCGACCCACCAGCCAGTGGAAATAGTTTCACCTTGTTCACCCTATCGAATCCCCTCATCATTTTGGAAACTTCTATTAAGTCTCCTCTTAACCTTCTCTGTTCCAATGAGAATAATCCTAGCTTCTCGAGCCTATCCTGATAACTGAAGTCCCTCATTCCTGGTACCATCCTGGTAAATCTCCTTTTGCACCCTCTCCAAAGCCTTGACATCCTTCCTAAAGTGTGGTGCCTGGAATTGAACACAGTACTCTAGCTGAGGACGAACCAGTGTTTTATGAAAGTTTATCATAACTTCCTGACTTTTGTATTCTATGCCCCTATTTATAAAGCTTAGTATCCCGTATGCTTTTTTAACAGCTTTATCTACCTGTTCTGCCACATTCAAAGATTTACTTATACAAACCCCCAGGTCTCTCTGTTCCTTCTCCCCCTTTAAGATTGTACCATCAGCTTATATTGCCTCTCCTCATTCTTCCTCCCAAAATCCATCACTTTGCATTTCTTCACATTCAACTTCATCTGCCACGTGTCTGCTCATTTCACCAGTCTGTCTATGTCCTCTTGCAGTCTGCTACTATCTTTCTCACTGTTTACACCTTTTCCTAGATTGGTATCACCTGCAAACTTGGAAATTGTACTCCCTGCCCCCAAGTCCAGGTCACTCATATAGATCAAAAACCCCTGGGGACACCGAGGCACACTTCCTTCCAGTCAGAAAAACAACCATTGACCACGACTCTCTGCTTTCTGTCTCTCAGAGAGTTCTGTATCCATGCTTCCACTGTCCCTTTAATACCATGGGATTCTATTTTGCTTACAAGTCTCTTACATGAAACTTTAACAAACGCCTTTTGAAAATCCATATAAACTACGTTAACTGCACTACCTTCATCCGCCTTCTCCGTTACTTCATCAAAAAACTCTATCAGGTTTGTTAGACTTGATTTGCCTTTAACAAATCCGTCTTGGCTGCCTTTTATTAATCCATACTTTTCTAAGTGAAAATTTATTTTGTCCTGGATTATAGTCTCTAGAAGTTTCCCCACTATTGACGTTAGGCTGACTGGCCTGTAATTCCTGGGTTTATCCTTCGGCTCCTTTTTGTACAGGGGAGTAACATTTGCAACCCTACAGTCCTCTGGCACCACCCCAGTGTCCAAGGAGGATTAAAAGATTGTGTCAAGAGCCTCCGTTATTTCCACTCTTACTTCCCTCAGCAACCTAGGATGCAGACCGTCCAGACCGGGTGACTTATCTACCTTGAGTACCAACAACCTCTTTAGTACCTCCTCTCAGTTTATTCCTATCTTAATCAATTTCTCTACCTTCTCCTCCGATACTGCAGAATTGGCTGCATCCTTTTCTTTTGTGAAGACAGATGCAAAGTACTCATTCAGTACATCAGCCATGCCCTCAGCCTCCACAAGAAGATTTCATCTTTGGTCCCTACTTGGAGCCATCTTTTGACCAACCTTTTAGTCTTTATATGCTTATAAAACATCTTAGGGTTCCCTTTTATGTTACCCGCTAATTTTTTCTCATACAATCTCTTTGTCCCTCTTATTTCCTTTTTCAGTTCTCCTCTGTACTTTCTATATTCTAGTTGATTATCGTTTGTATTTTGGACCTGACATTTATCATAAGCCTCCTTTTTCTGTTTTATTTCAATCCCAATTTACTTATTCATTCAGGGAGGTTTGGATACCCTACCTTTCCCCTTTGTAGGAATGTATTTGTTCTGTTCTCAAACTATCTCCTCCTCGAAGGCTTCCCATTGCTCGTTGGATGCTCCACTTGCCAATCTTTCTTTCCAGTTCAACTTGGCTAGGTCCCTTTTCAACTCATTGAAATTAGTTGAGTATATTCATCATTGATTGCTCCTTGTCCCCTTCCATAAGTACTCTAAACCTAATGTTTTTGTGATCACTGTTGTCCAGATGCTCTCCTACTGAAACCTGATTCACTTGCCCCACTTCATTCCCAGAACGAGATCCAGCACTGTTTCCTTCCTCGTTGGACTGGAAACATACTGATCCAGAAAGGTATCCTGCACACATTTCAGGAATCCTTCCCCCTCCTTGCCCTTTACACTGTTATTTTGCCAGTCTATGTTAGGATAATTGAAATTCCCGATTATCACTAATCTATTGGTTTTGCATCTTTCTGAAATCTGCTTGCAGAATTGCTCGTCTATCTCCTTCCCACTATTTGGTGGTCTAGAGTATAAACCTAATAGAGTAACAGTTCTTTTTTTGCTCCTTAACTCTAACCAAATAGATTCTGCTTTTGGACCCTCTAGCACATCGTCTCTTTCCAGGGCCATTACCGTATCGTTGATCAATATTGCCAATCCCACACCCCTCCTTTGTTTTCTTCCCTATCCCTCCTGAATACATTGCAGGTAGGAATATTCATCTTCCATTCTTGCCCTTGTTTGAGCCAGGTCTCCTTTATTGCCACTACATCATAACCCCATGTGGCAACTTGAGCCTGCAGCTCACCAATCTTATTTGTCACACTCCGTGCATTTAGGCACGCCCACTCCAAGACTGACTTAGTCTGTTCTCTTCTATCTAATCCCTCCTTTTACTGTATTACTCTGTATTACATTGCTATCTATTTGTCTTTCCCAGCCCACTATGTAACTTGTTTATTCTCTCAAATGCTACATCCTGATTCCCTTCCCCCCTCAAAATCAATTTAAACCCTTCCCTACAGCACAAGTTAATCTCTCTGCAAGGACGTTGGTCCCAGCCCTGTTCAGGTGTAACCCATCCACCTTGTACAGGTCCCACCTGCCCCAGAACTGGTCCCAATGATTCAGGAACCACTTCTCAAGCCATGCATTCATATGTTTGATCCTGCTGTTTTGATACTCACATTTACGAGGCACTGGGAGTAATCCAGAGATCACCACTTTTGAGGTCCTACTCTAGCTTTTTCCCTACCTTCTGATACTCTCCCTGTAGGATCTCAGCCCTTTTTTTCCCTACGTCATGGATCCCAACATGGACCACGACTGCTGGATGTTCCCCTTCCCCCTGTAGAACGTTTTGCACCCGTTCCATGATGTCTTCAACCCTGGCACCAGGGAGGCAACATACCATGTGAGAGTCTTTGGTTGCAGAAATGCCTGTCTACTTCTTTCACCATTGTGTCCCCAATGACAATTGCATTGACATTCTTCCCTGGGTCCCCCTGTGCATCCATTTGCTTTTGACTCCCCTCCCCTAAGTTGTCATCTCCCTGACCGGTATTCAGTACTGAGAATGGGTTTGTGAGTGCCATACTCTCAGGGGATTTCTGCATTGCCCGTTCCCTTTTCCTACCATGCCAGGTAGTCACTCACTCACTCTCCATCTGAACCCTCTGTGGCTGTGGGGTGACCACCTCCTGAAATGTTTGATCCATGAACTCTTCAGCCTCCTGTTATGCAATGACACCAACCTCTCCTCGAGCTCAGAAACTCTGAGCTCAAGCTGGAGCAGCCAGAGGCACTTCCTATACATGTGTCTGCCCAGAGCACACAAAGCATCCTAGAGTTCCCACATGGCACACATAGTGCATGCAACCAGTCTCAGCTCTTCTGCCATATTCACAAACATGTTTTATTTTGTTTTAATATAACTTATATATTTTATAATTATGCACCTCTTTCACCCTCTGCACCAAATTCCCATTCTCACTAAATTCCTTAACAGAATTCTCACTCTGTTCCACCTCACTCAGTTCCTCCTCATGCCGCTGGGGTTTTGCTCCTTCTCATTTTTTTGTCTTCAATGGGCTCACAGCTTTGGTCAATTTATGCACTCATGGATCAAAGATAAGGTAGACAGGCAGATGGTAAGAATACTGCATGCCACAGAGATAATATAATGCAAGGGGAAAATGGTGAACTGGTCAGCACTTAACCTGAAGGACATTTGATACAACAAAAGCATCTGCATAGTGCCCTTCACCCAGGATAATATCTCAGAGAACGGGTTACTCAAAGTAATTTGATGTTGAAAAAAAAATGCTTAAAAGTCCTGATTTTTTTAAAAAGGAATAGAGTTTTATCCTCGTGTCACATCTTTATTGGATTTGGTTTGAAGAAAAGGGTTTTAGTGGATTATTCAACTGAGCCTTCACAAAGGACATAATACAAAGTAATAATTGTGTAAAGTGTTACATTTTAGCTGAAAGTCAGCTTGCGAAATAAGTATGAGCCGCTGCTTGTTCAATAATTTCCTGGGTGACTCGCATCCCTTTGTAGGACAATGATGAATAAATACATGTTGTTCAGCATGAGCGATGGTCTTCATATTTCCATAGAGAAAAGCAGCTGTTCTTACACATTAAAAAAGTATAGCTGATATAGCTGGGCTAAAATTAGAACTGATCATGTTTCTGCCATGATATACAAGCAAAGGGCATATCTTGACACCAGCAATATCTCGGATAATGAATACTGAATAAACACAATTTTAAAAGAATGCTTAGACAGTTTCTAAGTAGAAGATGGATAGTATCTGCAGACCTGGATATGTTCAAGCCGACCACAACAACAACATTCATACAGCATTTTTCACATTGGGAGGATGTCCCAAGGTGCTCAAAATGGCCTTGAAGGAGGCAAAGGGAGTGGGCGAGGTAAAAGCCGATCACAGAGCGGACAGGCTGGGGTGAGCAAGCCATTGCCTGCCGAGTGGATGGAGTTTATAGGCTATTTTCTCTTCAGAGAATGCAGAATACAGTACTTTGAACACAAGAGGACAGATATTGTTCAGCATCTTCCAACATGGAAAATATTATTTGCTGCCATTGTTCTAGACTTGTGCAGAGATAAAGTGAAGCATGTTATAGGAAGTGCTCTTATAACAAGAACTTGCATTGACAGAGCATCCCTTATGTTAAAAAACTTTTTTTTTGGTCAGCCGAATGTCTGACACATGCAGAAACTCAACACCATGTTTAATGGTTTCCAAAGCAAACAGAATTCCACGCAACCCACCTACACATGGAAATTCCAGGGTTAGTTTATTGCAATGGAATGCATACTATCTCCCTGAAAGTATTAGTCACAGGTTGGCAAGAGCCAAGGCTTGGGGACCTCAGAGTGCGTTGGCTTTCTGCTGGAGTCTAACCAGATAAAACCACATAGGTTGCCATTGAAGGCACTGTCTGTTGCTTGTCCAGCTAGGACCACTCTAGCCGTTAGGGCTTTGGGTTGCAAGGGCCACAGGATCCGAGTGGGAAGAGTCCCTGCTCCCAATGACTGGCCTGCCCTTCCTAGTCCTGCGTCCGAGCCAGCCTGAAAGTATGTTCCAAACACCTGACTAATGTAGCGATGGAGCCTGAGCAAGGGGGAAGGAGAGATTCAAAGATGTTGACCAATACCACAGCTGAAATATGTGTCGGGTAGGTTACGGACATCATGGTAAAAGGTAGCAAGGTAATGTGACTTTACAAGAGAGCTCCAGAGGACAGGAACATGGTGGAAATATCAACACAATGTGGCTTAAGCTCTGGTCCACATATCAGCATTCAACGAGGACATAGCATAGGTTGTCTAACTTCCAGCACAAGGGAATGCTAGTAGCATCCTGATTTCTGGGTCAAAAATCAGTGAATAAATGTATAAATTCCCTGTGCAGCTAAATGTGAGCTAATGGTTTCCACCTTTTACCTGAAGCCCCAATTATTTCACCCCAGAGAGGTCTCAACTCTGAAAAATTTTGGTTATGGTTCGAGGTGATTGGCTCATCATCTGGACTTTTCCACCCAGAGTCTGTCCCTGCAAAATACATGGTGAAGTGCTGATAGTATTCTACTACCCTGAGGTAGTATATTGGCTGTAATCCTCTTCTTTGAATGACAGCAGCAAGGGCACAAAGTCAATATCTTTCTTGGCCTCCCATGTATTTTTGGACACTCCTGAAGAAAGCAAAGTCTCTGTAAATTCCTCTTTATTGTTCCTGATGGAAAACTTTGTGAGAGATTTAGGATCCCACTGAGTTTCAGAAGAGCGCAACCTCTGGTTCTATTGGGTACTGAGGTTTAATGTAGCTACCTTCAAGGCAATGATGTGACTCTCTTGCATGGACATTTATGGATTCAATTCAGAACTAACCACCTGTGAAAATTTTGTTACTGATACAATCCTCGACTTTCAATGAGCTTAAACATAGAAAAAAAGTCTAAAAAGATCACAATCAATATAATTTCCACATCTTGGGCCATGCACCCAATATGAAAGGTGCTATATAATGTAAATTTGTATTGTATTAAACTGTTACTGTAATGCTTTATGTGAAACATGGCTGGGTCCGATACATATTTACTGATGTAACATACGTGCATATGCATATAGAATATGTACATATACTAGTCATGCATGTAAGCATTGCGTGTTTATAGATATATATACATATATATATGATTGGCAAATTAAATGAATCCACTAACTTCACATTAAATGTGGCTCCTTGGCCATGCACAACAGCATATTAATAAAAATGCTTTCAAGAGAAACTACAGATTAAGGGATATGGGGATAAGGCAGGGTTAGGTTATTAGCTGGAGTTAGTTTAGTAGATCAGCCATGATTGAATGGCGGGGCAGGCTCGAAGGGCTGAATGGCCTACTCCTGCTCCTACATGTTATGTTACATTGTTGAATCCTGCACAAAAAAAAATGGAGTACAACTATAACTTGGAAGTCCTGCAAGTGCTGTGTGTGAAGCACTTCCCAGCTAATTGCTACAGGAATACCATGAAAAATCTAGGAAGAGGTTTGATGTTTGAATTACCCTCCTCCTCACCATCTCCACCCATCATCAGAGACGTTCATCATTTGGCTTTCCCCTTCCTGTTAGGATCTCTCCTATTCACACTGGTAATATGACTCATCCGTGAGTTCCATTGGAAATCCCACAGATGCCTGTCCTGGATGGCAATTAGATAACATCCAAAGCAACAAAAACATTCAGCACTTGGCCTAACCTGAGGACTGCTTCCTTAGGTACATCCCAAATGTGCTGAACATATCCTGTACAGCTGTTTGCTAAAGTTTTGTTCAGGGCAGCCATGGGAGCGTTCAAAATAAGTCGATGCAGGAGTATTAAAGCTATGAATATCTTTTACTACGCAAAGGATGTGCTTATTCACTGTTTCTCCTCAACCTCTCCTGAAAGCAACTGACCATTTCTGCTGTATGATTCCACAAGCCATCAGTTGTCCTCAGTGTTAGCAAACCATTTGATGATGGAGTGCTTTGCAATCAAGCCCAATGCCATTCTGATTCAAAATACTCAAGCTTATTTTCCAAAAAGGATCATTTGAGAGGAATAAGGAGTAGGAATCTTAGGTGACTGTTCCTCTCGTTTTGTCCAGTGTCACACTCTGCTGGGTTTTTCCCTTATTGGGTAATTGGAGAGTTTTGGAAGATATTTTAAATATTTTTTTCTTCTCCCAACAATGAGTTAGGGGCACATCATTATACTGAAAATACTTGCCAGCTAAATAGGAATAATAATAATCCTTGCATTTGATCTAAAGCCTTATCACTTTGTTGAGACGTCTCAAAGTGCTTCATAGAATATATATGTAAAGTTGAATTGATTGTACATTTTATATGTGAAATATGGCAGGCAATTGCAAACAGCAGTGTCCCACAAACGGTTGTGGATTGAGTGATCACATTTTTTTTGAGGGATTATTGCCCCCAGAAAGCGATGCACCAATCAACTAACACCTGGTGCCTACTTACTGCTTGGTAAACAGAGGCGTGTGGAGTAAGCAAACTTGTCTAAGGTTTGGCCCTGCCAGGAATTGAACCTGGGTCTTCTCACTTGCGAGGCAAGTGCTCTAATCATACACTACAGGACTCCACAAGCTATAGTTATGCTCACTTTAATATAAATGAGTTCTGGCCATTTGAGCAGAACAGATGAGCTTGATCGTCAGCAATGTTCACTTTCTGCCTTCTATCATGATTTTCACATCAATGTGACCTGGTTGCATCTCTTATGTGAACATGCCAGTCTTAAGACACTGGACCTTTTATTGGCTGCTAAAACAAAATGCTTCCACCCAGTTCTCAGCCCAGAAAAACAGTAGCTTTCTTTTTAAAACATGCTTCTGTTTCCATGTCTGAAACAGAAGACAACGGGAGCTGTAAGGCAGAAGACTAATGAAAAAGGATTTTAGGGAAAAATAAAAATGCGATATGCATTAGATAAATATATTGTATAATATATATAGATAATCCTTGTATTTAACGTAGCGCTTTTTCACATTTTTGAGACGTCTCAAAGTGCTTCACAGAATATATTGTAAAGTGAATGTTAGTGGGCGAAACACGGCAGCCAATTGCATACAGAGGTGTCCGATAATATAAATATTTATATGATATATAATACTCATATAATCTCATACATATCACATTTGTTTGCATTGTTATATATGTATAGATAAAATATAAATATATGTATATTGATAATAAAATTAAAATTAAAGGCAGACTACAGTACTAAACTGGGGAAAAAGACAAACTAAAGATTTCATTTTTCATTTGAAAGTTTTTGTGATATCTATTTTGCTACATTAAGGTTAACATTAGAGCAATGAAGCCATCATAATTTTACGACTGTAATCTCGGTGTCCTTATTCAGGTTTTTTTTCGGTCAGCCGGGCATCTGACACACGCGGAAATCCATCACCATGCTTAAGTGTATCTCAATCAAGCTGAGATTTCCATGTAACCCACCTACACATGGAAATCCCAGGGATAGATTGTTGGAATGGAATGCGCACTCTCTCCCTGGAGGGATACATCCTGGTTACCTAATTCTGGAAAGTATTAGATGCAGGTTAGCAAGGGACAAGGCTCGGGGACTCCAGTGTGTGCGTTGGGGTACTGCTGGAGTCTAACCAGCTAAAACTGCCCAGCTTGCCATCGATATTACTTCCCCGCTGCTTGTCCGGTTAGGACCACCCTACCCATTAGGACTTTGGCTTGCAGGGTTAACAGGAGCTGGTGACTGGTCTGCCCTTTCAGTTCCTGCCGATGAGCCAGGCTGGCTGTGCTGTCTTCATCAGTGCCCCGGGATACTGCAGACCCACCTGGCTCAGGAACTGGACTATCGAGACCCCCACAGAGGGCTGGCTGGATTACGACATTCCATTGCCATGCATGTCACCTTGGAGCCAGTTCAGCTCCAAGAAGCCCCTGCTTCCTGTTCAGCATCAAGGTGATTGAGCATAACATTTACAAGATCAGTCTCAGAGGTTACAGAAGTCTCTAGAGGCTTGAGGCAGTTTAGGGATTAAATGGTACTAGAGCAAGATCCCGAATAAAATATTTCCTTTAGACAAAGGCGACAGCAGAGTAACACATACAGCATTAAGCTGTATTGATTCTTTACATGGTTCTTTCTCTGTTATGTTATTGGAAGATATAAAAATAACATTAACGAGAGGCACTTATTGCTTAACATGAATCATGTGTTAAGAATTAAAACCTGTCTAGTTTGTTATGCAGAAAATTGCTTATTCTAGTTCAGAATGTAGCATAAATTATGATATGTTTATCACCATTATACAAAGACACCAAGCACAATATACAGCATGCTATATTCACCGAATCAGCATAGTAAGTGTAAATAATAAGCTTTTGGCAAGCTAAAGTCTTTTTTAGGAGATGGCATTCATATATCACCCGAGTCCTTGAAACTCTGAAAGCTGCTGTTATTCACATCTATTTAGTTCCACAAAATACAAAAGGCTATAGAATTTTCTACCATAAAAATCAAAGCATCATTCAGGAAAATATTCAAGTATTATTTTTATGTTGAATGAGTAATTTCCTAACATAAATGTATTGATGGACTGCAAATGCATAAACATACACATACACACAACAATAGCAATTGTCCTTTTGTTGTTGTGTTTCTAACACATGCTAGAAAAACATGTTTACTGCATGTAAAAAAAAATTACAAAACATTGTCAGGGCATTTCCACTGGCTTTCCCAAACTTTACCTAAAATCTTAGACAGTAGAGATTTGCCCAGCCTGAGTATTTTCTTCATTGATACTTTGGATTTTTTTGCTAGGAAGGTCTAAATCCTGTATTATAGGAGATTTTCCCACCCATATAATACAGGAGATGGTTAGCAATATACAAACGTACTGTATGTAGTATGTAGTATCAGGGAAATGTTTGGAGAGATAAATCGCTCCTTCCTACGTTCGGTGGTGTTTAGACTCAACTTTGCCATTAAGGATAATTTTTAAAGATAATTTTACTCAAGAATCATTCTTTAATTATTGTCGGCAGTAGTTCAGGAAGGGAATGTGTTGAGGACGTCTATTTTGACCCCTATACCTAATAATACAATAATAATTTTTGCATTTGATATTGCACCTTTCACATTAGGAGGATGTCTCAAAGCATTTCAGAGAATTTACAGTGATTGTATTTGTAGGTGAACATGGCAGTCATCTTGCTCACCACAGGGCACTCCAAACAGTCATGAAGTGAGCGACTAATTCAAAGTTCTGACAAATCTTCTTTTCAATTGTTCCAAATGTATCCTCGATACACACTGCGAGACTCAGGGCCTGTCAATATGACTTTCGAGTGTTTGGTTATATTATTCAGGTTGTCTCCATAATTTAAAAGAGATAAGGGAATAATGCATACTGAATTCCAAAACATTAACATTAAGGGGAGATAAATTGAAGTCTGGGCAGACTGAGTAAGAGAGGGAGAGAATTCACTGTGGCTTTTGCAGGACAGAGTGAGAAGAATATCATAGCTGCATTTAATACCATGCCTCATAATCCCAAAGAACAAAAACAACTTGCATTTATATAGTGCCCTTCACGGGGCAGTATCTCGGAGCGCTTAATATTGGCTGAGCCTGACACCGAGCCAGGGGGAGTGGGGGGTGACTGTATGCACGACCTAAACCACTCAAAACATGTCACACAATATGTTGCTTCTTGAAGTTTAGTGACTGTTGTTAAGCAACTAAACAAAGCACCTGATCTTCACTCAACGAAGTCCCAGAACCACAAAAGGCTAACATAAAATTTCTTCACCTTCTCATTCAAAGGACAGCACCATCTTCGGTACTGCATTGAGTTACAGTTTACGTCATAAGAATATGCCCTACTGACAGCCTTAGATACAGAGGGCCACCTTGAAATGAGGAAGGTAAAGAGTCTGACACTTAAATGGAATGGATTCTGCAACAATACTAAACACTAGTAGAACTCCTCACGTGATTTGCCATTTGAAATAACGGGGTGAAAAATTGTGATGTTTTGTAGCAGATTTGATGTGATCATTGAAACAACAACAACAACTTGCACTTTTATAGCGCCCTCCACGCAGGGTAGCGTCTCGGAGTGCTTGAAACATCATATTTCTCCATTTTACCTCTATTTAGAACATATTTATCTTTCTGTGAACGCAAAATCCCTCCAACGTCTTGTCCTACCCTTCCTCTGTGACCTCTTTCTACCCTGCCGACCTGGCCACTCATTGACCTGCTTCACGTCCCCACACTGTCCACTCCACCATCGGTGGGCATGCTTTCAGCTATTATGCCTCTGCTCTTGAGAACCATCCTTTCTAATCCCTCCGTGTAGCATTAAAGTATATTTGACCACCAACATTTATAGGAGCTGTAGGATTGAGACAGTAAACCCAGAAAAATACTTTCTGAGATAGTAGAACAAGTGGACAAAGCCTTAGGGTTACCAAGAACAGTTTCAGAACAGATACCCAGAGGGAAATTAATGACAGGACACTGGATTTGATGCTGGTATGTATTTGAGAAGGATAAGCTGAAGGGATTTTTTCATCCAAACCAATCTTATGATCTTGTGATGCATACATATTATAAAAAAAGCAGACCTTGAAGTGAATAACAATAATAATAATGATACTTATATTTGGTATGAATTAGGTTTTTTAAACCTACATTTGATATAAATTACAGTTGGTATAAAATAAACCTGCTCCCTCTCGCAAGCAAGCAAAAACTGTGTATTACTCAAGGATGAAAGAGGCCAAAAATAACCCCAAAATCCTATTCTCCACCATCCACCACTCCCTCAAACATCCTCAATCATTACATCAAACGCCAAGTGTGAAGAGGTCATGGACTTCCTTACTTCTAAAATAGAAAACATCCACCTGGCAGCCTCATCCTCCTGCCCTGCGGCCCCTACCACCCTCTCCATTCTGTCTCCTTCACCCACCACTCATCTTCAGCTCATACCACGACCCCCATTCTACATTCCTTTGCCCCATCTCTCCTTCCTCCCTCTTATCCTCCTGATGAAACCCACCACCTGCTGCCTCGACCACTTCCCCACCCAGCTGCTGATCACCCAGCTCCCCCTCCTCTGCCCACTGCTGGCAGACACCATTCAGCAGTGCCTCTCCTCAGGATCAGTGCCACTCCCCCTCAAAACCGTTGTCATCACTCCCCTCCTTAAAAAACCTACTCTCGATCTCTCCAACCTCGTGCACTACCGCCCTATTTCAAACTTCCCTTCCTGGCCAAAGCTTTGGAATGTGTTGTTGCCGACCAACTTCACGCACACCTCTCCCTCTGCTTCCTACTCGGACCGCTCCAAGTCCAGTTTCCGCCCTGCCCACAGTGCAGAGACAAAGCTCGTAAAAGTCACAAACGATGTCCTCTCTATTTGTGACCAGGGCTCTCTCTGCCTCCTCATCCTCCTGATCCTCTCTGCAGTGTTTGAGATAGCTGATTGCACCATCCTCCTCCACCGTCTCTCCTCCATCATCCACCTCAGTGGGACCGCACTTGCTTGGTTCGAGTCCTAACTTACAAACCACCAGCACTACATTTCCGCAAATAGTTTTTCTTCTCGCCCCCGGCCAGTCATCTATGGAGTATCCCAAGGCTCCATTCTTGGCCCCCTTCTCCTTCTCTTCATGTATCCTTTGAACTTTACTAGTTCCTCAGCTTGTAATGAAAACCTGGCCATGTGTAAATGCAAGTTGAATTTCTACAGGTACAATTTGTGTACATAGCAGGAAACTTTCTGATTTCTTCTAGTTTTTTTTCACACTTTTAAATTTGATTTAAATTAAAGTTTTTTTTAGCAGTGAGATGAGTTTCATTCCAAAGTTCATGATAAATCAATTCATTTAAATTACTGTATACGTTTTATAATGTGCTTCTTCTTGGGCTTTCACTCCACAATTTAATATTCATAAATTTTAGGGGCATTACTATAAATATTCTATGAACAGTCTATGAGAAAATGTCAATGTCATACATTTCTGCTGTGTTTTAACTGCAATGATAACATAATTCATTTTATTAAGTGAACTTTATGGGCTCACATAAAATAATACCACATAGTTATGTTCAGGACCTGAAAAGTGAACTTAGTCCATTTGCAATGTAAAGTGATGCATGTTATACTCCTGAGAAAACATTATTGTGCTATTTACTCATTTGAAAGTTAGTGTTACAATTTAAGCTATGATTCACCCTCAGGAGCACTGAGATAAGCATCCATGAATCATTAGATTATAGGTCTCAGTGTTCCATCTGTTTGTCAACAAACTACACAGTTAGTGCACTTTACAGTATATCCTAAGAATCGCTTTGAGTCATTGATGTGAAAGATGCTATATTAAATGTAAGGATTATTATTCAGTTTCAGAAAATCTCAAATCCAGGTCCATCGAGGTCCTGAGCCCATTATTGATGAGGATAAGTTATTGCCCACGCAGTCCATTAATGCTAACAATATGTAGAAATTCCAATAAGAGAAGTGCTGCTTGACCAAGTTATGGGCGATGAGTCAGAGCAGGTCTGGAATTTGAATGTGAGGGGAGCACTGTGGTGCCAGTGACCATGGTACAATAAGGTTCAAAATAAATATAGAAAAAGAAGTAGACAAGACAAGGACAAAGAGTGTCCTGTTTCCATGCTGTACGTTCTTCGTAATTATAAGGAAGATCATTGCTGGACATGAAGCATGTGGAGAAGGAATCTTTCATGTTGGGGGGACACTCAAAGTCCGCCAAGAACAAAGAACTTTAATGTAATTGATTGGAGCTAGCTCAACTCAGGTCCCGAAGTTGCACAACATAACATGCTAATTCATTGTCCAATGCTACTCTGGTGCTTTTCTGTGTAACAAAGTGGGAATAAATTCAACTGCACGCCAAAAAGAAACACCTTGTCTACTAATCATACATAGTAACAACCAAAATTATGAGTAGTTGAACTTTCAATGCCGCATACAAATATAATCAAACATTAGTGGTTTTATTGATAGGTAGCTGCTGGAAATAATGACAACTTGCACAGCTGGAGAATGGTTATAAGACTAAGCCTGATGTGAGACAGACAGTGATCACGCACATTGCATCCGGAAGCTGTCTAAAACGTTCCTCTTTGAGTGTTTCCAGAAAAAACTATATTTTTCTACTCTTCCTTCACTGTATCTGTAGATTACTCCAAGAATTCACGTTATGCGGTGTTAGCAAACAGGATGCTGTACCGTTTTAGTAAATCAGACTTCAGATCCCCAGAAGTCATACTCACTGTATTGTGTTTTATACTGCACACAGTTCTGGTCATAATAATAATAAATAATTCTTACATTTGAAATAGCGCCTTGGCACGTCTGTGAGACAGCTCAAAATGCTTCACAGAATATACTGTAAAGTGAATTGACTATATTTTGTGGGTGAAACACGGCAGTCAATTGCGCACAGCAATGATCCACAAACAGTCATGGATTGAGGGATTAATTTTTTTTTAAGGGATTATTACCCCTGGAAAAGTGATCCGCCAATTGACATGATCAGTTAGTTCCCTGGGAGGCTGCCTTGGAATGACCGAAATAATTGTCAAGCTGATAATCTGCTGAAGGATTGTGAATGTTGGTGAAATATATGGTGTGTGTGCACAAGAGCACAAGTACAAATCAACAAAGAACATTTTTTTGTCTATAACCACTGCAGGAAAGAATATAATAAAGAGAATTGGAGCTTGGATGCAAGCCTGTTTGACACCGTTAATGGTGTAGGCGTTTGTCTGTCTGCAAGGATCCCACCAATGGTTCCATTATGAAGTTGGTGGATTAGGCTGTTGAATTTAGTGGAACAGTTAAGCTTGCCAAGGAGTCGCCAATCGAGGATCTACTCCATTTACTGTGCTACGATGCTTTTGGCAAGACGATAAAGGCAATATAAATAGGTCTACCCTATATCTGGTCAACTGCAATTGGAGGTGCATGGCAGTCTTGGGTGCCGGTAGAAGTCCAAAACTATAAAGTTATCTAAAAAAAAGTCTCATCCTATTAATATTTAAAAATTCAAAATTTTATGATGGCATCAAGTTATCTGTGATAATTTTTTTTAACTGAATGGAGCAGAAAGTTTGAGGGATGTTACAATACAGTTAAATCAATGAAAGGGTTTGGGAGAATAAATTGTGAATGACTCTTTCCGCTGGTAGGAGATTAAAGGATAAAAGGGCATGAATTTAAATTTTTGACTTGGAGAGTAAAAAGGAAATGATCAGAAGAAGTTCTCCCAGAAGATTATTCGGATATAAAATGATTTGCAAGGGATGGCTGTTAGAGCTGAATTGACTGGAGCATTGAACAAACACAATGCAATATAATTCACATTCATATAATGCTTTTCACCTCAGGAGAACATCTCAAAGTGCTTCACACAACTGACTGGGCATCTGAGTTGAGGGGTGTGGGGGGGTTGGGGGGGTGGGGTTAGTTGAACAAGCATGGTCGAAGATAGTAGTCGTAAAGTGGAACTTTTAAGTGTGAAGGATTCAGTGAATCCGCAATCGAATTCCAGAAATTGTGATAATGACTGAAGTTATGTACACAAATAGTGGAGCGGATTAGTCAGGAGACACAAAGGAGGCCGGTGTTCACTGAATGAATGGAGCGTCCGGGTCGGTAGCCTTAAATAGAGTCAAGGATGTAGGCTGTGGAGGGATTTGAATCGGGGAATGAGAATCTTTGATCTGCTTGGGGTTTGGAAGCACGCGGAACCGAGGAAGGATGGGGTTGATAAGCTCAAGGAGCCTGGTGTGGGGGAGACCATGGAGTGCAGAGTTCTGGATGGGCTGCAGGTTTTGGAGAGAGGATCTGGGTAATCAAGTGAGCAGTGCATTGAATAATAAATGCTGGACGTGATGATGGTGTGAATGAGGGTCTTGGCAGCGGGGTAGAGGTAAATTCACTTTACAGTATACTCTGTGGAGCACTTTGAGACATCTAGAAGAAATGATAAGGCACAATATCAAATGCAAGGATTATTATTATTATTATTATGTTTGTTCCCTCCCCATTCTTCCTGAAGCATATGGTTCTAAAAAGGTTAAAGGTAAATGCACGGCAGCGCTATCTAAAGAAACAGACGATCAGATTGATGGGTCCGAGACAATGCACATCTATTCATTTAAAATGGAACACGGAGATTCTCTTACACCAAGACAAATGGAGAAGATTAATAATAGCATCTCAAGATAAATGCTGGAGATGCAAATTACTCTGCTGTGACCACTTACATATGCTAGGGAGATGTTCAGTCTTGGAAACAGCAATCAGGATACTAAAGATAATTTTCTCTTGAAAATCATTTTGCTAGCCGCATCTAACAGCTCTAGGTCAAGCAAATAATGGTTTCATCCTCCCAGCTGAAAATATGACATTGCTGCTTTTGGGACTTTTGTTGAATAAGAAAAAGGTCAGGTTGGCACAGAAGTACAGAAAATCTCCAAGTATTATGTAATGCACAAAATGTATTAGTTGACACATGAGATGAGAAAGCATTACTTTCTTGATGAAAGGCAAAATGAACAATTTGAAGAGATATGGGTGTCTGTCAATTCTGTCAATCCTTCAGCTGGAAAAAAATCCCCTGAATGTCATAGTGCATCAACAAACAGATCACAATGTTCATTTAACCACTAACAGAGAACGGAGCTTTTTTTGCTTTAATATGCATCACATCATGTCAGGATTGATTGAATTCCTGTAAGGGTTTTTTCATGTTATGCTTTTTCTCTTGGGTACACTTTTTACCCCTTCGAGTGCAAGCAAAAGCCTGGCTGCTTACTGGCCTGTGCTTTCATTGAAACTCTGCTCATAAAACATGTATTTTAGCTTTATGGTACACATGGGCACCTCTGCGCACATCAATCAGACTACAGAGAAGTGCCTATTAATGTTAATGACTCATGTTAACAATGCAAATTGAATGTTTAAAACATCGGTCTTCAAATTCACACAAGCTGGAAGCTGAAAATCATGGCATGAAAGCATGCAAATTTATAATAATGGAGGAAAAACTGTTACTCAGCAGAAAATGGACATTATGGTGCAAAGATTTTTTGAAGGAAAATGCAACAATCTTTTGCACCACAAAAGGTACCATAAATGTCGCTGCTTTACAAAGTACAGAGCCCTAAATATTCTCACACGTTTAGCCTTAAGATCATTCTCTTAAAACTTAAGATTGGGAATCATTTTTGGAAAATTCTTAATTTCACTCTTAATTTCTAAACTGGTTTTCTGCAGTTCAATCTTTTTTNGAGAGTGGAAAACCGGCTTCCAGGATAGCACTGAATTTATGAATGTCCCAAAATGATCATAATCTTAAATTTGAAGGCAATGTTCTCGAGGCTGGGAGCAAGAGAATATCCGAGACCGAAATCACTACAATCTCCCTGATTAAAAGGTGCCAGGGAAGGGAAAAGCGGAAAAACAAATTGTGGTGTTGGAAGACACTCTATGTGTACCATTGAGTAGATCTGGAGACAGTCATCAGTGGGAATCAATAGTCAGTGGGATTGACTTTGAGGATCAATCAAAGCATTGCTGTGGAATGAAAAAGTGACATTCCGTAAGAGACCCCCTAATTAGTGAAAGTTGTATCAAATCTGTTTTGATACATAGCATTTTACTACCTATTCCTAAAGCTTGCCATGGATCTTAATAGCCCCCAATTCCAATTTAAGCTCAGAAGTTTGTGCTCATTCTTAATTTTCAAAATATTTTAATAGTGGCTTGTCATTCGAGCTTTGGTGCTGATTCCCAGACAGCCTTCCATAATCAGTTGTCCAAATCCATGCAAACAAATCAACTTCACATTTTATTCAAACCTTGTCTTCTCTTCTTCATCAGCATATACAGAGATCAGAGCAACAACAACGACTTTCATTTATATAGCGTCCTTCATGCCACATGGTTTCTCGGAGCGCTTAACAGTAGAGGAGCCCGATAACAAGTCAGGGGGAGGGGGAAGGCACGGTCGAAGAGGAAGGTCTTCAAGCGCAACCTGAAAAGGTAGAGAGTTCTACTGCTTTGGGGTGTAGTGTCTGAAAGCACGGCCTATTATGGTGGGGTTGAAGGCCGGGGGACAAGGAGGAGGCCGGAGCCAGTCAAGCGGAGGCAGCAGGCAGTAGTGTAGGGAGAATGTAGGTTGGAGAGATAGAGGTTGCCAAGGCATGAAGGAATTTAAATACAAGAGTGAGGATCTTGAAATCGATCCGCTCTGTGATAGAGAGCCAATGGAGTTTAACAAGGACTGGGCTAATGGAGGTACATAGTTTAGTGCGGGTGAGAATGCGGGCAGCGGAGTTTTAAATTAGTTGAATTTTGTGAATAGTGGAGCAGGAGAGACCAGCGAGGAGGGCATTTGAGTAGTCGAGGCAGGAGGTGACGAAGGCATGGACAGGATTTCGGCAGCTTTTGGAATGAGGTATTGTCGGAGACGGGCAATACGATGGAGGTGGAGGAAAGCGGTCCTGGCCAAGGACTGGATGTGGGGTACAAAGGATAGCTGGGTATAGAACCTGATGCCTAAGTTGCGCACGGGTTCGGTGAATGTTGGGGAGACATCGGGTATAGGGTGAGGAAATCTGAACTGCAGGAGAGAAGATCTTGATGGGACGCAAAGAGTATGCCTTCCGCCTTGTCAACATTCAGCTGCAGGGAATTCATGCTCATCCATGCCTTGATGTCTCTCAGACAAGCTAACAGAATATAAATGGACTGGGAATCGCAGCTGGAGGAAGAGAAGTGTGTCATCAGCATACATGTGGAAGTTTACCTCGTGTCTGCGGATGACATCATCCAGGGAGAGCAGAGGGGGCCAAGGATGGAGGATTGGGGTACCTGGCAACTGACCCAGCGGGGGTGAGAGGAAAAACCATTGGCTGAGATGAATTGCTGGCGGTTGCTTAAGTAGGACTCGAACCATGTGAGTGTAGTCCCACTAAGGTGGATGAGGGAGGAGAGATGGTGGAGGAGGATGGCGTGGCCGACTGTGTCGAATGCAGCAGAGAGGTCCATGAGGACAAGGAGGCAGAGGGAGAGGTTGTAATTTGTTACTTTGACGAGCATTGTCTCTGTGCTGTGGGCTGGACGGAAACCGGACTGGAGGGGTTTGGGTAGGGAGTGGAGAGTGAGGTGTGACTGTATTGAATAGGAGCACTGACAGGCTGGTTCCTCGATCATTATCAGTTCAGTTTGTCTTCACTGACTCTGAATTAGGCTGGCTGGGATATGCACATGCATTTACTGTCTGACCCTTTGCACAGTAAAAGTCTTCCAAAATTCACTTCCCTTGACTCATTAGAAAAATGTCCACGTAGACAATACCCTAGTCTAAGGTACATGAGAAAAAGTCAGTACAGCCAAACCTGTTCAAACAACCAACTCTCTTCAGCAACCACCCACTGTTAACAAACACCCTGGAACAGTCCCTTCAGTTTGCATTCTCACACCGATAAACCCTTCCTCCGTGGTCACCCTTTTAGAAAGGACACTTTGGCCTGGTCCCCTGAGAGATTGTTGAAGACAGGTTTCACTGTAGTAGAATGGCCTTAGACTGTATGCAATGGAACACAAGATCAGTGAACCAATTTAATAACAACCAAACAGGCACTATCTCCATTTACTTCATCAATGAATGATTAAAATGACCATACTTTTAATAGGAGCTGCCATTTTTTCCTGTTCCTGAAAAGTTGGAAAATTAAATCTAACATTGACCCAACCCTTCCACTAAACAACCACTTAGTACTTATAGATGTGGCAAGGAGAGCAACTTCAACTTGCCTTCATGCTTTATAATTTCAGGAATCTCCAAGATATTATTTTTAGAGGGGTATGATGGCACTTTTGAATGATCAATGGATAAGCTGTTTATGAATGGTCTTATAATAATCCTTGCATTTGATATAGTGCCTTATCATGTCTTCGAGACGTCTCAAAGCTCTTTGTAGAATATACTGCAAAGTGAATGGACTGTATATTCTGTGGGCGAAATATGCAGCCAATTACGCACAGCAGTGTCCCACAAACAATTGTGGATTGAGTGACCAAATTATTTTTATTTATTATTGTCTTGAGCCACACAACAACAACAACAAGACTCCATTTATTGAGCGCCTTTCACGTCGGGAGTACGTCCCAAGGCGCTGTTGGGTCAGAACCCGAGCAGGGGGGAAATAGTCAGGGTGAGGGGAGGGAAGGGAGGGAGCGAGGAGGGGGTAGAGAGTTGAGAGGGGAGGTGAGGGCACGGTCAAAGAGAAAAAGGCACGGTCAAAGAGTCTCACATGTGAGATCCACTAACTGGATTTGTGTCCTTAACTATAACTTGTGCTTTGAGAATGCTGGATTGTGGGTTTTCGCTCTATTTGCAAAATTATACATCTCAAGCTAGCAGAGCGTGAGAAAAATGAGAAGCAAAATACAGTCCGTTCCATTTGATGACCAATTTTGTAGTGAACATTATTGACTTGAGATTCGAGAATTACCCTTTTGCCAGTCTTGCAATTCCATCTTCGTGAACTAGATGACACACTTGTGATTCAAATCCAATTTCTGAATATTCTATTTTAGACCATTAGACTATGATGATCCCAGGTTCAATGCCTGCTCAGTAATAAAATCAGCAATGGCTATTACAACTGGCTTCAATGTCATGAGATAGGAAGAAGAGTTTTCTTCTCTTTTGACATGGTAAGTCAATGATACTTACATTTGGTGAAGTATCTTTTACGTTGCAAGGGCATCTCAAAGTGCTTCGCAGGATATGGTATAAAATGTAATGACTGTGTTTTGCAGGCAAAATGCACAACCAATTTCTGCACAACAATGTTCCGCAAACAGCCATGAGATGAATGATCAATTTTATCTGTTGGCCTAGGCACCAGGGGAAAAAAAACAACTCCTTTCTCGATGTAACAAACTACAGGGGATTGAGCATTTTTTTCAGCTTTGTGACTAAAGTTATTGTAATTTTTCTACACACTAGCATAAGATTGAGATAAGCAAGATTGACAGAAATCATGGCTAAAATGGTGAGTAGAGAGGCAGGGCAGTGAGGATGAGACAATGTATCCTTTACAAAGAATACCATGAACCCAGCTTCAACTCCTTTCAAGTTACAGAGAGCTGTAGTTTGTGCTCACTAAGCATGATGGATCAGAACATGTACCACTTGGAGTTAAAAGCTGTGTGGTCATTGACTTAGGTGAACCCACTGCAATTGGAAGACATTCTATCTACACTGAAGAGATTCGGTAATGAGCTTGACACATAAATACAAGTTGCCTTCCAACTAGACTATGATAGATCATACCAATACATAACCTCTCCCCCAATGGACTCAGCAAATCTGTTGGACATATGTCTACCTGTAGACGGCATATCCACCTCTCTGGATAGCACTAGCCAAGATCTCAAAGTACTTTCCTATCAACATCTGTCTATAATTCCCTTTTGGCCATCCAGTCTTGGCTCTCACTACTTCTGCCCATTTAGCAGAATCCTCACAGAATACAACAACAACAAGAAAATTATATTTGTATAGCGCTTCTCACATCAGGAGGACGACCCAAGGCGCTGGAAATAATAAGCGGAAACAAATAATCATTCTTCTTATTCAAGACAAGCAAGAAACAATATTTATTCTATTTAATTCAGTTAAAATTGCATCTTATATCAAATAACACCTGTTTCAATTAGGAGCTTCAGAGACAATGTTCTTTTTATCCACACACACACACAGCCAAGAAATAATCCACTGATATTCTGTGGCAGACTTACTTAAGTCATGGTTATACCAATCAGAGGACAAATTAGAGTAGTCCCTAAATATAGCTGCTCCAAATGCAAAATGGTTGAGTTAAAACGATTGTTGAAAGACGCCTATAAAATAAAACACTTGAAAAAATGTAAAAGGAACAAAAGCTGCTTGCAGCTAATACTGAGGATTACAATGTGGAGACATCAGACAGGTAAATAGTATTGGATTATTTGAGGGAAGAAAATTAATTAGGTATTAAGACCCAGGATGAGTTTTTAGAAAAAAAGCAAATGATGACACTTGACATGAATATCAAGGCTGGGATGAGCGGAAATTTCTTGCTGCTGAATGTCAGCAAGATGGAAACCATACACTTTGGCTCATGTCGGTCTTGTCTCCTGCGAGTTTGAGCTCCTCAACTTCCCCGGGCTCTCCCTCAGACTCACCGACCCCATGTGTCAATTAGGCGTCAGGTTCGATCCCCAGCTTTCCTTTCTACCACACACCCATTCTCTGATCAGGACAATTTTTTTCCACCTCTGTATGTCATATTACCCACCTCCTCTGAAACTCACAACCAATGCAGACGAAACCCTTGTCCACGCCTTTGTCATCTCCTGACTGGACTATTCCAATGCCCTCCTTGCTGATTTCCACAGCCACACCATACACAAAATCCAATTGATTCAAAACTCTGCTGCCTGGATACTCACCTGCACAAAACTCCATACACCTTCAATCCCTCAAACTTGCCCCCTCCCTCCCCACTTTCAAATCCTGCCTAAAGACCTTCCTTTTTGATCATGCTTACAGTCACCTCCCACTTTCCGCTACCCCTGGCAAATAATGACATGGATACATGGTCTGAACATCTAAATAAACAAAACACAGGGCTGGTGAACAGTTTTAAAGAAAAACTTTGTGGTATCTGAGTTACTCACCGTATTATCTGGGAGTATGGCAAGCATTTGAGGGCAACTAACTTCAACAGATAGTTAGAAAAATTATGTGTGCAGGAGAAAATTGAGTTTGTAGATATATGGGAGTAATAGGGTCACGGAGCCTGGTGTGGGAGAGGATATGGGCTGCAGAGTTCTGGATGATCTGCAGCCTTTGGAGGAAGGAGTTGGGGAGGCTGATAAGCAGTGAGTTTGCATAGACAAGCCTCGATGTAATGAAAAAGTGTATGAGGGTTTGGGCGGCCTGTGGTGTGAGACAGTGTTGGAGCCGGGCAATGTTGCGGAAGTGGGGGAAGGCAGAGCGGGTCATGGCGCAGATTAGGGGTAG
Organism: Callorhinchus milii; assembly: GCF_018977255.1. Classification (NCBI taxonomy): domain Eukaryota; kingdom Metazoa; phylum Chordata; class Chondrichthyes; order Chimaeriformes; family Callorhinchidae; genus Callorhinchus; species Callorhinchus milii. The sequence goes on along the minus strand of NW_024704742.1, from coordinate 28,193,232 downwards.
AAAGGATGGTTGAGGGTCAAACAGAACCCAAGATTCTGGACTGGCTTAGTAAGGTGGAGTGAGCAACCATGGATGGTGATGCTGTCAGCGCCTGAGGTGAGGAGGCGCTCATGGGAGCCAATCAGGAGAGCCTTGGTCTTGTTGATGTTCAACTGAAGAAAGTTAGCTCTCATGCAGGACTTGATATCTGACAGACATTCAGTCAGGACAGCAGTGGTCCTGGAGTCAAGGGTGGAGGCAGAGAGTTAGAGTTGAGTGCCATCCATATACATGTGGCAGTTGACCCCATGTCTGCGGATGATATCACCAAGAGGGAGCACATAGATATTGAAGAGGAGGGGACCAAGGACAGAGCCCTGAGGAGCACCACACAAGATGGTGCTGGAGCTGGAAGAGAAACAAACCGTTGTGGAGATTTTACAATCCTGCTTGATCTTATATTTTGGGACAAACCAGTCTTGTTGGCTAAGTCTGGGTGGATTTTCCAGCCTCTTGCAGCTCAACAGCTCTCAAGATAGTAGAAAAATGATTGAGACTCCCTTTATAGCATGGGAAGTATTGATAGCTGCATCTGCAAACCTGGATATAATCCAAGATCTAATAGTATTTAGCCTAACCTGACACTCAGATCCAGATGTAGAAGTGTACAGCTGGTTTGAAATGCCCCTGTGGATAGCACATCTATCTGAATGCGAAAATATGGGATCCATTGGAACATAGTTCAGGAATTTCAGGACAAAGGAAATGATGGTTAAAATAGATATCCGCATGTAAGACGTTTCCAAAGTCCTTTAGTAAACTCTCTAATTACAAGATCAAAATATTGATTCAAAGGAAGAAGGCTTCTTTGGCCTATTTGATCTCATCTGTCCAGAATACCCACTCTACTCTATAACAGCATCAAGCTTTTGTTTTTAGAATCTGATTTCACCCATCTTTCCTGGTAACCTGTTCAAGTCATTAATTACCTCTGGATAAACACATATTACCATTGCCCTTTTCTTCACTGAATCTGTGCCCTCTTGTTCTGCTGCTCTAGCATATTTGAAAGCATTGTTTGGAGTTTATTTTCTCACTTATATACATCTCGAAGGAGCTTATGAGACATCTCTGTTCAATGCTAAAGGGCCCTATCTTTTCTATTCCTCCCATATTTTCACATCATCGCTAGGCTTTTAACTTGATTGCAAGTTCTTTTTGACAAAGGACTCTCCTGCTCTCCAATTAATTCTTAAAGCATCTTGTTTGCTTCATCTATTACAACCCAGCCTGCAATGCCTACAGGAAGTAGTCAGCTTCCCCTCCAACTTGCCCTTGTTTAATGCCTCTTAAATACTGGGAATTGGGTTATTTGCTTTCAAAGTAGTGGCCATTTAGAGTTTGTAACCTTCCGTTCTTCAAGATCTCAGAATCTCCACATTCAGTCGCTCCTTTGGGGAAGAAGCTCCTTACAGTTGCAAAAACAGATTTAGGATACTCTCACTTGTTCAAACTTCATTACAACTTTGGAACCTTAACTCTGTTGCTTCCTGTTAGGGTATTTACAATATTCAGATAGATGTGCTATCCACAGGGGCATTTCAAACCAGCTGTACACTTCTGCAACTGGACTTGAGTGTCAGATTAGGCTAAACACTACTAGATCTTGGATTATATCCAGGCTTGCAGATGCAGCTATCAATACCTCCAAACTGAGCCCATGCTGTTAAGGGAGTCTCAGTCATTCTTCTACTATCTTGAGAGCTGTTGAGCTGCAAGAGGCCGGAAAATCCACCCAGACTTAGCCAGCAAGACTGTTTTATCCTAAAATATGAGATCAAGCAGGATTGTGAAATATTCTTAAATTCAGTATTCATTTTAGAAAATAATTCCAGTAGATATGGATTTTAGGTGTGTGTGTGACTGAATTAGGGACAGAGAGAACGCTTTCATTTTATTGTGCCTAATTGTGTTCAAATGTCTCAAAGTGCTTTACAGTAATTACTGTTGAGTCCAGTGACGTTGTTAGGCCAATGTGCACAGCAAATTAATGTGAAAGTAATTTGGGATATTGACAGATGGCTAAATGATCTTTGATTGGCATGTACACTAGTGTTGAATGGTACCTTTGCATAATAGGTAGAGTACAATAAAAGGGTATGGGAAACATTGTCCAATGAGTAATTGGATATGATTGATGAGTTATGTCAATTTGAGATAACCGTGTGAGACACTTTGGATTTATACATGAGGGAAAGGGGAGTAGAAGGATAAGATATAGGCAGAAGTAGAGGCTCATGTGGGCTATCAACAATGGCATGGACTAGTTGGGCCTGTTTCCATGCTATGAACGTATCATGTAATTTTTATATAAATGCAAGTTGTAATTTAAGAGGGGAACCAAATTTCAAATTGTTGGGTCTTTAAGAACTCAGATTTAGCAGCAGAAAAGTTTTGTCAGTCAACATTTGCGGGCAATCATTCATAATGGGAGAATCATAGAACATTCCCAAAGATCAACTTTCATGGACATCTTTGGTTAGCTAGAGGTGCAGATAATGATCAGAGCTCAAGAAGCATCAGCAGAAGTATTGCAAGAATCTTCTTACAGTTCCAGTGATCAGCTGCAGGCCATGAATACGGGCAACAATCACATTTGAGAGCACTTAGTTGACAGTGTCAACACAGGCAGCAACACATATACAATAAGTCTCTGGGCCAGGCTACAGTGATACCCATCAGTCTTCAACAGCACCACATAAGGTCAACAGCAAGCAGATGGTTTTTGGGTTCACATGTACATAAAGACAGAAACAATTGATCAGTCTGCTGAATGGTGCTCATCTTCCAAATTATTCAGGGGCTTAGTTCCCAGTTCCTCTCTAGTTTACAAGTGCTTATTTGGCAGGAATATTAATTGGACATTTCCAGGCTTCTTGATTGCTTTGTTATGTAACAAGCTACAATTTATCAATATCAGGCCATTTTGTAGGGTGAGCACCATAAAGTTCTCCCCAACTTGTCCAAAGGCTGTTTTAACATGATGGTTTTCCCAATTGAAAACAAATCTTATGGTAAGATTGTCATTTTGCACAGTGAATGCATGAGAAATGACACACAACATAGAGATAGCCTGTAAAACATCATTCTGTAACCATTTTTCCTTTCTTTTCAAAAAGAACTACTGAAAATACTTTTTCAAATTGAGACTGAAGCAACAAAAAAAGGCCATCAGTCCTACTCAATCTTAAATTTTAAGTTGACAGTCTCACTCTTCCACAGAGTTTATAGATTTCCTCCCTCCTCATGTTGTCAATGTCCCTCATAAGCAAATAATTCCGATATTTAGCATTTCATGGCCATCCCACATAATATTTCTCCTTCAGTTGGAAAATTCTCTGTTCCACCACAATCCGTCCTCACCTCAGTATTGTTTTTTTCCTAGATTCATAAGTGGATGCGAGGAGAGGAAGTTAAACTGGACAGGAAACCTGCTCTTTGAGCTTAATTGGTTTGGTGAGCAAACTGTGGCACTAACATTTTCAACAGCTGAAATTTGGGCAGTGTGTCCCATTCGGTGCTTACGGACTACTAAAATACTAGAGCCTTAATGCCTGTTCTTATGGATGTGATGAAAAGATTAATATCAAGTGCAAAATAAATCCCCTTCATCATTAGTGTATCAAACATATTTTGTAACATCATTATGGGAGAGCTCGTCAAAATATTTACGACTTGCGTCCGTGATCAAGATTTAAATAAAAATGGACAGCCATCCGAGCCATCCTCCCTATGTGAAAAGCGCTATATAAATGTAAGTTTTTTTGTATCTGTAATGTACCTGGGAATTGAAGGTTGGCAGGTTGATTGAAGTCCAAGGGTTATGGTGGTATTCTTCAGTTTGCCTTCTTTCCTCAATTCCCCAGCAAATTATAGGTACAGCCCACTATTACTACCCGATCAGACCTTCTGTTACTATAAAGTCTGCCCTGAGTAACATACATGACTTCCCAAAGTAGTCCTCATACAAGCATACATTCAATAATAATCCATTTTACTATGATTGACTGTGAGACCTTGCTGGCACAAATGGTTCCTGCATTCCCTTTCAGAAAAAATAGTCACTATACTTGGCATTGATTGCCTGTGAAATACCTTGGGTCATTTTAATGTGATCTTATGTTATAAAAAATGCATGTTCTTTTCTTCTGTATACTCAGTGTACCCTGGATTTGAAGTTAAACTTGATTAGGCAATGATTTGCTATCTCATTGAAGATAAAATAGTTCACTCATTCAGAAATACATGCCAAAAGTTGATTCATTACTAATTAATGTAACTTTTTTGCTTCAGAGACCTTAGTGAAGATTGAACTTAAAGGAAAATTGCCATTACTATTATTGTAAACAATTGAAGCATACATAAACTTGCTAATCTCTTCCATTTTCCCTCACTAAAATGTGAGCTATGTGGAGCTAATTTACTAAAATACACCCACGTGTCCATTTCCAATTGAAGTCTGCCAATTTGTATTCTTATGCTTATAATTCATTCAGTACAATCTGCCAATTTGTTCTTGGCATTTTGCGATAGTTTATTCATTGAAGTCTGCCAATCTGTTTACACTGTTATGTTAATTAGAATATGTTCATTTGATATAGTTTCATCTCTCACACACTGAAATCAGCTGTGCCTGTTCAATTTTTTTGTCCTTCATTAAATGTATTACTTTGTTTCTATTTATCCATACACAGTAAACACACAAAAGGAAAAGCTATGGGCAAGGGAATAGAAAAGAAAATATGCACAAGAAAAAATGACAATTGCTGCATTTCATTTGTACGCTCCATTACTGTGTAGTGATCTGGTGAAAACAAGTTCTTATTTGTAGCCAAGAAAAAAATTACTTTCTTTGAATATTGGTGTACTTCCAAATGACATTGACAACTGAAATGATTGTATGTGATTGTTTTCCCCCTAAAAAAGTCAGAGTAATGTGATCAAATCATCCTTTTCTGCCTGACTGGCCTGTCTGACACAATGTATGTTATTTTTTAATGCTCCTGTAAGCTGATGTACACTTATGAAACAAATGCATTGAAGGTATCAATAATCTATCGCAACGCAAGCAGAGTAAAGTCAATCTACAATTGATTTTATAAATGTTTATCTAATTCCCATTGATAAATAGGAGCATAAGGACAGGACACGGCCATTAAAGCCATCAAGCTTCTTCCAACACTTTATCAGATCATGGTAGATCTTTTAATTTCATATTCCTACCTTTTCTCTATAATCCTTGGTACTCGTATAAGCCTCTTACAGTTCCATCTCCCTTTTAAACATCCTCACTGATTTTCTTGTATGACCTAATGCGGCAGAATATTCCACATTCTCACAACCCTCCTTGTAAAAATAAAAGTGCTGAGCCTCATTAAACATAGCATTTATCAAAAAAAATGGACCTGGTTGAATTATCTACAAGCATGTTATGATGTTGGGTTTTCATCTTGGATACATTTGGAAATAAATCAATTATTTGAAGATCATTTAAAGAGGAATTATTTTCAATTCAGATGAAGCTGCTTGTTCAGATGGACGTTAAAGATCCAATGGCACTATTCAAAAAGAGAAAGCAGTTTCTCTCGGAGACCTGGCCAATAATGCCACAAATAAAATTGGTCATTTCATGGCTGTTGCTGCACGCAAATTGTGCAACATTCACCCACAAATACAAAGTCACTCTACTTCACAGTAAATCCTGTTTTGGCATTTCTTCCCAATGTGAAAGGCACTATTATTATTAATAATAATGCTACAGAAGAAACTACATAGCATAGAACAAAGTACTCAGATCACCACTAAAGCTTTTCAACTGTGACTTTGCTCTGCTTTTCAGCACGTTGGACACAAGAAAACTCATGAAAAAAGTCACAAGCCAAAAAAGATGTGTGAAACAAAATGCCACATGGCATAAAAAGAGGTTTGTTAGGCTACGGTCAGATAGGCCAATTTCAATGTGTTAAATGTTTGCAAACAAACAAAAATCATCTTCATAATGGTTCCAAACCATTCCATCCAAAAGATAATAATAATAATCCTTGCATTTGATACAGCACTTTTCACGTCTTCTAGACATCTCAAAGCGCTTCACATAATAAAATGCAAAGTGAATTGACTGCATATTTTTGGGCGAAACGTGACAGCCAATAGCGCACAGCAGTGTCCTACAAAAGTCGTGGATTGAGTGACCAAATTATTATTGTTTTTTTTCTTGAGGGATTATTACAAGGCATGTGAGGTAAGGAAACTTGGCCAAGGTTTTGTCCTGCCGGGAACTGAACCCAGGTCTCTCGCTTGCAAGGCGATTGCTCTAACCACTAAGCTACAGATAATCAAATAGAGAATCAAATAACCAAACTGAATCAATTGGCAATAATAAAACTAAAATCACAGTTTTGCTGTACACAATTTCTAAAAGAGAAAAATGGAAAGAACAAAACAGTATTTGTGGTACAAAGGATCTGTATTTCAAAGCTGCCAAAATCAACAACACTAGTTTTATGCACAATAATCTTGGTGGAAATATTTCACTGCCAAGCTGAAAGGTTACACAAATCTAAAGCTAAATTCTGCTGACAAATTAGACATTTCCTTTTTAAATCTCTGTTATTTTATGCAGTGCTGATGTGCATCTGGAGATAAAATGCAGGTTTGAACAAGTTATTCTGTACAGAGGAATACGTTCTATGAAACTATTCAAGATTACAATTCTTGCCAGGAAAAGCAGGTGGCAATTCAATTCCATTGGCACTCCACATCGTATAATAATCCTGAGGCCATGTAATGGTTCATTGATCTAAGTTCAATAAGTAAAACAGAAACAGTGCTGCTTTGAGATAAGAGATTCCAGCTCTTCAACCAAACACTTAAAACTGGCTTTTAAAAATTAAGAGTTTTCTTATGATTCCGACAGGGAAAATCTTACAACCACGTAATGTGTTTTTGTTGTTTTTGGAATTGTTCGATTATGTTGCTCACACCCTAACAAAAAAGTAAGAAACAAAAGGTAATAAAAAGCAATGTTAGTGAAATAAAGTTGCACGTACATTGATGAAGCAACTCTTCAGAAAATATTTTAATGCAAGCTTCCCTGGAGAGCATTGGAATCAACAATGCAGTGTAGGCATATACAAAACTGGTGCGAGTGCTGCTGTCTATAATGGATCCTGTTGAAAAGGATGCAATGACGCAAGTCAAAAAATTTAAGGCATGACAAAATCCACAAGTTCAGCTCAAATGATCTGCGAAGGCCAGACACTAAATTGTACCACTTTTGTCTCCTGCAAATGTATCTAGCTTTCATTATATATATGTGTGTGTATCTTATATGATATACATATCATATGGTTAACTGTGATTTTGATTAAAACAGTAACTCTTGCCTTGATACACTGAACTGGAGTGGAGATGAAGTGCAGTCATGACAGCATTAATGACAATTGGAAGCAATGCTGCTCTGATGCTCACAGAAGGGTATAATAGCTGATTGTGACATCCATAAAGCAGATTAGCAACATCCTGTGATGCAAGGAGATATAATCAGCCTCTCTCCTGGTGGTTTACTACGTAATTATGCAGTTGGCACATATTATTCCACATGAAATAGATCCTAACCAATGACAATGCTTAAAAGGGTCAGCTTTGAAACATAATCTTTTAAATCACTACTTTTATGACTCTTACACTAACCAGTCAGAGTGCAGAAATGCACTGACTCATAAATAAATACACCAATCATAGTTTCCACATAATAAATTACATGAGTTTGTTTTAAAACATCCCTTCCTTCCACCCTTGCAATCCAAGAACACCAGCACTCTGCTCCTCTCCAATACCATAGCACTACATAAATCAATAAGGGAGGGTGGGAAAGGAGTATTTTTATCTTACTAAAGTGGCTTATGTGTCATTGGGTCTGGTCTCAAAACAGAAATCACAAGATTGATTTGGATGAAGAGGGCCCTTCTGCCCATTTGATCTCATCGTTCCAGAACACCCACCCCCATCACAGCATCAAGCTGTTTTTATTTAAATTACCCCAACATACTGGTCTCAAACACTTTTCTTGGTAACATATTCCATTTATTCATGCAAAGCTGTTAATCACATTGATCTGAAAATGTCATACCATGGTTGATCCTGTAATGTTGGCTCAACTACCTTAACATCCAACATGTTTCTTATCTTCCCTATCGAAAACACTATTCTTTTTTTAACTATCTTCTATCTTTCCTAAGTACGCTGAACAGTCAATAGTGGGATTGGTGAAGCCTACCACTGAAAAAAGCCTCATCAGAAGCTTATTCTCTAAAGAAAATTATACTAATTAGATCATTCTAATTTGCTGTAGATATAGCATTTTTTGTGGTCCCCAAAAAAGTGATCAAAACAAGCTCCAGAAACTCCAATCACTCAGTTATTCCATGACACGGCTTCTTTAAATGACCTCTAATGATAATGGGAACATCGGAGCTGAAGGAGACCATTCAGCCTGTTAAGCCATTCTGTTAGATCATGGCTGATCTGTAAGTCAGTGCAATATCTCTGTTTTTTTCTCCATAGCCTCTGATACCCGTACCAGTCAAGTATTGATCTATTTTCCTCTTAACTATTTACACCGACTCTGCATTTCTGCATTAATATCCTTGGAGGAAGTGTATTTCACAATCGTACAACAATATTGAGTTGTGATTCAGATTCTCATATTTTAATAATAATAATTGCATTTGATACAGCGCCTAATAACAGCATTAAGATGTCTCAAAGCATTTCACAGGATACGTCATTCAGAGGGTAAGACATTAATAAGCAGCTTCCACATCAATAACAGCATGCAGAAGGCATTTAAGACTTCAGCCTCCTGAATATTAATATATATCAGTTAATTATATTGGACTTATTAGAGGTCAATTCACAGAGTACTTTGCAGGGGAGGAGTTAAACATGACAGTTACAACCCCCTGGATAGTTCTGTGTCTAGCAACTTCACTGATAATCAATGATAGCCACTGAAGACGATTACTGACATCTAATCTGCTGACTATTTATTTTGCAAAGCTGGTGATTATAGAATCATACAAATTATAGAAGCATAGAAATGATATAGAAATTTTAAAAAATGATCACATGAATTATGTATCAAATTGCCCCTTTGTCAGTTTGTAAATACTCACTATCTAGCTAAGTCCTGATGTGAAACTTGAACCCACAACCTTCTGACTCCAAGGCAAGAGTGCTACCAACTGAGCCAGGCACATGTTGGATTGGATCAATATTTTTTTAGTGAGGGACGTGGGGAGATGGCTACTTTGGAATTCTGTGACTTGATGTGACTTAATCATTTCTCCTTTCTTCCTGTTTTTTTTTCTCTTTTTTTCTCTCATAGTTCTCTCCCACCACAGAAACCTTTCCAAATCAAGCTTGTGGACATTTGTTTTCAGCTTTCACTCAATCGCCGGATGAAAGATAAGTGGGAACAGTCTCAAGCTTGTACTCTGAGTGAAGAGCGCTATTTGAATCTAAATTGTTGCTTCTGAGTAATGCAACATTGATTTTCCTGTTCCTTTGGTACAGAAACTATGCGGAACATCTCATCACAGTGATACAGCTGAAATAGTGAAGTCAACAAATGGAGAAATGCAGGTGGAAACCCAGTTCAAACCCATTCTGTGCAAAGCTTGAGTTCGTCTCTAGATTAGGATAAAAATCAACAGTTATTCAGACCACACTTGTTAGTTTTTAAGGCAACGCTTAAGTCACACTTTCTTGTTTATAGTTCAGCAATAGTTAACTGAATGTTCACCAGACAAGGTTTGTGTTATTGTGGTAAACCTTTCCTAGGGACCTGGTAAGTCCACAGAAAAATTCCTCGGAGGGATAATTTAAGTGCAGACCGAGTTCAGTTAAACTTTTAATATTCCTTAGCAGTCTCCGCACACTGTCATTACAGCTGGAGGAGGCGCTTCAACATTGTCTCTGATCCGTGTCCTCCAGACAACAGAGCCGATAACCAAGTGAAATGAAAATGCAAGAGTGTCAATTTAGATTCATGCTTAACATTTCACTATGTCCTTTGCTTCAGATTTATCTCAGCAAAATGAGAGGAAACTTGTAGCCCGTACATGATCAAAAGACTCTGTGAAATTATATCAATCTGCCTCGGATACGATGAAAATCCTCAGCCATATGTTCAGTGATCAAATGTGTCCTTCACACTTGCTCCTCCCCACTTCTGAATCTCTGCTCAGCACTACTAAAGAGAACTTGTATATGAATCTTCATTAGGGCCTGAAAGCACAAGCTGTGTTGGTGCTTGATACAGTGTGGAGGAGGCTTGTGATGTGTGCTATCAATGGAATCATTGCAATTCTAGACTTCCCTTTACCATTTTTTAGTGGAGCCAATGTCCGATACGCCATAATGTAATAAAAGTTGCAGATAAAAAATTCAGAAAATAACCAACTGGCTGAATGATTGCACTTTCAAATGATATTAAAATATCAAAATGAAGTGCAGATAAAAGGACAAACTGTGAACGCTGGAAATCCAATATAACATGTTGGAAACGCACAGCAGGTTGATCAGGATCTGAAGTGAATTCCAGGTCGATGGGGATTAAGATGTGCTCTATCTATGACTCTGCAGCATCTCGCTGGCAAAAGCACATCTGTCTAAAACAGGGCTCTTTCCATGAGAGTCTGTATATCACACAATCTCATTGAGCCAAAGTCTCGATAGGTTGTGTGATGATCAGGGGTTTTCGTGGTGAAAACTCTTTTGAAGTTGGAGAAGCTTTTGCAGGGAGGCTTAAGATAGCGACTCAGTTAGAGTGAATTTTAGATCCCAAGAAATTCTGGTGTGACCCTTCAACCCAATTGTTAGAGAGGCTAAACAGTTATGGAAACGGAATATGGATATGGAAATAACAGCAAGACATTTGAACAAAATTTACTTGGGATGAGCGAGACAGTGAAAGAGGCATCGAAACCAAGCTGAGATTTCCATACATCCCACCTACACATGGAAATCCCAGAGATAGATTGTTGGAATTGAAATGCGCACTCTCGGAAAGGAAAGGAAAATGTTGGGTCATGGATAGAACACAGGGAGATGAGGGATTTGTGAAAATAATGAGGACCGGTAATCAACCTCTCCATCTCAGCACAAGAGAAGGACAACAACATAAACGCAGTTCTCAAGGTAGTAGAGTAAGAAAACAGTCATTTGTGAAGTTGATGGATGAAGCAAAGAATGAAATGATATTGGTAACTACAATATAGAGCGACCATAATCTAGAAGTGATGCTGCTGAACAATGGTTTAAGAAACGTATTTAAAATATGATGCCGGATCAATAGGAGCAGTGGTCATTAAGAGCAAATGGTCAAAGGAGCATTGAATTTCACAGAGATATTTGTGATCAAGGGCAAAGCTGAAGGGGGAATTTAAAGTGCTTTATCCAAATCTCAGCAATAGCATAACATTTTATGGAGTCATACAGACAATGTGCATTCAAAAATAAATGTGTTTTTTTTAGTGTTCTGTTCCTGATTTTGCTCCACAACAAAGGTGTCGTGCTTATTTACCAAAGCTCAGTTTGTTTGGAGGTGAACAGTGATATATGCATATAAAAGGATATAAAAAAGGATATTTTTAATAAAAACAAACCAGAAAATGCACTGAATGTTGCAAATGTATAGCAGGGCCAATGGGTATTGGTTATGTGGACCATTTGAGGGGTAACCCTGAGTTCTGGTGAAGGGTCACATGTGAAATGTTAGCTGGTCGTCCTTTTTCAGATACTGTGACCTCGCAGATTTATCTGCCTTTCATTAGTGATACAAACTATTTCCTTGGTTTCTGATTCTTGACAGGAGGAGCCATTGCCTGAGCAGGAGCTGGGGATCTCAGAGGGAGTCACCAGCTGGAAGGCAGAAGTGAAGAGCCTGAGAGGAAGAAGGAACTAGGAGAGAAGTGTCATATTCAGTCTGAAGGTTATGTGGATGTTACTTTAGCAGATTTTTCGCCTCTCTCGTTGAGGAAGACATTTACATAAAGACATTTATGGGAAAAGTTTTGCACTGGAAAAGTGCAATTATGGCTTTTGCACTGGAAAAGTGCCTCTTCTCAGTTGATGGATCCCCCTTTTTATACTTCAGTTGAATAAGACAATTCCCTGAATTACATGTACGCAACTCTTCCACAAAGATAAAGCATGGTACTGGTTGGACTTATCTCTTTGCAAGCTATAGAACTGTAATTTTGCTTTGGTTTGAATCAAATGGCATTCCCTTCATTTAGCCAACTTCCTCGACCCCACTGCGTAGTTTCAACCCCAGAAAAAACACAAAACAGGGCACTATACTGGAACATAAAATGACGAGCTGTAGGTTTATCACCATAATACTCCACACAGTATGACTGTTTTCATATTTGTATCAAGCGGATGTTGAGAAAAATAGACAGATGCTTCACCACAGGGAACTAGGGAAGAATAGAGGGCAAATCACCTAGAGCTATTATCACTTAAGGAGCAGCTAGAGATTGATGAATACTTCAGAGAATCCTGGAAAGGGAAGAGGAGTGTATACTCCACATTAACCCCCACGCACGCCCACCCCTCCCAATTGGATGCAATCTTATTTTTACACATGTTCCTGACACTGATGCTATTTGTTCATGTGTGAAAAGTATTTGTGAGTAAACAAGACAGGAGAAAAATCGATCCTTTTGGGTCACATCTCATACAAGCCAGAGGCCATGCTGGGCCTGCTGATCAGGTGGCATTTCTGCTCATTGTCAATGATTTTGAAGCTCTGCTTATCCTACAGCTTTCAAAGTTCATGCTTGTTGTGTATCTGCGCTTGGTTCCACTGTGCAATTGCTGATGCAAAAAGGGCATATCATTTATCCTGGCTATTATTTTTCCAGCACAAAAGCTCCCACCTCTGATCGCTGGATTCAACTCAACTATGAATAATTTGAAATGTTATCACTTGGTGCAAAAGTGCCTGATACAAATCTTCTTACAATTTCTGCCTCTGATGAACCACATGGAGCGCTAAGTGTTTTGCTGATATACTACCATCCAATGGATGGACAAAAGCGGGGTGGATATCCCAAGAGTATACTGTGGAGTCCTGTAGCTCAGTGGTTAGAGCACTCGCCTCTCAAGTGAGAGATCTGGGTTCGATTCCTGGCAGGGCAAAACTTTGGGCAAGTTTCCTTACTCCACATGCCTAATTAATAATCTCTCAAGAAAACAATCAATAATAAATTGGTTACTTCAACCCAAGACTGTTTGTGGGACACTGATGCCGTGTTTCAGCCACAAAATATACAGTCAATCAAGTTTACAGTATATTCTGTGAAGCGCTTTGAGACGTTTAGAAGACGTGAAAAGCGCTGTATCAAATGCAAGGATTATTATTATTATAATTCAGTTCAAGTCATTCTGATTTAACAACAACAAGCAGGTTAGCATCTTGGAGTGTTTAAAACTGAAAGAAATCAACCAGAGTGATCTTGCAGTATAAACAGCAGTTTCTGAATGTTCCTGGTGAAAAATACCTTGAGGTATCAATGATACCCAGCGCCTTGGGATGTCCTTCCGACGCGAAAGGCGCTATACAAATGTAATCTTGTTGTTGTTCCTGTTGTATTTTGGTTTATTTATTGCCCATCTCCCATTATTTTGTTACACAATAAACCATTTCTACTGCAACAGCAGTGGTGAACAAACTGTTACGAATGAAGATTCCATTTGAGGATAATGGTAGATCTACAAGGATATGTAGGAATCGCAAGACATTGTCTAGGAGCAAGGAACCCCTAAGTCAAATATCGGAGAGCACAAATTAAAAATTAGGTAATTTAAAGCAAAGAGTGAATTCACGTGGAACCTTTTTTTACACAATGATATCAAAGCATTCCAGAGGCAATTCAATCTATATCTGGAAATATAAAAGGATCTGCAAGAAACCAGCTAAGTGCCCATTGAGAATAAAAAAAACAGATTTGTTGGATTTAATGGACTTTACCTGCATTTTTATGTTCGTACAGGAAGAACTCTCCTGGGATGAATGGAAAGCCTGATCAGAAAAGTCCCAGTATTCTATCTGAAAAGCTTGGTTTTGTGGTTGATCTTTCTCATCTACTCTCAAGGTTAAAAGTTTACGTTGGATTTAACACATTGTGTTCATATCGCAGCCTTCGCGGAGAGGAACATTTTGAAATGTTAGACAATGGGAGCAGTGGACAACATGCAAAACGTTGAAGAAATTTAAAGGTGATCTCAATGAATATTATAGAGATAGGTTTCAGGAGGATTTTATAAACAGGGAGAGAGGGTGAAGAGTAAAGTATTTTTGGAAGACATTTCCAGAGGAAGGGAAGACTCAGCTACCAATGGTGGGAAAGAAGCAATGGCGCTGGAAATCAGGAAGAACATAAAGGTAAAATGCAGTGAAACCATCATGTAATAATAATAATGGTCCTTAGATTTGGTATAGACCCTTTCACATCAAGAAAGCATCTCAAAGTGCTTCACAGGATATACTGTTAAGCAGAATGACTGTGTTTTGTGTGAGAACACAGCTTGCAATTGCAAACGGCAATGTCCCACAAATAGCCATGTAGTGAATGAACAATTTAATTGGAGGATCATTACCAAGGACACTGGGAGAAACTCCCTTTTCTCTTTGAATAGTACCATGCGATCATTAATGTCCACCTGAACAAGAAGACAAGGGAAGGTATAGGGAACCAGTGGAACTTGGCAAGGACAGGGCTAATTGAAATGCAGGAAGTTGTGTGAGATAGGACTCAGGCCGAGTTCTGGATGAAATCAAGTAGGTGAAGAGTGGAGCTGGGGATTGTGAGGCCAGCACAGTGAATTCTGTCCTAAAGATTACGTAGGTATGGGTAACACTCTCAGCAGTAATGGTGATGGGATAGGGCAGGAAGCAAGCAATCTTTCAGGGGTGGAAGAAAATGCATCCAGTGATTGATTAGATGTGGGATTGAAAATTCAGCTCAAGTTTGAATAGAATGCTGAGGTTACATTATTAACAGGGTCAAATGAGTTGGCAGAGTTGTAAGAAGATTATCATCAAACATACATTGTTAGTGGGGTATGAAGCTCTTAAGGATCTAATAGTTCCTCGACTTTATCTTTACAATCTATTCCCAGCTTGTTTTGATTCAGCTCCAGTTTGGACAACTTGCCAGGCAACCTGTATCATTGTTTTGGCAGCTTCAAAATCCAACAAATTCCTCCAGTTTTTGGTGAGGTTTTTCGGAATGTTCATCAGGCTTTTCTTTGAAAACACAAGATCTTTTTATATATTAGAATCTTCCAACATATCGACTGGACAGTCTGGAATGAATCCAGAACACGTACATCTATAGTGTTTAGCAAATGAAGGGGGCCTGAAGGCAATACTATTTCTTGAATTTTCTTGCCTGGAAGCAACATTAACTGGAATGTCTAAGGAGAGAGACTAGCATGCAGCAGACCAACCTAGTTGAAGAAGTCAGTCTCCACCATTGTATTACATGACCTCAATGGCGGTTTGATGGCTCCCCCAACAGACCAAGGTTTCTTTGCCAGTTCTATCATATGCCGTGGAATATTGGCACACATGCCTGTCTCTCTTTAGCTTTAGATTGCATTCCAGAGTTTCTGACCTCCATCTACTGAGGACTTCAAAACCTTGGCTTCCATCTACACCTTCTGGGCACCAATTTCTGTTGCCAGGCAGATTTCAGAAGTCTAGCCTTTAACTTTCTGTCATGTTGGTTTTGCTTCAGAGGTTCTCACAAACTCCAGCTGCACACCTCCACAAGTCTACAGTTGAACACACAGAATCCCTCTTCATTCTGGAGTGAATCTGATGCACGTTCATCTGCGGAACTCGTGCTTATTTTGCATTTTGACCCAAACCCATTCATTCAAATACAAAAATAGCACCTGGGACAGACACAAACATCTTTCAGATTCTATCAAAGGAGCTTTTGATGATAAGGCTTTACGTAGAATGTGATCTCTCCTCAAATCTTGTGCCTGACTTTTCATCTTGGTCGATGAAGCATTTACAGATTTTATTGGTTATTTTGAGACAAGAAACCCATTCAGTTCACAGGCGTTGTGCATCAAGAAAGTGAGGACCATAAGGAATAATTTATAAATGTCAGTCTGCCAATAAAACTGCAACAGAAATTGAAGTCAGTCAAGGTGTAAGATTTTCTAATGCAACGGTAAAAATATCATGTGGGATTCTTGTGGGAAAGTGGGAGATTAAGATGGATGGCCCGGTGGTCTGCTCCTGCCTGATATACTTTCTATGATGTCTAATTGGCAAGATATTCCGAATATTTTCAGATTCAGAAATCCTTTTGCAAAACTTGCAAATTAAGACTCTCACGTTACTAATATCATCATGTTAATTTCAATCTTCTCCCATTCATGGCAGTGCTGAAGAATATGACCCTCATGTGGTGATTTGCTTATACTTCACAACCATTCTCTGACAGCTGGCCTCTTTAGAATGGAAAAGCCCTGTCTCCAGAATTTCTGATGATGTTTCCTCCTCAATCTATACCAAACATGCCACATGCTAGATTATTCACATCATTCACACTGCTCGTTGGCACAGCAATGTCCCACTAACAGCCATAGAGTGAGTAACCAATCTTATTTGGGGGATTGTTGGCCAGGACATCAGGAGAAATTCCCTTTGTTTTTAAATAGTGCCCTAACATCTCTTCCGAAGGCTGGCAACTCCAACAATCCAACACCTTCCCATCATCCCCACCCCACCCCCACCCAGCTAACTTACTTGTCAAACTGGTTGGCACTTCTTAATTGACACAGGTGTCAAATAGCACAGAATTTCTCCCCCTTTGATGCTATAGGTGCTACATCGAATGCAAGGATTATTAATATTATACATCGTAAATGATGATAATGCTAAAAAGATTTGAAAATTGATTTTTGGGAAGGCACTGTGCCATGGAGCATCTCTATAATTAGCAATTAGTTGTAAGGTTGTATTTCAGCTCCCTCGATGGCTCAGTTGTGAAAGCCACTGCCTCGTGTGAAACTGAGCCAATCACACCCCAAGGGTCCTAGTTTCGCTTCCTGATCTATACTAAGTTAGATGATTTTAGTCATGGTTGCACTCATGGTCCTTCAATTTGGCTCAGTACCCCTAGGCTAGGGAACAGAAAATCGTTAGTCAATGCTCCCTCTTGTTTGATTGTAAAATATATAGTCGCTACACTTGTCAACAATTACCTTTGAAGTGGTTTGAGACATTTCAATGTTACCTGCCTATATCAATGCTACTTTCTCCAATTATCTTGGAGAACAATCCCCCAAATAAAAGTGGTCATTTGCAACATGGTTGTTTGTGGGATTTTGCTGTGCACCAATTAACTGCTTGCTTGCCTATACATATGCACTGGGTACACTTCACAGTGAAATCCTGTGAAAAGTTTTGAGGTGTCTGATAACGTGTTAATGTTATGATTATGAACACAATTATTATCAAGGTTTGCAAGTTATTATCTCTACCTAGTCTTTCCTACTGTAACGTATGGATTTTTGGATGGGGACTAAATCAGATACAGTTGTGATGTCCTGAAATGTGGAGTGAGGAAGGAAGGGGGAGGGGCAATCAAAGTAAACCAAAAAATTATATTTATATTGCTAAATTGGTAATATGGATTTATACTCCTCGTGCTATTTTTCAGAGTGCAAAAACACGTAGTGAGTTAGAAATTGGAAACAATTTCACAACCGGATTTTAATATCTGCAGTTAATACGTGCATGTATTAATCATGCAAACTGAATTTTCAAGATGGTGCATAGCTTAATGGAGAGAGGAGAAATATTCAACAACAACAATTTACATTGATTTGGAACCTTTCATCTCAGAGGTCTCAAAGTGTTGGGCGAGCGAGGGGAGCTGAGGAAGATGGGATGACTGAAAGCTCACCCAGCAATGGTGGGACAGATCAGGTGGGGGACCCTAAGTGGAAGTAGTGGTCAGGTGAGTAGGATTGCAGGAGTTCACCGAGGTAGCGTGTATGAGGCCATGGAAGGAATAAATGTGAGGATGATCTTGTATTCGATCCACTGGGCGATGGGAAGTCAGTGGAGCTGAGCGAGGAATGGGGTGACAGGCTCACAGTGTTTGGTTAGGGAGGACAGGAGTTGCAAAGTTCTGGATGGTCTACAACTTATGTAGGGAAGAGCCCGGGCAGGAAAACCGACCACCAAGGAAGAGCAAGAGTCTCCATAAAGACAACATACTAAATGGATTTACAATTTGCTATAGGATTTACAACTAAGTGTTCTCCTTAGGCCAGAGAAAGTTACAGGGAGATTTTAATAGAGGTGTTCAAATTTATGAGGGGTTTTGATAAAGTAAATAAGGAGAAATTATTTCCACTGGCAGGGGGGTCGGTAACCAGAGTACACAGATTGGCAAAATAACCAGAGGGGAGATGAGGAGAAATTTTTTTATGCAGCGA
Source organism: Callorhinchus milii (assembly GCF_018977255.1). Lineage (NCBI taxonomy): Eukaryota > Metazoa > Chordata > Chondrichthyes > Chimaeriformes > Callorhinchidae > Callorhinchus > Callorhinchus milii. The sequence continues at coordinate 28,174,653 of NW_024704742.1, read as the reverse complement.
GTTACGATCTGGAATGCAATGCCTATTCAATAATAACTTTTGAAAGGAGATTGGATATATATTTGAAAAGCAAAAAATATTGCAGGGCTATGGGGAAAGAGCGAGGAAGTGGGACTAATTGGATAGCTTTCAGAGAGAAGGCACAGGCATGATGGGCTGAATGGCCTCCTTCTGTGCTGCAGGATTCTATGACTGTATAACTAGCAAATCTCGAATGAGCTGTGACCATCTTTAGAACTCTGCAAGGATATTGATTTCTTGGGAGTCTGGACTGAACTGTGTGCCTGAGCGGCAGCACATCTGTAATTCTCCTGGGATCTACTTGCAAATTCTACATTTATCTTGCAATTTAGACCCCACCTGTATCAACGATCCCCTCACATTTACCCTAGTACAAAGCAAAATTAAATTAAAGTAATAGACTGTGATTAGACCTCCTTTGTGATCATATTACCATATTTGCAGTGTAAACAAAACATCGCATGGTAAGTTGTTGAACATACAATTGTGGGCTTGACCTATAAAACTCAATTACACCTCCAACATATGGCATCAACCTTGTATTCAAAGGTTTACTGCTGAGTATCCTCTACAGTAAAACCTATAATTAAACTTGCATAAATATAGCTGTATAAATACATCAGAAAACAAGAAGACAGAGTTAGTGGAATATGCAGCAAGGCTGTAAAAGCTTTTGATCATACAAAGAGACGGGTATAATATGGTAGATCAATAAAGAGGGCCTCTCAGATGTGTTCTCTCTACATTTCTTTGTGTGTCTCATTTATTTAATCCACCTTTTCATCACACTTCATGTAGGTCAGATCTCACAGCACAGAACATTCCTATAACGTGTGGCCTTAATACTGACCAAGCTCTGCTCAAACCAAGGCTTAATATCATTCATTCACATTCAAAGTACCAATCCTAATGCCTTTGTGCAAATCCCAAGTACTGTAAATTACATAACCATCTATAAACTCTAACAGAAAATAATTTGCCCAGCTATAATTTTATTGCAAAATCAGTTTGTTTTGTTTTGTACATTTGTTCATTTTTTTTAACATTCTGACATTCGATGCCCATTTCAATGTTTTGTTTGCAAAATATACAGATGTGTTTTTGCGCAGCGAAAGGATAAACTATCCCAATATTTTTGGATGAGAAGACAGTACCCATGATGTGCAAGTTTTACATTTCTTCTGTTTTGCTACTGACTTTGGGAAACTAAGGATTTCGGTGACAGGTATTTTTGAAGTCTGGGCTGTCAGAGACTGACCCACCATCTTCTATCGAGAAATGAAAAGACAAGAAGGGGAACAAACACACTGGGTCACTTAGCTAAACAACGCTGTTGCCGTATTGACCTGTACAGAAGGGCCAAAGCATAACCCAGACAACTAAGGCAGTTGAGTCTCATATTTGTTTAAGGAGGGGGCTGGACTATTGGAGGGCATGCTAAAGGAGGGTATAAGGAAGCATGAACAGAAATATAAGATTTTAAAAGGTACTTATTTTGGTTTTAAACAAGTGATGCTATGCAGGAAAACATTTATTGAAGTTCTCTGAGCAAATTGCATTTTTGATTTCCACCACAGAAGGCGTCCATTTCGAGGAAAACAGGAAACTTCAGCCCTTTTGAAAAAGGATTTGACTGTTGACAATTGTGGGAGAGACAGTTGTGAAAGGGTTAAACATCTGATGATGTATGTGCAATAAGTTTTAAGCAGCCCGTCTCTACACTCAACGTCAACAGCCAACACGTTCCTTTACAAACATGGTGTTCCGTTTCATCTGTGTGCAAGCAATAATACAATAATTAATAATAATAATTGCATTTGATATACTGCCTTTCATGTCAGGGGATGTCTCAAAGCATTGGCAGAATATCATGACTATGTCATTTGTACTCAAAAACTGCTGCCAGTTTGAGCCCAGCAGTTTCCCACAAACAGTCATGAAGTGAATCACCAATTTATCTGGGGGATTTGTTGGCCATGATGCCAGGAAAACCCCCCTTCTTTTTTCGAGTGTCATCATGAGATATTTAACATCCATCTGAACAGATAAATGGGACCTAGTCTAACATCTCATGCGAAGAATGGCACCTCTGTAAGGGTACTCCTTTGGGATCTTCAAAGTCCCAAAGTGGAGCTTGAACCCCGAGTTTTCCTGACCCAGAGGCGAGAGTGCTACTAAATGAACTAGGCTGACACACGTTTGGATCCAAGAAATGACTGAGACTAAAGAAAAAAATATGCCCCACATCTTATTGCAACCCAGCTGATTTTACCAAAGGATGATTCAAAGTATTTCTTAGCCAGCTTTCCAATATTGTTGAGCCTGAATTATTTAGCACTTTTAATACTGTTGATTGCACTAGTTTCACTTTGCTTTGTGTGTTTACCATATGAAGTAATTTAAAAGCCAACTATCAATAACCCTGCCAATTTGAAGCTTCCAGTGCCTGAGTTTCATATATTGATCCTCAGAGCTGAATCTGCGACATGCAAGTTTTAGATTTATTTTATTCCCATTTAAAAAATCAAGGGCAACCCTATTTTTACCTTGAAAGAATCAAAGCCGTTTCACCCACAGAAAATACTTACAGAAAATAGCGTATATTCAGTGAAGTTCTTTGAGGCATTTCAACAATGTGCACTATAACAAATGCAAGGATTATGATTATTATTTTAAAGTCAAATAGTTAACAATAGTTGGAACCAGCTGACAAGTGTGGTGGGCGCTGACTGCTTTTTAAAAGATTAATTGTACTTTAAAGTGCAGAAGAAGTAGCTCTGTAGTTCTTGGGTATCTTGGTTCTGAACTTATTCTATACATTAAGCTATTGCGATTCTTTTAGGACTTCAGTGTTTTGTGTTAAATGTCTGCTTCCAATCAGTGCTTTAAATTCAAAGTCACATTAGGAGGATGCCCTCAGTGCCTTGAAAGGTGCCCTACAAATGAAATTTGTTGTTGTGTATACATACAAATGACTATTACTGATTGAAATGCAGAGCAATCAAGGAGACGTATTGACAAATATTCTGAGTTTTACGACAGTTTCTATGTTCATTTGAGGGGTCTTGCATTTCATTTCACACCAGAGCTGCTACTCCCTCATTCCACCATAAAACAATTTATTCACATGGAAATGAAAGGAAATGCTGCGACTGTACAGCTCGTCTCTCATTCGCTTTATTGCTAACCTGCTGTCAGAAGTTGAATTTAAAGCACTGAATGGAAGTGGACATTTAACACAAGACACTGAAGTCCCAATGGTTTAATGTACAGAATAAGTACAGATCGTAGATAGTTTAAGCCGATGTGCTAATAGTCTATGGAACAAAGGTCTTTTTTTTAATATATATTTTAAACAGAATTGTTATGAATCTGTAAATCTGTGGCCGAATGACTCTTTGCAAACAGAAGTTACAGATCTTTGACAATTCAATACAAGATCTATTCTGTATAGCTATGCCCCCTTCTGTTCACTTGGCTGTAAATTCTGAATTGTTGCTGCAATTTGTCAATGTGCTCTGCAAGGCAGATCCACAGTAAGTGGCCAGAAATGTGAGGAAATGAATCACACCACAAACTCTCACCAAAGACAAATACAATTCATAAATGGCTAGGACACTTCTGACTAATTAGAGGTGTGAGTTGCTGATGCAAGAATCAGGTCTCAAATCATTAACACCACACTGTCAATAAAAAGAAAGTGGACTTCCCACTGATCTGAGTGTGTTTGGCTACTTGTCAACCCATCTATGCTCTTTATAAAACCAAGCATCAGACTGTGAGGCTTATGCCACCGCTCTTTCGCCATTTGAAACTCTCTTCCTCTGCCTCTGTTGCAGTTCACTTTGGGTGTACGTTCATGGCTACTGTCACATTAACGGACTGTATTGAGTGCTACAGTGGGATTTAAAAGAGCAGCAGCTTCTGACCTCAGTTTGCTTGGCTCTGCTTTGAGCAAATAACGGATGATTCTTACACTGTGCTAAACTGTTCAGGGAGCACAACTGGTTTCTATAAACTCACGTACTCTGGAAATCATCCTCTAACTATCTGATGCTACGTCCTTCTACATGTTACACATTTTATCAAGTGGATTACTACATTATTTAACACAATTTTCCCCTCCAGGGCCTCACTAAATCTTAACATGTCTCATTACACAAAGAACTCGAGTCAGATCTTTTCTGAAATAAAATGGATAAAAATGAAATTGAAGTACAATGTATTTATTACAACGTAGATCATCGTGGTGACCAAAGAACCTTTTGCTGGAAACTTGTAAGGGGCTGCAAGTTGCAGTATACCATTTTGACAGATATACAGGGAACAATATATCAAAGTTATCCTCTTTTCACCTACCGACAAAAAAGACCGATGTGTTTTTACCCCAATCCTGTTTCCATTGGTTCCACTTCTTCCAATTGCAGCTTGCTGCATGCTATTATAAAATGGCAAACCAGTTATGATGAGAGCAATACAATATAATTTACTTTTCACGTGGGGAGGACATCACAGCTCTTTACACAGCTGAGCACAGGCTCAATGTTGATCAGTTGTGATGGTGTAGGCCAACAGAAAAGTGCGGCCGCAATTTTTTCACGGAATCTGCTACAAACACACATTCCACTGCAATCAACCTCCTCCACTACAAACAAGCCCTCCTGCTAAATACGTGTAAAAATGCAGCGAGAGCAGGAAATGGGCTTTGCTCACCCCAAGACTCAGCCATTGAGATTGTCTGTGTGTCTCACTCTCCAATGTTTGTGTGTTTCTGTGAGTCTCTCTGTGTGTCTCTCTGTATTTGTGCGTCTCTGAGTGTGTGTCTCTGCATCTGTGAATGTCTCTGTCTGTGAGTGTGTATATGTATCTCTTTCTGTGAGTGTGTTTGTCTTACAGAAAAATGTGAGCAAAATGTCTTGGTACCTATCCTGAAATTGCCCTTTGAAACTCTAAATCTGTGTCTTGTTGTATCTGAAATTATTGTTCTGGGTTGACTTTCTCAGTCCCATTTAAAATGTTATATACCTCCGCAAGATCGCCTCTGAGACACCTCTTTCCAAGACTAAAGGTTGTCAAATCATTAGTCATAGCTCATTCCTCTAACATTAGGGATTATCCGTGTTGCTCTCCTCTGTCTCCTTATGTCACAGCAACTGGAACCATACACAGCACTCAACAATGCCTGCTGGATGTTTTGGGATGCCCATTTGAAGTGAAAGGTCTGTCTAACTACTGCAGCTCAGCTTGCATTATCATTAATAAGTTGATCAGCAGCCAATGGCTCAGATTTGCCACAGACTTGTTTGCCATTTCTGCCCCAGAGAGACTCCATTTACCTTCTTCGACTCCCCGCACCACCACAATAAAAAAACACAATTAATTTCACCAAGTTTGAATGAAGGACTGGTGTATCCAACCCAGGCCCCCAAATTCTATCGATTCCAAGACTGTGAGACCATTGGATCCATTCAAGTTATTTTTTTGTACAAAGTAAGGACAAAGGCAACAATCGATTTATTGTGGGAGGACTGCTCTTGTACAGACTGGCTTCAATTGACTGCACAAAACACATCAAGTCTACCAGAAGACAGAAAGGTTAAACCTAAACATTACACAATTAAATTACCAATCATTTTAATAATTGTAATAATTGAAGTAAATGATGCATATTGCATTTTTAAATCCAGATTATAATCAGAGGAAGGGAAATCAGAAAGTCAAGACAATTAAATCTCAATATTTGCTTAAAAAACAAAACTCCTAAAAAATCAGAGGGGAGTCATTGAATTTCAATAAAATGTTTGCTCGACTTGATATTAATAATTCAGATTTTGGCAATGAAAATTAATTTGCAGTACATTAGTTGCCTCACACCTTTTATTTTTACTCTCTTTGCATTCTTCCTTTCACTTCACTTTCGCTTTTCAGCTTAACAAATAATATTGCCATGTTATGACTATTTGATAAAATTACTATATGTTACGGTTTCTAAGTTACAATTTCAGGCATATCGTTTGTCCTGTAAATATAAAAAGTGACTTGTGCACAGGATTGAATTATTAGGATGTGGATTGAAAAAGCTGATCTGTGCATTGCTCACTGTGGCAAAGAATTCATATCCCATGGGACACGAGTTAAAAATTACTGAACAAAAGTTGCATTTTTAAAGCAGTTTCTGTGTCTTGAGGACGTCTCAAAGCACATCACACAGCTGACTTGGGACCTAAGCTGGGGGAAAGAGGAGTTGCAGTGGGGTAAAGGGGAGCTGGGGATAGATGGGGTGGTGTGGGGGAGAGAAACAGGGAAAGACTGAAAGTACAGTAAAAAATATAGACCTTAAGGCAGGCTTTAAAGGTGGGGAGAGAGAGGGCAAGGAGGAATGATTCCTGGATGCAGTTGGGGTCAAAATTGAGTGGGGATATGAAGCAAGCCGCTATTATCTGAGTGGAGGGAGCAGGCAGGGTGGCAGCATTGAAGTAGGTCACAATGTGAGGATGAGGATTTTGAATTCAATCCACTCGGGGATGAGGAGTCAGTGGAGTCAAGCGTGGAATGTGGGTGATAGGCTCATGGAGCCCAGTGCGGGAGAGGATACATCCTGCAGGGTTCTGGATGGCACCAATTTAATTAGCGAATTAGGAGTAATAAAATGTGTCAGGTAGATTTGCACGAAAGGTGAACAGACATGCAAAATAATTTATCAGTTTATACAGCAGACGGCATAAATGAGTTTAAGAGGCAACAAGCAGGGATTCAGGAGTAGCTCGTGATGACATTTTTCAAAAAACATCATGCCTGTGCCTAGTAATTCCTGTTCCAAAAAAGTTAATTTGATTTAACCAAAACAATTGTTGGTTCTATTCTGTATTGGTTTTTATTTAGGTCAAGCACTGAACCAAATCTCAGCTGGTTTTGCAAGTGCATGTGTGTCCGAGAAAAAGAGTTTATGTACGTGAGACAATGTGCGTGAGAGAGTGTTTCTGTTGTGAGTGAGACAGAGTCCATTTCATCTCCACGAACGGTTTCTCCTCTAGCCCCCGCATTGTCTCGTGCGGCATTCCTCAGGGCTCTGTCCTTGGTCCCTTCCTCTTCAATATCTATATGCTCCCTGGTGGCATCATCTGCAGACATGGGGTCAACTTCCACATGTGTGAGGATAACTCCCAACTCTACCTCTCTGCCTCCACCATTGACTCCAGGACCACTGCTGTCCTGAAAGAATATCTGTCAGACATCAAGTCCTGGATGAGAATGTTCAGTTGAATGTCAACAAGACCGAGGCTCTCTTGATAGGCTCCTGTCAGTGCCTCCACACCTCAGGTGCTGACAGCATCACCATCCAAGGATGCACACTCCACCTTCCTAAGCCTTCTAGAACCTGGTTTGACCATCAACTATCCTTTCTACCCCACATCCGTGCCATGACTTGCTCTGCCTTCCCCCACCTCCGCAACATTGCCCGGTTCTGCCGCTCTCACACCGCAGGCTCCCTCATACATGCTTTCATTACATCCAGTCTTGACTATGCAAACTCACTGCTTGACGGCCTCCCCAACTGTTCCCTCCGTAAGCTGCAGATCATCTAGAACTCTGTAGCCGGGGCCTCTCCTACATCAAGCTCTGTGACCCTATCACCTCCATCCTCGCCCGACTCACTGGCTTCCCATCACACAGAGGATACAGTTCAAGATCCTGGTCATCATTTTCAAAGCCCTGAGTGGCCTTGCATCCCCCCTACCTCTGCAATCTCCTAACTCCCTTCCAACCTGCCCTTACCTCCACTTAGCGGGCTCTGGCCTGCTTCATGTCCCCGGCCTCACCCGTCCCACCATTGGTTCTGCCACTCTGCCCCTACCCTCTGAAACTCCATCCCACAGTCCCTCTACCTCACCCCCTCCCTTGCCTCCTTCAAGACACATCTCAAGACCCTCCTCTTCGACTGTGCTTTCGGTTACCCTCTATATAAATGCAATTTGTCGATTTTGTTGCGCTTATGTGTGTGCTAAAAGAAAATGTGGACAGTGTATGAGATTGTGCGAGTGGTTATGGGGGGGCGGGAAAGAGAAGCAGTGATTTTCATCTGAATAATCTTACCCATGGTTCAGGAATAGTAAAGCATCGCTAGATGGCTTCTCTTTAAATGGATGTTACCCAGAGTAGGGCATTTCCTATCGCAAGTCCTACTCATTTAGAAATGTAATATTTTTATACCTCATCCCCCGTGTGTTTATTGGCAGTTTTTGGTGATGCAGCCAAAAGGAAGAGGAGGGAAGGGAGAAGAAAAAGTTGAACAAACATAGTTCAGTTTTCCATAGCAATTTGTAGTATAATAAATGCTTGCAAAAGAATGTCCTGGTCACTGGAAGCACCATATATGTACTTAGGTATACAAAAAAGAATGAGCCCCATGAAGTCTTTCATATTGGGAGGACATCTCAATGCACTTTGCAGCATATACAGTACAATGTATTGATTTGCATTCTGTTTAGGACTCCTGGTGGGAAATATTGCAAATTAGAGAATTTATACATCACTTGAAAACAAAAATGGCAACAGCCTAATTCGCAAAATCTAGACAGTGGATGAAGTCAGACAGTATCATCAGTTAATACTCCTCAATTAATTTGTGGGACCCAGAGAGCGAAATAGTGAGAGAAATGAAATTTAATCTCAAACGTAAGAACTATTTTGGTTTTGGTACCCACTCTGCTCCAACTCCAAATCCTTTTGTGATAAGCAATATAATTTGACATATTTGCTTTAGAGCTGCAGTTTAATGGAGTACGAGTTGTTATATAGCCTTAGAAAGGATAAGCCTGTGATGTCATCACAGGACATCATGACATTTTGCAGTGTAAACACGGAGCTGGACAGAAAATCCTTTTCTACCATTTGTAAAATGTCATTGCACTTAGAGCGGACAGAGCACTCCTATCTGGCTCGGATTTGTCAGCAGTTGAGTTGCTGAAGGGGAATGCATTTGCTGTACGATATTCCCTGACTTTTCTTTTTCTGCCCACTGCAAACTCAAGTGCAAATTTAGCTTTACAGGCACAAAAGCAAATAAGCCTGGCCTGATTTGTAAGGCAACAAAAAACAGCTAAGCAAAAAATAAATAAAAAGCTTCCTCTTACTGAATCAAATGAGAATATTCTCTGCCATTTGTCAAACAGAGTGCAAGTGAGTCCCAGGCCTCAATACAAAAGCCTATTTACAATAAATGGAAGGTTCAAAGCAGCAGCAGAATTGCAAACAGCTATAGTTGATCTATTGCTGGTCAACAAAGAAGCAAAAGCTGGTCAGAAAAAAGAAATGAGGTCTGCTGTGCTGTATTCGTGTGTCCAATATAGATTTATATAATATATTTCATGCTCATCAAGGTGATGGATGTGAATACATTAATTACAGGATAGACTGTTCTGTTGATCAAAAAACATTTTATGGGAAACTGCAGTGATTGTACACAAGGCTGCTGGTTAGCTGGTTTATTTATGACTATTTATATTGGCTTTATTCTAACACCTTTAATTAAGTCTAAACTTTTAGTTTAGTATCCTGCAGTCCCACTGCTGTGATCAGCCTCTCAAACACTGCCGTTGAGAAGGGTTATTAGAGAGGGCATCTCCAATACACCCAGGAACACTCAGTGCTTTAAATATCACAAGGTTGAAAAATGGGCTTCCTGTGTTAATTAGCACATTGTACATTATAAATAATGATGATAATCCTGACATTTGATATAGCATATTTCACACCAGGAGGAATGCTGGACAGCACTTCACTATGAAGTGTGTAGTGACTGTGTATTTTGTAGGCGAACGTGGCTGCCAATTTACACACAGCAATGTTGGGCAAACAGCCATGCAGTGAATGATCAATATTAGTTGAGCGATTGTTGGCCAGGATACCAGGAGGAAGTCCGCTTATGTTTTGATTACTGCAACGGGATCTTTAAAGTCCATTTGAATATGCAGATGGGAACTTGGCTTAATATCCTATCCGAAGCACACCTGACAGAGGTGAGAGTAACACCAAGCGAGCCAGGCTGATGCCTAAACTTTCAAAATAAAAGATTTCCAACCAAGTCAGAGGGGACCATTTTGGGTACGAATGTCACAAAGAAACTTGTGATAAACAAAAAGGCTTTTTCATTGTCATGTGTAAAGACTGGTTATGCCTCATATGACTTGACCATGAAGACTTATGATAATGCCAAAAAGAATGTTGCTTTCTGAACATGAAACACATTCTATTTTTTCCTAATAATGAACTAAAATAAAAATAAATTCAAGCTTTCCTTTCATTCCACCCGATGTAATTGAAAATTCGCAATGTTGTGATAACCAACCGTTAATTTTTTNGTTAAAATGTCCTTCTGGTGCTCAGAGGAGTGAATGGATTCCATTGTAACAGTTTTCTGCTGAGAAAGTGAGCCTGACTTGTGATGCATTGCAACATCAGGATTTACTTCCCATCCAATTCCCATTGTTCACAGTTTAGAATTGGAGCGTGACTTTTCATGAATGGACTATTGTACGAAATATATTCTCTTCACTGACAGCCAACCTTTCCTTGCCACTGATGTTTCAAAATAATAATAATTACATTTGATACAGCGCCTTTGGGGCATTGGGAAGACGTCACAAAGCACCTCATAAGATATGCTGTAAAGTGTGTATTTGTTGGCAAATACAGCAGTCAATTTAAACACGTAAGCCAGTTTGCACACAGTGATGTCCCCAAAACAGCCAGGAACTGTGTGATACTCATTCTATGGCTGGTTGTGGGACACTGCTTTGTGCAATTGGCTGCCACATTTAGTCACTGCGCTTCACAGTAGTGAAGTGCTTTGGGATGTCCCCATGACGTGAAAGGAGCAATGCGAAATGTGACTTAGGAGAAAAATGACAATCAGTCCCTTCCTTCTTGTGCAGAGGTTCTTCATTTCCACATCAACTGACTCACAAACAGCAAAGTAGGTCAGTTTCTGGCTTGTCAAACTACGCCATTGTTAAGTGCTCCAAAATGCTACCCCACGTAAAACGTGCTATATAAACAATTATAAGTTGTTGTTGAAGTCGTCGTTGTGTCACTCATTCAAGTTAACTAAAAATACTCTACGATTGCCTAATTGTTTTGATTTTTGCCTGTGTTTTTTCATAAAGAGCAGCAGTACTATATGTATCAAACCAGAGAAGCAATGTTGCCATATCATGGATTTCCCATAACAGAGTGAAATTAAATGCATCAAATAAATACAATGGGCATTGGGTTTCATGAGTTAGAACACTGTACAAGTCATGAACAGTTTGTGATGAAGTTTTTGCAGTCTATTAAGTGGTAACTAAGTTATTATTATACTCACTGCCAGTCGCTTTCTTACAAATGGAATATAAACGGATTAAAACAACAATTTGCAATCATGTAGTATCTTTCACAAAAGGAGAACGTCTCTAAGTGCTTGAGGCTGAGTGGCCTGAGCTGGGATAGAGATTGGACAAGTGAGTGATTGGGTTGATTGGGTGCGTGACTGAAGGTGCAATCAAACAGAACGTTGGAATAAAAAAGTAATAATAATCCTTGAAATTGATATACAGTGGAGCCTGTTTGATTTGGACAGCGGTTAACTTTGTGCATCTTTTCGAACAGTGCCATGGAATCTTTCACATCCACTTGAACAGGCAGACAGGACCTCGGTTTAACATCTCATTTGAAAGACAACACCTCTAACAAAGTAGCACACCCCCAGCACTACATTGGAGTGTCAGTTTTAGACTGTGATTCCAAGTCCTCAGACAAAACAGCAGGTCCCAATTAATTTCTATTGTAAGCCTGTTTAAAATATAGCTGTTTGTTTGGAAATAAATCTGGTTAATTTGGACAAAATCCCGCACTGGTGATTGCTGCCGTATGGCACTTTTCGACAATCAACTCACTTGCGCATTCAGTGAAGATTAGCTCATCCCTCTTTTCACGCACCATTAAAACGTACTAACATAGGAGCGGCACCCTTGAGGATTTGCTAAGCGTGGCAACATGTGGGGTGGAGTGGAGTCCTGTAACTCAGTGGTTAGAGCACTTGCTTTGCAAGTGAGAGACCTGAGTTCAATTCCAGGCAGGACGAAACCGTGGGCAAGTTTCCTTACTCCACACGTCTTATAATAATCCCTCCAAAAACCCAAAACAATAATAAATTGGTCATTTTCATTCTACGACCGTCTGTAGGACATTGCTGTGCGCAATTGGCTGCCGCGTTCGCCACAAATATACAGTCAATTCACTTTACAGTGTGTTCTGTGAAGCGCTTTGGGACGTCCTCCCGACGTAAAAAGCGCTATATCAAATGCAAAGATTATTATTATTATGTGAAATCCACTTGTAGGTGTATTAGCTTGGTAGCATTCTTGCCTCTGAGTCAGAAGGTTGTGTGTTCAAGCACCATGTCGGGACTTGGAATCACAGTCTAATACTGACACTCCAACGTAGTGCTGGGGGTGTGTTACTTTGTTAGAGGTGTTGTCTTTCAAATGAGATGTTAAACCGAGGTCCTGTCTGCCTGTTCAAGTGGATGTTAAAGATTCCATGGCACTGTTCGAAAAGAGAAGGGAGTTTTTCCCAGTGTCCTGGACAATTATCCTCCAAATAAAATTGGTCACTCAATTCACAGCTGGTCTTGGGACACAGCTGTGTGCTGCTGCAGTGGCTTATAAATACAGTCACTACATTTCACAGTAAAATTCTGTCATACTCAATTATACGAAATGCAATGATTATCATTATTATAATAATATTGCACCTTTCTTGTGAGGAGGATGTCGCAAAGCACTTCACAGGATTTACTGTTAAGTGTAATGTAGTGTAGTAACTATACTTTAATTAGCAGAGGTTAAAGCTGAAAACACAAGGAACATGCAACAGCACACCAATTGGCATGTGAAAGAAAAAAAAGTAGCTATTAGGTCTGACCGTCTATCAAAGGTAGCTTATGTGAATCCAGTTCTGCTGAAGGGTCAATGAGATAAAAAGACTGTGGGCAAATTACAAAGAAATGATGAAAAGAAATGCTGGAAATGGAAAATAAAAAAGAGAAAATACTGAAAACCCACAGGAGTTCTATCAGCATCTGATCAGCCTAGTTGTGATTGAAAGGTCAAACACAAAACATTGACCTTTCTCTTTTAGACACTGGACAATTTGATTATGCTTACAGAATACTTGTCTATTCCAGAATTTCAGCATAGTTTTCTCAAGTTTTTCTTTCAGTTGGCAGGAAGGACTTATTTAATGAATCCCCATTGCTTTATGTAAGCTTTCAGGTTACAAGGATCATGGCCAAGAGTTTCTCAAAAGAACATTACTGTTTTGATTTATGTGTGCAGTATTTCAACTTTGCAATAATAATCCTTGCATTAAAAGCAGCACCTTATCATGTTGTCTTAACGTCTGAAAGCGCTTCAAAGGATTTATTGTGGAGTTCAGCAACTGTGTATTTTGTACACAACCATTTGCAAGTGAAAGCTTCTCATGTTTGATGTCATTTTTTAATTTTATATACACTCACTGCTCTTGGATTTCTTTCAAGGTCTGTTTTCACAGAAGGGGAGGCAAAAATAGAAGCCACAGCTCTGAAATTCCACCTGTACTGCGGGGGAAAAATCTATTCACTTGTATTTTGGATGCTAGTTTTTCACTGTTCATACATTTTTTTTTGCAAATTAAAGCTAAACTTTTATCAGAATTTTGTGTGATCTTGAATATTAATGACAACATTTGAGCCACATTGCACACTTCTATATGCATTTGTCTAAATTTTTGAACCACTGAAAATTGCAACATGTGATCTGTTAATAATCACTGGTGATAACTGTTACACTGAGAGTAGTTGCTAATTAAAGACAAATGACTGGCAACTGTAAAACCTCTCTCTCTCTCCCCTCCCCCTCCTAACTCCTAACTCTTCAGTTGTCATCTTGGCTTAATGGTAGCATTCTTGCTTTGGAGCATGTATTTGATGTATTTGGAGCATGTATTTGATGTACATGCATTTGATGTATTCACATCTCAAAGCGCTTCACAGGATATACTATAAAGTATACTAACTGTGCATCTTGCAGGTGAGCACGATAAGTATTTTTCACCCCTTCGCTTCTGTTTAAACCTGGCCTGGAAGGGGGTGAACTTTACCGTCTTAACCTTCATTCTCAGCTCTCCTGTGGCTTGATTTTTTTGACTGGTGAGTTGCAGCTTCCAAAATAAAACTCTCACCATTTACTCAAGTTGTTTCTGATTTCATGCGTCACTTAAAGACGAGTGCTCTACAAGTTTGTCTTAACATAACATAACATAACATGTAGGAGCAGGAGTAGGTCATTCGGCCTTTCGAGCCTGCCCCGCCATTCAATCATGTCTTACAAATTTAATGAAAGATTTATAGCTTATGTGGTGGAGCAAACAAAGGTGATAACGTTTTAGCAGTTAATTAATGATGACAATACATAACTGGGAATAAGAGATGACAATTCTGAACTACTGTATGTATACATGTAGACTGGCTCAGTTGGTAGCACTCTTGCGTATGAGTTAGAAGGTCCTGCAAGACCAATGTCCTTTTTCGGTCCATGCCTTCAATCATCCTCCTTCCCCCACTGCCCTCCACCTTCCGTGATCCTGACCCCCAGCTCGGGTCTGAAACATTGATTGTCCAGTGCCTTGGGATGTCCTCCCAATGAGATAGCTGCTATACAAATATAATTTTGTTGTTGTTGACATACAGTTGCACTGTTTGAGGTTGCTGCATTACTGGAGGTGCCGTCCTTCAGATGAGATATTAAACCAAGATCCCATCTGCCTTAATAGTTGGATGTTAAGGATCCCACGGCTCAATACAAAATGAGAAAGGAGTTTATTTTCCTAGTGTACTGGCCAACAATGAAATTGGTCGTCATTTCATGGTTGTTTGTGGGACATCGTTGTGCGTAAGTTAGCTTCGGCATTCACCTAGAAAATGCAGTCAATGCACTTACAGTATAACCTGTGAAGTGCTTTAAACCACTCCCACGAACCACAACAAGAAATACAAAACAAACAACAAATTACATTTGTTTAGCACCTTTCATGTCGGAATGACAACCCAAGGTGCTGGACAATCAGGGATTTGGACCTGAGCAAGGATTTGGGATCAGGAGGGTTGGAGGGCTCAGAGGGTAGGGGTAGGAGGGTGGCGTGCCTTGAAGGAGGCAAGGGAGGGAACGAGGCGAAGGGAATGTGAGATGGAGTTCTATAACATGGGGGCAGAGAGGCTGAAAGCCCACCTACCAATGGTGGGGCAGGCCAGGTGGGGGACATAGAGCAGGCCAGAGCCTGCTGAGTGGAGGCAGCAAACAGGTTGATATAGATTTTGCAGTAGAGCAGGCAGTCATTCAACCCATTGTGTCTGTGCTGTCTTGGGTCTTTTAAGATGACTCTTTCCCAATATGAAAGGCACTACAATAATAATCCTTGCATTTGCTACTGGGTCTTTCACATCAGGAGGATGACCCAAAGGGCTTCACCGGATATATTATAAAGTGTGATGATTGTATTTATAGGAGAAAGCAGCAGTCGATTTTGGATAGTGCTATACCAAATGCAAGGATGATTTTTAAAATCATATTATTATTGCCTCCGTTCGGCTATGGCTACTGCAAGCTGTATAAATGCCAACCTCCATGATCAGGAGCATGAATTAAGGGCAGAAATCTTCAGGCACCCGGTGCTTGAAGCCTCCATCAATATGCAGGTTTGTACTTTACACGCTAACACCCTAACAGGCATCAGTGTAAATCGCTACTGTCTCTATTATCTCCTTTCTTCAAACACTTGGGAGTTTTATCATTACTTTTTCCATGCCACAAAGAACTCGTTATGAAATGGTGTGTATTTCTCCACCAAGTTTTAGTGGGTATCAATATTTTCTGCATTTTGCTTTCAAGCAAAATTTCCCTCCAATAAATAAGTAAATAGATCATGAATAATGGAGTTACATTTGGTAACTTTTCAAACAAATCCAATTTCGCTGCTCCCAAATAATTGTAAGCAGTCGTGGCTCAGACCTCACATTTTCTACGTTTTGGGATCTTGATTGCCACCAGGAATTATGAACTCTCTTAATGCAAGCAAATTTGTGCCATCAAACCAAATGAACTTCAAATATAGTAACATCCTCAACAGAAATCTCTCTTTAAAAATGATTTCCCCACAGCACAATTAGCACTGCAAAATATAATCGCAAAGTACATAAAGTCTCAACGGTATAAGTCAGATAGCAGAAAGCATCTCAAATGGTTACATTTCCTGGAGCAGTGAAGGCAACTGAAACAACGTGCAAGGTGTGTAGCACTCTCAGCTCTGAGTCAGTGAGCCATGAATTCAAGCCCCACACCGGGACTTTACACTCAAATTGGCTGACACTCCAATGGGTGCCTTCAAATGAAACATTAGCCGAGGTCATGTCTTCCTGTTCAGGTGGCCTTATCATATCTCGGGTAACCCTTCTAATATCTGCTAATAGCATTGATGGATCTCAGACACAATGTCGAATTTGGTAACAATATGATAGCACACTGACTGGTCCCTGGATGTGCTAGAGTGGAGCACCTTTGCGCCCCATTTCCCCATCCCAACACACATCTCAATGGTTGCTCTGAGAATCTCGCTGCAACTTGTGTTGGATCTCTGTCTCTCCAATCACTGGAGTGCATTGCCAGTTAGTGGCAAATGGGACTCCAGTTTATCTAATTCCCATTACCCAAAAGTTTGATGCACAGTGAGCTTTTCAGAATGACCACAGAGTGGCGTATCATTGCACAGTGTGTGTCGGGGAGTCCATTTTCAGCACAATAGGAGACTATTCAGCATGTTAATTATCATAAGGTCGCTGAATGTAATGGTATTATTTAGCACCACCGGCCTGAAATAACACATCACAACTTTGATCCTGATGGTAAAGTGCTTGCCAAACATTTATCGCTGAAGAAAGAAGAGCTAGGACATCTTTTCCAGCACAATGATTTCACCCGCAAGTGACCTAGTTTTACATCTTGTGTTTTGACTTGCATCACTGTGTAATGTGTTGCGCAAACAAAGGAGAGCAGGTTTGCCCAAGATGTTTCATGAAGATGACGCCCCTTTTAAATACTCTTTAATTATTTTTTTCACACCCGGTTTGCCAATTGCAATAAGCGTGAGCTGCGAGCAAACTATGCTGCCTTTCAGCACAAGCTCCATTTGGTGACTGGGTGCACAATGTCTTACTTTCAGCAAGCAGTGGGCTATGAATAGACCAGTGACAAAGTTCCTGAGCACCAAAGCTCATCATCCTACGTATGTACTTACAAACGCTCTAGACTCAGTTGCTGAACAACATCTTCACCTGCGTTTTGCATGTCCCAATCCGATGATGCTTTTGCCATGAAAGGGTTTCAACTTCCCTCCCCTGCAAGAGCAATCCCATTTCCCTTCCATGGATGCTGCTATAAATGGATCTTGAAGCCTTTACTGCCTATAGCAATGAAGCCTTCAATCTTGAAATGTTGCTACAATACTGCTACACCAGGGTTACATAACTTCACCTCATCGATTCCTAGAACGCATTCGATATCATTGTTGCACTGTGCTTTTCCATCGCATTTCGGAAACAATCTATATTATGAATGCCGCTGTCTTTTTGTGGGACAGAAGAAACCAAATCATAATAAAAATTACAATGCCATGGGAGGCAAATCTGTCCTCTTATATGAAACGGAAAAAAAAAAATTCTGGCATTTTCAAGCAGATTCAAGACAGGAAGGATCCCTGCGGTCCTTTTAAAGATCAGATTAATCTAAGTGTTACATTCCTTCTAGTTTCCAGGAATATGGGGAGGCCACTTTTGATAAATGAGGTGAAATTCCCGTGCAAGTAAAATCAATCTCTTCAGAAGACCCTGCAGTATTGATCTGTGTAATCTGTATATTACTAATTTCTCAGGATTTAAGCTTTGATAAAGTTAAAGTGCTCAGCATAAAGCCCAAAGTGTTTGATTTAAAGCAGGCTGGGTGGTGGTGGTGGGGTGGGGGGGAACTAAATGCTGCTGGTGCTAAATAAGAGCTTTATTTGAAATTCAAGTCAAACTATTTTTTTACAAGACTCAGAGTATACCAGAGTCTTTGTTCTCCGGGGAAGAGATGGGTGCCAGTGAAAGTACTAATATACAATATATCAAATGGATGGAAACATGCACATTGAATTTGTGAGTGGATGAAGAAGATAGAGTATTCATTATGTAAGAAAGTAAACTGTTTATATTAAAGGGCACCTTGAATTTTAAAAGAATCAAACAAGGGGAGCTTCGGTGTAAAAACTTGTGATGGCATTTCAAACAATAAGCAAGGCAATCAATCAGTGAAGAGGCAACAGAAGAATTAATCTTATGAGGGCATGATGATGTACCAAAGTCCTTTGGAGATGATTGTAAAGGTAGAATATTTTAAATGAGTAGAAACCACGGCTGTCACATACAAAGGCTCAACAGTTAAAAACATTTAAAGATAAGATGCTTTTTTTGTTTCTTCGCACTTACTGCACCATTATAAGCCAAGAGAAAAGGGCATGGAAAAAACAGTTTTTTGTATTAAGTACCAGAATCAATTCCACTTAACTGAATACCAGACACATGAATTTTTCTGTGACGTGAATAGAAAGTGAGTAGACATGCCAAACCATCCCCCAGCTACACCCATTGAATTGATTCCAGCGAACCGCACAGGTTGAAGCTGTAAATTTCCTCACTAAGCATGGAGCGACTAGCGAGAATGGGAGTGATCATTGCTGAATGTGACCCTGTCACTTTACATTTATTATTATCTTTTTAACAATCATTTTTCGAAACACTCCCTTTCGAGAGCCCCTCCTTGGAGCCATTTATGGTCTCACAGATATTTCCTCTAAATGATTTTTCTTCTCTCTCCTGTCTATGTTGCAAGTTTCATTGCTGAAATTAAAGACACTTTGCACAGACTTTGGGCAGACAATGTATGCATGTATTTCCATTAATTCCAAAAGGTATGTAATAGAAAGTGTGCACGTAACATCTAATCAAAGATGTATAAGAAATTGCAGAACAGAAGACTCTTAAGGTAATATTTTAACATGAAACCTTGGCAAGTGATGATACATTTGCAGCCAACAGTTTATTCATTGAACACTAATCATCTATCAAACACGCAGCTGGAACGGGAAAGATTTAACAGGGATTTCACTGAAATAAAGCATAGGAACACGGGAATGCTATTTCCTGAATAAATCTAGTGTAAATTCATTCATACTTGTAGTGTGGGCTTGTTTCAGACATCTACCAGTGCATCTGTTGCACTGCACTTGAGACCAACCTACAACTTTAGTATCTGCATACAGCAGTGGTTCAACGTCAATTGCAGGAGAATCCAAAATTCAGATACATTTGCCTACAAATACATTCTCACTGCATTTCACAGTAAATTTAGTGAAGAGCTATGTGATGTTCTCTTAACATGAAATAAACTCTAATCAATTAGAAGGATTATTATTTCTACATTATAAAAGAACTATACACTTCAGCGCAATAATAAAATAAATATTTGGCTTTTAGCAACCAACATTTATCACCATCTTATCCTGAAGTTCATGGTCTTTAACTTCAAGATCTATCATGTGCAGATTTTTAGAAAAGTCTCTATTTGGAAGCCAGTTTTCTGCAGTTCTTAAAAAGAGCCAGTTTTCAAATTTAGACTGAATTTATATTTCAAAATTATACGCAGGATAACAACTTCACTCGAAATACTTTTTTTATTGAGTTAATGCGGTTAACTAGTAGTCCAATGCCACGATCTGCAAGGCAAGTCCAATATGTGCTATGGTGCCAACCAACTATGGCCAAACTTTGTGACAGAGTTGGTGGTTCATGGGGTTGGGGAAGAGAAATGAAACATCAAGTCTTATAAGACATTGACTGTACAGATATTTCAAACAGTGTATTAACACTGGACAGTCCACAATTCTCACCCCACACACAGCAGCCACATTTCTTCCCAAACCTCCTCATGTTTTGGGATGGAAGAAATGTAAAAGAAAATATCTAGAGGAGTATAATACTGGGAAAGGTAAAGAATGTTTTCCAGTGCAAAATATACTGAAAATACTTTGTGATTTCACTTCTCAAAGATTGCCCCTCCACTCCCCACTTTAAAGCCTTTTCAGACTTTTTCTTCAATTGCACTTTTGCACACACTCCTTCTCCACACACCCTTCCCCCCACCTCCGCCCCCACACACAAAATTCAAGTGCCGAACCGAACTAGATGGGAGAAATATCCTCCTTTGAGACATCTTCCTGACATGATGAAAGGTACTGTTCCTTCCTTTGAGGAGATGCCCTCCTGAATGAACGTTGCTATATGTAAGTATTGTAATTCACCAGTCTCCTTTTTGTTACTGGAAACTTATATCCATTCTATCATCCAGAGGACAAACCCGACAATAAAGTGATGCTTCATTGTTGTCTGGCTAGCATCAAGCAGAATAGGAAATACTGGTCCTTGGTACCAGTCACAAGAATCAAATGCAACTGTCTCAGGCTGCCTTTCAGTTTCAAAATGAAAAACATCCCCTCATAGCAATTTGACAAATACTACCTCCCAAAGTACCACAACCTGTAAGTGCCAGTTGACAAAATGATTTAGTTTTATACATAATGCAGTCATTGTATTCGGTTATATTACTACTATTTGATTATTATTCTATATGTATCATATTATTTTATCATTGTCATATGATATTATTATTGTATACAATCATGTATAATTCAAGTTGTACCTGAATAGCTAAAAATATTAAAATACAGTAAAACTCACATGAGTAGTGTCAGTGAGGACCACAACATTTAATATGACTTACACAAAGTCCAAGTTCCAGGCAAACTGGTATAAGTTGTACAAAATCTGATTTAAACAATAATGTACTCTGCACATGCGTAACTCAATGCAGCTGGTATGCAGTGATGAGTCAAAAGTACGTGTCACACAATCCAATGGGTCTTGACCCATTGCCACATGGGCAGGTACATTGAATGGCAATGAATCACGGGAAATGAAGGTATTCCGTGCATGCGTCGATGGGTCAAGACTATGTTTCCTGCGATTCATTGCAGCCGGTAAGTGTATGAGTGCAGTGTTATGAGGGGCGCAGTGTTATGAGTTAGAAAATTATTAATATGACCAGTGCAAAGAGATTCAAGTGGTTTTGATAGGAAAATGAATGGGACTCAGGTGGATGTATGATTAATAATAATAATAATGATGATGATGAGTGTGAGCATCTTGAAGTGAATCATTCTGTTATAGGGAACCAATGGAGCCTGGTAAGGATTGGGGTGATGGGTTACCGAGTTTAGTGCATGTGAGTATATGGATGACAGAGTTTTGAATTAGCTGGATTTGATGGATAATGGAGCTGGGGAGACTGGCGAGGAGGGCATTAGAATAATAGAGGTGGGAAAGAAGTGTGTGAAAGAAGTGAGACAGACATGGCATTATACTATAAACAACAACAAATTACACTTGTATAGCACCCTTCACATCAGAGAGATGTCCCAGGGTGCTGGACCCAAGCTAGGAGTTGAGGTCAGAAGGGGAGGAGGGCAGGTGGTGGTGGGGGTTGGAGGGTGGCCGAAGGCACGGTTGACGAGAGAGGTCTTAGGACAGAACTTGAAGGAGGCAAGAGAGGGGTTGGGGTGGAGGGTAAGTGGTTAGTTAGTTAATTAATTTTGCCCACAAATATACGGTCAATTCACTTTCCATTCTGTGAAACGCTTTGAGACGTCTAGAAGACGTGAAAAACGCTATATCAAATGCAAGGATTATTATTATTATTATAATAGAATTCCAGAGTGTGTGGGCAGAGATGCTGAATGCCCAACCACCAATGGTGGGGCAGGAAGTGCGAGCGACCTGAAGCAGGCTAGTGTCTACCAAGCGGAGGGAGCGGACAGGCTTATGTGGGGTTATGAGGTTGGAGAGGTAGGGGGGCGCAAGACCATGGAAGGCCTTGAAGGTAAGAAGGAGGGTTTTGTACTTGATCCTCTGAGGAATGGGGAGCCAGTTTAGTCGGGCAAGAACGGGAGGTTGATAGGCTCTGGGAGCCTGGTGCCGGAGAGGACACCAGCTGCAGAATTCTGAATAATCTGCAGCTTCTGCAGGGAAGAGTTGGGAAGTCCAGTGAGCAGGCAGTTGGTGTAGTCAAGCCGGGACCTAATGAAAGCGTGGATCAAGGTCTTGGCGGCCTTCAGAGAGGCAGTGGTGGAGGCGGGCAATGTTGCGGGGGTGTGGAAAGGCAGAACGGATCACGGCATAAATGTGGGGTTGAAGAATATCTGAGGGTTGAAAAGGACACCAAGGTTTCAGATTGGCTCGGTGAGGTGAAGAGTGCAGCCATGAATGGTGATAGTGTCAGCGGCTGAGGTGAGGAGGCGCTGCTGGGAGCCCAATGGGAGGGACTCTGTTTTGTCAACATTGAACTGGAGGAAGTTGGCTCTCATCCAGGACTTGATGTCCGACAGACAATTAGCCAGGACATTAACGGTCCTGGAGTCGAAGGTGGAGGCGGCCAGATGGAGTAAGGTGTCGTCTGCATACATGTGGAAATTGACCACATGGCTGCGGATGACATCACCGAACAGGAGCACGTACGGATTGAAGAGAAGGGAACCGAGGACAGAGCCCTGAAGGACATCACATGTGATAGTGCGGGGCTAGAGGAGAAGCCGTTGGTTACCAGGGAATGCAGATGGTGGGAATGGGAGGAATAGAACTAGGCAAGAACAAAACCACTGAGGTGGAGGTGAGATGAGAAGCGGTTGAGAAGAATAGTGTGGTCAACATTATTGAAAGCGGTCGAGAGGTCGAGAAGGACAAGGAAACAGAGACACAGGTAGACAGAATGTCATTTGTCACTTTGACCAGGGCTGTGTCTATGCTGTGAGCAGCATGAAACCCAGATTGGAGGAGGTCATGGAGGGAATTCGGAGAGAAGAAAGAGCGAAGTTGGGAAGCAACAACTCGTTCCATGACCTTTGATAGAAAAGGAAGGGTTGAAACGGGGTAGTAGTTGAAGAGTAGAGATGGGTCAAGGGAAGGTTTTTTGAAGGTAGGGGTGATGATGGCTGTCTTTAGGGGGATCGGTATGGTTTCAGTAGACAGGGAAAGGTTAACAAGGTCTGTTAGTGGTGGGGGGGGGGGGCAAGGAGGTGGAGCTGGGAGGTGAAGAGAGGGATAGGGATGGGCTTAAGGGAGCAGGTGGGTTTTATATGGGAAATGATGGAGGTGAGTGAAGAGGGGGAGATAGGGTCAAGAGTGGGGAGGGAGGGAGGAATAAGTGGGGGTGCTGGAAGGGGAGCAGAAGGTGGGGGGATGGTGATTAGAGGTGGCAGAGCGGATCCTCTCGACTTTGAAATTGAGGAAGTCCATCATCTCCTCACAGTTGGTGTTGGAAGAGAAGATGGCAGAGGCATGGGAGGGTGGACGGAGGAGTTGGTTTGTGGTAGAAAAGAGGAGTCGGTGGTTATCCTTAGCTTCCAAGATGATTTTGGAATTGAAGGATGACTTAGCTGAGGTGAGGGCAGAGCAGTAGATCTGGGGCAGTCCTGTGAGATCTGACGGTGAACCGTTAACTTGGATTTGCACCAGATGAATTTGGAACACCTGAGATTTGAGGGAGCGGAGGTGGCTGATGTACCAGCGGGATTTATGCGAATAAGAGGCAGCTCGGAAGATGACTGGGGCAAGCGTGTTGAGGATAGCCTAGAGGGAGTTGTTTAAAAAGGTGCCCAAAGAGGGTAGGTCATTGCAGGAGGAGGGCCTGAGGGGTAGGAGTTCAGATGCTTTCAGAGCAGCGGAAAGGGCATGGAGGGGGATTTTTCTCCAGGGGCAAAAGGAGATGCACGTGGGGTGAGTGGCAGGGAGGGGGGTGGAGGAGATAAGGGAGATGAACTAGTGATCTGAAATATCTTTGCCAGTGATGGTGACATCAGAGACAATAAGGCTCCGGGTGATCACCGGGTCTAGCGGGTGGCCATGGATGTGAGTGGCGGAGTTGATGTGGAGGGAGAGGTTGTGAGAGGAGGGAGGAGAAGTCAGCAGATGTGGAGCAAGAAGGGGTGAAGTGGAGATTAAAGTCGCTCAAGATGATGAGGAGTTCAGAACAGACGCAGAGGGAAGACAGGAGGGTGGAGATATCAAGAGAGGAAAGTGGAGGAGGGTTTGTGGGAGGGCGACGATAGATGAGGAGGATTTTTAAGGAGAGATTGGAGGAATGGTAGAGAGTGAGGTGCTCAAATGACGAGAAGGATCCAGAGGAGTAAGAGGATAGACCCAGTGAGGACCTGGAAATGAGGGCAATACCGATGCCACAACAGGTGGGTCGTGGGTCTTGATGGAAGGGGCATGATTACCTGCATGATAAAGCTGAAGTGACTGAAATGAAAGTTGCCTCATAAAACATTTACATCACAGGAGAATTGTGGGGGAACAGACGTGGTAAGAGGAAAACAATCATTTTGCTCAGACAGAAAATGCAAACCAACCATTCGGATGCACATTTAGAAGAGCACAGGGCAGAACAGAAGCATATCTGATTGGACAGGTTAACTGTTCCTGCCGTGTGCGATGTGCATTGCAACATGGCACATTAATCACTTCCTTCACAGTTAATTTGTTTTTAGTATTCGTAAACAGGTTAGGAAAACAATTAACAGTCTAATGTTGTTCAGAAGTTTGCTTCCAAACATTTACATTGCAGCCCATTGGTCTGTACGGTCTGACGCTTAGCTTGGCTGAAGCCTCTGGAGGGCAGGGTGACTCACCTTTCACATGTCTGTTCTGTGAAACAATGTGGTCATTTTAGAAGTGAGAAAAATGCTCCATTCAACTTATTCCTGCGTTTTCCCTTCCGGCCCCTTTTCCACGACATGGGGTCAACTTCCACGTGTATGCAGATGACCTTTAGCTCAGTGGTTAGAGCACTCGCTTTGCAAGCGAGAGACCTGAGTTCAGTTCCAGGCAGGGCGAAACCTTGGGCAAGTTTCCTTACTCCACACAGAGCCTAATAATAATCCCTCCAAAACCCCAAAACAATAATAAATTGGTCATTTTCAATCTACGACTGTTTGTGGGACATTGCTGTGCACAATTAGCTGCTGCGTTCGCCCACAAATATACAGTCAATTCACTTTACAGTGTGTTCTGTGAAGTGCTTTGGGACGTCCTCCCGACGTGAAAAGCGCTATATCAAATGCAAGGATTATTATTATTATTATGACACCTAACTCTATCTCTCTGCCTTCACCCTCGACTCCAGGACCACTGCTGTGCTGACAGAATGTCTGTCAGACATCAAGTCCTGGATGAGAGCTAACTTTCTCCAGTTGAACGTCAACAAGACCGAGCCTCTCCTGATTGGCTCCTGTAATCTCAGGCGCTGACATGATCACCGTCCAAGGATGCGCGCTCCACCTCACTGAGCCAGTCCAGAACCTCGGCGTGTTGTTTGACCCTCAACTATCCTTTCAACCCCACATCCGTGCCATGATCTGCTCTACCTTCCCGCACCTCTGCAACATCACCCGGCTCCAGCACCATCTCAAACCACAGGCCTCATACTTGCATTCACAACATCCAGTCTTGTCTATGCAAACTCCCTGCTTGTCAGTCTCCCCAATTTCTCCCTCCATAAGCTGCAGATCATCCAGAACTCTGCAGCCCCTTATCCTCTCCCACACCAGGCTCCATGACCCTAACACCTGCATCCTCGCCAGACTCCACTGGCTTCCCATCGCACAGAGGATACAGTTCAACATCCTTTTTCCTCTCCTTAAAAGCCCTCCGTGGCCTTGCTCACCCCTACCTCTGCAACCACCTATTCCCCTACCAACCTGCTCACACCCAGCCTGCTTCACAACCCCGCCTCGGCCGCCCCACCATTGTCAGACGGGCCTTCAGCCACTCTGCCCCCACCCTCTGGAACTCCACCCCACAGTCCCTCTGCCTCATCCCCTCCCTTGCCTCCTTCAAGACCCGTCTCAAGACCCTCCTCTTCAACCGTGCCTTTGATCACCTTCTTACCCCCACTGCCCTCCCCAATCCTGATCAACCGGTTTGGGTCCAAAACACTGATTGTTCAGCGCCTTGGGACATCCTTCCGACGTGAATGGCGTTATACAAATGTTTGCAAATGTAATTTTGCTGTTGGTCACTCAGTCCACAACTGTTTGTGGGACATGGCTGTGTGCAATTGGCTGTTGAGTTTCGCCCACAAAATAGACAGTCAATCCACTTTACAATATATTCTGTGAAGCGCTTTGTGAAGTCTCAATGATGTGATAAGCCGCTATATCAAATGCAATCATCATCAAATCTGCAGTGCAGTAGAGTAGCACAGATAGTGCCACCGAGCAAATATTCCCTGCACCATTCCTAGTACACTGATGCTCTTCTGCTCAGAGGCAGGTCATCATTTGATAACATGCCCTAAGTGTCATCTAATACTTTCAGATCATAATTGGTGGAACAATAAAAGCTATGTTTAAAGGAAATCTTTGTCTAATTTTACTTTGCTTGTCTCCGCTGGCAGCACTATTGTCTTTGGGTGAATAGACTTGGGGTTTAATACCCATGTCAAGACTTGAGCTCAAAGTCTGATGACACTCCAGTGCAGTATTGAAGGAATGTTGTTTGTCAGATGTCATCGTTCGATTGAGATGCTAAGCTAAAGTACTGCCTACCTTTTCATATGGATTTTAACGATCTCATGACAATATTCAAAAAGAGAAGGGAGATTCTCTTGGTGACTAGACAAGTAATCCTCAGTTTAATTAATCATTCACCTTCTGGTTATGTGTGGGTTGTTGCTGGCACAATTAAGTGCCATGTTTGCTTTCAAAAAAAGGCAGAACATTTGACAATAATCATTTGTGAAGCACTCTTGAGAATTTCACTCAATAAAGGACTATAAGTAAAAAAACTTCTTTCGTTCCAAAGACATAAAACAATGGCATAAATTCCTACGTTGCAAAAAATGTTGGATTGTAAAAGCAATTTTTAAAAGGCACATTTAATGAAATAATACTGAACATTGAACTAACCTTTACGTATGAGTTTATCATACAGTCATTCTGCTTTAAGCAGTTTAGTCACCTACATTTCCCAGTGTGGGCTGCTGAATACTACTGGTAACCAGTGCCTGAACTCTGGATACGTTTTTTTGCTCTTTCCTAACTCAGAGTCTCTGAGGTCAATTGCACCATCCTGACTGCTTCTCCAACTGAGATTATCTGGCTCAGCCCAGATCAGACATTGAAACAATTACCAACTTTGTTGCCCTGCATTACTCAAGGTACATTTATCCTCTAAACCACAGGGAAGAATTATCCACTCATTAAATCTTTTTGTGGGGAAATTCATGATGTGTGAAGTGATAATTATCACCAGTGACATATGAAATTATCTGGAGGCAACAAACAGCTCTGCCAACAATGCTCTGAGGCACAGTGGGTACAGGCACAATGGGCCAAATGGTTTCTTTCTGCAGTGAGGCAATCTGGAGCAGGGAGTTTCTCTCAGTGTCCTGTCCAACATTAAACGTACACCATACAGATCACTGTTAACATAAGAACATAAGAAATGATAAACAAAAAAAAACAAGATCCATCTAGTTCGCCTTTCACCTTCCTGACCGTCGCATGTACATATATTCCAAACTACCTATGTAGTAAATCCCATGTTATTTCCTAAAACTATCTAATCTAATGCGTTTGAAAAAAATCAACACTTCCTGCTTCAACCATCTCCCTGTTGGGGTATATTCGTTCCGAATTTGCCCCCTTTTAATCACAGGCCGTGTCCTCTAGTTTTACTATTCTGGACAAGTTGAAACAAACTGTCATGATCTATATTGTCAAGGCCCATTAGAATCTGAAAGACAACAATTATGTTGCCTCTCAATCTTCTCTTTTCCAGTGTGAACATGCCCAATTTACTTAGTAGCTCCTCATAGTACAGTCCCTCCATACTCTCATTCATTTTGGTTGCCCTCCTCTGTATCTTCTTGATTTCTCCAATATCCTTTTTTGTACTGTGGTGGCCAGAACTCTACATAGTACTCCAAGTATGGTCTCACCAATGATTTATACAGTTGCAGGATTACCTCACTATTTCAGCTTGCTGTTGATCTTATGATACATCCTAGCATCTAGTTTGCTTTACTTACTGCCTCAGAGCATTGTTGGGAGAGCTTCAATTTATTGTCAATCAGGACCCCAGGTCCTTTTCATTTTCCATACATATTATTTTTCTTCTGTTCAAATAATAGTCCCTTGCCTTTTGTCCCCATGTGAAGTACTTTACATAAGAGCATAGGAATTAGGAGCAGGAGTAGGCCATTCAGTCCCTCGAGCCTGCCCCACCATTCAATAAGATCATGGCTGATCTTCTAACCTAACTCCATCTGCCTGCATTTCTCCACATTGAATTCCATCTGCCACCAATCTGCCCAATTCCCAAGTATGTTCAAATGCTCCTGGAACCTTGTTCAGCTTCGCAATCTACCACATTCATTAGCTTGGTGCCTTCTGCAGATTTAACCACAGTGCTTGCGACTCCTAGTTCCAGATCATTTATAAAAATATTAAACAAAAGAGGTCCCAAAACAGCCCTTGTGGAACTCCACGGTAACATTTTCCCAGTCTGATGACATTCCCTGTACCACCACCCTCTGGGTTGCGGTCAACCAGTTGCACATCCATTGTAATATAACTCAACTGATTCCGCTTTCTTTACTTTCAGTACCAGCCTCTCAAGAGGAACTGTATCAAAGGCCTTACTGAAATCCAGATATGCAACGTCAACAGCATTATCCAGCTCCCTTGTCACACCGTCAAGGAAAACCAGTAAATTAGATTGGCAAGACCTCCCTTTCATGAACCCAAATTGACTATCATTTATATTTTTATTTCTGTCCAGATGCTCCATGATTTTATCCTGAATTAGAGTTGCCATAATTTTACCCACAATGGACGTCAAACTTACTAGTCTGTAGTGTCCTGGGTCATTTTTGTTATCTTTCTTAAAAATAGGAGTAACATCTGACTTTCTCCAATCCCCTGGCAGCTCTCCAGTATTCAGTGATTTTTGAAAGATTTGTGCCAGAGTTACTGTAACATAAATATATGTAAGTAATATATGATACATGATGAATGGATTGCAAATCTCACAAAAAAAACTTTTTGCACTATTTCACTCTATGGGTGGCAAATGCAGTATGTGGTGCGATAACAATGTGTAACACAGTTTACCTTCTATTTTAACATACATTTTATAATGGATGAGGAGTCGAGACAAACTATCTCTTTCCTTGCTGACCATCCTTGCTATGGAGCTGCCACGAGAAACCATCTAAAGGGAGTAATGCATCACCCTCTAAAATTGTTTAATGCAGCCAGTAAATTGCAAGGCTTCTTCAGATACTAGAGTTAACGTAGGAAATTTACTGTCTTTCGGGAAAATTGTGGGGAAGAAGAAATTTGTGGGATGCTGAGTCATGGCTCAATGTTTCAAGCCAACACACCATACTTTGCCCATACATCCTATTTTAAATAAGCCATTTTAATCGTCTGCTTGTTCCAGAATTAGAAAAGTCAAAGGAGTTCACGCTAAGCACTAAACATCGGATTTAGCCTAGTCTCATTATATTCAGCTTATTCGGTATTTAGCACATATTTGTCAGGATGGAGTGTCTAGCCGGGTGCGATGGTTGAGGCAGAATCCATATCAGCTGCCAAGAGGGAATTAGATGTGTAAAAGGTGTAATTTGCAGATGTTTAGAGAAAAAACAGGTAACTTGAACTGAATGGATTGCTCTTTTCAAACAACCAGCTCAGACATGACAGGACAAATGGCCTTCCCGTGTGCTGTCAATTTCAATGGTTAACGGGGGCTGTGCTTTAAGAGGCTATTTTGAATGAGATTGCTTAGTAGAGAATACAAGTGGACCTCGTTATTTAATCGGAAATACATAACGCACGTCACACTGACTCATGGAAATTCTGATGCAAAAGTAGATCCTGTCAGTCAATGTGACGGACTCCCCGATTCCTCATTAAACAGTCCTGTTGGAAATGGTTACATATTGGATTTCTTAAGAAGCAAGGCTCTGCAAGATACAACTTTGAACACCAAAGAGTTCAAAAACATGCAATGTGATAATTTATTATTGGTGGGAATTATCTTTGTTGCTAAAAGTTTTGTTGCATTGTTGTCACTTTTAAAGCTCTCCACGGTCTTGCTCATTCCTACGTCTATGACCTTCTTAAACCCTACCAATCTTACCACTTCCTCTGATCGGCAGGTATTAGCCTACTTCACGTTCCCCCATTCAGCCCACCCCATCATCAGCAGTCGGACTTTCAGTCTAGTCACTCCCAGTCTTTGGAGTTCCTTTGCCTTGGCCTTCCTTTGCCTCACTTCATAATTGTGAAGTCCTGTAGCTCAGTGGTAAAAACACTCGCCTTGCAAGCGAGACACCTGGGTTCAATTCCAGGCAGGGCGAAATCTTGGGCAAGTTTCCTTACTCCACACGCCGAATAATAATCCCTCCAAAACAAAGCAATAATAAATTGGTCATTTTCAATCCACGACTGTTTGTGGGACACTGCTGTGCGCAATTGTCTGTCGCGTTTCGCCCACGAATATACGATCAATTCACTTTACAGTCTATTCTGCGAAGCAATTTGAGACGTCGAGAAGACGTGAAAAACACTATGTCAAATGTAAGGATTATTATCATTATTATTATAACCATTTGTGGGAAATAGCCCTGCACAAACTGGCTGGAGCATTTGCCTATGAAATACACAGTCATTCTAATTTACAATAAATTCTATGATTTGAGATGTACTACCAATGTGAAAAGCACTATATGAAATATAAGGATTCATATAAGTATTAGTGAAAGACTGAAGTCATAAACAGCTACAACATAGCTGTTCTCTTAAGTTCTCTTAAATTCATGTTAGGTCAGTCACAGGGAGCAGAGAATTTGACTTTTATTCGCAGTATTTCAACCTATTTGATGGACAGTTGTGCCGTTTACCACAGTTGGCTTAAGCACTTCATATAATAACCTCTGATTTTGATAGAGCACCTTTCACGTCAGGAAGATATCCCAAAGTACTTCATTGTAAAAGGTAGTGACCTTGTAAGTTGTAGGTAAATGTAGTAGTACAGTAATATCCACAATAATATCCAACAAACAGTTATGAAGCGAATGACCAATTTTATTCTGGGGCTTTGTGAAATGAAAACAGAAATCACTGGGAACACTCAGCAGGTCAGGCAACATCTATGGAGAAAGGAAAGTGAGTCAACGTTTCGGGTCCGTGACCCTTCATCAGAACTGGGGCAGGTTGGGAGGGAGAGGCTTTTAAAGGGAAACAGAGAGGGGGGAGGCAGGGCAAGGAAAACAATGGAGAAAATGGGGTAGAGGGCAGCTGATGATAAGTTAAAGCAGTGTTAATGATGCAAAACAAAGGGGGGGATTGCAACAAAGCAGGGGAATAGAGGTATTAATACTGCAAAACAAAGGGGGGGAAAATTGTAGCAAGATAGGCAGACTAGAGAGAGAAAAAGTGTGTCTGGGACCAAGATGATATGGTAATGCCACTTCAACTCTCCCTCCCACTCGCACTCTGACCTCTCCATCCACAGTCTCCTACGCTGTTCCAATGAGCCACAGCACAAGCTCGAGGAAAAACACCTCATTTAGCTGCTAGGGACCTTCCAGCCCTCTGGCCTCAATATTGATTTCAACAATTTCAGACCATAACAGCTCATCTTCCCCCTCTCCCTCGTCTGTGACCATTATCATATCATCTTGGTCCCAGACATATAATTTCTCTCTCTGGTCTGCCTGTCTTGCTGCAATTTTCCCACGTTTGTTCTGTAGTATTAACACCTCTTTTCCCCTGCTTTGCTGCAATCCCCACTTTGTTTTGCAACATGAACACCGCTTTAACCCATCATCCCCTGTCCTCTACCCCATTTTCTCCTTTGTCTTCCTTGCCCTGCCTCCCCCCTCTTTGTTAGCCCTTAAAAGCCTCTCCCTCTCAACCTGCCCCAGTTCTGATGGAAGGGTCATGGACCTGAAATGTTGACTCACTTTCCTTTCTCCATAGATGTTGCCTGACCTGCTGAGTGTTCCCAGCAACTTTTGTTTTTGCTTCAGATTTCCAGCATCTGCAGTATGGTGCATTTTGTTTATTCTGTGGATTGTTGGCCAGGACACAGGGAGAAACATCCTTCATTTTTGAGTTGTTCCATGGGATCTTTAACGTCCACCTGAACAGGATTCCAGAACTTAGTTTAATGTTTCATATGAAGAACGGTGCCTCCAATAATACAGCACCATTCACCTCCACAGGACCGAATTGAAGTATCAGCCTGGACTACATGAGGTCCAAGTCCCAACATGGGCCTTGAACCCACAACCTTCTGACTCAGAGGTGAGAATGCTAACAACCGAGCAAGGCTAACACACTTCTTCCATATTTAGATTACAGTCAGGTCTGGGGAATCTCCTATGTTTCTGAGCCAAGCAGGCATGTATGTTTCAGCTTACAGTACTAACAATAGTAATAATAATATAATTATTATTATAATATAGTATCCTATATTCAAAATGAGAAGGGACCTCTTCCTAGAGTCCTGGACAACATTCCTCTAGAAAAATTGATCACAAATTCCACAATTGTTTATAGGATCTTGCGGTACACAAAACAGATGCAACATTTGTCACAAATACACAGTTACTATACTTGGCTGGAATTCCCAGTGAATTGCTTTGAGACTCTTTGATCTTATAAATGCTATGTCAAGTGCAATAATTATTTTTTATTAGTAGTTTTAGTAATTACAATTAGACTTTAGATAAAGGAGGCCCCTGGCAAAAATTTGAAAATTCCCAAATTTACTTAATCTCTTTTTTTAGAGCTGCAGAAAATATAAGATTCTGAGATTCCTTGGGCCTTTGGACCACCCTCAGAGATAGGAGATTCTGAAAAACACACTTTCAAACAACAGTGACTTGCTTTCATATAGCGTCCTTCATGTAGGATAGCATCTCATAGCGATGCACAGTGGTGGGTTGGATGCCAAGCAAAGGAGAAGGGGGAGCTGATAATAAGCACGGTCAAATGGGGCATTTAAGGATAATTAAAGAGGGTTGAGGCAGAGGGATTATGGCAGAGGGTTCCAGAGGTTAGTGGTTCAAGGTACGGCCACTGATGGTATATCCATTGATGGATTAACATAAATGTATAAAAATCAATACTTCACTTCTGCTCCTCCTATTATATTTACATACATAGTATTTTTCTATTTGCTCCATTTCCTCAACTACTTTATTCTCTCTCCTTTTTTTTTAACCTATTTCATTCTTCCCTTTTATAACTTTTCTAAACTTTTGTTCAGGCTGAAATACGTTTTTAAACCTATATAAATCCAAGGATGTGATTGCGAGGCTGGAGTCAAAGCCCCATCTTGTAGCAAAGAAAAATACTCTACCATAATAGCACCTCAGGGTGTCATTAGGTAATGGATGAAGAGCCAACATCTGTTTTCCAAGGAAAGTCTGCTGCCATTTCAAGGTTACAGTTATGATCGATACACATGCAGAAAATGATTCGGTTTTGGTAAGATTGATAATATGCATCAATTCTGGTCAATTCATATTTGTATGACGGGCTTGAGGGACAACAAGCTTTTCACCTCTCTTGTTTGTTGTTGCCCGTTTCTCATCCCTGTAGAGTTGACCTGGCTCTATTTTGCCTTCCTTCCTTCCTCTCTCTTTCTGTCTAGTTTTAACTCAATTTGACAGAACCAAACCTGAGGCTTCAGTCTTGGGTCTGGCCTGTAATTGTAACACAGTCAGGCCTGAAGCATCAGCCCAGCTTCTGGAAAATGTATCAATATCATGTTAAGCCATGTATAGCACTATATAACAAGCAAATTGCCTGCAGAGTAACATTTGGTAAATTCTGTAAGGAAAGTAAATCGCCTACTGACCATTTGATTGTGTTTTAATAAACTGCTTTGGTCCCGTCTGCAGCTGTGTACTGCATTCCATCCAAACCCACTGGGAAAAGACTTACAAAAAAACATCAATCCTGAGCATATGGTGTTACCCTGGCTAAAGGCACCACAAACTGAACAAAAAAACACTTTGTCCTGCAACCACACCAGATGCAACACCTGTCTCTTCCTTGCTTCCTACACTTTTGATTTTGGCCCTAATCTTTTCCATGTGCGAGTGATTTATAATGAAACTCCTATATTATAGATTGAAAGTTCTGTTCACAGTGCATTCATCTCCCAAGCTGAAACACTTGGCTGAATATCTGAGTTCTCTCTGTAAACACAACAACAACAACAAGATTCCATTTATAGAGCGCCTTTCACGTCGGGAGGACATCCCAAGGCGCTGTACAGTTGGGTCAGGACCCAAACACGACTCTGATCTCCTCCAAGATGTATCGACCCTTCTGTTCCCTCAAATCTTTCCATCCTAGTTTTTTTTTAAAAAGAAAACAGTTATAAGACGGTGCTCTTCAAGTTTGAAAGCTTGTGTTGGACTTAGCTTGAGCAGTGCAGGAGGCAATCAATACTGTCTTCCTGTTATGTGTCCTGAATGTATTTCCTATACATATTACTGACTACATATGTCAGTCTGTTTGTCTTGATATCCTACTCCCATTTGGAGTTACATGCTTTCCATCCTTTCCATCATCTTTGTGAAAAGCCTCAAAATATTTATCTTATGTGAAAGGTGCATTATAAGGCAAGGCTGGAACAATTTCATGTTATATGCAGCTCTTCAACACCTCTTCACACACTTCACACACCTGTAATAGACAGTGTCATTGTAATGTCTGTTTTCTTGGATGAGTCTAACTTGCCCTCAATCTAGTGGAGGGTTCTCCAACCGACTTTCTTTAGATCTGGATGAAGGTTCACAGCTGAAACACTAAGCTAAGCAAGTTGCGAGGATGTTGAACTACAGCGGTTGAGGCAGAATTCGTATTAGCTTTCATAGATTCACATGCAATGTACAGCATGGAAACAGCCCACTCGGCCCAACTAGTACGTCTCCACCCATTCCTTACTCCCTCCCAAACCCTTCTATTCCCTTCTTCCTCAGTTTCCTCTTAAATGTGTCCTTACTATCTGATTCAACCACAGCTTTGGACAGTGAGTTTCGCATTCCCACTATCCTCTGTGTGAAGTAGTTCCTCCTAAATTTTCCATGAGATCCCCTAGTATTTGTGTCCCTCCCCCCGCAGACTCCCCAACCAGTGGAAACAGCCCTTTTTGCTAACATTGTCAAGCACTTTTATAATTTTGAAAACCTTCAGTCAGTCTCATCTTAAAAATCTCTTCTCTTGGGGAAAAAAAAGCCTAAACTTTCCAGTCTATCCTGATACCAGTAACCTGCTAGCCCTGATAAAAGTTTGCTGTACTCTTTCCATCGCTGCAATATTCTTCCGGTGGTATGGCAATTAGGTAAAGAGAACTAGATAGATACCTAAAGAAGAGTAAATGACAGAGGTATGGGGAAAAGACACATAAAGGGGACTGAAAGGACTCCTCGTAAAAATAGGCAGCAGAAAAACAATGGGTCTTCTTCTGTGCTATATATCTATGGTTCTACGGATTTGATCGGATAATTACGGAGGGACTAGAGGTGAAAACTGTGGACCTGTGATTTGTTAATTAACATTGTAATCAGTATATAACTAATGACACTAACTGGTTAAAGACACTGACTAAAGATAAGACTGTGAACTATCACATCTCTATTACCATAGGCTGACCTGTAGCTAGCCTGATGATTGGATTGCCAGTCAGCAGAATATCAGATTTGCTCTGATTTTATACAATCTTATTTTATTGCTGTACCACAGAGGGTTTGTTAAGATATGGAAAAACTCACAATAAGTGGTTGTCCAAGTTGCGACCCTAACAATATTTGAAAGAGAATTGAATAAAGCCTGAGGAAAATTAACAATACAAGTTAACGACAAACAGCAGAACAATGTTAGAGAAGATTGCCCCAGTGAGGGAGCTAGCAACAGCTAAGACAGGTAACGGAGCTAGCATGAGCACAATCATGGAATGCCCTCTTTCTAAAACGCAAACATTCTTCACTTGTAACCTATTTTCATCTCTCAGATGTTGTTTGACCGTTACATATATGTTATTTTTATTGCCGATATTTAGTTATTCTCAAGACCACTTTTACAAGTGAAACGCACTATACATGTAAATTGTATTGTACTTGTATTGAATTGTGTGGTAATGTATAAAAGGGTACTATTTCCTAGTTAGGAATATTGTACTATATTATTGCATGTCTGAAAATTCATTTCTCAGTATCAGCAGAAAATATTATAAAAATATGACCAACTTGATTTGCATACGTAAATGAGGTTAATAGCATAATCCATTACTGTGTTCTCCAACTCCATAATAATTATACTTTCTATATTTCATTAAAAAAAGATAATTTATAGTTTTAGAGTTATGGGGAAAGTCTATTTTAATTAAAATTGGTAGGTTCATATTAAAATGCAATTTGTAACAGGTCCCACATAGCTTAATGTTTAAAAGCTTCACTTTCATAAATAGTTTGGTGTTATTAATAAAAATGATTTACAATGACACTGATGCTAGTTGCTCCTCCCTTGTAATGAGAAGGCAAACAGAATGGCATTATCCAAATCCTCTGCTAACAAACTCTGTGGTAGAAATTTTATCTGGGTCCAGATTAGCTCCATTTATGTAGAATTTCAGAGTATTCAGAATTTGCCAAATTCTTGAATGCAGTTTTAACTGTGAAGATGATATTCTGCAATTGTTAAAAGAAATTGTAGAATACCAGCTTATAAAATGAAGGCTGTATTTAATAATTTGCCAAATTCTGCAGGCTCTGATATACTACGTTAATAGAGTAAATTTAGACCTAAATGGAATTACTCCCCACATACTGTGATAACAGTGGCTGTAGAAATATAGTGTTACTCCACAGCAAATCATGTAAAGTGCTTTTAAGACGTCTTCCCAATGTGGATGGGTGTAGAACAATGCAATTAGTATTATTATTATTATTAGTGTTCTCTTAAAAATCATTTTTGTCTGGAATTCCACCCAGCCTTAGCCTTTTTAGATTCTCCTTTCTCTCTTGCCTCCTCCCTTCCTTTCTCTCATCTCTGCTCTACTCCTCTCTCTTTCTCTTTCGCCTCTGCTTTAATCCTCTCTCTCTCTCATTTTATCTTTTTCTCTCACCTCCTCTCTAATAATAATAAAATGTGTTCACTCAATCCAAGACTCTTTGTGGGATACTGCTCTTCACAGTTAGCTGCTGCATTTCGCAAACAAAATATACAGTCAATTCACTTTACAGTATACTCGGTAAAGTAGTTTGAGTCGTCTCGAAGACGTGATTAATATTATTGTTTTGTCTTAAAACTTAGAATCATATGATTTGGGGAAAATTCTTCAATCCAGTTTTAATTTGGAAGCCAGGTCGTTTTAAGAACCTCAGAAGCTTGGCTTCCAAATTAAAACTCAATTGAAGATTGTTTTGCACAATTACGCAGTCTTATATTTTCGGAGCAAATGCCCTTGGCAGGCAAAGGCTAGGTGAAATTGCAAGCTATAACATGGTTAGCATTGTTTTTCCTCCATGCAGTTCATTACCAGAAGGATTACAGGAATGAATTTGTTTCCATGAATTCATCATGCAAGAGTCAATTTACTATCAGCTACTTTTCTCATGTTAACAAATTGTTTATAATGCAACCCAGATTCGGAGGTTGGTTTGTTGCTGTTCAGCTGTCAGGTTCAAGACACAAGTTGGCTAATTCAGAAAGTAGACAATGAATTTGTTGGTACATTAACAAGAACAACAAATTGCATTTATGTAGAGCCTTTCACATCGGGAGGATGCCACAAGATGCTGGACATGCAAGGGTTTGCACCCAAACTGGTGACTGGAGATAATAGGGATGGAGGGCAAGCGGGGTGGAAATGAAAGGGTGACCACAGGCATGGTCAAAAAGGAAGCAAGGCAGGGGATAAGGCAAAGGGACTCCAGGATGGAGATCTAGAGGGGGGACAGAAAGGCTGAAGACCTTACTGCTGATGATGGAGCGGACAAGGCAGAGCATACCAGTGACCTCCGAGTGAAGGGAGCAGGCAGATTGTTTACGTTTTTTGGAAATGGTCACAATTGTCCTTTCAGTATATTTTGTGGGTGTCTTTTCCAGACATGTCAACAAATCCTGTGAAGCAGTCCTGAGATTTGGTTCATGGTAGATATCAGAGGTTAGGTTTTATGGTGTCATATGTAGTTATACACAAACATCAGGAAATTTGGGGACTAGGGATTTTGGAATTGTCCTATCAGGAAAAATACAATTATAACAATAATAATGCTTGAATTTGATATAGAACTGTATCATGTCGCCAAGATGCCCAAAAAGACTTCACAGGATTTACTGTAAAGTGTGGTTACACTTTACCAGGCAGTCGAGACCTTTGTTTAATATCTCATCAGGACGACATCTCCAAGAATGCAGCACACCCCACAGCACTGAATCAAGACTGCTAACCTAGATTATATGGCTTGAACCCACAACCTGTTGATTCAGAGGGAAGAGTACTACCAATTTATCCAGGCTAACACACAATAGATGATGATAATAATAATAATCCTTGCATTTGATATAACGACTTATCACGTCTTTGGTCTCAAAGCGCCTCATAGAATATACTGTTTAGGGAATTGGCAGTATATTTTGTGGGTGAAACGCGGCAGCGAATTGTGCACAGCAGTGTCCCATGAACAGTCTTGGATTGAGTGGCCAAATTCTTTTTATTTATTTTGAAGGGATTATTACCACCGGAAAAGCGATCTGCCATTTGACTAATGACTGGGTTCCTATTTACTGCTAATTAAACAGGCGCGTGGAGTAAGGACACTTGCCCAACTTTTCACCCTGCTGGGAATCAAACCCAGGTCCTCTTGCTTGTGAGGTGAGTCCTCGAACCACTGAGCTACAGGACTCCACATTTGGGGACTAGGGATTTGAGAATTTTCCTACCAGGGAAGGTGCAGTTATAACAGTAATATTCCTTGCGTTTGAAATAATTACTTATGCCATTCAAAATGTCTTTCACGTTCTGATTCTATTTACTATGCTCCAGCACAGTGGTTGCCAACCTTTTTGGTCAGCCAGCTAAATAAGTTTTTCTTGATTAACGGCCACACCATAAATAGCATTACTCAGGAGCTACTGGAAACAAAATATTGATTGAACACAGACTCACCAAAACTAGTGGGAATGTTCCGTGGCCAATTCTTGACGCCTCCTCGGGCCACCTTTGGCCATGGGTTGGCCATCAATGCTCTTGCACGAGTGAAACCTCAGCACTTTGATCTGACATTGCCTGGCATTGGAATGCATCAATTTTAATTTGCCGATGTCAGGCAAAAGGTTTAAGCACCACCAGTTTATTTCTTTGAATTATTACCAGGGCACCAGAAACATAGTGCAAATAGGACTAATGGCAGTCAGATATTAGTGGCAGTCAGGAATGGTGTGCTCAACATTTGTTTTAAGATGAGAGCACAACATAATAAATTGGTAAAATACTCAAGGTGCTTGCGTAATCTAGTGACCATCTTCCTTTCAAGTTCCATTCCAAAAAATAAAGCATTACTTTTGCATCAGGTTGCAATCATCCTGCAGCTGACTTTTTTGGTGCTTAATTCCTACTTTGACCCAGTTACTAATACACTTAAATCTACATTGGTGGCATGCTCTATGGTATGAACTGATTACCTGCTACCAAAACTAAAATAGAATAAATCTGCTAGGGAAACGAGGTACGGGACAGGCAAATGTATGCAATGCAGCATCAATGGCTGCCAAAGCAATTCTATTTTCAGCCCAGTAGCCCTTACAGAATACACAGAAAAGTGCTGAACAGAGGAGACCCTATAGCACCCCATCATGCCATTTCAAAAGTCAATCATTAATTTAAGAATGATTTCTCCTAAATGAACAATTGTCCTTAATTGTCCTCAAATAGAGATGATCACAGAGATGCAACATTATTTCAATTCAACTTTACATTTGAATTACGACATTTTGAAATGAAGACTCATAAATTGAAGCATTGGACAAATTTGAAATGTATTTAATTGTATCATTAAATATGATTATCCCCCCAGCCTTAGAAGTAAATTCTGAGTAGAGAAACTTTGATTCCTATTAACATTGTAGTATCTAGAGTACCACAATGCCAAAGACTTGATTGGAACAATGGTTCATGCAAAATACACCAAATCAAAACAGGTATTCTATTCTGATTTACATTGAAGGAAGATTCTCCTGTTTCCCAGGCCCCCAAATATAAAAAATTGCTTGCAAAGAACACAGATATTACACTTTACAGAAAATCCCGTGAAGTGCTTTGAGCTGTCCTCCTAAATCGAAAAGCATTATTTCAAATGAAAGGATTATAGTTACTGGGATTGAAAATGCTGCATTCACAAATGAAAAAAATTGTAGCCGGTGTCTTTAGTGACATTTCTCGCTGAGAAAAGGACCAAACCAAGCTGACAAATTCAGAAAGCAAAACTTCTTTTTTGGTGAATTTTATAGTAAATCCTGCAATATCAGGTGCAGACTATTATTATTAAATTATTAATATCAAATTATAGTAATTATTAAATCATTATTACCCAATTCTCCACCTTCCCTGGACGCTGAAGACCGTTGCACCTTGAATTCAGGAAGATCACAAACTGTTCTTGTTCAGCTTTTTCTCACACCCACAATCTGCCCCAAATACACAATCTACCCATTGTTCCAAAATACTACAGTGCAGTAATAAGGTATCGTGTATTTTATTCTATGTGTAGTATTCTGTACTATATTGTTCTAATAATGCTGATATACTCTGTAAAAAGAAGCAGCAGACAGAACTGAAGGAACAGAAGTTATGGAGTCCTGTAGCGTATCGGTTAGAGAACTTGCCTCGCAAGCGAAAGGACCTGGGTCCAATTTCCAAGCAGGGCAAAACCTTGGGCAAATTTCACTGGGGGGAGGAGTGGACTTTTAACAAACACTATGTAATGTTTTGGTGTTTCATGCTAAAAAAAATTCCCCAGTGGAATTTGGTGTGTTCTTTAACAAAATACATCTTAAAACTATTGACCCAAATTCTGTCACAATCAAAACAATTTTTGATAGAGAATTGCACAGAATTTTGAGACTTTAGATGTTTTAAGGCACAAAAGTTCTTTGCAGTTACAAAAAGTGGGGCCACAAAAGGAGGGAAAACAAAAAATTCAGTCATTATTTTAAGAGCTATTAATCACGATTAGATTGAATACTCCTTGATTCTAAACTTGTGTAATTAATACACTTTAAGAGGTGATTAATGTACAGTATTATTTGTTTCACACGAGGCAATACCAGGTGTCCACACTAATCCAGAATTGAGTTTATCATTAATTAATGTATTTCTTCTTTCATTATAGCTTATTATTATTCTGGAAAGCCTTTGTGTTCTCTGACTTTGCGCAGAAATAAAATAACAGGTTTCTGCAGAGGTATGTTTTATTGGTTATTAATACTTTTTTTGCAGTATTGCACATTTCATCCACTTAAGTAAAACTATGCACTGCTCCATAAATCCTAGCCACTGTTATCACTAAATAACTCAAATGGAGTGCATCGCCCGCTGAATTAAATTTGCCAAAGGAATATGACGATGTCTGTACACTTAAACAGGTTCAGTATATGTGAACTTAGATATGCACCAGTGATCTTTATACTTTTTTTTTAGACAACAATATTTTATTTAGCACTTCCATAAATGGTCATGGCTGACATCTCATTTCTAATCATAAGTATGTTGAACAGGACAAAGAATATCAGAAAGATGGCAAATTTACAGTTGTTTTCTTTTTCCATAACTCCTCAAAATTCTAGTATTTACCTAGTACAATAAGCCAACCTTTAATATTTTCTTCTGTTTTATCCTTGGAAGGCTGCCAAGTTACTTGGATGTTCAAAGTTAAAAATGCCTACATCCTCTCAGTGCCTCTAAATCACTACATTTTGCAAGATGCCATGAGGACTTTCAATGCTTTTTAAACTTTTTTTTTATCATGACAGTTTAATGACCTTTTAAGGCAATTATGTCGCTGCAATATTGCTGTTTGACATTGTGCACTCATATCCAATGCCACTTTGCAAGAATCTGCAGAAAACCATGAAAGAGTTCGAAATGAACTCGTAACACAGAACGTGTGCACCACCAAAGTGAATGTGATGGCCAGTGGACCGAGTTTCAAAGTTTTCCATTTCCTTCATGAAGAAAAAATAAGTCCAATACATTCCAGCGATGTTTATATCACTCGTGTTTGGAAACAACAACAACAACAAAACATTCAGTTCTGAACTAAATGAGTTGAAATAATAACTTTTCGGTCACTTTTTTTGTTGCCCGGAGCAATAAAGATACAGGTGATGAGTATCTCACCATCAGACTGTTCTGCCAAAAGAAGATAAGATTAATCTTATTATATAAGATTATATATATCTTCCAGTTTTCTCCCATTCAATTATTTCCCTAGTGTCACTGTAAGGCTACCCATACAACAAAGACAAATCTTTGTTTCTGTGCCCCAATATTTTAAACTTTGCAGAGTGAGATGTCTGAAATACTGAGCCAGTTATAGGTCAAAACCCCTTAGCATCAAAGAATTAACTTTTTTTTCCCAGAGGAACTCACTTTTTAAAAAAAAACAAAGGCACCACTTTCACTGGATAATAATAATATAATAAAAATCCTTGCATTCGATACAGGCCTTATCACGTCTTCGAGGTGCTTCAAGGGGCTTCACAAAATATACTGTAAAGTGCAGTGACTG
This sequence comes from Callorhinchus milii, assembly GCF_018977255.1. Lineage (NCBI taxonomy): Eukaryota > Metazoa > Chordata > Chondrichthyes > Chimaeriformes > Callorhinchidae > Callorhinchus > Callorhinchus milii. Next base: position 28,131,532 of record NW_024704742.1, on the reverse strand, counting down.
TATATATTTTATGATTGAAACACGGCAGCCAATTGCACACAGCAGTGTCCCATAAGCAGTTATGGATTATGTGACCAAATTATTATTATTTTAAGTGATTATTACCCTCCCCGAAAAGTGACCTGCCAATCAACAGCAACGACAAATGACATTTGTATACCACTCTTCACATCGGAAAGACATCCCAGGGCGCTGGGCAGTTGGGAGATTTTGGACCCGAGCTGGAAGTCAGGAGGCGTGGAGGGCGGGGGGTGGCCGAAGGAGAAGGTCTTTAGATGGCACTTGAAAGAAGCAAGTGAGGGGGAGGGAATGTGTGAGAGGGTGTTGTGTGAGCAGAGATACTGAATGCCCGATCGCTAATGGTGGGGCGGGAAGTACGGGAAACCTGAAGCAGGCTGGTGTCCGCCAAGCGGAGAAAGCTGACAGGCTGATAAGGGGTTATGGGGTCGGAGAGGTAGGGGGGGAGCAAGAACGTGGAGGGCTTTGAAGGTGAGAACAAGGGTTTTGTATTCGATTCTCTGAGGAATGGGGAGCCAGTGAAGCCGGGCAAGAATGGGGGTTGATTGGCTCGCAGAGCCTTTTGCGAGAGAGAACACGAGCTGCAGAGTTCTGACAATCAACCAACAATTGGGTTCCAACTTACTGCGAGGTAAACACAGGCATTTTAGGTGCTCTAACCATTGAGCTACAGGACCTGAGATGTCCAGAGCATGTCAGGTAACAAGGGGAACTGGAGCTTATTAGTCCATGGATTGCATGTTACAGCAAATTAATAACTTTCCACAGTGTCCACATCCCAAGTCCTTCACTGGGTACTCTTGAAAAAAAACAGTCAATGGAATTAATGGCAATGTAAACAGACAATAAAAAAGAGACAAGAACATAAACAACAGATAAAACATAGAGCCTGAGGGAGCAGTTTCCATCTGGAAAGACCCATAAACATGTGGCCTAATTAGAAAGTAACCATGGACCTGCACATTTCTTTCAAGGAAGAGCAGGTATTTCATATTCTATCAAACAGCTACAGGCACTATCCCATTTATTTTAAACAGAAAGTTGCTCAGCTTTGCCGAATGCCTGAAAGTAGCTTTTTAACATTACTAGAAGTGTCAGAGGCATTGCTCAGTTCATCACCAACATTTTTTTCCAACAATCATGAGATAGTCATCAATGTCTCTGAAACCTATACCACATTCAAACCTGTAATAACCGAGGATAGCAGCAGCACAGTGTTACCTGGGTAAGCACACATTATCGAGCAGTATGCTTTTAGGATAATATAAAAGAAATAACTGCAGGTTATGGTATTTTTCTTGAACTGTTTTTGTAGGCACAAATCTGAATAGCCTTAATGAAGCCTGACTATTTTGATATTCTGAGTACATAATGCTCCACCTTGATCTTAATCAAATTTACAGTTTCACATTAGTAGCTAAGGACAAAATGCTGAGGGTGAAGTACATGCACGTGTGCTGGTGAGATACAGCACACTTGCAGGCATCAGATCACCCAAGAATACCGCAATGCAAAGCGTGCTGAACAAAATAACTTCGGGAAAAGAGCAGCACAAGCCAGATATGAGGGTTACGGGGCCTAGAGTTATCTTTGTCATTATTCAGCTTCTCTCCAGCAAAATGCAAGCTGATTTCTTTCAGTTTTTCAGCAGGGTGGGGAATAGCTGTTCATTAATGAGTCTGGTAGCAAAAGTGAACCATCTCGATATGACCTTTAGATACTGTACAAGGGAAGAAATAATTAACGGATGTAATTGATAATTTCTGTGCGGCTTGTTAAAGATGTAACCTTGCTTTATCTTTTAGAGCTGACTGGAGAAAACACACAGTCGTTCTTTCTCAGACTTTGTCAGTTCATTAAACATTTCAACAGAGTAAAAATTATCTAACTGCTCTCACTTAGCCCTTAAAAAGAGCTATTTGTACACAATCAGTGGAAAAATATTTGCTGTACATATAATATTGCAATATTGTATAGCCCACAGGATTTATTTTTCAAACAAGAAAACATTTCAAACATCTATCTAATAATAATAATCCTTGCATTTATATAGCTCCTTAGGCTGTTGAGATATCTCAATGCGCTTCACAGAATATACTGTAAAGTGAATTGTCTGTATATATTTTGTGGGCGATATCTGCTTTTAATGCAAGTACAACCTACCAGCATTTAATTATTTTAAACAACATAACTCTTTCCTCTCCTCACTCACTTTCAATTGTATTGTTTAATTTCTAAATTTAGTTTGTTCCATTTTTGTTCCCCCTGCCTTATGCCTCCCAACTCCTGGTCCGTGCTCCTCTTACCATCCAACTGCTCTCACTTAACACTTAAAAAGAGCCACTTGCATTCATTCAATGGAAAATATTTGTGGTACATATAATAATGTTACAAAATGTCCACAAATAATGGTTACCCTCTCGTTTCCACATTGAGTCTCCTCACCTGGCTGCCACATACAAACAACCAGTAGGCGATGCAAAAGAGGGGTCAGGAGCAGGAACCCTGGCAGATTTTCTCCTCTTTAACCGTAGTAAGAGGACCAACTTAATGTTTCCGTGTTTTAAATTTGTTCTGATTTAGTGTTCAGTCGACCCACAGAGTCTTATGTACTTTGAGACGTCTCAACAACATGATTAGGCGCTATATCAAATCCAAGAATGATTATTAATATTATCTAACCTTATCCCTCCATAACATCCACTCTACCATTCTCCCTCCCTCTCCCATCACAGCATCCCACCGGGTAAATAAAAACTTCTTGCAGTATGTTCTGAAATGTTGTCGCAGTATGTTCTCGACAATGCCAAACCATGTCCTACTGTTTTACTGCCTTGGTGCATCCAAATATATGTTTCTTGGTTTACTATTCCTATTTAAAATGTTATACATTTGTATGAGGTCCCCACTGAGTCATCTTCTCGCAAGATTGAAATAGCATTGGAGTATAGTCTGATGAGCACCATGACCCATTATGGGATGAAACAGTGTTTATTCTGCATGTGAGTCATAAACTTCATATACACACAGAAGTCGAACACAAGCTCGAGTTGTAGATGGGGGAAGCTGAGGAGGTTGGATGGGGAAAAGGTGGTCAAAAGTAGGTTCAAACGAAAGGTCATCGGATAGGCTTTAAAGATAAGGAGGCAGAGGGACCCCGGGAGGCAGTTTCAAACAGCAGGAACAGTTTGTCTGAATTCTTGCCTACCAATGGTGGGGCGGATCATAACGGGGCCATAAAGCAGGCCAATGTTTGATGAACAGTAGCAGCAACTAGAGTTGTAGGGTTTCAGGAGGTCACTGAGGTAGGTGGGGGCAAGGACGAGGAGGAATTTGAACTTGAAGATGAGGATCTTGAATTTGATCTTGTGGGAGACGGAAAAGCAGTGGCACCAAGTAAGGATGACAGTAATAAGAGTATGAGAAAGGATATATGCTGCAGAGTTCTAGATTTTGTGTAGCTTGTACAGTGAGGAAATGGGGTGTCTGGCAAGCAGGGTGTTCAAATCATTGAGATTGAACCATTTGATACCAAACACTGTTGAAACCCTCATTTGCAGTTTTAGTTACCGCTCAACCAGACTTTTCCAATGCACTGCTCTCCGGCCTCCCTTGTTCTACCAATCATAAGCTTGAGCTGATACAAAACACCGCCACTCATACCTCAACAACACACAAAATTCCTCCTGCTCATCACCCCAATTCTCGCCAACCTCCACTGGCTCCCTGGCTCCCAATGGAAAGGCTTTGAGATCTTGATCCTAATCTATAAATCTCTTCAAGTCCAAGCACCTCCCTATCTCCTGACCTTCTCCAACCCATTTCTTGTGGTTGCACTCTCCGCTTGGCTAGTTCGGACCTGCTGTGCATCCCCTACCCCCTCAGCCCCAAAATTGAGCCTTCAGCTACTATGCCTCTAATCTGTTCTCCTCCTTCTAACCCCTCTTGATCTTGTTGTTGTTGATCAGTCTTTAAATCTCACCCAAAAACCTATCTCTTTGATTGAGCCTATGATCACCTCTTCCTTTCCCACTCCTCCTCCCACTTCTCCCTTTTTTGGTGTCTGACCCCATCCTTGTGAAGCTCTCCAAGACATTATTGTACATGAAGGACGTGATATAAATGCAAGCCGTTCAAAGCATCATCAAAATGAGCAGCGTACAATTCACTGTGAACAACAAACAACTAAATTACATTTGCATCATACCTTTCATGTTGGGAGGACGTCCCAAGGTGCTGGACAATCAGTGACCTGAGCTGGGGTCGGGATCAGGAAAAGTGAAGGGCAGGGGGGGAAGGAGGGTGACCGAAGGCATGGTCAAAGAGGACGGTCTTGAGACGGGTCTTGAAGGAGGCAAGGGAGGGGGCAGGCAGAGGGACTGCGGGATGGAGTTCCAGAGAGTGGGGGCAGAGTACTGGAATGGGCGAGGTGGGGGACGTGAAGCAGGCCGCACCCTGCTGAGCGGAGGTAGCTGGCAGGTTGGTTGGGGGTTAGGAGGTTGCAGAGATAGGGGGGAGCAAGACCATGGAGGGCTTTGAAGCTGAGGATCAGGATCTTGAACTGTATCCTCTGTGTGATGGGAAGCTAGTGGAGTCATGCGAGAATGAGGGTGATAGGGTCACGGAGCCTGGTGCGGGAGAGGACACGGGCTGCAGAGTTCTGGATGATCTGCAGCCTATGGAGAGAGGATTTGAGGAGGCTGACAAGCAGGGAGTTTGTATAGTCAAGCCTCGATGTAATGAATGCACGTGTGAGTCTCGGTGGCCTGCAGTGTGAGACAGTGGCAGAGCCGGGCAAGGTTGCCGAGGTGGAGTAAGGCAGAGCGGGTCATGGCATGCATGTGGGGTAGAAAGGATAATTGAGGGTCAAACAAGATGCCAAGATTCCGGACTGGCTCAGTGAGGTGGAGTGCGCTTCCGTGGATGGTGATGCTGTCATGACAGCGCCTGAGGTTTGGAGGCGCTGACAGGATCCAATCAGTAGAGCCTCAGTCTTGTTGACGTTCAACAGTAGAAAGTTAGCTCTCATCCAGGACTTGATGTCTGACAGACATTCTGTAAGCACAGCAGTGGTCCTGGAGTCAAGGGTGGAGGCAGAGAGGTAGAGTTGGGTGTCATCCGCATACAGGTGGAAGTTGACCCCATGTCTGCGGATGATATCACCAAGAGGGAGCATATAGATGTTGAAGACCATCCAATATGCTACGTGTAAGACTCATTGTTTGGTTTACAGACGTGGATTCTCATGGGAGTATTGACATTGTATGTTAATTTTGCTTGCTAATCATTGCTGATTTTTCACCTACAAATAAATTGTCTTTTCAACATTTTCCGAACCTGAAATGCACTATATCAAGTGCAAGGATTATTATTGTTAATTATTATTATTAATACTAGAATTGGTGAATACTACAAGACAAAAGTGTATTAATTTAAATTTGCTATATATTTATTTATTAAGTACTATAAAAATGTGAAAATAGGTACCGACTGTATTAGGCACAAATAGAAACATGCACCAAACTACAACAACAAGATTGCATTTATAGAGCGCCTTTCACGTCGGGAGGACGTCCCAAGGTGCTGGACAGTTGGGTCGGGACCCGAGCAGTGGGGAAATGATCAGGGTGAGGGGAGGGAAGGGAGGGAGCGAGTAGGGGGTAGAGAGTCGAGAGGGGAGGTGAAGGCACGGTTGAAGAGAAAGATCTTGAGACCGGCCTTGAAGGAGGAAAGGGAGGAAGCAAGGCGAAGGCACTGGGGGATGGAGTTCCTAAACTAACAGGTTTAAAAGAGCAATTAGTTAAGAGTTAGGAGCAAAATTTGTAGGTACCCTTTACATCTAATATTGCAATACTCATACCATGTTAAAAGAAAAAACAATTGAAATGGTGTGTACCTGCACCATTATAGCCAACCTGTGGAATCCTGTAGTTTAGTGGTTAGAGTACTTGTTTTGCGAGCGAGAGGACCCAGGATTGATTCCCGGGCAGGATGAAATCTTAGGCAAGTTTCCTTACTCCACAAGCCTCTGCTTATCTAGCAGTAAGTGGCAACCCCTTTGTTAATCGATTGGCAGATTGTTTTCCCAACCAACTAGAGTGAGAATCACCCACCTGAAATCTCCCTTGGGCTCAGCTTATATCTACACACAGATCTATGTAACTGTAATTACTTGGATAATTTAGAAGTTTTAAGGAGGCGGAGAGGGTGAGATTATACAATGCTATACATGTCATAGTTGTCAGCCTGGCTTAGTTGGTAGCACACTCATCTCTGAGTCAAAAGGTTGCAGATTCAAGATTCAAGGGTCTTTGAACTCACAGTCTAAACTGATACTCCATTGCAGTGCCGAGGGTGTGTTGTATTCTTAAACGTGCTGTCATTGATGAGATATTAATCAAAGATTCTCTCTGTTCTGGTGGATGTTAAAGAACTCATGGTACTATTTGAAAACAGAAGGGAGTCCTGGCCAAAAATCCCCCAGATAAAATGGTCAAAAATTGGTCATTCATTTTAATCGCTCTTTGTGGGACACTGCTATGCAAAAATGGCTGCTGCATTCGACTGCAAAATTTGAATCCTAGGCACAACATCAAATGCTACATCAAACACAAACTTTAACAAAAAGGCCAAGAGTTATTGTATAATTATCTCCTATTATCTTTGAAAATAAATGTTCATCATCTGGTCACCTATTAGATGTATCAAAACAAACGAAGGAAGTCATTGTGTAAGCCAAAGGGAGCAATCATTTATTTTTTCCAACCTTTCAACTGAGAACTAATATGCAACCTGAGCTACAAATGAGCAGAGTCCAAGGATTTCAGTCTCTCTCTTTGTTTCCCTGAATTATTAGATCTTGAGATGGATCATTTTATCTGAAGTACTCTTAAACACTCTTCCTCTATCACTCCACCTTGTCCCTTCCTTCCCTATCTTCAGATCGCGCCTGAAAATCTTCCTCTTCAACCGTGTCTATGGTCACCTCCCCCCTCCTCCCGGCTCCTCGCCGTGCTCCGCCAATGTCAAGCGATCTGGGATGCTACCCTGTGTGAGGGCTGCGACATAAATGAAAGTTGTTAAATATCCCTGCTTTCTTGAGGAAGAGAAAGTAACTGAACAGATTACTGTGATCTTTGACATAGTTCAATGCCCGAAGAGGCTAATGAAAACAAAATGCAGGATTTGTTTAGTTCAGGTTGTGTTATTTCATGTAAATCTTTCCATTGCTGCATCTGGAGCACAAAACCTTCTATTCCATCTACTCTACCGGCTTGTGTCCCAATGAAAACCTTTTATCTCTGTCAACTAACTATATCTAGGACTTAATCTACATCCGAACAAGAAGAGTGCCTGGCCATTTACTGGGGGAACTGGTCAATAAGGTCATTGATTGTTTGATATTGGCTTTCGAGATGTAATCAGTAACTGCCTCACTGTCCCTTAGCAGATCTTCTCAGTCCTCAAGTGGGTCTATAGAGTTTCCTGGCATCCTATTACTGAGAAGTTAGAGAAAACCCTAGCATTCCAAGCTCTGGACTAAAGACAAATGTTCCACATTATCCAATTGCACAGTCACAGCTCCAGGCTGCTGATGAACTTACTGCCACTGTTCAATCTGACTAGTCCTCACGTCTTTGGAGATATCACCTGTTGTATTTTCGTGCAAAGGCATAGTGGTCTCATTTATGAAGTATCCAAACTGGATTTGATGTGGTAAATGGGAATTCAGGTTTGCAAGCTTTGAAAACCATTTCATTTGTAAGCTTCCGAAATTTTTAAAGTCCCCAAAAGGATCTCAAGAAAAATAGCAGGAAGTTTTTCTTTATGGAGAGGGTAATCAATAAATCGAACAAATTGTCAGGAAAGGGGGTAGAGGCTAGGACACAAAACCATTTAAAAAGCAGCTTGATGCAGTGCTGAGGGGATGGTAGGATGGGTGTTTGGTAGTGATGAGATCGGATGGGCAGAAGGGCCTCCTTCATCCAAACCAATCTTGTGGGAAAATAAACAAGGGTTTGGTTAATAGTTTTTCAATTGTCGTTTTTTTCCTTCTGACTTGGTGGCTTTCTGAATGACCAATTAACTGTTTTGAGAATCTAGCAAATTGATAGTGTTCTGCGATCCCCAAAATTGGATAATTGTCAGAAAATGAATTATCAGCTGCAGCATATACACAGTGATCTGAGAAGAAATTAGATAGCTATTAAGATAACTTTGGTGGAGGGCCTGAGTGGTCTAGACCCTATCAAAGTTTGGGAGATGTCCAAGGTAAGATAATAATTCACTAACATTTTTTAACAGTAAAATTCTAGAGTTGCTGGAGTCTAAAGTGCAACATTCACAATTTTTGCCAGCAAAGTCTAAAGAAGACCACAAGCAAACTAAGCATTTTGAAATTGCAATTCACCATTTGTTTCAGAATCCTACAGCACAGAAGGAGGCCATAAGTTCACTGTAAATTTTCTCAGCCCGATAGCTGCAAAGCAGAAGTCATAATAACTAGCATAATTTATTTGGTTTTGAACCTGCCTAAGCCTTACTGATATAGTAATAATAATAATAATAATAACAATACTTGCATTTGATATAGTGTTTGATCACATCTTTGAGAGGTCTCAAAGCGCTTCACAGAATATAGTATAGAATGAATTGACTATATTTTGTGGACGAAACACGGCAGCTAATTACGCACATCAGTGTCCCACAAACAGTCGGGGATTGAGTGACTACATTTTTTTAAAGAAATTATTACCCACGGAAAAGCGATTCGCCAATTGACTAACAACTGGATTCCTACTTACTGTTAGATAAACAGAGGCTTGCCCAATGCTTTGTCCTGTCCGGGAATCAAACCCAGGTCCTCTCACTTGTGAGGCGAGTGCTCTAATCACTGAGCTACAGGACTCCTAGTGATTTATATATATACAGTGAAATGTTTCAGACTAAAACCATTCTATTTGAAAAATTAATATCTACAAATATAAACTCAGGATATGTATTCATGTTGAGATGCACACGTGTTAATTAAAGTTTTGTTTATTATCTGGTGGTAGGAATTTTTTAATGTTTTGTATTCTGGACTTTACACAAAATGATGGATCATGGAAAACAAAAGCTTAAAGGTTATGTATATGCAGAGAAGTTAGATATGATCAGATTATTGCCTCAGGGTGGGTATGAGCTTCATATGGTAGGGTTTAAAATATTCATACTGAATAGGAAAAATAGACTAGGAGGGATGACACTTCTAATAAGAGTAGATCTGATGGAAATCAAAGGCAAAGATTTAACCTCAGAATAAGGAAGATTGCTTATCTGTATGGAAACCTATGGAACCAGTGAAGGAAGTGAATAACTAGAAATGGTTACTGTCCACTGGGGCAAAAAATACAAGAATCAAATTGCCAGTATTTAGCAGATTTAAAAAAAAATCAAATGTATTATTACCTTAAATCTAAAAAACATTGCACATACAGAAAATATATTATTGTGTTTCCTAAAACATATGAAATGCATTCTTCAACACATTTAATGTTTTAGAAGTCTGATAATTATAGATTTCTTAGCAAAATTTCATTAATAAAACAAATTAAATATCATAGAATTACTGGAGTAAATAAGAAGGGCAGTAGAAAAGAGAGAAGGTACAATTAAATGTGATTTATAATTGCCATAACATTAAATGGAATGATGTTGGGAGTCACTGAATCAGAGCTAAGAAATCAATGGAGATTTTGTAAGCTTGTTTCTTGATGTATGATATTAAAAGGTGGGTAAGAAAAGAATTATTTTACTTCAAAAAATCACAAGAGAGGTTCAGACAAAGAAGATCCTTCTACCCTTTTGGTCCTATACTTTCTGAATGCTACCTTAATATGTTTTCTTCAGAGAATCCATCTATTTCCTTCAAGAGACCATTGTCCTGGCCTCAACCACCGCGTATCCTGTCAAACTATTTCTACACACGGAACACTCTTATGCCGTGGTTGGCGAGTTCTGTCTTGCCCATGTAGTACATTTCCACCTAGTTTCACTTCCAATATTCCAATAAGTATTTATCTGTTTGGACAATAACCTTGAAGTGGATAAACACTTTGACTTTAGTTAGATTTCATACTGTATTGATCTGCTGGTACAGTATTTTGTTGTGAGCCTGAGATAGTAGAAAATGGGGAGCACTTGAGGACGAACAATCAGAGTGACAAGATCACAAGAGAGGTTCAGATGAACTTGTTGCAAAAGTTGTAGCAGGGGAAAATAAACCACAGGCCTGAAATTCCACCTGGTCTTCGCCTAGAAGTAAGTCTATGTTGTTTTAAAGCTAAAGTGTCAAAGAAATATGGAAAGCTCTTCAATTCAGACTTCATTTGGAAAATGGTTCTTTTTAAGATCTGCTGAAATCGACTCCCATATTAAGCGTGAATTTAAGATTTTTTTCACATTTTGCATAATCTTAAATGTTAAGACAACATGATCTTACAGGCTAAGGCTAGGTGGAATCTCAGGCCTCAGAATTAAGAACAAGCAATTTCAAGGCAATAAAATAACTGGGGAAAATCAATCTTGGAATAAGAAATTGAACGTGTATAGAATATTTTAAGGGTATGTTGCCAAGGGTGCAAACAACATAAGGCAATCTAACTTGCATATTTTGACACCTGGATTGGTTACTTTAATTGCAATTTTTGTTTTGGGAAATTTAAGGCCATTGAATCATAAATCCCCGGCCTCAGTTTCTTGCTGGTTTTTTGTTCATCGGTATGTTTGTGGATTTTACCAACCTGGGAGTTCATGACTCGCAAGTAGTAAATTTACCGTAGAAGGAATGTAATACGAACGCATAATTAGCTCCCATTCTAATAATACATTATAATACATTATTATGAGAATGGGAGTAATTATTATTAATAATTATTATTATACAGACATTGAAGGGTAAAAATAAAAATCTTGATTTAGGTGGTTATAATAATAATAATAATCCTTGCATTTGATATAGCGCTTTTCACGTCAGGAGGACGTCCCAAAGCGCTTCACAGAACACACTGTAAAGTGAATTGACTGTATATTTGTGGGCGAACGCAGCAGCCAATTGCGCACAGCAATGTCCCACAAACAGTTGTAGATTGAAAATGACCAATTTATTATTGTTTTTGGTTTTGGAGGGATTATTATTAGGCGTGTGGAGTAAGAAAACTTGCCCAAGGTTTCGCCCTCTGCCTGGAATTGAACTCAGGTCCCTCGCTTGCAAAGCGAGTGCTCTAATCACTGAGCTACAGGACTCCACAATATATATAAAGGGACAGGAGCAAAAAATACCTTTGAAAAAGAAATCACAATTTACGAGGGGAAAGTAATGATTCTGCAGTTCTTTTATGGTTTGTACCATATCATCCCTTTAAGAAAGTATTGCATGATGGAGACTTCAAATGAGTTGAATTGGAATGAGAAATGACGGAGTGTATGGAGAAAATGGGAGTCAGTAATGAAATAGTCATGAGGAAACCTGGGACACTGAAGGCTTGAAAAGCACTTGGTCTAAATGGGCAATGTGAAGCTCATTGATCGCAGGTGGCAGCAGAGTACTGGAAGATAGCAAGTGTGACAATTCAATCTCCGAGAGAGGTCAGAGACATGATCCTGAAAATTACAAGTCCGTTTGCAAGGAAAATTACTGGAGTCCATTATAAATGAAACAATTCAAGAGAATCTAACAAGTAAAATCCCCCAGGAAAAGAATCTGGAGTTTGTGTTGATCGCGATAATATTAATAGCCTCAAAGTAATTAGAATCCCTAAGTTTGTAGATGACACAGAGATAGGCAAGAAAGCAGAATGTTCTGAAGAGGTGACAATAATTCAAGCAGGTCTACACACTCCCAATAAAAGAGTAACTAAATTGTCAAATGTTAATTGTAAGAAATGAAAGGTAATAAAATGCAAGCAAGATTATTATTGAAGGATATTATCATGAAATAAAGTGAAGAAAAAGTTTTTGAATGTATTTTAAAAGTATTACTGTATGACAGCAGTTATTTACATATACATACAGATCTGTAGAAATTTACAGAATAGGAAAAGGCCATTCAGCCCATTATGTCAGTGTGGCTGCAATCAAAATAAACAGTCTCTAATCTTTACAGTGAATCCTATGAAGCGCTTGGAGACATCCTTCTGATGGCACTGTATCAAATGCAAGGATTATTATTATTATAAATGCCAGAGTACAATTAAATTATTCAAGTTAGATGCAAGAGAGTAGCTATGAAAAATGTACTCTGAACTACTTGTGAGAAAAAATTCTGAAACTCACCACTCCCATGTTCGAAGAAAATTCCTATATTAATTTTATGTTTAATCAAATCTCGCTCAAAAATTCAACAAAGGATTGGATTTAACTGTTGGTTGAGCATCACACTAAAATCTTCACCTTGGTTAATGAGCATTCCGTACATTTTCCAACTGCCATGCTTCCTATACCAGCGTACATTGCTGTACATTTTTCTACATTAAATGCCATCTGCTTTTCTTTAACACATCTATATCACATGCCCGGTTTCCTTTGGACATTATCAATCTCTCTTATAGTGGTGATCTTCGTGTCAAGCACAAACTTGATAATATGACTGAACTGCCCTCATCTGTATAAATTATGAACAATATAAATAGCAGAGGACCCAGAACACACCTTTGCAGCTGTCCATACAATCTATTTGTCATAATCTTCTGTGTCCAATGTCCATGCTGAATTTCAGTCCAGTTAGTTAATTTATCACTCAACCTGCACACCCTTACCTTTTGTAAAAAGCCCAAATGTCAACCCGGAGAAATGCTTTCAGTAAATCCTTTCTCCCTCTCCCCTGCTTGGAGTGGACTGGGTGGCCTGTTTCTGTGCTTTATCACTATACATAATTCCAAATGATTCCCTATCCAAAATCCCTTCACCCTCCGAGGGGGAGAACCCTGAAGGATTATTTTGTTCCCAACTCACAATTGGGAAGGAAATAAGGCCTCTTGTCATGTATCAAATGCAATCCTAGCTGAGCGATTAGCTTATTGAGTACTGGATCGAAATACTATAAAACTAATAACAGAATCACATAATATTTTTGCAAAGCTTGGACAAAATTAGTACTTATTTCCCAATACATCCGTAGATAAAAATCCATCATTCATGTAAAAGAAATCCATAAATGCATAGTTTCTGCATTAATCTAGAAACCATTTATGAACACTGCAAATATTGTATGTTATTTCTGTACCTAATAGTTATGGATTCTTTCACACCAAATATAATAGTAAACGCTTGGGAACACTAGTGGCCACAGGGGTAACTATTAGAGTTTAACCATCTAAAACTACATAGGTTGTCATTGAAAACTTAGTGCAGCTTGTCCAGCTAGGATCACCCTACTATTAGGGAATGGTTTTGCAGGATTAACATGAGCTGAATGGAAAGAATCCCTGGCCACAGCACCCCAGACTGTCACTTCATGTCCTATTCATGAGGCAGGAGTACTGCAGTCCTATAGGCTTAGGAACTGGGCTAAGAGACAACAACAACAACAAAATTACATTTATAGAGCGCCTTTCACGTCGGGAGGACGTCCTAAAACGCTGAACAGTTAGGTGTCGGGACACGAGCATGGGGGAGGTTTAGGGGTGAGGGAAGGCAGAGAGGTGGGAGGGCAACCAAAGGCACGATCAAAGAGGAGCATCTTGAGACCGGCCTTGAAGGAGGCAAGGGAGGAAATGAGGCAAAGGGACTGTGGGATGGAGTTCCAGAGTGTGGGGGCAGAGAGGTTGAAAGCCCGGCCATCGATGATTGATTTGATTCTGACATTCCATTGCCAAGTATGTCCCATTGGAACCATTTCAGCTCCAAGGAGACCTTGGGTGGGGGTGGGGGAGGTAAGTGGAGTCTCCTTGTCCGTTGAGTTAAAATTTAATATTATGCATAGTTTTGGGATGCTGCTTTAAATCCAGTCTTCATTTGCAAGCCAGTTTGCCAAATTTCTTTTAATGTGCATGACCCATAGGCTCATTTGGATAAACTCACTGAGCCATCAGGCAACCCATAGAAACTTAACACAATTGCATAATATGAAATGCTTTATGCTGTTGAAAACCGCCAATTTTGTATATTTCTCTGGGTAAAATAGATAATTAATGCAGAATAAACATTCATATGGTACAAACGCTCATTGAACAAGCAAGTGGAGCCTAGGTTTCCTGATAACTTTCAGGTCTTTAACACTGCTTGAATACTGACTTCATAGAGGTTGAAACTGAGATTGGCAATTTTGGATGGAGTTTCAGAGGGTCAAGTTGTACCCCATCTACTCAAAGGACTTCAAAGGATGCACTATAAAGTGGTGTGACTGTCTGCATTCTGTAGGCAAACACAGCAGTTAATTTGTGCACAGTAATGTCCCACAATCAGCCATGAAGTGACTGACCAATTTTATATAGGGGATCATTGGCTAGGATACCAGGATAAACTCCCTTCTCTTTTCAAATTATGACATCCACCTGGATAGGTGGTCCAAAGGACACCACCTCCGACATTGCAGCACACCTCCAATACTGCATTGGAGAGTAAGCATAGATTGAATGGATTCCAAGTGCCTTTGTGGAACTTGAACCTACATATTTCTGAGTCAGGTGAGAGTGCTACCAACCGAGTCAGGCTGAGACACATTTTGACTCCGCAGTCTGATTTTCAATGAATGATCAATATTCACAGAACAAATTCCTTCCTTCTGCCACCTTAGTTAATGGGTAACCCTTCATTGGACAACCTACTTCCTATTGCAGGGTCTATTTAGTTCCCATTTATCTGTAATTGAAATCCATTCCTTAATCACCCATTTAGCTGAGAATGAGAGATTTTCTTTTACCTATGTATTTTGTCCATAATGTAGTCAATTCACTACATAGTATATTCTGTGAAGAGCTTTGTGATGTCTCAAAGGCATGATAAGTTGCAATATCAAATGCAAACATTATTATTGACTTTGTTTACTCATGTGGAAATAATCAGATTCCAACAATTGCTATACCTTTGGTTCTTAATACTGCTGCTTTTCTTGGTTTTGACATCTGTACTACTGTTGATCTTTTTTTTGATGTAAAGGGTTGATAGTACAGTAACAAAGCTTGTCCTGATGTTAAATTAGCTTTATGACTGCAACATTAGTGTTCACTTCAGAATCACAGTCAAAAAAACAGAAATCTTACTAACCCATCAGGCACAAGGAGATTGTCTATACCCTTAGCTTGCCAGAAAACTTTGAATGTTAAAATGCTAAGAGCAAGGGACGATTTAGGCACAATAAGGTTGCTTGACTTGGAATGGGAATGCAGAACAGGAGGATAGGAATACAGAATTATAAAGTCTTGAGCAAGATTTGAGATGAAAGAGAAATTCTACCCCCAATCAAATTAGTAGCTACTTCCAAATAAAGCAACTATTGTGTGCTGTTTAACACCTTCAAACATTAAAACAAGAACTGTTTAGAAACTGGATTGTGAATTCTAAGGATAAATACATAGAAGAAGATTGAATATACTGCAGAACACAATGGACCCTTAGATATAGGGAGGGTGAAAGTGCTGTGACATGGAAAGCAATGGGCCAGAGATGTCAAGTAAGACAGTTATTCTTATGCTCTAGTTAAATTATACAGTTGGGGGAAGAGGACATTTTACGGCATAAACAAGACTTACTGGTGCCAGGAATTACCAATTAGATTTCTCTTCACACCTGTTGACCACTGCTTTCTGACACCTCAAAAGTGTTCATTCGCTCCTTCGAATAAAAAGGATGGAACTCCCTCAACATTTCAATCATGCTTTCCCACAACAAAATACAATATAATGTTGTCTATTGACACATTACTTCAACACATCAGGTTCCGTTTCTCTCTATCTCTCTCTGCCCAGTCATTTATTTAATTGTTGATGCTTTTTGATGAATGCACAAGACATGACATTCAAAACCTTTTACAGGGTTTCAGACCTGGTGAAGAAGCTTTTGGTGACTGAAGCTTTAATCAGCTCCTCCAGATGGCCCTGGGACAACCATGTTTTTTTGACTGATATAGATAAAATTCCACTCTCTGTAACCAGCAGAGAATGAAGAAATAACTCATTGTGTGCATTAATACCCAAGTAGGCACTCAACATCTGCAGTGAGTCAAGCCCATGACCACAAAGCAACAAGGAGAGCTCCCCCTAAGGCTTTGCAACACAGACAAAATGGCAGGATGTCAGGTTTACTGCTCATTGAAAAGAAAAACCTTTGAGTGTAGCTAATTGTGTGAACGTCAACAGGGACACATGTACACTCGGTTGCCTTTTGTGTTAAATGTTTCATTTTATTTATTTTCCTTATTTACCATAGGGGTCTGGTGCAAACCAGCTCATGTTTCTGGCCAAAATTGATTTTTTAGTTTCAAGTTATTTCAAAGGTGTCTTAATACTATATCTCAATACTGTTCAAAAAATGTTTTCTCTCTTTATTTTTTTCCCATTCCGTAGTTCTCCCCTCTCTAGGTGATGAGTCATTTAAAACCCTCTTGCATCCTTTTCTATTCCACTGTCTTTTCTTCTGGTAAACTCTGTGCTTGTGAAAATTAGGGATGTCAGTGATAAAATATCTGGAATGCTCTTGCATTCTGAGCACCTTGGGGGTGAAATTCAGCTGGTCACTGCAGTTCCTGACCTTACTTCGAGGTTTCGTTTATAATGAGGCAATTCCATCCTATTACACACATCTCTGGATTCATTTAAGAAACAATTTGATGTGGTAATGGGAGAACTGGAGAATGGGTATTCCAAAAGGAGATCAAATGGGCCAAAGGACCCTTCTACATTCAAATCTTTTGTAATCTTGCCAAATATGTATCTTTCCTCACCTCACCTCTCTTTCTCCCCCCACCCTCTTTCCCAGTGTCGGCATCAAGCACACTGAGTAAACAACAACTTGTATTTATATAGCGCCCTCCACGCAGAGCAGCGTCTCAGAGCGCTTAACAGTGATGGAGCCTGACTCTGAGCTGGGGGTGTGTGTGTGTGGGGGGGGAGGGGGAGGTGACTGAGCACAGTCAAAAAGGAAGGTTTTCAGGTGGGACTTGAAAAATGGAGAGAGGGGGCAAAGCGGAGGGATTGAGGGAGAGTGCTCCACAAACACATGGTGAGAGGCACCTATAGTGGGGTTTGGCACCAGGTCATTATGTTGAGCACCAACTACAAATGAAGAAGAATTGTTTGATGAAAGTCTTTGAGAGAGCGGCACAGAAAAGTAATTCAGCACGACTTTGAAAATCAACCAGAACTAAAAAGTGAGCTGTTTTCAGAACAGGTTTAATAATTATTGAATGCACTGTGAAGTCCATTACGAAATATTGTACTTTTTCTCCTTTTTCATCTATTCATAAAGACTGATTATGTGTGTGTGAACCCCGCAACCCCCCGCCACAACCACACACAACATACACACACAATAGAGGGGAAAACTGCCTTCGGATGCAACCTTTCTGCTGAAGTCGGGGGAGGCAGGGGGAATTCTCATTATTTGAATCAATGGGAAAATGCATTGCTTCATTACAGAATTCGCGAAACATTCATAATTATCAAATCTGTTGGTCAATTGCTATTTTGCATCTTATTAACGTAATAGTAATAGGTTTGAGTCATGTACATTTATTATACTTCTAAATCAGGGCACTGGAGCTTCCTCAAGGTGAGTCGTAAAGTAAAATTTGAGGCAGGTGGCTGAATTCTTTCTGAATCATCTATTACTCAGTGTGATGTACCCTGTATCTGGGGGTGCACTGCCTGAAAGCAAGAGCCAATCAAACAACAGAAACGAACGGATTTCACTTTAGTCTAGTGTATCCGGGAACGCAAATGTCAGGAAATAAACATGTGAACATTAGTAGAATGTTGACGGTTTCATAGCCTGCTTACGAATAGTAAAAGCAAATTAACTGTGAAAGAAATGATTAACACAGCACATTCCAAAGCACAATGCACAGCGGTAACCATTAACAATCCAGCATATTCTTGTCGGCTGAACTGTGCTCTCGATAAACATATTTCCTGACTGGGGACAGTCATCACTTTCCTGTAATTGCAGTCACTTTCTCTCAGTTGGTTTTTCAAGCACACTGGCAGGAAAAGGTCACGTGGCCCTCTCTGCAATCACAGCACCAATGTGCATCCAGTCACGTCCTACAGGTGTACCAGCAAGTTGTAGGTGACCAGTTACCATTTGTCACTGGAATCATACAGCGGTATCATATGATTATAACATAGATAAATCATGGTCTGTGGATCTCCATAATGCATCTTCCAAGTAAACAGTGAATCAGTTTGTAATCTTACGGGACAAGACATTTGATATCTGGTCATCCATTCCCTCCAGTGGTCACTTGTTGGAAACATTGTTATTACAGAACTTACTACAGACTCTGAGTACTGCCATGTTCTGAAAAAAACAGTATTTTTTGCAAACATGGCATTTCAGTTCAGTTGGTAAAACTCTTGTTTCTGGATTCATAGTTCGTGGATTTAAGCCCCATTTCAAGCCTTTGAACTCATGGCCTAAGATGACCACTCCGGTGAATGAGATCTTAAATCAAGACCTCACCTGGCTGCTCAAGTCGACATTGAAAAGAGAAACTAGTTTTTCTTGGTGTCCTGGCCAACAAGCTTCCAAATAAATTGATCATTCACTTCATGGATGTTTGGTAGTAAGTACCTTGCTGCCTGCAAATTGGCAACTGAATTTGCTTACAAACCCCCGACACATTTGAGAACTTTTGATGTTAGTCACTATATCAAACACAAAGAATATCATTAGATGTTGAGAAACTTAACCATTACAGAAATAATATTGGATTCTGTTACTGAACAGCCCAAAAAGAGACTCACCTACAGCCAATCAACAACAACAACTTGGATTTATATAGCGCCCTTCACGCCGGATGGCAATCACATTGAATTGTTGGATTTATGAACACACGATACAGCTGTCTTCAACTTATACCACATAAACTTGTTAACAGATGTGCAATAAGTCTTAAAATCTTAACCGAACACAATTGTTATTGCACATCGGGTCACTAATGTTTTCTCTTTTACACACAGTTCCAGCAACAAAGCTCTGCATTTGTCCTTGTTTATAAATTAAATATTGTCTGATCTTCAAACGTAATTCAGCAAAAACGCCTGCCGAATGTTTATTCATTCTACATCTCACCACTATTTGACCTGGCCTGCTGCCTTTCATAACCAACCTCCACACCTTCCCCTGTTCCCACCATCAAGCACACAAACAGCAATACCCCATGTACTGTTGTATCACCACTGTTACATACCTGCTCTGAATTTTTTAATAGAAAGCAATGACATCACAGAAAGCTACCTGAAGGAATTGGAGTCCGACAGTGCTGAGGATTGAATTCACATCAGTAGATTAACCTACGTACACTTAGTTCAACTATAAATGACAGTTTAGCTCCCTCATGCTGTTGGGCATAAGAACTCATCCAATCCCATTCCCTGCTTGATGACAACATTCCCAGAAGTACTAGGATTCAAGTATATAATAGGGACCCTTGTGTAAAGCCAGAGCTGGGCAAGAAAATGACAGACCTTAACTGTCATTGTGAATTGGTGATCATGGCTTCATCGTTCTCTCTGTTTCACTGATGTGACAGCAAATGTCCAGAGGTCCCTGATGCTTATCGTGGATTTATACTGTTTATGTGACAGCAAGGGAATTGGAAGTACAATAAAAGATTCAGCCATTACAATCCACATTTGATAATCTCAAGTGTACAGAAAGCTGGACACATGAATCTCATGGAGGTGTAGATTGAAATTCTGCAGCTCTTTTGGAGCTGAAATCGAGAGAGAGAAGAAATACACAAAGACTATATCTTCAGTTATCTCTGTACAGTAAAACCCAACTGATTTTGGATTTGGCAAGGAAAAGGTCAAAACAAATAATTCATCAAGGTTTGGGATCTGTGTCTGCTTCCATCACATTTCAATGGAAGTTCTCAGATCTAAAACGATTGTCTGTGCTACTGAAATGATGTGCTCAGGCTTGTTTTATTTTTTTTCAACACATTTGCCCTTGATATTGATGGCAGATCCAGAGAAATTTGTATCTTCTTCGGCCATCCAATGTTGTAAGATTTTAGCTCAAGCTATGTGACAGTGAAATAAACACTAATATCCCGCTACACAAATCTATCCACGATCAGAAGTAACTATTACTGTACCATTAATCCAAAACTATCATCTGAATAAATTGTTATTTTATTGCAAGTACTTTAATTTTGTACCATTGGTAGTGTTTCCCTCCTTATAGTTCCTTTTCCCATTTTAGATTTGATCCTGTGTTTTTCTGATTTCTGAAAAATTCCAGGCCAGCTATCTGAATATGGACTAGGAAGCTAGTATTAAATAGCCCATTTTTAAGGGAGTGTAATGATTAAAATTAACACTGCACCAGTTAGTAGCATTCATCCAACCATTTGCTGTTTGGTTTCAAGTTCCAGTTGATTCGCTTAAAGGGATAACACCAATTCCTTTGTAAGATCAGTTATATTCTCATGTAACCTGAAATTGGTTCGCAGCAGGCGCCACCGAATATTTTAACACCAATAACAATAGCAATAATACTTGTGATCAGTCATCTGATTCCTATAAGCTTTAACTCTTTTCACAGACAGTTGTGTGCTGTGAATGTGTGTCTAGTGGGAATCAGGATGGAGCTGCCCAGATTATGGGTTCCTTGCTGGTTTTGTATAGTAAATATGAGGTGGGTTATCTACTTACTTTGCAGAGGAAGCTTATGTTGAAGCCAAATGTTCCAGCTTTCTGCGAGCCGGAGTTCATGTAATTTCCAACCAGCAGAACCAGCTCCAGCAGTTTGCCAAAATGCTCGCTCTTTCTGACTTCTTCGCAAGCTGCGGTCACCGAGACAATATCCGGTTTGATGGTGTTGATCTGCTCCTCAAACTGGAGCTTGAACTGAATGGCAGCTAATCGAGTGTGCAGTCTCTGTACACAGCTGATCTGCAGAGGAATAAAAGACCTGATTCATTAACAGAAATTGCTAAAATAAACATAGGATAAGGAACGCATGGGCAGAGATGTAGAGATGTATCACGTTTTGTAACAAATTTGATACAATAATGACCACAGTTAAATCAATTCACAGACACAGTGCTAGATAAGTTACATTTGCTGCTGAGACCAAGTTGGAGAACTGTGGAATGTCAGGAGGCAGCTAATGTATCACAAAATGCTTGATGGGATATACACGTGGCCTGATGACTGTTAAATTAAGTTCAATACAGATAATGCAAGGTAAACATAGCAAGCACATACCATCGCTCTTTCTAAATCCTTTGCTGCCTTAGCTGCTTCCATAGTCACTGCTAATTTTCAGTGCCATCTGAAAATGTAACTACTTTACACTGCAAAGTGATTCTATGTGATAATTATCACGTTGAATGTGTTACCACCTGTTGCATGGATTGGATTGAACTTATCAAGGGAGAAGCTGAAAGAGACTAGGAGTATAAATTGACACATCTCTCAACATGTCAATACTGTGCGAGGTTGCAATAACCAAGATAAACAGGATGCTGGGCTATATTGCCAAACCCCAAGGAGGTTGCCCATGCCCAGGACAAGCTAGGTCTCTTCTGTCTTGAAATGAGACATCTCACAGGTAACCGTAGCAAGGTGCAATGAATTCTGGACAGTCTGGCTTTGACATCCAACTGTTTTATTCATGCATCTGGGTCAAGATTTATTAATGTATTGTTCAATTATACGTAATGATCCTGTACATTTGGACTGGTTTGTGTAGATCCTTAATATATGAGCGAAGGATGGTTAAAATTGAGCACATCCCATAGGATCACTAAATAATTAATGAGAACTACAACCAATTATCATGTGACAGTGTTCTGTAACTGTGTGACGCTAACCACAAATGACAGCGCAATAACTGAAAATAGACTATTACTATTAAGGAGACTAAATTTTTAGTAACATTTGAGTCCAACAATAAGATCTACATTAACAGAATCCCTCCTGGACATGTGCTGGTGCCCTGGCCCATGAGTGTTAAAATGTTAAAAGTAGGACAATGCAACAAGGAAATGTACATCGCTAAAATCAACCCTTGCATTTACATGTGGTCCTTCTTCCTGCAACAACCTGAGTAGGACAGACCTAATAAATCTTTATAATTGGTTGCATCCAAGTTTTGAAATTGACATTGGCGTCTCAGGAAACTGAACAATGGGGTTAAAGTTCTACTTGTGCTACAGAACCTCACTCAAAAGTACGTAATGAGAATAATTTCTCTGGGGACAAATTCCACTCTGGTCTTTATTTACTCAGAGCGTGCAGAATTTGGATTGAATTAGAATTTGGACAAATTCTTAAATACAGCCTTAATTTTAAAGTTGGTTGTAAGCTCATTTAAAAGCTTCAGAAAAAAATATTCAAAGTTAGGACTGAATTCAATGATGTACCAAATACTGCAAATCAAAATCCTGAGAAAATAGAGTAAATCTAGACTCAGATGGATTTTTCTTAACCGAGTAATGTTAAACATCTTTGGTGGTAATTTTATTCGTGGCATAATTGTCAACCTTTAGAGTTTCTGCTGGTTGTCTTTGAGCAAACTGCTCACAAAGAAGAACTTGTGTTTTTATTGTGTCTCATTACATCCAAACATCTCAAAATCCTTCACATGTAATCACTGTCAAGTATTCCCCCGCTCCCCCACTCAAAAATGCACAAGAGTATCAGCTTACACCTTGAGGTCAAGACCTGACATGGGGGATGAACCCATCACCTTCTGATCCAGAGGCAAGAGTGCCATTACCTGAGCCCATTCTGACAGTTAGAATTCATAATGAGAAAGTGCACAGGAGAGATGGCTGACCATCATTAAGCCTTCCTGCTAAAAAGCTATATATGAGCATGGTACCAAAAAGCAACAGTGGAATCATAGCCTGGAAGGAAAAGAGGGAAGTTGTATTTCCATAGTGTCTTATTGTGTTGAAATATCTCAATGTCCTTTACAATAATTGCTATTGAGTGCAATGATTAATTTTGTAGGTAAATGTGGCTGGATGTACACATCAAACAGCTATGCCATGAATGATCATTTTTCCTACAAATTTATTTTACTATGTATTGAAATAGTGCCATAGGATCTAGCGCAGACTAGTTGGGCCAAATGGTCTGTTTCTGTGCCATATTATTCCATGTAATTTGATGTCCATCTGAAGAATGGGCAGACAAGACCTTGGATTAAAGTAACTGCCTGAGGTAACAAGTTACTGCCTTCAAAAAAATGGGAGACAATTGGTGGGAAAAACAATCAAAAAAAGTACCAGGTCTTCAGAACTCTTTCTGTTGAACACCCACAGTTTAGCCCTTAAGCCAAGTTTCAAAATATGTTTTTTCTTCTCGTCAATGGGAGTTCAATCCAGAGATCAATATTTGTTCATGCATTACATATTTTCAATAAAATGGACAATAAAGATAAAGTCATATAAAATTGTGGGAGTTTGAACTCATACCTAAACTGATACCCAAGTATAATGCTGGGGAATGTTGCATTGACAGAGATGTTTTCCTTCATACGGGATGTTAAACCAAGATCCTGTCTGCTGTGGAGAGGCCTTGGAAGTGAGGAAGAGGATTTTGAATTCTTTCCTCTGAGGGTTGGGGAGCTTGTGGAGCTGGGTAAGGGTGGGGTTGATGGGGTCACAAAGCCTGGTGCGGGAGAGGACTCGAGCCGCAGAGTTCTGGATGACTGTAGCTTGTGGAGGGAAGAGTTGGGGAGGCCAACAAGGAGGGAGTTTCCATAGTCTAGCCTTGAGGTGATGAATGTGTGTATGAGGCTTTCTGCAGCCTGAGGAGTGAGGCAGTGGCGGAGGTGGGGGAAAGCAGAGCGGGTCATGGCACGGATATGGAGGAGAAAGGACAGCTGAGGGTCGAACAAGATGCCCAGGTTCCTGACTGGCTTGGAGAGATGGAGTGTGCATCCATGGATGGCGATTCTGCCAGTGCCTCAGTTTCAGAGACGCGGGCGCGAGCCAATCGGGAGGGCCTTGGTCTTGCTGGCATTCAGCTGCAGAAAGTTAGCTCTCATCCAGGACTTGATGTTGACAGGCATTCTGTCAGGACAGCAGTTGTCCTGGAATCGAGGGTAGAGGCAGAGGGATAGAGTTGGGTGTCATCCGCATACATGTGGAAGTTATTCCCATGTCTGCATGGAGCATATAGAGGTTGAAGAGGAGGGGGCCGAGGGTAGAGCCCTGAGAAACACCACACAAGTGCAGGGGCTGGAAGAGAAACCATTGGCGGAGACAAATTGGAGATAGTATGAGAGATAAGACCTAAACCATTCAAAGACAGAACTTTAAGGTTGAGATGAGAGGAGAGGTGATGGAGGAGAATGGAGTGGTCCATGGTATCAAAGGCAGCAAAGAGATCGTGGAGGACAAGGAGGCAGAGGGAGCCCTGGTCACAGATGGACACCTTGACCAGAACAGTTTCCGTGCTGTGATGGGTAAGCGTCGGAGTATGGGGGGGTTGGGGAGAAATAGGGAGGGAGTGGTGGTTGGGAGGGCGGAGGCAGCTGATCAGATTCCCTTGATTTGGGACTTGAGGAAATCCAGTATCTCCTCACAGTCAGAGTTAACAATGGTGGACAATGAAAGTGATTGCAGTGGTAAAAATGGGCAAAGGTGTGGAGGAACTTGAAAGTCAATATGAGGATCTTCAAGTCAAACCTCTGCATTTAGTGTAGATTATTACACTTAATGCTGCAACTGAATTTTCAATATGGGGATATCCAATCTTAGTGGCTTTAACATGTCTGACTGTTGTAGATTAAAGTACACACTTCCTTAAGTCTTAGAAACATAGAAACAAGTGTAGACTATTCAGTCTCTCAAGCCTTTTCCGCAATTTTAAGATTATGCCCCCCTGTTCTAGATTCCCGCATCAGAGGAAATAGTTTCTCTGTACCTACCCTATTGAATCCCTTTATTACTTTAAATGTCTTATACAGGTTAAAGCCACTAAGATTGTATATCCTCATATTGAAAACAGGTCATTATTTGTTCTTTCTGAGATCAGCTGCTGCCTGAGTGTACTTTTGAGGTTGGGAGCTTTTCTAAACAGCAAATTCAGCGAGGCAGCTAGATTGCTAGATTTGAATTCAAAGAGAGTTATTTTTCTCTCCCTCAAAGTCAGCTCATCAAAAAAGATATGCATATCTCAGGGTCCATTTGTGCATGAGAATTATGTTGTACTGAATAGTTTTCAATAAAGTGTCAGAGATTGTGAAAAGGCCAGTGTTTAAATGCAGGCTTGGTGTAGCAAAACATACGAAAATTATCCAATCACTCCTGCGCAGTGAGGGAAAAGTACCAACAAGCCTACTCAAGCACAAATCTCTTCCGCTGCAGTTATATTACGTGCTTTATATCTCACATCGAGTGACAGCAGAGGTGGTGACTGCTGCTAGTGCGACAGAGCTACCAACATGGCACGATTTTTAATGAACAATAGACTTTTCACGGGTTACCTCATAACATTTGAGCACCAGTCGTTCATATTTCCCGTATCAGAACAAGCAGAATTACTCAATAAAGCAACACAGCTTTTGTCCTGAATCATACCAACTGCAATGCTTTTTGTACATTTGTTTTCTCCTCACAAAATCACAAATGATCGGGCAATTTGATTTTAAAAAATTCCTTGCATTTGATATCATGCTTTATCAAGTTGTTGAGTCACCGCAGTTTACAGGATTTTATTTTGATCTCAAAACTCATCAATATTCACCCAATTATTCCCCCATTACAGCATCAAGCTGTTTCTTAAACATGTCCAGGGTCTTCCCCTCCACCTGCCATCCTAGCAACCTGTTCCATCTGTTAATTACCCTCTGTTTAAAAATTCCAATAATGTTCCAGGTTTAATGGCATTTTCTGATTCTATTTCACCTCCAACAGGTATGGGGGAAACATCATTACGCTTCCATGCTTTGGAATGCATTTATGCATAAATGTTCGTCTTGCCTTTCCATTTACAGATAATATTGTGTCTGTGAATTGTAAATCAGGAACAATTGTTGAGAAGTCTATTTTAGTTTTATTTTTCAGAAAGAAGTGGGGGACGGGGTGTGCAATGAATACATTTAATTCTATCAAAGCTGGGACCAATTTTGATAGTGAAACTTACTTTAGATCACTTACCAATTCAGAAAGGTTTGGCTTTCCTGGACTGTTTTATTTTATTGAATAAGCTAAGTAGGTAGTCACCCTATGGCAGTAAAACTTTGCAACCATCAATAGAACCTAAAGTGCAGGTTTGGATTAATATGTCCAACAGTGTCCAACAAATTACAAATGATTCTGTAATCCTTTTCATTAGATGATATAATAAAGGACACAATATGCTTGAACATGATTTGTTTAATGGGATATCAGACCAATCTGCAATCTAAACATATCAAAATCGTTCAATCAATTGATGACTCTAAGTCAATGTTCAAAACCATACCCCACTTATCCTTTATAAAAACATTTTTTTTGTTTTTATATATGTATATATGTATTATTTATGTGTTAGACTACATGCTCCTCACTGCAAATTATTCCAGTACTTCTGTGGACATCTGTTTTCTATGTTTTATTTATAATTTGCAAGATTTACTGCAGAAAATGGCAGCTTCTCAAATACAGTAGCTGGCACTGGCTGGACACAATGCAGTTAAATGTTGGCTGGCTTCCCTACTTTGCTTTCCAATGGACTGGCAGTCTCGGCTGGCAGCAATATCTAAAGAAAACAGTCTCTTCCATTGAGAAAGCAGAATTTATGATCCCCGGATTTGTGCTTTGCCAGTCACAAGCAGAATTAACAGTCTCCTGCTTTTCGGCAGCACGTCAGTGCCTTTCTGCATGCTCCGTTAAGGCCATCTACAGATCATTTTCTGCATTATAAGAGGATCCATAGCTCATCTGTGAGCGGGCACTGATTTTTCAATTGTACTCTAAATAATTACACCACTTCTTAATTATTATTTGAAAGCCGCTATCAATGTGTGACAAGAGAGCAGAAGATGACTGGGGGGAAAAAAACAAAACGCACAAACACACAAAACATGTAGATGTGCACGTGTTGTTTTAAACATGACCTGAATGAGACATGAAAGTAGTCATGTTTTTCTCCATTATAATCATGCTGACTGCAACAGCCAGAAAGTTTAGCTGAATGGGCAGCATGAACAGGCTTTATTGTCTGCCCCCAATCCAAGTCTGCATTCTAAACAACCCATGTTCCCTCAGCTGCCCAGTCATGCCCTGCTTCAGGTTAATCTGCTGGGGATTCAAAACATTCACACTTTGCCTTTTCCCCATGCATGGAGTCTGTGATCTCCCTACTGGAGAGGATTGGAAATCTCTGAAATTCATGGTCAGGAAAAGGTTAACAGATCGAACGTGCTCAGAGCATTAAAATGAAAGGTTTATATAGAAAGGCCACTGACATAATTTAAATATATATATATATGATGTGGCTGAGCATTATTTCCTGGCTCTCACTGAGTGGTGAGTGGTTTGCTTGCGTGAATAGAACAGCTTGGTGCCACCATGCAATTCTTCTTAGGCAACTCTATTCAAAATAACAGCCTTGTTAAGTCAATGCCTGCCCATTCTTACCGTATAAATATCTACATGTCCTAATAAATGTGATATGTGCATATTGCAAGCAAATTATAATAGGAGAGCAATAATTCACACTTGCCACAAGCTTATCTTTTTGTACTGAGATTTGTTCCCTGACAATTTACCTCCTTTTTATCCCCCAGCCCCACTCACTCTGTCCAACTCCTTGTTTCTTCTATTCAGGGATCAAAGATGCCACCCACATCCATTTTCTTTCTCTCGCTCTGCTAGCTCCCTTTCAGTGACATTAATTGACATACCATCAGCTGGTTTGGTTTAGAGTCAAAACCATTATACCCACGACTCTATAGTAAGAATTATAAAAGGCTACAAGGAAAAATATGGAACTAAATGGGGAATGGGACTAAATGGATAGCTTTTTCAAAGTCAGCACAGAAACTATGGGTCGAAAAGCCTCCTTCTGTACTGTAAATATCTTTGGTTCTGTGGGTTACAAAAAAAACTTCCTAAACTGCAGTTTTGCCTCGGGCTGGCTTGTTTTGAACGTATATCCTCTACTTCTAAACACCCTAGTCTACGTCAAACAACCTGCTTACATGTCAATCATACACATCAATTTGTTTTGTATTCGGACAGTAACTCAAAACATCATATAGTGCTGAACCCAAATAACACACCAGATCACCCGCCTTCATATTTTCCCAATATTTCAATTTGCATGATATTTTCAACCTTTATTATTGTAAATAAATAATTAAAATGCTAAATGATGTCAAAACTCAGGACATAAAAAATGGTGAATAAATAAAGATTTTTGCAAAAATATTTAAATTGCTTCTTTGCATGAACTCCCTCTCTCTATCATTAATTCATGCTGAACATTCTGATTTAAGAATATTTATGTTTCACTAGATATTATTCAACCTGAATACCCAAAAAGCACTAATACCATCCACTTTTCTTTAACACCTCTATTCTACCTTTTCTTTTGCACTAACAGTGGTAGTTCTCAATCATGTTCCTTAACGAGTGTCAACTATGAAGTCACTTTGAATCTTAAGGAATTCAGAATAATTTGTGCTCTGGTGTTTCACCATTTTGTTACCCTTATTGCATGTTATTTCATAGCGAAGGATGTCTCTCCTTGGTGTCTCGGTGAACAGTGCTAAACAAGATTGACATTCATTTCAAATCTGTTTGCGGGACATCACTGTCCCCAAATTGTCCGTCACCTACAAACACACAGCCACTCCAATTTACAGAAAACTTTTTGGACACTTGGAGATATTTCAACCTCATAGGAACTCACTCAAATGCAAGGAATATTATTCTTATATTTCCTATACAGCTGAAACCATGCTGCATGTGTTAAATGAAGGTTCATCTACTGCAAGTGTAAGAGGTAAGATACATCAGGACTGTTTGCTGGTAAATTTAACACAATAATGATTCTTGCATTTAATATTGTGCCATTCACATCGAGAGGGTATTTCAAAATTGCACAGGTACCTGAGCCAGAAGACATTAATATTAATCCTTGTGTTTGATATAGCCTTTATTATGTCTTTGAGACATCTCACAGCGCTTCACAGAATATAATGTAAAGTGAATTGACTGTATATTTTGTGGGCGAAATGTGGCAGCCAATGCACACAGCAGTGTCCCACAAACAGTCATGGATTGAATGTCCAAATTATTCTTATTACTTTTTTTAAGGGCTTATTGCCCCAGAACACAATCCGCCAATTGACTGACAACTGGGTTCTTACTTACTGCTAGGTAAACAGAAGCGTTGTAGAGTAAGGAAACTTGCCCAATGTGTCGCCCTGCCCGAGAATCAAACCCAGGTCCTCTTGCTTGGAGGTGAGTGCTCTAACCACCAAGCTACAGGATTCTAGATGGGAGGCGAAGGAGGTGGGAGGGTTAAGATGACCAAAAGCTCAGTCAAAGAGGTACGTCTTGAGACAAACCTTGAATGAGGAAAGGGAGTGAGTTAGAGAAACTCTGGGATGGAGTTCCACAGAGAGGAACAGAATGACTGAAAGCCCACCTACTGACGGTGAGTCGGACAGGGTGGGGGAAATGAAGCAGGCCAGTGCTTTCTGAGTGAAGGGAATGACTGGGTCGGTAAGATTACAGGAAGTCACAAAGGTAGTAATAATAATAATGATCCTTGCATTTTGATATAGCATTTTTCATATCTTCTGGACATCTCAAAGCGCTTCACAGAATATGCTGTAAAGTGAATGAACTGTATATTTGTGGCCGAAACACAGCAGCAATTGCGCACAGCAGTGTCCCACAAACAGTCATGGATCGAAAATGAACAATTTATAATTGTTTTGTTTTTTTGGTGGGATTATTATTAGGCATGTGGAGTAAAGAAACTTGCCCAAGGTTTCGCCCTGCCTGGAATTGAACCCAGGTGTCTTACTTACAAGACGAGTGCTCTAACCACTGAGCTACAGGACTCCACAGAGGAACAGAATGACTGAAAGCCCACCTACTGATGGTGAGTCGGATAGGGTGGGGGAAATGGAGTGGCCAGTGTTCGCTGAGTGAAGGGAATGACCACGTCGGTAGGATTATATTCGTTTCTCTAGTACAGATGAAGGGGAAGAATTTAAAGGTAATTAAGAAGATCTTGAATTCGATCTGCTGGGGGATAGGGAGCCAAGCAAGGAACAGGGTGATAGGCTCACAAATATACGGTCAATTCACATTAAAGTATATTCTGTGAAGCACTTTGAGACATCTAGAAGATTAATGCTTTTTCTCATCTTCATTATGGTAGAAAATCTGTCAACTCTAGTTTCTCAATTTACAGTTGATGTGGGTAGGGACACTTCCATTACAGCTTTCCTCACTTTGTTACACACTGCCTACAACCTGTATGGATTGGATTGTTTGTCAAAAAGTGTCTAAGAATAAGTTCACACAAACTATGAAAACCTAAGGCTTTCTATTTATTAAAAATCCAGTCTCTTCTCGGTTACTTCTGATGCCGCTGGTTTGACTAAAGGAAGCAGAGTTTTTAGGGGAACTAGGTCAAACTGGGGGGAGGAACTAAACACACTGATTCTGTACTATGACCTTCTCCAATTTTCTGTATATACTAATCATCTGGATTTGAAAACTCAATGCAACAGTTAAATTTGGAGGAAACCGCCGAATCAGAGGAGGCAGCAAAGGTCTTACAAAGAAAGCTTGATAGAGTATGCACTTGGGCTGATGATACTAAGCTAGGAAAAGTAGTAAACAGTGAGGAGGATAGTAGCAGACTGCAAACGGACATAGACAGAAATGGACAGACATGTGACAGATGAAGTTTAATGTGGAGAAATGCAAAGTGATGCAATTTAGGAGGAAGAATGAGGAGAGGCAATATAAGATGATGGTACAATCTTAAAGAGGGTGAAGGAACAGAGAGACCTGGGGGTTCATATAAGTAAATCTTTGAAGGTGGCAGGACAGGTAGTAAAGCTGCTAGAAACGCATACGGGTTATTAGGTTTTATAAATAGGGGCATAGAATACAAAAGTCAGGAAGTTTGATCAACCTTTATAAAACACTGGTTAGGCCTCAGCTACAGTACTGCGTTCAGTTCTGGGCACCACACTTTAGGAAAGATTTCAAAGCTTTGGAGAGGGTGCAAAGGAGATTTACCAGGATGGTACCAGGAATGAGGGACTTCAGTTATCAGGAGATGCTAGGAAAGCTAGGATTATTCTCCTTGGAGCAGAGAAGGTTAAGAGGAGACTTAATACAAGTTTTCAAAATTCTGAAGGGTTTCGATAGGGTGAACAAGGTGAAACCTTTTTCCACTGCTGGGTGGGTCGGTAACCCGAGGGGACTGATTTAAAATAGTTGTTAAAATAAACAGAGGGGAGGTGAGGAGAATTTTTTTTACACAGTGAGTTGTTCGGATCTGGGTTGTGGAAGCCGATTCGATAACACCTTTAAAGAGAGTAGATAATTATTTGGGGGGGACAAGTTTGCAAGGCTATGGGGAGAGCGATTGATTTGGAAAGCTCTTTTCAAAGAGCCAGCTCAGACACAAGCTTCTGTGCTGTATAATTATATGATTCTATAATTCTATGATGGTAAATTAAGTTCAACACAAATAAATGCAAGGTATTGCACTTTTGTAAGAATAGGAGGCACATGTAAATTGTAGATGGGCTCCATGAATAGGATAGAAGATGCCGAGGGGAAACGGAAAGAGACCTAGCAGTATTACTTTTCTCATCGCTCACTATGTCAAAACAGCATGAGACAGAACAAACAAAGCAAACAGGAGCTGGGCTATATTGCTAAATCGGTTGAGCTCGGATCCCCCAGTCATACTTAGGCTGCACAGTGCTCAGAAAAGGCTGCACCTGGAGTATTGCACACGGTTCTGGTCATTGTGACAATAGAGAGCTGCCCTGACTCTATAGACAGTGCAGAAATCAGTAATAAAGATGACCCCTAATGCTAGAGAAATGAGCGTTAAGCAGTAATTAGACAAGTTATTTAGTCTTGGTAAAGACAAAACCACTGGGATCATTGGAACCCATATAGTTTCTGCTGACCTCACACCCATCATCACAGTTGGTACCCTAATCCACATATTTGTCACTTTCCGCCTTTATTTTTCCAATGCCCTTCTCACCTGTCTCTGCAACATCACCATTCATAACATCCAATTAGATCAAACCTCTGTCATCCATTTCCTCACCCATATTAAACTCCACATCCCAGTCCTTGCCAGAATCTCAAGATTCTCACACTCGTGTACAAATCACTTTATGGATTGGTAACTATCTAACTCTTGAAATTGCTTTCATCCTACTCCTCTACCCATCCCTTTCATCTGGCCTCATGCATGTCCCTCATCCCCTCCACTCCACCATCAGTGGCCATGCTTTCAGCCACTCTGCCATGAGACTCATACTCTGACTCAATCCCTCCACTTCCTCCT
Organism: Callorhinchus milii; assembly: GCF_018977255.1. NCBI lineage: Eukaryota > Metazoa > Chordata > Chondrichthyes > Chimaeriformes > Callorhinchidae > Callorhinchus > Callorhinchus milii. Next base: position 28,098,797 of record NW_024704742.1, on the reverse strand, counting down.
TGGCTTGGGGTCTAGCCCCACCTGTTACGCACTCTAAGACACTACCCTGTGTGAAGAATGCTACATAAATGCAAGTTGTTGTTGTTGCTGCTGACAGTTCAATACAGTACTAGGGGGTTGCTGTATTTCTGGAGGTGCTATCTTTCAGATGAGATGTTAAATCAAGATCTGCCTGTTCAAGATCCTATGGCACTAATTGTAAACAGAAGGGAGTTTCTCTTCTCTTCAGCCATGCCTTCAGCTCCCCTTTCGACTCTCCACCCCCTTCTCGCGCTCTCCCTTCCTTCCCCTCACCCTGACCATTTCCCCCTTGCTCGGGTCCCGACCCAACTGTCCAGCACCTTGGGATGTCCTCCCGATGTGAAGGTGCTCTATAAATGCAATCTTGTTGTTGTTGTTTCTCCCAGCGTCCTGGGCAACAATCCCCCAAATAAAATTGGTCATTCATTTTATAGCTGTTTGTGGTTGTGGGACATTGCTGTGTACAAATTGGCTGCAGTGTTTCAACCACAAGGCACAAAGTTACTCCACTTTACAGTATATTTTGTGAAGTTCTTTCAGACATTCTACCTACGTGAAAGGCACTATATCAAATGCAATTATTATTATATTGTTTTACTGTACCCCATCTTCTCCAGTGGCTTCATTTGCCACAAATATTTTATACAAACTTTATGCCACTTTTCACACACAGTATAAAATGCAAAGATTATATTATTATTTGCAGCATATCTGACGTTAAGATACCGACATGTCCAAAGGTCAGTAAATTATGCAGTTAAATCCTTCCCACCCCAAGTTATCCGACACCACAACATGCCAGATTAAACAGCCACTGGCAGAAGCTTGCAACTTATAAAGAATGTTATTTGATGTGGAACTCATTATATTGTGTCAAATACAAATTTCACGTCAGACATTCAGGCCAGACTGTTGATATAGGCTGCTTGCTTGCTTCTCTTTGATTTCTTCCATCTACAAATCTGCTGGATGTCTCCATTGCCCTGTTAAATTTTATTCTTTAATGCTGGAATTGGTTTATTCTCCAGTCCTGGGAATTGCATAACGTCTAGCATAGCTTCCAAATTTTTGCTGCTGAATGCACAGCTTTGGGTTTCTATCAATGATTCACGACTATGAGCCATTATTCCTTCCCTCATAGAAATCAAAGGCACAACACACTTAACTGAATTATCATTGCAATGACAATGAAATTGATCCAGTGGCCAGCATTCTTAGTCCAAGCTGACATTACACTGCACTACCAGGAAAGCACAGCTTTGTCAGAGTTTCCAGCCTTGGGCAATGTTCAAACAGGGAACCTTCAGGTGAAAGATTGAAGTGTGTTGACTCATTGCTCACAATGTCAAAAAAAAGTGCAAACTAGCAATAAACAAGGCAAACAAGATGCTGGGCTATATGTCCACATCAGTTGACTTCTGATCCCCAGAAGTCATGTTCAAGCGACGAAGTGCTTCCTGTTTTTTATTATTGTATTCTTTGTCCTCATCACTAAATGTGGATTCCGCATCCGAGCTGCTCAGCAATTCATCTTGCTTTGATTGCACTTGTTGTCTGCAAAGTCAAATCTTCTTGTTTTGGAAGCTTACTGTGTATTTTGTCAACCCTGATTCCAATCACTTGCAATCTGGTTCTTAATAATTTCTTCTCTGAGTGCTCCATAGTTGGTTGCATATCTTGCTTAATGATCTTAATACCACACAATATTGGGTGAATGGTTCTGTAGACCCTTATTTTCTAGAACCAAATTTATATCAGTGAACTTTGAAACCTAACTGTGTTTGTTCTATTTGCTTCTGAATCTCAATCTAGATAAAGCGCTTTGAGAAGTCCTCCTGATGTGAAAGATGCTGTACCAAATATAGCAACTGCATTTGTTGCTCAGCCTTGGACTTGCCAGCTTCAACAATCAGCTTTATGTCTAGCCTCACTGGTTAAGATATAGCCTTTACTTCATTGGCTGCTTGTTTATAGACTTGTATTTCTTCTGCTTGTCTCTTTCTATGCCATGTCATCACTCTGTTACAACATTACGTGGGGCCGTTATAGCTCAGATCAATACCACAACAATGTAAGTAATCAGTGGAAACCACACTGTTCTTCTTCACAGTTACTCTTACCCAATTTCAATTCAGAATGCAATTAAGTGTAAAATATGAATTCATCTCCAGTGAAACAAAACTTTGTATCCAAGCCAATTTGTTCCTTACCAAAATAAATTAATGCAATACAACATATTTATTATAATTTGCATTTGATATAGTGCTTTATGCCATCATTGAAACACCTGAAAGTGCTTCACAACATTTTACACCACCAATACATTGTTATGAAATGTCACAAATTTAAGCTCTTAATTCGAAATTTACAAATGCACAACAGTAACTATGTGACAGAGAATGCTTGTTTTGATGCTGTAATATTTTTGCCTATATAAACTTGCAGTTTGGGCAATTAAAAAGGTGCTGCATCTTCTTAACATTTTACCCACAAAGTTATTATTATAATTATATATTACGTTTCGCCCACAAAATATACAGTCATTACACTTTACAGTTTATTCTGTGAAGCACTTTGAAACGTCTCAAAGACGTCATAATCAGGCGCTCCTTACCTCAGGCACTTACAGCATCACCATCCATGGTTGCCCACTCCACCTTTCTAAGCTAGTCCAGAACTCTGGGGTCTTGTTTGATCCTTTCTACCCCACATTTGCACCATGACCTGCTCTGCTTTCCCTCACCTCCGCAACATCGCCCGGCTCTGCCACTGTCTCACTCCGCCAAAACCCTCATTTATTTTTTTATTACATCAAGGCTCGACAATGCAAACTCATTCTTGTTGGCCTCCCAACTCCACCCTCCATAGGCTGCAGATCATCCAGAACTCTGCAGCCCATTTCCTCTCCCGCACTAGGCTCTGTGACCCTATCACCCCCATCCTCTCCCAACTCCACTGCCTTCCCATCACACAGAGGATACAGTTCAAGATCCTGATCCTCACCTTTAAAGCCCTCCATGGTCTTGCGCCCGCCTACCTCTGCAACCTCCTAACCCTCTACCATCCTGCTCGCTCCCTCCACTCAGCGGGCTCCGAACTGCTTCACATCCCCCACCTCGCTTGACCCACTATTAATGGGCGGACCTTCTGCCACTCTGCCCCNACCCTTTGGATCTCGATCTCACAGGCCTTGCCTCCTCCCTCGCCACCTTCAAGACCCATCACAAGATCCTTCTCTTCGACCGTGCTTCCGATCTGCCTGCTTCACTCCCTGCCCTCCACCCTCCCTGACACTGACCTCCAGCTTGGGTCCATAACTCTTTGTAAAGCGCCTTTCCTGACATGAAAGACACTTTACAAATGTAATTTTTTTTGTTGTTGTAATGCGCTATATCAGAATGCAAGTATTATTATTATCACCAAAGTTGGGTATTTGCACCTGTAAAAATTATAATAAAAATCTTATATTTGCTACAGCATCATTCACATCAGGAGGACGTCTCAAAGTGCTTTACACGAACTGGGAGGAAGAGGTAATATGGATCAAAGGGCTTTCTTGATCCATACTTCTCTAATGAGCCTGTGAACTGTGCAATTTGTTCCATGAGGCATTATGACTGTGATCCCATGACTTTACAATTAGCTTGTGATATGATTCACAATTAAATGAAATATGGCATTTTCTCCAATTTTGAATCTTAATCTTCAAGTTGAAGGCATGGATATTGCTACATTTCATGCAGCACATTCATTCAAAAAGCCCAAATTCTCTTTGCTAATTTTTTTATGAAAGGCTGCTCCATTAATTGTTTAACAATAATGATTCTTTTTTATATATATATATATAGTTTTGAGGTCTACATGCACACTTAAGCTGATTAACAATCTCATTTTTTACCTTTGCAAATGCTAAAATGTTAATTGTTCATTGAAATGGGCCAATTTAAAAATCTCATTATTTAATAACGTTCAATCTAGCCAGGTTACACATCACTCTGAACCTCTCCAGGCTGCTTCAAAACTACTGTCTTTGACCTACAACAGGCCTGGCAATATTCTTCTCATGTAGAAAGCCTAATGAAAATAGGGGTGAAAAATGCAATTTTTCACCACAGATATCAAATCATTTAAGGCATATTGGACTTTTAGTCACAAAATATTAACTGGTTTGGATGTGAACAGTGCAGTGACCGTATTTGCACATGAGTGCAACAGCTAATATGTACACATCAATGTCCCAGAAACAGCCAGCAAGTTAATATTCATATTTATTAAGAACAATAATCCCTGCATTTCGTATAGCGCCTTTTATGTCATCGAGACATTTCAAAGTGCTTCGCAGGATTATATTGATTGACTGTGTATTTTGTGAGCAAAACACAGCAGCCAGTTGCACACAGCAATGTGTCATGTGGAGTGACTGGCCAAACTGGGGGATTGTTGGCCAGGACATCGGGAGAAAACCTCTTCTCTTTTCGAATAGTGCCATGGTATCTTTAATGCCCACGGAATGGAACCTCGGTTTCAGCATCTCCTCCGACAATGCAACACCCCCCAGCACTGCATTGGAACGTCATCTTAGACGATGTGATTCCAAGTCTTGACATGGGACTTGAACGCACAACTTTCTGAGGCAAGAGTGCTATCATTGCACTATGCTGATGTAAGGCTGTAGGTTGATGGCTAGAACAATGTGAGAAACCTCCTTCTCTTTCCAAATTGTACCATGGAATATTGAACATCAACTCAAATAGGCAGACCAACCACAGTTTAACATCTCATTTGAAGGATAGCAACTAGAAAAATGCAGCGCTCTTCCTTCTCACCAAAAAAATTAAGTGACCTTAAGGTTCAGCATTTGTTTATGTCATTATATAATGTCCCAACAGATCCGTTTGTCTAAATGTAGTACAAAAAGGCTCATTCAGTCCTGAAAGGGTTAAGCACATGTGTTCTTTTCTGAGTCCTCTATTTACAAAAAAGTGTGCAATATTTACATTAATTGCTCCCACTGATATGTAATGTCTGTTTTATGTTATTCTATCAGGGTCTTCTCAAGGTTAAATAAGGCTAACTATTTACAATTAATATTTTAATTAAGAAAGCATTGTTCAACATTTTCAAAATGTATCTTCCTTTCTAAGATTAAAAAAAATATGTTTACTTTCGTAAGCTTCACCATCTGATGGGCAACACACTTCGATGGTAGCAATTAATATAAAATTGCCATCTTTAGCAGACAAGAGCTTTTTTCTCAATATTTCATGGACATAACTAACAGCAGTAAATGCATTTTTAATGTAATAATGCATTCTGGAGCTTTGAATTATTTCCTGAGAAAAAGAGCATATTGAACAAATTATTCAGTGATGACACACTTAATGTTTCAGAACACGAAAATGTGTCACTTTAACAATTCAAATTATGAACTACCAATATGCTTCCTCTGTGTCACTTTTATAAATCTTGCCTTTCATTAATTATGGTTTGCCTTCTCATCGGTTAAACTGCAGCGTAAGAGCCAAAGCTTTAAAGCTGCCTATTGTTTTGTCACCATCACTACCACCGTACAACACGGTTGCCTTTGTTCATGCATATAACTGGTAGGACATGCTCAGTTGTCATTTTTTGTAATAGGATGGAGTTCAAGACATAATGATATCTTGTTTCTTCCTTACCGATAGCTGCCAGAAAAGCAACTGCATTGCATGCAAGCCCATTACAGCAGACAGCACTGCATTTATAGCTTGTTACACAGATATGAAGTGGCACCATCCTTTCACAAAGTGGATGATGGTAAGCTTGCCAATGTGTTCTGTTTTTTTGGCATTTCACATATTCATGCACAGCAAAATATTCATACTATCTCCATGCCTCAGTGATCAAACCACACAATGCTCAATGCCATAACAGCCCTGTGAATTTAATTTTTAATCTAATTCAGGATACCTTAAAGATGGCAGTAACTTGTGACATGGAAAGGTGCACATTAGCAGAGGCAGATAATGGAAAGGATTTGTGCATGATTATTATTCATACCCAGAAAGCATCTCTAATGTGAAGCAGTATGCAACAATGCAAAGCAAGCAACGGAAAGCATTTGGAAATCATTGGATTACAGTGCAGATTAATTTCTATTTCAGATTCTCTTATGTGTAGATCAGAAACACTTTTTATGTTTTTCCCGAGACTTTGTTGAAGTAACATCTCTTCTACAGCACCTATACTATTATGTCACTGCAACAAACCGGTGCATTGAATGGTCCTAGATATATGACAAGTATGCACTAAATCTGAAATCGAACTCAAGAATGAATTGTTTCCATTGTTTATCTGTCTCTTTTACATTGCAGCAAAATCTAAATTAGAAAATAAGGTAAAAATGGGTTAAATTGCTTCATCCTCACATGCATTTCAGGAATAGAAAAACCAAGAACAGTGAAGCCCAATCACAAGAAAGCTTCTAATAAATCACTCATGACTTGCCACTTGTGAGCTTTCAAGCCTTCTTCTCTCACAATATAAATTGGGTATTGCATTGTTCCCCAAAGTATATCATCGATTAATGAAACATCACAAGTAGAAAATAATTTATGAAGGTAAACACGTTGTAGTATAAATCCAATTTGATGAATACTGTACTACCTCTGCTTTTTTGTGTTTGTGTATGCTCCGATGACCAAACCATACAAGATGGCTGTGCCTTAAACTGCTGGAAGGATATTATCATTCAAAACAGACAGTATTTTACTGAAAGTGATAGCATAAGTGTCCACCGTTTAAATGTTTTATTTTTCTGTTGATCAGCATTCTTCATTCATTACAGGTCAAATTCCAATCCAAATATGTGTAGAGTTAATGACAGAATAGAGAGAAAAAAATATCACAACCTGTGTTAAAAACAGTGAAATTGCAATGTCTTTTTCTCCAATGTTAAAAATTTCACCTTAGTGACATAAAAACCTTAATCCGCATTCATTATCAGGTGAGCAGCATTCAATTTATTCTGTGAATTCCATCATTTTTAGCCTAGATTATTAATCTTGTCTGTTGAACAATAAAATGTATCCTTTGGAGGAAGGAATTAAGTAACAGCAATGAACAGCTAAAAAAAATCATTCTTATTGGGGGATATTTAGTAGTATTTCTTAATGAGACTCCTTTATAATTGAGCAGAGAGCCCAGCAGCATGAGAAGGGAACTGAGTGAGGTAGAACAGAGTGAGATTTCTGTTAAGGAATTTGGTGAGAGTGGGAATTTTTCAATAAGAGAGACACCAGAGAGCGAGAGAGAACTCTTTCATTCAGCAGAAGAGTGGGAAATCTTTCTTGAGATTGAGGCAATTTTCCATGTAAGCAGACAAACAAGTCAATTAGCAGTTAATCATGGGATAGTTGTTGGGGATTAACAAAAATTTGCTGACCAGTCGAAACTGGGTGCTTTTGTTTGAGTCCTATATAAAGGAGAAGACTTACAAGAGCCTCATTTGAGAAGACAAACAAGTTGCATAGAAGATTCGGAGAGACGAATAGTAACACAATAAAGAGTAGTCCAGAAAAAGGAGGGATTAGATGGGGGAGAAATGCAGATCAGACTCAGTCGGTCTTGGAGTGCATGTGCGTAAATGCATGGAGTGTGATAAATAAGATTGGTGAACTGCAGGCTCAAGTTGCAAGATGTGGTTATGATGTAGTGGCAACAACGAAGACCTGGCTGAAACAAGGGTAGGAATCCGAGCTGAATTTTCCTGGCTACAATTTATTTACAACAACAAGATTTCATTTATAGAGTGCCTTTCATGTCAGGAGGACGTCCCAAGGCGCTGGACAGTTGGGTCAGGACCTGAGCAGGGGAGAAATGGTCAGGGTGAGGGGAGGGAAGGGAGGAAGCGAGGAGGGGGTAGAGAGTCGAGAGGGGAGCTGAAGGCACGGTCAAAGAGAAAGGTCTTGAGACTGGCCTTGAAGGAGGAAAGGGAGGAGGCGGCGAAGGCACTGGGGGATGGAGTTCCAGAGCCTCGGGGCTGAGAGGCTGAAGGCCCAGCCACCGATGTTAGGGCGGGGGATGTGGAGCAGACCGGAGCCAGAGGAACGGAGGGTACAGGCAGGTAAGTAGGGGGATAGTAGGTCGGAGAGGTAGCAGGGAGCAAGGCTGTGAGTGGCCTTGTAGGTGAGGATGAGGATCTTGAATTCGATCTTCTGGGGGATGGGGAGCCAGTGTAGGCGAGCGAGGGTGGGAGTGATGTGGTCGCGAAGCCTGGTACGGGACAGTACATGAGCTGCAGAGTTCTGAATGACCTGCAGCTTGTGGAGGAAGGTGCCAGGAAGGCCGGCGAGGAGAGAGTTCCCATAGTCCAGCCTTGAGGTGATCAAGGCGTGGACCAGAGTTTCAGCAGCATGAGGGGTGAGGTAGTGACGTAGTCTGGCGATGTTTCGGAGGTGATGGAAGGCGGTGCCAGTTGTGGCGCGGATATGATTTAGGAGGGATAGGGAAGGAAAAAAGGGGGGGGGCTGGCAATATTGATTAACGACACGGTTATTGCCCTGGAAAGAGACAATGTGCTAGAAGGTCCAAAAACACAATCTATTTGGTTAGAGTTAAGGAGCAGAAAAGGAGCTGTTACTCTGTTAGGTGTATACTCAAGACCACCAAATCCACCAAAGATAGATGAGCAAATCTGACAAATCTGTCAGATTTCAGAAAGATGCAAAACCAATAGAGTAGTGATAATCGGGGATTTCAATTATCCTAACATAGACTGGCAAAATAACAGTGTAAAGGGCAAGGAGGGGGAAGGATTCCTGAAATGTGTGCAGGATACCTTTCTGGATCAGTGTGCTTCCAGCCCAATGAGGAAGAAAACAATGCTGGATCTAGTTCTGGGGAATTAAGTGGGCCAAGTGAAGCAGGTTCCTGTAAGAGAGCATCTGGACAACAGTGATCACAACATCATTAAACTTAGCGGAACAATCAAAGGTGAAGATACTCAACTTGAAGAGGGTTAATTTCAGTGAGTTAAAAAGGGACCTAGCCAAGGTGGACTGGAAAGAAAGATTGGCAGGTAAAACAGCTAATGAGCAATGGGAAGCCTTCAAGGAGAAGATAGTTCAGGGACAGAACAAATACATTCCCACAAAGGGAAAAGGTAGGGCATCCAAACCTCCCTGGATGAATAAGGAAATTGAGATTAAAATAAAATAGAAAAAGGAGGCTTATGATAAATGTCAGGTCCAAAATACAAAAGATAATCAAATAGAATATAGTCTTGCAATCCTCAGGAGTACAGACGAGAACTGAAAAAGGTAATAAGAGGGGCAAAGAGATTGTATGAGAAAAGATTAGCGGGTAACATAAAAGGGGACTCTAAGGAATTTTATAAGCATATGAAGAATAAAAGGTTAGTCAAAAGTAGGGTGGGTACAATTAGGGACCAAAGAGGAAATCTTCTTGTGGAGGCAGAGGGCATGGCTGATGTACTGAATGAGCACTTTGCATCTGTCTTCACAAAAGAAAAGGATGCAGCCAATGCTGCAGTATCGGAGGAGAGGCTAAAAAAATTGGATAAGATAAAGATAAACCGAGAGGAGGTACTAAAAAGGTTATCGGTGCTCAAGGTAGATAAGCCACCTGGTCCAGATGGGATGCATCCTAGGTTACTGAGGGAAGTAAGGGTGGGAATAACGGAGGCTTTTGTCACAATCTTTGAATCCTCCTTGGACACGAGATGGTGCCAGAGGATTGGAGGATTGCAAATGTTACTCCCCTGTACAAAAAGGGGCCATAGGATAAACCCGGGAACTACAGGCCAATCAGCCTAACGTCAATAGTGGGGAAACTTCTAGGGACTATAATCCGGGACAAAATAAATTTTCACTTCGAAAAGTATGGATTAATAAAGGACAGCCAAAAGGCAAATCAGGTCTAACAAACCTGATAGTTTTTTGATGAAGAACAGAGTGGGTGGATGAACGTAGTGCAGTTGGTGTTGTTTATATGGATTTTCAAAAGGCACTTGATAAAGTGCCACATAAGAGACTTGTAAACAAAATAGAAGCCGATGGTATTAAAGGACAGTGGCAGCATGGATACAGAACTGGCTGAGAGACAGAAAGCACAGAGTGGTGGTGAACGATTGTTTTTCTGACTGGAGGGAAGTGTGCAGTGGTGTCCCCCAGGGGTCGGTATTGGGACCACTGCTGTTTTTGATCTATATAAATGACCTGGACTTAGGTATAGGGAGTACAATTTCCAAGTTTGCGGATGGTACTAAACTAGAAAAAGTAGTAAACAGTGAGGATAGTAGCAAACTGCAAGAGGACATAGACAGACTGGTAAAATGGGCAGACATGTGGCAGGTGAAGTTTAATGTGGAGAAATGCAAAGTGATGCATTTTGGGAGGAAAAATGAGGAGAGGCAATATAAGCTGATGGTACAATCTTAAAGGGGGTGAAGGAACAGAGAGACCCGGGGTTCGTATAAGTAAATCTTTTAATGTGGCAGGACAGGTAGATAAAGCTGTGAAAAAAGCATATGGGATACTAGACTTTATACACAGGGGTGTAGAATAAAAAAGTAGGAAGTTATGACGAACCTTATAAAACACTGGTTAGACCTCAGCTAAAGTACTGTTTTCAGTTCTCGGTACCACACTTTAAGAAGAATGTCAAAGCAGTGAAGTGGTTCAAAGGAGATTTACCAGGATGGTACCAGGAATGAGGGACTTCAGTTATCAGGAGAGGCTCGAGAAGCTAGGATTATTCTCCTTGGAGCAGAGAAAGTTAAGAGGAGACTCAAGAGAAGTTTTCAAAATTATGAGGGGATTCAATAGGGTGAACAAGGAAAAACTACTTCCACTGGTGGGTGGGTCGGTAACCAGAGGCCACCAATTTAAATTATATGTTAAACGAAACAGAAGGGAGGGTGAGGAAAAAATCTTTCACACAGCGAGTTGTTCAGATCTGGAATGCAATGCCTGAAAGGGTGATGGAAGCTGATTCGATAACAGCTTTTAAGAGAGAAGTAGATTATTATTTGGGGAGGACAAGTTTGCAGGGCTATGGGGAGTGAGCGGGGGAGTGGGATTGATTTGGATAGCTCTTTTCAAAGAGCCGGCAGAAACACGATGGGCCGAATGGCCTCCTTCTGTGCTGTATAATTCTATGATTCTTCTATAAGGAATGATTCACTTAAGAAACTGCTTGATGCTGTGATGGGAGGATGGTAAAATGGAAGGAAGAGATCAAATGATCTGAAGGATCTTTTTCGGGCAAACATTTCATGAATCTTGAGTCTTGCAAAGAAGGGATCTTTCTATTAACTGGAAGCATGTCACTTTAACCGTGAGAACTTCACTTCCGTATGATCTATTTCTGCAGATTGGCCAGAAATGCTATCTCTGTAGGACAGCAGGAATAATAAGATAATATAAATATGGAAAAAAGGAAAGTTTTTTTTTAAGTAAGTGTTATTTATTTTGTATGTAGCAAAATCAGAGATTCAGGCTCAGTAGCTTCAACATATTTCTACCATATATCCAGTACTTGCACACTTTCTGCAGTTGGTCACATGTGGGATTTGTAAATAGGGTGATGACTCTTCAGTCAACATAATAAGCAGCAGGCAAAGCCATTAAATAATTGTGATGGTTTACACTGCAAATGTTGCTGAATCTGCATTAATATCAGTTGAGTTTGGTCAGAGCAGGGTGGCAAATTGCTGGTTTGACTAAAAATGTTACTAATATTTTTAAGGACATGTAGCGCAGGTTTAAAATAATACCTGATATGAACACTTTAATAATTGTTCTTACATATATAGTTCTCACATTCTATATATAATATATAATATACAAATACAATCTATATATATTTATATATATATTTAAATTCAGAAACATTATAACCAATGGATCAAATTTAAACAAAATGGGGAGAAGGGATTTTTTTTGGTCCAATTTATTTTCCTTTAAAGTTCATAGAACAATTCATTGCTGCAGCCTAGATACAAGTTATTCAGCCATTAGGTTTTTCTCCACATGAGCCATCCACTCTCCTGCTTAATGTCAATATGTTTTGTTTTAAATATTACTTCATTATTCCTCCTCTTCAAATATCCATCTCTTCCTTTCCAAAATAATTGATTGGAATCTACCTCAATTTGTTTGCGCCAGACAATTCCATATCCTGTCTAAGAAATTGTTCCCAAATGCTTTTTAACAATTTTATTACATGTTATCACGTTTTTGAAGAATCTCAAACTGTTTCATAGAATTTACAATAAATTGTACTGAATGTGTATTTGTATACAAACAAATTATCAAAATTGTGCACAACAATGTCCCACAAGCAACCATAAAGTGAATCAGAAGCACAATTCACATGCATATATAGTCCTTTCATATAAGGAGCACAGGAGCACATTGCTTCATGCAACTGACTAGGAGCTGAAGAGAAAGAAAGATGTTCAAAAGAGAGGACAAAGAGATAGATCTTAAGATGAGTTTTGAAGGCAGGGAAGGGAAACTGGGATGGAATATGAGAGAAAGAGCCCACAGATAGTGAGGCAGCGCAGGTGGGGAATAGGAAGCATGTCAGTAATTGCTGAGCAGAGGGAGAGGCCAGGGGATTAGAGCTGCAGAAGATCCCATTAAGGTGGTACAAGGCCATGGAGACATCCAAAAATGAGCATTCAAATTTTGGATTTAATCTGCTTGGGGATGGAGAGCTATTGAAGCAGAGGGAGGATGGGGCGATAGGATCATGGTGCCTAGTGCAGGAGACGACTGGGCTGCAGATTTATGGATGGTCTGCCCCTTTATAGGGAGGTGGTGGGGGTGGCACGGAGGTCGTAAAGATAATAGAAAACAAAAACAGAAGTCGCTGGGAGCACTCAGCAGGTCAGGCAACATCTATGGAGAAAGGAAAATGAGTCAACGTTTCAGGTCCACGACCCTTCGTCAGTCCAGGGGCATGTTGGGAGGGACAGGTTAAACGTTGACTCACTTTCCTTTCTCCATAGATTTTGCCTGACCTGCTGAGTGCTCCCAGCGACTTATGTCTTTATTTTCAGATTTACAGCATCTACAGTATTTTGTGTTTTGTAAAGATAACAGAGCCTGGAGGTAATGAAGCAGTGATTTCATGACCAATTGATCTGAGGAATGTTGGTCAGGCTATCAGGAGAAACTCCCTTCTCTTTTTAAAAAATACCACGGGATCTTCATCGCTTGGCTGAACAGGGAAGCGGGACATCAGTTTAACATCTCATCCGAAGGACAGCACCTCCAACAATGTAGCCAAAATTCCTTAGCATATGTTACACACTAAAGTTGTCAGGACCTCACTCTAAGGTGATTTATGCTGCGACTGTGTCAGCAATCTGAAGCCTCACCTTCCTGACTGTGGGCTGGTAGCAGTTAGGTAAATCTCAATCCATCAAAGCAGTATGGATACAGAGATAGCTATCTTTAATTACTACTATCCACTCTTGGACAATTCTTCACAACAAGGCAACTATACTGTCAATTAAGTACTTACCACTACTCCAAAGCGCTCAGGCTCAGCCAGGTCATCGTATTCATCCTTTAGTTCAGCCAAGAAATTCAACTGTTCCTGTTCAGGAAGCTGCTTTATCAGGTTCTGCAGAGAATGACAGTGTATTCACTGTTATGTGAAATGTCACAATCCAGACTATTGTTCCCTAACCTTTAACACAACCGGCAGCAACAAAACAGGAATTCAACATTTTATGTTACACAGCTCAGTATTATTCATCTGCATCTCATCCCATGTCATTGTCACACAGCTTTTCTTCTCAGTCCTTCATATCTTACAGAGTTTCATTGGTCAGGTGAAAGCACTGCAATATAATGATGGAGGGAGGATATCCCATATTCTTTACTAGTTCGAGAGATGGAGCTCAAACCCCGCCATCTGCTCAAACATCTGAAAAAATCTATTATTGTGGTTGTTATTTTAGGCAGTGCAAAACTGTTACTGGTTAATATGCTGAAGTCTGATTACCTAACAGTTTGACTTGTGATGATGTAGGTTCATACAGCTATAATGGCTCTTCCAAACAGTTTATGCTTGAATTTTGGGTTCAATTGTGGGTGAAGAAATAAAACACTGAACTTTGTAGGTTTTAATTGACACGGAAAGCACCAGATTACACTTAGAAAATATCCAAATCACTTCTGATTAGGAAATAATACAAACCATTTAAAAAATAACATGTCCAAAGTAGAATTAAACACTCCTTGTTATCATTGTTATCATTCTTGTGATTAAATCAGTTAAGAATGATTTAGAGGGTGTTAACTGTTGTTCACAGTTTGCTGTCTTGAGTGTTGCTGTTGGAAGCAGATTCATGAATACCCATGTTATTTGTCATGCCAGAAGTCTTTCTATGAAAAAAGGGTAACAAGAAAATATAGCGGAGTGAAAATTGTGAGGTGTGATGTGATAATTATGTTGTTAAAAAATTAGTTAAGTTGGCACCTTATTAATAATGATAGCAATAATCCTAGAAATCTGATATAGTGCCTTTCACGTCAGGAAGAGTGCTTCACAGGATTTACTGTAATGTGTAGTGACCAAGGATTTTGAAGCTGAACGTGACCAATGATGTGCTTATTAAAACATTGCTGAAAATGCTGCCCTGTTGATAACTGAAGAAAATGAGCTGTCCGTTGATGTAATGCCTCCTAACCTCCCTCCCACCCCTCGGCCACTGTATATTGGTTTGTCTCGATCCCACTGACTTGCCGTTTCATGCCGATTTGCGGGATATTGGCTATTTTGTTGAATTAAGTTAGTAATCTGCTCATCTGCTGACTCATGTTACAACTCAGGGGATGTCAAACCCATTGTGTCTGTGTCAGACATAGGTTCCAAGCGCTATGACGAAGGGTTGGGGGTTTGGGGAAGTTACACCCTTTGGACCAGTTGTTAGTTTTAGTTATTAACAGGATGAAATTTTCAACAATGTGTTGATTAACACTTCAGAATATTAACCACATCATGAGTACAACAGAATATCAGCTGATCTTTTTCCAGCACATTGACCCACTGCAGATTTCAATGCAAAGAGTCATACAGCAACGATTCACAGCGGGATTCATAGTTGATAGTAAAGTGTTCTGAGCCATCCTCCCGATCTGAAAAGTGCTATCTAAACGTAAATTTCTGTTGTTGATTCACAAATACAGTATTCCTGCTGGTAACTGACAGTACATCAAGGCTGATTCCTTGGAGATTTGTAACCTATTTCTAATGTTTTGGATTGACCACGCCATTATAAATTCAATATCAATTTAAATCCCACTTAGTAAGAAATTAGGATCGGGATTTTGCTGAGGATCCAGGTCCACTGGGAAGTGGGCTAAGACAGTCTAAACTCATTTAGAAAAGGATCCCAAATCAAAGAGCAGAGATGCATTCCTTCAGACAGGGCTGTATTCAAAGCCAGATCCCAGAGATGAAACAGCGGTGTGCAACCCAGTCTCAAAATCCAGTCCTTCTCTGTTCTTAAATGATTTCATGACGATTGGACTCAGCAGGTCTGCTTTGCCAATGGGCCTTGCAATCATGTCTATGGGAACAAGTCACTTCTTCACAGACACAAACATTTTTCCATTGTAATAAGATTAAACAAGGTCCAACTCATCCACACAGGCTTTTCATTTTGTTGCTATTAGTGCAGACACTACTCGAGAGGACGATGCACTGAATACAGTAAGCACGTTCAGCAGGCACAATCAATCATGAGAATATACTTCCTCAGCAGTAACTCAAGTGGACAAGCAACCAGCTTCTAATGAATTCACTGGAATCCTGTCCACAAGCTCCTGCGTGTAAAAAAAACTTACGCATTCATAGATCTTGACACGTTTTGAATGCAATTTTTCTTATTAGTAATACATTTTCACAATGTGACAGGTTTGTCATTCACTCTGTGATGTTGAGTGCACCGTTTAATTTCTGCCGGCTTTAGGTGGACTGTGGAACATTAGGCAAAAGGAGGATAGGAGTTTGCAGATATTATATATTGGTTGTCAGGGTGCAGTATTCCGCTGTATAATTGCCTGATGTGGGTTTGGGTAATATTTTGTATATTTTGGGGTTTTATATTAAGTGGTTTAAGTCTCCTGAACTGGTAGTGAGCACATATATGGGCAGAAGCAGTTTATGATGCCTCACAAATCATCCATCACCGAGCTATTTTCTGTTTACATCTTAAAGGGGTTTTAAATTCAATCGAGTAAGCTCAACTAAATAATGGTCAATACATCCACATCTGTAAGTCTGCCCCCCCATCTGCAAAATTAACTGAAACATTATAAGTAACTGAAGACATATTGTACACATCAAATTCATGCTGGTGAACTGGCGGTTTATCTGAAAAGAGAGTCTGGTATCATGCCAGAGAAAGAACATGGAGAATCCATGTCCCGATTTGCATACAAGCATCCTGATGAAGGTAGAAAATAATTATGCACAGTGACTGATTGCCAGATCAATTAATATATAGTAATCCTTGCATTTGACATAGAGTCTTAACATGTCTTCGAGAAGTCTCAAAGCACTTCACAGAATATACAGAATATATAATTGGCTGTGTATTTTGTGAGCGAAACGTGGCAGCCAATTGTGCACAGCAATGTCCCACAAACAGTCGGGGATTGAGTGACCAAATTATTATTATGATTTTTTTTTTGAAGGGATTATTATGGCCAAAAAAACGATTCACCAACGGGTTAACAACCGGGTTTCTATTTACTGCAAGGTAAACAGAAGTGTGTGGAGTAAGGAAACTTGCCCAACATTTCGCCCTGCCCGGGAATCGAACCCAGGTTCTCTCGCTTGCGAGGCGAGTGCTCTAACCACTAAATTGTTAGAGAAAATTACCCTCTCAATTTGCCTCAACTGATTTCTCCTTGCAGTTTTGTACCAGTGCACTGCTGTTCAAGTCACAGTGGAAGAACAGCCATCTGGCCATCATTACACTTGAACTTGACCTGTAGCCATAACTGATTAGCTCAGTTGGTACATTCACTGCCTGCTATGGAGCTGAGCCACATAGACCTGGAAGGTTGCAGTTTTCACGTGTTGACTTAGGCTGAGGTCTGACCGAATGCCTTTCTGACATTCACCCTCTAGGCTCACATGGGAAGAAAGATCACTTTCTTTGGAACCTACGGGAACCTCGAGATCACTTTGGTTACACCTTAGGAAATATTCCTCAAAAATCCTTTCAGCTATCCCAATTTACATCTGGATACCGTAACCAAAATAAATTTGAGATGAAAAATTTTACATTTCAATACAAATCAACTGTGAATTAAAAATTGGCTGTTGAACAATACCTGCCCCCACCCCCCCATATACACACACACCAAGACAGCTGGACATTACTCTCTCAATTGTAGCTCCAGCGTTCGACCACGCTATCCTCCTCCACCGCTTGTCCTCCCACCTCAACCTTCAAGTAACTGTCCTTGAATGGTTTAGGTCGTACCTTTCTCACCGTCTTCACTTTGTCTCGACGAATGGCTTCTCCTCCACCCCCCGCACTGTCTCATGTGGTGTCCCTCAGGGCTCTGTCCTTGGTCCCCTCCTCTTCACCCTCTATATGCTCCCCCTTGGTGACATCATCCGCAGACATGGAGTTAACTTCCACATGTATGCGGATGACACCCAACTCTACCTTTCCTCCTCTACTCTCAACTCCACGACCACCGATGTCCTGACAGCTGCCTGTCCGACATCGAGTCCTGGACGAGAGACAACTTTCTTCAGCTCAACGTGCGAAAAACCGAGGCCCTCCTGATTGGCTCACGTCAGCGCCTCCGCACCTCAGGCGCTGACAGCATCAGCATCCAAGGCTGCACTCTCCACCTCTCAAAGCCGGTCAGGAACCTCGGCGTTTTGTTCGACCCTGAGCTGTCCTTTCTCCCTCACATCCGCACTACAACTGGCACCGCCTTCCATCACCTCCGGAACATCGCCAGACTACGCCATTACCTCACCCCTCACGCTGCTGAAACTCTGGTTCATGCCTTTGTCACCTCAAGGCTGGACTATGGGAACTCTCTCCTCGCCGGCCTTCCCGCCACCTCCCTCCACAAGCTGCAGGTCATTCAGAACTCTGCAGCTTGTGTACTGTCCCGCACCAGGCTTCGGGACCACATCACTCCCACCCTCGCTCGCCTCCACTGGCTCCCCATCCCCCAGAGGATTGATTTCAAGATCCTCATCCTCACCTACAAGGCCATTCACGGCCTTGCTCCCTCCTACCTCTCCAACCTACTATCCCCCTACCTACCTGCCCGTACCCTCCGTTCCTCTGGCTCCGGTCTGCTCCACGTCCCCCGCCCCAACCGCCCTACCATCGGTGGTCGGGCCTTCAGCCTCTCAGCCCCCAGGCTCTGGAACTCCATCCCCCAGTGCCTTCGCCGCCTCCTCCCTTTCCTCCTTCAAGGCCGGTC
The DNA here is from genome assembly GCF_018977255.1 of Callorhinchus milii. Taxonomy (NCBI): domain Eukaryota; kingdom Metazoa; phylum Chordata; class Chondrichthyes; order Chimaeriformes; family Callorhinchidae; genus Callorhinchus; species Callorhinchus milii. The sequence goes on along the minus strand of NW_024704742.1, from coordinate 28,080,291 downwards.
TCAAAACCTTTCTCTTTGACCGTGCCTTCAGCTCCCCTCTCGACTCTCTTCCCCCTCCTCGCTCCCTCCCTTCCCTCCCCTCACCCTGACCATTTCCCCCCTGCTCGGGTCATGACCCAACTGTGCAGTGCCTTGGGACGTCCTCCTGACGTGAAAGGCGCTTTATAAATGGAATCTTGTTGTTGTTGTTGAATGTTGCTTCACAGAATAGCCACTGCGGTCAGTCAGTATCCAATGTCAGGATTTTAAAGTCAGTCACGGCTGACAATCCAATACCGTGCTGAGGGGATGACAACACACTGCATTATAATAATAATAATGTTAGAAGTGCTGTCCTTACAGATGAGATATACAATGGAGGTCCAGTCTGTCTATTCAGGTGGATGGTAAAGATCCAATGGCACGAGTCAAAAAGACAAGGGAGTTTCTCCTAGTGTCCCAGCCAACAATTCCTCAGATAAAACCTGATCATTCACTTAATGGTTGTTTGTGAGGCACTGCTGTACACAAAACGGCTGCAGGGTTTGCCTACAAAAGGCACACTCAGTACATTTTACACTAAAGCATGAGAAGCCCTTGAAGACATCCTCCTAGGATGAAATATATGAATGCAAGGATTATTATTAATTATGATTATTGAAAAGAATCAGACCAAATGGAGCATGAGGTCCAGTAGTCACAAGTGGTGAAGGTGAGCCATGAAAATTGTGCTCTGAGACAATCTGCTTCTGCAGTGCGTCAGCGTGGTGTTCTTCTAGTTTGCAGAAGTCATCCCTTTTGTATGGATTCTGATTCTTTATTAAGGTTTTTCTTTACAAATCTGAGAAAATTACACATGGAGAGATGTTGGGGCCTGGAATGCCCTGCCAAGAAAGATGATAAATGCAACAACAACAACAACAAAATTACATTTGTATAGCGCCTTTCAAGTTGGGAGGACGTCCCAAGGCGGTGGACAGTGTACAGCATTTCAGACCCGAGCTGGGGTCAGGGTCTGAAATGCAGAGTCGATTGTATGTTTGAAAGAGTGAAGTAGACAGGTATATTGAAAGACAGAGGCTAGAAGGGTATGGAGATAGGGTGGGTCAGTGGTACTGAATGGACACCTTGCTCTGAGAGCCGATGCAGACTCGATGGGCTGAATGGCCTCCTTCTGCACTACAAATATCTATGATTCAATTTGAAAATTGCCCTTTCTAAACGGTAATATTTTGTAATAAAGTGGCGGAGAATCTGGCTTCTGTTTCGAGTCCTTGCAGAAACCCATAGTCAGGACCTGATGCAGAGGTTACAGAGTGAGACATGTTCCCTGAGAGGATAGCGGTCCTCCATCCATCGCCTTTAAAACTCAGACTGATGGCAGCACACACACCACAAGCTGTGGCAGCATAGCATTTCCTCTGTGGCAGTGTGGAATAGTATTATAGTGATACAATCTTGTTCCCCCTCCACCCCCATCCCCAGTATTTTTAATATGTGGCACCAGAGAGATAGGGACAGGCAGCTCATCAGTCATGTTGAACAACTTGGGACGGCTCATGGCACTGCCTTGAGGGAGCAAAGCAAAGGGGCTACAGAGCATGTAAAATAAACTTGCCAATAGAAGCAGCCCAAGGCTTCCCGTTTCCTGATCCCATCCTTTTCTGCACGCACTATTCAAACCTGGTACCTCACCCAAATGATAATTTCTCATGTAGAAACTGAGACAGGGAGTATCAGCAGGCTACTTTTACCATTTAGGGACATTACAGTGGAGTTCATTCCAGTCCTAACCCAATGCTTCACATCTTACAACTCCTTTTCGGGCAAACGAGTCCCCCTCCAGTTTACAATGAAGAAAAATGTACAAAGAATCTACAGCACAGAAACGGGCGACTCAGCCCAACCTGTTCGTGCCAGTGTTCATGCTCCGCTTGAGTCTCCACCCACTTCTTACTGCCTCCCCTAACCTCTATTCCCCTCTCCTCATGTGAAGGTCTAGCTTCCTCTTGATGCATTGACACTGTCTGATTCAACCACTGCTTCAGACAATGAGTTCCACCATCTCATTACCCTCTGCGTGAAGTAATTTCCTAAATCCTCCTAAATTATCTTTTAGATCCGGTTACTGAGCTCTTCAGAGGTACATTTTATCACGGGAACATGGGGAGGAGAAGATGGCCATATGGTTTATTCTAATTGAGAAAAGAGCAATAAAAAAAGTTATTTGTATGTGCAGCTGATTCCCCATGTTTAGATGGCAATACAAAAAGCCTCTGAAAGTATCTCTGAGTATCCCTTTACACAGCTATCAGGCTCTGTTTCAATCTGGATTGTACAACCTAATAAAAATGATTCACAGCAAGAGACCATTACATTTCATCACTGTGGGCATGAGAGTCAAAAGGAAGTGCAATTAGATGTTACTCTCTTTTATAGAATTTAATCCCAGGATCCTGTATGGTAATCGCCCGTTTTATAAAGTCAATTCACTTTACAGCATATTCTGTGAAGTGCTTTGATAAGGTGCTGTATCAAATGCAAGGATTATTATTATTATTATTAATTGTGTTCCCAATATCCCGGGAATCATTGAAGAGAATCCCAGGATTTCAGAATTCAATAAAGGCCAAGCCTGGATGGAAGCTGAGGGCAGGTCTTCCCACTTGGCTTGAAGTGGGCCACACGTTGCATCAAGGAAGAGCCAACGGGCAGGTGTCTAAACCTCCCGGGGGCTTTCCCTGCATAAGAGCGCTCTTTCTGAGGTACCTCACTGGTGTGAAGAATGATTGCAGGCGTCCTAGATGAGGTAACGTTTGGAATCCCGGGATTTGGGGCATTAAAATCCTGTAGTTATACAATACTGAAGGAGGACCAGGATTGCACCCCTTAAGCAAGTCGCAAAATACTGCAGACGCTGGAAATCTGAAACAAAAACTCTGTTCTGATGAAGGGTCGTGGACCTGAAACGTTGACTCACTTTCCTTTCTCCATAGATGCTGCCTGACCTGCTGAGTGTTCCCAGCGACTTCTGTTTTTGTTGCAACCCTTAATCTGGGTATCGTAACTGCTAAGAAGCAATGGGGGAGGCCAACAAAAGTTTGGATCTAAAATTGAGCCACCTTTGGGTAGAAGGAAAGTGAAAATAATTGCTTCAGACATTGAAAATGTGTTCAACCCCAATAATAATAATCCCAGGACCAGGATATAGAAAATTATAGGTCAGAAGGAGGGTCATTCAGTCCATTGTGTCATACAAGTTCATACTCTAGGCTAACATGTGACTGTCGTGCTGGGAGAGTATTGATTTGTCAGATTGTCAGAGATGCCGACATTTGGATGAATAGCTAAAATAAAGTCTCATCTATCCTGTTCCACTTCTTGTTCTTCCTCAACTTACATGGACATATACAGATTAATAACATTTTATTTCAGTAATAATCCTTGCATCTGGTACACAATCAAACCGGTCTTTAACAACCACTCAGGATAATGGGCAAAAGTAGCTTTTATATAAGGGTGGGCTCTGAGTAAGGATGTGCTTGCGTGAGAGCTGGGCTACCCGGCTGTTTCGAGGTTATTGAATGGAGATGGATGCTTGAACAGGTTTGACTATATCAATGTTATATTGTCGAAAGTGACAAAGCAGGATCTTACTCTAAAGTGTGTATTTTTTAGGAAAATGAAGCAGCTAATTTTTCGATACTCACAACACTTATATAGCACATTTCATATGAGCAGCGTCTTGGAGCACTAAACAGTATTATGGTTTCATGGGGAGCTGGAAAGAGAGGGGAGGTGACCAAAGGGATGGTTGAAAAGGAAAGTCTTCACGTGTGATTTGAAGGGGCAAAACGGAGGGATTGAGGCAAGGGGGTTCCAAAGATTCGGGATATAGCTGCTGAAGCACAGCTGCCAGAGGTGTAGTGCAGGTAACAAGGGATGTGCAAAAGACATAAGCCAGTTGAGCAAAAGCAGTGGGTATTGGAGTGGGGTGCAAGCAGATCGGAGAGGTAGGGCGGGGCCAGGGCATGAAGGGATTTGAAAATTAAAGTGAGAATCCTAACAATGATGCTCTTGGGAAAAGTGGTTGTAAAATTAACATAAATTCAACAGATACCACAAACCCAGTGTCAAAAANTATCTCACTTATGAATTTAAAAAATGACCTTCTCTGACTTTTTCTTTCTTCATTTTAAACTGCAGGACTGAGTGGCTTCAATCCCCAAACAAAAAGAAGAGCTTCCCTAAAACGTTGCTTATTTAAGGATTGCTAAACAGCATGCCACGTTTTGAAAAATGAAGTCTCAGCTCGTAAAGGTTATTCATCATCATGAAGTGGAGGAAGCATAATGTGCAGATATGCCAAAGGGTGAAGGAACATTGGAAGGATGATAAATCATCGGTCACACACATAAACTACCCAAATCCACAGTCACTGACCTTAATCCAACATAAGTATATGAAGAGAATGCAGCAGTGAAGATAATCCAGACATTACGGTGACAGAGTAGACAAGCTGCCAATAAAGTGAAGTGAAATTTCGGATTCACCGGAGAGCACGGAGAGAAAATAAAAAAAAGCAGCATCTCTAGAAACAAATAATATGAAAACCCCCAAAACCAACGACAAGCAAGTCAGTAATGCAATTTCTACTGCCCATGTGCACGAGTTAATTTGTGAACAGTTGAATCAAACATACTCTGGGAAGAGGGAAAAAATACATGCCACCCCCTTAGTTATTATGGCACCATGGTAGAGTGAGCCATGTTCATTTGACCCATTCCCTTTCCTACTTTTTTCAGTTCCCCTTCTGAAATCACCACCTCATGCTGGGATTTGGGTTCACAATAAGGGACCACCCTTTGTTGTCACATAGTGAAATACTCTGTGACATTTAGAGCTGATCTGGCGCTCTGAAAATGTAGCTCTTAATTTCCTTCCAACAAAAGTCGAGAATAATTTGTCTTTGAAAGAATAGAATTCTATGTGTCTTGTATGTTAGGAGAATTTAGGACCGATATATACCTCCTAGCTTCAGATATCTCGCACAACTAACTATTCTTTCTCTAAAAACCAAGCCAGTGAGTGCAGGAAACGGTATGACCATATGTGCAAATTACAGAGGAGTCAATTCCTACGCTTGCTCTCACAGGCAAAAATATCCATTCATGGTTACTGAGGAAGCGAGAGGTTCACTTACCAAGTGAGCGAGTGACAGAAGAAAAGATATCAAAGCCGGGAGGTATAGATCAGTCCGAAGTTGACCTAACATACAATACATGTAGAATTCTGTTTTTTTCCAAGACAAATGATTCTCAACTTCTGTAGGAAAGAAATTAAGAGTTTGCATTTTCAACATTCCAGATTAGCTCAAAATGTCACAAACACTTCACAAGTGATTAGTGTCAAGTGTAGTGATTCTTTTTGCAGGCAAACATAGCAGGCTTTCATACCAGCAAAGTCCCGCCATGAGGTGATCACTTAATCTGAAGGACTATTACTCAAAACACTGGAAGAAATTCTCTTCTCTTCTCAAACAGAGTGTTGATATCTAAACATCCACCAGAACAGTAGAAAAACGGATCTGACCCACTCCAGAATCAGAATACCTCAAAACAGAGTTCCCGGGGCTCACTATGACCCCTGTGACAATTCGACCTTGTAGCCCCTTTGACTAGATACTTATTAATAATAATGAATGATAATCCTTGCATTTGATATAGACTCTTTCACATTAGAAGGACATCTCAAAACATTTCATAGAATTTACTGTAAATTGTACAGACTTTGTATTTTTGTAAGCAAAGCGACAGCCAATTTGCACACAGTAATGTCCCACAAACCACCATAAAACAAATGACCAATTCATCTGGAGAATTGTTGGTCAGGACACTAAACGAAACTCCCTTTTCTTTTTGAATGAGGTCTTTAAACTCCACCTGAACAGGGCCTCAATTTAATGTACTATGCCAAAGATTGCTTCCAAAAATGCAGCCCACCTCCAGTATTGCATTGGAGTGTCACTTTACAGTAAAAAGTGCTGCAAAGTGCTTTGAAAAATTTTGGTGATGTGATGGTGCTCTATATCAAATACAAGTTTTATTATTATTTTATTATTATTATCATAACCCATGTCATATTCTCTATCGCAGCTAACCTCACAAGAGAAAGGGAAATGAATATTTAGTGAAATACATACAGAACAATTATACATATTGACTATTCCCTGATATTAAGATTATGGTTCAATAATTTAATCTCGAGATTCTGCTGGCATTCATGCACCATTTTGACTTCAAGATCCTCACCCTTATCTTCAAATCCCTCCACTCCTCTGCACCCCCCTACCTCTCTGACCACCTCTCTCCTCAAAATTGCCTCCGTTCCTCCGGGTCTTGCTTCCTCCTTGTCCCGAGTCCTCTGCTCCAACCTCGGCGGCCGTGCCTTCAGTCACTATGCCCCGAGGCTCTGGATCTCTTCTTCACTCCCTTCGCCTCGCCCCCTCTCTTCCTATTTTCAGGTCTCTGCTGAAGACCTTTCTTTTCGACTGCACCTTTGGTCACCTTCCTCCCCCTCCCCCTGGCTTGGCCCCGGGATCCGTTACTGTGAAGCCCTCTGATTCGCCATCCGGCGTGGAGGGCGCTATATAAATCCAAGTTGTTGTTGTTGATTTGGTTGCCACCATCAGAACACCTCAAATTGATCAATTAACTAGTTACCGCAATGGTCTGGTACACTCTTTTCAATTTATTTCCTATTTGGAGTTAAGGCACCTTGTTGAGGCACATCTAAGGGAATTGTACTTTGCATCTAACTTGCTCTGTGAATACCTACTCCATGCTGCAGCACTGACATCTATCACTTTGATGCACATAAAAATGTACTCCTTTTTTTAATAGATCCACTCAATTGAATTAATATCTTGAAACTCACTGCTGTCAGCCAATATTTATTTAGAACTAAAAATAGTACAGGAACAGTCTGTTGAAGAACTTTCCCGTTCACAGCCTGAGGACTACCTTCAGTTCTTTAAAGAGTTGTTAGCATGTGCCACTCAGAGTGCCGACCATCCATTTCCATCAGGTAATCTACTGATAGGCAAGCCCTTCTCATACGAATTACATTCTGGATCAGAAACTTCTATTAGTAATTTGACACAGTGCATCGCAGAAAATGGGGATATCTGAAGCACAAATAACACGGTATTCCAACCTTCATTGTGGTTACAAACTTTTAGGATTTTGATCAGTCTCAAGGTGAATAATAGCTGGAAATGTGGCCATCTATAATGCATTGCAACTTCTATGTATAATATATATATATATACACATACATAACATGTGGGATAAAATTCCACCCAGATCTACTTTATTAATATAACACTATAGAACATCAGGAATTTGGCAAATCATTTAATTCAAACTCAACTTTGAAGCCGGTTTTATGGAGTTCTTAAAATAAACTTACAGGAACCTGGCTTCAAAATGAAGGCTGTATTTACAAATTTGCCAAATTCTGGACAATCTGAAATAGTACATAGACAGAGTAAACAGAGCAACTCTAGACCCAGTAAATTTTATCCCTATCCCTCTAATGTTCAGGGGAAATGTTCCAGATAAGGTCACAAAGCCAAAAGACAATAAATCCATCGGGACAAATGAATTAAACACCAAGATTTAAGTCAAACATACGTCTATCTTGTCGAACAAGATGACAGACATATTGAGGGAATCAATGAAAAATGGGGAAGTCTTAACAGATGCTAGTCTCTATCTTTGCCAGTTCCCAGACAATCTAGTCCCCTCAATTTTTCTGCTACATTGCCACATCATCTCGGCTTTAGATTTCAATGGATTTTTTCATTAGCTAATATCTCTTTGGATACCCAGAAGGTGAAGGTGAAGGGAACGTCTGGATGCCTTAACGAACACCCCACACCCCACCACCACCCCACATCCCCTCCCCCCCCCCCCCCCCCCCCGCCCCCAAATAAAATTAGTCATTCACTTCATCACTGTTTGTGGGACAGTGTTGCAAATTGGCTGTCATATTGGCCTACAAAATATACAGACACTGTGCTTCACAATAAATCACGTGAAGCAATTTGAGATGTCCTCCTAAAGTGAAAGGCCCTATATCAAATATAAGTATTATTATTCTGACCTTGTGACATCCTCCCAACTTGAAAGGCACTAAACCAATGCAATCTGTTGCTGTTGTGATTTCTTATTTTTTTCAGCTGCATTGCACACAGCCACTGAAATTTATAACATGCTCCTTTTTATATGCAAACTATCGCTTCTCTTTACTTCAACACTGGTCACTTAGTCCTCTCCGCTGAGAGATATCCCCTTTATCCAGCACATTTCCAAATTAATGTATCACTCCTCCCACTGCAATTCATATAACCTCTTCACCCGATGCATGCAACCTCCTTCCATTTCCCATTTTAAATGTTCATTTTGTATCTTTCTAAGGTACACTTTCTTCCTTCAGACAGAAAATAAAAACAACCCAAAACACTGACCTCTCCTTGACACTTTGTTCAACAAACAAGTGTGCTTGCCTTAAATGAGACAGTTTGTCCCCTGAAGAGAAATGAAAAAACTTGTCATCATGCTTGTGACTGGGAGATTGCAGAAGTCAGGCAGCTCCAAGGCACAGCATTACACCCACAAATGATGTAAAGTGCACATTGAATCATCACCCCGCAAGTCCAGTGTGCATCACACACATTGTAGGGACTCTGAAATAAATATACATGCAGCTTCCCAGCTTCTGAGAGTCTTTTGTTCTCCCCACCCCTTCCCACAACTGAGAGCAGGGAAGCTGACAATTTACCTTTGGTGCTCTGTAACTACCTGTACTTTCGTTCTCTACCACTTTCTTTGAACTCCCTCACTCTATCCCTTTGTCTCGCCCCCTCACTTCCCATCGTTAACTCTCATCTCAAATCCTATCTCATCAAATGCACCTATGACCACCTCCCTCTGCCCCTTGCTGGGTGACTGACCCCATTCTTGTAAAGCATTCCGAAACATTACCCTATGTGAAAGACGCTTTGCAAATGCAAGTTGTTGTCTCTGATAGTTCCTCTATTGCTGTAACAAAAGCAGCTCATCATGCTCACCCCCAACCCCTTAATAGTTTACCCAAGTTTATGAATTCACAAACACACGTGCACAGACATACTATAAGTGCATCACTGGACATTCAACTATTCACTGTATTTTCACAAATCAGTCCTATCTAAGTATGTAAGCATCTCTTTCCATTCTGCCTGTTAGGCAGAAATTAAAATCCCATGGCACTATCGGAAGAGTGAAAGAAGTTTCTCCCTCCCGATGCCCTGGCCAACAATCCCCCAAATAAAATTGGTCATTCACTTTATTTTTTGTTTGTTGGATGTCGCTGTGCTCAAAATGATTGCTATGTTCGACCACAAAACACACAGTATATCATATGAAGTGTTTTGACATGTCCTCCTAATGTCTATATCAAGTGTAAGGATTACAAAGATTCTTGCACAGCTGTGTTGAAGCTCAACTGGGGGTTTAACAATAATAATCCTTGTTTTTGATGTAGCACCTTTCACATCAAGAGGATGACTCAAAGTGTTCATCATAGGATTTAATTAACAACACTCAAAAAACAGATCAGTTACATCAATTGTGACTTCTGCAGTGTGAATATCAGAAGTGGTTCTATTTGTGAGATGCACAAAAACAGCTGAAAAGTTACCAGCTTGAACATTCGCAATTTGCCATTTCATGAATATCACAAGTCATATTGCTTCCGATATTCACACTCCGGAGATTGTAAGAACACAATTCATCCAGTTTGGGGACAAGGTGCCTTGGATCTCATGTGTAGTAACTGCTGCACTAAATACATACATCAGTTGGTATTTAATATTCAGGGCGACAATTGTCCTGATAGTAGGCATTAAAACTATTCTGGAAGTAATTACGCACAGTTTGCCTTGAACTGCTTAAATGCTATTTTCTGAGAGGTTTGCATGGTAATTTACCACCAACAGTAAAGTTGAACCAATAAAACCTAATAGCTTTAACAAGCAGAAAATGACCCACTTGATTCTGTTAATGAGTGCAAGTTATATTTTGCTGTGGAAAATGTTGGAAGATGGCAAGCAAAGCTGCAGCAGTAATGCATTGAATCTCCGAGAGCTGAACCTTCACATCATTAAACTATCTATTCAAAGGCAAAGGTGGGATATGGCTTCAAAAAGCCTATTAAGGATTTAAATACTTGTGCTAAAATAACCCTCATGCCCAATTTAACAGATTGTGAAATCAAAAAGGACAAAACAAACTGCAGAGATGAGCTTCACTAAGCTAATATCTTGGGATGCAAGACTATGATGACAAACAATAATCCTTGCATTTGGTACAGCATCTATAAGATTGAGAATGTATCAATATGTTTCACAATATTTCTGTGAAATGTAGTGACTGTGTATTTGTAAGTGAGTGCAACAACCAAAGTGCACACTGCAATCTTCCACAAACAATGATGTGAATTATTTTTTATATTGGTTTGCTGACAAGTTACTGGAGATAATATCACAGGACCTTTAAGATTCATCCGAACTGAAAACGAGACCCAAGTTTAACATGTCAAGTTTAGCATGGCACCACTGACAACACAGCGCTTCTCCAGCAGTGCACTGGAGTGGTAGCCTAGACCTTGTGCTCAAAGTCCTGACGTGGAGTTTGGACCCACCACCTTCTGATTTAGGTCAGAATGCAACCAGGCTGACACATGATAAATGGAGAAAATGGTGATCATAAAAAAAATGCACACACAAGAAAGAAGCAAAGCACTCCACACACAGAATCCTCAGGTTCTGGTAAGTTATTTTTGAACAAAACACGTTGTCATTTATCTGCTTTTCAAAGCTAGTTTAGTCATCCAAAAAACAAGTTCATTGCCTGAAGCAGCAGTGGAAGACATCACAGTCTAAAGTCATATGGTGATATCTACCCAAATGATTCATCCACCTCTACACAAATGGCTAAATCTTCTGAAGGTGTCTTGCGAGTGCTTAGTAATTTATAAAATATAATTAGAGAAGAGTTCAATTACTATCTGTGTAACTTTGCATACGTTATTGTGTCTTATAAAGCAAGTAGTTAATAAAATGACAGATGGTTTAAAATCCCCTGTGATTAAATTACTTCACTGACAAGAGAAACAGACCCATATTAGAAGGGCAAGACTGCTTTTTCCTTAGAGTCTTTAATGATGCACTGATCTTTCAGAGACCTAGCACAGGCACGATGGATCGAATAACATTCTTCTTATTTGTACGGTTCTATGATTCATCAATTCACTGCACTCCACACATAGTAGTTTTGCCTTTACCTGCAGATGTGTTCAATAAACAGGGTCAGCAATCAAGGAGTGTGTTGACCGAAACTGAACTAAAAATTCCTTTTACGTGGCGAGACTTGAAATCTGTAATTGGCTTGAAAAATGTGCAGAATAACTCAAGGAGCTCCACCCACAGTTAAAAGTGCACAGACTAAACAGGCTCAGCAGACAGATCAAGAGCTTCCCAACAGAGTGCGGAAAAGTGTTTCAGGTCACAGAGAGCATTGCTCCAACCCAGACATTTAAAACAGTGCGCAGGGCAAATCTAATGCCAGGAATTTTACACAGTACAGATCAAACGTTTTCTGGAGATAAAAAATGTAAATCTTCTCCACTTCTTGTGAATCTGCCCCAAGATTTTTCTCTTTTGGTTTGTTGTCCTGTAAGAATCTTTTCAGAGACAGGCTAGGATAAAAACAGTTCTAGGTTGCCTCCTCCTGTATATGTCTTAGGTTATAAGCAGTTTCATAAGCAACACATTAGGTTCTGGTCCTTTTGGTCTTTCTGTACCAATTGTTTCAACTTGCTGGTACCTCTATAGACAGCGCATTGGAGAGATGAAGCTCTGGACAATATAAATTGCAGCATTTGACATCCATTACTGTGGACGGGAGAAATAACTATCGATTCACCTGGAGGAAGCTAGAGGCTATATTCACAGACAGTGTACCAGTGCGGTTGAAGATGACCCAGGTGTACCTGGGAGTGAACATAAAGCTGCTTTGCACAATTAGATTCTGGTAGAGACACTATTAATAAAATACTGTCTTGTTCCCTATTTGGCAATGATTGTCACCCCTTTGGCCAGTTACTCCGATATTGATGGGAGCTTTACAGAGGAAAGTGAAGGAGAGAGTACCTTCTGTTCAAACTACTATTTGAATTACATACAATAAAATCCCCCTCGATCCCCCAACACCCCCCCACACACACAAACACATATTATATATATTACTGTAAAATGTAATGACTGTATTTTGCAGGCAAACTTGATAGCCAATTTGCACACAGCAATCAATGTCCCACAAACAGCCATGACGTAAGCAACCAAATTAATACACACAACCCATTCCCTAATTATCACTGGAGTTAATGAAAAGAAGGTGCCGAGTTGTGGTTAAAAACAGGTCCTTTATAATTGCCTTCAAATACAGGTTTGAATTTCTTTTGCCATCCCTCAATTTCAAAAGAGTTTCTTCTTTAGCAGCAGAAGAGGTGAATGCCAGAATGGGCTAACAGGAAGATTCTTCAACAAAAGGAATGAGGTCCATTTATTGTGGGTAGAATTTGTTAATCATTTATTGCTGCGTTTCGCCCACAAAATACAGTCAATTCAGTTTACAGTACATTCTGCAAAGTACTTTGAGACGTCTCGATGACGTGATAAGCCGCTATATCAAATGCAAGAATTATTATTATTATTTCTAAGAGGAAGCACTGTGCACAGAAATTATGCCCTCGGTCTTGCTTTCCATAACAAGTTATGTTGTATTTTAATAGTCTTGGGAGATGAAGTCCTCAGGCTCTAAAACCTTTCATATTAGTTTGGTTCCACAAGAATATAAGATTATAATAACAATAATAATCCTTGCATGTTTTATTTTGCGGGTAAACATTGCAATGAACACAAATCAAGTGGCACAAGTTACCAAACCACAGCTGGACAACCAATAAGAGATGGAAACCTATTCCTAGCTTTTCAACAACAGCAATTTAGGATATGTGACAATAGTTGCTCTAGAGGAACAACTGGGCTAAGTGCAGTCTGAATGTGATCAGAACAACAACAACAAAGTTACATTTATAGAGCGCCTTTCACGTCGGGAGGACGTTCCAAAGTGCTGAACAGTCAGGTGTCGGGGCCCGAGCATGGGGGAGGGGTGGTGTAGGGGTGAGGAAGGTAGAGAGGTGGGAGGGAGACCAAAGGCAAGGTCGAAGAGAAGGGTCTTGAGACTGGCCTTGAAGGAGCCAAGGGAGGAAGCAGAGAGGCTGAAAGTCCGGCCACCTATGGTAGGGCAGATAGGGCGGGAGACATGGAGCAGGCCAGAGCCTGAAGAACGGAGGGAATGGGCAGGTTGGTAGGGAGTCAGCAGGTCATAGAGGTAGGAGGGGGCAAGGCCATGGATGGCCTTAAAGGTGAGGACGAGGATCTTGTACTTAACCATCTGGGGTATGGAGAGCCAGTTGAGTCGAGTGAGGGTGGGAGTGATGGGGTCACGAAGCCTGGTGCGCGAGAAAACCAGACTAAGTTGGAAAGCTTGAGCTAATTCTTGGGAAAGGATTTCAAGAAAAATGCTTTTATGCTCAAGTGTGATAAATGTTTAGAATAATGCAACAAATAAGGCAATTGGTGCCAATAAAGTATTTTTTTTCAAAACAAAGTTTTCCTGATGGGACAGTTAATATACTGGAGGAATAAATTTTAAGTTTCTAATCCCTGACGTTTCATGTGATTTTCTATAACTTTGAACCAAGATATGAAAGCCATTTATCTCACCTGCTCTTTTCATTAAAGAAAACCTGTGGTCTTGAATAGCAGAACATTTTAATATCAACTGAGATTAAACGACTTAAAATTTCAATATGTGATTGTTTTGTGCTCTTCAGCCAACTGCATAGAAGCGTATTTACAAAGGAATGGGTGTAAGTCTGTTGTTTGCTCCTTTCCTGAAATTCTGCACAAGGTTAGATGTGCAAACGACCAGGTCAAGTCCAGCGAGAGCTACTGTGGTTAAGAAAAGCCTGATGCACCATTATAAAAAATGAATAGCGATATTTCAACACAACTACAAATTAGCTGTATCAGATGAAAAGCATTCACGTTTATAACGGTCTTGGCACAACTACACCAATTCTTCACTGTGTTGTTCTAAAGTAACATATCATGCTAGAGCATAACTTTTTTTTTAGTTTTCATTTTAATAGGTTGTGTTATTACTGCAGAAATAAAGTAACTTCATCACAATATATTGCTAATGACTTAGGGAACCAGGACGTTAACAGAGGCAGGAGACTGCGCGGAATTATTTGCATGAAGAAATTAGCAGTGATGTCCACTAATGTGCCACCTTCATAAGTTTGAATTTGCATCTTTGGGGGATAACTAACTATGCGGAGATAACCAGAGGTATATTTACCAGGAGGAATCAATTCATGTCACTGCGCAAGAAATGGAGTCCTGTTGTGCTTACGAGTAAGATCACCTGGGTTTGATTACCGGCAGGGCAAAATATTGGGCAAGTTTCCTTACTCCACATGCCCTCTGTTAACTTAATAATAAGTAGGGACCCGGTTGTTAATCGATTAGCAGATCACTTTCCCAGGGATAATAATCCCTTAAAAAAATTAAATAAATAATAATAATTTGATCACTCAATTCAGACTGTTTGAGGGATATTGCTGCGCGCAATTGGATACTTTTCTTGTGATCAATACCCAGGTTTGATCACTGGATTCTTGGGACTGAATGATTCTGGGTGTGAATGGTTCTGAGGGGAAACTAAGTAGGCATTTATGGTGTCTCCTTTTTTCAATGTGTCATTCAAACAATAAACCTACACATGGATCAGTCCTACATAAGACACTGCTACCTCCTACAACAACTTGCATTTATATAGGGCCCTTTAAGTAGGGGAACATCTCACAGTTCTTTACAAGGAGAGAGGGAGAGAAAGTGTTCAGTATGAGGATGAGCAGTATTGGGACAGGGAGCCTTGCAAGGACTGGGTTGATGAGCAGCAGGGGTTTGGTGTGGGTGAGGATGTGTGTGGAGGAATTAGGCAAGAGCTGAAGGTTGTGGAAGGTGGAACTAGGGAGACCGGCAAGGAGTGCATCTGAGTTGCAAAGTGTCAATGTACATAAGGATCGAACAATGTGGTGGAATCTGGCAAAGATAAAGACAGGCATTCTTGGTCTTAGTCAAACATGAGGGAGAATGGAGAGTAGAGGATAGAACCAAACATCAAGATTGGGCACTGATTTAGTAAGTTTGAGAAAGGGGTCAAGGAAATTGAATAGATCAGAGCCAGAGGTGAGGAGACATTGGCGGAAGCCAAGGGTGAGAACCATGTTGAGCTGCAAGAAATTGAGGCTCATCCAGGTTTACAGGCTAATCTTACCAGCATGTGGAATATCATGCTAAATTCACAAGTCTTTGGAATATATCTACCAAACAGGACAATATTGCAAACACACTGGCATAATTCCAAATACAGTAAAACTTCATGATGAGAACATTCTATTGATGGCAGGAGTAAAACAGTGTAGAACAAGAAACCTGATTTTAAAAACACAGGGGAACCCAATTGCAACCTTTGTGATAGAGTGCTGCCTTACTCAGAGTTTAACTAGAAGCTTACCTGACTTCCACCACTGACCAGTTATCTTCCCTCACTGAAACATGGCTGACTTCTGAATACTCAAGTGTCTGCTGATGTCACCCCCTGCACTATGCCAGCAATGCAACTTTTCCATACTGTGTAGGTATCACGTGTAGGAAGTAACATCAGCAGGGTTTCTTGAAGGCATGTGGAGAATGCAGGAAGTGACGTGTGTGCAGTACAAAACAATTGACATCAGCAACACTTTCTTCCTGCAAAAAATGTACCTATGTACTATTGCAGGAAGTGATGTCAGCAGTGATTTGATGACTTGGAAGCAAGACATTTTTAGTGCTTCATTTAGTATGATTTTTGTGAGTCACTACACCCTGATATTTTATCAAAAAAGATAAAAATAATAGTTCCAACAAATACAATACAACGATACAATGATGATCCAATTTTATAAACAGAGTAAAGACTTCATTAATAACTGTAACTGTTAAAGATTTTTCTCTACCGATCATGATTTATCTTGGGCGTCCTGCTGACTTCCTTGAGAGAACTGAATGTTAGATCACAAAGTCTTATCTGAAAGACTGCACCTCTAACAATACAACACTCTACTGGTGTGCCAGGTTAGAATATAATCTCAAATCCCAATTTGCAATTTGAACCTAGAACCTTCTGACCCCGAGATAAGAGTGCTGACAATTAAGATGGGTGCACTCACACAAAGAATGAACAAGATTACGAGAGGTATGGAAGATGAAGGCCGTTTGACCTTATCATCTTTCTGTTTAAGCGTCATGTTGTTTCTTAAGTGGATCCACCATGCTGGCCTCCGCCCTCTTCCTAATAATTTGTTCCACTTGTCAATGTGCAGTTTGTGTAAAGAAATGCCTGGTGTCCATCCTAAATCTGCTCTTCACTTACCTGTACCAATTTGATCTGCTTGTCCGGGGCATCTGGAAGTATCATTCTCGGTTTACTTTCTCATTCCTATATAGCATCTTATATATCTCTCTAAGGTCCTTTCTGAGATGTCCCTTGTCAAGGCTGAAGTATCTGAGCTTAATTAATCGTTCCTCACAGCTCAAGTAAATTTAAATTAATGAACCCAACAGTGAAAAAGAGCTAAACCAATGTCCTTACTTTTTAGTTATTAATCTACCAATGTAAGTGTGCAATAAGGCTGTTCACTCACACTGTCTGGTACATTAATTCATCCAAGCTATTTACCCTAACTAGCATATCAGCACAAAATGATAAAACTATGTGTTTGGAGCACCCGGAATAAACAGAATAAAGGTGAAAAATGACAATCCTATTCTTTTTTGACAGTCTGCTTTCTTTGAAGGACAGGAGACCTCTTTAAGAATGATCCTGAAAGTGTTGCCTATCGCTCCGTTCTCTAACGCCAGTAAATCTTTTGTTCCATCCTTTGAATAGGATTTTCCATTTGAAGAGTGAAACGAAAAGTCCACAAGAGTATGTTAGATCCCAGTGAGACTCTCATTGAAAAGAGGCGCTGAAGGTCATTTCCCCCTCTTGAAACTGGGAGATGCACTTTATCCCTTCCATTATTCTGTCAGCTTTTCTGTAATTTATAACCACTAGACATCAACTGCCCATCCAAATATTGAGTACAGAATGGTAACATTTAAGTGAATGATTACAGATAATTGGAATCCCGCCGTGAACCCTACACCTCAAGACCAGTGTGGTGTGTTATAATCTGAAATTCTGTTTCAATCCCAACATCACATTTATTTTTTAACAGCAAATACATATGAAGCCTGAGGGAAAAATCAATACTTTTTTTTAAAAACAAAATTACAGTGGGAGAAGCTTGTAGTGAAAATTGGTGCAAGTTAGCCTTAAAGTTTTTTGCAAGTCCCTGAAATTGCTTCAGACTCATCCTAAAAGAGACAATTTTTGAACAAAAAATTTACCTGCTGTTGATTCAGTTCTACAAAACACTGCATTGTATTTTCCAATAGAATTTTGTATGTTACTGAAAAGAAATAGCAGCAGCTACAGGTTTCCAAATAATGCCTGCTTGTTGTAGGATTTTAGTTGCCATTATTGCACTATGAAATAGCTTTGCCAATAGGTATTTTTTCTCTTACTGTAATTTAAAATAAAACTTCTGCCTGATCCCATGAGCCATTCCACCATCAACAACCTATTAGCATTTGATATTCTACACGCACGTCAGAAAGTGTGAAGAAGATGTCCTAAAGTCCCTGTGGAGACTGAAATGTCTTGCATTCACAACAACACCTGGCCTCTCATCTACTGTGCTACAGAAGGTGTATATAAATAATCCATGGGTAAGTGAATCCACTGTCTGTCTTAAATGATTTCTAGTAGGCTGCTTCTTTCCCCTCTCCATTTTGTTTTTCTCCAGTCAAGCTCGCTATGGTTACCCTTACTTTAGGTGCCTATAAATGCTGCAGACGTGACAGCATTTAGTATCGACAGTTTTGTCAAACCCGTTAGCATTTCTCAAACTCTGGGGACAATGCAATTCTCAGTTGCTTTTCTTTAAAATAGTAGTTCAATGTAATAGCTGTGAAAAAAAGATGGAAAAGGACACTTGAACTAGATAATTGTATTGTGTGACATCTATAGCTGATCAGTGGAAGGCTAAAGCTTAGAAAAGTCCAGTAATGTCCTTGGGAAATCCAAGTTAACTTTTCAGAATTTACTGCCGACTTTACAATGGCATATTCAACTTTGAATCATGAACAACGAATCCTCCCCCCACCCCCACCTTAATGGTTCAGTATTAATTTAGAAAATAATATATACAGGGTAAATAATGGCATATTTACAACATCAATGGGCACGTGCATGACTGAAAGAGGCAGTTGTCCACTTTTGGTTTGTTTTCACTAGCAAATGTCATGACTGATGATAACTCAATGTGCAGTTGATGGACAAATGAGTGAATGAGTCGGGTATTCTTGCTTGCGAGACGAGCGCTCTGGCCACTAAGCTACAGGACTCCACGTTTGATGGGACTTTCAAGCCTGCAGCAGGCTGAGTTGTTTTGAACCCAGGCCGGGGAGGTGAAAAGCAAAAAAATATTTTTATCGAAAGATACAAACACGGAAGGGTTTGCATCACCTTGCAAGCTACTAAAAGGTACGTTTAAGTGTCTGTATGGATCACAACGATCTCCATTCACCCGACACCTTTCTCATATCCCATCCCTCGCATCTCCAGACCGTAAAGATAAGAGAAGTGGAGTCCCACTGATCTGGTTAGAGCACTTGTCTCGCAAGCGAGAGGACCCGGGTTCAATTCCTGGGCGAAGAAAAACCTTTGGCACGTTTCCTTACTTCACACACATGCTTCTGTTTAGCAGTAAGTAGGAACCTGGTTGTTAGATGTTTGGCTTTCCGATGCTAATAATCCCTCAAAAAAAAATTCCATCATAATCACTAAATCCAAGACAGTTTGTGGAACACTGCTGTGTGCAATTGGCCACCACCTATTACCCACAAAATACACAGTCAATCCATTTTACAGTATATTCTGTGAAGCGCTTTGAGACGTCTCAAAGACGTGATAAGATCCTATATCAAATGCAAGGATTATTATTATAAAATGGGGTCAAAGCACAACATTTGCGACTTGGATTGCACAGGATTTGTAGGTATTGTATTGAGTGCATTATGTTGGCCTTCATGGACTCTGCTCTGATGTAAGCAGAAGTAGATAACGTTGGAGCAGAGTACTGCGGGTTGGAGTGAAGCACAGGGAGCTACCAACACACTTCAATATTTACCAGTCCTGTTAATCCAAGCTGTGAATATACTGATTTTTGAGGCCCGCTCATTGAGGTGTCACAGAGGGTTTACTGGCCAACCACGTTGTGTGTGTGGGTGGATGGGTGTGTGGTGTTGGTTATTATCCCAAAGTTTCATTCAGGAAATTAAATGAGTGGCAGACTCCATGTTAGGGTTAGTTAGTGTGTGCGTGGGTATGTGTGGGGGTTGGTGGGTGGGTGGGTGTGGATGTGTGAGTGTGGGGGTGGGGAGACAGAGAGAGAGGGCAAGGAACAGGGAAATATTTCTTCCAACATTTTCTATCATAAAAGGCTTATGAATTTAAACCTGTGTTCTTCTAGTTCTGTTACAGTCTAAGTCAAACAACTTATTTGTGACTACCTAACAAATATGATCAACCTCTTAACGTCTTTGATACCTGGATCAGATCCATTAATTCACTCCAGTAAAGTCAAGTGCAACTCTGAAATTCCATCTTCATGACTTAGATCTTTAAAATCTGGAATTATCCTTAAGTGAAAGGTGCTATACAAATGTAATTTGTTGTTGCTGTTATTATACCTTTGTAAATCCTCCCCAATGTGACTTTTGAATTTAGTAGGCCCCAACTTACACATAAAATTCAAACACATCCTCACCAGTGGTTTATCCTAGGTTAGAACAACTCAGAGTTGAATGCCCCAAGATGTCACTTACCATTTGATA
This sequence comes from Callorhinchus milii, assembly GCF_018977255.1. Lineage (NCBI taxonomy): Eukaryota > Metazoa > Chordata > Chondrichthyes > Chimaeriformes > Callorhinchidae > Callorhinchus > Callorhinchus milii. Next base: position 28,060,091 of record NW_024704742.1, on the reverse strand, counting down.
ACAGCTTTACATTGACTGGAAACTTTCAGCAAAAAATCAATCATCACACTCAAATCCTTTTCCTTTTCCACCTTTGCTAATGTGCACTCTCATCACGTACACATTTTCTGTTTCCTGTTCCAATATGCATTCATCTACATTAAAATCCATCTGCCATACTTTAGCCCATCTGCTTAATTGGTCTAGATCTTTTTAAATGCTGTTTATCTCCTTTTTGTTTGTCACCTGGCCACATAGCTTGGTATCGTCAGCAAGTTTTATAATATTACAAGACATCCTATCCTCCAAGTCATTTTCAACAGTATGAACAGCCAGTGACTCAGAACAGACCCCTGCAAAACGCCACTAGTCACTGCCCCCCAGTGGATCTTTTTCCATTCATCATCACGTTCTGATTTCTGTTACCAAGCCATTTTTCAATCCAGCTCACTAATTTGCGATCAGATGCAGAGTAAACCTCTCACCACTATATGCCACAACAATGAACCTGAATCCCAGCCTCAACCGACCGCTTCCTAGTGCACTTCTGTAAATGTTTCAGTTCAAATAGGTCCTCATTGTTGCTTTGTGAGGTTGCTTGTCAATTTACAATACACTTTTGGAACAGATTTTGGCTGTGAGATGCTGCTCGACTAAGTCGAATGCTAGGTTGAGCTTGCCCAGACACATGATCGCTATGACCCTTGGAGCTGCCAAACAGTCAAATGCATTGCATCTCAGTTCCATTAGTCGAATGTAAGTATATTATATCCAATACCCCTTTCTATCCCCTTTAGCCCATCTGCTTGATTGGTCTAGATCTTTTTAAATGCTGTTTATCTCTCTTATGTTAATGTACCAAGGGAACAATTGCTATGTGTACCGAGTGATATATTCTCCAGCTATTTGAGTATCAAGCCCACAGTTCTCAGCTGGCTGAATGATTACCAACAATAGAGTATAGTCTGCCTCTCCACAAAGTGGGAACACAGCAACGTATTAGAATGATTGAATAGTGTGAACAGCCGTCAACTCAACCCCAACTCGTCACTGCCCCTCAGTGCTGTCCAACTACGTTTTAGCAGGAGCGTTTGCGCTTCCTCACGGGTGATTCTATAATCCTATTCATTGGTTGTTAGGGAAATAGTTCAGGGCACCTGTGATTCCCTACATGTGTTTGCACAAGGTTTACACAATCGCAATGTAATTTAGCATGCAGATTAAAAAAAAATTAAAAGGCAACTTGTAAAAAATAAAAGTGCTGAATGCAAAACGACCACAATTTGGGTGAAACAAGCTCTTTGACCCATTTGATCTTATCCCTCCAGAATACCCACTATCCTCCCATTGCAACATCAAGCTGTCTTGCAAATGAGCCCAGCACCCTGACCTCAACCACCCTTTCTGGCACCCCAATTATTTGGCTCATTGGGCCCACTCTTTCCAATGCATCATGTAATCTGAATTATAATGCAAGCATTTTTGTTTGGTCTGCAGAAGGATGAAGATAACCACAGTTAATAATTACAATGGAGATATCTTTGAAATCTTCTCTGATTCCCAAAGGCAGTAGAGTAGCTCCCGAATATCAATGTAACTAACCAGTTACATGGATGACATAGTTTTGATTAGAACAGTACTTGTTCCTTGGAAATCCATAGGATGTTTGATCATCAATGCCATTTCTGATCTGTATAACTTCAAAACCCCTTTCAGAAAAAAATATGTTCTCCTGCTTTTTAAAGGAGCCAATTGGCACAGGTAATAATGCAGTTTTTATTGGAATCTATTTCAAATATCTAAGAAAAGATGTTGCTCACAGAGCAACTTATATTTTAAAGTTAGGAATTGAAAATTGTGGTAATTATTACGGGTGCTAATTAAAAATTATCACATGATTGAACATTTTGGCCAGGTGTAATGAGGTTCGAAAAGTAAATCATGCTTTGATCTGAACAGCAATGGACTTTAATTTGTAGTAATTCACAATGGAATTGTTTAGAAATGGAAATAGACCTGTGTGAATGGAAGTGGCTTCTAATAACTGGAAGTGCCAACCTGCTGGAAGTCTGCGCCGTCTGAATTTGCATCCAGAATTGCTCGGGCCTTCGGGAATTCTAATGGGATTTATTTTCACGTAATCTCATAAAGAAATACCATAAATTGCCTTAACCCAAATGAACGATGTACCAGTGAGCTTTACTTTTCACATTTCACAGTCAAGGGGTAGAGGAGGAAGGGAGGAGGCAACAGAGCTGAAACAAAGACTTCCTCAGCCAATGGATATCTATACACACATTAAATCCTATACACGCTTTCAAATCCTGCCTGAAGACCTTTTCCGATTGTGCTTATGGTCACCTCCGCTCCCTCTCCCCCTGGTTTGGGGTCAGACTCTGCATCTGTCAAGCACTCTGGGACGCTACCCCGCTTGAAGGGTGCCATATAGATGCAAGGGTTGTTGTTGTTGTTCAATGGGGGAAAGAGGCCAAGAACAAAAGTGAGCAGTATTTTAGCAATGAAAAATCTCAAGCACCCAGGATGTTGCTAGCCAGCAGTTGAAGGTCGTCATCTGCCAGCGGGACGCCCGGCACCACAACCACCTTCTCGGAATTCCCACTGAGGATGAACATTAGGGAAGAGGCCACAATGAGAAGGGATCCGCTTCTTGCCCATTTGAAAGTGAATCATAAATCTAACCCCATAATAGGTACTGACATAAATGCTATATGAGGAAATGTGTCACTCTGCTCAACACCTCAGATGCGAGCATGTTGTTCTTAAATGTACATGACATCTAAAGAAGCAATACATGCATGCTGCTAGATTCAATAGTTGCTTTAAAAATGCTTTTGTTGCATTTTAAACCCCACTCTGTTATTTATACTGGAACATCGCACCACTTTTATCTTGATATTTCCATCATTGTACAGCCTAATCTCCTCTACCACCAGCAAGCAAGCTTGAGGGACCACTGACAATGTAACTGTGACCACTAGGTCGGGAGCCCTGGGAGCAGTCCCCAGCCAGGATCCTCCCTTCAGCGTTGAAATGGGAACAGCTACCTCAAAAGCAAGAGAGTCTTTAAGACAGTCAGAAACCTGCCTTGTCTAAAACCAGGTGATGCCAAGGTTTTGCTTAGCACTGTCTCAGTTCAGCGCAATGGGATGTCCTGCTGACCTGAAGCGTCGGGTACAAATGTAATTTGTTGTCGTTGCTCACTGTTGTTGATGCTCACCAGCAGGACTCTTACTGCTCATCACAATATTCAATGCCTTACTTGAAAATGTATGTTGATCTGTGGGGAATTAATTTTCTTAGGTATTTGAATTATCTTATTGCGCTGCCTGTCATCTCACCCTGAAAAAGTGGATATTCACTCCAATTTACAATATGTGCCTGAGAAGCACTATGAGACTTCTTCCTGGCATGAAAGATGCTATACCAAATGGAAGGATTGCTTTTTATTATTCTCATAAAAAGGCACTCTCATCAGCCAGCTATTTAAATAGAAACACGTGATACACTTTGAGGCACATGAGCAGCTACATTGGTATGCTCTTGACTGAGACTTTTTCTACAGATGCAAGGCCAAAGAGAGGCACAACCCACATTAAATATGCATTAAGTACTGTGGTATGGCACACAGTCAGATCTTCTAAACAAAATGTATCAAAATTCCTCTGGATTCAAAATTTGGCAAATCCCTCCATTCCCTCAATCCCTCAGACAGACACAGAGCAATGAGAGTCAAAGCTTTATTGGAGGATCAGAATATATAATAACAAATAAATTAGATTAATAACCAGTATTAATGTGTGTGGGGGGGGAGAGTAGAGAAATTCACTAATGTCTGCTTACCATGAGGAAAAAATACAAAGCTTGCCATTTATAGATGAACTCCAACCCCAGACATAAACAGTGATCTTGGCTCAATTGTGCAAAACACCTACTTCTTCCATGAAGGAGAATAAAGAAGGCCCTTTGTCCCATCTGATCCCATCCCTCCAGAATACCCATCCTACCATTCTTTCATTAGAATTAAGCTGCTTTTTATAGGAGTTCAGTTTCCTGACCTCAACCACCTTTTCTGGTAACCTGTTCCAGTCATTAATTACCCTTTGTGTAAAGCATCAATGCTTCAAAGATAGTTTACTTGCTGTCACTAAGTGGCTGTACTTGCAGGCATATCTTTTGTGCAGTCTCTTTGCTCGGTGGTCAGCATCACAACAGTGACAGTTGAAGCAAATTACATTTTGTCAGATGTACAAGCCATAAACTGGAACCCACTCCACTCAGCAACAAAGTATTTATCCTTATTTATGATTTTACTCTGAGGTTTACAAGCAAATCATTGCAGGGAAAACAAGCATCCTTCCATCAATATTTTGTGCAACAGATTTACATTTTGTGAACTGGAGCATGAACACAAAAACAAAATTGACAAGCTGAAAGTTCTTCTAATGGGACAAAGATGAATAAGTACAGTTCATAGGCTCAAAATCAACAACATTAAGCTACATTTATATGGTGCCTTTCATATAGTGTAATGTCCAGGGAACTGTACAATGATCTGGTCATACGTCAAGCAAGTAGAGGGGGAGTAGGAAGGGGTGGACGACCATATATGCAGTCAAAGATGTAGGCTTTAAGACAGGACTTAAAGTTAAAGAGGGGGCAAGACAATGTGGTGGAGGGAAGAGTTTGAGGTGTAGAATAGGAAGGCTCCGTCATTGATGGTACAGAGAGAGGGATAGGAGAAAACCCGAGAGATAAGGAGGTTCTGGGGCATGAATGGATTTATAGGTGATAAGGGCGAGGACCTTGAAACTGATCTGCTGTGAGCCAAGTAGTCAGTGTTGCTGGTGAGGACTGGAGTGATGGGTGTGCAGAGTTTGGTGCGGGTGAGGCTGCCAGGGGAAGGGGGAGAGGGGAGTATCTCATAGGGTGGAGCTTATGGATACTGGAGCCAGGGTAATCAGCGAGGAGTCCATTAGAGAAGTCAAAGCAGGGTTAATGGAGCACATCTTCATACTTAAAATAAGATCAAGCACTTGCTAGAAAGGGGAAAGGAATTATTGTGCAGAAAGGTTTTGGAAAATGAAAAATAAAGACAAGGTTTTGAATTTGGGACTTTTGACAAAACAGTGATATTAGATCTTTACTTCGATACCAACCCTTATTAACGCCATTTATTACCGCTAGATTTGTTTTCTCCAATGCTCTTCTTGCTGTCATCCCCAGGTATAACATCCACAAGCTTCATCTTAATCATCTCCACTTCCAATTTTACCCACAGGAGGATTTGTATAATGTCACCCACATGCTCGTCAGGCTCCACTGTTTCCTTGCCCCTCAGCAGATCAACTGAAAGACCTCACCTTCTTTTACAAATCACTTCACTCCTTCACCCCTCTCTTCCTCTGTTTATCAGACTCAATTCCCTGCTCACCCCTCCGCTCAGCAAACTCAGGCCCTACTGCACAATCCTCATCCTTTCTGCCTGAACCTTCAGCTACTGTACCACTATCCTCTGGAATACACAGTCTAAATCACTCATTTGTCTCCGTCTGTCTTAAAAAGTCTCCAGAAAATCTGCTATGGTTATCACCCACCTCCATCCCCATCAGTATCTGGCACCGACTTTGTAAAGCACTTTGAGACATTACCCTACGTGAAAGATGCTACATAAATGCTGGTTGTTGTTCTGTGTGTACAAATGAGGTGAGCAAACTTGGCAGTATGGCTGGAAAATTGCAAAATCTTCAAACATCTGTGGTCTCTGTCACAGGACTGAATGTTGGCCCACTGGACTGTGGAGTTTTCAGAATCTGTCATGCATTGTTTCCTGAACAAGCAATCTTTCTATTGTGTAGAATTTCTCTCGGACTTGTGACCAATGCATAATAGATCTATCTGTACATTGGATAAAAGCCTCCTTTATCCCATACCCAGAGGAACACAAGAAATCTTACATTCAAAACATTCCCTTCTGCACTTGAAGCTGATCCATTTACTGCTAATAAGTAAATAATAATCCTTGCATTTGATATAGCACTGTATCACGTCTTTGAGGGTCTCAAAGTGCTTCACAGGATATACTGTAAAGTGGATGATTGTGTATTTTTTAGCAAAATGCAGCAGGCAGTTTAGTTCATACACACTAGTGTCCCACAAACAGTCTTGAAGTGAGTGACCATTTTTTTTTATTTCGGGGATTGTTGGCCAAGAAACCAGAATAAACTCCTTTCTCTTTTCGAATAGTGCTGTGGGAACTTTAACATCCACCTGAACAGCCAGGCGGGACCTCAGTTTAACACCTCATCCAAAGAACAGCAACTCTGACCATGCAACACACCTCCAAACTGCATTGGAGTGTCAGCTTAGACTGTGTGATTGCCAACGTGGGGCTTGAACCCTTCTGACTCAGAGGCAAGAATGTTACCACTGAACCAGTCTGACACACTTATTCCATCTCACCCATGTCATAACCAGCTTCATTTTGAACTATTTAATGCCCAGCTTGTTGATACTTCCAAACATTTATCAAACGTAGAGTGGAAAACAAAGTTTTTCCTAATATCAGTTTTAAAAAGGTGTTATTTTAGATTTATGTCTCTTTGTTCTGCTTTCTCAGTTTGATTTAAAGAAGTATTCTGAGTTTACTCCATCTATTTTATTTAATGTTTTATATACTGCCATCTCTCTACCACCTTCTTGCTAAAATATAAAGATGTAGCTTCTCAAATATTCTCACATAGTTAAACCTCCTTGTACTCAGGATGACATTTGCTGTTCAACTCTGAACCCTCTAAAGTAAAGACATTAAAGTAGACACATTCCTAATTCAAAAGCATGTAGTTTTGTTTGTAGTGAAATACATGCTGAATTGCAACACAGCCACAGATGTTTATGTGATGTGTACACTCTGTGAAAGGAAGTGTTGAAATGTCAGGGTAACAGATTACATGCACATTATTTGCCCAGTTAGGTATTGTTTATGTCAAGTACAACAGGATTACATTGTTCTGTATTCAGGCTCAATTCCTTTACAGCAGAAGAGGACAGAGAGCAACCACAACTGATGTCACCAAAGAGGCAATAATTAGAAAACATTGAAGATGACACCAAATTTGAAAAGAGACAACAAATTAACTCTAACGGCAAGTATTGTGGTAGTAGGTCTAATGAGCAAATGATCTGTTCTATCTACATTTTAGTCTTGTTTCTGAGCCATGTTATTGATGTGGACAATTGAGTTGCAGCAGCTTACTGAAAACTGCATGCTTGATATGATTGCTTACATGTTACACAGTCCTTCTGGGCATCACGTTTATGTATCCCAGTTTACTTTTTAGAAATGAGATTGAGCCCAGGGTGTAAAAGGGGCCAAACCACCAGGCACCAATTCATCATTCATTCCTTTCATTCATTGACATCCTTAGCAGTAGGACTAAAGGAACCACAGAGGTAGAGGTCAGATAGACAGAAGGAAACATAGGGTGTGTCACAGGACACTGGCAAGTCAACAGTGTTAGTAGTGGTGGTTCTGTGGGAGAGTTTCTGGGGACCATGAAAGTAAGGAAAAGGGCATCACATGAGGAAGGTGATATAGAGGACCTTGGGGACAACACAGTTGAGGGAGATAGTGTAAGCTGAAGTGTTAGGTTGGAATACCTCAACAAGCAAGGCCAACTTAATGTTAAATATACAGGAGAGTGTGTTTAATTTTATAGCAAAGGGTGGTCTGGATATAATTAGGAGATGTCTGAAATTAAAAAAAAGAACTCGCTGACACTCCAAGAATGCAAGCAGAGCTAAGGTATTCCCACACCACATATTACCTCCAGGTGAACACAGGAAAATTTCTCATGAAGCCTGCAGCTCTGCACAAACCTTAAAAGTCTTAATTCGCTGGTTAGTGCTATCAGTGGCAAAGAAAAATAGAGAGGAGAGTACTGTAAATCCAGCTTTCAACTGCAAGTCCGATTCCCCTGACCTGACCCCTGTCTGATTTGACCTGAGAAGAACTCCCACACAAGCCCAAAATGGAGCGAGAGGCAACTCGCATTAAGTCGAAGGTGAATAAAAGGCATGAACAGCATAACAAGAAACTATAAATTACAAATGTACCTCCCAGAGAGTAAGACTAGATAATTGGGTCACTGCTCAATTGCAGCAGTTTCCACTCTGCGGCCCTATCTCAAGTGAATGTCCCCACAGCTCCAAATACATCACAATGACTGACAACCCACAACAGAACAGCAGACAGCAACACAACATGCATTGATTGATCAATCATCTTGAAAAAAAGTTATCGTTATATTAAAAAAAAGACTCTACAATCAAAGGGCAGAAACATGGAATTTTTGATATGTTTCAAACCCCGTAAAGCTTCACTTTGAAGAATTTGGTGTCATTTAATCTGATCTTCAAAAGCTATCAATATGGTTTTAGGCAATGCACTTGGTTGAAGTTATTAGCTTCTTCCAGTCATCTATAGCCTTAACATTGTTTAAATCTTGCCTATGGAGTTCATAGAAAATTTGTGGTCGGGAGCTATGATTACGGCAACTGATACGACTGTTTCTGATATACTGTATATGATAAATAAGCTACTGACTGGAAGCACTAAAGCTAAAGTTTGTGTTTACACCAACATCACTGATTTTACCTATAAACAATTCCCTCAATGTAAAACAATTGGAAACAAATCCAGTATGATCCCCATAAGGGCCGGGGGTGGGGGAAGTTATGGTAAGTGGTGTAACGCTTGTTTTGTTTCCATTTGTGATACAAAGCTCCAATATTTGTAACTCCGGCAAAACATACAAAACATACCATGTTTAGACCCCAATGTTACCACTTAATTCAAATGATCCTTGCATTTGAAATGGCGCCTATCATGCTGTCGTCTTAAGGGTCTTAAAGTATTCTAATAGGATTTCCTTCACAAGAATGGGTAGCAACTGTGAATTTTCTGGCAATTAAATCTGCATTTGTATTTGTATTTCAACTGCAAACAAAAGTATATGAATTTCAAAGTGAATGATAGTTTGTGTGACATTGCTGTCTGTAAATTGGCTGCTAACTCATTTGCCTACAAAATACAGTCACTACTTGCAGTCACATCTTACATTATATCTTGTGAATCACTTTGGGATGTTCTCCTAGTGTGAAAGATGTTATAACGAATGCAAAAATATTCATGATTATTTATTATTTATAATGACAGTTACTGGAATTTAAGACCTCCAGAGCCAAATTCCGAAGAAAGAATAAATGTTCCCAAAAAGTATTCAAACTTTCTAGATTCAAGAGCCTTTTTCTGTTATCTTGAAAAGTAGCCTTTTCTTCCCACTGATATTCTGTGCTGAATAAATGGTAGCATTGGGAGCAGAACACTTGTACATTTAACACAGGCAGCATAGAGATTCTAATTCTCTGCAATGTGCTTTCCACTCAACATCCAGAAAGTTCCCACTACTGTATCAGTGTGACAGTTTCATTTTCCTCATCCAATCATCCTCCTGACTTGTTTGAATGAAATTGGTCTATTTAGGGCCAAATTAGTGGTGGTTTTGTGCTGTGGATGGCTACCTGCAAAAATACAGTTTCATACTCTAATTTCACATTGGACCCATTACAGCCAACAGAGAGAAGGAGAATGTTATTGCATCTGTCTGGCTGCATTCAAGCCCAGCTCCTGCAATTGAAATGGCAGTATATTAACCTCACTATGCCATCGAATTTCCCTTGGGCAACAGCCTTGTTTCTATGGATAAGTTCCATCAGTAATTTAGTAGCAAACTTACAATTTTCTTATATCAAAGATTACAGAATATACTAAAGCAATAATTATTGCCCGATCATCTTTGAACTGAATGGAATAAGGACAGAAATCCGATTAAAACTGTAGAAGGATCAACTATGCTATCCTGACATTATGTTATTGTTAAGATTCATTTTGACGTTAAAGTGGAACTGCCTCACCTATCTGACCAAATTGCCGTGCAATCTGATTTTATCCTTCTGGAACACTCACCCCAGTGTCCCCCCAAAAATCATCAAGTTGCTTTTTTAAATGGATCCTGTTACAACTTTAAACCTATGTTCTTTTGTTCTAATGTCTAGCTCGGGTTTAATTTTCCAATTCCACTTTTATTTAGAATCGAAGGTCAATGTTTTTAATGCTCTTAGATACAAGTCCATTGTCTTGGAAAGCCTTTTTTCCACATTCTACTACCCCAACCCTACAGATGTATAACGTTATTAGTTCTGGGGTCTGTTTAGGTCACTGCAGCACAAATGGTAATGCATCAAAACAGCAGCAAATCTGGCACTTGCATTCAACCTCTCCAGTTATAGGATGTTAATCAGGTCCTCATTACATCAGTCAGAGTTGGCACAGTAACAAATTAACCTTTTGAGTTCTATCCGTCCTCCTTGGCTTCCACAATTACACACTTGTTTCTTTTGTTTCATATAATTTCTGGGGGAAAAAATAATTTTCTTTCATATTTGAATAAGAAATTAAGAATGAAAAAAAATTGAACAAATGTGGAGATTTTATTTTATTTATTTTCAATGATTTTCACCACCAAAATCTCTTATTACACATCTGAACATTGCCCGCTTAAGTCCTTACTGATTTGCACTGCAACTCAAATATTTATCCAAGATTTTGTCACCTCTAGACTAACTTTTTCCAATCCTCTCGTCACCAATCTCCTAAACTCTACTTTTTTCTTTTGGATGCACCGAGACAACAAAACAAGAGGGCACAGATGCAGAGGGTACTTTCTGGACAGACAACTCTGTTTGTAAAATTTTTCTTTACTCAGCGAGCAATTAACACCTAGAACAGGTTATCAGGGAGGGTATGTGAGGCCAGGACACTGGACTCATTTCAAAAACAGCTTGATACTGTGATGGGGGAAGAGAAGGATGGGTATTCTGGAGGGATAGGATCAAAGGGTTTGAAAGGTCTTGTCTATCTGCATTTTGTTTGTGATCTTGTGTAAAAAATGAACCAGAAGTACATGAGAGGCAAGGAATAGAGGGGAATGGGTGAAGCTGGGGTTGGGGGAAGAACTAGGATAGATGGATGGATGATTGGATGGATGGATGGATGGATGGATGGATGGAGACAATATTCGGAGTTAAAAACAGCAGCTTGGACTAATTAGGCTAATTGGCTTGCTTCAGTGATGTAAATACTACATTCTGCAACCTAACTAACTTTTGTCCAGCACAAGACTCTACACACCAGATATTCCCTGGAACTCTCTTCCAAAACCATTACACCACTCCAGATCTTTCCCTGCATTCTAAAATCTGCCAGAAGGATGTTGGGGGGGGAACGCTCTCACACACACACACACACGTTGGGGAGAAATACAGTGTGTGATGTGACAAGCACACAAATATTTATCACAAGGGTAGAATTGTGATTGTTTTGTGTCTTGTTCGACAATAGGTTTGGGTCTAAAGCCCCCCCAAACACTGCACTTGACCTCTGAACAATCTTTTCTCGCTCCAGTCTTTTCAGCATTGCTTTGTTCCAGGTTTGGTTGTAAGAAAGTGGGTGAGAATTTGTTTCGACTCCGAGCCACCAGAACCAATCTTTTACCTTAAAATGTTACAATTATATTTAAGTCACTGTCTTTGGAATTTGAAAATCTGGCATTTTCGGGTTTTTAAAAGAGCCATCACAGACATAATAGCCCTGGTGGCCTTCATCTCTGCTCTAAGTTCCTATGGTTCCGACAACCACTCAATAACTAATGGAGAATCCTGTCAGTGACCATCAGAAAGTGAAAGCCAACTAATCAAATTCCCACAATGTACTTCCGGACTTCGGAGCAGAAATGCCCAGTTACCAGGAGGATTCCATGTCAATAACTGAATTGCTATAAGTGAATCCCACTGTGAACACTTACCTTTATGACCTCAAAGACTGAACATGTTCAAAAGCAGACAGAGCAAGTATATAAAGATTCTCTTACTCCTTTGATATATTTCTACCTAACTCAAAATCCCAATGACACAACATGTATCCATGTACCTTGCATTGCTATTATCCTAATAAGACCTCAGAGTGAAATGCAGTGTGCTTTGCATGAGTTGCTACCCTTGCCATGGTTAATTACAGTAAATGCCTTATAACTCATCACTCCAAGGGAAACAGGCTCAGTGATGAGTTATCCAGAATGGCATATATATAAATACACAAATAAATGTGGCTGGGACATTGACAGCATAATGACATAAGTGGAAGTACAAATTACAATAACAACAACTTGCTTTTATAAAGCACCTCTTATGCAAGGTAACGCCCTCAGAGTGCAAAATTAAGCCAGGGTCAAATTATTAGGAGTTTACTGAATGTGGTACAGAAAGGATTACAGGCACATTGTATTAATACTTTTACAATGGCTTAGCTCATTGTAAACAGTACATCAGGCAGCCAGATTTATCCACCTGCTGTAGGTTGTACATTTGCTCCTTTAACTTTAAATGTGTACTATTGTGCTTCAAAAATATTCCTAAAAAAGCTATGCTCATTTTTACAGTTTTATTATGATAATGCTTACTTTGATCAGGATTAAGGAAAATCAGCAATTTACTTCTGTAGCAACGAACCCTATACTGTGATAAAAATTAGGCTTCCCTGAAGGAAACTGCGAGTCTCTGATTCCATTGTGCTGTGGGCAGTGCGGGTAATAAACAGTCAAGTCTTCCCCGCAGGGAGGCAAGTCAGGCTGTACCACAGAATATCCTATCTCATAAATAAAAATCCTTCATTTATCTAACTCAATTTAAAAACGTTAAATAAATTTTGTTTTAATTAAGCTACCTTTTTGCATTCTAGCCTTATTTTGTTTCCCTATGTGCAATGGAGTTCTTGAACTTTGCAACCTGTTTTTCTTACATAATGGCATTGTACATCTCAAGAAGCAGTCGTGTGTTTATCTCACTGTTTCTTTTAAAACACTGGCTCCTTTTGATTAATAATCCTGTGGCTATGTATTCAAAAGGAGAGGATTTATAAACATTGCTATCACCTCTGCTTCATTTCTTCAGCTTGTACACAGCAATAAACAACGTCAATATATAAAACAATCAGCTACAGAATTAGACACAGAATATTATGCTTCATACAAAAAGCATAAAAAATCAGTTGCACTGTGATAGCTGATATGGAGGTCATACCCATTGGCAATTCAATGCTCAAATTGAATCAGATATGACAGATAATACTCAACTCCCTTAACCAATTTTCTTCCAATAATACTTAGCACTGGCTACAGACAACTGAATAAAAACAAGCACAGTTTGAGACTATAAAATGTCGAGGGTCCATTTTAATTTTATGGAAAACAAAATATTGCATATCCAGAATTTGACAATTTTGTTTAAGAAAATTTGGGCTTAAATTCCTCCACCCACTCCATCCCACCATCAGTGACTGAGCCTTCCACAACTGTTACCCACTACCATCACCCAACCCTATGGACCACAAATTCTCTGTCGCACTGCCTCACAAACTGCCTTTAAATCCCACATAAAAACCTACCTCTTTGACAGTCCCAACAGTCAGCTCCCACCTCCCCATTCTCCCTTGCTTGGCATTCACCACCATCCCCGTGAAGCACTCTGAGATGCTTTCCTATGTGAAGGGAGCATTGACATCTCATTTTAACGTCTGATTACTTTAATTCTTAACAAAAAAAGGTATTTGATTGCAGTAGTATATCTACCGTAACTTGTGTTGCAATGAAATGCTGCCAAAGTCCCCTCTTTGTACCAATATCCTCCATAGACACCTGTGGACAACTACATCCATAGGCTTATAGACCCTTCCTCCATGGGTCATTGCAACCTCTCGATGTTTGACTGTATAGGGCATCATCAGGCCTCTAGGCACCGTCGACCCCATGCAAGACAAAGCTCTGAAGCATTACATCGGAAGAGCAAATGTCAATGGACAGTTCAAATTTAATTACTTTTCACAGATTGTCGTAAAGTGAGGTGAATAAGGGGAATGTTGTCAACAAATTCAAGGGGGAATTAGACAGCTAAGTGATGAAAATTTCGAGTAAGGGTTTTGAAGATATAAATAATGTATGATTAATGATTTTACTTTCGGACCAGACAGATGAACCATTAATGTCCTGCACATTCCTACATTCCATTACAACATTTCTCACCAAGAGTTTCAATTTCAGGCTGAATACAATATCGACATGGTCGCTCCCTTTGCTCGGTGAGCATCGGCCAGCTTCATGCTCTCCCTCACCTTATTTAGACATTCCACCCCCGTTCTCTTCGTCCCAGAGTCCATCTGACCTGCTCCCCCCCTTGCCTCGTTGAAGGCACGTCTCAAAACATACCTCTTTGACTGCTTTTTCAGTCATCTTTCCCTTCTACACCCATCTTGACTCCCGCACCCAGCTTGGGTACCCATTTAGCTTTCTCAAGCACTTTGAGACATTCTCCTGACATGAGGTGTGCTCTATAAATATAGTTCTGTTTCCCCCCCCAAAGGTTTTGGACTCGTAGAAGATTGAGAGTTCAAGCCCCACATCTGGACTTTAAGATCTCAATGTCTCAGCTGATGCTTCAATACAGTGCTCAGGTGCAATCATTTAGATGAGAAGTTCAACTCAGGTCCTGTTTAGGTGGACGTTAAAGCTCCAGGAACTCTTTAAAAATAGAAGGGAGCTTTTCCTGGTCAGGATAAATTGATAATTTACTTTGTGGCTGTTTGCGATTCCTTACTGTGTGCACTGCATTCATTAACAAACACAGTGGAATCCGCTTTTGCCAGACGCCTGTTAACCCCGGACCCCAGGTAAATCGAACAAAAATGCCAACCCCTGAATTATTTGTGTTCTTACCTGTTTTAAATATGCCGATTAGATCAAACAAGAATCCGGTTGATCCGAGTGAAATGCCACACTGGTCGGCCCTCCGGGCCTTTTGTGTGCCATGAGGGGCTCCCGGATGGAGATGGGGGGGGGGGGGTCTAAGATTGATTGACAGGGGACTCCCTAGTTGGGCTGTCGATCAGGATGTCGTGACTCGTTGACAGCTGAGCCACTTGTGATTGGTTGGAGCCCATTCATTCCCAAGCGTCTTCCAGGCTGTCAAACACCTCAATGCCAATGGGAACGGCAATGAGAGGGAGGGAGCACCTCCACCGCACTTGCAGCCAAACAAAGATGATTATATTTTCCTGAATTCTGTGAGGGTATTTTAACTTTAACTCGGTAAAGTAGTTCAATTTTAGATAATTATTCGGGGAGGATAAGTTTGCGGGGGCTACGGGGAGAGGGTGGTGGAGTGGGATTGATTTAGGTAGCTCTTTTGAAAGAGCCGGCACAGACATGGAGGGCTGAATGGCCTCCTTCTGTGCTGTATAATTCTGTGAACTCCAAGGTTAAAATATCTGTCCTGTTTGGTAAGTTAACATTGCTTCCGTCCCAGGTTAATCCTGGAGGCGAAAAGCAATCCCAGGCTCCTGTTCTCCACCACTAACTGGCTCCTCCTCCCTCCCCGCCGCGCCTCGCAGATACTTTCCTCTGATTCTCACTGCGAGAAAATGCTGGACTTCCTCAAGTCCAAAATCGAGGGAATCCGCACAGCTGCCACTGCCCTCCCAACTTCCAACCCCTCCCTAACCCCACCCCACACAATTACCCATCCCTCCTTCCACACCTTTGAACCTGTCATCCCCTCCTCTGTCTTCAACATGGTAACCTCCATGAAGTCCACCATCTGCTCCCTTGACCCCATCCCCACCCCTCTCCTTAAATCCCAGCTCCACATCCTTGCCCCACTCCTTGCTGACATCATTAACCTCTCCATGTCATCTGGCACTGTTTCTTCACCCTTCAAAACAGCCACTATCACCCCCACCTTGAAAAAACCTTCCCTCGACCCATCATAGCTATCCAGCTACCAGCCCATCTCAAATCTCCTCTTCCTTGAGAGAGCCGTTGCCTCAGAGCTTCGCTCTTTCCTCTCCTCTTATTGCCTCCATGAAACCGCCTCTCTCACCTCAACCTTCAAGGTTCTGTCCTTAACTGGTTCAGGTCCTACCTTTCACATCGCCTCCACTTCATCGCGGCAAATGGTTTCTCCTCCAGCTCCCGCTCTGTCTCATGTGGTGTTCCTCAGGGCTCTGTCCTCGGTCCCCTCCTCTTCACTCTCTACATGCTCCCCCTTGGTGACGTCATCCGCAGACATGGGGTAACTTTCCACATATATGCGGATGACACCCAACTCTACCTCTCTGCCTCCATCCTGAACTCCAGGACTACTGGTGTCCTGACCGACTGCCTGTCCGACATCAAGTCCTGGACGAGGGCCAACTTTCTCTAACTCAACGTCAGCAGGACTAAGGCCCTCTTAATTGGCTCGCGCCAGCACCTCCGCACCTCAGGCACTGGCAACATCAGCCTCCATGGCTGCACGCTCAACCTCACTAAGCCAGTCAGGAACCTGGGTGTCTTGTTTGACCCTGAACTGTCCTTTCTCCCCCACATCCGCGACATGACTGGCATTGCCTACTATCACCTCCGCAACATTGCCAGACTCCGCCACTGCCGAAAACCTCACCCACGCATTCGTCACCTCAAGGCTTGATTACGGGAACTCTCTCCTCATCGGCCTTCCCAACTCTTCCCTTCACAAGCTGCAGATCATCCAAAACTCTGCAGCTCATGTTCTCTCACGCACCAGGCTCCGCGACCCCATCACTCCCACCCTCGCCTGACTCCACTGACTCCCTATCCCCCAGAGGATCGAGTTCAAGATCCTCGTCCTCACCTTTAAAGCCATCCATGGCCTTGCCCCCTCCTACCTCTCTGACCTGCTGACTCCCTACCAACCTGCCCGCTCCCTCCGTTCATCAGGCTCCAGTCTGCTCCATGTAACAATTTTCATGAGTTCTTGTTTCATTTCATCAGTAAATAGAGTCAACAAGGCCAAAGGTTAATTTTCCAAACTACTGCACAATGACTGATAACCCCACAGCACAGCTCTGAAGCACTGTTTATCAAGTTGCCAGTTTAACTCAACAATCAATGCACAACAAGTCGCCGAATTCCTCCCCATTTCTTCCTCTCCTTGTCGGTCTCCCCAACACTTCCCTCCACAAGCTGAACATTATTCAGAAATCTGCAGCTCATGTCCTCTCCCGCACCAGGCTCCGCGACCCCATCACCCCCACCCCTCCCGGCTCCATTGGCTCCCCATCCCTCAGAGGATAGAATTCAAAATCCTCATCCTCATATTCAAGACCCATCACGGCCTTGCCCCCTACTACATCACTGACCTGCTGAGCTCTATCAACTTGTCCGCTCCAACCACTCAGCAGGCTCTGGCTTGCTCCAGGCTTCCCATCCGACCCTCCCTACTATCGGTGGCTGGGCTTGCAGCCTCTCTTCCCCCCTCTCTGCAACTCCATCCCGCAATCCCTTCACAATCCCTTGCCAATTCTCTTGCCTCCTTCAAGGCATGACTCAAGACCATCCTTTTTGACTGTACCTTCAGCCACCCTCCTACCCCCTCTGCCCTCTCTCATCCCAACCCTGTCCCCCACGCTCGGGTCCTGATCCCTGACTGTTCAGAGCCTTGGGACATCCTCCCAATGTGAAAGCCGCTTCATAAATGTAATCTTGTTACTGCTGAATTCACTCTTCCATGGAACACCAGCCTCCTAGAGAGAAATCAGCTTTTACACCATCTCAGCAAATTGCATTGAGTTTTTCTCCCATTTTTTGTCTGTCACAATTTTGTTGCAATTTCCTCTCAGTTCAGATTGGAGTTTTTTTGCTGAGTTCATAATAGATGGTTGTGTATTTGAGCAAATCCGCAATCAGAAGATTCCCCCTTGCATTCTTCAGATTCAGCTGAATCTATCTCACAGTGCCTCTTTTATCTTAGGTGCCATTTTCCACTGTACCACTTGCTGCCTGTCCAAATATTCAATTGGCTCATTAACTTGTTGTTTTCAAAACGTACAACTGCCTTGCTGAGGTATGGTGATGATTAAATGCTGTTGTTATTGTTGGCATTATCATGGGTGGGGGGAGGGGTGGGGGGATGATGTTTCGGTATTAAAGCAGCAACTTTGTGGATCTATGGACAGATTTAATAGTATGGTCAGCATATGGAAAATCTATGTCTGATTTCTAGGCAAAATACATCACATAAATCTTAGTGATAATGGCAAGCTGGAATAGAGTTCAGCTCATTTGGCTCCAATATATCCATAAAATATGAGCTTTCAGTAACATGGTGCTTTAGTTTAGGCTGCTGAAATTTTGCAACTGCGTCCTTCTCTTCCTAAACTCTCCCAGATCCTTGTTCGATGATACACTAAGGACTCATGTCAGCTCTGTTACAAAGTAGGAATGAAAATATTGGATATCAAATGCTTCAACCGCCCTTTCTTACTGAATTACTTATCATGCTAACTCTGCTCCAGTTACTGAAGGTTAGCTGATTGCCTTAAGGGAAATTATATCCTGGATCTTTATTGAAAGCGGTGACTGCTGCCTTTCTAAATATTGTGACATTGCCCTGACACATTTTTACTTTGGCACAACTTATTCTATTCAACTCTTTCACTAAACACTGCAATTCCCTTCCATCTCTCTTCGTGGCCCACATTAATGCATCCATGTGTTTATTGACTTGTAAATTATTCAAGTATTGCATATATATTATGAAATCATATAAAAGTGTACAGCACACAACAGATCCCTATTCCTTGCATTGTTCTGTAAGGTCCGCATTTTAATCTCATAAATCAATCTGATCCCCACAACATTAATGTAAAGGGGCAGAAACATTTTTTAAAAAAAAGACCTTTTGCACATCAATCTGTTGGTACCTTCCCTTCATTGAATAAACAACTATTTCAATTGGAAAGAGCACAATTCAGTTGCAGATAATGCAAATACCTTCTTAACTCTTTTATAACACTGCTGCCTTCCATTTGTATCCATGAAAATAAATCCTACCTGGAGGTACCGAAAACAATATTGACAATAATCCTTCTTACAAAAAGGGTACCAATCAAGTTGGGTGATGCATTGCAGTATTGTTTTCTACGTTAACTGGTGTTTTTGTTTCATGAGTAACAGCTGAACTGAAAGGACTCTCCTGATCCAAGTATCATACCATGATTAAAAATTATACGCTGTTTCCTGCATTTCTGCTTTACAGAAACACACAGTGTCCCAATGAACTGGTCACATCATGCTAAATGTCTTCAGGTCCAACATCATTCTTATCTTTTTTGCCTTTAGAGGTTAATTGGAACAACTCATATTTGAAGAAATCTGTGACCATATCAGCAGGAATTCAACAGTGCTCTTTGATTTCTGTCTCACAGAGCCTTTTTTTAGAAAACAGAAACTCATCCGATTATTGTTGAATATGACTGGAAGCTTGGAAGCAAAAGTCAATTACCATCTCTATGTTTAAAGCAGAACATCATCTTCTGTAACTATATCAATGTGGAATCCACAGTTGTCATTTATGTTGATATTTTATTATGGGGTGGGTATCAGCATAGCTCAATCAGTTGTACTCCCGTCTCTGAGTCTTATGATACTATTCAAAAGAGAAAGGTGTTTCTCCCTGCTTTTTGGACAATTCACCTCTGGAAAAAANTTATATTTTGCTTCATGATAATTTGTGGAACATTGCTCCATACAAATCTACTGCCAAGTTTGCCAAAAAATTACACAATCACTACACTTGATGACAACTACTTGCAATTGATAAAAAAAAAGGTGTAAGCCAAAAACGATAATTGGAAAATTGTGCAAAAAAAACAATGTGCAGTGTATTTCTTCAGGAAAAAAAGTATTTTTCATGAGGGAAGAATATGTCCAACATGGTGCTGAATCAATTATGCTCACACTGAAAAAGACAAATAGACATTAAAAATGAATCGAAGTGATCCAGGGATAGGATGATATAGTACATTAACTAATTGGACTTTTACTTCTGAGACACGTGTTGGTACCAAACACAAACATATGGAATGGAAGCGGTCCTTCTCTGCTGATTTTACTGCTCATATTTGCCACAGTTAATTTCTACTTTTCACCCAGTTCCTAATAGGCATCAATTCACAACTCGAATCGGCCTTCAAATCTCTCACAAAGAAGCCACGAGATGATTGATGCAAAAGATAAAAGAATTCATGCTGATACACTGGGATGCGGTTAAGGTGATGATAGACTTGCCCACCAGTATGCTCAGCACATACAGAATCCAACTATGAAGCAGAGTAGGTAAACAGAAGTGGCTTTATTGAAAAAAAAAGCCCTTTTGTGAATAAAAATTACAATGTGTTTCTCTTTCGGTAAATACAGCGTGGCTCAGTGGTAGCGCTCTCACCTCTGAGTCAGAAGACAGTGGGTTTAAGTTTCACATTTGGACTTGAACTCACAGTCTGAGATGAGTGCTGGGGGATATGTGCATTGTCAGAGATGCCGTCCTTTAAATGAGATGTTTAAAACAAGTTCCCATCTGCCTGTTTAGGTGGACGTTAAACAACAACAAAATTACATTTATAAAGCGCCTTTCACGTTGGGAGGACGTCCCAAAGTGCTGAACACTCAGTGTCGGGGCCCAAGCATGGGGGAGGGGTGGAGTAGTGGGAGGGAGACCAAAGGCAAGGTCGAAGAGAAGGATCTTGAGACCGGCCTTGAAGGTGGCAAGGGAGGAAACGAGTCGAAGGGACCATGGGACGGAGTTCCAGAGTGTGGGGGCAAAGAGGCTGAAAGCCCGGCCACTGATGATCGGGCGGGACACATGGAGCAGGCTGGAGCCCGCTGAATGGAGGGAGTGGGCAGGTTGGAAGGGAGTCAGCAGATCAGAGAGGTAGGAGGGGGCAAGGCCATTGATGGCCTTAATAGTGAGGACGAGGATCTTGAACTCGATCCTCTGCGGGATGGGGAGCCAGTGGCGTCGGGCGAGGGTGGGAGTGATGGGATCACGGAACCTGGTGTGTGAGAGTACATGAGCTGCAGAGCTTTGGATGATCTGCAGTTTGTGAAGGGAAGAGTTGGGAAGGCCGATGAGGAGGGAGTTCCCGTAATCAAGCCTTGATGTGACGAATGCGTGGGTGAGGGTTTCGGCAGCCTGAGGGGTGAGGCGATGGCAGAATCTGGCAATGTTGCGGATCCCATAGCACAATTTCAAAACAGAAGGGAGTTTCTCCCGATGTCCTAGCCAACAATCCCGCAAATAAAATTGATCATTTGTTTCATGGCTATTTGCCGGGCATTTCTGTTTGCAATTGGCCTATCATAGTGCCTTACAAATACATAGTCACTCCACTTCACACTAAAATCCTGTGGCATGTTCTCCCGATGTGAAAAGTGCTATACCAAATGCAACAATTATTATATTATTATTCATTATTATAAGTTTTGCATCCAAGCACCATAATACAATAATTTAGTTTCTAGACTTTTACTAAAAAAATCGAATTACTAACCTTTCCCCCCAACCTGCCTTATGACATGACCAACCCAAATTTATAATAATAATAATCCTTGCATTGAATATAGCGCCTTAACCTGTCTTTGAGACATTTCAAAAACATTTCACAGAATATGCTGTAAAGTGAATTGACTGCATATTTTGTGGGCAAAAAGCAGCAACCAATTGCACACAGCAGTGTCCCACAAACAGCCATGGATTGAGTGACTAAATTATTATTATTATTTATTCTAAACTTCAGAGGGTGTGTTCTTGTATCGGGAGATGAGATTCTTTCTGAAAAGATCAATTATATGCTTAGCTCCAGGATTACACTCTGGCCTGCTGGCTCCCACAGTCAATTTAATTGAAGACAATTAATTGCTTCTTTATTGAAAGAGTTGATCAACACAGAATATAACAGACAGTACTCTCAGTGGCAAGGTAGCTTGTTAAAACTCCAGCAATAATCCAATACACACTCTGGGAACCAAGTTTTGGCTCACACCAAACCTGTATTTAATATTATCCATATTTAGGTAAGCAGGGTGTACCCCTCCAGGGAGATAGCACACACTCAGGTCCAGATACTGACATTTGCAATATGTAGGCAGCTTAAATATTTGGAACTCTTATTCTAGTTTGGATGCTAAAAAGCATGGTGTTGAAATTCCATATTGATCATAGACGGACAGGCACCCAGCTGGCTAACACCCCACCCGATGTACTGTATCAATATAGGATTCATTGTACCAAAATATAAATATACAGCTATTTCAATCATTCATACTGGATCCTGTCGTTCCTCAATATCTTAGTTGTGTATCTCACAGTATTCCTATATTTCACTAAGATCGAAGGAATGAAGGGGGAGTTTGAGGGTGAGAGAAAGTGGGGTCTCCTTGGAGCTGAACTGGCTCCAAGGTGACATGCCTGGCAATGGAATGTCAGTACTCCATGGCACTGCTGGTGACAGCACAGCCTGGTTCATCGGCGGGACCTGGAAGGGCAGACCAATCACTGGTGGCAGGGAGTCATCCCACTCAGCTCCTGTTAACCCTGCAAGCCAAAGCTCTAATGGGTAGGGTGGTCCTAGTTGGACAAACAGCAAGAAAGCTTGCCGGACAGCAATATCATTGGAAAGCTATGCCATTTTAGCTAGTTAGACTCCACCAGTACCTCAACACACTCTGCGGTCCCCAAGCCTTGGCTCTTGCCAACCTGCACCTAATACTTTCCGGAATGGTGTAAGCAGGATGTGTCCCTCCAGGGAGAGAGTGCGCATTCCATTCCAACAATCTATCTCTGGGGTTTCCATGTGTAGGTGGGATGCATGGAAATCTCAGTTTGGTTTGGATATTTTTATGCATGGTGATGGGTTTCCGAATATGTGTCAGACATCTGGCTGACCAAAAACACAAAAAAATTGATCAAAGCCACAGATAAAGAAATATATTTTCAAAGCAGGAAGAGCAGGTTGTGTAAGGCAAAGGGATATTGGGAGAGGGATTCCAGAGATCTGCAGCACAATGACTGAGGATACTGTGTTTATTCACAGACAAAGACTACTAAAGTTTATAGTCGTGCAGTCTTATCAGTAAAAATGTGCCAGAGTTAAAAAATATATCTGCCCTGAGAACCTGAATTGACCTTCTTACGACAGTATTTTCTATTCATTCCAAACATTTTGATCTACATTAACCTCTGAAATCTATCATGCATCTTTCTTTTTTCTTCTTTTAAATATCAATGACCAATTTGGGAAGTTTGGAGCAACCTTTTTTTTAAAGTCTTCTTCATTGTCTGAAAACCTCCTTATTTTGTTTGCTAAGACTTTTTTTTCACAAAGACACTGGCCCTTTTAGTCCTCTGTGCCATTATTTGCTACAGGTTAAATCCACTTTACAGGGTTGACCTTAAGAGCTTTTCTGTAGTATTTATACAGATTCAATCACTGTGAATTTCAAATAACTCATGAATATCTAAATTCTATGTACATTACACTCTTTTTCTCAATTAATTTAAATTGACTTGCACACATTTTGTTCAGCCAGGTATTATAATATATGTACATTTTCAAGGAATGTTGTTTGAAACTTCCTGAGAAGCACGACTATGAATAAACCATTTTCCTGCAACCAAGTCTATGGCAAAAAGGCCTCCATGAGATCACAAGATACATTTAGTGCTGATTGTTTCAAATTAGAAAATGCCCAGTTTTATTAGACTGTTTCATGAATGTCTACCCAGTTTTATTGGTGTCTACTGGTGGACAGTCAAGATTTGGGGTGAAATGTTCCCTATTATAATAAAATAATAATAAAAATCCTTGCATTTTATATATAGCACTATTCATGTCAGGACACATCTCAATAGGATTTTACTGTAAAGTGGAATGACTGTGTATTTTTTAGGTGAATGAAGCAGCCAATTTGAACCAAGCAATGTCTCCAAACAGCCGTGAAATTTATGGTCATTTTTATCTCAGGGATTATATGCCAAATATTGGGAGAAACTCCCTTTTCCTTTTGAATCGTCTCATGGGATCTTTAACGTCCACCAGAACAGGCAGTTGGGACCTTGGTTTAGCGTTTCAACCGAAGGATGGCACCTCCAACAATGCAGCGCATCCCCAGCACTGCACTGGAGTATCAGATGTGGTTATGAGTTCCAAATCCCTACGTGAGGCTTGAACCTGCAATCTCCTGACTCAGAGGCATAAGCGCTCCCAACAGAGCCAGCCCGACACCCGTGACCTTTTGTTATTCTGCATTAAGACAAATAGGTTAAGGAACTGCAGGTAGATTTCAATCCAAATAAATACCAGGTAATTCAGGCTGAAAGCAGAAACACGAACAATGCAATTAACAACTGTGGAAATGGAAGATTGTTCTAAGTGTGGTTACTAACCAAACTGATCAAAACATAACAACAGGTACTGGGATGCATTGCAAGGGTAAATGAAATCATCTTGTTTTGATTCCATATACATTATCAGGAAATCTACACTTGTAATACTGGGGTGAAAGTGATCAGAGGTTTTCTTTTAATTGCTTCGGGATGTGAGAGTCACTGGAAGGCCCAGTATTTATGTCTTTGTTCATCCCTTGTGGCTGAGAAGGCGATGACGGGCCTTCAATTGACATAACAATTTTCATTTTGATCATCACATTGTCAAAAAAATATGGGCGAGGCAGTTGATTAAAATAACCAAGAACAGAGTGATATAGAAGAGGGTATTAGGAGGTGCGGAGGGAGGCCTGTGCAGAGGCCTGTGCGGAGTTTAAACATCGGCATGGGCTAGTTGTGCTGTATGCCCTATTTCCGTGCTGTAACATTCCATGTAATTTTATGTAAAGCCATTATCCATTCACTTGGAAGCCGCACTCTGACAGTAACTCTGGTGTAACAACCAGAAGAGGGAGAGGGAAAATCATAGGCATGGACAGTTGCTAATTATAATAACCAGTGAAAACCATCAAATACACCATGCAATTATCACCCTGCTAATTGTGTGCAAAGTTTCTGAAAGAGCAACCAGGATTTCCATCGCCAACAAATGCAGTTACTAAACATCTTCGGGGGAGATTGAATACTTTATCTTCTTGCACATTTTATTATACGATTATAAATCTCTCTCAGGAAGATTGAACTGATCTGCAAAATGATTGACTTAATCTAATTTGTATCTAATTTGTAATTTTCTAACAATTGACTCAGTTGTTACATTACGTCGTTTGCAGTACATAATGTGAAACGCTTTGAGATGTCCTCCCGGTGAGAAAAGTGCTATATCAAATGGAATTATTATGATTATTATTCTGTAATTTTGCAGTTTGCTTTCAAAGCTCCAAGAGAAATGCTGCATACTCAGCCTGCTCTGGCACATTGTTTGTCAGCAGCTGAAAATGTCTTACCTGTTCACAAACAGCAAGAAAGCAAACGTCAGCAACAGCACATGTCCTTCAGCTCACATTGTGTTCAGCCAATATGTTGTGCTGGCTCCTTGTTCTGCTGTAGATGGCAGCCAGTTTAAATAGATGGGAATATAAACCATTTTCCCACAGCATCTTAATTTTGACATTGTAGGACGATGGTTAATACTTCGCTTTTTGGTAAATATTTATCGACCTTGACATTATTAGGAATTTCCCCAATTATAAGCTTAAGGCACAAAGATTGGTAAGTATTCTGACACGTGGAAACTTGACCTTGAAAGCGTCGATATACAATTTTGTGTTTGTGTGTGCATTTGTGAGCAGAAATAAAATGTCATACCAAATTTCTGTTAGAAAGCTGACACTGGAGCACACCTTGAAAAGTTCTGGTCGCTGTTCGTAAGTCCAAAACACTGTTCACTAGACAGCAAAGATGATGATGCCCAGTGGGATGCCCAGAGATGAGCTTTGAGGGAATTAGATCAACGTAGGACTCATTAACCTTCAAAGCCTTTCTAAAGAAATAATTTCAAAGGAACTTTACAGAGTTGTATAACGAGCTAAATGGGAAAGAGAAAGTAAACCCGGAATAATATTTTCAAGTTTGTCAAGGCAGCAGGAAATGAGGGCACATCTTCAGCGTTGTGAAGAGCAAGTTTAGGATCGATGGTGGAAAATACTTATTTACTATAGAATGTAAGGAACAACTAGAATGGGTTACCAGGAAGGACAGCTGAGGTTAGGGTTTTTAACTCAGTTAAGAGATATTTGAAACTGCAATGGAAAGTAGCTGGGTGAGTTCTATTGAAGGAAGAAATCAAATTGTTCAAACAATCTTAACTACACTACCTTTTTCATTGACTATTATTCCTGATCTGGGATCAATTGATTTCAAAACTCCAAAAAGCATGTGTTCAAGGACTCTGCCCCTCACGTCAATGAGCCAATGATAGAACATTTATTTTGTCATACAAAAAAATTCTAGTTACAAACTATGAACAAACTGCAACAGTAAGCTTTAGAAATTTACAACACCAAAGAAGGCTATTCAGCCCATTGTGCCAGCACTGGTTCTTTAAAAGAGCAATCCATTCGGTCCCATGTACCTGCCTTTTTCTCCATTTGCCAATATCTTTCATCAAAACACAGTACTATTGAGTGCTTACTATTTTTTCTGACTAGTACAATGGAATGCCACTGTTAAAATAAGATGGATAATAGAAACTCTCCATAGAGGAGATGAGATCAAACAAAGTATATCAATACTGAAGGGGACCCTTTGGAGTGGAATAGTGCAATTTCATTGGGAAGTCAATGCTATAGGAAGCAGACCACATGACAGCATTGATTTGCTGAAGGGCTAGGCTCTTGCTTTTAGCACTGAGATGCTGTTGCAGTAGTACATTCAACAATCTGCCAAGTATTTGGCACTCTTTCAAGTTGTTAATATAATTGTTTGAGTACCTAAAATCCCTTTGATTTTTCTACAATCACATTACGACATGTTTCAGCATTCCTTTACCTTTCACGTTCTCTCACCTTTCACATTCTTCCCCGACTCCTGACTCCCCCCACCCCTACCACACACACACACACGAGCACACGTATCCTGAATAAGCAACAGCATTACCCAGTACAAATATCTATCTGCACTTCTTCTTACCTGAACTAAAGATTCTGTGAGTTTCTCCTCATTTACTTCCAGAATGGCGTTCCTTATCTCGTAGTATGGCATGCGGAAGGATCCTAGGAATATGGCTTTTGAGAGGGAACAACAACAAAAGGAGAGAAAATCTGAAATGATGGAAACATGCTCAGTGGATTAAAAGCAGGAGTCGTTGAAATCTGACATTCACAATTTTTTTTAATAAAGAGTGATGTATTAATCATTACAAAGAAGCAATTCATCAAAATAGAGCACATCATCAGTTTAAAAATATATCTATAAATCAATATTTCAAAAAAAAAGTACTCACAAAGGTTTTGTGCTGTTTTGTTATCCAATATCTTGAGTTCTTTGACTTTTTTCTTCAGCGATCCTGTTTTCTTAATTTCCCCCCCAGAATCTTCTCTTCTTGCTGTGTGAATAGAGGACCATTGTATGAGATGGCAGTCTTATGCTTTCTACTGAGAGTCTCAATATTTGCCTTTTGCTACCCTTTATTGCTGACAGGCTTTGGAGTCTTCACTTCAAACATCCAGTTGTGTTTTTAGTGCTAAGAAATGCCTTGAAGCTGGAATTAAATGCTAAGGAAGGGCAAGCCAACAACTCCTTAGGAGATTAAAAAGTCCTCACACAGGCCTGTTGTTCTCACATTAAAATTTGCCCCTTCATAGATCTCACCTCAACACTCTGAGATAACATTTGCAATGTCCTTTAATGTATTCCTTAACTTATCACAGTATTAACAAGGTTTATTGTGAGCTTAATACATCAAAAGTACATGAATGTAAGAGAGCCAGTGGGAGATCTAGAAGGGAGTTTAGAAGGACCTTATTTATGCAAATGGTGGATCAAAATGGGGAATTTATTGCCAGAAGCTATGGTTGAAATAGAAAGCATCAACATGTACAATGTTGTTACCAACAACAACTGCTTGCATTTATACAGTGTCCCTCCTGCAGGGTAGCATCCCAGAGCGCTAGGACTAGTTTGGCCTAATGGTCTATTTCCATGCTGTATGTAATTCTGTGTAAATCTATATAATTCAATGTGATTGTGAGCTTCACACTAAACCTGGTGTAATGCATTGAATGGCCAATGGTGACATGCCTGCCCCCCTTTTCCAATGTTCCAATTTTCAAACTATTCTGCTACCAGAAATCTGAGGTATTTAGTTTTTGACCATAAAGTTTTAAACTTTTTTTTCTCCGACTCCTGATATTATGGGAATTATCTTGACGTGAGTGATCAAAATCATACTCATGCAGCCTCAGAAAAAAAATATTTAACATTCGCCTCGCAGGCGAGAGGACCCAGGTTCGATTCCTGGTTATGGCAAAACCTTAGGCAAATTTTCTTATTTCACATGTCTGTGTTTACCAGCAGTAAGTAGGAACAGTAAGTTGTTAGTCAACTGGCCGATTGCTTTTCTGGGGGTAATAATCGCTTAAAAAATAATAATAGGTTCACTCAATCCACGACTGTTTGTAAGACATTGCTGTGTACAACTGGCTGCCATGCTTTGCCCAAAATGATACAGTGAATTCACTTTACAGTATATTCTGTGAATTAAGTTGAGATGTCTCAATGACGTGATAAGGCACTATATCAAAATACAAGCATTATTATTACTATATTGGCACTATCCTTATATCCTCCAATGCTGCTCTCCGAGAGATACCCCTTCATTCTTTTTCATCAAAAGTTTCCATTTCTAGAATATAACTCCATTAAAGGCATCAAGTTCTGCTTCAGAGAGCTGAAAGATCAGTCAGCATTCCATGTAGCGATTTTGACGATGCGTGGTTATAATGTGGAAATCCCATTAGGCATTGTCAATGTCGTTGCGATGGAACACCAAGTGAGATTTCATCCCTCAGTTGGCAAGAAATGTGAACTGTCTCAGTACTCTTAAATTTTGCACAATGCATACTTTTGTTCCCCAAAGCAGATTGCAATAAAGGAAGAGTTACATTCCTTGGGATTTAAGCACTTGCTAATTTTACAATTAATTAGACAATTTGTTTTGAGATATAGATTTCATAAGACAATCCTGTATTCTTTACAATAAGTTATAACATGATTTTGAGAATGGGGGCTGCACATCAGGCCAAGCGGCAAAACCTAAGGCAAGTTTCCTTATACCACACGTCTCTGCTTACCAAGCAGTAAATAGGAACCCAGTTGTTAGTCGATTGGAGAATTGCTTTGTGGTGGTAATAATCACTCCCAATTTTTTTTAAAATTGTTCAGTCCAAACCACGACAGTTTGTGGGACTCTGCAGTGCGTAATTCGCTGCCGCATTTCGCCCACAAAATATACAGTCAATCCACTTTACAGTATATTCTGTGAAGGGTTTTGACATGTCTCGACGATGTGATCAGGTGCTATATCAAATGCAAAGATATGTTTTATTATAATGATGGTGAAAGAACACTGCTGATGACTGACCAACTTCCATGCTCGTCGGCAGGACTTGGGAGGAGCAGAATGGAAGATGGGCGATATTGTGGAGGTGGAGAAAAGCAGAAGGAATCCCTGTAAGAAATGTAATAGATGGATCTTCATTGTGTTCCACTGATAAACCCTGAATGTGAGGGACTAGAGTAGAATTGTTCCTGGAAGTCTCCAAGCATAGTAATCAACAATGTATTGGGGATGACAAATTAATGAACGGTTAATTAATTAATGAATTAATTAATGACTGGCTTGCCAAAGTCAGTAAAAGTTCTGAATCAAAGGAGACATCCAGCAATGACATGCTCTTTAAACTGAACTACTTTCAACACCCTCTGCAGGTGGGTATCAGCAAAAAAATAATTTGAAAAGGGAAGGATCAGGATATTACTGATTGCTGTGCTGGTCAAGGTAAGGCAAGCTCCAAGAGAATGGAAATGAAAGAACCCGATATCAAGAAAAGATGAAAGCTGTCAGATTTAAAAAGCACACATGAGCTAAAGGTTCCCCCTCCTCCACACAAAAATAACACCATTACTGCGCTGTGCAACTAACTCCAACTTTCAAGCATTTCCAGATAGCACCAATTGCAGAGAAGGATTTTCAAACACATAGATGTTTGAAAGGCTTATTCTTTCAACAGAAGGAAATATGCACCAACCAACATTATGTCAAATTCTACATCTAGTTCAATGACTGCAAAAGAATTAGTGAACTTGTCATACATATTCAAAATTGGCACTAGACATTAACTTCACAAGGGAAATTAAAGGAATCCATAGGGACAGTGTTTTGAAGACTTGAAATTATCAAATCTTACTTTAACTGATAGATGTGCACACATAACATTACTTTGTAGAATTTTGTAGATGTAGATTTCAGAGTGTAAAGTCCACTGGCTTTAATTTCACAAAGCATGGATTGTGTTAATACCCACATGGTGTATTAGCTGTAACTTACAATAATGATGTAGATTTTGCCTGATATTGAGATGATTTCTGATACCAAATGGAAAGCTAGAACTATAACAACAACAAATTGCATTTTATCAGCACCAAATGAATTGTTCCAGTTGAATCCAATGCACTCTTTATATCAGAAAAATATCACGAAATGCTTCACAGGGCAGTGACTGTGTATCTTGTACGCAAATGCAGCAGCAAATTTGCATTCAGCAACATACTACAAACTGTTATGAAATAAATGACCAATTTCATCTGGAGAATTGGTGGGTAGGACACCGGGAGAAACTCACTGCTCTTTTTTAGTAATGGCATGGAATCTTTGAAGTACACTTGAACATGCAGACTGGACCTTGGTTCAATGTCTCTTCCAAAATACAGCACCTCCAACAATGCAGCACACCCCCAAGTGTCAGCCAAGACTGTGCGTTCAAACTCACAATGTGAGGCTTGAACCTACAGCCTCCTGAATCAGAGGTGAGAGTGTTACTAAAGGAGCAAGGCAGACATCTAATTTAAATTACCATTTTTATAATAATTTTAAAAATTCTATTGTAAGGCTAGATATTTATTTTGAATATAAAAAAGTAAGAATATTTCTAAGGTACGTCGTTACAAGGCATGGAGATAACTAACCTGAATATAGTTTGAATACATGAATTAAGTATATTTGTTGGAACTCAATTAACAATGTTCAATTCAAAATTCCTGACTTACGACAAGCTTAATATTTGACAAAAATTATCACAGACTATTTGCTCTGGGGATTCTAGGTTTGAATCCCCAGAGCAAATGACTATCATTTAAAAACAGTCATTTTCAATAGGGGAATTTGATATGTTCTACATATTCACAGCGGAGTATCTCAAGGGAAATTTATGCATAACAAATTATGACCACGAAAAAATCTTATGTGAAGGAAAACAGGCCAACTTGTCTTCCCAGCTACAGATGGAAAGCATGGAGTTAAACAGAAAAAAGTGCTGAAGTGAGAATCAAAATACAAGTCTGAATGAATGAAAAATGATCAAAGTCTGTATCTGATCAAAAGATGTACAACCAAACATCATGTATTGATGTTAGCATCCCCCAGTAAGAATACAATTATATTAATTAACATTGATCACCAAATTGCCAGGGGAGTGCAGGGAACCTTGGAAGACAAATAGATTTTGCTTTTGGTTTTCTTTATCTCACTGGATTATGGTCCTAGCTCTGGCCTGGAAAAAAGCCAGTGCTCACAGTGCAAAGGACGGACATGTTGCCCACTTAGGGAAATTATTTACGATTTGGATTCCCATAACTACACTGACTCGGCTGCTCCATTCATTCAACAAAAATAGGCCAACTCCATTTCCCCGCCAAACATGTCCCACAATTTGAGACATTTCTTCCCCTGCTCTCTGGAACTTCATCCCAGAGTCTCTCCAACTTGCTTCCCTCCCCCTCCCCCCGCCCCATTACCCCTCGTTCCAGCCATATTTCAAAACATACCTCTTTGACCGTGCTTTCATTCAATTTTCCACTCCCCTACCCTGCTTGGCTCCCACTCCCAATTCAGGTGCCCACCTTTGTCAAGCATTTTGAGATGCCCTCCTTCTGTGAAAAGTGATAAATAAATTCAAATTGTATTGTACTCCACGCTTTCCCTTGGAGGAAATTTGCACCAAGATAAACAACAGATTGAGATTTTGTTGTGATCCAATCCACTGCCTTCTTACCCTCAGTATAGACAACGGAGGTGAAAAATACTATGTTTCATAACTGATTCAAATGTAGTAACATATGGATTTCTTCCAGGAATATGACACAAAAAGATATGCTATTAATGACTAAGTGCAGTATCTTCGCTATGGAAATGGATTTTGTATGCTAACCATAATGTTACACCTGCCTGGCACGTGACTGTATCTGTCTACAAGTAATTCAGTGTGACACAGTGCTTAATAGAAATAACCATTCAAAAAAATATTTTTTACATTAACAACGACTGTCATTCATTAACTGCTTCAAAAATATAATTTGTTGATTCTTGCTAGGTTTAACATTTCACAAACGATTAAATAATAACTTTCTCACAGCCTTACACATTCAAAGACTGGATGTCAACACGATTTTAAGATGATGTTCTCTATTATTCATCCTGCATTTTGTACAGAATTATTTCAGGTAATTTAAAGGTCATAGATTGACAGATGTGAATTACGATTACTGAACAACTCTTACAGACAAAAGTAATATCTGGTGTCAATAGGCATTGTACTTATAACTGCGGTCATCAATGAGGATATGCTGAACTCTCAGCTGAGAGCTAAGAGCTTCACTCTGCTTTGTGAAAGGTAATTTTTCAAAAGGCTTCACAATTTTAAGTTGCCTATTCATAACAGTACATTTTTGGAACCTTCAGATAGCTTTCAAAAAGAAGCCCAACAAAATCGTAATCACGTTTTCTTCAAAGCTCCTACAGTAAAAATAGCAGACTGTGTAGATCTGTATTCTCAGTCTGTTTTTCTTATCAGGAATGTCCTCAGGGTTGTCAGACAGAACGAGTAGGAGCAACGATTCCTTTCACAGATAAAAAGGGTAAGCATGAGGCATGCTGCAGCTGAGGTTCAGGAATGAAGGAAAACTATTTTGCTACAGCGTATTAATTGACTTACATGGAACAATTTACATCAGCAAACACAAAACGTTGCCAGATCTGACATTACCTTTTGTTCAAATTCTGAAGGCTCAATAATTTTGTGCAATATAATGTATTAGTGATGATAAATGAATATTAATATTTAAATTGACTTACCAATTTAAATAATTACACATTTACTTCAGTGCTATTTGTTTTCTGCAAAGAAATGTTATTCATTGATATTTGGTGCGGGATTTATTTAAATATGCGATACAATTATAGATAAAACATTAACATATGGAGGCTTTTTCCTTTAAAAAGCTTTCCTTCTCAAGCCATATATGAATGACATTTCAAACGTGATGGAATATTGTTGAAGTTTTATTGGAGAGGCTCACTTTGTAGAAAGAAGATTTTTAGCATTGAAACCAATAACCTCATCATAAATGATCAACATCCCAGTAGAAGAGTCAATTCAGATATGGGACCAGAAGATATTCCACTCAGTCCAACTCGGGCTTTAAAGATTGATATCAATCATTAATTTAATACAATTTAATGTTGTTGTTGAAAACAAAATTCGGGATGGAAATGGAGTTGGCCATTTCTGCCTGTTTAGGCCTTAAAGATCCCATGCGCTTGTTGAAAAAAGGGGGCTTCTCACAGTGTCCTGACTGACAATCCCCGGACAAAATTGCTTATTACTTCCTGGCTGTTTGTGGGGCATTGCTCTATGCAATTTGGCTGCATTCACTTACAAAACACAGATACTACACTTTACAAAACAATCCTGTCAAGTGCTTTGAGATGTCCCAATGTAAACGCAGTAGAAATGTAAGGATTATTTATCTCAGTTCTGTTTCTGAGATCTTATTGACAAAGATAAGCTTTCACAATTGCCGATGTAACAACAAACACAGCTTTTCAAAGTATATGTTTGGTGAAAATTCTGATATATTTTGACACAAGGTACCACATCAAAAATAAGCATTACATTACAAAATAGCTGGTTTCAATTCGTTCATAGGACAAAATGTGCTTTGTTTGTTATCTTGGTTTTCAGAACAGGCAGGTGAATCCTCGCTCACTTCAAATAAACAGCAAGGCTGAGAGATTCATGAAACACTGATCACCTCAGAGAGTCATGGTAGAAAGCACATTCTTCACCAACTAAAATCTAAATGTCAAAATGAAAAAAATCTATTTAATTTGAGTCATACTGCATAAAAATAAGATAATTTTGTTTTGTTTTCATTTCCTTTCTCCTGAAGATTCAGGCTCTTTCTAGGAAACGTTTCCACAGTCGGTGTCTTGTCCCTCAGCCAAGTTACATTCGTTATGTTTAAACTAGACAAATGAATTTAAGTGCTTCGAGATGCTACACTGTGTGAAGGACGCTATCTATATATACATACATACGCACAAGTTGTTGTTACAGGGCTTCACAGTAGAGCTAGTTTTTATTCCCTTATCTGCTGTGTACAAAAAGTGTGTGGGGAAGGGGTTGACTTCTCCATGCATTATAAGGGACAACAAAGACGCTTGTAGTTCTCCTGTTATTGTATGAGCTGAGATTAGCTAGTTCAGAAATTGATCTTCACTCTGGGCTGGAGAGTTACAAACCGGCCTTCAGAATATGGTAATCGGTAAAATGATAAAATGTTTTAAAACATTGTTCTTTTTCTTTATTCTCACAAGTATAATGTAATACCATCACAGATAGCCATTTAAAGAGTTAGAATTCAGTGCATCCTATAATGGCGCAGATTAATTCAGGCATTTGAAATTTCCATAAAACACACCTACTTCCTGCAAGTCCAATATTCGCTAAATTATCTTGCTTCTTCTCTCCCATCCATTTCTTAAGCTTTTCATACCCTTCATTAAAAATCATGTAGCTCTGATGAAATCCCATCTTTAATTCTTAGATCCAAATACTGAATAAGATGCGATTAAATTCCTTGTTTGTAATGATGGAAAAAGGTCAGAGATGGTCCACGAGTGAGCAGGAAGTCTAGAGTTTAATTTAGGGGTTGATTGGACATCAGGAACTACAAGAGCAAAGTGGTTTGTGAAAATCATCAAAATACTGAGATTAAATTAGGCCATTATTATCATTTTCTTTTTATATGTATTACGGGTCTCAACAAAATGATAATTATGCTTATGACAGCTCAAAGGAGGACTAAAATTGGGACTGAAAAGGTCATTGGAAAGCCATCTCTGCAGAGTAATACTGTTACGTAAGGGTTTAATAAGGGAATTATTTTATTTTACAAAAGCTGAAGCAAAATGATGAGGGATTTAGAGGAATCCAATGTAGATTAGACGATGACTATGGTTTTGTTGCTGAGAGCC
The DNA here is from genome assembly GCF_018977255.1 of Callorhinchus milii. Taxonomy (NCBI): domain Eukaryota; kingdom Metazoa; phylum Chordata; class Chondrichthyes; order Chimaeriformes; family Callorhinchidae; genus Callorhinchus; species Callorhinchus milii. The sequence continues at coordinate 28,024,591 of NW_024704742.1, read as the reverse complement.
AATTTTAAAATCTGATATGAAGCTGGCTGGCCTTATGACACTAGGTCAGAGGAGCTCTATTCCCCATGCAGCCCAGTATTCCTGGGCATCATTGGATGAGATGTTAACCAATGTCCCACCTGCCTGTTTCAATGGGCATGAAATGATCCTATGGCACTATTCAAAAAGAAAGGGAGTTCCTGGCCAACAATACCCAAAATCAAATTAGTGAATACTTCACAGTAATTTCTGAAGCGCTTTGAGACGTCTTGTAAAAGGTTCTGAATCAAATTGAAGATTATTATTATTATTAATAACATTTTATTCCTTTTCTGTGACAAAGGAATTGTAGGATCCAATGATTTCAATGAACTCAATGAGCAATTAACTTATTGATGAGGAAAGACAGGAAAAAACAGGGCTGGGTTACCTGAAATAGAGCAGCGAAGGATGAGAGGAGCCTGATAAAGTTTTTTTTTTAACACAGTAAACAGGGATTTTGATAAAGTAAGCAGGGGGAAATTATTTCTATCTGTCAATGATTTAGTAAGTGGGGGGCATAGCTTTAAGGTAATTAGCAATAAAATAAAGGGAGAGGTTAATGCAGGCTGCTGCATTAAATTCCACCTGCTCTGTATAACGCCTGCTAGTTATCACAATCCTTCTGGTTATACCAAGCTCGACATTGAGACCTGTTTTTTCCTATTGATTCTTACCCCGATACAGCGATCATTGAAACAGATCTAACGATCTGCAATCAAGTCAAAATGGCGGGGTTGTTCGGCAGTCAATCACGGGGGCATCGAGCAGCTAAACAGCAAACCAACGCTCAAATATCCGAGCGCTGGAGAGTGAGAGCATGCGGCAGGTAGTCGCTCGCACAGCCCACTCCTCTCACCACACTCCATAAACCAGCTCCTCTTTCCCTTCTGTAGATGACTGCTCACCATGCCTAACCCTTGGCCATTTCCTGTAGCTCAGTGGTTAGAGCACTCATCTTGCAAGCAAAACACCTGGGTTCAATTCCAGGCAGGGCGAAACCTTGGGCAAGTTTCCTCACTCCACATGCCTAATAATAATAATCCCTCCAAAAAACAAAACAATAATAAATTGGCCATTTTCAATCCACAACTGTTTGTGGGACACTGCTGTGCTCAATTAGCTGACACATTTCGCTCACAAATATACAGTCAATTTACTTTCCAGCATATTCTGTGAAGTGCTTTGAGATGTCTAGAAGATACGAAAAGTGCTATATCAAATACAAGGAGTATGATTATTATTATTATTGTAAATGTTTATAGCGAACACCTAGATATAAGCTCCCAGGGCATTCATTATACCGAGGTCAGCCTGTAGGTTGTTTACTCAGAGAGTTGTTACGACTATGGAGTGCCCTATGTTTCGCTGACCATGCGTCCTAGATTTCCGGGGACAGACCCCAGGTGAGGTATTGTGTCCTTGGGGCCAAATTTTCTCTATCTTGAGTTCAGCAACAAGCTGAGCAAGAACAATAGAATTCCAAAACAGATACATTCATCAGAGAAATACAGCCATTTATCCAACAAGCTTCTGTAGCACTGCCAGCATCAGGAATCATGGTGAGTTCAATTTTTTTTAATTTGTGTCCCCGAATTTGGTTTACAAAATACAGTCACCCTACCTATGTGGATCAGTGAATGTGGCAGAATCCATTTTAGATTCCAAGAAGGAAACAGTTACGTATCTGAAATGAAGAATTATAAAAGGGTATGCGGAAAAGGCAAGACTAAAGATTATGGATAAAATGGGTTGCTCTTTAAGAGAATCAGTAAAGGCACAGTGGACTGAAAGGCCTCCTTCTGTACTGTTCATTTTTATTAAAAATTATCTAAGGTTGAATGGATCTAAAAGTGCATTTCAAAACCATTGCCATTGCAGTTAATCCTCCTTCCTCCATGCACTTACATTCTCCTCCATTATCCAATTAAGTAATGGGTCCAAATAATTCCAACGCTCTAATTTTATCCAAATGAACAAAAATTTAATTTAAGTCCAATAACTCCAAACGTCACTTTTTGTTTCGCTGGTGGCTCTCTTTAAGAGATTCAAGCTTCAGCCCAGGGCACCCATTTAAAACCTATTTGTGCATTAGAGCAGGGTCTCATTTGCAGGCCATCTGTATTAGTTCACATAAAATGTGCTGGACCATTCTAAGCAGTCAAATATGCCGCTACCTTTAATGATCCAAACAGCAAATACAATGAGGCAGGAAGGGCACATGCCAAGCTTTCAGAAAGCCTTCAAAGGATTCATCAACCGGCAATTTAGCTCAGTTCGTACCATTTCAATACACCAGAGAGAGCAGGAATCACCAGCCGTAATGAAGAAAGGAGGCAACTCTATAGTTATATTTTGCTTAGGTTTAAACTTTTCATTCACAAGCTGAAATCAGAGATGAGTCTTAAATTCACTGTTACATTATTCCATTGAAATACTTACTTACAGCATGTGGCAGAAAGTATTCAGAGAAATCGCAGCGTATGAGGAGAGCATTGAGGCTCTGGTGCCTTTCCCCATGCTAATTTTCCTATTGGAGCTATCTACTGCGATCCAAATGAATCTTGAAGAGTGAATCTCATCTTCACCCCATTGTGACCATGATTCAGAGACCTAGATTCAGAGTGTTGCCATTAAATCCTGGGATTCATTGGATATTCCCCATCTCATCTAGCAGTTATGCCAAGGAACAGCAGAGACACAGAAAGTACGAGAGGAGTATAATATTTACCCACCCAAATATCCCGGCGAGATACAAGACTGTGAGGAGATATAATACTACAGCACTGATGTCTTAGCAATGAAGGAAGAACAAGTCTTTTCATAGAAATTCCTCAACAATTAGAATGGTCCCAGAATTTTTTTATATATGACTTTATTTACCACATGTGGATACCACTAGCAAAAACTTGAACCCAAACCAGCAACACAACTCCTCTGCTTCTCCTCCAATGACCTTTCAGTGATATATGGCTGGTCCTGACAGCCCTATTTATATATTACTAGAGGGGATGGAGAAAACATGCTTACTTAACACAATTTTGCAATGTGCATTAGAAATCTGTCTTCTTCAGGTCAAATCAGGGGTGCACCGTGACTGAACTTCAGTGAAGTGATGGTGTTTTACATCCAAAAAATAACCTCGGGAATTTGTAGATATTTTAACCACATAAGTCTTAATTTGCTCTCCAAATTCCATTACCTTCGCAATATAATAGGCATGCAATTTCAGCCCAACAAATGGGCAACTTTGAACTTAGACAGGTTGAAATTTTGAGGGTTTTTTCATTATAATTTTCAGTTGTTTATGTTTAGTGGAGTAAAACATGGTGCCAGTCTATACTGACGGTTGTCTGGTTGCTAAGCAAAGGATATTAGAAAAAGGGTCATTCCTTGTTGCTAAGCCAAAAATGTCATAAAATGTCATTTCCTGCTGCTTTGTTGGTGATAGTCTGCTGGCAATTCTGCAAATCTTAGTTGAAAATGAAATGGAGCGAATATCATACTCCGATTAAAAAAAAAATATTTTGACAAGTATGGAGGGGTAAGGTTTATCTGCAGTTTTACCTTAATTTGGTTTCTGTTCATGAAATATCAATCAAAGCTGTAACCAAGTTGGTTGCTCTCATTCTCAATTACACACAGAGATAAACAAGGCACAGTAAAGTGAGTTGTCACAGAACTTATTAAAATCAAAACACAAAATAATCAAATGTAGCCTTCCCAGTGTTTTATTCCAATAATCACAAAGCACTATTGTTCAAAGTGACAATAAATCTGTCACTGGTTTCTTTGGGCACTGTTGTGAAGCAACAATCTTATTCAATTTCTTTTTGGGCAACAAAAGGTGGCTTTTTGTGGTCAGTGAACGATCACAATGGTGATATGTCATTTATGTCATCGTATGTCAGCATCAAGCACCATCTTGCCAGAGACAGCATGAATTGTATGCAGTGTTAAGATCCATCTCTCCAACAGTGCATCTCAATCACAACATTAAAAAAGCACTGACTACTGCATCACTGAGACTTTTTCATTTACCCATCACTAATCCTCATGACTTCTCAGTAAACGACTTCTAATTTAATGTTGAATTTTGAGTAATTCTTTGCACACTTGACTAAAGTTTGGGTTCAAACTGTTCAAATTGACTTTGCTTAGGGCTCAATGGCCCACAGAAATTTTTTTGTCATCCTATCAGACTTGGTTGAATTTGAACAGGAATCGTAGATGAAAGGGCAGTGTTTAATAAAATACCATTGTTAACCGATTACAGAACCCTGATGAATTTGAGACACAAACACACTGGAGCATAGGCAGTCCTGGAGCTGCACTGATTGAAGAGTGGGGACCCATTAGGAGAGACAGAGTTAATTCCTAGCTTAAGTTTCATTTAAAAATTCAATTACAGACCCGATGAATTTCAGCATTTTTTTCACTGATGCCATTTACAGGGTACATTATAAAATCATAGATACAATGCAGGAGGAGACCACTGAGTTTGCAACGGATCTCAGAACAATAAATTGCATTTGTATAGCACCTTTTACATTGGGAAGATATTCTAAGGCATTGGACAGTGAAGGGTTTGCATCCAGTTGGGGATTCGAGTCAAGGGGTGGGTGGAGGGCAAAGGGTGGAGTCAAGCAGGTTGGAGGTGGGAGAATGACCAGAGGCATTGTCAAACAAGGAAGGTCTTGAGATAGGCTTTGAAAAAGGCTGGGAGCAGAAAAGCCTAAGGTCCGACCACTGATGACCATCCAGTCCCATTTGCCCTACCTTATCCCATGGCCCTTCAAACCGTTCACTTTCTTGTATCTTATACTCAATCCTCGGATGGGAAGAAGAAGAGGAAAATCTAGCAGGTCAAGAACAATTTATATATGACAGAAATTCAGCTCATGTTCAGTTCACTCCATGGGAAAACAAATTGTGGCTGTGGAATATCAAATACACAGATTATCTTAATTTGACAGAGAAAGCCTGAGGGGAGTAGATAGCAATGATAATCATACTGGTGTCAAAATTACAGTATTCCTCAACACGTCATTCCTTATTTAAAGAACAAGGTTTAAATTATATTCTGAAATATCTCCCTTCCCATCCCGCCAACGTCTGAACAATAATAGCGCCCGAACCAGACTGAAAAGCCCTGGGCACTGAATTTCATCTTTAAGTGGATCATTTTTGAGCGCCAATAAGGAAATGACTAAATCTGAGTTTTGGTGTTACTTTGTGAGTAAGTCAAGAGAGGCCACCTTCAGCACTCACAAACAGCAAAACGGGCCCAAGGAAATCTTTGGGACCAAAGTCGATTCAAAACCTAATCACTGTGCTCAAACCGCAAAGCAGTCGGTAATTCAATATTAATAATAATCCTTGCATTTGATATAGTGCCTTATCACATTTTCGAGACGTCTCAAAGCCCTTCCCAGAATATTATAAAGTGAATTGACTGTACATATTGTTTAGGACCAGAAATTTCAGTGGTATGATATTATTTACCATTGTTGTTAATAATCACATTGCATTACCACATCCCCAACGAGTTTAACAAAAGGGCAATAAGCAGATTGAAGCTCATGGCTTTAATTCTGGCACAGGCGATCAGTGACCGGGACAATAATAGTTAGTGACCCTGTTAACTTTTGTGTCAAGTTTAACACAAGCATTTATTTCCTGCCTCTTCCTTTATCTGTTCAGTCATTTATAGTATTGCAGAAATATTTTACAATATTTATTAAAAAAGCTGTTCGGTCCTAACATTTGCTTGCAGTAAAAATCAATGCGGACTTCCTTCAGATAAGAAACTTAAGCTAATTTCCCCCCCTTGCACCCCCGCCCACACACAGACATTATTTTCCTTTCAAATTTACTTCTCATGATAGATGCCATTCACTAGTGCAACCTGACAATTTGGCTAATCAGAAGTTCGTGTAATGCCTTTACTTCATGATGAGCATTAAAGTAATGCTCTTTTAATGCCTCCTCCTAATGACGTCACACAGTAAATCAACACACAAATTTTTTTTTGCACCTCGTTGATCTGGTGGATTTAATTTAACCACTAAATGCACTTCTTAATAGCAAAATACATCTGCTTTTATCTATTTGGCCAAATCGGCTTCCATCGTCTTTCTTAGCAGGAGAAAAACAATAGTATGTGTGTATAGCATACAGAAGCTCAACTCCAGTACTGTTAATTTACCATCATTATTTCCTTCCAATTTTTTTTAATTATTATTTATTCAGCCATTTAGGCATCCTTCGGATGAAACCTTAACCCGAGGTCCACTCTGCCTGTTCAAGTGGATGTTAAAGATCCCGTGGCAAATTCAAAAAGAGAAGGGAGTTTCTCTCAGTGTCGTGGCCAACAGTGCCCCAAATAAAAATTTATTTCATGACTGTTTGCGGGACATAGCTGTGGTAAACTGGTTGACTCATTTGCCCATAAGAATATACAGTCACTATATTTAACAGTAATCCCTTGAAGAACTTTTGAGGCATCTCAATAATGTGATAAGGCACAATATAGAATGTAAGGATTATCATTTACATCAGTGCAGCTCTGTTAGCAATACTCTCACCTCTGGCTCAGTGGGTATTAGACGTGAGTTTCTCTTAGCCTCACTGAAAAAATATCAGGCCCTTTGTGGTATCAGAATATCCTCATGGGACTATTTTGACTCATGTGAAGTATAAACACTGGCATGGACTAGTTGGGCCAAACGGCCTGTTTCCATGCGGTAGAATTCATATATCTGAAAATGTCTTGGGCAACAATCCTCCAGAATAATTGCTCATTGACTTCATGATTGTTTGTGGGACCTAGACATGGATGGGTATCCCATTGACCTGCAAAACGTACTTGACATTAATTACTGGAAAGCACCTCAGGTGCTATAAAATGTGAATTCTTTGTATCTGCATACACATTTAGAGGCTTGGAGCACAGGCATTTTGCAAAGGGCAAAGTCATGAAAATTCAAGGACACTTCAGAGTTACTCGACTCCCTGCATTATTTAAGATATTTTCTTTTTTCTGTCACAAGGCACCAGTCACAATGCCAGCCATGAAGAAATAATATTGGTCTTGCCTTCATTGTGAATGTCCATTGCTCTCTGATGCTGCAAGGAACCATGCCAGCAGCCCAATTATTTTGGAAATAGTACACTTCAAGCAGAGGTACTAAAGCGTGTAAAATAATCACCATCTATGCTTAATGCAGAACAGTGAATATTGGCACCAACTTCTCTGTACAAATCTAAAATCGGACTCCAAGGAATTCAGACCAGAAAACATATTCAGAATGCTAACAACAGCCTAGCGGCTTTATTCGTAGAACAGAATATCATTCATGGGGCCCGGAGTTTTAGCTGTTATTTCCAACTTGAAGTGAGATTCCAGCAGTGAGTTTCTTCAGCTCTTAGCCTCACTGATAATATCAAGCCCTTTGTGGTGTAAGAATATTCTATTTTGTTGTAAGCAAAAATTTATTGGCTAAACCTTACACTTGAGCCTCATTCCCTATTGAGCCTGATGCATAACCAGGTTCAATAGAAAATTGCGGAAATAATTGCCAAAAATTGCAGGGAAATTTGAGAAAGTTTGCGGAAAAGTGCTGGGAGTTGATTACTGCTACTGAGGGGTACATTTTAATCCAGTGTGTTTACTCTCGGAAGTCACCATCTCCTGCCTCTCGGGGCCGCCACTGAACACAGACACAGAGAGAGACACATACTCACAGGCACTGAGAGAAAGGCACACATATAAATACATATACACAGGAGAGAGACACACCCACCCACAGTCGCACACATCACAAACACACACTCACACAGAGACACACACATACAGAGTAGAGAGAGAGACACACAGACAATATCAACAGCAGGGCCTCGGGGTGAACGAAGCCCATTTCCCGCTCGCGCCGCACTGCGCGTCTGGAGCTCCTCCTCCCACAGTATCGGCGTTGAGTAAACAGCCGGCAGCAACTTGTAGAGGCTCGGAGCCAAGCACACTGGAGTGTTATGGGTTGGTAGCAGAGGGACGATGTAGTGGAGGAGGGTGTTTATAGCAGATACCGTGGAAAAATTGCAGCTGCATTTTTCTATTGGCCCAGCGCGTAGCCTGAACTCTGTATGGGGCTCTATCTCTCAGAATCTGCTATCTGTAAAACATGTAGGTCTTCGTTCGCTGCAGTTCACTGGATTTTGTTTCTTATTGAAACTGATATCTGATCATTATTGATTTTCTTGCGTGTTTAGAGTTTGTTTTGGTTTTGGGGAGCAATGCTTTGACAGCGGTAATATTCGGTGGTACAGGTTTAGAAAAGGATTCTCCAGTATAAGGTTACTGATAAAGGTCTGTAAATTTAGTGATGGTGGGACAATCATACCCACGCACAAACCTTTTTTCTTCATGTGTACAGAATGAAAACCACACAGAAACTGGATGAAAGCATCAAAAGTGCAGTTACAGTTCCACTGCCTCCATGTAAGATTTTTAATTTATCACTAATCAGATTTAGATTACGAGTTTATTTTACTCTGAATTCACACCTATGAATTACTCAATATTAATTACTTATCAACAACAACAACAAAATCAAATTGATAGAGCGCCTTTCATATCGGGAGGACATCCCAAAGCGCTTTAATAATAGTAAATAATAAGAATCCTCACATTTGATATAATACCGTATTACCTTGCCATGGCATCTCATAGGCCTTCAACAACAATAACAACAAAATTACATTTTATAGCGCCTTTCACGTCGGACAGGGTATACTGCACCGCAAAGAGGCATAACTGTATTTGTGGGTGAAATTTATTTCATATCCGAACCTTTTCATTCAAAACAGATTTATACCATCAGAATCCCATAGGTAAAAGAATGATGTGCTAACTCAATATCACTTTGCCTCTTGTTAATTCTGCTTGTAATCAAAGTAATATTATTACATCTAGTTTTCCATTCATTAAGCATTTTACTTGCATTAAACATCTGCCTGGGATGTGACTATAACAACAGAATAACTGCTAATGGCAAATGCCAAGTATTCTTGGATAATGAATGAACTTTGTGCTTAAGAACTGTTGCAATATCATATGCCGGGGTCTGTTGAGATCTGCCATTACTTGGATTAACAATGCAGCAATTCTACCAGTATCTGGTCCATCTGCCAAAACATCTTTCATCCATGTAATTACAATAACCCTGTACTCAAAATGAGCTACTCTGTATACCAGCCAACCTTGTCCACTCAGCCAACAACCCTCACCAGTGTTTACCATTTGCATTGCATTTCATTATTACTTCACTTAACTTCCTTTGACTTTTTCCCTCGCACATTTCAATATGGCTACATGTCATCCAAATGCACGGGTATTCAGATGTTGAAAGCAATCCCGAACAAACTTACATTCTGGTTCCGTTCATATTTGTGTGAGATAAATGTGCATGACCAGGAATGCAAGCTAAAATATAGCTCGTACACAGTACAATTCTTTGATCAGGACAAATGCAGGTTTCTTTTTAAAAACTGCTTCGACTCAGAGCTTTTTCTGGGAGATCAACTCATAAGGCAACCAGCATTCTCGGTGTGTGAGTTCTAAAGGAAACAGCCCAGCTCGTATTGAAACTGTCTTGATTATTCTTAAAGTTGCATTATGGCAGCACCATTTGTTTTCAGGCTGGCTTGATTACAGCTTTCTACACAAGCTCACGTTAAACACTGCCATATCAGGCATCATATTGCCACACGACCGATAGATCTCCTGTGTCATAAACTATTATGGTAGAGATAATGCATTTCATTGACTCGTTGCATTAGAAATTTCACTTTTCTCCCTTCACAAACCTTTCCAGTTTCACTTTCTACCAAGTTAGGCAGGGGGGAACAGTGGGATAAGAGGAGAAAGCAAAGGTCCTAAAAGAGAGCTAGATATGGAATTCAAATGGGCTGATAACTGACAAATGAAGCTTAATACTGATAAATACAGAATCCAAGAATAGGAAACATAAGTACCCCATTATGGGATTGCATTTCCCAAAGGGGGAAGCTGAAAGAAATCAAGGGGTTTTCGTTGACTTGTCGCGCACTATGTCAAGACAATGTGAGGCAGCAATAAACAAGGCAAACAGAATGCGGGGCTATATTGATAAATTGGTTGGGTTTAGATCCACAGGTGTCATCCTCGGGCTGTACAGTGCTCTGGTCAGACCACACCTTGAAAACCTCAGACAATTCTGGTCACCGCAACAAACAGTGGCTGCCCAGACCTGATACGGGGTACAAAGGAGAGCAACAAGGGTTATCTCCAATGTTGGAGGAATGAGCAATGAGCAACAATTAGACAAGACTCTTCAGTTTTGAGAGAAGATAAAAAAAACCTCATAGACGTGTACAAGATTTTAAATGGGTTTCAAAAGTAAGCACAGATTGATATTTCAGGATGCATCAAGACAGTGGAACAAAAAGATGTAAAGTTCAGAAGTATAAAGGGCAATTGCAGGACAGATACCAGGAAGTTTTTCTTTAAGCAGAGGGTAAACAACAATGGAACAGATTGCTAGGAAAGGTGTTCGAGGCCAGGAAACTGGACTCTATTGAAAATCAGCTTGATGCAATGATGGGGGGAGTGGTGAGGGGGGGGGGTGACAGGGGGAGCGATAGGGTGAGTGTTCTGGAGGGCTGAGATCAGATGGGTTGAAAAGCCTTCTTCCAACCAGAACAATCTTATGATATAGGAGGACAATAAAGGCTAAATTGCGATGATGATAATAGGATTTGCTAATACCGCCACCATCTTGTCCTCGGGAAGTATCTCTTGCTTTAATAAAAAAGGATAATGAATGACTCACCAGGGTGTGCTATAAATATTTTAAAAAAGTTCAGTAACCCAACAAATATTAATTAGCAGACCTGAGAATATATAAGCAGCATTACGTTAGGCATGCACTAATGTTTACAGCAGGTAAGGTTTGTTACTTTATCTGAAAACTGTGAAGCATACTATCATGGCATTGTTTTTCATTTATAACTCGTGTAAATTTTTAAAAACATTGTCTGAATTAACATCACAAAAACTTAGAAGAATATACCATTTGCTTTCCATTCAATTCTTTGTCGTACAGCAGACTTGACTGCTATTGTGGAACTCAGAGTTTAAACTAATTTGTTCAAACAAGCATTCACCAAAAAAACTAATTTACTGTCGAGTCATTGTTCTTTCACTGAGCATAATTTTCCATTCAAGCTACAGTGCAATACCTCTCGAATGTCATAAACCCCCATTGTGGTTAATGGTGCCAGTGTTCTGTTTGTGCAATCAATATATATGTGTGACTTAACTAGTCTATGCATGAAACCTACTAAATCCTTATTTTTTTAAATAAAAGCAAGGCAGCAGACCAATAACATTTAAATTGAATGCAATCACACCATCAACCTGGAGATTGGCATGTTTACAGCTGACACGGGAGAAATTCCAAATTTCTTTCATATTGCAGCTGCCCTCAACTATACAGAGCAGAACCAACGATTGCTCTACCGACATGGGAGATGAGTGTGTGGTACAGTGGTGGGGGAAGGACACCACAAGATTACAAAATTGATTTGGATGAAGAGGGTTCTTTGGTCTTTTATTTAAAAAGTGCATCATAATATGTTGCCTTTATTCTTCTAGATGTTCATGCAGTTTTACTCTAAGCCAGCACAGTGATTATACCACTGCTAAAAATCTGCAAATTAAAGAAATCAACAAACATTTGTTGTGAATTGCAAGTCCTGGGCAGATACCAAGAAGTGTTTCTTTACACAGAGCATCGTGATGAACTGAAACAAATCAACAGGAAGAGTGGTTGATGTCAGTACACTGAATATATTTAAGAAACAGCTTGAAGCTGCAATGGGGAGATGTTTGTGTTGGTATTGTGCAAAGATGGGATCAAACAGAACAAAGGCATTGTTTATCCAAACACCTTGTGATTTTTTTGAAGTATAGACTGGGAGAAATTTCCTCCACCGTGTCCACAGAGCAGCCTTATTTAATGCTACAAAAATAGTCCATTTTAATAATTTGTCACAAGGCTAAATTTCTTTCCCTGTGACTCAACGGTGCAGTAAAGATTTTTTTTTAATTGGCAATTTGAGAAGTAACCGAAGTGGGGAGAGTGTCTCCATTAGTGAGGCCACATAGCAACTCTGAGAAAATTCAATTCTCATCAACACAAAACATCAGGCGACCAAATTCCAAAGTTTGCTAAAAATCGACATTTGCTTGTGCCATACCAGCCCTTAAGATTTTAACTTCGATCTTCAATAACCAGAATATTAAGCTGGAATAAAACATTTAAGGAATAAAGCATGCATCAGCTTTTATAAATGAAATAAGGCATTACATCCTGCACAATTACGATGGCACAGACTGATTATTTTTAGTCAGCTGGGTGTCTACAACATGCAGAAATGTATCATTCTGCTTTAGATTATCCAAGCCAGACTGAGAGTGTCCCTGTACACAACAACAACAGCAATTTTCATTTATATAGCACCCTTCACAAGGATAGCATATTGCAGTGGGGTTGGACCTGTGCAAGGGAGAAGGGAGAGGTGACCACAGGTGCCTTACCATGTCTTCGAGACATCTCAAAGTGCTTCACAGAATATATCGTAAAGTGAATTGACTATATTTTATGCGCAAAAGCAGCAGCCGATTGCGCACAGCAGTGTCTCACAAACAGTCATGGGAGTTACAGTGGGAGTTAATGAGATAAAGAGGGAGTGAGGTGGATGGATTGAGGTAGGGTGTTCCAGAGTTGAGGCTGAAGGCACGGGTCATTGGTGTAGGCATGGGGAGGTCAGCAGACCTGTGTTAGCAGAATAAAGGTGGGTGGCAGAGGAATGTGGTACATGCAGGTCAGAGAAGTAGGGAGATGCTAGGGCAAATATATGTCATTGACACATAGACATTTTCCTGTGTCTTGAAAGGAATACACACTTTCTCTCTCTCTTTCTCTGGAGAGAATGCCCACACTTGCAAATCGAATTCCAGAGAGTGTAAGGGCCAAGGCTTGAGAACCCCGGAGTTTGCATTGAGACACTACTGGAGTTCAACCAACTAAAACTGCATACCTGCCCTTGAGTGCATTATCTGCTTGCTAGGAACTCAGGCTTGCAGGGCAAACATGAAATGAGTGGGAATAATTCTTGCCCAGAGTGCATAGGCTGGAAAAGAAATTTCCTAACAGAATTATTTTCGCCTATCTCCCCTCCACCCTCATGGACATGCCATACTTATATTGATACCATAAGTGTCAGTTGTTTATTCTATTCTTCAGGTTTTTGTCTGAGTACTGTGAAACTGGTGCTGAGAGATTTAAATAACTACTCAGAAAATGAACTAGCTTACAATTCATTCACCCTCTCTCCCTTTTGCACAGCCTCCTTTCTGCACTGTCTCCAACACTAACAGTTGGAATCAGTGTTGTCAGGCAATGGTTCTAATTTGCAACCATGCTGTGACATTGTGCATTACTGGGAAGCGTCTCATAATTTTTTTTTCCTCTTATTGTAATTCACACCACATTTGTAATGGAAAGGGAATACTTAACGGCAAGTAGTTGAGTACAGAATGTACAGAACTCTTTAAAAAGGACATAGACAAACCCACATGCATTTGCCCCACTTGTAAGTTATTCATTCCTTTCTCTCGTGGGATGAGTTCTGAACTCATTGCCTTGTCATTGAGTATCCTAATTATCCCATGTACTTTACACTTGCACTTATAAATAGAAACTTAGAGATACCTGAATAGCATGCAGCAACGTTGACTCAAATCACCAAGAACTACCACTAAGTAAGCACTTTTTTTACAATGCAAAATTCTCCTTTGAGTCAATAAGAAAATTGCAAGCTAGCCCTAGCCATCACTCCTGCAGATTGCACAGCAAATGCCAAGCTACAACTATACAGACCCAAACTACAACTCAATAATAATTCCACCAGCTCTGGGAGCCGGTGCGGATTTCACTGTAGATTCCTATTATTGTATGTAACTTGGCAGTACACTGCGTCTTTGTCTACGCACCAGTCACTGCAGTTCAAAGTAATTCACAAGGCAGGAGTTTTAAGATATTGATTGCTACTTCTAAAGAGCAGTGTAGGATAGACTCTATGAAGAGGTTTGAGAACGTTGGCATGATAAGGCACAGCATCAAATGAAATGTTTTTTTTAATTTGATTTTGCAAATAGACGTACAAATCTCTTTACTAAAATCAAATTGTGTTCGATTTAGAAAACTCATTCAATAATGTATATCTTCAATTTGAAATACATAGATATTAAGCATCTAAAATCTCATTACGTTAAATCGTTATATAATCTTGGATTTCTCGAGATGGATATTTTTATCAAAAAAAATTAACCATTTTATTTTCTGTACAACTGGCTTGCTGCCTCAATCAGAAACCTTTAGCTTGTTTCTCTCAGGATTACATAGGTTGGAATATTCCCTGCATCCTTTACAAGTATTGCAACCTTTTCTCTTTTGAGATTCAGTAGAAAGTGCTTGACATAGTAAAATTTCTCTCAGCACTTCATACTGTGAGTCACTTTGAAGTGTGGTGACTGTTATATCTGCAAACGTGACAGCTCATCTGCACCAGCAACATTCCCTGCACAGCCATGAGACGAAGGAGAAAAATAGGTCTGCTTTTGATGAGTTTGGATGAGGAAGACATCAACCAGAAATACAGGATAATTCTCCAGTCTTCTATAAAAGAATACAATGCAATCTTTAATATTCACTTCAGTCACCAATACAAGGAGATGGAAGCTCAATTCATCATTACCCCAAAGAATGATGCAGTGCTCCAGCCATATATCATTGGTATGTCAGCCTAGAGAAACTCATCTGCTGATAAGGGGCAAGAACCTAAATAGCTTATTCGCATGTCACGTATGAATAAACGTTGTGGTTCAAAAATTAAAGGGAACAAAAGAAAATCCTTCCATTTGGTACAGTAGCTTATCACGTTGGGAGAACATCTCAAAACGCTTCACAGGATTTAATGTGAAATGGAATGTCTCTGTATTTGGAGGCGAACACGGCAGCACAATTGCACCCAGCAATGTCCCCCAAACAGCCACGAAATGCTTGACCAATTTTTATTTGGGGAATAATTGGCCAGGACACTGGGAGAAATTCCCTTCTCTTTTTGAATATTGCTATGAGGTCTTTAACATCCACATGAACAAGCCGACAGGACCTCGGCATCTCATCTGAAGGATGGCACCTCCGACAATGCAATATACCTCCCCGCACCCAGCATTGCATTAGAGTGTCAGCTCAGACTATGTGAGTTGAAGTCCGGATGTGGGACCTGAACCCATAACCTTCTGACTCAGAGGTGAGAGTGCCACCACTGAGCCAAGCTAACACGTTTGGATTGCTATGGAATTCATTCTCCACCATAATGGTAAGTGACTGGGGGATGAGCATCAATTTGCAATTACTTCTCGCGGTGACTCAATTAGGCCTGGTCATGAGGAGATGAAGTTTATCCAATATAAATGAATATGCTGCTTCAATATGAAACATTTAGTGAGTTACGAACTCATACAGTGGAGACATACACGTGAAGCATTATTAGTTTCTTAATCCCATAAGAAACATGGTATAGCTATGTTACACATTGGTCTAATGGTGAGGGAACATAGATATTTATCACAATGATCTAAACGGTGAGTCTATTCACAATCCATTCTAGTCTCCGAGATGCTATCCTGCATGAAGGGTGCTTACACATTGTAAATGCAAGTCGTTGTTGTTAACTTTGTCTTTGTATGGTTTTGGAGTTTGCAAAGACTCAGAATGCTGGAGCTATCCTAGATGAAATTGAAAACAATAATTCTGAACAGACATCCTTCTGAATTGTATTTATTTAGCCAGGATGTCTTTTGAGCTCAATTATCATTCTTTGTCAGAACCCAGCACTACATTGATGCAATAAATGGAATAAACCCATTTGCGTATTCCTGATAATAATCATGCACTTTCTGAACTTTGTTTCTGTAGCAGATACCTGTTCAACAGTTATTCACAAGTAACTACATGATGCTCAACTCAATTTTGTGATTCACAATAGAGTACAAGTGGGGGATTATACTGAAGCAATAAACTTGTTGATTTCAGCCACGTTCAAAAGAAATGCTAGAAATCATTGCAGGCGCAAATCAATGCAACATATCACAGTATCTCCCTGCCAGAATAAAGATGCTCCTTCAAATAGGTAATTATAATGAATGTGTCCAGAAAAATAATATAAGAATTGTGCTGGAAATGCAAAAGAAAAATGTTTTTCAGCAGCCCGTTCTCACTGAACCTTTAAACATATGTCTTTAGCTCCCTCACACTCCAGTGGGTAAAGGTACAGCTTGACACAAAGCTGGCCATACGATTACAGGTTCAAGTCTTCGTCTGCTCCAATCTTTGCGCAGTGCTGGGGGAGCGCTAATTTGTTGAAGGTGCGTCCTTCAGATGAGATTCTAACCTAATCTTATAATAATATAATATTCCTTGCATTTGATACAGCTTAATATCTGCATTCTTACCCGCACCAAACTCCGCTCCCCGATTATCCCAGTCCTTGCCAGACTGCACTGGCTGCCTGTCCCAGAGATAATTGACTTCAAGATCCTCACTCTTGTCTTCAAATCCCTTGACTCCTTTGCAACCCCTACTCTCTGACCTCCTCTCTCCTCACAACAGTGCCCGTTGCCTTCGCTCCACCGGGTCTGGCCTCCTCCTTGTCCCCCGAATCCTCCGCTCCACCCTCGGCGGCCGTGCCTTCAGCCACTATGCCCCGAGCCTCTTCTCTCCCTATTTTCAGGTCTTGGCTGAAGACCTTTCTTATCGACCGTGCCTTTGGTCACCTTCTTTCCCCTCCCCCTGGCTCGGCCCCGGGATCCGTTACTGTGAAGCGCTGAGACGCTATATAAATCCAAGTTGTTGTCGTTGTTAGCCCATCTTTGAGACATCTCAAAGCGCTTTGCAGAATATATTGTAAAGTGAATTGACTATATATGCGGACGTGTTGCTTAAATTATACTTAAATCATGTGAATTAGTTATAATAGTATTGGACATAAAATTTCTTTGAAAATGATGTTTATTTTAATAATGAACATTAAAGACGATTATTAAAGCCAAACTATTTGCCTCAGAAAATTACATAGAAGTCATATCAAATACAAGGAATATTATTATATTATTATTGGTACACCAACAATACACCAGTGCTTTGGGACGTCCTCCCGATGTGAAAGGCGCTCTATAAATGTAATTTTGTTGTTGTTGTACGCCAAAACCAATGTAGCCATTTATCCTGTTACTATAACTGATAAGTTTGCCGTTCAAGCTTACCAACAGAGTGAAATCTTAAAGATAGCCTGCAAAGATAGCCTGCAAACATTGCTGTGCGCAATTGGCTGCCGCGTTCGCCCACAAATATACAGTCAATTCACTTTACAGTGTTCTGTGAAGCTCTTTGGGACGTCCTCCCGACGTGAAAAGCACTATATCAAATGCAAGGATTATTATTATTATTATTAGAATGCCAGCTTCTCTCTGCGGATTCCACAAAGTTTTAATATTCTTGTAAAGTTTGCAATGGATACAGGGAAACTTCTTTACAGCGCGCCTGACTGCTTCCAATGTTATATACCAACCTTCCCTCTATCATACCAATCTTCCCTCTCCCTCCATTCAGTGGGGAATGGCTTGCTCCATGTCCCCTACCTTACCAATGGAAATCGTGCCTTCAGCTTTTCTGTCCCCACCCTCTGGAACTCTATCCCCGAATCCTTCTATCTCGCCCCTTCCCTCCTTCAAGGCCAGTCTCAAGACCTTTTGTTTTGATTGTACCTTCGGCCACACTCCCATCTCCACCTCCCCTAACCTGCACCCCTCTGAATTCCACTCCCAGCTTGGGTGCAAACCCTTAACTGCCCAGCGCCTTGGGACATCCTTCCAATGTGAAAGGGACTATCTCCATGTAATTTGTTATTGCTGTTTATTGTTATATAGCTCCCTTCATTGGGACGTCTTGCAATGCTTGCAGTGTTTCACCGTGATATAAGCAAAATTTTAATAAATGGCCAATTACCACCGTGTCAAATCACTTCTGACATTACTTTATGCACGTCGTGAGCATACGTACTATGTGCAGTGTGCATCGCTAGTGTCGATTCCTGTGCTATATTCACAGAATGAATGGTAACTGTTTGCTGCCAAACATGCAGCATAAATACACATTAAATATATGCTCCAGTTCCACAAATGTTACAATTATTTTTTCACTTAAAAAAAGTACCACCTTTCCTCATGGGAGCACAGATGGTTTTATTTATTGTAGTTTTCTGTCAAAATAATTAATAATAAAATAATTCTTGATTTGATGTATCACATTGTTGAGGCATCACAAAGTGCTTCACAGGATATAACGTACAGTGACCTGAATGTTTTCATCATCTTCCCTCCGTGCCCCAGATCAAGTGCCCAGTCAGATGTGTGAAGCGTTTGGAGACAGCTTCCCGATGTGAAAAGCGCAATAAAAATGTAAATTGTTGTTGATAACTGAGTCTTCCCATCCCTGGTAACATCTGTGTAAATCTGCGCAATACTCTTTCGAATGCTACAATACCCTTCCTGTAATATGGCGACTGGACCCGCAATAGAAATGTGGTTTACAACAGGGCTTTATATAAATTTAGAATGACTTCCCTACTTTCATACTCTATTCCTTTGGACATATGCTATCTGCATTCATCATGTCCTTGACCACCTTTGCTGCTACTGTTCAGTTTCTTCTTCTGTAAGGATTACTGTTTTTTTCTATTATCTTCATACCTGCTTTGCCCTGCAGTAGTCCTTATTCACCCAAAGTGCTCCATATTGATCTGAGGGATATCTTGATAATTGATACCTAAATGTTCATCCCTTGAGTACTTCATGGCAACTGTTAATGCTTTCAACTATTTTCCTGTTTGGATTATTCCTCCCACCCACCCTCCCCCCCAACTGCTATATCCCTGCATAAGCTTAATAAATATTGGGGGCAAGAAGAGGGGAAATGCCTCTTTAAACTGGCACTAAAAGACGCTAAAATCAGAAAATGAGAAACTGCAGCCTCCTATTGGGATCCTTTAAATAATGGCTGGCCTCTGCCACAATCCTTTTCAACAGATGTTTTCAGCTCAGAAATGTAGCTTTGCTATCCCTTGTATCAAGGCACATACCCATGTATGAGTCAGTTTAAAAGTCGGGGGAACAGATGGGAGGTTGTGGTTAAAAAATATTCCTTTTTACTGCGACCCACACTGCAGACAGAACAGAACCATCCTTATGCAAATAAGAATGATTTTGATTAAATGCATTAGTATTCATTAATTAACTGCTTCAAGCTTTTTAAACTGAGCTGTTTTTAAATGTTAAGTATTTCTCTGCTCCTGCAGATCTGGAAGATGATGTTTCGCTTTCACTACCAAATCTTAAATGGATGCAAATCTGAATTGAGAAAAGTACTTTTACCTCAACAAACCTGTTTGCCTGCACAGACCATGTACAATTTGCCATCTGACCAATTGATTGAATCTCCGAGTGATGCAACCACACGTAAGGACCCAAAGAAGCACAGCTCTGTGAAATGTCGTCTAACTCCTTGAATTAATAAATCAAGCAAAACTCCAGAGTATTAATTTCATTTTACAGTTCATACTCTTCAACTCCAACCAATTGTGCTCCACAGATGACTCATGCATGGTTCCAACCACAAAGCATTTAATCACCTAGTTCTGTCCTTATGCCATCAACCTTAAATTCCATTCTTAATCAGATATTAATCTGACTCTTATTTAAAAAAGACAAGCTAGGGTTCTTCATTCTTGAAAGGAGATGTCTCAGAGGGGACCTTATAGAGTTATACAATAGTTTAAGTGGAGTTAGGAAGTGGGGTCCTTACTCCCTCCCAAACCCTCTATTTGCTTCCCTTCCCTCTCGTGTTTATCTAGCTTGGTCTTGAATGCATCTATGCTATCTGATTCAACTACTGCTCAGGCAGAATTTCACAATCTCAGTGGCGAACAGGAGGGTCTTTAGGCATGCCTTGAAGGAGGCAAGGGAGGGAGCGAAGCAAAGGGAATGTGGCATGGAGTTCTAGAGGGTTGGAACAGAGAGCCTCAAGGCTCGATTGCCAATGGTGGGGTGGGCCGGGGTCATGGAGCAGCTCGGAGCCTACTAAGCAGAGGGAACAGACAGGTTGATAAGGGGTTAGCAAGTGGGAGAGGTAGGAGGGGCAGATGCCATGGAGGGCTTTGAAGGCGAGGACGAGAATTTGTCACTCTGTGTGTGAAGTAGTTCCTCTTAAATTTGCTCTTCGATCCCCTAGCCCCTATCTTATACTTGGATTTCCTGGAAGAATCTTAAACAATGCTCTTCAGATGAAAGGGCAATAAAATCAGCCGAACATTTAGACAACAAATGGGAGTTTCTCTTGCTGGGTCTAAGATACTGTGACAGTAGCATCTGTTCTGGAAAAACTAAAATAGTCTTGCAATTTTTAACACACACTTTAAAGAATGTACTGAAGATTGCATCATGTGACGTGATAACTGTCACATCGCAGAAAATGCCGATCTATTGACCATCAAAAGAGGTGTGATCTCCTCCTTCTCATCCCCCCATTTCCACTCACTTTGTCACGATGTTTGGGCCACTTACAGCTTTCAGTGGTTTTGTAAACTCAGGCAGAAACCTATTCATTCATATGCTGATACCAATTTAGCATGTTGCAATTTTCACCATAATGTGAAGTTAATCTAATTGTTGGCTTTGTTTTGAATATTTAATGGTAATTTTAGTCAAAGAATTTGAAGAATTGCAGCTGTAATGCATATTCTTTAGCCCTACCTGTCAAGACCTGTCATTACACTTATTTATAAAGCCGCAGCTTTCACATGTTTTATATTTAAATTTTAATGCTACATTTTCACCATCTAGTTTTCGGAAACAATACAGCTGAGAACACTGGTCGATGGGAAAGAAATATTCAGATTCAAATTCCCTTTTATCAATTGCAGGAAAGATATGTAAATGATATCAGACTGGTTTGTGAAAGACACTACAGCAAATGTAAGCATTATTATTTTATTACTATAATATTATTATTTGTAGGCAACCATGGCAACCAATTTGCTCAAAGCAATACCCGCAAAAAAGTGAATGACTAATTTCATTTGGGGGGATTGTTGGCCAGGATATCTGGAGAAAGTCCCTTCTTTTCCAATAATGCCAAGGGATCTTCCATATTTACCTGAACCGGCAAATACATTGTCACGACACTTCACAGTAAAATCCTGTGAAGAACTTTGAGACATTTCAACAACTTGATTAGGTGTGATATCAAATGCAAGGATTATCATTGTTAATAATAATAACTTCCTAGCAACCAGATAAGTGGCTATGTGAATAATTTGGGGAGAAAAAATAGCAATGAAGAGGATCTGTGATATTAAAAAGTGGGCCAACAAAAATGCAATGGACTCTAATATAAAGAAACCATTTGACCTTTTAAAGGGATTAAAGACCTGGAGAGGGTTCATAGAAAAGCAAACAGGATGATTCTAGAACATTTTGCTCCAAATTATCAGGAGAGAAAATAAGGAGTTGAAATGGTAACCGCTAGGAAATAAAAAGAGAACATAATCAGGAATTAAGGTGGCTTAAGTTATGTAGCACTAAGGAAGTCACGTAGACCTGAGCAATATGACTCAGACAATGAGACCAATGCATGGATTTGAAATTCTAAGATCTCAAGAAGACAAGATGAGTGATCAACCCATAGACCTTCCCCCACCCACCCCCCCAGAAAGCACCCAAAACCACATATGTATATATGCCAAATAAAAGTTGAGCATCAATTATTAATAACTTGGGGTTAATTAATTCCTCAGAACGATCTGTATAAGTATCTATTCTAAAACAGTATTAAATGATACAAGGCTATTTGTGATCAGAAAAGATGAAGACTTTTGTTTTCTGTGTCACTGATGTTGCCAACACGGCTGAATGTTGCCTTCATTGGAAAGAAGGTCAGAGTTCAATAATAGACCTATGAATGGAGGAATATTCGAAGTTTTGATTTGTTTATCTTTGAGATCAGGCAATATCTCCACAGTACTTCTCTCCTTAAGGTAAGCTATGGCAGCCAATTTGCGCACAGCAATGTCCCACAAACAGAATGATCAATGTTATTTTATCTGGGGATTATTGCTAAGGACACTGTGGAAAATTATTTTCTCTTTTCAAATAGTGCACGGGATCTGTAAATGTTCCCTTGAAGAGGCAGAGCAGACCTTTGTTTCAAGTCTCATCTGAAGGACAAGACCACCGACACTACAATGTTTGCTCAGCACTGTATTGGAAAGTCAGCCAAAATTATAAACTAAAAGTCCTGATATGGGGCACAAATATCTACCTCGGAGGTGAGAATGCTGCCATCTGAGATGACACCTTAAATAACATATTAGTGACACAGGAGAAAGGGTGTTAATTCAAATCAAGTCTGAGGAGATTTTGCTGGCCTCCTGCTGTTTGCTAACATCCTTTTATTAACTGAAGTTAGATTTGCACTGCCCAATGCTTAGAATTTCAAGTGTGAGTTAATTTGAATTGCTCATCTTTAACACAATATCCCATATTTATTAGCAAGCCCACCCAGTTTACTTATATTGCTACTTGTGTGAAAGGTTTACATCCATCAGTGGGCAGCCGCTAATACATTAGCGGAGATCTGTGGTTAAAGAGCATCCTGTTTAATTTAATGCCAGTAACATAACCTTTCAATGATTAAGTCCTTGGGGGGCTTTTTCACTAACTGTAAAAGGGGAACTAGAGAGGTGTGACACTGCATCTCTGCTTTGCACAGCCTGTCTCCCAAAATTTCTAATAACAGCCAACTGTACTCAGCAAAGTATCTGCAGACAGCTCTTTGAAACACGCAGGAACAGAGAAACCTATTAACTGAACAGAATTTGCCAGAAGAAAACATGCAGACACAATATCAGACTGCAGCATTTAATTAGTCAAGACTCCAGAAATGATTATTGCACAGCACTGCAAACTGAAACAAATTTGGTTGCAGATAACATTTGATGATATGTACAAAGGTGTGCCCAAATCACCATAGAAACAGCAGAAGAAATGGTGGCATAGTATCAGGGGCATTTCTGCAGACATATCTATTGAGAATTATTTTTATTCTCCACTCACTTGGTTTGATTTTAATTTCATTCATGGCAGGATTATATGGCTGCTTACGATGATTTATACAATGGAATCATTTATTGCAGAAAGTCTTTATGAACACGCTGGAAATATTACTACATTAAAGAGCTAAAGTTATTGTCCGCTGTTACACACAGCATTTTTAAAAAATGATTTCAGAATAGGTTGCTGAACTGTGCTAAGATTTAACATTTAGCTGGTACAGAACATAAAAAGGATATTAATGGTTGCCGTGATAGCTGCTGTAGAGCTTCAGTCCAACAACCATCTTCTGTGGTGCAGCCAAGGTGTTCAACCAATACTTAAAAGATGGGAAAAGGAATACAGTGGAGCTTTATTGAAACACAAGGTTTCGGATCCATAAAATCACAATCTGTATGAAAATGAAGTGTGATAGCAGGTTTTACTGTAAATGAGCACGATTGACTCACTTCCTGCATGCTGGTTGATTTCCTCCCCTAAACGAAAACTGGTTGACTTTCGTTTATTGGATCACCGTCTGCATCACTTCCTGGTTTCTGCGCATGAGCAATGCAGAAAATGACATTGTCGTTGGCAAATCAAAATGGCCTTTCAGACCATCAGATCTTTTCCAGCTTTGTTTCCTATTTTCCGGATGTATAGCAAAGCAGGAAGTGAGGTTGGAGACCATTTGGTGACCTTAGCGCAAAAAGCCAACGAGTGCAATGGAAGCTGGCCGACTGGCTTCACACATTCACAGTAAACAATGTCCACAGTGCAACCACATTATAAGCAAATGTAAGCTTAAGTGAAGCACTTTATAACAGGGCTGTACTATAATATCCTCAACTGGACAAGTCTCCAAAAACACTTTGTTTTTATTTTCAAAATATGGGGGCAGGGGCTGGGGGAAAATTGCATCATGTTATCACTAACTATAATTACTATATTGATCAAAAGCTGCCAAGAGCTAACACTGGTATTGGGGTGTATTATTCCCCCAACTCAGAAATAAGTATTTACTTTTCTTTATTCCATTTATTCCTTAATATCACTAGTAATATTAGTACATGCTGCATTGCCCCTCTACCTAGATAGATTATGTACCAGAGGAAATGCTCAGTTTGCATCCTTCCTTCCTCTGGTTATTATTCGTATTAATAAATGTTCTAATGCAATAGAGATTATGACAAATAAGCACACCAGAAGATGGGAAAATCTCACCTATTAAAATAGTGGGACTGATTGGTGTGGTTCATCACATCACAGAAGTGTACTTTGGCTTCATTCCATCCAGATGTGAATACATGGAGTGCTGCACAACAGTACACAGACTATCTGCATCTGAGCTTTCATGCAGAATTAAAGTCAGGCTGTGATGTTGATGAAAAGATTTTGTTATACATGGTTACCAGATTTGTGATTGTTCCCAAGCAGTGGCCGGTGGAGAGATCTGATCCTTCTAAATAATGGGTTACAGAAAGGGACACATGCACTCACTCAAGTATAGGCATAGAGAGAGAGAGGATACATAGTACTTAACAGTACACACATACAAATTGTTGAAGAGGCATAGAGAGAGACGTGCTCTCACTCCCACACACACTTCATGCAAATAGACAGAGATACAGACATTGTAGGCACTGGATTCGGTGCACATTTCTATCATTCACTAACTATTGATGCTTATGGGGAAACCTGAGGAGAAGCTCTTCTGACTTCATCCAGTCAGCAATCCATCCATTACACAAATTGGGGAGAGTGATTCCTCCCTTTCATCGCCTGGTAACTTTGCAAGAAAAAGCTTTCATGCAGAGAGTTGTCTTCACTGGACAAGCAGCAGGATGTTTGTTAGACAGTGCTCTCAGTAGTAAGCTACCAACTGGTTTTCGCTGGTTAAACTCCAGCAGTACCTCACCGCACATTATGCCTTGCCAACCTGTGACTAATATGGGAATTGGACAAGCCATGTGCATCCCTCTGAGGAGAGAGTGCACACTCCATTCCAGATACAGTGAAAGTAGGTGGTATACATACCTGTAACTCTCAACCTGGGTTTGGATACTCTTAAACTTGGCGATAAGTTTTCACATCTGACAGGCGCTGGTTGACCAAAAAAAAACAGATACTGGGCAGAATGGTTTGGAAACTCGGTCAGCTTCAGCATAGAGGAAACAAATAGAAAATGTGATGTTTTATGAAAAATATTTTTAAAATATATATGCACAAAAGTGCTCATTCCCCTAGTGGGTTTAACATGTTGCAGTTATCTCCTTATGTATACTGTTCCTCTAAGATTCATAGAATCATAGATATTTACAAAGCAGAGGGAGGTTGTTCAGCCTCATGGGTCTGCATGAGCTCAGAGCAAGTTTACTTTCAATCCGACTGCCCTGCCCCATCCCTAAACTCCTTCAAGCCTCTAACTTGTAATGCTTTACATGACAAATTGAGCGTTTCAAAATCCAGTAAATAAATGATGTACATTTTGCATTCCAAACATTACTGAAATGGCAATAACTAAACTGATTCTGTCTGACAGACCGTAGAATGAAGGATCATAAAAATTTACAGTACAGGAGTAGGTTTTTGGCTCATCGCGTGTCTCTAAAGAGCTATTGATTTGTCTCACACCCCCCTCTCAGCTTCCCCTAACTTTCAAAAATTCACCTCTTCAAATATTTTTCTAATTCCCTTTTAAAAGCTTTTATGGATTCTGCTTCAAACGTCATATTCCATGCCCTGATACCTCTCTTTGTGCAAATAAATTGTCCTAAACTCTCCTTGGGTTTTATTCGGCGTTGATATTAAATTCTATATAAATGTTAAATAACAAATACATGTTAAAATCTGCTGCTTCCTTGCTTAGTTCTGTGTCAATTTGTGTAGACTAAGTTCTCCAATACATTAGTGCAATGTCCATTACTACAATAAATGAGGCTAGGAAGCACTTAAGAAAAATGTATTTGAAGTCATTTATATGAACATATTGCTTAGTAAACAATAGTTGCCAAATTTAATTAAAAAATGTACCTTTTACAAATCATTTTATTGGCACATATTTCAATTTTATCTTTTTTATATCAAACAGTTTCTTTTAATGTTTATGAATATGAATTAGCACTGACAAAATTATCACATTCCTTGCTTATCCTGAGAAGGCTTGATCTGGTGCTTGCGCCTCCAAAATATTAACATATTTTGACTATTCGATCTCAACACACTGGCCTTTTTTCCTTTGGCAAGACGAATGAACACACAACAAAGATATTTAGAAAGGGCGCCTTGGAGGAAATTTGATTGTTCCAAAAATGCGTTTCATATGGTTCCCTTCTCATGGGGTAGCCATCGTTTTGATGGAGAAATTCTGGTTTATCAAAGAGTCTTACAAAAGAAGGGAGGAGGTGTGGTAAACTGACCCTCTACAGGATTTCCTTGATATTTCCACCAATTTCTCGCAATTGTAAAGCATCCCTCCTGCAGGCAACATATTCCAATACATGCAGGTTTTCCACCTATAATTGGCAAGCAAAACACAGCTAAAAAGAAAAGGAGCTGAAAGGAACCTCAAGAGTACTAATTTTCAAACACACCACAACTTTCTGACTGAACTGAAAAGAAAAAAAACATCTGAAAGAAGCTGGGTGTTTTGTGAAACTGCGCATTAAAAAATAATTCAGTCAATATCAAGCGTACTTTTGCACCATGGACACAACTTTGTTGTTGTTTTTTTTATGATTAAGTATCGCTATCACCAGTGTTTCATAACGGAAGGAGAAATGCATTTTCAATCTAAATAGGACAATTTTCTCCTGCGGGCATCTGGTTATTTTCAATTCAAAAATGTTCCTATGTGAGCCATACTACTGTATGCAGAAAGAATTTACTGCTCAGTGGTCGAATATTGATGCAGCATCATTGTTTGGTTTAATGCATTTGAACACAGATAGTAGGAACTACTGAGGGGAATAACCACCCTAACATTGTTATGGGTGTCTCGTGGTTTTAGTGGTTCTTCATTACATAGCTATAATTCATTACAGAGCTTTAAATATATATATTTAAAGAATTCATAGTCTTCAGTGCAATTTAGTAAGGAAATGCTTCAATTCTTCTCTGAAACCTTTTCCTCTGTATTGGCAGGCAACAGTTAGTTTTTAGAGCCAGGCTTTCACATTCAAAATGGATTTTTCACATTTATTCAAAACTTCAAAACACACCAAGCCATTTAGGATTTTATTTTTTTAAATATAATCATGATAAAACTATTATGATGGTGAATCAAATTAATAACAACAACAAGGATTTATCTTGCGCCTTTCACGCCGGGCGGCTTAATTTAAGAAGTAAATGTTCTATAATGTTTGAAGGAAAATGGCATTGACATTAAAAAATAAAGTGAGTCTCTTGAATTTTCTACTGATCGATTGCTCAAGCTGCGCATCATAGGATGAGTCAGAACCAAATGGGAATTTACAAACTGGGTGAACTTATCTATACTAATAAAGACAAAGTGTCTGTCTGTCTGTGTATCCCACACAATAACCAATTGACATAGAGACTTGATTTATACTTCATCGGAAAGGTCTTGCATCTGACAGTATCATGGGCATATTTGTTTGGGGGGGGTCTCCTATCTGATGAGCTATATTAAAAAATGCTTTAATTATGCCCCCAAAATGAGGTATGCTTCATATTCTCTAACTATGTAGCGACAAAGAAAAGCACACACCATTCAGAGAGATACGTCTATATTCTGCAACAAATATATGGCCTTTTTTCTGGTTTTCGTGAGATCTGGAGACCTCCCATGCGGGATAGACAGAGAGAGAGTCTGAGCGAGAGAGACTGAGATAGTGAGAGAGGTACTGTGAGAGAGAATATATTAAAGGAGTCCTCCCAAAACAACTCTTCCCATAAGAGTCCTCCCAGCTGAGTATAAAGACAAAATGTCTGTCTGTGTGTCAACCTACATTCTACATTGGATTCTTTGGTTGCAAAGCATCAACATGCACAGCTAGTCTGAATTAAAGCTAGGGGGGAAGGAGTAAATCCCTCTCCAAAAACCAAAGAAATGAACAGAGCAGATACATTATTTATGGATATAGGATCACTGAAATTCCGAATTGGTTTACAGCAACTTGTAAAAATAATAATAAATTGTGCTAAGAATGAACGCACAGACTGCAATGCTGCAATCGATCAATGGAAAGCCTGCTTCCAGGAACTGAGGCTAAGTGTTGCACTAAAGTCCTACCCTTTGCTACTTGTTCTGTTCTAGCGCAATGCTGTGCGCAATTGGCTACCGTGTTTCCACCCCCAAAATAGAGTCAATTCACTTTACAAAAATTCTGTAAAGCCCTTGGAGACATCTTAACGACGCGATAAAACTATATCAATTGCAAAGATTCTTATATTATTATCTCAACAAGATCTACATCTGGAGCCAAGTTCCCCCACATCAGCCTGATGTCCTTTTGATTACCATCCCCATCTGGGACTTATCAAGGAATCCCATTGGAAATTGCAATTTGAAAAAAAAAACAATTGTGGGCAAAATAAATTCGACGAATTCACGAAAGAGAGAACAAAAACAAAGCGTGCAGCCACCTGTTGATATACAGAGAACTGCAAACTTATAAAATGATTTATGTCCTTCAACGAGGAGAGGATCTCAGAAGTGGTGAGTAAAGAGATTCCCGCGGATTCAGGATTGTCCTTCAGTTTAAGAGATCTCCGATTCCACTAAGGAGTCCAAATGAAATATTGAGAAGAATTTTTGTACCTTGCACGGCAGAAAACTGTGCCTGCAGTCAAACCCGTTCATTACTCTGCTGTTTTATATTAGGCTATCGTAGAATTCCATGTGCCATACTGTTTCATACGCATCTCAGGATTATTTGTTCCATTTTATTTTACAAATTAACGTGTTCAATATCTTATTCTCGAATGACCACACCCCCCAGCCCCCCACTCCTGCCCACCACCACCTAAGTGTAACTTGAAATTCAGATGTAATCACATTGAAACCTTTTCGGACACAGACAAAGTATAAAGAGCTAAATAGCTGCTTGAATACATCAGCATGTGGGTAGCCCACAGCTTTGCCCTTTGAGATAAACCTTTAGTTCTTTTTCCATGTTATTCTATTTTTCTCTCTGCAACATCTCCCAACTCCCCACTCTCTCAACATTTTATTTTATCTTCTTACAGTGGAGGATTTTCCCTTGGTCTTGTATTCATCCGATTTAGAATTCTGTTTGTACCCTCAATTTCTCTTGTGATCCTACTTGATGCTGAAACCTTCTTTGCATCCTAAATTGGGTATGATAATAAGAGAGCTTCACAGAGTTCTTCAAAGCTGAGAAACCCATTCAGTGTAACAAATTAGTTAAAGAAATCGCATGGAACATTTTTGCATCAGCATATCTTTAAAGAAATTCCTGTGTACGGATGGAATTGAACCGCAGCCTTGACTAATGTAAAATAAAGGGATGCTGTCACTTTGAAATTATACAACACAACAAAAATCAGAATTCATAAATTTTGGATCACACTTGGAGTTGGAGCAGAATTAAGTTGTTAAAAAAAAGGATTTAATAGCTTACTTGAAAAATGTTTGCATCTCTAAATCCTTTAACCACACTGATCGTGTGTATGTTTTGATGCAGGCAGTCAACAGAGTTTCCATGTAGGATCTCATATGTTGCACCCAGAATTACATCCGTCATCTTAAACATGGACCTAGATCAAAGGTCACCAAGATCCTCAGAAGAGCTGCCAGCCTTTGAAGTTTTGTATCCCTGGAAGGCTTTTTTTAGCTCTGCTTTTAATGTATAATTAGTTGTTTTGAAGATTTCTGCCATCATAGACTTGTTGAAATGTGCAATGGCACTTATGTCAATAAATTTGTTAGTGATACGAATACTTCCCCACAGCTCTATTGCACCGCTACACTTACAATTGGTTAACCCTCTATTGTCTACTTCAGATACTTGAGTACATTTCTGGAGCTAGGCCTAGTTACAAAATGATATTTCGGTGGAAGAGAATGAACAATAATCCTTTATGCTGCAGCCAACTCCAATTCTGAGATGTTGTGGTTCCGGTAATTGTTTTATTTCATGGTAAAATGTAAGACCATTGAACTTTCAACCTCTAAATCCTCAGTCTGAATATCCCAGGTTTGTGGAACGAGACACTTCCTCTTTCTGAGAATTGTGAGCGACGTGAGATTGGATTTGGATCAGAGAGCAGATGCGCACCATCATTATCATCATCATAATAAATAATAATCTCTATATTTAATTCAGCACCTTACCTTCAGGATTATGTCTCAATTCACTTCACATATCCATGCTGTGTGAGGTGGAGTGACAGTTTATTTTGTAGGCAAATTCAGCAGCCAATTTGCACAGAGCAATATCCTACAAATAGCCATGAAGTGAATGAGGGATTGTTGGCCAGGACACGGAGAGAAACTTGCTTCTCTTTCCGAATAATGTCATGGGATCTTTAACATCCACCTGAACAAGCAGACAGGCCTTGGTTTAACTTCTCATTCGAAGGACAACCCCACCAATAATGAGTTCAAATTCCCAACATGAATTTTTTTTTGAAAAAGTTGAAAGTTTAATGGTCAACATAGAACTGAGTCCTGTAGCTCAGTGGTTAGAGTACTCGCCTTGCAAGCGAGACACCTGGGTTAAATTCCAGGCAGGGCGAAACCTTGGGCAAGTTTCCTTACTCCACACGCCTAATAATAATCCCTCCAAAACAAAAATAATAAATTGGTCATTTTCAATCCACGACTGTTTGTGGGACACTGCTGTGTGCAATTGGCTGCTGCGTTTCGCCCACAAATATATGGTCAATTCACTTTACAGCATACTCTGTGAAGCACTTTGAGACGTCGAAAAGACGTGAAAAGCGCTATATCAAATACAAGGATTATTATTATTACTATTATGGAGCTTGAACCCACAACCTTCTGATTTAGAGGCAAGAGTGCAAACTGAGCCAAACAGATGTAATGCTTGTAAATCCAAAACACGGTTTAGATTCATCGGTTCCTTTATTTACACTTCCACTCTTTTCCACAATCTGCCCAGTCACTTTCCCAGCATCCTTTTATACTTGCTTGCTTCTCCTCGTCAATGTCCAATTGCCAATTAAGTCTTAAAGCAATATGCAACAGCAGAAAGCAAATGACATTAATTTGAGAATGGCATTGCAGAAGCTCAAGTGAAAATATTGATCTGTGCAGTCAAACTGTTGGCTGGTGATTAAATTGATATAATTTAACAATGGAGATAAAAAGGTAATTCTAATTTTAGATAATCTTCACTTTACTTGATGTGTAATGTAGATGCTCAATGCTATCAGTGGATATAAAAATTCACAAATATGGTAGGCAAACATCACTTTCCTATCTTTCAACAACAACAATAAATTGCATTTATATAGCGCATTTCATGTCAGGAGGACGTCCCAAGGTGCTGGACAGTCGGGGTTTGCACATGAGCTAGGGATTGGATTCAAGATGGGTGGGGGCCAAAGGGGTGGGGGTGGGAAGATGACCGAAGGTACAATCAAAGAGAAGGGTCTTGAGATGGACCTTGAAAGAGACGAAGGAAAGAGCGAGGCAAAGGGCCTCCAAGATGAAAGTAGGGTCAGAAAGGCTGAAGGCCCAACATCCCAATGATGGGGCAGATTTTAACTATCTACTGCTGTCAGCAAGTGTCATTTTCACATTAATAAGAGTGTTCAAAACATCCTCCAAATAATGACAAAATTCTCACATTTTGTCCATCTGCAACCCGGGCTCCCACTGCCTCCTCATCCTCCTTGACCTCTCTGCTGCCTTTGAATACTCTATCCTTCTCCACTGCATCTCCTCTCACCCTAACATTCATGGTTCTGTCCTTGAATGGTTCAGATCATACCTCTCATACCATCTCCACTTCATCTTCACAAACGGTTTCTCCTATAGGCCCCGCATTGTCTTGTGCGGAGTTCCTCAGGGCTCTGTCCTTGGACCCCTCCTTTTCAATATCTATATGCTCCCTCTTAGTGACATCATCCGCCAGCATGTGGTTAATTTCCACATGTACGTGGATAACACCCAACTCTATCTCTCTTACACCACGAGCCGCTAAAACCCTCATACACACATTCATAACATTCAGGCTCGACTAACCAAACTCCCTGCTTGTCTGCCTCCCCGACTCCTCCCTCCATAAGATGCAGATCATCCAGAACTCTGTAGCCTGTGAACTCTCCCGCACCAGGCTCCGTGACCCTATCACCCCATCCTTGCCCAACTCCATTGGCTTCCCATCTCACAGAGGATACAGTTCAGAATCCTGGTCCTCACCTTCAAAGCCCTCCATTGCCTTGCAACCCCCTACCTCTGCGACCTCCTAAC
Organism: Callorhinchus milii; assembly: GCF_018977255.1. Classification (NCBI taxonomy): domain Eukaryota; kingdom Metazoa; phylum Chordata; class Chondrichthyes; order Chimaeriformes; family Callorhinchidae; genus Callorhinchus; species Callorhinchus milii. The sequence continues at coordinate 27,991,835 of NW_024704742.1, read as the reverse complement.
CCCCTGCCAACCTGCCTGCTCCCACCGCTCAGCGGGTTCAAGCCTGCTTCACGTCCCAGGCCTCGCACGCCCCACCATTGGCAGGCAGGCTTTCTGCCACTCTGCCCCCATCCACTGGAACTCCATCCATCAGTCCCTCTGCCTCATCCCCTCCCTTGTTTCCTTGAAGACCCTTCTCAAGACCCTCCTCTTTGACTGTGCCTTCAGTCACTGTCCTTCCCCCCCATTGCCCTCCATCCTCTCCAATTCCGAACCCCAGCTCAGGTCCAAAACACTGACAGCCCAGCGCCTTGGGACATCCTCACGACGTGAAAGCACTATACAAATGTGATTTTGTTGTTTGTTGTTGTTGTTGTTATAAACCAAGCCTTATTGCTGGTATTTTTCACTTGGTAGTCCTCGTGCCTTCTGGTTAGAAGGTTGTGGATAAAAGACTGATCCTATGGTCTAGGTTGATATGCTATTTCAGCACTGGAGGAAAAGTTCTGAATTTTTGGAGTTACTGACCTTGAGATTCAATGTTAAATCAGGGTCCAACCTGTCTGTTTCTTAGGTGCCCTGACCAGCAACCCTCCAGATTCACCATTTGGGTGTTTGAAGGAACATGCTACTGCAAATGTCTGATATGTTTGCTTATGCAAATCATCAAATTTCATTGGACAGCAATCACTTATGAAGTACTTTTCAACCTATAAAAATGCAAGTCCTTTCTGTAAACAAGTAATGTCTCAATTTATAGTGGCAATCTTAGTTCACATTATCCTCAACTCAAATGTTATGTGGTGTTGCAATGAAGGAAACCTCATCTGTGAAATCCAACCAATTAATAACAATGATAATGGTATATCACCTTTCCTGGCGGCAGGACATCTCAAAGCGAATTGTAGAGGAATGAGTATTGAAATGATATTCTGGATTGTCATTGAGGATTTTTCCCCAATAGATTTTAAAAAAGGGCAGAATCCAGGGTAATCACTTTTCCCTCCTACATAGTGCATTGGGGGAACAGACTCCCAAAAATCTGGTAATATTGTATCAGTTGCTCTGAGGTAAACACATTGTCTGTGCTGCTTGTACCAAAAGGGTGTACAGAGTGTCTGCGGAGGGAGGGAACCTAGATTTGAATGCTAGAAAGTGAGAGAATAGAAGAATTTGGAGGCAATTTTCATATGGACTATGGTGTATATGCCCTTTTCTTGTTCTAGGCTTTCTAATTGTAGATGATCTGTTGAAGAAACTGGATTAATGGACTGAAGAGCTGCTTCCAATTCAGTGTTTTTTGATGATGTGAAAGCGAGGTTCCTGGTAGAAATGGATAGAATCCAAGGAAAGCGAAGGTGGCAATCAGCATGTTTGGAGAGGTAGGTTTGAAGCGGGACATTAAGACAGAACAAGAGGAGGGATGGAAGATTGAAGGGAAGGAGTTCCAGAAGCGAGGAGCATAGGATCTGAAGGCTCAGCCACTGATTGTGGCCTGGAAAGGACAGGGGACCCGAGTTAACTGAGTGGAGAAGGTGGGGTGGGCAATAAATGTAAGCATCCTTGCACTTCTCTCTGTATAAACCTTATATAAGTTATTCATCTCAATATAGATGTTGGATTCTCACTCGGTCTTGTTCCATTTCAGGACTTTGGGTTTCAACAGCAGGTTACAACTTCTGCCAGAATTTGGTGTTCAGAGACAAAATGTTCTGCTATTTTCCCCCAAAAAAACTTCCTAACAAAGTCAGTTGAAAAATGAAAGGCAATAACCAGCCCCCTGCTTCTTTATCCTGGCAAAGCAATCGGATTGTGAGTGGTTTTCATACTTCTGAAAGATCTAACATTGATGAAAGCAAAAGTACAACAAACTCTGAAAATGAAGCAAAGCCACCAGCTGAGTGTGAGAATAACACAGTACGATTCTTGTCGACTCAATGGAAAGTTCAGCGAAACCTTTTCCTGCTAATGTAAGGCCTGCTGCTAAAAGAAGTATGCAGCCCAAGCATGAAATTCTGCAGAGAAAAGGTTTGACACTAAATAAGTGGCTGTGCAAATAAGCTTGTTTCCTGTCAGCCTCAATATACTCAAGAAGGCCACCCCCCAACGAAGACGCAACACTGAGCAAGCTGCACTCAATACACCCAACACAATCACTGACTGTACCGCACGCTGGGGTCAGTGACCAACTCATCCTCCAACTGAATTCCTTCTGAATCTGAGTTGATTGTATATGAAGGGTATTCAATATTATGGATTTCTATGACTTTTTTATTATATAGATATATAAAAGAAGCTTGCAACACCCATACATATATAGTGTATATATATATAAAAAATACATATATAATATATACCCAAGCAGGAAAGAGGGAAATAGTTTGGGGAAAAAGAATATTTCCCCAGTGCAAAACATCTTTATTTTTGTTGTTAGAATTCAGAAAATAGTATTGCCTTCCCTTTATTAAATTAATCTGAATTGACAGCAAAAATCACTAAATGCTGCTGGGCACCTTTTAACACTGGTTTATCAGTCAGAAATAATTAAAAATGACTCAAAACCATTTAGTCTTATGGTCTCAAGATCACTCCACTGTTTTACATCTCTGCTCAAATCATGGGAAGAGTGAGATACACCAAGACTGTTGCTCACATCATTCTTTCATGTGAATTCATTTCATGCCTGTGACAGCATTTTTGCAATCAAATAGTTATATTTTACTTTCATGTTACTGAAAATAAAGCCTTACAATAAATAGGCAATGGACAGTTCTGTGGCACACATACACCAGCACTAGAATGGAAGACAATGTCTTAGGATACTTAGAAAACTTGATGGATAAGATGTCCAAAAATATCTTGTGCTATTATCCAGATGATACAGTATTCAGGTACAATCTTTGCATCACTTTTTCTTTGTTCTGATGAGATTTGAACCAATGCAGCAACACATTTGCATGAAAGATACAAACCAGAGTGACAAAACGCATTATCAAGAATCGATAACAAGTCACTCACAAGTCCAGCGCCTTGGGACGTCCTCCCAACATGAAAGGTGCTTTAGAAATGTAATTTTGTTGTTGTCGTCATCATTGCTGTTACTCTGAAGCACATTAAATGTGGTTATGTAGGGAAACATGGCAACTATCTGTGCCAGCATTAAACCACAGCCAGCAATGAGATGAATGAGCAATGAGTGATTATTTTTATTGCAACGAGGAAGGAATATTAGACATGACACAAGGAAAGCTCCCATGTTTCAACATACTGTCGTGAAAAGATTAACTCCCCACCAGAACAAGCAGATGGGACTGGTTTATCATTTCTTTCGAAGGATAGCACCTAAGCACTGTAATACGAGAGATGCTGAGTTCAAGTCTAAATGTGTGGCTCAAATGGGTGTGCCAACCACCTGACATTATAAAGTTATTATTTGGAAGAACAAATAACATAATAATAGTTGACAGAGAATAGTACACAACAACTTGCATTTATATAGAGCCCTTTACATGGGCTAGCATCTCAGAGCGCTTGACATTGGTGGAGTATGACACTGATCCAGGGGAGAGGGAGTGGGGAGGTGACCGTAAGCATGATCAAAAAGAATTTCAGGGCATAGTGGCTGAAGGCATGGCCACCGATGGTGGAGCTGAGGTGACGAGAGACAAACAGGAGGCAGGAGCCAGCCAAGTAGGGGCAGCGGGTGGTGGAGTGGGGGATGGTAAGAAAATCAGATAGGTAAGGAGATACCAGGGCATGAAGGAATTTGAACATGAATGAGAGGATATTGAAATCCGTCCGTTCGGTAATTGGGAGCCAGTGGAGCCTCGCAAGGACTCGTGTGATACAGGTACAGAGTTTTGTGCAGGTGAGTATGTGGGCGGCGGAGTTCTGAATCAATTGAATTTTGTGTATGGTGGAGTTGGGGAAACCAGCGAGGAGGGCATTAGAGTAGTCCGGCTGGGAAATGATGAAAACGTGGACAAGGGTTTTGGCTTCTTTGGTTGTGAGTTATGGAATGAGGCGGGTAATGTGATTGAGATGGAAAAAAGGGAACGGGAATGGAAAGCTGGGAATCAAACCTGACGCCTAAGCTATGCACGGGTTCGGTCAGTCTGAGGGAGAGCCCGGGTATGTTGAGGAGCTCAGACCTGCAGGAGTGAAGGAGTTGATGAGAACCAAAGAGTGTGGCTTCAGCTGCAGGAATTTTGCGCTCATTGAAACCTCGATGTCCGTCAAACAAACTGACAGGACATCAATGGACTGGGAGTCGCAGCTGGAGGAAAATAAGTAGATTTTTTTGTGTCACCCGCATATGTATGGAAATTGCGGAGGAGGATGGCATGAACGACTGTGTCGAACGTGATGGAGAGATCCAGGAGAATGAGGAGTGAAAGGGAGCCCTGTTCACAGAGAGAGAAGACGTCATTTGTTATTTTGATGAGTGCTGTCTCTGTGCTGTAGGCAGAACAAAAACCATACTGGAGGGCTTTGAGTAGGGAGTGGAGGGAGAGGTGTAAGCAAAGTTGATTTGCAACGACGCGTTTCAAAACTTTGGCCAGGAAGAACAGGTTTGAGATGGGTCTGAAGTTTGTGAGAATGAAGAGATCTAGCGTATGTTTTTTAAAGAGGAGCAATGACAATGGTTTTGAGGGGGCGTGGGACAGAGCCTGAGGAGAGGGACTGGTTGATTATGTGAGTCAGCAGTGGGCAGAAGAGGGAGAGTTGAGTGACCAGAATCTGGGTGGGGAGGGGGTCGAGGCAGCAGGTGGTGGGCTTCATCTGGATCATGGTGGAGGAAAGGGGGAGGAAGAGATGGGGGCAAAGGAGTGTAGGGTGGGGCCATGGTAGGAGCTGTGGTTGGAGGTGAAGATGAAGAAGGAGGCATGGGGGAGGGGGGGTTTGTAGGTGACATGGGGGTGGGCAGAGGAGGAGGGGACAGCCAGGCGGATGTTATTTATCTTAGAGATAGAGAAGTCCGCGATCTTTTCGCAGTTGGCATCTGAAGTGATAGTATAAATGTATAGTATATAGTACATAGTATAAATGTAACTTAAAATGTAATCAATGCATGAAACACTTACATTTTACTGCTATCATCTGAACCCATCAATCCATCACTGGCTTATAATGCGTAGTGTTTGGTGTTCTATGGTAATATCCAGTGAAATAAAACGCGATTAGCATGGCAGCTCACATTGTGCTTTGCAACAGTATTTCAACTCAAATTATGAAACCCCAAGGATGCATTAACTAGCGTATCTGCATATTAGGCTATTCTACAGCAAACAAAAGTTAACTACACACACTATGTGTTTTACCCTCAGAAGTAATCGCGTGGAAAACCAAAAATACATTGACCCTGGAACTATATATTCACTGTATTAGCTGAGTGCAGAGAAAAGGCAATCCACGATTGTTCGTCTCTATCTTCATTCCAAACCCTTAGCATTGGAAAGCTTTACAGAACACACAATTCAGGGTCAATCATGAATAACACTTGGTTGAAATAATAATGATCCTTGCATTTGATATAGCGCCTTATCACTTTGTTGCAACGTCTCAAAGTACTTTACAGAATATATTGTAAAGTGAATCGACTGTATATTTTGTGAGCAAAACACAGTAGCCAATTGCGCACAGCAGTGTCCCACAAACAGTCATGGATTGAATGATTAAATTATTATTACTTTAATACTGGAGGATTGTTGGCACACTATCACATTACTCAGTACCTTCTGAACTGGAGGACAGATCATCAGAGAAACCAAATCCCACTTAGCTCAAGCCTCCGAGACGCTTTTGCAAGATACTTGAGCATATTGGTGTATCCGAGAAATGTGTTTGCCAGCTACAAAGAATATTTGCTAACTCTGTTAGCTGTGTGGATGTGAATGAAGTCTCTTAGGCTGGTTCCAGAGAGCAAACGGTGTCATCGTGTCCAGCAGAGATGTTCATTGACACCTGATACTTTTAATTGCAGTGCAGAATGGATAATGCAACAACCTGATCAAATGACATCCCCAGTGTTCAGAGTTATGACGTGTCCTTTCTGGATCCAGAATGTGTGGATATCTGGTTGAAGCAAGAAAATCTGGCGTCCTGCAAGGCATGAGAGAGAGTGCCAGTAGGATCCATTTGCATATTAGTGTGGATGTGATGAAAGATATGCTTGTTCAGAGGAATAAACACTAATGACTAAGTCAATATTTATTATATATTTAAAAAGAGCAATATCTCATTATTAAAAGTCACTGGAATGTGAGCTCAATTACATTCTACTTTCCACACCGAGAGATGGGATAGCACATCTGGATGTCTTGTTGCCTGTAAGGTCCCTGGATGAAAAACATGACACACAGGCTGATAATTAGCATTAGTGCTAACAATCACACTATCGCAAATGTTGACCCTACCAATATCTGCCTATCCTCTCCTTGACAAGGGGTGTGGGGGGGTGGGGAGTAGAAATAGGGATTAAAGATATCACAAGTGATAAATACATCACAGGTTACATTCTTCCTGCATGAAATGCAGCCCAGCTCCTTGGAATGTCCTCCCGGCGTGAAAGGTGCTGTACAAATGTAATTTTGTATTGTATGAAATTAGTTTATCAATCTTAAATTTGGCTGGAACTGGGGATGGAATCATCATACAAACCCACCCTTCACATGGCCATCTCAGTTGTAGAAGTACAGGACGACTGGAATGGGAGATTGAAAGAAACAGATTGGTGCAATGGAAAGGGGTAAAGAGGATGCATTCCTTTTAAATCAGGGTGTTTGACACGTACAGAAAGCCATCACCATGCTAAGAGTATCCAAACCAGACAAAGTATGACACAAGTGTATGCACCTACAAATGGAACCCTGAGTACCGCTGGAGTTTAACCAACCAAAATGCTTAGTGTGCTATTGAAACCACTGTCTCTCGAGCTTCCTGGTGCGTTCTAGCCAACTGTTAGGGCTTTGGTTTGCAGGCTTAACAGGAACTGAGTGGGAAGAATCCCTACTCACATGGAGCAGTCTGTCCTTCCAGGTCCTGCTGATGCGCCAGGCTGGCTGTGCTGTCATCAGCAGTGCTTGGAGAACTGTGGACCCTGTACTGGGAACCAAACTACCGAGATCGCCACAGAGGGTTGATTCAATTCTGACATTCTGTTGCCAAACATGTCACCTTGGAGACAGCTTAGCTCAAAAGAAGCCTCACTTGCCTCCTCCCCAAGGAGGATAGTCTTGGATTGGCGTTGACACATATTGTTGAGCAGAAGAGAGAGCGAGCTTCACTCTACAAAATAACCATATTGATCTGGACGAGCTGGGTGCTGTCATTGGCAACTGCAATGGATTCTATTTGTTAGTCTTAACATCCTTCACATTGATAAGCATTCACCAGAAAAAGCCTTCAATGATTTCATGTCTACATCCAATTGAACAATCTACGTGTTTACTCCAGCTATTATTTTTTTTAATCCAAGTGGACCTTGTCTGCTGCCAACCTGCATCAAATACTGTGGAGTCCTGTAACTTAGTGGTTAGAGCACTCGGGCAGGAGGAAATGTTGGGCCAGTTTCTTTACTCCACACGTCTCTGTTTACCCAGCAGTAAGTAGGAACCCGGTTGTTAGTTGATTGGTGGATTGCTTTTCTGAGGGTAGTAATTCCTTCAAAGACATGATAAGGCTAAGGATATATCAAATGCAAGGATTATTGTGATTACTTTCCAGAATTCGGTAAACAGGATGTGTTCCTCCAGTGAGAGAGCACACATCCCATTCCAACAATCTATCTCTGGAATTTCCATTTGTAGGTGGGATGCATGGAATTCTCAAATTTGTTTTGGATACTCTTAAGCACAGTGAAGAGTTTCCGATGTGTCAAGACACCTTACTGACCAAAACAAAATAATAATCCAAGTGATCTAATTACTGTACAACATTTGAATTAGGATTCCAAGCAGTTTGGATACCTAATCACATGTTTGCAATACTATTGCTACTTTTATTAATAATAATCTTTGCATTTGATACAGCACGTATAATGTTGAAATGTCTCGTAAAGTTTCATAGGTATATATTGTCAACTGAAATGACTGTGAGTTTGTAGACACACAGCAGCCAATGTGCACGCCCCAAAGTCCTGCAAACAGCCATGAAGTGAATAATCACTTTATTGAGAAGCGTGTTGGCCAGGACACCGAAAGAAACTCTCTTAAGAGTAAGCAAAGAATGTGCTCTAAAAGTTACTGAAAGTAATTTCATCCTTTGCACATAAAATGCAACACTTCTTTTTATCTACCTGTCCAGTAACTCCCCTGAAATATGGAGGAGTGGCAAAAGTGGCAGAAGCACAAAACACCTACAATTCATTCATCTAACATAAACATCGAGCTGTGTTAAAAGTATTACTTGTATCTGCATTGCATGTGTTCAATACCACACCAGCAATCTTTTGATTACAACAACAACAACAACAAGATTCCATTTATAAAGCGCCTTTCACGTCAGGAGGACGTCCCAAGGCGCTGCACAGTTGGGTCATGACCCGAGCAGGGGGGAAATGGTCAGGGGGAGGGGAGGGAAGGGAGGGAGCGAGGAGGGGGGAAATGGTCAGAGGGAAGGGAGGGATCAAGGAGGGGGGAAATGGTCAGGGTGAGGGGAGGGAAGGGAGGGAGCGAGGAGGGGGTAGAGAGTCGAGAGGGGAGCTGAAGGCTCGGTCAAAGAGAAAGGTTTTGAGACCGGCCTTGAAGGAGGAAAGGGAGGAAGCAAGGCGAAGGCACTGGGGGATGGAGTTCCAGAGCCTGGGGCTGAGAGGCTGAAGGCCCGACCACCGATGGTAGGGCGGTTGGGGCGGAGGACGTGGAGCAGACCGGAGCCAGAGGAACGGAGGGTACGGGCAGGTAGGTAGGGGGATAGTAGGTTGGAGAGGTAGGAGGGAGCAAGGCCGTGAATGGCCTTGTAGGTGAGGATGAGGATCTTGAATTCAATCCTCTGGGGGATGGGGAGCCAGTGGAGGCGAGCGAGGGTGGGAGTGATGTGGTCCCGAAGCCTGGTGCGGGACAGTACACGAGCTGCAGAGTTCTGAATGACCTGCAGCTTGTGGAGGGAGGTGGCGGGAAGGCCGGCGAGGAGAGAGTTCCCATAGTCCAGCCTTGAGGTGACAAAGGCGTGAACCAGGGTTTCAGCAGCGTGAGGGGTGAGGTAATGCCGTAGTCTGGCGATGTTCCGGAGGTGATGGAAGGCGGTGCCAGTTGTGGTGCGGATGTGAGGGAGAAAGGACAGCTCAGGGTCGAACAAAACGCCGAGGTTCCTGACTGGCTTTGAGAGGTGGAGAGTGCAGCCTTGGATGCTGATGGTGTCGGCGCCTGAGGTGCGGAGGCGCTGACGTGAGCCAATCAGGAGGGCCTCGGTTTTTCGCACGTTGAGCTGAAGAAAGTTGTCTCTCGTCCAGGACTCGATGTCGGACAGGCAGGCTGTCAGGACATCGGTGGTCGTGGAGTTGAGAGTAGAGGAGGAAAGGTAGAGTTGGGTGTCATCCGCATACATGTGGAAGTTAACCCATGTCTGCGGATGATGTCACCAAGGGGGAGCATATAGAGGGTGAAGAGGAGGGGACCGAGGACAGAGCCCTGAGGGACACCACATGAGACAGTACGGGGGGTGGAGGAGAAGCCATTCGTCGAGACAAAGTGAAGACGGTGAGAAAGGTACGACCTAAACCACTCAAGGACAGTGCCTTGAAGGTTGAGGTGGGAGGACAAGCGGTGGAGTAGGATAGCGTGGTCGACCGTATCGAATGCTGCCGATAGGTCGAGGAGGACGAGGAGGCAGAGGGAGCCCTGGTCACAGATGGTCAGGATATCATTGGTGACCTTGACCAGGGCAGTTTCTGTGCTATGGGCAGCACGGAAACCTGACTGAAGGGGTTCGAAAAGAGAATGGGTGGAAAGGAAAGAGCGCAGTTGGGAGGCGACAACTCTTTCCAGGACCTTGGAGAGAAAGGGGAGGTTGGAGATGGGCCGGTAGCTTGATAGCTGCGACGCATCAAGGGAGGGTTTTTTCAGGGTGGGCGTGATGGTGGCAGTTTTTAAGGGAATGGGGACAGAGCCAGAGGAGAGGGATAGGTTGATGATGTCGGTGATATGATTAAAATGCTTACTTCAGAAATGAAAGTATAAAAAAAAGGCTGATGTGTCCCAGCAATGTCTGATTGATGAAAGAACCATCCATAACCATCACTCTTTTCACTGAAGGTGTCAGCCTGCTTCAGTTGGCAGCACTCTCACCTCTGAGTTAGAAGGCTGTGGTTTCAAGCCCCACTTTGGGAACGTTAAGCTCAAAGTTTACACAGACACTCCATTACAGGGATGGGGATGCATGCATTGTGAGAGGTGCCATCCTTTGGATTAAATTTTAAAACCAGGTTCCATTTGGATGAAATGTTAAATCAGGTAGATGTTAAACATCCCATGGGCACTATTCAAAAAGAGAATGGAGTTTCCCAATGTCCTGATCAACAAACCCCCAGATAAAATTGTCCATTCACTTCTTGCCTGTTCATGGGACATTGCTGTGTACGAATTGGCCGACGCATTAGTCTACAAATATACAGCTACTACACATTACAGTAAAATTCTGTAAAATCGTGGCATCCTGTAGCTTAGTGGTTAAAGCACTCGACTTGCAAGTGAGAGTCCTGGGTTCGATTCCTGGCAGGGTGAAACCTTGGGCAAGTTTCCTTACTCCACACGCCTGATAAATAATCCCTCAAGAAAAAAAACAATAATAAATTGGTCACTTCAATCCACAACTGTTTGTGGGACACTGCTGTGCTCAATTGGATGCTGCATTTCGCCCACAAATATACAGACAATTCACTTTACAGTATATTCTGTGAAGCACTTTGAGATGTCTAGAAGACGTGAAAAGCATTATATCAAATGCAAGGATTATATTAAATCCTGTGAAGCACTTTGAGACATCTCAGTGAGGTCCCGTAGCGTAGTGGTTCGTGCATTCACCTCGCAAGTGAGAGGACCCAAGTTTGATTCCTGGGCAGGGCAAAATCTTAGGCAAGTTTACTTACTTCGCACGCCCTTACATAGCAGTAAGTAAGAACCGATTGTTGGTCAATTGGCAGATTGTTTTCCAGGGGTAATAATCCCTCCAAAAGAAAATTGGTCAGTCAATCCACGGCAGTTTGTGGGACACTGCTGTGTGCAATTGGCTGCTGTATTTCGGCTACAAAATACACAGTCGATCCACATTACAGTATATTCTGTGAATGGCTTTGAAACGTCTCAACAATGTGATAAGGTGCTATGTCAAATGCAGGGATTATTATTAATTCTTATTCTTATTATTATTGGGCCTGACATTGACCTAAATGAATGAAGAACAAGGATGAATCATTCAATAACCTCTAAAATACTGTGCTAAGATGCCACTGAAGCACTGTAATGCGGACACCAGTGGCAATGGCCAGATGTATGGGTCCAATCCATTGTGGAAGGAACCTTAATCAAAGATTGATTTGACTGTTTTCTCTCCCAACGTTCGATGACGTGATGAGATAATGAGCGCCAAGCTATAATCACCAGGAGACTGAGCACATCCCAGGCAGCAATTTTTCCCCCCACTTACATTATGACAAAGTGCAAACCGATCATTCTTAAGAAGATCATTCGCATTCCACGTGGCCTGTGAACCACATTATTAACAGGGTCTACCACCAGGAATCTGAATCAAGGCAAACACTAACTAATTAAAACATTTTATCGCTGTGGTTAATGACTGTGACAAATTAGGCACTAATTTGTAACCAACTTGGAAATCATTGATACTTAGGAATGGAAATGAGCTGACTATTTATTGGCTACTCTTCAGCAGTTTTTTTTCTTTCTCGCTCTCTGCTTCTAATTATTTACTGAATATCTGCTAATGGGGTAACCAAATTTACTAATTGAAACTAACGTGTAAATACGCTTTATTGGTGTCAGCAGTCAAACTAAATTTAAAATCGTTATTTGACATTAATAGCCACTGGATAGGTCAGACTCATAGTAAGTAAAAGAGTTACTAATTAACAGATTGCTATTCAATAGAACATTTTGCAACTTGTTAATTGCAAAGCCTTTGTTCAATGTTTCACATCACGCTCTTGTGTCAAGATGGCAATGAATGAAAGGAAAAATGTTGTATGTTGTAGGAATGTGTAAGATGTATTCCAATTGTTCAACAGTTATGGCAAACCACCAATGCGTTAAATTATCGACTCCAGGACCTATCATAGCTATTTTTGGTCAGCCGGGTGTCTGACACATGCCACACTTAAAGAGTATCCAAACTAACCCAGGAATTCCATGCGTCTCACCTACACATGGAAATTCCAGAGATAGGTTGTTGGATTAGAATACACACTCTCTCCCTGGAGGAAAGCATCCTTGCATACCTAATTCTGAAAAGTATTAGGCGCAGGGCTTGGGGATCCTAGTGTGTGCGTTGGGGTTCTGCTGGAGTCTGACCAGATAAAACTGCACAGCTTACCACTGATATCGCTGTCTGGCAAGCTTTCCCACTGCTTATCCAACTAAGATCACCCTTCACATTGGGGCTTTGGATTGTAATAGGAGCTGAGTTAGAAGTCTGACCTTGCAAATCATGCTGTTGAGGCAGGCTGGCTTTGCTCTTATCAGAAGTGCCCTGGAATATTGCGGACTGCCTGGCTCAGGAACCAGACTATCAAGACCGCCACAGAAGGCTGGCTTGATTGCAGAATTTTGTTGCCAGGCATGCCACTTTGGAGCCCGTTCAGCTCCACGGAGACCCTGATTACCTCTCGCCGATGAGGATAGTCATTATTTCCAGTGAGAAATTACAGTTCAGTGGAGATTAGTGAAGGGGTGGGTTTGTCAATCCAATATCTGTTTTTACTCAATAATTGGCTTGAGGTTATTGCAAGACTGAAGCTCTAATTTTTCCTTCTGCTACTTTCTCAAATATTCCTTTCATTCCCCAAAGCAGACATTTGGCCTATTGAATGGCTACACAGCAGGGAATTGTTGCTTGATTGATGGCTTTTAGTATTTCGCAGGAGTGGGTATTTTTTGTGCAAGTGAGAACCCAGAATAATAATAATAATCCTTGCATTTGATATAGCGCTTTTCACGTCGGGAGGACGTCCCAAAGCGCTTCACAGAACACACTGTAAAGTGAATTGACTGTATATTTGTGGGCGAATGCGGCGGCCAATTGCGCACAGCAATGTCCCACAAACAGTCATAGATTGAAAATGAACAATTTATTATTGTTTTTGGTTTTGGAGGGATTATTATTAGGTGTGTGGAGTAAGGAAACTTGCCCAAGGTTTCGCCCTGTGCCTGGAATTGAACTCAGGTCTCTCACTTGCAAAGTGAGTGCTCTAACCACTGAACTACAGGACTCCAGAAGGCAAGTGTGGGCGATAAAACACGGCGAGAGTTTCTGTTCATAACAGAACTTATTTTTGATTTCACCCAACATCCACACACACACAATCCCACTCACATACAATCTTCCTAGCAGAGGATCCACTGGATGAAAATGTAGAGAAACAATTTGGTTGGATTTCCACTTCTCTAACCTGGGATCATGCTGAAGTCAATTCAAGTTCCTCAACTAATATCAACTGGCTGCAATAACAACCAATAACTGCTTGTATCTACGTGCATCAGTTTCACACAGGGTAACCTTTTCACCTGATTAGTGATGTAAGAGGCAGAATATGTATCTTTTGGTGCAGAAATGGATTTATGTCTTTGATTGGCAGCATTGGCTATTTTTGGGAAAATCATTGCTGTGGAAAATGTGTGACCGTACTGGCACGATGGGCTACTTCACTGTGCACGTGTGGATATGGGGTGAGGACAGTATCAGGCTCGGCTGTGATGCCCGTTCTAAAGTAGAATAACCTGCCAGCATTCAATGTTAGGCCTCACATATGAATAATGGTGACCTGGACCAGCTACTTGAGATCGATAATGGGACAGTATCCCAAGCTGGATGGACAGGGAAGAAAAGGCCAAAAAGTCCTCAGGAGAGAAGAGGACAAATTAGAGAAAAAAAATGGAGGAGTAAAAAGATAAGAATAAAATGCTATAAGATGGACAATAATTGACAAGTAGCAAAAACGTGCAGGATGTACGAGGATTTACGAGCTAGCTCATTTGTAATAAAAATATATTGTAAAGAATGGTAGTTGGTATCTGGATGGTAGATGGTAGAATTTGGAGGAACTTTGGCCACAAGCGGGATTCAAATCACGATTGAGCGTCCAGACACAAGATGAAAAAAAAGAGCAGCGAGCTTAGTTCTGACAATGGGTCATTGTCATCTTGCTCTTCTCATCCTTCAGGTGGATGTTAAACATCCCATGACACTATTCGAAAAGAAAAGGAAGTTTTGCCTGGTGTCCTGGCCAACAATCCCCCAAATAAAATTGGTCACTCACATCAAGGCTGTCTGTGGGAAATTGCTGTGCAAAAACTGGTTGCTGCATTTTGCCCACAAAATACAGACAATCCACTGTACAGTAGACTGTGTGAAGCTCTTTGAAAGATCTCAACGACATAAGGCGCTATATATATCTAATGCAAGGATTAACATTATAGATGCTGCCTAAGTTAAAGTGCACTTCTACAGTTGGTGCTTTTACTCCAGCAAAAGTATCTCAGCTCATAAACATTACTTATTCGCAGCTGATCCATGTGGTGCAAGGCATTAAGAACCGATTACAGTCGGACCGTCTTATAATCCGATGGTTTGCATGTATAAAATTAGACCCGTGTTATAAAATGTTTTGATACACAGCATCTGCGGGTTAGTAGTTTGCATCATCTGGTCGCCAGTAACCGACCAGCCAGTCAACGATGGAAGGTGCAAATGCAATGCTCTATATTGCAGAACTAATTGCGTACCCATGTTATACATAGTACCATAGAAATTTACTGCACGGAAGAGGCCATTCAGTTCATCATATCTGTCATTTATGGACCCGCAAGAGTAGTGGAAATAACAGGAAATAACAGGGGAAATAATCTATCTCGGACTCGTGCTTTTCATTTGAAAAGGTAGTAAACTCACACGTTTGTTGTGTAGTCAACAGCATTGGTGTGAAACCCTACATTTATTGATGCAGGTGGCATCTCTGTCATTAGACTTTTACAGTGGCAGAGTTATGAGCAGCGAGTAATAAAATCATCACACAATGCTGCCTTAGACGCCAGCAAGGTGCCTCAGGCTCCTGATTGGAGGACCAAATGTAAAAAAGAAAAATATACAAAATATGTATTTACGTTTATTTTTTAAACTTAGAATCAAATTGCAATTGCGAACCTGTGGGTGCACAGATAAATTGTAACTGTGGAATCTCAAGCCTGAGTTTTCAATCAGCCTGTTTGCCCCCGATAACAGTCAACTGGAGTGCCACGTATCATTGTGTCCTGGCCAACAACAACCCCCTATAAAATTGGTAATTCACTTCCTGGCAGTTTGTTGGATGTTGCTGAGCAGAAATTGGCTGCTGCATTCACCTGCAAAACACACAATCGCTACCCTTTACAGTATATTCTGTGAAGTGCTATGAGATGTCCTCCCGACATGAAAGGTGTTCTACCAAAGGTAAGGATTATTGTTATCTCAATCAATCACCTTCCCTCACACACATTGGTTCCCCGTTTCTGTAGCCCAAGAGGAGAGAAACCATTGTGCATGTCTTCACTTTAGTCTCAACCTATCCTCACATCCAAATCTGTTCTTGTGAAGATACTTGCACAGCTCTTTTTAGAAGCACTTAATGATCACATCATCAATTACCTTTGGCACAAGTTTATGCTATGTAACCACCACTCTCTGTGGGAAAAATAATTCTTCTAACCTCTAGTCTAGTTGAAAGCTACTTAATTTAAAATCTATATTATCCACTTCTCCCGAGTGTAAGTTAAAGAAGCTCCTCAAATCAATAATCTATGTTTTGCATTGTAAAAATAATAATGATCTTTGCACTTCAAATAATGATGTTATAGCAGTCTGAAGTCAAAAATGTCAAAGCACTTCACATCTGATTGCGTTCAAGCCAATTTGTGGACAGCAAGATCCCAAAATAAAACAATCAGATTTTATTAATAACTTTTTTTTATTGCCAAGCACATTTTCAATCTAGCTCACTAATTTGTTATTAATTCAAGATGCCTTAACCTCCTTTAAAAGCCTCATTGGATATCTTCTACAAATACAAGTTTCCATTAACAAAATGTAATGGTTATTTTATTAGTATTACTAGTTTAATTATCTATTGGATGACTCTTTGTGCAAATATATTGGTCAACACCTGAAAGAATTTCAATAGATCTGTGGGACTTAATCTATTGCTTCAAAATTCATGTTGCCTTATATATATGTGTGTTACGTTAACCACTGCTGGCCTTCTATTTGATTCGTGCAAAGCATTTCATCCCCTGCATGCCAGACTTACTGATCTATCATATCTATGTCCTCATCACTTTATTTTATAGAATGAGAAAATACTCAATATCCTCCAGTCATCAAATATCTACCCTGTTTTGAAGGAACTTGTAAACTTACTGTGTTAATCAAACCTTGCTTTCATCCTCTCAGTTCCTTGTGGATACTATGGTGTATCCCATCTGTTTCAGGTGCCTTGCAAATATTTATTTCCTTGCATTTCCTCACAACATCTGCTTTATTTACTTCTACATATGTTACACATTCTTTAGCCAAATTTAGTGGATCAGGATTTAGTCCAGTATTTATTATTGAAAACTGATACTTATAATTAATGTAGCACATCTTAAGCTCTTTGTGAACTTCATCGCTCTGTCAACTTTTATAGCCAAGAAATAAATTCTTCAGATCATACATTTCTCTTCCATTGCCTTTTGCAACACTTATTCTGATGATCATCAAATGACTTTCTCATGATCTCCAAGTGTTCACAAGGGAAGGTTTGAATGAAGAAAGTCTTTTGTCTCAAATTATCTAATTCTTCCACAATTCCAAGCCTACTGTCTACCCATTTCAACACCAAGCTAATCCTGAATAAACAAGTGTTCTGTCTATCCCTCTTGGTAACCCCTTTCAACCTCTTATTATCCTGTCGATAAATGAATACTCCCTGGTGTCCGTCCGTCATAGAATTGCTTTTCACTGCCTCATTATTTTTGTCTCCTTTCCTCTTAAATTGAATATGCTTAGATTTAAGTGAGATCTTAGATTTAAGTGAGATCTTAGATTTAAGTGAGATCTTAGATTTAAGTGAGATCTTAGATTTCACTTAACGCCAGTGGTGGCCAACCCATTCCTGCCAAACATTTGCACTCGTCTAGATGAAGCCGTTTTAAATCAATGTTTTGTTTCCAGTTTTTTCTTGATTGAATATTTCTTGATCTATGGCATAAATCAAGAAATATTCAATCAAGAAAATGTATTTGGTTGGCAGACAAAAAGGCTGCCCAAGGGGTGAAATCCAATGTTTTATCATGACGTTGATTGCAGCTGTCAGATTACTATTGGAACACATTCTTTTCACACAAAGAGTTCTGGAAATGTATGATTCACTTTCCCAAAAGGTCGGAAACGTTGCAATACTTACGGAGGTAGATGAATATTTGGTTGACAGGATTGTCAAGTAATATGGTGAAAAGGCAGCAAAATAGAAATGGGAAGGAAACTGTCCCACCACTGTCCAACTGGTCCATCTCCTCTTCCCCACACTATATTACCTCCTTACCAAGGGTACACCCACATTTTTGCAACTACAGAGGTAAAGCAGTGCCCCCCTTTGGCTACAACTAACACACACCGCACAAACCTCAAACTGTTCATCTAATTCAACTAGCATTGTTCTAGGGCTGGAGGATGAAGGAGGGGGGAAGCCAGGCTTCAATTCCCCTGAACCAAGCTCTATCAATACCTGGAGGAACAGATTTTCTTCAAAGAAGGTTGCAGCAGTTATTTGATTACTCAGAGAGAGCCAGGGCAATCTCCCAAGGTTTCATTATGAAGTGCAGAGTACAGACTATGGTAATGGCATTTAACAGTGAGAAATAGGTACTTAGAATAAACATTGTGAAGAGATTTACAGACAATATGCCACTGAATGACATTAGACCTCATAAAACTAAAACCTATTTGATTTATACTGCACACTATGCAGTAAAGGTAGAGATTTAAATGAATAAAATATTGTGTGTGGAATATTCATGCCACTTGTCCAACATTTGACTGTATCAAAAGGAGCACATATTAGTACACAAGGAGTTGTACACTGCTATGCTTGATATGACACCCCAGTTCTATGTTTGCTGCTGAAAGAGAATACAAGAGATAGTGAGATATAAGGATACAATTTGCGGTTTTCCTTAACACATTCCTTAATTAGCTTGAGGAACACTTGCAGATTTGTTCCTTAATTAGACTTGGTGTAATTTTTCCCTTACTTATCTCAGTAATGCACATGCTGCTTATTACTCCGATTGCTCCCAGACTTGGATCCGCACAGCTTCTCTTTCATATTAGCCACCGTCAGTCCAGGATAAAAATAATCCCCCACAGAAACCATATGACAATGTCAATATCCCAATCTTGACTGTTGGAATATCTATAATAATCCCTCAAAAAAAAAGAATTGGTCATTTCAATCCACGGCTGTTTGTGGGACACTGCTGTGCACAATTGTCTTCCGCGTTTTGCCCACAAATATACAGTCAATTCACTTTACAGTATATTCTGTGAAGCGCTTTGAGACGTCTAGAAGACGTGAAAAGCGCCATATCAATGCAAGGATTTTTATTATTATTATTACTATTATTATTATTATTATTATTAATGCCAGTCCTACTCTCTGGACCATGTCCATTCTTCTCCCTCCTTCATCAAAGTGCAGACCATTCTCCCCTCACACTGCCAGCCATTCTCTCTCCACAAAATGCCAACTCTTCTCTCTCCACAGATTGCCAACCTTTCTTTATTACTTCAAAGTGACAGCCGTTCTGACCTCATACAATGCCAGCTCTTCTCTTTCCAGGCCTACCCAAACATTGTTAATGTAAACATAATATTTGCACTCTTTATTTCAATTAATAATTGGAGGGGTTCCCAATTGGAGGGGTTCCCTTCATGAACCCCTCCAATTGGGTTTGTGTGCCGCTTACAGCACAGAAACAGCCCTCGTCAAAGTGACATATGACATTCTGTCCATCTGCGACCAGGGCTCCCTCTGCCTTCTCGTCCTCCTTGACCTCTCTGATGCCATCGACACCGTCAACCACTGTATCCTCATCCACTGCCTCTCCTCTCACGTCAATCTTCATGGCTCTGTTCCTGACTGGTTCAGATTGTACCTCTCACACAGCCTCCATTTCATCTCCTCAAACGGCTTCTCTTCTAGCCCCCGCACCATCTCGTGCGGCATTACTCAGGGCTCTGTCCTTGGTCCCCTCCCCTTCAATATCTATGTGCTCCCTCTTGGTGACATCATCCGCAGACATGGGGTCAACTTCCACATGTATGCGGATGACACCCAACTCACCTCTCTGCCTCCACCCTTGACTCCAGGACCACTCTTGTCCTGACTGATTGTCTGTCAGACATCAAGTCCTGGATGAGAACTAACTTTCTTCTGTTGAACGTTTACAAGACCGAGGCTCTCCTGATTGGCTCCCTTCAGAGCCTCCTCACCTCAGGCGCTGACAGCATCACCATCCATGGTTGCACACTCGACCTTACTAAGCCAGTCCGGGACCTTGGGGTCTTGTTTAGCCCTCAACTATGCTTTCTACCCCACATCTATATCATGACCCGTTCTGCCTTCCACTACCTCAGCAACATCACCCGGCTCCGCCACTGCCTCACACTGCAGGCCACCGAAACCCTCATACATCATTACATCAAGATTCGACAATGCAAACTCCTTGTTTGTTGGCCTCGCTAACTCCTCCCTCCATAGGCTGCAGATCATCCAGAACTCTACAGCCCGTGTCCTCTCCCACACCAGGCTCCTATCACCCCCATCCTCGCCCGACTCCACTGGCTTCCCATCACACAGAGGAGACAGTTCAAGATCATGGCCCTCACCTTCAAAACCCTCTATGATCTTGCTTCTCCCTAACTCTGTGACCTCCTAATTCTCTACTGTCACCTCACTCAGCGGGCTCTGGCCTGCTTCACGTCCCCCGTTTCGCTTGCCCCACTATTGGCAGGCAGGCCTTCTGCCACTCTGTCCCCACCCTCTGGAACTCCATCCCGCAGTCCCTCTGGCTGCTCCCCTCCCTTGCCTCCTTCAAGACCCATCTCAAGACCCTCCTCTTCGACCGTGCTTTTGATCTCCCTGCTTCCCTCCATGTCCTCCACCCTCCCCGATCACGACCCCCAGCTCGGGTCCAAAACTCTGTCTGTCCAGCGCCTTGGGACATCCTCCTGATGTGAAAGGCGTTATACAAATATAATTTTGTTGTTGTAATAGTGAACTGATAGTACCCTTACAACCAGATGCTAGGAGGAATACAAGTGCACTTTAGGATGACATACCCTTTCCACATTGCTTCCCTCTACAAAGCAAAAGGGTCTGGTGGCAACTTAACCCATCCCCTATGATACGACAATCAAAGTTGTCAACTAGGCCATTGGAGAATCACAATAGAGCCAGTAGAGCTCCACAGTGATGCCAGTCACCCTTCTTCTTGATTATCCACTTGTGGATTTACCTGCTGGATGCGCACGTTCCTGCAGGAGTTATTACTGAGGCAAGAGCTTCTTTTCCTGGTCTCAGAAAACAACATGACCAGTTGGAACCTTGCAGTCACATGTGGCTGCACTGGGATGCAGCTGCAGAAAGTCTTTCAAATCAACACACATCTAATCAACCATTAAAAGAAGCAGAGCTCTGGAAAACCAGCGGCAAATATATATATATATCTATAATATATATTATTTTTTGGGGACCTTCATGTGTCAGCTGCTGATTGAGTCAAAAATGCCAATGATAAAGCTTTTACAAAAGCAGTAATATGTTTGGGTCATTGAGATCTGGAGCTCTGTGACCTGAAGCTATCTGAAATGACAGTATCAGCTTTCCAAACCTTATTAGGCCAGGTTGCTTTGAGGTGCCACTGACTTCTTGGAATCACCAATAGGACTCTAATAGAAAAACCACAGGGCAGCCACTATACTGCTATCACAAACCTCAACAAAATATTTTGTATTAATATTTCAGATGCATGGAAGAACATGCACCCCTTGCCAAGCACAACATCCAGGAAGACAACAGCTGAGACTGATCTTCAGCAAATCTTTCCATGTAAACGTAATGCTTTCTGGCTCGCAGCTATAGACTAGCTAGGTAACTGAAGGAGGGCTAAATAAAAGGACTGACTTAATATTCAATTCATGATTAATAAAAAAAACTAGCTTGAGCTGCAGGCCACATGGCTGGCATCTCTCATTGTGGATAAAGTGGGCAACTAGCCAGGATTTCTACTAAGTAACTATAAAATGTATGAATCTGAACAAGCCTACCTATTAATCTCTCAGATCAGCTTTATAATAGTATAGCAACTAAACAAGCTCCAATATTTACCCCCACCCCCCAAATTACCTACCACTCCTTATTCTAATGAACACTGTTGTGCATAAAACTCTGCTTCAAAGAAACATCTCATTCCCATTTAAACATCGCCTATTCCAAAAAGACTTATCCCTTTCTATGTGGATATTAAAAAAATTCAGTTCTGAGCAGTTCTTAGCCAAACGATCCAATGTTGACCTCTATTTAACTTGCAATGCCTCAACAACAAGAACAACTTGTTATATAGCGCCCTTCACAAGGGATCAAGTCTCAGTGTCCCTCCTTTACATTATGCACATGCACCCACATACACAAATCTGGTGAGTCAAAAGAATGAGCACAATTACAAAGAAAAAAAACTTTTTATAGCATTTTTATAGGAACGTATTACATCAAATCCTCCCTAAGAATTTTAAAGTCGTTACTATCAAGTGCAGTGACTTTTTTTGGTGGCAAACCCAGAAACTATTTTACACACAGCCTATGAGGTCAATGATCAATTCCTTGTGGTCATGAGCAATCTATGAGAAGGAGATTAGCGGGCACTTGTTTAAAAAAAACTCAAATGTGGATTTTGCAGATTTGTTATTTTCCAAGCTGGAGGAAACTGATTAAGTGGGTCAATCATGGAGGTTTCAGGCTCTTACATGGACTACTTTTTCAAACACCTTGTGCAATGAATCAGCTTTCCCTCTCAGGAATGGTTAAAATGCACTTTTCCTGTTCACACCCCACAACAAAACAATTTGCTGTCAAAGACCATGGAGGGTATGGTGTTGGCAGCCATTCTGCAGATATTCAGAACAAATTATCTTCTCTGTTAGCTGAATAAAAGGTGACACGTGAGGCAACCAAAATAGCTATAAAGCATATGAGAATGTAAAGATTAATTTAAAACAAAAATAATTAAAACTGAGATCTTCTTAATCCTCTTTTCTGAATTGTTGTTTAAAAATTGAGTTTTCCTCCTGGTTGTCTTAGCTTACATTTCTTTATTCAGATTCAACCCCCAAACTCCAAATTAATTAGCTGTTCATCTCATTGTTATTTGTGGGATGTTATTGTTGCAGAATAGCTACCATGTTTGCCTCCAAAGAACATTCAGTGTCAGCCTGGCTCAGTTGGTAACTCGCTTGCCTTAAGACAGAAGGACTCTGAGCTCCTAGTCTATGTTGACACTCCAACGTAGTGCTACAGGCTTTTGGATGACACCCTGAACCAAAGTTCTACTTGCTTGTTCAAATGAACATTAAAGATCCTATGGCACTATTCTCCCAGTGTACTGGCCAACAATCCTCCAAATAAAATTGGTCATTCATATCATGGCTATTGTGGAACATTGCTGTGTGCAAATTGGATGCCATGTTCATCTACACAGTCACTGCACTTTACAAAAAAACCTTGTGAAGAGCTTTGAGATATTTTGACAACATGGTAAGGTACTACATTGAATGATATTACTATTATTCACTGCATTTTTTATTTATATCATTCTTTAAAGCACTTATTTATTTTATTGCGAGAGATGCTGCATTAATCTGTAAGCTGTAAGAGAAATACCATTTCTTAGTCATATATTGAATGTTTGTTTCTTTTATATCTTCTCCTTATGAATCTATATATAGACGGAATGTATAAAAATACAAATCTATTGACTTTAGCATCATCCCACCACCATTTTCCATGAAATGTGTTTTTCTTTATCTGATTTTATTTTTTTTAAAAATCCGATTCTGCCGTGATCTGAGGTTCTGCAGGACAAACAAAAACTCATTTTGGAGCAATCAAACGCGAAATTTAAAGCTGTGCTTCTGAAAGTTCTCGGCTCACATTTTAGATCTTAAAGAATAGCATTAAAATGTAGACTAAGCTAGGCCTCTGCAAACCTTCTCCTCACACACATACACAATGGATTACTGTACTCGTTAAAGGTACTTGCATTGACCTTTTTGGTTCTGTAACAATCTCTACAACGAGTAAATTACTCTTATAAAAGGCATTCCTTATTTCATACAGTAGCTCATTGTTTATAAGACCATTTACCAAAAACAATCCATTAGCATTAATCCATCGGCCAAGCCCACCAGCTGCAGTTGCATATGACTGGGAATTCCTGTAAACTCCTGACATGGGAAAACATATATAGCTACTATATCGTCCAAATGACCCATTTCTACAAAAACTATTTGTTTTATGGTCAGCGCCAGAATATCCAAACTTTGATAAAATGATTGATTCCATTATTTTAATGCAAGGATTATCTAAGAGTATTAAAGTACACCAATACACTGATGTGGACTAAAGCATGATTAGTGTATGCTTGACAACACATTGGTAATGTGTTCACAAGTATATACTGCAAGGATCCTGCAATCGATTGATGCAGGGAATATATTTGAAGGAAAAGCAGCATGAAACAGATTGAAATCTTTCATTTCCCAAATGTTTTTTCTTTAACATAAAAAATTCCAGTTTATTTTCCTTGCATAAATATGCCACTCACAAAAGTAAAAATCACGAGTGGGTGATTTGCCTGCAGGGCACTTGAGGGATATTAGTAGTGTTTACTTATTTTCAATCTCATCAAAATGAAAAAAAAATGGATAATCAGGTTAAAGTATGAGGCTTTATCAGAATTTTCTGCAAATGACAAAATGTTTTATTGTTCTCAGCTAACCATTCTATAATATCCATCTTATAATATCTATACATAACAATTCATGAGCAATGCAAAATAAACAGACAAGTGTTTGCAATGCTTCAATAGGTATTCACGATTCAAAGGCAAACAGCAACAACAAAACAACATTTGTATAACGCCTTTCATGTCGGGAGGATGTCTCAAGGCGTTGGACAGTCAGTGTTTTGGACCCGAGCTGGGGATTGGGAAAGGTGGAGGGCCGGGCAGGGAAGGAGGGTGATCGAAAGCACGGTCAAAGAGGAGATTCTTGAGATGGATCTTGAAGGAGGCAAGGGAGAGGCAAGGTGGAGGGACTGTGTGATGGAGTTCCAGAGGGGGAAGGCAGAGTGGCACCTGCCATTGGTGGGGCGGGCGAGGCGAGGGACGTGAGCAAGCCAGTGCCCGCTGAACAGAAGGAGTGGGCAGGATGGTAGGGGGTTAGGAAGTCACAGAGGTAGGGGGAGCAAGACCATGGAGGGCTTTGAAGGTGAAGACCAAGATCTTGAACAATATCCTCTGTGTGATGGAAAGCCAGTGGAGTCAGGCAAGGCTGGGGGTGATAGGGTCACGGAGCCTAGTGCGGGAGAGGACATGGGCTGTAGAGTTCTGGATGATCTGCAGCCTATGGAGGGAGAAGTTGGGGAGGCCAACAAGCAAGGAGTTTGCATAGTCAAGCCTAGATGTAATGAATGCATGTATTAGGGCTTCGGCGGCCTGCGATGTGAGACAGTGGCAGAGCTGAATGACATTGCAGAGGTGGGTGAAGGCAGAGTGGGTCATGGCATAAATGTGGCGTAGAAAGGATAGTTGAGGGTCAAACAAGACCCCAAGGTCCCGGACTGGCTTAGTAAGGTGGAGTGTGCAACCATGGATGGTGATGCTGTCAGTGCCTGAGGTGTGGAGGCGCTGACGGGAGCCAATCAGGAGAGCCTCGGTCTTGTTGACATTCAACTGACATTCTGTCAGGACAGCAGTGGTCCTGGAGTCAAGGGTGGAGGCAGAGAGCTACAGTTGGGCGTCATTCGCATACATGAGGAGGGGGCCAAGGACAGAGCACTGAGGAACGCCGCACAAGACGATCCAGGGGCTAGAAGAGAAGCCGTTTGAGGAGATGAAGTGGAGGCGTGTGAGAGTTATGATCTGAACCAGTCAAGGACAGAGCCATGAAGGCTGATGTGAGAGGAGAGGCGGTGGATGAGGATAGAGTGGTCAACATTGTTGAAGGCACCAGAGAGGTCAAGGAGGACGAGGAGGCAGAGGGAGCTGTGGTCGCAGATGGACAGAATGTCATTTGTCACTTAGACCAGGGTTGTTTCTGTGTTGTGGGTGGGATGGAAACCCGATTAGAGGGGTTCGTGAAGGGAATGGTGGGAGAGGAAGGAGCGAAGCTGGGAAGTAACATTTCATTTTAGGATTGGAGAGGGAAGGGAGGTTGAGATGGGGCAGTAGTTTGAGAGCAGTGGTGGGTGCAGGGAGGATTTTTTAAGGATAGGAGGGATGACGGCTGTTTTTAATAGGATGGGAACAGCACCAGTGGACAGGAAGAGGTTTATGATGCCTGTGAATAGAGGGGCAAGGAGGTGGAGCTGGGAGGTAAGGAGAGGGGTAGGGATGGGGTCGAGGGAACAGGTGGGTTTTCATGCGGGTTATAGTGGTGGTGAGAGGGAAGTGGGAGTTCGAAGGTGTGGAGGGAGGGATGGGTAGGAGCTGGGTTGAGTGGGGAGATGGGGAGGGGGTAGTAGATGGATGGGCAGAAGTAGCTGAGAGGATCCCCTCAACTTTGGATTTGAGGAAGTCCAGTATCTCATCGCAGTTGGCATTGGAGGTGAGGAATCGAGAGTGGTGGAGAGGGAGCTGTGGAGAAGAGTGACTGAGGAGGATAGGTCATAGCTGGAGGAAGCCCAGATGGGAAGGAGTTCAGATGACTTCAAGGCAGCCGAAAGGGAGGGTGGGGGAGATTTTTTTCCAGGGGCAGAAGGAAATGGAAGTGGCTTGGGTGGCAGTGGGGAAAGGGATTGAGGAGTTAAGGGAGATTGAGCGATGGTCCTAGATCGCTTTGTCGATGATGGTGAGGTCTGAGACAGTGAGGCCCCAAGTGATTCCGGGTCGAGGGGGTGACTGCGGAACAGGGTGGCGGAGTGGATGTGGAGAGAGAGGTTGAGGGAGAACCATAGGTGCACTTCCTTTAATAAGAAATCCAGTTAGAATTCCCATTGAATTAAGGGAACTCCACTCTGAAAATAGATCTTGCTGCAGTGGAGGTCCTGTGGGTTTGCATCACATAATTCTGATCCCAGAAGCAGTCCCGATTTATTCATTCTGGATTTCGTATTTATCTATGAGATTCTCTCAGTTTGTAGCACGCTCGCCTTTGGTCAGAAAGTTGTGGGTACAAGCACTTTGACATAGTCTAAATTGATAATCCAATGCAGTTGATAATCTCTAGCATGCACCTGCTTTTTCAGGGGCATGTTAAAGATTCCATGGCACTACTCGAAAAAAGGATGTTTCACCTAACGAACAGACCCTCAAATAAAATTGGTTATTCACTTTATGGCTATTTGTGGGGCATTGCTTTGTGCAAATTAGCTGCAGCCATTGCCTACAAATGCATCAATACACTTTAATTCCTGTGAAGCACTTTGAGATATTCTCCTTATTCCTCATAATACAAAATGCAAGGATTATTATTATTATTAAGAATCCCTAAGAAAATTCTGCAAATTTGACTCTGTTGACAGTCTGACCAGGGATAGTGACACCGTAAATAAGGTCACAAGCAACGCGGACACAAGCAAGCCTTTCACACAGCAGGAGCTCACACTGCAGAGTAAATATTCTGCTCATTCCATAGGTGCATGGCCCCCATTAGACTTTAATCACGACTTTCAATTGATTTGTAAACGCAGCATGCACCTGCCAGACAAGAAGCACTAAGTCATATGTGGTGAGTTTACTTTTTACATTTGTGCATGAGTGAATATTGATCCTGGTTGCAATAGCAGACGTGCAAACAGTACAACTATTAATCGTTTACAGTATTCTTCAATGGAGCCGTTCAAAGAAGCATTCCTTCCTGAAAGCCCTCGTCTACCGTAAAATCACTGCCAGTGATTGAAGTAAATAAGCCATATTTCAGCCTTGCCACTCCTGTTTTGGAAACTGTCTCTGTGTGAAGCCACAGAGAGGTTTAACTTCATCTTAGCTACTCTGACATTTTACTGAAAGCAAC
Organism: Callorhinchus milii; assembly: GCF_018977255.1. Taxonomy (NCBI): domain Eukaryota; kingdom Metazoa; phylum Chordata; class Chondrichthyes; order Chimaeriformes; family Callorhinchidae; genus Callorhinchus; species Callorhinchus milii. The sequence goes on along the minus strand of NW_024704742.1, from coordinate 27,964,328 downwards.
AACTTAGAGAACATTAGGAACGTTACAATGTCAATATATGCCTCAAACAATCAGAAACCTGCCTTCCAAGGTGTGAGACAAGAAAAGGGAGAAAGGAAGCCTTAGAGATAAACACAACAAAAAGTCAAAGTAGAGGTGAATATGTCAGTATTAATTTAACTTTAGCATTGTGAAAATTGTTAAAGTAGTGAATATTTCAATATTAATTTAATTTTGAGGAATATTCCTGAAAGGGATGTGGATTTTCCCACCACTTCATCTCAGACTACTTTATTAACATGAAAAAGGGTCGTGGACCCGAAACGTTGACTCAATTTCCTTTCTCTATAGATTCTGCCTGACCTGCTGAGTTTTCCCAGCTATCTCTGTTTTTGTTTATTAACATTTTTGTCTTTGAACTTCCTGCTTCTTTCCAGGATCAGCTTCAGTGAGCCACAAACTCTCTCCCGCCCACTCCACGACTCCTGCTACACAAGCCAATTACTGCTTCCATTCCTGCTCATAGCAGGAGGAAGAGCATTGTGACAATGTGTGCATCCCAAACTTCTCAGTCCCATTGAAGTGGCATAATTATTTCACAGGCGCTCGGAATGACAGCAGAATTCTCTCCATCAGAGTTAGAATGAAGATACAAATGTGACAGACATGGCTGAAGGGAAAGGTGAACGTGAACTACACAGCAGGGAGTTGAGGCACATCGTACAGACTCCAATAGGATGTGTGCCAAGTGAAGAGCAGGGGAAAGTTTGAACCAAGAGTAGACTGGTACAGATCACTCATCTAAATTAGGTCTGGGAGGCAGGATTTTTAGGAAAATAATCACCAATCTGTACGCAAATTGGCTGCTGTTTACCTACAAAATATGCAGACACAACACTTTAGAGTCTATCCTGTGTCGCATTTTGAGACATCCTTCTGATGTGAATTGGCTATATCCAATGTAAGGATTAGTATTAAAACACAGTTCCACCATCTTCTCTACTTTTTGCTGATGGAAGCCTCCTGTGGGATATGAAAAGTAAGAAACCGCTAACCCGACGGGGCTGTCCTGCCATGTGATGGATAATTGTTAATGCCAACAGTAGTTAAGGAAGGCTGCAAACTTATAATAATAATTTCGCCTTATCACGTTCCTGAGATGTCTCAAGCCATTTCTCAGGATTTACTGTAAAGTGTTGTAACTGTGTATTTGTGGAGGTGAACTTTAACCCAATGTAAGTTAAATTGCATCCTTGGGTTTCTAAATGCTACTGGGAATATACAGCTTCCCCACACTCTTGTTGAGGAGAGAAAAAGATAAAGAGGTCACTATCATTTCTATATTTTTTCTCTAAAAAGGTTTGGTTATTAAATGTGTAGTATGTGCACAAAGCAAGATGGATTTTTGCCGGCTAGTAAAGGGATTTGTCTTTCATACTCCTGCTACTCTTGCTTTTTTAAATGTCATCGGTGTGAAAAACCTAATGTTATTTCTTTCCATTTCATTTTTGTATTACTTTCTCTCTGGTTTTGTTCTCCTTTTTAGATCCATGATTTAAGCTCAGCAAGACAGAGTCGTACTGGAACAATGTGGGACCTGGCCATTAATCAACCTCCTGCAGTTCATCAGCCAACAGCTTAGTGCCAGTATGGAAATGTCGAGTTTTACTCAATTTAATACCTAGACCTGTCATCTAAGATATACTTAAAAAATCACACATTTCTAAAGGAAAATGTGTAGGGGCTCTAATTACTGAATACATTCAGTCTGAGTCTGAAATAATGTGGAGGGGAGTGTAACAAACCCTGCAGAATTAGTAGTAGGGATTCCAAACATTTCCTTTCAGTTGTTCAGCACATAATAATAATAATCCTTACATTTGGAATAGTGTCTTTTGGGAGGGCATCCCGAAGAGCTACTGTAAAGTGCAGTGACTGTGTTTTCTGTGGACGGACATGGCAGCCAACTTGAAAATAGCAATATTTTTAATAATAATAATAATAAAAATAACAAACAGCCATGAAGTGAATGACCATTTTTTTAATTTAGGGGATCCTTGGCCTGGCACCAGAGAAACTCCCTTCTCTTTTCAAATAATGCCATGAGATAATTAATGTTTACCTGAACAGGTAGATGGAGCCTCAGCTTGATGCCTTATCTAAAGAACGGAATCTCCAAAAATGCAGCACACCCCCAGCACCAACTTAGACTATATGAATTCCACGTCTCAACATGGGACTTGAACACAATCTTCTGACTCAGAGGGGAGAGTTCCACCAACTGAGCCAAGCTGACATACAAGGGCATAAATTTCACCTGGGTTCAAATTTACTCTATGTAACCTTTCAGAGCATGCAGAAGCTGTCAATTTCCTCAATACAGCCTTAATTTTGTAACTATTTTTCTGTAAATGCTTTTAAGAGTTACAGAGAAAGGTCATCAAATGTAAGACTGAACTAACAATCTACCAAATTCTGTATGTTCTGAAATGCTAAAAATAAACAGAATAAATCTAGATGCAAGTGGAATGTGCATCCCATGATGTGATATTTTACAAACAGTTATACCTGATTTATCCCCACCACAGAAAGAGAGACAAGTACCTACACAAAGAGGTCACAGTTGCACAGACAGTTTCACAGACACAAAGCTCACTAATTTCCTGCTTTTCCTCCGCCTATTTGTATAGATTATATGAAGTGGTATGTTTCCGTCAGATCGTTCATGCAAAACAATACTGTAATATGGTGGAATCAACTGAAACAATAACTGATGGGTGAAAGGAGCCTCGACTTCCCTTTTTCTGACTGATTATTTATAAACTGTGGGCCACTAGTCTTTGATTGTCTTGTTACCTGCAGAAATATATATAAAAAATTCCCTGTGCAGTGTGGAGGTGCCTTTGATGACAGCCCAATTGATCTAAGAAATGATTAATATTTGAACAATATCACACTTCTCTTCTCACCCCCCACCCCTCACAATGATGCAAACTAGATGCTCTTACAATGCTGCAGGTTCAGATTTTCCTTACCATAACTAATTTTGATTGTTTGATTGTAAAGAAAAGGATAACAGCACACAGCAGAAAAATGCCCCAACACAAGTAAAATACATGCCCAGATGAAAAGAGAGAACAAATACAAAAGTTGCCCTGATGCAAAAGAAAAGACTTTTAGACACTCGCCAATGGGAAGTGAAAATAATAGAATTGGAAACACTAGTGGGTTCTCACTATGGGATGGTTAAGCTTAATACTAAATACAAACTTCATACTTTCATAACGTTTTCCAATAATATCTTCACTTTTCATCTGCAAAAATACAAGGTATATAAAAGTGATCAATTTTGTGGAACTCCTAAACACATTCTTATTTTCTTATTCTTATTCATTCACATTTTATTTAAAGTGTGGTGTTAAACCGTATTTTAAAATTGCCCTCATACAGTCGAAGATGACACTCCAATGCAGTGCTGGGGATGAGTCTCATTGTTGCAGAGAGGTGATATATAAATCTGAGGATTGACTTTGTCTCGAATGTAAATTTGCCCTTGATATGTTGGCTCAATGATCCCATGAAAAACGTAAACAGTTGCAATCCAGCTCAGATCAAACACTGAGTAACTGGACTCCTCCCTCTCCACATCCCCATCAGACAAGATAAAACAAATCACCACTTTATGGATCATCACAGTAGACTACACCACTTTCCCAGCAGATCTATCCACCATCAAAAAAAAAACTGCTCCACTCCACAGCCCTAGCAACCAACTCCAATGCCCCAGCAAATTGCTCCAGCAGATCACGCCAGTGTTCCAGCAGATTGCTCCAATGGCATCCTCCATCGGCCCCCATACCCCAGGACCACTTCAAAACTCTAGCATACAATGGTGGCCTCTATTACTCTTGGAAGCTTTATGTTGTTGATACACTGGACAATGTGGGTATGTGCACATACATGGAATATATTGGCATGAAAATTATGATCGATGATCTGTTCATTAACAATGGTGATGACAATAATCCTTGCACTTGATATAGCGTCTTATCACGTGATTGAGATGTCTCAAGCGCTGCATAGAATATATTGTAAAGTGGATTGACTGTGTATTTTGAGGGTGAAAAATGGCGGCCAATTGCGCACAGCTAATTGTCAATGATATGATAGCTGTCATATCATTGGCAGTTTTGCCTTGTTGATTTCTAAATAGAGCAGCCAGTCCAATGAGTGTTCCTCCAACTCCATCACAATGGCTACACCTGCTGCACCAACTCTCAGAGTGCTTTATATTTACTCAGTAGCTGGATTCCAGAAAAAAATGAACATAAATGAATACAAATAAAATATCAGAGTAACAGGCTCTCCAATGGATGTGAAGCACCATACAATTTGGAATGTGTCACGAAACTAACCATTCTGATAACAGCCTCATGGTAAAAGGCATTTGGAAACAATTAGTTTACAGTTTTGCAGCGCAAGATAAATGTTATTCTATATGAAATACATCAAAGACTTCTTTCCTTTGTTCATATTCATGCACACATACGGCAAGACACACAAACAAGCAGGCACACATAACAGTGTGCATACATAAAAATCATCCTTACATTTGATAGAGCACCTTTCACGTAGTGTTTCACAGACTTAGCTATAAACACCTTGAGATATCCTCCTGTTGTAAAAGGTGCTATATAGATGTAAATTGCATTATGTACTATAAAATCTGGTGATTGTGTATTTTGTAGGTGAACATACAGGCGTACACACTTATAGACATACAGGCATTCACAAATATACACTGCGATTTCTCTGAGGCAAAATGAAAAGTAAATCAATGCAGTTCAAGTCAAATAATTAGAGCAAGTCTCCCGTCCACTGACTTTCATACAATTAAAATCCCATTCACAGCCTTAATTGTAAGACTACTGGAACTTGAATCTATCTTTGCTAGATGTTATGCTACTTCTTTTGGATTTCCACATGTAATGTCTAATAAACAAATAGTTCAACCCCCAGAAACTGGCCTAACGAGGGTCGCATGCCCTGGACCAACCGGGTAAACAGACGGATTATAAACCATGAGGTATTTTGTTTTAAAAACAGGAATTGTTAGAGAATGTCTTAGCACCACTAAAGGGTAGAACTCGTGTCTATTAAACAGTGGATGTTGGGAACTCCTGATTGAATCCATTCAGCACTGAAATCGAAGATGCCAGATTTTACATCTTCTTTGTTTAAATGGACCTTCCTTATCAAAATAACAACAGGAAAAAGATTACCTCTCTTAGGCTTGATCTCCTCTCCATTTCTCAATTCTTCATCCGACTCGACAGTCTCTTATATTTTACTCTAGTTCCTGGCCTGTGATCTCCATTTATTTCTGTCCTGTCTGCCCACAGTTGCCACAGAATGCATTTCTTGCTCTTTGACCTGTCATCAAAGTCTCAATCTCCTACCCACTCTATCCTGAAGCTCCAAACTATTAGTTGGCTGTATTACAGGACTTCTGCCACATAGTTTAATATAGCTTGTTTACTGCCATTTCCAACTCTTAATACATTGCTCAAAATTAACAACTGAATCCTGTTCCGTGGTTGCTTTCAATATAAAAAGATAAGATGGGCACAGTGATTTGTGAAAAATAAATCATCCTGTAAACTCAGTTTATAGTCCACATTTGCCCTTCATGAGCTATGTTGGCCAATATACTTTAGTGGATTTTAGGCTGATAAATTATCCAGCCCTAAAGTATATGTTATACACAACAAGCTCTATGTTGTAACGCTCTACACTACAACCTCTGACATCAAACACATGGCTCATGGCTGCCTCGTTAATACAGAACACATTCTAATATTCTCCCCGACAATGGTTCCCAGATACAGTGTCATAAGGATAATAGGTCCAAATTTATCGTGCACTGAAAACACGATTTATGTTTGGATAGCTGGGAGCCAGATACATTATGTTTTGGTCAGCCAAGTGTCTGACACATGTGGAAACCCATCACCATGCTTAAGAGTATTCAAACTAAGCTGGGAATTCCATGCATCCCACCTACACATGGAAATCCCAGAGATAGATTGTTGGAATGGAATGCGCACTCTCTCCCTGGAGGGATACATCCTGCTTACCTAATTCCAGAACATATTAGGTTCAGGTTGGCAAGAGCCAAGGCTTTGGGACCTCAGAGTGCGTGGTGGTGTACTGCTCTGACCAGCTGAAATTAGATAGTTTGCCATTGATATAGCTGTCCAGCAAGTTTTCCTGCTGTTCAGGAACCGATCTACCGAGACCGCCATAGAGGGCTGCTTGATTCTGACATTCTGACTAAGCACTCTGAAACAATACACTGCGTGGAGGGCGCTATTTAAGTGCACGTTGTATTGTTGTTGTATCCCATTGCCAATCATGTCATCTTTGAGCCAGTTCAGCTCACAGGAGATCCCACTTACCTCCCCAATAAGGATGATAGGATAATCACTAGTTGGTTATTCAACATATATGCAATATATATACGGTGTATATATATACATAATCTATCAGATGAATGCAGAGTCCTTTACCAGGCTTAGGAAATTCTAGTTCCAGCAATTGAAAACTTAAAATAGCCATTTGTTATTTCTGAGTGCACATTTGCTCCCAGGTCACACAAACACGTCTATAGAATGCAGGTGTAGGCTGGCAGAAACCAAGGCTTAAGTAATCTTCAATTTATGCATTGGGGTTTGACTGGGTTGCCTTCACAAGCAACTAAAACCGTAAGACATGCCAGCATCAGGTACTAGAAAAATTCCTTCTTGTTCATCTAAGACCACTGTACTTATTAAAATGTTGACATGCAGGGTTATCAGGAATAAAATGGGAATAATCCCTTGATGGAATGTGGATTCCAAGTGGCTCATCAATCATCAGCAGTACAAAAATCGTATAATCACTTGAAATCCTTCAGGCCCAAGTGTGCAAATCCAGCAGCCAACAAGATGTCTGTCCATTTATTCACATCAAGCTCTGAAGTAGAAGTGGACTCAGGCACCTTTTTTGTACAAGTCCCCAAAAATCCACTGGAGAGCATGGTTGCTGGACTCATTTACCTGCACAGAATAGATCATGTTAGTAATCTGAATGAATCAACATATTTGTTCAACCAAAACACGGTTGCTGACATTTGGTGTGGATAATGGGCTCCACGCCATTATCCATGTTTGCATACAAACAACACACTTCACTGTAAATGCCTCACCACCTCAGGCTGCCGAAACCCTTACCTACGCATTCCTCATACCAAGGCTCGATTACGGAAACTCCCCCCTCATCGGCCTTCTCAACTCTTCCCTTCACAAGCTGCAGATCATCCAAAACTCTGCAGCTCGTGTACTCTCACGCACCAGGCTCTGTGACCCCATCACTCCCACCCTCGCCCGACTCCACTGGCTCCCCATCCCCTAGAGGATCAAGTTTAAGATCCTCGTCCTCATTTTCAAGGCCATCCATGGCCTTGCCCCCTCCTACCTCTCCGACCTGCTGACTCCCTACCAACCTGCCCGCTCCCTCCGTTCAGCGGGCTCCAGCCTGCTCCATGTCACCGTTCAACCCACCCTACCATCGGTGGCTAGGCTTTCAGCCTCTCTGCCCCCACACTTACCCCTACCCCACCCCCATGCTCGGGTCCTGACCTCTGACTGTCCAGCGCTTTGGGACGTCCTTCTGACGTGAAAGGCGCTCTATAAATGTAATTTTGTTGATGTTGTTGTTTGATGTGCTTTGAGACATCCTTCTGATGTATATCAAATGAAAGACTTATTACAATTGTTACAGCATACGTGCTTGTGTATGCGTTGTTCCAATGGTTAACAAGTAAAGGCCTCACCCCCAGTCAATATTTATGTGACTTTTTGTTTTAACTCTTGGCAGCTGATCCACATTGCACTTCTATTTGCTATGCAGGCACAGCAATGGTTCATTTTACATAGGCCATGTTTTCAGCCAAGCAACTAATTGGGGCATCTCACGACTGCAGTGCTTCACCAGAGAGGAGCTCACAACGTCCTATTTTAAACATGGATCACCACAACCAATGAATGTTTTTATAAAACTATTGAATAATGTTCTCTTGACGTCACAAGCAATTTTGCTTTAATGACAGATCAAATTCGCATCATGTATTCTATTTGTAACAGCAGGTGTATTGCCAATGTGCACCCCAGTAACTTTTCCCAATTGATGTATGGTAATACAGAATAAAATACACCGTGCTGCTTGAAGCTCACCCATGGCCCCAGGTATCTGGATGTGCTTGAAACCAACTAGTCAAAAAAAAACAACTCTTTAACCCTTAACTGCTGACAGCTCCATTGAGACTCCAGTCTCTGGACCGATCTTGTATATTGGCAGCTCAGGCGCTGTGACGATACACAAAATATTAATGTAACAGAAAATGAAGCAACCGTTTTGTATCATACCACTCGCACCGCCTGCACTTCATCTCCTCAAACGGCTTCTCTTCTAGACCCCGCACCGTCTCGTGCGGCATTCCTCAGAGCTCTGTCCTTGGTCCCCTCCTCTTCAATATCTATGTGCTCCCTCTTGGTGACATCATCCGCAGACATGGGGTCAACTTCCACATATATGCAGATGACACCCAACTCTACCCCTCTGTCTCCACCCTCGACTCCAGGACCACTGCTGCGCTGACAGAATGTCTGTCAGACATCAAGTCCTGGATGAGAACTAACTTTCTTCAGTTGAACGTCAACAAGACTGAGGCTCTCCTGATTGGCTCCCCTCAACACCTCAGGTGCTGACAGCATCACCATCCATGGTTGCACATTCCACATTACTAAGCCAGTCCGGAACCTTGGGGTCTTGTTTGACCCTGAACTATCCTTTCTACCCACATTTGCGCCATGACCTGCTCTGCCTTACCCCACCTCCGCAACGTCGCTTAGCTCCAACACTGTCTCACACTGCAGACCGCCAAAACCCTCATACATGCCTTCATTACTTCGAGGCTCGACTATGCGAACTCACTGCTTGTCGGCCTCCCCAACTCCTCCCTCCACAGGCTGCAGATCATCCTGTGGAGGGAGGAGTTGGGGAGGCCGATAAGCAGTGAGTCTACAGCCCGTGCCTTCTCCCCCGCTGGGCTCCGCAACCCTATCACTCCCATCCTTGCCCAATTCCACTAGCTTCCCATCATACAAAGGATACAGTTCAAGATCCTGGTCCTCACCTTCAAAGCCCTCCACGGTCTTGCTCCCCCCCATCTCTCCGACCTCCTAACTCTGTACCACCCTGTTCGCTCCCTCCGCTTAGCGGGCTCCAGCCTGCTTCACCTCCCCCGCCTTGTTCATAAGAACATAAGAACATAAGAATTAGGAGCAGGAGTAGGCCATTCGGCCCCTCGCGTCTGCCCCGCCATTCGATAAGATCATGACCGATCGTCTGACCTAACTCTAATTACCTGCCCTATCCCCATATCCCCTAATCCCTCTATTTTTTAAAAAATCTATCAGCCTCAGCCTTGAAAATGTTCAAGGACTGAGAATCTACAGTCTTCTGGGGTAGTGAATTCCATAAATTCACCACCCTCTGAGTGAAGAAATGTTTCCTCAACTCTGTTCTAAAAGGCTGACCCTTAATTTTAAGACTGTGACCCCTGGTTACAGATTCTCCTACCAGGGGAAACAAACCCTCAGTGTCAACTTTATCCAGCCCTTTAAGAATCTTATATGTTTCAATAAGATCTCCCCTAATTCTTCTGTACTCTAGAGAATACAGACTTAGTTTATTCAGCCTATCCTCATGGGTCAGTCCCCTCATCCCAGGAACTAACCTAGTGAATCTACGCTGCACCCACTCTAAGGCAAATATGTCCTTAGAAGGGGTGCACTATTGGCGGGTGGGTCTTCAGCCACTCTGGCCTCACTCTCTGGAACTCCATCCCGCAGTCCCTCCATCTCTCCCCCTCCCTCACCACCTTTAAGACCCACCTCAAGACCCTCCTCTTCGACCGTGCTTTTGATCTCCCTCCTTCCCCCCCACTCCCCTACACCCTCCCCCACCCCGACCCCCTGCTTGGGTCCGTAACGCTGTCTGTCCAGCTCCTTGGGACATCCTCCCTCTGTGAAAGGCGCTATGCAAATGTAATTTTGTTGCTGTAATAGTGAACTCATAGTACTCTTTGTTGTTGCAGTATACAATATATTCTGTGAAGTGCTATGAGAAGTCTCAATGACATGATAAAGAGCTATATCAAATGCAAGGATTATTGTTATGCTGTCGGTGTTGTTGTAAAGCTGCTCAATTGTGAAAGTAGCTTCAAAGCAACTCAAAGTAACTTTGGCCCTTAAGAATAAATACAAATGGATAGGTTTAAAGAAATATGTTTATCCCATTTCCTTCATGTTCTTGCTGTCTTTAGTTTAACTATTCTTTATCTAAACTATTCTTTTATACCTGCTTCTGACTTCAAAATCGACACTATGATAAGGCGCTATATCAAATGTAAGGATTATGAAATTCTCACCATCTATTCTTGGAGTTGGGAGCAATGTATATTATGGGAGCAATGTTATCATTAATGAAATATGACTTTACAACCAGTTTTGCCACCGAGAAAAAAGTGATGCAAAAGATTGACAGAATTGTACTCAAAAACACTTCTCACCGGTCTCCCTAGCTCCATATTCAAAAAATTCAACTCATTCAGAACTCTGCTACCCGCATACTTACCAGACCAAACTCCGTACCCCCATCTCACCAGTTCTGGCCTGGCTCCATTGGCTCCCCATCACTGAACGGATCGACTTCAAGATCCTCACTCAAATCCATTCACTCCCTGGCACCTCCCTACCTCTCCGACCTCCTCACTCCTCAATCCACCACCCATCGCCTCCGTTGAACTGGCACCAGCCTCAACAACAACTTGCACTTATATAGCGCCCTGCACACCGGTCTGCATATCAGAGCGTTTAACAATGGCGGAGCCCAAGGCCAAGCTAGAGGGAGGGGGAATATAGGCGCGGTTGAAAAGCAAGATCTTTGGGCACGACCTGAAGGTGGGGAAGGACGGACAAGACGAAGGGGTTGAGGGAGGGAGTTCCAAATTTTCGGGGCCTCCTACTTGTCCCTAGCACTCTTCGCTCCACCGTTGGAGGTCGCAATTTCAGTCACTACGCCCCAAAGTTCTGGAACACTCTCCTTCAATCCCTCCGCCTTGCCCCCTCGCTCCCCTTTTTCAAGTTCCAATTGAAAACCTTCCTTTTCGACCATGCCTACGGTCATCTCCTTCCCGGCTCAGAGTCAGACTCAATCCACTGTTAAGCGTTCTGTGACACTACCCTCCGTGGAGGGTGCTATGTAAGTGCAAGTAATTGTTTAGGCTGTTGAAGCTGGAGAGCAGGAAATGATGAAGCTGGAAATGATAAAATCTTGGATAAGGATTTCGACCATTAAGAGGTGAGGTAGTAGCAAACATATTGCGTGTAGAGGAGGAAAATAGATTTGGTCAGAGTCTGGATGAAAGATTTGAAGGAAAGGTGAGGTTTGGAGTGAGCAATCAGGAAGATCATTACAGTCAACGTCTAAGGTGAGGCAGCGCAGATAGAAGATGAGCATTTGTTCTATTTTGTTCATGTTAAGTTGCAAAAAGTTAAGGCTCATCCTGGACAGCTGTCTTTCTGAACAGCAGTGGTCTGGAGTTGAGGGTTGCTGCACCAGAGGGGATTTCAGGCCACAAGAATCAAGGCCAGGGACTTCCCGAGTGTAACATACATTCAAGGAACTTAAGGTGGAATCTCATATGTAAATGTCTGCAACAGGGATCTTTCCACTTTTTTGCAGTTCCACAGGCATTAGAAATTGTCTTTAAAGCTTCTTCATTGACATTCCTTACAGACTTTGGCCTGATACTAAGCTGTGAGGTGCAGCTGCTGTTTGAAACTCTAACAACTCTATTAATAATCTTACAGAGCACTCTCTGAACATCTGTCCGATCCTGTAGAGTCTTGACATGCAGTAAATGTTGACATCCTGTCAACCGAGCGCCCTGCCAGCAGTGTCAGGTTCCGAGCTAACAGTATTGAGCTCTTTGAGATGTCTTCTGATGCGAAAGGTGATATATAATAATAATAATCCTTGAATTTGATATAGTGCCTTTTCACGTCTTTGAGATGCTTCAAAGGGCTTCACAGAATACACTGTAAAGTGAATTGACTGTATATTTGTGGGTGAAACGTGGCAACCAATTGCACACAGCAGTGTCCCATGAACAGTCGTGGATTGAGTGACCAAATTATTATTATTTGCTTACAGAGCGGAATTCCCATGGAGAATTCAGACGAAGGAAATCCCATTTCAAATTGCCAAATGTTAGACCTTCATCCCCCCCCCACTACTGACCCCTCTTTCCCAGGGTTAAGAGTAGCCCGATAGGGGCTGCAATTGGTTAGTGCTAACACAACATATCAGAGATACCGACATATAAATATGAATTGTTTTGTACTGTAATTAATTCTATGTCCCTAACCTAAAGACATCTCTTCTCTGTCCATCTGTCTTGCCCCCTCTCTACCTGTCTTAAAATCACGCCTTAAAATCTACCTCTTCAATCGTATCTATGGTCACCACCCTCTTTCCTTTGTCTCTTACTTGGAGTCTGACCCTGTCCATGTAGAGTGCTCCGAGCGGTTACCCTACACGAAGGACATTATACAAATGCAACTGATATTGTTATTAAAGTATTTGATGAAATAATGGATTTGGAGCTGATCTTATCACACAATAGCTGGATTCCTGTAAATAGGAGAAAAAGCTCTGAAACATCAGACTCCCAAGAGTGGCCTATGCTGGGAACAGCCACTGCCCACAAATCAGGTCTAGCACAGCGCAGACAGATTCCATGAAATGTAGCTTCACAGAAAATCCCCGACTGAATGGACAGTGGATTAGAACGATGTTTACTATCGTTTACGAAAGTTAATCGGCAGCACTTCGTCCACAAAGCATTAATCTCTCTAAATTGATATTCTCCCGTTATATTCACGCAGCAACAGAGCAGCACCTCCGGACTGACACAGAGACATCTGCTTGGTCAATATAAATAAATGTGAACTTCATCATAATTAAATCAATTGCTTTAAAAGCTAAAGTGTAGCAGGCAGAAATGATAACTCAACAGCAATTTGCCAAGCTTTTACAGAGATGTCAAACAAATAACTGCAGGCTCCATAGATGCCACAGTGTTAGCATGCACATGTATGTACATGAAACTTCATGTACCCCGTATACTTTGCGATTGCCGATAAATGCTAAGTTTTTGCTGCTTCATAGAATTTTACAGCATAGAAGGGGACCATTCAGCCCCTAGTACTTGTACTGAATATGTAAAAAGTAGTATTTTTTATAAACAAACATGGGATTTAATAGCACAGATTTTTTTTTAAGAAGAAGCTTCTGCATACAGCTTGGTAAACAGAAGCAGGTGGAGTCCTACAGCTTTGTGGTTAGAGCACACGCCTCGCAAGCGAGATGACCTGGGTTCAATTCCAGGGTGAAACGTTGGGCAAGTTTTCACCCCTGTTTACCTAGCAGTAAGTAGGAAACTTGTTGTTAATCAATAGGCGGATCACTTTTCCGGGGGTAATAATCCCCTAAAAAAAATATGGTCACTCAATCCACAACTGTTTGTGGGACACTGCTGAGCACAATTAGCTGCCACATTTCACCCACAAAATATACAAGTTAACTTACTTTACAGTAAATTCCGTGAAGCGCTTTGAGACGTCTCAAAGACCTGACAATGCACTTTATCAAATGCAAGAATTATTATTATTATTACCATCCCTGAAAGATTATATTAGTTCTCTCCCCTGCTCTTTCCCCTTATTTTTTAAATTCTTTTTCAAAGATTCCACCCATGCACTCTTATTTCCTGATTCACCAAGGTAAACAAGCTAAAACTTAAGAATAACCATTGATTCACAAATCTTACAATTGAACCCTGGCTTGTTTCCTTTGATAGACATGATTTCATCTTTAATCATCATCATCACCACAACAGCAAACAATCATTGTGTCCTTGGGAGTATTTGTTCAGCACCGCTACAAGCTCCAAACAGTTAGATATCAAGTTACTTTTTGAAAGAGTTTTAATCAAACACATGAGCTGCTTTATAGTTTGTTCCACATATCCACTACTGAGTGTGTGTGTGGAGGAGGCAACATTCTTTCTGATCTGTAGTCTTGCCTGACTCTGACTCATTGTAAGACCATATTCTGCATCTCATACTCCAAGACAAATATCTTGTTTCAATCCGCATTTTCTATGCTTCTTAGTATTTTAAAGACCGTGTGTTGTCATTTCCCCTCTCTTTTTTCAAACCAAAACAAGTTGAGCTCTGTGATCCTTCTCTTACATCTCACACCCAAGGTCCCAGAATTATCCTGGTGCTTCTCTGAACCTTGTTCTCATGTGTAAATGTCCTTTTGAAGACAGGATACCAAAAAACACACAAGTTTACAATTGTGGCCTCACCAGCTACAATCTGCACAAGTGAAGAATAACTTATTTTGAATTTGCGGAGTCCTGTAGCTCAGTGGTTAGAGCACTCACGTTGCAAGTGAGATACCTGAGTTCAATTCCAGGCAGGGCGAAACCTTGGGCACGTTTTCTTACTCCACCCGTCTGATAATAATCCCTCAAAAAAAAAAAAATTGGTCATTTTCAATCCATGACTGTTTGTGGGACACTGCTGTGTGCAATTTGCTGCCGTGTTCGCCCACAAATATACAGTCAATTCACTTTACAGTATATTCTGTGAAGTGCTTTGGGACGTCTAGAAGACGTGAAAAGTGCTATATCAAATGCAAGGATTATTATTATTATTATTATAGTTGAAGTCAAATGCTTTCTAATCCCAAGAAAATAGTTCTTTTAACTTTGTTGAAAAGCTTCACATGATCCAGAAAGCTTCAGTAAATGATCAATACATCACATGTTGTTCTATTTATGTATTTTTCCAATTTTGCTAATCACCATGGTTTCATTGTGCACACATAAAACATTTCTGGATGTAATTTAAACAATCACTGCACTCTACAGCATATTCTGTAAGGCACTTTGAAAAGTCTTCCCTACGTGCTTTACAGGGAGGTAGGAAAGAATTATCTACATTAAGATCCATCTTTCATTCTCCAGCCACTGTACTTAAATTGGGCTACATCCTTTGACAATTGATCCAACTCCTAAATTATCAACCAGTGGCTTACCTCTTCTGGCCTTTGTTGTAATAATTTTCTCCTTCCTCATAAGTATATTATATATTTGATCAACTCTGCATTGCAGATTACAATGTCAAGAAGAACCCATTGATTGCTCGAGAACATTTCTTAAAATCCCCACTTCACCTTACACAAGGTGTAAGAATTTTATTTGACTTCGGGCAAATTAAAATGCCCTATAATTAACATGTACTTCAAGGCTATTTGTAGAACATAGTTGTGCGCAAAATTGGCTGCTGCATCATCCACAAAACACAGTCTTTCTACTCTTCAGTTTATCCTGTTAATCCTTGAGACCTTTCATTAGGTAAAATACGCCATCTCAAATGTAAGGATTATTCTGATTATCACAATTACTGTAACCCCTCTCGTTGGCTTAAACAGTGTCCATACATTCAGTCACCCTTCACTTATTATTTTATTGTGGTTATTTTTGATAGTTTTTTTTGCACTGATTGTTCGCCTATAGTTATACCCTTCCCCTCAACATAGGGCAGTCAGTTACCAGGGCATAGAGTCATAAGATAGCCACAAGAAGAGGGAAAGGAGAACTTGGGGAATTTTTCACCCAGAGAGTAGTTGGATTGTGGAATCTCCTGCCGAGTACGGTGGTGGAGGCAGAGTCCATTGTAGCTATTAAGAGGGAAGTGGACAGGCCTATGAAGGAAAGGGGCTTGAAGGGGTATGGAGAGAAGGCAGAAAGGTGGGAGTAAATTGTTCTCCTTTCTCTGTGAACCTCTGCAAACTCAATGGCTTGAAGGTAGCTGTAGATTGCTACGTTTCCATGTTTCTAATTGGTGGCATTGCCTTCTTCAGCAATAATACCAATCTTTCAGCCATATTTCAATGATGTATCCTTGTGAAGTAGTTTATCCCACCTTACCCCCATTTATCACAATCAGTTATTCTGCTAAATCTTTTACCTCATCTTTAAACAAAATTTTACATTTTGTGATGCTACAAAAAAAATCTAAAATTTGAGCCAAACCTTCATTACTTTCTAAACTGATTTTACCAATCCTTTTCTGAACAAGATCTAAATTGCAAGTAGTATAATATGTTTAAATAATAATAATAATTTCATTTGAAATGTGCCTTTCACGTCAGGAGCATGTCTCAAAATACTTCACAGGATATACTATAAAGCGGAGTGACTGGATTTTGTTTGTGAATCCAACCGTCAATTTGTACACAAGATCGGCCCGTTTGATCCCATCCTTCCAGAACAGCGATGCCACCATCTGCCCATCACTGCATCAAGCTGCTTTTTAAATGAGTTGTGTCCTGGCCTCTACCACCTTTCCTGGCAAGTGTTGATTGCCCTTCGAGTAAAGAAAAACTTATTCCTTTTCAACTCAAAATCTATATCCTGTTTTTCTACTATTTGGTGCATCCTAAATTATTGATCTGGGTTTACTTTTTCAATTCTATTTAAAATTTGGTACACATTGAAGCATCATGGGTGAGTTGCTCTTGATGTAAGAATAATGTATCAGGGGAATGTACTTTTGCTTAGCTGTACAATGCAAAACTGCTGACCATTTGTACCTCTGTGTAAACTTTGCAGTCGTGAAACACAAGTGTCAGAATTTTAATGAGTAATGTGTGAACATGTCCTGTAAACTGCTGAGACATCCCTGACCTTGTCTATTGTAATTGTGAAAAGAGATGAAACAGATGGTCTATGTGAAAACAAGATGGGAAAAGAGAGGATTTTGTCTGTGGAAGCAAGATAAGGAAATGGTATATGTATGTGTAATAATAGATGATCGTATGGTCATGATCAGAACAATGCACGGCTGGCCTTATTGTGATGACCGGAGCAAAGAAAGGTCACAAAAACTTGTTGATTCCTGGGTACAAATATTGGGCACTAACAAGCCTGAAGCCAGAACAGACCTGGGAAAGAAGTTGATGATGAAGAATAAACTCCTGTAACTATTATTTTTATTCTCCAGATTGGAAACTATACCTTTCTGAATCATGCACGTTGCTTTATAAAGGTTTCTTAAACAAAACATTCTGTCTCTATGATCTTGATTATCTTGGTGTCAGAAAACACAAAAATACGCCAAAAATGTAAAAATCCAGTGTCAACAGCCTCTATGAAGTCCCTTCTGAGTTGCCTTCTCTCCAACTAAAGAGACCTAGCTTTTTGTCTAATTGTTGCTTGTAGCTTATTCCTTTTAACACTGGGGATTATCCTCATTGCTCTCGTCTGCACTGCCTCTGAAGCCTGGTCAGTTCCCTTGTCACGGTGACCAGAACTATATGCACCAAATAGTAGAAAAACAGGATATAAATTTTGAGTTGAAAAGGAAGAAGTTTTTCTTTACGCAAAGGGCAATCAACACTTGCCAGGAAAGGTGGTACAGGCCAGGACACAACTCAGCCTGAATATAATATCTAGTGATTTAAACTACTGTTGTCCAATATGTTTGGAGTCCTGTAGCTCAGTGGTTAGAGCACTCGCTTTGCAAGCGAGAGACCTGAGTTCAATTCCAGGCAGGGCGAAACCTTGGGCAAGTTTCTTATTCCACACGCCTAATAATAATCCCTCCAAAACCAAAAACAATAATAAATTGATCATTTTCAATCTACGACTGTTTGTGGGACATTGCTGTGCACAAATGGTGCCGCGTTCGCCCACAAATATACAGTCAATTCACTTTACAGTGTGTTCTGTGAAGCACTTTGGGACGTCCTCTCGACATGAAAGGCGCTATATCAAATGCAAAGGATTATTATTATTATTATGTTAGCCTCTAGTCATATGTGGCAAATTGGGAATGTAGATATAGCAAAATTGCATTTTTGATTTGTAAATTAAAAATGAGTAATAGATACTATGTAATTGTGTGAGTGTATGTAGGCATTTTTTATTAAAATTAGTGAATGTGGCTAAAATGGTGTGGCGATTGCTACTGGACAACACTAATCTAAGCCTAACTGATTTAGTAATATACCAATTGTTTATTGCAGTCTCACACTGTTTTGAAATACATGTAGCAATCAATGTCCAACATCATCAATGAAGTGAATGATCAATTTTATCTAGGCGACTGTTTTCCTTGACACAGGGAGAAATTCCCTTCTCTTTTCAAATTGTTTTCATGGGAGCTTTAATGTCCATCTGAATGAACAGGGACCTTGATTTAATGTCTCATCTGAAGGACAGCATCTCAACAATGCAGCACACCCCCAGCACTACATTGAAGTATCAGCCTATTTTTTGAAAAAAAACTCGAAGAAATGTTTTCCATTGCGCTTTTACTTCTTCATTTGGAAATTTCTTATGTCCCGACTTGAGCAGTAACTATTCATTTGCATTTTAGATGCCAGGTAGCAGAGAGCCACAGATTACCAGATTCAGAAAATGCATTTTCTTATACAGTTGGAAAACACATTCTATTCACTATTGGGACTCCGATCACAATAATATATGGAAAATATTCATCACCTTTTCCAAATGAAGGCTCTTTTAGTTCACAATTCATGAGCTTCACTTCATTATCTTCATTATCTTATCTTCTGAAACTTCAGAATTCACTTTTGTGGAAGGCACTAATTTAACTGAATATGTAATGAGCTCTTAAGTATTTTCTAGAGAGAGGAGAAAAAAAGTTATGATGTACAGGACTCAGGCTTTGTTTCAGCTTCTTTCTATTTTTGGCAACTCTGTGGTGAATGTGTAAAGCATCACGTGCCAGTTATCACCCTTTTAGTCTATGTTCATCCAGCTATTGTGCACCTGACAAACTAACTCCACTTTTATCTGATCTACATCTGGACAAGGGACCTATGTAACTCAAAGCCAGCCCAGTCTATTCCCCACTTTACAAGCGTCCGTCTCCAAACAATTCAATGTTCACTGTACCTTTTAATTCACCGGCTAACCTGGGATTCACAAATCCATAATCCACTCCATGTGACACTCCATTCATTTCTTCATCTTTAAAAAATGTGATGTCAATGAGTCGATCAATAAAATACAAGTCTTATTTCAGCTTCAGCTGCAGGACAGATTTATGCTTAGCACAGCATCAGCTGATTATAATGAAGAGACACATGGAGCACACGTTAATAGAGAGGATAGGAGAATATGCTTAATACTGTGGACGTAGTTATTCAATGTGTGAGTAGAATGGTAGGCAATGTTTTCTTCATATTTACCTAAAGGAATTGGAGGCCGTATGAGCTTGTAATCACTTCAGTGATGTATACACAAGCACGCAATTGTCAATAACTGCTTCTTTTCAAGGTTTATGATTTTTGTCGGATATTAAGAAAAGGCTTTATTTTTTTAAAAAAATCAATTAGATGAAGTATTGAATTGCATCAACCAGATCGCTGCAGTCTCTCCTGCTTCATTGCTCCAGAGGCAGACAAATTCAAATCATCACTGTTAATCTATAAAATCAATTGAATGCTAGCCAAACTTCAAGTTTTAATATTGAGCTTCTTAAAATAACTTTTCAACATACACAAATCCAACCTTAAAATATAGCTCCCACTGACTACAGGACTATAGTCTTCATGGCCACATTTCTCTAGTGGGGAAAAAAGAATGTAAAACATCAGGCTTAAATCTATAAAATATAGCAAATGTTTGCCTATCATTCATTTTTTAATAATGAGCCCTTGAAGATGCCAATATTCCAACAGACATAAATCAAACTTAAAATCTACTGCCTGCAAGAATCATTGAAACAAAATTTGGCACATTAATAAATCCATTTTATAAAAAAGCTGGTCACAAAGTTCTGAACAAATCTACAAATTTTGTTTCAATGATTTTTGGACAGTGTCAACCTACCTTTAATATTGGACTGATGTCTATTGTAATATTACTGTCGTCAAGATCTCAATCTTAAAGGTTTCAGCCAGGCTCCATTGGTGGCACTCTCTCCTTTGAGTCAGAAGGTTGTGAGTTGAAATCCAAAGTCAGGACTTTGAGCTTGTAGTCTTGGCTGATACTTCAATGCAGTGCTGGGGGAGTGTTGCATTGTCAGAGGTAACATTGTTTGGATGATATGTTAAACTGAAGTCCCATCTGCCTGTTCAGGTGGATATTAAAGATTTCATGGCACTATTTGAAAAGAGAAGGGACTTCTTAATAATAATCATCCTTGCATTTGATATAGCGCCTAATCATATCTTTGAGACGTCTCAAAGTGCTTCACAGAATATACTGTGAATTGAATTGACTATATATTTTGTGGGCGAAACATGGCAGCCAATTGCGCTAAGCAGGGTCCCACAAACAGTCCCTTGTTTGACCAAATCATTATTGTTATTATTTTAAGGGATTATTATCCCCCCTAAAAATCAGGTTCCTACATACTGCTAGGCAAACAGAGGCATGTGGAGTAACAAAACTTGCCTAATGTTTCATCCTGCCTGGGAATCGAACCCAGGTCTTCTCGCTCGTGAGGTGAATGCTCTAACCACTAAGCTCCAGGACTTCAAACTGAGCTACAGGACTCTTCGTAGTGTCCTGGTCAAAAATTCACTCGAGTAAAAAAAAACGTCGTCATTCACTTCATGCAGTTGGTGGGACACAGGTGTGCACAAACTGGCTGTTCGCCAACAAATAGTCAGTCACTAGAGTTGCAAGGATTATTATAATTATAAATAATATGCTTGGACACCTTAGTAATAAAAACTAGAAGATACATTTCTGTTTTGCTAAACACCTATAAGTTAACGCTAGAAAATATCCACCTACTGAGAGTGACTCAGTGCCAAGATGATTCTTAGACAGTCATAGGACTGATCGATTTAGAGATAATAATAATAATCCTGATATAGCATCTTATCACGTCTTCAAGACTTCTCAAAGCATTTCATAGAATATACTGTAAAGTGAATTGACTATATTTTGTGAGCAAAATGCAGCAGCCAATTGTACACAGCAGTGTTCCACAAACAGTTGTTTGTGATTATTTTATTATCAGGCAAAAGACTACCATCAAGAAAATATAAATGGTTGAACAAATTAACCATTTTGACCATTTTAGTGAACCTATCTATATGTTTTAAAATAAGCACTAAGACTGGTTTAAATATCATTCTTCTATTTACCATTCTGGGATCAGTAACGTGTTCATTCAGATACAGTTCATTCAATTCTCATAAGGTGGTACAATTTAAACTATACCTTGGGTGAGAATGAAAAGGCATTTGAAAGCCTGGCTGCATTCTGATTCTCCAAGTATGGCTGCTTGCCTGGTTTGTATTCCACATTGAAGCCATCTGATTTATATTCTGTGATGATTCCTGTCTGGTTTGTACTGCATAGTAAATTATGTTTGGTTAGTGTTGCATGGTGAAACCTGTTTGGTTAGTGTTGCACGGTGAACTCTTGGTATTGCAAAGTGAACTCAAATTTCATTTGCATTGCATGATGAATGCCATCTGGTTAGCATTGCATGGTGATCTTGCAGGGAGGCCTGCCTGCTTTATACTGCACAGTGAACACTGAACTCCAGAGTAAATGGTAACTGTATTCAGCATTTGCCCATCAATGGACTAGAAAATGACATACATTTTTCAGTTTTGAAAGCTGTGCTGTTGCAAGAAAATACAGTGTGTGTATCCAATCCCCACTCAAATTCATTCTCAGAGGTGCAATTTGCAATAAACAGTCACCACGCTGGTCAGTAATTAACTGTGAAGCACTTTGTGTTGATTTATGATAAGGCGCTGTAAAATATAGTTTATTCCTCAAACCTTCCGCAAGAGATGTTTCACCTGTGTGGAGGAACAAATGTATCTAATTCCAATGCTTTTAAGTGCTCTTACCATGCTTACTTTCAAAAGAATTGATCTGAACTTCAGCACCATGCTGAGGTATTGTTGGTATCTGGATTGAAATGCTAAATAAAGTATGGATCTCATCATAGCACAATACTGTAGCTGTTGCCCAATCACTGTGATTTAGACTCAAATGTAATCTTCCTAAACCAAAAACAGTGAAAGTTTAAATAGATTCAAATGCTCATTCTTGCAAATGGCATAAAATCGAGCCAGCCCTGGTGAGAAATTGGCAAATAGTAGATAACAAATCACAGCCAGACAACAAGCTAAAACAGGATGAAATGGACCAAGAAAGAATATATCATTTTTAGAGGAAGCCATTCCTGCAGCAAAATAAAACATACTTTTTAATGGTCATTATTATATCCCAAACATTCAGGTCTGCAATCCTACCAACCCGGCTGCAACCTTTGCATGTGTGTAAGGTGTTTTCTACTAAAATTAGTGCATGCGGCTAAAATGGTGTCTCTGTAGCCACACTTGTGGTTAGTCAGTGATTTTGACTGGACAACACTGCACTAAATACTCATTTTTTGTTCTGTCAAATTTTTTAAACGTCTTATGTTAGAAATGGATTATCTGGGTATTTCTTTTTAACATTTGAGTTCCTCCAGTATTCCCCCAAAATGCCACTGAAATGCTGGGATATGCCTGGCAGTACTGGCTGGGTTAGTGACTTCAGCAACGATCTCTGGATGAAGCTATTTAAATTTAGTGGATGAAGGTTTTCCACAGGAGTTATCGATCAAGATGCCTCCAGGAGTGGAGGGTAGTGCTTTTACATTGTGATAATTATTACATCCTATCCCACATTTTGAACCCCAGGATTTCTTTGAGGGCTTGTTCAATAAAAAGTCCCTTTGAATTCTAGTTTATCCAGTGAGAACTCCACCTGAGGAGTAGAACATGACAGAGTGATGTACTTCTTGTACAGGAATCTACTTCTACAGGAGTACTTCTACTTCAGGAATCCCATTAGGAAATGGCACAAATGAAACCCCAAGATTTCCTTTCCAACATTCTTGATACGTGGTCACCTTATGCTGATTACTCCCATCCCTTAATTCAACAAGTTCCATTTATATCACATCCTCCTTGCATGACAATGTCTCGGAGTGCTACCATGAAAATACCTATTAAAATGCATGTCTTGAGTTGGCATGTACCCATTTACTCATTGACACATACACCCAAATGGAAAACATAACTGTAAGCAGGAGGCAAGGCTAGAGCATAAAATAATTTTGTTAAAATTAATTTTCCTGGCAAAGGAAATGTCAGAAGCAACTTTCCTGCCCATCCGTAGATAGCCAGCAAAACAAAGGATGGTGAGGGGGGGGCGGGGGGGCAGGAGGGAGAAACTGTTGGCTAACTGCATGGTGGAGGGAGGGTGAGGCTTGCTGATAGAGGAACAGGCTCGAGGAGCTGAATGGCCTACTCCTGTTCCAATATTCCTAGAAAGGGTGTCCTGAACTATGCTGTTCTTTCATTGTGGGATTTTCAACAATATCCAATTACAGTGGCTTGATCCTCTTTTATAAGGGCATGGAGTTGTTTCTGAAAACAATGAATTGTGAGGATATTCAGGAATGGATGCTAGATTGCTTTCCATTTCTTCCATTTTATTTATTTATCTTATTTACTACTTTTAAAGTCTGTAAATGTAGAAATATTTGCTAAGATTCATATAGCATTCATAATTAAAAGCTAAAATCTTTAAATAGAAAAAAAGAGCTAATGTGATTGTTGATATATTCTCATTCTTATTTTGTGGAGACTAAAATGCGATTAACAGTGGTTTATTGGCAGCCCAGGTTGGTTGCAGCTTGCACATTTGTACATTATATAAATAGCACATATTGCAGAATAAATTCAGAAGGAGCCAAACTGGGTGCAGCTGGAATTTGTGTGAACTGAGAAAGGTACTGTTGAGGTCCACCGATAGGAGATAAGAAAGATGATTGTAAATTGGTGCCAAGACTCGATTGACCAGTTGTCTTTTGCTACCTCTAATATTTACTATGCTGATAGGGAAAAGTACAAAATATGCATGACTTCCAAATGCAAGAGTCTACAAATCAGTGAACTCAGAAAGTTCAACCAACAAATGTAATACTCTTCACATAAAATCCACAAATTGTTCCTTTCCCTCGTGGAGAAATACAAGAGGGACTGCAGACGAAAGGATAATTTCTGCAAGTTTTCCTACATGGAAGCTACAGTTTTTATTATAGAACAGATTATTTCTTAGTTTGCAGGTGACCTCTGTATATCATATATGTGAAAAAAATACCATGAAGATTTTTTCTTTAGACTAAATATGCCATGGAATTAAGTCATGCGTAAACCTTAAGTAGAAAGTTTGGCAAGCTGAAACCACACAAAGCCAATTTGGACATCTCCTCCTATTCTTATTGGCACTGAAAGATAAGAGCAAAATTGGCCCCAATTCAACAAATACAATCTCCAGGGCTAAGCTCATCTCATTAGTTCAAAGTCAATGCTACTCAGTGAGCTCATGGTTATCCTTGCAACACTTCTCCCCTACTTTGCAAACATGTGGTGACAGGAATAGTAGGACTGACAGCGTTAATTATTGAACCAGACCTAGCTACGGCAATCGAACATGATATTGGTTGGAAAGCTTTTGAGTCAGAATGAATGCAGTTGAATTTAAAGTGAGCACATCATCAAATCTACAACCCCACCTCAGATGCTGAATGAATTATAATGACTGCTTTGAGTTTATAACTCCAATTGAATGCACAGCAATTATGCCTTTCCCATCCAAACTGCCTGCTAGTTAAGAAACAGAATAAATGCTTAAAGCTATAATTCCCACATTAACTGTCTGGTTTGCAAGTTAATCTGCCTGTCTGGACTCTTGTATAGACTATGATGTTGAATGCAGATTTTATCCAATTAAGTTATGTTGAATGAGGGCACATGTCTTGGCAGGTTAAAGAGTGGGCACAATAAGAATGCTTGAAGTCTTCAGTTTAATTCATCAGGATTGTTCCTGCTTAGTTCAAGACTCTTCTGAGTAACTAGTTCACAACATGTGTGCAGAGCGCTTAACTGTATGGTGACTTGCATTGTAGTCAGCACAAGCAGACAACCATCTGGTGCTTCAACCTCAGTTCAGATTTTGCTGTCTTATCCATTTGACATCAAATGCATGCCCATTTGACATCTTCTCATCCCTGTTGGCTCCCACACCCAGGCAGGGCCAAGCCAGCAATGTCAACTCCTTTGAGGCATCCTCCCGCTGTGAAAGGAATTATATAACTGAAAATTGTACTGTACTTCATTGCATTTCTTGTTAAATGCATGAATTGTGTAACTGCCTCAGCACCAAACATGACCATCAACCTCTTATAATTAATACAACCAATACATATTCAAGAAAAAAGGCTCAGAAGTCAACTAACAACACGAAGATGCCAATAATTTTCTCAGATGTGTGCACATGTAATACTTTATGTACTTTATTTTATATGATAACTCAAAGCATACGTGTGGTACTACATGAAGCTACGCTAAGCATTAGTGATGCTAAACCTGGAGTAATTTCAACAAACAAACAAATTAACAAGTAACTAACAAACTGTTCACAGGAGCTTCACAGATCAATAAAATGAACTTTTATTTTTGTTCACAGGTTTTTTCTTATTTGCAGAATCACTGTTGACACGGGTGTTGTGGAATTGCTGTCTGGAATGTGTTTTTTGTACTCATTGTCCAGAGGTACTGACTCAATAAACAGGTCAAGATCCGTAATGAGCCCAATTCTGCCAGAAGCCTTATTCCGTCAGAACATGTAAACATTCAAAGTAATACTGACCTTTTTCCTTTTTCCCTGTTGTATTATTTTATGCTTTCGCAGCAAGGATAAATCTATCATTATCCAAGCATCCCTATCATACAAGATTATGGGTTCCTGGTGAATGTTGCTCAGGTCAGGGGAACACAGCCCTGTAAGTACTAGGCATTTGAATTACTTTCAGATTTCAAGTAGAGAACTTCCAATATCTGGCACTGTGAAGCAATAATCCAAGAGACAACACAGTTCCTCTTTCCTGCCCTCAACAAGTGCAATGACCAAACATTTAAGCTCCATCATTACTCTCATCGAGTCTTTTAACATTTGAATGCCGCGCAATTGTGAGCAAGTGTTTCTTTCGTCAATGGTGAAATTCAGTGACTTTCTCTCCACAGAGTAAAGCACACTTTAAATAACAAGGCAATGACTTTGTGAAGAAGAGGGGAACTGCATTAGAAACCTGAATATTGACAAGCATTGTCTCCCTTCCCCCACCCTTCCCACAACACAAGTTCAGTGCATTAGTATTCTTGCCGCTCTGCAAGATCCAGTTTAATTCCTGATCAGTGGCCAGAAGATTAATCAGTGGCTAATTTCAGGAATGTCAAATGACAACAGCCAATTGCTCAGTTTGTTAATGGGATTATCTACATTAATGAATCAATCAGTGCTATATTAAAAATGCTAACATCTTTTTACACTTGATGTTCTTGACACAATTTTAGTTTCATACTGCAAGTTGAAACCACCCAATAATGAGCCGCTTGTTCTTTTTTTTAAAAAAAGCACATTTTCTTTGGGTTTAGCAGAAACTTTTACTTTAATAAACAAAGGCAAAAATATATCTACATTTTTCAGCTTAATTCATTTTGAAAACTAAAGTGGCTTTCTGTGAGGTCTGAGGCCACCAGAGCTCTGTCCTGTGTGGTCTTCCATCAGAAGGCATTACTCTAATGAAGGCACAGTCAACATGCAATGAGCCAGCTGGTGGCAATGCTCTTTATTAAAAACATCAAGTTCAATGTCCTCTAAATATTATAAATAGTACTGGCACCCAGGGAACTTTAGGCAGTAACCTGCTGACAGCTATTTCAATATTCTTTATATACTTAACAGAGGAGTTCTAACCACTATATTACGTTATGAGACACAGGCTGCACTAGTTCAACACAATCTTTGAATCAAAACTGATGCACACTCTGCAGTTTAACTGCAGTTTCAAGAGAGCGATTAGTTTGAAGATCAGTGTCAATTCGCTTGAGGACAAAGTCTGCACTACTTCAGATTTGGTGCAGCTGTAGTACAACTTACAGCTGGTGTGAGCTTTTGAAACTTAAAGTGAAAGGAGTTCAGGGGTGAGCTGCTGGGCACCCTTAACGTGTTTAATGTTTCTGAGGACTGACAAGCCCATCAGTCAAATAATCAAATAATAATCTTTGCATTTGATGAAGGTCTTATCACGTCATCAAGACATCTCAAAGCGCCACACGGTCACTTCATAGAATTCACTGTATCTATAGGCAAACACATTAGCTTATTTGTGTAAAACAATGTCTCACAAACAACCATGAAGTGAATAATCAATTCCACCTGAGGGATTGTTGGCCAGGACACTGAAAGTGAACTCCTTTACCTTTTCGAACAGTGCCATGGGATATTTAACATCCACCAGAACATGCCAATCTTTGCTAACACGATAAATTAACTTGCTTTCTGGCACCGGTTAGCAGAACATCAACCGTAAGCTAAACAAGCAGAGGTCCACTTTGTTTAAGGAGGAGGGCAAGGTGGGCATCACTGTTAAAAGCCGATGTGTCAGCTCACATTATTGATTTCTCTTACAAAAATATTGTGTTTTCAATTATGTTTTCTAATTATCTCACCACTGGCATATGCCCATCTGCCTCTGGTCCCCGGCTCCTCTTGTTTGGGTGCGAATCCATAGGCACTGGTTGTTCTCCAGTAGCCCATCCAAGTGGCCATTGTTCAGGTATGAGTTTGGACAGAGTGTCGGCAGACAACTAAACAATAGAGGGTGTCACAGTTCAGCTTGAACTCTCTTCATACATGAGCACCACAGCATAGGATGCTGCGGAAGGACCAGGAACTCTGGACGCTTTATCTGTTTCCTCGGCTGCGCTTGAGTGATCAAGTGCTCTGAGATGCCGTCTGGCGTGGAGGGCACTACATAAATCCGAGTTGTTGTTGTTGTTGTAGCTGCCTCACTCCACTCTTACTGGGATTATAGCCAAGCCGTGAGGTGAAACTCACTTACTAAAGAACAGTCTTGTTTTTGCACCAGGACAATTTGCCGTGCATTCACTTGAAGAAGATTTTTGTGTCCGTGTAAATAAATGTATGCGGAAGCAATGATAATGACTGGATTAGTGATCAGCAGTGAGAAGTTGTGATATTTGCTTGGTTCAACCGAATTTAGACTTCACCAACTTTTAAAGTCCCCTAAAAAGTGAAACATTTGAACTTCTATTTTTAACTTATCTCATGTCGACAGTGCAAAAAAAACAGGTTTCAGTTAAGTCATCGCCCATAAAGATAGATTGAGATATGACAAAGAGATACCCACTGCAGGTTAGGATTAACTTTCCTTTCTACCCTATTGGAGGCCCACAGCACCAGTCCAGGTTCAGTCATGGTTAATTGGATAAGGATTATGTATGAAAATAACTGATAAGTTCCACTTACAGGTTCATTTATCAATTTGAAGGCAAAGGTATATGAATGCCTTAGAGAATGCCAGGTAGTATTGTACTACAAAATGAACAGTTTTTCAGCAATCATAAACACAATGTTTAACATGTTCAGTTCTTCTATGGAATCCTTTCTTGGAAATCTCATACTGTTTAAGAGTTAACCAAATTGGAACATTTGATATTCAAATGGTCTAATTTGGGGCAAATATACAAACAATGGCATAAAAATAAAAATAACCCTTGCATTTGATATAGCACCTTTCATGTGAGGAGGATGTTGGAAAAGCACTTACAGCAATCAGAAGATTGATAGTGAAGGGTATTGAGTCATTCCTTTCATCCCCTTATCCTTCATTGAATCCTATAGCTCCAGTGTGGAAAAGGTACATTTATTTTCCATTTTTATCTTATATATTTAGAGTTTCAAAGAAATGGGTAAAGGAATTCTGCCTGAGTCTAAGCTAATTCCTTAGGATTTCTATTCAATTTCCTTAGAAATTCTTAAATTCTGCCTTAATTTGAAAGTTCTTAAAGAACCCACAGAAAAAACGGCGTCAACATTAAGACCAAATTTAAGAATTTACCAAATTCTTTGCTCTCTGAAATCCCAAGAAAACCAGTGCAAGTCTAGACGCAAGTAAAATGTTTCCCCGAGGAACTTAAGTAAGGGTATCAGGTAAAACTCTGTGATCAAATGCAGGGTTTGCAGTTGCAGTAGTCCACTTAGACATGAACAATCAATAGAATACATATATATATACACACATAGTGTGTATGTGTATTATAATTTATAGTGATTACTCTCGTTAGTTCAGTTTCTGGTTTTGCTTCTCATGGTAGGATCTGCTCGCGTAGCTCCTGCTATTCTGATGGGGGTGGGGCAAAAGGATGCTGCCTTGCAGTGCTGTTTCTCTAATCGATGGAAGCTCAGGAGGATGGATGGTGCATCGCTCTAATCTCTAGTTGTGCAGTGAAGAGGGTGAGAGGTAACCATACGGTAATAGCTCATTTGTTCATCTGATTGCTGTAAGTTTAATTTGGGTCTGGTAGACATCCTTATAGAAACAATGCAGTGGCTTGTTCTTGAACAGTTTCATGGAGATAGAGGTAAATAGCCAAGTAGTAGTGATATAACTAATCCATTTATACAAGGTCAAGTACAAGTGTGGATGGTGAACTCATTTTACAGATGAATTCATTTCAACCTCCCACCCAAATAATAGTCCAGTGGTTCCATATTATCTTCTCTTTAATATCGACATGCTCCCGCTCGGTGACGTCATCTACAGGCATGGAGTTAAATTCCACATGTATGTGGATGACACACAACTCTAGCTCTCTGTCTCCACCTACAATTCCAGGACCACTGCTGTCCTGATGGATTGTCAATCATACAGCAAGTCCTGTATGATAGTTAATGTTACCCACTTTAATGATGACAAGACTGAGGCTCCCCTACTTAAACCAAGGCTGAGCCTTCTCACCTCAGACACTGACAACATCAGTCTTCACAGATGCATACACCTCCTCTTGGAGCCAATGTAGAACCTCAGTGGTTTATTTGACTCTCGATTATCTTTTAAATTCTACATCCGTGCTCTGACCAGTTCAGTTGTCCCCCACCTCTGCAACATTGCCAACCTCTGCCACTACCTCCCTTTGGGTTGCCAAGACCCTTATAGATGCTTTCATCAAATCTGGGTTTCACTATATTAATTCCCAGCTTGCCAGATTTCCCAACTCTTCCCTCTGCAAGCTACAGATTATTCAGATCTCTCAGCTTGTGGGCACTTCCACACCAGTCTTCACGAGCCTATCACCCCTATCCCATCTGACTCCACTGGCTCCCCATCCCCCAGCGGATCGAGTTCAAGATCCTCGTATCACTTTTATAATCCTTCCACGGTCTTGCCCCTGTAACCTTCTAAAACCCTCCCAACCTGCCCGTTTTCTCTGCTCAGTGGACAAAGGCCTACTTCATGTCCTCACCCTGCTTGCCCCACCATCGGCCTTTCTGGCCCCACTCTCTGAAACTCCATCTTTGTTGGTTGGCTATTTATAGACAAATGTCAATTTATTTTTCATTGTTATTTACATAAAGGCCATGGTACATTTTGCTTGTAATGCTCAATTTATTTTCAATTATTCAGGTCAGGCAAGACGCCAGTTATGTCACCTGTCTTAAATATTGTAACCACATTTCCTCGTTTCCAGTGTGTCTTAACCTCCCCAGTAGAAGCTGATTCCCTCAAAATATCTTCACTTACCGAGCAAAGCAAAAATAATAATAATCCTTGCATTTGATATAGCGCTTTTCACGTCGGGAGGACATCCCAAAGCGCTTCACAGGAGACCTGTAAAGTGAATTGACTATATTTGTGGGCGAACGCGGCAGCCAATTGCGCACAGCAATGTCCCACAAACAGTCGTAGATTGAAAATGACCCATTTATTATTGTTTTTGGTTTTGGAGGGATTATTATTAGGCTCTGTGTGGAGTAAGGAAACTTGCCCAAGGTTTCGCCCTCTGCCTGGAATTGAACTCAGGTCTCTCGCTTGCAAAGCGAGTGCTCTAACCACTCTAATAATGCCATTACCCGCAAGTGATCTGCTACATCTTGTTCTATGGAAAACTGTCTCCTGGATATTCATTAACTTGGCCCCCAGCCTGGTTATTCATTCTGCAAGAAGGAGCCATCAGTTGTGTAACGAACCAGTTAGACCCAAGGAACATTGCTTAATCAAATCTGAATCCAGAGAAAATTTGGGAAAGTTCTGCACAGCTGTGAAGTTATCCATCAGAAATGGCAGACAGTAACTCCAAAGTCATAAACAACAACAACAAATTATATTTGTATGGTGCCTTTCACGTCGGGAGAACGTCCTAAGGTGCTGGACGGTCGAGGGCTTGCACCCGAGCCAGGGGTTGGGATCAGGAGGGTTGGAGGGTGGGGAGAGTATGGGTAAAGTTCACAGTAAAAGTTAGTTACCATGTTATACTAAAATCACTTTTTATTATATTATGTAAAATAACTACCGCATGATATTTTAAGTTCTCTGTGAAGGCTACCCTGCGTGAGGGGCGCTATATAAATGTGAGTTGTTGTTATGATGGTAAAAATAGCCATTGCAATAATGTATATTTTCTTTGCTTTACATCCCCATGTTTACAGCACCACAGTGACCTCGCAAACCTCACACTATGAGATTGCAATTATCCTACTCTGTAGCAGAAGGCAAAAGGAATCCAGTTCCTGGCAGTATACGGTTGAGCTAAATTACGCTATCAGTTTTATGGTTCCTGAAGAGAACAGAAATAAATCAGAGTTCCAAGCAAGCCTTTGTTTAGTCTCCATGATGTACTCAGGGATATTTTCTAAATGTTGCAAAACATGCTGCTGACACAGAACCCAAAGGGATTAAAAAGAAACTAATGATGTGACATTGAAAGAAATGTAGCCTATATGTCACTGTACACAATTGTGGCAGCAGACAGTAAAATTACTATTCATAATACAGGCAGCACTGGTTCACAGGAACTGCTGAGAGCTCAGAAATCTTGAATCATGAAACTCAAACGCTGGGAATTTAATAGCTATCCAATAATAATGAAAAAAGGGGAGAAAAGTAATTATTGAGTAAATGCAAGTTAAAGAGCTGTTGCTGGCTGGAGTCTGAAATATAGCACAGCTTAATTTAATGACATGAAGGCTATCAATACATGCCATAAATAGGAATACAATGGTCAATTGAAACTGTGATAGATTAATTTTAGAAATTAAGTTACTGTATTTTTCCTGTATTTATGACTGTCTTGATATTGGCTGGCAGTCCTAAACAGTCAGCCCAGATGCAGAGCTTGTTGTGACTGTTGAGAGCATAGAGGCTTTGGTAGCCAGATCAGCTCTAGGCAGACCATAGCTAGCTGGTGTTTGTGGGGTCAGCATGATGTAAAACAGATTAAATGGGACTGAATCATATGAATCCTTGCATTTGCACCTTATGTCAAAAATTTCAAAAGTACTGCAATTTGCAGCATCTGTTTATTTGTAGTCAAATGTGACAGTCAATTTGCACACAACGCCCCACAAACAGCCATGAAGCAATAAAGGTTTTTTTTATTTGGTAAATTGTTGTCCAGTCTCTTGGTATAATGCAATGAGATCTTTAATATCCACCTGAACAGGCAGACAGGACCTCAGTTTAATGACTCATCTGACGGACGTTACCTCCAGCAATGCAGCACATCCCCACTACACTGGACTGTCAGCTCCATGTCTCACAATTAAGTAACAGAGTTAAGCTTAGTGAGGGTTAACTTAAATTAAGTTCAGTAAAGGTTTAGTGCTGAGCTTGGAGCTTGTTTTTTTTGGTCAGTCAGGTGTCTGACACACGACCATGCTTAAGAGTATCCAAACCAAACTTCAATGAGACCCTGTTTACCTCGCCCCAAGGAGGATAGCTCTCTTCTTCACATAGAATATGGCATAAAAGACGCAACCCTGGAATGTTTTCAATGTATAGGGAGGCAAATAATTGTAGGTAAACCCAATAATACAATTTACATATTCTACACTAACCTTTCTATTCCCCAGATGATATTCCCACACAGTACACCTTCACAACGTGTCAGAGTGGTGAGCTGCAAGAGAAGTCGCTAATATAGCGGGGAAAATTGTGGCACATGATGTGATAATCATCAGCGGTGCTCATTATCACGTCCGAGAAATTTTCCTCTGGTCAATGTCTGGGTATAACTGCCCCTCCCCTGACATTATGAAAATAATTGGGCTCGAAGATATTTGTGGCCACTTTTGGAATATTTGGAATTCGAGCGTAACTCAACAATAGGAATCTGGGGTATCAACAAATAGCACATCGCATGTCACATAACAAATCTTGCTGGTAAATGGTAGCATGTCACATTGATTCATTAAAACCCCTGTCCAATGTATCTGCAAGTAGATCTCAGAATGTCGGTTGGATTGAGGCACAATAGGCAGTCCTGTAGCTCAATGGTTAGAGCACTCACCTCGCAAGTGAGAGACCTGGGTTTGATTCCCAGCAGGGCAAAACCTTGGGCAAGTTTCCTTACTCCACATGCCTGATAATAATCCTTCAAGAAAATAAACAATAAAAATTTGGTCACTCGATCCACAACTGTTTGTGGAACACTGCTGTGTGCAATTTGACAATTGTCTCACAAACAGACGTGCATTAAGTAACCAAATTATTATTATTATTTTAACATCGAAAGATTCAACTTTTGTACGAATTTGTCTGCAAAATATTCAGGCACTGCACTTTACAGTAGATCCTGTGAAGCGCTTTGAGACACCCTCCTGACACGACAAGGCACTATTTCAAATGTCAGGATTTTTATCATAATTGTTTGGTAATGCTTTTGCAACATATAAAGAAATAAGATTGATCTTTCAGCCTTCTTAAATGAATTGGTTATTGAAATTTTAACCTGCGCGATTTTAACTGGAGTCATTTAATGCACATGTTGAGATCCCCACGCCTTAGGTCTTGCCAACCAGTGACTAAACTCTCTGGGATAAGATAAGCAGGATGTGTCTCTCCAGCAAGAGTGTATGCACTCCATGCTAAACAAATGGAAACTATACACAAGTAAAACTCTGAGTAGTTTGGTTTGGAGACTCTTAAGTGTGGTGATGCGATAGACACCCAGCTGACTGAAAAAAATCTCAAGTTAAATAATTTGCCTTCAAACTACATATGGTAAAGAGTGATTGATTACAGTATGATGGAGTACATCTTAGAAAATGGGCACTAATTTAACATGGACTGTCTTGACCCACTGTTGCAATAATGGCTGGTGGGCTTTGGCTCTGCTACCAATGCTCTGTGCGTTTCTATAATTGATGCAGTGTTGCATGTCCCTCCTGCATAGTACTCATGTCATATGTTGTCAAGGTGCCAGCTAGCTGACAGTAAACCAGAAATAGAGCAAGTGAATGATTGCCCTTAGTTCACTGAATGATTTTTGTTTCAGATTGATATTTTCCACAGTGCCTCAATTCCCATTGCTCAGGGTGAGTCTTACCATCTCTGTGGACTGCACCATCAGGCTACAGACAACAACAAACCCAACAATTTACTTGTGCTGAAGCCTGGAGATGGTCACTATGTGAAGGGTCAAAATACAGTACACTGGGTCTAATTTGCTTATGTATTGGGCAATTGTTTGTTTCTATGCTTCACCTTGCACTAGTAACAATATAAATAAGTATTTCATTTGATCTAGTGCCTTTTATGTCAGGAGAACGTCTCAAATCACTTTACAGGATTCACTGTAGTTTGTAGCGACTGTGCATTTTGTAGTGTTGGGACTGTCAGCCTCCTCAGATATTAGGCAAAATTATGCCCTTTTTCCTATACGTTTCAGATTACATTTATATAGCGCCTTGGGACGTCCTCCCGATGTGAAAGGCGCTATGCAAATGTAATCTTATTGTTGGTGTTGTACTTGCCATGAATCAATTGTGTTGTGTGCTCTTAGATTATAGAAACATTTTTACAGTGTCTTACCATGTGAAAATATCTTGGTGTTCATTGTGAATGTGTGTTTTTTCTAGGAAACAAAAACCCATTTACACTGGCACGGTAATTGATCAATTCATCTGGGATATTCTTAGCCAGGACACCATCAGAAACTCCCTTCTCTTCTTGAATAATGCGATCTTTCATTTCCACCTCGAAAGCAGATAGGACCTTGATTAACCATCTCATCCAGAAGACAGCATTTGTGACAATGTGTACTGGAGTGCTTGCCTAAAGAAAAAGGACTTCAAGGTCCAACATATGTCTTTCATCCCATAACCCTGTGATCCGGAGGCTAGAGTGTTATAACTGAACCAAGCTAACATACAAGCTAATGAGTCTGTTAATTTGCCCTGCTTTTAATGTATTGCAGGCCAACATTGTCTGTACTGTGATATCAATGAAACCATTCAATATCAATGAAACCATTCAATATCAGATAGGATTACTCACAATCCTACTTTCAGATCCACTCTGGCTGTGCATTATCTGAGCACATTGAAAATAACCTACTGCAGTTGGTCTGTACTGTTTTGTAGGAGAAGAAGAAACAGACGGGGCCAAATTATAATGGCCTTTTGGTCTGAGCAGATGGGAATTTTTCATGTGTTGTTTTATTTAGACATCTAAATAGGACCGGATATAAGGGCTCTGAGGATGGAGAGGAATACATGATTCAGGTACTTATGTTATATAGAGCCTACATTTCTTCACATTTGATGATCTCACTCCTTCTCAGGCTTGTTGTTTAATTGGTAAAAAAAAATTGAAAATTTTACAAATTACTTTTTATCATCCTTGTCAGAAGCAGAAAGTTAATTTACATCAAATTTCCCAGTCTCTTCAAGCAAATTCTGTAATCTCAACATAATTATTCTACACAAACCAGAGTGATACAGGAATGGGTGTCTAGGACAGCTTCGAAACACCTTTTGAGGTTTCCTAATCGAGCCCCACAGCTTGAATCCAAGTAATTATCCCACTAAGTTACAAAAAAGGAACAATGATTTATTAATGGGAAACTTTAGTTTGTCACGTTTGCCCTTGAAATGCAATGCAAGAAAGTGCTACAACTCTCAATGTAGCATATTCTGCCAACTGATTATATACCTTCAGCCATCGATAATTTATAAGTTTACATCATGGCTTCCAAGTATTTTCCTACATAAGGTTACATTTATTGCTGGATCTATGGCACCCAAATAAGTTTTAATTTGTATTCATTTCATATATTTATCTTAGCTGACAATAGTGCATAAATATTGGGAGGGGTGTGGGGAGAAAGAAAGCAAATGTTTGTGTCCGATCTTTAATAATACAGTGAAGGGTATTGATTCAAATCCTTCCAGAATTTATTGTTGAGTAAATTACATAACTAGGTTCTGTAGAGTATGTGTCTGATCTCTGACAATCTGGTGTAGTTAGTCAAAACGCGAAATGTGGCTGTATTAGTACAGAGGCGACAAAATGTAATATCTGTAGCAAGAGTGACACATAGCAACCTATGGGAACTCCAATCCATAAGTAAATTTGGATCGGTGTGATTGACCATCAGGAATCAATATTATTGACCCCCATTATAATAATCCCTCAAAATAATAATAATAATTTGGTCATTCAATCCATGAAAGTTTGTTGGACACTATTGTACGCAATTGGTTGTCGTGTTTCGCCCACAAATATACAGTCAATTCACTTTACAGTGTATTCTGTGAAGCGCTTTGAGATATCTAGAAGACGTGAAAAACACTATATTAAATGCAAGGATAATTATTATTATGATCCCAACTTCTAATTCTAATTCATACACACACACACACACACACACACTACTACTATGGGAAAAGTTTGTTGTTTAAGGATTCGATCCCTAAATATTCTCATGGTCTTAACCTTAAACCCATTGCCCACCAAAAAAAAATGCAGAACGTTAGAAGATTTTTAAATTCAGACTTAACTTTGCAGCAAATTTTTCATCGCTGCACTGATTTTAAGGATATTTTTAAATTCTGCACAGTCTTAAAAATGAAGGGGAAGACCATATCCTATACTTTGGGTCTCAAATTCCCCAAAAGCCATTTTGATGATGTAAATTCCACATCAAGTCCATCCTGACAAAATTAACCCCAGCTTTAAGGAACTTGCATCTGGCCTATTAAACTTCCATCTTTTCCACATCAAAATAACTTGAAAAGATTGTCATACATCTGTGGTTGTAGTCATAACACATAGAAAAAGCAAAGCTTATTTGATCATATAAGCCCCCTCATCTGAATAACTCATGTACAATTTGCACTGTAATTGACTCTCCCCAATTTATAATGCCTCCTGTGGAGAAAGGCAAAGAACCAAAGTGAACATCTTTCAAGAAGGGATGATTCAAAATTTATCCCCAGACAGCCCCAGATTCTCCTTTGTCATTTTTAATAACTAATTAAAAAACAGTTCCATCTTTAAAATATTATCAAATCCAGCTTCACACGAGTTATGTGAATTTTAATTCTCCTAAGGCTTTGAGTGACATCGATGAGACTGTTTTGAATCTCTATATACTCAGAGAAAATATACTGGAGAAATACGAAGCATTAAGGGCCATTCATTTTCTTTCTGTATTCATGCTGCCGGACTCCACGTGACTCGATATTCTGCTTTCTTTTATGAAAAATAACATGCTGGCACCTCTCGAGATCAGTTCTGATGAGATTAAATCTTTTCTCTGGTAAATGCAAGCCTTGCTTCGTCAAAGCTGCTCTGCGCTTTGCAACAGTTCCACATGATATTTTGTCTCTTCACTCGAAAATGACATGCCATTGTATGAAAGAATGAAAAATTGTCCAAAAAATACTGCAAAGAAGCATTATTTTAGACAAGCTCTAGCACAAATCAAGATATGAAGTGCAGGCTTCACTGATTTATTGAGCTCACACAGCATGATAATCTAGTGCAGGTGACTTGTGGAAGATGAAAAATCACAGAGAGTGCCATGCTGAAGGTGGAGGAAAAACATACTCCTCAAGGCTCAGGGGAGTAGGCATGTAAAGAGAGAGAGAAGATGGAAGCGAATCCACATTGAGTGGATTCTGCTCCAGCAGCCACTGGCTAGGTTTCTCTCTTACATGTGTTTTCAATTACTCAATTCACAAAGGAGGCAGGAAAAAGCCTTTTTACTTCAATTCCAAGCTCACTGAACTGTATTCGGAAACTCATGCATTCACCATCATACGGTAGAAAAACCCGGAGGACTGTCACTTCACCGTTGCATCCCCCAAATACAGCGATGCCAAGGAAATATAAAAAAGAGAGATGATTCGAGAGGCTCAACCACTTCCTCAGCAGGGAATTGCTATTCAGAAAAAAAAAGCAATTCTGGCCCAGTTAATAAATCCAGTGTTGATGTGCTTTTGGTCTAGCTTGTGAGCACACTGTTCAAATGAATTAAATGCATGCTGCTAAATATGAAACAATATTGCCTCGCACTGTCAGGTTTTAAAACTTAGTGTCATTTTCAGCTTCATTAACACTGAAGCAGAGATAAAAACAGAACACAAGAATTGCTGACTTATTTTGGACAACCTAATTCCGGTATACAAGGTGTCAGTTTGGCTCATTTGGTAGCACTTTTGCCTCCGAGTCAGAAAGCTGTGAGTTGAAGCTCTTCTTTGGGACTCTGAACTCGCAGACTAGGCTGACACTCCAATTCAGAACTGGGGTTGCACTGCATTGTTGGAGGTGCTGTCTTTCAGATGATACGTTAAACCAAGGTCAATTCCGCCTGTTAAAGATCCTATGGCACTATTCGAAAAGAGATGGGAGTTTTTCCCCTGATGTCCTGGTCAACAATCCCCAAATAACTCAGACTAAGTCACTGCATGGCTGTGCGCACAATTGGCTACTGTATTTGCCAAAAAATATATACTCAATACACTTTAGAATCCTTTGAAGCACTTTGAGATGTCACGACTGCGCGGTAAGACGCAAAATCAAATACAAAAATTATTACTAGATTATCTGCTAGTTCAAACATAAGTGCCTTCATGCTTTGTCTGATATGTAACTGCATTGATTTGAGTTGTCTAAATGCAATGCAGCACAACTTTGACATCCACACAAACACAGGACTCCAAATATTTGACATTTTTCACAGCGACTCCTCACCATTTTGTTTATGTATTTTTGATCTCAATTACAACCCAAGCACAGAACCCCACATACCAGATTATTGTCCATTTATTCCTATTGATTGCAACATTTAATGGAATACACTACGATGAGGCTGTACAATTCTCCCATGTTTGCACTGTTCACCTCTGGTTCTTGGCTCCACAACTTAGAGAAATCCTGATCCAAGCAAAGCATTTCTTTGCCAAGTATTTATGTTTAGCAAGGCTCATCTGTATAAAATAAGTGTTGTGGAAGAGTGAGCAA
This sequence comes from Callorhinchus milii, assembly GCF_018977255.1. NCBI lineage: Eukaryota > Metazoa > Chordata > Chondrichthyes > Chimaeriformes > Callorhinchidae > Callorhinchus > Callorhinchus milii. The sequence goes on along the minus strand of NW_024704742.1, from coordinate 27,924,720 downwards.
GAACTGGAAAGCTGCCATTTGTGCACTTTGTGCTGACTTCTACTCTTCATGTTTGGCTCCAGGTTCATAATCCAACTAAGTACAGACATAGTTTGCATGTCCATTTGGGTATTTAAGGCATCTACTTTCCCTAAAGGGGTGATACATGCAGGATGTGATAATTATCACCAGCAGAAGTTAGTATATTGTGGAGATAACCCAGTCTATAATTACTGCAGGGAAATAATCTTCAGTTGGTCCTAAAGATCCAAAGATTTCCGTTCATACTCTTGCCATTTAATAATGTGGAAAATAGCCTTGCTGGGCTTACTCATGAAATACTCTGATTGAGTTTTAAATAGGAATGAAAATGAAAAACCCAGATCAATACTTTATAATGCATCGAGATGGTGGAACAAGCGGATGCAGTTTAAGAGTGTAAAGAGCAATTTCAGAACAGCTACCATCATGTTTTTCATTTTATGCTTCTTAAACTGGTTTGCGTGCTTCCATTATTTAGAGGTGGTAGATATTGCAAATTCTCTTTTAATCTCTTCCCTTAAAAGAATGGAATGTTTTAGCAAGACCACAATTTTGACCTCATCGTCTCACACACACAAACTATTCTTCAACAACAATCTGCAAACTCCTCAGAATTGAAACATTTCCCCATAGAGACCCTTCAAACTAAAATAGTCTACCTCTCCAGTGTGCTCATCTTCCAGTGTTCAACCTTCAATGTTAAGTAAATGAGACTGGGAGTAAACAAAACAATGTGAACAAAAAAAGGCATCTATCTCAGCTAAGCTCGCGGGGAGACATAGACCAATACTATCAAAATCAGTCAGCATGACCCCCACCGCCCTATCAACTTATGTAAGGAGTGTTTTATGCAGGAAGACTAAAAAGTTGTGATATCATTACAATGTCTAATAAGTCTAACAGAAATGATGATTTTTTTTTAGATAATAGGGTAGCTTCAGGACTTTTTGGTCAGCCTGCACTTGGCAAGGTTCATACACCAACTGAATCACGAGTACCTCCTGGATTCAGAGAGACAAACCTCCCACTCATTCCACCGACCAACCGATGAGATATACCTCTTTAGTCATGAACATTTAAAACGGAATCTTACCTGCAACCTCCTTCAGCAGAAGCCAGAATGAAAATTTCATTTAATCAGTAGGCTTCCCAATACAGATTAGCATTATTAAAAGATAAAAAAAGCATAAACTTATCACCCTGCTGGTATTTTAATCACACTCCATATCCTTCGAGGATGATAGCAGATAGATGTGACAGTCTATCAATTACTGTCACCTCACAGCATAGAAAAACACATGTGCCCCTGGCAGCATTTTATATCATCTGAGCTCATGTACTATCATTAATTTGGGCTCATTTTTCACCTTTCCGAGCCCTACCATATTCCTCTCTAGTGCAACGAGACAAGCTATTTATTAACATGGGCCTCAAAGATGGGGTTACTACGAGGTAATGGATAAATGAAGACATTAAATCACTGAACTGTTCACAGACATCTCTTCTATTCCCCTTTCCAGCTTTCAGAACCAATGGTACTTGAGGATAAAAGGAAAACATGAAACAGAATTCATCACTGCAATGAGCATTGAAGCTCATCGTTGCAGGATCCCATATTTTTCTAATAAACCAGAACCATCACAACTCCGCCAACATGGATTCAGGGAATTAGATAAAAGTTACTAATACAATGCCCTTGAGCTAGTGTACATGAAAACAGGGTGCTTTTCATAGCCTGTCCTAGTTTCACATTCTTTTCTAGAGCTTTCACCTAAGGCCTGTCTGCTAAACTACAAAGCCTTATCGTTTACCCGTTAAAATACACGTTATTCTGCGCCTTATGGGCATATCATGGTTGAAGGGATCACAGGAATGCTATCACATGCAATGCTAGGCTCACATTGTGAAGGCACTCACATTCTAAGATCTTATCTAACAATGATTAAACTTGACAGCCAAGTTGGCAGCTATAGTGAGGAAACAACAGGCCACTTAAAATAAATCTCAGGATACAAACTACAATACTTTCATATACTGAGGAGTGATCTAGAGGTGACAAGGGAAGCAGTTGACAAATTTGCATTGTGTTGACAATTTTGTATTTGTATTGTGACTTCTGAAATACATACCGTCGAATGAGAATTGCTCCAATAATAGATTTTGAGAACGTTTTACATTTGTCAAAACTGGCACCAAATATTTCAAAGGAAGGATCACTATTTAAATTAGTCTTTTTTTCTCCACACACACAGGAAGTCAAATAAGTCAGCCCAATTCAGGTGGATTGCTGTCAGTTGTAGGCTTGAGATGTACAATTAGAGAAAATCACAAGCTGCTGAAAGCCATACTTAATAAGCACTGGAATACATTAGAGCTTTTCAGATGACAAATGTGTTCCGGCTAAGTCCCCACTATTTCTCAAGGTGATGAGACCCCATGCCTCTTTGAGATATCTACTGTCTCTTTGTGGGCAGAATCCTTGTAAGTACTAAGACAGAATGAACTCAAACATTGTATTCACCAAATTACACTGAAAAGTAGTTGTTTTAAGATAACTGATATTACACTTGTTCTTTTATCGCCCCTAGAATTTCCTAGAAATAAACCATTTAAAAGACATTGGTCCTTCATATCATGACTGTTTGCTACGCACTTTGGACGCCATATTTACTTTTTCACTACACTTAACAGTAATTATTGTGAAGCACTTCAAGACATTTCGACATAGTAAGATGCAAATGTAATTATTTCTCCCTCTAACTCTGTGTGTATGTATATCTCTGTCTTCTAATTTACACCATCTTGTTAAAGAACCTTGCAAGGGATAAACTCCACAGTGCTAAACTGAAAGGTTTCCTGGATAATTCTCCTAGATTTGAAACAACTATATGTTTTAATAGTTTCATAGAAGGCATTTCTCAATCTCATCATTGAAGTGGTCAGGATACAATTATTAAAGTCTCCATGAAAGACACCTAACTGAATAGCCTTGATTTTGCCTCTGTACATTTTTCCATCTTGCAAGACTTGTTTTTTTTTTGCCAGACAAAACAGCCCTGTTGAGATCAGAAACAAGAAACTAGAATACATCTGAAAAAATGTCATGTCCAACATATATATTTTATGTGGTCATAGAGGCCTGTGAGATTTTGACAGTCAAGACATATTTTTTAACAAAGCCCATAGCTATTCAGACAAGCTGGAATGGCAGTCTACAAACCACATAGCTCAGAGTTCAAATAAGTGGTCAACTCCCCAAGAAGACTGAAAATAGGAAATTAGCTCTAATCTCTACAATGGGCAACACTTTTTAAAAAAAATTTTTTTGTTCCTTTAGTTTGTTCCTCTCTATTTTTACATTAAAAACCAAACCTTTTTTCTAAACAAAATGAGAAAGAAAGCAGGTAGTGGGAACCATAAAGCACAACACCTTTCTAGATAGGAGCACATTACCCATTACGGCTTTGGCTCTCAGGACTGTCAACACCTCTAAATCTCATCAATGAAGTGAGACAACAACAACAAGATTCCATTTATTGAGCGCCTTTCATGTCGGGAGGACGTCCCAAGGCGCTGTACAGTTAGGTCAGGACCCGAGCAAGGGGGAGAATGGTCAGGGTGAGGGGAGGGAAGGGAGGGAGCAAGGAGGGGGTAGAGTGTCGAGCTGAAGGCACCGTCAAAGAGAAAGGTCTTGAGACCGGCCTAGAAGGAGGAAAGGGAGGAAGCAAGGCGAAGGCACTGGGGGATAGAGTTCCAGAGCCTAGGGGACAAGCTGGTCAAGCATCAACACGTGGAGTCCTGTAGCTCAGTGGTTAGAGCACTCGCTTTGCAAGCGAGAGACCTGAGTTCAATTCCAGGCAGGGCGAAACCTTGGGCAAGTTTCCTTACTCCACACGCCTAATAATAATCCCTCCAAAAACCCAAAACAATAATAAAAAATTGGTCATTTCCAATCTACGACTGTTTGTGGGACATTGCTGTGCGCAATTGGCTGCCGCGTTTGCCCACAAATATACAGTCAATTCACTTTACAGTGTGTTCTGTGAAGCGCTTTGGGACGTCCTCCCGACGTGAAAAGCGCTATATCAAATGCAAGGATTATTATTATTATTATTATTACTTGTAGATTGTCACACACGCACATCTCATTGGAGTCAGTCTGTCTTCTAGCATACTCCAAGAAGACATGCTCACTCCCTGATGGAGAACCTCTTCAGACGGTTTTCATTTTATCATCCTCAATAGGATGAAGGGTTGAGTGACTTACCCCACCCGCCCCATTTTCCCAAATAATTTCCTGATTGTTCATACCCAAAGTGGAACAATCTCCATCAAGTGAAATACTTAAAAAGCTCATTTTGGTAATAAATACAATGCCTCAATGTTTAGAACAGATAAATATTGGGAGGACCATTTTGAACGATAAACTGTCACCTAGTTCAAAAGAGGAAAAGAGTGCATGGTAAATGATGAGTTTCCATTGATTATGAATCTGACTGTCAGTTTAAATGGAGAAATGAGCAAACTAGACAAGCAGTGCGACACTCACCACCTGAACGGAGGAAAGGTGTGATTGCCCTCAAGAGGACTGGGAGATGAGCAACTAGCATGATTCCAAGGAAGCAATCCAAGTTATTGGAACCTAGGAAAGTTAAGATTGATCTCTTTGGAATTGGAAATGGAACATTGGTGTGACAAAACTGTCGTGTTGCAATTTAGAGGATTGACAAGTTAATCCAGACACTATTGCATAGATTTCAGCATCAGGCAAGGTAAATTAACAATTCTTACATTTTGGCAACATAGATGGAAAGTTTTACTAAGGGAAAAATATGTATGGTGTAAGTTATGATACAACTTACATTTATATAGTGCCTTTTACTATATCTCAAAGTACTTAATGCTGGATGGGTACACAAGCGGGGATGATATTTGACGTCAATGGGAAGGGGAAAGATGACCGAAAGCTTGGTCAAAAAGAGGTACTTTCTGAGATGCGTCTTGAACAATGGGAGGGAGGGAGGGAGCCAGAGGAACTCCAGGGTGGTGGGGTGGATAGTGTAGGAAATGTGAAGTTGGCCAATATTCACTGGGCAAAGGGGATGGCCAATTATTATGAAAGGTCATGATGGAAATAATGTTAAGCAATATCAGAGACCATTAGGGAAAGAAAAGGGAACCAATGTAAAGAAATAAAAACTTTCTTGGTTTTGCAATTTTTACGTTTAAAAAAACTACCTCCTAAGTTTTCTATGGAAGTCTACATTTTTTGCTGTTTCCTTTCAAATGCCCCAAGTGCATTAAAAAGAATAATTTCTCACATGATATTGGATATATGTAGCTGTAAAATACTTTTTCCACTTTCATCTGCCGAGTCAGCCAGAAAAACAACCAACAAGGAGGAAAGCGAACATGAGGGTTACAAATGCACCAATTACTGTGCTAATTGTGGCTTCACTCGTGACTGGAATTGAATTCACTTAAAAACAACTGGCAATCCAGCAGGATAGATTTTCATTGGAGTGAAGTTATGATTGCGGCTCCACTGAGAAACAACCTGAAGCATCTGACAGAAAGTCACAAACCAAGCTTCCGGTCACAAAATAATAATAATAATAATCCTGGCATTTGATATAGCGCTTTTTACGTCGGGAGGACGTCCCAAAACACTTCAAAGAACACACTGTAAAGTGAATTGACTGTATATTTGTGGGCGAACGCGGCAGCCAATTGCGCACAGCAATGTCCCACAAACAGTCGTAGATTGAAAATAACCAATTTAATTATTCTTTTTGGTTTTTGGAGGGATTATTATTAGGCGTGTGGAGTAAGGAAACTTGCCCAAGGTTTCGCCCTGCCTGGAATTGAACCCAGGTCTCTCGCTTGCAAAGCGAGTGCTCTAACCACTGAGCTACAGGACTCCAAAATGGACTAAACTGGGTCTCGAACGCTCAAATCTTTGCAAGATGATATTTTTAGCATTTGCAAGCTCAGTCATGAAATAGAAGCCACAATTACAACAAATGAATTAAGGCTTGCAAATGCAAGCCTCCCCACAATTGAACATTAATTGGAAATTGGACACAGAAAGACCATAGAGAATACCACCTGGACGCAGAAACATTCACGTAAATAATAATACAAATACTTGTAATTGATATAGAGCCTCATTACGTCATCAGGAAGTCTCAAAATTCTTTACAGGTTATACCGTAAATTGCAGGAACTGTTGTTTTTGGGGGTGAAAGCAACATGCAATTTGAACAGAGCAATGTACCACAAACAGCCGTGAAGTGAATGAACAATTATATCTGGGGCATTGTTGGCTTGGATGCCAGGAGAAACTCCATTCTCTTTTTGAATAGTGCATATAGGTACAGTAAGAGGAAAGCGCTCCGAAACACCGTACAGCATGAAGGGCACTATATAAATCCAAGCTATTGTTGAAAGTCTTTCAGAGTTTGGACCAAAGACACTGCTGGGGAGAAATTCCAGCTGGGTTTAGATTTACTCTATTTCTGAAGCATTTTAAGAGACTTCTGAATTTGGCAAATTGTTGAATCAATCTTAACTTTGAAGTCAATTTTCTGTACTTCTGAAAATAATTTAGAAAAAACAGTGTTATAATTAAAGCCATGTTTAAGAATTTGCCAAATTCTGGAGGCTTTGAAATACTACACAGAGTAAATCTAGACACAGGTGAGATTTTTTTCCCAGTTGTCGGACAAGATTAAAGGCAGTTTTGTTTGCACTTGGCTTTGCTGTAATTGACTTGATCGTGTTTCAAGCTGATACTGGAAGAAGTATCCCATTTTCCTGCAATAACGTCTCTTGCCTTGAAGAGCACAAACATGTAAAACAACAGATCAACAACTAAGTTGTATGGGAATGAAAGGCAGTGGAAGCGCTCACTGGAAGCATCTTGGGAAATCTTCATTCATTGTAAAAACAGAAGGAAAAAAAAAACTGACGCTATCAGTCTGAAGATGCACATTGGCTTTTAAAAACGTGGTAGTGTTTAGTCAATAACAGTGGTGTGTCATTGGGTAATGGAATTAAGAATCAATTCATTTTGCTCACCTTGTGTCCTTGCAACAACCAGCAGTGGCTGCTCAATTCATTTGCATAGACAGGTTGTAAAATATAACATTCAGATCCATATTTGTTACTAAAAATGAAGATATACATTTGACTTTTTTGCACATGAAATTGGATATATTTTTTATTCCAGCAAATGAAAGGGGAAATTCAGTCCTAGAGGTGAACCAATTCCTTAAATTATTTTGTTCAGTTTTCTTCATTGTGTGTGTCAGCCTGGCGCAGTGATAGCACTCTCGACTCAGAGTCAGAAGGTTGTGAGTTCAAGCCCCACGTCAGGACTTAGAATAATTAGTCTAAGATGGCACTCCAAATAGTGCTCAGGGAGTGTTGTATTGTCAGAGGTCCTTTGAATGAGGCGTTAAGCCAAGATCTGTCTGCTTGTTCAGGTGGATGTTGAAGGTCCCATGGCAGCTTTGACAATGAGAAGGGAGTTTCTTCCAGTGTCCTGGCCCACAAATTCCCCAAAAATAAAATTGGACACTCACTCCATGTGGGACAATGCTGTGTGCAAACTGGCTGCCACATTTCACTCAGAAAAAAACGATCAATCCACTTTACATCTTGTGAAAAGCTTTGAGATGCCTCAATAACACAATAAGGCAATGATTGGATACAATGATTATTATTATACAGTAAACCTCACGTAAAAAAACAAAAAAAATTGGTCACTGACTGTGGAACGCTGCTGTGCACAATTGACTGCTGTGTTTCATCCACAAAATATACAGTTAATTTACTTTATATATTCTGTGAAGCACTTTGAGATGTCTCGAAGACATGATAAGGCGCTACATCAAATGCAAGAATTATTATTATAAGTCATATCAGTTGGGGCCATAAAATCAGATAATCGATAATCCTCACTGTGTGTAATTCAAGGTAGCTGATAAGTGTGTGTGCGACCGGTCAACTCTATGTGTCACACAATTCAGTGCAGTCGACTGGTAATTGTGCACGTGTCGATGGGTAAGGATGTCATTTCCCGCGATTCAATGCAGTCGGTAAGTGCAGGAGTAATGGAGGATAAGAGAACGGCGTTCAGAGTTAGGAGACAATTTGGTTTATATACAATATGACTGGTGCAAAGAACTCTGAGTAGCTTTGATAGAAAACTGAATGGGATTCGGGTGTATATACGACAGGCATTATATGATTTATCAATATAATACTTGTGAGTTTTACTGAATTATATTATTATATTTGTATTTATTAAAATGTTGGTCTCGTCTCTTACTTTCTCCTGTTGTAAGACACTTTTGGGAAGAAATTCTATCAGGGTGTAGTTCTGCCATGTAGATTTACTCAATTTATGCAGCAATTTAGAGCATCTAGAATGTAACAAATTCTTAAATACAGCTTCAAATTTGAAGCTGGTTTTCTGTTAAGTTTCTTTTAAAAACTACTGAAAAATGACTTCAAAGTTAAGACTGAATAGAGCAATTGTCCAAAATGACATTTCCGAAAATGTTACATAAATGGAGTAAATCTGCATCCCCAGTGGAATTTCACTGTCTGCATCATTGTGGCAGACCGTTGCTCTGCTCCCCGCACTTCAGTTATAAGTATTGTATTACTGATACACAGCACTGCAATAGACTAATTGCTTCTTTGTCAATCGTTAACTACAGTAATTAAACTGATACCAATTTCCTATAGTTTTTACTTGGAACAACATATCAAGATAATCTAAATGCTCAAAGTTATTGAGCACAGAGTGTGCTGATCAGAGGAATAAGAAATTAATAAGAAACATTCAAGACAGTTAAACACAGCAACAATTGTCGTGAAGGAGAACATTAAATATGGGTTTCCAAGTATCCATCTGGACTTCAAATGGTGTGTTGATCATGAGGTGCATATACATGAGAACGCATCCTGTACTACACACCATTGTAAAGTTTGACCAGAGCTATGGAATTTTATTTCAGTCCATAAACTATGATAAGCACAATTTAGAATAACAATAATAACCCTTGCGTTTGATATAGTGCTTTACACGTCTTCTCGACATCTCAAAGCGCTTCACAGAATAGACTGTAAAGTGAATTGACCGTATATTTGTGGGCAAAGATCAAATTGCATTTATACAGCACCATTTACGTGGGGTAGCGTCCTGGAGCGCTTAATGTTAGCAAGTAGCAATAGAATATCTCAATCCCTGTATCAGAGAATACTTATTTTCCTGTTCAGAATGTGCTTGGAAATAGAAGAGTAATCCAGAGGATGAATCTCACAAATATCATAGAGACACATTGTTCTATGCTGAGGGACCTTGAAAAGAGACATGGAGAGATGCTCAGCCCATCATCTTCCTCTCTCTTACCAATCTTGAGGGCTCACCGTTGACATAATAATAATCCTTGCATTTGATATAATGCCTTAACTCGACGCTGAGACATATCACCTTTCCCCAACAGAAGGGGAGCACAGAGTACACCATTATAGGAAGATAAACACATTTCTTTAAAAACTATATCGATCTCCAACTTTTTCTATTTCTTTGATGCACTCTCCTAATTCTAAAGCAACAGGAAGCTCATCTGTTGGAAAAGATTCCTGGGAAGAAGTTGAGCAGTATCATTGCAGATAATGTATTGTGACCATCATGTAAATGTCAACAATGTTTTCAGGTATGGTTGATATGGATGCACATATAAGACTTAGATCAGTTCCTGAAGTACCTTTCCTTCAAGTATTAATGGTGGATATACATTGTAATGTTCTGTTGCTTTTTACTACCTGGGAATGCAATACTGATGGGTCTTGTGACCCATTTGCTACTGTGCATTGCTTTCTAGCTACTAATAATTCGACATTTCAATTTAACGTATCACCACTGTCAGCCATCCCATTGGCCTTAATCTCATATACTTGTCTATTACATAGAATAACATCAAATACCTTTCAGAAATTCTGGTAAATAATATCCACATCTTATTTCTGTCCACCATATCTGTGCTTATCATGATCATCCTTGCATTTGATATAGCATTTTTCACATCTTCTAGACGTCTCAAAGCTCTTCACAGAATATACTGTAAAGTGAATTGACTGTATATTTGTGGGCAAAAGGTGGTAGCTAATTGCACACAGTAGTGTCCCACAAACAGTCGTGGATTGAAGTGACCAATTTATTATTGTTATTTTTCTTGAGGATTTATTATCAGGCGTGTGGAGCAAGGAAACTTCCCCAAGGTTTCCCCCTAATGGGAATCGAACCCAGGTCTCTCGCTTGGGAGACTAGTGGACCCTTCTCTGCTCCCTAACTAATGACCCATCTCCAACCTCCCTTTCCTCTCCAAGGTCCTGGAATGAGTTATTGCTTCTCAGCTTCGTTCCTTCCTCTCCTGTCACTCCCTTCTCGAATCCTTCCAATCAGGCTTCCACGTGGCCCACAGCACAGAAACAGCCCTGGTCAAAGTGAAAATGACATTCTGTCCATCTGCGACCAGGGCTCCCTCTGCCTCCTTGATCTCTCTGCTGCATTCGACACAGTCGACCACTCTAATCTCATCCACCACCTCTTCTCTCATCTCAACATCCACGGCGCTGTCCTTGATTGGTTCAGATCATACCTCTCACACTGCCTGCACTTCATCTCCTCAAACAGCTCCTCCTCTAGCCCCTGGACCATCTTGTGCATTCCTCAGGGCTCTGTCCTTGGTTCCCTCCTCTTCAATATCTATCAACATGTATGCGGATGACACCCAACTCTACCTCTCAACCTCCACCCTTGACTAAAGGACCACTGCTGTGCTGACAGAATGTCTGTCAGACATCAAGTCCTGGATGAGAGCTAACTTTCTTCATTTGAATGTCAACAAAGTCCAGAACCTTGGCATCTTGGTTGACCCTCAACTATTCTACCGATCCCACATCCGCACCATGATCCGCTCTGCCTTCCCCCACCTCCGCAACTTCACCCGGCTCCGACACTGTCTCACACCGCAGGCCGCCAAAACCCTCATACATGCCTTCATTACATCGAGGCTCGACTACGTAAACTCACTGCTTGTCGGCCTCCCCAACTCCTCCCTCCACAGATTGCAGATCATCCAGAACTCTGCAGCCCGTCTCCTCTCCTGCACTAGGCTCCGCGACCCTATCACCCCCATCCTTGCCCAACTCCACAGGCTTCCCAACACATAGAGGATACATTTCAAGATCCTGGTCCTCAGCTTCAAAACCCTCCATGGTCTTGCTCCCCCCCACTTCTCCGACCTCCTAACCCCCCACCACCCTGTTCACTCCCTCCGCTCAGCGGGCTCCGGCCTGCTTCAGATCCCCCGCCTTACTCGCCCCACTATCAGCGGGTGGGCCTTCCGCTGCCCTACACCCACCCTCTGGAACTCCATCACACAGTCCATCCGTTCTCGCCCCCTTCCTTGCCACCTTCAAGACCCACCTCAAGACCCTCCTCTTCGACCGTGCTTTCTGTCTCCCTGCTTCACCCCCTGCCCTCCACCCTCTCCGACCCCCAGCTCAGGTCCAAAACTCTATCTGTCCACCATCTTGGGACGTCCTCCCGACGTGAAATGTAATGTTGTTACCTGGTTGGTCACCACTGACTCACCTTTATTACTCAGTATCAAATCCTTATGCTATCCTTCATTAATGTTTCAGACATATTTTCTGTAATCATGTTGTCTTGCAGTTTGATTGACCAACCTAAACTCTTTTTTTTAAAAAAAACTATGAATAACTTGCACTGTTTTTGAGCATTCTGTCCAAAATTCAGTGATCTCTGAAAAATATCTGCCAGGAGACTTACAATCAGCTTGAGCTAATTATTTTAGAATGCTAGTACACAGGTTTTCTGAACCACAAGTCTCACCTATCTTGATTATTTGCAATCTCCCTTATACATGTGATGTCAGTTAACCTCAGATGGTAGCACTCTCAGCTCCAAGTTAGAAGATTGTGGGTTTAAGCCCCATATGAAGATATTGAACTCACAGTAAAGAATGACACTCCAATAAAGTGCTGCGTGGCAAGACGTGCTGTCCTTTGAACAAGAAATTAAACCGAGGTCCCACCACCTGTTCAGGTGGCCATCAAAGAAAATAAACAGGGATTTCAAGGCTGAAGCACAAATCCCCCAAAACAACAAGCCTTGCAGCTGTCAATCACATGAAAATGCTACAGCTGTAGATAAAGGAGTCACAAGTTGCTCCCAGGAATTGTGCATCGACTATGCAAGATCTTTAATTTTGCATCAGAAGCCAATTGCACAGAAAGAAAAAAAGCTTCCATTCCTGATGTAAATCGTGGAATTGACAAGTAATCTCCTGATCTCCATATGTGTGCAGTTGGTGATGCTTGACACCCCAAGGATGGCACTTTTGGAGTAGAATTGCTGCTGTGTGCAACTGTTGTTCCATATCTCTGTGGAAATGGATGAGACTGCTACCTCAGTGAAACAATGCATCAGTCACTTCTCGAGTGCAGGTGGAGATGGTTCTCTCACTGATGCTCAAAAATAGCTCTGGTAGATGGCTACAATGGATCCAATAGCAAACAAGTTCAGACCAATTTTAATATTCAAAACCAGTGGCAGAACAACACCAGCCATAAAGGAGCCATCAGGTTCTCTGCCTCCATTTGATGGTAAATGATTATAAAATTGCAAGATCACTATCGTAATATAGCCTTCAACCTTCTTCATCTACACTTTCTCAGTCAGTCTCAAGTATCACATTTGCATCATCGTTGCAGATCTTTGCCTGAGTGTGTTGTGCCTGTGTGCTTGCAACTCTCAAGAATCTCCTATCCCTCATCCAAAGGAAAATGACAGGCACAAACAGCAGTAATAAAACCCACTATACAGTCCTATCTTGCTGTGTTACAAATTCAAAGTTCAATCCATCAATACCATCTCTGAGCTGGACAAATTGTCCGAGGCCTCTATTGTAATTACTTACTAACATGGCTCACTTTAACCAATTTCAACTTAAAAGCTTAAGCAGTGTTTTAACAAAAGGTGTGCCAACTCCTTCCTGATGTCAGAGACATTGACCAAGCTGGTTGTTGTTGACTGACCCAGTACAGCTAATTCTAGCTGTTGTGCAGAGGAATGTAGGAATACGTGGGCCCGGAAAAGCACATTGTTTTTGTATTGTGTTCTCTCTGGCTGGTCCTGAAGTAAATACATGTATGTGTATACAATAATAATTATAATCCTTACATTTGTATGGAGGCTTTCAAGTCAGAAGGATGTCCCAAAGTGCTTCACAGGTGTGATGGTATATTTTTGGGGCAAAACGGGGCTGCCAATTTGCACACAGCAATGTCCCTCAAACAGCCATGAAGTGAATCACTAATTTCATTTCAGGGATTGTTGGCTAAGACACCAGGAGAAACTCCTTTTTCTTTTCAATATATGTATGTACTTTTAGACCAGCCAGATATAATTTATGGAAAATGCATAGAAACAGAAAAAGATTTTACATTACTCTATCTCCCATACCCATATGGATTTGTGTCTGAATAACTCTCTTGAATGTATTGCTTCCCTGACCAGTCTATTCCACTTATTCATCACTCTCTCTGTATAGTAATTAACTGTCTGTTCACCTTTCCTTCTTCTGAAAGGTGTAAACTTCCACATGTATGCAGATGACACACAAATCTACTTTGCCTCCTCCAGTATCAACTCCAGGTCGCTGATGTTCTATCAGCTTGTCTGATAGACATCAGCGTCTGGATGAGTGTAAACTTCCTGCAGCTGAATGTGGAAAAGACAGAAGCCATCCTCCTTGGCTCCCATAAATGTCTTCATTCCTGCAGATCTGAACTCTGCATCCTCCACGGGCTCTCCCTCAGACTCACCGAACCAGTGCGCAAAATAGGCGTTCGAGTTGACACCCAGCTGACCCTCCTTCCCCACATCCGGTCCCTGAACCTTAATGATCTGTTTCACATGCTGACAAATAACATGTGATAAAGTGCAAAGAGTAATAAAGATTTCTGCCATTTGATGGAATAAGCACAAAAAGCATAGGAGTGAGCCCAAATATAGGTTACTTTTCAACTATTTATTTTGTTCACCAATGCCATGGAATCTAAGTGGGGCAGCTTCATCTACTTGAGCTCCTGGCAGGTAAATAAAGGTTTCTATGAAACCTTAATGGAGTCAATATTCTGTTTCCTATATTCCCGAAGGGACACAAGACAGTGACACAGAATTAGCGTCCCTCAGAACATTTTGTTCAGCAATAATGTACGGTCCCACGGAACTGCGCCTATTTTGCACATGACATTAAGCTGAAATAGCAGCAACACTTAACGATGCACCATCATTACTGTGAACTAAGCTGCCATGAGGACAATCTCTGTCAAGAACATTAGAGATTCCTGCAAGAATATAATAATGCAGAAGTATCATTGCCTGTAAAATTTGCTCTGATCCCACTTACAGAAGACATCACAAAACATTCAGAAAAGCTGCAAAAAAATCAGTCATGCTTTGTTCCATTCCAATTCTCAAGAAGTGTCCTGAGTAATCATAAACAAATGCTATTTATTGGAAGTTGTTTCAGCAGTGATTGCAATGCAACTACCCAAGAATTTAGTTATTCAGCAGAATAATAAAAATGACTGACAGTACTAACTGAGTTGATATAAGTGACATCAACAGGACCTCACCATCTTGCCTAGAGTGAAGCTGGTGATCACTCAGCAACTAATCTTTGATTTTATTAAGGCAACTCTTTGATTTTCTTTTAAGAGATTCTACAGCATGCACACACACACACACACACACACACTATACGTCCACCCTTTGACAGCATGGACACAGAACTATGGTTGGGAGTTGGTGTTGGCCACAAGATAGACGCAAGAGGGTACAAAATATTCTGCAAGATGAACTATGTGAGATTAGGTGTGTTGCATTGTCAGAGGTGCCGTCCTTTGAATGAAATGTGAAACTGAAGTCTTGTCTGCCTGTTTAGGTGGAGCTAAAGATCCTATGGAACTATTGAAAATGAGAAGGAAGTTTCTTCCAGTGTCCTGGTCAACAGTCCCTCAAATAAAATTGATCACTCACTCCATAGTGGTTTGCGGAACATTCCTGTGTGCAAACTAGCTGCCGCATTTGCCTCCAAATACAATCAAACCACTTTACAGTATATCCTATGAAGTGCTTTGCGATTTCTCAACGACATAAGGCGTTATATCAAATATATGTATTATTATTATTATTAATGAGGGTGAGTGTAACCACTGCTGAGAGGGATCTGCAACAGCAGAAGGAGAGACCAGTGAATTAATCTGGGCAGAAAAGAATAAAAATTAGAGCAAAGAAATATAAACTGTAAACTTCTGTCATTCCCAACTCAAATGAGTAAGTAGACATACTTTTTTTCTGGTAAATAAGAGAGGCTACAGGAAACTGTGGAATGTGTGAGATGATTTCTCAAGAGAATTCAGTGGAAAGTAAAAATAGAAAAACAGAGGAAGGTCATTTTAAAGATTTGTGGAGAGAAATCCACCTGGGTCTAGATTTATTCCATTTAACTAGCATTTTAGAGCATTCAGAACTTGATAAATTGTTGAATTAAGTCTTAACTTGCAAGCTTTTGTGTAGTGTCTTAAAACAAACTTAGACTTGCATCAACATTAAACTGTATCTAAGAATTTGTCAAATTTTGGATGCTCCAAAACGCTAATCAAATAGAGTAAATCCAAGATTTACAAAACTGAATATGTTCTGAAAGAAAATATATTGAGGGGAAAAAACAACTTGGGAATTTCAAATGATAAGACAAAATGTAAACAGGCTCTTAGTCTCACAGCTTTATGCGATCAGAAAGTGCCACCCCACCACACACACACACAAGTTCAAAGTGGTGGATACTGTATTTGGGACTTATTCCCAACAGCAGCTGATCTTACAAAAATTAACTGAATGAGTGTCTGGTTGAAAACAGAATAAAAGAATAGATACAAACTGAAATTATTCCATATGACAAATGATTGATTTGCCAGGGCTCTGTTGTGTGTGTTTTGTTTTTTAGGTGGGGGTCTCGGAACCAGGCAAGGTTTTAATAGTACGAATGGAGAACTATTACAGAGATGTTGCTAAATTAAATTAATCTCAGGAATTCTGGGAATCTCTGATCATACCTGTCAATGAGTGCTGTCATTGAGCCACACTGACACACAGATGGTACAAGTGGGGTGAAAACAATGACAGAAACTTCCTTATTCCACCATTTGTTATGTTCTTAACAGAGAAGCATATCTGAATGTTGGATAAGTCAGAAACTGTCACAAAAGTTGACCTTTGCCCATGGATCCAGAACATAAAGACTCATTTTGTTTCAGAAACAAAGCTGAAGTTTTGCACACCTGATGTTAACTTGAATCTTCAATCATATGTCTCAGCCGACACACTTGAAAGTCTGCTATGTCAATTTGGGGATAGGAAGCTGCTAAATGTGCTTTGGGTTGTTTTTATAATTCCTCTGAAGCAACTTCATCAAATTTCAAATAGCATTTTTTACATTGAAGCTTAATTGAGTCACATACTTCCCTGGTTGAGAGTACAGGCTGAATCTAGACTTTTTGCCAGTACTGTTCTGTAACCAGCTGCTCCAAGAAGTGTATGAACAACAACAAATTGCATTTATATAAGGCCTTTCTCGTCAGGAGGACATGAACAGTCAGGATGACGTCCAATATCCTCTTTCCTGTGAGCAGTGCCTACTTTCACTGGGTGAGCTTACAGTATGAAAGACTGTTGCATAAGGAATGGGAATGGATTTGATATAGCACCTTTCAAATTGGGAGACTAACTGAAAGCTCTTCACAGGATATAGTGTAAATGGATTGACTGTATATTTTTAGGTGAAACATGGCAGCCAATATGCATACAGCAATATCCACAAACAGTCATGCAATGAATAATACCTTTAAACACTACCAAAAATATGTTTTATGAGGGACCCCAGTGGAAACAAAGCTCTATACCCCAATCTGGCTGTCCTTCTGCACCCCAGCATCCCGGATCCTGGTCAACAATCTTCCAGATAAAATTGGTCATTCTCTTCATAGCCATTTGTGGACACTGCTATGTGCAAATTGACTGCCAGATTTACTACACTACACTTTGCAGTAAGATCCTATGGAGTACTTTGAGATGTCTTGATGACGTGCTGAAGCTCTATATCTAATTGAAGGATTATTATTACTATTATAGCTGTAACACTAGTTTTTTGCCATTACTACAGAAATATGTTGGCACCATTGAGGTGTGGTGCGTGATGGGATAATTATCATTGACAATGATCAGCACACTCATAACCACATTTTCACTCATTATATTTGACCTTATAGTCTTTAAATTTTTATAGGATTATAAAAAGGGATCCAGGCAGTCACTGGGACCAGCTTGATGCACTTTCCCTATAGATTATCGCAGCCTTTATGGAAACATCAAATGCATCATAACATTGCACTGATACTGATCAAAAATAATGCCATTCATTATGTTCAACAGCGGTCCCGCTCCGAGATATCGAGCAATAGGTGGGAAAGCTCATTAGCAAACACTCCTTTGGATGGTTGAGAAGAAAGCTTTCCGCTTACAGCAGGGAACTTTCAATGCAAGTTTTTGGTTCTTTCATTCATGGTGGCAATTCTGACGGAAACATTTAGAACAGCACAACTATGGAAATTATGGAATTATTGTGGGGGTGGGGGAGAAAGTGTGCAGTAATGAAAACTTCTGCAAACAATGAGATTGAATTGTAAATGAAATCAGTGAAAGCTAAAAGAATATTTTTCGACCCAAAGCACAGTGGGAAAATGCACTTGACATTTGCACCTTCAACATCCAAGCAGGACATGACATTTTAACATGAAATATGAGAGAATTCTTAATAAGGCTTGCAGAAATGTTAATGTTAAAAAAAGAAAAAGCAAATTTAACACAATGGCACGCAGATATCATCAGCACCATCTTCATTAACAAACGTTTTTGAAGAGTAGCACTACACTCATCAGTACTGCATTCTGTTACAAATAAAATTGCTGTGGCATACAATTACATGTAGATCTGTCTTTGAAATAATTAGCATTCAATGATAGTTGCAAAACAACTGAATTAAAACCACACTGAAATATAGGAGAGAGAGAGCAAGTTACATTGAACTATGAAGATTTGCAGGCCCACAAGATATGGCCATAATCCTCACACGATTCTGATGCAAATTGAAAAACACAATGGTGAAGATTGTCAAGAAGGTTATTCTGAGAATAATAATCCTTGCATTTGATATCGCTCTTTTCACATCTTCTAGACATCTCAAAGCGCTTCACAGAATATACTGCAAAGTGAATTGACTGTATATTTGTGGGCGAAACGGGCAACCAATTTGCAGACAGCAGTGTCCCACAAACAGTCGTCGATTGAGTGACCAAATTATTATTTTGTTTTACTTTTTTTCTTGAGGGATTATTATTAGGCGTGCGAAGTAAGGAAACTCCAAGGTTTCCCCCTGCTGGGAATCAAACCCAGTTCTCTCGCTTGTGAGGCGAGTGCTCTAACCACTGAGCACATCCTCCCGACATGAAAGGCGCTATACAAATGTAATCTTGTTGTTGTTGTTGGAACTACAGGACTCCACGACAACAGAACAATAATTTGCATTTAAATAGCACCCTTCGCATGGGGTAAAGACTCGGAGAACTGAATATAATATAAACCACAGAATAAGGCCCTTCAAACTCACTCTTTCCACTCACAATGAAAACCTACCTCATCGTAAACTGCACTCTCCTCAGGGAAAACATCTGCACATACTCCCAATATACACAATACCAAGTTAAAAACAAGTGAAAATTCATCAATTCCTATATCTGTTCTACTGAAACTCCTCCCTTTGTTGACACTTCCCTCAACCCTAGCAATACAGACCTGTGTGCTGGGGAGTGATTGCTTACCTCAGTCTGCACCTATAGCTGTAACCTCCAATGTGGTTCTTAAGCAAATATTTATCCAATTATTTGTTGAAGTAATAATGAACGCAGAATTAACAGCCTTTGTTCTTAACTGAAGAGGTTTGTATGGTGGTAAACTTGCTGCAGTCAGATAGGTTAAATCAGATGCATAATTCTTATGACAAACATAGTATATGAAACATATATCAACCAGATTTGATACATATAGTGGATTTGTGCTGTAACCAATGGGTGAATCCGGAATGAAAAGTTGCCTAGAACATAGGTCTGTTACAGATCCAACATGAAAAGTTAGTAACCTCTGCAATGGCTTAATAGCATCACTTTAAGAGAAAAACAACTGATATTACATTTCCATAGGGTAACACTTTTTACGTGCCAAAAACAAGGTGGAAAGAGCACCAGATTAATAGGCATTTGAAAGAAGATGAAGTCAACATTTCAGGTGTGTCTGTGTCAAAAGAAAATGTGGTCACTGAATTGATGTCTGGTTTTGGGACACTGCTGTGTACAACTGGCTGCCACGTTTCATCCACAAAATATACAATCAATTCACTTTACTGTATATTCTATGAAGCGCTTTGAGACACCTCGATGACTTGATAAGGTGCTATATCAATGTTAGGATTGTATATTATTATTTTAACTACTCAAAGTGCTGTGCATTTCCAGTATTTCTCATGTCCAGAATTTGTGGGGGGGTTTTCTCTTCATTGCTTATTTAAAGCATAATTCCTCAATCTTTTCTCCCTCAATGATTTCAAGGATGGGTATTGCTCCGTGCACTGTATTATGGGATAAGGATACCAAACTCATTATATACTAAGTCCAACAACTTCTGAACAATCAACTTAATTTGGACCTAGCTATATATTTCCCCAATTTACCCAGATCCAGATCTTCACCCACAGATAGTCGAGTTTAATAACATGATAGTAAATTGTGAATCTGTACTAAGTGAAGCAGGATTGCAGCTGACTGATCACCATGCCAACTGAAGGGAAAGTTGTCTACCTCTCATATGATAGAACCACCTCAGTATGGTATGGAAGCTCAGAGTTCAAAGCACGCATTTCAAAGTGATTAGTGTCGCTCTTCACGGATCAGGCTCCATCTCATACAAATGCTCTCAATACCTAAATCAATGACCACGCTGTTTCTGCTACATGGTAAACATTGTCCATTTTAATCAAATACAAATCCAGCTACATATTTCAATTCAAAGTAGGAAAATGGCTGATTTGGGGAGTAAAGGGTTTCGCATTTTCCTTTGTTTTTTGCTGCAGATACTCTCACCTGTGGTTATGCTGTAAAATTGTTAATGACACTTTCCTGTAATAAATCTCATAAATGTTAAACTTGTAATAAACCTGCAATCACCTCCCATGGTCCGTTCAAAGCATATGTTGGCTGCCTAGGACACTTTTGTTACAAAACCAACTTTTGTTACAAATGGTTCTACAATAAAATCAGAAACAATACACAACGAACAAACCACATATCCATAGAATACCACAATCAGGGAGATTTGGGGTAGAGCCAGAGAGGCTGTGAAAATAATGTAAATCAATGAAACTTCTAAAGGCAGTTTACTATATGATATAAAGGCCATAATAATAATGCACATTTATCAAGCAAGCCATTATAGCAAGAGGATATCTTACACTGTGCAAAAAATGTGCTTTTTTCACTACATATTTATAATGGGATTTGACATTGTAAAGAAGTGGTAAGGAAAAAAAATCACTGATATTAGCAAAGAGCGTTTGATAAAAGATGTCACAAGTGGTCTTGCATCAGGAATGCGTAACTACAGATTTGAGCGCATCTGAACTTGCTTAGTAATGTGTACTTTAGTCTGGCAGAAATCTTAAGCTTAAAATCCTTTGCAGTGAAGATAATATAATGTCACTGCAGGATTGACTGCCGTAGGAGAGTTTTAGCTGGTACTGGTTTTATTCCCCAAATTGTCTCTTCCCCCCACCCCCAAATACAATGACATGCTGGTGTAGATTTCACAGGTACTGGCAGGCTCTCAGGTATCTCATGCAGCCATGCTTCATTTGTGACCCTGGACAATGAACATTGGTAAACTGTTCAACTGCAGAATGTATCACAATTTCACAGCTTCACCCAGAGGCCAATCTCTAGGATACAGACCACCATGAATTTTGCAACTGGAAAGGGAGGTGGGAGTGTTAGTCACTGATATTTACAATGAGCAGGATAGTAATATTTCAGTTTATAAGTAAAGTAATGTGTAGTTTACCAATTCCAAAGGGTTTTCTTTGCTCATTTAACGAAAGTTGACCAGCAATTTGAATTTTTTTTTAGAGGGGTCGACAGGGTGTCTGATTGACACGTGCAGAAATCCATCACCGTGCTTAAAAATATCCAAACCAAGCTGAGATTTCCATGCAGCTCACCTACACATAGAAATCCCAGAGACAGATTGTTTAAATGGAATGCGCACTCTCTCCCTGGAATGACGCATTCTGCTTACCTAATTCCGGAAAGTATTAGGCACAGGTTGGAAGAGCCAAGGTTTGGGGACTTCAGAGTGTGCATTGGGGTCCAGCCTGCTAAAACCGCATAGCTTGCCATTGATTTGAATAGCTGGTTACAAATTGGGAAACATTTCTGTAAGAATGAATTCACATATTTATGCCTCGACCAAATAAAATTGGTCACCCAATTCTTGGCTGTTTGTGGGACATTGCTGTGGGCAAAGTAGTTGTACATTCGGCAAGGACATACACAGTCACACCACTTTACCTGTGAAGTGTTTTGAGATATCTCGATGTTCGATTAAATGCAAGGATTATTATTTCATTGTTATATTGTTATAGACCACATGCTGAAAATGGTGACCGATAGGGCACAGCTCAAAGGACAGCTAAATTACAAGTGCATTATAATTTAGAATATGCATTTATGTACATGTGAAGCATAATACTATGCATTACATTTATTATGTGAAGTCTGGCAGAAAGTGTGATTAAATAACCACATTGAAGTGGTACGCCCGTTAATTTTACTGCAATGAACTTCAATGAGGCTAATGTGCATTCAAATTGTAATTGTTGCAATGCGATATGAACTCATGTAGAATGGCACACGCACGACTGTGTGTTGATAATGTCCATCAGTTTCCAAGTATCAATTTTGCTAAGTGTGAAATCTGAACTGTCCAGAAGTATGAAGATAAAGTACGTCAGTTATTTTATAGTGTGTAGTTATTCGGCTAATGTTACTGTAAATTTTGGGTCGCTTCCTGTAAATATTATGAGCATTCTATGTGAATTTAGCAGCATGACGTGCAGCACTATCTGAGGAATAAGACATCTATTGGCAACATTGCAAAGTTTCACTGCCAAGGAGAGAGTGAGGAATTAAACAACTAAATAAGATAATGTCTACAGCTCTGAAAAATTTCCTAGCATTTCTTTGGTGAAATCCTGGCACCAGCCTACATGTTGTAGAGAACTATCTTGGAAGAAACATAGACATGGAATTATTGTTTCTGATCCATTTGTATCCCGTAGACAACAAACCAAATGAACATGCAGAACTGCCTCCCCCACGTGGCACGGAATGAAGAGAAAGTATGTGAGATTTTTAACCGCTGGCTCTGAAGCAATGATTGATCCCTTGTAACCATCAGGATATTGCATGGTCATTCACTCCCTGTTGCACTGCACTCTTGTGCCCAAATGTAAACAGCAGCTTGAAATTGAGCCATAAGGACACAATGATTACATATTCATGGACAGAACTGCATCCAAAATAGATGTCTGTACACTGTGGTGTGGAAGATTAATGAAAAATGTTTTACGTTGAATTTGTTCGAAAAATTGCATTTTTCATTCCATAATAGCAGCAAAAGGTACAAAAAAATCCTGAATCAGACTCATTACTGTTACTAGAGAATACTATCTTCGGATGTACCACAAAACTTCCACTTGTGCCAATACTTAGCTGAATGTGTGTATTATTTCTGTGTAGTCCTGTATACATACATCTTCATTGTTGTCAGGATTTATATAGATTGTCACTTTTTGAATAATAAGGTTCAAATGAAAGTCAGAATCTATAGAGACCATTGTACAAAATATACTTAAAAACATTTGCAGGACAAGTACAATAGTTAATATTAAGGCAATGTCCATAATATCTGGAGACAAACATAATGGACATTGCCTTAAAATTCATTTTCACTTTCAGTTGTGGAAACTGATCAAAAATATCTGACAAATGTTTGCAGCAAAGATTACTCATTGCAAAATGATTACTCATGCAATGACCTCCTTGTCAGAATTCATAATACAATAAAAATAGAAAGTTGTGGACATGCACAACCAATCAGCATTTAAAACAGAAAGCTATTTCACATTCTAGGTGCAACTTTTCATTAGAACTGAAATGTTTAATTCACTTTTATTTTAACCTAACTTTGTCTTTCAGGCGTGGGTTGACACAGTCCTGTTTCAAATTTTGCCATTTTGTTTTAGATTTTTAGTGCATTCTTCTCGCTGATTAAAATAATTACTTTCATTGATTTCTCCTCCTGGGATTTCCCCATTGCCCCAAATCTTTGATTGAGATTTCAGCATTGCCTCCAAAATTTAGCACATCAGAGCTTGATTAAAACGATATGCACTTTTAAAGCATTTTTGTATTAAAGGTGTGAATTTAGCTTAATTTCAGGTATCTGCTTATTGTCTTATTATCTCCTTATTGACCTTGCATTTATTACAGTGCCTTACCACGTCATCGAAACAGCAACAACAAAACATCTCAAAGTGCTTCCAAAGATTTTACCATGAAGTGTAGTGACTGTGTATTTGCAGGTGAACATAATAAATAATAATCCTTGCATTTGATATAGCGCTTTTCACGTCTTCTAGACGTCTCAAAGCGCTTCATAGAATATACTGTAAAGTGAATTGACTGTATATTTGTGGGCAAAACGCAGCAGCCAATTGCGCACAGCAGTGACCTACAAACAGTCGTGGATTGAGTGACCAAATTGTTATTGCCTTTTTTTCATGAGGGATTATTACCGGGCATGTGGAGTAAGGAAACTTGCCCAAGGTTTCACCCTGCTGGGAATCGAACCCGGATCTCTCACTTGCAAGCCGAGTGCTCTAACTACTGAGATACAGGACTCCACCTAACACCAATGTGCACATAACGATGTCCCAAAACAGCTCAGAAGTGAATGACTAATTTTATCAGGTGATTTTTGGCCAGGACGATACTCCTTTCACTATTAAATTTGACAATGACAAAGCTACCATTAATTGGTCACATTTGATGATGGTTTATTTAATGACGATTCACTCAGAAAACATACTTTATCCATATGCAAAGAAGAACTCTACCCTTTCCCTTACGAGTTTGGATATAAGCAAAACTGTCAGAATAGGCACAACCCAAAGACCTTCAAAACAATTACGATTTTGATTATCCCTGAATGTTTAGAATTTCCTGAGCTCTTTGGATCTGCCATTGATCCTTCAAAGAACTAGAGATTAACTAGTTACATGTTTTTAAATGCATTTTCCTTTTGCTTCTCAACCTTCCCTTCTCCATCCATCATTGCAAATTCACCGGCTATTACTTTTCTAAGTAAACAGGACACAGTAAATTAATGCTAGTTCAGCAGCTCCAGAGGATTCCAATAGTTCACACAATGTATGTGTGTACGACTATGATTCAATTGTGCCTGTATTATGTTTGCTGATCAAAGATATAGCGCAGCCTCTCAAGGTTAGAACTATAACCTTCATGCTTCAATACGTTTTCTGAATAGGACTGCTTACAAGACGATGGTAGATAATAATCTTTGAATTTGATATAGCGCCTTATCACGTCTTCAAGAGCTTCACAGAATATACTGTAAAGAGAATTGACTATATATTTGTGGGCATATTGCGGCAGCCAATTGCGCACAGCAGTGTCCCACAAACAGTTGTGGACTGAGTGACCAAATTATTATTATTTATTTATTTACTTAATATCGAGGAACAGAAGAAATCTTGGCAAGGAAATAAATTGATCAAGATCAGCAGAAACACGAAGGAGTGGCCAAAAATTACTGCACTAAAAACAACGTTATGGCTCCCCCCAGATGGTTCAGAATTACTGCCCAGTATGAAACTCAGTCCTACAGATCAGGAAGGGCCAAGGTTTTTATCCTTTGGGCCAGTTGATCTCATCTGGGATGTCAGCAGGAGCACTGCACTTGGCCTGAGGTCCCCCTTCTTTGGCAATGCCATCAAGGTTAGAGCTATAAGACAAATCAATCAGATTTTTCTTTAGGATAGCTCACAATTGAACAACCACAGAAATTACAACCTAGAAGGATGCCATTTGGCTCTTCAGGCATATACTGGTGCTAACTATTCCATTGGAGCATGTACTTGAAAACTGTTTTTTCTCATACCTTTTTACATTGTTTCTTTCCAAATAATTATCCATTTACTTTTTAAATGCTGTTGTGGGTCTCAGGGTCAGAATTCCACCTAGTTTTAACCTGCAAAACCATCTTGTCTTAAACTTTAAGGTGGTACAACTTAGTAGAAAATTCTTGAATTCAGTCTTAAGTTGGAAGACTTTTTCTGCAGTTTTGTTTAAAAAAAACCTGCTTTTAAAATTAAGACTGAATTGAATAATCTTCCACAACGCTACATCATCTTCAATTTTAAGACCAAATTATTTTAAGGGTGAAAACTCAGTGGACTATTGGGCCATCCACTTCCATGCCCAAACCCTCCACAGTCCAAGATGCTATCCAGTGTGAAGGGTGCTATATAAATGAAAGTCATTGTTTTGTTTTGAGACACAGCTTTACAAAGGATGAGGGAGATGGTTCTTTTCAATAAACCAGTGTGCATGAATATTTGGGTCTCAATAAGATTCCACAAGGCTGTGAGGTTCCAAAATGATTCTTCTTAACATATCCATACTCACTCACCCATACAATAACAACGACGTGTATTTATATAGCACCCTTCACATGGGTAGCATCCCGTAACACTTCCACACAAAGGAATGAAACTTAGGGGATGTTACAAGAAGCAAATGTTACCTTTAGAATTGTATCCCAGCACATGCCAGCACCTTTTTGAGTAAGTACACTGACTATGACCACAATTGCAATATTCCCTCATTAGTCAGTCCTGCTTTCAAGTATAGGCTATTTATCTACATCTGAGAGACCAATGTGTGATATGCTCACCAAAAAAGAACACTTAACACATTCAAAAGGGTCCTAAATAAAGTGTTTTGAGACATTTATGTTATGCGAGAGCTGCTTTATAAACGCAAGTTATTTTTCTTATAAATAAATTGGTGAACCCAGGGCTGTGGCCATCATAAATTTATTTCTAGTTGCAGTGCAGTTTCTAAGTAAAGCTCTAGTACTGTGTTACTAAATGTGTTTGCATAGCATGGTGACATTATATTAGTAAATTACCCACAGTCTGCCTCAGCATTTTATAAACCTGACATTTCTTCAGCAGACTTCACTAAAACATTGGTAAATATTTAGACAGTGAATGTATAATGAAACCATATATATAGCCAGATTGGTTCTTCTAGCTTTCTCACTCACTGAAGTGTACAGATTGACAATTGGAACGTCAAATTTACTGCCATGTGTCTATTCCATCCCTCTACTACTAGTCATAAATGTGTATTAGGGACAGTAAAGAAAATGAATCATACGAAAAAAAATTGCAGCATTTCTTTACCTGTTATCTGTCTTAATGAACACATGGTAAATCACTTCAATATTGCTTCTTAGAATCATAGTAACTGAAGCATAAGAGATGTAATTCAGACCATTGACCCAATGCCGGTCTAAAATGTTCCACTACATCCAAGAATTCTAAAACTAATCCAACGAAGAAAGGAGGCAATACTAATTCTTGCATTTGATGTACAATTTTTCACATTGGGAGGACAACCCAAAGCGCTTTACATGATTTACTGTAGTGAATTGTGATTGTGTGTTTGCAGAGAGTCTCGACATTCACATTGATACTCAAGTGTACATGTGTGCCTGGGTTGGGGGAGAAGATTAATAACTTAAGAAAAGTGATAACGACAGCCTGACATTGTTATAGCCAATGTCTGCTATTATTACAAAGATAAATGACTAACTGGTTAAGCACTCTAAGATGTTACACCGTGTGAAACCACCAAAATGGTGTAAATTCTGCTTGGACATGCATGAAAATTGATAATAATAATGATTTGACTTAATAGTGCCTTATCACATTGCCGAGACATCTCTAGGTGCTTCATAGGATACAGTGTCAAGTGGTGTGACTATTTTGTGGGCAAACCCATTAACCAGTTGCCCAATTTTGTCTCACAAACTGGCATGGAGCGAATAATCAATTTTATTTGGGAGATTGTTGGCTATGACACTGGGATAAGCTACTTTCTCTTTTCTAATACTGCCATCCCCTGAAAACGCAGACAGGTCCTTGGTTTAGTGTCTCAGCCGAAGACCTTTTTAGAGTGTAGCTCCCTTGGTTATTTCCATTCATTTTCCAATGTGAGAGCTACATATAGAATTTTCAGAAACTATATGGCATGGAAATAGGCCATTTGGCCCAACTAGTCTGAGCTGGTGTTCATATTCAACACAAGCCCGCATCACTTCTATTCCCCTCACCTATACCCTCTTCTCCCTTATATGTGCATTGAGTTTTCTCTTAAATTTACAATGATTTTTGCTTCAACCACAGTTTCTGCCAGTAAGTTCCACATGCTCACCAGTTCCTCTCAAGCTTCCTATTCAATGTGCATGAATCCTGTACAAATCCAGGTTGTAACTCCTGCAATCTGCATCCCTCAGTTTCACTTTCTTGCTGTATTTTCTCATTCACATTTTGCACAATTTGTCAAACAAATTGCCAGTATCTATTTTCCAAAATTTATAGGGCCATTGCAACACAAATGTAGAAAATCTATTTTGCTTGTGAATGCTCAATGGGTTGATGAATAGATGCTTAAATATGAACAAACTGGATCTTAAAATATGTGATTCTCTCAGGATTGCATCCATACGGACTTGATAGTATGTGTTTGTCCAAAGACTAGCTGATTATTTCCAACAAACCTGCAAGCACAACTTTATTGTTTCAACTG
Organism: Callorhinchus milii; assembly: GCF_018977255.1. NCBI lineage: Eukaryota > Metazoa > Chordata > Chondrichthyes > Chimaeriformes > Callorhinchidae > Callorhinchus > Callorhinchus milii. Next base: position 27,896,469 of record NW_024704742.1, on the reverse strand, counting down.
TCTCCTATGAGTATCAGACTGTCTTGTTTTCTGCTGGCAAGATTTTCAGAGCAAATTTTGGTACAAAATACAATGTAATCTCAATATCTAAATATTAATTTTAGCTGTAATACAAGAGTCATCTGAATAACTTAACTTAACATCCAAACCTATTTGATATTGTTTCAATGCTTCATAACAACAATAGGATACAAGGAATTTTATCCCCATTTGCTGTGCCCAACTGTGCTATCACGTTGGCCTATAAATACACAGTCACTCCATTTCACAGTAAATCCTGTGAAGCAATTTGAGACAAGCTTCTGATGGGATAAGGTGGTATAACAATAATAATTTGGTATACCAAATGCAACGATTATTATTATTATTAATTAAACAAGCTCCTCTGTTTTTCCTGTGACATTTGCACATCTGACACCATATTTCAATTGCTCGCTTCCATGCAAATATCTCCATTGCCAATGGCCTCCTTTTCTGATCCAACATCACAACATGTTTCTGTCTAGTTCTCAGGGACAAACATAAAACAAAGTAAAAAGGTACCTTGTAAATACAATGCAGTCTTGATACGATGCATTATTGAAGAGCCATTAGATCTTTAATACTAATAATAATAATCCTTGCATTTGATATAGCGCTTTTCACGTCGGGAGGATGTCCCAAAGCGCTTCATAGAACACACTGTAAAGTGAATTGACTGTATATTTGTGGGCGAACGCGGCAGCCAATTGCGTACAGCAATGTCCCACAAACAGTCGTAGATTGAAAATGACCAATTTATTATTGTTTTTGGAGGGATTATTATTAGGCGTGTGGAGTAAAGAAACTTGCCCAAGGTTTCGCCCTGCCTGGAATTGAACTCAGGTCTCTCACTTGCAAAGCGAGTGCTCTAACCACTGAGCTACAGGACTCCAACAGGGGAGGTTGGTGAAATGATCCCCAGAAACAATGAATGACTGACTGAGCATTTACTACTTCCTTAAGTTCCGTACAGAACTTAACAATGGGCCGTGAATTACTCTATCTCAATCACTCTGTTGCTGCAACATTGTTTAAATGACTGTAACTGCACACTTCTGCACAGCTGTTCACGGGTGAGTAGATAACTTTTTCTGTTTTTACTTCAAATGAAATTATTGTATATAATTAAATGCACCCTGAGAATTATACGGAAACTGGCAATCCCTGAAATGCTGGGTTCTGTGTGGGCAGCAAGTTGAAAAGAACCACCCACCGGTATTACAACTGCTTTGGGCAAAAATCATTTCAACAAAATTGTGGAAGGATTGTTTACCCCACGGTATTTAGACTCGAAGATCTGTAAGCAGACTATCACTGGGTCACATCAAATGTGACCACATTTTTCACCATGTGCAATGTTACAGTACAGTAAGAGGCCATTCGGCCTTTCAAGCCTGTGCTTTTTTTCTCTCCAAATAAAATCCTTAATCTTGTCTCACTCTCCTGCTTACCACCTAGGCCCTTTAATATTCCGTGATTTCAAGCAGCTTCTGAAAGAATCCTTCAAAAGGAATGGGCATCAGAAAGCAGAGTAAATAAAAGAATGCATAGTTATGGTTTAACATTAAAACACAAAGTCGGAGATTGATTCTGTGCTGATTGCAGTTCCTGCAAGTCACATTATAGACTTCTTTATTCTGCTTTTGTGGTTCAAACATTTTGCTTTCATTTTTGAACTTCAGACCAAACCTCAGCACTGACAGCTACACCTAACATCTGATGGCAGACTAGACAACATGCACAGGCAGCAGGACCTGGAAACACAGAGAGCAGCGATTTTTTCTATTTGACTTCTGTCAAACCCAGAAATCTGCTACCAGTTGAATTCCACAGGGGTCTGTTTTGGGACCTCTTTTGTTTAATATTTTTATAAATGATCCGGAACTGGGTGTCACAAGCACTGTGGTTAAGTTTGCAGATGACACCAAGCTAATTAAAGTGGTAGATTTTGAAGTTGAACAAGATAGGTTTTGAAGGATTTGAACATACTTGGAATTGGGCAGATCAGTGGCAGATGATATTCAATGTGGAGAAACATAAAGTACTTCACATGGGAACAAAAAATCCTGGAAGGGATTATTATTTGAATGGAAGGAAAATAACATGTATGGAAAATGAAAAGGACCTGGGGGTCCTGATTGAAAATAAATTGAAGCTCTAACAATTCTCTGTGGCGGTGAGGAAAGCAAACCAGATGTTAAGATGAATCAAGCAATCAATAGCAAGCTGAAATAGTGGGGTAATCCTGCCACTGTATAGATCATTGGTGAGACTATGCTTAAAGTACTGTGTACAGTTCTGGTCGCCTCATTACAAAAAGGATATTGGAGAAATTGAGAAGATACAGAGGAGGGAAACCAAAATGATCGAGGGAAGGGAGGGACTGGACTATGAGGAGCGACTAAGTAAATTGAGTATGTTCACACTGGAAACGAGAAGATTGAGAGGTGACCCGATTGCTGTTTTTAAGATTCTAAAGGAGCAAGACAATATAGATCACGACAGGCTGTTTTAACTTGTCCAGAAGAATAAAACCAGACGACACAGCCTGCGATTGAAGGGGGGTAAATTCAGAACAAATCTACAGAAACACTATTTTAGTGAGCGAATAGTGAACCTGTGGAACAGGCTCCCTAGGGAGATAGTTCAAACATTTCTTTTAGGAAATAACATTATGGGACATAGTACATAGGTAGTTCGGGACATATGTGCATGCGACCACCAGGAAGGTGGAAGGCAACTAGATGGACCTTGGCCTTTTTCCATCTAGCATTTCTTATGTTAAACCTGCAAGTCAAACCATTAACATGTAGGGTGGTCCTAGCTGGACAGAACAGGCAGAAGCTTGCCACACAGTTCTCTCAAGATATGCCACTGCGGTTTTAGTTGGTCAAACTCTAATAGTCCCCCAATGGATATTCTGAAGTTCCTGAGCCTGGACTCTCAACAACCTGCGTCTAATTCTTTCAGGAATTAGGTAAATTGCTTAGGGAGAGAATGTGCACTCCAATTCAGACAAAGGGCAATTCCTTAGGGGAAGATGGCATACACATGTAAAACTTCCAGTCAGGTTTGGATACTCTTAGCATGGAGATGGGTTTCCGCACGTGCACCCCAAAACATTACACATAGAGCAGGTGAAAATAGTATGAAAAAGTATTATATTGAGCGGAGATTGCAGTATAGCGGATGGTTAGCGGTGAATTATAAATATTCAATGTTTCTTTTGTCTTTTTTGTGCACTCATAATCATATGCTCAAACTAACCTGGTATAAGAATGGACATCTGCAATTCACACTTGACCATTTACTGCTCTATAATGTAATCCAGAGATAGAAATGCAACACGATTGAATGAAGGGATATCATATAATAGAAAATAGATTCCATTAGTACCCACCAATTAACATTAGCGCACTAAGCATTTAGATGGCTTGCTTATTCCACACTAATAGCATTTGTCATGTGCAATAAAATAGGTGAAAGGTTCCTTTTTTTTTAAAAAAAAAGGACTTGAATCCAACAAATAATAAAGCAAACATTGACTGCCAGACGTGTACGTCTACAAGGATACAAGGATCATCTGTAACCCTAGACAATTTGAGAGAGAAGCTTTTAAACATACCAATCATCCAACACCATAATATACAGCAAAATACAAATACAATAAACTTTGGATAACCCATTACTCTGAGGGAAAAGGGCCCAGTGACAAATTTTCTGATGTGACAAGTTAACCATTGGTCTTTACCTTATGCTCCCAGTCCACATGGCGTTGTTCTCTCCTGCTCGCTCAGCTAGCACCCGCTCGCTGCAAACATTGTTTCTGAATGTGTGCAGCCGACCTCCACCGACCAGCCACAGGATAGGGCGGGAGGCCTTTACGATGCAAGATGCCATCTTACAGTATGAGTTTTCCAATCCATTTTACATTGTATGTACTTACAAGAATTTCTATAATGCGATGAGTTACATCGAAAGCAGAGTGACAAGGCAAGTGATGTCCCTTTTAATAGTTATATGAGTAGCGGTCAGGATATTGATGGCATGACGACTTAAGTGATAGTAACAAGTTAAGACAGGGCGAGTTATCCGGAGGTTACTGCAGCCGTCTATGAATAACATGTTAACATCACCTTTATAACGCCATGACCAATGGAAGCCCAAGGTTCAATAGTATTCCTATAACGTGTAGCTCTTTAGAAGAACTGAGACCCACTGCAAGGCATGATATCCAGTCCTATTGCTGGCCCCAACATATCTGAAGGCTTAGTGCTGCTGATGGTTGCTACCTTTTCTCCTGCAGCTTAATGGTCTGAGCTCTCACCAACTTCATACGTGCGACATTTAACATTCTATAATTACTGTTCCATACTTTTGTTTACTTGTCTTGCAATGGTCAATTTGTGACATAAATTATGTTTTCGCAAAAGCTTATCTTCCCGGTGATTATTAAACTGGTATATTGAAATCACTGGCCTGAATAACAATTCACATGTAATAACCTTTGTTAAAGGCCAAATTAATTTCCCTGAAGAAATCCTCTTCTATGTGTAAATGGTTCAACCAGCAAATGTGTAAAGGGAGAGCTGCATGAATTTTAATGTCTGCCATTCATTATCTGCCATTCATGAAATGGGATTTAAAGATAGATTGAATGAGGTAGAGGGTTCCAGAAGTTAGTGGTACAGTGGCTGCAGGCTCGAGGAATGCACAGCAGGTCTGTATTAACTGAATGAAGGGAGTGGGCTGAGGAATGGGGAGCAAGCAGGATCTCTTCTTCTCACTGTCACTTATTATAATATATAATGTTGTTAATATCTAAATGTGATATATTACAGCAAATATTGATGTTGGTACTTTACACTCCACTTAACTACTGTGCCACAAATGTAAAGATTTGAGGGAGATTACAGCAACAACAACTTGCAGTGCCGTTCACAGGTAGCACTTTGGAGCACTGAAAATTTTGTCACATAATCTTTGGCATTTGGATGCTGAAGCTGGTACATATGTATAAGCTTGTTTTTCCACATGACGTGTACACTGAAATGTAAGTTTACAGATGTGAGTTTAATTCAGTGTACACAAATGAAAAACAACACAATACTTACCTTCAGTGGTTTTGAATTGAACAATGAATCAATTTAACTGGGTGCACTCAGGAAGCACATCTTACAAACCAGCCATTGTGCATCTTCATCAGACACTTTCTCACTGTCAAGTGAGACGCTGCTTCCTGCTGCAATCACACTTGTCCTCTTTCGTTTCAAGACTTTACCACCATTTCTATTGCTCAATTTGCTTATGTGCTGCTCAGCACTTTACTTTGAAGAAGTTTGTTTTTTCTTATCTTCACCACATTGCAATTGATTTGTTTTGCACAAAGAGCGTGGTCAGATAGCTCGATGGAAAGTGGCACTGAGAATTACTTAATACAGTGACACGTGAACATCTCTCTTGCAGGAATAAAGATGTCTATGGATCCCAATCTGAAATTCTTGAGAGATCAATTTAATACACTTAACCGCTTCTATAAATGCAGAGAGCAAAGACCACCTTACCCCTTCAAGTTAGATTGACAGATTGGTTAACTTAGGTTTGAAGTGCATCCTCCGCACTATGCATACAACCATCGATGGCCAAGATTTTAGATCGAGGTCCTAACCCCTGGAAATCTCTCCCTCTGTGCTCCATCACTTCCTCCACAGATTACACAAAACCTACTTTATCATGAGCTCCTTTCCAGCATTCAACACCTGCTATTATACAGATACTCTCTGAAACCCAGTCAGGGAGAAACCTTGCAGAACAATAGCAGCAACATTAAAAATAAACAAGTATTTACGCGTTTAACTTCTCGTAGCACTTCCGCAATGACACCGAGCTGGAGAGGGGAGGAAACCAAAGGCATGGTCGAAGAGGAAAGTCTTCAGGTATGATCTGAAGATTGGCATAAAGGGAGCAAGACACAAGGATTGAGACAGAGCATTCCAGAGATTCAAGGCATAACAGCTGATAACACAGCAGCCAATGGTGGAGCAGAGGGGCCGAGAGACATGCAGAAGACTCAAGACAACTGAGCCAAGTGGGCAGGTAGAGGAATGGGGTACAAGCAGGTCGAAGAGGCAGGGTGAACTGATTTGAAAGCAAGTGTCAAGATCTTGGAATCAATCTGTTTGCAACAGGGAGGCAATGGAGCCTGGCAAAAAAATTTAGTTATTTTTTATTACTCTTCCAATGAAGCCTGTGAGAAGACAAAGGTTACTGTTCTGCAAGGCTTTTGGGAAAAAAAACAGCCTAACTAATTGCTCTTGTTCCCCCCTCATGGTTCACAATTGCTACGAATGCCTCGTGAGGCCATTCTAAAGCACAGTAACATATTGAGGTCTTCTGGCTGGGGGTGGTGCAGCAATAAGGTGTGTAAAACAACTTTGGGTCACTTATTTGCCATTTGATGGCAGCTGTTATTAATATTTCTGTATGATGTTGCTATTTTAATTTCAGCATTCAAGGAATCACAGATAATTAATTCATCTAGAACAATTCTTCTCGGATTCATTTTTTTNAAAAATCACTGGTCAAAGGCAGCAAATTAGTCTCAGTCATGCCCGATTTAACAAATCTTAATTTTTCACAAAAATCAGTGGCAGAATCTTACAAAGATCCACCGCAGAAAAACTGAGATTAATTAAAGTCATGCTTTTTTTAAGCATAGCTGCACCAAAATAACATATAGGACAGGAAGGTTCAATTTGTGTACTTTCCTCCAATCGTACTATAAATTAAGAACCATTCTTCAGGATTCTCAAATTACACTTCACAATATTTAGGCCTACCATTCATTTCATGGAGCCAATGTTCTTCTTCAATCCCAATGAGTATTCAATCTTGTCGCTGCCCCTGATATACGTTGGGATCTATCTGAGGCTTTGTTGCACTGTAGAACCATAAAATTGTAGAGTACAGAAGAAAACCATTCAACCCTGTATTTTGTGTATACTGTCCCCTTGAAAGAGCAGGTCATTCAATCCCATTTACCTGTGTGAACCAAAACTCCTGTGAATTACTCCCTTTTCCTTATCTATTTGGTGGCCTTTTGATGGTTTTTAATAGCAAATATGAACCTCATTGCTGCTAAATTTTCAAAACACTTGAACTAGTGAACCTGGGACTACCATCCTGATGTACGTCAATAGCACCACCAGTCAATGTTAAATACAATCTACTGCACTCAAGTGTATGTCTGAATGCAGACCTTATTTTAATAAGCAACATTTTCCCTTATTCATTGAAGGCTGTCCACATCCGACAGACCAGGAACATCAATGTTTTAATTCCAATATCATAATTCAAATCTTCATTTATTCTTCCCTTGCTCATCATCGCTCAGTGTGCATATTAATAGACAGAGAAATGAATCAATGTCAGGGATGGAGACATTCAATCAGTTGACTTTTCGTTCAGACATTTCTTCCTAGATATAGTATGTCAATGTGTCACACATTTCACTGTATCATTCTAATAAAAAGCTTTGTGGCCTATTTTTACATGGGCAGTTTTAGGGTTTTACTCTGAAAGTGAAATAAGCTCTACGTCAGCTACTTTCCAGTTGGAGCTCCAGAAGCTTTATTAGTTAAATTCAACTTCATTGGTGTTTGAGTTTTTAATACCTGAAATTATGGATATTATCAGGTCATATTATATGTAATTTTATTTTGCTTAAGCCTGGATGGCTCTTGGAATTGGAGTCATATCCCTATCTGAGTCCAGATATTTTTTGTAGGAGATTATGGTATCAATATTGTGCTACTGCTCAACATAACCCATTCCTTATTCAAGGAACACTCTGAATTCTGAATGGGTTAAACCAGTATTCCAGAAAAGTCACTCCCCCCCAGCCTGCTCCAAGAATGGCAAGTGCTAGCATTTCTGGACACGGTTGAGTCAAATTATTGTTCCAAAATCAGGGGTGAGCACGGAGAGGAGGAATATGTATAATAATTTGACCACGATTTTCAATGATGCGATAGCACATGTTACTATTTCACCCCCAAATTGATTTTAACAGGTTGAATAGGGAGCAGCTATTTATACTGCTAGGGGCGTCAATGACAGGAGAACACACATATGACAGTTAAAAAGAGCAAAAAGAGAGCTTAGGAGAATTAATTTCACACAAAAACAATACTAAAAAATTACATTTATGTCTAGAGGATGTCCCAAGGCACTGAAAATGTTAGAATGTGCTGCCAAGTAAGGTGGCAAAGGCACAGTCCATTGTGAGTATCAAGTGGGAAATAGACATAGCCTTTCTGAGTCAACTGGAGGAGAATAACCAACGGTATATTGATTTACTACACAATTGCAGGAGGATGCACTTGAGTGTTAACAAAGCAGATTATAGATCTTAAAGCAGAAGCTAGGTAAACAGAAGTACTGGCAATAATATTGAGCTTATAAGTGCTGACACGATCAAAATCTTTGGCTATCAGAATCAAAAACAGTATTTCACCTATGACGATTCCAAATATCCCAGCACTTTTGGGATGTCTTTATTCATTAGAATACCTTTATTCTTGTGAAAGCCTTGAAGTGGTAACATTTTTAAAGTTCTCTCACCATGCCTGTCTATCACTGTATCTACAACTGAGCCCAATACCAGATACAATACACAGAACACATGTGATATTTAGGTTTTCATGGCTGCAGCCATTTTATATACAAAACAGAAAAGGGAGGTCTTTTTATGTAATTCTTTATACATAAAATATCAAAACACCTTATAATGTCTATTGTCAAATGTAGTGATTGTTTATTTGTAGCCAAATGATGCAGCCAATTTGTGCTCCACTATCCTACAAACAGCCATTAGGCAATTGATCAGTGTATTCAGATTTTTAATGTCCACCTGAAGGCTGGACCTCTGTTTAACATCTCATCTGAAGGAGGATACCACTGACAATACAGTATTGTACTGCAGTGATATTAAAGATACAAGATAGAAATCAGCATGAGATATGAAAAGGAAATGGTGTCATACGTCTGTTTGTTTTTTCTTAACCTTTGTGCATATCTCTCTCTCTTCCTTCCCACCTCTCTGTATAAGTCTTCCTTATACTTAATTGATTCAGATAGCAACTTCTCACACTGCTAGTTCACATTCTTCCTCAATAAGATCATAATACCAAATGCCTTATGTGCACCACTGAAAGAATTGCCTAAACCAAACATAAACTGCATTCTGTTGTGGCTCATGCCTTCTTTATTAAATCGTGGCCTTGTGAAGAGTTAAGCTACAGCAGTGATGTGCAACAAAATGAATTTTCTTGATTGAATATTTATTTATGGCATAAATAAAGAAAAATTCAATCAAGAAAAAAAATTAACACACACTGCAGATCAAAGACAGATTTTTTACCTGGACTTGTGCAAATGTTTGGGGGCTGCTTCTTTTACGGGCCCCATGGGCCACTTCCAGCTCGTGGGCCATAGGTTGGCGATCCCTGACCTAAAACCTCAGCCCCAGTCTAACATAGAGTCCCGAACATTTCCATTTATTAAACTGAATAGATCAAAAAAAAATTCTTCAAAGCTCTGCTTCTAATATATTGATTGCAAAAATAACAGATATTACACTTCACAGTAAAAAAAATTCTGAAGCGCGTTGAAATGTTTTGACGATATGATATTTTTGAAAATCAAATGCAAGGATTATTGTTAAATGAATTCTAGTATGCCATTTGTTAACATTCCTAACTCGCCCTTCTTGGTACCTTCCATCATAATTAAGCACTTCAAGATGTTCATTGTACATGAAAGGTTTTAGTACAAATTGCTGTTCTTCAATGCTTGTGTCTGTTTATGGAACAAGCAAGCTAATAGAATTGAAATGACGACGTCAAATTGCGTGGGAGAAATTTAGGAGAAATAAATGAGAGAATTTAGTATTGTTCAATCGAAGGGAGACAAATGATTAAAATGAGGTAAGTTTTGAAGGGATTTATGATGTATATTTAGCTCTTACAGACACTGCAGTAAATCAATGACATGGTATGTTTGAAAGATACATTAGACGTCACTTGTAGACTGCAAATTCCCACACATTGTACTTCACAGGAGACAGTTTGTAGAGCACTTATAATCTCATGTTTGAATAATGTATCTCAAGTGTACTAACAGAAGAATGAGCCTTGATAGATTATTGGTTTAAAAAAATCAAAAAAAAATTTTGTTCATTTAGTACCAATTCTCTGCAGTTTGAAGCCATTTTTCAAGCTTGTCTAGCCTTGAGGATGTGGAACCATTAGGTTTGTATCAGGATGCGGAAGATTGAGGCAGATACCTGCAGTTATGTGTCTACTGTTGAGGATTTCTTTCATTGTTGGAGATTCCATTGATTGGATTCGGTCCAGTCTGCTTGTTCAAGTAGACCCTAAAAATCTCATGGTACTATTTGATAAAAGCAGCGGGTTTCCCCTGGTCCTGGCCAACCATTATTATTAATAATGAAGTGACTGCAATAGGGAAGGGAGAAGGTAATAAAAGAAGGGCAAAAGGCTCATGAATGCCTTCTGTTGGCTTGCATGGGAGTTTGGAGGTACTTTGTGCCCTGCTGACAAGAGGAAAAGCATGTTGATGTCAAACACTAATAGCCATGTGCAGACCCCAATGTAGTTTTGCAATTGTATTTCTCACATTAGGGTAAAACTTGAGGTCATTTGCAAGTGTTTCTTGGGTTAAATAAGGAACATCGATATCTACCAGTAGGTAGAGCACTCCTTTGCAGATCTCAGCTCAATGATCGCTCAAAACTTAATTCTGACCTGGGCAGTGCAAATGTCTCTCTTTATTCTGATAAAGTATATTGAACAATCAAGAACAGTTAAGTTACTAAACATTGCCAGTGACTAAACATTGCACTTTTTTTAAAAATGTGAAATTCAAAACACCAAGAGTTGGGCAATCTGGAAGAGGGTGATTCCACTTCACTGGAGAGACTGTTCCACCTATTGCTAGTCATCAGTTATTCCTCATTTAACACAAGGAATGATTTAAGACTCCCGCAAATTTTACTCAACAACAACCTTGTAAGCACAAAATGATTCTTTCTGCAGCAATTAGTTTCAACTGTGACCAATGAGTTTGCCCAAAAACCACAGTCACTGCAAGTTACAGAACATCCTGTGAAGTGCTTTGTGAAGTGACTATACCAAATGTAAGGATTATTACTAGTATGATTATTATTCACCCCCTTTGGTAAAGTATATTCAAAATCTAGTCAATTGTACATCATCTGCATTTTAATCTTTAAAACATTTATACTGAACTGGACATCAGGGATGAGAATACCAGACATATATGTATAATGCTCTGTGATTTTACAGGCAAAATTAAATTTCCTCAGCGTGCAAGGAAAATTTAACTAAACATTTTAATTTAAATTGGTGGAGGATGAAGGGGGAGAGTAACAGGGAGGTAACAATTTTGTGGTGTAATGGATTCATATGGTTACTGCTGCTGACGCTAACAAAGTCTGGGATGCGAGTAGAGGAGGATGTATACACAACAACAACTTGCATTTATAGAGCGCCATTCACGCGGGGTAGCATTCAGGAGCGCTTGCAATTCCATACGCTGGCAAACAAATCTTTATAAACGTAGACACATTGAGTCGTCATAGATTCCTTGGCTGCACACATTCCTCTCGAGTTTGACAATCTCTATACTCCATCTCAATGATATCCATGAATTGACAAACAACTGAAGCAATTTATGGAAGAGGGAGAGGTGGAGAGATGAAGCAACAGGCAGCAACTCCCATTGAAAAGCAACTAGTTTCGTGGCACCAAATTTCCCAAGATCACATTCTGAATACATCCAAGGACACGTTGAGTCCACATACAGGTGATCAGAGTACACAGGCCTCCATGTAAATAAATTTGAATGCCAGTTTGCAAGATACTATTCCTACTGTATTTTTGTGCTCAGACAGTATCCCTCTAACCTGCAGTCCAATGCTGTGATCCATCAAACAATAGTCCAATCACCAACGTCGCAGGCTTTCGGGCTCAAGTACAGTGAATGGCTTTGGGAAGTGGCCGGAACTAGCACACCCACAGAGCAGTCAATAATTCACATGACTAATCCCTTTGTCAACTATTGTGTCTACTAAAATAGCACCAAGACATTGCAGTCTTCACCCCAACCTTTTGCACGTATTGTGTGTATTTGTGTGTGTATGCATGTAAGTGCACTCGCAGCACTTCCTCCCTCCTTCAATCAATAAAGTTACAACAACAACAAAATTACATTTATAGAGGGCCTTTCACGTCGGGAGGATGCCCAAGTCAGGGGCGGGACCCGAGCATGGAGGAGGGGTGGTGTAGGGGTTAGGGAAGGCAGAGAGGTGGGAGGCCAACCGAAGGCACGATCGAAAATGAGGGTCTTGAGACCGGCCTTGAAGGAGGCAAGGGAGGAAGCGAGGTGAAGGGATTGTGGGATGGAGTTCCAGACCGTGGGGGCAGAGAGGCTGAAAGCCCGGCCACCGATGGTAGGGCAGGTTGGGCGGGAGACATGGAGCAGTCCGGAACCCACTGAACGGAGGGAGTAGGCAAGTTGAAGGCCGGGGCCGATCTTCAGTTACAAACTGAAGATTGACCCCATCCAGCAACACAGTCGAGTTCCATTTAGTGCTCCTCAAAAAGCTATCGGTTTGGATAAAGCATAGTGCACGATGAAGGAGAAAGGAAAAGAAGAAGGGGAATAGGATAGGGTGGGCTCATTTGGATGCCTTGCTCAACACACAAGCACAGCAGGTTCAGTGATACAAGCAGCAAACCCTGAAGTAGTTGCCAGAGGCAGCTCTATAAAACACCCTGCTCTAACACGGGGTCTCATTTTAAGAACAACCACATAATAACGAGTTTGGACTTTGTCTCAACCTCATTTCCTCTTCCATTTTGGTTCAACCCTGCTGTTACAATTCAAATGTACATTTATATAGCGCCTTTCATGTCAGGAGGCCATCCTAAACCACTTGTTTCATGTTCTCGCCTCGACTGCCCCACATTGACGGGCGGCCTTCTGCCACTCTGACCCTACCCTCTGGCACTCCATTCCGCAGGACCCCCACGACGGCCTCTCCCTTGCCTCCTTCAAGACTTATCTCAAGACCCTCCTCTTCAACTGCGCTTTCGATCACCCTGATTCCCCCCCCTGCCCTTCAGCCTCTTCAATCCTGACCCACCAGCTCGGGTCCGAAACACTAACTGTCCAGTGCCTTGGGACGTCCTCCCGATGTGAAGGGTGCTATACAAATGTAATATTGTAGTTGTTGGCTGGGTACCCAAGCTGGGAATGAGAGCCAAGGTGGGGTGTGTACTGTAATGTGATCCCTTGTTCATAACCAAGGTTTCTCAATTTAAAAAAACATTGTGACGGTCCACTCAGAGCCTGAAGTTTACTTATTTCAAAGTCTATAAAAAGATTGCTGTCCGTACCAGCAGCTCCAGTCAACCACAAATGCTATAAATCATTTTGCAAGATAACACTGATCACAGAAAAACACATTGCTTTAGAAAGAGTGGCTTTGAAAACCCACACCACCACAAAGGTCTTAGTCACTACAGGTAGATGTCTATCTTTATGCGCAAGTAGTGTAAAAAAGGAAAAAGGTTCAAAAGAAACAGAAGCAACATTAATTGTAAAGTGGGCAGAAGATTTTGAACAAACTCCGAGTGAACTTCCTGCAGTATATTAACTTTTTTTGATATTGTATGTATTACATGTTGTTCAGGAGATGAGAGTAAGTGATAATGATTAGAACTAGAGAAATTTACTGCACAGGAGGCCATTTGCCTCATCGTGTTTGTCCTGGCTCTTTTAAAAAGCAATTATTTCAGTCCTGATTACCTGCCTTTTCCCCATATCCCTGTAGTTTACTCACTTTTAGACACGGTTTCAAAGCAGCCTCAACGATTGCTGTTTTAACAATAAGAAAAGGTCAGACCCATGAATGTCCATTGATTCTGATCTCCGTTAAGAACACTGGGATCCAGAGCCAAACTATGTTGAAGTTTTGCTGCAAATTTTATGGTAGCCCCATACCTGAACAGACCAAATGAATGTTAATCGGTGCCTCCATTCCTTTATTTACATGCCAAACTACCACCCCTCTCTGCCACTTTATTTGAAAGACTAGAGGACAAAGCAATCAGTCAGAACACATTAAAGGAATGGAAAGCAACCTGCACATATTAACACAATGGCTGATACAAGGTCCTTACCCCTCGTCTGCAAAGAGAAAATGCGAGAAAGCCTGGTGAAAAGTTCGGGATTTTCAAACTTCTCCTCGTTTGTGTTTGCCCAGAAACTATTCTCTTTCATCTCTTCTGGCCGTATCTACAGGGGTATGAGAGGAAACATTATTAATGTTATGGCAATAATTGAAACTGTTTTCACCACAGACTGGCAAAGCTAGAATCGTTCTAAGGGAGCAGTTAAGAGAAAAAGAGCTGCAATTTGTCACTTGCTATTTGTGGACAGTGAAGCCTCCTCCTTGCACTCGCAAAGGAGTTTTAAGGAATGCTAAGCCTTTCAAGAATTGGTCTATCATACCACAGAATGTGTACATTTTCAAACAATCAGCGCCTTGGGATATCCTCGTGACGTGACAGGCACTATACAAATGTAACTTTGTATTTCTCTTAGGATCCACAGGAATATCTGTCCTGAGAGAAAACTGAGTTCTTGCCATTAAATAGTAACATTATACTAATCCAACCAAATTGATAATGGAACAATGATGAGCTAATGTGAAATGAGCTGAAATAGGAGTAACAAAACTCAGACAATGGTGCATTGTTGAGGGGACAATTAATCTTAGGGAGCAAAGAAATACAGCGTGTAATATATCAGAATATGGGGAGGGATAAAATGTGGCATGTGATGGACTTTAAATAAATCATTTTATATTCTGTCCTTAACAACCCATTTGAGGCGAAACTGGGGTAACCAGCATACTTCAGGAGAATAATTTCTCCCTCACTTTTTCTGAAGCGATTTAGTGCTATTATTCTTTTTGTTAAAATTATGGGAGGGTGCAATTCTTAGCAATTTTAAGATGATTCATAACTTACGTTTTTATACTTTTAATTTTTTTTCAAGCCACTCTCTGGCATTCCTTGCCTCCACATTCACCCCAGCCTGAGATTCAAGATTTTGCTGAGGGACATAATGCCTATACCATTTATCTGAATGAATTGGATCAGGCTGCATCTACACCAAAGTGGATCATGTCCACGTGTTCTGAGGCTCCAGCATGAATTGCTTTTGTATTACTGCATGTGATTGGCACCAAGTGTAGGTTCATGCATTCAATTGCTATAGAAGTGTGGCATAAACTGCTCCTAACAAAATCTAGTCCAACAGATCATTTTTTTNGAATATAATAAATAAATAATTCCTACATTAAACATATCAGGAGGATGTCAGGAGGATGTCTCAAAGCACTGCACAGGATGTACTGTAAAAGACCATGTCTTTTGTAGTTGACCGTGATAGCTCATTTGTGCACATCAATGTTCCACAAACGACTATGAAGTAAATAAATAATTTTATTTGGGGGAATTGTTGGTCAGGACACCAGGAAAAACTCCCTTCTCTTTTTGAATAGAGCCAAAGGATCTTAAACGTCCACCTGAACAAGCAGATGAGACCTAATCCAAAGGACGGAATCTCCTTCCGACCCCCAGCACTGCATTGGAGTGTCAGCCCAGACTGTACAAGTTCAAAGCCACAACTTGGGGCTCGAACGCACAGTCTTCTGAATCAGAGGAAAAATGCTACCAACTGAACTAGGCCGAGTCAAACGGTTTCATGTAATCAGACACGACTGGAAAAGTTAAGATAACAATAAAGGATAAAGAGTCAATTCTTCTTTTTGAAAGGTCTTGCCTGTCAATTTCAAACCAGCTCGCGCTCAGTTGGATTTTCAGTCCAATAACATTTACTCAAATAACATTCAAACATTGAAATGAAAATTGAATCAGAGAGATGTAATCACAGGGACACGTGGACAGGATGATGCATTTTAAATTCTTATGTTCTTCAACGTTGCCCAGGAGAAAGAAGTGCTGTCTTTTTTTGGGAAAAAAGTTATAACTGATTAAAATGTGATGCAAATTAATTATCAGTCAACAAAGCACAACCAAAAGTGCTTCTTCGCTAAATAACTTACAGTGAGCATCGTGTCATAAATAGCAATCAGATAAATTAGCAATCTACAAGTAATCAGAATTAGCAGGACAGCAGATAGTGTTTCTGGTAATCAACAGAATGTGCCATTGCCTATGCTGCTGCTAATAATAATCCCTCCCAAAAAAACGATAATAAATTGGTCATTTTCAATCCACGACTGTTTGTGGGTCACTGCTGTGCGCAATTGGTTGCAGCATTTTGCCCACAAATATACGGTTAATTCACTTTAAAGTATATTGTATGAAACACTTTGAGACGTCTAGAAGAAGTGAAAAGAGCTATATCAAATGCCAGGAATATTATTATTATTATTACAAGACTGGTCTGTTCGGTCCTGAAACCCTTAATATCAGTCTGTAAAGTAAGCAGCAACTTCATACCGTTTTCAGAATTTAACAAACAGACTCACAACACATCGCTGCTGGAACCTATTCTCACAAGTGCACACTGAGAGTATGCATCTAACATGCATCTCATCTCTCCAGCGCTGATCACATAACTCTGTGTAGGCCCAGGATTAAATCTGGGGCCATCATAGTCTCCAAGGCACAGCTACACACTAAGTACATTGCTGAACCATCAGAGAAGTTAAAAATGTATTTTTATTGAAATTGTATGCTTTAAAATATAGTGGAAGCTGGTTAAGCCAGACACATCAGGGATGGCCATTTTCACCTTCTTGAGTGGTGTCTGAGGTTAGCCAAAATACCATTCCTGTCCAGCAGAGGAGCCACCCACACCATATATTATGATGATGATAATAACCACTTAAAATACTCTCAGAATTCAGTAAAATATATTTGCCTTTGTTTGGCTATAATTTTTTTCCCCCCTTTTTTGATCAGCTAAGCTGACCAAAAAGCTAATCTGACACATACAGAAACCCATCAGCATGTCAAAGAGTATCCAAACCAAGCTGAGAATTCCATGTATCGCACCTACATGTGGAAATCCCAGAGATAAACTGTTGGAGTGGAATGCACACTCTCTTCCTTACCTAATTCCGGAAAGTATTCGGTACAGGTCAAGGGGAGTCTATGGTTTGGGTCTCGTTTTCTTGCAATGGTCTAACATTTGGAGGACAAATGGATCTCACATGTAGAGGTCTATTCCATAGGAAGCTGCCTTCAACAACAACAACATCAATGCACTTATATGGTGCCTTCCACGCAGTGTAGCGTCTCAGAGCACTTAACAGTGGCGGAGCCTGATTCCTCCGAGCCGGGGTGGGGGGAGAGGTGGCTATAATCACTGTTGAAGAGAAAGGTTTTCAGGTTGGATTTGATAAAGGGAGAGCGCGGGCAAGGCAGAGGGATTGAGAGAGAGTGTTCCAGAGTTTGGGGAGACGGTGTCTGGGGAGACAGACGAGAAGTGTGATGGAGTAATCCAAACGGGAGGTGACAAACGCATGCACAAGGGTTTCGGTTGCAATTGGGTTAAGATTTAGTCAGAGGTGGGCAATGTGGTGGAGGTGGAAGAAGGGGGTCCTGGTCAGGGACCGGATGTGGGGGAGGAAGAACAGCTGGGGGTCAAACAGCATGCCTAGATTGTGCACTGGTTCGGTGAATCTGAGGGAGAGCCCAAAGAGATTGAGGAGTTTAGATCTGGGGGAGTGAAGGTGGAGTCCTGTATCTCAGTGGTTAGAGCACTCGCTTTGCAAGCGAGAGACCAGAGTTCAATTCCAGGCAGGGCAAAACCTTGGGCAAGTTTCCTTACTCCACACGCCTAATAATAATCCCTCCAAAACCAAAAACAATAATAAATTGGTCATTTTCAATCTACGACTGTTTGTGGGACATTGCTGTGCGCAATTGGCTGCCGCGTTCGCCTACAAATATACAGTCAATTCATTTTACAGTGTGTTCTGTGAAGCGCTTTGGGACATCCTCCCGACGTGAAAGGCGCTATATCAAATGCAAGGATTATTATTATTATAAGGTGTTAATGGGAGCCAAGGAGTATGGCTTCCATTTTGTCCATATTCAGCTGCAGGAAGTTTACACTCATCCAGGCCCTGATGTCTGCCAGACAAGCCGATAGAACATTGATGGACCTGAAGTTGGTACTGGAGGAGGAAAAGTTGATTTGTGTCATCAGCATACATGTGGAAGTTTACTCTGTGTCTGCGGATGAAATTGCTCAGAGGGAGCATATAAATAAGGAAAAGAGAGGGCCAAGGATGGAGCCCTGGGGTACCCCACAGGTGCCCAGGTGGTGGCAGGAGCAGAAACCATTTGCTGATATGAAATGGAGGCGGTTGGTTAAGTAGGATTTGAACCATGCAAGTCCGGTCCTTCTAAGGTGGATGAGGGAGGAGAGGAGGTGGAGGAGGATGGCGTGGTCGAAGGTTTCGAATGCAGCAGAGAGATCAGGAAAATGAGTAGGCCGAGGGAGCTCTGGTCACAAATCGAATATCAATTGTGACTTTGACTAGTGCTGTCTCTGTGCTGTGAAGAGGGCGAAAACTAGTCTGCAGGGGCTCGAGGAGGGAGTGGAGGGAGAGGTGTGAAGAAGTTGACCTAGCATTTGCTTGAAGACAAATGCTAGGAAAACAGCCAAATTCTTATAGGTTTGATTACGAGCACATTTAGATAAGCCAGGCTCAGTAGTGACTGAGAAAAGAAATGTATTGGTACCTGTAGGCATTAGCCAACACTAAGCTTCCTCCATACAGAGACAAATTTGAATCTTGTATTATTGCTCAGTGTTGTACAGAACCACCCCTGGCAATCCTCAAAGGGCTGAAAGACAAGTGGATCCTAATTAGAGCTCTGGATAAACTGAAAGGTCATTGACTATTGGACTGAGTTCTGGTTGTGAAGCTGCTGGAGTTAAAAACCGGCTGTGGGCTGGCAGCCCCAGTAATTCTAGTAAGCCATGGCTGGGTTTCCATTCAGATAGCCCCAAGTCAAATCCCAGCATTTGCTGATGTTCAAGCCTGGCTGTTGAATCCTCTATTGATTTTTACCTAGGCTGTAAGATGAAACACCCCACCCACAGTGACAGAGCACTTAATCTTGGGGATGGGAGGAGGAAACGAAAGAAATACAATTGACAGTGCAGCCTCTGCCATTCCGCTAAGTGGATCTGCTTAGGACCGTGGGCTCAGAGAGAGACGTATTCCCATTAGTGAAGGAAAGGCATGAACAGCCGAGATTGCTATTTAGCAATGGGACGCTTCATTGAAGTGGGAAGCACTTGAAATTAGGAGACAAGGGAAGGAGAAATAAGGATGGAGTGTACTCACATGGACAAGAAAACAAAACTGAACTGGTTTAACAAGGAGCACTGGAGATTGATATTTAATTTTAATAACCTCCTGAGCTAAGAAAAGCAAAATTGTTTCTGTACAAATCACAACACAGGAGGAAACCATTTGTTTCATTGAATCTTACTGACAGCTCACTGAACCTGTGCACAATCCAAGTATTAGGTTTGATCCCCTGGTGTCACATCAGGTCCTTGACCAGGACTGGTTTCTTGCACCTCCGTCACAGTGCCCATCTACTACCATACTTTACACTCACGCAGCTGAAACTCTCATCCACACTTTTGTCACCTCCTGCCTAAATTTCACGAATGTCCTCCTCGCCAGTATTTCCAACTGTACCTTTCACAAAATTTAAAGGATTCAAACTCCTCCACCTGTATCCTCACCCATACCAAACTTTGCACTTCCATCACCCCAATCCTTGCCAGGTTCTATTGGCTCCATGTTGTAGAACAGATCTATTTCAAGATCCTCAAACTCACCAACAAATCACTTCATACTCTAGTACCTCCCTACTTCTCCAAGCTGCTCATATTGTTCTCTTCTGTCCTTTCCCATCTTTCAACTGTCTCTGAACTGGCAGCTGAATTTGCACTCTCTCTCCAAAGGGATGTGTTCTGCTCATCTAATTCCAGAAAGTCTTAGGTGCCGGTTGTCACCTTAGTCTTAGGTGCCAAGGGATGGGGGCCCAGAGTGTGTGTTGGTGTACTGCTGGAGTGACAAACTATATGGTTTTAGCTGAACAGCTAAAGGTTTCCCATTGCTTGTCCAGCTAGGAATATCAAATTCGTTAAGACTTTGGCTTGCAAGGTTAATAGGAGCTGAATGGGAAGAGACCCTGCCCCAATGACTGGTCTGCCCTTCCAAATTCTGTCAATGAGCCAGACTGGCTGGGCTGTCATTAGCAGAAAACTGACCCAAATGCATACAAATTCAAGCCAAATCTAAACCTTAGAACACCCTTTGGATAAGAAATTAGAAGAGAGACATATTCATCAAAGACATCTTCATCATGAGAGAAATCTATGCTGCTCTTATGGGAATAACTGAATTTGTAATGTGTGGCATTTTCAGAGCTCTGTTTTTGTTAAACAGTTACCAAAGGTGCAGGAAATCTGTCTCGAGCGATAGCAGGATTGCAATATTTGCTCCAAGATCTCATTCTTATGATAAATATTTATTGGGATTTATTTGGCTAGATAGAATTTTTCTACTGTAAGTATTGCTAGGAATCTATTAGCAAACATTTCCCAAACCAACTATAAATGACCTTTAACAATTGCAGTATTCTTTATTTTTATAACCAATAATGATAAGCTATTTAAAGCATTGCATCTAATTGCTGTGTATTAAAGTAAGATATTTTAGAAATGCATTTACTTCAAGTTAATGATTAACTTTACTGAGGACATTCAGGGACTTGGAGATGAGAATTAATTTATTGTTGGTAATAAACCTCTCATTTTATTTCAAAAATCGCAATGAAACTGCAGTTGAGTGGGCTGAATGGCGAAGGCAAGTAGTGCGCTGAAACCCATGACTCAAGAGTTGGTTTGAACAGTACACGCAATGACATTTTGGTAGTGATAATTTGGTAACAGCATTATTTAACATATTCAGCAAGTCCAGTTTCCTGCATTATAGGATAGTAATAATCCTTCCATTGAGTGCAGCTCATTATCATATCATCAAAATGTCTCAAAGCTATTCAGAGGATTCACACTGTAAAGTGTAGTGATCATGTATTTCTAGGTAAACCAACAGCCAATTTTACATAGTAGTATTTCACAAAGAGCCATGGAGTTAACAAACATTTTTTTTAAAATCTGGGATATTGTTAACCAGAACACTGGTAAACACTATTGCCATAGGAGAGAAGATGACAAAGGCACGGTCTTGAAATGAGCCTTGAAGAAGGCAAGGAAGGGTTTGAGGTAGAGTGGCTGAAAGCCCAACCAAGGATAGTGGGTGGGAAACATGGAGCAGGCCAGTCCCTGCACAGCGGAAGGAGCAGACAAGTTGGTGAAGTTTTAATAGGTCCCAGAGGTAGGGTGGAGCCACACCATGGAGTCAGACCGTGGAGTCCTTGAAAGGTAAGGACAAAGATCTTGAACTCAAAGTGGTGATCAGGTCACAAAGCTTAGTGTGGGAGAGAACACAAGCTGAATAGTTCTGAATAATCTGTAGTTTGTGGAGGGAAGAGTTGGGAAGTCCAGCAAGCAGGTTGTTAGCACATTTTACAAACAACAACAATTGAATTTACAGTTAATTGACTTAGCACCTCCTTCCTCCACTTCACCAAATTGCTACTCTTACCAAATTTCTGTTCTTGAAGTCCTCACTCTGTTCTCACTCCATTCTCTGGTAAGTTCTTGCAAGTATCACCTTTTTATAACACCCCCAGACAGAACCAGTTTCAAATGGTCACCTAACACCTGGTCAGTGACTAATTTCCTGTTAACTGCCAACTGACTTGCAATTAAACTTACAACCATGTTTAAATTTCAATTTGATAAAAAAAATCAAATCACTTTTGCCTATTTTTATCAAGAGTTTTCAGTTGCTATTTTTGGATTTGATGGACTGGAATACAAAGATTTGCAAATGTTTTATTTGTACTCATACTTATGACAGTTCTGACTCGAGCACTGTTATGAATTAAGAGTAAGCTTTCTTGACAAAATACCTATACAGGTTTATCAGCATTCAGCAATTTATTGTCAAAATTTCTATGTATGGGGTTGGAAATGTTGTACGTGACATTGTAGCCATGATTTGGAATGGAAATAAAATGAAGTGGTAGAAATACAGATAATAATGATATTCGTTGCATTTGATATTCGGCCGACAATGTGGAAAATCTCAAAGATCTTCATGGGGAATTGCTGTCAAGTATCCTGTAGCTCAGTGTTAGAGCACTCTTCTTGCAAGCGAGAGACCTGGGTTCAATTCCAGGCAAGGTGAAACCTTGGGCAAGTTTCCTTACTCCACACGCCTAATAATAATCCCTCCAAAACAAAACAATAATAAATTGGTCATTTTCAATCCATGACTGTTTGTGGGATACTGCTGTGCGCAATTAGCTGCCGCGTTTCGCCCACAAATAAACAGTCAATTCACTTTACAGCATATTCTGTGAAGCGCTTTGAGACGTTGAGAAGACGTGATAAGGCACTATATCAAATGCAAGGATTATAATTATTATGTTTTGTATTTGAATGCAAACTGGTTGCTAATTTGCTTACGGCAATGTCCCGCAAAACATCTGTGAAATGATCAATTGATCTGTTGACCAGAAATTGAAAAAAATATAGTGCCATTGGATCTTCAACCACATGAACAATTATATAATAATAATAATCCTTACATTTGACATAGCACCTCATTACATTGTCGAGACGTCTCAAAGCGCTTCACAGAATATATTGTAAAGTGAATTGACTGTATATTTTGTGGGCAAAACAGTCTTTTAAATAGGGCTTCAGTTGAATGTCTGATCTGAACGACAGTACCTCTGACAATGTGACACTCCTTGTATTGCACTGGAGTGTTAACCTGGACAATGAGCTCAAAATCCTGTTGTGAGGCTTGAACCCACAACTTTCTGAATCAGAAGTGAGAGAACGACCATCTGAGTCAAACTACTGAGTTTGGAAGTGTAAAACTGATAGAGAGGTGCTCTGAATAAGATATCTGAATCTGAACATTTCAAAGAAACATTTGAAATAGCAGTGGATCTACAGTGAAGTATTTTGCCCCCCAAGTGCTTGGGTACTGCTACTTTTCAAAAGAGATGAGGACCTCCAAACCCAAAGTGTTCAAATAGTACCAAATTTGGACCTGAAGTGACTCAATTTTGGTCACGTTAAATTCAAAACACTTCTTATTTGAACAGAATGGTCAACATAAATAAAGCTCACTTGCAACAGAGTGTGAAAGATACAGGCTTGATGGACTGATGTGAGCAGATGAATGCCTGGAAGCGGATATATGTTTACAACAACAACGTGGATTTATATAGCGCCCTCCACGCTGGACGGCATCTCAGAGCGCTTCACAGTAACGGATCCCGGGGCCGAGCCAGGGGGAGGAAGGTGACCAAAGGCACGGTCGAAAAAAAAGGTCTTCAGCAGAGACCTGAAAATAGGAAGAGAGGGGATGATGCGAAGGGAGTGAGGAAGGCAGTTTCAGAGCCTCGGGGCATAGTGGCTGAAGGCACAGCTGCCGAGGGTGGAGCGAAGGACTCGGGGGACCAGGAGGCGGCCAGACCCGGAGGAACGAAGGCAATGGGCACTGTTTTGAGGAGAGAGGAGGTCAGAGAGGTAGGGGGTGCAGAGGAGTGGAGGGATTTGAAGACAAGGGTGAGGATTTTGAAGTCGATCATCTCTGGGATAGGCAGCCAGTGCAGTCTGGCAAGGACTGGGGTAATCAGGGAGCGAAGTTTGGTGCAGGTGAGAATGCGGACGACAGAGTTTTGAATAATCTGGATTTTATGGATGGTAGTGGAGGGAAGACCGGCGAGGAGGGCATTTGAATAGTCCAGCCGAGAGGTGACAAAGGCATGGACCCGGGTTTCAGCGGCTTTCAGAGAGAGGTATTAGCAGAGACAGGCGATGTGTCGGAGGTGGAAAGAAGCGGTGCTGGTGAGGGACCGGATGTGGGGAAGGAAGGATAATTGGGGGTCCAACCTGATGCCTAGGTTGCGTACGGGTTTAGAGAGTTTAGGGGGAGGTCAGGTAGGTGGAGGAGGTGAGAACCGTGAGATTTTAGACGTTGACGAGAGCCAAAGAGTATGGCTTCTGTCTTGTCAACGTTCAGCTGAAGGAAATTTGTGCTCATCCAGCCCCTGAGATCTGACAGGCAGGCAGATAGAACATCAGGGGACTGGGGATCGCAAAGTGAGATGGAAAAATAGAGTTGGGTGCCCTCCGCATACATGTGGAAGTGTACCCCATGTTTGCGGATGACATCCCCAAGAGGGAGCATGTAGATCAGAAAGAGGAGGGGGCCAAGGATGGATCCTTGGGGTACCCCACAGGTAACCGGGTGAGAGTGGGAGGAGAAACCGTTTATGCAGATGTACTGCTGGCGGTTTGTGAGATAGGACTCGAACCAGGCGAGTGCAGACCCACTGAGGTGAATGACAGAGGAAAGGCAGTGGAGGAGGATGGTGTGATCGACTGTGTTGAAAGCGGCGGAGAGGTCCATCAGGACAAGGAGGCAGAGGGAGCCCTGGTCACAGATAGAGAGGAATTTGTTTGTGACTTTCACAAGTGCAGTCTCTGTACTGTGGGCAGAGTGGAAACCGGACTGGAGGGGTTTGAAGAGGTAGTGGGAAAAGAGATGTGCGCAAAGTTGATTGGCAACAACTCGTTCTAGGACTTTTGCGAGGAATGGCAAGTTAGAAATGGGGCGGTAGTGGCTGGGGTTTGAGGCATCTAGGGAGGGTTTTTTGAGGAGCGGGGTGATGACAGCAGTTTTTCAGGAGGGCAGGAACTGATCCGGAGGAGAGTTTAGAATTGCAAAGGGTACTTTTAGGGCAGACACCAGGAAGTATGTCTTTACCCAGAGAGCGACGACTGGAACAGGTTGCCAGGAACGACGGCTGACGATAGGACGGTTGAAATAATTGCAAAGCAACTTGATGCGGTGATGGGAAGATGGTAGGGTGGGTATTCTGGAAGCGTGAGACAAGGTAGGCCGAAATGATTTAAATTTGATCTTGTAGTCCCAGCAGAAATATTCTGTTCATTCTTTGACTAGGGCACATCATCCTAGGTAGAGCGTCTGGGACATCTTTAAATAATTCCTAGATTGTGACGTGTTGCCATTAAGTGCTGTGTCATGCACATGAAATATTAGTTTGGATTTTCACTAATTAATCTTGAGGGCAATTTCCAATCCTGCTATTAGAATAATGTGAAACATTTACAAAACACTTAATTGATCAATTATAAGGAAAACTCTATTGATAAAATGACAGCTTATCATTGCAGTTAATACTTCACATTATCGTATTAAACCAACTCACTCCATTCCGTTGCAAAAATCTTCTTCAGTCAGTTCCCATTCACTATTAAGCTCTTCAAATAGATTGCCTTGCATTTTTTTTTGGGGGGGGGGGGTGGGTGGGCTAGGTCTCAGACACATGACCATCACCATGGTCAAGAGTATTCAAACAAGACTGAGAGTTCCACATATCTATGCCACCTGCACATGGAAATTTCCTTTTGCCTGGAATGGAAGGTGCGCTCTCTCCCTGGAGGGATGTACGCTGCTTGCTTGCTTATTTTTAAAGCGTATAAGGCACTGGTTGGCAAGAGCCAAGGCTTGGGGACTTCAAAGTGTGTATTGTGGGAGGGTGAGGGAAATGACTCCTGGAATCTAACCAGCTAAAACCATAGAGCTTACTGTTGAAAGCAATTTCTGGGACGTTGCCTCCTGCTTGTCCAGCTGGAAGTAACTACTGATGAGCAGCACAGCTCAGCATGAAAGCATTGAGAGCTTTCTCCTGCGCACAACTTGTACATACATAAAGCAGTGGTTCCCACCAGCTGGAACATCTAATTACCAAAAACACAATAAATCTTGCAATATATTGGGGTTAGGAGGATGTGATGCGATGATCATCACAAGGTCAGAAAATGCAGTTGTTCTGCACTCGTTGGAACAGGCTGTTACGAATAAAAATTTAGGTCGCCAGATGATTATCAGCAATGATAATTGTCACATCATATATTATATCTTTGCTCAAAACCTCATAAGCTACTTTCATATATCAATACGGTATTATTCTAAACCTTGCATTTCTTTCATTATTGTTGCATGCCTCACACACTCCAATATTAAGTAGCTTAGAGTAAACTGTATAAAACAATAATCATAATCCTTGCATTTGATACAGTGCTTTCCACATCTTTGAGACATCTCAAAGCACTTCACAAAATATACTGTAAAGTGAATTGACTATATTTTGTGGGTGATACGCGGCAGCACAGCAGTGTTGCACAAATAGTCATGGCTTGATATGACCAATTTATTATTATTGTATTTTGAAGGAATTATTACCCCGGAAAAGCGATCCGCCAACCGACTAACATAGTCAGAGGCACGTGGAATAAAGAAACTTGCCAAACATTTTGCCCTGCCAGGTCTCTCGCTTGCGAGGCAAGTGCTCTAACCACTGAGCTACAGGACTCCACAGTGCTCCACAGAAATTATAGTACCGAAGCGTTTAAAGGGAATGCTTCTAAATGAAATAGTTTAATGTATTTTTGAAAACCTGTTGGGCTTTATGGAGTTCAATGTCCCAGTCTATGTTGTTTATCTCAATGTCTACAATAAATTGATTAAGAAGCTGTTTGTCTAACCAGATTGGATAACATTGAAAGCCTTTGCTGAGTAGGAGAACCAAAGGAAGTTTGTAAATTTGTCTGTCGAGAGGAATAGGATTGTATGTGCTTAGAAATTTATATGATGGTGTTTCATCATAGATACCACGAGAGTGCACAATGCAGGCTGATTAATAAAAACACCAACGCAGAGGAATAATTTAATTTGGACTGAGACATTTGATGTATGGTACTTTTTACTCAATCTGCTTATAATGAAATGCCAGGGCTTTTTTTTCTTATTAAAATTCAACCACAGTGGTCAACTGTGTTGTCAGAGGATCTGGATTAAGCAGTCAGTGTGAATTGTCCAATGTAGGATTCTGTAATTAATGTGTTAAATAATATCTCAAATTATATTTGCGATGTTTATATATATTTGAAACATATCAATCTCATATGAGGAGAGCTGGTTGTGACTAGCTTCAAAGAAGATCCTTGCTCAAGGAGGAGAAACAGAAGAATGTTTACAAACAACAAACTGTTTTCACTCTTTATCAGTCATTTTCTCATGGAAAAATGGTCTGCAGTTGGAGAGAGCTATGTTGTTTTTACAAAGGAACCATCTTGCAAAAGACAATAGGTGAATGGTCACCCAACCATTTGAATCGATTTGGAAGAAAGAATTGAAAGAGAGGGATCGAATTGGCCGTAATAGAATTGGATGTACCATAATAACTGGATACTTTTGAGTGATCGAATTGAACAAACAACAATAATTAGATACTTTTGGGTGATATCGAACTGGGAACCATGCAACAATACTTGGGATACCTTTTGAGGACTTATATTTGGATTAAAATAGACATTGGACATTCCTACTCTTTTTCTTCCGCAGGTTAGGTCAACTTAAATCGTTGTGAACTATGCATCGATACGCAAGCATTATTGTGATGTACTCTTTTAATTACTTATAACGATTACTAATCTGAATTAATAAACATCTATATTTTTGTACAATATTTGTGTCAATCCTTATTTCACCGCAGGGTCACAAATTTAAATTAATCTTTACACCAATACAATTCCGGGATAAGGTAAATTCACATTCACTCATCTTCCTGAATTAAAGATTGAACTACAGCCCTTTAGCATTAAGATTACATTGTTATACGCAAGTTGACTGAAGCTCTTGCATACAAATACACAGTCACTACACTTGACAGTGAATCCTATGAAGCGCTTTGAGACATTCCCCACAACATGAAAGGTGCTTCAACCATAATAATCCTCGCAGTTGATACAGTGTCTTATCACTTCTTCGAGATGTCTCAAAGCACTTCACATAATATATTGTAAAGTGAATTGACTGTATATTTTGTGGGCAAAACACAGCAGCCAATTGCACACAGCAATGTCCCACAAACAGTCGTGGATTGAGTGACCAAATTATTATTTTTTTGAAGGAATTATTAACCCAGAAAAGTGATCCCCCAATCAACTAATATCCGGGTTCCTATTTACTGCTAGGTAAAACGAGGCATATGGAATAAGGAAACTTGCCCAACATTTCCCCGTGAAGGGAATCAAACTCAAGTCTCCCGCTTGAGAGGCGAGTGCTCCAACCACTGAGCTACAGGACTCGATTGCTCAACACAATGCACCGAGTTGAGCAATCATTATTCAGGACATCCTGGGAAAAAAATACAAGGTCCTAATGATATATGTCCCATAACTGATATCTCAACCTTCACCATGACAAATAAAACTTTTATTTAAATCAAGTGTATTGTATTTTCCGACCCTAGAAGTAATCTAAGACTCCATTACGGCACTCATCATGCCACCCTTTTTATGTCTGGCTACTCTTGTAAATAAGATTGAATCCGGATGACTTCCCATATCCCTCTTCATAACCCTTACCTTTCTGCTGCAATTCACTTTTATTAAGGATCCTGGAGGCAGAGCTAAGAGTGAATGCCTACCATATAATGGATTAAATGATTTTGCTGCTTATCATTTTTACAAAGCACTTCTTGGAGCAAGGAAATAAAACAGTGTTACAATACATTGCACCAATTTCACATTTGATTCTTGCAACTGAATGGTTACAAAATATATAAAGATAAAAGAAACACTGGATGCTAGGGATTGGAACTAAAGGTAGAAAATGCTCAAAATGACAAGCAGGTCAATCAGTATCTCCTGCTCTGATGAAGAGTTACACCTCAAACATTAACCTGGTTTCTCCTCCTCGAGAAGCTGATTGATCTGCAGGGTATTTGTAGTATCTTCAATTTGTATTTCTGTACCAAATCGGTCAGCATCAGTGCGTTTAACGATTGATTTTTTTATTAATAGAGAAATTGGAACACAATGTGTGTGAAGTTGGTTGCAGGGACATTGAGCAGTCTGAACGTCTATGGTTGGAGATGGGATATTCCAGGCAAAATAACTGGGATACAATTAATAACTGCGAGAGAAATTTAATGAGAAATGTAGTATCTGGACAGCTTGCTCAGTTGGTAGCAAAGGAGAGTCACACCACAGACTAGTGAAGACATTTAGACATTGACTGGTCTTATTTTTCGACAGTGTTAATTCACACCAACGTAACTAAGCACATCAAAGTATCAGTCTGGCTCAGTTGGTAGCATTCTTACTTGTGAGTCAGAAGATTATAGGTTCATGCCCCACGTC
This sequence comes from Callorhinchus milii, assembly GCF_018977255.1. NCBI lineage: Eukaryota > Metazoa > Chordata > Chondrichthyes > Chimaeriformes > Callorhinchidae > Callorhinchus > Callorhinchus milii. The sequence continues at coordinate 27,866,886 of NW_024704742.1, read as the reverse complement.
GAGACTCTGAGCTCGTAAAGTCTAACCTGACACTCCAGTCCAGTACTGGCAAGAACATGTTCTTAAGCGTGTTACATACATACAGCACCACAACAAAGTAATCTGGATGCCATTACAAAGGGTAGAGGCAAACTTTGTATACACAATTTGAGTGGCAATCAGACAAACTTCGATTCACTTTTACAGTCACACCGTCAAAAAAAAGGAAAAATTTTTTTTGAGAAAATCTTTTTTTGTCGAGTTCAATTTCAGAAACAAAAAAATCTGAGTATTTGATGAAAACTGGACATTGTTGGAACAAACAATGTGTGGAATATTACTAGCACAAAGGCCGCACTGCTATGCTTTTGTGTGAGCTGGAATTTCACATCTCACAAAAATCCCTTCATTTTTAACTTGAAAAATCTATTAACAGGAATTACAATTAGAAAACAAGGCACAGGCCCATCCCCGATAAATTTGGTATATACAAAGTCTAGTAGTACGGAACCATACAGATCTAAGAGAACCGAGGTTTGATCAGTGCTAAGTTAGTTGATCTTAGCCAAAATGATGCCAGGGATCTTCCACTCCACAACAAGATTGGGTCAGGATACAAACACACTCCAGATCTCTTGGTTGTAATTTGCAGAAATGTGTGAAATCTGGGCACATCTTTGTTAGGCTCAGATGCAATTCCCTATGCTTCATTGTCATTCATATAATAGTAAATAATGTCAAAAGTCTTCGAGACATTTCAAAGTGCTTCGAAGAATATAATGTAAAGAAAATTGACTATATATTTTGTGGGTGAAACGCGGCAGCCAATTGCGCACAGCAGTGTCCCACAAACAGTCATGGATTGAATGACCAAATTACTATTTTATTTTTTTTTCTTGAGGAATTATTATCAGGCGTGTGGAGTAAGGAAAATTGCGCAAGGTTTTGCCCTGCTGGGAATCGAACCCAGGTCTCTCACTTGCGAGGCGAGTGCTTTAACCATTGAGCTACAGGACTCCACTTTGCAGATGAATATTGCTAACTTTCACTGTCTGGACTTGTACATGAAGCATGACCATTCATGTAGGGCTGCTAACACCTGCATAACTATAGTGAGGGACTTGATGGCAGAAGGGATGAAATAAGGAAAGGAAACAAAGTAAAGTCACAAGCAGTTGCGGATCCAACTTTACACTTACATTTAACACAAATATAAATATGTTATCAGTACTAAGATTTTTTTTATTGGTGAGCGAGGTTAGGCCTGCTCACCCCTATTAACCAAATTACACCGTAACATTACACTTAGGTTGTCCCCACAGAGAAGCCCCAAACTCCACAAACTCTTCTAGACACCAAATTGTCAAAGGACAATGTAGACCTGACCCACGTCTTCACGACCACCATCCTTAAAAAAATCACTGGTGTCAGGGATGCACTGCCTGACTCAGTTCCTTTCCAAACTAATGTTGTGAATGCCCTCATCTTTACATTTCCAATGAGTTTCAGAAATAGAAACTCAGAGAAGAAGAGTCTGGCATTATTAAAACATACTATTATAGGAGCTTTTAAGTGCAGTAGTTGAGAGGAGTGAATGAAGTAGGAAATTAGTCCTACTCTCCTGAATAAATCATGCGAATGAGAGTCCACTGAGTAACAAACAAAATCATTTAAATGGTTTGTACTTCCAAGCGAACTGTGCATCAATATTATGTCTCTGGGATGCTCTGGGACACTAACCTGTGTGCAGAGCGCTACATACATGCAAGTTGTTGTTGTACTGTTGTCCCGCCTATGTGAAACACACTATACAAATATAATTTGTTGTTGTTTCAGTTTGTTGACAATTTTAATTAAAAAAATCCAACTCAACAAACAATTTTTTGATATTTTATAAGAAATACTAGATGGGAGGTTGAGACATGAAGAATGATAGACTAGTTTTTCAGCTCCCTCAGTTGTCCTATTGGTTCACATTGATAATTAATCTATATCTGATCCCATAAAATGGAAAAGTGAGGAGGCATCTATTTTCCAAGTAAGTGCAATGTAAAGAAAATATCCATTAGACACAGGCAAAAGGTGAGACACAGTGTGACTCATACTGCGCAAAACAATGAGCTTTGCATCTTTGGATTTTAATATAAATGAACAATCAGGTCAAAATACAGAACCAAATTCGTATGGCAAGGTAAATTGAATTCTCACCAGCGCTAAGAATTGGTTTAACTCATGCACACATCTCATTTTATACAGTGTTTGCTTAATCCCCCTCAGCACACTGAGTACTGCCTTAATTACTTGTTTGTGGTCACAGCTTGTGCTGTTTGCATAATCCTCTTTTACATGCTTAGTATTTTCTTAACTACCTATTTCTGTTATAGTTGATGATGTACCATCAGTTAATCCTTCTTTATATTTAGGCAAGAGAACTGCTCACTGACTGATTTTTTTTTGCATTAATAATATCCTAAGGCCACAAATATGGGCTTTCGCTAATTCTGTACAAGGAAACAAAATCCTTTAATCACTTCTTTCTTTCCTAAAAACAACACTTGAATAGGGAGATTATTGTTTTAGTCAGAAATGTCTTTGTTGACAACCATATTACCATCTCACTGTCCCCTAAAATATCTGCTATTCCTGGTTCTTGAGAGTCAAACTTTTTATCCAGTCATTGGCCTCAACAGCCTTTCTTTTGAATATTTTATTCTCTGCCTTGTTTAATATTTGTCCCTCAACCATTATACAACAACAACAAAATTACATTTATATAGCGCCTTTCACGTTGGGAGGACGACTCAAGGCACTGGAATGACAGAGCTACGGACCCGAGCTGAGGGTCGGGTTGGGGGAGGGGGGAGGGCAGGGGGGAAACAGGGAGATCGAAAGCACGGTCGAAGAGGAGGATCTTGAAGGTGGCGAGGGAGAGGGCGAGACAGAGGGACCTTGGGATGGAGCTCCAGAGGGTGAGTGCAGAGTGGCGGAAGGCCCGCCCGCTGATAATGGGGCGAGCAAGGCAGGGGATCTGAAGCAGGCCAGAGCCCACTGAGCGGAGGGAGCAAACAGGATGGTAGGGGGTTAGGAGGTCGGAGAAGTAGGGGGAGCAAGACCATGGAAGGCTTTGAAGTGAGGACCAGGATATTGAACTCTATCCTCTGTGTGATGGGAAGGCAGTGGAGTTGGGCGAGGATGGGGGTGATAGAGTCACGGAGCCTAGTGCGGGAGAGGACACGGGCTGCATGTTCTGGAGTTCTGGATGATCTGCAGCCTGTGGAGGGAAGAGTTGGGGAGGCCGATAAGCAGTGAGTTTGCATAGTCAAGCCTCGATGTAGTGAATGCATGTATGAGGGTTTTGGCGGCCTGCGGTGTGAGACGGAGCCGGGTGACTTTGCGGAGGTGGGGGAAGGCAGAGCGGGTCATGCTGCAGATGTGGGGCAGAAAGGATAGTTGAGGGTCAAACAAGACCCCAAAGTTCTGGACTGGCTTAGTAAGGTGGAGTGTGCATCTATGGATGGTGATGCTGTCAGCGCCTGAGGTGTGGAGGCGCTGACGGGAGCCAATCAGGAGAGCCTCGGTCTTGTTGACGTTCAACTGAAGAAAGTTAGCTCTCATCCAGGACTTGATGTCTGACAGACATTCTATCAGCACAGCAGTGGTCTTAGAGTCAAGGGTGGAGGCAGAGAGGTAGATGCTCACAGTATAATTATAATTATACTCACAGTATAATTATTATTATTTTTATTTTTGGGGGGGATTATTCCTGGAGAAGCGATCAGTCAATTGAATAACAACCGGGTTCCTACCTAGGTGAACAGAGGTGTTTGGAGTAAGGAAACTTGCCTAACATTTCACCCCACCTGGGAATCGAACCTAGGTCCTCTCACTTGTGAGGCAAGTGCTCTAATCAATACCCTACAGGACTCCCAAATTCTTCCATTCAGTGTTAACTTGCAAATATTTTACTGCTCCTTTATAGACAAGTGGTTAACAAGTTGAGAGTGGATTGAAGAGTTGTTCCAAGATTCTTCACAATCTTTTTGTACAATTGTCTTAACACCATGAAAACCTTGGACCTCGGGAACGGAGATACTGGCTGAGTTTTCTGGCCCTATTCTATTATTTCCTGCTGGATTCATTCCTAATCTGCTGCTGATTTATACAGAAGCAATTTTAGGTATCTGAGTGCAAGAGAAGACACACTGAACTCAATTAATTCATTTGTACTGCTCCTTACTGCAGTGCAAAACAGTAAACTCCACGCTGACTTAGCAAGATATGGCTTTGCAACTTTTCTAGTTATTTTCCACTTCTCATTTGTACGCCCGAAGGCAATAGTGGCATCTGCTGAAAGCTCAGGGGTATTTCCATTAAAGCCCTTATGCTTGTGCACTGCTTAAAGCCCTTATGACATCTGTTTGCTTGCTCAGTAGAAGCGAGAAAACAGATAAGGGTCTCTTACATTTAGCAAAGGAGGCAGACGGCAGGGACATCAAGAAAAAGAGCAGTGAGTTTTAATTTTAAACACAGTAGTAATATATTGAATCACAAGTGACAATTTGAAATGAGTTCTGGTTTGAGCAGTTGCAGTGGATAATCAGAAATGTTAATATTTACACTTAGAAAAAAAGCCACTTAGTCCTTGTTTTTGGAAAGAAATTTGTACCGTATCTTTCGATGGTAGTGGGAAAAGGGATGATGAATTGGAGCACGACATGTACTGTAGGTTTTACCTTATACCAACCTTATGAGGCGAGAGTGCTACCCACTTTGCCTGCACAGAGATTTGCCTTGAGAAAGCATATTCAATATTGTAAAGTGTTAATAATCCAGTATACATACCACTGCAGAATATTATTTGCTAAACAAAAGACTGAATTGACAGTGCAATATTGCACAGTCCCACTACTATATAATACTCAGTAGAACAAGGTGTGTCAGTTCTCAATGATCTGAAGGAGGGAGTTTCTCCAGGTGTCCCGGCTAACAATCTCCGACCTCCAGATAAAGTTACTTCATGGCTATTGGATAGTGCTATGAGTAAATCAGCTGCTGCATTCACCCACAAAACACAAATTCACCCCATTTTACAGTGATACCTGAGCAGCTTTTTGAGATGTCCTTGTCACGTTAAAGACTTCTATCAAACGTAAGAATTATTATTATCTTTTTTCAAAAGCTATCAGTGACTGCACAGGTCAGCCTTACTGGCACCTGTTAACAAAGCACTGTAGGCCAGGGTACCTTTTCGCCACAGACTCAGATTCTTCTTAAAATCTAATCTATCATTAATAATATTTTTTTGCATTTGACATAGTGACCCACTGAACTTCGCCAGATGGGTACAAATGTGTATTTGTAGGCAAACACAAGAGCCAATTTTGAATTTTGCACGAAGCAATGTCCCACGAACAGCCATGAAATGAATGATCAATTTTATCTGGATGATTGTTCGCCAGGACACAAGAGAAACTCCATTCTCTTTTCAAATACTGCCACGGAATCTATATCATCCACCTAAACAAGCTGGCGGCATCCTGGTTTAACACCTCACCTGAAGGACAGCACCTCCAACAATGCAGTGTTCCCCCAGCACTACACTGGAGTATTAGCCTAGACTAAAAAGGAATACAGATAAGCTGAGGAAAATCTCTCCGTTGTGCACTTGACTATTTTCAAAAGGTTGAGTGTCCTAACATCAGTGAGCACAACAAATGACACATTAGAGAATTGCAATGTACTGTAACATATTGTGTTGTATCACATAGTGTTGAATCAGCCAGTGTCATTCACTCCAGTGATGAGCAAATCAGCCCCCGGTTTAGAAATTTAATTTACTTATACATCCCAAAGCCATCATCAACACTTCTCACTACCCACTCACCTCTATCATGATGACACATTAAGCAATCTACCCAAAATTTGTTTGAAAGCACTGCTCAGATTGGTTGGAGGTTGAGTTGGGTGAATCGTCAGCCAGTATTTAAGTGACATCAGCAATCATAGCCTTCAGTCATTTATGGTCTCATTTTTGGTGCTTCTATGTTCTAATTGGAAAAAGTAGGGTAGGGAATGTTGCAGAAATATACATTAAGTTATAACAAGGACACAGGTGTCACCCTGGCACTGTTGATAGCACTCTGACCTCTGATTCACAAGGTTGTGGGTACGAGACCCATTTTAGGACTTGAGTTCATAGTCTTAGCGAACACTGCATTGCAGTACTGCAATGCTAAAGGGCCGTCCTTCAAATGAGACAATAAAACAAGGTCCTGCCTGCCTGTTCAGATGGATGTTAAAGATTTTATGGCACTATTCAAAAAGAGAAGGGAGTTTTTCTCGATATCCTGGCCAACAATCCCCAAAATAAAAATGGTCTTTCACTTCATGGCTGTTTGTTGGCCATTGCTGTGTGCAAATAGGCTGACACATTTTCCTACAAATACGCAGTCACTGCACTTCACAGTAATTCCTGTGAAGCACTTTAAGACATCCTGACGGCGTGATGAGGTGCTATATCAAATGCAAGGATTATTAAAAAAAAAGTTTTAACATTAGGGTGTAAGAATCAAGCAAAGACAAAATAATAACAGTTGTTTACAATTTTAGAGTGCTTTATATTCAGCAAGTACGTTCACTGTGCTGGTTGGCATTAAGATTAATTTCATGAAACTTTTCATACCATAAGATTAATGCAGAAATGGTAGATGCGATGCCCATGCAGATATTTAGCATAGAGAGAGAGACAGCATGTGTCAGAAAGTCTGAAGGACCTTGACATACGAATGTGTCATTTATCACATTTAATAAAGTCCCCACTCAAACAACAGAGTTTAATAAAGTAGGCCAATCAGGGCTCAGACGTATTATGTTGAGGAATATATTAATAAAATTTGACATTTTTATGCCTTGCTATTTCTGAGCTCTGCTGTTTGAGAAGCCTTGTTAACTATTTAGTGGAGGATCTTTCCAGCCCTAACAAGAGAAAGCTACGTGAAATCAATATTTAATATGGACTCATCTGTGATTTCCAGGCACACTGCTTCCATCAATAATCAGCACGCAAGATCTTAGCAAAACCTTAGCTAGAAATAACAAACTCGAGCTTAATGCATTGTATTAAGCTGATATTTATACATTTGGCAGCCTGAATAAGTTGCTTCTGCGTCATAAGGTTGGGGTTCAAGCTTTGTTTCAGCACTTGGAACTTATATAGTCCAGCCAGCCTGACACTCCAATGTCTTACTGGGGGTGTGCTATACTCTTGGAGGTTCTATCCTTTGGATAAGATGTTAAACCCCATTCCCGTCTGTCTGTTCAGGTGGACATTAACGATTTCATGGCCATATTTGATATTAGAAGTGTTTCTCCCGGTGTCCGACCCAGATTACATTAATCATTTACTTCATGGCTGTTTGCTGTTATTATTATTATTTTTATGGTTGTGAGACATTGCTGTATGTAAATTGGTTGTAAACCAACTTCTTCTCTTCAATGAGAAAAGAATAATACCAGCGTTCAGCATTTTCCAGGAATGATAAGAAACAACTGGCCAGACAGCAAAACGGTTTCCGATCTTGTTCACTTTCCCAGACTCCTGGGTGTAATAGGCCGTCCCCACATGGCAATGCCGGTGCCATCAGCCATTTCCCTCAGTGTGTAGCTGGTCGGTATTGCTGACAAATTCTTCTCTTAGCAAATGTCACATTGCTGCTGTCAATACATGACTTGTCCATCAAAAGACGTGTCATTTTGAGCAGAATGGCAAACTATAAGGCAGCCTTTTTTGGAACCATGGATATCCACAGAACCACAGAAATGTACAGCACAGAGAAGCCCATTTGGTCCATCGTGTCTCTGCTGTCTCTTTTAAAGAGTAATCCTTTCAATACCATTTATCTTCCTTATCCCCGTTCCGTTTAAACTACTCCGGACATCAGCCAACTCCTACCAGTACATCTACCATTTTTGCCAACATCATGCTTCAATGCATGGGGTACATTGTCAAGCAAACATTGAATTTACTGAAGCTCTAAGGAGAGTCTGCAATAAGGAACTTTCTCCCCCAATCCCTCTGTCTTGCCCCCTCCTTCCTCTCTTTTAGAGCATGACTGAAGACCTTCCTCTCTGACTGAGTTGACGGTCATCTCCTCCCCCCCCACCACCCACACCACCTGCATGGCATCAGGTTCCACAAATGTTAAGTAACCACGTGAAGGGCGTTATATAAATGCAAATTGTTGTTGTAATAATACAAATTTTGTTTTGAGGGATTATTATCAGGCGTGTGGAGTAAGGAAACTTGCCCAAGGTTTCACCCTGCCAGGAATCAAACGCTCTTCTAGTATGTACAGGAGTCCTGTAGCTCTAACCACTGAGCTTCAGGATCCTGTACATACTATAGAAGAGCGTCTGAGTGACTTGTATAACTGAGCTATGGGAAATCCTGATGAGGAGTTCCAATCATCTGCTACGTTCACAAGAATGGGGCAGTTTCATTCAGCAACACTTCTTTCCTCAATGTAACTTTTGGCCTATCTTTGTTACAGTATGTAACCTCAGCTCATCATCTGTGCCTTGGTGCCACTGACAATAGACATCACACAAAGTGGGAAGGCTGCCAATCCCAGCTTTCCTCAATTGCAGCTGAGCAGAAAGAGAAAAATACGCACCCACACACCACACACACACACACACACACACAGAATATCTCACCCAATCAGGTCTCTGACAGGCTGGAAGCACAACGTGGCAAATTTTTCCATGCTGCTTTTAGACTCGCATGGATGTAAATAACTCCTCTTAGGAAAGGAGATGTGTTTAATTATCTTACATAACAGGCTTTATCCTTAGAGCTTCAGTAAATTCAAGGTTTGCTTGACAATGTACCCCATGCATTAAAGCATGATGTTTGCACCAATGCTAGACTTGCTGATGTCAGAATTAGCTTTCCTTTTTAATTCAAAGCCCTTGATATTAAATTGTGTATGAATTTAACTGCCTTGCACAGTCCAGAACAGTAAATCCTTTAAGCTAATTCCCCACAATGATGTCATCTTTTGTTTAAAGCAAATAAAAACAAAAATGGAAGAAATAAAGGTTGCTGAAGATAATCATTCTAAACCACTGTAACTGTTTTACATGTAAAACACAGAAGCCTTTGAACTCTTTGTGGTATAGGACTTAAACACCAGACGATTGTCATCGGCAACTAGGACAGAAACACAATGGGTGAAAATTTGTTTTCTTAATAGATTTGATGTGTTATTTAATACAGACTTCCTGTCAATAACTGAAGACTGAATCAACCCTCCTAACTTCAGCACAAAAGTTAGGCCAGAAGTCAGTTCGAAGATTTTAGTGGCACCAGTACTGTTTGGGCGGCTGTGAAGCACGGCAAGAACAATTTGCATTTAATACAGCGCCCTTCACATAGGAAATGTCTCGGAGTGCTTTAGAGTGCCGGGGTTGGACACTGAGCAGGGGAGAAGGGGAGATGACCATAGGTGAGGCCAAAGTAGTAGGCTTTTAGGAGAGACTCATGAGGAGTTCCTGGCATCTGCTAGCCACATAACGTGGGCTCAATTTTGTACTTGTTAGTGACTATCTCTTTTGGCAGGGTAAGCTGATCTTTGTAGTTGTGTGGCCTTCAAGGTGTTCTGCCTGGCCATGGAATATGGCAATCAAGTCAATCCTCTGTAGTGGTCTCAGTAGTCCGGTTCCTGAGGCAGACAGGTCCACAGGACTCCAAGGCACTGCTGGCTTATTAACACAACTTGAAGGAACAAACAAACCGGCTGCCGAAACCCTTGTCCAAGCCTTTGTCACCACTCAGCTGGTCTCTAACACTCTCCTCGCCGGTCTCCCCTCCTCCACTATTCACAAAATTCAACTCATCCAAAACTCCGCCGCCCGCATTCTCACCTGCACCAAACTTCGTACCACAATTACTCCAGTCCTCGCCAATCTCCACTGGCTCCCTGTCACAGAGCGGATCGACTTCAAGATCCTCACTCTAGTGTTTAAATCCCTCCATTCCTTGGCATCCCCCTTATCTCTCTAACCTCCTCTCTCCCCACAGCAGTACCCGCTGCCTCCACTCTTCTGTGTCCGGTCTCTTCCGCATCCCCCGAATCCTCTGCTCCACCATCGCCTGCAATGCCTGCAGCCACTACACCCCGAAACTTTGGAACTCCCTCCCTCAACCCCTTCGCTTCACCCCCTCCTTCCCCATCTTCAGATCGCACCTGAAGACCTTGGTCTTCAACCTTGGTCTTCAACCATGCCTACGGTCCCTTCCCCCAGCCCCTGGCTCGGCCTCAGGCTCCGCCATTGTTAAGTGCTCTGAGACGCCGCCCGGCGTGGAGGGCACTAAATAAATGCAAGTATATACATTCAATGTTGAACTAATTTTTTTTACAATCCTCAAGCAGCCCACTTGGCAGGCCTGAAATTCCACCTAGTTTTAACCTGTAAGACAATGTTGTCTTTTTGGCTTAAAGAAAGGGCTTTTATTGTACAACAAACACAAAACCCAGAAATTAACAATTGTATTTGAACAGATTTACATACTTATGTACAAGTATGAAAGAACCAAGTTACAAAATAATTCTCCTAACATTTAAGGTTAGTCAGAATTGTGCAACGTTTTGAAATTCAGTCTTAATTTTGAAGTTGGCTAGTTTTAGAAACTGCAGGAAAACAGCTTCTGATCCATTGATTAGTTTCTACAATTCTGAGGAATCCTTATAAAATAATAATTACACACTTAAATTTGGTACAGCACCTTTCAAGTTGAGAGGATGTCCCAAACTACTGTAAAGTGCACTGAATTGTGTATTTGTGAGCAATTTGTTTTAATAGGAATCATAGCAAAATTGCAGTGCAGAAGCTATTCAAAGTCCTGAATTTTAAGACAAAATGGTACGACAGACTACGAATAGGTGGAATTTCTGACCTGGAATGTAATTTAGTAATAATAATCCCCTCACTTGGGAGAATTGTCTCAAACGTAGGATATACTTAGAGTGACTGCGTATTTTGTGAGCACACAATAATAGCAAACTCCTCAGCTAGGTATGCACAAACACAAAGGATTACAATTGTAACTGAAGAATTATAGTGACGACTTAAAAAGTGTTGATAGAAGCATCACGATGCCAGACCACAATGCAGCATTAAGCTCCATATTTTCCTCTGTTCAAAGAAGCTGCCAAGACATTGAGCTCAGAGTTGTGTACTCCAGGGCAAGAGGGTGCACCAGAGCAAGAAGAGATAATAAAAGAACTTTCTGATTGGTAACTTCAACCTTCATGAAGCTCATGATACGATTGTTATAGCGGATACATTGTAGGATGGATTTGTGGTTCTCTCATTCAACATTCCAGTCCTTTCCCCATCCTGGGAACCAATTAGAGGTGACAAAGGATTAAAGGGATTGTTTTCAAGGCTGAGAAATCATATGGAACTGTAAACTGAGGCAATTCCTTTGAGCCCTCTGAGAAGAGATTTTGTTCAAGTTCTGTTGTGAACTGTGCCTTTTGCAACATTTGAGGTGATGCATTTGAAGTAACTGAAGCAGTGGCCACCAGCAATCCCGCAGGCGGTGCCAAGCTGTTGCAACTCTTCATCTACGCATTGCAGAAACAACAACAACTTGCATTATATAGCGCCCCTCACGCAGGATAGCATCTCAGAGTGCAGTACACATGCAAGTACTTACAGTCCAGCACATGAACATATTAAATCTTTGATAGAATTGAGTGAGTTTTATACTTTAAAATATGAATTGGAATTCTTTTTACAGGAATCATAACAAATGAACAGAACGGTGGCCCATCATGTCCACGTTATTCCCCAGCCAACTATCTGCTCTAAATATTCTGTATTACCATATTCTTTCCCCACATCCTTTCGCATTACTTTTCTTCAGTTATTTATCCGATCAATGTTTTCACGCTGTGATAAATTTGTTTTCAATGGACATTTGTATAAAGCCAATCTATGAAACATTTCACTCTGTGTCACAACAATGTTCCCGCCTTTTGGGGATTTCTCACTCTTGCAGCTTTGCAAACCACTGGCATGCTCAAATGCGAGTCCTTTTTAGAATTAATAGAAGGCTTGATAAATATGCGGCGGAACAGTAGATAATAATAATAATCCTTGCATTTTATATAGCACCTTATCACATCTTCGAGATGTCTCAAAGTGCTTCACAGAATATTCTGTAAAGTAAATTGACTGTATATTTTGTGGGTGAAACGATAGTTGATAAAGTTTGTGAGGGGATGACAAAAAGGAGCAATCTGAACTAGTTTGTCAAAGAACATCACATGACCTACAACATGATCCAAGCAACAGTTTCAACATTATAAATAGTTTAACCATCAGCCACGAGACGTTTAGATGATGATTCATACACCTTTGATTGTTGTTTCCAGAATAAGGATAGCATACAATACAAATTTACATATATTGACAATCCTGGCTTGACACTTGAGCTAGGGGTGGAAGTCAATGGAGGTGGAGAGGGGAAAGATGACCAAAGGTGCGGTTGAAGCAGAAGGTCTTAAGACAAACCTTGAAAGAGGTGAGGGAGGATCAAGTCGGAGAGATTTTGGGATGGAGTTTAAGAAGGTGGGGAAAGATAGGCTGAAAACTCAACCGCCAAAGGTGAGACATGTGGGATGGAAGATATGAAGCAGGCCCCACTGAATGATGGGACCAGGGGAGGATAGATTTGATTTCACAGTTTGCTGCTCTAATTTTATAAAGCAGGAGCACCAGAGACATGGGGAACTTTTGTCAGTCCAGCTTCTGAAGAAAGAGACTTTAGTATAACTTTACTGGACTTGAAGACATAAATCATATTGGAACACATCATTAGAGTCTCTTGCTAGCAACATCATTGGAATAAAAATAACACACAGCTTACCTTGCTTGCTAGACAAATAGCTAGTAGTTAAATGATCAATTATTCTATGAGAATGATGGCCAGGACACCAGGAGAAACTCCCTTCTATTTTCAAACAGTATCATGTCCACCTAAACAGGCAGACGAGAGCTTGGTTTGACAGTCCACCGTGAAAATAGCACCTAAGACAATACAGCTCTCCCTCTGTAATGTAATGTAGTGTCACTCTGGACTACAAACTCATATTGCTATATTTTTGCTTGAAACCACAACTCTCTGACCTTGAAGTGATATTGCTACCAAATGAGGCAGGCTGAAGTAGGTTGATTAGAATGTCAATAAAAATATCTTCAGAAAAGAGGATGCGAGTCAGTGCACTCAATTGGCCATGTACCTCAGTTAGGCAGATATAGAATATATAGAACCGTGAGAGCCCTGAGCAAGCGGGTCACAAGAGTCATAGAGTACATCCTTACCAGTCATACCATTATGGAATTTAGTCCAGGATAAATCCTGATCTCACTTATTATTGCTGGAACTCATTTTCTCAATATCACTTGATGGAATTCAACTGTTGTAACATTTTCATCCACCCTCCTCCAAAGCACAATTTGTTTTCTTTGAGAATCCATGAAGAAGGTCACATCCTCACTTATGATATTAATAATGATGAAAATATAAAATGTTGTATTTGATAAAGCGTCCTTCGTGTCGGGTCTCAAAGTCTCAAAGTGCTTCGCAGGAATCTACGGCAAAGTCCAGTGACAGGGCACTCTGCAAGCAAACATGCAAGTCAGTTTTGTGCACAGCAATACCTCGCAAATTGTCATGAAATGACTGATCAATTTTATCTGGGGGATTGATGGCTAGGAGACCAGAAGAAACTCTACTTTTCTTCTCAAGTAATACCTTTAACGTCAACCTGAAAAGGCCGACAGGACCTCATTTTACCGTCTCGTACAAAGGCAGCACCTCTAAGAATGTAGCGCACCTAAGATCTCTATGAGAGTATTAATCTGGATTATGAGTTAAAATCCCAATGTCGGTCATGAACTAATAACAACTTGTAGTTATATAGCGCCCTTCAAACCGGACGGCGTCTCAGAACACTTGAACCAACAACCTTCTGAGTCAGAGGTAAATTGCTAAAGGTAAGAAGCTATGCTGACACCACCTTCCTAGCAGTCAGTAGCAGATGTAGAGGAAACAGTTAAAAATTAAGATTCCAAGCTATAAAAATAGGCACTAAGATACAAGTTATCATTTATCAGTTTATGAAAATTAATGAAAGGATAGCAAACCTCCACTGGAATAAATTACTGAATACCAAATCTCTGTTCATTTACCATGCGCTTAAGCATAGCGATGGATTTCCGCAAGTGTCAGACACCCGGCTGACCAAAACAAATTATTTCACCATGTCCTTTTATATTTCATCCACTTCAAATGTTTGTCTAAGCTGCTGACACCTTCCACGTCAAGTACATGAATTGTCTTAGAATTAAATAACTGTGTATCTGGACCAAATGATTATATACTGATGGAATGGAGGCTTATTATGAAAGAAATATCAAGGTGAAATTTACAATCTGTGTTCTTTTGATTATCACATTGCTGATTAACACAGTCAAGCAAGGTCAGTTGACATCTAAAGACTAAGATATACATTTACATTTATCTAGTGCCTTTCATGTAAAGAGGATGTGCCAAGGATCTCTCTCCACCTCTCCCACTCTGACTCCATCAAAGTACTATAGATGAGCTCAAAAATGGCCATTAGATTTACCAGCCTGGAGATTCTGTCTTGCTTCTGGTTGTTGAGTTAACATGTTTCATGAACAGCACTCCATGATGGGCCAAGTGAGTAACTTCAAACTCAAAAGGGGACGGGAGTGGGAGAGGTCACGCACTCCGGCCTATCTGTAGTTTTGACAGACTAATGATAATGGTTTATGAACAAAAAGATCATAGAGAGATTCACTTCATGGCTGTTTCAAGAACATTGCTGTGTGTGCAAATTAGCTGCCATAGTCACCTACAAAATACAGTCACTATACTTTACAGTATATCATGTTATGCACTTTGAGACATGAACTGAAAGAAGCTGTAACAAATGTAAGTATTGTTATAATAATCCATGTGGCAGCTGAAACATGGTTCAAAATTGCTCCAAATATATTTATTTTTAGAATTCCTAAATTTCTTGTTGACATTTTTTCATTCACAGAAAGAGGATCAATTGTCAAACTGTTGACAGTTACCTGATATGATACAGACAGCAAAACTAGTCCTTAATACAATGAGAATAATGAAGGATTACAAAACACTGCTGGTGGTATCAGTATGAGTAATTAAATCATCAGAAATCAGGCAGGGAAGTGATCTACGCAGGAAAATGACAATGGTACAGACCTATGAAATGAATCCAGTGAATAGCAGCGGTATGACTGACAGCAAGAGAAGGAGAAAAGGCAGCGAGGGAGGCATTCAAGCAAACAGGCTACCTACCTCGGAGCAAGATTATATGAAAAATAATATTTCTCTATAATCCTCAGCACCGATTTGGAGACAAATTTTTATATATGGGTTTGTCACTTGCTCATGAGATATCTGCAGCTTGATCTATGATAGATCAGCAGATTCATCCCCAGTTCGATTAGCAACAGATTACATCCCAAAGTCTGTAATGGAATCATACAATAAATAATATGTCTACTTTTTCATATTCACATCCATAGCCATTCATTTATGGAAGCTGCGAATATCATCTCTGCCCGCGCACTGAACTGATTGCACATCAATTATCTGCATAATTTTTTATTAAAATGATAAGTGACAAATAAATTCAGAAATGTGGTTTGATTCATGAGGTGCAGAATAGTACGTAATGTTTTTGTGCTTCCTAAATCATCACAGGGGGAAATAAAACCTGGAGAGAATACATTCCCAATTGAAAGTACATTGTACAAAATAGCAGACTGAATGCTTTTAGCAATAAGTGCATTACACGTTTTACTTGGAATAAATTATATCCTTTTAAAAGGAGCATTTGTTGAGCTAAGGATTCAATAATATACTCTGCCTGATAATACCAAATTCTGTTCATGGCTTTCAAATCATTATACTTCATTACATTCATCAACAAGATTGTGTACAAACCTAAAATGCCAGAGTCTAATATAAATATAAAATCTTTGCATTTGATACAATGCCTTTTCACATCATCAAAACATTTCAAACAAATGTTACTGTGAAGTGTATTTACAGGCAATGCGACAGCTAAATTGTGCACAGCAATGTTTCACAAACAGCCATGTGGGAATTACTAATTTTATTTGAGGGATTGCTGGCCGGGACACCAGGAGAAACTCCCTTCTCTTATTGAATAGTGTCATGGGATCTTTAACATCACCTGAACAGACAGACAGGAACTGAGTTTAATATCTCATCCGAAGTACGGCATTCCCAAGAATTCAGCGCCCTAAGCAACCTCTACTTAATGAATGAATGTAAGCATTGTAAGCATCTTTACAGTGATGGAGGCACCTTTACAATGTATTACTTTAATGCTTCCTATGATTTCAGTTGTGGTTTTAAAAAGCTGCATCGATTGATTTGAGACTGACACGTTTTAATTAGGATAAGCTGGTGCAGCACAAGCACTCTTCCTGTGTAGCTTGCAATTTTATAGTTTGTATTCTACTGTATAATGTTTTGATGTATCCAACTGTACATTGCATACCGTTTTTTACTCTTATTCAGTACTTCGGTCCCTGCATCTTTACCATTACAGGATGGTCCCAACTCATGGGATTTGATGACCAAGTAGCTGTATCTATCAAAATCACAACAATGGTACGGTTGAAGATGGTCCTCTCTCCAATTCAATCATACCTTCTCCCCATTAGGGCATCCATCTGTTTCTTACACCTGAAGCGTCCTGTACTATTGCCTTGGCATATCTGAAAATATTATCGTGGGTTTACTTTCTCAATCCTATTTATACACCTCAATATGCTACCCTCTGAGACATCTTTTCTGCACTTTGGTACTGAGCTTGTGAATTCACACTTTCCTACCACAAAACATTCCCCTCAGTAATGCCCAAGTCCTGGCAAATGTTGTACAATGAAGGTTACAGGAGTACTGCAACTCAGGTTTCCTGTGTGCATTGAAATGCACAGCCCTCCCATGTCACACAAAAAAAGCATATTACACAACTTGAGTGCTGAGTCTCAAGATACAGTACATTGTTTTGTCTTGTTATGCACTAATGGCTACTGATCATAAATTAATAGAAGAATGTAAAAGCAGCTCATATTTTTCTATCACTAAATCAAAGATAAAATGTTACAACCAATGCAGCAGTGATGAAAATAGAAAGGTTCCTCTGAATGATCAAAGCCAAAACATTAGCCTATCTTTCTCTTTCAAACACCGATACAGCTTTGATTCATTCTTACATTTTTACTGGTTTTCTTTTATTTAGATTTCCAACACATGAGATTTTTTGATTTCTCCCTCAGGAGTGCTTTTGGATTACTCTTTCGAATGAGTAAAACAGGCATAATAGATCTCTGTGTTGCCCTTTGAAAAAGCAATTCATTCAGTCACATTTACCTGTCTTTTCCCCATACACCCGCAAATCATTCCTTTCTAGATATCTATCCAGTTCCCTCTTGAAAATATGGATCCTGCCTTGATCACCATTCCAAACAGGGCATCCACATCCTAACAACTCTCTGTGTAAAAAAATTCCTTTTAATCTTCTTCTTTGTTCTTTTGCTAATCATCTTAAATTGATGCCCTCTCGTTGCTAACTCACTGACCAGTAGAAATAATTTCTCCCTACTGACTCTCTCAAAACTCCTCATAATTTTAAAGTCCCCTATCAAGTTATCCCTCAAGGTTCTTTGTTTCTGTAAAAATAGGCCCAGTTCCTCCAGTTCCTGAAGTTATCTATATAGTCCACCAATGGCTCCAAGTCAACACGTTTGGTAACGAATGTCAGAATCGAGCCCACCCTCTCTGGTGGTCTCGTTAGTCCAGTTCCCGAGTGTGCATTCATTCCAATAAATATCACTGGAATTTCCATTTGTAGGTCGGAGGCATGGAACTTTGTTTGGTTTGGATACTCTTAAGCATGAGTTTCCGCACGTGTCAGACACCTGGCAGACCAAAAAAAAAGTTTCAATTATATTTCTGTTTTATGGCCCTCAATGCACAAAGCACTAAGGCAATTTTCCACTTGCTCTGCTTAGCTGTCAATCACGCAGCATCTAAATGCTTCCATAATGTGCACTGAATGACTGGCAAATCTGTACAGGTGGTATGTACTCAATATAACTGCACACTTTTTTAATTGATCAATCAGTTAAAAAAAACAGAAACTATAAAAAATTTTAATTCTTAAATGTCAATCTTTTTGAGTCATCAGTGACAGTGCCAAGTAGTTGTACAGTGCATTGTATACTGTTGAATGGGAAATATTACCCAAGTATAGTAAACTATAAAGCACTTGAGATGTTTACAGGGAAAATGTTAGCCTCGTAGACTTATTCAAGCGCTCTGATACATTACCTTGCGCGAGGGGCACTATTTAAATGCAAGTTGTTGTTGTTTGGAACAAGGTGAAGAGAAACATTCAAATACAGCAGTGCATGCAAAGGCATTTTCAAAGATGTGCATAAAAATCTACGAAAAGGGCATCTAGTTCCCATCATTGTGCCCTACCATCTGTGACCTCCTGCAATCCTATAGTTCTGGCGCTCCCTTCGCTCAATGATCATCAGTTCGGTGGGCAAACGTTCAGTCATTCTGCTGCCACTCTCTGGAACTGCATCTGGGAGTCCTTTTGACTCACCTCCTCCCTCCCCACTTACAAAGCTCACCTCAAGACTTACTTGACTGTACCTTCAATTATTTTTTCCCCCACCCTCTTCAGCTTCCCCTCTCCCACTGCCAAACCCCTGCTTGGGCATCCAGCCAGTTAAGTAAAGAGCTTTGACATGTCTTCCTGACGTGAAAGGCACTTATATAAATGCAAATTGTATTGTATGTGTGCAACACTATTGCTTTCAGAAACCGTGACAATAGGTGCTTCAAAATAATATATGTGAAATGTTCTAACTCAGGGGCCATCCATCATTTTCACCAAAGTACTTGGAGGAGGGGGTTTAATACCCCACATTTTGCCACATAACAAACATTGATGGATTAGCAGTACTCTCTAAGTTCACCCTTGGAAGGGGAAGGAGGCAAGAACTTCTTTATATAATTGTGATAAAGACAATTAAGGGTATCCTGTAAATAACTCCGAACCAGGACATTTCTAATATGTACGCTACCACATGACCTTCTAGGAAAATATATATTCGAGTGTGAATTTCAATAACACGATCACAGAAATAAAATTGCATTCAACCTTTATCCTACATTTGGCTTAGCTCAAGACAAAAGGAAGTTTGAAGTCATACTGTACGATGAAAATTAGATGGGCTTCACAGAGATCAATAGGAAGTGGTTTCTGACGTGTGACATTCTTGGGTCATATGATGGAATAAAAGATAAAAGCCACAGCGAGGAGAGCAGTCAGCCAGTCAGGAGCAGAGGCAGGAGAGAGATAAAAAAACAAGCGACCAGCGATAAAATTAAAAAGTAACGTCAAAGCGACGTCACAATAAAAACATTTTGAAAGAGTAAACTAACAGCTGACACTAACTACTAACTAACAGTAAACTAACACTAACTACTAATTAACAACACTAAAAATAAAATAAATTGAAAAAAGATTAATTAAGAATTTAACTTACAAAAATAATAATAATTAATTAAATAAAACTTGAATTCACAGGAGGGGGTGGGAGAGGTGACAATGGCGTGGCAGGTGTGCGAGGACTGTAACATGTGGGATTTGCTGGAGGGCAGTCTGAGCCCGGGCGACCACATCCGCAGCAAATGTCTGCAACTGAGGCATCTCCAGCTCACTGTGTCTGAGCTGGAATCCGAGGTGCGGACATTGCGCAGGATCAGGGACAGTGAGTGCTTCCTGGATAGTTTCATCCTGGAACCAGTCACTCCCCTGAGGCTCAGGGAATGTATAGATAATAGTATCAGTCAAGGACAGGATAGAACTATTAAACTATTCTAGCAAAGCCCCACAAATTACTGCTTTTGTTTCAAGATGATTCGGGACGAGACCAAAACAACTCATCAGAGGCAACATCCTAAAAGAGTTCTCGGCAGCACGTTAAATAGGAGCTAAGTTATATCCCATGTATCTTTAGCACGTATAACAATAATAATAATAGGAGATAGTGCCTTATCACATTTTCGCAACATCCCAAAACGCTTCACAGAATATACTGTAAAGTGAATTGACTGTATATTTTATGAGTGGGAGCCAATTGTGCACAGCAGTGTCTCACAAACAGTCGTAGATTTGGTGACCAATTTTTTTTTAAGGAATTATTACCCCCGGAAAACCAATCTGCCAATCGACTAACAACCGGGTTCCTACTTACTGCTAGGTAAACAGACACATGTGGAGTAAGGAAACTTGTGAGCCAATCAGGAAGTGCTCAGTCTTGTTCACATTCAACTGTAGGAAATTTGCCCTCATCCAGGACTTTATGTCCGACAGACAGTCTGTCAGGACAGCAGTGGTACTGGAGTTGAGGGTGGAGGCAGAAAGATAGAGGTGGGTGCCATCCGCATACAAATGGAAGTTGATCCCATATCTGCGGATGATGTCACCAAGGGGGAGCAAGTAGATATTATAGAGGAGAGGGCCAAGGACAGAGCCTGGGGGACGCCAGATGTGACAGTGCGGGGGCTGGAGGAGAAACCGTTAGAGGCAACAAAGTGGAGATGGTGAGAGAGATAGGAATCGAACCAGGCAAGGGCAGGTCTGTGAAGATTAAGTAGAGAGGAGGTGTATGAAGATAGAGTGACCAACAGTGTCGAAGGTGGCAGAGAGGTCGAGGAGGACAAGGAGGAGCCCTGATCACAGGTCTGTGAAGATTAAGTAGAGAGGAGGTGTATAAAGATAGAGTGACCAACAGTGTCGAAGGGGGCAGAGAGGTCGAGGAGGACAAGGGAGCCCTGATCACAGATGTTCAGAAGGTCATTAGTGACTTTGCCCAGGGCTGTTTCCGTGCTGTGGAAACCGGATTGGAGGGGTTCAAAGAGGGAATGGCAAGAAAGGAGCAGAGCTGGGATGCAGCGACTCGGTCCAGGACCTTGGAGAGGATTGGAAGATTAGAGATGGGGCAGTAGTTGGAGAGAAGGGATGGATCCAGGAAAGGTTTTTTCAAGATGGGGTTGATGACGGCTGTTTTTAGGGGGGTGGGAACTGAACCGGTGGACAAGAAGAGGTTGATGACGTCAGACAGGAGAGGAGCCAGAAGGTGGAGCTGGGAGATGAGGAGAGAGGTGGGGATGGGATCGAGGGAACAGGTGGTGGGTTTGAAGCACTTAACAGGGGTGTAGATTGACATTGAGTTGGAAAGAGAGGGGAAGTATCCTAAGGCATGGTCGAAGAGGAAAGTCTTCAGGTGTGATTTGAAGATGGCCAAAGAGGGGGCAAGACAGAGGGATTGAGGCAGAGAGTTCCAGAGATTCAAAGGATAGTATCTGAAAGCATGCCAGGCAATTATGGAGTGGAGGGATGAGGCATGTGCAAAAGATACAAGCCAGTTGCGGAAAGGTGGTGGGTTATGGAATGGAATGTGAGCATATTAGGATATATTTAGATTTAATTCTATTAATTTTGAACAGAACTATATTGATGGATGAATTCCAGTGTGGTTTTTGGTGATGTCTCACCACAAACCATTTTTACCAGTTGTCAGCCAAGCTCAGTAGATAGCACTCTTGCCTTTGGTTTGGAAGGTTGTGGCTTCAAGCCCTATATTGGGACTTTCAGTTTATAATCTAGGCTGGTACTTCTATATAACACTGGAGGAATGCTGCATTGCCAAAGGTGCCATCTTTCAGATGGAATCTTAAACTGAGATCCCCTCTGCCTGTTCAGGCTGATGTTAACAATCCCATGATACTATTCAAAATGAGGAGTTTCTCCTGGTGTCCTGGCAAACAATCCACCAGCTCTTGAGTAATCCTGCACTTCAACAGTGCACGTGGCAACGATGCTGTGCACAAATTGGCTGCCGCAATCACCTTCCTTTGCAAATGAAATTTGTTACTGTTCCTGTTACTGTAATACAGTTGCTACACTTTATAGAAAAACTGTGAAGCATGTTGAAACATTTTGACGTGATAAGATGCTATATTAAGTGCAATTATTATTACTATTACCAACCCTCCACCTCTAACACTTTTCCTCCTTCAGTAAGCAGGTGGAACATTGTCAGCTCCAATTTTTTCCAATGGCAATCTTCCACTTGCGGGAGATTTCCCTACGTGCAGTATGCCTGGGATTATTCTATTTCCCCTAAGCTGTGATGGAACACTCTGCTTATAATGGTACTTGGGCTCATTACAGGTCAATCAATGCTCTATTTACCTCAATCCTTGAAATAACCTTTCTTAAATTTTTCCCAATTGTTCGTTTTCCTTTTCATTCTATTCTAATTGAATCTATGAGCTTAATAGCAACAATTCACCTCTGTCAGAGCATACAAAAGAGGCTGCTGCAATAATTTCCATTTCAAACAGTGATAGATGCAAAGTTACCTCTTCAAAGCGAGGGCCATCACTGCCTGATTTCATTATGACGTTCAAGAGCCTTCTTCACACCTTGGCTCTTCATTATACCCATTGCCTGTTGTTTCATTAAAATGTTATCAATGAGGCAACCTCTTCACAAATTCCAATGTCGATTGCATGCAGTCCAATTGTTTTGTGGACATGTAATGTCCTCACCTTCAGTGTGATCAGATTGACATTATATTAACCACGTGGTTTTGATGGAAAAGGACCTGTCTGTCCTGTTGGGCCGGGGGACGGGAGGTGAGGTAAGACGCAGAAAAGTCATTTTTAGGAGATCAGCAGGTCAAGGTTGAATAGTACAGATGTAACTCTGCACACTGTACTCTTTCCATTGCTGTCATCTCCTTCTCATAGTGTGGAGACCAGAAATGGTTACAATACTACAAATGTGGTCTAACCAAGGTTTTGTATAAATTCAACATCAATTTTATACTATATCCTTCCCCAATATCCCATTGGCCTTTTTATAGGCTTACCTACCCATGTGGCTACTTTCAAAGATTAGTGGATCTGAATCCCCCAGATCTCTTTGCTCCTCTCAGACACACATCTTCCCACAAATTTTATAGCTTTTCCTAGATTTCTTAAATCCCTTTGTGAGTTTGTGCTTAATCTGCCCATGTTCCACTTAGGCATGTACATATCCTACACCGCTCTGCAGCCCCCATCCAACAGCCTGCATAATGTTTCTAAACAATGTCCATTTAGTCTTGGTACAAGAGAGCAGTTCACTTCAATGCAAAAGTTGATCATCTGAAACCAAACACAACCTGGAATTTACATTACTACCTCTGGATGTGATTCATCGTCCACTGTGCAAACTGAAGGCTAATAAAGGTAGAGTTAAATGAGGATAAAGGCCATGTAAAGAAATAACAGGAGAACCTCAACTGCCTCAGCTATGACAAGGCACTAATTACCGTCCAGTTTGGCACTGTGCCAGGTTAATCACCAAAGTATCTCAATAAAGCAGGGGAATAGTTGGCAAATCTGTTAGAGAGGAGAAAAGAGCATAAAAGCATATGACTGGAAGTTAAGTGACATTTGGACTGCAGTACTGTATTTGGACATACAAAATAATAGAATTGCTATTGTTTTTTGCGTCCCTGTTTGCAGAAATATTGGATCTTAATTCTCACCTTCCTGTTGGCAGAAATATTGGATCCTAGAGCTGTCAACACATCAAGAGACTCCCTGACTAGAGCTGCTGGTAAGTATACACAGCTTACCATATATTCCCCCTGTATACATAGATATATTACATAAATTCAGCTCTGAACATCATAGGAGAACAAGAGTTTTCTTTACACAAAACGTGATTATCACAAGACCCAGGAGTGCTGTAAATGCTGTATTATCTCCAAGAACTTTCCTTTTATTGCATTTTTTTTGGTGGGTTGGGGTGGGGTCGGCTGAGGAGGAAATTTGCTGGATACTTTCTTTCTCAAGGCACTTTGGCGATGTAACACCAAATAAAAAAAATCATACAACTGTGTTATTTTGCACATGAACCAACAATAACTTATATTTATGAAGAGCCCTTCTCGCAGGGTAGCGACTGGGAGCAATTAACAGTCTTGGAGCTTGACGTCAAGACGGGAAGAGAGGCGGTGACTGGAGGCATGGCTGAAAAGAAGTTCTTCAGGTATGATCTGAAGTCAGGCAAGAAGGGGGCAAGACGGAGGGATTGAGGCAGGACGTTCCAGAATTGGGGAGGATAGTGGCTGAAAGCATGATAATCAATGCTGGTGCGGAGGGGCCATGCAGAAGACCAAAGCCAGCTGACAAAGTGGGTGAGTAGTGGAATGGGAGGAGAAGGCTTGTGACATGCAAAGTGATGTCAAAATGTGAATCTAACACTTTTTGAGCTGTCGAACGACATGCTGCAGACTTCCAACATTTCGTTTTCTTGTGCACATAGCACTGCTGTTGACAGATGCAGGAGACCATGGGGAAGGGTACAACAGATGTTGTCACATGAACACCAGCTGCAACTCTCTATTTTTCATTAAAAATGTATTTTAGGTAATCACAATTATTCTCCTCTCAGATCGAGTTGGTATTTTTAGTGTGGGAGAAGAAGGAGGAAAAAGGATAGTGTTGTTGGGCTTTTATTTCCTTTTCTGACCAAAATATCAAAGGAACGGTGACTTGTTTTATTCAGTACAGCCTGCGCTAGAGAGGATTATGTTGTCAGAACAGCTATGAAGAATAGAAGTTTTGTGTGAAGCTGCTTTATGCAAGTGCGCGGTGAATTGAGATAAGCTACAGTCTACTTTGCTGCCTGAGAAGATAAATCAAGCCTTAAGAATACAATATAACCTATATACATCATAACTTATACGGCTGTGTAAAATGTATGCAAACACCCTGTATAGAACATGCCTCATTTAAATATGCAAACTATCTAAATATCAAAAAAAGGAAACACAAACCTTGGTAAACTCAACTTGTGGAGATCTAGATAACAAGCTTTTATCACCCACATCTTTCTGTCTCTTATCCGCGTCCTGGGAGCTGAATTATTTACTTTTCTTTCCATCCATCAATGCAATAATTTGAAATAATTCCCTTCTTTGTTAAAAAATAAAGAATATTTCTGGAAAACTCAGCACTTGGAGTGAGTACAGATCAAAGTGCAAGGAATGATTCTGCTCAGTCACTCCCAGCTAGTCAGAATGGATGCATTAAAGGAAGAGATTCACCAGATTGAGGACTTTTGTTCAAGGTTAAAATCGAGGAATTGCTCAAGTACAAAACTCCATCATAATCCAATCAAGGTGAATTATGTGTAAAATGTGTGTAAAGTACTCAACATGGTGCCTTCGTTCTATTACCAAACATATCTTTCTGTTTTACTCTGATTAATAAGTACTATGGTGTCAGCTTGGCTGGCTCAGTTGGTAGAACTCTCGCCTTTGAGTCAGAACGTTGTTGTTTCAAGTCCTACATCAGGCGATGTTAAAGATCCCAGAGTACTATTCGAAAACAGAAGGGAGTTTCTCCCGATGTGCTCGCCAACAATCCACCAATTAAAAATTGGTCACTCACTTCCTGACATGAGACACCACTGTGCACAAATTGGCATTCACCACAAAATAAATTACAGTCACTATATTGTGCAAAATAACAACAAGTTGAACCTATATAGCGTCTTTTGCATCAAGTATATCTCCAGATGTGAAAGTTGCTATATCAGTTGAAAGGATTAATATTTATTATTATTATGGCTGACTGCCCCCAAGACTGTGCTATAAACTCAACAGCCAAAGATACACAGCTACTTCTGCAGTGACTAAATCCCAACCGGAAAAGTGTTTTTTTCTGTCATCTCTGGAGACAGCAGCAAAGTAAATATCTGCCATACTAGTAGTGCATGTTGCCACTTTGCTCAGGCCACATGCTGGTTGAGCTGTGAGTCTGCTCCTGCAGGTCTGTGATACTGTTCTCAATCATTCAACTGTGAAGATTTTCCCCAGGCATTGGGGAATGCAAAGCCCTTGTCCATAGCTTTGTCATCTGAAAGTTATTACAGGGAGACAGACAGACAGGGAGAAGGAAGAATCATTTTGCATATCAAAGATTTAAATAAAAGAAAGAATATATGAGATCCTTGGGGACAGGCTTGGCTCCAAATGGTAAAAACAGCATGTTTACTTGTACTTGCTTCTATTCTTTAATTATTACATTTGTATTAAAACCTTTCAAAATGTTACAAAGCAACTCATTCTCATCACCACTTATTTTACTTCATGTAAAGTGAAATTCTGTCTCGGAGGACCTTCTGATAAAACAGTGTGTGTTCGTTTCTGTGTGAGTGTGTCTGTGTCTCTCCTCTATATATGTATGTGCTTATGAATGTCTGTGTGAATGTACCTGTGTCTCTCTCCTGTCTGTAATGTGTGAGTGTGTGTTTCTGTGTCTGACTGTGTCTGTGTCTCTCTGTGCATGTGTGTGACACTATTCCCATGACACTATTCTCTGCCTGTGAATATACGTGTGCGTTTCTGTGTCTGAGTGTGTGTGTTTCTCTATCTGTGTGTCTCTGTGTGTGGTGCCAGGCTCCAAGACACAGTCAGGACACTGGTGAGCAATTCTGGGGTTTGGCGGATCTCCAGGCCTTCAAATGTTGTGAGGGGTGGAAACGGGCCATTCTGTTTGGTCCTGCGCTGGTGTTGCCCGTGTGGGACACAGTTTTTTGTTTAAAGAAAGCATTCATTTTTGCAACAATCTAATAATATGTGTGCTTTCTTCATGTTTAGATATCATCAATGAAGTGAAAAAAATGTAAGTTGGCAGTAAAATGTACCTCAATAGCAGCAACCAAGCCCCTGCAATTTCCCGCAAGATTTGTTAAATCTCTCCCCACAATTTCTGACAAATATTTCTGCATTTTCTATTGGCCCTGGCTATTACTCATTCTGAACAAGCTATAATAAATAATATTCCTTGCATGTGATATAGCGCCTTACCATGTCGTCAAGACATTTAAGTGCCTCACAGGATGCACTATAAACTGACATACCTATGTAATTTGTGGGAGAATGTTGTTGGGAGTTCAATGTAGCTTTCAAAAGGAGAGTAGACAGGTCTATGAATGAAAGAGGCTTGAGTAGTACGAGAATAAGGCGGGTGGTGGGATTGAATTGATCTTCTTGCACTGTGAGCTGGTGCAGACTCAATGAGCCGAATAACCTCCTTCTGTGCTGCAGATTTCTATGTTTCTATGGCCCCACCTGAGACTTAGAATTCACAGTCTAGACTGACACTCCAAGGCAGTGCTGGGGGTACACTGCATTATCAGAAGTGCCATGCTTCAGATAAAATGTTAAACATAACATTGTCTAAAATTGGCTGCCTAACAAATTGGATGTTAAAGATCCCATGACACTATTCAAAAAAGAAAGGAGTTTCTCCTGGCGTCCTGAGCAACAATCTCCCAGGTAATAGTTATTAGTGACTTCATTATTATTTGTAGGATACTGCTGTGCACACATTAGCAGCTGTGTTCATCCACAAATACATAGTCACTACATTTTTAAAGTAAAATCTGTGAAAAGGCACTGTATCAAAACTGAGGATTATTAACATATGCAGTGAAAATGTTGTTCCAGTGGCTGGAAAGCAAAAACATTTCTCTTGCTTAACATAAAACACCCACTACTGCAGCAAAATTAACTGTGGGAAGCCTGAGGGAGAATCCGTTCTCCTGAAGAATTATCCCAGTGATAATTAAAGAATGCAATGTATTTAGGAGAACTAAGATTTTCTCCTTGGTATCATTCCAGTTATTTTAAACCTTTTGAATTTGTTCTAATTTACAAGGAAATTTTCATGTGTAGGTGGCATGCATATGTGGAACTTTGAATCTGGTTTTGATACTCAAGCATGGTGATGGGTTTCCACATTTGTCAGACATCCAACTGACTAATATATATTATATATTTTCCTTGAAAGAAGTCGCCACAAAAATATACAGACAAATTCACTTTACAGTATATTCTGTGAACCGCTTTGAGATGTCTCAATGACACAATAAGGCGACATATCAAATGCAAGGGTTATTATTATTATTATTGGTTGGTCCTCATCTATTTTTTTTAAACATTGTCACTGTTAGGCTTTTTGGCACCTTGGTACTAACAGAACTGTTTTACACTGTTATTATTGGGCATTGTGGTCCTCTTTAGGTGCGTAATCGAACAAAATGTGCCAATACAAGCAGGAAACATCGCTTACGAAAAATCTCCAAAGCAACAAAAATGCTTCCCAGTATTTGGTCCTTAAGTGGCATCGGCATTCCATTCAATTCACTCAGATTTCCTTCCAGTCCATTACACTCAACATTTCAGTATTACATTTGCGGAGTTTGCTGATTTCTATGACAACCCTTAAAGTTCAAGAAGGTTCAGGGATCAGGGAAACTGCCTGAAAATAGCCACCCTCCCTTCGTATTTTCAGTCAAGCTTAAGCAGCCATGGTTCCCTTTTGCAGCCTTATAAGTGTTGCTGATACAGAGTTGCTCTGTATGAAAATATGACCTGCTTAGCAGACTTGATTTTTTTAAAATGCAATTCATTACTGTTCTACAACCGTTGAAATCTCACACAGATGAATGCATGCAATACCGGAGTCTTGCTGCTTTCTGGTAAGATAAAAAACAATCAGAAGAAAGCAAACGCACATACTCGATTGTCGCACGTACTTCATTGTCGCATCCTCATTAATAGAGTGAGATTTGAATATACTGCTTCTAACCTCCGTTGACTCAAAAAAAANGCAGCCAAACGTGTAATGCATGCAGTCTTTTAATTGGCAGTCTTGTTTTCAGGCCCTACGATAGATGAAACATCACAATATGGACAACGTATTTTTGTTGTTTCAGTATGTACACCATCACCTCTGGAGCTCACTGACTCTACCACCCAACTCACCCTTAACCCCCCCATCTATTTTCAAATAACAACTTAAAGTTGATGTTCCCCCCACCTCCCCCTTTTGCTGGTTGTCAGACTCCATCACAGTGAAGGGCGCCATATAAATGCAAGTTGTTGCTGTTTTTGACCATGTTCACGGTCACCTTCATCTTTCTAACTCAGCATCTAACTCCACTAGGCTGAGGCATTCCAAGACATTTCCCTAAATGAAGAACTCCATATAAATGCCAGTTGTTGGTGTTCAAAGTAAAACTTCCAAAATAAACATGTTTTACCATAAAACAAAATGAGTTTTACATTTTCATAATGTTCAACTCTTTCTATAATTAAATTGATTTTGGCCTAACAATGGATCGCAGCTTTTTGTGGAGTTCCAGGGTGTACAGAGTGCAGTGACCATCTTGAAAGGATTATGAAAAATGAAATATTCCTTGAAGTTGATATAGCGCCTTATCATATTATCAAAATGTCTCAAAGCAGTTCAAAGCATTTCTTGTAAAAAGTAGTGACTGTGTATGTGTTGATGAATGTCACAGCCAATTTGAGTATGTTGCAATGTTGCACAAACAGCCATGAGGTGAATGATCGGTTTTATCAGGGGAAACTTCAGCAATTCGCCCATAAAATGCACAGTCAATCCACTTTATAATATATTCTATTAAGTGCTTTGAGATGCCTCAACAATGTGATAAGATGCAATATCAAATGTAAGGTTTACTATAAAAATCCAACTCTCTGGGGTCCCCAAGTCTTGGGCTAAATAGTACCCAGAGTTAGTTAAGTAGGGTATGTCCGTCCCTCTGTTGGGAGTGTGTATTCCATTGTTGCCATGGGAATTCACACGTGTGAACGAAATGCATATGTAGAGCCCTCAGTTGGTTTGGAAATTCTTAAGCATGGTGACGGATTTCCACATGTGTCAAACATACGCCTGACCCCCCCCCAAAAAAATGCATAATCTATTACTTTATCAACTCTTAACAATAATAACCACAATTCTTAAATGTGATAACAGCTCCTGCTGCCAAGATTCCTGAAAGTGTATTACAGAGTTTTACTGTAAAGAGTGTGAAATGACTGTGTATAAGGCAAATATGACAACCAATTTGTAGCAATTTTTTTTCCCTGCTACTCATCCCCCTCCCCTGAGTCAAACCAAGTAAAACTGCACAACAGCCAATTAATCATGTACCCTCCTCAAACACCCTCCTCAAACATCTGGCATGACATTTCCAAGATTCCATCAACTAGAGAGCCACCACCACCAACAACTTTAACAACCAAAAAATCGCAATAACTACCCTATTAACCAAAAAAAAATTATAATTTCTTTAAGACTTATTAGACATTGCAATGGTATCACAACGTTTTGATTGCCCTGTATATCGTGCCCTTCAAGCAGGATCTAATACCTGAAAACTTATCTTTATTATTCCTTTGTATTTTTAACCAAGTATTCACCTAGCTTACTTTGCTGGCCTTCTTGACAGTCAGTTACAAGTCTTAAATGAGTCATAGTTTTTACTGCACAATGTTGGCTGGATTAACGCTTTCACCAGCCTTTTCATACCACTTGCTGCAATTCCATTAACTTGCCTTGTTTTTTGCTCAACCTGAAACGAAAGGTGAATAATCATAGTATTCTTGTGGACACCAAAATGAGTTTCAAGCCAACAGCTAATCTGTGCCTTGACCCACCTCCACAAAATTCCCTGTTTATCCCCTACCTGATGATTGCAGGGCGTCTGTTGCTGACATCTCTAACAGCACCTTTGTCATTGCTAGGCTTAATCACTCTAATGTCATTCTCACCAATCTCTCCAGCTCCATCATTTATACGTTTTTAACTAATCAAAACTCCATGGCCCCAAGACCTCTTTTGTGCAAGGTTTCACACGTTACTCTGTTCTTGCCAAGCTCCACTGGCTATCTGAACTTCCATGGATCATCTCTATAATCAATGCCCTTGTTCTGCCCTAATTGTGTAATCTCCCAACCAGAGACTTGTAATTTGCTGACTCTGGTTAATCCCCATTCCCTCTGCTTCTTCATCAGAAGACACTATTTCAGCCTATTCGTTATAGAAACGACTTAAATTGACTAACTCTCCAAGTCTTCAAATGCCTCCTAAAAAAACGGACTCTTTTATATGTACCTCCCACTTCTTGCTCAACCATTATCAAACATTTCTGCCCATGGCAAGTTTTAGTAACCTTGCCCTCGCTCTCTGGAACTCTCTCCCTACATCTCTCTGCCTCATTTCCTTCTTTACAGCTCACAAAATATGCATAAGTATACTCACTTTGCCCACAAAATACACACAAATACACTCACTTTACCAACAAAATATACTGTTACATTATTTTACAGTATATAAACCCAGCACAAAGGGATATTATCAAAATACCCCTGTAAGAGAACGTCTATTCAGCCTTTTGAGATGGAGGGAATGATCGAGAACCCTGGAAATAGTAGTTGTACAATAGGAGAGTGTATACAATTTAAAGGATGAATTGGTGTCATTAATAATAATTCTTGCATTTGATATAGTGTTTTTCACGTCTTCTAGACGTCTCAAAGCGCTTCGCAGAATAGACTGTAAAGTGAATTGACTGTATTGTGAGTGAAATGCGGCAGTCAATTGCGCACAGCAGTGTCCCACAAACAGTCGTGGATTGAGTGACCAAATCGTTATTGCTTTTTTTTTCTTGAGGGATTATTAAGTTGAAAGCGTTCAGTAAAATGCCCTCCATCTCACCTAAAAAACGGATAGGATCTATTGAACTGGGTGAACTATCACTTTATATTTGCCAAATAGAGGATATACACTATACAATAAGGATTTCAGCAAGCAGATAGAAAAATGTGCTGCTGGGGTTGATGAACTCTGATCAGATATATAATATATATTAATAATAATCTAATTATAGGTCTCCAAATCTTCAAGACAAATCTCCAAGGCAAGACTTGCATGAAGGGCACAAGAAAACTATGCTTTCTGTTACTAATGATGATCAAAGATAATCGGCCCAGTCCTGAGATAATGTGAGCCTCAGGGTGATTGGCTCAATGCCTGTGCCACAAACAAGAAAAGGTTCAACTATTTTCTCAATGTTGGGAAGAAAGGGATTGGAGTTTAAGGAATTCTATTGCTGACCTGGCCAGCAATCTCTCAAATAAAATTGGTCACTCACTCCATGGCTGTTTGTGGACATTGCTGTGTGCAAATTGACTGCTGAGTTTTTCCCACAAAATGCAAAAATGCCCATGATCCACTTTGCAGTATCTTTTGAAGTGTTTTAAGATGTCTCAATGACATGATAAGGCGTCATATCAAATGCAAGTGTTATTATGATCCAAGAACCACAAAAGGCTCGAGGGAAAGATAACAGAGTGTGCTTTTGATTCCAAACACGGGGAAGTTTGCATGTTTACATGCATGGAACTCTCAGTCTGGGATATCCCCCCCTCCCCCTGGTTTGGTCCTGGGATCCGAATCTGTAAAGCGCTCTGAGACGCCCTCCGGCGTGGAGGGCGCTATATAAATCCAAGTTGTTGTTATATACACTTAAGCATGGTGATGGGTTAAGCATGTGTCAGACACCAGGCTGACCAAAAAGAAAATTAATCTACGACATGCAGAATGAAAATCTTCACTTGCACATTTATTGAGGTGCTGTTCAGTCCTTAAAAAACTCAAATATTCAGGTAGCAACAGCCTGTGTTCTTTCTGAAAATTAATAGCTTGATATACTTAACCCTGGGATAACATCCATGTAAATTACATCCATATGACACTCAATGGGATAATAGAAGGTAATTACCAACCAGCCACATTCATCAAACACCTTGGACTGCTGGTCGTGTATCAAGCGAGACAATTTTTCTTTTAAATCTATAAACAGTTTTGGTTCCCTTGGGACTTACATACAAGTTACCTGAGATATCATGAGGCAATAATGGAATTCAACCTTTGTGTTAATTTTAACCTATTGTATTTGGTATTGCGATAAATACAAATTGTTTTCATTTTCAAAAAGGTGTCCTGATGGTAAGGTTCCCTCTTCAAGAGCCTGCTCCAACTGACAAGCAACATAAACATCTGTCTATCCTTACCTTCCCCATGGAGATGGAGGCTTCCATCTTTGCATAATAGATTTTTATTGGTTATCAGGATTAGCACAGTGATGTTAGCAGTGACTGCTCAGAGTATTTTGATATCAGGGTTATTGTCAATTATCACTGCAGGAATCTTTGTTCTCTAAACTGTCCTCTATTATTTAGTAGCAATCTCCCACTTGTTGCAATGACTTGGAATTCAGATAAATAGCTTTTACCTGACCCAAACCCATACAACTATTTTTGAATTCACCGCTTCACCCTAATTCAGTTTTACTCTCATCGGGTTATGTCATCTGCTGGAGTACAAGAAGATAGGAACAGGAGTTGACCATTCAGCCTGTTCAGCCCAGCTCCACCATTT
Organism: Callorhinchus milii; assembly: GCF_018977255.1. Taxonomy (NCBI): domain Eukaryota; kingdom Metazoa; phylum Chordata; class Chondrichthyes; order Chimaeriformes; family Callorhinchidae; genus Callorhinchus; species Callorhinchus milii. Next base: position 27,833,339 of record NW_024704742.1, on the reverse strand, counting down.
CATTCGATCATCGATGATCTCTAAGTTGATGCCATATTCCTGCTGTTTCAGAATATCCCTCGATACCCCTGTTTACCAAATATTCACCTCCTACTCTCTTAAATATTTCAATTGACCAGGTATCTATAGCCTTTTGGGGTAGTGAACTTTACATTTCTACAGCCCTTTGTGTTTTCACCAGTCACCTTCAGTTCTTCACACCAATAGCCAGCGTTTGCTGCTTCCGTAGGCATAAGCTTAATTTTAACATAAACTTTAAGGGAATTACCAAATGACCAAAAAGGGGAGATTGAGAGAATTTATTTTACACACAGATTTGTTAAGGGATCTGTGATTGAGCCAGAATCTGTATTTAGCTTTTAAGATGGAATCAGATACACAGCTGAAAAGGATAAATGGGAAAGGGTTTAGGCAAAAGGCAGAAGGATGGGAAGGAAGGAATAATTCGTTCAGGGGGTAAGAACAAGCATGATGGTCCAAATGATCTCTGACTGCGGTGTAAACGTCTACAATCGGTAGGGTCAGTACTGAAACATTGCTCTTGTGACTGGAAATAAAAGAGGCTATATTGATACTTAAAAATTACAGAATGCACATATTGAGTCTTCTGCAGGGCTACTCTCCTTCCAAGGCTATTGTTAAGGACAGGTTTCAAGAACATCTATTCGCCACATTTGTTGTTGATTACAATAATGCATCCGCCCCTATCTGTTCTAAAACAGCAAGTGCTGATAGCGACATCTTTGTGTAAATTAATCATAAACCTTTGTAACTAATGTTTAAATAGTGTACTGACAGGCTCTTTCTTTAAAGGGCACTGACAGCATGAAGACAAATTAGCAAATTTTGGTTTTGCAGAGAGCTGTTATTGCTATCATTATGTCGTGCAGAAACAGCAGCATGAAGTATTTTGCCATTTGTGTTATCACACTATGTTTATGCAAACACATGTTTTTTCATGAACGAGATGCTCTTTTGATAAATAAAATTGGTCATTCACTTCATGGCTGTACATGGGATATTGATGTGCACAAATTGGTTGCTGCATTCACTTAGAAAATACAGTCACTTCACTTTTTAGTATTTCCTGTGAAGAGATTGAGACATCCTGCCCGACATGAAAGGTGTTGTATTAAACATAAGACTTTTTAAAAAAATTGTTAGACCCTCCAAATATACGATGTGGTAAGTGATAGAATGAATTATTACATATTGACGTATTATCGCATAAGACAACAATAATAGTAATAATAATACACTGCATTTCCTCCACCCCATGTACATTAAAGGGAAAGGAAAGTCAAGGGAAATATTTTCTCTTCTAAGTAATCCTGCTAGATTTTACCCTGGAGAAGAAGATCATTCGGCCCATCGTGTACTTGTTTGAAAAAAACACTCTTTTGTACACTCAGGTTTCCATTTTTACATAGTAGTTTGCTTTTGATATCCTGTAGTAACTTACACACATTAAAATCATAATAATAATCCCTGTAATTGATATTTCAGGAGGAATTTAAAAGCACTTGACAGCATTTACTATAAAGTGTAAGGACGGTGAATTGTTTTGTAGGCTAACACGACAGCCAATTTACACACAGGAATAATAAACAGTTTTACATTTTTACAGCGTCTTTCACATCGCAAGGACTTGGGGGGGAGCAGGTGACCAAAACCGCGATCGGAAAGATAGATCTTCTGTGTCATAAATTTCTATGCTTCTATGGGTCAATTGTTGGCCAGAACATTTACTACTGCCAACCAAAATGACTACCAAACAAGTGTAATTATTTGCAAGAAAATCATGGTTAGATGCAACTGTGGGGATCCTCATTTGTCCCTTTCCACACAATTACACTCTTTGTGGCAAGCTGCAAGACAGTTCCTTGCTCAGTCATTCGGGTTTCCTCCATAGCATTAGATCCATCTCCAGTCACCTTCATGTAGCAGCAACATTTTGTTTTATCTGGCTCCAGAGCAGTAAAATGCTAACAACCAGGCTCCCACCTCTCTGGGCTCGATAAATTCTATTAATCTAACTGACTATTTTTCTCCACAGGAGAATAGTAGGGGGCCCGAAATGATTGTTCTAAAGGACTTCTTCAATCAGTTAATCACCTCAGTATCCTGACGATGCTCTCTGCAGCTCTTTGCACTTCCCGCTGTTTATTCTGCTGTTGTGTAAAGCTTATCACTGATACTCAGAATGAGGAGGTTATAAAATTAAGCCTGTAAGTTATTACCATCCCATTGGCATTAATTTCCCTAAGATTTATATGATGTGCTGAGATTTTTTACAAGTACACACAAAATACCAATTAATGTCAAAATCAGAGGAGAATCTCGCAATTTTCTGCCAACATACAAATCCAATGTTCCTTGCACCCAATACAAGGCTACTAACACCAGGGAAAGAGGAGAACTGGGTCAATGGTTCTCTGTCACGTCACCGCAAAATAATTATTTTCTGTAATTAGATGATGGAAAAGGAAAAAGAAGTTGTAATTAGCAAGAGTTGTAATTAGCTATGAGCCCACTTTATCTTTACTAACTTTTCCTTAAAGGGATTTTGCCTTTCTGAAGTTGTGTTCAACCAAGTTCTTATACAACGCAATACAATTTATATTTGCATAGCGCTTTTCACGTCAAGAGGATGTTTCAAGGTGCTTTATACAACTAGACACCCAAGACTGGGAGGGGGAGGCTGAAGAGAAAGATGACCTAAAGCACAATCAAAGAGTAAGTCTTGAGAAGGGCTTTAAAAGTGGGAGCGTTGTGAATAAGTCAGCGGAACTCTTGGAAGGGGTTGCAAAATGCAGAACGGCTGAAATATTTACCACCCACAGTGGGGCTGATCATGTAGGGAGTCATTAAGTAAACCAGTGTTTGCTGAATGGAGGGAGCAGTCAGGTTAGGAGGGGAATTGTGGGGAAACAAAAATACGTTTCATTTTTGCCGCTATGACAATGCATGAAAGTGAAGCATTCTAACCCACTGTCAATCACTATTCTGTGCTGCACTTTTGTACAAAAAAAGTTTACAAGATCACAATAAAGGTATGTTGAAGAAGAACCTTCAGCTTCTCTTACTAGCTTAGATTTAAATCACGGTTAAATATGATCAGATTGATATTCAGGATAAAGTCTGAATCAACGCCAGATAGTTTACAGTAAGGCCTCCATTATATACAGTCAATTATAACATATAAAATGTTTTATATGATAAAATACGTAAAATATACAGTCAATTTATTTTACAGTACATTTTGTGAAGTGCTTTGAGATGTCTCCAACGACATGATAATGCAAATGCAAGGATTATTATTATTATAATATTGCAGGACTGCATATAGTGCAGGTGCACCTTGGACTGAAAATATGCTACATATCTGGATTCCAACTTATAGCGCACAGAGGCCTCTCACTGTCCCAGCAACCTACGCAAACCCTCGCTAAGATCACTGACGTCAGGGGTGATGCCATTAGTTATCTGCTGACCAGCGATCACTATACCTGCTATAACACAGGGTCCTAATTTATGGACCCAAACCATCACATTATAACAGGTTATAACTTATGTTATGAACTCTGATTTGACACCTCTTGCTTATGACTTCTTCACTGATGGAGAAACCATGTAAAGCACTTGCTTAGTAGCACCTCTCTCACACTTGTATGAATCCTAAAGGCAGGAGGATTTATTGCACATTTTTCATTTTGACCCATAAATTCTACCATATTCCTCTGAGTGTTAATAAAAGCCGAGACACATCCTCATCATTCATTTACGCATTTATACTACTTGCATATTATATCTCGCACTGACTGAGGAAATGAGCTTCAGTGGTAAAGAGCTCTTGGCTCTGAAACCGTCATGATAATGTTGGGCTCTTGATCTTGATATTAGCCCCCGAGCTCTCTTTGGAAACTGCGACTTGCTATGAAAAAGATGGCAAAACCCAATGCTATATACATGCACTGGATCTATAATATTTTAAGTGACAAATTCGGGGAATCAGGTAAAATAAGGTCTCCCACAAGCTCATTGTTGTTTAAATACAGCAGTGCTAATTATCCAGATGAACAGAAGGGAGTTTCTCCCAATATCCTGGCCAGCAATTCCCCAATTATTAGATTGGTCATAGATTTCATGGCTGTTTGTGGGATACTGCTGTGTGCAAATCTGCTGACGAACCTCACTACAAAATGCACCTTCCTCTTTTTGTGACGAGCTTTAAGAGGTCCCAATGATGAAGGCTGTGTACCAAATGTAAGAATTATTATTATTTTTATTATATCCATTTATTTGCATTGAATCTCAATGCAGAAGTGGATGTGGGGCTTTGAGATACTAACAAAAAATGAGGTAAGGAAGCTGGGACACTGTGGTACTACAGACAGTTATCTATCTATGTACAGTAGAGCTATGTGGTTTTGTCTGGTTGAACTCCAGCAGTATTCCAATATACATTCTGGTGTCCCCAAGTGTTTAATCTCACAAATCTTTGCCGAATACTCTCCAGAATTAGGCAAAGAAGGCACTTCTCTCCAGGGAGAGAATGCACATTGAGTTCCAGACACAGGAGTATTTATGTGTAGACCACATATGTATGTTGAATTCTTAGTCCAATCTAGTTTGGATACTCTTAAGCAAGGTGCTCCTAATCCTAGCATTCATGGAGTCCTGTAGCTCAGTGGTTAGACCACTCACCTCGCAAGCTAGAGGACCTGGATTCAATTCCCAGGCAGAGCGAAATGTTAGGCAAGTTTCCTTATGCCACATGCCTCTGTTTAACTAACAGTTAAGTAGGAACCTGGTTATTAGTTGATTGGCAGATTGCTTTTCCCGTGGTAATAATTGCTTCAAACATTTTTTAAAAATTCAAGACATTTGTGGGACACTGCTGCATTTTACCCACAAATATGCAATCAATTCACAATACAGTATATCCTGTGAAGTGCTTTAATACATCTCGAAGATGTGATAAGGCCCTATAGCAAACGCAAGGATTGTTGTTGTTGTTATCCTCCTGTTGGTGTATTAAAACAGGGACACGTAAGAATGCATGTTGACTTGGTGATCGTTCTTCCAGCTCATGGCTCTAATGTCTGGAATTTTTAATCTTTCAAAGGGATTCACTTGTAACAAGGGCTTGAGGTTAAGAATGAGAAAGTATCAGAAGCAAAGATTTTGTCAATCGATTCGGGTTTTTAACCAGCCTTGCATTTTGATTGAAAAGATGATTATAAACCACCCTTTGGAATTAAAGTTGACTGTTTAAGGACTATCTTGGAGGATGTCCTGAGGCACTGGGTGTAATAAAATTGAAGGGTGTTATTATTTCTTCAAATTAACCAAGTTTGTTGATGTCACTACAATAAAAAGGTTTAAAATATATTGCACTGAGAAAACAATAACAACTTGTAGTCATACTATGTCATTTACGAAGCCTGGCTCAGTCAGTGGCACTCTTACTTCTTTTTTTCTCTGTGAATGTGTGTGTGTGTGTGTGTGTGTGCACGTTTGTGTGTGTGAGAATGTTTCTGTCTCTGTGTGTGTGTGGTGTGCATGTGTGTGTGCCTTAGTGTATGTGCATGTGTATGAATGAGTGTGAATGTGTCTCTTATGTATATACATGTATTTGTCAGATGATAATAATAATAATCCCTACGTTTGATGCAGTGCCATCACGTCGGATATATATATATTTAGATATATATTTTATTGACCCTTCCTGAAAACACACCAAAGATGGTATCAATACTGTTTCTTGTTTGATCAACATAATGCAGCATGGAAGAGCCTTTCCTTCCTGGTATATTTACCTCTTCACATTTAACACTACAATGAATGACGTACATGCCTCCTCAGAGAAATCCCCAAAGCAGATATCAGCGGAGCCTGGGATTTGAACTCAGGTTACCCAGTTGGGAGGTCAATGCTGTAGGTTTGGAATTGGTGGACTAGCAACGAGACCCTCATTGAGGATGGTGAAGTGAACTTCTGCCAACATCTGGATCTGAGGGTAGACATAATTTCTTATTGCTGGCATGGAGCCACTAGATAATTTTCTCTGTTAGAGTGAGAGAGACACCTTCTGTTATGTTTGTCAGGTGGGTCCCATTGCAGAACCCTGCTCCTTCTTTCTGTTGGTCACATAGGAGCATTTGACAGAAAAGTGTCTTGTTTTCATGACCTTTACATAATGAACATGCGGAATTGTGTTTCCCCATATGTCTTTTTTTTTAAAATAGCACTTTACAACCACGGTAAATGTCTAGTGGAAAGACAGCTGGAGTAGAGCAAGCGAATGGCACCAAGCTGAGAAATGCTGATGGATGCAAAAGACCAAGGCTGCAAGCAGCACTTCCTGGGGTTGGGAAGGATTCATCTGTCACAGATGGAGACGGTAGTGCACATGGACAACATGAAGGAAGTGGGCAAAGCGGGCTGAAAGGTTAGTCAGGGGAAGTTTAAGCAACTGACTATTGCCAAGGTTGTTGGGTTGGACTCTTCTGCAGTCCCCATTCAGATTATACTTTCAATATTTGCTCTGCATATTGTTGCAGCAGCAAGCGAGGACAAAGGAAGGTTGTTTGTGCCCCTTAGCTTCTTTTTGTGTGTTTTTTTTAATTTGACAGACTGCCAAAATGATCAGTATGCATCTCCGATGCAATTAATTCAAACCATTTATATAAAAATTCAGGTAGTGTCGTCAGGTTGATCTCATGTTGCACAAAAAGCTAATATAAATACTGGAATCAAGCAGCAAATCAAATTTGTTAGCGTCTTAGTATAGCTTTTTCCTAAAGTGTCGAATCTGGGGGAAATTTTTCGGTACATTTCAACATGTTTTTATTTTCAAATAAGAACCTCCTCTTATAACGCCCAAAACAAGAATCCACATTTGACAAGTCATCTCTTGTTCCAGATATTTCTTGACAGTAATGCACCGAGTCAGGTCTCTTTAGCCTGAAGACGATCGTTGATTAAAGTAAAATGTTCCGAAATAAAATTTGCCCGCATGCCCACTAAACTCTAGTTAATGATTCAAATCAGTCAAGTGTGGAGTGACCTCTGTGATGTTCAGAACGTGTCTGCAATGAATCTTCCAGGCACACTTGAATCATTTCACTTTTTTATATTTGTAAGGTAATCACTGTGACTAATGTCCTACTCATGTAAAAGATGCTTTGAATGAAGCAAAAAATCCAAGTCAGGTGTAAAGGTAGAGTTCAATTCATGTGAAAAGCCTCCCACCATACTGGCACAGTGGCACGTATTACTACTGAATAAACATTTTTTTTAATAAACCTTTTATCACGCTGAGCATTAATGATGATTAATGCAGTAAAAAATCAACACTGTCAATGACATATAATTTCTATCTGGTTCAGTTATGCTGACTAAATAAACAGAAGGTTGGCGCCAGATTGCTTGTTTTGGGTATACAAGGGTGGAACATGTACCAGCTGATGCAATCCCTAAGTAACAGAAAATAGAGAGCAGGGACATCTGTAATATTATTCTGCAAGAAGGAATGATAAGTGTTGCAGTCCCTGCTGAATGTACATATGGAGCTGGTGCCGTCCCCACAGAGTTTTGTCACTGGGAACAGATTGAGCCTCATAATCAGATTCAACTGCTAATGGGAGATGTTTCACAGTGGCTATAAAGCACACACAGCTATACTTCCAGGTAAAACCTTAATCTGACTACTGTGCATTATGCCAAATGGCAGTATTTATGGAAATCCACTCAGAGAAGCTAACACCGCAGAGCTCTACGCCCAGTAAAACCTTAATCCAATGGTTGCACTTAATGCGAAAGAGCAGGATACTTGAAAAATAAATCTATCAATAAAATAAAATCTATGCCATGCATTGTAAAGCAATCATCGTCTGCAACTTATCGTTCCAGCAATTTTGGCAGTGTTTAAGGACAGCGTACAGTATTATGTTACTGACTTCTCCCACCTTTAAAACACACCAACATACTGTGTAATCAGGGAGACCTGGTGAGCCATGAGGTTATAAAAGTGTTCTCTTCATAACGGGATTCAGTCTGAATTAAGCCCATATTGATGGGAAGGAAATCCTTGTGTGTGTGGTGGCAGTTGATTTAGATTAGTATTCCATTAAGTTGCATTGAAACATGATCCCCTGCAATGGGAAACAATAGCAGCACTGACATTTAGGGATAAAGTGTTCTGAGACAATACCCATGTGAAGGGTTCTATATAAATGCATGCTAGGGATGATGAAACCTCTCTCCATTCTTGGCTTCGGCACACTGTTTCCATCTGAAGAATTCCCTGGTACTGTTTCCGTTCGTAGAGTGCGGGATTGAGCTTGTTTCAGATCCAAACATTTTGCGGATGTCGGGGGGTGGGGTTCATAATAAAAAAAGTCCTTTCATGCCAGGACGATGTCTCAAAGTGCTTCACAGGATTGATTATGAAGCATAGTCGCTACGTATTTGTGAAGAGGGTCACATTGCCGTTCTTTGGATGCCAAACTAAACTAAGGCCCCACTCTGCCTGCCCAGGTGAACATTAAAAACACCATGGCACTGATCGAAAAGAGGAAGGAGTTTTCGCCGGGGTCCTCCTCAACAATCCCATAGATAAAATTCACTTGATGAATAACCTTCAGGGGGCTCCGACCTCCTGTTTGCCCTCAAGCCCTCCGTTATACCATCGGTAGCCGGGCTTTCAGCCACTGCGCCCTGAAATCCTGGAGCACTCTCCCTCAATTCCACCACTTTGCCCATTCCTCCAGGTTGCGCCTCAAGACCTTCCTCTTCGACCTCACTTGCTGTCACCTCTCCCAACCCCCGGGGTTGCACTTTATCACTGTCAAGCTCACTGGGACGCTACCCTGTGTTTGGGTCGCTACATAAATGCAAGTTGTTGTTGACTTGTTGGGGGACTTGGCTTTTCGCAAATCGGCCGACATATTTGCCCACAAAATACAAATGGTGACACCACTCTAAAGTATTTCCAGTTAAGCCCTTTGAGTCACTTTGATGCTGTGATAAGGCACAATATCAAAATGTAAGGATTATACTTATTCATTATATCCAAAAACTGTCAATAATTATCTACTGAAATTCTTATGCTTCCTAACAAATGTAATGTGATATTTCCATTTGATGAAGCTTGGCTATTAGTAAGCAGTAGAATGCAAAGTACTGTTGACAGGTTAAAATCTTGATTAATATTTTAGAACATTTTTATTAGTCATTATAGGGATGACAATAGACGAAGAGCTTTGTAATAGAGATCTGCATAATAAATAGCCTATAGACAGAGAATTCACTTGCATATAGTACATTCTATCTCAATACTAATAATGATTCTGTGTATTAAACACTGATAAGTTTAAAATCCACAATAGCAAAGAGGAAATGCTTGTAAACAGGTCGTTGTTGATGGAGAAGAAGTTTGCAGTTCAGATACGAGTAAGATCAACAGGGAATTTGCTTAATAAGTGGGATGGGATGGAATCCCAGCGCCTTGGGACGTCCTCCCGTCGTGAAAGGCGCTCTATAAATGGAATCTTGTTGTTGTTGTTGTTGTATACCTCTGGTACTATTTTATTGTATTTTTATTAGTAATACAAATGGTATTCACTGTCCATATGGAAGATAAGTGTTGCACCAGCTAGTCAGGAGCCCTATGACATGCTATCTCTATATTTGTTTGGATGAAAAAGCCCTTCAGCCCATCCAATCTCATCCTTCTGGTACACCCATCCTCCCATCACCACATCAAGCTGCTTTATAAATGGGTCCACCGTCCAGGCTCAACCACTTTCCCTGCCGACCTGTTCCAGTGCTTAATTATCTTCTGAGAAAAGCAAAACTTCCTGGTATCTGTCCTATAATGGTGTTTGCAACTTTAAACCTACGTCCTTTTGTTCTACTTTCTTGGTGCATCCTAAAGTATTCATCTTGGTTTACTTATTCCATCCCATTTAACATGTTATACATCTCTAAGAGTTGCCATCTGAGTCACCTTCTCTCATAAATTTCACCCACAGAGTATACAGTCAATTCACTTTACAGTGTATTCTGTGAAGCGCTTTGAGACATCTCAACGATGTGATAAGGCGCTATATCAACTATAATAATAATAATCCTTGCATTCTGGAAGTAAATAATCCCATCACTTGTAAATCTACATCTGCAAAAGAACAAGGTGGAAAATGAAGGGATTGATCCAGGCTGAGAACAAAAAAATTTCTGAGGACACAGTGATTTCTGAGCTGCTGGAGGCTGGGAGTGGGAGGTTGTTGTCAATCAAGGGAAGGGTTTGAAAACTGGAGATGTGGATATTGAAGTCGTTTTACTAAGTTGACTTTGGGGTTCGGAGAATCGCCGTGTGGGCAGTCTCCTACCAGGAGAGAGCATGAGTGGAGTAAAGTCTACAATGCTGTTTGGTTTTACGTGGATTGTGCAGCAGGTAGATTGATGTACTGATTAACAGTTTCTCATTTCAGGCTTTCTTATTTTCTTAAGTAATATTAATTCTCACATCAGTGTCAGTTGGATAAATTAAAATATAATACCCAGTTAATAATTATCTCAAAGCAATAGAATATGCAGTCAGTGCTATAACTTGCTTTGTTATTTCAGGAGAACAGTGTGATATAAAATTTCCAGTGATAATAGTAGTCATTGTACGTAACATAGGGCCTTATGTTAACATCTGAAAACACTTCACAGGATTTACTATAAATTGTAGTGACTGTGTATTTGTAGGTCAGCAGGGCAGCTAATTTGCACAAAGTATTGTCCCACGAAAAGCCAGAAGAGAATGATCAATGTTATCTTGGGATTGTTCATCAAGACAAACTCCTTTCTTCTTTGTATAGTGCCATTGGATTTGTAATGTCCCCCTGAACAGGCAGACGGGACCTTGGTTTAACATGTTATCTGGAGGATGGCACCCCCAGGACCAAGTGTCAGAGTAGACTATATGAGCTCAAAGTCCTGAGGTTTTGCTTGAATCCACAACCTTCTGACTCCGAACCGAGACTGCTGCCAACTCAATCAGACTGACACCTGACATTGGTTTGTTATATTCGCTTAAGTCAGTGAGAGACACTGAAGAGAAAAGTGAACTTTTTTAAAAGATATAAACATTCACACAGAAACTAAACAGGTTACCAAGAACATATTAACTGAGTCTTTCTGGTGTGACATTAAGTCACTCCTTGGAAAACACTCCTGTTTTTACACTAACAGAGGGTTTTCGATGTTCATTTAATTCATTGTACAGCAGCAAGCTCCAAGAAAGAAAGCATATGTGTGGCTCTTAAAAACAGGGCAGGAAACCAAAGCAAGCTTAGAAACGCAAGCATAAGAAATCTGCACAGTGCTCCTACACGTCTCTCTTGAATAAGAGTCAGCCAGGTAGTTTAGCAGACTTACTGGCGGTGGTGAGTGCAGTAAATAAAGATTGATCACAGTGCTTTGTTTTCATCATAAAAATATATTTTCCTAACCTTCTTCTTTCCTCTCCTGAAGGCAGATATTCACATGGTTCAATTCCATGGGCACAATTAGCCTTTCAGCATCTCACCCCAGTGACATTTTTTGCAGTGCATTAAACTGTTGAGCCATTAGAGGTGCCTTGAAAATAGGAATTTTATTGACTTTTTAAAAAAAACACCCTTCGAAGCTAATGAAAATTAGCTTGAAGCTGTTGTGTAGTGTTATGTTACCATTGTGGTATTAAACCAGTGGAAATCTGATTTCTGTTCCACTGATATTTCCCCACAGATGTGCTGTAAAAGACATTAGTTAATTTCAGCGCAGTGAGAGAAAGGATTATCTGTCAATTCTGATTTGCAATTGTTAAGCACCGCTACTGCAAACAATCCTTACATTCAAATAAAAACAGAAATACTGGAAATCTGAAACATATATAGAAATATTACAGACCCACATTATGTCAAACAGTGTACAAAAGAGAAAGGTAGGTTACTGCTTCAGGCAAAGATGTTCATCAGAACAGAAGCAGCAGGCTGAAGAGCTCCTCGCTCTAGGATGCAGCACAGTGATGGAAACAAGCAAAACTTTGGAGAGGTTAAAATGATGAAGACACAAAGAGATAGTTGATGCACCATCAATGGGATTGTGCATTGTTGTCAATGGAAGACTGAAAAAACGAAAGCAGCTCCGATAGCAGTTCATTGAGCGATAAAAACTACCAGTGAGCATCAAAAATAGCAAATCAGGAGAGGGGGGAAAGTAAATAGCATGGGATAACATGGGGACAAAAGATTTTGCTGTGTGCTGTGATTGCCTACAAATAAACAGACACTACAAGTTACAACAATTCCCCGTGAAGCCCTTTGAAATGTTTCGACAATATGGGTGCTGTATCAAAAGCAAGGGTTATTATTATTCATAATACACGTTAAAGCAAATGTTTACATCTGAAGAGTTCATTTGAAAAAAATAAGCTTCTGCTCCTGAAGTTTGCACTGGACTAGGTTAAAGTGAGCAGGAGACCAAATATAGAGAGAGCTGAATCAGAACTGGAGATGAAATTTTACTAAGGGTCTGAGAGGTCTGTATTTACAATTCGCACAGAGATGCTTAGGAAAATAATCTCCTATATTATGTTGCAAAGAATATTTCTGCAGTGATTTCAGCCAACGCTACAATTGAAAGGGAACAAATCAGTTAAGTCTCTTAATCCTGATCACTATAAGTGACCACAATGGAATGCCATACCTTTGGACAGTGGGGTTTGACTGTGAAGCCACCCAATCATGATTGAATGGCATGTCAGCACTCACGTATCTAACCTATCACATGATGTGGTCAGGAATTTGGCACAAGTTGGTAAGAACCAAGGCTTGAGGACCCAAGAGTGTGTGCTGGTGTACCACTGGAGTCTAACCAGCTAAAACTGCATAGCCTGCCATTGAAAGTACTGTTCTGGAAAGCTTTCCCGCTGCTTGATCAACTGGGACCAGCCTATCCTATAGGGCTTTGGTTTGCAGGGTTAACAGAAGCTGAGTGAGAAGAAACCCTGCCCTTTCAATTCCCATGAAAGGGAGGCTTTCATCAGCAGTGCCCTATAGTACAGAGACCGCCACAGAGGATTGGCTTGATTATGATATTTGTGCTCTCTCAATAGGTGTCTTGCAGATACTAAGAACTCCCTGTGAGCTCCCTGGTGGACAACACAGCTCAGCATGAAATGCATAAGAGCGTTACCACTGTCTTCCTGCCCACAGATCGGAAACACATCCCTATCGATTGATGGGGAAACCTAGAATGAATCAGCACCTTCAGGAAAGAAAATTGCAGTCAAAAGAGTTGTTCTTTTTCAGATAAAAATTAATTACAGTGCTAATTAGTTGCACCGTCCTTCCTAAAAATCAACCTCTGGAACTCCCTCTTTCTATCCGCCACCTAATTCCTTTGTTATCCATCTTTAAATCCCAATTTAAAACCTACCTCTTTGACTGCATCTCTGTTTACTTCCCCTCTTCCTCTTTCCCTTAACTCTTGCTCAGCATTTGACCCCGTCATTGTGAAGCACTCAGAGATGTTACATTACATGTAAGGTGCTATTGCTGTTGCTATTGTTGAGCTTAGTTTTGGATGAACCGCTGTGTTTGTGCAGTGAAACTGTCCTTCTCAGGACAGTGAGAGTTATGTTTTACAGCTGGGTGTGGATCTTCTGCAAGAACTGTGACATTGGTAGCTTCCCCTAGGCCAACTAACATTACACTAGTCAAACTGAATTGCTTTGACCTGTTGTATGAGAGTGCATCTTCAAAGCAGATATAAAGAGCATTCGTCAGTCAGTGCTGCCAGCTCAATTAGGCAAGAAGGTTTAATGTGGTTCACAAACTTGAAAATAAATGTTGTATTAGAGAGATTTACCCGTTTGCTAAATGACTGACACACAGTTTACAAATTATTGATTAGGTCTGAAATGTGGATTTGGGATGCAGAAATTTTGCTACAAGTTGGAAAGCGATAAATACATAACTTATTTGCCAAATCGTAGCTAGATAGTAGTGGTAGTGCTACAATCTTTTCATCTCTCACTCCCCTTTCGTCCTCCCTGGTAAGGGAGTGAGTTAGCAATGTTTGACAACCATGGAATGATGCTCCAAGTAATAAGAATAATGAAGTCAGATGATTTCAAAGAACCAAAGGAGAAGAAAATTGGAGGAGACAAAAACATTGGCAAGAAACTATTCGCTAAGAAGTATTCTACATGTTTCAGATTACGCTCAACTCAGGCTTTCTACAAAAAATTGTAAGCTTGTACATTAGGGCCCACTTAATTATTCATCCAGCAATTTAATTCGATTTTAAATAGAAAACAAATTTAACATAAAAACAGATATCTGATACGAACGCGATTCGACTTTGAAAGCGTCCTGCTGTCTTCGAATTAAAATTGGCAGTGAGTTGGCTTCATTAATCGTGTTGAGAATTTTCCTTAAAAAAGAATATTAAGCAGAGTTCCCTGATGGTTTGGCAATAAATGTACCACCTGGTGTTTACCTATATCCAAAGCTATAGAGATCAGGAAATCCCCAGATTTGATGCCTGATCTGTGTTGAATTTGCTTATCTCGCCCAAGGGCAGCGGCAGAAGCATTACTATTAACCTGAACCTCTCTCCCATCCCAAAAAGTAGAACAGTGACTATCCCCGAAGCCCTGTTGGAACTGCATGCTTGTGATTGATGGGTGAGACTGCGGCCAGGCTTGGCTGGGCAGACTCCATCCCTTTGCCATTCAGCCCTTGAAATTCAACTGTGAGGATCACATGTAAGGCGATCAGTTATAATAGTAACAGGGTGCCAATCAGACTCTCTATGATAAGTGGCCACTTCCAGGGGTGGAAGCAGTGAAATAGATTGAATAACTGCAAAGCATTTTATCCATCGTCCTCACTTTAAAATCTCTCTACCGTCTTGCACTACCCGATCTCTGTGACCTCCAAAGCCCTACCGATCCGCCCGTCACAACACTAACCATTGGGCCTTTAGCCTTTCTGACCCCACTCCCTGTAACTCCATTCCCAGAGTCCCCTCGCCTCACCCTTTGCCTCACTTCTCAAGACCCATTCCAAAACCTTCTTCTTTGACCACGCCATCGGTCATCTTCCCATCCGCATTCCTGCCTCGGCACTCACCCCTCCCGTATCCAACCCCCAGTTTGAGTGCTAATCCTCGCCTATTCAGTGCCTTAGGATGTCCTCCCGACATGAAAGACGCTATATAAATGCATTTGTTATGGTTATTCATTGGTCAGGATTGTATACTCCATTGTTACTCCAAAATACTACAAAATGGCAGTAAATGAGAACTGACTGGATCAACATTGGTATTAGGTACATTTTAATCTGAACAGTTATTTGAATGGTAATGATTCTATTGATAATAGATAATGAACATGATTGCAATGGCATTAATAGTGGGTATGTTATACTAACTGTTTATTCTGAATTTGTGATGTTCATTCCATTGGTACCTAAGTTTAATCTCTCATTTACCTCCACCCGCACTCTCCGGACATATATTTGACTTTTTTTTACTGGGGTATTGGCCTATCAATCTCAAGCATTCTTTGTCACATATGAATAAGGCCCCATTATTCACATACAAATTTTGACAGCGCTGCAGGCAAGTTGATCACAGGGCATTTGCAGTGGAGTAAAATTCTATTTTCAACTAACTCCCACATGGCGCACCACCAGAAACGATAGGACGCCCCCTAACCAGGGCACAAAGGTCAACTCTGCCATTCTTATTATCGCTACAGTTGAGAGCACATCACTTAAAATAGACAGACATCAACCCTGGTACCCGTACAGCTCGGATACTCACTGAAATACCTTACTGAACCATTGGAACAGTCTGTTGAATTTTATTTTATCATAATACTATGAAACTGATTTAAATTTGCGTGTTTTGTCTCCTTCTCTACTACGGCATTGAGCGACGCAGGCTCCATGGTGGCCAGACATCCGATTCTGCCTTCAAAACACTCATTATTCGGTGTCAGCGGATTGTACATGAGCAGAAGCGGGAATCTTAGCTGATTTCCCTCTCTCTGTAGCCTAAGGGTACTGAAGCCAATTGTGTCCTCAATTCTCAACCTCTTCAGTTTTTAAACCTCTCTCAATTCTCAATCGCTTCCCTGGCTGAGATTTGTAAATTTAAGGCAGAGCTGAATGCAATGATGACACTTTTCTAGATCTGCATTGAATGTATGAATCTAAGCCAGGGAAAAGGTTAACAGAATTAAGAGAGGATAAGAATTCAGAAATCTCTAGGCACTGGGTTTACAAACAAGCCAGTGGATGGGTTTCAGGGTATGGCTTACCACACTTCCCAAATAACAATGAGTATTTTATTTGTTAATGACAACTTGCAAACAATCTGGCTGCTGTCCTATAGTAACTGCGCCAAGTGATAACTTATAGCTTCCTTACGTTTACAACTGTTGTTGCTCCCTGGTTTAATTTATTTCTCGAAGATATTATATATATATTATACTTTCCAGTGTTTCTTTGCATTTAATTTCCTACCTTTTTACGGTTATGTGTGCACTGTGTTCTGTATAATATGTCCACAGACAAGGATGAATAGTTTCAAATTTAAACTCTTACAGCAGACGTATATCTAGGGAATTCTTTTACTGCTGGGTTGGCCATTTTTTTAAGTTAGCACTTCACACAACGTGAGGCTCAAGAATGAGCTAATTTTGCAGGGGAAATAATGCAATGGGATTTCAGGAGGAGCTTTATATAATGATTCCTGCATTTGTTATAGTGTCTTATCAAGTTATCAAACCATTCTTGAAATGCTTCACAGGATTAAACTATAAAATGTACTGCAAAAAACAATAATAATTTGGTCACTCAATCCACGACTGTTTGTGGGACACTGCTGTGTGCAATTGGCTGCTGCATTTCGCCCATAAATATACAGTCAATTCACTTTACAGTATATTCTGTGAAGTGCTTTGAGATGTCAAGAAGATGTGAAAAGCGCTATATCAAATGCAAGGATTATTATTATTTGCAGGTGACTATGGCAGCTAATTTGCAAACAGCAATGTCCCGCAAACAGCTATGAAGGGAATGAACAATTTTATTTAGATGAATGCTGACCAGGACACCAGGAGAAACTCCCTTCTCTTCTTGAATAATAATAAACCTTGTATTTGATATAGCACCTTATTACGTCGTTGAGATGTCTCAAAGTACTTCACAGGATATAATGCAAAGTGGGTTGACTATAGATTGTTTTTTGGGGCATTAATGAATAGTGTAATTGGATCTTCACGTCCCAGATGGGACCTTTTTCATCCAAAGGACAGAACCTCCATTTGCAGCACAACCCCAGCACTGCATTGAAATGTCAGCCTATGAGTTCAAAGTCTCGACATGGGACTTGCACCCCACAACCTTCTGATTCAGAAGTGAGAGTGCTAACAAATGAGCCAAACTTCAGCAGGACTTAAGCACTTTTCCGATGTAACAGATTTTCAAACAACATTGTTCTTGTTTGACAAAGTGACTTGGGCTTTGGAGTCGAAGGACGAGAGCCTATTTTTCAAATTGATCATGTGTAAATTTGTTCATATATTATTCCTAATTGCCTAATGAATAGATCCTCCAAATGTTGTAAAGTTAATACTTGAGGGCTTTGAATTATTGAAGAAAGAGTGTTTTCTCCTGAATGTGATATATAGGTGTAAATTGCATTGCATTACATAATTGGTGAATATTTTATTCCTAATACATAATGGATATACCTGCTACAATTCATGATTAGGAATTGACAATTTTGTGTTAGAGAGAAAAGTTCAATTTGTATATGGATTTGAACTTGAGTAGGTAAGAAATATTTTCTCTGTCTATGGTTATATTCTTTAACATTTTCACTACACTGAACTCAATGGTTTTGAGTTTTCATCTCTATCCAGATGAAAGCTGCTGATCTAAATCGCAAGAAATGAAACACTATCTAACTTTCCCGCCCACATGTAGCGCAGCCTGTGATTGTCACTGCTGGTGCACTTGTGTAACTGAATGAGAAGACAGAAATCACACGCTGCATAACATAATTTACATTACACAAGATGTGAGCTGCAAAATTTTACAGCATGTAAACGTATAAACATTGATAACTCGGGAGCTAATTCATCTTATGAATTTATAGTGTCCTGATCTTGAGCATTATTCCAGTCATTCCAGACAGGAAATTTCCATGTGTAGATGACATATATACATGGATCTCTCAACCTGGTTTGGATACTCTCAAGTATGGTGAAAATAATAAAAATCCTTGCATTTGCTTTAGAGCCTTATCACGGCGTTGAGAGGTCTGAGGTCTCAAAGCACTTCACAGAATATATTGTAAAGTGAATTGACTGCATATTTGGTGGGTGAAATGCAAAAATATTTTTAAATGTTTTTTAATGTATACAAATATATTGTATAATTTGTGGCATCCATGTGTCAGACATCTGATTGTTCCCCCCAAAAATGATGGGAAGAAGCTGGATATGGCAAAAGTACTGGTTGTAAACAATCATAGTAGGATGCGAACAGCTATAGATTCAACACTAATCCAACAGTCCCATATCTTTGTCAGCCGTCTAATGTAGCTTTGTGGCACTATTTATTTACAATAGACAGTTTTGACACAAAATGCCTTTAAATTGGTATTGATGATGGGAGCAATTTGATTTCCATTGAGTCATCCCAATTAATAAGGTTAAATTATAGTATTAACAACATTTATACCAAATGCCCTCTTCCCACTGACAAGAGTACCAGGTGGGTACCAGAGAAGGCTCTTTGACTCATCCATCATTGCTTACCTTTAAAGACATGTTTTACAACATAGCTTGCTCCAGTTCAATGTGATTTTTGTGTCTCGCAGCTGCAAACGTGCAGTCTTAGGACTGGGAGAAGTTCTATAAGACCACATTGATCTCTTCAAACTCAGTTTTGTACCAGCTCTTTAGGATGCCTCCCTACCCAAATGCAAGCCCCATCTTGGATGCAAGCCCTTGACTGTTCAGTGTCTTGGGATGACCGCCTGATGTGAAAGGTACTATATAAATGCAATTTGTTGTTGCTGCTGCACTGATAGAAGAACAAGAAAACACAGGTTTAGTGCTGCAAAGACAATTTCAAGGCAGCTGCTAGGAAGTTTAAAGTCAAGTGGACCAAAGGACCTTCTTCACCAAAAACTAATCTTGTGATCTTGTAACTGCAGCACAAACTTTTAAAACTTTAGGATTTAAAGTTTCAAATCTGGGGTGAGTGGACTCATTTTGGAGTTGCTGTAATAACCAATTCACTAAACACAGCCAGCAGTCAGACACTGGTTGAGTGGAAATCTGAGCAAAGGCATCAGTTTGTGTGCACAGGGTTCCGTTTCACTTATACTTGGCTTTCTTCTGCCTATATCCCTGTACTGCAGCCACCATGCTGAGCCAGTGATCTTAGTAACACTGAGCAGGCCTATTTAGGAAGCAACTCGCAAGGGACAGGAGTGAAGGTTGTTGATCATGTGGAAAAGCTGTTGCGATAGATTACCAGGAAGGGAGGTAGAGGTCTGTACAATAGAGTTATTTGACAAACAAGTCAATGATACCATGAGAACATGGTAGGGTGGGTATCATGTTTCTGTCAATCATGTTTCTCTCAGCGCCCTGGCCAACAATAAAATGTTCATGGCTGTCTGTGGGACATTGATGTGAGCAAATTCACTGCCACATTCACTACAAACTTACAATCACCTACAGTCATTGTGTACAATGCATCCTTTGAAGCTCTTTGAGAAGTCCTCCTGATGTGAAAGGCACTATTTCAAACGTAAGGATTATTATATATTATTATTAATAATTCCAGGAAGACCAACAAGTCAAAATACTATTACAGTGTCTAATAAGTCTTAAATAAATAATGATGTTTGTTTTGCATTTAGATAATAGGGTATTTATCATGATTTTTTGGTCACCCTGTTGAAAAACAGTATAGGCAGAATAGCAAAGCAGCTTTCCTGAGGCAGATTATTGTTATTAATAATAAGGAAGAACAAGATCAAATGGACCAAACAACCTCTTAATCTACATCACTCCTTTGATTTCTTGTAAAATTGAGTCACATTCCTTTTGTGTAGCTTACAGAATAACAAAGCAGCTTTCTGGAAGCAGGTTAATGTTGACCACTTTAATGGTGTCTACTGGGTGGGCGACATGGGGGACCACCAAAGAGGTTGTAATGAGATTGGAACAGGAAACCAGGCAAAAAAATGTTGCTATCAATCCGTAAAGACGAAAAAATTTTGTACAAAGGCTCTACTAAATTTTCTAATTCTTGTTCATAATAAGTATTCTAAAGCTACAATTCCACAACATAACAAGTACAAAGGGAGGCCACAACGATCATGTTAAAAGATAATTCAAATATGGCACTGAAAACTAAAGAATATTTTGGTTTTGAAAAGAAAATCTTTGAAAGGACAAGGTTATATTAAGAAAGCTGTAATATATGATGGTGTGGAGCAGCCAGACAAACAATTTGATCTACAATATCTAACACATGATAAAATCTAGTCTATAACAGCCCGCTTTGGCCAGACTTCAGATGACTTTTGTCTGATTCAGGTCTGTGTCATTAAGTTGACAATAATAATCCTTGCATTTGATATAGCACTTTTCACGTCGGGAGGACGTCCCAAAGCGCTTCATAGAACACACTGTAAAATGAATTGACTGTATATTTGTGGGCGAACGCACAGCAATGTCCCACAAACAGTCATAGATTGAAAATGACCAATTTAATTATTGTTTTTGGTTTTGGAGGGATTATTATTAGGCTCTGTGTGGAGAAAGGAAACTTGCCCAAGGTTTCGCCCTCTGCCTGGAATTGAACTCAGATCTCTCGCTTGCAAAGCGAATGTTCTAACCACTGAGCTACAGGACTCCACAGAAAGTTAATGTAACAACACAATAGTTAGTCTCTATGGATAGGTTTCACTGACACTTATATGGAGACTTTGCTGCAATGCTATTGGGATCTTACATATGCTATATTGTTTTGCATTTCACCAGGCAATTTTGGAATGGAAATGAACTTGCTGCAGCTTTATACTAACCTTTCTGTAGCATTGCTGATAAATTGATTCTCAGCTTGAATAAACAGGATCACATTTTCATAATCTATCTGGTGTCTAGTTCAAATCAACAAAGGCAAGATATTCTTCACACGTCTTAGTATGACACTCAAGCCTTCAGGAATAGTTTGATGAAGTTTCTCCGAATGTTCAGGTTGAAACTTTACCACTAACTTCTAATGAGAGATGATTTGTAATGGTTCTGATGCTATTTTACTGTGACATGGTATGGTAATAGGTTGCGTATTTTTTTACCTTTCATATCTTGATATGAATAATAACTTGGATTTTGTTTTGCAAGATAATAATAATCCTTGCATTTGATCTAGCGCCTTGTCACGTCTTCGAGACCTCTCAAAGGGCTTCACAGAATATTCTGTAAAGTGATATTCTACGATTGAAGGGGGGTTAATTCAAAACAAATTTACGGAAACATAATTTTAGTGAGCGAATAGTAAACCCGTGGAAGAGGCACTTTCGGGACACAGTTGAAGCAGCAAGTGTTGATTCTTCAAACACAGAGTAGATAGTTTTCTTTTAGGAAATAACATTGTGGGATACAGTAAATAGGTAGTTCGGGACAAATGTGCATGGAACCACCAGGAAGGTTGAAGGCAAACTAGATGAATCTTTTTTTTCATCTAGCATTTCTTATGTTCTTGTGAATTGACTATATATTTTGTGGGCAAAACCTGGCAGCCAATTGCACACAGCAGTGTCCCACAAACAGTCATGGATTGAAGTAAGTAAATTATTTGATTGTTTTCCTTTTTTTAAAAGGGATTATTATCCTAGGAAAAGTGATCTACCAATCAACTAACAGCTGGGTTCCTACTTACTGCTAGGTAAACAGAGGTCTGTGGAGTAAAGAAACTTGGGTAACAAATTAAACATACATCCTCTCGCTTGCGAGACGACTGCTCTAACCAATACGCTACAGGACTTTTCCAGATGTCAGAAAACTATATCAGTGTCTTACCTGAGACCAGTTCGCTCTTTTCAGTGGAACCACAGGCTTGTATTCTTTTTTGGGTTGCAGACTGTGACGTAACCCTGGAGCAATCTGAGCAGTGTTGGTTAGTCCTCCAGGTGGAACAGGGACCACCGCACCTAAGGGGAGACGTGGGGGAGGTGGAGGAGGTGGAGGGGGAAACAATGCTCCAACACCCATTGTGGAAGGTGGAAGAGGAGGGCCCTTAATGCCCAGCAGAGGTGAGGGAGGAGGACCAGTGAATGCTAGCGGAGATGGCAGAGCAGGACCTCCATTGCATGGCAAAGGAGGTGGGATAGGAGGAGGGAGACCTCTGGTAAATGGTATATGTGGTGGTGGAGGGGGAGGGCCATTGCCTGGTGGGGGAGGATGATTCCCAGCCCCTGGTAGAGGAGGTGGAGGAGGTGGGGAGGGAGGAGGAATTAAATCCTTAATAGCCTGTGGAGGAGATGGTGGGAGAAATCCAGTGTCTGTTGGAGGATAAAGACCTCTAGTGCAAGGAGAAGGAGAATGTCCAGTACCTAGTAATGGTGGTGGCAGGGGAGGAGGTGGAGGAGGAGGTAGCCCTCTAGTGTTAGGTAGAGAGGGTGGCAGAGGAGGACCAGTACAAGGTGGAGGAGGAAGACCTCCAGTACCAGGCAGATGGGGTGGCAGCTGAGGACTTCCAGTGTTTGGTAACGCAGGAGGGAGAGGAGGAGGGGGAACTCTAGCACTGGGTAGACAAAGTGGAAAAGCAGATGCACAGACACCTGATAAAAAAGGTGGAGGAGGAGGAACAGTGCCTGGTGGAGGAGGTGTGGAAGGAGGCATAGTGCCTGGTAATGGAGGAGGTGAAGGAGGAACGGTGATTGGCAATGGGGGTGGGGAAGGAAGTACAGTGCCTGGCAACAGGGGTGCAGAAGAAGGTATAGTATCTGGGAGAGGAGGTGGAGAAGGAGGAAAAGTACGCAGAAGAGACGTAGGAATAGGTGGAACTGTGCCTGGTGGAGGAGGAAGAGGAAGAACTCGAGCACCCAGTAGAGGATATGGAAGTGGACTTCGAATGCCAGAGGCCAAAGGAGAGGAACCGTCTGTAGTTTTGAGAGGAGAAGCAGGGGGAAGGTCACCAGTACCAAATGGAGGTGTTGTTGGTGGCAACAGAGCAAGAAAGGTAGGTGGCGGAGGAAGATGTACAGGAACTGGTAGTAGGAGTGAAGGTAAAGGAGGCGGGGTGGGTGGTGGGGGATATAGTCCAACACCTGGCAGGGGTGGTGGTGTTGGTGGCAGTGGAGGGATAAAATATTGACCAGTGCCTGGAAGTGGAGGTGGTGTTGGGGGCAAAGGGAATGAATGATGTCCTGTCTCTGGCTGTGGAGGAGATGAAGTAGATAGAAGATATTGTCTGGCACTTGGTTCTTCATGAAGAAAAGTTGAAAGCTTCTGCTGTCCAGTGTCCAACAGTGAAGCTGATTGAGCAAGCGAAGAATGTTGCTGAGTTCCTTGCAGTCGAAGGGGTGAAGGAGGTGGGAGATAACATTTAGTAGCAGGCAGGGGAGGTGGTGTGGGAAGCTGATGATCTTCTGAACCCGTCTGAAGATGACCTTGAGTTCCACCTGGCTGTGATGCCATAGATCGTTTTCCAAAGCTTGGTAATATTGGAGATGCCGGTTCTCTAGCAGCAGGCAATGCCAAAAATGAAGGATACCTTTTAACATCAGAAAAATAGGATGATGCAGTGACTGGAAAATGTGTGTCTAACCCCGATGAGGGGAAAAAAATCTCTGAGGCAGTTGGCTTCATGCATTGTGCACTATGGGAAACAGGGACAGCAGGAGCCTTGGCAAGTTTAGGGGAGGATGGCAGGTGATGTGGTGACAGAGGCATTCGTTCAGCACTTAAAGGAGTAGGAGGGGGAGGCGGCAGACAAGGTGGGGGAGGCAACCCAGTGTGATCCGAAAGTGGAAGAGCTGGTGTGAACGGTTGAAGACATGCTTGGTCAGATATTGGAGATGACGGCAACATCAAGAGGTCTTGACTTTCCTCTTTATCGTTCGGAAAGTAAACTTTCATCTTCATTCCTTGCAGATCTTCAGTTAACTTTGCAATCTGAAAAAATATTCAATGATATCCACACGTCAGAGATGCATACTATTTTCATGTATATCCTGCATTAACATTTCTCACTTTGAATTCAACCTCACAATCACAGCATTTTCAGAAGGAATAGTGCTCAAGAGTTTGCCATCCATAACACTGCATATTTCTCTCTCAAATAGTAAAAGAGGGTAAAAGGTATTCATCATCCCCAATACAGTTAAAGCCTTCCTTCAGGCTTTCAATTATGGCAACGATAAAGCTATTTCACCTTTTCATCTTTTAATTTTAGAGTGTATGTCAGCCAGAACAATTGACCTGCTTGGAATAATCAGTCTATTCGGCTGTGATGCAAGCTTCAAGAGTCACAGCTAACAAGTGCTGCCACTCTTTGCATTTCTGATTTATTATCTTTTTGTCAAATGAGGTAGAAACAATTTAATTTGCATAGGACACAGCTGTTAACAAAGCAATAAAGAGTACGCTATACTTGTTTGGCACTTCCCATAATTCTTTTTAACGACTTTCAAAAAATAAATTCAGAAATACCAATAGTCAAGAATTATAATATGCACAAATGGCTAATGAATACTTAAATCAAACATCTATCCTTTTAGCCTTTCACCTAAATTCTGAAAGATGATCTATAATAGAAAATGTATCTAATATAATATTGAAGCACTTGGATTATCTTGTGTCACATTTTACAGGTATAAAATATGAACATTCGTATCATAGTACCTAATGGATTCTGGCTGAAACTACCAAAAGCTGAATTACATAAATACACTGTTATTCAATCGAATACAGAGTATTGTTTTGTGGATTATTTGATGTCAGCTGGGAAACACTCTGGCATTTTCACAGCCTTTATTTCAGGATTTGGGATCTTCTGGACAACCAGTTGCAATTAAAGCTTGCGAGATCACAGACTGCCAGAGCATTTCACACACTTCACGATCAATATTCACAATTCAGAACACTAAGATCAAGAAAGAGAAGAGGTATGTGACATAAGTGAAACGCCTGATCGCAAATATTGTCCCTTTGTCTTTAAGATATACATTGCAAAGCAAGGACATTTACACCCAGGCAGCATTAAAAGAAAATTTACTTCTTCATGGATAGATGATATCTTCATTAAAACACTGCAGAAAACTGGGAACATTATGCTAGATATAAGTTTGAATTGTAGGCAATACTGAGCACCACTTGAAAAGAGCAGCACGCTGGCAAGAAATAAAGCAGAAGCTTCTTATAATCAGGGTTTTCACTGTATGCACATTAAATCCTAAGCTGCACATGCAGTTGTCTATTGCCCTCAGCTCACTTTAATGCTATTAACTTCTGCCAATATCGGTAAATAGATTTTGATTGGAATCTGTATTGCATAGAAATCAGAAGAATTCTTAGCATCTCTAATGCACAGTGAAGTCGTATCTGCTAGCTTATTCAACAGCAGCTATTGATCCCGCAATACCTGACAAATTATCTACTTATTTATACACGACTGTCCAATGTCCACACAGAATTAACAAACAGAATTATACAGTGCTGTTGTATTTATATTCTATTCGACTAAAACATTTTAACAGCGTTCAAATGAAGTAAAATGGCTTCACCTTTTTCCTCGATCAGAAAACTAAGATCCTAACAGTGACATCTGCCAGGGTTTTAACTGCTCAGTTAAAACGTCAGCAGTAGATTACTTTAAACTGACACATTTCATGGCTTGCTGTGATCAGTATTTCCAAGCTATTAATTTTGAAGACTATAAAATAGACATGGATGAATACTTTTTAACTGCCCAGCTTTCCCCCAAACTTTTAATTCTCACTTGTCAACAAGCTGGTGGGATGATGACAGGATGGGCTGAATGGCCTTCCTCCATTCTGTATATTTCTATCACAACTGTGTTTTACATAAGGATACCACTATTAAGATAATAATCCAATTCTCACCTCCCGAATCAAAGTGTCACTCATCCAAACAATAGCTAAAATGTTGCTTTGTTCCAACCACAGCTATCTTACGTTTGGTATAGTGCATTTCACATCAGGAGGATCTCTCAAAGCCCTTCACGGGATGTAAAGTAAAATATAATTACTGTGTGTTTTGTGGACAAATAATCTACAACCAAAGAAACCTGTTTTACATGACACTACATATTGAACCCTCTCTCTGACATTCTCATGTTTTGCCAGCATAAGGTTATCACTATTAAAATATTAATGCAACAGCTCACCGGATTGAAATGTCATCCATGCAAACCAAACAATGGCTAAAATATTTGCTTCATTGCAAGCAGCTTCAGATCTGCAATCGTGTTGAGCAGTTGCATAAAGCAATAAGAACACAGGAATATAAGACATTCAAGCAGATGGCAAAGGTAGCGTCATCATAATTTGTGGGCACAACAGGTTGGTGTAAAACACCTTTTAATTACATTCATCTGTACTTGCATAGAATTTCAATAAAAATAAAAACCACACCATAAAATTACAGGTTTACATAAGGAGAAAAGTGATGGTGTTCTAATACAATTCTCTTCTAATGATACCAAGCTGTTTTATAGCTGAGCACTTGGGACTTATTCTACTGCAGTAATTTTACAGAAAAATAAATTCACAGAAATGCAAAAGTTTATTGTGGTGAAAATGTTATTTTATAGCCAGGAAATTTGATAAAGCTGATTGTTTAATAATGTTTGTGGGATTTTAATCTAGAACAGCTTGTGTTACTTTTACTCTTTAATGCACAGCTAGCTCCTGGAGAGTTTGGATACTAATGATTCTATTACCTTGCAATTATGTCTCATAGCAAGAAATACTGCAGCAATATTACGGCAATAATGAATGAGAAGTTATGGTGGTTATCACACATTTCAGCATGCAAGGATTCATTTTAGTACCTGTAATGGATACTGATTAGGGAATGCAGGCTTTCTGAAGCTTGACTAGGCAGACTGGTTTAGTTTGAACAGGAATAAATCCCCAAAATTCAATGCCTGAACATAGCGCAAAAAAAAAACAAAGCAGAAGCCTTGCTGTGTGCAAGTCTGAGGTAAGGTAACCTTATTTTGTAAAACAAATCCAGGGACATGTATTAAAAAAATGAACTCACCACAACTGCTGATGTTGGCAGTACTGGAAAAGCATGTTGGATTAATGGCTGTATTTCTCTGGTGAGTGGATCTGTTTTAGAATGTTCTTGTTCAGTTTGCAGCTGAGCTCAAGCAAATTTGGCCAAGGACATGATACCTCATCCAAGGGCTATCCCTGGAAATTGGGGACATATGTTCATCCTATCTGAGGCCCAATTTTGCTCCTGTTTTAGCCTAAAGATCTTAACAGATCGTGTAAATTTTTTTGGAACAATCTTACATAGTTTTAATTTGGAAGTGTTTGTTTGTCACAGTTTTTCTTTAAGATTTCCAAATTGAGTCTGATACATTTTCAAAAATTTCACAAGATTGGTTCTTTAATAGCATTAAAAATCACACTCTTGGAAGCTCCCTATAGCTTTCAATAGCCAGTGTGATTTGTACTCTCTGTGCTTATATAAAGGTGTGAACTGCACTGTCTAAACCCCCATTTAAATTGGTATGGAATTAATTTAAAAATTGCAGAATAATCACAGCAGAAATATAGCCCCTTATGTTTGCTTTGTCATAATTCTGGAGTATTTTACCTTCTATAGCATTTTAAAATGTACTTTCCATTGCACAATGCGTGTTGCAAACGTGCTTCCCATATTCACGAGATGTGACAGAGCCCTACCTGGTAACGACAGACCAATTAGTCTGACCTCAAGAATAGGAAAACTGAAAAATCAATCATTAGAAGCAAACTTGAAGAAGACCTGTAATAATAAAGTAATCATAACCCTTGCATTTGATATCGCGCCTTTCAAGTCGGGAACATGTCTGAAAGCATTCCACAGGATTTACTGTCAAGTGTAGTGACTGTATTTTGTAGAAAAATAATTAAAGAAATGAGAGCCAGCCAGCCAATTTCTGAATGGGTACATCTTGACTGACAGAACATCAGAATACAGAATACAATGTCAATATGTTCACCAAGATATTATTATTATTATGAATAATGTTAGTTGCCCAAACCTGGCAGAAATGCCTTGGCTCCTACCACTTTGAATGCTGGCCCAGTAAGAATTATTTTTGAGTGACGAAAACATTCAAAGCGGCCTAACTTAATATAAGATAGAAGAACAATAAGCCTGGAGAGGACATTTTCCGTACTTGCAAATACAACAGCCACTTGCATTTATAAATTGCCCTTCCCACAAGTAGCGTCCCAGAGACGTTTAACGACAATGGAAGATGACAATGAGAAATGACACCAGTTTGCCTCTTTAAAAACATGCCTAGCTATGACTTTGTAAGATCTTGCATTGGCAAGCCCTTGTAGCCTTAGGACAAAATGTATTTCTAATGAATAAAAACGCATGCATCAGGTCTCCACATCAATAATTGTGAAGATTGGTACAAGCCCCTAGGTTAGTATCTGATTTGAAATCATGTAGCCTTCAGGAAAACTGTGGAGAAAATGTTCATTTGCATTGTTGCTCTCAGAAAAGGATAGTTTTCCAAAATATTTGTGATGAGAATTGTATCCTTTTGGCATAAGAAAGAGAGAAAATTGTTGTATACAGTCTGTTAGTAATTTTTATTTTCTGGAATTACCTGAGAAAATACCAGGGATGAAGGCATTTAGTGATAGTAAAATGTGAATAAACATGTGAGCTATATTGCTTAGAGGCAAGTAGGGAGGGAGCTAACTGAGGTCTTTAATATAATGGAATTGACAATCAGGGCAATCAAGAACCCGGAGACATAATCTGAAAATTAGCATTAAGGCAGTTAAACATGAATCCAGGAAACATACTTTTGAATAAAGGGTTCTGGGAATGTGGAACTCCCAGCTACAGCAGGCTACAGATGTAAAATCAATTGAAGAGTTTAAGCGGGAGATAAATAAATACTTGGAAAGTGACATTATGAAGAGATGTGGAGTAAAAGCTGGGAAATTGGATAAGAAAGATAAAGAGCTGCCGAGATCTAATAAAATCACAGAGCAGGTTAGGCTCAAAGAGCCAAGCCTTTTTTTATGTCCCCTTTAATAAGTGATTTTCTACGAAGGAAATGTTTCAATGGTAACTATGAGACACTTTGCAGAGAATAATCCTTGCATTTGATATAGGTCTTATCACGTCTTTGAGGCGTCTCAATGCGCTTCACAGAATAGATTGTAAAGTGAATCGACTGTATATTTTTTGGGTGAAACGCTTTGAGAATAAGATAATGTGTATATATAATGCAGAATTATTCTCAGATTTACGAGAAAAATGAGCGTTTTACTTTATTTTAGTGAAAAGATGAAAATGTTAAGTTTTCTTCGGGTTCAATAAATTAGAGAGTCCTAAAGTGTAGTGGTTGTCGCGCTCGCCTCGCAAGCGAGTGGATCTGGGTTTGATTCCCGGGCGAGGCAAAACATTAGACAAGTTTCTTTAATCTACATGCCTCTGTTTACCTAGCAGTAACAACAAAACAACAAAATTACATTTGTAAAGCCCTTTTCACATCGGGAGGATGTCCCAAGGCGCTGAACAGTCAGGGATGAGGACTTGAGCGTGGCGGAGGGGGCAGAGTTGGGATGAGGGAGCGCAGAAATGGTAGGAGGGCGACTGAAGGCATGGTCAAAAACGAGGTCTTAAGTCATGCCTTGAAGGAGGCAAGAGAGAGAGCAAGGTGAAGGGATTGTGGGATGGAGTTCCAAAGAGTGGGGGCAGAGAGGCTGAAAGCCTGGCCGCCGATGGTCGCAGGCCAGAGCCTGCTGAGTGGAGGGAGCGGACAGGCTGATTAGGGGGTCAGCAGGTCAGAGATGCAGGAGGAGGCAAGGCCGTGGAGGGTCTTAAAAGTGAGGGCGAGGATTTTTAATTCTGTCTTCTGAGGGATGGGGAGCCAGTGGAACAAGGGGAGGGTGGGGATGATGGGGTCACGGAGCCTGGTGCAGGAGAGGATATGAGTTGCAGAGTTCTGGAAGATCTGCAGTTTGTGGAGGGAAGAGTTGGGGAGGCCAACAAGGAGGGAATTTCCGTAGTCAAGCCTTGATGTGACAAAGTAAGTACATGGAGTCCTGTAGCTCAGTAGTTAGAGCAGTGCCTTGCAAGCAAGACACCTGGGTTCAATTCCGGGCAGGGCGAAACCTTGGGCAAGTTTCCTTACTCCACACGCCTAATAATAATCCCTCCAAAACAAAACAATAATAAATTGGTCATTTTCAATCCACGACTGTTTGTGGGACACCGCTGTGCACAATTGGCTGTCGCGTTTCGCCCACAAAGTACAGTCTATTCTGTAAAATGCTTTGAGACGTCTAGAAGACGTGAAAAGCGCTATATCAAATGCAAGGATTATTATTATTATGAACCTGGTTGTTAGTCAATTGGCAGATCGCTGTCCGGGGAGTAATAATCGTTTAAAATATATAAATAATTTGGTCACTCAATCCACAACTGTTTGTGGGACATTGCTGTGCGCAATTGGCTGCCATGTTTCACCCACAAAATACAGTCAACCAACTTTCCAATATATTCTGTGAAGCGATTTGAGATGTCTTAACGACATAAGGCACTGCCAAATGCAAGGATTATTAGATTATTGTAATTAAACAAAGCTCTGCAATCAGTTTCAGATGCCATTGTATTTTTGGAGCACATGAGCTCAAAATTACAAAATAAAGCCCTGTTACATCTTATGATTTTGTTCAAAGGCATCTATAATGGACCCTTTATATTTGAAAAATAATACTTCCTCCATCAATGTCTTATTATTAAAAACCAAAGTAAAACAATTTGTCACCAGCTTTCATACATCAGACTATGACTACATTGCTGAAAGTCAAAGCAAAAGTACTTGTTTCAAAGAAATTGTGTTATTTTTCTTGGAACAAAACTCAATAGCTGAGGCCTTTTAGTCTAAACAGTTTATCATCAGTCTAATTGTGGCTTTAAACATGAAATGACTTATTGCAAAATATAAACATTGTGTCACAAATCACTGTGGGTGTGTGAGGTAGCCTGCTTACAAATACAACTTTATAATCCTGGAATTCCATCCCTTTCATTTCAATGTATTTACATTACAGTGGAACTATTGCATGACTCTAGCTGCTGCTACATTCGATTTTTATTAGCATAATTCATTAAATGTCTATTTTGCTACATTTCATTTCAGCAAACAAAACGATCATGAGGATCGTTAGTCTGTTTTGCCTTTAAGCGGAAGACTGGCTTTCATGGTCTTGATCGATTGTTGTTTTTGACATTTCACAACAACAACAACTTACATTTGTATAGCGCCTCTCACGCAGGGTAGCATTCCAGAGTGCGTCATGTGGGACACATGAAAAGCAAAATGTTTACTGCCAGATTTTACTGACGTTGCCGTGCTGTTCTTTACAGGTGTCAGCAACAGATCTAATATGGTGTTGGTGCATTCCAAAGCAAATGATGTGAAGGAGCTAAGCCATCAATTCGTATGCAATGCGTGAAGAAATACAATCAAATTGAAAGGTTGTCATATCAATTGAAACAAAGCTTGCATTCCTGAGCCACAGTTGTAATCATGCCTATGTCTTTCCACTTACATTTCTTCTTTGCTGAAGGACATCAGGGGAAGTTGTCATATTAACAATATGCATATGTACAGAATCCAATAAACCAAAAGGGAGTAAAAGTTTCCAGGACCACAGCTGAGCCTTGGGGAAGAGCATAGCAACTATTTAATTTAAGGCAAACATTCTCAGTTCCACACAAAAAACTATTTTTCTCATTTAGACCCAATGGAGAAGGATGATTTGATAGAATTACCTTTAGGTTTGGAATGTGCCTTTCAACAGGCACTTGAACGAAAACAGACTTGAAAGGACAGAAGGTATTAGCAAATGGTATAAATCCTGACAGGTGCCACAGCAGTGGGCAAAATACAAGCTCATCTAGGGGGACTTCTGTGGCAAAAGAACCCCTGACTGCAATCAGGCCAAACTTAGAAACGTTGATACCAGCACTCACAAAGCATAGGCTTAATTTAGGATCTAATGGTGTTTGGCTCAATGGGATACTTGAGCTGAGCTGTGAAAATTAACTGCCAATCTGAAGTGTCCCTGAGAGAAGCAGATCTCTGCAAATATATTTCCAGGCAGGATGGTAGAGTGAGCAGAGGTATTGAAAATTCCCTAATCAGGTATAAATTAGAGAGAACATCTGAAATTCGAGTCTGAGACCTTCTTCCAAAGATAAATTTATAACCAGAGGGATCAACTTTGAGGCAGGGTGCCAAGATCCTGAATTGAATGTCATGGTAGGTCTCTCCATACCAAGGTTCGTATAATACCTTATGTAGCTATTAAGTGTTGAGGGAATAACAGGAATGAACTGAATAGGCCATATGAGAGACAATACTGAACACTTACTTAGCAAGAGATGGGGCTAATAAAACAGTGTTATTTTTTACTATTTTATTGAAAAGAAAACTGATGTAAGAGCACAGGAATGGGACTCAATGATGGACCCTTAGAAAACATTCCAGCCAGAAAATGTTGAACAATGGAAGTGATACCACGCCAACTAGGAGTTGATCTTGAAACATGGTCTCATCAAAAAAAAGCTCCCTAATTCCTATGCTATGGAATTCATTTCTCAATTTTTGCTGGCCAGAAGGATAAGCAAGATAATTCCCTTTCAACATTTTTTTTTAGGAAGAGTGCATTTGCTAATGTACAGCAGCCACATAATAATGTGACACTTGGGTGCAATATCTCAGAGGCCTTATTGAAACCAAGCACATAAAACTGACTCACTTCCAGAGTATCAGGTCATCACTGACGTCACTTATAGATAGATAGAAAACACCACAGATGTCATTTCCTGCATGTTGCCCATGCTGCAACACTACCTGCCTGCTGTACATGTGTGCTATCCACCAGAAGCCACGCTAACTTCCTTCATAACGGGCATCGACAAAAAAATTTTCTTGCATAGGAATGCATGCAATGCTGCTCATGGCAACAGAAGCTCATCTCAACAGCAGCATTCCAGTTAACAGCAACTTTGTATAGCGCCCCTCACACAGGGTAGAGTCCCAGAGTGCTTTAAAAATTGATCATCCATCTCACGGCTGTTTATTGGACGTTGATGTATGTAAATTGATTGCCGGTTGCAAATTGTTTGGAAAAAGCAAACAAATTGCAGTCACTACACTTCATTGTAAAATCCTGCGAATCTCTTTGAGATATCCTCTGCCACAAAAGACCCAATATCAAATGCAAGGATTAGTATTTACTATTACACTGACCGATAACCAAAGATACAGAAATGAAAGTTTTCCCATGAAACACCCTCAGGGGTCTTCTGAAGTAGTCAAAGCTGGCAGAGTACATGGAATGTGTTGCTATATCAATTTTATAACATAACTGGCTTCATAAAATCAGTCTGAGCTTCTTCTCCAATTCTTTCACCTAGCAGATAATTCAGTGGAGAAGATGGAGTCATACCTCTTGCAGTATCACCAGAACTATTCACAGCCCTCATTTCCACAAGTGCACATCCCTGACCAGTCTGTACTTTAGATGTGAGATTGATGCTGTGGAATGATGAGCACACAATTCATCCCACCCTCCCACAAGCCAAGGAGGTCTGGCACAAAAGCTTACAGTGTCTATGAGGTGAAGACTGAGCAAATGCTGAATGACAGGTAACTCATTAAAAGTGAAAAAGCTGGGAACCACTGAGCTACATGGAGTGCTGCCCATAATCTGATAGAAAAAAACAAGTCTAAAATAATGGGGTGCTGGATAACATGGGACAGGGTTTTTGAAAGTATTTTGCTAAATTGCTGAATAATATCAAGCCATTAATAATGCAGTGTGATTTATGAGTCATGCTTTTCATATTCTGCATGCAAACAAAATGCATCACAAACCTTGTTCTCTTTCCCATTTGTGCAGGAGCATGAACACATATGCACTGAATTGTTGGCTGTTTTCCCCCTGCTCCATCACACTATCCTAAAAAGCCATGTGACATCAGGTCGTGCTTAGGAAATGTAATATTTTAAATGGTTATTATCTTCTGCACCAGATGCATGATGTCATCTAATTTACCAGCTCATGTGGTTCTCATGAATACTGCACAGAGGTAAAGTACCTTCCATCTTTCAGTGTCTTTTCTTTCCTTGCTTTTGGCTTGATTAGAGGAAAATTCACGAGACATCTGTTTATTTAATGGCTTTAATTTTAGGCTTTGCAATGGAGACATTTATTCCCATGATGACAGGCATCTTTACAAGCATTGCAGATTGCCAAAAAAATTCCTGACTGATATTCTTCAGTTTCCCACATAAAGTAACAGCTTTCATTGTTTAGGAAACGTTGTCCAATTTGAAGTTAGCATTCAAGACTCCCATCTCTTCCCATTAAACTCATCTGCCTAACTCGCCATTTAAGTATATTAAAAATGTGTGGGGAGAAATTCAACCAGAGCCCAGATTGACTCCACTGTTGCAGAGCATTTGGCAAATTGTCGATTTTAGTCTTAATTCCAAAGTTTCTTTCCCTGTAGTTCTTAAAAGATCTTCCAGAAAACCAGCTTCAAAACTTGAGCTGTATTTAGGAGTTTCTGGAGAACCTAAAATCTACATAAATTGACTAAATCTAGCCTTCTCAATTGAGAAAAAAAAATTGGGCTTTCTCAATGCAATTGAGAGTCTTGAGAGTATAAGCAGTGAAATATTATTCCTGTTGGTGAATTCTGCATAACTTCTGAATTGTCACTGGAAGAATTAAGGGACAAGAGTAGAGGATTGTATTTAGCTAGTGGATAACGAGAATATGTAATGCCTTGCCACAAGTGACTATTGAAGCTATGACCATAGCAACATTTAAAAGGGATAAATATTGAAAGAGGAACAATATAAAACAAGGATTGGGGAAACAGCAGGAGTTGGGATTTAGTAAAAGATTTAACAGTACCGTATTTGTGTTGATCCCTCTCTGTGCTTGAATTTTATGATTAAAATAATGTTTCCACAGCACCAACATTCTGCCTGTCAAAACAGATTCAATAGGCCAGATATCTTATTCTCGACCGCCTATTAAAATGTAATAATAATAGCAGTAAGAATTACATTTTGACACTGACCATATATTCGATGGCAGACACGGAAGCCAATTTCTGCATAGCAATGGTTCCACAAACAACCATGTAGTGAAAGCAGTTTTAAGTGAAAGCAAAATGAATGTGAATCAAGATTCTGTTTCTTGCCTTCTCCATATCAGTCTGTAATTGGGGATTTAGAAAAGAATCTGGTAATTTCCCTTTTGTATTCTCAAATGTAGGTCATCGGTTTCAATATGACCTGCAAAAGAACCTTTTTAAAATTGCTTTACGTCCATTCATTCTATTATTTTGCATTTCTTTCCTCTGTGTTTCACACATTCAAATTTATTTCATAATTTTAGCTTTTTTAAACTTTATTTTTCAATTAATTTAAAAGAGTGTTGGGGGTGGGGAGATGGCATTATCTAAACATTTGATACACATGCCAATAGCTGAAAGCAATTCCATCATAATTCACTCTGTCCCTCACCTCATTCAAGGTGTGAATCAAGCCTTTCAGTCTTATTTCCTCTCAGCTCCCACCCAAGCTCGGCTGTCAAGCCAGTATTGTCAAGCAACTTGGGACGTCCTCCCAATGTGAAAGGTGCTATATAAATGTAAATTTGTATTATATTTGTATTGTAAAAATATTCACTCCTCCTGTGAGCAACCCGTCATATAAATCCTGCCCCACAGAGGACTTCTCCCCCTTCTGACTGACTTCACTCAGTCTCATTTATTTGTTCTGATGACTACTGATCTAATCGATTTCGAGAACATTTTAAACAGTTTTATACACACATGTGCCTTCAGAAAACCTTTCAATTGTTGCACAGTGTTGAGTCTCCTTCAATGTAATAAGTGGGGGAAAATGGCAGTGCTACATGAGAATGTACCTTCTGAACAGTCTCATCTGAGCAGCAAGAGATAACAGTTGGCCCTTGCACAGGGAGAAAGGTTACTTATGACATTCAATAAAATAGAATATAAGAATTTGGAGACTATACGAATAGTTATTGGAATTTATCAACATTATTAATCATTTTGGTTTGGATTTTGGCAACAATTCATATCAATGTGCTCTGTCCTATGAAGCAATGAATGTGTTTGTGAATAGATTATAATCTAAAGAGTACCAAACATACAATCATACTTCAATTGTATGGTCAAGGCGGATGGCCTAGCCTTTAATTGGGTAAAATAAATGAAGATAACTTGCCAAGGGAAGGTATTCGTCTCACCTGTTGTGAGCGAGGCAAGTCTACAATATTTTGCAGTGTCTTAACCACGCCTTCTCCACTGCTGCCACGACCCAATTCATGGTCATCGTCCATCTCACTACCAAGCCTGGGGTACTAGCCATGGAAGAAACATCCTTCTTATGGCTTCACATAAGAAATACTTGAGTATAAAGTAATGAGGTTATCTGTGACACTTGTCAATGCCCAGGGAGTACTGAATTTTCCTGAGATTGAATGGTCTCAGGCTAGCCAACTCCCCCTGTACTGATTGGACTGCTCTAAATCCTACTTTCAGTGTATGGCAACATAGAAATTTGGTGCAGGAAGAGAAAGCTCCCAAATACAGAAGTGTAAAGGCAGGATTTTACGCTACACCAAAAATAATTGATTTTACTGTGCTTAAATTAGCTGCCACATTTGCCCATAAAGTACAGTCACTGCACTTTACAGTAAATCCTATGAGACGCTTTGGGACAATACCTGATGTGAAAAGCGCTATACCAAATGTAAGGAATATTATTATTAATATTATTATTATTATCTCAACACTTCCTCTAGAATCTAATTCCCTTTAAGTTCTCCATCAGGTATCATTCTGTGTCCGAGAGGGTCGCTGCCAACATTCTCTGAAGCTTCTGCCAAAGCCAATTCTCTAACCTGATAATAAAGTGCATAAGAATCTCTGATATTCTCTAAGCCCTGTGGTGATGCGAGTTACCTCTGCTCAGTGCTTCTGTCTGACAACTTAACTATGATCAGAAACTTACCGTAGGGGAAAGGCACAAGGCGAAAAGCTCTGATCTCCCACTGGCCTAAACAATGAGTCATATATTTGTATTCAAACATGATGGGATGAAAAATGCAATGCAGTCAATAGCAATTTGACAACTGAGGTCTACTGTTAAGTATAGTAACTGTGTATTTTGTAGGTGAAAACAGCAGCTAAAGTCAACACAGAAACACAAATTGCACCCAGCGCACAGATTTACTGATCGTCTATTTCGTACACAAATACATCAATCAGCTCGTTTGCACACAGAATGTCCAATAAACAGCCATGAAGCAAATGTCAACTTTAGCTGGGAGAATTGTTGGACAGGCATTGGAAAAGATCCCCTTTTTTTTTTAAGCACTGCCAAAGGATCTTTGATTTTCAATTGAACAGGCAGACAAGACCT
Source organism: Callorhinchus milii (assembly GCF_018977255.1). Taxonomy (NCBI): domain Eukaryota; kingdom Metazoa; phylum Chordata; class Chondrichthyes; order Chimaeriformes; family Callorhinchidae; genus Callorhinchus; species Callorhinchus milii. The sequence goes on along the minus strand of NW_024704742.1, from coordinate 27,795,498 downwards.
CAGATTAAAGTCAAACCCGAAGACAGTATCTCACTCCAACATAGTACTCCCCTAGCATTGCACTGAGTCAATCTAAACTCTAAATGGAGGTGCTTAGATATGATGAGAGACTCGCTATAATGACAGATGGAATGAAAGATCTTCCTCCTTAATACATGTTCCAGAACTAGAGGTAACGCTCTCACTTCCAGCTGGATATGCGGAAGCACTTGTCCCCACAGAGGCTAGGGAACATCTGGAACTGTTAATGTCTGTGTAAATAGTGTTCACTCATTGAAGAGAAATTTACACAGGGTTCTCAGGCAAGAACAGATCAGCAGTTACAGCCAGCAGCACTAAATGTGCCACACTGACATTGTGTGGTAGGATATCGGATCAATTTGGTCAGCTTCCGAGTTCGTAAGAATTCAATCCTTCCTTGGAGCTCACTAGTCTGCCTTTGGCAATCAGGGAGGAATTATCCAAAATGATGTTTTACCCACAAACTGAACTTATTCTTTTTTTAGTTCACCTTCTTTTCCCGGGGGGGTGGGGGGAGGGTTAAACAGTAATAAAAACTGGGTGGCCAATAACAAGAACATTTAGGAGTATTGGGTGAGAGGTAGACTGGGGACATTCTCCCAGAATTGAAATCAATAAGCTTCTGGACCTTCTTAATAATAATCCTTATTTATTTGATACAATGCTTTTAGTGTCACGAGGACATCTCAAAGCACTTCTCAATAAAATGTAGTGACTGTGTATTAATTGACAGCCAATTTGCACGCAGCAATGCCCGACAAGCAGCCATGAAGTGAATGATTAACTTCACCTGAGGGATTGTTGGCTAACGCACCGGGAGAAACTCCCTGTTCTCTTTCGAATAGTGTTTTTGGATCTTTAGCGCGCACCGGAACAGACAAATGGAACCACAGCTTAATATCTTATTGGAAAGACAGCACCTTCATCAATACAGCACTCCCCCAGCACTGGAATATCAAGCTAGACAATGTGAATTTAAAACTCAGAAACATGACGTGAACCCACAACATTCTGAATCAATAGTGAGACTGATCTAGCAGTGTCTCAACTCACACTCCAGGGGAACCAAAGTCTTCACCTTATAATATAATAATCCTTGCCATATCATCAAAAGAGCCATATCATCTCTTCGAGACACCTCAAAGTGCTTCACAGAATATATTATAAAGTGTAGTGACTGTATATTTTGTGGGTGAAACACGGCACCCAATTGCATACAGCAGTGTCCCACAAACATTCATGGATTGAATAAACAAATTATTCATTTATTTATTATTTGGAGGTATAATTACCCCCGGAAAAGCGATCCACCAATCAACATATAATCAGATGCCTACTTACTGCTAGGTAAACAGTGGTGTATGGAATAAGGAAACTTGCTTAAGGTTTCACCCTGCCTGGGAATCAAACCCAGGTCCTCTCGCTTGCGAGGGAGTGCTCTAACCAATAAGCTACAGAACTCCACTGTGCTTTATACTGGCTGAGATTTGGTGAGCAGAGCATGTCCCTCTGGGGAGAGATTGCGCACTCCAATTCAGTCACAGGGAAAATTCCAGGTACACATGACATTCTCAGTCTGGTTTGTATACCATAGCAATGGGTGTCTGTGCGTTTTGGACTCGGGTACCCAAAAAGAAAAAAAATGACCATTATCACATTGCAAGTTACGCCCCCTCTCCCCAACCCCAATATTTCGAACCCCCGTTGAAATCATACACAAGAACTAAGTTGGTGTATCAGTTTATAGTTCTGCATTAGTGCCACCTTTTCGTTGAAAAAGGCAGAGACACCTTACAATATTAGCTCAGTGACATTTATAGTTTAATGATTCCTATATATCCTGGTAGGATGATTCCCTGGAAGAAAAAAAAAGTAAAAATTAATGAATTAACATAAAGAATTGCTAAAAAAAACAACTTTAGCCTCAGTGAAGCAGTGCTTTAGTTTTTGCCCTGAAGTCATCTCCACAGTCTTTTCCCCCTGTCTGGGCACATTTCCTTTATTAATACACTAATGACCTCGTTAACTGATCATTATGTGGCCATTATGTGCTTCACACTACCTTTTCCTGAATAATTACTTATATTTTAAACTTCGGGTAATATCAGTCTGTTCAAAGGAAACATGGAACTTCATAATAATCCTTGCATTAGCTGTAGTGCCTTATCACGCCATTGGAATGTCTCAAAGCACATCACAGGATTTACTGTAAAGTTCAGTGTCTGTATATTTTGCAGGTAAATGTGGCAGCCCATTTACACAAAGTGATGTCCAACGAACAGCCATGAGGTGAATTATCAATTTTACCTGGTGGTTTGTTGATAAGGACACCAGAAGAAATTCCTTTCTCTTTTCATGCAGTGCCAAAAGATCTTTAATATTCAATTGAAAAGGCAGATGGGACTTCAGATTAAAGTCTTATCTGAAGGATGGCACCTCCTATGTAATGTCCCCCAGCATTGGACTGGATTATCTAAACTGTGAACAAAGGTAAATTTCAAGTGCCTTTTTTGTATTTTGTAGTTAAATTTGGCAATCAATTTCCACATAGCAATATCTCACAAACAGCCTTGAGGTGAATGACTCATTTATACCTGGGGATTGTTGGCCAGGACACTGGGAAAAACTTCCTTCTCTTTGAGTAGTAATACTTTAAAGCTGACCAGAAGAGGTAAATGAGACCTTAGTTTAATTTTTTGTTGAGCGAATGCACCTCCAACAATGCAGCGCTCCTCCAGCACTGTATTGGAGTGTCAGACTGTTTGTTGAGTTCGATGTGGGGTGTGAATGCACAACTTTATGACTCAAGAGGCAAGAATGTTACCAAATGAGCCAGGATTCTTCCCTTCTTTTGTTGCTTTATATGAATCTATGATGATGTGTTGAAGATGAAGACACAACTCATAAAATGGAAGGAGTCCCGTAGCTCAAGTGGTTAGAGCACTCGCCTCGCAAGTGAGAGTCCTGGGTTCGATTCCCGGCAGGGTGAAACCCCAGGCAAGTTTCCTTACTCTACATGCCTGATAATCATCCCTCAAGAAAAAAAACAATAATAAATTGGACACTTGTGAGATACTGCTGTGCGCAATTGGCTGCCGCGTTTCGCCCACAAATATACAGTCAATTCACTTTACAGTAATATAATAATAAAATAATAATCCTTGCATTTGATTTAGCGCTTTTTACATCTTCGACGTCTCAAAGCACTTCACAGGATAGACTGTAAAGTGAATTGACCATATATTTGTGGACAAAAAAATTCTGTGAAGTGCTTTGAGACGTCTAGAAGATGTGAAAAGCGCTACATCAAATGCAAGGATTATTATTATATTATTATTTATTATTATAAAAAGGTAAAAATGCTGATCTCACCAAAGGACAGCCAAGGCTGGAAATAAAAATAAACAATGAATGTTTCAGCACAGAAACCAGTTATTCGGCTTAAATCTACACTAGTGCTTTTTTTCTAAGACAGAAGATAGTTCAGCAGGCCAGGAACTACATATGATAGATACTTTTACAAACAACTAGTTCTAAAGAAAAGCACTTTTTCATTGTAAAAACTACTTCACCAATACTCTTTAAAAGATTATGCTTTAAAAGAGCTAGCACAGACACGATGGGATGAATGGCCTTTGTCCATGCTGTAAATTTCTGTTTCTTTTCCCCAATCATAGTCATGTTAGCAGCAGCTTTTACCTATTACTCTAACTGATGGGTGCAATGCAACTGTTCACAGTTCAGACTTTTAACTTAATTCGGTCTAATCCAAAAGTTTTCAAATCATCCACTCAGCCACTTTGAATAGAAAGTTTCGCCCCTCCGCTGCCTCAAAAACTTCTTGAAGCTTATCCATGGTTGAATAAGCTGCTTTCAGAGTAAAAGACTATTTAGCATGTCAACGGTCTCCTTGACTTCCACACTCCTAAAAATTACCCTCAACGTATCAGTTTAATCTAGCAGAACTGGTGCATTCATGGATCAGCGCGGCATTAAGGTTCTGTACCAAGGACCAGCAAAACTTTATTAACTTCCCCGTTTCACAAACCATGGTTTAAACACGTTGGAAATTAAATAATTAAATGAAGCAATACCTGCAAACACAAGATAATACTGGGGGTCAGGGCTTCCTTTCACTAAACATTGTCTGGGCAATTTAAACTTTGTACTGTGAATAAGACTACACCAAACACGTAGGATAAATTTACTCAATGAATTAAAGGGAATTAGTTCAGTCAGCTCTGTGCATGCCATAGCAGAGGGCATAATGTAGAAGGAATGCACTACAATTCTCTCGTGGGAAGGAGTAGGAAAAATCTGACCCTGTAGAGAATTCATTGTTACAGCAATTAATTCAATAACTGCTGCAAGACTTAATTTAGCACTATCAGGGGTGCATTATCTGGGTACACAACTAGAAGCAATTATTAGTTTAATTAGACTGCATTCGCCATGTTGCCCTGTCTCCCTTTGTTCAACTGCCAACCAATTTTCAGAAATTGTCAAGCAAGAGAAATCTGATTCCAGAACAGGCTAATCTGTAACTGAACCATCTCACATCAAAATGCTTGCAAAGTTTGTTTTTTGTGTCACCTAACAATCACTCAGTTCATTGAAGGAGAACTTTTGAATAAAGATTAGCTTAAAAAGCAGCGGAGGAACATGCCTCCTTTGGGATATTATGTTTAGTAAATTGTGTTTACATCAATCTTTAGTAAAACTCTCTGCTCTGCTGTTAACCCAAGATTTACTAACATTAGGGTGCAGTTTGTAACAGTTGACAAATACTTATTTTTACCCCATATGTAGCCTTTTTATTCCAAACTATTAGTAACATGAACCAGAATAACCTGCACAACATCAGGGGCTCTCCAGGAAACACCATTTTTCAGAGCAAACTTCAACATTTTAATCAGAGGTTACTTTTCTTTTGAGAAGGGCCAAGAGTTCCTTTCAGGGACACCAAGGCGGTAGGTCAAGAGAGAGATCAAGGGTGCGAAGGGGGCAAGTTTAAGACAGACACCAGGAAATGTGATGTTCTAGTGGATGGAGTTTCAGCGCCTGCACGAGGAGATTTGAATCTCGGTCCATGCAGTTTCCTTGTCTTATACTTCCTGAGTTTCCTTTGGGAAGCCCAAATCGGCCTCAGGGTGGAGAAGAATCAGACACTGTTCCTGCCCCAGGTCCTTCTATCAAACCCTCTACTGTGCGTGTGTGTATGTATATGGCAGTCAGGTGGAGAGAGGTCAGGAACAGCTGTGATAGTTTCTATAGCCCAAAGACGTGGCGACACTCACTTCCGAGGTTCAGAGATGAATAACAACCACTTGGCTGAGGCACGAGAGGCCAACCAGTGCCTGTGGAACCTCACCCCAGCAACAAGCGGTGACCAGACCAGGAGCAGAGAGAAAAGCAAGGTCCTGTTCAGGGGGTGTTAAAGAACCTATGATATTTCAAAAAGAAAATAAATTTGTTTCTGGTGTCCTGGTCAACAAACCTTCAATTGAATTGGTCCTCCAACTCCTGGATGACTCTGGAGCATTGTTGTCTGCAAACTGACTGATAAGATCACCAACAAATAGACAGTCACAACAACAATCTGAAGAGACGACTCCTGAGGAAGCAGGCAGAGGAGTCACCAACACTGACCATCATTCAGCACATAAGGGATGAAATGCTGCAGGATATCTAATAAAAGTTGTATTGCATTGCTCTTGCCCTTCTGATCTAATACAAAACGTATTTCTCCATCTGGACAAGCAAATTTTATAATAAGATATAGTTCCTTATCACATCTTTGAGATGTCTCAAAGCGCTTCACAGAATATACTGTAAAGTGGGTTGACTATATTTTGTGGATGAAACGTGGCAGCCAATTACACACGGCAAAGTCTCACAAACAGCCATGGAATGAGTGACCACATTTTTTTTGTTGAAAAGCTTATTACACCCAGAAAAGCGATCCGCCCATCAACTAACAACTGGGTTCCTACTTACTGCTAGGTAAACATAAGCGTGTGGAGTAAGGAAACTTGCCCAACATTTTGCCTTGCCTGGCAATCAAACCCAGATAAATGCGTCATCTGAATACTACATATGTATTAGTGGGTTGCAACTCACACATACATCTGAACAGAAATATTTATAAAATTATTGCATTTTATAACTGAAGCTTTATGCGGTGGTACCCATGTGTAATAGTGTTATTGTTCAAACATAAACTCTTAATGATTGATCAACTTTGTTTAGCGATTCTGTTTGTGTTTGTACAAGGGTTAGACCTCATCAGAGCTGGTACCTTGTCAGCTTCTGAATGATCCTTTGGTCAATGTCATAAACCAGAGGCAATAACCACTATTAAAGGGAGCTTGTTGAAAAGTTACCACAACAGCAGCAACTGTGGGGGCTGTGGGTACAAATTACGTAGTTAATTAAACAAATACTACAACTGAAACAGAAATATTCTGGATCATGTTTCAGAACCATGTTCAGCATCATTAAATTGATATCACTCCTTAAATATTCAAATGATCTCCCTAAGCCACTTAGCAACATTCTGAGAATTCTTTATCATATTTTAGCCTATAAATAGGGTGAATATATTAGAAAATATCCACCGGCTGTTCTCTTATATCTGACCCTTGTTGGAAAAAATAAGACTAAACCTTCTTACAAATGTTGTGCATGTCTGAATGCTGCAACAGAGGAATGGAATTTGAGTGTAAAATTATTTTAAAAGCATGTGCACACCTAACTGATATTCCAATTGGCTCGATAACAGGTGTGGCACAGAATCCAAGTCTGCTTTATTAAGAATTGTATTAGTGTGTTAAAAAGATAATTGTAATGGTTTTGTGCGTGAAACTACATTGCCTTGCACAATGAGTAAGATGCAACCATTGAATACAAATTATGCTGATGTGAGTTGAATCATTAAATCAGAATTATTGCATTTAAGAAGGACAATTCATAGAAACCAAATAATTAAACAGAGCTCATCCAGTAAAGCCTTTTTTTTAATTGAAGACTTTTGTTCATTAGAAACTAGTATTTATCTTATGATTTACTTCCAGTAATGTTCATTGCTTTCTTTATTACTCAACATTTTTTATGAACTGAATAAAACAGTGCTTAGAATTACTAGGTATAAATCTGTGTATGTATAAGGCAAATGTGTCTGTACTAATTTCACATCAAGCCTTCTTTTTATGTGATGCTTATTCAATAATTTTCCATGAAATAATGTCCTTTTGAAAATTGATACTAATATCAAATTTGAATAGTTTTCCATATATTTCCACTATTAAGCTAATTAAATATTCAAATCTCCACAAAAGCAACAGTGCCTGTTTTATTTATACTATGCATGGTTACCAAGCAAAGCTCCTCATGTAGAATATTAAAAATTGGATTTAAAACAAAAAAGACTCCTTTGATCTTTATCAATGTGTTAGCTCAGATGGTTGGAAGTCTGTGCATGTTTTAATTCATGATGAGGTTTTACCAACTAATCAGGAGATTATTCGATGGAAAACATTTTTAAAAAAAGCATTTTTAATATGTTGGTGGCATTTTTTTTCTAACATGTAGTGTGTAAGATTAGCTTCAACACATTTTCCTTTTATTTGTGATTATGAGCAGCAAAATGAGAATACATTATATTGATGTGATATTTGTGGCTATTGAGTTGGATCAGTTGAATCATTCAAAAGCATCTAAGCAGTAAAACATTGCTGGGTGTGGGAAGAGAGCTAGAAATATGATTATTAATAAAATATCTGATTTAGAATAATAGGTAGCAATGGCACAGATGGGTTTGTTATTAATATTAATAATAATACTTGTATTTAACACTGTGCCTTTCATGTCAGGAGGATGTCTTAAACCGCTATGCAGGATTTACAGTCATGTGCAATGACTGTACTTTATAGGTTAATGCACCAGCCAATTTGCTCACAGCACTATTCCACAGGCAGCAATTAAGTGAATGACTTCCAATTTATCTGGAGAAACTCCCTTCATAGGACATCAGGAGAAAATCCTGAGGACATCAAGAGAAACTCCCTTTACTTTTCCAGTAGCGCCATGGGACTTTCAACATTTATCTGAAAAGCCAGAAAGGACCTCTATTTAAACTTCTAACCTGAAGAACGGCACCTCTGTCCAATGCATTGGAGTATCAGCCCAGACAACCTGAGCCCAGATAAATGTCAACCCAGACAATGTCACATGCACAGGACTGCATTCGATTATCAATATTATTAGGCCAGATGATATAAACTCAGTGTCCCAACATAGGGCTTGAACTGGCAATAGGTGTGCTAGCAACTTAGACTGACTGACAAATGTGTGGACAGTGCGAAGATACACATGATTGTGCATGGGCTTTGGTGCTGTGAAGATGAGTTGACTATTGGGACAAGTTGATCCAAAAAATCCTGGTTAAGGAGGGATTAGGGAATAAAATTTAAAAAAATAAGATATAGTGATTAATTGAGATAGAAACATGGAAATATTCTGCTAAAGAAGTGGGCCTCATGATTTAAGATGAATTTACAAAACAGGGGAAAATGCTGCATTATTGGAAATGCCGTATGAGAATTTAAACTGAGGTCCCATCTGCTCTCTAAAGATGCTGTGACAGAATTCAAAAAGAGAAGGGCGTTTCCTCCCAAGTCCTAGCCAACAATTCTTCATATAAAATTGGTCAACCATTGCAGGGCTGTTTGTTGGACAATGCAGTGTGCAAATCAGGTGCCACATACACTGACAAAATGCGCACTTTGCAGTAAAATTCTCTGATGCACTTTGAGACGTTCTCCCAACTTGAAAGGTGCTGTATCAAATACAAAGATTAAGCCAAATATGAGCTGGAGATAAATTAATCTTGAAGCCTTTGCCCCTATTCCTATCGCATTTCCTGTGTTTGACAATAGCCTGAGAAGAGTCATATGTTATATGAAACTAGGAGGGTCTCCAATTATCCACAACACTTTGTATACATGGGATCAATCAACCATTATTGGACCGAAGGTTGCACCTATTTCCCCTTTGATTGCCTCTCCCATTTAGTAAGAACAGTATTGAGACATGCTAAACATCTAGGAATATATTCTGTGAAGCGCTTTGAGACTTCTTGAAAATATGATAATATCAAATCCAAGGATTATTATTATCTATTTTATGGGAGAATGTCCTTCTTGTCCCTCCTTGTCGGCCTCCACAAGCTGCAGAGATTCCAGAACTGTGCAGCTCATGTCCTCTTCCGCACCAGGCTCCGTGAGCCCATCACCCCCACCCTCGTCCAGCTCCACTGGCTCCCCATCCCTCAGAAGATAAAATTCAAAATCCTCATCCTCACAATCAAGACGCTCCACGACCTTACCCCCTCCTACCTCTCTGCCCTCCCTCTTCCCAACACTGCCCCCCCATGCTCTGGTCCTGATCCCTGCCTTGGGTCATCCTCCCGACGTGAAAGGCACTTTACAAATGTAATTTTATTGTTGTATGTGCTCCAAGGAACAAAACCCCAGTTATTTGTATCATTTTGTATTGATTTATTGATTCAACTGTTCAATTTATCTTCAAAAAGAGTTCCACACAAGCATAAATCCAACCATTTAAAAAAAAAGTTAAGCACGCATGCCACTTCAAGGTCCTCATGTGTGCATCACAGCAAAAGATCCAAAATGTTAAACTATGCTGGCACGTTATGGGACTGGCAGGCAGAGAGTAATGCAGCTGTTGGGCTAAGGTAAATGTCTAAGCACAATATAAACCGTCTGAATGTAATATCAGATCAAAACATTTGAAAGTGCATAACATTAGTTATGCTTGCTCCTTCTGAATTCTCCGCCCCTGGAGTCTCTGAGTGACTCCAACATTAAGGGTTGTAAACATTCTTTGTTGTCTTTTATCCAACTCGCTTCTTTGTTCTTCATTAATGAAATGCAATAAATGAAGCCTAAATGCCTGACTAATATGTTGCCACTTGATGACAGCTTTGCAATCTTTCCTCCTTATTTGCATCTTGTATATAAACCTAGAGCTGCAACCACTTAACTTTCATGTGACCTTGATTTTTTTTCCCCCCTCCATATTTTACATGGGAGGCTCTTTGTTAAGACTACTCTCAACCGGTTACTAATTACGTTGAAAGACCCATTAGGAATCTAGAAAAACAGGAGCAGGAAGGCTCGAGCCTTTTCAAAGAAGTGAGAGCCTGTTCTATCAGTTTATTAGATCTCGGCAGATTTTTTAATACCAATGCCCTGTCACCATACCTGTTTATGCCTCCACAACCCAAGTATCTGTCAATTTCCTGTTCAAACATGTCTCTCGAATCGACCGCTGTAGTTTTCTTGGGATAAGCATACCACATCTTCCCAATTCTTTTTGTGCTGAAATGCTTCCTGATCTCAGTTGTAGGCTCTGAATTTTAGGCTATGTCCCCTTGTAAAAAATATCCTCTACCAGAAAAATGAGTCATCCACTATCTAACCCATTAAGTCCTTTCATTATATTAATTACCTCGATTAAATCACCCCTTAACCTCCTCAGCTCTAAGGAATATAGTTCCAATCGACCTGACCTCATAACAGCTAAACTCCTTCAGAACAGCTATTAATATAGTGTTCGCTGCTGGACATCCTCCAAGGCTGGTATATTTGGCTGCTGCATTTCACCCATACATTAGTCAATTCACTTTACAGTATATTCTATGAAGCGCTTTAAGATGTCATGAAGACACGATAAAGCGCGATATCAAATCCAAGTATTATTATTATATTCTTCCTAAGATAGGGTACCTAAACCTGAATACAGTACTCCAAATGAGATCTGACCACTGTCATCCACCCTGACCCCATCTTATATTTCTTCCACATGTGCCATGTCCCAATTTACACTGCATGTTTAGCATCACATTGAAATGGCACAGATCCGATACAAGAGACATCATCTATTCAATTATGAGCCCCATTCTTGGAATTACTGCCAGGGAATTGCTTTGGAATGGAACAGATACCATTGGCTGCAGTATAATTGTGTTTACAGCACAGACGATTCCCGCAAAATGTTTAAACTCAGTTTTAAGAACAGTATTTCCATCAGGTTTTTTACCATTCACAGGTAGTTGCACATGTGCAGAGTTCTATTAGGTATGGGGCAGGTGTGGTTCACAGTAGGTGAGCCAAAATCAAGTCTGTTATACCAGATCTCCTGACCGCTGAAGTTGTGTCAACCAGTATATAAGGAGAATAATATGCTTTACTAGGCTCCCTACTTTTATACTTGAAAATGCGTTTACATGTAAAATGTTTTAATAGGCTTTGAGGTTTTTATAAGCGCAAGGGGACAAATTGATTAAACGTACCAACCTTGGCATAATATCACACCAAGCATATTAATGCTAAACCTTGCATATGATACAGCACCTTCTCATGTCAAAATGTCTCAAAGTGCTTCACAGAAATGATTGTAATGTGTAGTGTCTGTGTATTTTTAGGAGAAATGACAGCTAATATGTGGACAGCAGTGTCCTGCTAACAGCCAACTTAATGACCAATGGCTAAATTAACTGCAGGATTCTTTGGTCAGGACTTCTCTTTTCGAGTAGTGCTGTGGTTTGTTTAACATCCACCTGAACAGGTAGATGTGACCTTGGCTTAGCTCTTCTGAATGACAGTACCTCCGATAATGCAATGTTCACCCAACACTGCACTAGAATGTCACTCTACATTATGATCTCAAAATCCCCTGAATTGGGACTTTAACCAACAACCTTCCGATCCAGAGACAAAAGTAATATGAAATTCACTCTGTATGAAGTGGAGTTACCCCCCACTCATTCATTGTTGTTGCTCACTGCAATGAAGATCAGGTAAAACCTCAAATATCGCAGCATCATATCAATGAATTCACCCTCAGTATCAATAAAGATGTGAGGCAAAAGCCGACATGGGAAGAGAACCTTATTATGAATATCATATTAATGACACATTTGCTAATCACAGATACCAAATGGAAAGCAAAAAGTGATTTAGGAAGTCATAGACAGACGAAAGGTGCCATTCACAGGACAAAGAGCTGTCAGGAATGACCTCAGTAAAGATGTTCTTATTACATACATGCATACATGAAGCAGAGAAAACATCTCACGCTAGCCTTATCCTCAAGGTCAAAGGAAAAGATTAAGATAACAGTAACTAAACATGGTAAGAGGATTGTTAAGGAACAACAGCTCTCTGGACTCATTGGCACAGTAGCTGCAAACAAGCTTAAATTGTAATTAATCACTAGTGTTACAACAAAACTATAGATCCATCTACATCAATTACAAGAACTGCTGTCGCAGGACAAGAATAGATCAGGACAGTGACGAGGTCACCAATGGAGTCATAACTCAACCCCTGTTGTGCAAACTGTGTTATTCGAGATCAGTTTAGCTTACCTGAGTTCTTTTTAAATCAGATGGATTTGATTTACTAAATTGGCTGGCTAATACTTTATCTACGCACTATACAATGCCAGATGCCACATGTCCCACCTAGTTTTCTTGTAATTTAAGATTGTGTAAAATTGTGGAAATTCCTTCACTCAGTTTTAATTCATCTCCCATCACCTCCCCTCCCTTTCCAACTCAATGTTAAACGACTCTGCTATAAAGTGCTCTGAGATGCTACCCTAGTGAAGGCCACTATATACACGCAAGCATTTTAAATTTTAAGTCAAAATCATTGTCAAGGTTAAGAATTTTAAGTCTCATTTGTGAGTGTGTGGCACTATTTCACATAGCATTACATAAAGTGATGTGGCATGGAAACCCTAATTGGTGTTTATACTCCACACAAGTCCCCAGCCCCCCAATCCCCTTTGTTATACCAATCTATTCTCTTCTCCCTCAAGTATACATCAAGTTTTCTCATAAATACATTGACATTTGATAAACGTGCAAAACATAGGTATGACACTCAGCCTTACGAAAGGATAAAATTGTCTTCCAGCAGTTGGTAGTTCAGTGTGAACAGTTTAATTAACTAAAACCTTTCTGAAAATCGTTTTTTCTGTCATTATATCGATGTTTATTCAATAATAATCCTCGCATTCGCATATAGGGCTTATCACATCTTTGAAACGTCTCAAAACGTTTCACAGAATATACAGTCAAGTGTAATGACTGTATATTTTGTGGGCAAAACGTGGTAGGCAATTGAACACAGCAATGTCCCACAAACAGTCGTGGATTAATTGACCAAATTCTTTATTTATTTGGAGGGATTATTACCCTCAGGAAAAGCAATCCAACAATCGACTAACAACTGGGTTCCTACTTTCTGCTAGCTAAACAAACACGTTTAAGGAAGGAAACTTGCCTAAGGTTTCAGCCTACCCAGGAATTGAACCCAGGTCCTTTCGTTTGCAAGACGAATGCTTTGACCAAATACGTTACAGAAATCCACAAGTTTATTTAAGCATTGAATTGTAATCAGTGAGGTTTAAGGCCTCAGCCAATCATCCACCGAGATAGTGAAAAGGACAGAATTTACCCCAATATGATAGTACTACTAGCAACAATTATGAACATGGATACTGTAATTATCAAACCACATATTATTTTTCACACCAACGTGCTATGTCAGTTGGAACTCACTCAAGAGTTGAGAAGGCAACATTCATCACAGGAGGCCTGAAATTCAATCCAGTCATAGCCTTCAAGAGCATTTTGTCTTAAAACTGAAGAGCACACATAATTGTGGACAATTCTTCAATTCTATATAATAATAATTCTTGCATTTGATATGTGATAGAGTATAGTGTAAAGTGAATTGACCTTATATTTGTGGGCGAAACACGGCAGCCAATTGTGCACAGCAGTGTCCCACAAACAGTCGTGGATTGAAAATGACCAATTTATTATTGTTTTGTTTTGGAGGGATTATTAGAAGGCATGTGGAGTAAGGAAACTTGCCCAAGGTTTCGCCCTGCCTGGAATTGAACCTTGGTGTCTCGCTTACAAGGTGAGTGCTCTAACCACTGAGCTACAGGACTCCACAAATCCTGCCTTAATTTGAAAGCAACCAGTAGTTTCTGAATCAGGGTTAAATCTGCACAAAACAGCAGGAAGGTTTGCCAGATAGTGCTTTCACTGGAAAACTGTATTTTTAGATCCAGCAGTTACCCAAACACACACTTTGGATCCCTAAGCCTTGGCTCTTTCATAATTAAAAAGTATGCCTGATACTTTCTGTGTCCTACCATAGAGATTGCGCATTCCATTCGAATAAACGGGAATTTCCATGTGTAGGTGAGATGCATGGAACTCTGTTTGGTTTCGATATTCTAAACATGGTGATGGTAATGGATAATTCAGTAAAAGATGGGTGTGTGAGGAGTGTGGCCTACTTCAGGGAAAAACTGGTAGTAGACATTGGTATCTACACCCTGGCCAACAATCCTCCAAAATATTTGTTCTTGTCCTCTCAGCGGTCTGTGGAGTTTGCTGGCCTAAAATGGCGAAAACAGTAAGCAAATATTTCAATGTGATAAGGCACCATGAAAATGCAAGCTCTTTCTTTCCATAGTCAAAGCCACAAACCTACATATTTAATTTGAGCAACTTGATTTAAGTAGATGTGAAACAATACCTGTTTGTTCCTGCTTCATGCCTCTGGTGTGTAAACTTCTCACATCTGTATAATTTGGATTGTTATGTATTTTTAGCAGTACTCCTGTGCATTTGCTGCATCACACTGTTAGCAAAGAACTTCCCATTTGCTGGGCACTTACAAAGCGCAGTATTGCAGAAAAGGCATGCGGCTGCCAAGATTTTGCTGAATACAGCGATTAATCATTCAAATGGAAGAGCAGGCTTGCAGTCCCTGCAATATATCAATGTTCAGGATTCAAATGAAGGCACAGACCTGCACATTAGTATTCCTATGCTATCAACTAAACTTTGTGGATCTGCAATTTTGAAGAGAATCGAATTAAAAGATACATCACCTTCCTTTATTGACCCATAAACAGTGCAAACGCCACCCTGCATTCCTACTAATTACACATACTGCAGCATTTCTTCATTCATTATTGGAACCGCGATAACAATTTGCCAACCAGATTTCAATGCTGCTCTCCTGTCCTGCAGAATCAGAGAAAATTACAGGCCAGAAAGAAGTCATTCAGCCCATCAATTCTGCACAGGTTTTCAGAACAACAGGTTCATACAATCCAACTTGCTGCCTTCTCCCGATACCACCTCAAGTCTCATTCATATATCTGTCTATTTCCCTCTTGAAACTCACAATGGACTCTACCTTGACCACCTTACTTGGCAGGGTATTCCTTGCCCCAACGACTCTCGGCGTTGTCCTGTCCCCTCGCCTCCAATTCCTTCATGACGGGCATCTATGTTATCCTTGTACAGATTGCAAAATCGGATAAAAGGACAGACTTTTCAATGATGTGATAATATCAGTAGTAACAATTATCAATGGAGATAATTATCACATTACACCTAGCATTATTACTTCACTGTGCTCTGCTCATTAGAACTCAGATTTCTTGCAAGGGACCAAAACCAACACAGATGGTTCTCAGAGCTTAGTTGTACTTACTAAGGTGACACTATCACTAAATTGCTTCCCCTCAGTTTAACTTCAAACACTTCCAACAGATAAAGTCATTTCCAGACACCCATCCAGCTCTACAGTTGTTCGTTCCACCTGGACTTCCTTTTTAATCTTCTACAGATTCCCTATTCTGATCCTGATCTTTTGCTTTTAACTCTCTTCTGTCCCCACACAGCTCAACTACTGCATCATTTTCTAATAATTTGCTACAGTTCATCTCTCACAACTTTTATCCATGTCTGTTCAAAGCTACCAGTTAATCCAATTGTGGCCAACCTTTATATTTGGCCAACAAAATACATTTTCTTGATTGATGCTATAAATTAAGAAATATTGAATCAAGAAAAAAGTAACAGCATACTAATCGATCGAACACAGACTTACCTAGATTTGTGCGAATGTTCAGGGGTCCACTTCTTGACAGCCCTGGGGGCCACATCCGGCCTGCGGGCCACTGGTTGAACACCGCTGATTTAATGTTGGCTTACAAAATGCACAGCCACTACAATTTATACAAATCCTTTGAAACAATTTGAGAAATCCTTCCAATATCAAAGGCTCTAAATCAAATGCAAGGACTATTATTAATAATAATGTATTTTCCATCAAATCTGTACTGAGTCTTGGTCTCTTTCAGTTGCTGGCTGGTTTGTAACCCCTGAGTTTATTCTGAATATCTACCTCTCAGGGATAAAATTTGCTATCTAACCTCCAGGTTAGGCTTTTGAATTTTAAACCTATGCCCTATAGTTTTGCAAAGTCAAATAATCAAATAATCTCAGTTTTAGCCCTCAAGACAGTTAACTTTACATTTAAATTCATTGTGAAATTTAGAAGATTTTTAAAGTTGGCAGATCTGGACACATGTGAAATTGATACATTATACACGGTTCAACTGTAGCCAAATGTTAGACTTTAATATCATTGCTGATTGAATCACAGATATTACTTCTGTTCATGTCGAATCAGTTTACAGTGGGAGCTGGCGATCCCTCACTGGCTGCTGAGGTTTCGCCTCACACAAGAACAACATGCCGTTCAAACATCCACGTTTGAAGGACAATCTTAACTGCAGAAGGCAAAGTCCGAACACTTTGACTGAGAGAGCTACAGAAATGATTGGGTGTCATTTCTTGGCAGAGATATTTTTAATTGCAGACGCGTTGGAACCTTCGATAGAATATAAACTGTGAAAAGTTCTGAAATTGCAAAAAAAAATCTTCTCAGGAAAAGGCAGAAGGTTTACTTTATCCCTTTTACACTGTACATTTAACATTGATATGATGTACTTTGTACAATTCAAAGTATAAATGCATCAAAACTCAGTTTTATGGCCAGCAATTTACATCCGAGCCCTACTCCAAGCCATGCTTGTGAACTCCTCCAGAATGTGATGCCAGAATCGCAACCCTGACTATGGAAAAGATCTTTTAATACTTAAATACAAATAAAATTCAATATTCCTGGACACTCCTTAGACCTTTAGATGTCACACTCTACGGCTCTTAAATAGAAGTGAAAAAAATATTCAACGCTGGTTCCAAAAGCTCTCTTCAACACCCACCAGAGAGATAGGGAAATCGAAACCTGAATTACTGTTCTGAATTGTATTGCTCTACCAGTGGAAGTGTTGAATCATTAGCAGTATATAAGGGGCACAAGTGTCTGCTGGCCCTGCACGGAAACCAGTTCTCCTAAATAATGGACCAGTTTCACTCACAAACCCAGACATTTTTATGGCTCCCTCGCCAACAGAGAACTGGAATAGAAGACTACCAAATAAATGACTCAATAAATGCAGACTTTCAAATCAATACAAAAGACCCAAAATTCAAGTCCTTCGAGCTCAGATCCAAGGTCGAAATGAATGTCGGATATTTCGAGTCTTCAAATGAAAGGAAGTCATATAAGAATAAAACACATTTCCTAACCAACATGATAATTTGTTTGGAATCTAAGAGCCTCAATAATTAATTCAATTGATTGACTAATGACTGACATTTATGTGCTGTTCTTTGTCCAAATCAATTCACCGCTCATGCTAAAACACTGCAAAGCCTCAGCAGCATTTCACTTCTGCACACTCTTACAAGTCACTGAAATCTGAAGCACTTTCTTATTAAGTATGTCAAGTCTGTGTATTTTTTTTAATTCAGATTTTGACAGCAATTCTCAGAAGAATGATTTCTAATGTCTGGCAGTTTGTAAGTACTATGATACAGCAGGGAATAGCATTCAAACCCTCACTCAGCTTGTTGCCATTTCCTGGTTATGTTCTGGTACTCAAGGATAGTTGAGCACACATTGGCAAATAAATGGATTGGTGATGGCTTCCTTTCATTTGATGAGCAAGTGATGGAAACGATAAAATCCAAATAGTGGTTTAGTCACCAACTACCTATCTTTCTAAAATAAATCAAATTTATCATGTAATTATGGCAGAATCAGCTTTGGCCATTGCCCATTAATTGACATCAAGGGACCACAGGGATTGACGTCAGTGAACAAACACATAGCAGAATGTTGCCAAAAGTGTCAAAAAGCAGATTCCCACATAACTCATGGAAGCAACCCATTTTTAAAATGTATTTAGTGCAATGGAACAGCAAATCAATGATAAGTGGCAGGCAACTGTGAAAGGCAGGAAATTTCCATAATTAGCCCACCACATATCCTTCTTGCAATTCTAGTGCCTGTGGGTTATGCGGTCAGCTCATGGAGTTAAATCCTATTAAAAGCTCACTGCGCCAAGGTTGATAGTTTACCGACAAGTGGGAAAAGCACCTCAGAGAGTTTTAACATTTTTCATTCACTGTAATGCATTATGAAGCAACACAAATTATCTTTTTTATTATAGGGTTACTCCCTTATGGCACAATATATATTTAAAACTAACCTTTACAATTGAACTTTCTTGAAAAGATCAGAGTGTTGAGACGCTTAACCAGCCTGCTCCACCGATCACACTCTGCTAGACTGCACAATTAATCAGAGTCTAATTTGCGGTATTTCTTAAGAGGTTGCTTCTTAAGAAATATGTGACCATTGTCTTTCTGAAACATCGAATGTAGCGGGAATGCATGCTTCAGGAAATTCATTTACACATTTCTTATCAAGAAATTTGATAAGAAAGAATACAAATTAAACTCCAGTGTGATGCAATCTTGTTAGGTTGGGATGGACCTGAGAAAGCTGACTGTTTAGTTTAAGTCATTATGAATAGCTTCAAGTTAAAGAAGCATCCATCAATTTCAACAATGCCTTCATTTTATAACATGCCTTTAATCTCATCTGGGATCCTCAGTTCAACATTTTATTGCTGATAAAAACATTAGCTGCACTCACTACGCACTGTTTGTAGACAGCACACATAAGGCATAAGTTTGAGACTCAGCACTAAAGGATTTTGAAATAGTAAAAAGCATCATGTTTAATTAGTGTGACACACACCCACCACACACAGAAAAAGAGTCAGTCAGTAGGGACACATGTCAGTCTCAGTGTTCATTTTTCTAGAATTATTTTTTAAGGTGTGTGCATTGGTAGCATTCATAGCTCTGAAGGTCGTGGGTTCAAGTCCATGTTAGGATAGCTTCATTGTCTCAGCTGATAGTCAATTGTTGGAGGTGCCATTCTTCAGATGAGATATTAAACTAAGTTCCTGTCTGCCCGTTCGAATAAATGTTAACGACACCACTTGAAAAGATAAGAGAGCTTCTCCCCCAGATAAAATTGATCATTAATTTAAAGGCTGTTTGTGGGACATTGCTGTGTGCAAATCAACTTCTGCGTTTGCCTACAAATAGACAGTCACTGCACTTTACAGTAAAATCTTGTGAAGTATTTTGAGACATTTGACCAACACGATAAAGTGCTGTAGCAAATACAAGCATTATTATTATAACTGGCCTTGCATTCAGTATGTCAGTGTCTTGGGAATGTCCTCCCAGCATGAATGGTGCTAAATGAACGTAAATTTTTAATTTGTTGTATGTAACTACCAGACTTCTCTTCCCACCTACAGTGAAGGAAGGAGTCCAGTGATATAGTGCTTACAAAGGTTGTTTCTCCCTGCTATGGTTACAGATTCAAATCAACAGTGTCTCAGGGCTAAAACCCACCGTCTGATCAATCTTATCGGCTCCCTGGATAGAGCATCTCTCTCAGGAGACCATCTGACATTCTGTTGCCTTAATCAGTGGATAACATGTCTCTTGTCATTCAGACCAGAGAAAAGCACTTTAACTGGGAGCCATCAAGCAGTCTTCAGTCTCACCCAACCTGACATGTCCCCTGACCTATCTTAAAGAGAAAGGAATGCAATAAAGGAGAAAAAGATTTAAATAAAAGGTCACGGTTTTCTTCAGAGCAAATTATGCGACCCCTTTCTACCTTTTCCCAAGGGAATCCGATAACTAAAGTTTTTCCTTGTATCTGCATGTGCGCCTTCTGAAAGGTGTAAGTTGTAAGCCTGTGCAGATGCTGGCTTGAGCATATGCTTGCACCTATGCATCGACATGTACTGCTCACTGTACAGTGAGAGGGTCTTTTAGTAACATCACATACACAACGACATATCATGTTAGCAACGTGAGCATCTAAATTTCCACATCTGCACTTTCAAGGTAATCTCATTTACCGACACTTTTTCACACACAAAACTGCAATTGGCAGCATTATTATCCATATTTTGCATCGGTATGGTCCATAAGACAATACATGACTGATACCAAACATGCATCATAACTGCAGTACAAGGTTACAAACATTACAGCATGATGGTTAACAAGAATAATGTGTGTCCAGTAGATTGTTCTCTTCAACCATTCATTCTCTTCATTCCTATTAATCAAATACTAACGAAAGTATATGTCATGCTCACCAGTGTCAGTGAAATATCTTACAAATGGACGAGAAACAAAACATTTATTGACGTATCTGAAACAAATTTTCATTTGGTGATAAGATGACTGGAAGCTGCTCGAACAAGCTCCATGTATCCTGATACTGAATATTGTCGAGCAATAATCCCATGTTCACTGTGCTGCATCAGATTCTCACAACCCTGTTAAGTGCAGCATCACTGGACCACTTTACTATTTCATAATGTAGGTCTGAGTATTGCTCTTGTTTAAAGTACTTAGATCTGCAAGTCAAGTAGTACTTAAAACAAGCACTGGCTGGGATGCTTGCGTATAAGGCACCAACCTTTGTGTAAAGTGCATAATGCGGATATGCAACAACAGAAATACAGCAGTATATACAGTAAACTCCTGATAATTCAACCCCGGCTTAACTTGTCACAATAACTCAAGTCATCATGTTGCCAATATCCCAGCCACATTTATTTACTCACCACTAAAAATAACTCTTTACTGAGCCCTTTTCCTTTGGAGTGGAGTTATCAGGAATTTACTGTATGAAAAAGATAACAACTAATTACATTTGTTGGGAGGATGTCCCAAGGTGCTAGACAGTCAGAGATTTGGACTCAAGCAGGGAGTTAGGATCAGAAAGGGTGGAGGGCAGGGTGGGTAGATGAAAGGCGCGGTCTAGGAGGAGGGTCTTAAGACAATCCTTGAAGGAAGCAAGGGAGGTAGCAAGGCGAAGAGACTGTGAGATCGCGTTCCATAGGGTGGAGGCAAAGAGGCTGAAGACCCAACTGCCAAAGGGGGAGGCGGCTGGGTGGTGGGGCGTAAAGTAGGCTGGAGGCTGCTAAGCGGACAGGTCAATATGGCGTTAGCAGGTCACAGAGGTTGAAAGAGCAAAGCTGTGAGGGGCTTTGAAGACAAAGACGAGGATTTTGAACTCTATCCTCTGGTCCCAGAGCCTGGTGCGGAACAGGACATGAGCTGCAGAGTTTAGGGAAGCATTGGGAAGGCTGACAAGGGATTTGGCGTAGTCGAGCCTGGATGGAACGAAAATGTCCCAAAGTGGACAGTGAGCAAGAACTATGAAGGGGGTTTTAGTGACTGAGTGCACATTTGAAGAGATGGTACCTCAAGAGATATTTGGAAGTTAACAATCACAATAACAACTTGTATTTAATTAGCATCTTCAAGCGGGTGGCATCTTGGAGCACTTAACAGTGGCAGAGCTTGATGCCAAGCTGGGGAGAAATGGAAAGTGATCATAGGCACGGTCAAAGAGGCAGGTCTTCAGATGCGATGAAGGCAAAGTAATTTTAATTCTAGACATTGTGTCAAAGACCTTCGCAATTTTTTCAGCAAAGTATACTTGTTGTTGTATTTGACTTTATTTGTGGGCAAATGTGGCAGCCAATTTGGACACACCAATATCCCACAAACAACCTTGAAGTGAGTAACCAATTTGTGACCAGGAAGTCAGAAAAGGCAAATGGGATCTTGGTTTAAAATCTCATCTGAAGGATGGCACCTCCAATGGTGCAGCATTCTCCAGCACTATATTGGAATGTTATCAAACTCCTTGACACAGAAGTGTAATCCACAACCTCTGAGCTAAAGGTAATGGTTGCTACCAACTGAGTCAGGCTGACAAGCTTTGGAAGAAAGTTCTGGAGGACAGAGTAGTGATAGCTGAAGGAGTGCTCCTCCAATGGTTGAAAGAAGGAAAAAAGGCATGAGCAATAAAGCACAATTGGAAGAATGCAGACTGCAACACATAAGCAGAGAGGATAAAGCAGAGAAAATGGAATCTACTAATGAATCTTACTGATGTAAAGGAAGCCAATAGAGATGGGAGCATGTCTACAATGCATGGAAATTAGTTTGATAGATAATTACTTTAAACAAATATTCCCATTAACGAGATATCCATCAAGTAGCATATGCCACATTCTGTATTACATGAAAATTGATTTATAATCATCATCATTTTAATAGCCATAAATTGCCTCCATGAGATATCTTATTGCCAGTCCAAGAGTTATTCTATCAAATGTTGGAAGTGTTCACCTTTGGGCAAAAAATTGCTCAGCCCTATAGGAGGGTGAAGCACTTTGAGACATCCGTCCAATGTAAAAGGCACTATGTAAACGTAAATTGCAAATCATAGAAACTGTAAGTCGTACATCTGAGGATGGCATTTTGTTAAAAGATGTATTTCAAAAGTTACTTTCACAAACTTGAATCTATAATAAAAATAATTTAATTTAACACAATCATATGCAGATATACTTCTAACAGATGCCACACATGGTTCATCGGAGAAAGCAGTGGTAAAAGTTTAGATGTCCAATAATGAAACCAAAGCTTTCAGCTTTGTTATATTCTATGATGATGGAGAATAACATAGCTGGCAGGCATGCTGGTAGCTCAGCTTGCAATAATAGTTGTAAATAGTAGCACAGATGGCGTTCAGTCTGCACTAAAAGGAGGTACATCATAAACCCACCACTGGGAAACACCACGACTGGCTTAACAATTTCACATTTTCAAACTGTAGTGTGCTTAATTATAATCAGTAACGACACGCTGACAGTGTACTGAGTGAGCTGTACTGTTACCTACTCCACTGTATTGTCTAGTTTATATGTTCATTCAAGTCGTGCACCGACCAGCTGAGCTTTAAGTCACTCGGTTCAATTCTAAGCAAAGTAACTCAACATTGCCCCAATTGATGTATTGTGGCCTGATTATCTTTTTTTTCTCAGACATGCTCCTGTACACGTTGAATGTACCTCGATCACAATTAGCTGCTCAACTCAGCTAATAGTTTAACTATGAAAAGTAGTCAGAAAAATATTATATACTGACATTGTGAAAAGGCAGGAAAGTGCAAATGGATTATACAAAGTTACCACAAAATGGTCCATGGCAGAGGTAGCTTGGTGGACCAAATGGCTTTCTCCAGTTCCTAAACTCCGAGGTTTTCTCCACCTGCAATTAACTGCACTTTAGCCAGGTCTTTCAGAATTCAAGGCCCTGACAGACACAACAAATCTTCGCCAAAAATTCTCCAATTTGTCCAAGAAAATGAGCTGTGGATTCTCCTGAATGTATTCTCCAGCATCTGTGGTACAATGCTCCAGTAGTGACGTGCCAGAGCGCTCCTCACTAGATTATCCAGACTTTCTCAGCAACCAAAAAAATGTTTGTGAAGAATAAAACAGTATCTAATTTCTGTGACATTCTCAACAAAATAATTAGGAAGTAACGAAATTTTGGGGGAAATGTAAGATGCATTTCATTAGAATGTATTCCAAATTCCATAGGCCTATTCTGTGATGCAAATATTTCCACTTAATTACAGTAAAATCCTTATCCTGTCCATAATAACGGGTGGGCTTCCAAGCAGCTTTTTTTCCTTAATCAAATTCCATCTTTTTTGAGGCTTTTAACATCAGTGCTGAGTTATGAGTCACATATCCTGACGTAAACATGCTAGAAGCTATTGGCAAGGACTGTCATAGTACAGGGTGTCCGCAAAGTCATCTTGCCCACTGTTACAAAACAGCGATATGAGACAATGCACAAGCCAAAACAAGCTGTCAGAGACGCATTTCACCTCATCACTCCATCCGTGTTTCAGAAGATGTCACACCGAACCTGGCAATGGACCATTATCTGCCATGAAAATCATGGCACTCACACCAATCCTCTGGACGACTATATACAGTTGAACACTTGTATTGAATACAATTAAGTACTTATAAATACAATTATCATGACTCAGTTGTTGGTGGATACACTGTAGGGGAGAAAAAAGTAGCAGGATTTTGTGGACACCCTGTGGAACGTGCAGAAACTAGGATGGGCAAACTGTTCCTCAAGTGGAAAACTCGTTATTTTCAAATATTGCTGCTGTCAGCTTTAAATGTCTGTGTAGCTCCTCTCTTCGGAGTTTTCTCTCAATTTAGCATGGAGGACACCCTTTACTGCCAATGAGTCCTAGTCTTTAGAAGCATTTGGAATTATGGAGTAATCTTGGAACCAAGCTATTATTGTAAGTGCTTCCCTGCACAAGTTTGAATTGTTTTAAATTTCACCCATAAACTACATACAGCCACATCACTGTACAGTAGGGGTTCTCAAACATTCGCAGCTCAAGGCTCCCCAATGATATTAGGCATCCTGACTGCGATCCTCACACAACAAATCCATAGAAACTGAGTACCTGACTTTAATTGCAAACACGATTTTAAAAGAATTAAAGAAAATAAATAAAAAGTAATGCTTACAATATTAACGTAGACATCACACAAACTCTGGGTTCAGCCTGTGAAATGAGTGTGACTCACCTCTTCCATCATTGACATCATTTGACCCATTTGATTAGATTTCAATGAGCAGCAGATGGTTCCTGGAGCTGCAGGAACAGGGATTGGGTCGCAGGGACCGAGGGCTGTGATTGGTCTGTGAGTGAAGCTGTGATTGGTCCATAGAGAGTATGGGATGGGATTGGTCCACAAGGAGCAAAGGCTGTGATTGGTGTGTGAAGATGGCGCTGTAATTAGCCCATAGGGAGCAAGCGCTCAGGTTGCTGGTGATGGTCTGTTCCATTTGCCATCTCATGCACCCCAACCCCACTGTAACCATCTCCACGATCCCAGGGGTCCACAGGAAGCAGTTTGGGAACCAATGCTTTGCAGTATATCATTTTGAAATACTTTGAGATGTCTTAATGATGTGATAGAGTGCTGTATCAAATGCAAGGATTATAATTCCTAATATATACATCATGTACAGGATAGCAGTTCATAATTTGCTGGATACTCTGTGTGTGTATGTGTGTCGGGGGGAGGGAAAGGGGATATTTCAGAATCTTTGTTCAAGCTAGTATTCTCTTTCAACACAGTATAGCTGATCAAAATGTCTGAACAACAAAGTAATGAAATTCCTTTATTCAGAACTCTGTAGCCCATGTCCTCTTCTGCACCAGCCTATCACCCCTGACCTAACTTGGCTCTGCAGGCTTCTCAACCCTCAGCAGAGCAAGTAAAAGATCTTCATTCTCACATTCAAATCCCTCCACAGCTTCATTCCACCCTACTTCTGCGATGTCCTGTAACCCTACTGACCCAGTTGCTCTCTTTACTCAACAGTCGTTCAATCCACGACTGTTTGTGGGACACTGCTGTGCGCAATTGGCTGCCGCGTTTCACCCACAAATATACAGTCAATTCACTTTACGGCATATTCTGTGAAGCGATTTGAGACGTCTAGAAGACGTGAAAAACGCTATATCAAATGCAAGGATTATTATTATTAGTAACAAGCACTGGCCTGCTTCAAGTCCCCCGTCCTATCTGCCCTGTCAGCAGGCAGGCTTTCAGCTGTCTTACCACCACTCTCTGGAACTCCATCGTGGAGTCCCTCAGACATGCCCTCCTCTCAAAAGCCCACCTCAATTCTTACCTCTTTGACTGCACTTTCAGTCTTCTTTACCCTCCCCATGCTCTTCAGCTCCCAGTTTAGGTGCCCAGCCAGCAGTGTTGAGTGCTTTAAAATATCCTCTCAAAGAGAAAGGTGCTATATAAATGTTAATTGTAGTTTATTGTATCTCCTCCCTCTCATTCATCTCACTAAATAGCAGTCAGAGGGCCTCTCACATGGCAGGTTGCAATTGGCTTTGTCACTTCCCACTTACCGGGAGGATATATGCATCTCCTGAAATATTTGAGTACTACTGAATTGACACAGTAAATGTTGGAAAATCCTTTGGATGATATTTTAAAACAAGGTCCCATCTGCCTATTCAGATGAACGTAAAATATCCATGGCATTGTTAAAAAAAATAGAAGTGAGTTTCTCCAGGTGTCCTGACCAAAATTGGTCCAAATAAAATTGTTCATTCACATCATGGCTATTTGTGGGATGTTGCTGTGTGCAAGTTGGCTGCCATGTTCGCCACAACATTTTACAAGGTCTTTGTGAAGCACTCTGAGACCTTCTCGACATTATAAGTGCTGTATCAAATGCAAGGATTATTATTAATGTCATATTTGCTGCTCTTCTCTGCACTGCCTTCAGGGCCTCAAGAAAGAAAAGAATAGCAGAGAAAAGCTGTACAAGTCAAGACAACATATTTGACTGGGTTTCAAATATCTGTAGGATGAATAGAGGACTGGGTGAGGTAAGAGTTGTTATAACCCCTATGTCAGTCTTCTGCATTTTTCCATTTTTTATCTCAATTAAATTGTAATTACCCCACTCCGTGGGGAAGACGTGTATCCATTCCTTTTATTTTCCTGTCCCACTGAATGCTTCATGTGCTTTAACAAGCAATACACAGGGACAGAAAGAAAAACTGCCTCAAAAGCAGACCACATAATAACAGACAGCGTCTTCAATGTGGTGCGATAGACATGCTCCAAGGGAATCCTCCTGCCCCATGTCATCTCAACTCATGCGTTCCATTAAAATGGATACACGCAGGGCTCCCCCCATGGAGTCCTCTAATTATAATTGTTTTAAAAAGCAAATAACAGAAGAAAAAAATCCGTAGGAGACCGATGTAGAGCTAGGTAAACATCATTTCTCCACTTACCCATATACTAAACGACTGGTGCAGAAGCGAGCGGACAACATCCCTTGTGGTGAAATCAAAGTACAGGTATAGATGCTGGCTATCAACAAGAACACAAAAAATATAATAAACCATACATTTAACATAGTGCCTTTTTGCATCAAGGGGATGCTTCAAAGCACTTAAAGGATATACCCCAAAGTGCGAATGATTGTGTAACCTGTGGGCCAACATAGCAGCCAATTTGCACACTGCAAATGCCCTACAAACTGCCACGAAGTGAATGATGGAGTAGAGAAATTCTCTTCTCTTTTCGAATAGTTCCATAGGAATCTTTAGTGTCCACCTGAACAGGCAGATGGGGCTTAGTTTAACGTCTCATTCGATGGACAACACCTCCAACAATGTAGCACATCCCCACTATTGCCTTAACTGGATAGAAATTCAGATGGTGGAGATGAAACAGCAGTGTGACTGCATCTCATTATGGATAGAAAAGCTTATTTTTATAAAAATGTATCATGTTGAAACATCTCAAAGTGGTTTAACAATAGTGAAGTGTAGTGACTGGGGATTTTTTGGCAAAAGAGGCAGTGATTTTTCTCACCATAAGTTCCTATAAACAGCCAAGGGGTGAATGATCAATCAATCTGGAGAACTGTTGGCCAGGATACTGGGAGAAACTTTCTTGGCTATTTGAATAGCACCGCAGGAACTAAAGAACAGATGGGAGCTCAGTTTAATGACTCATCCATGAAATGCTACCTCTATCAATTCAATACTATCCCAGTACTCAAATCACCAGAAAAAAATATATTCAGGACAAGGAACTCACAGAAGGCATCCTGCAGGGTATTGCTGAGAATCTCACCTCGCATACGAGAGGGAGTGGGCTCGAATCCTGGGCAGGACAAAACGTTAGGCAGGTTTCCTTACTCCACACACCTCTATACCTAGCAGTAAGTAGGAACCCGGTTGTTAGTTGATTGGCGAATCGCTTTTCCTGGGTAATAATCCCTTCAAAAAAAAATGTTTTTAAATAATAATAATAATAATAATTTGGACATGACTGTTTTGGGACACTACTGTGCGCAATTAACTGCCACATTTCACCCACAAAATATGTAGTCAATTCACTTTACAGCATATTCTGTCGAGTGCTTTGAGATGTTTCAACAACGTGATAAGGCACTATATTAAATGCAAGGATTATTATTATTATAAATTAGTTGGGCTGTATGGCCTGTTTTCTTGTGAAAGATTCTACGTAATATGTACAATTCTATACAGCCATCTTCTCAGTATTATACTGGGAAATTCCATTATTTGTACAAAATTTGGTTGAGGAAATGTCCAAACAGGAAAGCAACAGAGTAAGTTACAGAGGAAGGATATGTTATCCTTGACGTATGAGGAAAGAATAAATAAGCCACTGTTCAGAAAATTCAGCTCATTCAAAACTCTGTCGCCTGTATTCTCACCCGCACCAAACTTTGCACCCCGATTACCGCAGTCCTTGCCAATCTCCACTGGCTCCCTGTCACAGGGTGGATCGACTTCAGAATCCTCACTCTAGTGTTTAAATCCCTCCATTCCTTGGCACCCCCCTATATCTCTAACCTCCTCTCTCCCCACAGTAGTACCTGCTGCCTCCACTCCATTGGGTCTGGCCTCCTCCATGTCCCCCGAATCCTCCGCTCCACCATCAGCGGCCATGCCTTCAGTCACTACACCCCAAAACTTTGGAACTCCCTCCCTCAACCCCATCACCTCGCCCCTCCTTCCCCATCTTCAGGTCGCGCCTGAAGACCTTTATCTTCGACCGCGCCTACGGTCATCTCCCCTTCCCTTGGCTCGGCCTTGGGCTCCGCCATTGTTAAGCACTCTGAGACACCACCCGGCTTGGAGGACACTATATAAATGCAAATTGTTGTTGTTGCTTTTGTAAGAGGCAAATATAATGGGATTTAGAATAAGAGACAGGCTGCATGGGGCTTTTCCTGAGAAAAAAATCTTACTTTGCATATTCTAAACTATTCCAAAAACGTTTAGTCTTCTTCCCAACAAGATAACAACTGAAAGTATGTTACATTTATCAGTAAATAAGCATATTTAAAATAGCTGGCACAAACACGCTAGCACAATTGGCCTTCTACTTTGCTTTAACTGTGCTGTTGCCCCCCCAATTCTGCTCGGCACCCACCCTCCTTTGGCCCCCTACCCCAACAGTTCCAAATCCTGGACTATGCACTCCATATGTGAATGGACATCATATAAATGTAAATGTGCTGTAATTTTCTATGAAAAGAGGCTAATGAGGTTAGGACTATTGCCATTGGAGCAGCAAAGATTGCAGGATGATATTATTGAGAAAGGAAAAATACTAATCATTGGTATGGGAGTCGTGGACAAGAGGGAATGAATTTAGGATTGGAAGTAGCAGAGTAAAAAACAAGAAATTCAGACTTTCTCCTCACAGAATTATGATTAGAATGGATTGTTTCTTGGAATATAAATTAAAAATATATCCTAGATACATGGGTCATCTTGGCTAAAGAATAATGAGTCATTGTTTCTGCTTCAGAAATAAATGGGGTAAATTTAACTGGGGTAAATTAGTACAAGGAAACAAGTGTTAAGAAAGACATCAAATTCTGCCCCATTAAATTCAAGGGCAAACAGGTGCAGCACCGAAAGGGTTAAATTGTCACATACCCATGAGAGTGCAGTACGATGGATGAGTGGAAAATGTGATACCATAGGCATTGATATGTGATTGATCACCGCAACACAAAATAACATTTGCCTAACCAAGTAGAATTCATCCCCTGAATACATAAACAAGGTTTAAATCCTTGGTTTATTTCAGTCGGTCGATTTCCAGCCAACTAAAATATTGTACCATTTACAGGTCAATATGGTCATGCTTCCTTTCTCCCAAACCCTATTCCCCCATATCTGGAATGATTTAGGGGTGAAGTAGTTATGAGCACTTTGAAAAGATGACAAGAATACTTTGATGTGATGCTCAGGGAAATTCTATACCAGTATATCAGAAGATGCAGATTCACCCTGAATGTGCAAGGATGAATAAGGATTCAATTAAATTAAATTCAGTTTGCATATCTTTGAAACTCATTAAAGTGATGAATAAGGGTGGCGGAGAAAGGAATGTCTATTCTGCTTCCAATGACAACACTAAGCACTCATACATCAGAGATGGCATTGGCTGGCAACACTTCAAGGCTTCTTTTACAATGACCCAACTATATGCCTCAACTGGAAAATCAGCATAATGTCATTAACGCACCAGGAGATTTGATATTCTAAATAAGAAGATCTTGAAGCCTTTGATATATAGGAGCGGAGAGCGCTGAATTAAACTGTGACAGGAGAGCAGTTTGGGTACTCGGGAAAAATTGTTGAGCGTTTGAAGGAATCAAATAATTTGGAATCCTCAACAGTCACTGTTCGTGACAGGCAGGTTTTGCTTGCACTGAGCTGGCCTTTGGCCTGTCTGTCAAGAGCTGTGGTACAATTAACAGTGACTGAGAGTCACCAGCTGGTTGAGACAATAGGCTTTGGTGTAGTCTAAATTTGCGAGACTTGGTGAGTGGATTTCTAAATAAGTGAATCCCACACGTATAGTGTCTGACCCTCTGGAACCGCTAATCTTATTTCCCATCTCTGTGAATTCAGTGTCTAAGAGTCTTAATCCTTGCTTTTGTTGTAGTCTATTCATATCAGGAGGACCTCTCAAAATGGTTCAAGGAATTACTGTGAAGTGCAGTGACTGCGTGTTGTGTAGGTGAACGGAGCAGAGATCCAAAAGGTCAGCTAATATACGACTGCCATTTATTTACAAATCCTTCAGCCAATCTTAGATTTTTTTTCTCTCGTGTCTCATTGGCAGAGGTCAGGAAACAAACATCCTAACATGCCATGTGATTGCCTTGTGGAGAGGCTTAGAAGAAGGAGAAGATGGACAGAAAAATAAAGTTGCCAAACAGAATCTAAATAAACATAAAAAAGCATAGAGATGATAAGACTTTACAATACTTAAACCTCATTGATCTGAAACAAGAAGCTTCTACAAGCTCCTTGATGAAATCATCGCACAAATATATGTTTTGAAATTGAACGAAAGTCAGAAAAAAAATATTAAAACAACACTTGTTTTTTTTCCATGTTGGATTTTAAAAAATATTGAAAGCTATGCCCTTCAATACCCATGCAGCCGTTTTTAATGTGTTTGGTATATGCTGTTGAAAGTTGATAAGCATAGGCAGAGAGCTCCAATCTTAACAAAAGGTCACCATCCTCAGAAATGCACTGTGATTTTGCTAAATAAAATATTTATTTGATGCCCTTTCAATGCTGATATTGGCATATCCATCTAACCAGTGGATGCTCACAATCTCTATTGGTCTTTCTAATCTCTACAGTGTTTTAATCTAGGTAATTTCTCTTCCCTGGTATTCCTGCAGAGAAGACAGATCAGCAAACCAATACAATTCTATGTAAATCAGGATTGATGCAGCTTCAAAACCAAACATGCATAAGGAATGAACACTTAGGTTTAAAATTTTACTCCATCTGGACAATAAGCTATCAGATGGTGTCTATGTTGATTGCAGATCCACTGATGTTCTGACCACCTGCCATTAAGTCCTGGATGAGCCTCAACTTGTACCAGCTAAAATGGGCAACAACAACTTATATTTATATAGCGCCTTTCATGCAGAGTACTGGTTTACAGGGATGGTGTTGGACATCGAGTAAGAGAGAGGGGTAAGCGGGAAGTGGCCATTGGCATTTTCAAAGATGTAGGATTTGAGGAGGGACTTAAAGACTGAAAGAGAGAAGGGGAGAAAGAATAGTTGAGAGAGGGAGGAAAACCTTGATTCATGCTTTCATAACCTCCAGAGTCAACTTTTCAAATGATCCTCCCTGCTGGTCTTCCCATCTCCATTCACAAGTTCCAGCTCATCTAAAACCGTGGCGATCACATCTTCACCTGCACAAAACTTTGAATGTGGAAAACTCCTGTCGTCATCAGGTTCCGCCGTCTCCCAACAATCAACTTCAAGGTTGTCACACTTAGCTACAAATCTCTTCATGCCCTCACACCTCCCTAACTCTGTGATCTTCTCCAGCGTCGCTCTTATGCTGGGCCCCTTCCTGCTCAATATCCACAAATGGCAAGACATTACTCTACCTGAAGAGAGCTCTATAAATTGAACTTGCTGTTGATGTTGTTGTATTCCTACCTGGATTGCCAGTATCTTTACTTTGTGGAATTGAAACAGCTTTTTTCACACATAAAGCCACTTCAGAGTCTGTTACAGTCTTACCTTATCTTGCAATTTGAACATTTCCTTTTGCAGCAGCATATTTTCAATATCAAGTGCATCCTTTTTCTTGATAAAATCAGCTTCTTTTTTCTTCACGGCTGCCTGAAGTTCTTGCCTTGCTGTTACCTCCGCTTCAAACTATTAAAGACAAAAGTGAAATGTCTATTAGTGGTGTTAAGATAAAGAAGTTTTGTATTATGTGTAGGCCTTCAACTGCATATTGCACAGTCACTACACGTTGCAGTATATCCTGTGATGTGCTTTCAAACATCCTCTTGATGTGAAAAGCTCTTTATCAAATGCAAGGATTTGATATACATGTTAATAATAATAATTTCTCGACTAATAATATTCAGAGTAACCATAATGCTGCATTTCTGCTGCACTTTTACTGGAGAATTGCCTTTTGTCAGCAATTTGTTCAGTATAAGTGGGGCAAAGGCAGGAAGAATCATTCTGGAACACTGTTTCTGATACTATTTGGAGGAGAAGGTTTCAGGAACAGAGCAATTCATATCCATTACAGTTTAAATGTGACCAAATCTTCCCTGTTGTCTACTCAAAATCTCTCAGGTGACCACTTTGAGGTTATAATTTTTTTTAAACGTTACTGAAGAGCTGAGGAGACAACTGACTGTTTAACCCAATGGGGTAAGGTTTGCTCCAACATCAGGACTTTAAGGTCATAGTCTTGGATGACACTCGTGTGCAGTACTGGAGGAGTGCTGTAATGTTGGAGGTGCTATACTTTGGATGAGATATTAACAGAGGTCACTCTTCAGGTGGATGTAAAAGATACCATGGCAGGAATTGAAAAGTGAAAAGAGTTTCTCCTGGTGCTCTGGCCAACAAATTAATTGTTTAATCCATGGCTGTTTGTGGGATGTTGCGATGCGTAAATTGGTTGCCATGTTCATCCACAAATACACAGTCACCATACTTTACAATGAAATCTCGTGAAGCACTTCAGAAATCTCAATGATAATATTAACTCACTACATCAAAGGCAATGGTTATTACTATTTTTTAATAAGTGTCAAGCACCTTATATCTCAGGAGGAGCACATGGAGAATGTCCACTTCAGATGCCAAATCTAGCACTTTCCTTTCTGAAAATGTGATCACTTCAAATCACACACAAAAACCTGAACAAAGTCGGTGGTGACTTGGACAGCATCCTACTACTGCAGGGAAATGATTGACATGAATGAATCGTCCCATAGACCAACCGACAAATGTCGCCACAGTTGGACAACTACTGAATTGATGTTCAGGACACATAGCCAGCCAACCATTGTGGAAATCAAACAAGCAGAACATAGAAAAAAAATATGCATTTTTTTTAAGAAAATAAATATCTACCTGACTGTCATTGTTTTTTGAGTTGCTTATGTGATAAGCTTATAAAACATGGAGGCATTGAAATCGTTGGACGATACTTGTGAGGAAATACAAAACCATAATATGATTACGGTCTGGCAAAATCATGATGGTCTTTAAGAAAATAGAAAATGTAGACCATGATAAGCTGTTTTATCTTGTATTGAACAGTAGAACCAGAGTGTACGGCCTGCGATTGAAGGAGGTAAATTCAGAACAAATCTGCAGAAACATTACTTCAGTAAGCGAGTAGTAAACTTATGGAACAGACTCCCCAGGGAGACAGTGACAGTTTTTGTTTCTTTCAAAAACAAATTAGGTAGATTTCTGCTAAAAAAAATCTCAGGATACAGTATATAGTTTGAGACATGAATATCATGTCACTACCAGGATGGTGGAAGGTGAACTAGATGGACCTCGGTATTCTTTTGTCTGGCAAATTCTTATGTTCTTCTAAAGGGCATCCACAGCAACCATATCTAAGCAGTCCAAGATGCCATCTGGCACGAAGGGCGCTATATAAATTTTGTTGTTGTTGATTTGACTTTTATCAAAGGGGATTAAAGGGGCGTCGTACCTGATTGTACAATATCCCAGATGAGCAACACAGCGGTTTGTCACGTAAGAATATGTGTCTCTGAGTGAGCTCTGGCCCCTGGCAACTCTGTCAACCTCCTCCCATTCAGGTCTGAATTTCCATCTATTCTGCGAATCTATTGTTCAGTTACAGAGCAGAATGGGCTGCTGAACAAGATATGGCTGTTTTCTCACGTACTTGGCTGGAGAATTGCATACCAGTGTGAGAGTGAGTTTGTGTGTGAATGTGTGAGAACCAGGGCACTCAAAAGAGAAGATGAAATAAATGAAGGATTAAAAAACCCAAACAACTCCATTCCAATATGTCACCAGTTGTCTGTTTCCACCTCAGTCTTTGTACTCTACCTTTGTACAGGGTACAGTTTGACAGTATTGTTGTCACTGAGCACTATTTAGGATCTTAGTGATATTCTTTTCAGTTTAAGACAGACAAGTACTACATAGACATGTCCATACTCATACGAACCTCACATATTTGACAGTACTTTTTCACTTTGCCATTCCCTTCATACTGCAACAGAGCTGTCAACCCCACGAAAATGTTAACAGTGACATTTATGGTCAGTAAGAGGGATATGATTTGCAAGCCCATTTACAGCAGTGTTCATGTTTGAGAGTGACACACAGCAAAACAGGTTGCATTATACTTTTCAACCAAATTGAACAATTGTCAGTCTTAAAGAGTGGCACTTGGCAGGACTGCTGCAATGAATTTGAGATACAATGCAATTATTTACAGTATACAGATTACAACTTTAAAACATGACTTTTTCAGCGAGCAAAGAGTTATGTGTCTGGGAATATGGGTTTGCGAGGGAATAAAGGGTCAAATGTAATACTGTCATAGAATTAAAACCCTGTAAAAGTAATTCTTGCTGCGTCAGAAAAAAATTGCATAAATGTACAGTAAAGAGTGAGATCAAGGGTTATGAGCACAAGCTTAAACTTGAAGAATAAAATACTTCATGGGAAATGATGGTTCATGCATTGCTGGGCCCAGGTGAAGGGTTGTTATTTGTGCAGGTCAGGTATCCAGGACTGAACTGTGGCAAGATAGGGATGAATAGATATTCTTGAGTTTTGCTTGATTACCTTTGGGAAGCAGACGATATTTCCCTGCCTGCCCATTCTTCAGCTGGACATTATAAATAATAATAATAATAATCCTTGCATTCGATGTAGCACTTTTCTTCTACACATCTCAAAGCGCTTCACAGAATACACTGTGAAGTGAATTGACTGTATATTTGTGGGCAAAACGCGGCAGCCAATTGCGCACAGCAGTGTCCACAAACAGTCATGGATTGAAGTGGCCAATTTTATTATTGTTTTTTTTTTGAGGGATTATTATCAGTCATGTGGAGTAAGGAAACTTGCCCAAGGTTTCGCCCTGCCAGGAATCTAACCCATATCTCTTGCTTGCGAGTGAGTGCTCTAACCACTGAGCTATAGGACTACCCTGGCTCTATTCAAAAATGGAAGGGAGTTTCTTCTAGCCAAGAGTCCTCTGGATGAATTTATCATTCACCTCACTCTGTGGCAGATTCCTGTGCACAAAATAGATGTTGCATTTTCCTACAGAAAAATGTCACTACACTTGACTGTGAAGTGCTTTGAGACATTTATTATTATGAATAATGCTCTGTTGGTATTGAAAAAAAATTCATTCATTCATTGGTTCAGAACTTTCCCTCAGGAGTTCAGCAGCTTGGGTTGAGGTCCATAAAAAGTTTGTTGTACATAGTTTTGTTACAAGTGGGATTGTTGAACTTCACTGATTCAATCTATTCAGCCATAAGAAACAGAAGACTTCCTAATATCATGAAAACAGGTTTGGAGTCACAGGAAAACACAAGGTAAGATACTCTGCACCTTCAGTTCATAGTGTGGTTTCCTGTTTTCCCTACCGCAAATTGCTTTGCATGCATATCTGGACCTCATAGAGATGTATGATAATAATCCTTTTGATCGTGGAGTCCTGCAGCTCAGTGATTAGAGCACTCGCTTTGCAAGCAAGAGACCTGGGTTCAATTCCCGGCAGGGCAAAACCTTGGGCAAGTTTCATTACTCCACACGCCTGATAATAATCCCTCAAAAAAGAAATTGGTCATTTCAATCCACGACTGTTTGTGGGACACTGCTGTGCGCAATTGGCTGCCGCATTTCACCCACAAATATACAGTCAATTCACTTTACAGTCTATTCTGTGAAGCGCTTTGAGACACCTAGAAGACGTGAAAAGCGCTATATCAAATGCAAGGATTATTATTATTATTCTTGCATTTGCTGTAGGGATGTTTAAAATGGGAATGAAAAGTAACTTCCAGAACAATATTTTAGAATATTTTAAGACAGCAGAACAAGAGCAAATGAAACAGACACCAGGAGCTTCTTTACCCAGAAGCTGATTAACAACTGAAACAGGTTGTCAAATGGGGTTATTGAGGCCAGGATTTAAAAAAAAACAACTTGCTGCATTGATGGGGGGGTGGTACAATGAGATTGCTGGAAGGATGAAACCAATTAGTTCAAGACCTGGAAGGAGGTAGACAGTTTGCTATTCAATGGTCCATTAAATATGTGACCAAGACAATGGCATCTGAAAGCACATAGTTATTTCAGGCACAACAGGAGAAGATGAAGCCCTTGATGAGGCAGATGACAGAGCAATTGTACCGATGCTGAAACTAATTACAGTATTTGCAAGTCTTATCTGTGTGCTTATCTTCAATGTGCTCTGGTGTAATGTTTCCATTTTCTAGTCCCCATCATTGACTTCCCTGCAATGAATGCTCATTATCCTGACTGTGCATATGACTCTTGTGTGAGAGATACAGAGAGGGAGAGAGCCTCTAATAGTGGTTCTCTTGGGGGGAAAGGGGAAGAAGGAAGAGGAGGCAGAGAAAAGCAGCCTTCTTACTGACACCTCAATGCCTCCGAAGGCAACAGGTATTCCAATGCCTTTGAGTGAGTATGGAGGTGGTTGGAAATGTCATGGGATCTTTGCCCTCATGATTCCCTGGTGCCATCACCTAAGTCTTCTCCAAGACTTTAAATGAAACAAGCACCCAAGGCCAGTTGACTATCAGAGCTTCCTCCACCAGGATTTTCACAAACTCAAGAAGAGGAAGGGGGTCAAGAGGAACTAGGTTGTGCCCCACTCAACCTCTCTTGGCTTGGTGGTAACAACACACTCGTAGCTCAGGCCTCTTGTGAAGCCCCAACAACTGTTGTCTCATTGTATTCCACTTCAGCAACGAGTGTTGTAGAAGATTCTTGTGACAAAGATTTAGATCTAAGGTGTCTCCCAGTTCCCTCTCCTCTGCCACAATCTGGTATATCAGACTAGTAAATAACAACAACAACAAATAACTCATTCCATTTGTGTAGCACCTTTCACTTCAGAAGGATGTCCCATGACACTTGACAGGAAAGGATTCGCACCCGAGCTTGGGGTTGGGATCAGGAGGGATGGAGGACTGGGATGGGTGGGGGTATGGTGTCGGAAAGCACGGTAAAACAGGAGTATCTTGAGATGGGGCTTGAAGGAGGCAAGGGAAGGGGTAAGGCAAAGGAACTGCAGGATTTCCAAAGGGCGGAGACAGAAAGCTTGAAGGCCCAACCGCCGATCATGGGGCAGGCAGGGCGGGGGATATGGAGCAGTCAGAGGCTGGTGAGCAGAGCTTTGGATATTTGCAGAGCTTTGCTCTGTTTGAGCAGACTGTAGTACAGCTGAACAGTGTAACTCAGTGTGTACAGCTTTAAGTGTAGGTGGTAGTGTCAAACAGTATTTACAAAGTGACTGCAGCTCATATATTTTCTCATTTATTTGCCCAATGAACTATTCTTCTACAAAGTTTGGGTTATCCCATTTCAAATAATTTTCTCTGCCACTTCACTTGCCCGCAAGAAATAGATGAGCTCCCTGAAAATGACAAAAACATCACAGAGGGAAACAACACCAAAGAAGACAAGTGGTTTACAGAGTTGGACTTGTAACTAGTGTAGCTCAAATTTTGCCATCCTGCTCTGTGATTTTCCATGAAAAATGAAATCACTATGGGAAGCGTTATCTATTTGCTTTCTATCAAAGGCATTAACCTTCTCATTCCAACCATAGATGGTCATTCTGTCACAAAGCTTCACCAGTCATCCTTAATAATCTTATAGAGTATTCCCAGCACAGATGCATCCAGTATCTTTGCTTGTTTCCTGAAGTGTTTACAACAACCAAACTGTGAGACTACAGTCCATAAAGTAAGACTTTATTGACAGTATCTTTTGAAGATTGGTTGGCAGCCCACGGTGTACAATAAATATTTCCCAATTCTTTAGCTGAAATTGAAGTTTTAGAGTGGAATAAATGTTCAAGGTCCGTGTGTAATCTTCAAGCTACACTTGGTGATTGTAACTTAAGCCTGGACTTAGACACAGGGCTGTCAGTAATAAAGTTTTAAATTTTGAAATCCTAGCTGATGGACACTAGTATGTTGTTTATCTTGTTCCAGAATGTGAACAAGTGAGGCAGAGAATTCTTTCAGTATGAGACTTCTGAGACTTACCATTTTCTCCAATTCCACTGTGCTCTCTTCACTTACTTCCACTCGACCACTGTCAATCATGTTATCTGCCGGATAAAGAGAAGTTCAATTTGGCAGAAATTTCAATTTATAACTTGTGCACAAAAGGACAATCACGCCACAGGATATGTTAACATCAGATGGTTTGCAAAGGTCATTCCAAAGTAGTTATGGTAGCTGAATTGAATTGGCTTCATTGCAAAATTCTGTTCATGCATTTTCCTTGCTTATTTGAAATTACTGATTGAAGCAGATATTACCAGCATTTCATTTTAATATAAAATGTAACCAACAGTTCAGTAATGCAATATTTACCATTGATTATTCTCATACATACTGAGATCCAGCAACCCATAAACAGATAATTTTCTATAAGGCAAATTTACATCAGTTATGTGGATGTAGATGTCACACAATTCTTTGATCACTGTTAAATATTTACAATTCTGGAGCATTGGCCACGACTTTAGAAACTGCAAAATCCATGAAAATATATAGTAATCATTGGCTGTCAGTGCAAGAGCTCATCTGAATACTTTCACCTTAGAATTGTGAAATATTACACCCCTATAATCTTGAAAATGACTTCCTACGATTAAACCATTACAGAACCATCAGAGAGTGGATTGTGGTGCCTGGGAGGCTCGCATTTAATAATATAATAATAATCCTTGAATTTGATATAGCACTTGTCACATCAGGAGGACATCCCAAAGCGCTTCACAGAATACACTGTAAAGTGAATTGACTGTAGATTTGTGGGCGAACGCGGCAGCCAATTGCGCACAGCAATGTCCCACAAACAGTCGTAGATTGAAAATGACAAATTTATTATTGTTTTTGGAGGGATTATTATTAGGCATGTGGAGTAAGGAAACTTCCCAAGGTTTCGCCCTGCCTGGAATTGAACTCAGGTCTCTCGCATACAAAGCGAGTGCTCTAACCACTGAGCTACAGGACTCCACGAGGAGGGATTCAGGTGGCAGAATCCATAACGCACGAGATCAACAAGCAACAATCTGGAGAGTTTCGTAGCTGTCATCTGAAAACTGAGAGAGATCACAGCTTTAAAATAATTTTGACCCACACGTTGAGGAGAGGCATCAATTTCAGTGAAGTCATATGAGACACAACTGGGCGGGATGATGCCGCAGCACAATTCACATCACATGATTTGTGTTTGCAAACAAATAAAGACAAACTTTTTTTTTAACCCATCAAGACAAGTGCCTCTTGAAGCTAACTAATTGCCACTCTTTATTTTACAGAAGAACATGGAAAAAGCATTAGACAAGAAAACACCATTTGACCCATCCTCATCTATTTATCCAGCACTCATTGCCTCAGGTGACATAACATATATTGTATAGAGTGAGGTTTTACATTCATGCTCATTTATACTGTTTGTTTGGCAATGAATCAACATGATATTGGCAACATGTCAACATCTGAATAATGCCTACGCCTGAACTTATCAACTTATGATTCGTTTTTTTATGTTTACTGCGAAAACTAATCTAGCAATTTAAGCATTTTAAAAGGTCACTGTATAAAGCGCTGAAATCGCACCAATTATGGAGTTCAAATGGGTAACCATTATCAATCTTCCAATCTCCTGTACTCTCTATGAAGTTTGGGACTCTGAAACATTAACTTATAAGTTGGATGTTAGGGCTCATCCTGGTTCAGTTGATAGCAACCTTACCTC
This sequence comes from Callorhinchus milii, assembly GCF_018977255.1. Lineage (NCBI taxonomy): Eukaryota > Metazoa > Chordata > Chondrichthyes > Chimaeriformes > Callorhinchidae > Callorhinchus > Callorhinchus milii. Next base: position 27,754,781 of record NW_024704742.1, on the reverse strand, counting down.
TGAGTCAGAAGGTTACCGGTTCAAACCCCAAGTCAGGACTTTGACCTCACAGTCTAGACCAGCACTCCAGTGTAGTGCTGGGAGTAGGCTGAGTTGTCAGAGGTGCTGTCCTTGAGATGAAACATTAAACCAAGTCCTGTCTCCATGTTGAAGTGGATATTAAAGATCCCATGGCACTATTCGAAAACGGAATGGAATTTCTCCAAGTATCCTGGTCAATAACAGCCAGATAAAATTGATCATTAAATTGATGTCTGCTTGTGGGACAATACTGTTTGTAAAGTATGGTCCTGCCTGAATATCTGTCAGAAATCAAGTCCTGGATGAGAGCTAACTTTCTTCAGTTGAACGTCAATAAGACTAAGGCCCTCCTGATTGGCTCCCGTCAGCGCCTCCACACCTCAGGCGCTGACAGCATCACCACCCAAGGATGCAAACTCCACCTTATTAAACTAGTCCAGAACCTTGGCATCTTGTTTGACCCTCAACTATCCTTTCTACCCCACATCCATGCCATGACCTGTTCTGCCTTCCCCCACCTCTGCAACATCGCCTGGCTTCGCCACTGTTTCACACCGCAGACCACCGAATCCCTGATACACGCATTCATAACATTTAAGCTCGACTATGTAAACTCCCTACTTGTCGGCCTCCCCAAATCCTCCCTCCATAGGCTGCAGATCATCCAGAACTCTGCAGCCCGTGTCCTCCTCTGCACCAGGCTCCGTGACCCTATCACCCCCATCCTTGCCCAACTCCACTGACTTCCCATCACACAGAGGTCCACACCTTCAAGATCCTGGTCCACACCTTCAAAGCCCTCGATGGCCTTGCTCCCCCCTACCTCTGCAACCTCCTACCCCCCTACCAACCATCTCACTTCCTCGGCTCAGCGGGCTTCGGCCTGCTTCATATCTCCTGCCTCGCCCACCCAACCATTGGCGGGTGGGCCTTCAGCCACACTGCTCCCACCCTCTGAATTCCATCCTGCAGTCCCTCCACCTCACTCCCTCCCTTGCCTCCTTCAAGACCCGTCTCAAGACCCTCCTCTTTGACTTTGCGAAACAAATGCATTTTGTTGTTGTTGTTGTAAAGTGGTTGCTGCATTTGCCTACAATACAGTCACTACACTTTACAGTAAATTTTGTGAAGCACTTTGATGTTGTGACAAGGCACTATATCAAATGCAACGATTATTACAATTCCTTTTTTTTATTTTGAGCATATCTTTAGCACTCAGTTTGCCTGGAACAGGTGCACATGTCTGTCTTCTTCTGATGGAGCAAAAACTGATAATTATGCTTTAGATCGGTTGTCTTATCACAACTGCACCTATACTGCAGCTGATCTACCTATGGCTGTGTTATTGTGATAACCTTCTGAAGCAGTAAATTCAAAACAGAAGTAACACTGTCAGTAGCACAATCAGAATAGCTCATCTGCATTATCAATACTTTGATTAGATTTATTCCAGAACTGTTAATTATTCCTGTGTTTCTTCTATTAAGTAAGCACCCACCCATTCGTAAACCAAAGTACCTTTAAACTTGACTTCTTCAGTAACCTATCAGTTGGATCAAACCCTGCTTGAGCAATAAGTAGCAGAGGGGGTTGTTTAATGGATGAAGTACTGATCATTGGTGAGGATAGATTTGGAATACTTGTTTTTTAAAAAAGTGATTCTTACATTTTATATAACATTTTAAATTCATGAGGGGAGCACATCTCAATGAGCTTCACAGGTTTTACACTAATGTATAGTGATTGTATTTTGTATTTGGATACAACAGCCAATTTGCATATAACGTCCAAAAAAAAGCCATGATGTGAGTGACCATTTTTATTTGAGGAATTGTGGGTCTGACACGAGGAAAAACTACTTTCTCTTTTTGAACAGTGGCATGGGATCTTTAACATCTACCTGAATAAGCAAACGGGAGCTTGGTATAACATCACATTGAAGGATGGCATCTCCAACAATGCAGCCCTCCCCCAGCATTGCACTGTAGTATGCAAATTAGGAATCCTACTTTCTAAAGGCCATTAATGCATTGGAGAATTGTGAGAAAAATCACTAGGATATTTTAGAAAATAAGATTTTCACTTCTACGAAGAGACTATGAAGATACAAGTCAAGGGTGAGAAGGAACTTAATTCAGGAGAGGGATTGATAATGTTTAAACAGAGCTGTCAGTACAGAACTAAAGGACATGGGGACAAATGTAATGTGATTTAAGCAAGACTTGAGGTTACAAAGAATTTATTTTCCCCATGGATCTGTGAATATATGAACAGACTTCCAACTAAAGAAGTTAATACTATGTTGATTAACAGCTTTCAAAACGGCTGAATTAATATCTGAAAGGATACGTGATTGAGGGTTATAAGAATAAATATGGATAGAGATGATTGAATGCCATATGGCTCCTGGGATGGGAGGAAAAACATCAAGGGAAGGAAGTGACTGATCAAGGACTAATAATGTTGACTTCCAGCATCGTTGTGTGTTTCACTTTGCAAGAACATATGGATTGCATTTCTACACTTTCCCGCCTTGGCTAAGGAGACAGTGGAGTGAAAAATGCAATGCATCAGGACCGATTTGATACAAAATTGTGATTTCAATTTCCTCACCACCCTCCCTTTGCAACTGCAGTGAAATGGTTGGGTCAAAGCTCATAAAAATCACTGGTGTCTACACTCTTTGTTCGCATGAGGAATGGCTGAAAAGCAATTTCGTGAATTTGCGAGATATCACATGAAACAGTACTGAAACGCAATGTTTTACCATTTGAAACAACAATGGCAATTTTGGCCTTATTGTTTCAACAGAGCCAGTGTCAGTGAGCTTCACTTACCCAGCCTCATGGCAATGGTAGGGGCTATAGATGGTCTCAAGAATTCAGCACAGCAGCAGAGCTTTGTGATTGTGGAAAACATCACATTTTTCCCTTCATTTTGTGGTCATTTTTCCCTTGACGTCCACAGAATTGTTTGGTTCTGAGGCTTTATTGAAAAAAAACGTAGATTGCCAATTTGGTTGTCATTGAACAGGCCTGAAATTTGATGTTGACTTTTCCCATCCAGGAACTACATGAGCCCCCCCACATAGTGGAATTACACTTTATACAGTCGTCTTTTAAAATGCTCAAATTTTTCATACGCACACACACCAAATCACGTAACAAAAGAAAGAAACTGGATCGCAACCAATGTGAGAATCCTTAGAGTAATTTCTTGAAATCTTCCCATGGTATCTACAACCCGAAATTGGATCTAGTGTCAGCCTATAAAGCTAAGTTAACTGCTGCCTTAAGACTAAGTAGAATTGTGGAAAATTCTGAAAAATTATGTCTTGAGCTGGAAGTGGCTTCCTTTTAAGAACTGAAGAAAACACACTTCTAACAGATGAGCGAATTTCCTACAATTCTGCGCAATGTTAAATTCGAAAACAAAATGGTGGTACAGGCTAAGACAAGGTGACACTTAAGGCCTTTTCTGTTTGCTGTTAATGGTTGGGAACGGCTTCACCTAATGTTAGATTTCAGGGGTCGGTGGGATGGGGTTGTAGAGTGGTCATCAGGAGTCGTACAAGGTCACGAATTGTGAATCCTGCTGGCCAAATAAATAATTTAATGTCACTGACCTCTTGGTAATGTTCACAGGAAGCGATTAATAATTCTGGCGCTAAATACAAGTTTTACCAAGGAATTATTGTAGTCGATCACCATGAAAATCTAAAGCTTCTCTCTCTCCACATTACTCTCTCATTCCATCTGTCATATCATTCACGCTTCACCTCTTAAGTGCTGCCTTAGGCTTCAGTGCTCTAACTCACGTGTAACTTACCAAGCAGAGTGTGTTCCTACTACTTCATTTACATGAGTCCCCCCATCTCATTTAAGCTTACCAGAATGGGATTTGTTATTCCTTCTAAAGCAGTTAGCCTCGAAGCATTTGGTCTCTCACTTTTTAATTGAATTTAATTGCTGTCAATTACCATTAATTTCCCTTGTTTTATTTCACATGGGGTGTTCCAACTTACTCAGGTGATTGAGGCTGGTATTGAAGACTGGTATTGTGTTTTGATTCTGGGGCATCTTTGGGGTGAGGGAGAGTGGGGGTAGGGGTCAATTGGCTTCCTTCTGCACTGAAATTTCTATGATTCTATGACTTTACATATGAAAATGCCGTTGATGCAAGCAGCTTCATGTTGTCCATTGTATGTCGGTTAGTGCAGTCTGTCAATCTTCCCATCCCTCAGAGGTTCGAGTTCAATATCCTCATCCTCACCTTCAAGGCTCTCCATGGACTTGCCCCCTCCTACTCTCCAACCTGCTAACCCCTTGTCAACCTGTCCGCATCCTCCGCTTAGCAGGCTCCAGCCTGCTCCATGTCCCCAAACCGGCCTGTTCCACATCGATGGTCGGGCCTTCAGCCTCTCTGCCCCCACCCTCTGGAACTCCATCCCACATTTCCTTTGCTCGCTCCCTCCCTTGCCTCCTTCAAGGCACGCCTCAAGACCCTCCTCTTCGACCATGCTATTGGCCACCCTCCTACGCTCCTTGCCCTCCGCTCGGGTCCTAATCCCTGATTGTTCAGCACCTTTGGACGTCCTCCAGACGTGAAAGGCGCTTTACAAATGCAATTTTGTATAAAGTTGCCATTCACTTCTTGACTGTTCACTCCGTGTGCAAATTGTCTGCCCTATTCATCCGCAAATACACAGCAATTATACTTGATAACCATTACCTGTAAAGCACTTTGAGACACTGATGTTATGGATGCAATATCAAATGCAAGGATTATTGACAAGGTGTCTCTTCCACTTCATTTTTTTCTACGTTACTTGAAAAATCTGCTAATATTTAGTATTAAGCCATTCATTTTAAAATCTGGATGGTGTTAAGCATGGTGCTGAGTTTCTGCCTGTATCAGACACCCGGCTGACCAAAAAAATTATAATCAGCACAAAAACACTTCATTGTGCAATGATTGTAGTTCAGGTCACTACAAATCAGCTTTAGAAATGTAAAGTGCTTTATGATGAGTTCATATGCTATTTTTGTGTTTCCAATTGTGTCACGTTGAAAGTTGTTTGGCGATCGGTACTTTTGTGTTCTATTTAAGATTGATCCAGTCTTTTGTAGGATTGTAATTATCATTTCATTAACATTAAAGGCAAGACAAGTGAACATTCAGATCAGTTACTTTAGCTGCTGAGAACATCTACAGGAACTGATGAAGCTGAATCAACCTGATAATTAGTGCCATCAGTGACAAGTGACAATTCAAGGATGTTCACCCCAGCAGGTCATTTGCAGAGCATCTGCATTTCTAATGAGGGATTTTGCTGTTTGAATAGATGGAACGGTGGCCTGTAAACACAACCCACTACCAGACATTCTTTCAAAACTTCTGTAACACATTTAATTATTGAAAGCCCACACACACAGCAAAGTATGAATTTACAATGCCTAAAATTCCAAATTGCTCATCGCCCAAACCATTTTGGGCAAATGTTTGCAGGAGAACACAGTCCTGAACTCATTTTACCACATGCTGCTGGCAAAACCACAGCAGTTCTGCCAACAGCTGTCTCCCAAGTTATTTTCTTCCTACTTTCTGTGGGAGCGCTGGAGTTACGGATTTGTAAGTTGCAAATTTTTTTTGCATCGTATGTGGAGTGCTGTAGCGAATTGCTTACAGCACTCGCTTTGCAAGCGAGAAGACCCGAGTTTCATTTCTGACCAGGCAAGTTTCCTTACTCCGCATGCCTCTGTTTACCTAGCAGTAAGTAGGAACCCAATTGTTAGTTGATTGACGGATTGCTTTCTGAGGTTAATAATCCCTTAAACAAAAGTGGTCATTCAATCCACGACTGTTTGTGGGATGTTGCTGTGTGTAATTGGCTGCCATGTTTTGCCCACAAAATATACAGTTAATTCGCTTCACAGTATAATCTGTAAAGTGCTTTGAGACGTCTCGACAATGTGATACGGTACTATATCGAATGCAAGGATTATTATTATCATTTCTCTCTCTCTCGCGTGAATATGAGAAACACAAGAACATTAACTTTTTTTTAATCATTTTCTAATAATAATAATCCTTATGTTTCATACGGTGCCTTTCACGACAGGAGAATGTCTCAAAGCACTTCACAGAATACACTGTAAAGTGGAATGACTGTGTGTACTGTGGGCAAAAATGGCAGCCAATTTGTGCATGGTCAGAAACAGCCAGAAGTGGCTTTCTCTAAGATATTATTCACTAAGAAATAAGGTATCAAAAAACAAGCTCCGCTCTTAATTTGGTTTCATTTCCAGGCAGGGCGAAACCTTGGGCAAGTTTCCTTACTCCACACGCCTAATAATAATCCCTCCAAAACCAAAAAAAAAACAATAATAAATTGGTCATTTTCAATCCATGACTGTTTGTGGGACATTGCTGTGCGCAATTGGCTGCCGCGTTCGCCCACAAATATACAGTCAATTCACTTTACAGTGTGTTCTGTGAAGCGCTTTGGAACGTCCTCCCGACGTGAAAAGCGCTATATCAAATGCAAGGATTATTATTATTATTATTATTATTTACGCAACAGGTGATTTCACCTGTTAGCCCACATGTGCTTTTGATCCTGTAATGTATTCCTTGTCATCATTTACTCTGTATGATTGGTTGCCCGATCGTGGGATACTTGTGAATATAGATTTCTGTTTCATTCATTTAATAAATAAGATATCAAAGTAGACTGCAATTTTGTTATCCTTTTCAATGTCAAATTGTGTTCAGAATTAGAAGGTTTCATTTGGATAACATCTTTATTCCACTTCAGTAATAAAAAGACATGTTTTCTGCTTCAGATTGTTGCATGAAGTGCCATCTTAAATTTTTTTTGTAATTTGAAGCAAATAGCATTTCATTTCCTTTGTTAGAAATGTCAGAAATTAGCAGCTCCTTCAACCATCTTTTATGGTTTCCACGATAAGGTATTGTTATTTCTTCTGTGTTATTTCTTTGATGTTATCAGCTGAGGTGGTTTTTGATGAATATATTGTCAAAAGAGATACAAAAAAACCTAGAAAAGAACAGCTGATCTAAGGGTGATTTGACTCATCTTCCTTCTATTGGCAAATGGTTCTTGCCTCATCACACATTATGAGGTTTAGTGTGTGATAATTTCTAATGGGATTCCTTAATAGGCAAACCAGAAGTATGTCATGTCAATTCTCAGGAACTCTGCTCTAATGGGATCTATTTTCAGAGCAGAGTTCACCCAAGCCAACAAGATGAATGTGACATATTTCTAGTTAGCAGACCCTGAGTTTCCTTATTAAAGAACCGCATGTTACAACCTCAGCACCTGCCCCACCATCCCCTCCACCTTCCCACACCCCCCCACCACCAGCCCACCACCTGCCCCCACCCCCCTAATATTCTGGTACCTAAAAGCTCCTGACCTATCCAGAATTACTTGACTTCACTGAGCATCTCTTTTTTTACCACCCAACAACAATTACTGCATAGCTCCCATGATGAACTATGCATCAGGTTAAATACCTAGCATATTCACTGCTGTAGAGAAGAGAAAAGAAGATCACAAGATTGGGTTGATTGAAAAAGGCCCTTCGGCCAATTTGATCTCATCCTTTCAGGTGCTGTTTTTAAACAAATCCAATGTCCTAAGCCTGAACCATCCATCCCGGCAACGTGGTCCAATCATTAATTTATTGTTTAATCAAAATGAATGCCACAGTTCCCTTGGTTGGAATAGACACTCTCCAATGTGGGAATGGGTCCTACAGACCCCCAAATTTCAGATTACAACCAAAGTCTTCACTGAGTTGCTCTACAGCCAAATGCTCGAGCTCTCAAGGCTGCTCTCAGATGTTGCTTTCTTAGATTATACTTTCTCTTCCTTAACAGGATGACTGAGTTTGAGAACTCATTGTTATCGAGAACCACAGCTACACGTTCTGTGCCCCTCATTCTGCAGGACTGTGTGTTGGCATGGTGCTGTGCTACAAGACTGCCAGACAATCTTCACAGTTCAGATATAGAGCTTCTTATCGAAGATATATATATTTTTTAATTAATTCTTTTTTAATATAGTTTTCTCATGTCTTCAAGACATCTCAAAGTGCTTCACATAATATACTGTAAAGTGAATTAACTGTATCATTTTTAGGTGAAATGTAACAGCCGACTGTGCACAAACAGTGAGTTACCAATTTTTTAAAAACTATTATTACCCCCGGAAAAGCGATCCGCCAATCGACTAACTGTCGGGTTCCTACATACTTGCATAAATATTACTCTTTTCTTGCTATTAAATATTAGCTTCTCCAATGCAATTTACCCTTTCTGTTTCCATTGAATCTGCCTGATTCCTGGTAGTTTAGCGGGAAATAGGAAGGAATTCAGTACATCTTTTAGTGATAATGGAGCAATCTCTCTGACCCCCTGCAGTTAAATGAATGAATGAAGCTCCATTGGGACAGTGTAAATGTGGGGCAACCTCATAGAAGGCTCAAACCTTTGTGGCTTTTGAGATATCTGATCCCTGGCACCTGCAGGAATGAGAATAGAGGCAGCCATCTACTTTCACTTCTCTGGAGAGGAATTGAAATAGCCATACGATAATTCTATGGCTATTTAGCATGTAGGTTCAAAATTTTATCAATTCTTTTCCATGCGGCTTAACAGGCAAATCTATTCTATGCAAATCAGTTTCATCCGTACTAAGGATGATGAGTAAGAACCACTGTTATTATGACTTGTATGCCACGTTCTTTAGGGGTCTTCATCTCCTTCACCCCCCTCCCCACCTCCACCAGACCCACCACCATCTTCTACCGCCCCTGGAAGAAGTTACCCCCACAATCCCTAACCGCTGCCTTGTAGTCCTCTGAACTCCTCTCCCTCTGGCCTTCAACCCTCACTGACCCCTCTTCTCCTCTCACCCTCCTCCACAACACTCTCTCCTCCACACTCGATACTCTTGACCCCATCACCTCCCGTACTGTCTCCTACTCTCGCTCCTCCCTCTGGTTCACCACCCACCTCCGCTCACTGAAGAGCCAGGTGCGGGCTGCTGAACGCACCTGCGTCAAATCTGGCCTAACGGTCCACCAACAAATCTGGCTGGACCTCCTCAAAATCTACCGCTCCACTCTAGCCTCGGCCAAGTCGTCCTTCTACTCCAGGATAATCCTGGAGGCGAAGGACAACCCCAGGCTACTGTTTTCTACCACATCCCGACTCCTCCGTCCCCCCCGCCACCCCGCGCAGGTCATCTCCTCCAACCTTCACTGCGAGGAGATGCTGGATTTCCTTGAATCCAAAATCAAGGGAATTCGCTCCGCGGTCACTTCCCCTCCAACATCCACCCACCCCCCACCCCCTCCCTCCCACACTCCGACTCCTACCCATCCTCCCCTTACAGTTTCCTACCCGTTTCCCCACCCTCTGTCACCAAACTCATCCTATCCCTGAAACCCACCAACTGTTCCCTTCACCCTATCCCCACTCCACTTCTTATCTCCCAGCTCCACCTCCTTGCCCCACATATCACAGACATCGTCAACCTGTCCCTCTCCTCTGGCTCTGTTCCCATTCCCTTAAAAATTGCCACCATCATTCCCACCTTGAAAAAACCCTCCCTTGATGCGTCGCAGCTATGAAGCTACCAGCCCATCTCCAACCTCCCCTTCCTGTCCAAGGTCCTGGAACGAGTTGTCGCCTCCCAACTGCGCTCTTTCCTCTCCACCCACTCATTATTTGGAACCCCTTCAGCCGGGTTTCCGTGCTGCCCATAATACAGAAACCGCCCTGGTCAAGGTCACCAATGATATCCTGACCATCTGTGACCAGGGTTCCCTCTGCCTCATCGTCCTCCTCGACATATCGGCAGCATTCGATACGGTCGACCACGCTATCCTCCTCCACCGCTTGTCCTCCCACCTCAACCTTCAAGGCCCTGTCCTTGAGTGGTTTAAGTCGTACCTCTACCACCGTCTTAACTTTGTTTCCACGAATGTTTTTTTCCTCCAGCCCCCGCACTGTCTTGTGCGGTGTCCCTCAGGGCTCTGTCCTCGGTCCCCTCCTCTTCACCCTCTATACGCTCCCCCTTGGTGACATCATCCGCAGACATGGGGTTAACTTCCACATGTATGCGGATGACACCTAACTCTTCCTTTCCTCCTCTACCCTCAACTCCATGACCACCGATGTCCTGACATCGATGTCCTGCCTGTCCGACATCGAGTCCTGGATGAGAGACAACTTTCTTCAGCTCAACGTGCGTAAAACTGAGGCCCTCCTGATTGGCTCGTGTCAGCGTCTCCGCACCTCAGGCGCCGACAGCATCAGCATCCAAGGCTGCACTCTCCACCTCTCAAAGTCAGTCAGGAACCTCGGTGTTCTGTTCGACCCTGAGCTGTCCTTTCTTCCTCATATCCGCACCACAACTGGCACCGCCTTCCATCATCTCCGGAATATCGCCAGACTACGCCACTACCTCAACCCTCACGCTGCTGAAACTCTGGTCCACGCCTTTATCACCTCAAGGCTGGACTATGGGAACTCTCTCCTCGCCGGCCTTCCCGCCACCTCCCTCCACAAGCTGCAGGTCATTCAGAACTCTGCAGCTCGTGTACTGTCCCGCACCAGACTTCGGGACCGCATCACTCCCACCCTCGCTCGCCTCCACTGGCTCCCCATCCCCAGAGGGTCGATTTCAAGATCCTCATCCTCACCTACAAGGCCATTCACGGCCTCGCTCCCTCCTATCTCTCCAACCTACTATTCCCCTACCTTCCTGCCCGTACCCTCCGTTCCTCTGGCTCCGGTCTGCTCCACATCCCCCGCCCCAACCGCCCTACCATCGGTGGCCGGGCCTTCAGCCTCTCAGCTCCAAGGCTCTGGAACTCTATCCCCCAGTGCCTTCGCCGCCTCCTCCCTTTCCTCCTTCAAGGCCGGTCTCAAGACCTTTCTCTTTGATCGTGCCTTCAGCTCCCCTCTCGACTCTCTACCCCCTCCTCGCTCCCTCCCTTCCCTCCCCTCACCCTGACCACTTCCCCCTTGCTCGGGTCCTGACCCAACTGTACAACGCCTTGGGACATCCTCCCGACATGATAGGCACTCTATAAATGGAATCTTGTTGTTGTTGTAAGAACCACTGTTATTATGACTTGTGTGCCACGTTCTTTAGGGGTCCTGCAATTCAGATTTACAGAGTCTATGTCTAAATTAAATTCAATGCTCATCCCTGCTGCATTGTATGATGCTTTTTGGTTGGACTAGATGCTTCTAAAAGATGTAATGGTCCATATCATGTGGGTTTGCTTGATATCCTTTAGAAAAATGGTTTAATAAAACTTATAATGAAAATTTCCATCTAGTTGCTTTCTCTATCAAATCTGTTGCAGTCAATGACAATGATAGCCTTTCTGGCAATACCCATCTATGCTGTATAAATTGGTAACTTCAAAAGAAAGCTTTCCAATGTCAACAGATGACAGGTTTTGTACTGTGTATAATCCATCAAATACCGCATACGTGCAATTTAATAGAGATATTGATATTACCAGATGAAAGGACATTTACAAAGGAATAAACCTCACCACAATGAAAATGTATCTCAGTCTAATGTGCATAAAATATTAGATAGGAATATAATCCACATTCTCACCCCCTCCCATCTATAAACTAAACTGAATTGGTCTGACAGAAATGAGTTCTTGCTTCCAATGTGGAACAATTGCAGAGAAACCCATGTGCCAACTTGTGGGCTTAAATTCAATTGCCACTCTGTTTCCTTAAGTAGACAGATCCCATGGAAAATAAATGAGATACACCAGTCCCCATCGAAAATGAATGAGTTCTGCCAACTGAACAATATCTGTGTGTTGATCATTACAGAAATTCTGCCCATCCCCAATATCTAATAGAGAGCAACACAGTTTCAGCTGCTCTCTTTTGTGTGACCCAGGTTATTTTACATTCTTACAATATTTTGTCCACTTTCACCCACTTTGGGTAGGGCATTGATCATCTGCACAGCATACGGCTGAGTGATCAAGCAAAAGATTAAAAACAATTCACTGAACATCGTACATTGGCACACCGTGCATCAGGTCTGAATTCATAATTGATTCTGTGTTAGAAACAGCTACCTGCAATAAATGAAATATATGATGTCTTGACCTGTGATCCTTAGAAAGGAATTCTTAACTTTTTATCGAAATATTAAGGAATGCCAAGACAGCAGAAAGTGAACCCCACAAAATGAAACTCTTGTTTAAACCTAAGATGCAGCTTTGACTTGTAGGATCAACAGAGTTATCAGTGGAAGAACCACTTCATCCAATGACTAATCTCCCCCTCCATATCCTGCCGATGAGCCAGGCTGTGCTGTCGTTAGCAGTGCCTTGGTGTACTGTGGACCCGCCTGTCTCAGGAAATGGATGGCCGAGACCACCACAGAGGGTTGATTCAATTCGAACATTGAGCTGCCAAGCACATTATCTTGGAGTCAGCTCATCTGATACTGCTTCACTTAATTTCTGCACCCCCCCTACCTCCCCCCACTCCACCGCCAAGGAGGTTAGTCACAGTGATCAGCGCTTTACTGGTTTACTGGGAGAAATTCGATTGTTCATAATTTGATGATGGTCAACGGAAGGGGCACAAATAAAGATTGACGTAGATGATCTGTGAGCGGAGCCAAGTGGAACTGGGCTTATTTTCATTGGAATGGCAATTATGAGGTTAAATCTGGAGCAGAGAGTCATATACCAGTGGGGAGGAGACAAAAATAATTGGACATACTGTATTTCCAATGAAACAAAAAGGAATAATTTACAGGTTATGGAGAAGACAAGTACATTGGACTGATTGAATTCCTCTATCAAAGCACACAATGGACCAAATACCTCTTCTGTGCTGTATTTTCTATATTGCTATGCCACTGAGAAATTTATCTGCAACAGTGAGGAGGTTCTGTGACCAATCCCGGGGAAACCAGTGGGGAGTATATGATTTTGTTGATTCCATATAAAAGAGGTGGAAAGAGGAAAACACAAAAATGAAAAAAAGGGCAGTGAGAAAAACTCATTCCTCAAGGCTGGTCATTTTACCTTCAGGACTTCATTCATCGCACTATGGCAGGTGTCTGATGCTGTCTTCCTCAGGAGACTCAAACTAATGCTTCCCACTGATTCACAAACATCGCAGTATAGACCTCATTGCTGGCCTCATGGGAGGTGGGTCACTGTGCTTTCAGCATTGCAAGTTCAATGGTCTCAGCTCCAACCAAATCCCAAATGATCAAATTAGTCGAAAGCACTAGTCTCTTTTCTTGATGATGTTTATTAAAATTTCCAAACATGTAGAGTAAATAACCATAATTGTTGTCAGCCTTGATAAAATGGATGTTTATATTCTGTTGATGGTATTTAACTAAAACCAGTGTTTCAAATCATTAAGGGATTATTAAGTAGGACATTATAAACGCTTCTGACAGGACACAAACTTAGAAATTCAGAACCTGAGGTTATAGGCATCACTTTTAATGAACTTAAATAGGCTTGTACTGCGTTAGTATAATGCTCCAGGGAATGAGCTGCCTGAATGTAAAATTCCATGACTCTCATTTCTAATGCTGTATTTTTAATGCTGTATTTTTATGGATGGTGGGGAAGGCGGGATAGCTTCATACTAAGTCTTGTTTAAACGTGGATCTTGGAAGTTTGTTTTTTAGCACAACATCTGAAATAGCTGGTTTTCTGGCACAATTAGCAGGAGTTTTCTTTATTTTTATTCTGCTGCAGTCTGAAGGACAAAATCACTGACAGTGAGCTCAGGCAGTTGCAACAGCCAAGTAAGTTTTTTTCTTCTCACTCTTGGAACGATTTGTCATGTAAATGGTGTCAGCTTTGTTTTATGAAAATTTGAAAGCAGCTTTCTGCATGATTGAAGCCTTTGTCAGCCTAGCTACCTCATGTATCTGACAAATGTTACTTATCTCCATAAGATTGCAGTGGGAATGGTGAGACATGAATTTGTTTATCCACCTGCAGACTTGTGCGCCTGTCAGGGGTGCTCTGCGTAGTGGTTGGTCGATTTCAGCGTGTCTGGGCATGGAATTGCATTAACGTGTTGCAGTGCCTCTATTCCATCATGACCTGCCCTTTGCAATTATCTCGGTAGCGAAAGAAGTTTGGTATCTGAGCTGGCTCCAATCGTGACAGCCTGCTTTCCTATGTAACTGGAGTTGGAAGATCAATTTTTAAAGTGCAGTAGTCACGGCTTCCACTTTGCAGATAGAAGTAAAAGCAGATAGGGATCTGATCGGCCATGGAGCCCCAATAATTACTGTTTGCCTTCTTGAATTCTTACATATCTAAAAGAGGGGACAAGGAGTCTACACCTCTGTAGATGATAGATTTCTACCCTCTATTCAACACGTCAAGAGTTGGGCCTGTGATAGAATCTTTGGATGTGCAACACTGAAGGAGACAGTTTTGTTTTCAAATACTATAATAATAATAATAATCGTTGCATTTGATATAGCGCTTTTCATGTCTTCTCGATGTCTCAAAGTGCTTCACAGAATAGACTGTAAAGTGAATTGACAGTATACTATCTTTCATTATCTTGCCTTTGCATTTGATAGAACACCTTTAATGTCAAAGATTCTACCAGTCTCCTGGCTAATATTCCCCAAATAAATCTGGTCAAACATTCATAACTTATTGTGGGAAATTGCCATGCACAAATTACTGCTGCATTCACCTACGAATACAGTCGCTACACTTTACAATATATCCTGTGAAGGGCTGTAGGACCTCCTTCTAACGTGAAATGGGTTAGATGAAATGCAAGGTTTATCATTATAAATCTAGGTTTGTACAATAATAGTGATGTTTTACTTCTGAAAGTGCAATGATGAGTTTGGTCAGACTTCTAAACCTATAATTAATAAATAGGTTTGAAGTCTGAGTGAAGAAGAGAGTGAAGAAAATCAGAATATTAATAGTGGAGACAAGACAATAGACAAGTTATTTTGTTGTTGTGGCTACAGTTAAATTTTAATCCTCTATTCCTTCTATTTGTGATCTCTATTCCCTGATTTTCTGTCTTTCAGGTTACTGACACCCAAATGTGAAGGAATCAAATTCACATTTACAAATGGGGTAAGAAGCACCGACCTTGTGAGTCTGAGAGATCAAATTAGGTAACTGTTGTAGTTTAACCAGCTTAAACCACATAGCTCGTCATTTTGAACATTGACTGACAGGCCTCCTGCTGCTTGTCCAGCTGGGACCACCCTACCAGCAAAACATCATTTCCCCAAGGCCAGCTGTGTTGCCTTCAGGCATTTCTCATACATTGGAACTTTTGAAAACCACCACCCAACCTTATCTGTTTGGCAAACTAAGCAAATTCAAATTAGAATGACACACCTGTTTATGGATATCCCAAATTAGATACTCACATCCACTGAGCTTCTGTTATCTATCGCTTATCTCCTCATTTTAAAGAGTGAGTTAGGCATGGCGTCCCTTTCTTAAACCTTTTCTGACTTCTTTCTTATCATCCCATACCTCATTATGGGATGATAAGAATTATTCTGCAGTATTGCATAAACAAGAGAGTGGGGGCTTGTGTGGAGTATAAACACTGGGATTGATAAGTTGGGCCAAATGGCCTGTTTCCATGGTGTAGCTCTCTCTGTAACTCTACACATATTGTCCCTATGATTGATTTCATATAAAATTCAGAGTTGCCAGCCTACTGTTCTTAAAATCATTTCATTGACCTATTTTATAAACAAGCATTTGTACTCTGACAATTCTCATGCATCACTCCCATTTCTCACGGTTTTATAAAATACTCTTTAGAATGTACCCAATTTCACTAATCACTTCCTTACACAACCTACCTTGGATGCCTCGTGTTCTCAGACTGTCTGTCTGTCTGTCCCCTCTTTCTAGGCGATCAATATTTGCATTCAAAAACTGTCTTTTGAAGCACTGTAATTGTGCAATTCCTTTTTGCTAAATCATAAATGAATATTATCTTTTGAGTATATCGCAACCTTTTTTCTGCTCTTAATTTACATGAAAACATTGAAATAACAGACCAATGAATTGAAACGGATGTTAAAAAAATTATTAGCAGCCATTATTTGAAATGGCAAGCTGTGCTATTTTCGCTGGATAAACTTCGACAAATCCCCAATCCACACTCTGCGCTATTCAAGTTTGACTCTTGCCACCCTGCAACCAATACTCTTTGAGTTTAAGTGAGCAAGGTCAGCCTCTCTGGGGAGAGAATATGCATTTCATTCCAAAAAAGGAAAATGTCCAGGCAAACGTGAGACTCTATGTTGTTTGGTTTGGATATTCTCAAGTATGCTGATGGGTGGTGATAGGTTTCCACATACGTCACCCTGCTGGCTAAAACAAAATACTAGTAGGACTTGATAGGATGAAAATTATAGTCCTTGCCCAACACAATCAGTCATTCTCGACCTTCAATTTAAAATCCTTGCATCTACTGTGAGAGGATTAAATCCAAAATATACTTCTTATCTCTCAAAGAAAATGCAAATACCAACTGCTATGGTAATGGAAAAGCAGCAGCATAAGGAATATTCTAGAGAGACATACTGTGAAGACACCAGGGGATATTGGGAATTGTACATTCATGGAATATATTGGACATTTTTGTTGATAGCCATTTTATAACTGCTTCAAACATTATATGCTGCTGGATTTTGTCCAAGAAAGAACTTGTACTTTTATAGTGCTTTATAACCACCAAAAGTATACATTAATGACCTGGATTTGCAGTCCCATTGTGAGATAATTAAATTTGTAGGTGATATCAAGTTGGGGGGGTGGGGGGAACTCTGGAATCAGAGGAGGCAGAGAGAGCTTGCTAGGGTATGCATATGGGCTGATAACTGGCAAATTAAGTTTAATACAGATAAATGCAAGGTTCTACATATAGAAAGTAAGAATAGGAAACACATGTACTTCATGGATGGGATAGAATTTGAGAAGCTGAAATAGATCTAGAAGTGTTAATTGGCTCATTGTTTACTGCGTCAAAAAAGTACGAGGCAGCAATAAACAGGGCAAACAGAATGCTGGGCTGTATTGTTTAATCAGTTGAATTTAGATCACCAGAAATCATACTCAAGCTGAATAGAGAACTGCATTCAGCTCTGGTTGCCATGATATAGGTGGAAGAGCAGACCTACTAGGTCTGAGAGTCAGTGCAGAGGAGTGTAACAAAAATGATCCCCAAAGTTAGACAAATGATTTAAATATGGGTTTGCCAAGCAAGGACTCTTCAGTCTTGAAAGAAAGCATCTCAGAGGGGACCTTATAGAAAGATACAACATTCTTAATGGGATTGAGAAAGTAAACACAGAACAATTCTTTCAAATGCAACAAGGCAGTAAAACAAGGGGATAGAGGTTTCGAGTGGCAAAGGACAATTTCAGGACAAACACCAATAAATATTTCTTGTGCAGTTCTGTAGCTCAGTTACAGTACTTGCCTCTCAAGCGAGGGGATCTGGGTTTGATTTCCGTGCAGAGCAAAACATTAGGCAAGTTTCCTTAATTTACATGCCTCTGTTTACCTAGCAGTAAGTAGGAACCCGGTTGTTAGTCGATTGCTTTTCCATAGTTAATAATCCCTTCAAAAAAACAAAAATATGGACACTCGCTCCACAACTGTTTTGTGGGACACTGCTGAGTGCAATTGGCAGCCATGTTTCGCAGACAAACACAGAGTCAATTCACTTTACAGTATACTCTGTGAAGCACTTTGAGATGTCTCAAACACGTGATAAGGCGCTATATCAAACACAAGGATTATTGTTATTATCAAGAGGGGTGTTTCACCCTAGGGTAATTAACAACAGGAACAAGTTAACAGGAAAGGTAGTTAAGACTAAGATGCTGGACTCTTTTAAAAAGAGAAGTCATTGGGAACACTCAGCAGGTCAGGCAACATCTATGGAGAAAGGAAAGATCCATAGATGCTACCTGACCTGCTGAGTCTTCCCAGCGACTTCTGTTTTTGTTTCAGATTGCTTGTTGTTGGCATGGAACATGGTTTGGTTGGTGTTCTGAAAGAATTAGATCAAATGGGTTGAAAGATCTTTTTCATCCAAACTACTGCTGTGATCTTGTGATGTACTGAATCACAAGATACTATTGCAGTTGCTTTTAAAAAATAATGTGAAATAACTTGAGCCGCTGTTCTCTGTAATGACACTCTGGTTAGGCAGATACCTGCAGCAGAAGAAGAGGAAAAATAGCAATTGGCCACAGGCAAGAAACAATGTTGAGATAATTCTTCATGTGTCGGTGAGGGAACATCAAATGTCCATTATAGTCGCTCACATCACCAATTTTTCAGCATCATTGGGAAGGGCTTGGGACCGATTAGCATTGAATCATGGGGGGGGGGGGGGAAGGAGGGAGTTCTGAAAGAGTTTTGTTTTACTCAGTTAGGTTGCTGACACATGCAGAAACATATCACCACGCTGAAGAGTATCAAAACCAACTACTGAGTTTTGCATCTCTTTGGAAAATTCCCTTTTGTCTGATATTGAGCACGCACTCCCTCCTCAGAGGGATATACCCTGCTTTCCTTTTCTCACAGATGTTAATAATAAATAATAAATACTATCTTTTGATTTGATATGGCACCTTTCATGCTGGGAAGCCATTTCAAAGCACAAGTTGTAAAGTGTAATGACAGTGATTTCAGGGCAAACCACCCCAGCTGATATGTGCACAGCAATATCCCGCAAGCAGCCATGAATTGGATGACCAATTGTATTTATGTGATTGTTGGCCTGGACACAGGGGAGGGAAACTACAAAACTCCATTCTCTTCTCAAATAGTCCCATGGGATCTTCAACCATCGACCTGAACAGGCAGAAAATCTTTGACGAATAAAAAAGCAATTGAATTATTTGTGACAAAATTAAAGTGCAATGTTGGGACTTGATTTTTTAGAACATCCTTATACATTTTATTTCAAGGTTTTGTGGAACATACTACATGCAGCCAATTAAATTAATTACATTTTAAGAATGTCATGACTAATGCTAGTGTGCTGCTGCTGCATTTACCTGTTGTACCATTTTGAGATCATTATCATGGAATCATACAATTACACAGCACAGAAGGAGGCCATTCAGCCCATTGTGTCTGTGCCAGCTCTTTGAAAAGAGCTATCCAAATCAATCCCACTCTCCCACTCTCTCCTCATAGCTCTGCAAACTTGTCCTTCTCAAATAATTACCTACTTCTCTCTTAAAAGTTGTGAATAAGTTAAATTGTTATATTTTTACTTTCACCTTGTCAACCCCAGGGCAGCTATATAATGGGAATTATTATATTAAAATGAACCACTGAAATCTACAGCACAGAAGAAGATCATTCAGCCTATCATGACTGTGCCAGCTCCCTCAAGAGCAATCTTTTCAGCACCACATATCTGCCCTTTGTAGCTGGCTCTTTTTAAAGTATCTGTTTAGTTCCCTCTTGAAAACCAATATGGATTTTGCTTCAACTATTGTTCCTGGCAGGGCATTCCACAACCGAACTACTCTGTGCATGAAAAGATTTCTCTTCCCCATTTGGTCGTTTACTAACTATCTTAAATTGATCCCCTAATTAGAATTGAGGCAAATCCCTATTGACTTCAATTGCTATATAACTAGACTCTCTGCTCTCACTGTATAGCACATATATGTAGCAATAGCATACATTTTCTCCAATTTGAGGAGAAAAGACAGCTTATTCAAAAAGAGAAGAGTTTCATCCAGTGAACTGATCCCTGCCAATCCCCAGATAAAATTGATCATTTACTTCATAGATGTTTGGAACTTTTCTGTACCCAAATTGTCTACCGTGTTTGCCTAAAAAATACGCAGTAACATCACTTTACATGAAATGCTGTGAAGTGTTTTGAGACATTCTCCTGACGTGCAAGGCACTATATGCAAAGATCATCATTAAAATCGTACCTTTGCCTCTATATTAAGCAGCAATTCAGCAATTCACTTTAGCGCAAGTTTCACCATCGCCACTTGAAAGGCGCTGATGTGAAAGGAGCAATATCAAATGCAAGGATTATTATTTTCATTATTATTAATAGGGTGCAAAACCCTGACTGTCCAGCACCTTGGAACATCCTCCTGACATGAACAATGCTATACAAATGTAATCTGTTGTTAATTATTGTTATTCTATAGCAGCTGGTTGCCTTCTGGTACCTTACCATTGTTTGAGTATGAGGCTTGGCAATGAGTATCACTCAACTGAAGAGGACTTCACTGATCTCTACTGCTACCCACTGCTACACATGCAATGGAGGTTGATATAGAGTGAGCAGGACCTCCTGGTGGGTTTCTTCCCTCGGAAGCCCAGGACCAATTTAGCCTTCCCATAAAAGACAATCAAACTCAGCATGGACCAGGATTACAAACCAGCGAGTTCCCAGGCAATAAAGTGCAGCTCTATCCAGTACTCCATCAGGGAAACCCCAATTTGGATTAAAGTTGCAGACATGTGCTTTAATTCCATAATGACTTTCAATAGGGTGCCTCTGGAGTGATAATAAAAAATTGCTATTGTGCTTCTCATTTCTACCTTGGATCACCAGTTTGCAAGGAGGTTTCACGTGGACCTGAGCAGTAGCAACAAGCAGCAGCGACAGAGAATATTTGAGAAGGGTGTCAGCCATTGTAATCTCCAGGAGGAGGAGGAAGATGAAAAAGATGATGCTTGAGGGGAGGGACTGGAAGAGAAATGGGTCCTAGGGGAACAATGACTGACTGATGTTCTGCACACCCTTCTAAAAGCCCCGGTCAATGAATGATAGTCTAACTCTGCGGACAGCACTGCAACTGCACAGCACCACTCAGATCGTGGCATCTCAGAGGTCAAGGGAGATGACTGAACAGCATTCGGTGAAGCATCAACTGCTGGAGAAGTGAGGAGTATAGAGTATAGCAGCACCTTCACAAAGGGTGTCTCAAGGTCCAGCTGCCTTCTATTTCCTAGATAATTGAATTGAGGGGAAGGACGAAGGCTGGTGATCACTACCTCTCTTTCCCTTTTAATATTATTATTATTTTACTCTGAGGATGCACCAACTGGGATCCACTCTCTTTCCCTCTAACATATGGATGGGATGCACAGTGGCACAATGAGTCAGACTAGTCAGCACACGCAGATAAAGCACTGGTTCAGAGCTAGTAAGGCACTAATGAATACATACCACGTGAACACTGATTACAAGCATTATGGAGCTAATTACTGTACACAGTTTATTACTTAATAATAAAATATAGGTTTGCATAGAGCATTGTGTCTACAATTCTTGCTGATGGACAAAGTTTCAGTTTATGAGGATGTAGATCTTATCCTAAACTTGAACAAAACCAAGGCATTTTTAATGATTTTCGGTGGTCCTCCAATAAGCAGCCACAAAACCCTCTCAGTGATTACAATTTTGATATACTTATTTTCACAGCACTTCATAGGATTTACTGTTTTGTGTAGTAACAGTATTTTGTCGATGAAATTTAGGATGAGAAATTACATGATTCTTTTTCCATTAACTCTAAAATTAAGTCAGTGGGTCTTAATTTACTTAAGTAATGTTTAGCACATCTCATAAATAACATAAGCAGATGACAAAGAGTGTGTCAGTATAGAATTCAAAGGACTTTGATGTCAATGTAAATAGCACTTTATTGTGATGGAGAATCATAATCTTCCTTTTGGCCATCTGTTATTCTTTGTACAACATTAGGTTATGCTTTTTTCTGTCAGTTAAATACAAGAGGGTGAGAGAACTTTGAAACTTACATTCACTGCCTTTGATCATTTGTCTGGAGATTTTATAAGGGAGAGGGGGCAAATTATACGAAAGATCTTTGAGTCACCATTGGCATGGATTGTGCACATAATTGGAAATGACAGTGAACCAAGGGGATTCAGGTAATTTAGAATTTACGCCTTTCTTCCGATCATCTATCAGAATGATAAAGTCTTTAACCAAACTCTTTCAATAAACCATTTTCCTATTTATTTTAAGCTTTTCTGCTATCAGTGATGCCATAGAGTGGATAGAGAAATATATTGTATGAACTCTCATCTTCCATTTGGCGCAGTTCCAAGAAACTGCAGTAGCAATTAATTATAATGTATTAAGTCTCCACGCACGAATGCAGCAAGCCATTGCGTGGAGTAATGAATGAACAGTGACCAATTACATTCAGACTTTGGTTTGGTTTCAGGCAGGGGATAACAGTGGCCTTTGCATGGAGATGCTTCTCCATGCAAGGGGCACAACATAAATGCAAGTTGCTGTTGTTCATCTTTGGGCAGGTCAAACCAGATGGCAATTTTGCTCTTTTGGAAAGAAATGGAGATTTCTAACTTAATTCCAAGCACTGGAGGAATCATTGTATTCGCATTCATTAATTGAAAAAATGAATCTCAATGCCTTCTCATAAAATCTGAAAGAAGTTTAATACTAGATTTCTAGTTTGAAAGGCTTGTTTTTTATTCTTTGCCAAGTATTCAGAAACTATTGGCAAATGAATGTATTCTGTCTTAATTTTCATTGCACTTGCTCATATTAAATTAGATTTTTTTTAAATAAAGAGGCACCTTGTTATAGCTTAGTAACCTTAGAAGGTTAATTGTTTTCCTTCTGGTGATATTAATTTAGTCAATGTGCACCAGTTGCATGAACAAGGTCAATGAAGGTAAAACATGAGATGTAATGACACAGATATTCTGCAACAGATATTATCGTCAGATGCCACCCTTACTTAAGTACTGCAATGTCAGCACACGAATAGTGGGACTAACTTGACAATACTGATACAAACCCCCACTGGACCTGCAATGCAAGTACATTTTGTTGGGAAATAAATATATATCTAAACTTCCACCTCTCAGCATCTCTTTAAGTTGTTGGAGTAAGTTTGCTTACTCCACACACATCTGGTTAAATAGCAATAAGCAATTTCACAATTTAGCAGTAAATAGGAACCTGGTTGTTAGTTGATTGGCGGATCGCTTTGCAGGGAAATAATCCCTTCAAAAAGATAAACAAATAAAATAATAATAATTTGGTCACAACTGTATGTGTGTAATTGGCTGCTGTGTTTCACCCACAAACTATTCAGTCAATTCACTTTACTATATATTCTGTGAAGCGCTTTGAGATGTCCCAAAGATGTGATAAAACGCTACATCAAATGCAAGTATTATTGTTATTATCAAAAGGGGTGTTTCATCTCTTCTTGGAGTTTACTAGGAAGGAAGGGTGCAAATATCAAGATGTCCCAACAACTTGGTTGAAGCATAAAGCATTAGCATAATTAAGAGGAAACTTGATACATATATAGAGGACTATAGGAGTGATGGAGGAATACAAACAAGGCACGAATGAGTTAAGTTGAATGGCCTGTTCGCGAGTTGTATCAGCTACATAATTTTATTTGGCAGAGTCTTTTTACAGGAGATGTTGGGACTCAGTGAATGCCTCCTGCTAGTATATTAACAGCAGGAAAGTCCAAAAAGCCATTGAAGGAACTCATTAATTATCACCTAATGTAAATATAATATTGTCCAAAACAGTGAAAACAGGTAAAGTCAAGAGCTCTCGGAAGCAACCAATTCTCTTGACACTGCAAGTGCAGGCAGGAGAGGCTGAGCTAACAAGCCACATTAGACCAGAAATCCCACCGAGTGTTAGTTGGTCAAATTGTTTTGCCTTAGAATTTGCAATCACACAGAACTTTAGAATATTGTTAAATTCTGGCTTAATTTGAAGCCAGGTTTTTTTTAAGAAATGCAGAAAAATGGCTTCTAAATTAAGACTGAATTGAAATAGTTTCTGCAACTTTGCAACATGATCCTAAACTTTGAGACAAAATGATCTTAAAGACTAAAACTAGGCAGAGGTTTAGGCCCTTTATTGATTGACTTCTCCTTCAACATTTACTACAGTTCATATACTGGAGTTGGGTCCTGTTTCTGGAGTCAGGAAAAAGAGAGAAAGTGGCTCCCAGAGACATGGATAACAGGTCATGGCTGTTGGTGGGACATTGCTGAAACAAGGAAGCAGAAGAAAGTGAGTTAAAACCAAACCAAGCAGGTTGATGTTGCACTGGATCATACATGTTGAATGTGACATGGAGTGTTAACAAAGACAAGAAGTTTGTCACTCAACGTCTCTGCCTATGATTATGAGATTTAAGCAGAAGCACAAACAGAATACAAATGGTGTCTCTGTTAATTTTTTTTGTTGGGGGGCATGATTATTACGTACCTCCATGAACTAGTCTTTGGTAATGTACATCTTGTATCCGCTCTTCCTGTTATTGTATATTGTACACAGATGGATATTACATTGTTTGCAGTTTCTCTACAAATACTCTGACCCTCTGATGTAACAAGAAAATACTGAACCATGGAAATCAGTGTTGATTTGTCACCGACATTCAGTCAGCAGTGTAAGGCAATCTTGAAAATGTGACCAAGGCATTTGAATAAAAAAATTACTTTTCCACATTTATTATTCAGAGCTGTTATTCTTATTCTTATTATTTGTTATGCAGACCTTTCGATGTTGGATAGGTTCTGCAAATCTTGCCCACCATTTGAAGTGTGGGATTCCCTCATCAATTTTATCAATCCCAAACTGTCATAAATAGAAACACCTTTAGATACAGCAATGAAGTGGGATGAGAGTGGAAAATAAGAGCTTTAATAGCCCAGAATGGATCAGATTCAGTGGTCACTAGCAGCAAAGATAGAGGGAGTGAATGAAATATTTGCATTTGCAATAGTTGCATTTTGACCATAAAATATACAGTCAATTCACTTTGCAGTATATTCTGTGAAGCGCTTTGAGACATCTCGAAGACGTGATAAGGCGCTATATCAAATGCAAGGATTAGGATTATTGCCATAGCATTTTACCACATTGAAAAGTGTGGCACATAATAAGTTACTTCACAGCATGGTGATTGTTACACAGACAAACAACAGCTAATCTGCAACACCAAATGTGTTGTCCGTCAAACAGCAGCGAGAGATAAACTGAAGCTCTACACTTCCAACTGGTGGAACCACCTCTCAATTCATATATGTCTGGATGGAGTGGGGGGTGGTGGGGGGGATCCAAGCTGTAGGACGCAGGATGGTTTCAATGCTCTCATCCATTATTTCATGCACAATTCTTCGATGGTGTTTCCAGTACCTGGAAGGCTCGAAGATATTTCTAGTACCTGCTATCCACCCAGTGAGTGCTCAAACCTGTGCTTGTTGGATATCCAATCGGCAACTACTAATGACTATTCTAGGGGATTAGTGGGATCTTCTTCGGGCTGGGTTGGCTCCACAGTGACTTGGCAATCACTCATTCATTTCATGCTGAACTGTGCTGAATCAGAATTGCATCACTCCACTGTGGTTTGATTCCTGAGCCAGATGGATCTGCCAGACTCCCAAGGCTTTGGTTCATTCGTTGAACTTGGGGGGCAGACAAGTTACTCTGGGCAGAAATCCTTCCATCTCAGCTCACATTCTATCTGGTGCAGTGCTTGACACTACAACTTTCTGATCCAGAGGTGAGAAAGCTACCAACTGGGCCAGGCTGACAACAGGAATTATTTAAAAAGCAGCAATGCATTGGAGTCAAGTGCAGGATTGCTGCATGTCATTCATTAGGACTGACGATCTCTGATTTTGGTTTGAAGATGTGATTCATTTTGATGTATGTCATTCTTAAAAATATATATAAACATGGCCCTATAGCATTAAATGGGTTCGAGATCTATGTCACTCTTCCTGATCACAAATATCACTCCTAACAATTTTTCCACACTGACAGCTCTGATTACAGTGTGTGCAACCTAGTGATTCACTTTGCTTTGCAGCTCAGCAATCTTTGAAAGTGACAGCGGTGAATTGGAGAGTGGAAGGATGCAGTCTTGATTCAGCGAGAACTTGCAGCAAGTAACATTTTAAAATTCAAGGTCAACCCGGCTCCTGCCAATGTTGCACTGCATATTATGTAGAATAACATAGACCCTTACAGCACAGAAATAGACCATTTGGCCCAATCATTCCGAGCCTATGTTTAATTGGCTTGGACTAGTTGTGCATGAGCCTCTACCTCACCTAAGCCCCTCTCTTCCTTTTTCCCTCATATACATAGATATTTTCATACAGATGGATATACTGTGTAATATAGGCAGTTGACGAGTTGTCTCAGTGACAACAAGAACTCTCCCAGACTGTCCTTACAATGTTTTGCTAACTTGATTTCAGAAAAGCTTTGGGGCCTGTTATTTTTAATGTGCTACAATCATATCTTTACACACAATACCCAAGTTTACTTCAGATCTATGCATTCTCTCAAAACACAAACAAAAGGACATTGAAAAGATGGGTCAGCATCCAAACCTCCAGGTAAATCAATTAAAACAATCCTGATAATTATTTCAACCAACATTTAAATGGAAAAAGAGGACAGATGGACTCTAAATGGGAAAATACAGCTGCTGTTCTTATTGAATTCATTGGAGTACTGAGTGTCTTACCAAAACTGCCTTTCATACCCGTGATCTGGGCTTAAATCAAATCTCTAATTATTTTGTCTTCTGGCTGTAAAGATCCTGTCTAAAATGAATTTTGTAGTTTGAAACACAGTTATTAGTGGCTGCATAGCTACAGTTGAAAGCAATATAATTATCACTAATTTGCCATCTTATCACAGTTTATGTTGTTGAGATGTCTCAAAGCAATTGTCAGGATTTCAATGTGAAGTAAAGTGACTGTGTATTTATAAGTGAATGTGACAGCCAATTTCAGCTCAACAACGTCCCACAAGCAGTCATGAAGTGAGTGACTAATGTAATTTGGGGAATATTGGTCAGGACCAACAGAAGATGCTCCTTATAAACAAAATGCAAAATACTGAAGATCCTGGAAATCTGATACAAAAACAGAAGTTGCTTGGAACCCATCAGCAGGTCAGCGACTTCTGTTTTTGTTGTAGAAGAAATTCTTTTTCTTCTCGAATTCTGGCAGGGATCTTTAACATTCACCTGAACAGGCACATGGAACCTCAGTTTAACATTTCATCTGTAGAACGACACCTCCAACAATGCAGCACACCTCCAGTCAGTATTATAATACTAGATTGGGAATTCTACATCCCAACATACTTCTTCAATCCACAACCTTCTGACTCAGGTAAGAGTGCTATTAATTGAGCCAGACTGACACCTTACCTTATTTTGATTTTCACCTACCCACTGTATCTTCAATCCCATCACTTTTCAGAAGCAACTCTATTTCCTTCTTGAACCCATTGAAATCATTCATTACGATAGCCTTCCTTACTTATTTCATAAGTCTATGACACTTTGTGCAAAAAAGAGTTATGCCTGGCTTCCCCCTTTTTATTGCTAACTTTATTATTTTAAACCCGTGACCTTTGGTACCTGAACCCTTAAGCATAGCAGATAATTCTGCCTGCATCTGCCTTGTCAATCCCCATCATAATGAAACTGTGAATTGGGTCACCTCAAATTCTCTTTTTTTACAAAACAAACAAAAACAATTTTCTTAACAAGCCACACAGTGTGCAATCCTACTATCTGGAATCATCCTCACTGCTCTCTTCTGCACCCTCTCAAGGACAATGTCTTATGATGAGATGACATAATGTGCCATCAGTCCTTGAGACAGACCAATACACTATTGTCAGATTCATTGCTGTATTTCTTTACCTAGAAAGTAATTAACAACTGGAACAAAATTGCTAGTAAGAATTGAGGTCAGGATTCTGGACTCATTTAAAAAACAGTGATAGAAAGACATTATGATTAGAATTTTGAAATGATGAGATCAAATGAGTCAGAGGGCCTTCTTCATTTGAATCAATCTTATGACCTTCTGTAATGTCATTTTAGGGTTCTCACCATTTACAACTTTGTCTGAACCCCTTGAATCAATTGCTGCCTTGCAGTCACTTTCAGGAATTCATTATTCTACATACATCACAAATCCTTTGTTCCCCGTTTTTTCAAAACGAGACTTAATTGTTTTATTTCATAGGACAGCCCTTGAACTACCTCTCATTCATGTCACAAATTGCCTCTGCACATTATATTTGACACTCATGGAGCGGGATGAATAGCAGTTTCAACAGGAGGCCTTGTGACTCCTAGTAAATTCAATTAGGAACACAATTCATGGAGGTGCACCTTCTCAGGAAAGATGACTATAACATTTTAATATTAGTGTTCGCTCATAATCATGAGTCCTTGAGGACAGATTCCTAATAGATACCACATCCTTTCATCACAACAGCTCACGATTGTCTGAATTTCGCTTGATGGATAGGTATGTGATTTTGCATTGTTTTGCCTCTTTTGTCGTGTGATGCTGTAATAGAGAATATTGCTTCTCCCTTTTCAAATGGAACCCAGGGATGAACTCAATTGAAAATGTTAAGTTCTTTAATGTTATCATCTGAAATGTGTCTCAGGGGATTCGAGTTTCTGTTTTAACCAAAATGTGATAAACTAGGGAAAAAAAAGAGAATTGAAGGCAAAACCACAAAACCACAAAAACAATTACAGCAGATGATCCACACATTTTATCTCAAACTAGTAAAACTGTGATACAGTATTCCACCTGCAGGATGGTATTATCACCTTCTCAGTAACAATTAAACCTTTCCCATCCATTGGTTCCAGACAGTAATATTGCATCCAGAGAGAGGAATGACGAAGGGAGTGAGCATAGCTACTGTAATCCAAGTCAGGTAGGAAATGGTTAATCTTTGTACCATTGAGTCAAAAGGCAGAGCTGATCTCCCTCTCTCCACCACCGAGACTAATTGAGATTCCCCAAAGGGATGAAAGTATATGTAGTGTCTAGAGTTTCCACCTGGCCCGTTTCTAACTGTAACGAGCAATGTTTTCTTGAGCTGGATGGTTGCGAATTCCAACCAGCACCAGAGTGGCTGTGTTTTTTTTCAAATAAACCCTCTTCCTCCTCCACCCCCCGCCCCCCACCCTGATGTCTCTCTGGGGCTCCCAGCTCCATTGCTCAATATTATTATATTTGCATTCACTTGGCTAATCAGCAAATCTTGACTCATTTAATCAGGATATTGCAAACACAAAAATACAAAGCAGCCGGCAGCCTCAGATATAAAATCTTGCATGCACGTCTGTTCCGTTCCCACTTTTTCAGGGTCACTTCTTGGGTGAGAGGTAATTTGATCAGTATGAATGCTGCTGAGAAAATCTCTTCTGAGAAGAGGAGTGTTTAGTGGCAGGAAGGAGAGTCACAATTGAGGCGAGAGTGCGAGCCAGATATGGACAAAAGAGCAGAGGAACAGGTAGTGAGGGCTAGAATGAACAAGGGGTGGTAATGTGCAAAGGGGCGTTGGCTGTGCATATGGAGGATGGAGGAAATAATCACTGAGTAACAGCAAGCAAACAATACAGGGTGCACCTTAGGGGGAAATGGTCAAAGTGGACAAGAGAAGAGGGACTTGACAATAATAATAATCATCCTTGCATTTGATATAGCGCTTTATCACATCTTCGAGACATCTCTAAGCGCTTCACAGAATATACTTTGAAGTGCATTGACTGTATATTTTGTGGTTGAACGCAGCAGCCAATTGTGCACAGCAGTGTCACAAGAACATAAGAACATAAGAATTAGGAGCAGGAGTAGGCCATTCGGCCCCTCTAGCCTGCCCCGCCATTCAATAAGCTATTCTAACTCCACCTACCCACCTTATCCCCATATCCCTTTATCCACAAGAAATCTATCAATCTCAGTCTTGAATATGTTCAAGGACTGAGCATCTACCGCCCTTTGGGATAGAAAATTCCATAAATTCACTACCCTCTGAGTGAAGAAGTCTTTCCTCAACTCAGTGCGAAAGGGCTTACCCCAAATTTTAAGACTGTGACCCCTGGTTATTCCAACCAGGGGATAAAGTCTCCCACTATCTATTCTGTCGTGCCCCTAAATAATCTTATAGGTTTCTATACGATCATCTCTCAATCTTCTATATTCTAGAGAATATGGGCCTAAATTGCTCAAACTATCCTCATAACTCATCCCCCTCATCCCTAGTATCAACCTAGTGAATCTACGTTGTACCCCCTCCAAGGCGAGTACATACTTTCTTAAATAAGGAGACCAAAACTGCACGCAATACTCTTAGTGCGG
This sequence comes from Callorhinchus milii, assembly GCF_018977255.1. Lineage (NCBI taxonomy): Eukaryota > Metazoa > Chordata > Chondrichthyes > Chimaeriformes > Callorhinchidae > Callorhinchus > Callorhinchus milii. The sequence continues at coordinate 27,724,443 of NW_024704742.1, read as the reverse complement.
TCTCACCAGGGCCTTATACAGTTGCAGCAAGACTTCCCTACTCTTATATTCTAACCCTTTTGTAACAAATGCCAAGTGTCCCATGAACAGTCATGGATTGAGTGACTAAATTATTAATATTTCAATTTTAATTTTTTTTGAAGACCAACAGTGAGGTCAAAATCTTCAGAGTATCTCCATCAACTAGCATGGGAGCACCCTCACCACAAGGTCTGAAATGGTTCAAAGAGGATGCTAACCAATGCCTGCTCAGAACAACTAGGATGGGCAATAAACCTTTCCCACTGGTTCCAATGCTTTTCTCACTCGACCCATTCCTACAAGGGCCATTCTTTCTCATTGCAGATAGTCAGAAGTTCAATACACTTGGCACAATGATGCCTGCTCACATCTGAGGTTGTGACTCCCATGAAAATAATCTAACCACGTTCTGAATAAGTTGAAAAGGTCTGATTTTAAAATAATCGACAGTGGAAGATTTTTTTCAACTTTGAAAAGAATCGAAAGAAACATAGCTATATAACTGTATATACACGTATATTTACTGACTACAGTTACATGTGGAGTTATGACAATTGAAGAAGCTTTTGTGCTATGTTTATGTCTTACCCAACAAGTGATGCACGTTGACAGGAAACTTTCTGCAGTTGAAGTCAGGATCTGCACCGTGCTTCTGTAAAACGATCTGGGCCACACACTCCTCAATCAACCTGTAATACAGTGACCTAGAAAAGAGGCAAAAAAGATTTTGTTATTCTCATAACTTTAATAATCTGCTAACCAGTTGTGGTAGTAACTGTTGCTAAAACAAGCTGACCTGATATTTTATATGTCAGTGTAATTTGTAATGGTGCTGGTGTTTTTTTTTAATTATCTCTGCCTCATTAATTTTGATTTGTGATACAGAGCTTCTCTCTGTTATTGAAACAAAGACAGTGAAATCCCTTTGCTGACAGCCTACCCTTTATTTCCCTATCAAACCACTTTTCAGACTGTCTCTGTTCTTAAGGGTAGAGTCGGTTTTCAAGCTTCTTCGCTTGTTCTAACTGTGACCTTCATATCTATGAATCTTTAAAGATTCAAAAATCTGGGAACTGATATTCTTTTCTTAAACAAAGCAAAATGCACGTTCATTGACAATATGAGTAAAAGAGGTGACAGCTTGGCTCAGTTCGTAGCACTCTCGCTTCTGAATCAGGAAGTTGCGGGTTCCCACAATCTCAAGATTAGTTCAGATGAATAAGGCTCTTCTACCCATCTGTTCTCTTCCTTCCAGAATACCCAGTGTACCATCCTCCCAACACAGCATCAACCGTGCCCTGGCCTCAATCCCCCTTGTTGGGAACTTGTTCTAGTTATTTATAATCCCCTGAGTAAAGAGAAAATTTCTGGTATTTGTCCTTAAATTGCCCTTTACAACTCTCAACTTATGTTGTCTTGACAACTGTCTAGGTGCATCCTAAACTATTGTTCTGAGTTTACTTTTCAATCCCATTAAAAAAAGGTTATGTCTCAGAGGGTCCCTATATTTGGGATCCTCTGAGACATCTTCTCTCAAGATTGAAGAGCCCTAACTTGCCTAATCACCTCTCATAGCTGATTTCTCCAACACTGGTGATTATCTTTGTTGCTCTCCTTTGCACTGTCTCTAGAGCCTGAGCAGCCCTTTATGTCACAGTCACCAGAACTGTATACGGTAATCCCACAGTAAGCCAGCTTCTAAAATGCTACTGGGATTGCCTGATAGGTCTCGGTGGTATCTCCGTGCCATCAATGTTTGAAGCCACTGATGATCTGTACCTGCACTTGCAGTTCAGTACTAATAGTGAACTGTCCATGTAAGGCTTCATAAACTAGATAGCACAACACAGTCACAGCCTTTGTGATAAGTAGGAGCATCCACAGACACTGGGGGGTGAAGAGATTTGTAAGTAAGTTTGAGGACCTTGAAGTCAATCCTTTCAGACACAGACATGGCAATGCATGACTATTAACCATTTTCAGTTATCACCTCCCACTTATATTTTGTGACCTTTTCCATCCTGACTAACTGCAGGTCTGAGCTAAAATATAGTTTCCGACGTGCCTTTCACTTGTGTAATCTGCAAAAGTTTCTCCTTGTTAGCTTTCAAAAGCTCAAATGACTGTTCTTTTTCTTTACACAAATTTTTGAGTGGCAGTAGGTAGGAATGTTCAAGGTTGTGTTAAATGCGGATGATTTATTGGTTTAAATATTACTTAATTATAATGCCCTCATTTTTCATGTCTACATTTTTGCTAAGATAAGTGAATCAAGTATTGTTGACCTGCAAGTTATTTTTGAGCACTTTATTTTTGCTAATTTGTTTGTTTCCTATGTGCATTAGAATGTCAGGTATCCAACTATCACATGTCCATTTATCCGCATCAGGTTCTGATGTGAAAGCGAATGTTGGACTGCGATAATTGCAAAAAAAACCACCACCGTGCATGTGTACGAGGTAGCTAGGCCACAAATTACTCAAACATTGTGAACTGGCAATGAGAGGCTAAGTGTTCATTTAACGGCATTAGTGTAGGGATAGACAGGGAGAGAATCAGAGAGATAAAGATAAAAAGCTAGAGAGACTCACAGAAGGGGAGAAAGAGAAATAAAAATTCGGAAAGAAAGGGAATGTTAGAGAGAGAATCAGATTAAAAGAGAAATAAAGAGAGAATGAGGGTGTTAAGGCTCCTTATGAAAGATTTGATTTAATTTCCAATTTAGTCAATTTGTACTTTGTGTTAGAACCAATTATCTGCATCATTTGCTTATCCACAATGGGTCCAATCAAAATGCAGATCACTGCTCTCTACTGTATGTATATCTTTTCCTTCGGCATTTCTTAAAATATAGGTACTCCGAAATACAAGCCCAATTATGTCCTAGATTCAATTTCCCAAGTCTATTTAATTATTTTTATAGAAAAGGTTCTCTCACAGTTAGTTCAAAGACTTTCACATCAGTAGTTCTATTAAACCAGCCTTTATCAAGACGTCAAATCTAATGACAGCAAGGGTAAAAGTGTGCATCAGACTTCAAGGTTATTAATCAAGTCTGGTGGACTGCTAAACATTTAGCAGGTACCTCTTACCATGCTTCACACATGTCACAAAGGAGTCATTTATACCTGTAAGGAATTGCTTGTTTTTGAACCCTACCCTTTCAGATGAACGCTGGGATATTAAAGTCCCTCATCATTCATGGTAGTAATCTCCTTTATTTGCCTACATAGCTTGCCATCTACCTGTTCAGGTCGAGCAGGAAGTCAATATTATTGTTTTCTTGCCCTTATCATTGCTAATATCCACTCAAATTGACTCTGTCATCTTCCCTTCTGCTGCAGCATCCACCCTGCTGATGATTTCCCTTATTGTTATTTTTTTTCATCTAGAATCTTTCTGCAAAATAATCTGTCCGGCCCCAGCGCTGTCTTGGGCCCAAACTCCACTCGCAGATGTGTTTCTGTGATGTTAGTAAAATATCCACTCATTGCATTGTATGCTGTTTTAAGCAGCATGTGTTTCAACTCATTCTCATTCCTGCTTGAACAATTCTTTATTTGGCTTGGTTTTGTGCATTCCTTAACTACCACCACACTGCCACCATGTAAATGATTTGTTCCTTTGCAGATCTCAGCATTTGACGTTATTTCTTACATTTGAAGCAAGCATTTTCTGTTATGGAAATTGCAGAGTTCTAGGTTTATTTGGCTTAATAGAGATCAACCGCATTATTATGTGAATTGTTACAAAGCGAGTCCTTTTATAGCAGAGAAGGCTGTTGACTGGTAGTTTGCTATACTAGAAGTGCAGTAGACTTATCACGTTTGAACTTGCTATGCATGCGATGAGCAGGAAGTGCATCTGATTGACTGGAAGTGACAATAGAGCACTTTTGGCACATAGTAAACATGCACAATGGATTGTGATGTTACATCAGTGGCAACTAATCTTTTAATGTTTTGCACCAGTTGGTTAGCTTCCCATCTCGTTCTCTGCACACGTTTCTCACAAATCACAGAAACTGATGTCAGGAGCGATTGGGTAATCTGAAAGCATTGAAAGGACCTGAAGTTACGGACCCAAAACCCCATTAGAATGGCATTGATCTGCAGCTATTTTTTTGAGGGTTGGTGTGTCAACATAGAGCCAAAATCAACCATGCCAACATTTCAAAATTGGCTTAAGAGGCCTTGGGCTGAGGCTTTTAGATCAATTTTGGAAAAAGAAATATCAAATAAAAAATAGAAGAGACCACTCTAGTGTAGACAGTTTACAAAGCAAAAAATACTGCTTTAATTTTTTTTAAATGGCAGCCGCTGGGATATGGAAAGGAACAAACTATTACAAAGTGGGGCTGAAGGCATGCTTTTCAATGTGATTTGTTTTTTGTTCCTCGAATAACACTATGTCCTATAGGACAACAGCTTTCCATTGGTTATTTATGTTCACCAACATTTTAGCCTCTTTCCTTCCAAATCTAGTTGAAATAAATCCCAGCTGGTCTTTTAATATTTTGCATCAACAGGTTACCTCCCCATCCAGTTCTGTGCAGATTACCTGATACATGAAAAGATTAACAGTCACAGCACGGTTCCTGCAGGTTTACTGAGAAATAAACTGCAGTCAATTGCATGGAAATTCAGTGATTGATGATTATATGTAGAACAATAACATTATGTTAAAATATATTATTAAAATGGTAGTATAATAACAATTAGTCCAGTTAGTATCACATATGTAATAATAAAATATTATTATTATTATTATCAGATGTACAATGAATGATAAGTAGCTTTCTGGAGACAGAGGTTCATCGTTAACAATTCTGGAGGCTGCAGGGATCAATAGCCACAGCAACACAGCTTGTGTGGTGTTGTTTTAGGTTCCTGCAAATGGCTGCTAAAAAACAGCGAGAAAGAAGCTATACATAATCAGCATAACAGTCTGACTGCACTATGAGCATTAGTGTTATTTCTGTAGTCAGTGAGCCAACTTGCAGCATTTTTAACACTGGGCCCTGAGTTTGACATTTTACAGATCAAGGTGCAAAATGCCTTTTTTTGTTTCACTGTTTTATTATTTATATCACCAAAGTTTATGCCATATCAAATGCAAGGATTATTATTATTATTATTATTAACATTGAAATGCCATGACTTTCAGCCCACACAGTGAACTTTGAAGTGGTGGAAGTTTCAACATTCCCCTAGCATAGGGTGACCAAATATTCCTGATTTCCGGGCACAGTCCCCAAATGAGATATTGTATTCCTGGGGCCAAATTTGCACTGTGTTGAGTTCAGCAACAAACTGAGCAAGGTCTAAAAAAGTCTAAAACCGATACAATCATCAGAGAAATACAGTCATTAATCCAACAAGCTTCTCCAGTACTGCCTGCCAGCAATTGTGGTGAGTTCAATTTTTTTNATGTCCCTAGATTTGGTCGACAAAATATGGCCACCCTACCCCCTGGAAAATTATCATTTTCACAGGATCTTGGTTAGAAATAGATTTGCAAGCTAGCACATATTATTGTTAATCTGCACGTAACACATAACAGACAGGATTATTTTTGAATCAGCGCTATTTTAAACAAACCCACATCATATTTGGTCAATGACATACATATTCAAGAAAGAGTTGATTTGAAATGTGCTCTCTAATAGTCAAACATATTGAGAGAATATGGAATTTTACCAAAGAAAAAACAATGAAAACAAAGTAACTTGTATTTTAAAGCACTTTATCGCATCAAAACATCTCAAAGCACTCAGAAGCAAGCAATTAATGTAGTAAATGTCTTTTTGCAGCCATTTGTAGGAACCTAAAAAATAGTTATTACAGGTGAATGACTAATTTATCTGGAGGATGGTTGGACAAAATACAAAGAGAAACTCCCTTCTCTTTTCGAATAGTATAAAGAGATCTTTAACATCCACCTAATCAGGTGAGCACAACCTGCAATTTAATGTCTCAACCAAAAGACAGACAAGTATGTCCAACATTGCAGTCCTCCTCTGCCAGTATTGCACTTGCAGGGCATGTCAGCCTGTACCTTGAGCTCAAGTTCCAATGTGAAAAGATGACCTGAATAAAATTCTCCCTCTTCCCAAAGAAGATCAGGTTCTGGGAGATTGTGGTGAAGCAAAGTTCATGACAAGTCCTTCCCACAGAAACCACATGAGGTGCAAAAGAGTGAAATGCTTTTCCACAAGAAGGGAATGTTATCTTTCTTGTGGCTGACTTCAAAGTGGCAATGACAGAAGGCTGGCACCAGCTCACCTGCCTACCGCCTTGGCATGTGGTTCAGTAAAAAGTATGAGAGAGAAAAAATTGGTTTTATTCTTTAAATAAGACATGTTTTTAACTTCACCTCTCGTATTAATTGTCAAGTATTAATTTAAAACATTAATTTAAAACAGATCATTCACCAGGCTCCGTGACCTGATCAACCCCATCCGCGCTCGGTTCAACTGACTCCCTGTGCCCCCCAGAGGATAGAGTTCAAAATCCTTATCCTCATCTTCAAAGCCCTCCATGGCCTTGATGCTCCCTCTATCTCTGACATGCTAACTCCACATTGACCTGTCCGTCCCTCCGCTCAGCAGACTCCGGCCTGCTCCATGTCCCCTGCCCGGTCCGCCCCACCATCAGCAGTCAGGACTTCAGTCTCTCTGGTGCCATTATCTGGAATTCCAGCCCACAATCACTTTGCTTTGTTCCCTTCCTTGCCTTCTTCAAGGCATGTCTCAAGCCCCTCCATTCATTCCTCCAACCATCTGCGTCCGTTCAAACCTTCAACTAAAACTCATTTAATCTCCTGATGAAATGTTCTGCAAAGTTTCTCTTTGTTCCCCAAACGTTAAATCAAGCAAAACTCTAGAATATCTGTTCAATCTCACATCCCATGTTATCAATCCTTGACCAATTGCCGTCTTTGGTATGATATTTCCAAGGTCCTAACTGTTTAGCAGTCACCACATCACATTCCACATAGCTCTTTTATTATCTATTTTTTTCCTTATAACCTTCAAACCTGTTACGAACCAGATAAACATTTGTTTTTTTTATTTTTTAAAAAGGTGTTATCAATGCAATATTAATTGCTTTGATTTGGAGTCTATTCTGAACACCCCTGAGGAGAAGATCATTCCCTTCTAATCTCAGCAATGTTTGAGGCTGTTAATGTTTTACTCATGTCCTCTAGGTCTGCACTCCACGTTCTATGTAAATATATTTTTTGCAATTTACATAATCCATTTCTCTCAACATTTTGAGAATCTATATTGCGCTCCCTTCTCAATCTTCCTTTCTCTGAAGAAAATACATTCAGTCCTGCAAGTTTAGCTTTAGAATATAAAACTGAGTCTAGATTGTCTTTATTTTCTTAGCATTTCAGCCTGTCCAGCATTTGGCAAATTCTTAAATACAGTCTTTATTTTCAAGTTGGTTTTCTGTAAGTTATATTAAGAATTCCAGAAAAATGGATTCAAAGTAAAGACTTAATTCAACAATTTGTCAATGTGTAGAGACTCTGAAATGCTAAGATATTGTACCAAACGTGAGCTCACCCATCATCCATATCAACTTCACAAAAAACTGTCATACAGTCTGATGCCATGTCCCTGCTTGGTAACTGCAAGTCTTATGATAATTAGCTGTGTTGACAAGAGATTCACAGTGACTTTCAGTTAACAGTCAATCATCAGACACAAATTATTTTTGTTTTCCCTCTTTGCTAAAGGACATACTTCATCTAGGCTGTATAACTTTACCTACATTAAAATTCATCTAACTTCCCCTATCCCATCCACTTACAGTAATTGGTCCAGATCCTTTGAATACTATCAATCATCCTTACACTTATCATCTGGTTGCAGAGCTTCTTATCATAAGCAATATTTATAAAATTACAAGATGTGGTAACACTCCGAAAAGGCTTAAACAGTCGAGGACCCACTGATCCCAGTGGATCTCCACCAGACACTGTCCTTTTCCCATTTATCATCCACTTCCGTTCTTTCATTAAGCAAAGTTCCAATCTAGATAGTTAACAAGCCATCAATTTCTAGAGCTTTAACCTTCTTCTGAAAGCTTCACATGTGGGAAATTTATCAAATGCATCTGAAAGTCCAAGCAAATTTTATTCAATGCATTGCCCTAATGTGCCGTAACCTAGCAATCTAGATACTTCCTCAAGATGAAGAGCAAAATGTATATTGCGAGTGTGGCATAAGCCATTACAACGATACAAAAAGCCAACACTAAAAGAGAAAACACTGCTCTTTATAGAGTAAGAATGGGATGAGAGAGCATGTGCGCTCAAGGACTCAGTACAGTAATGGGTTAGATTGTTGTGAAATTGATAGTAACATTTTGATTTGCTGTCATGGCATTGTTAAACCTCAGTACACACAATAAGAATGTTAAATTTAGGATCTGGATCACGTCCTTCACACATTTCCACATCAAACCAGCCTCAGAATCATCTCAATTTAAACTCGATTTGGACAACATTTTTTTTTGCAAAATAATTAAACAGCTATTGACTATTCCTCAGAGGAGTGGGAGTGGTCCAATGAAAATCATAATCTGAAACATGGACACCTCTGCTGCTTTTAGTGCAATCTCTCCCTATCTGACCCTGCTTCCACATGCCTGCCCAAAGGGTTGCTGTGCTGTAACTTTCTTGGTCTCAAGCACATGGGGTAGGGCCATGACTGAGGGTCCAAGGATAGCAGTGTTGTTTTAATGTTTCCTGTCACACTGCAAAAGAGCAGTCAAGCAGAAACAGCTATAAAGCAGTATAAAGGAGGGGCTGAGGTAGAGTAGAGAGCGAAGGATAATGAGATAAAGAGGTGATGAGTAGTTTGGATCTGAATTCAGAAAATTGACAAGTAGATAAAAGGTAGATGATCAGTAGACAAGTAGATGACTAACCGATGAATATCCTCTGGGGGAGAGGGGAAGCTAAGCATGTGTCTCCTTGAAGCTGATCTGGCTTCAATGTGACATGCTGGTAACAGAATGTCAGTGTCACATCAACCCTCTGTGGTGGCCTCGGTAGTCCAGTTGCTGAGCTCGGTGGATCCGTAGTACTCCAGGACATTGCTGATGACATCACAGCCAGTCTGACTCATCATCAGACTAGTCACTTACACTTAGTTCCACTAACCATGCAAACAAGGACTCTTATCACTTAGTTCATTTAACCATGCATGCCAAACCCCGAATGGTTAGGTTGATCCGAGCTGGATAAGCAGCAGGAAAGCTTGCCGCACAGTGTTCTCAGGGGCAAGCTATGCAGATTTAGCTGGTTAAACTCCAGCAGTATCCCAGTGCACACTTTGGGATACTTAAACCTGATCTGTTGCCAACATGTGCCTAATACTCTCTGGAATTAGGTAAGCAGGGTGTATTCCTCCAGGGAGAGAGTGATCATTCGATTCCAGATATGTAAAAATTTCCATGTGTAGGTGGCATACATAAGTGAAACTCTCAACAACAACAACTTGCATTTATATAGCGCTTCTCACACAGGGTAGCATCCCAGAGCATGGTTTGGATATTCTTAAGCATGATGAAGGGTTTCCATGTGTGCCAAACATCCTGCTGACCCCCCCAAAAAATGGTAATATCAAGTTAAACAAACTTGAATGTGAATATATAATTTGTTGTGATACCATGAGTTGAACTCAAGCAGAAGAAGTAGGTATTCTCAGTATACTCCACCTAGCTCCTTTGTTGACACGACCTAAGATAACTTCTATCCCTTTCGCTTTAGTCCATTTCACTAAATTGGCTTGCGCACCTATAATTAATTGTGATTCAATTTTAAAACATAATTATTCTGGAGGAGAACAGTGCTCAGCTCTCATCAACAAATGCACTGTGTGAAGACACAGAGCACAATAACGCTCAAAAACACTTTGTGTTTGTTTAAACATGCTGCAGCTTTGTCTTTTGAAGCATTAAACAGTTCTGGGCAATTGCTCTGGGCAACTTTCCATCTAAATTAGGTATGAATCCAAAGGAAAAAAAGAGTTTAGGAAAGAGAAAGAGCTCTGAGGAGATATTTAGTGAGGTTGGGGTGGTGGTTAGGAGAGAACATTGGAAAAGTAATAGGGCTCTGAAATGTTGGGAAAGATGCATGTTTTATTAGGGTTTAGAGGCTTAATTCAATTTTATCCAAATGAATCTCAGAATTGCGCTTGATGTAACACAGATCAACATGTGCACATTATATAACACACACAAAACATGCAAAGACAAAACTAATTAATTTACAAATTATGATCACAAATACATGAACCTAAACAGACTTTACTGGCAGGCGTGGTGCCTGAAGGAAGAGATTGAAAATATGGCTCAGGAATATATTACAGTACGGGATTTATCTGCATTTTTTATTTGTGAGTGTGTCATTGAAATCATATCAAGAAAAGGCACATGAGGTCAAACATTAGTCACTTCAATGAGGATGCAGAAGAACGGATTCTGTATTACACATTCATGCATTTATTTTGCGTTTACTTTTGCAGTAAATTTAGTAAATCTTGTTTCTCCTGGTGCCCTGGCCAATGGTCCCCCAAATAAAATTGGTCACTCACTCCATGGCTGTTTGTGGGACACTGCTGTGGTCAAACCGGCTGCTGCGTTTCCCCACACAAAATACAGAGTCACTGGACTTTACATTATATTCCGTGCAGCGCTTAGTGATTGTGATTCCTGCTGTGTATTTGTGATGACATCTTAGAGTGTGTTTTTTCCACTCCGAAACCTTGTGCCCTCTTTACTTCTGGCTGTTTCCCAAGCCAAGAATTCTCACCAGCTTTCCTATCTCTCAGTTACCAGTCTGTCAACATTGCTACCCATGTTCAAGTTCAAAGTCACATGAATGGTTTGATGAAATAGTAAACAACAACAAGATCTAACATGCATTGATTTCTAACAGGATTTTTTAAATAAGTATGCAAAGTACATCATTCTGATTCACAGGAACTGCTTTCCAGAAGTGGTTTAGCATGACATACTTCTGGTTACCAGGAGGCGTAGCTACTTGGTTTCCTTATTACAAAATCCCATAAGGAATTGCTGCAATTATTAGATTCCACTATGAACATGAGGATGAAGTCTGCACTGATACGGAGAGTAAGGGAAACAAATAGAATGCAGTTTAATTAATGCCTCTCTCATTCCATTGCAAAAATTGCCTTTATCTCATTAACTGTTTTATTCATGCCCCTGGGACTACAAAAAACAAATAAACCAAGAGCTTATGCAACCCAAGATGATATTTCTCCATTTCAACTAATATGTTCCAAATACACAAGATCAACGTCTCAAAGCTGACATTTAAATAAAATCCACAAGATGCTGTAGCTCTACATCTTAAGCCACTGGAATGAAAAGGTAGCAGGCACTCAATACTGAAAACATTGAGCCTGAGACGTTTGTATGACAAGTGACTGTCCATGGCATTTCACTGACAGAGATCAGAGTCGAAAAAATCCTGTCCTCCCATCAAAGAGACGTTCAACTCCAATGAGAGCAAAAGTTGGATATGCAGTCCAGCAACATTAAAGTGCCTTGAAAGAGGAGCATGCTGGCTGCTGGCTATTGGAAAGAAGTGGACTGATGTGTTAATGTCACAGAAAAGACAGCATTTTATGAATTACATTTTATTTACATTGTTTTTTGAACCATTGCCTCCTTATAATCCTTTCCTTTCATCCCTACTTCCCTATTTTCTTGTTTTCACTGTACACTATTCACCGGTTGGCAATCTCATGCCTCAATTGCTGCACAGTTCTTATCCAACTAGCATACTTGGTACATAGTGAGATGCATTGCATATCAGTGCATTCCCCGACCCCCTACATCCATCTCAATCTCAAATGTGGCGTGTGTGCTAACAGCGAGACAAACAGTCAAAACATTTAGGAACTTCATCTGAATGATGTGCATCAATGGCATTCAAGGCTGTGGTTAAAACATTTTTTTNGAATTCAGTAACTGGGGACTGAATATCAGTGAGATGAAAAAAAAAGTACTTCACATCTAGAGATACATCATTCAACTTTATTGCAAATAGAAGTGTGCACTACATGAGGAAAAAAGATATCAAATACACCATGCAGGAATAATGTGTTAGTTTTTCAAATCATTTCATTCAATGCACGTGCACTGCGAGAATGCAGGTGACTAACTCCTTTGAAATACAGTAATCAGAACAAATATTAAAGAACATTAAGCACTTAAATTTCAGCTCGCTGCTTGAGTTTTATTAAAAACTTGGTTTTGTTTATTTTCTCCTGTAATTTTCTCTCCTCCTCTGCGTAGATTCTTGTGCCGGATTTCCACAAGCCCCGGCTCATTCTCTGCTTACCTTGACCAAGTTGCAATTTTTCATGTGGGTGCCCACAAAGTGAGTGCTGGCAATTTTTTTTCAACTACATGGAGCATCAGAAAAATTCTATTGTATTCATCGAGGTGTGACATGCAACTCCATCCTTTTCAGAGCAATGGAGAGCTGGGTAGGAAATAAAGTTGTCTATTTCAATCTGAGGATTATGCAGATTGGAATTCATCTTGGACTGTGATGATGTGATCACAAGGTCTTATTATTTTGGAACTTAGCATCGAGAGATATTCTTTGCCGATTCCCTGTCCAATCCACTAAATAACTTGTGTTCTTTTGTTAAATCTTTCACTAAACTGGAAATGGACTCCAAAGATTTGCCGAGCCTCCAATTAGACAATTTATCTCGTCCTGAAGTCCAACAGTTATAATTGTGCTTGATGTACAATAGTTGTGGTTGTTTTATCATTTTGGTAAGCTTCATTTTTGTAGACCAAATTATTGCAGCTAAGAAAGGCTTGTGGTCTCTTCTTGTTTTGGCCAAAAAGACAGTGATGTAATCTATAGCTTTCTCAATGCTGCCTATCAGCATTTCAAATGCAGCCCTTTGCTCCCTTGCCACTGCAACAGAAGGCTTCCATTTTGAATGAAATATTTATTTACAACAACTCACACCAAAAACAACATTTATTACTATAGTAGTAACTGAAATTGTGTCTGAAAGAAGCACAGTTTGGTTGAGGCCATTGTTAAAAGTGGCCATCTGCTCCTGCTAGTTGGGGATATGCCATTGGCTGGAGTACTACCATAAGAACATAAGAATTGCTTGGCAAATGAAAACCAAGGTCCATCCAGTTCGCCTTCCACCATCCAGACAGTCGTATGGGCATGTCATGTCCCAAACTATACCCTATCCCAAGATATTATTTCCTAAAAGGAACCTGTCTAAGAATGAAAGTTGACACCCGCAGAATCGCAAGCTGATCGGCTAAAAAACATTAGGGTACATTCAACTGAATGCCTCAGCTCCAACACACAGCAGGATGGGGAATAACCACAGCAAACACAACACAGCCATTTGATACTGAATGATTTCACAAGTTCTGAAGGAAATTCTCCATCTGCTCATGAGATCCAACCATCTTGTCTGCAGTACCTAAGAATAACATGACGGCATCGAAAAGTGTGATTTCTGAATCTTAAGGCTTTTTGAAGGTCTGATTTTGTGATGAAATAGATAAGCTGCTCTAGCCTCAGAACAACTTTTCTTAAAACTGGTTTCTCATGAAACTGTGAGCTTAGAAAAGAAGTAACATCCCCCAAGGTTGTCAAGGTCTGTCAAAAGTGAACACTTGTTTAAAGAGCAATGTTACGTCAAATGCACCAACCTAATTATCCTCTGTGTCTGCTGACCCTCAAAGCCTCGATAGTGCAAAGATGTGGGATGTACAAATGAGGTCTGTCTAATGGGAGGTGAATGTCTGCACACAGAGCTGAAATCTGTCTAAGGCAAATAAATGGATGGGTGAAAGCTTAAAAATCTAAAAAGAAAGGATGCTTCAGTTGAAGGAATATGTTTTGATAGACCCTGCTTTCCAACCTGCCATTTCCGGCCCTTCTACAGTAGCCTATAGCATGATTGCGCCAACACATCACAGAAGTAAATAAACACGTGTTTTAAAGCTGAATTCCATCTGAAACAATGGAATTCACAAAGTAAAGTAACACTGGCCAATTCTTCGGCCATTAATAATGGCAATTAAAGATTTTACAGTGCTGGCAGATTTTTTTNCAACACAGGAAGAAAGTCCTGAGGAATTTCTCTGGGATTGCGCTATTATACTATCCAAGTTCCGTAATTAACTCCATGAGTGTTTGTTCAGCATTTTCCCCTTCATATTGGACAATATTAAGGAAGAGCTGGGATTAAAACATTTATTAATCTATTAGTTCAGAAACGATCTGTTTGTATGGGTAACATGTCCCACACTGTCATTGGTGTTTGACAATGGGCAAACCTCGACACATCAAATTCACTGTACCACATACTGAGATGGCACAGGTGGGCAGACATCTGGGTCTAGATTTATTACTATTTTCTCAGGAACTCAGAATATCCATAAATTGGCAAATTCTTAAATATAGCTTTCATTTGAATTTCATTTCTATCAGTTTCTTCATAAGAACTAAAGAAGGCCAACTTCAAAATTAAACCTGAAATCAATGGTTATCAAATTCTTGGATGCCCTGTCCATACTAAGAAAATAAAGTAAATCTAGACCCAGGTGGAATTTCTGCCACACGATTGTGCCAACTGAGTTCCCTAGAATATAAAGCTGTTCTTCTCCATCTAAGGGATGACTCAAAGGTAGATTTGGCAGAGCCTAAGAGTCCTGTCTCATCCCTCAATTAGAAAATAGCACAAGTGCCCTGGGCTTCTGAATAGAGGTGGAAATTTTAAAATGAAAGCTGTGTTGGCTGTTTAATGTCCTTGCAGTGATGGTGAACAGAACTGATCGTGGCAGCAGTCCATGGAATTCCCTGGATTGAGACATGATTTAGACTAACAAAACACAAAATACTGCAGATGCTGGAATCTGAAACAAAATCAGAGAGAGCTGGGAAAATTCAGCAGGTCAGGCAGCATCTATGGAGAAAGGAAAGTGAGTCAACGTTTCGGGTCCACGACCCTTCGTTAGACTGTGCCTTGCAAATCATTCTAGATTAACCCTGTTCACCTAATTCATAGTTCTCACATTTTGGGGTTTTTTCTAAGATTGCCACCAGGAATTTTTTTTCTAGTTTGATTCAGCACCAAATAATTGTTCTATTCCAGCCAGTTCCTAGTTCATTTTTTTTTGCATTATGTTGCAGGAATTTGTTACCCGATTAATTCTGTTCAGAAACCGGCTCAAATACCCAGACAGATGAAAGGAACGGATTTTGAAACTCTAACAATGCTCCATCAACGAGACAGCCATTCTGCAACTGTGAACGCTTTATTAAAGAAATTCTATTGAGCCACATTTAGAGCTAAACTGTTACACTACACATGCACATAACATAACATGTAGGAGCAGGAGTAGGCCATTCGGCCCTTCGAGCCTGCCCCGCCATTCAATCATGGCTGATCTTCTAATCTAACTCCAGCTAATAACCTAACCTTGCCTTATCCCCATATCTTTTAATCCTTTTTGCAATAAGAAATATATCTATCGCAGTCTTGAATATGTTCAAGGACTGAGCGTCAACAGTCCTTTGGGGTATCGAGTTCCATACATTTACTTTGAGTGAAGAAGTTCTTCCTCAACTCAGTGCGTAAGGGCTGGCCTCTGATTTTAAGGTTGTGACCCCTGGTTTTAGTTTCTCCAACCAGGGGAAATAATCTCCTACTATCTACTCTATTATGCCTTTTGATGATCTTATAGGTTTCTATAAGATCCCCTCTAATTCTTCTATATTCTAGAGTGAGTTCAGCCTCCAGTTGCAACTGCTGATAATACCATTGCTGTACATTTGCTTGTGGTATAATGAGTAGTCTCACAATTGTTATAAGCTACAATTAGAACATTTGGTTCAATTAGATATTCCCGTGTGAGTGAAGAGTACCATGAACATTTTCATAAAATGAGATAAGCATCATCTCTTTCAATGTGAAATCAAATAATTTATGTGATGAAGAAACTACACCTTGTTGGATGATTGCACTGAATATGCAGGTAACCCTTTGGAACCGCCTTTCCTTCTGTTCCCTGCCCCCCCAGAAAATTGCAAAAGCCATTCTCCCTGCTTGCCTCTGCCCACATGTGCACTATGTATACAGAAAAAAGGAGAAAAACTAATACACAAGCAGAGAGCATCTGTCGGACAGTGAACCATCCTATAATACTAAGCGTGGAATATTTCCCCAGCCCCAGACTACTCCCAATTGTTTTGGTGTGTGTGGTGGTGTGTGTGTGTGTGGTATTGATTGCCACTTGACTAACAAGCGGGTTGCTACTTTCTGCTAGATAAACAGAGGCGGGTTGAGTAAGGAAACTTGCCCAACATTTCGCACTGCCAGGAATCGAACCCAGGCCTCTCACTAGTAAGACAAGTGCTCTAGCCACTGAGCTACAGGACTCTTAGAGGTTAGAATGAACTCCCTTTATCTTCACTGCAGCACCTGGCTCATTCAGAAACACAAATACAGTTCACATTCGACTTCATGAAGATGAGACAATCCAAAGTGTTTTTAAACTGTTTATTTGTTCATCTATTCCCCAGGGTCTGTCTTAGCCATTATAAAAGATTTAGGAATCAACAAGACTTCAAGTTTCCCCTTTCCTCCCAGGTCCACCTCCTTGCTTTCCTACTCACAGGCATCATAAATTTCTTCCTGTCCACTGGCAACGTTCCCACCTCTTTAAAAATGGCTGTCAATAAATAAATAATAATCCTTGCATTTGATATAGCATGAATTGACTGTATATTCTTCACTCCTATCCTTAAAGAACTCCCACTGGGAGCATCCCTGCTCTCAAATTACCACCCCATCTCCAAACTCCCTTTCCTTTCCAAGGTCCTGGAATGAGTCATTGCTTCTCAGCTTCTCTCCTTCCTCTCCTGCCACTCCCTTCACGAATCCCTTCAATCGGGTTTCCGTGCTGCCCACAGCACAGCGACAGCTTTGGTCAAAGTGACGAATGACATTTTGTCCATCTACGATCAGGGCTCCCCCTGCCCCTTGTCCTTCTTGACCTCTCATCTGCCTTCGATACCGCTGACCACTCTATCCTCATCCACCGCCTCTCCGCTCACCTCAACCTTCATGGTTCTGCCCTGGAATGGTTCAGATCGCACCTCTCACACCATCTGCACTTCATCTCCACAAACGGCTTTTCCTCCAGCACCCACACGATCTTGTGCAGAGTTCCTCAGGGCTCTGTCCTTGGTCCCCTCCTTTTCAATATCTATGTGCTCCTTCTTGGTGACATCATCCGCAGACATGGCGTCAACTTCTACATGTATGTGGATGACACCCAACTCTACCTCTCTGCCTCCACCCATGACTCCAGGGTGGAGTCAGAGACATAATGTGCTGACATAATGTCTGTTAGACATCAAGTCCTGGATGAGAGCTAACTTTCTACAGTTGAACATCAACAAGACTGAGGCTCTCCAGATTGGCTCCTGTCAGCGACTCCACACCTCAGGCGCTGACAGCATCACCATCCATGGTTGCACACTCCACCTTACTAAACCAGTCCGGAACCTTGGGCTCTTGTTTGATCCTTAACTATCCTTTCTACCCACATCTGTGCCATGACCCACTCTGCCATCGCTCACCTCCACAACATTGCCCGGCTCCGCCACTGTCTCACACCCCAGGCCGCCGAAACCCTCATACATGCATTCATTACATCGAGGCTTGAATACGCAAAATCCTTGCTTGGCGGCCTTTCCAACTCCTCCCTCCACAGGCTGCAGATCATCCAGAACTCTGCAGCCCATGTACTCTCCCGCACCAGGCTCCATGACCCTATCACTCCCATCCTTGCCCAACTCCACTGGCCTCCCATCACATACAGTCAAGATCCTGGTCCTCACTTTCAAAGCCATTCATGGTCTTGCTCCCCCCCTACCTCTGCAACCCCCTATACCCCTACCAACCTGCCAGCTACCTCCACTCAGCGGGCTCCGGCCTGCTTCTCCTTCCCTGCCTCACCTGCCCCACCATTGACGGGCGGGCTTTCAGTCATTCTATCCCCACCCTCTGGAACTCCATCCTGCAGTCCCTCCACTTAGACACCTCCCTTGCCTCCGTCAAGACCAGTCTCAAGACCCTCCTCTTCGATCGTGGCTTCAGTCACCCTCCTTCCCCCCACTGCCCTCCACCCTCCCCGATCCTGACCCTGCAGCTCGGGTCCGAAATACTTGTCGATCTTATTAAGAATATTCATGGGACAAAGTTTCTAACTGTACCTGAACCCTGTTTGCCGCCATTATTTTAGACATAATAACATAATACTAAAAATAATAATAATAAAAAAATGATAATCCTTGCAATTGATTAGGCATCTTTTACTTTAGGTGTATGTCTCAAAGTTCTTCATTGGATGTATTGCATCGTTTGAATGGCACTACATAAATGCAAGTTATTTTTGGTATACTGTAAAGTGTATGACTGTGTATTTTCTAATGAATGCGTAGGATTAGGAAAGGTCTTTGGAAAACGTTTTCCCTATATTATAAATGCATGAGGAAGAGGTTCTGAAAATACTAATTGATTCTATTATAATGGTTTTTAATGTAATGAATGTTAATGTAGCAGACAAGAGAATGATGGCAGTTGTGAAGTGGACTAATTCAGGTTAACTGGGTCTAAGGAACACGGAGAGTGCAGGTTGCATTCCACATGATTAAATCCATCTCCTCACAGAGAGGGAACATGCTTTATAAAGCACCAGTATAATCACAATCCTGGGAGGCAATATTACACAGATCTATTGAGCTACACACATCTCATAATTTGTGAAGAGCTTCACATTTTATTTCAGAAATATGAGTCGCCTCCACTGGAGTTCGAACCACGAGTATGACTGAGTTAACAATGGTGTTTTATAACCTGCAGTTACATTTAAAAACTACTGCTGGCATTTTGTTCATTAATTATAAGCATGAAAATACATCAAAGATACAGGGTAACTGAAGTTCAACACACATAAAGGCTGACATCAGCTGCTTGAAGTCAGGGGGACAATTAAGAATGGATGCAAGGCATTTCTAAGTTTATCTTTCATGCAACTGCACAAATTACTTCACAGTCTGACTGAAAGTCTGTCCACTGCATTTCCAATAGCTCTTCCAATGAGGCACTGCCCTTCTGGTGCAAGATAGATGTAAAACTAGTTGACAAAAAATTCTCTGCACTATTGGAAAATACTACGTTTGAATGAAGCCAAAGGTTGTTGATCTCAGCAGCGGAAACCCCAATGATCTTCTACGTTCCAAGAAATATACAGCTCTGATCCAGTAAAAAGACCAAGTCAAAATTACACATTCATAATGTGTGTGAAATCTGTCAAGCTGCTAAATGTAGCGATTTAAACAATAAGCTTGCTAGAATAAGTTGATACTCTAGTACAGTCCTGGGGAAACATTGCACTGTTGGAGAATTTTCCTTCAGGTGAGATATTGGTTTCATTAATAAGACTAATATCATGAGGCATTAAATTCAACAGAACCTCAACATACGCGCTAGGATCCCCAAGCCTTTGCTTTTTTGTTATTGTTTGCTTTTGCTTTTGCCAACCCACACCTCATTCTCTCCGAAATTAGAAAAGCTGTGTGTAATCCTCCAGGGACAGAGTGCATATTCTATTCCAGACACATGGCAATTTCCATGCGTGGCTAATAATAATAATCCTTGCATTTCATATAGCTCCTTATCACGTCTTCTAGACGTCTCAAAGCAATTCACAGATTATACTGTAAAATGAATTGACTGTATATTTTGTAGGCAAAATGCGGCAGACAATTGCGCACAACAGTGTCCCATAAACAGTCGCGCTTTGAGTGACCAATTTTTTTTTTTGAAGGAATTTTTACCCCTGGAAAGCGATCTGCCAAACGCCTAACAACCGGGTTCCAACTTACTGCTAGGTAAACAGAAGCATGTGGAGTAAGGAAACTTGCCCAACATTTCGCCCTGCCGAAAATCAAACCTAGGTCTCTCACTTGCGAGGTGAGTGCTCTATCTACTGAGCTACAGGACTCCACATATATAGTTGGCATATATATGTGGAACTCTCAGTT
The DNA here is from genome assembly GCF_018977255.1 of Callorhinchus milii. NCBI lineage: Eukaryota > Metazoa > Chordata > Chondrichthyes > Chimaeriformes > Callorhinchidae > Callorhinchus > Callorhinchus milii. Next base: position 27,704,262 of record NW_024704742.1, on the reverse strand, counting down.
TGGTTTGGATACTCTTAAGTAAAGTGATGGTTTTCTGATGCGTGAAGACACCCGGCTGACCAAATAAATGAGATGTTAAACTGGGGTCTCGGACCATCACTTCATCTCCCTTAACTCCTCAATCCCTCTCCCCACCGCCATCCAACCTACCTCCATCTCCTACCACCCATGGAAAAAAATCTTCCCCCCCCTCCCACTCAGCTGCCTTGGAGTCATCTGAACTACTTCCCCTCTAGGCTTCCTCCTGCAACGACCTATCCTCCTCGGTCATTCTTCTCCACAGTTCCCTTTCCTCCAATCTCAATTCCTTTGCTTGCCACACTTCCTGAACCATCTCCTACTCACGTAAATCACCATGGTACACCAGCCACCTCCACTCCCTTAAAGCACAGATGCATGTCGCTGAACGCAACTGGCTTAAATCGAACTTAACAGTCCATTGGTCCATCTGGCTGGACCTTAACAAATCCTACCGCTCTACTCTCGCCTCCATTAAATTGTCGTTCTACTCCAAGTCAATCTTGGAGGCCAAGAAAAACACCAGGATCCTCTTCTCCATCAGCAACTAGCTCTTCTGTCCACCCTCTCACACTTCACCCATCGTCACCTCCAATGCCAACTGTGAGACGATGCTGGACTTCCTGAAATCCAAAGTGAGGGGATCCGCTCAGCTGTCTCTACACCTCTACTAACCCAACGCCCATCTCCACCTCTCACCCTGGCCCCTACCCATTCCTCCCTCCACACCTTCGAACCTGTCTCCCCCTCCTCTCTCACCACCACTGTAACCCGCTTGAAACCGACCACCTGCTCCCTCAACACCATCCCTACCCCTCTCCTTACCTTCTAGCTCCACCTCCTTGCTCCTCTACTCACAGACATCATAAATCTCTCCCTGTCCACTGGTACTGCTCCCACAAGTAAGGCAAAATCCTTGCTTGTTGGCCTTTCCAACTCCTCCCGCCATAGACTGCAGATCATCCAGAACTCTGCAGCCCATGTCCTCTCCCGCATCATCACTAAACGAGTACTTTGCATCTGTCTTCACAACGGAAACGGATGCCCCAAATGCCACAGTATTGGATGACAGGGTAGATGACATAGATCAGATTACTATAGACAGAGAGGAAGTTCTGAAAAGATTGACTGGACTCAAAATTGATAAGTCACCAGGACCAGATTGGTTTCACCCAAGGTTGCTGTGGGAGATACGGGTTCAAATAGCAGAGGTTTTGGCCATTATACTTCAATCATCATTGGACACAGGAGTGGTGCCAAGAGACTGGAGAGTAGCTAATGTTACCCCACTCTACAAAAAGGGGCAGAAAGACAAGCCTGGAAATTACAGGCCAGTCAGCCTAACTTCGGTAATAGGAAAGCTACTGGAGACCGTAATCCGGGACAAAATAAATCTCTACTTAGAGGAACACGAGGTAATTAGAGACAACCAACATGGATTTGTTAAAGGCAAATCTTGCCTAACAAATCTAATAGAATTTTTTGAAGAGGTGACTGCGAGGGTTGATGAGGGAAATGCGGTGGACATTATTTACATGGATTTTAAAAAGGCTTTTGACACAGTATCGCATAAGAGGTTAATAAAAAACTGGAGGCCCACAGTATTAAGGGGACAGTAGCCGTTTGGATTAGGAACTGGCTGAGTGACAGAATGCAGAGGGTGGTGGTTAATGGGTGTTTCTCGCAATGGAAGGAAGTGTGTAGCCGTGTCCCCCACGGATCGGTATTGGGACCACTGCTCTTTCTAATATATATTAATGATCTGGACTTGGGCATAGGGAGCACTATTTCCAAGTTTGCAGATGATACAAAGTTAGGTAGGGTAGTAAATAGTGAGGAGGACTGTAACCAACTGCAAGAATACACAGAATGGTGGAATGGGCTGACATGTGGCAGATGGATTTCAATGTGGATAAGTGTGAGGTGATACACTTAGGTAGGAAAAATGATAGGAGGCAATATAGGTTTGGTAGCTCAATCTTAAAGGGAGTGAATGTACAGAGAGATCTGGGCATTCAAGTAAGCGATTCATTGAAGGTGGCAAAGCAGGTAGATAGAGCAGTAAAAAAGGGCATTTGGTGTACTGAGCTTCATTAGTAGGGGCATAGAGTATAAGAGTAGGGAGGTTATGCTTAATCTGTACAAAACACTGGTTAGGCCTCAGCTGGAGTACTGCGTCCAGTTCTGGGCACCTTACCTCAGGAAGGATATTAAGGCACTGGAAAGGGTGCAGAGGAGATTCACGAGAATGATACCAGGAATGGGGAAGCTTAGCTATGAGGACAGGCTGGAAAAGTTAGGACTTTTCCCATTAGAGCAGAGAAGGTTACGTGGGGACCTGATAGAGGTCTTCAAGATCATGAAAGGTTTCGACAGGCGAGATAGGGAAAAGTTGTTTCCGCTGGTAGGTGTGTCTGTGACTCGTGGTCACAGTCTTAAGATATCTACCAAAAGAAGCAGAGGGGAGGTTAGAAGAATTTTTTTCACTCAGCGAGTTGTTAGAATTTGGAATGATCTGCCTAAAAGGGCAGTGAAGTCCGATTCGATAACAGCTTTTAAGAGAGAACTGGATAGGTATCCGGGGAAGATGGGTTTACAGGGTTATGGGGAGAAAGCTGGTGATTGGGGTCAGTGAAAGTGACGCTTTGTCAAAGAGCACAGACTTCATGGGCCGAATGGCCTCCTTCTGTACCGTAACATTCTATGATTCTATCAGCCTCCGTGACTCTATGACCCCCATCCTTGCCCAACTCCACTGGCTTCCCATCACACAGAGGATACAATTCAAGATCCTAGTCGTCACCGTCAAAACCCTCCATGGTCTTGCTCTCTCCTAACTCTGCGATCTCCTAAACCCCTACCATCCTGCCCGCTCCTTCCGCTCAGCAGGCTCTGGCCTGCTTCACATCCCCCACCTCACCTGCCCCACCATTGGTGGGCAGGCCTTCTGCCACTCTGCCTCTACCCTCTAGAATTCCATCCCACAGTCCCTCCACCTCAAAACAACAACAAAATTACATTTATAGAGCGCCTTTCACATCGGGAGAACGTCCGAAAGCGCTGAACAGTCAGGTGTCGGGGCCCGAGCATGGGGGAGGAGGATATGTAGGGGTGAGGGAAGGCAGAAAGGTGGGAAGGAGACCAAAGGCTTGGTCAAAGAGAAGGGTCTTGAGACTGGCCTTGAAGGAGGAAGGGAGAAAGCGAGGTGAAGGGACCATGGGATGGAGTTCTAGAGTGTGGGGGCAGAGAGGCTGAAAGCCCGGCGGGTCGAGCGGGAGACAGGGAGCGGGCAGGTTGGTAGGGAGTCAGCAGGTCAGAGAGGTAGGAGGGGGCAAGGCTATGGATGGCCTTAAAGGTGAGAATGAGGATCTTGAACTTGATCCTCTGGGGGATGGGGAGCCAGTGGAGTCGGGTGAGGGTGGGAGTGATGGGGTCATGGAGCCTGGTGCATGAGAGTACATGAGCTGCAGAGGTTTGGATGATCTGCAGCTTGTAAAGGGAAGAGTTGGGAAGGCCGATGAGGAGGGAGTTCCCGAAGTCAGGCCATGCTGTGACGAATGCGTGGGTGAGGGTTTTGGCAGCCTGAAGGGTGAGGTAGTGGCGGAGTCTGGCAATTTTGCGGAGGTGGTAGTAGGCAGTGCCGGTCATGGCGAGGATGTGGGGGAGAAAGGACAGTTCAGGGTCGAACAAGACACCCAGGTTCCTGACTGGCTTAGTGAGGTTGAGTGTGCAGCCATGGAGGCTGATGCTGCCAATGCCTGAGGTGCGGAGGTGCTGGTGCGAGCCAATCAGGAAGGCCTCGGTCTTCCAGACATTGAGTAGGAGAAAGTTGGCCCTCGTCCAGGACTTGATGTCGGACAGGCAGTCGGTCAGGACGCCAGTAGTCCTGGAGTTCAGGGTGGAGTCAGAGAGATATAGTTGGGTGTCATCCGCATATATGCGGAAATTTATCCCATGTCTGCAGATGATGTCACCAAGGGGGAGCATGTAGAGGGTGAAGAGGAGGGGACCGAGGACAGAGCCCTGAGGAACACCGCACGAGTGAGGGGGCTGGAGGAGAAGCTGTTTGCTGCGACGAAGTAGAGGCGGTGTGAAAGGTAGGACCTGAACCACTCAAGGTCAGAACCTTGAAGGTTGAAGTGGGAGGAGAGGCAGTGGAGGAGGATTGAGTAGTCCATGGAGGAGGCAGAGGGAGCCCTGGTCACACATGGTCAGGACGTCGTTTGTGACCTTGACCAGAGCAGTTTCTGTGCTGTGAGCAGCACGAAAACCCGACTGGAAAACCATCTTGCCCTTGCAAGGAAACCCCCTCCCTTGCCTGCTTCGAGACCCATCTCAAGGGCAAGCAAGGGAGGGGGTGCTTTCGATCACCCTGCATCCTCCCTGCCCTCCACTCTCCCCAATACCGACCCCAGCTCAGGTCCAAAACTCTGATTGTCCAGCGCCTTGGGACGTCCTCCCAAAGTGAAAGGCGCTATGCAATGTAATTGTGTTGTTGTTGCTGTCTGTCTAATCTGCATGTTCTTCAAATGGATGTTTAGTAATTCCATGACACTACGAAGGTAGTTTCTCCTGGTGCCCTGATCAACGATCCTCCAGATAAATCGGTTGTTCACCGCAAAGCTGTTTGCAAGACCTTGTTGGTTCAAATTGAGGATGGTCTCCTACAAAAATGTATTTGGCATTAATGACTAGTGAAGTACTTTGCGATGTCTCAGCAAGGAAAGGCAATATAAAATTGCAAGCTGCTTTATTCATTCTTTCTGCAGTACTGGAGCAAGTTAACATCACACGGTCATTGTAGATAACCAACATGATGCATTTAGACTGAATACTGCAATTTCAGGAAGGAATCAAAATGCCTTTGGTCATGAAACAGCACATCTTCACTTCAGTGCAACAGCAGATACCATATCAAGTGTTGCACATGGCGACTAAAGAACATTAGAAATGAGTTGTAACTGGGAAAAGGTGTTACTCGTTGGACAAGATAAGCTCAGACTGATAATTATTCAGTTCATTCACAATTACTTTGCTGAAGAAATATAAATAGATAAAGTCCAGTCACAGCTTGTGCCCTCAACGAGATGACACTGCTGAATTTGCTGAATTTAATTAACAAGCACCTTTGGCTTCTGAAAGACTTTATCGTTGAAAACGGGCATCAATTTTTAATATATATCCAAATCTGATATTCTATCCTGTATAATATACAATATATTTGATATATAGTACTATACATACATAGAGTATTATATATAGTATATTATATATATGCATCTTATCAAGATTGAATCAAAGAAAATAATTTATTTCATAGTGAATTGATCTTAGACACAAATGCCAACTTGTAGCTTTTTAAATGAGGAGCAGAAATATATCAGCAGTCTTCAAATCTGAACAAACAAATCAAAGATAAACCTGGATTAATATAACAGAATTACAGTTTAAGTTTACATCATGTCTTCCACATCGGGAAAGCACCTGAAAGCACCTGTGTATTATTTTACTTGAAGCTATACATTAACTCAATAGAATAACTGGAATGTGTTTATGTCTCTGATCTAAGCAAATTATTAAATATAGTACATGCATTTTGTTCAAGCAATTGTTAGCCCCCTGAACTTTTACTGATTAAATACCATAACCAGTAAGCCGTGTAATGCAGGATTTTGCCTGCAAAATACACAGTTACTACTCTCTGTAATAAATCCTGTGAAGCACCTTGAGGTGTTTTGATGATGTGGTAAAGCAGTAATGCAATTATTATTATTGATTATTATGAAGACTTTTTGGGAGTTAGGAAAAAAAAGGTACCCAAATTATGTGTCATTGACTAAACCAGCGTAGGATTTCTTTCTTAATTCAGTAAAACCTGAAGTGTGGAAGGAGCTCTGTTTATTCGTAACATCGTGCAGTGCTTCGTAACAGCTTCTTATTGGTCTACATCAAAGAGTCCTTTAAGAAAAACTTAAAAAAACAAAGAAACAATCTGAGGACAATATAACGCAGTACCATGAGGAAATGAAAGAATCCTGCTGTGGCGTGGCCGACTTCATCTTAAGTATTCTTTTTTGAATGCAACACCAGTTGGTGTTTGTTTACATGGAAACTTATCAGCTTGAGGCCAGCTCGTATGAATCTGATTAAAATACCTCAAAGCACTTGTGGTTTTCACTGATTAAAGAAAAGCAATAAACGAAACGTGCTTCAATGGTCATGAAAATCTCGGGTCTTCTTCACACGACAAAGACCCACAGGTCAACCTTTGGGTCTTTCAGATTCTCCCAGATTCTCCCCATCTCCCCACCCGCATCATAATCATCCCAGAATATGTGGCCAAGCCTTCAGCAATTATGTCCCCACCCTTTGGAACTCTCTCATTCCATCCCTCTGTTTCATTCCCCGATGCCACCTAAAAACATTCCTTTATGACCACCCCCGCCCTCTCCTCCTATGCTCAGTGTCCAATACTATGGTTGTGAAGTGCTCCAAGATGTTATCCAATGTGATGGATGCTACATAACAGCAATTTGTTGTTGTAAAGTCTATTGTATTCGGTTCAGGTTTCACATTTTTGGTTCCTAAATACTCAATCGATATTGGTAAGAGGTTTGTCAGCACAGTAGTAAATGTTAAAATGTCAACAGAAACTGAGAATTTAAGATCAAAATCTTCAAGGGGGAAAGGGCTTGAGTGCAATGGCCTAAGGTAAAGACAGGTAAATGGGACTGAAAGAATTGCTTTTTTAAAAGAGCCAGTCTGGACAAAATGGGCCGAATGGCTTTCTTCTGTGCTATACCTGGCTACGGTTCTAATACGATTTTTCCATAGCAAATCATTGGCTAAAGGAGTATAGGACTGGAGAAAGAACATTTGCACATCCATCTGACTCACCCCAAAGTCAAAATAAATAACTAAATAATTAGACATTACTTTATACTCACTGGCTGATTAATTCCCTTTTGAGTTTTCTCCTACAATCTCTCTCCAAGCTCGTGCATTTTATATATTATCACTCTGTGAAAAGCAATTAAATTTGATCTGAAGTATCTGTTCAACTTCTCTTCTGCCTCTTTGAATTTGGTCCCCTTGTTTTAGAATTTTAACCATGTTAAACGTTAATGGGGTTCAGTTTATCTCTACTCTTTTGAACACATTCGGAATGCAATATTTCAATAAGATCTTCTCTGAGCCTTTCCTTCTTCAGTGTGAATATTTTCAGCTTGTGTATAGCTTCTCCTCATAAATCAGAATCATCTTCTCTCTTTTGCCAAGTTGATTGGGTCCCTGCCATTCATAGTCACTGGATTTAGAGTACTGGCAGACCTATGATGTCTTTAGACTTACTGAATTGTGTTGTGTGTGCATGGCACTGAGAGAAGACTGCAACTGTCTCAGTCTACCCTATGATAAGAGGTGCAGCAAAATGACTTCACTGAGAGAGATGAGTCGCAGTCAATGGATACTAAATCCCCAATAGACCCTGATCACAGGTTTCCCATACTCAAGTTTTTCTGCCTCTGTGAAGCATTTCGAAACGTATTCCTTCGCGAAAGGTGCTTTGTAAATGCAACGTACTGTTTGAATTGATCATGCCAATTAGGCAGGTGTACACTTTCATCGCAGCAAAGCTTAAAAACAACAAAATCTACAACTTCATGCAACTGATGACAGTTCTATCACCCATAGGAAAAAATCCACCGCTTTCAGACCATAATGATTTACTCTGAATAACCCTTGTACTGAGTGCAAAACACGTTCAACAGTGTGGCAGCAAAATGCACAAAAATGGAAATGGTGAGTTGTTAATGGTGGTAGCTCTTACCGTACGTAGTAATCGCCGCGAATAAGGAGGAGATGGTGTAGAATGGACAGGAAATGCTGTTCCGCTGGCGTGTCCTTTATGAGATTGAGCAGCACTTGGTAAACTTCATTCACATCTTTACAGGGAACGTCAAGAAAAAAAACTGTGAGGAAATCGGTGTTTGCTTAAGGCATAAACCTGCAATGTCTGGTCATTTCCAAGGATTTCAGGCAGTCCGAGAAAAGTTGGTAACAATTCTAAAATAAATACATCATCAACAGATAACTTTGCAAAAATAGCATCTTTGGAGTCTATTCTCGCCCCTGTCTCGCCCCCAAATAATACATTCCACTTCAAAGATAAGTTCAACCACGAAATGATGACTGAGTGTCTGCTTGATGATGAATTGTCACCCAAGGTTAGGTAATTTGCCTGCAGTGCTCCACTGTGATATCAGGGATTTATTGTTCCAGCAGAGCTGGGTGTTAATCACAAATCAGCAGCCTCCAACCAATATCACAACTCGGCTCATGCTTTCTATAATTTATCTTTTGATAACACACACCAAATGGGTGGTCTCTTATTTCTCAAAGAGCAACTAAGTCTGTATTAAAATAAAGGAGCAATCATGCTCTCAGGTCAAACAAGTTCTTGTTGGTCAACGTGACGTTACATGCAATTCTTCAGAGGAGTCTTACTCAGTGTCCTGAGAAGAAGCACTTTTTCCGGCTGGTACGAGATGCCATATTTACTGTTATTTTTTCTGACAATTGCTGTTGGTTGGCCAATGGTTATGTGTGTGGGTATATGTGTAGGCATATGTGTATGTGTTTGGCTTTGTGTGGGTATATATGTGTGTGTCATTTCTGTATTGCAATTGACAAAACAATGCAAATTTACATTTAGAAAGTGCTTTTCACGTCAAGAGGGCATCCCAAAGCACTTAACGGTATCGGCTGGACACCCAGTACTAGTTGCAAGCCGAGCGGAGTACAGAGGGGAAAGACAACCTAAAACAGGTAAGTCTTGAAAAGCACCTTAAGTGAAATGAGGTAATCAGCGGAGTACAACACATGAGATTATGTTCCTTTTGTAAGAAGTTTGTGAAGGAACACCAGGAAGTGGTGCCCCATTCATGGTCGGAACGCCACCACAAAATTAAAGACAAAAAAACGAGCCCAATGTAATAATATTCCTTGCATTTGATATAGCACCCTATGTCTTCAAGAGTCTCAAATGCTTCACAGAATATACTGTAAAGTGAATTGACTGTATTTTGCGAGTAAAGCGTGGCAGCAGCACAGCAGTGTCCTACAAACAGTTGTGGATTGAGTGACCAAATTATTATTTTTTTTTGAAGAGATTATTAATGTAAGACACATTTATGCTGGTCTTGCAAAATTTCCTTCAGATCTGTTTCACCAGTGAGATCCAATGTGATTTGTGTACTGTCCAAGAGGAAACCATAATGGATTTACTATTCCCCTGTAAGATTTGGGCATTTATGCAGATGGTATTCTTCCCAATCTCAGCCTTGCTGTTAGGTTTGGAGGTGACCTATGCCTGTGCAACCCTACAGAAACCATGGATGACTCAATGTGGAAACTATTCCAGGGTCCATATCCAATGGCACTGAGTGTGGAGACATACCTCAATAACGTCACCAACAATAAATGAATGAACAAACGCCCAGACAGACCCAACAAAAATGTTCAGGATACAATGGCCTTTCAGGATTTTTGGATGGAACATTCTGTAGGATATAATTTGTAATGTTTTCTTAAACCTGTTCCTTGGTCGAATTAACACAAGGAATGGGTTAAGAAACATCACAATTTCTACCTATATTCTCAAAGTGTCGTTTGGAATCTTTCTCTTTGTGTCCCACATGTCATTGAGGATGATATAATCTCATAATAATAATATCTTTACATTTAATATTGTGCCTTTCACATCAGGTGGATGTCCCAAAGTGCTTCATAGGATATACTGTAAAGTGGAGTGGTTGTATTTTTGTGGGTGAACACGGCAGCCAATTTGTGCACAGCAAAGGGCAACCAACACCTATGTCCTGGCCAACAACCCCTTAGCTATTTTAGCTGAGGGATTGTTGGCCGGGACACTGGGAGAAACTATCAGAAAAGGCAGATAGAGTATTTTTTAACGTTCTAACCGGCGGATGAAACCTCCAACAAAACAGCACACCCCCAGCACGGCACTATATGGTCACCATCTTATACTATGTGAGTTCCAAGTCTTGACATGGGGCTTGAGCCCACAACCTTCTAACTCAGAAACGGTAGTGCTACCAACTGAACCAGGTTGACACATAAGAATATCAGCTCATCAGAATATTTCAGACCCCAACCAGTTTCTGTAGAAAGTGTAAAAGGTTAGAACAGGATATAGTTAACCAAGGTGCCAGCGAATACATATCTAGTTGTGAAACAGTAATTACTTCTTCACATTCCCAGCGTACCTTTTTTAAGTCCTGTAGCAACAGTGGGAAAAAATGATCTCTTGAGAGCAATTCTAGTTCACAGGAAGGCTTCTACATGTAATAATCACCTCTGTGCCTCCATGCAATTCCTGGAATATAGGACGAAACATACACTGCGGGATGTGTTTTCTGACTGAATTATTAAAAAAATGCAAATGCATAAAACAGGCAATAAAAGAACAAATAGATGAAATTTCTTGGAAGAAGTTTTCCCATCAGCCATCTTTGTCGTTGGATGGTGCATGTCAAGGAGAGACCGAGAAAGTAGATGGAGAAAACAAGTACTTGTTTATCAGAAGATTTGACTCTTCATTGTAGTTTAATTAACTCGCCAAGTACCTCCAATAACTGGGATCATGGTAGGTATTTCATATAACATTTATAACGATATCTATATATCTTATCCATTGAGATAAACATACTCATCTCATCTGAAATTTCATTTGTTATTTTATTAACCAATTTACATTTTTTAATAATTCAGCCAGAATACAAATCCCAGGAATCAGTCCAGGCATACGAGAGATTATGACAATATAGAGAGGTAAAAATCCACCTGTGTCTAGATTTATTCTGTTCATCTTCAATTTTAGAGGATCCAAAATTTGGCAATTTCGTAAACACAGCCATAATTTTGAAGACGGATTTCTTCAAAATAAAAGAAAGCTGACTTCAAAGTTAAGACTAAATTCAATAATTTGGCAAATTCCAAATGCTACATAAACAGAGAAAATCTGAACCCAGGTGGAATTTCTCCCCTGTTTGTTTGTGTATGTACATAAGGGAGGGAGATGAGAAAGAGAAGGGAATTCGGCTTCAATAATAAATAATCCTCGCATTGGATACAGCGTCTTATCACGTTGAGACGTCTCAAAGCGCTTCACAGAAATGAATGTAAAATGAATTGACTGTATGTTTTGTGGGTTTTACCTTTAGAGTCCATACAATACGTCACTGTTTTCCCCTCCCTGTCCCGTTCTGTCTTCCAGCTCCCAGTTTGGGCTCCCAGCCAGCTGTGTGATGCAGTTTAAGACATTCTCGTGACACAAAATGCTCTATATGAATGTAAATTTTTGATGTCTACAATAGTACATCTCCTTTCATCATATTTTGCCTGTTTCCTCACAAAGGTCAGACTTTAATGCACTGCAAATTGGTCCAGCTTTCAGATGTCTGAATAGTATGAAATAGTGAAATAATGCACCACTTAAAATCCTCTGATTCATTGTTTACGTCTTGCTAAAGGGTTCTTGGCCAAATGTGCAAACAGGAGTCCAGGTAACCTAGTGACCCTACGTTGACTATCAAAAATATGAATTCTATTATTTTATTTGCAAAAAGGATCCATTGAAAGGATCCAAAAAACAATAATAAATTGGTCACTTCAATCCACAACTGTTTATGCAACACTGATGTGCAGAATTGGCTGCCGTGTTTCGTCCACAAATATACAGTCAATTCAATTTACAGTATATTCTGTGAAGCGCTTTGAGACGTCTAGAAGATGTGAAAGCACTATATCAAATGCAAGGATTATTATTATTATTATTATTTTGCATCTTGGGCTAACAATCCATGTGCAAAATTTGCAACCTGGTTACCAATGTACAAACGAATACACCCTGCATTGTGTAATGCAAGAATTACAGAATTACCTGGAATCTTTTCCTTTGGTGGTTGCTTACAGAGTTACAATTGCCTGCAATTCCTGCACTTGCATATGGTTAGCCCAGCCTGCAAAATTTGCACATGGTTTGCTAATGCAACTCACAGATTCAATCCCATATTGTACAATTGCTGACAATATACTTTCATTATTATATAATAATATAATATAATATAATTCATTATTATTATATAATTCATTATTATATAATTATTATATAATTGCTGACAATATACTTTATTCCACAGTAAGTTTTTGGTATTTCTTTTTGAGTAAAAGTTACATTGTTGCCCATGTGTATCCACCAATTCAATACTGAGAGGAGTGTAAATGAGATCAATCTACATGGCAATAAGGCGTGCTGTGCATACTTGTAGGCGATATTAGAATTGATGCCTGTGAATACACTGCCCCTATGTCTACAACAACTGATGACAGAGCAGCAGCACGACAGGCAAACTATTCAGCAGACAATGATGCATTTTAATAAGAAGCTAAAGGAGAAGAAACATTGGTTTTCAGTCAATAACTCCCTGTAGCAATGTAGCTTGCAGTGTGAGCTCAGTAGTGACAACCAGGCTAGGGTACTGTTCACCAGAGCTCCAGTGAGTCACCTGTGAACCACAACCTTTTAACTTTACTCTGCGCTGTTCACTCACATTTCCCATTTTAATTAGGCAAGTGAAGTTGCCTACGGCACAAGAGGAGTTAAAATCAAAATGAATAACTTTTACCCTAACAGGCAGAGAGGGATGCCAAGCACAGAAATTTTTCAGCTTGGACAGGAGTATGCATAAATACATTTGTAATTTATGTGGAGCCATTTATGTAGATTACTCTGTGATTTACTTACTACGAAATTGATTCCCTATTTATTGACCCATTATTAATATGCAGCAACTACAACAGCAAAAGAAGAGTTTCACAGCCATTTAATGAATAATGATAATCTCCTTTCATCCAAATACTGCTTATTTGTGTCAACAGCACAGTCTCTTTGGGAACCCGTATAATAATAACTATGCAGGATAAATTTACAGGGTTATAATTCAATGATGAATTCACAGAGTGGGTTATAACCTTTATCCTTTCAACAGATTTATTTCATGCTATTACCATTTTAAGTGTGTCCCGGGTGTCGCCAGTTAGAAAAAGTATCAAAGAAATTACTCGTGCAAACTGCATGGCTGCCAAACACACACCCGGGGAATAGTTTCCAGCCAGTGGTGGAGAGATACCCGCCTTTCATGAAATGAACACACCCACCAGAGCTGAACCGGGATAATCACTGTTCAGGATCTCAATGTGCAGAAAATCAGCCTGACCTTATCACACACAATTGACCCAGCAATCCAAATGTGCTCCTGGAAAGGTGTGCATTACACTTCAAGAAATATAGCCCGTACACTAGATGTGTCCTTTTATTGTTCAGGATATGCTGCCCGGTAAGGCTTCAGGAAAACACCAATCCATCTCTATGTGATACATGTCAAAATAGCAGGGCGGATATCACCAATGAGTTGAATGCCATCTCCACAAGCTGAAGAATCACAATGTTAGAGAATGGCACCATGAGGCTATGAGCCTCAAATAAATCTTGCCTTTAGTCATCTGGGTTTGAATACCATTAGTTGGGCCACAAGTATTTTATCCATGCATTTGCTAATAGGACCAGGGAAGTTATTGTCTCCCTGGGGTGGCTGTTTTTTGCATTGATTTCAGATGATCAACTGGCTTCCATGTTTCGCCCACAAATACACAGTCAATTCACTTTACAGTGTATCCTGTGAAGCGATTTGAGACGTCTCGAAACGTGATAAGGCATTATATCAAATGCAAAAATGATTATTATTATTACTATTATTATCTTAAAATTCAAGATTGTTGCAGAAATCAACAATCTATGTAAGTTACACAACTACCCACCACTTGCTATTTATTTTCTACATTTTTCCTCTTACCCACATGTGCATTCATTGCACGGAATTGTCAGGTTAGTTAATGGATGACTCTTCCCTTTGGGAGAGGGATCCATTATAAGGGGATTCAGTCTTAAAAACAACCAGGATGATTAAAACTGAGGGCATTGAGCATTTCTTCACACAGAGGTTTGTGAAGATGTGGAATTCTCCGCCCCAGAAAGTTGCAGAGATGAAATCAATAGGAATGTTTAAAAGAGAAATGGACAGATACTTGGATAGCAGTAGTATAAAGGTTATGATGAAAGTGCATTGGGATTAAAAGATCTGACAAGATCTAATCAACTGGTGGCACAGGCTCGATGGGCTGAGTGGCCTCCTCCTGTTCCTGTTTTTTTTTTTTACAGGCGAATTCCAATTATTTAATACACTTTAAAATACCTTTCAGTCAATCCATAGCCCCTGTTAAACTTATATAGTTTTAAATTGCTGCATAATTATTGGAGCAAAAGTGTAACTGGAATCCTACTTACAGTATGCTAAACTTATACTAACCTTTCTTCCCCATCACCATTGTCTAATTTTCCTCTCAGCACTCCAAACACTATGTTAATGTCTAAATCGCTTCAGATATTAACATATTATTCTTTATCATACATGACAGAGTTATTATGTATTTTTTTCCTTTCAGAGACTTGTTTTCATTTTAATATCTGAGACGAAAGAGCAGCTGAACCTAAATTATAATTGTAAATAGGCTGCAAGATTCGCCCACCCATGAATCAGCTGAGTTTCAGTAACTTGCACATTACATTCTCTTCCAATTTGACCAGACAATTCAATGGGCTTTGAAGCATCTACTATGGGTGACATATTCCACATATCTTAATGTGTATCATATGAAATTTTGCACAACTAACAATCTGATTCTCCAAAACAATATTTTAAACTGGCCTGCTTCATATTCCCCAACGTATCCCCCAACCATTGGCAGGCGAGCCTTCAGACATTCTGCCCCCATTCTCTGGAACTATGTCCCCAAGTCCATCCAACTCACCACCTCCCCACGCATTTGACTGTGCTTTGGGTCATCATTCCCCCCCCACCTCCTCTCTCCACTTCAGCTCCCACCCCCAGCTCAAGTGCTCAGCCAGCTGTGCAAGCTATTCCGAGACATCCTCCCAAAATGAAACATCATTCAAATGTAAAATAAATATAAAAATTGCAATGTGAATGGGTCAGTCTTAAAGGCAACGCATGGAGTGAGTAAAGTGGCAGGATAGGAAATGGCTGCTGATCTTAATGTTTTGTTCTAAATGGCCCCCTTCTGTCCTAAACATGGCTATTTATGTTTCCAGTTTCAAGATAGATCCCAGCCATTAACAGTGAAAATGCAAGAGTGGGATTCGTTCTTCCAAATTTTAGATTAATGATCAGGCTAACAGCCACTGTCTTTGGAGATTTTGATTTACTCAGCAAATAGTATACACAATCCAATATTCTGGAATTTATATACCGTCTGCTGATTAGGCGGATGTTGGTAGGCTAATTCCACTTGTCCAAAATGAGGGGGTGTAAGAATAGGACAGTCAGTAGCAGATCAACAGCTTGCATTTATATAGAGCCCTCCATACTGGGCGGCATCCCAGGGCACTTAACAATGGCGGCACCCGACACTGAGCCCGGGGGAGGGGGAAGGTGACCATGGGCATGGTCGAAGAGGTAAGTCTTCAGGAGCAACCTGAAAATGGGGAAAGAGGGGGCAAGGCAAAGGGGTTGAGGGAGGGAGTTCCACTGCTTCGGGGTGTAATGACTGAAGGTATGGCCGCTGTTCGTGGATCAGAGGATTCGAGGGACAAGGAGGAGGCCGGAGCCAGTAGAGCAGAGGCAGCAGGTAGTGCTGTGGGGAGAGAGGAGGTTGGAGATAGGTGGGTGCCAAGACATGGAGTGGTGAGGATCTTGAAGTCGATCTGCTCTGTGACAGGGAGTCAGTGAAGTTTGGCAAGGACTGGAGTAATCGGGCTGCGGAGTTTAGTGCGGGTGAGAGTACGGGCAGCAGAATAGTGAATAGTGGAGGAGAGGAGACTGGCGAGGAGGGTGTTTTAGTTGAGCCAAGTGATAAAGGCGTGGACAAGGATTTCAGCAGATTGTGAAATAAGGAGGAACCTCTTCATGTAGAGATTGATGAGAATTTGGAACTAACTGCTGAAAGCAACATTGTATAAGCAAAAAACATCAACATATTTAAAGAGAAACTTGATGCGTATGTGAGGGAGAATTTGAATAGAGGGGTAAAGGAGAGAGTGTTTGGAGGAGTGGAGGCTCAGGCGGAATATAAACAACGACATAGACTACTTGAGCCAAAAGGCCTGTTTCCATGTCATATTATTGCAATTCTACATAGTTAAAAGATGACTGGAAATGTAAAGATAACAGCACTGTTGCTTTGTTATTTAGAATGATGAAAGAGAACGTTACATTCAGCTTTGCTGCCATGTGTACCTTTCAGACTCTGACCAGAGTAATCATCAATATTAGTCCTCGACATTTCTCAAGTCACTGTTGCTTTGCTCAGCAAAATATCTCATTACATCAGCTTCCCAATATCCTGCAACCACCAACAAACACATTTCTTCTTTACCTCCATCGACCTCTTTTCAAGATCATTCTGCATCTGTCAAGAAGAGGCTTTTTTTTTTTTTACACAGTTTTTTTGGCATCAGAAACAACTGTTGAAGATGAGTTTGTAACGGCATTTAAAAAAGGAAATGGATAAATACGAGAGGAACCAGAACATTAAAGGGATAGGGAAATAGCAGGGAATGGTCTTAAGCAGAGAGCTCCAGTGTGGGAGCTCATACTAGCACAGACATAGAGAGTGAAATTTACCTATTATTTGATGTCAAGTATATCATTGTATCAAACAGGTCAATGGTTGATATCATTGTGTACCTTGTTCCGAATTATGCTGACTGTACCAGTGACACATTTATATCCCTGCCAACCTGGGTGAGACATGAGGTTAGGTTAGGAAACTGAGTGGGGACAGCTGTTACCTGATACATTCGTGGAAGGATATCGGTGCTTGTGTCTCCACATGTAACCAGTGTTCCAGAATCTCTGACAGATTATCCTGGTCTGTGTACCTGAAAGCTGCTGGAGATTTGTGCTCTCTGCAGTTGCCATTTTGTACCTGTGGAATTACAGCAGCTCCAATCTAACTAATATCACATAAATTATTCCAGATGAAGTTCCAGAGAATGGGGACAGAACGGCTGAACAAGATGTTGTTGTTGAAGGTTCACTGTTTGTGGGGCAGATTGGGTGAGGAACACAAAGCAGGTCAATAATTGCTGAGAGGAGGGAGAGGCCACATTAGTAAGACCTCAGGAGGTAGCAGAGTTTAAAAGTAAGAACAATATCCTTGAACTTGATCTGCTGAGGAAATGGAGAACCAACAAACTAAACCTTAATCTGCCTCATATACAAATAAAAACAAAGTAGGAACAAGTTTGAAAGCTTTCAATAAAAGTAAGGGTTTCCTATTTCCTAAACATAGACACACCAAATCTTTTTGGATCCATCCAATTTTAACAAAAAACAGAACGGTATCACCCAATTTATTCCGACTATAAATGCCTACAAAATATTTGGTCACAACACGTACGGTAAAAGTCCTGTGAAGCGCATTGAGACGTCTTCCTATTGTGTAAGGCACTATATCAAACCAAAATTCTTATGATTGTTTAGATAGAAACGAAACCTGTAATACACAAATTAACTCAATTTTCCTCACTTGTCACGGGCATGAAACCTTTTGAAGCCAGCATGTGGCTTCAGAGGACAAATCCATCACCAATGACCTTCAAATGTTGAGGAATGTATTTATTCTGACGCTAGGAATCTCACCACACTGGTCCTGAGGTTAACGTATTATTCGTTATCATATATGACAGAGTGTTATTATGGTTTTTTTTCCTTTCAGAGACAATTTCATTTTAATATCTGAAATGAAAGAGCAGCTGAACCTGAAATTAGAATTGTAAATAAGTTGAAAGATTCATCCACCATTATGTACCAGCAAATCGGCTGCTATGGTTCAGTAAATCTACAAGAAAGAACGAAGCTGTCACATGTCCATCACATGGACCCCACATTCTCTTCCAATGTGGCCAGGCAGATTTTGAGACAGCCCAGTTTGTATTCCACATAACATGTGTTTATGTGTATTTTAGAATAATAATAATAATCCTTAATAATCCTTACATCTAGTATAGTCTTTCAAATCGAGAGGATGTCACAAAGCCTTTCACATGGTATACTATAAAGTTTAGCGACCGTGTGATGTGTAGGCTAGTGCGGCAGCCAGTTTGCACACAGCAATGTCCCAGTCACAGCCGTGAAGTGAATAAATCATTTTATTTGGGGGATTGTTGGCCAGGATCCCGGGAGACACTCCTCCCCTCTCTTTTCGAATAATACCAGGGATTGTTAGCTTCCACCTGAACAAGCAGACGGGACTTTGGTTTAACATCTCATTTGAAGGATGGTATGTCCTTATGTAATTCTGCACAACTCACAATCCTATTCATAGCAGCATTGCCTTTTTAACACATCAGTCTTGTGTAGCACGACTATACAAAGTAGAATAAAGAGAATGAGAAATGACTACTATTTGAGTTTTGTCTCCCTAATCATGTGAAAATGAAGGAGGATGTTTTTCAGGATTATGAGTTGTCTCTTATACTTGTAAATTATATCCTGTCCCAGTGATGCTTCTGCTTACCCACAACCTGTATTGTATTCCGATCCATGTTGACATAACTATGTTCTCACAACATGGCCAGCAAGACAAATGTTAAAAGAAAACAAATCCAAACTCAAGGAGTGAAATGTCTGTTCAACTTATTGTTCAAGATCCCATGACACTATTTGAAAAGAAAAGGGAGTTCCTCCCAGTGTCTTGGACAACATACTCCCAAATAAAATATGCCATTCACTTCAAAGCTGATTGTGGGACATTGTTGTGTGCAAATTGGTTGACACATTCAACTACAAAATACAAAGCACTAGATATTACAGTATATCCCGTGAAGTGCTTTAGGACATCATCCTGACATGGAAGGCATAATGCCAAATGTAAGGATTATTCTTATTCCTAATATTTATTTAAAGTCATTAAAGGATTCCCTACCCCATTGACCAACAATCAGCATATTTTTACTTTTTAACCTACAAAGTATTTTCTCAACAGTATTTGCTGGGAAATGCAATCGTTTACATTTTGGGCAGAGAGAAATCTAATTTATAGTTTTTCCTAAAATGAGGGATCTTCTTTGATGTCCAGCTGAACAGGCAGACTCGAGCCTTACTTTAATATCTCATTAGAAGGATGGTACCTGCACTGCATTGGATCATCAGCCTAGACTATATGAATTTGGAGTCTTGACGTCAGGCTTGAGCCCACAACTTTCTGATTCAGAGTGCTGCCAACTGAGGTAGAGACCCAATAGCACCAGCCTGTGACACTCCCAGGTCAGTGGGATGTCGTGTAATCCTCCATTACATTGTATTTTTGCGCACTGTTGTAGCACTATGTTCTTTTCTGATGTTGGGGGAGGGAGGAGTCTGAATATTGATTTCGCCACGCAGAACATGAAGTTTTATTGAATTTATGACAACTGACTTAAAGACCTATCAGGCAATTTTTAAAAGTGATTTACAGGAAAATGTATTACCTCATATGTTTTGTTACAGTAAGAGTGGAATTTGCAATATCAACCCTTGTCTGTACAGGTACTTGCATTGTTAATATTCTTCTAGGTGTCTACAACTTTGGGTTGAGTCAGGTCATGCCTCACATAATCTTTTGGTCTAAGAAGAAACTAATTCACAACCATTCCTCACAGACAGCCATTCACTAATCCATACTAGTTCACAGTAAAAAAACCTCAGTCGAGCACGTGCAGAGGAAGGATACTGCAGGACATAGGGGAAGAACAGGGAACTGGGATTTGGATACATAGCTTCTTGGAGGTTGAAACATCATGAAAAAAGTATTCTGAATGGCCTCTAACTGTGCTGTACATCTCTATGGTTCTAACCTTAGTTATTGCAGTGTTCGAATACAAAACACTCAGTAAAAAATAAAAAAACTGCACAGCTCCAAGTAATGAGTCACAAACTCAGTCCAAAACATTTGATATATTTAGGTAAAATACTAATTCAGGAATGTTTAAAAGAGAGATGGATGGATATTTGGATGTTTGGAGGTTACAAGTTATGGCAAAATGGTGGGGGAGGGGGGGCATTGAAATTGAACTGCCATAATCTATTTTAAGTAATCTTTCCCTTCCTAACCCCCACCTCAGCTCCAATCCTCATCTTTGGTGCCCGTTCAGCAAGCACTTTGAGACATCCTCCTGAAATGAAAGATACTATATAACATTCATAGTAATCCTTACATTTGATATCGTGCCTTTTCACATTGTTGAGGCATCTCAAAGCGCATCACGGAGAACACTGTCAAGTGAATTGCTTGTATATTTTGTGGGCGAAGCGGAGTAGCAAATTAAGCACAGCAATGTCCTACAAACAGTCATGGATTCAGTGACCAAATTATTATGATTTTTGTTTGAAGACTTTTTTTTGAGAGTGAGAGAGAATGAAGATGGAGTGAGAGAGAGGGGAGATGGAGAGAGCGAAGAAATGGAAAGAGAGAGAGAGAGAGTAGATGGAGAAACAGGGAGGAGATGGAGAGAGAGTTAGCCAATGCTACTGTCAGTTTGTGTGTGGACCAGGCGTTGATTATGGATCTGTACCGTAATCTCTAAGGAATGGCAATACTCATAATTTCAAGTAATTGTTGCTTTCAAATGATGTGTACAGACTCGGACACCTGCAAATATATCACAACTAACCTTTGGTACTAATTGAGTGAACCTCTGACCCAATTTGTAAATTCTTAATGGTTCCCAAACCTATTAGCCCCTAACCTCGGTAAATCTCTAGAGTACCCAATGTTAAAAACTCCTCCCTCAATAATGTTCAAATCAGCCAATCTTATCTAATCCCAGAGAGAGTCCCCAGAGCAATTTTCCTAATGTTTCTATCCGCAACTCTTTTAATATTCAAGATCACCCGTACAAAATCACAAGCTTATACTTTAATTTATGAAAATGCTCAATGCAATTATATTATGGATGTATAACATTCTGAGTGAATTGCAGATTAAAGGACAAGGCAGAAGATACTTAAGTGAAATGAAAAAGATCAGGAAGGATTTCTGTAATAAGAAAGTGGAAAATGTATAATGCAATGCATTAGAGAAGTAGAATTTGTCTTTCTTGTATTGAGGCCAGTGATATAAACATCAAGCCCGACAAATTTTATTTTTTATATATAGTGCTCCTTATACTGATAGCTGGTTAAGCGCTGTATGTGACATTTCCCTTGCTATCCCAGTTGACAGCACTAAGCACTTTATGCTGAGTGAGGTTTCTCACTGGGTACCACCATCAGCTGCCCTGCTCAGTGCAGCGCTGCATCTGAGTGCGGCACAAACGCATATGTCAAGTAAAATTTTCATTGTCAATTTGTCTGTATCTCACAGTAGAGACTCTCAAAGCTGTGAAAACATTGCATTTTGCACTAGTAATCACCGTATACCAAAACCACAGAGTTACATACGTCATTACAAACCCTGATGAATGGTCATTTGATCCAAAGGCTCAATAAAAATCACATGGCAGATTTCCTCCTGACAGTCCATACTCTTGTGTGTGGAAAATAAGTTTTTCAATCTCCAGCTCTGCGTGAGAATAGGTGTATATTTGCATTATGATTTTTGGCACAATTTGCAACGTCAGCAAATCACACAAAAAAAATTTAAAAAAAATAAAAGTAGGTCAAAGAGTTCATCTCTCATGGCTCTGTGAGCAGGTGGATTCAAAGCTGAGCAATGCAGAACCAGAAAGAGTCCAGATTTGAACCGTAAAATTGTGCTTTGGTTAATAATAATAAACCTTGCATTTGATATAGCGCTTTTCATATCTTCTAGACGTCTCAAAGCACTTCACAGAATAGACTGTAAAGTGAATTGACTATATTTTTGAGCAAAATGCGGGAGCCAATTGGACACAGCAGCTTTTGTCAATCTCTCTGGGCTGAGATAGGGGGAGAAACAAATCAATCAGCACATATGTACGCATTGGCTGTCAGCACCTGACCGAGCTACGGTAAACTCAGCCTGAGAACAACCCCATTGGTTGAATGGGCGAGGTTTCAGAGGGCAGACAACACTTGTTGTTTGCTTAACCTCTTTGACACATTCACTATATGTGAAAGTCACGATTTAAGTGTAAGTTGTTGTTGGCTGATCACTTCCAGGGCCAAAAGGAATAAATTGGGAGATAAAATGGGGGGAAAGTAATTGGAGTTAAAACTTGAGGATTGTGTCTGTATCCGAATGAATGTTATAATAATATTCCTTGCATTTGAGCACCCTATCATGTTAATGAGAGGTCTCACCAACAGCCAGGAAATGAGTAACTGACGTTAAGTAAGATCCATACATTTCCACGCTCTCCATTACTTTCAAACTGGTTCCCCCAGTGACTGCTTCAGCATTCACTCATTAATCCAAAATATACCTATATATTTTTAAAATCAACAGAAATAGAAAGACAAAGGGTGTTGAAGATTAATGATAATTTCCCACTTAACTTTTAAAGCGTACTAATAGTAACTCTCAATCTTCAAGCCCCTTTCACTTCATTATTTCTATTATATGGTGCTTCATGATATCAACATCCATTTCAATTAAGCAGCTCAGAATTGCAGTATTTTTAAACAAACGATTATAAATGGCTTGCTCTATTCATCTGCTTGTCATCTTTGGCTTTCATCCCAGGATGGCAACGTGCAGCTGCTGTGTGGCATGATCTGCCCTCGTTTGGCAGAAAATGCAACGAATGGAACAATTTCCCCCTTCACTCCCCCAAGGGAACCATTTACAGACTTCACCATTAGTGTAAAACCAAAGGCTGTGGTGACACGGAGAGAGGTGGGGACAAGCACAGGCTAGTGCGGTGGATAAGATTGGGGCCATTAGATGTTTTGTCCAAAGTAGAGGACACACCAGAGAAAAAACAGTGCTGCATCATATGACATGTGTGACCAACGATAGAAAGTGGCTAGAAAAGCTGTGGACAAAACGTGGATTATAGGGGAAAATCCAATGGGAGGGAGTATTAAAATAATAAAAACACTTGCATTTTACTTTGCACCTAAAATGATGAAACATTTCAAAGATAATTACAATCAAATCTTGTGAGTATTCTGTAGGCAAATGCAGCAACTATTTAGTACACAGCAATGTCCTACCATGAAGCGAATGACCAATTCATTAAGAAAAATGCTAGCCACAACACTGGAAGGAACTCTCTCTCTCTCTCTATCACATAAGATCTTTAACATTCACCTGAACTGGCAGACAAGGCCTCAGTATTAGGTCTCTTCCAAATGGTGGCACCTCTGACAACCACAGCATTGCACTGGAGTGTCAGCCTAGGCAACAACAAAACATTACATTTTCACGTCAGGAGGCGCTGGACAATCAGTGCTTCGGACTTGGCCTGGGGGATGGGATCAGGAAGTGTGGAGGGCAAGGGAGGAAGGAGGGTGACTGAAGGCACGGTCGAAGAGGATGGTCTTGAGATGGGTCTTGAAGGAGACAAGGGAGGGGGCGTGGAACGTGAAGCAGGCTGGAGCCCGCTGAACGGAGAGAGCGGGTTGGTCGGGGGTTAGGCTGTTGCAGAGGTAGGGGGGAGCAAAGCCATGGAGGGTTTTAAAAGTGAGGACCAGGATCTTGAATGTATCCTCTGTGTGATGGGAGCCTGGTGTGGGAGAGGACATGGGGTGCAGAGTTCTGGATGATCCGCAGCATATGGAGGGAGGAGTTGGGGAGGCTGACAAGCGGGGAGTTTGCGTAGTCGAGTCTGGATGTTATGAATGCATGTATGAGGGTCTCAAAGTCCTGAGACCACAATTTTCTGACAACAGTGCAACAACTGAGGCAAGCTGACTTGACTACTTTATATCAAACACTTTCCTAGCCCCTCTCCAAACTAGGCAACAGTGCTTGCTCACTTCCAGTTCTGCTTGTCAGGCCGTCTTCACCTCTGATGGACCTATCAGTCAAGCCAACGGCTCACCTGGATGAAAGTTTGACAAACCGCCCCTCCCCAAATAATATGTTCAGCCGCCGCCAATGGGAGTAGACCTTTCAGTCTTTCAAGCCTAATCCAGCAGATTTGAAAAAATATTTTTTTTACTTGGGCTGAGAATGTTAAAAGGGTTGACCTGATGTTGATCTACATTGTTATCAGGGGTTCTGACAAAGTCACAAATTACAATAATCACTAAAAGAATTAGATTAGGTGGACTATGGACTAAAACTCAAGTGCACATTTGATGCACTAAATGGTCTGTTTCTGTGCTGTCACATACAATTATTCTATATACTCCAAATTAATTCCGAACCAAATCCTCTTTTAAAAGGAACGTCAAAGCCTTTGCAGGTAGGCTCAACAATGAAATACACCCCCCAATGCTGCATTGGAGTGTCATCTTAGACTATACGAGTTCAAGTCCCAATGTGGGATTTGAACCCACAACCTTCTGAATCAGAGGCAAGAGTGCTACCACTGAACCAAGCTGACACATTCCTGTCACTTTGATCCCACCATGATGCGTTCAGGCTTGCACAAGATGTTCAACCTCACCATTGACAGCAAGTTACAATAGCCTGTTTCAACTCAGCTTGTGCAATTTGCAACAAACATTATTTTCTCCACAAAAATGCAATTGCGGAATTTCCTAAGTTTCTATTTAGAACAATACATCCATATAATGAAATGTTAATAGTTTTTTTATTTCGCTCAAAAGTACTGGATCATGTAGCAGTGCCAAGAAACATCATTTGTATTGCTTTGTAATGAATAATGTATCAGCGGGGTTCAAGGATTCATTTTATATCGCAAAGTCGGTGATAAATTTAAAAAGATTAAATTAAATATATCGACCTGAGTGTGTTGGTGATGATAAAATCTGGTTGGATTGTGATTTATTGTGCTGGTGGTGTAACAGGCTTAAATGATCAGAAAGTGATAGACTAACTCAAGTTAATGTAATCTCCCACCCCACCTCAGTAACTGGCTATAGTGGTTCTTTTATATGGCTGTCATGTTAGACAAAATAGCTGAGTGGCATAAAATACATGAGCAGCATCTACTGAAATCAGTGACAATAAGCACCTGAACACTCAGCAATGTTACCACCCATTACCAAGATTGGTGTGCAAAGCAGTAATGAGATAGTATTGCCCTTCGCTTATAATAATAATCCTTGCTTTTGATACAGCGCCTTATCACATCTACGAGACGTCTCAAAGCGCTTCACAGAATATACTGTAAAGTGAACTGACTGTATATTTTGTGGGCGAAACACAGCAGCCAATTGTGGACAGCAGCGTCCCACAAACAGTCGTGGATTGAGTGACCAAATTATTATTTTTTAAAACATTTATATTGGAAGAAACATCCCACATTTTTGTTAAATACGAAAGATATAGAATCATAGAAATTTATAGCGCAGGAGGCCATTCATTTGGCCAATCGAGTCTGCACCAGCTCTCAGAGCAACCTGTTCATTCAATCCCACAGCCCTGTCTCATCCCCATAATGGGATTACTGTTTTTCATATACCTGACTGCTTCCCTCTTCAACTCCCCAATGGACTCTGACTCTACCACCTTCCTTGGTAGGGCATTCCATGAGCCAAAAATTCTCTGCATTAAATTCTCGATATTCTGAAATAATACCACATAAATAGAGCGCATCTAGACTCAGGTGGAATTTCTCCGCACTTATGTTACAAACCTTGGATGGAATATTAATTATGATTAAAATAACTGCATATTAATGGACTATAATGTTGCATGAAACTGTATTTGAGCCAATTTGCACTTGCAAATTAGGTTATGATCATGGTGCTTAGTCAAAATATTTGCTCTCGTAAACTCCTGAAAATGTAACACTCGCCTCAGGGAAAGTTAAAGGAATCAGTAGAAGCATGTGCTTATCAATTAAACATGCTACTTTAGACGATTTTCAAATCAGATTAGTTTCAATACTAGTACACATTTTCTCTACATATTCAATCTTTGCCAAATTTGTAAGAAAGAACTGTTAAGCTAAAAAGGACAATATGGCATCAATTTATGCTAATTTCAGGCACTAATTCAATTAATTTGAATACAGCTTTTATCGGTAATGTAGAGACCTTAAATCCTATCTTTGTAAAATCTGGGATGTACATTTGTTTTGTTAAGTGGGAGGAAATATTAATGAGGTATGTTGATTGCAACTATCTGCATATGTAAATTGTTGATTATAGACGAGAGCAAAAAACATAAATGCCTTTTATGCAAGCAAAGTACTGCAGAATTGCTACGCTTAAAGGACAACTCCAGCCTAGTTATAATTAAAGAAGAACCTCAGGGAACAGAATGTACGCAAGTCAATAAACATCTCCCACGCACTAAATACATGTTGAGACTGCACAGAAACGTTTTTCTTGAGCACAACACTGCTTCGAGAGGTTAACTTATTCTGAAGGAATTTTTTTGAAAAAATACTTTTTTCTGTAAAACAATCCCCCCCACCCCAAGAACGTTTAATGTTGTTTGTGATTTTACAATATATAAAAACTAATATATGAAACTGGATAACTGCTGAATACCTAGATTTGCCCACTGTTTATCAATGGCTTGATATTTTCTTTTCTGTGCTTTATTAATTCGACTAGTGTGCTAAATATTAAATGTTTATCTGTACTGTGTCCCCACGTTGGTGAGTGTTGATGGGTGTATTTTGCTGGCTGCTGTTTTGCTGAATCGGAATGGACTGCTATTGTGCCAGTTTAATACTATGTTCTTAATAGTTTGCTTCCCTGACTGACATTTATTCATTAATGTTCATAGGTGATTACGCATCAGGTTGGTGATGTGTTTCCTTTGTTGTGACTGGGTGAGAATGGCATCCTTCAGTATGATTGTAGACACACACTGTAGTGAGTATTGTGCCATGAATACATCGATCCGACCACAGCTGTTCGTGTCAGATTCAACACGCAGCTCACTTAGGCCTTAACACCAGGAAAATGCCATTTTGTCTTTTTGATTTACAGGCACCTTGCTGAGGTTGGGGTGGCACAGCATGATATCCTTTCTTCTCTGGGATCCTAATCTGAATCTAATCCAAACGGAGAGGGTGAAAATCCTTTCTCCTATCTGGCTGCTGCAATACTTTCAGCAATCTCCATCAAGTCACCAAGCACTGTTATTTTATGTGACAAAGAGCACTTAATTCAACATAGTTAAATATGTTGAACTAGTTTCATAGTTGAAACTGAGGTGAAATTCTAACTCTGCGAGGGAAAAAGATATACGGGGAAGGGGCAAGAATTATGGTATTGTAATCAAGTGTTCTTCTAAGGTTTGGGTTACTATTTGACAGACTGGAAGGTGTTTTGCTCTACATCTGTCCAGTGTTTGATACTGAGATCTATGAATTCTGATCACTAAACAACAACAAAATTACATTTGTATAGCGCCTTTCACGTCGGGAGGATGTCCCAAGGTGCTGAAGAAGTAATCATTTACTGTAACGGGAAATCCCATTGTAAATTCACAACATAAAGATCACTATTTTGAAACAATTTTGTGTGATAGACCTCACTGCCATTGGGCACCAAAGCAGAGAGGTTTTCCATTCTCCAACAATGCATCATTCCCAAGCACTGCATTAGAGTGTATGCGTCTCTCTCAGTGACTGCGAGTGTGTCTCCCTCTCTTTTTGGGTCTCTGTGTCCATATGTGGTGCCAGCCCTGAGAGACAGAAGATGGTGTGTGACCCCCCGCCCATCCCACTCCCCACGTCAAGAGTTGTTAAATAATAATAATCCTAATAATCCTTGCATTTGATATAGCGCTTTTCACGTCGGTAGGACGTCCCAAAGCGCTTCACAGAACACACTGTAAAGTGAATTGACTGTATATTTGTGGGTGAACGTGGCAGCCAATTGCGCACAGCAGTGTCCCACAAACAGTCGTAGATTGAAAATGACCAATTTATTATTGATTTTGGTTTTGGAGGGATTATTATTAGGCGTGTGGAGTAAGGAAACTTGCCCAAGGTTTCGCCCTCTGCCTGGAATTAAACTCAGGTCTCTCACTTGCAAAGCGAGTGCTCTAACCACTGAGCTACAGGACTCCACGAAGCAAATCCTTAAAGAAGCAATCAGCATTTTTTTGTTGCAACAATCTAGTATGTTTTTTTTATGTTTAATTTTTATCAACCAAATGAAAAAATGTAGCAGTAAAATGTACCTCAATAGCCCCAATCAATCCCCACAATTTCCCCACAAAGTCTAGCAAAGCCCTCAACAATTTCCTGCAAGATTCGCAAAATGCTCTGCAATTTTTTGTTGCAAAAATGGCCACACTTTTCTGTTGGCCCAGGTTATATCCTCAAAAGATAGCAAATTATCTGCATCTTCTAAGAACATAAGAACATAAGAATTAGGAGCAGGAGCAGGCCATTCAGCCCCTTGAGCCTGCCCCGCCATTCGATAAGATCATGGCTGATCTTCTGACCTAACTGACCTGACCTTTGCAAGCGAGAGACCTGAGTTCAATTCCAGGCAGGGAGAAACCTTGGGCAAGTTTCCTTATTCCACACGCCTAATAATAATCCCTTCAAAACCAAAAACAACAGTGTGTTCTGTGAAGCGCTTTGGGACGTCCTCCCGACGTGAAAAGCGCTATATCAAATGCAAGGATTAATATTATTATTATTATTGTAACTCTAATTACCTGCCCTATCCCCATATCTATCCCTCTATTTTTTTAAAAAATCTATCAGTCTCAGTCTTGAAGATGTTCAAGGACTGAGCATCTACAGCCTTCTGGGGTAGTGAATTCCATAAATTCACTACCCTCTGAGTGAAGAAATGTTTCCTCAACTCTGTTCTAAAAGGCTGACCCTTAATTTTAAGACTGTGACCCCTGGTTATAGATTCTCCTACCAGGGGAAACAGACCCTCAGTATCTACTTTATCAGCCCTTTAAGAATCTTATGTTTCAATAAGATCTCCCCTAATTCTTCTGTACTCTAGAGAATATAGCCCTAGTTTATTCAGCCTATCCTCATAGGTCAGTCCCCTCATCCCAGGAACTAACCTAATGAATCTATGCTGCACATCTACTAGGGCAAGTATGTCTTTTTTTAAATAAGGAGACACAAGGAGATTTTGCTCAGTTGAAGAAAATGACATAAAATGATACATTATAATAGTAAATTAATTTGGCTTATTCAGAATTCTGTGGGTGGAGTTGTGTTTTAATAATCGTACATTATTATTATGTATGTGCCGGTTGCCTTGAGAACATAATTTGAGCAATAATGGATGTTGACGTGTTCTTTCTCGGCAAAGTTGGGATAGCCTGGGTGACTGCGAAGTGAAATAAAAAGTTAAATCTGTCAACCTTTCAGTCTATTCTTGGTTTAGTAAGATAGGACGTACAAGTCCCTTCATTTTAGTGACTTATTCACATTACAAATGAAGCTAGAGAACATCAATACAGATTTTACGAACAGGCAAATAATGCTTCTTAAAAAAGGGACATCAAAAGTGAAGAGAAAATGTAAGAGGAGAATTTTGTTTAGCAAAAGGGTGATTATTGTGTGGAAGAATGTATTAGCACATGTAGTGGTACAAGGAACTAGACAAAATCATGGAAATTAAGAGCGATATCAAGTAATAAGACAGATATGTTGTAGAAAACTTCTGAAAGTTAGATATACGGGCTTGATGGATCAATGGTCTACACCTACCTGGTTATTATGCTTATGTTACTGTCATAAAATGGGGCTCCAGTTGGGTAGGTGGCTGGGGTAGAGAAGCAGTCATCATTAGTTTGTTCTTCAAATCTGAATTGTCAATAGAATAGTAGACAATGCACAGCACTAAAACAGGCTATTCACCGAGCTAGTTACTGCTAGTGGTAACACTACATGTAAGCCTCCATCTTCTAACCCCACCATCTCTTCCAATAGCGCTCTATTCTCTTCTTCCTCACATATGCATCGAGTTTCCTATTAAATGTATTGATGCTTTCTGCCTAAAACAAGGATCTTGACCTTCGCAAATTATGATGACCTTCATGTTGTTTAGACACTATGGTTTGATATATTTGACTTTAGTGATTTTAGTTCTTATCCGAGTTTTAGGCACAATATGGGTGCGTGTGTGGAAGCAATTATTATTATGATGATAATAATAATTGCACCCAGCAATAATCCTTTCATGAAATAAATGGGTAGATAAGCTGGTGCACAACCTTGTTGGTTGCCTCTTAGACACACTAAATGCAGATGTGTTCCATCCATCCTCCCACAAATTAGAACTATCCCCACAAGATACACAGTCACATCACTTTATAGTATATTCTGTGAAGCGCTTGGAGACGTCTCTATAACATAATAAGGTGCTATATCAAATGCAACGATTATTATTGCATTTTATCCCCATTGGAGCCTTATCGCCAAGGTCAATAGAAACTTAATTTTCAGGAACAGGAAGAGAGACAACAACAAACAACAACAATTTGCAGTTATATAGCACCCTCCAGGCAGGGTAGCTTCTCAGAGCGCTTAACAGTGGCGGAGCCTGACTCCGAGCTGGGGGGAGGGGGTAGTTGGCCATAAGCATGGTCAAAGAGGAAAGTTTTCAGACGGGACTTGAAAGAGGGGAGAGGGGGGGCAAGGCGGAGAGATTGAGGGAGAGTGTTCCAGAGTTTTGGGTGCGTAGTGGCTGAAAGCACAACCTCTGATGATGGGGCGCAGGGTGCAAGGGACAAGCAGGAGGCCGGTGCCAGTCAGTGCCGGGTGGTGGATTGGGGAGTAAGGAGGTCGGAAAAATAGGGAGGTGCCAGGGAGTAAATGGATTTGAACACGAGAGTGAGGATCTTGAAGTCGATCCGTTCAGTGATGGGGAGCCAGTGGAGCCTGCCAGAACTGGTGAGATGTGGGTATGGAGTTTAGTCCGGGTCTGTATGTAAGCGGCAGAGTTTTGAATGAGCTGCATCTTGTGAATGGTGGAACTGGGGAGACCGGTGAGGAGTGCGTTGGAGTAATCCTGAGTGAGGAGTGAGTTGGGGAGACCATCATACAGACCATCAAATTTAGATTTTTCTCAATCTCATCTTCCTGCTTTCATGCAACCTGCCCCTGAATCCCCTCTTCATCCAAATCTAATTTTCTCTTGAACTCATTTCCATTACCGCTGTAAATTGTGACTTGTGATGTGGTAATTATCACAATGCTGATGAATGAAGGTAAACAGAGCCAGTCGATAACAAGACTGGTTGCTCTGTCAAACACCTAGCCTTAAATAATTATAAAGCTGCCTTCAAAGGCAGCCTGGCAAACCTGCCTCATACAGTATTTCAACAAAGTAACCAGTGAAGGTGGAGGAGACAGACAGGACAGTTAGAGATTTTACATGCATTTGATAAACCAAGCATACAAAGAGGAAATGAATGAAGTGTCATTTCAGATTCCCTATCACTAGATATGCATATTCCCCAAAGAAACTAAAGCCCCAACAATTCTCTAACCTCAGTCATTTGCTATAGCGCCTTTTACGTTGAATGGATATCTCAAAGCTCTTCACAGAATTTATTGTAAAGTACAGTGACTGTGGAATTTGTAGATGAACGCAGCAACTAATCTTGCACATAGTAATTCCCCCCACAAACAGCTTTGAAGTGAGTGACTGATTTTGTTTGGTGGGTTGTTAGCTAGGATTTCTCTTTTAGAAAAACGCTGTAGGATTTTAATGTTTTAACCTTTACAGGCAACTGGGACCTTTCAAGTCTCATCTGAAGGGCGGCACCTCCAGCAATGCATTACACCCCCAGCACTGCATTAGTATGCAAGACAAAACTGTGAGTTCAATGTCCTAATGTGGGTTTGAACCCACATTCTTCTGACTTAGAGGTAGGAGGGCTACCAACTGAGTCAGGCAACAATTAGTTCCCTTTGGGCATCATCTTTTAATTCTACTTTTGGCTCAGAATCGAGTTGTGATTTTAGCTCTGCAGATGTACTTACATTCATATAAGTGTGTATAAACAAAATACAGTCACTACATTTTACAGTATATGCTGCAAAGCACTTTGTGAAATCATCCCAATGTGAAAGGTGCTTTATCAAATGTAGGATAATTATTTTCATATTGTACAAAAATTGGGGGTGAAATTCTATCCAAGTCTAGATTTACTCTATATTTTCAGCATTTCAGAGCTTCTGGAATTTGGCAAATTGTTAAATTCAATTTTAACTTTGAAGCCAGATTTCTGTAGTTCTAGAGCAATGGCTTCAAAATGAAGATGATATTTAAGAACATGCCAAATTCTGGACACTCTGCAATGCTAAATAAAAATGCATTTGGACCCAGGTGAAATTTCAACCCTATTAATGGGACAGATCAGCAGTGCCTTGCGCATCAGGCAGCAGATCTCTGCATGATGGACTTACCATCCTTGGGACAAAGGTAATTGCCATAATAATAATAAACCTTGCAATTGATATAGTCCAAGACATTGTCCCGACATGAAAGGCAAGATACAAATGTAATTTTGTTGTTTTTGTTATTGTTGTGCTTATCATGTCTTCAATATACAGTATATACTGTAAAGTGACTGTTTTTTTTGTGTATGCAAAACGCAGTAGCCAATTACTCACAGCAGTGTCCCACAAACAGTCATGAATTGAATGACCAAGTTATTCTATTTTTTTGAAGGTAATATTATCCCCAGAAAAATCATCCTCCAATCAACTAACAAACGGGTTCCTCCTTACTGCTAGGTAAACAGAGACGTGTGAAGCAAGGAAACTTGTCGAACATTTTGCCCAGCCCAGGAATTGAACACGGGTCCTCTCTCTTGTGAGACAAGTGCTCTCTCTAACCAATATGCTACAGGACTCCAAAACATATCACAGGATATACAAGTCAAGGCGATTCATATCGAATAATTACAATCTCTCCTGCCCAACCACCTACCATCTCTGAATAACAGTGTCGGCTAATAATTACAATAGGGCATCCCATCAGGTACCATATCATGGCATCAGTGCAACAGCCAAAATATATGAGACATGTCTGTAGGCAAGTCACTCTGCTTTACGTATTGCAATTGTTTACAAGCTGGTAATATAAATAGTTGCTGATATAGGGATTTTTTTCATTATAAGCAGTTATATGATTGAAACTACATTGCAATTTTGTTTCTCTTGCAGCTAACCAAACTATTGACCCAGATGTTTATGGATCCTGACTGATCACTTTTGTAGCCGTCTGTAATAAGCTCTGCAGTAATTTTTTCCCAATTGTGAAAGCCACCAAAATGGTGCCACATCCCAAATTGCGCTATTGGGATGGTTAACATTCTTTATGTATTTTCATTCAGAATATGGAAGCTTTAAAGCAACTATCCCATAGAGATTTTACTCTTCAACCATACCTATGGTAACCTTACTTTTCTTCCCAGCTCAGAGCCAAACTACGCCAAACATTGTTAAGCACTCCGTCCATAAGACATAGAAGCAGGAGTAGGCCATTCGGCCCCTCAAGCCTGCCCCGCCATTTAATAAGATCATGGCTGATCTTCTAACCTAATTACATTTACACGCCCTATCGCCATATCCCTTAATTCCTCTATCCTTTAATCCCTCTATCCTTCTGATATGCTACCCTGCGTGAAGGGCGCTATATGAATACAAGTTGTGGTTGTATCCCAGTAGTTGCTCCCTTTTAATAATTTGGGACCAAATCAAATGCACCAACCCTTCCTACTTGTATTTTACAGATTTGTAACACTTGCAATAAATTCCCCTGTTCTCCGAGATCTCAACTTATTTCACCCAAAAAATGCAATCAATTCACTTTACAGTATATTCTGTGAAGCGCTTTGAGACGTCTCAAAGATGTGATAAGGTGCTTTATCAAATGCAAGGATTATTATTATTATTAGAGCGGTGCATTTGCCAAATAATAATCCTTCATTGTGCACCTGGAATTTCTCATGTATCGGTCTAAGATGAATTCTATTCAGTTATGAGATTATTTGATGAATGATTTACGTTCCATGGGCAGGTTGTTCCATTTTTTTTTACAGCATATTGCAAAGCGAAGGACCGAAACAAAACTGAGATGAAATATTAAGGGAAGCCCAGTGTGTGCTGCTGTAATTGGAGAATATTTTCCAAGAAAAAAGGGCAGTTATAAGATTGAAGCCACATTGCAATTTTGTTTCTCTTGCGGCTCAATTGTTACTTCTCATATCGAGAATAAAATTGCTGCCGGCTGCTTTTAATAAAATAAATCAATTGCCACGGTTCTGTGGGTTATTAAGGTTTATAAATATATGTTAACGTGCACCTATGGTTTAGTGCACAAAAAATACATTTGTTCCTGCAGTTTCTGCAAAATCAGAAACCTATAGCAGTGAAATTATTCAGCAGTAAGTCCAGAATTCCCTGGCTTTTCTGTAACAAGGATGCAGACTGTCATTTACGAGGGTGTGGAATCCCATAGGATAGCAGTTAGGACACTCACCCTGCAAGTGAGAGGATGCGAGACAAAACCATAGGCAAGTTTCCTTACTCCACACACCTCTGTGTACCTAGCAGAAAGTAGGAACCTAGATGTTAGTCAATTTGCAGATTGTTTCCAGGAGCAATAATCCCTCAAAACAAAATTTGGAGACTCAATCCACAATTGTTTGTGGGACACTACTATGCACAATTAGCTGGCCCTTTTCGCTCATAAATTACAGTCAATCCACTTACAATATATTCTGTGAAGCACTTTGAAATGTCTCAGCTACGTGATAAGGCACTATATTAAATGCAAACATCATAATTATTATTACAACAATGATTCCAAAGAGACTGTTCTGCAACCTTGTCCCATGTACTCCATTCTGTTCCACTTATTGTCTACTATCCTTGTACGAGGGCGTGTTGAGCACCCATACTGAACCCCTGTCTTGTGCCAAACTTTCTGCGAATTCTCTCAACTCCACACAGGTGAAATTATTGCCAACAAGTGAACCTTCTAGAGGTATAAAAAATGTCAAATGAGATTAAAATGTAAACCCAGAACAATGCTTTAGGATGCACCAAGACAGATAAATAAGATAGTATAAGCTGTAGTTGCAAAGGGCAATTTCTGGGCAGACACCAGGAAGTATTTCTTTTTCCAGAGAGTGATTAATGACTGGAACAGTTTTCCAGTAAGGGTGGCTAAAGTCAGAACACTGGACTCATTTTTAAAAAAAACAGCTTGATACAATAGAAAGTTGGTAGGGTCAGTATTCTGGAGGAATGAGACCAAATGGACAAAGAGCCTTCATCACCCAAACCAATCTTGTGATCTTGTGATTTATTCTGATTGTTGTGCAATGGTTTAATATCACAATCAGGAGCAAAATCATTGGGTTTCTGCCTGCAGCTCATAAATATTCACCCGTTCAGAGCTGCTAACTAATTAGAGGAAAGCCCCGGCAAATATACGGGATCAGCAAATTCATGGAATCAAAAAATATATGGGATCCCTGCTTTCAAACACTGAAAGTGAATAGTGAGGTTCCCGTAAGTCAGTCAGCTGTTAACTTACTGTCAAAAGGATTTCCCCGTCAGCGATACTGAGCTGCTAGTTAGTGAAACCACTAACAAAATGCAATGGTAGCAATGCAAAATGCTACCTCACTGTCTTAGCATTGACCGTGTGGAATAATTGTGGAAGCTAAACAAGCATGCTATTTCCACAATGTAAATTTACCCACAAAATGACACAAATACTGTTATGCTTTACATTTACAGTTTCAGATTACAATCCCTGCCCTGACTAACGAGTCTCTCCTATACAGCAGATGAAATTTCTTTATTTTCAACTTTTTTGCTGAATACTGAGCAATAAAAAAATCTAATTTGTTAACTTCGTGGAACAGAATTCACCAATTAGTTTTCATTCCTCCACCCCATTGTACCCAGAACCATTGCTGTTCCTTAGCATACAGGCTTTCAGACTCCAGAACCACAAGACCCATCACACTTCAAACTCTTTCCAATTCCAGGGCTCAAAATGCTGTGACTGTTTGCTGTTCAAGACATGAATTGTACAACTGCAACAAGGTATCGAGATTTCGATGCTTTTTTTTCCAAATTTTAAAAATCCTATACCCTGTGTTGAAACCAGACATTAGGACATGCCAGCCTTCTTCAGCTGTTAACAACTGAATTGTGATTCAATATGCATCTAACCAGCAAGCTTCAGAAGAAACTCAGAAACCACTCCCTCCAATTTTTCTTGTTCGGGGCGCACGCACAAAAATAAACACCAAGAAGTAACCAATTATCATCCAGTTTAAAGTTCAAAATGATGGGGGTTCATTTGCACTCTTTAGCCATTTCAGTCCCACACGAAAAATACCTCCTGCTGCCTGAAATGACATGCACGTCGGTAGCAAAAGTTAAGTCGGTGGGACATACTTACCTCTATTCTTAACTGCAAGAATCGCAGATTGATTCCAAATTGGGCAGAAAATAGACAAATGGGATAATTAATTCACAATGGCAAGCACATGTTCTCTGCCTAAATCTGGCAAAAATAAAATTAAACATCATTTCCCTCCGACACTGGAGATTGCACCAAAATACAAGAAGGGAAGAGCCATTTTAACCTTTACTTTTATCCTCAAATGCCAATCTTAAATAAGTTGATGTTTGTAAGGACATCTGGTTTGGACAAGCTTAACGTATGGCTCTCAAACTTGGCCAATAATATCGCTATAGGCTCACTCTTGCAGTTTGTTGCAGTAAGAGCAGGTTATGGTCTGATCAGTGCTGTAAATGGAAGGGCTTGTTTTGTCTTTATTTTCTCAAATACAATTAAGATGAAGGGGATGTTTACGCAGTTGAGTCTTCACCTTTTGCTACCAAAGCAAATAATTTCTCATTTATATTTAAATATATTAAAGCCTATAAAATGTCTCATTTAGGAACAGGAGGTAGGGCTCATTCAAACAGATTGGTGAATGACAATGATAGAGAGTGTCGACATGGAGAAACTACTAAATGAATACTTTACTTCCATCTTCATGCTGGAGGTCAAGGATATGTTATATGAAGTACAGGAAATACTAGAGGCTACTGAAGGCAAGCATACAGCGATTATGAGATAATAGTTATTTGTCAGACAAATCAAAATAGTAGATAGAGTAGGAGCTATTGATATCTTCTCATGAATTTCCAGATGGCACTTGATAAGGTACCAGATTAGAGATTGTTAACTGAATATTCAGGTGCATGGAATTGATGGAAAATTGTTTGGGATAAACAAAATAATGTATCAATGATTGGGGCTGAAGAGAGACAATTCTTCTGACCCTGATGATGTTCACTACAGTGTATTAAAAGAAATTGACAAGTAAATTGGAGTTGAATTAGTTGTAACCATTTAAAGCTCTCTGGATCCTGGAGCAATACTGGAAGATTGGAAGGCAGCAAACTACAACAACAACAAGATTCCATTTATAGAGCGCCTTTCACGTCAGGAGGACGTCCCACGGCTCTGTACAGTTGGATCAGGACCCGAGCAGGGGGAAAATGGTCAGGGTGAGGGGAGGGAAGGGAGAGAGGGAGCGAGAAGGGGATAGAGAGTCGAGAGGGGAGCTGAAGGCATGGTCAAAGAGAAAGATCTTGAGACCGGCCTTGAAGGAGGAAAGGGAGGAGGCGGCGAAGGCACTGGAGGATAGAGTTCCAGAGCCTCGGGGCTGAGAGGCTGAAGGCCTGGCCACCGATGGTAGGGCGGTTGGGGCGGGGGATGTGGAGCAGACCGGAGCCAGAGGAATGGAGGGTACGGGCAGGTAGGTAGGGGGATAGTAGGTCGGAGAGATAGGAGGGAGCAAGGCCGTGAATGGCCTTGTAGGTGAGGATGAGGATCTTGAAATCGATCCTCTGGGGGATGGGGAGCCAGTGGAGGCGAGCGAGGGTGGGAGTGATGTGGTCCCGAAGCCTGGTGCGGGACAGTACACGAGCTGCAGAGTTCTGAACATGACTTTATTATTAAAGAAGGAAGGAAGTGACAAATTAAGTAACAAAGCCAATGAGTTTGACATCAGTAATGGACAAATGATGGGAATCCATTATCAGTGACAGAATAAAGGAGAACCAGAGGGACAGTTCACTGCTCAGAGAGATGTGTCTGTAAAAGATGAGCCAAGTATCAATAAGCTAATGGAGTTCTTTGACAACCATATCAAGATAGTAGATATAGCAGGAGCTATTGATATCTTCTACATGAATTTCCAGATGGCACTTGATAAGGTACCAGATAACAGATTGTTAACTGAATGTTGAGGTGCACGGAATTGGATGGAAAATTTGTTTGGGATAAAAGGACCAATCTCCAAATGCAAACAGAGACAAGAGTGGTGTCCTCCAGAGATCTGTACATGGTTCTCTGTGTTATCATTTTATAGATTAATAACTTGATCTAGGCATAAAGGGGAAATGTCTAAGTTTGTAGATGACACCCAGCTGCAGTGAACTGTCAATGCAGAAAATTGCAGAGAGACACAGATTGATGAAAGAAGATGGCTTATCTATGATGAGAGACTGAGCACATTTAGGTTTCTCGAGTTGAAGAGGTTAAGGTGCAGTCCTATTGAACCATTTACAAAAAAGGGACAAGGTCAATTGAGAATCCAAAACAAGCCACAATCTTGAAATTAGACCTAAACTGGTTAAAAGTGGAAGCAGACAGCATTTCTTCACACAAAGGGTTCAAGAAAGCCATAAGTGCAGAATTAATTGAAACTTTTAAAAGATACCTAAATACTTGGGAAGTAATGGTACAAAAGGAGTAAAAACTTTTAATGCAGAGCAGGCTTGATAGGACAATTCCTGTTTCTGTGTTCCTTATAAATGGGCACTCAGGTGAATTGTTATTATATTATTAATATCATGGGTCAACATTCTCACATTTGTTGCATGCTTATGTTCCAAAATGCATCTAAATCAAAGGATTTTTCATTCCCAAGTTGCTTGTTCTGCCATTTGTATGTAGAACAGAGTGAATATTATTATTATATCCATTGACCTCTGACACTACATCCAATCCAGGTGAAATTTCAACCAGTGTATCAATTCTTCTTTCTGTCAGGAACAGAAACATTTCACAACACAACAAGCTCGTGTCACTTCCATGATTTAGAGGAGCAAGAGACCAAAATTACTACTTTCACATTTTGAGAAATTAAGCAAGACCAAGCTTCATTTACGGTCCTTTACACTGAAACGGCAGGATGAAATGCTCCATTAACACTCATTATTCTGCTTCTAAAACTTATTTCCATAAAGCGTTACCTCACACCATATGATAGAATGAAGTTCACACTTAAAGGTTTTTTTTCTGGCAAAGAAAGGACAATATGAGTAAATATTTGATACTGGGA
This sequence comes from Callorhinchus milii, assembly GCF_018977255.1. NCBI lineage: Eukaryota > Metazoa > Chordata > Chondrichthyes > Chimaeriformes > Callorhinchidae > Callorhinchus > Callorhinchus milii. Next base: position 27,664,707 of record NW_024704742.1, on the reverse strand, counting down.
AAGAAAACCGAAACAAATTAATATATTTAGTGAATGAAACAAATTGACAATGTCAACTGGAACCATATCTGGATAACACAGTTGGATGCAGCAAATTGGATGCACACGCAGATTAAGGCTTTGATTGTTCGCAGATGGTGACATTTTTGTGTGTTTCTTTTTACAAAAAAGTCTATTTTCCCCGGAGAGGGGGGAAAAGAAATTGGCAGAGGTGTTTATCCCATTGATCACTAGAGCTTTATATAGAAGTGAGAAGACACAATTGCCTGCCCTTTGCCAAGAAAAAAAAATGTATTCCCGATTAATTAATGTGACTTTCAAAACCTATCATCTATCATCTGTAAAAGGATATTCTAATTCCATCCGAATGCCCTCAAGGCGGTTTGTGAACTCATAATAATCTTCTTCGGAGTGCTCATCAAAGACTTGCATTTGGACCTGGAGTTCTTCATTCTCGATAATCTTCAGTTTCTGCCGTAAGAAAAATGACCAAATCCTTGTTAGTTTATCATCTGCTTTCATCAGCCGCTCGATGTAACACATACTAAATTATCTTACACTTAAAACGAATGCCACGCTGACTAAGCACCTTAATAGAATGATCAATTGGAAACGTTAGTTGCTTAATATAAATTCAATCAACTGGCCATTTTATAAAAAATGTTTGTCGAGGCCCTTTCTATGAGTACGAATCACTTCACAGATACAGAAAACATATTGTGTCCTGTAAAATTAGAAAGCAATTCATAAAATACAATAAAACAACACGTAAACATCAGGGTGCTTTATCAGGAGGCATCTGTCAGTATTTGTCCCTGAGGAAAAAATTTCAAAAANCAGCTTGTTCAGTAATAAATGTAAGATAGTCTGATCAGCAGAAGTGTGATTACTCTATACTGAACGCAAGGAGAAATGCAGTCACAGCACTTTTTGATAACCTTATAAATTCTGAAGATCTGTGAATGTAGTTTTTGGGGAAATTATACAATCATTAGTCCCTGAACTGCTGAGCCTTTCTCTAATATCCGCTCAAGGCTACTCTGACCAAAAAACATCTATGAATGCACCATCCATACACACCATTAACAAACACCAGAGGTCAGGCTGCCTTGGATTCATTCCAGACTTTAGCTGAAGCCAATGCAAACAAATTTGTTTTGTTTTCAATCTGTCTCATCAAAGCATTTGGCTCTAAAGTTACAACAGGTGTCCTCTGTGGAATCATCCTATAAATGGGACTAAGGTGGCAGGTGATTCTTTTCCCAAAAAATAGATTCATCAAAAAAAATCTTTACAAGGAATATCTGGTGGCAGCGAGTAAAACGCATTGCCTTTCCACATCTGGAATCTGAATTTTGAATCTCGCCCAGACTAATAGGACAGCATTTTCCTCTGTCATTTGGCTCCAGTGGTTCTGTGTATCATGTGTTTCCAGGAAGTTTCAACCAACTGCACTCAACTGTTCAGGAATGAATGGGTAATATCTTTCGGATGGATGGCAGGGTGGTTGGAGTGAAAAATGCAAAGGGTAATGTAGTGCAAGACGGAAAGCTCTGGTAAAAATGGGGCTCAGTTGAAGCTCTGCTCTGTACCTACCCACGATCATACTCCAGCGCACTGCTGATGGCAGCACAGTCAGCCTGGATCATTGGTAGTATTGAAACGGCAGAACAGGAGTCCGGGCAGGGAATCATCCCACTCAGCTTCTGTTAACCCTGCAAGTTAAGCCCGAACGGGTAGGATGATCCTAGCTTGACAAGCAGTGGGAAAGCTTGCAAGACAGCAATATCAATGGCAAGCTATGCGATTTTAGCTGGTTAGACTCCAGCAGTACTCCAATGCATACTCTTGGGTCCCCAAGCCTTGGCTCTTGCCAACCTGCACCGAATACTCTCTGGAATTCGGTAAGCGGAATGCATCCCTCCAAAGCCAGAGTTCACATTCCATTCCAACTATCTATCTTAGTAAATGTAATAAAGTAAAACTCAACTTAGAAACCAACTTAGGGAACAATAAATGCAAGTTGCCATTGTTACAATCTTTGTTGATCCTCTTTTTGAGCTGGGCCAGCCAGAGTAAACTATTATCTCAAGATAACCTTTTTTTTCAGTAGTGATATAAGATCTTTAACATCCACCCAAACAGCAGATGGGACTTTGCTTTAACATCTCATCCTGATGATGGCACCTCCAACAATGCAGAGTGTCATACATTGAAGTGTTAGCTTCAATTATATGAGTTTAATGTCTGGAGGAGGAACTTGAATCAGAGGCTTGCAACTCAGCCTGGCTGATACCTTAAATGAGATGTTTAGTGTTACCCACCCTTGAATTTTTTTTACCTAATACATCTCATTATATATCAGCCGATGAATCGGATTGTAGATCTTAACCTGAATTTCATATTGTTTGAACAAAGCAATTATAGAGTGGATGAGGTGAAATATATGGTATATTAGTTAGGCTACCTTATACTGGGAAAGAGTGAATGATGGACCAAAATACCACAGGGTATATATAGGCCTCATCATGTGTAGCTGTGAGAGTTGCAGAGGAAGACAAAAAGAGAGTGAAAGGTCATAGGAAGTTCAATAAATACTGGTGCATGTCATCAATTTGAGGTCAGATTTATAGTTACTTGTGTAACAAGCACATTAGGCATATAGGACATTTCGATCTTTTAATTCAGTGATTTAATGAACTTTGTCAGTCCTTGAAGCACCCATTATATCTATTATGAAAAGCACACTGAGGAGAAATGATGCAGGACAAGCATTTTGGCCAATTTATACTTTCTGCTAATGATAATATAGAGAGAATAATGAATACCCAGGAGGGATTTCAAGAGAATTATCTCAGCAAAAGCTTTCACATGATGTCATTAGATGCAAGAGTGAAGCCTGAGCAGTTAATAAAGACAAGTCAGCTTGGCTTTGTTGGTAGCACTTTTGCTTTTGAGGCAGAAGGATAGAGGTTCAAGCCCCACATATAGGTGTGAGCTCAATCTAAGCTGACATTCAAGTACAATGTGGGGGATTGCTCCATTATCAAGGTGCTGTCTTTTCGATGAAATATTAAACCAAGACATTATCTGCCTGGAATGTTGACCAAACTCAATGGTTTTGATGTACACTAATGAAGCAAGGCCTAAAAAAAACTTTCAAGCTCAACTATTGTGGTGATTCAAGGGAGGGTGGAATGAAACCCCTGCAACTACCCTCACCTCTCCAACGTCAGCAGAATCATCGGGTTTGAGGATTTGTGCCATTCTTTTTTCTTGATCACGTTTTGTCAGGACAATTGTTTTTTTTCATTTTCTATGTATTGGTCCGTCATCCTGTTTTGCCAGATGTAGTCTCATAGCTATCATTAACATTCAGGCTATGATGAAGATGTAATGCTTATGATCCCTGCACGTTTATTGAGAGTCAGTTATTAACTGACAAATATAGAGCAACTGAGAGATTCATAGGCAATACTTATTATATCCCCTTAAGCTTTTTCACTTTTGATGAGGAGATATTACATATGAAATGAAGTTTTAAGTCACTGATCATCCATATAGTCCCTACTAGCACTCCAATGCACTGCTGTGGGTATGCTGCAGTAGGTGAGACGTTAAAATCAAGTCCCATCTGCCTGGCCAAGAGGACATTAAAGATTCCATGGCACTATTCAAAAAAAGTTTCTCCCAATATCCTGGTCAACACTGTTCTGGGTATTGTGATAATGATAATAATCCTCCACATAATAATACCTTACCACATCATCAAAACACCTCGTGGAGCTCACAGGATATACTATAAAGTGAAAAGTCTGTAAGGGCTTTGAGATGTTTCAATGATGTGGTGAGGTTTTATATCACGTGGAGGATTATTATTATTACAGGCACAACATGGGAGCCATTTCCATGAACAAACAACGAATGATTAATTTTATCTAGGGGATTGTTGGCTAGGTCACCGGCAGAAACTCCCTTCTCTTTTTAAATAGTGTCATGGGATCTTTAATGTCCACTTGAAGAGGCAGACAGGACCTTGGTTTTTAATCTCATGTAAAAAACATCTATGACGCTTCTTTTTATTCTTTCTCCAATAGTTTTCCCAATAAAGTCATATAAGCTAGGGTAATTTTATGGACTTTTCCCCCTAAAATGCAGTCCTTCACCTACAAAATGCGGCATCCTTTAAACAGCAAGTGTTGTGATCAAGAACAAAAGCAATTCATAACCTGTAAAATAATAAGAGGGGCTGAATGGGCTCGTTCTGTTCCTGTTTTACTCTGTTCCTACGGTTGGTCAAATGACCTTTTCTCATCATCTCTTTAAAAATCACTGGAGAGTTGTAGAGTTTGCAGCAACAGCATTGTTTTCCAAAAGGCAAAATCTCTCCTTCGTGTTGACTTGTTTTTGAATATTTGTTTGAACAATGAGTGTCGGCGACACCACTGGAAGAATTAGCTTGGAGGAGCAGCAATGATCACTCATACGGGGCCCGAATTATCAAGAGAGGAGTACCTTGGTCACTAACCCTGGGGTGTTTAGCTTCATTTGCGTATGTTAATTCGTCTTCACTTTCAAGGCCCTCTCCTACCTCCCTGACCTGCTGACTTCCTACCAACCTGCCCGCTTCCTCTGTTCATCGGGTTCCGGCCTGCTCCATGTCTCCCGCCCGACCCACCCTACCATCAGTGGCCGGGCTTTCAGCCTCTCTGCCCCTACACTCTGGAACTCCATCCCACAGACCCTTCGCCTCACTGCTTCCCTTGCCTCCTTCAAGGCTGGTCTCAAGACCCTCCTCTTCGATCATGCCTTCAGTCGTCCTCCCACCTCTCTGCCTTCCCTCATCCCTACCCCACCCCACCCTCACGCTCGGGTCCTGACGCCCAACTGCCCAGTGCCTTGGGACGTTCTCCCGACGCGCTCTATAATTGTAATTTTGTTGTTGTTGTTAATGCAGTTCCCTCATAGAGTCAGATTCGGTATCTTCACCAAGCCTGAACCACCTGACATTGTCTACACTACTTATTGTTTAAGTAGAATTATTTAAAATCATTTAAAGGGAGATAGGAATAAACAATATGCTGCTAAAATTTACCATGCGTTTGTGTTTCATTTGTGTTTCTCTTTGGTTATTTTTTGTCTAGCTTTAGAGGAGGGATGATAAGATTTCCTAATTCAGATACCCATGTTATCAGCATTAAGCACTCCCAGAACAGATACTGCAAATCTTGTAGCAGATCAAAACTCTCTCCAGTCTGTATCAATGATGAAATATGCTTATATTGGAATTCTCTATGGATTTAAACCGTTTCTGTCTATGTGGCGTGATGCTATCTGATTTTTAATGCAGCAGGCTGATCTGTTATAAGTGCGGAAGGAAACAATGGCCAGCTTTAGCGAGCAGTGCATTTTTTGCCTAAATGCATCCACACCACAATTGCAGAAGAGCACCCCCTACTGCATTAGTGTGCACTGTGATTTTCCACAACAGCCATGCTGTCAGAATGCGAATGCCATCATCATTGCCAAATAAGGAGTCGCTTTGTGTTGTAGGCCTATGTTCACTGGGGAGCAGGTTGACACTGTTCAAACACACTTCAACAGACCATTCAGAAGAGACTTTCATCCCTTCAGTCTGAGCTGCATTCAAACTCAGGTCCCAGAAGTAAAAAGTGCATTGTGTTGACCCACTGTGACTACCTCAGTGTCACAGTACTTTACTTCTAAAGGGCTATTGGTCAATAGAATCATTCTTAAAATGACGCTCTTTCACTAAGGTTAATTTAATGTTACTGTGTATCAAACTTCAATTGAAACTTTTCTCTCAAATCCTTCAATAGTTTTCTCTTCAAACAGGAAGATTTTTATTTGAACAAACAATAGAGCTGCATTGAATCATATACGATATATTGGACATGTCAGAGAAGCTGCTTTAAGTTTAGTTTGTGCTAGAACATTTCTGTGCTCATGCATTAAGTTATTATTAGTTGGCTCTGCTCAGGTGTAACATCAATGCCCCGAGACACATGAGGAAACAAGAAAATAAATATTAAGAAACAATTGTTTTAATTTAATAGCACATTATTAATACATTCAAAGTTAGAAATGTGAATGTTCCCTCTGTACCTCAGCCTTAATCGTGTCTAATGGCTGTTATAAGTGGGTGGAAACAATTAATATTAATTTGTTCCGTGTGACAGAGAGAGCTGTCGACCAGAAATAGGCAGCTCGGCATTAAGTCGATTCATTAACATGTGCTTATACTGGAATCGTATGTCGATCTGTGTTATGTTTCTGTGGTGTGACACTCTCTGGCTTCTAAGCAGTTAAACGTTGTGAGATAATAAATGGAATTTGGTTCACACTCACTGGCAGGAGTTGGCTTAGCCCAGAACGCAGCAGTTCACTCCTCAGATGGAATCTCAGCTCCAGCTCCTCGGCTTGGGTTAAGAGGGCGTTAATAAGCTGCATGCACGCCACCTGAACAAAGCAACATACCAGCAATCTTGTTATCACCACCACTCGGAGCATACAGCACTGTCAAAATGATTATGTGCAGTGACATGACTAATAATTGTACACAGTGCATTTTACACCAACAACATACACCAATGGGATGTTACAGGCTCCAGGGTACGGCTGTATTTGTTTCATTAGTTCAAACGTAATTAGTCTGCACTTCAGTCATCCGGGCGCAACTTACCTTTTTGAAAATTAGTCATGATTTTTGGGTAGCACTGACACCCAGCTCCCTAAATGATTTATTATTTACTGAGGCACACTGCTTAGACATGATTGCAATACAAGGAGGCTGCATCATACAAGCACACGTACAAGAAAGCGTTGTATCCTATCCCATATAAAGTCAGTTCCCATTAAAAGTTATGACAGTGTTGTTCTTCCCAGAAAATTGTGTTGTTTCTCAGGAGGGATTTATACAGATTGACAAAGAACCATCACAATTCTTATTGTCATTTTGTCTTATTGTGAAAATGTGAGATATTACTGAATAACAATTGTTTAACACAATTAGCTATCTGCTAAAAAACAACACAAGGTGTATCACAGCCTACGGAGGCCATCCATTGTGCACCTCCATAAATCCAGTTGTACCTCATATTTAGATGTCAGCCAAGTTGCTCTCTTGCCTCTGAGTCTGAAGGTTGAGTCTGAAGCCGCATTGGAGCTTTGAGCTCATAGCCTAGACTGACGCTCAAATGCAGTATCAGTAGAACAGTGTCAGAGGTGCTGGCCTTCAAACGAGACATTAAACCTGACTGCCTGTTCAGGTGGACATTAAAGATGTTATGGCACGATTCGAAAGGCGAATGGACTTTCTCCTGGTGTCCTGGCCGACAATCCCCCAAATAAAATTGGTCATTTGCTTCATGGTTGTTTGTTGGAGATTGCAGAGTGCAATTTGCTTCCATGATTGTCTACAACTACTCAGTCGCTACATTTAACAGTAAATCCCGTAAAGCGCTTTTTTTCAAAATGTAATAAGGTTCTTTAACAAATTCAAAGATCACCACTTACTGGAAAGAATGTAAAGGAGTTAAAGATCTTCTACATGTTTTATGGACCTGTTCTTTAGCCAAGATATATCGATATTGAGATATTAGAGGCATAATCTTCACCTGTCTTGACTATTATCAGTCTATTCAACTTCCAACTCTAAATTTTACCCTCTCAAGGCTAATATGCTAAACAGTAAATGTGTAGCTGTGGTTCAACAGACAACACCTTCTATTCTACCCAAAGGCAAACAATATGTACTAAATCACCTTTTTCAGTTAAACGATAATCCCAAAATAAAAGATCATTATACACTGATCCCATCATAAACACATCACAACAATCATTACTATTTTTAGTGATCAGGTTATGTATGATGGGTCATTTTCACCAAGCAAAGATTTCTCATAGGATATCTCACTGAAATATCTAAAGGATACAGTTTGACTGAGAGCTATTAAAAGATTTGACATCTCTACAACAAGAGACATAGACTCAAGCTCGGAAGAGGAAAGGTAAACAGACAGTTTATACTTAACTTCTCAGTGAGTGTTGAATAAAAGGACTGACCGGAAAGTCAGTGAAGGCATGCTCAAGCAAAATCAAGTTAGAAATCCAATACACGTGGTTTACATGGATTTTCAGAAGATTTTTAACAAGGTACCAGACAAACGTGAGTAAGGTCAGGCCATGTGGGATCAAAGGGAAGATAGCTGAATGCTTTGAGAAGCGGCTACAGAGTAGAAAACAAAATGTAGGATTTAACGACAATTTCTCAAAATGGATAGATTGGGGACAGTGGTGCTCCTCAGCGATCTGTTCCAGAACCATAACTTTTCATCCTGTATATAAATAATTTGGACATAGGAATAGAGGGAGAAATCTCAAAGTTTGCAGACAATGCAGAGGTAGGGAGTAATAGTAAATACCGAGGAGGATCAAAATAAAATACAGGCAGCTTTGATAGGATTGCTGACTGAGCAGACAAGTGGCCAAGGGGGTTCAATGAAAAAAGTGTTCATTAGTTCATTTCAAAATGACAAATGTAGAATGAACCTAAAACTTAAAGGGGGCAAATCCTAAAAGGGAAAAAGAATTTGAAGGATCTCAGAGTACAGATCGTCAGGTCACTGCAAGCAGGAAAAGTCATAAAAATGCCAATGAAACCTTGCGGTTTATACCTAAGGGAACAGAGTATAAGGATACGGAGGTCCTGTTGAATCTATACAAAACAATGGCCAGCCCACAGTTGGAATACTGTGTGTAGTTTGGGGCTCTTTGTTTCAGGAAAGATGTTAAAGCGATGGAGGCAGTACACCAGTGAAGATTCACCAGGATGTTGCCTGGAATGAGGAAATGCAGTTATAGTGAAAGGCTTGGTAAACTGGAAGCTTTTTTTTTTAGGAGCTCAGAGAGCTGAGAGGGGATATCATAGAGGTGTACAAGATGATGGGAGGCTTGGATAGGCAAGGAAAGATTATTTCCGGTGGTCAGAGGTTCTAGAACTAGAGGGCATAGTTTTAAAATCAGAAAAGAGAGGTCCAGAATGGAGATTAGGAAACATTTTTTCATATGCGAAGATGGAATTCTCTGCTGCAGTCAGTTGTAGGGGCAACAACCAGGTGCACTTTAAAAAAAAGGCTGGACACATGGTTAAGAGAGAATAAAGTTGAGAGATATGGGGAAAAAGCTGAGATATAGGACCAAGAATAGGATCTAAGATAGGCATTAGCCGGTATAAATGCCAGCAAAACTGGATGGACCGAATGGCCTGTTTCTAAGCTGTACCATCTATTAATCTATGAAAATAGATAGCTACTTAATATAAGCCCTAGATATTTGAGATATAGCGCATGATCTTTTTTGAAACTTGTCAGAACTACAATGGTCTTTTCAGGTCTTGTACATTCCTATGTTCACCCACTGGCACAGTATCTACTCACAAATCATTTATAGCAACACAAAATACTACATTTTGAATTTACCTGAAATGTGATTTCCTGCCCGTTTTACTTAATCACTTGTGACTGCATTATGTAGAACCCCTTTGAAGCATTAGTATATTCTGCAATTCATATTGATATTTATTTATTGTACTCAAACCCAACTGTCTTTCCAAGAATAACATTTGCAAAAAAGACAAATATATACAAGGAAATTAATTTTCATGTAATTCACTGTGAAAAATAATCTGTAATAATGCCGGACCCATGTTGTAAATCCAATATATTTCAGTTCCAAGGATATGAAATCAATAATACTTTGTCCTACTTTACCTTCAAGCAGTTGCCGGTACCACAGCTCTATATCAGTAAAAGATTTGATTTGGGAACGAGAAAAAAAAGTTTCTCTCCTCCATCTGTTGATTTCACATCACACACAAAACATAGTTAGTGAGAGTAGTTAGGTGTCCCTCAACTGGCTGTGTGGATCATGTCTTGGAGTTACTCTTCTTCCCTTTCTTTGAGTTATTAAATATTTGTAATACGGACATTTTCAAAATAAATATTTCAAAATTCATATTTTAGACATATTAATATTTAAGAAATTAATATTAATACTTGAGTTACAGAGAGTCAAATAGAGCGATATACTGTGGAAACAAGTCATTCAGCCCAACTAGACCACATCAATTTTTATACTCCACATGACCCACGACACTTTACAGTAAACCTTGTGAAGTACTTTGAGACCTCCTCCTGACCCGAAAGGCACGATATTAAATACAAGGATTAATAGACATTATTATTTTTGAGGCGCCTGATCACCTAAATCCCCTTCTCTAAACAGCATGATTGAAACCAAATATTGTGGGAACTTGCAAAAACAACTGACTGCCCCCCTACCAAACTGTGGCAAGTGGAACAAACAGCTACTGATCATTTTAAGAATGAGGACTGGATGATGCCATGGGTCAGTATGCTATCTTTTTCACCCCAAGTCCAAACAAAGCAATTGATGTGATTATTTTCTTTCTCTATAGGATTCCTGGGTGCTACCTGAGAGTTTTATTCAATAATCCTTCCACAATGAGGAAGAAATTTCATAGCACTTTTCTTTATTGGAGGTGTGATCTGTTCTTGACCACCTCTCTTGGGATACCGAGTATATTGTCATGTATATTGGCATGACAACAAAATGAGCTTTGGCCGTCTCAACCCAATTCCAAGTGGGAATGGACACACAGCACAAAGATCTGACTAAATTAGCAATCTCACTTGACACGGCTGTAAGCATTGTTGGTATGGGAGATAAACACAATCACCCTGGTATGGTGGGGTTTCTGTTCTACACTTCAGGTTAGATGAAGGCAGATTGCTGTGGTAGAACAAGATCTGAGCTCTACATCTGAAACTACAGTACTCAATGTTCACATTGGGTATGAATGACGATAACTACCGACAATCTTCTCATAAATAAGCAAAATAATTTATTTCTATAGAAAATCACTGAAGTATGTTCATATGCAAAACTGTCTATTTATTGAGGGGGATGGAATACCGCCAAGAATTTATTACGTATAACAGCATCTAATCCAGGGGTTCGGATGACAAATAGGGCAGTTCAGCCTTTGATCTTCTGCATTATGACATCTAAATCCCTTGACTGGATTGTTATCTTGTAATTCACCAAGAAGCATCCATTTCCCTCCATGTAATTTGGGCTATGAACACAATAACGTGTTTAATTTGGGCAAAGAAAGATACATGTATCATGAATTTAGCTTTCAGTCAGAATACATTGTGTTGGTGCTGGAAAGATGCAATACCAAGGAGCATCAAGATAGGGGTATCCACTGGAAATGTTTCCACACTGTAAGTTATAACTCCCAGAGATGCTGTCAGAGGTAGGTGATGGATAGAGGCTATCAGGCACCCTTGCCACAGGGAGATCAGAAAGAACTAAGGTGAGCAAATGCAATATCTACTGCTGCAACTTCAAAAGATAATGATTCAAACAGACCAGCATTCACCCCGCCAACCCCATCAATTTCTTCCGTGTCTATGTGTTTAATCTCTGAGCAGGGAATCTGGCCTTCCTGATTTTGGGGGTGAGAGCCGTGCTGTTGACTGTCCACTGGCTGTTCAGTGGGTTGTCGAATAATATTCCTGACATTTTGGATATGATTTCTTTTAACAAATGTGCAAACGGTGCCTCACCCTATGAGCGCTCCTGAACAAGTTCTGTTAGTGGAGTTAGGGAGGATGTGAAACCTTGTGCGTTTGTCGGTGAGTTTGTGCCTCCAGGGTTCATGTGGAGCCTGACATTACTGATCAGCACGGTTTCCTGATACGGTTTCTATGGATATATCAGGAATGCTGTGCAGGTCAGGCTGCAGCTGACTGCTGGGAAGCCCACGCCAATTTACTCACAAAGCATTTCTAACTGGGCTCCAAAATTAGCAACACACATTAGTGTCAGTACATTTTACATTCAGTCATGTGAGATCTTATCACAGTTTTTTTTAAACCAGGCCATGGGTCCTCTTAGGATGATAATAATCTGATACGATCATTAATTTGAAAAGATCAATAGTCAGGATGGTGTTCAATCCCACCCGGTTCAGTTTGTAGATGGTGGTCTGTAATCAACAGGACACAATGCCTTCCGAGATGCTGGGATTAAGAGAAGGAAATTAGATGTGGAGGGTAGGGAGAGCAGGATTGAGTCAACCAGATAGATGAACATTATACATTTTTATGCAATTATCTTCATGGTCATTTACACAGAAGAACTTTATTCCTGGAGGCCAAGGGGCTAGAGTGGAGTCCCCAGAGAGTAGCTTTGAAAGGAATTTTGAAAAGCAGCTTGAAGAAATGTAATGTTATTTACTCTTTCCATGGTTCCTTATGTTCATATGTTCGACACTGTTTGAACTTTAAATTTATATTCTCTTCTGGAGCAGCATTAGCATTAGACCACCTGTATACTGTCTCCGCACAGAAATGGTATTTTGGGAGAGAACTCAAATATAGAGGAATAAATAAACATGGGTGGTTATATATATTCATGCATACACACAAGCTCAATGAGCTAGAATAAAGGCGAGTTGGTACAAGTAGAAAATGCTTTAGGGATTTCCCCCATTTTGGGCAGCTCTCTTAGATTCTTTCATCTCCTCTCCTTGCTTTCCGAACCCTCTTAAAAACCTAGCTCTTTTCAGCACCTTCCTGTTCTTCCTGCTCAGTGTTACCTATTGTTTTTGTTAAGTACTTTGACATAAAGTTCCATTCATTTGGAGACTTTCACATGTCAGTGTTCTGCAATTTCAGTTACTCTCATGTACATTATCAGGTTATAGAAGAAATTTGCTGTCGTTCAGCCTTTACTTAAGTCAAAAAAATAAGTGGGTCACTCAATCCCCTAGCTGTGCGCAACTGGCTGCCACGTTTCGCCCACAAAATACAGTCATGCCACTTAACAATATATTCTGTGAAGTGCTTTGAGACATGATAAGGCGCAATATCAAATACAAGGATTATTACTATCATTGAAATAATTTCACTAGCAGTGTATGTTAAATGTAGTTTCCGACTGCGATGAGTGTTCTGATGATGTTAAGAAATGGGTTCAAAGGTAAATCATTTTTAAAAAAAACATGCACCCAACACACGAGAATCCTCTGACCGTTGCTTTAGCTCTTGTATCCTTCTGACAGCGAAGGTGCAGGTGCAGTTTGCTTCCAGTCGGATGTTGGGAATTTTCTCAGAGAAACATTCAGGAAGGACCGTGTTTGGAATGAAACCAAGAGAATACAAGGCCGTCACTTTCTGCAGAGACTGTCGCAGCAGTTTTTTTGTGCCAATTTTTTGATTACTTTGCAAAGTTAAGAGGCAGCGACAGAGGATTGGCGTTATGACATGGACACGATCACACCGATACGTGGAAAGGAATGTTTTATATAGACAAGCGGCAATGGCAATTTAGGATGCGGGAAAAAAAAAGACATCATCAGCTAAAAAAAAAGGGAACGGATGAGGATCCAAGGGAGCAGGAGAAGTGAGTTGTTAAAATAAAAAGTGAAGTGTTGATAAAAGGAAAATATACGGAACTACAGCTCACTGCACTGGGAACATTTATTTGTTTTTTGTTTTCCATGCTATGTGCAAACCATGTGTAAACGTACACGCACAGAGAAATTACAAGTTCCCATTATGAATTGATTTAACAACCAATCCTTTTCATTGTTTGATTAAATAATTGAGGGTTCTTGTACTTTTCTCTATACACATGGTTTAACACATGGAGCATAATAATCCTTGCAGTTGATATAGCGCTTTTCATGTCTTCTCGACGTCTCAAAGCGCTTCACAAAATATGCTGTAAAGTGAATTGACTGTGTATTTGTGGCGAAACGCTGCAGCCAACTGCGCACAGCAGTGTCCCACAAACAGGCGTGGATTGAGTGACCAAATTATTATCTTTTTTTTGCAGGATTATGATCCCCGGAAAAGGGATCTGCCAATCGGCTAACAACCGGGTTCCTACTTACTGCTAGGTAAACAGAAGCGTGTGCAGTAAGGAAACTTGCCCAACGTTTCACCCCCCGCCCCCCGGGAACAGAACCCAGGTATCTCACTTGCGAGGCGAGTTCTCTAAGCACTGAGCTACAGGACTCCATTGTAATAGACCCCAGTGTTGATCTTATACAAAGTCATTGCCACATGATTTTAGGCACATAATAATAATAAATTGGTCACTTCAATCCACAACTGTTTGTGGGACACTGCTGTGCGCAATTGGCTGCCGTGTTTCACCCACAAAATATACAGTCAATTCACTTTACAGTATATTCTGTGAAGTGCTTTGAGATGTCTCGAAGTCATGATGAGGCGCTATATCAAATGCAAAGATTATTATTATCTTAGAAGACTCAACGCAGTAATATTCTGTACAACTATGATTAGGTAAAAATTCCATCATTCAATTACACCCAAATGTCGTTTTAGAAAGGCAAAACTCTGCTCATCAAAACATCGCCTGCCTCTGGTACTAAATCAACCTCAATACAGCCCAAACTCTTATCCACGCCTTTGTCATCTCCAGCTTCAGCTGTTACAATACAATGTTTGCCGACATCTTAGGCTCCACGAGCTGCAGATCATCCAGAGCTTCGCAGTTCACCTACTCTCCATAATAGCTTCTACAAGTCCACTGCCCTCTTTAGGCTCCCTATCCTCCAATGGATTGAATTTAAGATCATCAACCATACCATCTATTCCCTCAATAGCTTTACTCCATCATACCTCTGCAATCCCCAGATGTTCCCTCTGTTCCTTCAACTTTTGCATGTTCCATGACCGCTGCCTGCTCTACCCTACCATCAGCGGATAACTTCAGAACTATCTTCCAAAATCCCTGTCTCACCCCCTCCAATCTGCTTTCAAATGCCTTCTGAAGACTAAACTCTTTGAATGCACTTTCAGCCACTTCCCCTACTCCTCATATCACCCATACTATCTTCATAAAGTGACTTTCTCCCTATGTAAAAGGTTCAATACAGGTGCAAATTGTTCTGGATCCTTAAGACCGTTGTTTTCAACTGTGCTATTGGGTACCTTATCCTGTCTCCCTTCCTCAGCCTTCTCATTCGCAGCTTGGCTCCCAGTCGGCTCTGTGAAATGCTGTGAGACATCTTCCCAATGTTAGAGCCTCTTTAAAAATCTCAAATTGTTATTGTTCATCCTGACAAATAGCTGTGCATTGTAGTGAACAGCATTCCTGATGTTAGGGCTTATTTACAATGACAATCAAATTACTGAACAGCTGAAGTTCAGCCCAAGAAAAGCAACAAAATCCACCCAAATATATAAATGAAAGTAACTAATTAAATCCTCCTCCTGTATGCTCTCAGAGTTTTTTTCCATCACTCAAAGCCTTATTGCTAGTAATATCCTTCTGACCTTGTACACAACTGATAGCAGTGGATGATTTCTCTAGAATGGTGTACTGTACTGGTTAGAGTGCTTGCCTCACAAGCCAGAGGACCTGGATTCGATTCGTAGGCATGTCAAGACTTTAGGCAAGTTTCCTTACTCCACACACCTCAGTTTGCCTAGCAGTAAGTAGGAACCTGGTTGTTAGTCCAGGGGTAGTAATCCCTTCAAGAAATAAAATGATAATTTGGTCACTCAATCCACGACGGTTTGTGGGACATTGCTGTGCGCAATTGGCTGCTGCATTTTGCCCATTAGATATTCAGTAAATTCACTTTACAGTATATGCTGTGAAATGCTTTGAGACGTCTCAACAACATAAGGCGCTACATCAATTGCAAGAATTATTATTATTTCGTTTTTTTATATCAAACAGGAGGTCAAATTGGTTTCCTGCCTCTAAACGGTGTTGAAGCAGAAATGTATAGCATACAGAAAGTGTTGAACCATGTGCAAACCAAACGTAAATTTGTGAACAGCCCCCAGAACAATGCAGGTGCTTCACTATCAGTTTGAGCCACATGAAGTTCACTGTTCAGACATGCTACAATCAATTGTAATACATTTTATAGTAGTAATTTAGAGCAATAAAGTGCTGGATACATTGCTGCGACAATGCTTTTTACCCCATCATATCGTTGCAATCCCCAGGTGTTCCTTCTGCTCCTCCAACTTATTCAAAGGATGTGCTTGTGTCATGTCAGGAGGATGTCTCAAAGTATTTTCATGGGATAGTAGTACTAAATAGTAGTCATTGTGTATTTTGAAGGCGAGTGCAACAGCCAATCTTCGCACAGTAATGTTTCTCAAACAGTAAAGAAGTGAATGACGAAGTTAGCATACCTGCAAACTGCCCATAATTGACTCTGTGTTTTACCCTTCTGAGGCCAGTGCTGCTGAAGCAAATTGCTTCATCCTAACTGCTGCCCGAGCTGGGCTTTCATAGCATTGAATAAGACACGGAATCCAGTCATCACACAAGGTTTGTAAGAATCCTCTGACTGAACCGCACCTTCGTGCTTGGGATGCATTTTTCAGTGTGGATTTCTGTAGCGTATTGGTTAGAGCACTCGTCTCGCAAGTGAGAGGACCTGGGTTTGATTACTGGGTGAAACATTCAGCAAGTTTCCTTACTCCACATGCCTCGGTTTACCTAACAGTGAATAGGAAACCCCGTTGTCAGTCGATTGGAAGATTGCTTTCTGGGAGTAATAATCTCTTCTCAATAAATAAATATATGAATAATTAATAATTTGGTCACTCAATCCATGACTGTTTGTGGGACTCTGCTGCATGCAATTGGCTGCCACATTTCACCCACAAAATATACAGTCAATTCATGTTGTGGAGTCCTGTAGCTCAGTGGTTAGAGCACTTGCCTTCCAAGCAAGACACCTGGGTTCATTTCCCAGCAGGGCGAAACCTTAGGCAAGTTTCCTTATCCCACACGCCTAATAATAATCCCTCCAAAAGAAAATAATAAATTGGTCATTTTCAATCCACGACTGTTTGTGGGACACTACTGTGCGCAATTGGCTGCCACGTTTCGCCCACAAATATACAGTCAATTCACTTGACAGTCTATTCTGTGAAGCGCTTTGAGATGTCGAGAAGACGTGAAAAGCGCTATATCAAATTCAAGGATTATTATTATTTATTATATTGTGTGAAGCACTTTGAGATGTCTCAACTAAAATATAAGGTTGCTATGTCAAATGCAAGGATTATTATTCTTATGGAACTGAGAGCTGCACTGTGCACCTGTTCCGGGCACTTTGTTGTAGCAGTTTCTCTCGTTGTTGATAAAGTGGTTTTCCAATGTTCCACATGACAAGGTCCTATTACCAAGAGTAAAAAATACTGCAGTTCAGTCTCTGGATGACTTGGCTGAAAGCAAGCTGTGATGGGAGGAGCAGCAGCCTGAGTGAGGGTCTGAGCAGCCCACATACTCCCTTTCTCGTGGTTTCACTTTCTTGCAGATATGACAGCATTCATCATTGTTCTCTACCATCCTGCCATGTACCAAGACCTGAATTTTCCGTCTTACGAACAAGCAATTCACAGCATCAAGGAGAGGGTATTATCTCAACCTGTGCCACTGCCTTCACTCAACAGCGCTCTGCTGCTCCTACTGTTCTTACAGTGTCGCTTCACACAGAGCAAACCTGTTCACCTCTTTTGTGAAAACAAAGGAAATGACTGAGAACTCGCTTCAATCCAACCAGCACTGATTTTTGTGTTGCATAGTTATGGCAAGATAACTTCTTAAAGCCTTTTTTTCGATAGGCTGGGACTTTCATCCTCTTCCTGAAATACATACTGGAAATCTCGCAATGCTTGGAGAAGCATTGGGTGCTAGATTCGAATAGCAGCTGCACATTTCAACACAATTAAATGCCATTCAACAAAGCATAGATTCAACATTGATCAAAGATTTGTAATCTTTTTGGAAATGCCTCTCAAGCTTGCACTAACACATGGTTATTCTGATACACTTTTGCTCACTTTTGCGCTCACAGATTTATTGTGCTTTATATTATTGAAACAAATTTTCTTTATATATGAACAGTAAGTTTTTAAAAAATAAGTATATATATATACATATAGTCTGTCCTTCCTCTAAACAATAAAAAGAGATCCAAGGATTGATTTTGTGTTGTTTGTACACTTATATCCCAAGGTTTAAATGGTTTATAGGAGTTTTCACTAACCTTTAATGTTTTATATCACACACAGCATGTTTATTGATCTATGCTGAATTATTCAGTATGCCTCAATCCACTTTACAGTTTAATGCTGCATTCAAACTCTGGTCTCTTGCAAAATAAAACAAACGTGTGGATAGGCTGAAAAGCAACTCTCTCAAAGTTCTTTGCACAAATGTACAACTTGTACACTGAAAGTCACATTAAGATAAGTTCACCATTAGGATCCAGGTAGTCTGAATCAGAAACATGTCCTGCAGGCACATGCATGATATGTGATGCGCTGCAGGTGGCCACTGGAGAGATGGGCCATTCAGCTTGTTGTATCTGGCAGACAATCGAACATATAAAGACATAACTAAGCAATGAATCAGAAAAACAAAAAACAATAATAAATTGGTCATTTTCAATCCATGACTGTTTGTGGGACACTGCTGTGTGCAATTGGCTGCCGCATTTCGCCCACAAATATACGGTCAATTCACTTTACAGCATATTCTGTGAAGCCCTTTGAGACGTCTAGAAGACATGAAAAGCGCTATATCAAATGCAAGGATTATTATTATTATTTGTCTGGAAGGACTGTGAACGTTCTCCCTAATCCTGGAAAGTATTTGGCTCAGGTGGGCAACAGTCCAGGCTTGGAGACCCCAGAGAGAGAAAACTGCTGGAGCTTTACCTGCTAAAACCATGTAACCAATAATGATGTTTTAAAGGAATGGAAACAAGTTTTATCATTAAAAAGGTGACCAAACCAGCTCAAGCAATTACAGACCCATTAGTCGAACAACAATAGGATATAAAATAATGAATTCCATTCTAAGGGCAGGTTACAACAACAACAAGATTCCATTTATAGAGCGCCTTTCACGTCGGGAGGACGTCCCAAGGCGCTGTACAGTTGGGTCAGGACCCGAGCAGGGGGGAAATGGTCAGGGTGAGGGGAGGGAAGGAGCGAGGAGGGGGGAAATGGTCAGGGTGAGGGGAGGGAAGGGAGCGAGCGTGGAGGGAGTAGAGAGTCAAGAGGGGAGCTGAAGGCACGGTCAAAGAGAAAGGTCTTGAGACCGGCCTTGAAGGAGGAAAGGGAGGAAGCAAGACGAAGGCACTGGGGGATGGAGTTCCAGAGCCCAGGGGCTGAGAGGCTGAAGGCCCGGCCACTGATGGTAGGGCGGTTGGGGCGGGGGATGTGGAGCAGACCGGAGCCGGAGGAACGAAGGGTATGGGCAGTTAAGTAGGTTAGAACAATAACTTAATGGGAAAGAGCAAAATGGATTTTGAAGGGGAAGATCATGCTTGACAAAACTCCTTGACTTCTTTTGAGAATTTTACAGATAAATTAGTTGGTGGCACTCCCTGTGATATAATAATGCATTTAGACTTTCAGAAAGCTTTCTGACAATGTTCTACATGAACGAGTTCTAATTAAACTAAAAGCTGCACAAATCCTGGGTAGAATATGGGACTAGATTGAGAAACTGGATAAAAAGCCACATGATCATTTCTGACTGATGTTCCAGTTACAAACTTGTAGTAAAAAAGCTGACGCCTGTTAAGATGTGTAATGCCACACTCGGGGGAAGGAGAAAAGCTTTAAGACATCACGTGCGAGGGTGAGAATTTAAGCCCACTGAGATGCTGCCCCACTTGAAGGGCGCTATGTAAATGCACGTTGTTATCGCTGTCTATTGCTTCAAAACTACATAAACATCCTGGATACTGACGTCAATTGTAAAATAGTCACTTGGTAACAATGAAGAAAGAGCAATGTAGCCAGAGAACACAGGAAAAAGATTTGCAGAATGTTTTAAACCATTTAATTGGCAGCAAAGTAGCAATTGAAAATTAAGGCTGATAAATGAGAAGCCCCCTGATGTCCCAGTGAGCAAACGTACGTTGTACCAGAAAGGAAAAACGCAGTTTAAAGCCCAATCTGTGCTAAATTATCAACCAGGAAAGCAGTATGTTTCTCTGACTTCTCTCGACTTCAAGATCCTCACACGTGTTAAAATCCCTTCACTCTTTGGCACCTCCCTATCTCTTCGACCTCCTCACTCCCCAGTTCACTACCCGGCACCTCCGTTCAACTGGCACTGGTCTCCTGCTCGTCCCTAGCATCCGCCGCTCCACCATTGGAGGTTGAGCTTCAAGCAACTGCGCCCCAATCCCTCCACCTTGCCCCCTCCCTCCCCTTTTTCAAGTTCTGCTTTAAAACCTTCATTTTCGACCGAACTTATGGTCATCTCCCACCCCACCCCCACCCCCCAGCTCGGAGTCAGGCTCAGCCATTGTTAAGCGCTCTGAGACGCTGCCCTGTATGGAGGGCGCTATATAAGTGCAAGTTGTTGTTTTTCTAATTAAATGACCTTGAGATCCGTCAAGAAAAGAGGACTGAGGTGAGATATTTCCCCAACAATTAATGAGGATAAATATCTTTGATGAACGGTCTGCAGACCACAATGGAAACTGGGATGTTAAATATCTTTGAATTGGATATGTGACACTGATCAATCATACAAATGACAGAGAGGTTCCCTGTCCATTGCTCCCCTCTTTCCTGACAGTAAACTATGCAGTATTGTCAAGAGGACAATTTGCACAAAGTAAGTGAAGACTGTTATGATGCTTCGAGCTCAGACAATCATTCTTTAAGGGACAAGAAAAACTTAGTTGAGCAAATTGGATATTTTTTTCCACAAATAACTCCGCAGTGCCCTAATCCAGATGGATCCAGATTCAATGTTTTATTCTGCCAAACTTACTCTAGGGAGAACTCAGGAAATTATTTGAACCCAAAAGAACTTGAAGTGGATGCAGTACAGCTTAAATCAGCATGACCGCCAGTTTTAGCACAGTAATCTTACCTCACAGCAATTGAAGAAATGGTCTATTATAAATGAAAGTATCCTTGCATCAAACAAAGCAGAGCTGGTTTGGTCTCTCTAGCATCCCTTATTCAATAGCAAGGTTAATACCCAACCAATGTAGGTCATCTTTAGACAAGCAGAATGGGAGCCAAGCCAACCTAAAAGAAAACCAAATCTTGTGCCGGAGCTTTTAACATCTACTTGTTCATTCTAATAAGCCAAAAAAGGTTGCACCGCAGACAAGTGAGGGTTAATCAAGAAGAAACAAACAAAGTCTGTGTATTGAGAGACGTTGGGCTCTAAATTGAGGGAATCTGAAAAGGATTTGGAAACATAAGGCCTTTGGTCACCCTTCTACTTCTACCCTTCCTGCCCTGCACCCCTCCCGATCCCAACCACCAGCTCGGGTGCAGATCCCTGACTGTGCAGAGCCTTGGGACGTCCTCCTCACATGAAACGCGCTATATGAAATGTAATTTGTTGTTGTAGTGAAGTATCACAGCCAAATCTCTAGAACTCCAGTCGAGAATGCTCTCATTTGCTTGGACTTCTCTGAAATCAAGATTGTGTTTGGCTGTGATCCTTCTGGGATTTGCTAATTGTGAGTCCTTTTGCAAATCTTACACTTTAGACACAGATAATTGCCACTTTGAAGCTGTCATGCAACAATATATTTTTCTATTTATTCCATCTAAGACTACCCAAGGATACAGAAAAAAACCCTAAACAATCAATTGTAATACTGTGCACCAGCATTCAAATGAGTTGGGAAAAATAGGAAATGCTAACCTTTAAGATCCTGGATCCAGTTTTGAACTCAAACATTTTCATTGTTTTAAAGTCGGTGTGTGTATATACGTATGTGTGTATGTACAGGAAGAAGTGAGTGGACGGGGAGAGGACATTCCCATGCTCAACCAGTCTTTTGGAATAGATGGGAAAATGCAATGTTCTGGATACATTTGATGTGGCAATTATCATATTGAATCCGTCATGAAATATCACATTTTCACCCCATTGTTTATTATTGTCACATGGAGAAAATAGATAATAAGTTAGACCGTAGCAGAATTTTCAGGTTTACGACCACTAGTAAACATGTTAACATGCCCCAAGGCAACGTCTGAGCCTGTGATCTGTCTAAAAAGTTTTCCTCTGAGTGCCAGAAAAATCAGAAGAGTCTACTGAAAGCTTTTGGCGCTATCAACATTCAATTGGGCACTTTAGTTTTATATTGAAGTTGAAGTAAACCCCTCAATCCTTCATCCATCACTTTAAACTGAAGACATCAAGCCCTATTAAAGTTTTGTTACTTACCAGATGACAGGCCATTTGGTGACATGCAGAAACGGCCAAGAACACAGAGCTTCACAAATTAATCCAGACTCTACAATGCCATAAGGATGAAACAGACTCCAGAGTTAGTTCCGCAACCAGTTAGCATTTTACAAGATTACAAAGACAATGTTCTCCTTTGATCTTCACATGCTTGTTGGTTCAGCTTTATCAAAACAAAGTGCTGAAACTATTCACATCTAGCAGTAACTTCTGCAGGCTTTCAACAAAACCCACTTCTGCAGTTTTCCAACAAAATGCACACTTCCCAGGTAAACTGGCTTTCAGTGTTACAGGTTGTTTGCTTATCAGCTTGATTTTATTTGATTAAATGTGACCAATGTGAGATGAGTTGGGTTTCCCTGTTTATACTGGTAACTATTGGACAACCACGTGGCTGTAATAATAAATAATAATAATGATGTATAATAATATATAATCATTGCATTTGGCATAGCATCTAGCCCATTAAAACTCTTCACAAAAGGCTGTTCACTACTTACTGTTAAATGTAGTGAATATATATAACATGATTGCCAATTTGTGCACAGCAATGTCCCACAAGCAGCCATGAAGCGAACAACCAATTTTAGTTTGGAACATTGGGAGAAAGTCCCATCTCTTTTGAGCAGTGTCACAGTTTTCTTTAACGTCAAACTGAACGAGCTGACAGGAGCTTGGTTTAACATCTCATCTGAAGAACGGCGCCTCCAACAATCAATGTGTGTGCACCAGTGTTCCGCACGTGTGCATATTATCGTTCAAGCATTTCAAATACAAGGATTGTTATTATATTGGAAGCTGTGTGTATAACGGGATGCTAAACATTGGGTTGGCAAGGTTATGGTACATACTGTGCTCAATGGCAACTTGTTACCGGTGTTAATTATATGAGAACCTCGATTAACACTTCCCTCCTCAACTCACCTTCTGCTCGTCTCTCTCTCTCCCCTCATCTCACTCCCTTCCCGTCCATACTCACTTCCCTTACTCAACACCTTCTCCCCTCATTTTCCTGATTCAACTCTACTGCTCTGGCCACTCATCTCCTGAACCCTAATGTCTGTGAACACTGGCTTCTCTGTCATTCTGAACCAGAAAGCTGCTTCACTTTTCAAGCAGCAGGATTCAGCCTCGGCGCCAAACGACAGTTAAAACCTGCCAACCCATGACAGGAAGGACAACGTCCATCAGCTCTGGCCTGTCTCGTTAGCTTTGACAATGGTTAGAGGGTGGGGGAGGTGGGAATCATACAGGACGCTTCACCTCACAACGTGCGAGTGTGCTGTGTGGCCGGTCAGACTGGAGCAGCGCTGGCACACGTTGCAGCTCGCTCTCAAACATCTCTCTGTCCCCCGATGGAAACCGGAGGTGTTAAAGGATGACAGGCCTTATTATCATTCATGATAATAATAATGCTTGCGCCTTACCAGGTTGTTGAAACGAGCTCAAGGGGTTTCACGGGATTTACTGGAAAGGGTAGAACTCTGTACTCTGCTTAAAAAAAGGAAGGAAAAAACATTAATACTTTAAAAATCAGAAATAATACCCAGCTCTAGATTTAATGCTTGAAGTTTCACTCTCTCCCATAGTTCCTAATTCTATACAGCTAAGAGTTCAGCAAGCAACCTAATAAACCCTTACTGTAACACAGACTCACTTTACACAGAGAAAGGAAAATATCTGGAGGCAGTGGTGGTAGATTAGTTCAGCAAACTGAAGAAGGAATCAGACAGCTGTCAGGCAAAGGAATCTATGAAAGATAACTCAACGTGGTCCCCTGCCCCACTTCCAATCCACCCTCCAGACACACCTTGGGACCAGGCCTTCAGTCTGTGGGACGTAATTTGTGATGTTACTTAACACATTACTTGTATCACATAATAATAACAATAATAATCCTTGCATTTGGTACAGCGCCTTTCAGATTGGGATGATATCTCAAAGCAGCTTCATGGAATATACGGTAAGGTGCAGTGATTGTGTACTTAGAAGCAAACACATCAGGAATTTCTGCACAGCCATGTCCCCAGAACATCCACAAAGTCAGTGACGAAGTTTAGCCTATACATAACGCAAGGATGCTGACAGATCAGTGAGAGAAGCAGACTGAATAGGATCCATCTGTTACAGAGCTCACACCTCTATAAAATGAGGAACAAACTGGGAAAGCGCCATGGAACATACTGTTATACTGATACACCTGAAATTGATCTCTATTGTGACAACATTGTGTCTCTTCACAATGAAAGGAACTGGAAAATTGCTCCATCAGATCAGCTGCCTTTAGCTCCAGACGGTGATGTATTACAGCAGGAGAGGCACACTGGCTTTGAGATTTGCTTTAGCTGTCGATGCTCCATGCGAATGCTATGCTGTCAGCACCTGGACAAGAGTTTCAATCTAGCCCAGGCTGAAGTGGTGAAAGCTTCATCTTTCCTTGTCAGTAGGTGTTTTCCTTGTCACTTTCAAGGTCATCCATGGCCTTGCCCCTCCTATCTCTCTGACCTGCTGACTCCCTACCAACCTGCCCACTCCCTCCATTCAGTGGGCTCCAGCCTGCTCCATGTCTCCCGCCCGACCTGCCGTACCTGCTTTCAGCCTCTCTGCCCCCACACTCTGGAACTCCATCCCACAGACCCTTCGCCTCGCTTCCTTCTTTGCCTTCTTCAAGGCCGGGCTCAAGATCCTTCTCTTCGATCATGCCTTCAGTCGCCTTCCCTCACTCCTACTCCACCCCTCCCCCATGCTCGGGTCCTGACCCCTGACTGTCCAGCGGCTTGGGACGTCCTCCCGATGTGAAAGGCGCTCTATAAATGTAATTTTGTTGTTGTAGTAGGTGTCACAAATAAACCGAGACAGGCTAGTGTCTCAACTTATTTCCCAGTGATTGCAGGTCTGCACAAGATTGAATGCCCATAATTTAGCAATATGGCATTAAACTGCCACTCTCAACCACAGTTACCACAATGATGACTGGATTGGGAAAAGGTAATGTCACACTGTGCAACAATGAGATGTTCTCCTGAAGTCAGGGTTGAAGTACATTATTGGAGCAGAGCAGAGATGGCTTCACTTTGATTCTGTCCTCCGCTGTACGTGATGTGGATATTGGATCTATTCCCTTGCATTGACATCCCTCGTCTTCACTGAAGACATCCTGCTCGCTCCCTCCACTCAGTGGGCTCCGGTCTGCTTCACGTCCTCCGCCTCGCTCGCCCCACAATTGGCGGGTTTTCTGCCACTCTGCCCCACCATCTGGAACTCCATCCCGCAGTCTCTCCACCTCGACCACCCCCACACCCTGTGCCTCCTTCAAGACCCATCTCAAGACCCTCCTCTTCAACCATGCTTTCGATCATCCTGCTTCCTCCCCTGCCCTCCACCCTCCTTGATCCCGACTCCCAGCTTGGGTCTGAAACTCTGTCTGTCCAGCGCCTTGGGAAGTTCCCTACCGTTTCTCAGATATGTTTTAATGATTCCAGACGATTCAACTAGACAACCTATATCCTACCCTGGTGTTAGAATCAACTTTACTTTATTGGAAAGCTTTGTAAACCCAATTTAAAAGCCAATGCGTGGGGGCTTCTCATTTGCTCTTTTACAAAACTGCATGGCAAAGGTCACTTGGTCCTCTATTCCAATTGCAGTCTCAAGGATTGAAGACTGCCAAGAAGAAGTGTACATCAAGAGGGAATTATGTATAGTTGCAGCACCAACCCCAGGCTTTCATAAGTTAGATGAGCTCAGCATGGATTTGCTGATTTATTGTGGCCTTCATGTTGCTTTACATTAAATGAAACCTTTTTATCTGGGGAATTTGTTGGATTCTCCGCAACCCACACAATTTACCAGAAGACAAACTTGGATGGATTATGAATAAGTCTTTGTGATCCACCCCCTATTATCAAATTGTACCACAAACTGATTGATGCAAATCTGCTGCTTTGAAGTCGCATTGTCAATCAATGAGCAATGAATTTAAGCAGATATTTAATGCTCTCAAGCTCTTCCAGCTGTATTGTCATACCTCAGAGGCAAAGGAGGAATAATTTAGCCAGAGGCTTTATATTTGTGAGACCAAGATGGATTTCAACTGTATACAAGTAGGCAATGATAAAATTATTTCTTGACCTTACGCACAAACTAAATTATAAATAATTCAAAAATGTATTCACGGAATAAATTTCTGCTGTGTATTCTGTTCAAAAGTCACGAATCGGCTTACCCGTGCCTTTTTTTAAAAAAATCATAATGTATCCCTTAATATTCATGAAACAAAGCATTTTGATTAAATCACGGAACTTTTGGAACAATATTTGAACCAAAGTAATTTTGTATCAATACTGATGGTCATTTGCTTCACCAAAGAACATTGAGAATATTTTTTGTTGAAAAACTGTCTTAATAAAAATGACCTTGTAATTCTAATTTTGCCTGGGAACTATGATATTTACTTTCATGTTAGGTGGCTTTCCAGAGAGCTTCTCAAAATCCCAAACCACATAAAGCAACAACCTTGTTAATTCAGAGTTTTCAGATTAGGACTTAATTAAGTTTCTATTCAGGTTGAATGCACTGTGTATGCAGTTAGTGATTCTTTCTGAATGTAAATTAAAACAGACCTCTCTCTCTGGCTCCACATCAATAATTAAAGTGTCGTGATCCCATTTTACCTATCCTTTAAATATGCAGGGAAAAGTTCACTTCTATTCCTTTCCAGTGATTTCTTTCTACTCCACTGTATAAAATTCCTTGGCTCATCCTCATTTTGATCAGGAACAACATCACTCTAGGATTTCTAACAAATTGCCTTAGAGGACAAAATGTAGGTTCTAAATAAACAAGTTGCCTGATATTAATTACTCAAGTTTCATACAACAGCAATTTTAGGTTTCTTCTGTCAAAATCCTTGATGCTGAGTCAACACTCGCCCTTAAGAAGTAAAGAACAAAACGAGTAAACGGATTTGTACAGTTATTATTAATTCCACTTTTCAGTATGAAAAAAACTATGAAGCACTCTGAGATGCATCAGTGCCATAATCAGGCATCATATCAAATGCAAGGATTATGATTATTATTATTATAAAATGGCATATTAAGGTGTTTGCTGTGATTCTAACTTTCAAATATATGCATTACAAAAGAAGCCTCTGGTTAAAAAGCTTTTGTTTGGAGACTTTGTTAAAAGTAAACTGAAAGGCCAATTCTAAGGACAATGTTAAATAATAGTTGATCAGGTGTCAGGAAAATGTCCAAATCTTTTCAAATAATGCCATGGGATTTTTAATATCCACCTGAACAGGCAGATTGGAACATGATTTCCGAAGGACAGCACCTCCGACATTGCAGTGATCCTCAGGTATTGCACTGGGCTGTCAGAGAAAACTATGAGCTCAAAGTCCTGTTGTGGAGCTTAAACCCACAACCTTTTAACACAGAAGTGAGAATGCTAACAACTGAATCATTTTCATATTTTAGTGACAAAACAGACAAAAAGAAGCATTGTGCTTAATTATTGTTAGCATCGGATACATAAACTAACACACAGATCTGAATTTCAAAATAACTCTACCTCTCTGCCTCCACCCTCAAATCCATGACCACTGCTGTCATCTGTTAGACATCAAGTCCTGGATGAGAGTTGACTGTCAACAAGACCGAGGCTCTCCTGATTAGCTCCTGTCAGCGCCGCCACCCCTCAGGCGCTGACAGCATCACCATCCATGTTTGCACACTCCACCTTGCTAAGCCAGTCCGAAACCTTGGGGTCTTGTTTGACTCTCAACCATCCTTTCTACCCCACATCCGTGCCGCGACCACCTCCGCAACATCACCACTGTCTTACGCAGTGGGATCCCGAAACCCTCATACATGCATTCATAACATCCAGGCTCGACTACTCAAACTCCATGCTTGTCAGCCTCCCCAACTCCTCTCTTCATGGGCTGCAGATTATTCAGAACTCTGCAGCCCGTGTCCTGTACTGCATCCTATCACTCCCATCCTCGCCCGACTCCACTGACTTCCCATCACACAGAGGATTCAGTTCAAGATCCTGGTCCTCACCTTCAAAGCCCTCCATGACCTTGCTGCCCCCTACCTCTGCGACCTCCTAACTCCCCCAATCTGCCCGCTCTCTCCGCTCAGCAGGCTCCGGCTTGCTTCACGTCCCCCGCTTCACCCGATCCACAATTGGCGGCCAGCCTTCTGCCACTCTGCCTCCACCCTCTGGATCTCCATCCCACAATCTCTCTAACTCACCCCCTCTCTTGCCTCCTTCAAGACCCGTCTCAAGACCCTCCTCCTCGACTGTGCCTTCGGTCACCCTCCTTCCCCCACCTGCCCTCCTCCCGACCCCCAGCTCGAGTCTGAAACACTGAGTGTCCAGCGTCTTGGGACTTCCTCCCGATGTGAAAGAAGCTGTACAAATGTAATTTTGTTGTTGTATTATCTGAACAACAATTAATTTCACTAAGTGAGATAACAGTCTTGATCTATGCTCATTACCCAACACCAAACCCTTTTATTCCCATGAGAAGAAATAAATCTTCACGTACCAGCCAACTGAAGAAGAACATGCATTTTTCCAGCATCTTATTGTGTTAAAACTACTCAAAGGGCTTCATATTAAATATTGTCTCATGAATTTACAATTTTTGGAGGCAAACACAGCAGTTGTTCTAATAATTTTTTTAAAAATCTCTGCATTTGATATAATGCCTTGTAACATTGTTGAAAAGTCTCAAAGTGTTTCACAGGATTTTACTGCAAAGTGTAATAGACAACTTGCACACAGCAATGTACCACAATCAGAAACATGAGATATTTTGTCTGGAGGATTATTGACTAGGACACAAGGAAGACCTCCCTTATCTCAACAGAGTAATTGGATCTTTATTTCGGCTCCAAGAATGAATGGGGCTATAAAAATGCAAAATTGTTGTTTATTTGAAGACCATCTGATGAGTTTAATGTCCCATTTAAAGGATGGCACCACCAACACAACAACACTTCCCAGTACTGCGCTAAAGTGTCAGCCTAGTTTGAGCTGTAAAAAATAACTTTAAATATAAACATAAAAAATAGTTGAGTTCATGAACCCACATCCTTCTGGCCCAGAGGTGAGATTACTAACAATAGAGCCCACATTGCCCAATTTCAGGTAAATGTATGTTTATGGATTGTGATTGTTCTAATACTTTATATTCTGAAACCAATAATTTCTGATCACTAAACTAATGGTTTCTGAATATTGAATATTTCCATCAGTTAGTCCTTGGTTGTTTTCACGTAAATAAAAAACACCTACAGTGAGTTTCACACATGTATGGTTTCACTTCTGTGTCAAAGAAATATTACTTCATAAAATCATGGAAATTTACAGCGCAGAAAAAAGCCATTCTGCATCGGTTCTCACTGCAAGGTGTTCATTCAATCCCACTGCCCTGCCTTATCCCCAGACCCCTTCAGGCATCTATCCTTCATATACCTTCTTACTTACTGATATATTAGCTCATTCCACACACAAGCAGTATAAAAGGTCTATTACAGTGAATGTCATTTTGTATGAAAGCTGTGATAAGGAATGTTTAAGTTAGTTTCTCTTAAAGTGGGAGCCATAAGCAATGTGTTTCATAACAACAATAATACTTTCATTTGGTTTAATGACTTTCATGTTGGGAAGACGTCCCAAAGTGCTTCACAGAATGTACTGTAAAGAGACTATGGGCTTTGTGGGTGAATATAGTAGCCAGTTACATATCAACCAGTTGTACCGAGGCTCAAGGCATATCAGAGAGTATAACGCAAACATCTATGTAAACAATGCAAGTTATAAAAAAAATCAGGCATATTTTCAACCTTTCAACTCCTCTCAGGGCCGAACATTTCAGGCCTGCCTTCTGTGTAAACTGTTCTGCTGCCATCAACAACCAGTCTCAGATTACTGTCATGCTGGGCTGGACTCTGGCTGAGAGGCTGGCAGCATTCAGGACGAGATGAGTGCACACGAGAACCAGGTTCAGACACCGATTTCATCACTGAAATCTGAAGTGTCATTTCCCAAAGTGAGGGAGTAAGACAAGCAGATATAATGGACATCTCCTGTCAGATAGAGCTATGCTTGCCCACAAAAAAAACATTTTCATAAGAGCTAGACCTTTCTATTAAACATACTTTCCCTCCATTGTACTGTTCTTATTTAACGTCTGAGATTGAGTCCCATATAGTAAATTTAATTTTCTACTGACAATGGGTGAAATAGGAACCCATTTGAAAGAATATGTTACTCAGGACAATATGTTGTGTTTAATGCAGGGCTGCACTCTCCACAATCGCCCTGTACAACAATGGCAAACATCTTTTACGCGAATGCCCTTTGCTTTAACCAATTTATTCCAAACTTGTTTTTTCTCTTCATCTTTCACAGTCTATCAACGTCACTCTTCTCAAAATGAATACTTTGAATGAAAATTCGATGGGTTAGCTGGAGGTGATGAGCACTGTAATAATATTCACAAATGTAAACCTATTTGTTCTCCAAATAGGTATCTTGACTAACAGATGGCTGGCAGTGAGTTATGAGGTGGTAATTAAATCACACAATTCTGATAAAGTCATAAAACCACAAGAGTGAAGTGCGAACAATTTATGCGAGTGTCAGTGCAGCCTCCAGATTGGATTATAACCTCAGGTTTACTGTTCAAATCTATCTAAATTTTTATATTAAAAAAAACTTTTACTTTATAATAAAGGACGCACCAAGGATAACCTTATTCTTATCCTTCAAAGTTTGTATCAAAACAACAGCTGTCTTTCATTTAAAAATAGCTTCTTCTAACTCACTTTTCGCCTTCTTTCCTGAAAGTGCTAACTTGGTTGCACACACGTCTTTCTCCAACTTCATACAAACATTTTCCAGGCAAGTGTGGGGTGGGTCGTTCGATAAGAATCAGGAGCAGAAACTCTAAACCAGGGCACTGAGGTAGATTGTAGCATCTCCCCTGCTGTCCTGATTCAGATCAGTTAAAACAAATCATTTTTAAGTATCAATATTTTTTCTTCATTTCTCTGTACAGCCATACCCGATGTCACAAGGTAATGGTCTTGGCTCCAAAGGAACTTTGGGTCAGGTCAAGTCTGTGTGCAACTGGCTGCCATGTTTTGCCCACAAAATACACAGTCAATTCATTTTACAGTGTATTCTGTTAAGCGCTTTGAAACGTCTCAAGATGCGACAATGTGCTATATCAAATAGGTATATCGTGCTATTATCTTTATTCTCACTGTTAATCTCAATACTCTGGCTAGTGCGACTGGTACAAAAAGAGCAAAGTAACTATTGCATGTTTTGACTGAACAAAGTACCAGCTTGCCTATGGGAGATCATATTTTATAAATAATCTTAAATTTGAAATAGCTTAATGTAGATCATTTACATCAGGAGGATGTCTCAACGTGCTTCACAGGATTTACAGTAAAACAGTGGTGACTGTGTATTTGAACAGCAAACACAGCTGCCAAGCAATATCCCACAAATAACCACAAAGCGAATAACCAATTGTATTTGGAGAATTGTTGACCAGGACACCGGAAGAAATTCCCTTCTCTTTTCGAACAGTGCCATGGGATCTTTAACGTCCACAGCACCTCAGTTTAAATTCTCATGCAGTGCAGTGCCAATGGATGGCCTCCCTCAGCATTGCACCGGAGTGTCAGCCGAAACAACGTGAGTTTAAAGTCCTGGCATTTGGCTTGAACCCACAAACGTCTGACTCAGAGTGTTCCAACATGAGCCAGCTGACACATAAATGTCAAATGTGTTACACTAATCATTTCAGAAACCTCAGAAGACTGGGAATCAACATAAGTGTAGAAATATGCCAAAATCAGATCCATGGATCAATCTAATACAGTCTTCATGTAATCACACAAAATAATCTGTTATCGGTGGTAATTATTATCTTTCTCCCTCTCGCTCTCTCTGTTTATTAATATTTGATTCCCTGAATTCCACTGCCTGAGGTTAAGAAAAAAGGTTTGGTTCATCTAGCATCATTGAAAAACAACTCTACTTACAATTTTGCTGAAAAGTGACAGAAGATTTATGTGTTTGTATTCCTGTGTGTGTGCAGACTCCCAGTGTGTCAGGGCAGCCTTTTCAGCATTGGTCGGGGCTTTGGGGCTGAGCACACAATCAAAAGGAAGAGATGAAAAGAGATTTGCACTTAAGTAAACGGTGCTAAATAAGCCTTTTACAACACTACCAAGACACTTACTCCAAATAGAGAAGTGCGGAATTAGAACAAGATTCTGATTTTAAGAGACTCAGAAGATCTTTAACTTCGAAACTGACTCTGGGTTTTGTGACGCAACACTTTGCATTGTACAAAACCTCCTTTCCGCAACAAGTTACATTTGGATAGCGCCTTTCATGCCCCTAGGTGCTGGACAGTCAGGGAATCACACCCAAGCTGGTTATCAAGAAGGGTAGAGAGCGGAGGAGGTAGGGGTAGGAGGATAACTGAAGGCAGGTTAATAAGATATTCAATTTCCATATCCAAAATGCTATTTAGCTTGATAGACTGGACTTTCTCTTTTTGAATAGTGCCATTCATCTGAAAAGACCTTGATTTAATATCTCATCTGAAAGATGGCAACTTCAACAATGTAGCACACCTCCCTCACTACACTGGTGTCAATTGAGACTGTGAACTCTGTGTCCTTGTGGCTTAAACCCACAACCTTCCAACTCAGATTCAAGATGCAGATTAACATGTGATTAATAAAAATGCAATGTACAATAAAGCTCGCACGAGTCATCTCTTTAGAAATCGTATAATCGCCCAAGTCAAACAGACACACGAGTCTCATTCAGTTTCCCATCAAAAACTATTTAGATTTCATATTTTATAATTCAGATAAACGGCTAAATCACAACAGTTTCTTGATCTCAAATATTCCTAAATCCTATGCAAATCATCTCCTGACTCGTAACTCCGCTACCAGCTGCATTGAAGTACTCATGTGCAGTGTTCCGGTTGAAACAAGCGCGGGAAACAAAGTCGTGATCTGTCACCTCATGCGCACTTACCAGCTGCAGTGATGAAGTACTGCCTATGCAGTACAGTACAATGTATTCCATTGAAACAAGTGCAGTGTGAATGTACTTGTTTACTGTTATGCGTTAGTCACATAAAATCCGCTAAATACAAGTTTGCCTGTAACTCACTCATCACATAAGTCATATTAAATGTTATGGTCCCGACTGATGCGACTTATGCACAGCTTACTGTATATTCATCCCAGGAGCCTGTAAACCACTGCAACCTTGAAAATTGATGCAATTTTTAGCCTCTGACTGAAACATCAGAGCATCATTTATAACATGGGTCACTCACATTTCACACAGCTCTGTTTATTTGGCACAATTAAGTTAATACTAGTCATCTTATATCTTATACATTATCAAAAAGTGCTACTGTGAGTGAAGGATACCTTCAAGGCTGCCGGGGTCTTATTCTTCAAACCTTCAAGCAATGGCGCAAACCTCTCTTTGTTCGTCCTTTCCCCACAAAGAGAAAGTGCATCAAGAACCCTTTCTTGGCTGAATTCAGAAGGGGAGAGGGGGAAAGAGGACAAAGACTTACTTTTTTGAAAAAGAGTTAAAAGGTACAACCAAATAACTTTCACTGATCAAAGAGCCCTCAAATATCTAAATCGATCCTGAACGTTGATTTCTGCTCATATGGAAAAAAAAGGTTGTATTGAATTCTCCTTCCAGAGCTTTGAATATAATTTTCCATTAGCTTTGAAATGGAACTCCTTTGCTGTTAAACCTTTGATAATTCAAAGTGTAAGGGGATGCAGGGTTATCATTCAGGAGGCAAGGACTCTCTGATATGGAGTTCCTTTGAGATTATAAAGAATTGTTCGTCTTCTGCAACATGCTCTTAATTTATTCACGTTGCTATTTTTTTTGAAAAATGAACAGCTGGACCAAAATCCCCCAAACAATTATTATTCTTCAGATACTTTGAATGCTTTGAGTGAATTGGATATAAGATGCATTCCACCCCCCTAGCCACACACCCACACAAGTCTGTAGAACATCAATACTTGTACTGCCAATGTGGTTTCCAAGATGAAACGTAAGAAGCTATCGGAAATCTTACATGTTGTCAGGATCTGGTAGGATGCAGAGAGCAGACAGCAGTCGCACAGAGTCTACCATCATTGCCGAAAAGACTGGATTCAGGGCAGTAGCCAGCAGGATGATGCCGTCCTCATATTCCAACATCCGTCTTAAACCATACTACAGAGAGAGACACGCAAAGAATAGAACTGAATGGAAAAGGATCAGAGCTGTATTTTACAAGCAAAGGGGGTTTTGTTTTCTATCTGTCCATGTTACAGGAACAGTTCATTTCTTTTCAGTCATGACACCTTGAACATCAGAGCCATTTTGGTGTAAAGACTGTGGCTAAAATACCTAATTGGTAATGCACAGGATCACACTGATTGGCCCCTGTGAGATGAATCCCATTATTAAGGTAAGTGACTGGGATGGTCCCAGATTTAATTCCCCCCCACCCCAGTCTATTCTGAATTAGTTGATCTCAGCTGGGGTAACAGTCAAGAAGCTGGTTTTGGTGCTTCAGGTTAGGCTGATGTGAAGTCTTACTCCTGACTGCTATTTCGAGGTGGGTGAGGACAAGATCAGGCTGGGCTTTGACATCCCTTCACCCACCTTTTCCATCAAATAGTCTGCTAACACTCACATGGGACTAAGGACTACTTAGCGACGTACAGAGGGTGAGCAGTACCCATTAAACTGCAGCCCCATTGACGGAAATAAAGGGGTCAAATCTCTTTAGGAAGGGAAAGGGGAAATTCACTGCATGTTGGGGCGTTATATGCTGACTGACAGCACTGAACGCATTATGGATGTTACATGTGTGAGATATTTTACTAAACACGGGATATATATTATTATATATAACAAATAATGTGATTTTCAGTTTGAATTCTAAATCATTAAAAGTGGCACTATGATTGAGGAAAAAAATTATATTCACACTTTTTACAAGCGAGACGGAAAGTGTTTTTCCATTTTCCAGTCACTAAGAATAAAACTCAATTGAATAATCAGGGAAGATGTTGAATTTGATGAGTTCATTCAAGCTATTATTGCTGCCCACCACAACAGCTCTTACCGTCTCCAGCTATAATTTCTACTTGGTTGGATATCAAACATCAGATTGCTATGCAGGCTCATTTGGTGTAAAAAAAACTGAAATATTTTGCCAACTTTATTTTAATAACAAAAGTTCAAAAGCAAAAGAACAGAACAGATGAATCCCAAGCTCATCCACTGCACTGATAATTTTCAAATGTTATTAATCTGGAGGTGTAAAACAAGGAGCTACACTAAGAGAGATGCACAGGGGACAGCAAATTATATACGGAGAAACTTTAATGGGGAGGAAGGCAAAGATCATAGTGCAAGACAATATCAAAGTTAAAAGATAGAGAGGTAGATAGGTTAAAATGAATTTGGGGCTATCAAGCTTGGACTTTTTAAACATAGAGGAATTTCTAACCGCTCCTAGCAAGCTCCACAGTGTTGGTGTACTTAAAAAGAAAGAAGCAAATAATGCGATCATTTTTTTTATTTCAACTTAGCTAAGGTGGTAGGAGGAAGAGGATGTGGGATGAGTTATTCAGAGCTTTGAAAGAGCAGGGGGCAATGGCTACAATAACAAATTTGGAGGTTAATTTGTTATTTATTTAGTGGCGATTAATAGATTAATAGATTTAGATGTGCCCATAGAGCAGTTAAACTGAGTCTGCTATCTCGAATGTTCACTTGGTTGAGGTACACAGTACAGCAGTGATGGACCGCATGCCAGTATGAGATAGCACCAGCAGGAGAAAACTGGAGGAGGATTTTTTGCACAGAACAGGTTATATAGCAAAACATTAAAAGCATTTTTAAACAGCATTTTTAATGAAACAAGTATTACAAGGGTTTGGGGCACTAAAATAATGACAAAGTTATGGATTGGCATCTGAGCTCACACATGAAGGGTAACACCTTCATGAGTGGAGCGGATGAAACAAGAAAGAACTGAGAGGAAAATTATACATTCTATTTAATAATAATAATCCTTGCATTTGATATAGCGCTTTTCACATCTTCTTGATGTCTCAAAGCGCTTCACAGAATATACTGTAAAGTGAATTGACTGTATATTTGTGGGTAAAACGTGGCAGCCAATTGCGCACAGCAATGTCCCACAAACAGTCGTGGATTGAGTGTCCAAATTATTATTTTTTAAAACATTTTTTGAGGGATTCTTATCCCCGGAAAAACGATCCGCCAATCGACTATCAACCGAGTTCCTACTTACTGCTAGATAAACAGAGGCGCGTGGAGTAAGGAAACATGCCCTACATTTCGCCCTGCTGGTTGGTAATAGAACCTAGTTTGCGAGGTGAGTGCTCTAACCACTGAACTTCAGGACTCCACATAATCAGAAATGGGAGAAATCTTAACATAACCAGTTTAATTTCTCAAGAATCTAGCCAGAATTGTTATCCTTTTGTTTCCTCTGTAAACCCACTTAATTGTGATTGTTGTTCATCCTATTTATTTATTTAAGAGTTAAACCTGCAGATTAAGTCCCCCTTGCTTATCTGTAGATCTTAACAGTTAGGCTATTAATCCAAACAGCACCAATTAAAATCTCCACTGGGCTGACAAACAAGACAGCACAAACTCTCCCCACTGTAAGATGAAAAGAGCACATGTGCAAACCTGAAACCAGCTGAGAGCTGTTGAATTTCCTGTCGAATTTATTGTTATTCTCTCTCACATCCTTTAAAGCCAAAAGCCCAGAGTACAAGGCTGTTTGTGTATTGAGGGAATGGAAGCAGAACTGCACAAGTGGATCCAATCCAAGCATCATGCACGGAGGAGAAGTGCTGCTGTGACTTGCAGTTGGTGTTAATGCTGTGGATGGATTAAACGCTCACACATAGTATAAATGATTCACCCACCTTGTTGTTCATGAAGGCTTTGAGGCATCGGATGATCTCGTGCTGGTTTTTAAAATTGTTCTTCTCCAGACTGTTTTAATTCAAATAGAGGCATGTTTAGTTTGGTCACAGCCCTTTTTGGTTGATTTGCACAACTCAAGCAGCTATTGAAAGACACTGCCATCCCTGTGGGCAAAATCTCACACTAGAGTACAGCACATATCATAAGCAGAACCCTTAAGAGACAAATGGGAAATCAATCCAGTTTTTTTTAATATTTGTGTGTCAATGGCGAGTGCAGCTGACAGGGATGTGTAATCTTCAATTTTCATCAAAGAGTATTGGTTTGTGAATTATCAAAGAGTCCCATGCACTTGTTGGAACTTCTAAAAAGCCATTGAAACAACCTGTAAAAAAGGGACAAGCACCCTCTTCCTGATCAAAGTATTATTAAGAACAATAATGATCATTGCATTCAGTGTAGCATGTAACGTTGAATCATCTCAGAATGTTTTACAGTATAGTCTGAGCTCCTTTCCCTTGGAGTGACACATTATCAGGAATTCACTGTAATTATTGCTAAGTATAGTGACTGTATTTGTAGGCAGAGTGTCAGCCAATTTAGTGTCCCACAGACAACTAGGAGGTGAATGACAAATTTAACTCATGAACATTGGGAACACTCCCTTCTTTTTTGAATACCTGTAGTACTATGGGTAAGGCTGTAAGTAAATCACAGCTTGGAAACCACAACTTTTTACAACATTTAATGACTACAATAAATAGGTGTTCCCAATAGCACACCTGTCCATCAACTGAACCATCCACCAGTTATTAAACATTGCAACAAGTTTCAGTTTGCAGAGGACGATTTTCTTACAGCCTTAGCCATGAGATCTTTAATATCAACCTGAGCAGCTATATAGACATTGGTTTAATGTCCCATCTGAGGCCCATTCGCCTCTTCATATTGGTGAGGTTCAGGAGGCCTTCTCATATTGCTGAGGTGAATGCAGTCTCCTCATATTATTGAGGATAATAGTCAGTCTCCTCATATTATTGAGGATAATACAGGCAGTCTCCTCATATTATTGAGGTTAATGCAGCCTCCTCATATACCTGAGGGTCAGATGTTTCACTCAGCAATTCCTCCAGTCATATCAACAGCGCTCAGCTTAAATAATCAATACAACTAAACAGAAAAAAAGAATGATAAGGTTAATCAATGTTTTATAAATGGGTGCATCTGGTCTTCTTATTATCATGTGAAATACACATTATGTTTCTTTCTCTCACATAAGGACCAAGCTGTCAATCAACTATTGATACATATATTGCATTTTTCATTATATTACTTTAGCAAGAATGGATACTGTGCAAGTGATGAACAAAATATTTAGGGAAGTGAACTACAGTAAACTCCACTGTTTCTCCCCCCAAAGTTTATAATTTCCTGGCAGGCCACTTGCATCCATGTATATCCTTCAGGAAGGATGTATTTTCATGACTTCAAGCAATAATTGATGCTGTCAAGTGGATCACTCCAGCACGAACTAGCCCAAAGCGTAAATATCTCATTGATCAGCACTGAAACTGAATGGTTCAAGAGTTATTGAGTTCCAACGTGTTGCCTATCAAAGCCCTTTCTTTATTACCACCATTACCTTCCTGAACACGTGAATTTTTCCAAAGACATTCACAGGGCGATTAAGAAACAATTAGCAGAACAAAAATGATTTGAATGAGCCCTTAAGTTTCAGGAAATTTCTATAGTTTCAGCAAGAAAATGATTTTACAATTAAAATGCCTAAAAATATCATCTTGGGCATGAATTCCATTAACTAACTTAAAAACAGGAAGGAGAAGGTTTGTTTGTAATGACAGGTATTGAGGCACGATTTTTCAGTGACCTACAAACTGATCATTCACTACATTGATGTTCGTGCGACATTGCTATGCATAAACTGGCTACAGCATTTGCCTACAAATGCACAGTCCCTACACTTTACAGTAAATCCTGTGACATGCTTTGAGATGTTTTGATGATGCGATATAAACAAGAGGCGGTTAGAATGCAAAACGTAATGATCCTACCTTGGGGATTCTTGTAATCTTTTCAGAATATACAAGAGTAAAGGCAGACCCTCTGTGCCAAAGTTTTCAACCCAGCTGCACAACAGTGGAGAATAAAATAAATCTCACCAATATTGTTATGAAGATAACTTAAGAAATCGAGTTGTTCACTAAAGCAAATGCCTGAAGTATCAACTGTTCAATGAAGGAAAATGGTCCAGTTTCAGAACTTCATCCATCTTTGTTATTTGTCATTTCTCAAAATTCAGATTGCTTCATGTTGTTCTTGGTTTATAATAATTTGTCAGATTGTAGAATTTACAATTTGTAGAACTTATAATTTTTACAGAAGGGGACTGTGAATTTGCTTTGTGAACATATTTTACAGGAATTCACACCTAACATTATGTACTACAAGCATTGTATTACGCAAGATAACTTTCTTTATTACAGAACATTACAGAATAGAAACAAACCATTTGGCCCAACTAGTTATACTCCACATAAGTCTAATCCCCTTTTTCATACCTGTATTCCCTTTACCCTCAGCTATACATCAAATTTCCTGTTAAATATATTCATGCTTTTTACTTCAACAAGTTTCTGGCAATGAATTCCACATTCTACATCTTCTATGCAAAGAAGTTCCTCTTAAACTACTTTTTTGATGCACTACTGACTGTTTTATATGTATAGCCCTCTTGTATTAAATGTTCTGAGACGCTACTCTGCATGCAGAGCACCATATAAATGAAAGTTGTTATTGTTGTTTTGGACTTATCAACAAGTTGAAGAAGCTTATTAATGTCTACCTTATTGAATCCTTTCTACCTTCAAGTCTCCTTCCAATTGTTTCATCTCCAGAGAAAAACTCTAACCTGGTCAATTTTTCTTGCTCGCTGTATCCACTCTCTTTCTCTCTTATTTAGATAAAACACTACTCTGCTAATTGACTAATTCTGAGTTGGGAACTTCCATAAATTGGCAAAAATAGCAATGAAAAGGAATTCATTTAGGACCAAGTCTTTACCATGTCAATAACAGTTAATTATCCTTACAAGGAAGATGCGTTTCATTACCAGATATGTCCATCACCTCCTAGATCATCTGGGACTTTTTTTTAATCACTAAACAAAAAATCATTACCATTTGTTTTTCAGTACTCCATTCAGCATCTCACATTCAGGTGGGTTGACCCCAGTTTTTGTGCAAAGTCTACACTAAAAAACTTGATAGAGGAAATCCCTCCACAAATCTTCAAGACAAGGCATATAGTTGAATGAAGGATGGGTGAAGGTATGTGTGAAGTTTAAACACTGGCACGGACTAATTGGGCCAAATGGCCTGTTTGCATGCCGTTTTGTTCTATAGAATTCTATGTGTATTGTTAATTTATTCCCTTCATTACTTAATCTTCTTTGCTTAATCTTCAAAATGTGTTGTTTTTGTGTGGTCACCTTGCTTTAAAAGGTTATTTTGTTTCTTACCTAATTTTCAAGACATGCATTTATCCCACTTGTTTTCCTAGTTTTCTCAGCTTACCAGTTAGTGTTGGATAAAACACTTTCTGCAGCCAAAAAAGGACAGTCAACTTGCTCCAAATCCGGAACCCTAATTCTATTTGTTTCACAGTTGTTTTTTGCAGCTTCTCTCTGTTGAGACACCTCTCGGCAGATTATAATAATAATAATAATCCTTGCATTTGATATAGCACTTTTCACGTCTTCTTCTGTAGATTCTGTATTCAGATCTCGCAAATTGAGGGAAAATTGGTTTGCCAGGGTTGAAAGCTATTGATTTTTTTGTTATGTTGCTGAGACAAGTGCTGTAGTGCATAATCATTGCCTTGTGTTAATGTTGATGGACATCCAGACAATCTGGTTTTGGATCCATTACACTGTCTCTAAAGACGACTCCTCATTAGGACCTATTGTCTAATCATATATATAGGAGTCTCTTTTCTATTTGTGGATCAAAGTTTATTGTTATTAAGGCACTTCAACTTTCAGTATTTGGCTTCATCTTTGACTTCAAATTAAATCTGGAAATTATCTACGACCAGTAATTGATCAGCACATATAAATACTGTACTTCAGGTTCACAAATTCCGGGGTTTGGTATTCAAAACACAAAGTGACCAATTTATTTTCAGTATGGCTAAAAAATATCATGTAAAACTATATATATAGGAGTCTTTTGTTGAAATTGTGTCTATTTGTTCGCTGAAAAGTTGCAACTAGAAAAGACCAAGCCAGAATTAGTTATTATTATTGCAACTACTGAGATTTTATTTTTCTCTATTAATTATGATCATATCCCAAATTGATAATGAAATAAGCTTCATGAATAAAATAATATTGGAGTGGCTAAAATACTCCTCAAAGTTCCTCTGAAGATCTTAATAGAATTTTTTTTAAAGGGGTAATGATTTTGTTTGTTGTTGCCAGTCACACTGGGGTCCAAAATGTACTAGTTGCAAAAGGATGCACAAAATATTTACACACATATCTTCTCAGTAGGAAGTGGTGTTCCGATGGGATCCGTGTTAGGAACGATACTGAAACGTTATTGATGATGATAATAATAATAATAATAATAGAAAGAGTACGTTATTTAGACGTCTAGAAGATGTGAAAAGCGCTTTATCAAATGCAAGGATTATTATTTATTATTATTACTATTTGCCATATACAAAAATGATTTGGATTCAGATATAGGGAGTATGCTGTCAAAATTTGCAGATGACACCAAACTGTGGGGCTGTAGTAAACAGTGAAGGGAATTATAGATAAATGCAGGTAGACATAACAGAATTGGCAGATAAATGGCAAATGAAGTCTAATGTAGGAAAATGCAAAGTAACTCACTTTGGCAGGAAAAAATAAAGAAGCCCTCTATAGACTATGGAACGAAGCTAAAAGGAATAAAGGAGCAAAGAGAACTAAGGATTCATATCCACATTTAAAAGTAGCTACATAAGGCATTAAAATTGGCCAAATAGGGTTTTGGGATGTATATCCAGAGGGATAGAATATAAAAGTGAGGAGGTGATTTTGAATTTATACAAAACTTCAGTTGGACCACATTTGGAGTATTGTGTCCAATTCTGTTCTCCACAGTCTAAGAGGGATATAGTAAGGATGAAAAGATCATAGTGTACGTTTATTGGTATGATAACAGGGATTGCAGGTTACTGCTATCAGGATAAACTGAATAGTTTGGGCCTCTTTTCTCTAAAGAAGAGACTATTGTTAGGGGGAGGCAAATGAAAGGGTTTAAAATAATAAAAGATTTGATAAGGTTAACATAAATAGCTGCTTCCACTGGTTTAGATTCCATAACCCAGGTCCCAAATTTAAGATTGGGACTAGGGGATCTGAAAGAGAATTTAGGAGGAAATACTTCACATAGAGGGTAGTGAGATTGTGGAACACGCTACCTGAAGTGGTAATTGAATCAGATAGTGCAGATGCATTCAAGAGGAAACTAGATCCTTGACAAACTTTAAATCACATCCCAAGAGGAGGAACTTCCTCTTTGACCTTCTTTATGGCCACCT
Source organism: Callorhinchus milii (assembly GCF_018977255.1). Classification (NCBI taxonomy): domain Eukaryota; kingdom Metazoa; phylum Chordata; class Chondrichthyes; order Chimaeriformes; family Callorhinchidae; genus Callorhinchus; species Callorhinchus milii. The sequence continues at coordinate 27,621,675 of NW_024704742.1, read as the reverse complement.
CACTCTTTCCCTGGTTTGGGGTCTAGCTCTATCTCTATTAATCACTCGAGATGCTTCCCAACATGAAGGCGCAATATAAATGCAAGTTGTTGTTGTTGTATAACTGTACCAAACACAAGTGCAGAGGCACCTGCATCTCCAGAAAGTAACTTCCATTGCTTGTATTAGTGAGGCAAATGACAGAAGTGTGGTGTCCTGGTTAATATCAATCTGATGCATGATACAGTATATGATCTGCATACGTATCTTACCTGACAGGATTGCTGGTCAGAGAGACACGCAGTGACTCCAGACATCCGAGTAACTCTTTATCTGAGATTCCAGATTTCAATTCATAGATGTAAATCTGCGGAGATTTTACACAATCACTGGTGCTCTTCTGCCCCTGAAATGAAGTCACAATTAAAAGATCAATAGTTAAAACAGCTTCCAATTTGTCAACTCAAATAAACTAAAGACACTGGAGACATTTTCGGTACTAATTAAAAACTGCAGCGGAAAATAATTTCTCTTCAAATTGTCAAGCGTCCTGAAGGAAAGTCTATCAACCTTTATTCTTCACAAATACAGGGCTCCTATTAAGTGTTATGGTTATAACCAGCTATGATTGACCACAGATGTGAAACTACACCAGAATTCAGTAAAGATTATTTTTGGACAGCCGGATGTCTGACACATGCAGAAACCCATCCCATGTTTAAACTATCCAAACCACACCAGGGTCACATCTTATTTACCTTGCCAATCTGAGTTTTAAGCTTAGGTTGGCAAGTGGCAAGGCTTGTGGGCCCCAGAGTGTGCATTTGGATATTGCTGGAGTCTAACCAGCTAAATCCGCGTAGCTTGCCATTGAAAGCACTGTCAAGCCAGCTTTCCTGCTGCTTGTCCAACTAGAAACGCCTTACTAATTTGAGCTTTGGCTTGCATGGTAACCGGAGCTGAGCGGGAAGAATTCATCGCCCAGTGATTAGACTGCCCCTTCTTCGAGTCTTGCTGATGATCCAGGCTGCCTGAACTGTCATCATCAGTGCCCTGGAGTACTTTGGACCCGCCTGATTCACATAATGAATGAAGTAATGAATACTTTAAAAGAGACTAGAAAGGCAGTTCAAAATGAGGAATATAAAAGGTACAGGGAATGTCTGGGATTTGACTTAGAGTCTTACAAGGAGAAAAACACCAACATAGAACTGATTGGACAAATTGTCTGGCTTTTTGCTGTAACATTCAATGTTTAGCAGCATTTAAAATTCTACTTTAATTAAACCTTTATGTGAACATAATTGGAATAAAATACATTTGAAGTCCATAACTGATATTATTACAAGGCTACTTTAATTGTAAATTCATTTTAACAATTTATAGCAATGTGACACAAAATGTTTAAAGAAAGCTGTCATAAAATAAATGAATAATAAGCACCCTACAGGATTATCCTGCCAAATGAAACACGGCTAAATAATTTATAGAAAGGATATTCTTTTTTATTTTAACATATTTAGTACCATATTTTCATTACATCTCAGCAAACACATATGGAGCTTATGCTTTCCTTTCCTGATGCCTGTGCCAATATTGGTTTAACTATTCACAGTTGCACAATGTCAGATATATCCACGTCATTTTGCTGCAAATTGTGATAACAGTATTTTGTGTGAGCTTCAACTTGTACATTAAATGGAAGTGCAGAGGCATCATGTGTACATTATACTGATGGCATCATGACAATGAGCTGGGATGCCTTGCAGGGAGAAAAGGAACACGAGGAGGCTATTCAGTCCACTGAGTCTGTTATTAGAATCATAAAAATTTACAGCACAGAAAGAGACCGTTCGTCCCATTGAGTCTACACTGTCTCTCAGAACAAAGTGCCTGTCTTATCCCCACATCTCTATCTTTTTTGCACATGTCTATTTCCCTCTTGAAACCCACAATAGACTCCACCTCTACTATTTTACTCAACAGGGCATTCCATACCCCCCAACAATTGTCCAAGTGAAACCATTTCTCCTAAGCTCTCCTTTCATTCGTCTTGTGACTGTGGTCCCTAGTCACTGACCCCTCTATCAGTCAAAATAGCTTTTCCCCATTTATTCTGTCAAAAACCCTCATGATTTTGTACGACTCTTATCAGGTTCCCTCTGAATCTTCTCCACTTCAATAAAGATTTCACATTAGATGCACTTTGCTACCAAATTTAACATAAAAGCCTGCAAAGTGTTAAATTTTAAAAGAAGATTGTCCTAATTATCCTCATGGTCAAGTGGGTAAATTCTCCCAGTCAGCTTATGGTTTTGCACCATTATGTTTTTTACAAGAGCTTCAGTGTGGCAGATTTTCAAAAGCCAAGTCACTTAAAATCACCATTGCCAATGTAAAGCATCTACTGTGCGCAATTGGCTGCTGCGTTTTGCCCGCAAAATATGCAGTCAATTCACTTTACAGTATATTCTTTGAAGAGCTTTGAGATGTCTCGAAGATGTGATAAGGTGCTATATCAAATGCAAGGATTATTATTATTATTATTATCTCCCGCAACCTACCAACTAGACAGGATTTGAACATCTGCAAGGTTCAGTCTATATAAGAATAAGAATAATCCTTGCATTTGATATAGTACTTTTCACGTCTTCTAGACGTCTCAAAGCGCTTCACAGAATATGTTGTAAAGTGAATTAACTGTATATTTGTGGGCGAAACATGGCAGCCAATTGCACACAGCAGTGTCCCACAAACAGTCGTGGATTGAAAATGACCAATTTATTATTGTTTTTGTTTTTTGGAGGGATTATTATTAGGTGTGTGGAGTAAGGAAACTTGCCCAAGGTTTCGCCCTGCCTGGAATTGAACCCAGGTGTCTCGCTTGCGAGTGCTCTAACCACTGAGCTACAGGACTCCACCCACTGAACCTATGAAGGACTGACCTTGAGAACCTAAAGGTTTTAGTTCAGACTGATGCGGGAGCCAAAGATTCTAAGCTTGAGTATTTGTAAGGATCAGAACATTGCTTACTGATATTGAAACAATCAAGTTCAGCTTTGAGCATCTGGAGAGAGCAGGCAGTTAAATAGGTATTGGAAGTCATCCAGGTGAGAATTCACCATCTGCAGAGCTCTGCCCAAAATGATTTAGTCAGAGTATTACAGTTTTCATCACTATTTGAGTCGTATTCATTTTCTTATGGTTATCAATTGACAATGTCAGTCTGGCTCAGTTGACAGCATTCTCGCCTCTTGAGTCAGAAGGTTATGGCTTCAAGAACCACATGTGACTTTGAGCTCACACTCTATGCTATGCTGACTCTCCAATACTATAGTGTATTGTCAGAGGTGCCGTATTGCATACAAGATGTTTAACTGAGGTCTGTTTGCTTGTTCAGATGGATGTTAAAGATCCCAAAGCACTATTTGAAAAGAGAAGTGAGTTTCTCCCAGTGTCCTGGATCACAGTCCTCCAGAAAAAAATGTAGACTCACTTCATGGCTGTTTGTGGGACTTCACTGTGAATAAATTGGCTGCTGTATTTGCCTACAAATACTACAATAAAGTATGTCTCCCACAACAAGCTCTCAAGAACTTGGCAACAACCCAAAGTCTCATCGAAGTAGCGTTCTCGCAGGTCAACATGACTGCAAGTTACGGTAAATCCTACAAAGAGCTTTGAGACATTTTAAAAGTATGGTCACTGAGGGATTAAGCAACACTGGGTCATTGCTGCAAAATACCATAACTCACATATACAGATTATGATGCAATAAACACTAGGTTTACACAAAACAGATTCAGACAGAGTATCCAGTAAAACATGGGTAAGATTTTACTGATGGTAACAGATCAAAGTGTTTAGTAATTGATTTCTTCTTCAGAGTTAAAATAAAACTTACATCCTTACAGCTTGTTAAGCTTCTAGACATTCACGTATGAAAAAGGTCTTTTCAGGATAAGGGTAGTCTAAATACCTCGACACCAAGAAAATGCCTTTGGGTATAGAGTACGTCTCCCACAACAAGCTCACGAGAATTTGGCAACATCCCAAGATCTCATTGAAGCAGAGTTCTTGCAGGTTGACATTACTTAATGTGGTCCCTTTGTAAATGATGCTCCTTTATGTCCCTAGCAGCTTTTCCTCAGATCAAGGCATCATTTAAGTGACTAGTGCTTTCTCAACCTCAAATAGGAGAGCGACAGTATAAAGCAGTTCGAGTAATATTCAAGACAATCAACAAGCATGCATGATAATTAATTCATATGCCATGTGGATGTTAATGGAGCTGTGTATTTTATGACTGTGAGAAGCAATGTAATTCTCCTGAGACGTATTTGCTTACATTTGTATAATAATAACAATAATATATATATAATTATATAACTAATGCAACGATCTCTGGGATCAAAAGCAATTCTGCATTAATACCTTCTGTGCACAGTGAAAACTACAGCTGGAAATATATTAAACAAAACACAGCCGGAAGCTTAGGCATTGATGAAAGCTGCTGCCAAAGCCCTAGCTACTTTTAAAACAGTCTGTGTGAAACTTGGCTAGTTTCAAACCTCCTCAAGTCAACACGTAGGTCATTTATTTGTTTAGCCGAATATAATTTCTGACTCATGTTTCACTGAAACCCAAGAAACATCAATCTTCCCTCTGCACTTCATAATGTGTCCCTCCACTGTCAGGGAGTACCTTCTGAGGTTTCTGGCTGTCTTATTTGTTGGGTAGTGTTGACAAATTTCTCTGTTCCTCTTGAGCATATTGCTGTGGTGCACTTACAAGGACTGCCAAGGTTTCATTATTCATGTGTGATCCTGGACAGTGAGAATTATCAGGCTCCTTGATCAACAGAGGCATACCAATCGTGTCCGATTCTGTCCTCTGCTGACATATACACAAGCACACCATCTGGCCACTGATCAGAAGCAAAATTCCTGGCTGATGTTTCCCCAATTGCACAGTCCAACTGTTGGCAAGCTGAAATCCATTAATTCAGCACAGGCCATATTCCAACAATATGGTTTAATGCTACACTGCTACTGTATTTATCCACTAGTCCATTGGGAAGCTTGGTGTAGTTTCAAAAGAAAAGTGCTGTTTTTGCAAAACATATGACAAATGCAATGTGGACGCAGAAGTCCATCTAGAAAATAGCATTTTGACTGCATGTTACTTTTTGTACCAAAGCAATGTAGAATCACATGGAATGTTGCAGCATTCAGCCCAACTAGTCTATGCCAGGGTTTATACTCCACGCAAACCCCCACCCTCTCTTATTCAGCGCCTTGGGACGTCCTCCCGACGTGAAAGGCGCTCAATAAATGGAATCTTGTTGTTGTTGTTGTTCTATTCCCCTCCATTTTACCCTTCTAATTCTCTTCTCCCTCACGTATGCATCAATATCTGCTACTAGCTACCTTATATTTTATCTTATGTTTATGCCGCCTTGTTTTGGATTCACCAACAAGCGGAAATAATCCATCCACTTACACTTTATCAAATTTTTTTACAATTTTAAACACGGTAAGAAAATCTACTTTGTGTATATTTCAACAGTAGTATATAAAATCACCTAGAACAATTCTAATTATTTACATTCTTAGTGGAGAATTGTTAGTATAAATAAAATTGAAGTATAAAATTAACAAAATAATTCAAAAGAAAAAAATCTTTTCTGGATGTTACTCTACATATGTGCCTTAAGGGCGACATAATTTTTAATTGAATGATTGCAACTCAATTTCTGTTATCATTACACCGCTTCCTAAAGTAATTCCAAATATTGTTTAATAATTGAAATTAAAAGAGAGTGTTTTCAACAATCTGTCTGCCATTTATTAATATATATTACATATTATGTAGTAATAAATTGTGTGGCATTTTCTGCTGAGCTCAGTTCTAATTTGAATGACTAGACAACATTATTTCAAAATGCCCAAATATATATTTACTACATTTATACAGTGCTATCAGTTTGTCATGCGGTTTATTTTGTCCAAACTGCAATAGGATTTTACAGCTCAGAATTAGTCATAAAAACCTGAACCCTTGAGACTATAGCCTTCCACATCTAATTTTGTTCTATTATGTAGAAAAATACAGTCACCTTTAGTTGAATGAAATTTACTACAGCAAATTAATACACCAATTGAAGGATAGAATGAACTTAACCAAAAGGGCGCTCTACCATGAATACCTTATGTAGTTCTACAAGGTCCAATGAATGACAATATAGAGGTATGCATGGCCTTGCTTTCTCCTACTTCTCTGACCTGCTGACTCCCTACCAATCTCCCTCCGTTCGGCAGGCTCCGGTCTGCTCCATGGCTCGTGCCCGATCCGCCCTATCATCGGTGGCCGGGCTTTCAACCTCCCTGCCTCCACACTCTGGAACTCCACCCCACGGTCCCTTCGCCTCGGTTCCTCTCTTGCCTCCTTCAAAGCCGGTCTCAACACCTTTCTCTTCGATCATGCCTTTGGTCTCCCTCCCACCACTCTGCCTTCCCTCACCCCTACACCACCCCTCCCTCATGTTCGGACCTCAACACCTGACTGTTCAGCGCTTTGGGACGTCCTCCCGATGTGACAGGCGCTTTATAAATGTAATTTAGTTGTTGTTGTTTTATGGTACTGAGATTGAGTCCAGGGTAAGACTATTAATAAGTACTATGAAGGTATATACTTAAGGCTCCCAAATCTACATGATTTCTTGTCAGTATCACTCAACAACAACGTTAAAAACAAATCTTTCCAATTTAGCTACGCTCTTCTTAACTCTGCCTTTTGAGTGCTTTAGGTGTTCACATTCTTGCCTCTGAGTCAGAAGAATGTGTGTTCAAGCTACCAGCGTCATGACTTATAACTCATAGCAGAGACTGGTACTTTAGTGCACTGGTAGATAAGCGCTGCTTTGTTGGAGGTACTATTCTTTGGATGAGATGTTAAACCGAGATCCTGTCTGCTTGTTCAGGTTTAACATCCAGCAATGTTAAATACAATTATAAACTCGGGGCTACTTCTGCAATTTGGGCAATAACTTAATAACTGCAGTTCAGAAAATACAGACATTACGGCTGAGTGGCAAACCTGAACCCAAAGTGGCTTAGATTGTACCAATTTCTGTAAATCAACACAAAGCTACACATTTGAGTGGGTCTGACAGTTTTACAAAAAGCGGTGATACTCGTAATATAAAAAATAACAAAGTTCTTCTGCGTTTCACGCTGCCTGATTTTGTATCCCACAATAATTTTCCTGTCATGCAGCAAGCCACAGTTGTGACTGTAGCCATGATGATAAATGAAAGCACTTTGATTGCAAACATTTTTAAAGAGCAAGTATGTTGAAAGACATCCAATTCCGTGTGGCACTGATAAGAGTCCGAGATTTCAAGTTTAAAAAGGATATTAACCCTGGTTGTTCACGTTGTTGCGACCACAGCATTTCTAAAGAGCACAGAATATGCAAGTATAAATACTTGATACATGCCCCCACAGCATAATGATAACAGTTCAAGATCTCCAGAGGATTTATCTCTCCTGAAGGGGTCGAGTTAATCGCTGCTGTTACTTGAACATTTCCATTTTGTCCTTCACACTGATCTGAGCAACTTCAGAACCTGTATGTTGAGCCCATAGCCAAGTCTACATTTATCGTAACGTCCATCCCTATTCCAATATTTCTTTGATTGTACCCTTGAACTGAATGTACTATTAATGCCATTAGGAACAAGGTAGGGAATACCTAAATCCACTTCATAAAGAACCTTTGTGGGGCTGCAAACAAAGATTTTCAGCCCATCAATTTAATTTATCTGGGTCATGAAGTTATTTCCCTGCCAGTCACACTGATAATCACCCCATAATAGCATCACAATATCACTTGCACATCACTTGTGATTTTGAGCGAAATTTCTGACCCCTTGTGTTGCCTGGGATTATGTGTTGATATGTGACTTCTGCCTATGGCATTACTCATGAAGAGCTTTTCTTGAGGTACAGTGTTGAGTTAGGAGCTATCACATACTTCAATGTGAACATATAACTGGTCTGCTGACCTTATTTCTTGAGCCAGGAAATCCTAATGAGGATAATCCTGACTGAAAATAGTACAAGCAGTGAGTCTGAACCAAAGCAGAATAAAATGCAAGGAGAGTTGAGGGGTTTCCTAAACCCACTCCTACCCCTTTCGCTAAACTGTCTCTGCCCTCCTTCATACCCCTTCTCTCCTCCATTCCACCATGATTGGGCGTGCTTTCAGCCACTACACCCCGAGATTCTGTAACTCTCTGCCTGAATCCCTCCACCTTGCCCTCTTCTTGCCTGTCTTCAGATTGCACCTGAACATCTTCTTCTTCGGCTGTGCCTATGGTCACTGTCCCTCTCTCTCTTAAGTGCTCCAGGATGCTACCTCATATGAAGAGTGCAAAAAATGCAAGGTGTTGTTAGCCACTCAATTCCCTCCCAGGAGAAGCAAAAAAAAACACCGTGATTAGACGATGCTTATTGAATGAAAACTTCCCTATCGTGATTTTGAAACGGTATCATCATGGCCCCACTTTTCCCCTGAGCTTGTGATCCAATTTGAGTTCACTTTGGTGTTTGACATTGATTTGTTCCACATTGCTTAACTCTTTTGATTTTGGGGGGCAGTGGATAAACTAACGTTACTCTCATAATTCTGAGTTAGCCTAAGATTGTGCATCATCAGCAAAACACAACCCATCATTGAAAAACAGCTACCTGCAATACCATGTTTTGTTAGTTTCATATAAATATGTATTCCGAGACATGGCTGGACTCTGGCACATTTGCTTGAGCAGTTCATTGCTGCACTTTCCAGATAATGTTATCACATTTACTGCCCTAAAGCAAGAGAGAGAATAAGAAATATTTTTACTGTCATTTTGCACTGTAGAAACTATTATACATGTGTAGTACGAATAAGTATTGAAATTAGAATTGTTCCTCCCCCCCATATTATTGCTTTTATGATACTGATTGATTGCCAGGTATAACTAAATGCTTATTGGATTAGATGTTTTGCTTGGTCATTTATGTGAGTCCATTGCACAGGAAATGTCACTGCTTTCCAACAGGCAGATTGAACAGTGAGTCGCACATTTCTCCTTTGTAAATATTATTTGTAAGCCCGTAACATAATCATAGTGAAATTAAATGACAAAACTGTATTAACTGATCACTAACCATGACAACAATGAGCAACACAACAACGGGGGCTGAAATTAATCAACTTGTAACCGTGGCTTTAACAGAAATTGGGAAGATTTATCAAAAGTTGGCATCAAGATAATTAGTTACTGAAAGAGAAAGCTTTGCCGAGCACAAGGCTCTTTGAGATCTACTCTAATGACTAGCTAGTGACTGTCCCCCTTAAGTGGGAGGTAAATGGGGTCTTTCTTGGGGCTGAGCTGGACCCAAGGCCTGTGCCTGGCAACAGAATGTCGAAATCGAGTTGATCCTCTGGCAGTCTTGGTAGTCCGGTTCCTGAGCCATGCGGGTGATCAGCACTCCGGCCTGGCTTGTTCCAAGGCCAGTCGCCTGAGGCAGGGATTCTTCCTACTCGATTCTTAATAACCTGGATTCTCTAAGGGCCAGGGTGGTCCTAATCGAACGAGCAGCACGAAGCCTGCCAGAATATAAAACCCAATCTGATGTAACAGAGCTGACCTTAGCTTTTTACTACAGCAATTGAAATGAAGCCATAGTTATTGCAGAATCTCTGCCACCAATGCCCCTAATTCACATAGCAAACAGTACTGTAGAACATTTAAAAAATGTGTTAAAGGTATCTAATAGATGGTGAGCACTCCACTCGCTGTTTAATTAAGATCCTGCATAAAGGGGAAACACCATGAAACCAAGCCTAATGTAAATTGTTGAAGCTTCCTTGAAATCCTCAGCTATGTTTAGTTTAAAGAGTGACTGATGATTTGAATAAACAATTGCATTTTCTATCTCTACAATCCATTCCATGGTCTTAACAAAAAGTGGCTTTTATCCTTTTCCTTTCTCTACCCCCACCACCCCCAATTCTGTTCTGATATATATTTCCGAGGACGGTTGTGAGGGGACCTTATCGAGACGTTTAAAATTCTGAAGGTATTCAATAAGGTGGACTTAAAGAGACTGTTTCCACGTCAGCAAGTCTATAAGAAGGGGTCATGAATATAAGGTAACGGATCTAAAAGATACTGTGGCAATATTGGAAAAGAGAAGGGTTTTCCTCATGGTGTTTTGGCCAACGATCCCCCAAATAAAATTGGTCACTCACTCCATGGCTGTTTGTGGGATATTGCTGTGTGCAGCTGGCTGCAGCGTTTTGCCCACAGTCTTTTCTTTAATTAATCAGTTTGGCTGTGTCTGACACATACAGAAACCTATCATCATGCTTAAGAGTATCCGAATCAGACTGAGAGTTCAGTGCATACCATCTATACATGGGAATTCCCATGTCTGGAATGGCACTCTTTGCTTGCATCCTGCTTATCCCAATCCAGAAAATATTATGCGCAGGTTGGCAAGAGCCAAGGGGACCCCAGAGTGTGTATCGGGGTATTGATGGAGTTTAATCAGCTAAAGCTGCATAACTTGCCATTGATTAAGATTTGTTGTTTGTGCAGAAGACTCATTTCTAATATAAAAGCAGATAGATACCAAATTATTATTGTGGCTGAGTTGGTTTAATGGTTTAATGAGTTGGTTTAATGCCTCACCTGAATCAAACCATCCGCTTGGTCTTATAGATATTCCTAATTTTGCAGGGGGTCTGCCGAGTGTCTGACACTTGCGGAAACCCATCACCATGTTTAAGAGTATCCAAACCAAGCTGAGATTTCCATGCATCTGACCGACACATGGAAATTCCATGAATAGTTTGTTGGACTAGAATGCGCACTCTCTCCCTGGAGGGATGCATCCTGCTTACCTAATTCCGGAATTATTGGGCGCAGGTTGGCATCCGGAATTAGGGAAGCAAGATAGGTCTCTCCTGGGAGAGAATGCACATTCCATATTATTTTTAAGAACAAGTTTTAGTTTCTCCCTCGTCCCTATTCACCAAAAANTACGAATATCAGTTAATTTTGTTTTCTTACTAATTGCTATTTGTAGGATGTTGGTGGTGCTGAGTAGGCAGTATGTTTGCTTACATTAGTTGAAGTAACTACGCTTCAAAATAATTAATTATATGAAAAGCTTTGAACATTTCAGCATGGTAATGCATTATGTCAAAAGCAAGTATTATCAAACACAGACAAAGAATGTTGTAAGTAACAATGGCAACACATCGTCAATTTTACAAGCAGTTACAGCTGACTTGCATTCTATCCATATCTGGCAATAAGCAGAGCAACTGATCAATTGGCGATATATTACCATCGCAGAAAGGCATTAAAACTGACGATGAATGCTCCAAATGTTATGCAATAGATTTCCTTTGTTTACTCCATTGTGCATTTAAAGCAAGTGAGTATCATGCCACAATACCAGTTCTTAGAACCAGAGTCTGAATGTCAGATTGTTGCATACCATTGGAATAGATTCCTGATTATTTGGTGTATCTATCTACAAACTACCTAAGTGGGGATAAAAATTCTAAGCCATGCTGCCAATTATATTGCAGTCTGTCAATGTTTGCTGAGTGGTATCTTCCTAGAGCACTTTCTCTCTATTTTGAGGTCACTTTGTTACCTCCAGAGGTCAGATAATACCTCTCAGCCGGTAAGATACGTACCTCAGGTGCTCTCAGCGATAAATATGACACTCTCTCAGACTTCAATCAATTAAGCATTTATTGATTGTTATCATCAGACAATAGTCAAGTTAGCAAGGCTTGAATATTACATTTCATGTTTAAACATATTTCATCAATAAGCAAACTCTGTAGAAGAATCCAATTATATTCACACCTTTCTGCAAACCGCCCTTTTTATACTCATTTCCAGTAATAATAATCATCCTTGTATTTGATATTGCGCCTTATCACATCTTCAAGACATCTCAAAGCGCTTCACAGAATATAATGTAAAGTGAATTGACCGTATACTTTGTGGACAAAAGAAGTTAAAGGTGTTTGCTTCAGGTAAGGCAGACAGCAGAGGGTTCAACACTCAGCAGGGGATTCAACATGGAGCTGGGACAGCTACAACAACAAAATTATATTTTAAGCAGGTCAGAGAGGTAGGAAGATGCACAAAGTGATTTCTATGTAAGTCTGAGGATCTTGAAATCGACCCATTCTTCAATAGGGAGCCAGTGGAGCTTGGTAAGGACTGGGGAGCTGGGACTGTGGAATTTAGTATGGGTAAGGATACAGACAGCGAAGTTTTGACATAATTGGATTTTATGAATCATGAAGTTGGGGAGATAGATGAGGAAGTATTGGAAAAATCGAGGCAGGAGGTGATGAATACATGGATAAGGGCTTCTGATGCTTTAGGTGTGAGGCATATTTAAACAAAGAGCATCCCGGAAATGTATGTATGTCTGCCTGCCCCCATAAAGGGGGTGTGGCAGGGAGTGAGGTAAAGTCTCATTGTCCTGTTAAAATGACGGCAGAGCCAGGAAAAGCCCACCCGTGTAACTGCCCCCTGTAGAAAAAAGGGAGCAGAGCCCTGGCAGGGATGGCGCGGTGACGTGGGTAGGACTGGCTTGGTATACAGTGTATGTGTACGAGTTTGTGTTAGCGAGATTTCCGGGCGTGTGTTTGAGTAAACATGTGCCGTACGGTGCACATCTGAAAATGGCAAGTGGGCCTTATCATATCAGGGTATGTGCAGGCGCGCACATAGATGCAGTACACACAGGGGAGATTCCCAACTGTCTTAAAGGGAGCGTCCCCCAAAAAATGTGTGCACAACCTGCGTGCTGTAAACCTGTCCACACTCTCCACTAAGAGGGGAGGGATGGGGAGGGTGTGTACAAGACCCCAGTTGTAACTGCGCCCTGCAAAAGGTGGCAGAACCCCGAGGCAGGGAAGCCTTGATCCCTTCACCAAAGTGGAGGAGTGAACAGAGGCCACCCCACCACAAGGGGCCGGGTCTGTTGTGCTCTGTAACTGGATAATAACATGTTGCTTCTTCTTTTCTGTAATGGGTTCGATACTGTCTGAGACAAGAGTAAATATACATCAACAAATAAATATAGATATATATATATTAAATTTTAAAAAAATGTGATGGGAGTGTTTGGTGGTATATGAGTAAATAATTAATAAATAGGTGGAATGTAGCCTGTGTCTTTTCCTGGAACAGACTCCGAGAGTGCATCATCCTCATCCACTAATGGCTAGGATTAAATCCAGCACGGATGGAACAAGTGAAAGCCTCAGTATCGGCTATTAGGGGAGGTATGAGTTTGCGCAGTCTCATCTCAGTTCCTAGTGGGGTGTAAGCTCACACAATAACACTGCCCTTGATTTGATGTAGCAACTGGTAAAATTGGAGTGATTGTAAGCGAGTGTAACTTTGTAACTTGACTTGGAATGGTTGATGATGAAACCGGATGCCTGAAATGAGAAAATACTTACATCCATCAACTGAATGAGTCTGCATAAATGTTTTTTTCAAATGGATCAATGTCTTAGTGAGAGAAATGAATGCACTGAGGAATCGCAAATTGAAGAAAGTTAATGAATAAAAAGTGGAATTATCAACAAAATAGTGGTCAACATTGAATTATGAGTAAAGGAGGCATCTGTTCAAATGGAGCAAGCAGTCTTGTAAACAGTTTACTATCTTGTCACAGTATGGCAGATTATTGCAAAAAGATTTAAAGAAAAAATTGGAAGAAAATAGAAAATGATTTGCAAAATAAGACCACAAAAGGATTATCTTTGAAACAAATCACCACTAAACACGGCAGTATATAGTAGATTGAATCTTCATTTAAAAGGATAATTTATGTAGCTCTTGAAGCTCTCTTTGTAAAGGATACGAAGGTGACGGAAAGGCAGTCGATGTTTAATATACAGAGCAATCATCATGTGCAAGCTAGGCAATTTCTACAGACCAGGGAGAGAGAAATCAAATCAAAAGACAAGCCACTCCAGGTCTTTCTTGTGCACACTCAGCAGCCATTTGCACAGAATTATCAACGGGAGATTGGGAGCAGACAATTTGGCCAAGTAAATGAAGTAAACAGGGAGGGATTATTTGTTGTTGTTGTTATTTCCACTGGTTGGTGAGTCAGTAACTTGAGGGCACACATATAACATGATTAGCAAACAAACAAAAGGAAGAAGTTAGAAGAGGTTGTTTTACATAGAGGGTTGTTAGGTTGTAAAATACTCAATCTGGAACTGTTGTTTAAGTAGAATCTATGTTAGCTTTAAAGGGGAAATGGATAAATGTCAATAAAGAGAAATATTAAAGGGTATGAGGAAAAGGCAAGATAATGGGACTAAATTGATATGTTTTTTAGAGCCAGCATAAACATGAAACACATAAAACTCCTTCCATGTTGTAAATTTGCTGTAAACAGGGCTGGATTGTATAATGCAGGTAAACCCAACCAGAGCAAACATTGTGAAAAAAAATGCTTAAAAACAAACCTTGTCTCCAAAATCTGAATTCTTTGAAATGTGAAAAGGCGCATTTAACTGGGTTCATGTCAAGTAACTGAATACCTTCTCAAATGGAAATGAGAGTCTCAGACTAGATTGTCCTTTTAGACTTCAAAAAAGTACTTAGGGAAAAGAGTCACCAACATTTAAAATGATTGAATACAGGAAAATGTTTTAGCCTCACAATTTTGTTTCCTCGTGGTAGACTTGAAATTCAACACAGTAATTTCAACTGAGGAACATTGTACAGACCTGAAGATGCATCCTGAAATGACTTTACACATTTACTAATTGATAGTCTTATCCTATTCTCCCACTTCATTCAAAATCCAGCATAATTTTTTTAAAAATCGTTACAATGAATTAAAGAACACTTAATCAGAGGCAAAGATAAATGTAAACAAAATGCATCCTAATTGATTAGTTAGATTTGTAAATGATTTTGGAAAATTGTGGCACACACGGTGGCATTTCAGGCCCGAAGGGGAAGAAAGCCAGACTCCACAGTCAGATTGAGAAACATCAACTAAGAACCCTTCAATTTGGCAGAGAAACAAAGTTTATAATCCTATAAATAACAATCCTTTCCTTTGATCAAGCTTCTTACATATCAGGAGGATGTCTGAAAGCAATTCACAGGATTCTCAGCAAAGTATTTGTAGACAATGTGAATTCAAAGTTTCAATGTGAGGCTTGAACCCACAACCTTCCGACTCAGAGGCGAGAGTGCTACCAACTGAGCTGGCCTGACACCTCCTCAAGTTCTGCTGAGGTTGTTCCAAAGCCTCACAAAACTAAAAGAATCTTCCATGGGCTGTGAAGAGCATCAGCTATTCCACAAGGTCTTTAGGTAAAGCTTAACGTAGTGACAAGACCCAGAGTGTGATTTTAGCACTAGTTTAGCATTTGTCAAAATCAATCCACAAGTGTTTTTTTGTTAGAGGAAAAAAACAGTCTGTTGACCTTGGCTGTGTCTCAATCAAAGAAGACAAGGAGCTCAGAATTTGTTTCTAACAAACTGAGAATAAAATGCAGAGGATTTTTTTCAAGTGCAATTTGTTACTCACAGAGGGAGAGGTCTTGATAGATTATTCATGTCCTCCCACCACCCCCCACCCACTATAAACAAAGAGTTTCAAAAACTGCTTTGAACCATTCAACGGCAACATTATTCTGGTTTCCCAACTTCAATATTTACTTACTTTGCAGCCTGTTAATAGATTATTTAGTTCGTTAGCACAAAGTCAAGGGCAAGAGCAGTCACCAAGTAGAGTCATATGTAGACTGCTGTATTTCAGGGAAGGTTATGAAATGTTCCTCATTTTCCCTATCGAAACCAAAATAAATATTTCAGGATGATTACATAGATTTCAGAGAACACTGGAGTTAACCAGATTTAAACACAAAAGTAATCATTCACTTCATGGCTGTTTGTGGGATAATGTTGTGTACAAAATTTGCTGCTGCGTTCACTTACAAGATACACAATCACAACACCTTACAGTAAATATCTGTGAAGCAATTTGAGACACCCTCTCAATGTGAAAGGTGCTGTATCATATCCATGGATTATTATTGTTAATAATAATCAATATTTAATTTTGATATTTTTGACAACAACTTTCATTTATACAGCTTCCTTCAGATAGATAATGTGTTAGGAGTGTTTCACAGTGGTGGGATTGAACAATGGATAAGGGAGAAGGGGAGGTGACCATAGATGTGATTGATGAGGTGGATTTAAAGGTTGGATTTAAAAACAAATAGGGTGGGGGAGGCAGGAAGAGGGATAAAGGCAAGGAGTTCCAAAAGCGAGGGGTTTAGTGACTAAAGGAACATAAAACACAAACTACTTAGATCAACCAAATAGTATGACGTAAGAATTCAGTAACCTTTCACAAATGTGCCATGTTCCAGTAATATCAATTACTGTTGTTTAAATGCATTTATATAAAACTACCAGATAGGGTTCAGCGTGGATCACAGAACTTAAATTCAGAGTGACCCAAGCAAGAGATGATTTATTATTTTGCAAATGTGCTGACATACTTGGCTTTGAATGGTGTGCTATCATGGATAGGCACAGATAATCATTTAATACAGATTTACAGACCTATTTTATCGCGTAGGTATGATACTTCATGTGTTCAGGTAGCAAGTAGGGATTAGTGTAAAAGTAGTAAACTGGAGTGAGCTCAAGAGAGTTACCAGAGCTTGTCTGTGGATAGTAATAATATTTGTGAACATTTGTTGTTCACAAATAATATGAAGCAATTTTGTTTTGTAACATTATAATGTTTGATATTATAGGTGTTGATAACCGTAAAAGCTAATTAAAAGCAATTATGTCCATTGGAACAATTAAGTCAAAATGGACTGAGGATTATCACAAGGATATTAACTCTTAGATTGCCAGCAGATCAAGGAAGTTGCTGCTCTACAGTGCCCTCCATTTTCAAGTTGATATCCTGTAATTCTTCAGTGCTATGTGTACAGAGTAAATCTACAACAACAAATTGCATTTATATAGCATTCCAATGTGCTTAAAGTCCCGGTTAGAGTTTCTCCACATGTAAGTCTTTTGGATAGGGGAATGTGTCAGTGTACACTGCCAGACATTATAGCAAAAGCTGAACTGTTCAGCGAGACTGAAGCTTCCTTTGCTTTTCAAGTTTTATTATGCTAATAATTCTATGCACGGTTCACTCCGTCCTAATAAATTCATTAACTTTTTTTTTCCCCCTGCAGGCTCTCTCAGAAACATAATGTCATTATAAATAGAAAACTCCCTCCAAACAAAATGTTGTGTTATTGTGTTTCTGTACGTAGAACCCATTACAGAAAAACATTATTTTTCAAACTGCCATTTTTAAATTAACAAAACATCTTTATGCCAAATTCTGTAAGCCGACCTACAATACAGTGATCATTACGTCTTAAACTTATTACCATATGAACCGCAGAATTTAAAAGTAATCAAGTTGTTGGCATTGCTGTGCCACAGCATTGCGAGCTATTGAAATGAAATGGGATGCAATTTATTCTATACCTATACCATTGTTGAAAAACATGAAATGATAATGTGAAACATATGACGCACGACATTTCTATTTCACATATAACAGAATTCAAATGTGAATAAAGCCACCAAAATAAACCAAACACTCCTAATGTAAGGCAAATAGGAGCACTGAGTGGCATCCATTGATACATCAGCCCTCTACTCTGCAGGGGTCTCCTAGACAAGGAGCTGACCCATATTAATTGTTAACTTAATCATTGGTTCAGTGCAAGGACAGGATTGCTTATAGTCCCTGAGAAGGACTCCTTTTAGGCTGAACATCCTGACCTTCCTTGAATCATGAATATTCCTGCCATTTTGCAGACTGCTGCCTGGTTTATTATCTCTTAAAATCTGCAGGAATGATACGCAATAGAATTGCTGATTATCATGTATCAGAAAAGCAGAGAAAGATGCTGGGAAATGAAGTGTTGTTTATTTTAAGGAATTGTCAGCACTGTGTACACAGCAGGGAAAGGTCAATTCTTTTCAATATATACCTATAATAATCTGCATTGGTACTCACTTCCACAGAGAGATAGGCAACAGCATCTTGTGATAAAATAGGAATTGGCCCCTAAATACTTTTGGATCTTGTTGCGTTTAACAGACTACATGGGGCTACTTTCTTAGGTTGGAGTTTATACACTATGCAAATTCAAGGCTGATGTGGAGTATGTGAAAAACATAGTGATGGTTTAAAAATAATAATAACCCATGCATTTAACTAGCTAAATATTAAATACACTTCACATTGATTTCTAGCATGAAAACCTGCTATTCGGCCCAGTGATTCCATCTTGGTGTTTGTACTCCATGTGCTCCACTCTCCACCCACTCCTTGCTCCCTCCCTTCTATTCCCTTCTTCCTCGTGGTTCTACCTCGCTTCCTCTAAAATGCATCTCATTTATTATTTAATACAGTGCCTTATCCCATTGTTAAGACGCCTCAAAGCGCTTCACAAAATATACTATCAAGTGGATTGACTGTGTATTTTGTGGGCAACACACAGCAGCCAATTGCACTAACAGTGTCTCACAAACAGTCACGGATTGGACCAAATTGTTTATTTTCTTTGGAAATAGATAGAAATTTGGACAACTATTTCACTGAACCTTGGTTGTGCAAACTGCTAATTCCTTTAAAGTCACTGGATGGTGGCTGATACACATGAAAACAGTATGAGCCAGCTACTTCTGAAGAGAGCGGAGGTAACGGATCACAAGATAGCAAAATATCCTGCTGGTCCTGTGGAACAATTATGGGACCCAATTATAGTTTCTTTGCCCAGAAATCCCCACAGAAGGCATTTTTATTTACCTGGCAGGAGAGGGAAAACAATATTGAGCAGCCAAGTCATCACAACCCCCATTGGTACTCATTGGCACAGAGGATGTGAGATTAATTTAGTTAATCATTAAAAAGTATCATTACCAGAGGCTTACAAAAAGTTGTCTCGGCTCTTGCTTGGGGAACAAGGAAACCGCAACAACACAGAAGAGAAATGTTAGTTTATGGATTTGTTTTATAATTAAACACAATTTAAATACTACTTAGCCTAACTTAACTGACTGTGAAATTTGCTTCCAACATACACAGTCACTGTCTATTACAATAAATCCTGTGAAGCACTTTGAAATATCCTCCTTGTGTGAAAGGCACTATACCAAATGCAAGAATGATGATAATGATTATTATTATTATTACTACTACAGAAGATTGGATCCAAATCAGTTAGGATTCCACTTATTAATTCAGCTCTTTCCTTTACTGGTGTTCACAATGTTATTGAAGCCCAAGACAATGGATTGTAGTATCCTGCACATACAAGAACCTTGACTTCATTCATCCTTATAGGAAATTCAATTACACTCGTAATAAATATGCTATAATGTGGAATATTAAAATTGAGCTTGAACAAGCTTAGCTATTAAACTGCAGTTGGTCAAAACGACAATTACTTTGGAAACATATTATTCAATAATAAGGTAGAGTGATGGATAATATGTACATGACTTCACTCATTTACTGATTTTCTTGTAAAACCTCAGCACTTGGCAGTGTTTGCACTGCAGCCTCCGGTTCCACAGAGACAACAGATGACATTACTGGAGCTGTGACGAGTGAATGGAGACTTGGAACAAACATCATTACAATAGAAGTGCAAAGTCAAGCAATTTTGTTGTACATTGTGCTATACAGCGTATTGCAGAACACTGCAACAACACTGGATTCTTGTCTGTGAAACAAGTTATCAAACCAATGAAGATAAATCAGCAGACGAGTCAGAAAGACAAAGTATTGTTTTCTAATTTGTTATTTCATTATGTAATGTTTTGCACACTGCATTAGTATCATTTGTACACCCAGCATGGCAGCTCAAATGACGACTCAGTCAATCTAGGCTTTTACACATCAATTCTGACTTAGCAAAGCACTACCTTTATCATAATGATAATAATCCTTTTGTTTAATATAGCGCTTTTCACGTCTTCAATTGTCTCAAAGAATACATAGTAGAAGTAAAGAGAAAACTTGAGAAGTTCTGGAAATGCACAGCAAGTCAACCAGCATTGAGGGAGAGGTTAATATTTTGCATCCTGCTTCTGGTGAAAGGTCACGCCCAAAACATTAATTGCTTTCTCTTTCAGATGTTCAGTGACCAGCTGTGCTTGTTTCCTTATTTTACTGGCAAGAACCAGAATTTCATATCTGGAGATCAAGCAGTGCCACAGCTTTTAAATGCTAAACATAGGAAATGCAAAGGATCAGTGACAGAGGAATAATTACCAAAGCCTGGTAAACATTTTACAACAAAAATAAAAAGCATTTTTTTTCAAGAGCAGCTTTGAAAAACTTGGAATTTACATTTGCTGCACCTGGCTTTTGCTATTCATTGAAACAGTTTGATTTGCAGTTAAATGAACAAAAACTGCCTCAAAATAAACCGATTTGTATATAAAGTACACTTGAGCTGATTTACAAGTATAGTATTTAGCACAACAGTTCAGTGTTCCAAATTTCTGCTAAAAACACAATAAAATAGAACAGAAATCTATAAATGTTGGGATAGGAAAACTAGTTCCCCCTTTCTCCAGATAAGCCTTTGTGATTCTGAGTAGACTACAAAGACAAATAAATAGATGAGTAAGTATCTGTGTAAATCTTGACTATATCTAATGCCCAATTTATACTTGAAATAGCTTTCACCAGTAAGGCAATTACAAGTAGGTGACAGCATTTATATATCTCTCTCCAAAATTGCAGTCGCTGAGATCTGAAGAGTCCACATATAGAACCATAGATTGTTATAGCACAGAAAGAGGCCATAGTACCTGCTGACTGTCCGAAAGAGCTCTTTATTCACTTCCATTCTTCTTTCCTCTCCCCGCACACATTTTCATTGGGGAGAAATTCCACCGAGGCCCAGATCCACTGCACTTACAGTATATAGTGTATCAGAGCATCCAGAATTCTGAATACAGTACTCCAGATGTAGCCTGGCAAGAGCACTGTACAGCTTGGCTATGGCAATCCGCAGATCTGAACTCAACTGATTTGGCAATATAGCACAGCACCCTGTTTATTGCTCCCTCACATTGTATGGACATAGTGAGCTCAGCTGACACCCTCAGATCTCTTTCAGCTTCCCCCTTTGGCAACTAAGCATGTGCTCAGAGCTCCGCGCTCTGTCACCAAATGCTGGTAAGGTTTAGCTGGTGAGGTTTATAATGTTACTAAAGAATTAGGAGATGCCAAAAGTGCCAGTGAGAACAACTATATAGCACCTTTCATATAGGAAGAGTTTTCAGTTGTCACGTGGGATAAGATTGTGAAGGAATTCAAAGGTCTGGATGAGGGTTTAAAGGAATCATTTGCTTAATGACTTTAATTGGGTTTTAGTCTGGTACAATTAAAGATCACAAACAGCAAATTAGATTGATACTATTATAGCAATGTTTTTGCAAATTGATGCAAACATTTTAGTCCACCCGGTCCAGATTATTCTGTTTATGTAGCATTTCAGAGCATCCAAAATTTGGAAAATTCCTAAATACAGCCTAAATTTTGAAACCAGTTTGCTGTAAGTCATTTTCAGAACTACATAAATAGAATGAATCTAGGCCTGGTTAATTTTTGCTGAAATATAGCATTAATGGACTTCATAAACCACTTATTTTAATGGTCAAACTCAATATTCCTAAAATTACTTATCTTAAAATTAAACTCAGTTTGAGTTCATTTCAAATTAAATGGATTTACTATATTATAGACACGTGGTTTCTTAAATAATCTGTTACTTACAGGGAACAAATTGAGGATTTACTAGTCTCCAGGTGCTTTTATTATTAACATAATCTGATATTTGTTATTTCATGTTGTTGTTACCTGCATTGTAATTGCTCTCACGTTACTAATTCTCTTCAAATCATTTTAAAACAATCTGATCGCAATGAACACAACATAGTTAACTGGTCTGTAGCCGTTAAACAATGTGCAGTAATTAAATACGGTACAGCTGAATTACAATGAAAGTTGGGTTACTTTATTATTCATTGGAAGTTAATGGTTCCCATCACCTGCATGTTTTTGCACCAACAATGCAGATATGGTAAACTGAAATCCATCTCATATAGTCAGTATCTCAGCTGTCAAACAATAAACTTAATGGTTCAAAAAAAAGCTGTCCCAAAGGCATGATGAATTTATTCACTGGGTTCCTGAGCAAAACAAATTGGAAAGGCAAGTTTGGTTTCCAGTGTAATTTGAATTACCTGTCACAGCTGGAATGGCATGAGAGGTGTCTTGGGTAAGGGAGGGGAAGACGAGCCAAGATTCCTGCTCTTGAAAGCTGTCCAGCAACCTTTGTTGTGGTCACTATATCGGGACAAGATATAGTACACCTGCAAAGTACCTGCAGTCAAACAGCCTGCCAGCACTTGCTATCAAGTCTCGTCATGCACGAATAATCATTCAGGCAAAGTATTAGCCCACCACCCGTGGAACATTACATCAGTGCAACGGAAATTAAGCAAGTTTCTACAGAAGGGGTGAGTGAGGAGAAAGCAAGTGAGATTAAATGTGATCAGACAAATAATAAAACACATGAAACCTGCAATGTCACCCTAAAAGATATTACCTACATGTGGCCGACTGCCTTCAAAAAGATCTTAATTGTGAACAATTGGGCGGTGCAGGAAAGAATGAAGTGCCAATCTGTGTTTGTTGCTTTCTTTTTCTCTCTCTGTCCAACCCTTGACACCTTTTTGCCTCACCTGTAAACTCTTTTTCGTTTTGAAATCCATTTTGAGAATGAAAGCTGATACGATATTGAACTTTAAATTTATTGATGCCATATATCCAGGGCCTTGGGACGTCCTCCCGACGTGAAAGGCGCGATACTAATGTTATCTTGTTGTTGTATTATCATGCAAAGTTGGTAAATACCATCCACTTACAAAAGTAGTTTTTGTCCAGTTTTCATACAGTGCTTTATAAAAAGTGTATGGTGCTGTGTATGCCAATGGACCAAGTACAACAACCACAACAAAATTACATTTATAGAGCGCCTTTTATGTTGGGAAGACGTCCCACAGCGCTGAACAGTCAGGTGTCAGGGCCCAAGCATGGGGTGGGGGTGGTGTGGGGGTGAGGGAAGGCAGAGAGGTGGGAGGGAGGCACGATCGAAGAGAAGGGTCTTGAGACCGGCCTTGAAGGAGGCAAGGGAAGAAACAAGGTGAAGGGACCATGGGATGGAGTTCCAGAGTGTGGGGGCCGAGAGGCTGAAAGCCCAGCCACCGATGGTAGGGCGGGTAGGGCAGGAGACATGGAGCAGGCCGGGCAGGTTGGTAGGGAGTCAGCAGGTCAGAGAGGTAGGAGGGGGCAAGGCCATGGATGACCTTAAAGGTGAGGACGAGAATCTTGAACTCGTGTAGTAGCTTAGTATAGTACTAGTATAGTACAAGGTAGCAAAATTAAATATTCTTCCTCTTTGAACGAGTCTACTTTAAAAAGCAGATACTTCCCCCCCCCCCCACCCACTCTCCCCCAGACTCCCAAGTGGGTGGTGTATAAGAGTGCAATGTGTTCTGGAGTACAGGTTGCCTCAAACTGTTTCACACGATTTACTAGACTTTTTGGAGGGGAATGCCCAGTCAATTGGCATACAGCAACGTCCCACCAACAGCCATGCAGGGAATGACCAATTTTATCTGAAGAATTGTTGGGCAGGGTACCCGGGAAATTTCCCTTTTCATTTTGAATAGAGCCATGGCTTTAATGGCCATCTGAACAAGCAGTTGGTTTATGTCTCATTCAAAGGGTGGCACATCCAGCACGACATTAGAGTGTTGGCCTAGACTGCATGAGTTGAAAGAACGAACATGGAGCTTGAACACACATTTTTCCAACTCAGAGGCAAAAATGGTACCAACTGAGCCAGGCTGACACACATGAGGTGTTATCCATAACTTCCTACATAAAATTCTTTACTTCAAATGTTTTAACTATTTTTTCTATTCTTCTGTATTTTCTTCATTCCACTTTAGAAACAGTCATGACAAGTTTAATAATGAAAATAATAATAATCCTTGCATTTGATAGAGCGCCTTATTTTTGAGGCGTCTCAAAGCGCTTCACAGAATATACTCTAAAGTGAATTGACTATATATTTTGTGGGAAAAACGCGGCAGCCAATTGCACACAGCAGTGTCCAACAAGCAGTCATGAATTGAGTGACCAAATTATTATTTTTGAAGGGATTATTACCCCCAGAAAGCAATCCGCCAATCGACTAACAACCGGGTTCCTACTTGCTGCTTGGTAAACACGGGCTTGTGGAGTAAGGAAACTTGCCTAACATGTCATCCTGCCCAGGAATTCAACCCTAGAATTCAACCCAGGTCCTCTCGCTCGCAGAGGTTGTAAGCGAGGTAATAAGCTTGTAGCTTTATTGAGCTATCGGTTGGAGGGAATTGTCCTTATGGTAAGAATGGATTTCAGATCACTGATACAGCATTGGGTGCAAGGTCTGACTCACACTACTCTATTAATGGGTACATAATGCATTAAAGCGGAGATCTGTATTTGCAGCATAGAACCTATTCATTCAACAATTGCTGGTGCTCTGCTAAAATCCAGGGTCACATAACATGTGCTGGCAGCGTCCTATCTGGATAATTTAAATGGACATAGAGAATGCTGTCCAGAATACAGCTGGTGATCAGTCAGCCTGCATACCTCATTGTAATTTTTGTGTGTAAGAACACAAGAATTATTTGGATTTGCATTCAGACTGGTTTGGGTGTTTTAAAATAATAAATTCATTTCTAGTATTCTTCTGTTATTCACAGCAGAGAATCTGCTGACACACAACCTACTTTTGTTGTGGAATTTGCCAATGTCTGTGTGCTCTACATCCGGTTTACTGGAAGGAATCCCTATTCTGGCTTGCAGGCCTTATTAAGAAGTCCCATTTTAAGTATTTCTGCTTTAAATCACAAACTATTATCCTGAGCTTCATCTCGTTTTACTGGTACAAATACCATTGTGAATAGATAGATACCCTCTTCACAGCAATAGCCATTACGTCAAAGTATTTCCCTCCCTCAGCAGCAAGATGAAGGAACCTACAATGACAGCAACTTGCATTTATGTAGCGCCTTTCACTCAAGTGGGGGGCTGGGTGGGAGGGGTTATGAGCATCTCAGAGCATTTAAATTGCTCGGAACCAGTATCGTAACTGTGCAGAAGGGATTGGCTGGCCTATTTTGCCCCCTACCCCCCACCCCCTTCACAAACTGAAATTGCCCTTTTGTATTTAACGCTTAGAGACAACGTAGATACTGGCATTTCCTGCCCTAATAATCCTTATGTTCTTGTGATATGGGTTGTTGGGAAGTATATAACAGGGGATTTGATATGAATATTCTTCCCTGGTGCAAACACAAACAGTTGTGTTGCCTTTTGCTTGCCCGGAGCAGATGTTGACACATTTGAAGGCAATCTCCAGCTGTACGTTTACACAAGGAAATCTATCAATTAAAAATGATGCCTTATTCCGTTTCAACCCAAAGCGAAAAATATGTGTTTAAGTAAATTAATACCAAATTGAAATTGACCGCTTATGGTGAATAATACATCTCATCACTAGTTCAGGGCCCCGAGTTAATTATAGCTGCTAGGCCAGGTCTACAGGTCCATCAATCACCTTGAAGTGTATCTAAAGATCACCGAGTATATATGCTTTGAAGTAATAGCACTTTGCTCATGTAAATGTTAAAGAATCTCCTGGGTTAATATATCACCACAAAGCTTTATAAGGAATCACACTTGCATTGAGTTTCATGGTTGTCATTTGTCACATTACTGTCATATGTAGTGACTGTGGTTCTTGTAAGGAATCTCAGCAGAATTTTGCATACAACAAAGATCCCAAAAGGCATCAGGTGAATTACTCTGGAGGATTGTCCTGGCCAGGGCACTAAGGGAAATTCCCTTCTCTTTTTGAACAGTGTTGTGGGATTTTTAATATTCACCTGAAGAACAGGTAGATGGGACCTCATTTTAACCTCTCATCCAATGTCATGGAC
The DNA here is from genome assembly GCF_018977255.1 of Callorhinchus milii. NCBI lineage: Eukaryota > Metazoa > Chordata > Chondrichthyes > Chimaeriformes > Callorhinchidae > Callorhinchus > Callorhinchus milii. Next base: position 27,595,448 of record NW_024704742.1, on the reverse strand, counting down.
CGCACATGCGTCAGCCCAGATTTTGACCTCAAGTTTCAACGTGGAGCCTCAAATCACAACCTTCTGACTCATGAGGCAAAAGTGCTACCAACTGAGGTAGGCTGAAAGAGCTGAATGGTGGCAAGACACAAATATGACAATGTCAAAGCAATTCAGTGAGATGATCGCTACCACTCGATCGGGCCATTTGGATATTGTTAATGTACACCATCCTCCCAGTCTCAAGACAATAATTGTGCAAGACTTGGGGGGATTTTGTGAATCTCATGCTAGCTACGGACTGTAGCACACAGTGATTTCAATCCCTCATGAGGGGCACAGGGCTAATTTTATGCCTAACCAGATTAAAGATGCTTCCTTGCAAAAAGATTTATAGCAAATGTGAAAGCTGATGAAATCAAGGATGAAGTGGGAAATTGAATAGAAAATTGGCGTGACAATAAAGAGCAGAGAATACTTCTAAGCCGAGCAGTTCACACTAGGTAGTTGCGACCGTTGAAGTCCCACTGGGATCAGACCTGAAGTCTCTGCTATTTATATTTATTAACAAGCCCTATCAAGGTATTGGTGCTCAGAATGTTTAAGTCTAGGGTTGATACTAAAGAGTAAGATGTGTGGAGAAAAGGGATACCATTCACAAGGTTTTTTAAAGATTTAGCAACTGCACAGAAAAGTGATTCAAGTGTTTCACTTATTTAGTAAATTATTAACAGGCCATTTTGCAACAATCACTGGGGACAGGGCATCATTCTTCTGAGCTCCTGTTAACCTTGTAAGCTAAAGCCCTAATGGGCAGGGTGGTCCTAACCTGACAAGCAGTGGGAAAGCTTGCCAGACAACAATATTAATGACAAACAATGCTGTTTTAGCTGGTTAGACTCCAGTAGTACCCCAACGCCCCCTCTGGGGTCCCCAAGCCTTGGCTATTGCAAACCTATTGCAAACCCAGAATTTGGTAAACAGGATGTGCCCATCCAGGGAGAGAGTGTGCATTCCATTCCAACAATCTCTCTCTGGTATTTCCACGTGGAGATAGGATGCATGGAGTTCTCAGCTTAATTTGGATACTCTTAAGCATAGTGATGGGTTTCCGCATGTGTCAGATAACCGGATGACCAAAAGATTCTTTTTTGCAGCTATGTTATAAATTAAGAAAAATATAGCATTCAAGATTAAAAACTTCAGAAAGCAAGAGCTAGATATTCCTAGGACTCTATTTTATTTTGAGTTACAAACATATAGGACAAAGCATTGCTACCAACAGGTGGTTCCCAAGTTGTAGAGTATTTTCAGAGAATAACATAATTCCCTGACGAGTGAGGGATTCAATAATGCCCAAGGGAAATAGTAAAAGCATTGCAATCATAGAAACAGGTAATAGATTTACATTGGAGAGAGCTGGACAAAGTAAGACATTATCTCATTCCTATTCTCTCCCCACTCCCACTCCATACCCACTTCACTCCACCTCTTTTGATTCCTACCCCCAGCTCAGATGCAAACCCTTAACTATCCAGCATCTTGGAATGTCCTGCTGACGTGAAAGCAACTATATATATTTATATATATGTGTGATTTGTTGTTGTTGTCATAGTATTAATAGATTCTTGGAATTGCAGCACAGAAATAAGATATTGAGCTCATTGAGCATGCAGTGGTGTTTTCTCCACATGAGACATCTATTTTTCTCCATATAATTCCACTCTTTTCCTGCTTCCAAACACTTCAATATTTTTTTCAAACAGCTGATTCTAATTCAACTTTAACAATGGAGGCTTTCTATCCTTTGAGTTCAGAAAGCATTACTGTCCTCCTCTCATAAGGCTAGGCTGGTTCACGTAACTGTGGGCCCGAAACGCCACACAATCTTAGCCCGTAAAACCGCTTTGCTTCAAAATTTGAGATGGCCCAAAATAGTGAAAAATGCTTAAATTCAGTGCGACTTTGGAAGCCAGTTTTCTGCAGTCCTAATAAAACTGAACTTTAGAATTTTCCACAGTTCTGCGCCACATTAACCTGTAAGACCAAATCGTCTCACAGTGCCAGACTAGGTGGAATTGTGGGCCCTATATTCTGAAATATAAAACGTGCGATATATAAAAAGGAGATGGATAGCACAACAGTCTGATAAATACTTCAGGATGCACCAAGGCAATAGGACAAGAGGACGAATGTTTAGAGTTGCAAAGGGCAATTTCAGGATAGATACCTGGAAGTTATTATTTACTTCCTTCTGATGTGGTAAGGTGCTATACCAAATGCAAGAATTATTAATATTATTTAATGACTGGAACAGGTTGCCAGAATGAGTGGTTGAGACCGACACACTGGAAAACTCCACGTCTCTTACGCCTCATCGTTTGTTTCTCAGACTGCCTCACAACCACACCCCACTGGTTTTACTTTGAGCAGCCACCTGCTCACTTTCCCTGCTATGATATGACTGACTTTGGAAATGGGATTCATAATCCTCTGTCCCCAAATGATAAGTTACAAAGTTGAAAACCTCTCTTTTGATTTGTTTTCCACTGCAAAGGTTTGGAAAGCCGATTGTGAGTCTTATATGATTTCCCTGTTTGTAGATGCAGTGGTGAGCATCTCTTCCATCACCACTGGAGATATTTCAATTCCCAGTGATACTCACACTTCTCTGGGTAGGTCTGATCGTGATACTTCCAAAGGTGCTTGTTTTTTATTACTCTTCGTTCCAAACTGGAGTGAATTTCCTAAAGATTTACATTTTAATTTAAAAAGACCATGTTGGCAGTCTCTGAGGATATCAACTCTTCCACAAATCCCATGAGGTATCCAAGTCCACTTTAACCCCTTCATCTTCAAACTTTCAAGCTTTTTTTTCCCTGAAATCCTGCAATTTATTTTCTATCTTCGCCTTAAAACTCCACACAAGGACAGACTTTCCCTCCCTCTCTCCCCTCGCCCCCACCCCCACCACCCAACCCCAGCTATTGCACCCACCTCACAGACCCAATTACACAAGCAAATTAACTGATCAGCATAATTCAGCAAGACATCAAAATCCATTTCTACCCCTATCAATAAGAACGTCTGGAAATAGAACTAAAATATTCCACTATTTGGTTCATACAGGGGATAAGTATTTGCCTCAAGGGCAGTCACTACCGATATACATCTGTGGTAGTACACTTGTATAATAGGTAGTGACTACCCCCGTAGCCAATACGTGCTATTATTTTGATCTCCTGACTCCTGTACCTATTTTGGTTCAATTGCACATATTCCCATTGATAAAAAATGCAAATTAAAAATGATGTCTAGCTGAAAACTGTCAAATCATTCTTAATTTGTAAATGAACAAAGTTGCTGCATGTCTTTTTATATCAAGCAAAAGTGTATACCATATCATTATTTTCTCTTAAAAATATATATTTTGAAAAAGGTAGAGGCTTTTGAGATGTAGTGAAAATCTACTTCCAACTATCTTACGTAATACAATATGTTATTTCTAATTATACTAACATACTTTTTTTTAAAGACTATACTTTGAACTCTTAGTCAAAATGCTAAGACTGACAATGATCTAGATGCTATTGATTTCCCCCTTTTATTTCTAGACAAAGATGTAGAGCTTTTTAGTGTGTTATTGGTGGTGATGTTTATTGATGGCTCTAACTGTTTTAAATTTATCACAGGATGAGAACATTCCCGATTTCAATTTACAACCTGTACATTGTGGAACTTGACTGTTGGTTAACAGGATCATGAGTCACTCAGACACTTTTCTTTAGTTCAAATAATGGCAAATCGCTAACTGGCAATCAAATATCACAATCTGCAAGCTGAATGCAACACAACACCTGGCTTCCGTGACATTGGCACTGGGAATGGTGAAATCAAAAGTTCATGGGGAATATGGGAAAAGGCACGTAAATGGGACTTAATGGATTGTTCTTTCAAAGAGTAACCACAGATACAACAGGCTGAATGGCCATTTTTTCTACTGTAAACCTCCATGTTTCTATTGCGTCAAGGATCTGCCTCAACATGCAAGTATTTACAGACTATTCTATGATGCCGGGAAGGGGGGAGGGGAGGTGTGGCATGCTCTGTAGACACTACTGAACCAGGCCGGTCTGCAGTACTCCAGGGCAATGCTGATGACGGCACATTCAGCCTGGCTCATTGACAGGGCTTCAAAGGTACATCACTCAGTGGGAGCAGGGGTTTTGCCACTCGGCACCTGTTAACCCTGCAAACCAAAGTCTTAGCTGGAGAGTACCCTGAATGGCACACAATGTAGTTTCAGCTGGTTAAACTCCAGCAGTACCCTAACACACACTCTGTGCCAACCTGTGCCTACTGCAGTACTTCAGAATTAGGTAAGAAGGGTGAAACTCTCTAGGGATAAAGTGTGTGTTCCACTCCAAACACACAGAAATTTCCATGTGTAGGCAGAAAACATATGTGGAATTCTCAGTCTGATTTGGATATGCTTAAGCATGGTGATGGGTTTCTGCATATGTCAGACACCTGGCTGACCCCCCACAAAAAATAGTGATCGATTGATACCACATATTTGATCTTTCCTGCCACTATGCTAGTCATGTAGATCCCTGAACTAATCAAGTAAAGCATCTACAATCTCTACACTTATACTCTGCCATTCAAATGTAGCCAGGTCCTTTCCCCAGATGACCATACAGGGTCTCACCAGCACAGAAAATGTTATGTCTCCGATCACGATTAATTATCTCACCCTATTCCTTTCCCAACAGCCTTTAACTTTGACATTGTAAACCTTTCCCTGCACACTGGTACCATTCCCACCCCTTTAAAAACGTCCGTCATCACTCCTATCCTTTAAAAACCCTCCCTGGACCCATTCCTGCTCTCAAACTACCACCCTATCTCCAGTCGTTGCTTCCCAGCTTTGCTCCTTCCTCTCCCGCCACTCCCCGCACGAACCCCTCCTATCAGGTTTCCGTGCAACCCACAGCATTGAAACAGCCCTGGTCAACGTGCCAAATGACGTTCTGTCCATCTGCGAACAGGGCTTCTTCTGCCTCCTCGTCCTCCTTGACCTCTCTGCTGCCTTCGACACTGCTGACCACTCCATCCTCATCATTGCCTCTCCTCTCACCTCAAATTTCATGGTTTTGTCCTTGACTGCTTCAGATCATACTTCTTATACTGCCTCCACTTCATCTCCACAAATGGTTTCTCCCTAGTCCCCGCACCGTCTCGTGCGGCCTTCCTCAGGGCTCTGTTCTTTAACATTTAGATTCTCCCTCTTGGTAACATCATCGGCAGACATGGGGTCAACTTCCACATGTATGCGGATGACACCCAACTGTATCTTTCTGCCTCCACCCTCGAATCCAGGACCACTGCTGTCCTGACAGAATGTCTGTCAGACATCAGGTCTTGGATGAGAGCTAACTTTCTCCAGTTGAACGTCAACAAAACCGAGGCCCACCTGATTTGCTCCTGTAAGCACCTCCACACCTCAGATGCTGACAGCATCACCATCCATGGATGTACACTCCACCTTACTGAGCCAGTCCAGAACCTTGGCATCTTATTTGACCCTCAATTATCCTTTCTACCCCACATCCTTGCCATGACCTGCTCTGCCTTCCCCCACATACGCAACATTGCCCGGCTCCGCCACTGTCTCCCACCGCAGGCCACCGAAATCCACATATTCATAACATCAAGGCTTGACTATGCAAACTCCTTGCTTATCGGTCTCCCCAACTCCTCCCTCCATAAGCTGCAAATCATCCAGAACTCTGCAGCCCGTGTCCTCTCCCAGGCTCTGTGACCCTATCACCCCTATGCTCGCCTGACTCCACTAGCTTCCCATCACTCAGAGGATACAGTTCAAGATCCTGGTCCTCACCTTCAAAGCCCTCCATTGCCTTGCTACCCCCTACCTCTGTGACGTCCTAACCCCCTACCATCCTGCCTGCTCCCTCCACTCAGCGGGCTCCGGCCTGCTTCATGTCCCCAGCCTTGCCCGCCCCACCATTGGCGAGCCGGTCTTCTGCCACTCTGCTACCCTCTGGAACTCCAGTCCACAGTCCCTCCACCTCACCCCCTCCCTTGTCTTCTTCAAGTCCCATCTCAAGACTGTCCTCTTCGACCATGCTTTCGATCAAATTGCTTCCTCGCCTGCCCTCCACCATCCTCAATCCCGACCCCCAGCTCAGGTCCGAAACACTGACTGTCCAGCACCTTGGGACGTTCTTCAAACATAAAAGGCGCTATACAAATGTAATTTTGTGGTTGTTGTAACTCTTTTCCCCCTTGAGAAATCATTGGCAAAAGCACAGCAATTTACCTCCAAACATGCAGCATAAACACAATATTGGTTAGCTCATCAAAGAGTTCCATTAGTTGTGATTTGTGAGGTTATTAATAATAAATCTACATCAACCACTTCTTCGAGCTGCTGTTCTCTGAGATGAGCATCCCATATTGTACTCCTGTTTATCATTAAAGTCACATCTCAGTCCTTTCATAATCAGGATAATAATAATCTTTGCATTTGATTTTCACATCAGGAGTATGTTTGCAAAACACATCACAGGATATACTGTAAACTGTAGTCACTGAGTACTTTATGCATGCCATGAATGAGTAAATTTTATCTGGGGGATTGTTGGCCAGGACATCGCAAGTTAGCTATTTACAGGCTAACTTTCTAAATCGCTTTTTACGTCTTCTAATATTTGATAAAATTGATCAGTCACTTCATTGCTGTTTGTGAAACACTGCTGAGTGCAAATTGGTGCCACATTCGCTACAAAATACATGTCACTCCACTTTAAAGATTACCATGTGAAGCGCTTTCAGACACTCTCATGACATGATAGATGCTGTGTGAAATACAAGAATAATTATTCATAATTATTTTAGTTATCTTCAATCAAATTATATTGGTTTCCTTGCCCTTGTGTCCATTGCAGTGTTTTTCGATTCTCCTCATTCATCCAGTGTGGTTTTGCTATTACTAGGCATGGCTATATGGCTTGTATTTCACCTCATTAGCTGCTGGGACATTTAGTTGCTTAGGACGATGAAGCTGATCAACACCTCTTTCGTGCGATGGTGACCTTTGAGATGATCTGGAACTGTTTATTGTTGAAACTGAAGAGGTGTCCAGTTATCAGTTTAGTAACTGAAAGTCGTACATGAAAATCAACCATAACAAGCAAAACAACTGCAACTTGTGTTGTAATGATGGCTGAAGGCAGAGAGAGCAGACTGTGCAGTCACATGCGTCTTTGGAACAAATGCCCTCATTTTAACCTCTTGCTATGTCTTCATCTTTGAAGCAAGATTCCAATTTGACTCATTAGCTCTGATTTAAAGGGCAGGTTGACTGAGGCACATCTATACTGTTCCTCCGCAGGATGTCAACAAATCCAATAATAACAGGAGGAGGCGTCCATATGCTTCTCAGTGGAGCATTTAGAGATGCTCTTATACTTCGGCATGTTTCAGAACCAGTACAAGTTCCCAAGCACCAGCCGCTCTACCACATGCAAACACATGCTTGTAAAGATTGCCCTAAGATACAACTTGTTTTGTTCCAGCTGTGGAAAAGTCTTGATCCTGTTTGGGGAAAGTGGGGAGGGGAGAGATCTGTGAAGTTCAGCAAAGAAAATAACACACTGTTGGCCCGCTGGGGTAGTTGAATGCTGTGCCTGCAGGCAAATGTGGTGCCAGTAGACCCCGGTGTGTTGTTTACTTTCCTGCCCCCAGGTAAGTTTGCTGTTGCCTTTCTCACTGTCTCCTGTGCATTGTGGTGCCCCAACCAAAACTACCAGTGGCAGTGGTAGAATATAAACAGGGTCTAGGTCACAAAGTTCTTCCTTCATCTTCACAGCCTTGACAGTGAAAGAGATTATAAATAAAGTCTGTGGAGATGAATCAAGCACTTCCTGACCTTGAGAAAGCATCAAGAGACATCGAACACCTCTAGCTGTCAATCACGGGATTAGGTCACATTTCACATCAGGAATGCTGTTTCGTAGTGGATTCCTTTAATGTGGAGACACATTGGCTATTTGTAAACCCTTCCTTTTATTGTGTTGTTAGCTGGTGCCCTCCTAGTTTTACTGGTAGTTCATAATACCTGGCTTGTTGATTTTAGTTTTGTTTTGCTGTGATTGGATCCTCCTGTTTATCTTAGGCCACATAGCCATAGCTGGTTCAACTGACATTTCAATACTGCTTTCTCAGGCAGAAACAGTGCAGAGACAGTAAGCTAAAGGCAACATTCATGTCGACTCCAGTGCAGCAATTGGATTCTGCCTGAATCATTCTGATTCTCCCAAATCCTACTATATAGCTGGTTTACAGCTGTATGTTTGCCTGTACATACAAAGTCACTACACTCGACAGCAATCACCTGTGAAGTGCTTTGAGACATTTTGAAGTTATAGATGCTGCATTCTAGCTGCAATTCTAGCTGTGCCTATGTGGCCTAACATAAAGAGGAGGGTTCAATCACAGGAAAAAGCTTATAACCTCAAACAAGGTCTCATAAAATAACAGTAAACCAAGGAGGGCATCAGTTAACACCACAAAAAAAGGAAACCTTTTCAAATTGACAACAAATGTACAGTCACTCCACTTCATAACAAATCCTGTGAAGTACTTTGAAACGCTACCCTATGTGAAGGGTGCTGTATAAATGCAAGTTGTTTTTATTGAAACATCCTTCCAACATGAAAGGCATTGCATCAAATTCAAGGATTATTATTTAGCATTACTCTAGATTTTATAATAATAATTATGCAAGCTTTGCAAGCAGTTTGATTGTTGCTTGAACAAGCCTCTTTTGATGTGGTTTGTTAGCTTGACTTAGTTGGTAGCCCTCTCACCTCTGGATCAGAAGGACAGTGAGCTCATGGTTTAGGCTAACATTCTTCTGCAATACTTGGGAGAGTGCTTCATTGTCGGAGGCACATGCTTTGAATGAAACATTAAACTAAGGTCCCATATGGCTGTTCTACTGAACATTAAAGATCTTATAACATTATATTGAAAACAAGAAAGGGGTTATGTCCTGCCAATCCGTCCCCCAGATAAATTGCTCATAGTTGTTTCTTCGACCTTGCTCTGTGCAAACTGGATGTTGTGTTTGACTTAAATACAAAGTCACTACACTTGACATCAATTACCTGTGAAGCACTTTGAGGTGTTTTGATGTTATAGATGCTGAATCAAACACAAAGGTTATTAGTGGTTTAGTTATGATGGATGGCAATAACTGAGGTGCATCTGAGATCTTCCTACTATTATGAGCAAGTAGTTTCCTAACCAAATAACATGCTCGAGAGGCCTTGCCATAAATAATGGGGGTGGAGGGATGGGAGAGGTTGAGGTAAAGGTTGCATTTATAAGCTCTGAATTCTCATAGTTTGGGACAGAGAAGTTTTTGCAGTTATTTTTTGCAGGAATTCAAAATCATGTCCAGGAAAACAAATTTAGGGTTGAGCAGCAACAAAATTAGGGCCAGAGACATAACAACAGGGCCAAGGGAGTATGACATTTAAATGGGCTGGAAATAAAAGCTTTGATGTTGAAGGTACCATAGAAATATCTTGCAGAATAATATTGTGGCCTACGGCACTTGGATGCTTCTGCTTCCTCAAATATGTCATTGCCATAAAATCTCCTCAACATATGAAAATGTGCTTTGAAATGTGCCAGATGTATAGATGATAGAGGCCCCACTGCCTTCCAAAAATGTAGATCACTCCCACTTGCCACAAGTCTCACTGATGACCTGAATATAAATACTTTGAGAAGAAAACATATCATAATAATCGTTGCGTTTAATAGAATGCCTTATCACTTCGTCGAGAAGTCTCAAATGCTTCGCAGAATTTTCACTGTAAATTGTAGAGACTGTGTATTTTGTAGGTGACCACTTGAGCTGCAATTTGCATGCAGCAATGTCGAACAATGCAGCAGACCCTCAGCATTGATTGGAAAGTCAGCCCAGAATGTGAACCCATAACCTTATGACTCGGAGGCAAGATACTACCAGCTGACCAGGATGACACCTGGCATGTATTTTCATGTGTCCTAAATTCCAAACAATTTAGGATACATGAAAATACAATAAACATGAGCCAGAGTTAACAGAAATTCCTAAAGAACTGGTAACAGCAAGATTTGTTTCGGAGGTAAAATACGATTTTGAAAAGGGTTTAGTGGTTCAACAAAACCGTACAGCTGATTGATTAACCATAAGATCCCAAGAAATGCTGGACAAAAAAAAGACCAAGGTCCATCTACTTCGCCTTAATAATAATAATAATCCTTGCATTTGATATAGCGACGTGATTTTCACGTCGGGAGGACGTCCCAAAGCGCTTCACACTGTAAAGTGAATTGACTGTATATTTGTGGGCGAATGGGGCAGCCAATTGCGCACAGCAGTGTCCCACAAACAGTCGTAGATTGAAAATGACCAATTTATTATTGTTTTTGGTGTTTGGAGGGATTATTATTAGGCTCTGTGTGGAGTAAGGAAACTTGCCCAAGGTTTCGCCCTCTGCCTGGAATTGAACTCAGGTCTCTCGCTTGCAAAGCGAGTGCTCTAACCACTGAGCTACAGGACTCCGCCTTGCACCTTCCTGGCAATTGCATGCACATATGTCTCGAACTGTCTCATGTTATTTCCTAAAAGAAAACTATCTAATCTGTGTTTGAAGGAATTAACACTTCCTACTTTAACTGTCTCCCAAGAGAACCTGTTCCACAGATTTACTATTCGCTCTGAATTTACCCCACTTTAATCACAGGTTGTGTCCTCTGGTTTTACTATTCTGGACGAGTTGAAATAGCCAGTCATGATTTACATTGTCTAGACCCTTTACACTCTTAAAGTTATGAATCACATTGCCTCTCAATCTTCTCTGTTAATCCTGTTAATTATTTTCAAATAACTGACAATTATCAAATCAACAATTGCTGGACACGATTGAACATGGATCAGAGTATTTCATTCAGATTGTCTATTGCATTATGTTGTTGCTCTGATATTGCACTCAACAAATATGTCACCGCATCTTCTTTCTCTTTTATGCCGGATGTGACATACATTCACACATATGGGGAGTCTATTCTAGCACTTTGCTCACATTACTGAAGAGAATGGAAGATATTGACGGCCATCTGAGAGGCGATCCTTCTCTCACCTCTGGCATTCAGTTTTCTCAATTTCAACCTTTCTCTGTTGGAATGCTGTAGTAAGTGATCCTCTAAACTGTTTGCTTCCAAGGCTTTAAATAGGCCATCCTACCCTCTCCCTCCTCTTTCCCCGCCGATGGCTCTGTGACTCCATCTGCTTGAAGGGCGCTATACAAATGCAAGTTGTCGTTGTTGAAATCAATACTTCTACCATTCAAAAACAGTCTCCCACAGGGAGGACCACTTCCACATTCTTTAGTTGTTGCTGGGATACGCATTTGAAAGTAGTATTTATAATAACAGAAATTGTACAAGGTGCAAAAGTTTTCACAAGAGTGCTTTAGATTGCTGCTGGGCAACGGGAAAGTGAGAGGGCGCTCGCCAATCATGTCCAGTACTCTGGGGATGGGCCTGAAGGCAGAATGTTGCCACAACAGGACAACTTAATCAGTTTAAGGGAAATCAATATTACATTGCGCATACTTGTATTACATTAAACTTTCTGAAATTAAATTTTTTGCTATCAATGTTACAGAACTTGATCATTGGTTCACCACTTCCAGTGTAAGCCCACTCTCTTAACAACTCTGTGGATTTATTGCCCCAAGAACCCAATTATTTCCCCAAGCATCACCAGTTTCACAAAAAACATAACGTGTTCATTAATTAACAATGACACTAAACTGCCACAAGCTGCTGTAGTTTTAATACCACTGTTTAAATGCAGAAGTGTTCTATAGTGAAATAGCCTCTATTAAGTTCCTTCCTCCTGGCTAATAAAAATCTCATTAGCACACCAGGCTGCAGAATACTGAATCAGCTTTTCTTTTTCCTCTTCAAATCCCCCATTGCAGTGTGACAATATTCCCAAATGTTATAACAATATAAAATATTTCACAAACACTTGCAACAAGGTCATTTGTCTTAGATTTTAATTCCTAAATCACTTCTACAGCTGCTCTTTACCTCTCAGTTGATTTGCAGCCAATCCAAATAGAAGAGATATGACAAACCACAGGCTCTGTGCAATCCTTGGTTAAATTTCATTATTCAAACAAATTGCTTATTCCATGCCTTCATCTTTGGGGCTAAATAAATGTAATTTATTAGAATAATTAGATTATGCCATTCTTTTTGGTCATAATTTAATTTTGCTTTAAGTAACTTTGCTGCACGCAGGCTATCAAAATGAATAATTTTCAATTTTAAACAGACAAATTATGTATGTATTGAGGGAACCTATTTGTCCTGCAGATGAAAGATCATTCACTTCTCCACTGGTGAAGGGGCCCTCAGATACAATCGAATCCTAATAATTTTTTTGGCACATGTGGATATATCCTGCGCAATTTCGGTCCCCACCCCCCACCCACTCCCTTCCCACATACATTTCATTCTGGTCTAATGCAAGTACAAGCATTGTGATTTTAATTGATGTTAATTCATTTATGCTTGATTATATCAGTGGCCACTTTTACACAACAACAAAACGACTGGTGCTCTCGGCTGGAAAATCAGGATAAAGCCGAGGCCAATTGTCACGAAAAATAAACCTCATCTTAAGCAGGGACTGATTTTAGAGATGATGTTTATTTCAAATCAGCAGGTGTGGTGCCAGGTGACTCTATTAGATACTGTGGACAGCAAGGTGTCAGCCTGCCTCAGTTGTCAGCATTCCTTTCGACCGTGCCTTCAGTCGCTCTCCTATCTCTCTGCCCGCCTCACCCCAACCGTGCCCCCCCCCCACACTCGGATCCTGATCCCTGACTGTTCAGCGCCTTGGTACGTCCTCCTGACGTGAAAGGCACTTTACAAATGTAATTTTTTTTGTTATTGTTGTTGTGGGTTCAACCCCCATGTTGGGACTTTATGAGTTCACATTCTAGGCTGGCATTGAGATGAAGTGCGGCATTGTTGGAGGTACTGTTCTTTGGAAGATACTTTGAATCAATGCCCTGTTCAGGAGAACATTTAAAATCCCATGGCACTACTTGAAAAGAGAAGGAAGTTCCTCAGATTGCCAACAATCCCCCAAATAAAATTGGTGATGTGTTTCATGGCTATTTGTGGGACGCTGTTGCGCCTTGAAATGTCCTCCAAATGTAATACAAATGTAATCTTTTGCTGCTGTTGTGTTTAGGTGCTCTGAGACTCCATCCTGCGTGAGGGACGCGATATCAATGCAAATCGTTGTTGTTGTGTGAAAATTGACTGCTCAGTTTGCCTACAAAGTACACAGTCACTACAATTTACAGTAAGATCCGATGAAATGCTTCATGATATATTAAGGCACTATTAACAAATACAAAGTAGTAGTCGTTTTATAGTCTACAGAAGATGATGTAAGGCAAAGTAATGACATATTTGCATTCATCATTGGCTAAAATGAAGGCCACATAGACTCAGCTCCTGGACTGATTTTTTAAAATGCTTTTAAAATGCAGTTCCTTAGAAGAGTTCACCAGATTCAGTGCTGTTACCCAAAGTTTTACCAAAATTAGTGCACCGTTTCTGATGCATTATGCATTACGTTCCATCCGTCTTCTTTCCCTGCCTGACCTTTGCTTTTCCTGAAATAAGTAATGTACTATCAGTTTCTTCAGCAGTTCAGAGGGTCTACAAGTGGGAATTTCATAATCATTTAAAACAGACAAAATAGATTTGGAAACTCAATTATACTTGAAAAATATAGCTGCGCACAGTGACTTTGTGTGGGCACCCACGAACATCTGAGAAAAAGACTGACAAAACTGCAACACTGTGATGAAGAAATTAACTCGGTCTCTTTAAACTTCCCCCCCTTGGCAAGTTATATCGCATTTATGCTGAACACATGCCTTCTCTTTTTACCTGCTACAGCAACAACTTGTGCCCAACAATACAGCGCCCTTCCCACAGGGTAGAGTCTCGGAGCACTTGCTCAATGTTCATTGCATTTATCTGTATTAAACTGACTGAATTTGTTCGTGATCTAGTGACCAGCTCAAGTACATGATCTGACAAGTTCTATTGCGATCATTTTGACTGCCTCCCCCGAGTGCACAGTCCCCTCCCCTCTCCCCCCACCCCGCCCCGGATATATTTCTGTCAAATTTAACAGTAATTGTGCAAATTCAGTTAATTAATATACCTACAATAAGGTTGTAGCATGAATCCTTCAGACTCAATACCTCCCACTGATTCACCTTACGACTGCGTTCCTCTTTCTTCCCTTTTGCCATTTACTAATCCACGCTTTTGCTTGTATTACTTATTGACAGGCTGAAAAGGAATCCTTGTAATGTACTCCTTTATCATAGGTATTTTGGAACTGTACTCTATGGCTTCTCACTGTCAATTTCGGCTGTCACTTCTCAAAAGTTTATGTGGTTGGTCAGGCATGATCTAACACTCTGAAGCCTTGTTAGCTGTCATTTATTTTTCTCCTGTCCAAATGAAACACCTGCAGTCAGAGCAGATCTTCCAAATTTGAAGCTCATCTACGATTGATAAATCCATACTGTGATTGTTGAACGTAGAAGACATGTTACAAACAGCAGTCCTGCAGATGCTATCCAATGTAACCTTCTTGAGGTTATTTAGCCCTAGGCACAGTTGCAGACCCAGAGTAATGATGCTCAGCCTTTACCTTAAATTAATCTCCTGCTTCGTAAATGAATGTATAATAATAATAATCCTTGGATTTGATTTAGCACCTTATCAGGTGGTTGAGACATCTCAAAGCACTTCACAGGATATATTAAGTGGATTGACCAAATTTTATGGATGAAACGCGGCAGCCATTTGCACAGCAGTGTCACACAAAGTCATGGATTGAGTGACCAAATTATTATTATAATTTTTTTTTGAAGGGCTTATTACCCTCAGAGAGTGATCCACCAATCGACTAACAACCAGTTCCTACTTAATCCTAGGTAAACAGGCATGCAGAGTCAGGAAACTTGCCTAAGATTTCGCCCTGCCTGGGAATGGAACCTGGGACCTTGCTTGTGAGATGAGCACTGTAACCAATACACTACAGGACTCCACACTCCACAAAATCAACACAAAGACTCATTTTGCTGGCATGCTTAGAAATGACAGCCAATAAGAAATGAAACGCTGCCTAGTCTTAATAATATGTTCACATAATCAGAGAAGATTCTTGGAATTTGCATAATTAAATCAATAGTTTGACCTCCCACCTTATAAAGAATTGGATACAATGAAAGAATACTGTAGTAATTTCCTGTTGCCAATGGAGACTAGAAGCCACTTTTAGAAAGTAGCTGCAGCATGCACTCTCAAGAAGCTTGGTTTCAGTTTCAGCTAAGGCATTAGATACAATTTCATGAATGAAAGAATAGCATATCTTCCATTTAACATTTCCGGTATGTGCATTGCTCGTGAAAGTTTCATTGAAATTATTGTTAGCATCTTCTATTCCGAATGTAATTTAAAATGGCTAAAGAAACACAAACACGTTTCTCAAGAGTCGAGCTCGGAAGGAAAAGCCTGCTGAAACATGATGGAAAATCTAGCCCTCCAGCTAGCGATAATAGGTTTATAGAATGTGCATTTTGTACTGTAATTCAGATGTGGAGCTGATCAATAGTCATGTTGGATATTGCCATCATGGAACCAATAATGAAAGCTTACACCCGCTAGCAGATTATTCTTTATTGTATCAGATATTACTAGCATTCTTCATCTATTCCTATTCGAAACTAAAAATTACAATCAGGATTACAAACTGTATTTAATGCATTTTATACTAAAATTGCGCAGTGGGAAGACCAGGAGCAACGGCTTAGACTGAGTACTGGATTTATGATTGCGTGACCCAGTTTCTTAGTCGGAGCTTTTTCCGTGACTGAAGGAAGGCAACTAACGGCATCAAGGAAGCATCTAATAGCCCCAGTCAATTATAGTTTCTGGGGGGTGGACCAAAGTGGCACTGCTTTCTTGTCATCACATGGGTTTTTATGAAGATCGAACTAACACTACAATGGCATTACTCCGCACAGATGCATCATTTTGTTGCTAATAGAATGTCAGATTTCATAAACATATAACATACTTTTGGTTTAGCATGAGAGAAGGACCTACAAGATACATAGCTGCTACAATTTACAGTGAATGCTGTGAAGCACATTTTAACAAGCACATTGTCCTCATGACAAGAAAGGTGCTATATCAAATGCAAGGATTAATATCATTGTTATTCATTATAATTTCCCACATGGGGTGAGTTGCCATGGGGTTAAGGGTTTATCATGAAGAAATAAAATTGCCATTACTCAAGTGCAATAGGATTTTGTAAAATAACATAAGCACTGCAAGTGATGCAAAACAGATCAAATCCAGGAAAAGATGTGTAGCTTGGTCTTCATGTAGCCACAGCAGCCAATTTGAGTACAAAATTGAATGAGCTTCTCAATCCTATTAACTAATTTTATTAAGCACTTTGCCATGTTTTGACATGATAAAATAGTAATAACCATTACATTTGATATAGCACCGTATCAAAGTGCTTCACAGGATATACTGTGTATTTGGTGGCCGAAACATAGAAGCCAGTTGTGCACAGCAAGGTCCCACAGACAATAATGGAGTGAGTGACCAATTTTATTTGGGGGATTTGCTACCAGGACACTTGGAGAAACTCCCTTCTCTTTTCAAATAGCACCATGGGATCTTTAACGCCCACCCGAACAGGCAGTCGGGACCTTGGTTTAACATCTCATCTGAAGGACAGCATCTCCACACCTCACCCAGCACTGCAATGGAATGTCAACCTAGACAACGTAATTCCGAGTCCCAATGTGGAGCTTGAACCAATAACCTTCTGACGCAGAGGCAAGAGTGCTACCACTGAGCAAGGCTAACACACAACTGAACTGCTGAACTAAATAAACTGTGTATTAACTATTATTATTTATTAAGAATGGAATGCATAGTGCTATGTACTGGCTGTGCCCTCCAAGAGAATCAGAGAGAGCAAAAGAACTTACATTTGTATAGCACCTTGACATGTCAAAGCATCTGCCTATGGTTTGTCATATCTATTGTATACATTAACTACTGTACAAAGTAGTGACCGTGTATTTTTGTAAGCACATACAACCGCTATTTTGCGTACAAACATATCCCCAAAGTTACCAGGAGGTAAATGATTAATTTATCTGGAGGATTGTTGTTCAGGAAGCCAGGAAACACTCATTTTTCCTTTCAAATTGCATCATGGGATCATTAACATCTACCTGAGGTACAGGCGGATGGATAGACGTTTGTGGCTTCAAGCTCCTGAATGAGATTTGACCTCACAGACCAGGCTGGCAGAGGTGCTGGCATTCAATTGAGATTTTAAACCGAAACCCAGTCCATTCTCTGTGGCACTCAGGGATCTAATATATGAGCAGGTCCACAACATTCCAGACTACAGTTGATGACGTAAAACCCTTCAAACTCATAAATAGGGCTTGGAGAGCAGACAAGTCACTGGGGGAAGGGTTTCTACACTCAACTCCTAAAAGCCATACAATTCGGTCCCAACAGGTAGCGATGTCCCTACTGGATCAGTTGGAGGAAGCTTAAGAGCACTGTGTGCTGGTTTAGCTCATTCAATTGTAATAAATTCTAGTATAGCCCCAATATTCACTCAGGGGTTCTGAATGTTCTCTGATCATAGGTAACTGGAGTGTATCTGTATCCCTTCAGGGGTATGATAGCATCTCCCAGAACCAATGAACAAGCACTCTGCTTCTGTGAATTCTCAGCAACTGAAAAAGAAAGTCCTCTTAAGGGAGAGCAGAGGGCTGCCTTATACCATTCATCAACAGGCAGACGTGCAGGCAGCAGAATTTCACAGACAAGTGCAGGGCCTTAATGCTGCATATTTTGACCTCTAAAATTGCCAAACCTCGAAAGCAAACTCATGCAAGGTGACATGTACATTTACATATACTATAATCAAATGACTTCACACGAAGTCCGGAAACTATCAATAGGAAAAGGCCCACTGCACTCACTGACTGACTTCAGTTGTGAGGCCAGCTGTCGCTCAGCGAACAGGAAGTGTTGGTGGAAGGCTATCATGTAAACAATTAATTAAAGCTGCATTCATTAATTCTCATTTGCAAACATGAGATAAGCTTTCTAATTTATAAAATCTTTCTCTGCACACCATGCAATTTTTTCTTACCTTCTGGACCTTAGTGCAAGATAGGCCAATTGCTAACTCAAGGGCTGTCTGTGCGTAAATCGTGGCCTTGCACCTGCCTACTGATGCGGTTCATGAGAGGGTGGTCCGGTGAGGATAGGAACTCCGTTACTTGTTGGAAAACATTTGAAAATATAGCACGTGCAGCCACGGGATATAAACCCAGAACCGGCATTTTGAAGGGCACTCAGTTGGCTTTTAAGCCTCGTAAATATTCCAAGACAGCAAAAACTGCGCTGTACAAAAAGTTAATTTTCACAGAATCCAAGCTTAAGAATAAGATGCCAAGCAGGAGAGAGAGATTGTGTCGACCTACTGTGCTGCAAGCAATGACGCGCAAGCACCAACTAAATTGCTTCCCTGGACTTGGGTCATGTCAGACTCAATTCAGTACCTGCCATCTGTGTTTCTTTGACACACAGACGTTCTTGGACTGTTAATGGGAAACTCATCATGTACTTTGGGTGACTTTCAATTTTAATTCCTTCATCGATAGATAAGGCAAATTAAGGTATTTTAAAATAAAATATTGGTTCTCTAGCCGTTGTACCCAGAACCGTAGCTTAGGTTAGTGACAGGCAAGAAATCAGATCCTTGTAGCTTTTTATATCTTCTGAGAATCTCCCAGGTAAAAAAAAATCCAAGAATAATGATATTGGTGTATGCCTGGAGGGCAACCATCTTATTCCGTACTCCCAATGAGCCTAGGATTCTGCCTGAAATGTGCAATTGTAGTTTCCCTTGCTCAGCATTAAAAATGATAGCAATAAAAAATAAGTTTCATGCTCTATTTAAGGACACCACATTTTCTGGGCAGGCTGTTTCTCTCGATCTAACCAGATGTGTCACAGCACCAACTGCCAATTCTGATGGACCCTTATCTGCACTGCAAATGGTTCAGTTTTTCATTCAGTGTCTATTCACTTTACATTATGCATCCAATCACAGACCCAAGAAACAATCATTTGAGCACGAGCAAGACATGTCCTCAAGCAATTGAATGACAAAAGATTACTTTTGTTTTTAATGCATCACAATATTTTATTCTCTTCCGTCCACCCCACCCACCCCACATAACAAACTAATCAATCATATGAACGTTGTTGTTAATATTCTATTTTGAAGTCCAAAGTATTTTAAAAATTAACTTTCATTTCCTATCTGAATTAGTTCCACTTAGAAAATCAACTACATTGTTCTGTGGTTAAAGGTCCACCTACAAAAATACACAGTCACTACATTTTACTGCAAATCCAGTAAGGTGCTATTAGATGTCCTCCCAATGTGAAAAGTGCTGTATTAAATGTGAGGATTATTTTTTTATAGGATTATTATATATTGAATCAAATGGGAAGATTATTTTTTATTGGATTATTATTAAGTATTATTAAGGTTATTGTAGTTGACTTTGCACAAGCAAAAACTGGAATGGGGCAAGCTTTCTTAAATATAAAATAAAATAAGGATTTGAAAATTAGAACATATTGAAAATTTGGATCTGATTTCTTTCCTTGCGAATAAGATAATAGTCTAAACTACTACCCCTCTCAACTCCCACACCCAGCTCGAATGCCAAGCCAGCATTGTTAAGTGCCTTGAGATGTCCTCCCGATGTGAAAGATGCTATATAAATGTAAATTTGTATTGTATTGTAAATCTGGCAAATTAGTTTGCAGATTATTTCATGGTAAAATAATTCAATTCAAAATTCTCATGGGTTTTCTTAGGCATAATTGAAGACCTGGAGAATTACTTTCCCCCTGTTGAATTAAAATTGACTGAAGATTGTATTTTCAAATTTGACTGAGGACAGTGAAGGAGACACTGGAATATACAAAAACTGTCAACCAATGCACTTCAAGCATATCTCCAGATGTAACACCAAATTCTGCACTGCTGCCGAAGCACACATATTAGAACAAGACAGAATTAATAATAATAATCCTTGCATTTGTTAAAGCGCCTTATCGTGTCTTCGAGATGTCTCAAATTGCTTCACAGAATATACTGTACAGTGAGTTGACTGTATATTTTGTGGGCGAAACACGGCAGCCAATTGCACGCAGCAGTGTCCCACAAACAGTCGAGGAGCTCATTTGGCTCTTTCCAAATGAGCCCCAGCCCCTCTTCTTTGAAAAAACAATGCCATGTGTTTTCATCTGGCACTTCCAGATGGCCTCCCGATGTAGAAGGTGCTAAATAATTCTAAGTTGAATTGTACCAAAGAGAAAACATGAAACTGTTAAATAAAAAAGATTCCTAGTCAACAAATGGAATATTTCTGTCATTTTTTTTTACCTTTATGTTTAGCATCAGATGTAAGATTTAAACTTTAAGATGTAAGATTTAAATTTAACTTAACAACTCCGTGGGAATCATTTTTTTCGTGTTTTAGTGTTTGAAACTGATCAGTTGGTAATGATGAACAGTGCACACAACTTTCAGGAAATTGAAGCTAACAGGCCACTTGAAGAATGAGACTGTTAGACTTACCTCTCTTCAATTCTCCACTACACTATTGCCAGCTGTTCCTTATAACTTAATTTGTGCACAAGTAATGTCACTGCAAATCACTGATTTATTTTTAAGTGGAATTTCACTCAATGGCGGATTATGCAGTATTTAGAAATCTTAGAATGAAAAGAATGTCATAATTCCTGTATTGATTCATACATACAGATGTAAAATGTATTCACTAGATCTATTCAAACTGAATGTATTTAAAAGTGGACTGAAACATTCATCTCAAAATAACTAACTTTGCATCTTCTCATTCAGTCTCTCAATGGCAGCAATAGCTAATCACCACTGACACTTCAATAGCCACTTCTACATCGGTCAGTCCTGTTCTCCAGTCAAGATGAAAAGTTGATGCGGCATCCATAGACCTGATTCTGAAAGGCTTTTGACAAAGGTACACAGAGAGGAAGTGGGATCAGAAGAACTCACATTTTCATGGCACCTTATCGAATTCAATCATGTCAAAGCAATTGAGATCTGGTGCAGTCCAACATTTTCAAAAATTGACCAATACTTCATTGACATTGGAGATATGGGGTATTTCTCTTTCTTTCCCTCTCTCTCTCTCTCTCTTCATATATACTCAGACAGCACAGCTGAAATGCAGCATTATAAACATACGTACCAAATGTACCATGCAAGCATTTCATAAAATTATTATTTTGGTGTGTGTTGTTTTCAATGAACTTAAAATACATCCCATTGGGTACCACAGAGAGATTGAAATATAGTAATGTGATGTTTACAATTCATTAACTCACATCCTATTTGGAACAGAAAAGTGAGATTAATTATTTTAGAGTTTATTAATACATTAGAACTGCTGATAGACAAAGGAAAGGCTGTATGGTACCACTAAAGCAGCAAACAGATTTATAGTTAATATCAAACTACTTCTTCCAATCTTTGGAACTTATGTAAATATATATATATATAAGATTTTGTTGCTTTTCTTCCCCTTCCCGAAGACACTTCTGGTCTCTGGCTCCATTGGCCTCCCAGCACCTCGCTCAATGTTGCAGTTCAGTGGACAAGCTGTTGACCTGCTCCCTGGCCTTCACTGCAACTGTTGTTCTTAATCCAGTCAGTGGGGAGGTGCGCAAGACGATGATTTGCCTCCCTCTCTATGGGAACTCGACTTGTCCTATTCTCAGGCTCAGTCGCTCGCACTGATGGCACACATCAGACTTCAGGCTCAATAAGCGGGGAGGGATTCGCATTTGAACATGTATCACTCCACACACGGCACAGTGCACTGGAGCAGTGATGTGCTGTGCCACCAAGCTATTAATTTCTCTCTTTCCCTGACTCCATAATTTAGATTTCCACCACTTAATGCCTCTCCAAACAGTGATTTAATTTAAGTGAATTACTTACAATTTTAACTTAATGGAAACCCTAAGCATTATGTCAAGGATGATTCATCCACCACTTCTTTTAACTTTCTTTTATGAGCAAACTGGAGGAAGAACCCCCAAATTAATTATCACCTACACAAATTTGAAAAATACATAAGAATTGTAATTAACACCGTCAATTTCATATGATTACAGTGCCTTTGACATTATATTCCTGACTGTAATGTTCTGTAAGATTAATTATGTGATATCAGTGCCATAAAGGTAGTGAAAATGACCAAGTAAAATTAGTCTTCAAATAAGTCCTAATGAAATCTACAGCTGTTGTACTTTAGTAAATATCACATAAAGAGTTTGAAAAAAATATATATTCAGAAATAGATGAAGGGTCAGGCTATCCAAACCAATAGTACTTTCATCCGCAAGCTAAAAAGTGGATAAAAACTGTAAATTAATCTCAACTACGTGAGTTCTTCAGAGTTTCAGACACAGAATATATGTGAAACATTTAGCCTATTCCTTCAATACAGAAAATCAACACTGCAAGTACGTTCAAGCATATCTTGGTGAAACAAATGTTGTATTACAATTTTTCCTACTGTCCATCCTCTCTACATTTGTCTCTTCAATTTTCTTTCTCTCTCTTCCCCCCGCCCCCCCGTATGAATTGTTCAGCTCCACAACTCAGTACATTGGAACAATGTTGTGCAGTGCCACTAAGCTATCAAAGTCTCTTTTTTACCAGTTTTACGATATAGATGTCCACCATTTGATGCCTCTTCTCCTTTCTTGAAGGCTGCGGTATGGTTTCTCAAACAGTAAAACTCCTCCAATTTTTCCCCAAGAAAGTGGGAAATGTCTCATTCTCCAGGTATGGGACACAGACAGTGAGTGTCCCCACGTGAATCGACTATGCAGGCCCCATAACCAAGTCCAGTGTTATCTGTGCATGCTCACCAAAGGCTCACACAATTGCAAACACGAAAGCTAACTATGTTAACCTGCTACTCAAAAAAAGCAAGTCCTACCATTAACCTTTCGGTGCAAAAAATATGGCATCATCATCCAGGCCAATGTATTCTATTACTCTTTGTTAACCGGAATTTCTACCCCTAGTTAGGGCAGTTTCGTCCAGAGCCACCAGATCACATGAACCCCTCCTTTGATTTGGCAGCTACTCGGTTAAGGGTTTGTAGTTTTAAGTACTTCAGCCTTGTATTATGTGATTATAATTGCCCTGAACATACAGCTGTACATGACAATCTGTGAGAAGACAGAGATCAGAGTTAGGCAGACGTGTGGGAGTGGATCGCGTCTGTACTTACATAGACCTGAGAAAGAAAGCACAGAGCATTTTAAGGCGATTTATAAACCTGTTATAAACCTGAATAGCTGACAGTGATTTTCAGATGTTCTCCTAAATCCGCAGTGCTTAATAAATGCAATCTTAGAAAATGCTGTGTCTTTATTATAATAATAATAATCCCTGCATTTGAGATGACACTTCATCACATCATTAAAAGGCTTCAAAGTGCTTCCTAGGATTTACTGTAAAGAGCAGTAACAGTTTATATGTAGGCAAATAATTTTATCAATTGATACCAGAAGGAAGGAACAAGCTCGGATTCTTAAGTATGAGAGAAAATGCTTCAGAGGGGACCTTGTAGGGGTGAATAAAACTTTAAATGGGAGTGATAAAGTAAACCCAGAACAATACTTTAGGATACACCAAGACATTTGAACAAAAGGTCACGGGTTTAGTGTTGCACAAGACAATTTCAGTACAAACAGCAGGAATTTTTTCTTTACCCAGAAGTTAACATGTCATCAGAAAGAGTGACTAAGGCCACAACACAAGACTCTAAACACAGTTTGATGCTGTAAGGGGAGGATGATAGGCTAGGGTATTCTGGAAGGGTGAAATCAGATCAGCCAAAGGGCCTTCCTTATCTGAACTAATCTTGTGAAGAAATACAACACTTTGAGTCAAGGTCATATTGCATTCCTAGAGGCTTCCCTGGGAAAGGAATAATAAGCAAATGTGAGTGAAGAAGAGATTTAACTTTGTAATGTTTCTGTTTTTAGCAGCCCCATCATCGCCAAGCTGCGTTCTGACTTGTTCTAACTTTCAAATGCCTCCACATGCTTACCCCACTGTTGTGGTTTCTGTGGTCCTACCCCTCCACCTACTCCCTCAATTCTGCCATCTCCAGCCTACTCCGCATCCCCCGTACCCACATCATCAGTGGAGGAGCTTTCATGCCTTAATTCTCTGCATCTCTCTCTGTCTCTTGCTCCAACACTCCCTGCTTTTCCTCAACTGACCAGGCACAGACAACCTGCCCACAAAGCACAAGTTGATTCCAACCCCCAGCTTGGGTGTAAATGTTCAGCGCCTTGGGATGTCCTTCTGACACGAAAGGTGCTAATACAAATGTAACTTTGTTGCTGCCAGAATACTCCCTATTGAGGACACGTGAGAGAAGCTTGAGTTGGCTTGCTTTCAATTTCCCTCCCGTCCTTCGAGTGCCTAACCTCAACGTGAGGCACCATTCACCATTCAAACTGCTGAGGCCACTCAATATCAATATCAAATGATTTCATTGAATGAATAATAATAATAATAATCCTTGCATTTGATATAGCGCTTTTCACATCGGGAGGACATCCCAAAGCGCTTCACAGAACACACTGTAAAGTGAATTGACTGTATTTTTTATGGGCGAATGCGGCAGCCAATTGCGCACAGCAATGTCTCACAAACAGTCGTAGATTAAAAATGACCAATTTATTATTGTTTTTGGTTTTGGAGGGATTATTATTAGATGTGTGGAGTAAGGAAACTTGCCCAAGGTTTCGCCCTGTGCCTGGAATTGAACTCAGGCCTCTCACTTGCAAAGCGAATACTCTAATCACTGAGCTGCAGGACTCCAGTGGATGGATGGATAAATGTGTATAAATGCAATGGGTTGTGAATTTGTTTCAATAAATCAATCCTTCAGATCTTAATTATTATTTACCAGATTCAAGATAACCTTTGGATTGATTGATTGATTGATTGATTGATTGATTGATTGATTGATTGATTGATTGATTGATTGATTGATTGATTGATTGATTGATTGATTGATTGATTGAGAGTGCAAACGTAGGTATGAGAAAATACTTCCTATTTCTCAAATTATTCTCACTAGAATTTATTAAGATTCTCTTTCTCACTGATCCTCGTCAACACTAATCTAAGTCTATCATTGTTATATTAAAGTGATATCAACAACAACAACAACAACAAGATTCCATTTATAAAGCGCCTTTCACGTCAGGAGGACGTCCCAAGGCGCTGCACAGTTGGGTCATGACCCGAGTAGGGGGGAAATGGTCAGGGTGAGGGGAGGGAAGGGAGGGAGCAAGGAGGGGGGAAATGGTCAGGGTGAGGGGAGGGAAGGGAGGGAGCGAGGAGGGGGAAGAGAGTCGAGAGGGGAGCTGAAGGCACAACAAGTACAACACAGAATAGATAGTATTTGACAGTGTTCAACTGTATTCATATTATCTACTTAAACAAATATGATAATAATCCTTACATTTCATAAAGTGTTTCTCACATCGAGAGGAAAACTCAAAGCGTTTCAGAGGATTTTACTTGAAAAGCGTAGTAACTGTAACTTGTAGGTGAATTTGGTAGCTGCAAAGCGCACAAAAATCTCCCATAAATAACCATGAAATAACGGACCAATTTTATCTTGGGTGCTGTTGGCCAGGATACTGGGAGAAACTCCCACAAGGAAGTGTTTCGGGATTTTTTTTCAGAAACTTAAGATGCAATGACCCAAACCACGATAATTTGTAATTTGGTCCAGTTTGGAAAGACAGGACCAGCATCACACTGCGTCATACAGCAACAACAACAACAAGATTACATTTGTATATACAGACTAAAGTTAGCTGATCTCAGCCATGGCTAACGTTAGCTGTAGCAATAAGGTAGGAAGAGGGCAACTCGTCAGTGGTGCTACATTTGACTCCTGATGGAAAGTCAACTTGTAGATGTTGAATGAGAAGAGGATCTGTGGTTTAGCTGTAAAAACACCTCCAGATCCCAAATCAAATAGGACATCAATAGTTACTGCATGGATTTACACACAGTAACGATTGATGTCGTATTTGACATCATTGGGCTCCAGCAAACGTCACTAGCTTCAGCAAGAAAGGACAAGGGGATAGAAATAGCAGAAAATAGCCAATCATGACAAAAATACAACTTTATCTCTTCCCCCAGTAATAAAAGTTGGTCATGATTTTTATGCACATTCAGTGCCCACAGACGCTTTTAATTAGAAAATAAGAGAGAAAATGTGAGAGGGTCATTGACCTATCCTCAGAAGCTACCTGCAGCACAATGCTTTCCTTCGCTGACAAAAGAAGAGTTATCCTTTCTCTGCGGTGGAATGACCTTTAGCATACCCAACGTAGGCAGCACCAGCAAGCCAGTCAGTCAATTATAACAAAAGCCACAGGCGCACAAAGAACTTGCCAAGCTATTGATGAGCTCATACGCAAGTTAATTGAAACATTGCATGAAGCCAAAACAGAATCTCACGTGCCTGCCTTGGTGACATCTTCTTTCTGGCTGACAGACAGGTTTCATTTTACCTGAAGAATACGGGAGGAAAAGCAAGAGAGAGACAACAGCTGTTACTGGGAGTGAACTACTATTTACAGTCTATGAAATCCAGAAAGAAAACTTTCTATATTCCGTGAAGCCATTCGGTAATAATTCTTCGGACGAAAAGACATAAAAACTTATGCCACATTATGGAAATCCAGAATCCAATGCATTACTAATCTCCAAGTACCTTTTTGGAGCAGGTATGTTTAAAACATGATGCTGTGTTCCACACTTGGCATACATGCGTACTATTCACGATCACCAGATCAGCCATGGTATGAATCGGATATAATGTGGCTGAGAATTTGGTATTCGCAAATGGGACCTAGCAATCGTGACAGCCGGTTTGTGTTCTGTGGCAGTTTCTCAGCTGAGAAAAGGCTCTAAAAGTCTGATAAAAGGTCGGAAACAAAGACACTCGTTTATCGGCTTTCGGGATGGTGGCTTTTTCACAAAATTATTGGTAGCAAATCCCACAACCTCAGTCACAAACTGGATGGGGGCTGGAGGTTTGCCATTAGCAAGGCACCGTCCAGTCTTTGAACATTGCAACACCGGATTCATACAACCTCAGTATTATTATATAAAATGACTATGCTTCGGAGAACTGGCATTTAACTTGAAAGCAGTAAAATAGTAGATATTGCAAAATCATCTCATGCAAAACATCCAAAAGAGAATATGAAAATTAATGCCAATTAAATTGTATCAACAGTAGGGCAGAAGAGCCTTTTGTGGATACTGACTCAAAGTAAAATGAAGACCAATAATTGAAACGCTCATTTATTCTGTCAAATGTAACATCAAAGTGAAGTATCACTAACCCTCTATCTTCACAGGGTGTAAATGAGCAACCCTTATGATTTAAATCCTCCTTAGCACCACACAAACTTCCAGCATAACAGTTTCCACATACACAGTGTATACCATAGACTTTGTTTGGTGACAGACCATCACTGAGGGTAGCAAGCATCAACCTAAACTGTGGCGCCTATCCAGAAAGCCCACCATTCCAAGGAATGAAGCAGAGAGGCTGTTGAAATGTCTTTGTGTTAAAAAGTTGTTAATACTGTGCATTTCACATTCTCTCTACTGAATGGATATCTTTTATTTAAAAAGTATTCCACAGTGAAGTTCCGTGGCACTGGGGAGTGTGTGTTTGTGTGTGTTGGGGGGTGGAATGGACACACTGCACATTGCAATTTGTTGGACCTCCTGGGTTTTGAATCCAACCCAGAAAGATGCATGGAAAAGTTGGCTGTATCTTCAATGGAAGTTCACCTTCACCTACAAATAGACAGTCACTGCACTTCACAATATAATCCTATGTTGAGCTTTGAGACATCATGGCGATGTGAAAGGGCGCCATACCAAATGCAAGAACTATTTATTATATGTATACGTCAAGTTCGTAAAATAAGTGAAATGACTCTGAGCAGGCTCCGTCCAGTTTACAGTTGTTGCTGGTTTACTATATTTAATACTAATTATCAATAATTCAGCAATGCCACTCAAAGAGATCATCAACGTGACTGCTGTGAGAAATGGAAACTGTCTCATTGGTGCTTTACAGAGACTGGGATTAAGGCACAACACACAAGTATTTCAAGCAAAGTGACACTGCGGCAAATCTTGGCGCAAATTCAATGCAATCGATGACGATTCTGGGCTTCAAGAATGCAGCAAACTTCTTCAACGCAGATTAGCATTGTCCTATTGATCCCCTGATGAATGCATTCTCTTTACCATGTGAATTAAATCCTGATGATACATGCATTCAAATATATTTTGCTCACTGGCAGCAATCCTTGATGGAGTGCAGGTCATACAAACAGTGCAAAGCTTGTTTTCAAAATGCAGAAGTTAACCTCCTAAAAAGGACATTCCCCAAACTAGTTACTTGGCCAATAGAAAACATTAGATGCTTTAAGAAAAGATTCTTGTTTATGTCAAAGGCAACTTCAGGCTCAAGAAAAATCCTCCAGGCTCAAGAAAAATCGGTTTTGGGCTCAACAAAGAGTATGAAACAACAACAATAACTTGCCTTCATAAAGTGCCCTTCATGCAAGGTAGCATCCTGGAGCTTTTGCAATATCTAAGGGAAGGACTATACAAAGCAGTGGAGTGTGCCCTTTGCCCAAACTAACCTCACTCTGGTATGATGGTAGGGGAGGGGGTGTTGCAAAGAGAAGCTGATTTTAATTGTAAGCTCCACAATGTTTTGCTCTTGACTCTTGTCCACAGATCATGCTGGATTGCGCAATGCAGAGCAAACCAACTAATCACTACAGACAAGTAGCAAAACTGAGCCAAGCCTGCGAAGTGAATCACTTGACTCAAGGAAAGCCACTTGTGTCCCTCTTATCTCCACAAACGTGCCCAAATGAGTCACTGAATCACCTGGTTGGGAAGGTCAAAATGTTTCCAGAGGTGCTTCACAAATGCATAAAAGTTCTTTGTGGAATCAATGCTGAAAATTAGATTTGTGATTGTGGATCAGGCCTGTATTATCAAACTAATAGATAGTTTTAGAATTAACAACCTTGCCTATAACCTTAGAAATAACAGATCTAAAGTTACTGGGTCAGTAGATTGAATGGGTCAAGTATGACCTTTCTCAGACATAGGAAAAATAAGC
Source organism: Callorhinchus milii (assembly GCF_018977255.1). Taxonomy (NCBI): domain Eukaryota; kingdom Metazoa; phylum Chordata; class Chondrichthyes; order Chimaeriformes; family Callorhinchidae; genus Callorhinchus; species Callorhinchus milii. The sequence continues at coordinate 27,565,872 of NW_024704742.1, read as the reverse complement.
TGAAGCCAAGGACATGATGGGGATGAAGCATGATGTGGAACAATGGAAAACGGTTCTTTAGCAAAATTACAGTTAGTAAAGAAAGGTGAGCCAAAGAAGTCCACTTTCTGTTTCGGAGAGCTAGCAACTGAACCACTGATGCTTAAAGAGAAAGCTTTGCCGGGGAAAGCTTAAACATGAGCACGAACAGCTCCTCTGGATCGAACTGTGAATGGAACGAGTTAAAAGTAAATCAGAAGACAATACCCTCCCAACTCCGATCTACAAGCTGCAATTGAGGAGAATCATTTGGTATGGATTCATTGTTTGTTGCATCTGCTTATTCTTCAAGATACTGGCAGCAAAGTTTGAAATAAGTATTACCAGTTGAGCAGATGCAGAATGCAAAGGAGCCACTTTACAGTCGTGGATAGCAGGCTCCTGCCATCAAGTGAAATTTTAATTCAACAGACATGAAGAAAGGATCTTTCAAAATAACAGTTTAAGACTTCGGAGTAACTGTCAAGGTAGAACCAATCCTAATTCCTTTCATCTAAGACACTACAAAGATTTTTAAAAGAAATGAATGGTTTTAAAATAATGATCACAGCTTTGTGATTCTGCACAGCTAAATTGTTTCTGAATCTGTTCAGCTCTCCCTGAGCCAGGATGCCGTGAGCTACAGAGGATACACATAATTTTGTATGGTTTTATCTGAAAAGCACTTATAGCAATGCATTAAACACAGGATGTTACAAAGATATGATGCACCTTCAGAGGAATGTACAGTACTGTCCTGTGCACACATGTAGATGTTTCCATCATTCTATATCATTAGGAACTAAGAAATTTAGAGGGCTGAAGAAAGGGCATGGTAGTCCTCCTCCCCCTTCACTCTCGCTTGGTGTCCACCCACAGCTGTGTGAAGCATTTTGAAATATTATCCTACATGTAGGGCACTATATAAATGCAGATTGTTGTTAAAAAATCATCTCACTCTCACATGCCTCAATTGAATTCTTTGCTAAATTCCGACTTGAACTTGCTGACACAATCTGCCCCCGCAGCCTGCATTCCACATATTTATCATTCTCTCTGTAAAATAATTAATTCTGATCCATCTGAAGCCATTTGTGGATATAAGGGCATGGGGCCATCTCAAACCTCCTAGACACTTCGTAGTAAATCCAGTGAAACACTGAAATATCATCCTGATGTGAATGACACTGGACTCATTTAAAAAAAAGCTTAATGCTGCGATGGGACAATGATATGGTGGAAATCCTGGAAGGATGATATCAGATGGGCTGAAGGGCCTACTCATGCAAACTGTTATTGTCATCTTTGGAGTAGTCACAGGATCCTGACTTGTGAACAACTGCAAGTATCATCGTATTGTAACAGATGGAAATGTGTAGATCGAGTATGACGTGAGGTCAGTCCAGCAGGGGTTTTGCAGTGAACCCGAAAGGGAGTCGGAGCTTGAGTCAAGCAAAAGCTCTGACCAAACTAGGGGTTGCGATCCCGGGATTTCGGGAGCACCAGCACTATACAGGATCCTGGAATCCTCTAGGGTAATGGTGTTCTGAAATCTTGGGATTGCAACACCTGGATCAAACCCCCCGGGGACCTCTGGACCTGCAGGGAATCAGGTCCAATTGGGCCAGGGGTAACAAGGCCTTGCCATATTGTCAAGATCAGGCTGCTGTGGAGAAGGCTCGGGATTGTTGACCACAGTGCCTGAGAGATCTTGTCAATTAGTACCTGAGCAAGGTGGGAACTGTGAATATTAGCAAGCTATGAGGACACAGACTATGAAACCGAGGTGCTTATACGCCATCCAGTTACAGTTCTGTGTCTGTTAGGGATGCTGGGGGTTCTGATGTTTTCCCACTTTAATAAGCCCCTTGTTTTGTGAACCATAACTCTGTGTGCATTCAGTATCTGTCTGTCGCAGGAAGTACACAGTCCCCTCGGTACAATATTCTAAGCATCTCATACAACCAGCTTTAAGAAATGAAACCCTTCTCATTGTGATAAATGATTTAATATGTTGTGTACAATATATATGTACAATAAGTTTATTCAGCCCAAAGGAAATGCCTTTCTTTGGATAAATTATTAAACCGAGGTCTCGACTGCATGTTCAAGTGGATGTTAAAGTTCTCATGGTACTATTTGAGAAGGGGGTTTCTTCCAATGTCCTGGCGCACAATCCACCAAATACAATTGGTTAATAACTTCATGGATGTTTATAGTACAATACCGTGCTCAAATTGACTGTTGTGTTCAACTACAAAATACAGACAGGTAAATTCCTGTGGAGCTCTTTGACACATCTCAACAACGTGATAGGCACTACAGCAAGTTTAAGCATTAGTATTATTATTATTAACACTGTGGTAGGTAGTGTGGTTCATTGCTTCAAATAAAAACCAAAGCGAAGGATGCAATGTACAGGTGGATTGCAATAGATTACAGCCATACTGTTGATGTGCAATTTGTTACAACACCATGTATCTTCACAATCATCTTTTAATTCAGTGTAATCCCTGTAGGAAACTGTTTCATTCACTGTTGCATCTCTCAGCTTTTAATGATCCATCTTTTTGGTTACATGCTGTCCCTTTATTTTACTTCCCCCTCCCTCCCCCCCACCCCTAAATAGATTCTTAGCCCTTCATTGATTTTTACAGCTTCAGTATCTCAATGAAGTAGTTCCACATTGCTGTCTGCAGATCTCTGCTGCCACACTCTGCTTCTAAATTCCTCCATAGCAAACAATTTGATGCTAGCAAAACTCTGTGTACTTAATTTAGGAGAACAGTTATGGCACTCGGTTTTGTTTGCTTTAATTTGGTCACTACCTATGTACATAGATAAGGTTATATTTAAACTGTATTGTTACATTAATCAGATCACGTGTAAGAATTCAACCAGATAAAAATTAACACAAGTTAAAACATCAACAGTTTGTTAATGCTTTCTCCAAAGCATTATCGTTGGAAACTTTGGGTTTTATAACAGCTCAAATAATGATGACCATGCAACACAGAGCGATGGTCTTCATAGCTCCTTGATCATTTTATTTGCAGTTTTCACAATGCTCATTTGGCTTTTCCCTCCTATATAGCTCTTAAACACTGTCATATATAAATCATAGCAACACAGCACATAAGGTTTCTTTGGACAAAATTAGTCCCCCATAAAATTTAATGAGGTAAAACAGGTTTAAGTATTGATAGTGTCTTGACACAGACTAAGAGGAGGCTGGGACAATTTTTAAAATTTCTTTACGCTATATAGTCCCCAAATTTGAATGATTCCAGATGTTCAAAGAACAAGAAAGGAGATTGTTGGATTGCCGGTTTCGGAAAAAGCTTATCGGTGAGGAGGAGAGAAGAGAAACAAAAAGAAGAGAGACTTGTAATAGATCTGAAGCACACACAAACACACTTACACAAGTACAATTTGCTGGTACTGAGAACTTGCTGTTGAAATGACATTTTGAGAATGGTAACTTCTATATTCTATAAGGAGTCCTGTAGCTCAGTGGTTAGAGCACTCGCCTGGCAAGCGAGAGACCTAGGTTCGATTCCCAGCAGGGCGAAACTTTGGGCAAGTTTCCTTATTCCACACGCCCAATAATAATCCCTCAAGAAAAAAAAACAATAATAAATTGGTCACTTCAATCCACAACTGTTTGGGACACTGCTGTGCGCAATTGGCTGCAGCGTTTTGCCCACAAAATATACAGTCAATTCACTTTACAGTATATTCTGTGAAGCTCTTTGATATGTCTAGAAGATGTGAAAAGCGCTATATCAAATGCAAGGATTATTATTATATTATTCAGTTTCCTATTCTTTTGCTTTCTTTTATTTTTACTGATTCTACCTTTGATCTTGAGCCAATATGAGCAATATAAGCAGGCATAATAAAAGAATCTTAGGGATTCCCACCCATCGCATTGCAATGGGGCCTTCCTGTGGTTTACGTTGTCAGTGCACGATAGAAGGAATGTTACACCTGGAGTCTGATTCTGTATTTGCTATTAGCATCCTCCCCATTACTAATATTACAAATAACACATTTTCCTATGTTCCCATGTTCTCCTTGTCCGACTGTTACAAATCCCATGTGTGTGAAATCCCTTCACATCCCAGTACCTCCCTTTCTCTCTGATCTGCTCTTACCCCACTTCTCTGCCCATTCCCTCCACTCAGTTAACACAGGTCTGCTGTGAGCCTCCCCACTGTATCACCATCCGCGGCTGAGTTTTCAGCCGTTATGACGCCAACCTCTGAAGCTTCATGCCTCTCTTTCTATCTTTAAATCACAAGATCACAAGATTAGTTTGATTGAAGAAGGCCCTTCGGCCCAGCTGATCATATCCATCCAAAACACCCATCACAGCACAAGCTGCTTTTTAATAAAACAATGAGTCTAGTGTCCTAATCTCTACATCTCTTCCTAGCAATCTATTCCCACCTTAAAACTTCCTTTTTTGACCACATTTTGGGGTCAATTTCCTCCCCACTCCTTTCCTAGGTCAGCATCCAACCCCACCAATATGAAGCGCTCTGAGACATTATCCTCTGTGATCCTCTGTGAAGGGTGCTATAGTAAGTTGTTACTCTGTGGTGTCTGTGTGGGAAGAGATTGTAGTTATTCGTTGTTTTTCTAAATTGCATTAAATTGATCTTTTCTTCATTGGATTCTTTTGATGTACTGATTTCCAATTTCTTTGATTGTTACATCTAATATGTTTCATCTGCAAATTCCCTGTATGAAATTGCCCATCTATGAGAAGTAAAATTAATATTTAAAAAATGTCAGTACCCTGATCACCAGTTGAAATAAGTGTAAAGGGCTGGATTGTTGTCTGAGGGAAAACCCTTCTGTCTAACTATAAGAGAAGGCTGGTGCTCAAAATAATTTAGTTACAATGGAATTTCCTCTGAGAATGGGAGAGGCTGACCTTCCAGCTCAGAACAAAGCAACGGTTTAATCCGACAAGAAGGAAACTTGGGAATCAGCCAGGGTTACTGTAGAAGTAAAAGTAGACCTATTATACTGTTTTTCTTTCATGTTTTGTTCATCGTATCCTCAGGTGCAAAATATGTATCTGCTATGAAACTGACATCTGTCTGTAGATTGGTGCTTTGCTACAAAGACAAACAAAAGGTTTTGAATAGAGGTGAATCCTCAATCCAGACTGTGGTTACATTTGCATCAGGATTTGACACTGGCCTTATTAATCATGCAAAGCCACGTTAGTGTACAACTCTCTTGTAGTGTATGTTGGACAGATACCTCCTTAGATCATGACAGTTACACTAAAGTCTTGCACTGAAAATTATGGCTTGTGAATATTTATAAGCCTACAACACACAAAACTGTTATATACACTTACCTTCTTCCTCTTTTCCCCACAAAATATACAGTCAATTCACTTTACAGTATATTCTGTGAAGCGCTTTGAGATGTCTCGAAGATGTGATAAGGCATTATATCAATTGCAAGAATTATTATTATTATATGATCTTCCAAATATGCTCTGAAAATTGTCATGCTGCAATAGCCACTCTACCGTCTAACACTTTAAAAAAATAGCTAATTTAAGGTTTTGTACCAAATAGGTTTGAAACATGCAAATCAATCAGAAATTGAAAATTATTAGTCTTTCAAGGAAACACTTGCAAAAGATATTCTTGGTCCAGTAGCTGTCCTGTAGCTCAGTGGTTAGAGTACTCGCTTTGCAAGTGAGAGACCTGAGTTCAATTCCAGGCAGAGGGCGAAACCTTGGGCAAGTTTCCTTACTTCACACAGAGCCTAATAATAATCCCTCCAAAACCAAAAACAATAATAAATTGGTCATTTTCAATCTACGACTGTTTGTGGGACATTGCTGTGCGCAATTGGCTGCCGCATTCGCCCACAAATATACAGTCAATTCACTTTACAGTGTGTTCTGTGAAGCGCTTTGAGACGTCCTCCCGACGTGAAAAGCGCTTTATCAAATGCAAGGATTATTATTAAGGATTATTGGTATTATTTTTCTCATTTACATACATTTCTGTTGTATTGTAGTACATTAACGAAGGTAATAATTTAGAGAAAGATTATTTAAAATAACTTAAGAAAGATAAGTGTTTATAATGGTAAAAATTAATGCAGAGTAGAGTACAAATGTGAGTTGAGACAGGATAAATTGCACTGCCTCCACCTGGAGGTAAGTGTGAATCAAAATGGACTCACTCCAATGGAAGCCCTCAAGAATTCAAGTGACCATATTTTAATCTTATTAAAGAACTGCTCATACTTCCATAAACTGAATTGCATCAAGGAACCTATAATGCTTCTCAACTCAAAAATGTGCGTGAATCCTTATACAACTCTTATTTAATTGCATTTTTAATATATATATATATATATATATGTGTACACACATATATTGAATAGAGCTCCAAATATTTAATCTCAGCAACATATATACTTTTCTACAACTCCCCATCAAACTAAATGAAAAAAAGCCTTCAATACAACATAACACAGCTGGGCTAAATTCAGTTATTTCCTAATATTGGAGGATAATGTCATAACAAGCATGGATGAATTTTCAACCCACCTTATCCAGTCAACTTGCACATTGCCTCAAAATACTGATTTAACTTTTCTGGTGGTTCACTCACAGCAGTATGTCAGAGGCATGCAAGGGGAGTTTCTGATCCAACCTCAAGCATGAGGAGAGGTTTTCTAAAGTGAAGCAATAAACTGTGATCCAGAATCTAACATCAAGTGCTCCAAGAACTCTCTGCCTCCAAAACTCATTATCCTGCAGACGTCCAACTGACAAATTTGGTGGTAGCTGTCCACAGAAGACAAAAAATTGACCCATCTTGTAAACCGGTCAACCACCGCAAGAATTAAATTGCTTCTCTTTTTAACTTCTCGGAAATGATTCCATGATGCCTATAGCCTCACTTTTTCACGTGGCCCATCTAGTAAACTGTGTTCCATTAGTGCAGTTGGCTTGATATGATATGGTCAGGTTGACCTGGTTACACACACTTGGAACGCCTGGGCAAAGGCCTTTTTCCATATTTAAACAGTTCTTGAAACTTTCCATCAGGATTAGATCAACTGACTAACTTCAACAAACATTGCTGCCACTATGTTCCACTCAGGACTCCTGCCAATGAAAGAAAAGATGCCTGGAGCATTTCATCAGTCCCAACTATAGTCATAGTAAACATAGATTTTGTATCTCGATAATCTAAGCTACATTAAAACATTTTACTTTCTTTAGTGGAAATTGGGGTTTCACCTCAATATGAGAATAAGGACTATGTAAAAGGGGATCGACAACATTGAACAAGCGAGAGTGTTCATTGTAATGAAGAACAAAAGCAACTTGCATTTATATGTGGTAGCATCTTGGAGTCTCCTACATTGAAAGGTCAAAATCGTAGGGCGCAGTTTAAAATGAGAAGTTTGGAGTAAGGGAAATCAAACAAAAAAATGTAAAGCATACTGCAGTAGAATTGTGGAGAAGGTTATTAATGTCGTCTCTCAGACACTATTGAGTTCAAATCAGCAAATTGATTCACTTCTGGAAAGAGGAAGGATTAAGGATTTGATGGGAAGGCAGGAAAAGTGAGGCTGATAACTGTCCAAATGGGATGTGCTCATTAAGCCTAATCGTCTTTTTGGGTCCTAAAAGTTCTTATGTCCTTGTGCATTGAGCTGAAGAATAGATTGGTGCTATTTTCGTTAAACATATTTTGTTATGAAAGGTTTCCTCAGTTGCTGAGTGCACTCTCTTAACATTTGTTTGAAATGGAAGATGTTTGCCAAGTCAGAATTTATGTATATTAACCACAAAGGTACATCATCGAAGGGCATTTGGCAACTTCCAGAACGTCTGCAATACAACTGATTCTTCGAGGAGATGTCACTTCAGTTGCTTATAGGTAAACAGAGGTTCCTACGAGTTTCATAATAAACATCTGTAGGGTTTTCTGAAGATCTGCAATATGCTGCTCAATGTAATTGTTGTTCACCAAAATACCAACAAGGAAACTGAGGGTTACCAGGGTTTTCTCTCCCCCCCAAACAACCTTAAAAAAGAAAGAAAATTAGATTATAACCCGCAGAACCAGGAAATAAAAATAGTGCTTCTTTGAGTTCTCCATAGATGAATATGTTGACCCCGAAATCCAAAAATAACCTCAAAGTCAACCATCTTGTTAACAATGAACAAGAACTGTTCACTTGGCTGGATTGATATCTATTAAAATAATCATTGAAAGTATACCTATGTACACGTCCAAGTCAGTTAGGGTAAGAATCTTTTTCAGGATGCAGTGCCTTTGAAGCTTTCACCTGAATTACACTACAATTCTGTGACTTTTTTGGGGGAAGGAATTGAAGGGAAATTATGCAGAACAAGTTGACACCATTAACAGTCCTAGGCAGCAACATAACTTGGTCTTTAAAGAGACAATCACATTATATACAATTCTCTTTGATCAAATCCTCTTAGGCTAGAGCAAATATTTTGAAATGTTGTCAAGACAGCTTCGAGGAAGTTAACCGACCATGCTGCATGCAGCTAACTTTGAGTGACATTGCTGTCCATTTAACTTTAAGTGACACAGTGACGTAGTGACCTATTTCTCTCTCCCTCTGTTATTCAGATGTTTCAGTGTAGTGAGCACAATGTAACTAAACTTCAGCTGTTTTCTGGAGACTTAAAAGACCCACATGACAACATCTCCTTTTGTTGTACTGGAATATTGCATGAGATTTGCTGTATGGAGTCCGATAGCTACTTAAATTTAAATAAACTTTTATCCAATGCCAATCATGCAGAAAACTACTGTGTTCACTGTTGCATCTCCTCTCTAAATCAAATCTTTCCTTGGTCAGATTCAATCCGTGAACATCTTTCCCTGCAAATGGGGAAATTTATCAATTCTCATTTCTTTACATGGACTACCGCTCAAAACAGCTCAGGATTTCAGTGCTCTTTGCTGAAGAAATCCACAGCAGCTCCTGGCTTCGATCGCACTACAACAACAACTTACATTTATCTAACGCCCTTCAACCGGGTCGCGTCCCGGAGCGCTTGACAGTGGCCTTTTCGTTGCGATCAGGTAGGGTGCGGAAAAATCATGGAGGTCTTTAAATGTGAGATGAAGCTCTTGAATTTGATTCGATATTGCAAAAAAATTCAGAATTCATTCCAGTAATCAATCCATTTTCTTTAAATAAAAAGTCAAATGTTCAACTTTGAAGTCTATTTTCTTAAAAATCCTGATCACCACTGAGTGCAAAAAATTGTCAAATCGAGAGCATTTCCACTCACAAATTGCTAGCTATTAACTGAGTAAAATAAGTTGTTTTCTATCTCCTCTGTCCACTTCCACAATTCAAAGTCACTCCACAAATTAAATACAATACAATATACATTTTTATAGTACCTTTCACTTCAAGAGGATGTCTCAAAGTGCTCGAAACTGCTGGCTGGACAAGTGAGCTGGGGGTGGGAAGGCAAATGGGGTAGGTAGAGGAAGCATGACCGAAAAGGTGGTCAAAGAAGTAAGTCTCAAGGTGAGCCTTGAATGAGGGGAGGGAAGCAAACGATTTGGAGGGATTCTGGGATGGAGTTCCAGGGAGTCGGGGCACAATGACTTGAAGCCAATGCTGCACAACATTGCATAACAGTCAACCAACTGGTCCTGGAGAAAAGTCTGTTCAAAACCTTCAATAGATATTAAATGCAAGAATTATTTATAATATTTTAAGATTTCAAAGTATGTTCTTTCTAAAATATTGAAAACTGTAAGCTAACAGATCAAAACTAAATAATCATACCATCAGTTCAAGATTTTATACAGCCATAATAGGTTTCTCGCTTATGATTTTCTGAAGCATCGTACAAGTTCGCACTCTATATTCCACAATTTGCACTCAAACCCGTGGTGTAATAGAAGTAATTTCTGATATTGCACACCAAGGAGCACTTTAAAACATAGAGCTTATTTTTGAATTTTTTATTAACATTGTTTTTTTATGTACAAAGTACATAAAACAGAACAATATACTTTCCACTCTGAACAAGTCTACGATGGATTTAAATACAATGATACAATGATATTACCATTGTTCTGCTTTCAGGGAAGGTTGTTACACATTACAATAAGAGAAATTTCTCACCAGTCGTTTCGTTTCCGTTCATGCTTCTGGTCGCCTTTGCCCTCCATACTCCTTCGGATCGTATTGCTAACTCCATACAGACCTGTCCGCTCCCTCCGCTAAGCAGGCTCCGGCCTGCTACATGCCCACCGCCTGACCCGCTCCACCATCGGTAGTCAGGTCTTCAGCCTCTGTGCTCCACACTTTGGAATTCCATCCCACAGCCCCTTCACCATGCTCCCTCCCTTGCCTCCTTCGAGAACTTTGTTCCACCATTGGTGGCCGTGCTTTCAGCCACTACGCCCTGAAACTCTAGAACACTTTTCCTCTATCCCTCTGCCTTGCCCCTTCCTTCCCCATCTTCAGGTCGCCCCCTGAAGGCCTTCCTATTCGACCGTGCCTTCGGTCACCAACCCCTCGGGTCGGTGTCATCCTCCGCCACTATTAAGCTCTCTGGGCCGCTGCCCTGCGTGAGGGGGCGCTATATAAATGTAATTTGTTGGTGTTTCTCCCTCTATTTTCTCACTGATTTTGTCGCCTGTCTTTTTTCTCTTTTACTGTCTGTCTTTCTCTCTCTCTCTCTCTCTCCCTCTTCTAACTTTCTATCTGTCTTTCTCTATCGTTACCATATTTCTATCTCTAACTCTGAACTGTATAATGTAAGAATAGAAAGATGAAGCTACCCTACCAGCAAACACATTGTTAGTGAGTATTAAGAAAGTTTCTGTGGTGTAGCCTGCCTCAGAATTCTCTGAGACACCTTGTTCCCAACTTTATAAGTGTACACAACAGTGTTTATGTCAGTATTTCGCAGGTCACTAAATTGTTTGAAGCATTACAGAATCAGATGCAGAACATCCTAAGAAATCTCACTCAAACGCACAATAATATTTGTGCTGGTGTCTCCTAGGATCTGCACCCAACTTCCACTTCCGGGGTATAATGTGGATGAACAGACTTGCGTATAAACAGACATTGTAATGTCCTGGCTGCTGCAGAAGTTAAAGGTACAAAATCTGAGAGCAAAGCTCTTAGATGATAAACAATGTTAAACTGTGATCAAAGAAACTCAAAGTCTGGATTAGTCTGCAAATCATTTACTTGAGCTTCATGGTCAATTGGATGATCTCAATCATTTCAATCACTGACAGTCACATCTACTGTACCTACACATAACTGTTCACCTGTTTTTCACAACATCCATTGGTGAGTACAAATGTGGGTGTTCATCTACAAAATACATACAGTATTATACTTTGCAGTAAATTCTGTAAAAGACTTTGAGAGGTTTCCCCCCCAAATGAAAGGCATAATATAAAATGCAAAAATGATTACTATTTTATAACCCAATTTAGAATCCACCTAGTCATAATGACACAGAAGAGCCATGTTATGTATCTAATCCATTACTTACTAATGAAGATAGACATAGCACTTTCCTCTGCCCATGTCAGTAAAAGGCAGAAACAATAGTGCTGGCTCTTTTGAAGAGCAATCATTTCAGTTCCATTTATCTGCCCCTTCCCCAAACCCCTGTGAATACTATATTGCTAGATTCATTCAACTTTGTAAGAAACATTTTCCTCTTGATTTAACTGTGGGAAACTTGCATTTACCAGGACCTGAATGAAAGGGATAAGATGGCAGATCAATGGGACAAGCAATAGTGAAACTGTCTTCATTACTATTATCTTAATTTTCGCTCTGATCATTCACCAAAGGGATTGAAATCAGCTCAGTGTCAAAACTGCGTTGGACGTCAAGAGCAGGCTTCTGAGAACAAGGTACTTGGGTCCTGTAGACTTGGGGATTGAGAGGAGGCAGAAGTGATGTTATAACTGTGGAAAGACAAGAGTTGCCTCGCCAGTTCTATCCTATTTAATTGCAGATACCAAGTGCTAGGAGAGGGCGGGAGAATAAAAATCATCGATCCTATTCATCCATGAAGGATTCTTCTCTTCTCCCCATCTCACAGGAATTACCCAAAGTGATTCCTCCTTCCCCTCTCCACGGAGTCGAGCCTTCCACACAGAACATGTAATTAAATATGAATGTTCAAAATCCCCAGTGCATGAATGTCCAACATGATCACTAGCTAATTATGTAACAGTATGAAGCATGAAAGAAGCAGAGAGGCTTGAATCCCTCCGATCCCTTCGACTTCATACAAAATCTAGGTTATCTAACAAACAATGTGAAGGTAGAAGGAGAGCTAAGTTAACCACAAAGTACAGATTTAAAAAAAACTTTTTAAATGAGTGTGTGAGAAGACAGGTGATGTGCCCTTGGTGCTTTTAATATCCGATGTGTATTGTGTGAGCATCTTAACCTGAGTCAGAGAGGAGGAAGCAGAGCAGAAAGGTTGAGTCTTGGATTGCAATATAAAAGAGAGTATTAATCAAAGCTCTCTGGCGAGGAAGCAAAGTCAAGAATAAGCTAACATGGCCATGGTTGAGATACTTGAGGTTCTTATACATACTTAGGAAGGTAGTGATCTAAAGAACGGAGGTCAGGAAGCATTTCTTCAAGCAGAGCATTGTCAAGATGTGAAATGCTCTATCTCCATGAAGCTGTAGAGACAGAATCAATTGGGATGACTTAAAGACGGATAGACAGAAACTTGGGTGGGAGCAGTATTAAGATGTATTTACAAACAGGATTAAAAGATCTCTCAAGATTACAAAACACTGGTGTAACAGGACCAATGGGCTGAATGGTCTCTTCCTATTCCTGTTTTCCTATGTTCCCCAATGGAGGAAGAACATTAAAACAGGACTGAGGAAAAAGCTAGAACAATTGCTGGAGGATGATATGAAACAAAATGCCAGACAAGCAAGAACATAAAAATTTGCGAGGTGAAAGAAGACCAAGGTCTATCCAGTTCGCCTTCAATCATCTTGGCAGTCGAATGCCACATGTCGTGTCCCAAACTATACATTGTAACGTGAGATATTATTTCCTTACAGAAATCGATCTAATTTGTTCTTGAAAGAATGGACTCTTTAAGGATTGAGTTCACGTCAAAACAGCACTTAAGTTTCTTAAAATAAATGAGGGGAATTAGACCACTTCCCTCCAACAAACACCATCATTCTTGATCCCATTCTGTATAATCCTGCCACAGTGAAGAGTTCAGAGAAGGCTGTGGCCATCGTCCCTTTCCAGCATCCGTTTGTGAAGCTTTTGCTGTGCATCTTTTATTCTTTTGTTAGCTGGAGCAGCACTTGAACATTCATAATATAATAATCCTTCAATCCTTACATTTGATATAGCGCCATTCATCCGTCAGGAGGATCTTGCAAAATGTTTCACAGGATATGCTGTAATGTGACGTGCCTGTATTTGTGGGTGAACCTGGCAGCCAATTTGCACACAGCAAGTCTCCCACAAAGCAGTATTTGGTTTATTGTTATAAAACACTCTGGGACACTACCCTACGTGAGGACACTATACGAATGCAAGTTGTTGTTGTTGTTGTTGAATTGTAAGAAAGTCAAGCGCTGCTGTCCGTGTGCTTCCCAATAGTTCTGTTAGATCTTCAGGGACAGGTGGTCAGGGCTTGCTCCACATCAGCCACTGCAGCAGGTAGGATATGAAATGAATGACCAATTTTATCTGGGGAATAGTTGGACAGGACACTGGAAGAACCCTCTTCTGTTTACGGACAATTAAAGGATAAACCAGCAACACATAAGCAGATTAGTCCCTTTTTTTTAATTCTAAAGGTGGAAATCGAAAGACATTGAGAATTTGAGGTTGGCTTTTTGGTGTCTGCTACTGTAGCTTTTGGATGCAGCTAGTGTACGTAATGTGATTGTTCAGGTGCTGTTACTGTACATATTATATCACTTGGGATACACCATATGCTTATTTCTATTTCTGTTATAATAATAAATAATCCTTGCATTTGATATAGAACGTTATCACGTTGTTGGGACATCTCAAGGTAATTCGCAGAATATATTGTTAAGTGTGTTGACTGTGTATTTTGTGGGCGAAACGCGGCAGCCAATTGCGCACAGGAATATACTTGTTCCTGTGTTTGTTTTATTTTGCTGCAAATAAATCATACTGCGTGTTTCTATCGTTTCACTTTCTTTTGGCATATGATGAATCTGGAAGAAAATCAGGTATTCCAAACGTACTACGGACAAACCAAGCATCACTTTCCTGGGACATGAGAAACATCTATTACAAGCGTCAAGTGCTAGATGGGCCATTGTAGCTTTAAGGCTTGCATGTTAGGACTGCAGCCCTGAGGCACAGCTGGAAAGAAACTGTGGAAGGAAATACAAAGCATCTCTCCCCTGATGGGAGGACAGCAGAGTGCAAACGGTGCTGTGAGGTTATTAATATATTCACATTTTATATACACCAATTATGAGTCTCGCTCCTTATCCAGAAAAGTGTTCTGGATAAAGAGCAAGTGTTTATATGCAAGTCATGCAATAAAGTTAGGACAATGGCAATCCTCTGTACCTCTACCATCCTGTTTGAGAAATTATTTAATGCTAATGTGTAGATTTTTTCTTTGCTGTGATTTAACACGGCAATTAGTACAGTGAAGAGAAAAGGCTTCACATCATAATTAAAGCAGTTTGTAGTCCCAACTATAACCGTAATTATAACTAATGGACAATAGGCACTTTGAAAAGCAAACTGATCCTGAACAGCCTTTTCGTTATATGCATTACTTAAAGTAGCTTGAATAAATCAGTCAGATTTACCATATTTGTTGCAGAGAATTAAGATACAAGGTCACTGGATTTATGTAACTGATGGGGCACTTATAGGAGCTCTGCATTACATATTCAGCTCCCAAGTTTCTTTACTAAAAAAAAGAAGTGTTCTTCTTCAGATAAATAAAAGTATGATCCGATCTTCACGAAGCAGATTTTACTTTGCGTTAATACAGCCCTATGGTAAGTCAGCCATCAGAGTTCCCAAGAAAATTTTTCGCTGAGGTGGCCTTTGATGCTTTAGACTATAAATTATAATAATTATAAGTAATAATCAATAAGTCATAATAATCATTGTATTTGGCATAACACTTTATAATCAAAGTGAAATGTCTCAAACAGCTTCACAGAATTGTACTGTAGCGTAGTGACTAAATGTGTAGGTGAATGTGTCTATAAAAAAAAGTAGTCAATTACAAAATGGATTTAAATTATTCACTTTCACTCTTAACAAAGAACATGCGTTCAAAAACAAACTGTATTATGACCCAGTCCCATAATATACCATTTAAAAGTATTAAAATACAATGCTCACACAGAGCTCAACAAATGCAAAATCTGGAACATTTGTTATGTTAAACAAAATTCTATTTATATTTTGTGAAGACTGAAGAGTCGTAGCTTGTCTATTCCTTGCTCATAACTCATTCCTCCAACACTGGAGATCGTTCTCTGGTTTGTTCCACTACCATTTGCAAAGATTGGACAAGTTAGGGCTCTTCACTCTTGAGAGAAGATGACTCAAAGGAGACCTCATAGTGGTGAATAAAATTTTAAATAGGTTTAAAAAAGTAAACTCAGATCACTACTTTGGGGTTCTACAACAGGACAAAGGTTTAGAGTTGTAAATTTCAGGACAGAAACCAGGAGGTTTTCCTTCACTGATTTTTTTCTTCTTTTGGTCAGCCAGGCGCCTGATACATGTGAAAACCCATTACCGTGCTTAAGAGTATCCAAACCAAGCTGAGAATTCCATGCATCCCAGCTACACATGGAAATCCCAGAGATAGATTGTTGGAATGGTATGCGCACTCTCTCCCTGGAGGGACACATCCTGCTTACCTAATTCCGGAAAGTATTAGGGACAGGTTGGCAAGAGCCAAGGTTTAAGGATTACAAAGGGCAATTTCAGAAGAGACACCAGGAAGTATTTATTTACCCAGAGGGTAATTAACAACTGGTTACCAGGAAGAGTGGTTGGGCCAGTTTGCTGGATACTGTAATAGGAGGCTGGAGGGTGGTATTCTGGAAGGATGAGATCAAATAGGTTGAAGGGCCTTCTTCATCCAAACCTCTCTTGTTAACTTGTGAAGTAACAGTAGAATTATAGAAAAATATGAAGACTTTTAGACCATTCCTTTGCCCTCTGCTGAGGAAAAGCACACCCAATCACACTAGAGTCCATCAGGAGACCTCAATAGTCACACAGTCTCGGCACTTCCAGACAGAAATACATTTTAAATGGAGCTTACATTTTCTCTCTTTCTCTCTCTCTGTTTCCCACTCATTGATTAAATCACACGGATCACTTTATCCAATCTAATTTTATGGAAACTGGGGGAATTCTGTGTGTTTTCCAATTAAATTTGCATCTTGGGGCTTCACTCACCACTGGTTGCAGAAAATAGAATCAGGGATTGCAAAACCAAATGCTGTATTGACATCTTTCAACAGAAAATAAAATATCTTAGCAATTTTGCACTTGATCTCATCACTATTTTGTCAGTCATACCTAATAGCAGAAGGTAATATGATCATGTTTTCTAATCTGCTGCCAATCTGTCACTCATAAAACGCAAACTTTCTTAATATGGAATGAATTCTTTTTCTCCAGAAAGCTAGATACGACCAGACATTTCTTCCTCCTCTATGTTGCATTCATTTACACTCAACTATTGTAGAGTATAAAAAGTCACCTACAAAGTACAAAGTCATTTGAAGTTCGGAGTACACTTCAAAGTAAAATTCCTGTGGAGTGCTTTGAGACATCTTTACAACGTGTTAAGGCACTGCATCAAATGCAATGGATAATCCGAGCACTTGATTAGCACCCTTAGCACTTCACTAGATTGTTACCTCAAAATCCTGATAGAGGGCTAGAACCCACAACCTTCTGACACAGAGGTGAGTGTGATATCACCTGAGTCAGGATGACACTTTGCAAGGAATGCAAGGATTAGTATTATTATTATGCACTGAAGAGCATATATACTTGGTTTGGTGGCTGATTCTGCACTTTTTTTTAACCCCATCTCTCTCATATGCCCTGTGTCGCTATCAAATGCCATTGTGAAACATTTAAAAAAGTTTTTGACAAATTTTTGTTCAGAAATATTCTTAAGCGGAATCAGAGTAAATCTTGAATGGATCTGAGACCATGAATTCAGCTGTCACATTGGCACACAGAGACTAAAAGCAGCTGTAGGATGTCTGTACCACCACTGCTCGCTTGCTTCCTAGACAAAAACCTTAGTTTACGATCTCTACAGTACTCCAGTTATTGGGCCATTCATCTACTCCTTTAAGCAACATGGACACAGAAGCACAACTGGGAGATTGATATGGTCAGTCAGGTGTGTGACACAAGTAGAAACTCATCACCACACTGAAGAGTATCCATACCAAACTGAGATGTATGTCACCTACACATTTCCGGGACACCTTTGCTTACCTAATTCCGGAGAGGATTACGCAGTGGTTGGCAAGGACAATGCTTGGGAAACCTGGGGTGAAATCCATCTGAGTCTAGAGTTATGTAGTATTTTAGAGTATCTAGATTTTGACAAATTCTTAATGCTGCCTAGATTTGGAAGTCAACTTATTTTATATGTAAGCATCACAGACTGACCTCAACAATTTGCAAAATTCTCCACGTCCTAAACTGCTATGTACGAGGAAAACTAGACTCGGGTAGTATTTTTCTCCGTATATTTGAAGAATGAAGTTGGTTGTTTTCGATCCTGGACTGTCCAAGCCTAGAATCAGCTTCTTTCAGTGGTAGCACTCTCGCCTCTAAGTCAGAAGGTGATGGGTTCAAGCCCCACATCAGGATTTGGAATCACGTAGTCTAAGCTGACACTCCAATGCAGGGCTGGTGCGTTGCATTGTTGGAGGCTACGACCTTCGGAAGAGATGTAAAGCTGAGATCATTTCTGCCGTTTAAGATCCCATGGCACTTTCAAAAAGAGAAGGGAGTTTCTCCTGATATCCTGGCCAACAATCCCCCAAATAAAATTAATCTCTCACATCATAGCTGTTTGTGGGACTAACTGTGCGCAGTTGTTGGCTGTGATTCACTCACAAAATGCACAGTTAGTGCACTATGCAGTATATCCTGTGCTGTACTTTGAGATATCTAGACGATGTGCTGAGGCACTATATCAAATACAATGATAATTACAAACTTCAGATATTACAGAAACATTTTTAATCATGGATTATGTCACAGAGCAATTTATTGGTGTATCAGCCTGTCTCAGTTGGTAGCAATCTCTCCTCTAAATCAGAATGTGGTGGGTTCAAGCCCCAGGTTGTGTCTTTGAACTCACAAAGTTCAGGCTGACAAATGGAACAGGTTTCAGTTCTGCCACACTTAGTCCCAACATCACGCTACTCGGTAAGTGCAGCTTTCTTCAGCCACAGAACATAGTTCTCAAACAATGGACTCTAGCTTCAGAAGGCCACCACTACCTACTCTAATGTGTTATTCCATTTTCTATACCAGATTTTCTGGTATCTAAATGATCTAAATTGCGCAATTCATGAAAATTAAATTTTCTACGTGATGGGGCAGAGTTCTCATGGGTTAGATAGGACTTACGTCCTTTGGATAGCTTCCGCTTATGGGACTCGAATCCCTTACTAAGGGGACCCATTATGGACTGCGGCAAACTCGATCCCCTTTGTCCAAATACATTTTACTTCAGACCTTTCCAGTCAATGAAAAGGAGACTTTCATCCTATCTGTCTGGTTACATTTGAACTAAGATCTCAGAGATAAAAGGATGCTGTTCTGAATCAGTATACTGCTTAATTCTTTAATAAGAGCTCCTTTTGAAGCCATTGAAGGATGACACACTTTGAAGTTCTATTTTACTTACACTGCTAAAAACATAATGATTGACAGGAGGAGTGGTGGAGGAAGTGGATCTGGTCCTATGGATAGGTGGAAACAAGGTCAGCTTCTCTCACGTTCCAATAACAGGCTGCTGCGCAGATACAGCACGTGTGTAGTTAATAAACCTTGAAGAAGTAAGAACACCTAATTTCACAGTTCTGTGAGAGTGCAGCTCAATGCATGGCAGACAAGGTAATGCAACTGTTTACACTTGAATTTCCTAAAGATTCTGGCCAGGGTCCACATTGGCTTTTCTAGGCAAGAAGCCACAGAATGGAAGGGAAGGTTTTGCACTGCATAGAATATTGGCAGGAAAAGATGAAGCAGAGTCGCCATACATTTCAAGTTGAAACAGTTATAATCGAGGCACTGCAAGGTTGACCATTGGATCTTTGTCACTTTTAATGCATATAAACAACTTGGAACAATATCGCCCTTCACACAGGGTAGTGCCTTGGAGTGGTAAAGGATACAAAGGCATCCTTTAGTAAAATCTCCAAATTGATGCATAGTACCAAGCCGACATGATAAAGAAAAATGCAAACGGTTTCTGGGCTTGAGCCCCTCATTTATGACTTTGAACCATACAGCCACAGAAACTTTCAGCACAGAAGAAGGCTATTCAGCCCATTGTGTCTGTGCTGTCTCTCTTAAGAGCAAACTTAAGAGTACCCTTTGCTGATACTCCAGTGCAAATGCTGGGCAAGTGCTGCAGTGTCAAAGGTGCTGTTCTTCAATTGAGGTGAAAAATGAGGACTGCCTACCTGTTTAACAAAGGTATCCTTTAGTAAAATATCCAATTTGGTGGATACTATTCACTTCACGGCTATGGGGGACATCGATGTGTGTAAATTGACTGCTGCATTTGCCTGCAAACATATAGTCACTACAGTTGGCAGCTGTAGATATTTCAGCATTATATTTGATATACCAAATGCAAGGAAAACCATAAGAAAATACTGGTTGTTTCGCACCTGGAGTACAGCATGTAGTGAGCTGCCTATTCTGAGGAAAGATGTATTACCCTCAAAAGATGCTGTTCTCTGTGGAAAAAGAGACTGAAATGACATTGCTAATTTTTTGTTCAATGTTATTGAGGGTGCTCTATACAAGGGTGGTCTGGACAAATTGTTTTGTGCAGTAAAAAGACGAGGGGACACAAGTTTAAAAAAAAAATCAGTATTTAGGATTAAGAAGGGAAATCAGGCAGAATTTATTTACATCGAAGAAATAGACTTCTGGAATGTTACTTTGTGGAGTCCTGTAATGTATCGGTTGGGGCACTCGCCTCGATTCTCAAGCGGGGCAAAACATTAGGCAGGTTTCCTTACTCCACACACCTCTGTTTACCTAGCAGTAAGTAGGAACCTGGTTGTTAGTCGACTGGCAAATATACAGTCAATTCACTTTACAGCATATTCTGTCAAACGCTTTGAGACGTCTAGAAGACGTGAAAAGCTCTATATCAAATGCAAGGATTATTATACTTGCATTTGATATATTGATATAATATCCTTGCAAGGATTATTACTATTATTATTGTTAATATTATTAAATGCAAGGGTTATTATTATGATTATATTCTGTGAAGCGCTTTGAGACTTCTCAATGACCATGACAAGGCGCTATATCAAATGCAAGCATTATTATTAAAGCCACTGAAGCAGAAATTATAAATGGATTTGAGAGGCAACAAAATCGTTTCTGAAAAGAAGTAGAATGGAGGTGAGAAAGCAGGTATCTGTGGTTGAAAACTACACAAAATGATGGGCTTCCTCCAGTCCTAGCAGCTCTAATGTTCTCATTTTTTAAATTCTGAATAAATCTGTCCTTGCCAAATTAGGATTCAGAAAGGGTTTTGGATCACATCTCAATGGGGCAGCAAGCAATTTTCAGACACTCGACTGATCAGATTGACCCTCAGCAAAGGCTACTGCACACAATCAGCAATTTACACAGTACTGCCTGTGGTGTAGTGCAAATTTAATCCACATTTAAACCTGGGTGTTCAATAATTGAAAAAGGGACTTGTTACAGTCTTAATGAGCATGGTGATAATAAGTTAAAAAGATAAATAAACTTAATGGAGCATTTCCACATTTAAAAATACAAATGTGTTGAGTTGGGCATTTATCTGAGCCCAAAGTGTACATATTTGCAAAAGTGTTTTACCGATGTTTCAGTGGATGAAGACATCAAGTGCTGAATTATACAGATCAGGAAGGTGCCTGTTTCAGTCTTAGGTCTGTGCTAATTTAATTCATCCCACAAAGAGAAGTCAATGGGAGAATTGTTCTCATTTTCTCCCCCCTTAACGAAGAGCAGTTCTGAAGGGGAAAAAGAAAAAATGAGTCAGGGTGTCTATTCCTTGTCATATATGGTTGTCAGATTAGGACAGTATTATGCTTGATTCTGTTTCCCTGTTCCCACAAATACATTATGAATGTTAATCATCTAAGCTTACACAAGAAGGACTGGGCACATGGAAATACCAAAGGACATCAAACACCCAATGCATTTTAGGAAAGAAAGGGAGAAATTTGGTGGAAGAAACTGAAAGCGTACAGCCATCTTACAGTACTTACAGAGATGCATCAATAACTCTTCTCTATTACAAGTTGCACAGCGTGTGAGATAAGATAGCCAGGCATTCAGTTTTTCTTGAATAAACACATGGAAAGATTTGACTGTGGTGTAAGTATTTTTAAGCAATAATAATAAAATAATCCTTGCATTTGATATACTGACTTATCATGTCTTTGAGATGTCTCAAAGCGCTTCACAGAACATACTGTAAAGTGAATTGACTATATATTTTGTGGGAGAAATACAATGGAATCACAGCTCAGTTCATGAGTTCTAGTTTGCAACAGTTGTGGAACCTGAATTCTGTATTTCTGTCCGTCCGTCTCCAACACATACACATTAATTATTCAACACTATCCAGAACACAAAGAGTTTCAGTTCTTATGAAGATTTCAGCCTGAAAAGCTAACCTATCATTACCATTTAGACACAGATTGACCTCCTGTGGGTTTCAAGCACTTTCTGGATGCCTCGGATTTCCAGTTTTTCCTCTTTATAGCTACATATTCAGCTGTTACCTTATAACCTTAAGGACTGGCAGAAATTCTCCCGAACAGCCACAAGCGTGGCCAAAACATTTGCACGGGAAAAGAAACAGCACCAACATTCAATTTATTTCTCTCTGAACTCTTTCACAAATTCAAAATGTGCCTTATCTACAGTGAAAATACATGGAAATGGTAGGCAGGGGCAACAGTACACCACAGTGGACCAATTGCACTCCCAGTGCACAGAGGATAACTTTAGGCGTAATTCAAAGGCATTTCAAGCATAAAATTAGAATACCAAGAGGTCCAAAAAAAAACAGATGTTTCATTTGTCTTGGAAAGGTTTTGTGAATTTGCTCCATAATTACTTCATTAATTTTGTACTGAAATAAATAAGCCTATTTATTGAGCTGAGGGATTTATTGCTAAAACAGTTTACATTAATTCCTGAATCTTTAATTAAACAAATATTCAATTTTAATTAATCATGTTGTTGTCTTTCCCGGTAAGATAATGTATTCTTCCTTTTTTAAAATAGAAAAATGGAGCAGGTAAATATTAGCTGCCCCTTGGTGATGATGCTGTTTATTGCATCTAGGCTAAAAGGGAGGTGAGGATTCTTCAATTAAAGCAAATGTTACACGCACCGATTCATAGCTTACCTATAAATATATGCAGTCACTACACTTCACAGTAAAATGATGTGGAGCACTTTGAGACGTCTTGACTATGTGATTAGGCGCTACACCAAATGCAAGGATTATTATAATATTATAATAATAATAATCCTTGTATTTGATATAGCGCCTTATCATGTCTTTGGGAACGTCTCAAAGTGCTTCACAGAATATACTGTAAAGTGAATTGTCTGTATATTTTGTGGGCGAACGCAGAAGCCAATTGCGCACAGCAGTGTCCCACAGATGTTTGTTAGGTCAGGGTACCAAGGGATATGGGACAAAGACAGGTAATTGGAGTTGAAGTACAGATCAGCCATGATCTTATAAAATGGTGGAACAGGCTTGAGGGGCTGAATGGCCTCTTCCTGTTCCTACAGTCTCGCGAAGAGGGCTTGAAAAAAAAACTGGGAATGTTTTCTTCACATCAGTAAAAAGGGGGTTCCATCGCTTTCTCCGTCTCTCCCCTTTTCCTGGAACATCCTCAGGACATAATATTAAGTAATATATAATACATTACATCCTGGAAATGGGATGAAACAACATTTAAAAAAATGTAAATCAGAGGAGTTGGGCCAATTTAATAGATGTTGATTTGGGAAACTTTGCAATGTTTTAATGAGTATCATAATTAATCTCATTCCCACGTTAGTCAAACTGCTACTCGCAATTAGGTAGCTCTGAATACATTACACTTCTTAAACTGGGGCATAAGGTTAAGTGTTTGTCTGCTATTTTCTGATTTTATGTTCTGAGTTCACTTCCCCTTTGCAATGACTGGTGAATAAATATTGAAACATATGTGTTTTACGTGTGTGTGTGTATTCAGTTTATTGAATAGATTCATATATATAAGTATATTATATATCATAATATGTATATTATAAACATATATTTATTGGATAGTTAACATTTTGCAACCTCAAACGGGGTAAACTGTTTATATGGATCGTAGAGTGAGAGAAAGATTGAGTTATATATATATATGCACTTTACACCTTATGAGGCTGAAAAATGTTAATTATCTAATAAATATATATTTATAATATACATGGATAGCCAGGATTTTACACCATTAATTAACTTTACTTTCTGGAAGCCTAGCTGCTGAAGTATGAAGGTTTGTCAGTGGAGGCAGGGGTGCCAAATTTTAAGAGCCAGCAGCTTAAGTAGAAGCAATGCTCAATTCTCAGCCAGAGGCTGCTGAGTGCCAGTCCCAAGCTGCTTGTCATTCAAACTTCTTTGCCTCGCTCCACTGAATTTCATCAGTCCCTGAGCTGGGTGAACGCAAGCAAAGTGTGCTCTCTTTCTCTTTCTCACTCTTGCAATAGGAATAGCTAATACAGTTTCACCCTATCATGCTTTTCATCAGGTCATCTTTAAATAAAATCAACAATCATTGCATTTGATAGTACCTACACTGCCAAGAAAGTCTCACATGTTTGTGAAGTGTAGTGGCTGTGTATTTGTATATGAATGTGACAGCCAATTTGCATATATAAATGTCCCGTCAACAGTCATGACACGAATAATCAATTCCATCTGGAGTAATGTTGGCCAAGACACCCTGAGAAACTCCTTCTCTTTTCAAATAGAATGAGATCTTAAACGTCCACCAGAATAGATAGACAGGACTTCAGTTCAAATTCTAATCAAAAGGACAACAGCTTTGGTAACACAGTATTTTCCCTGCAATACATTGGCAAGATTATGAGCTTAAAGTCCCAACAAGGGGCTTGAACCCAAAACCTTCTGACTCGGAGGTGAGAGTGTTACATTGGGAAACCAGTAAGCAGCATTTACACCCAGACTAGATCTTGTAAATTATAATATATAAAATATTTCTTGCAGACAATGCCATTGAGATACCTATTGCAACCATCAAGTAAGACAGATAATAATAATATTTGCATTTGACATAGCACCTGATCACATCGTTGAGATGTCTCTGAGCACTTCAGAGGAATATATTGTAAAGTGGATTGACTGTGTATTTTGTGGCAGCCAACTGTGCATATTAGTCACATTAGACGCTTAGAAAAATCATAAGAAAACATAATAGGCCATTGCCCCTTCAAGCCTGATCTTGCCACAAACCATATAGGTTTGCACATTCATCAACTCCAAATAATGCATCAAAATTGCTCACAGAAAAGCACTAACATTTTTCTCTGCCCCCAAAACTAAGTGACCCAAAATTCCAGAATATTGATCTAACCTCACATCCTGCATAGAACAATGTTCACCAGTTGTCTTTGAACATAAGTAAATCACCAGATTGAGACAGTAAAGCATACTAGACACCATTCAATGGTTTATCTAAAACAAAGGGTGTATCATTAACCCATAAACTACTGGAGATCTATGGAAACTGCCATCCCTACTGGCCAGTTGTGTAATAATTATAATGATAATCCTTGGATTTTATATAGTGCCTTATCACTTCTTCGAGACGCCTCAAAACGTTTCACAGAATACACTGTAAAGTGAATTGACTGTATGTTTTGTGGGCAAAACACGGCAGCCAATTGCGCACAGCAGTGTCTCACAAACATTAAGTGACCAAATTATTATATTTTGTTTTTGAAGGAATTATTACCACTGGAAAAGCGATACACCAATCGACCAACAACCGGGTTCCTGTTATGTAAATAAAGGCATGGAGAGTAAGGAAACTTGCCCAAATTTTGGCTGTCCGGGAATCGAACCCAGGTCCCCTCGTTTGCGAGGCGAGTGCTCTAACCACTAAGCTACAGGACTCCACAAGTTTTCAGTTTACTCACTTTGAGGTAGCAAAATATGATTCCAGGATTAAATGTAGTCAAATAACAAGGTAGCTGTATTGCTAAAATATCAACAGTAAACTACTCTACAAAGCATTAAACAACAATTTCCACAATTAAATACATTACCTGTGTTCACTAACCCTGATAATGACATATAAGATAACCAGCTATAAATTGTCAGTTGTATGTACAATAATATTAGAGCACTCGTCTCGCAAGCGAGAGAACTTGGGTTCGATTCCCGGGCAGAGCAAAATGTTAGGCAAATCTCCTTACTCCGCATGCCTCTGTTTACCTTGCAGTAAGTAGGAGCCTGGTTGTTAGTCAATTGGCGTTATAAAGCGCTATACCAAATGCAAGGATTATTATTAATACATATAAATATATAAATCCGTTTTCTTTGCTCCCTCCTTCCACACCTGTAGACCTGCTTGTTCGACCGTCCTTCCGGTTGCAATACATCTAGGCAGAAAAGGACCATTTGCACTTTGCAAGCAACTTACAAGAGGATTCCAACAGAATGGAAAAATAAAAGCCATCAAATAAACAGATGAGCAAACAGAATAAGTGATCTCACTTGTAAAGTTTGTCAAAAAGGGCAAATTGAAACTTAATAATAATCCTTGCATTTGATACAGCACCTTATATTGTTGAGATGTCTCAAAGCGCTTCACGGGATATACTGTAAAATGGATTGACTGTGTATTTTGTGGGTAAAATGCGGCAGCCAGTTGCGCACACCAATGTCCCACAAATCAGCCATGGAGTGAGTGAATTTTATTTGGGGGATTGTTGGCCAGAACACCGGGAGAAACTCCCTTCTCTTTTCGAATAGTACCTTGAGATCTTTAACATCTACCTGAACAAACAGACGGGACCTCTGTTTAATGTCTCATCTCAATGACGGCACCTCCAACAATGCACCAATCCCACCCCCCAGTACTGCCCTGGAGTGTCACTAAGACTGTGATTCCATGTCCCAATGTGGGGCTTGAACCCCCACCTTGCGACTCAGAGGTGAGAGGCTGACACACAAATTTGCTAGGACTACCAGAGACTTTTACAGAGCTGTCACAAGCTGTCCTTTCAAGCTGCCAATCCCAGGTTGGAAATTCTGGCAGCATTCACTGATGCAAAATATTTCTGCAAATTTAGCAATTATTTTACCTGATGCAACCTCAGGTTTCTGGCACATGAGGCTTGGCGAGCAAACTCCAGATTAGGTGTTAATGTGGAACTTTGCATCATTATTATTTGCATAAAGATTATTATTATTATAATAAATACAGCTGGTAAGAATTTATTTCCAGAAAGCGTATCACAAATACACCCATCATGGACCCCGCCAACAAATTTCATCTCCTCTGTGCGCATAAGTAATAATTGATACAGGAGATCTCAAAGTGCTTCATAGGATTTACTGCAAAGTGTAGTGACTGTGTGTGACTTTTTTAAAACAATGAACCTCAAAGATGATCAAACAAAAGATAATATTCATCCATTTGCAGATCTTTTTCATTTAATCTTGCTTCATGTCCCCACAGACAACATTTTCCCACTGAATAGAACAGGAACTACAGTATTACAGTATTATGTTCCCTTCCATGTAGTAATTAATCATCAACCTACATATAACCCTATAAATTGAAATTGACATACAGATCAGCCATAATCTAATAGAATGGTGGAACAGGCTGTAAGAGCTGAATCCTATAAAACTTCAATATTCCCAACCAGATATTTACATATCTTTCTGAATGAGTTAATTGAGTCAATCTCAGTTACTTTGCTGGGAATTGGTTCCAGGTACCCACTACAGTTTGGTGGGAAGCAAAAGTTCCTTCGAATCTTGAGGTGCTTTAGTTTTAAACCTTTGCCCAATATATCTGGGCTCAGTAACTGAATATGATAGCATTTTTGCCTTCACATTATCTATGTCTCTCAGCATTTTAAATACTTCAATTGTTTTTTTTCTCCCCCCATACATATAGAATGAAAACACAAAACACCAGAATTGCATTGCTTTTGCTATTCTTTCTGAAAACTCTCCAATGCTTCAATGTCCTTTTGAAGGTAAGGTATTACACGGGTACAATAGAGGCTGCTCTTGTGCAATTGGAATAAAGGTTTGGACCTGGGCACTAACTTATCCTTCATCCCCCGGTACTAATTTTGGAGTCTAACGTGGGGTGACTCAAACAACGACTACTGCTATTAGCTGCAAGCAAGTTACAGTGACCACTGGAATCCCAAGAACCAGATGTTAGGGTGTTGGAACTCTCGCTCTCTCAGTTACTGACAGAAGTTGCAATTAGTCACTCCAGTTACAAATTAGACCTGATTAATTCCCAAATTTCATTATGTTTAGCACACATCCAATGTCTTTAAAAATGCTTAATTCATTTACAAAATTGCAGTCACTAGACATTACAGTAAAGCCTGTGAAGTGCACTGAGACGTGCTTCTGATTCGAAAGGTGCTATATCAAATGCAAGGATTATTATTGCTGTCACCATAGAGTCCTGTAGCTCAGTGGTTAGAGCACTCGCATCGCAAGCGAGAGACCTGGGTTCAATTCCCGGCAGAGCAAAATGTTGGGCAAGTTTCCTTACTCCACACCTCTGTTTACCTAGCAGTAAGTAGGAACCCAGCTGTCAGTCGATTGGCAGATCACTTTTCCGAGAGTAATAATTCCTTAAAAAAAAATTGGTCACTTGAATCCACGATTGTTTGTGGGACACTGCTGCGCGTAATTGGCTGCTGTGATTCTCCCACAAAATATACAGTCAAATCCCTTTACAATATATTCTGTGAAGCGCTTTGAGACATCTCAAAGACGTGATAAAGTGCTATATCAAATGGACGTATTATTATTATTATTTGAACACAGCCGTGAGATGCACATTGCACTGTCAATACATTTTGTGAAATATCATCGACAAATGATACTGCGGTAGATATGGTTCTCTGAATGCTACGAGGTATTTTAAAACTATTTGGAACCATTATTATGATATATTTATACTGTATGTTTCAAAGGGGCTTTTAGGGCATGGAGGAATGGGTCCCAATGGGTCCTCTTGCAAGCAGAACTTGATCAACTCTGTCTATAGTTGTCCCATGTCTATCAATATCATTCCTAATTTTGAAGGAATTAATTGGCACGAACATAGAAAGAGAAATTCTAAAGAAGAGTCTACTTTTGTTCAAAAAGAGCACACACATTGAAATGTTAAAATGCTCCATATGGGCTAACTATAGACCTTTGTGAAATGAACCAAACTGTCCAAATTTAACACTGTTCATCCTTACAGGCAATTGAATGTGTTAGGAAAGCTTCCAATCACCATGGTGATGTTCCATTTCTTTGCGTTTGAAACCTTACCATGATAGATACGGGAAAGCAATACAGGAAAGCACAAAGCAATAGACAGCGTGAATGTCAGACTTATTTTATACAATGACCTTAAGCACAAGTTTTGATCATTTTCTATATTTGCTATAACATTTCTGATCTCTGTTTGTGCGATGAATATTATTAGTGCACTCCAAAAATGCAGCTGCAGCAGAAAAGATAAGACAGAGCAGAGCAGGAAGACTCTCCGTGATCGGGTGAGGATGAGAGACGAAAGAATAACCGAAGTTCCTGCTCCTAATTTCTTACCAGGGATCTTCTCCTGGAAAGTGCATGTTTTGTGAACATGTGCTGAGGATAGGGCATGGACATGGTTCCACAATTCCAGCATTCTTTGAGCTTCTTCATAATACATACTGCCAGTGAGATGCTACAGGATTCCTGGCCGTAATTTCCACTCCCCCCAACAGATGAATAGTTACTTGGGAGAAGTATCAGAAGGCTACAAGCTGAACTGTATCCAAAGCACGATCACCAAATTTAGGAGAGGAAATGGAAGATACAAAACATTGCCAAAAGACAACAATTGAGATCAGAGAGGACTTTCCACCCTCTCTCCGTTTACTATGAATGGAACGGAAAGAAATTCCATTTGTACACATTAACATTTTAAAACACGAGAAACAGTTTGTACACAATGTGCAGCTTTATTTATTTGAACTAGAGAAATACACCATCCCAGAGATGCTATTTAAGTTGGTCGATAGCTCTTAAAAAAAATAGACAATTTGTGTTTTATGTCATGGTTTTGAGTGGCAACTGCATATTCACTTTTTGTGAATTCTTGAAACTAAACATAATTACACTCTGATACTAAAACAGAAAAATATTACTCCCATTGTCCTTGATGGAAGAAGCTTTCAATCAATCACTAATCCTTAGAGTGTAGAATTATCCCTCTACTTACGCACTTTTTCAATCAAATAATATTGATTCAATTTATTTGTCCTCCATAAACTGTGAATTCATGGCCTGTTATCTACTTTGGTCAAAAACGCTGGAATTGTCTTCAAAAGCGCAAAATCCTGGCCAGTGGATCTGGTGTAATACAACAAACAAAGTACACAGAGCTGATCTGACTTAGATGTTATCCTACTGAGAGCCATCTCAAATAACACTTCAGGGATGGCATTTCCAAAGTAACAAATGTTACAGTTTCAAAAGTTGGCAAATTCTACAACTTCAGCGCTTAGCTTGGTATCATGATTATAGCCATAATCCTCACAGTTGTTACAGTGCCTCATCACATTGTCGAGACGTCTTAAAGCACTTCACAAACTTTACTGTGAAGTGTACTACTGACAGTGTATTTTTGCACACTGCTGATGACAGCACAGCCAGTCTGGCTCATCGGCAGGACCTGGAAGAGCAGACCAGTCACGGGGGGCAGCGAGTCATCCCACTCAGCTCCTGGAAATCTCAGTTTGGTTTTAAGCATACTCTTAAGCGTGCTGATGGGTTTCTGCATGTGTCAGACACTCATCTGGCAAAAAAAAATGCCTTAAGTGGTTATATTATATATGTACTGTATATGTATATGTACTGTATTTATTTATAGATTTTGTTGCTGTTCTTCTATGAATGGTTTGTATTTTCATCTCATCATTAACGATAAACAATGGGAGAAAATCATGCTGAGCTTTCAGTAGGAAAAGTTTCATTTAACCTGGCACAGAAAACAATCTTTACTTAGAAAGCCTAAGGGTGAAACATTGGGTGGTTGCTCATCACTCATTTATATTACATTGCATAGATTACGAGACTGTACATTCTAATCGCTATCAGACCAGAGAGGCATTTACACGATGGGAGATGCTAGTCTCAAGAGTGCTGACAACATCCTTTTAAAACTGCTCTCTTAGCACTATTAAACATTCAATTGGGTTCGTACTAGCACAGATGCATCGGTATTGTCTTAATGCCACTTTCACCCTGGCAAGTGAAAAATTAGGCCTTTGGGAGATATTAATTTAAGGAAATCACTTATCCCACCTGTGTCTAATTTCCACCGAAATGATAATTGTAGGAAGTAGGCTAAAGTAATCATGGAAAATGAAAGTAATCATGGAAAATGATTCATGAACTTAACACTATTGTCCATATATAACCCCTACAGTTCAGGCTTTTGAAAAGATATCTAAAAAGATGTGTGTTCAATGACATTTTGCTCCTGCCATTGTTGTTCTGCTACGGGAGATTCTCCTTGTCTAGGAGCCAACAATCTCCTCAAATAAAATTGGTCATTCACTTCATGGAGTCTTAATTTGGAGCTGTTTCTTGGATAATAAGTTGCAGATTTTCAGGCATAAACTGTAAGTTGATCCAGTACAGTTACTTATGGACACAGCATTTTATATCCCTTGGGGATCTATTTCATTGCTAATGTTTTATGAAAATCTATGTAATACTAAGGAGGAAACTAAACCATTCTTTATTGACAACACTAACATTCCAGCAGCAATGCAGGCACAAGATGGAAACTGTAATGCTAACACAAGGCAGACATAGTATCATGGTATTCAGTGTTGCATGTAGATGTGAGCTACAGATGGAGTCCTGTAGCTCAGTGGTTACAGCACTCGCCTCACAAGTGAGAGACCTGGGATTGATTCCCGGCAGGGCAAAACCTTGGGCAAGTTTCCTTACTCCCCACGTCTGATAACAATCCCTCAAGAAAAAAGAAACAATAATAAATTGGTCACTTCAATCCACGACTGTTTGTGGGACACTGCTGTGCGCAATTGTAAATCCAAATTTACTTAGCAGATAAATGTGCTGAAGTGCCCAAGATGTTTCACTTTGCAGGCTGGCACCTCCAACAGTGCAGCACTGCATTGGAGGGTCAGCTCAGACTTTGTGAGTTCCAAGTCCGAACTAACCATTTTAAGTTGCTATTCACTGATGGATCAATATTTACAGGAATGTATGGACAGTGAACAGACTTATATTAACTATTTATTGGAACCTATAAATTTAATGTTGTCTATTATTATAAAATCATCATGTTAAGATCATCGATATTCTTTCCTGACCATCCAGGGGAAATAATCCAAATTATAATAATAATCAACAACAACAAGATTGCATTTGTATAGCGCCTTTCACGTTGGGAGGACGTCCCAAGGCGCTATAAATATCAAGCAATATTTAAAAAATTAAATCAATAATAACATAATCACAAGTCAAATACAATATTATTATTGCCATATTTTAAAATAATCAAATATTAACATGAACAGTCAAAATAATAATCAAATAATAATTCAAACTCTCGAAAAATGAGCTGGTTAGAAACCTTGGTTTGAAGAACTCAAATTTTATTCAGGAAAACACTGAGCTCATATCTTGGATTCCAGTTTGACGAAAAAGATCACAAAAGTCATATTTTTTAAACTCACCTAGCTGCTAATTACACAAAACTGCCAAGAATTGCAAATGCAATAGCTAAATTTAGACCAAATATTGTCAAAGCAATCAAACATTTGCAACTCTGAAATTTTACAAACTGACAGCAGATAGTTCTTTCTCAACAAGCAGTGCTTCAGGCCGCTCAAGAGGTTGTTTCCCCCCATATTCAGTTAAAACTACGGAGTCTAATTTGGAGCATTTATTCAGGAACCACATTCACACAAATTGAAAGTCCTTCCAGAAACCAGGGTTACGTAACACAGAACAAACCTAGAGGACTTTGTCTCCCTCCAATACTTCTAGAGAGGAGTTGCTGTGGATAATAGGATTCCGCCAGCATCAGAATAATACTTTAGGATATACCAAAACGATAGAAGAGGATACAGGTTTAGAGTTGCAAAGGGCAGACACCAGGAAGGTAGGGTTTTTTTTACCCAGAGGGTAAATAACAACTGGAACAAGTTGCCAGAGAGGGTGTTGATGCCAGGACACTGGATTCATTTAAAAAACAGCTTATCGCTGTGCTGAGAGGACAGTAAGGTGGGTGTTTTGGAAAGATGAGATCAAATGAGCCGAAGGGACTTCTTCACCTGATCCAATCTTGTGATCTTGTATCATTATTCCAACTGCAAATTAGACCATGGTTTTATCTAATATGCAACAGTACTTCAAAATATTTTATGTAAAACAATTATAAAAGACATTAATCACTGCCTTTCTTTCATTGTCTGAGACACTGAGTTTTTTTGCTGTGCACTGTTAATTAGTGTAGAACATTTGATATCAAAAGGGTCACCTGCAATTCTCCTATATTGCAGTGTCTTATTGGTAGAATTAATGACCTTCTGTGGTGGTGTTCCCACAGAAACTGATTAATTTTTTGTCTCTTCACCCAAAAATGAAGGTTGCGCTAAAAGCTGCGTTCAGTTCCCTTGCCCTCAGAGTATCACAGAGCGAAGGATCTTTCTAAAGGCTGTGGTTTGAACTCAGAAAGGATTATTTTTCTGTGAGTTCTTCAATTTGCATGTCCAGTCACTAATTGCTTTGCTTGGTATTTAAATGCAGAAAGATATTCTGTGTCCTCTGCTTGAGGAATTTCATATCACCTCTCAAGCAATGAATAGATTTACTTTGGCGTTCCTCAAATATAGCTCTTTATCGCAAAAAAAAATTCTATCGTTAAAAATATACAAACTAGTCATGTCTTTTAATTGTGATTCTGAGTTCTAAATATAGTCACAGGTATTTTTTAGATATCATTTGAGGGGATGATCACAACTACTTTGCTAAAGTTTTCAAATGAGGTTTTAGGGCAGATTTAGGGCAACCAACGAAGTTCTGACGAAGGGTCGTGGACCCGAGACATTGATTCACTTTCCCTTCTCCATAGATGCGACCTGACCTGCTGATTGTTCCCAGCGACTGTTTTTGTTTCAGATTTCCAGCATCTGCAATATTTTGCGTTCAGTCAGAGTACTGTTTGAAAATCAACCTGCTGGGTCACATAGGAACAGGAGTACTCCATTCCAACATTTTATTACATCACAAAATATATTTTCACTCAATTTACCTATCTTTAGTCACATCCTTTACCCTTACTGACAAATGTCTACCAATCTCCTTTTAAAACACTTATGGCATTCTGTAGCAGAGCTTAGATGCCTGCTCTGGATTCACAAATTGGTGCAAAATATCAAAGATAACAGTGAGAAAAGTTGAAAATGGACTTTAAACCCAGCCATTTATACTGAGGTTGATGGTGGTGGAGGGAAACATAGAAAGAGGAGTAGGTCATTCAGCCCCTCGAGCCTGTTCTGACATTCTATAAGATCATGGCTGATCTGTACCTCAACTCCAATTACCCACCCTTGCCCCGTATCCCTTGATACCCTGACCTAAAATTTATTGGAGGGAATAAGATTCAAGTCTTTCGGTGTACACAGATTTTTTTTTAATTCAAGACAGACTGAGAAAACATTTGATAATTCTGTAATCTATTATGAAAATTGGATATTTACCCCGTTGTTTGATTCAAAATTATTTGATTTTTGCAGTGAAACACAGGAGACTTTCCCTGGCTTTACCATGTGGTTCAGACGAGACACAGCATCTCTTACTGTAGTAAAGTACTTGTATCACTTCAGTACAGTTTCTGGAGAGCAGGCGACTGCCCCTGACCTCAGCATCACACTCACGAGTTCACATTTCAATGCATCATTTTGGTTTCGGGAGTAAGACAGTAACACAAGAAATCCCATTAACAGTGGTGTCTCTATTCAATTAGTCTCACACCTCCACTCTTTCCCTTACAATTTTTTTCTTTGCGAGTATATATCCAATTCCATTTCAAAAGGAATTACCTTCCATCCATCTCACTTGCTCTCTTTTTGTCTTTATGCTCCACGTCAAATCCTACCTCTTAGAACCTGCCTTTGGCCACTTCGCCTTGCCTCCTCTCCTCTCCGTATATGCCATCCAAACCCACCCCTGTGAAGTGCATCAAGACCGTAACCTATGTGAAGGGTTCCATGTAAACACCAGTTGTTGAGTTGTTATTATCTTCTTCTATCTTCTATCTATACCAATAAAACCACCACGTCTGTCTGGCTTCAAGAAGGATCTAAATAACCGATTCGCGTAGAGACCTGATTTATACCTCTTCGGAAAGGTCTTGCATCTGGGAATGACATGAGCATTTTTATTTTCAGGTATTTCCTATCGTTT
Source organism: Callorhinchus milii (assembly GCF_018977255.1). Lineage (NCBI taxonomy): Eukaryota > Metazoa > Chordata > Chondrichthyes > Chimaeriformes > Callorhinchidae > Callorhinchus > Callorhinchus milii. The sequence goes on along the minus strand of NW_024704742.1, from coordinate 27,530,750 downwards.
ATGAGTTATTTTCAGTTTTGTGTTTTCTGCTGCAGTTACACCTGGTACACCCAAGTCAAAGTTGCGCTGTGGCATCGTGCATCACACTGTCCCTATGTATGTACGCACACACTGCAGTTACATCTGGTGGCTGCGTCAGTTGACCGTGGCGCTGTGGCATCGTGCGTTACACAGTATGCAGGTAGCCAAGCGGCGGGAACAAAATAAAGAACACAGACGAAGCTAAGCCATGGTAACAACTGCAAAATTACATTTTTAAAGCACCGAGTCCTCCCACTGAGTCCTCCCAAAAGGATTCCTCCCACAGGAGTCCTCCCAGATGAGTATAGATAAAGATGAAATGTCTGTCTGTGCGTTTGTCTGTGTGTCAATCTACATTCCATATTGGATCTTTTGGTTTCAAGCGTAGCTGCAGCGGGTACAGCTAGTTTGTCATAAACTGGTTTGGGACCGAAGATAAGGAGAAAAAGGTTGTACCATCTGTCCTGCTCATTTTATCACAAGACTCTACAAGGAAAGATAACTCAGACAATGATTTCTAATGTGGAGTCCTGCAGCTCAGTGGTTAGAGCACTTGCCTCACAAGCAAGAGACCTGGGTTTGATTATCGGCAGGGAGAAATATTGGGCAAGTTTCCATCACTTCAGGATTCAGCAAGAGAGTAGAACAAGATGCCATAGGTTTAGAGTTGTGAAGGGCAATTTCCAGGACAGATGCCAGGACGTTTTTCTTTACTCAAAGGATAATAAACGACTCGAACAGGTAGCTAGGAAATGTGATAGAGGCCAGAACACAGCACTCATTTAAAAAGCAGCTAGTTGCAGTGATGTGGGGCACAGCTGGATGGGTGTTCCTTGAAGAATGAGATCAGAATGGACCAAAGGGCCTTCTTCATCCAAACCAGCCTTGTGATCTGGTGATTTTGAGTCGAGAGAATCTCAATGCCAGGGCGAGACCCTATATACCCAAGAGCCATGATACCAATATTGTGTCTGTAGGAATCATTGCACAGGCTTGTATGCAATTTCTGAAGCAATCAGCTTCAGTGGCCTCAATTGGCTTTCCCCAGACTTGACTGTTCTTATGATTTCTGGCTAAATAAATAATCTGCCATTGTGAAGCAAGTTTTTTTTAACCACACAAGAAGCCACTCTCTAAACATTCTGCTGCTTAGTCTCTATGCACTATGCTGCGTCAGAAGTACATGTAAAAGAAGTACAAAGAAAAAGATGGTGATTGAAATCACATTATTATTATTTGCTTTGCAATGTGTACCCTACGGCCTTATTGCATGTACTTTACAAAAGTATCTGCCTGAAAGTTAGGTAACTCCGAATCCCTTTCAACATAATGTGTCGGCGGTTCAGTGATACATTTGAAGCTGTTCTGCTTGGAATCCCCCTCGCCAAGGCCATTTGCAAAGATGATGTATAACACAGCCCAGAATTTACTCTTCCCCTGCAGCTGCTGCACAAATCAATTCTGTAGTGCAGTGGTTAGGCCACTCGTCTCGTAAACGAGAGGATCCGGGTTCGATTCCCAGGCAGACCAAAACCTCAGGTAAGTTTCCTTACTCCACACAACTCTGTTTATCAAGGAGTAGGCAGGAACCCGGTTGTTAGTCGATTGGTGGATCACTTTTTAAACCCGTTAAAAAAAATGTGGTCACTCAATTCCATGACTGTTTGTGAGACACTGCTGTGTGCAATTGGCTGCCACATTTTGCCCATGTAAAAAACAGTCAATTCACTTTACAGTATATTCTGTGAAGTGCTTTGAAACATCTCAACAATGTGATAAGGCACTATATCAAATAAAATTATAGTATTGAATTTCCCTGTGGCTCAAATGGAAGAAAAAAGGAAATTCTCATGAGTAAGTTATCCACAAAATACATGGTCATACAACTTCATAGCAAATCTAGTGAAGCGCTCTGGGACATCTCAACGACCCAATAAGGCGCTATATCAAATGAAAAGATTATTACAAGGATTAGTATACTATTATCACTATCACTGTTGTTATTACAGTTTAAATCACTCTGTAGATTTCTAATTTCACTCAGTAATTTCTAAGTAGTTTTTAGTGATGGGTCAGCCAGACCAATAACACTACCACATTACATATGAATGGATATTAGTTTTCTTAGTATGTTTGAACTTCCTAAGTTAGCTACTTTTTACAGGAAGTTGATATTTTGTTCACCATTATTATTAACAGTCCCAGTTGCATCAATGATTATAGGAACTATGCTGTGTTTTATACTGCCATATTCACATTATTAATAATTCTTTTTTTTATTATTATTAGAAGGCAAACATATGTGGAACTCTCAGTCTGGTTCGGATATCTTTAAGCAAGCTGATGGGTTTCTGCCTGTGTCAGACACCTGGCTGACCAAAGCAAAATCAAATATGGCATCTGAAACGCTCTTCTTTCTTCTCTAAAGACAAGTTTCAGTTTAATTTTCTACTGAAATTCCTTGAATCTTTCTGTCTTTATCAAATGGTTTTGAAAGTCAAGATGTATAATATTAGCTTGATTACCCTCATCCACAATTACATACATAAACATCCTTTAAATATTTTACTTACTTTAGTAGTTATGAACCCTCTTTCTGAGGGATGATTTACAAGCTGTTAAGTTGTCAATAGACAGGTATGATTAATCTCTCTCAAGCCAGAGTCCAATGTTTCTGCAATGACTCTGTGATGTAAAGATGGCTCACAGGGGCAAGTCTCTTGTTTTTATTTTTCATATTATAATAATAATCCTTGCATTTGATATGGGGATTATCCTGGCCAACAATATCCCAGATAAAATTAGTCATTGATTTCATGGCTGTCTGTTGGTCACTGCAGTGCACATATCAGCTGCTGCATTTGCTTTCAAAATACACAGTTAATACACATCACAGTAAATCTTGTGAAGTTCTTCAAGATCTGAAACACTTTGAGGGCTTGTGTGGGGTACAAATATCAGCGCAGACCAGTTGGGCTAATTGGCCTGTATCTGCATGACATTGCTCTATGTAAGAAGTCCTTCTGATATGAAGAACCCTATATCAAATGCAAGGATTATTATTATTATTATTGTTATAGAACCTTTGGGAGGATGACTCAAGCTGGGTTCAAACTCGAGACTGATTGCAATGTCAGACTGCAGCAGTCTGCAAATGAATTTCACTGCATTACCTTTTCACGAAAAGGAGGCACATTGCTACTTCCCAGTATTCTTCTCTCCAGTTTCTGCTTTCAAAAAATATGCAGTAGGGAGCATTCAGCCAAAACATCTTCCATTTCATTTTTCCATTTCCCTATACCTGCTGCCATTCATAAAGGTCTGAGCTTTTTGCCTCAGGAACCATTAATCACTCGTATTGACATTGCAACATAAAAACCTGCAGAATGAGACTATTCAGCCCAACAAGTTCAATGCTTTTTGTTTGGTACTGCAAGCAGCCACCGTCCATAACCATCAGTCAAAAAATTGTGCAATCAACTGAGCCAAACTGACACTTACATTACGTAGAGGGACATGTACTGTGTATGCATCAGCTGCATTGTTTACTGCAAGATTGACTCCCGTAAGTTAGTCTCACATGTATAAATAATACTCCAATACCATCGTGCCCATTCTACGGATTTACAATAATCTTTTCTGAATTACGTTTTAGAATTTCACGTCGCTTTTTGGGAACTTTGTTGCACAACGGTATGAAACCATGGTGTGGACAACATGATGACAAATGGACTATGCTGCAAGAAGCATAGACAGTGAGGGAGGTGGCAATCGAGAGCATTAGGGAATCATGTGGTCGATAATTCATGTCAGCACCAAGTGATTTTTTTCTGTCTAACTAGAAGTGCTGATTTGCTTTGCCTTGAGTGGGGAGAGGAACTGAATCAATTCCGTGGGAGGCAAGAAACAGCATGAAACGGCTGCTGCTGGTCTGAGCTATGTGACCTGCAGCAGCTTCACGTTGTGGTCGGATGTTTTCTCCTCTGGAGGAGATGCCAAACTGTGCAACAAACTTCCTGTCATGCTTGAGAATTACGTCAATTTTTTGCACTGACAAATACCTTGACAGATAGAATTAATATAACCTTCCTGGGCTTCTCTCTCCCACATGGCAGTAATTATCTCCACTGAAATTCGGATTACCTTCCTTGTCACCGTTTCATAAAATGGAGGCATTATTTTCAAGGCCGTCTCCCAAACCCTGCCCAACCTGAAAACTGATCTCTACTTTAGCAAGAGACATACCATTCAACTACAAAATACACAGTCTATTTTACAGCATACCCTATGAAGCCCTTTGAGGTGTCCTCCCGACATGAACCACAACAATAAAATTACATCAGTAGAGCACCTTTCACGTCGGGAGGACGTCCCATGAAAGGCACTATATCAATTATTAATATTGTTATTAGCATCCAATAATTAGAAGATATATATATATAAACGACTGTTTGTGGGACACTACTGTGCGCAATTGGCTGCCACGTTTCGTCCACAAATATACAGTCAATTCACTTTACAGCATATTCTGTGAAGCACTTTGAGACGTCTAGAAGACGTGAAAAGCGCTATATCAAATGCAAGGATTATTATTATTATTATATTACTTTGAATATATACATATAGATGAAAGTATAATTTGGCATTCATTATCTCTGGAGTTTATTCTGCTACTCTGACACTAAATGTGATGACAATAATAATTGCATATAATATAGTGCCTTATCACGTAAACAATGTAAAGTGGGTTTGTTTAGTTGCATCTGATTATTTGCTAAATTTAGCCAATCTGTTGTTCTATATTTCCAAATGACAGTAATGGCATTTTAAATCATTTGCAATAACATTCTAAATATTAAGAAAAAATGATGCAATGATTTAAGGTAGTAAATTTAACAACGGGGAAATAAGTTCTCCACCCCATTATTTCATTTCATGTTATATTTTTAGGTTAATAAATAGTAGTAAGACATTTTAAAATCCTGGGCATTGTTTTATCATTAGCAAATTTTGCAATTTGATCCCTTTGTCTAGGTCATTCATGCAAATTTGAAACAGTAAAGAGGTCTAAGGACTGAACCCTGGAGAATCAGTCACTTCCCAATTCAAATGAATTTCATTTATAATTACCCAGTTTTCAATTCACAAACAGGTTTTCATCTGCATAGCAACTTCTGTTCCAATTCCACAAGCCCTCACCTTCAGTATTTCATTTGAAAGAAGTTGTGAAATGTCTTTTGAAAGTCAAGATCTATAATATCTATCAGATTGCCCCCAGCTAGTAGCTTAGTCACTTCCACACACAAAAAAAAGCCAAGTAAGGAAGTGTACGTTCTTCAACAGCAGTGTCCTTGCTCATGTCTATCTTTATTATATACTCTGCTACAATAGCAGACTACAATACCTGGTTGCAAGATCAGAAATAGCGCTGCGCTATTTTGTTTTGGAATATCAAAGAACTAGTTTAAAAGTTCAGACAGACCCTGCTCTTTGACTATTATAATTACCCCTTTCTGTTTGGAGGTAATTGAGTAAAGAAGCAGAGGACATCCAAGCACTCGTTAATGTAACCCAGTGGATGGAAACATGAGTCAAATGCCTTCAGAAGAGAAAAGAAGTAGAGGAGAGTATTAGTGATTTCTTTTTGCAACAATGTTCACATCATTCATCAACTAATGTAATAATATATTGCTGTTTTCTTTTTTATATGTATATATGTGTATATAATATAAATACGTCACATTGCCTCAATGTCACCTGAGAGGAATGAATTAACAAGTGAAAAGGATTTGTAACAAAATCCCTGCGTTATTTCCTTTCAAGGCCTGGATTACTGTAATGCAGATGTCAACAACTTGATAAAGTCAAAGACGAATGGAATGGAATTTTTTGGCTCATCATTAATGCTGCTCAGACAAGATTTGAACAAATACAGTAGCAGCAATTATCAGCTGAACAGTAGCTGCTTTGCTCAAGATTCCAAAGCCTGCATTCCCCCATGTGTGGAAGCTGTAGAGTTAATTTACTGTCAGCTGGAATGTTTCCAGAAGCAAGGGTTAAATCGCTCCATGTTCCTCTCGTTTCTACAAAGCTCACCTTGAGTGTGCACCCAATTCAGCCATAAGGATAGATGGGGAACCGCACACCAAGGCCCCATTAACAATGGTCCAGGTTGACCACCAAAAGGTGAAGAGTAGCCCAAGACAAGTCCCCCTTCAGCTTTGCTACCCTTCACTTGACACCTCTCTATAAACATACGGTTAAAGTCTGCACCAGACCAATATGGCAATCAAAAGTGTTGCATATTGGTGCTCATAGAAAACCGCCATCGTAAACTGAATACATATGGAAAAATTAAAATGCCATTTTTTAAATTGAAATCCCTTAGTGGACAGCAACATCAATGGCAAGCTAGACTCCAGCACACTCTGGGGTCCCCAAGCTTTGGCTCTTGCCAACCTGTGCCTAATACTTTCCGGAATTAGGTAAGCAGGATGCATCCCTTCAGGGAGAGAAAACACATTCCATCCCAACAATCTATCTCTGGGATTTCCATGTGTAGGTGGGAGACATCTCAACTTGGCTTGGGTACTCTTAAGCATGAGGATCGGTTTCCACATGTGCAAGACACCCAGCTGATCAATAATAAATTTGTTCAAGCATCACATTGAATGCTAGTGTTGCTGCCAAAGTGTATGAGGAAGCAAGTGGAGGAGAAAGAATGAGGCAGTGCCTATACCATAGAACACACCAAGAATGCATTTGAAGAATTTCTCTGAATAATTGCCTGGGGCGATTTGCGTTTCATAAACAAGTTCTCAGTGACCCGTATGAGGAGCTATAGACCAAGTTAGATATTCAACCTGTAATACAATTAGTTGTTAAGACATCAGCATTAATTAAGTCCTCTGCTGCTGATTTTTTCAGGTGTCATTAGCAACGACAAAGATAATCATGTCATCCAACCATGCTGCATTAAAGTGCTACAATTTACAGAGAGACATTGCTGAAGAAGGCACCACGGTTCATCCACTTCTCTGAAATGGAGAAGCAGCAACTGGAAAATAGCAGCAGTTTTATGTCTCTTGATGAGTGACAAAGGATACTAGGTGACAGCAACCAACCATATGTCAATCTATTAGGCACCCATCAACAATTCCTCTGCAGATATAAAGTAATTGAGCTCCATTCTATGAATATCCATGTGGAGGCCATACCAGAAATGGGATCACATTTATTCCCGCTTTCTGCTCCCATTCCATGGGAAACCATTTGGGAGATGCAAGAGATGTTGGATTGGGCAATTGTGGACAGAGCCTTTAAGCATAGCTGATGAGTCCCCGAGATGTTTCTCAAGATTCTGTTGAATACGATTCCAACACTTATGTTTACAGTTCGTACATCTGAACATGGATGTCAGGGATACACTTTGATCTCTTGAGGCACTGATTGCATCAATCTACTTGGATGTGCACTCCACCTCATGGAGCCAGTGCAGACCTTGGTGTCTTATATTAATGATAATAATCCTTGCAGTTTGTATAGTGCCTTATCATATCTTCAAGATGTCTCAAAATGTTTCACAGAGTATACTGTAAAGTGAATTCACTATTATTTTATGGGCAAAATGCAGCAGCCAATTGTACACAGCAGTGTCCCACAAACAGTCGTGGATTGAGTGACCAAATTTTTTTTTTTTTTTTTAAAAGTTATTATTACACCCGGAAAAGTGATCCGCCAATCTACTAACAACCAGGTTCCTACTTACTGCTAGGTAAACAGAGGTGTGTGGAGTAAGGAAACTTGCCCAAACTTGATTCCCCTGCTGGGAATCAAACTCAGGACTCTCGCTTGCAAGGCGAGTGCTCTAACCACTGAGCTACAAGACTCCAAATTATTCAACTCTCAACTGTGCTTTTAACCCCACATCTGTTCCCTTGGACAGTTGAGACCTTTATCCCTGCTTTTGTTGCATCCAGGCTCGACTACGTCAGATCTCTGCTCACCGGAATTCCCAACTCTTCCCCCCACAAGCTGTATCCTCTGCCACACGAAGATCTGTGAGCCGATCACCCCCATCCTTGCCCGGCTTCATTAGCTCCCCATCCCCCAGAGGATTGAGTCCAAGATTCTCGTACTCACTTTTAAATCCCTCCAGGTCTTGTCCCAGCTTACCTTTGCAACCTTCTAAAACTTCAATAACCTTCTCCACTCCGGTACTGACCTGCTTCCCGTCCTCCACCCTGCCCACTCCATCGTCGGTCAAGCATTCAGCCTCCACTTTCTGGGACTCCATCCCAGAGCCCCTCCACCTTGTCCCTTCTCTTCCCTTCTTCAACTTCAGTCTCAAGACCTTCCTCTTTGACCGTGCCTTCAGTAATCCTTTCCCCACCACCCCCATCCCTGTCGGCCCCATCTCTCCTGAATCCATCCCCCAGCTCAGGTGCAAACCCTCCACTATTCAGCGTCTTGGGACATCCTCCCGACATGAAAGGCGCTATATAAATCCAATTTGTTCTTGTTGCTGTTGTTGGTTACAGCTCAAATGAGGTGTTGCTCTGCTGAGTAGCCCTGCAAAAAAGCTTGTGGTGCTGTATCTTTTGCATCATATTGCATTTAGCATGGCATTGTTGTGGATCGTCCAGAAAAACAGACCAGTTCCCTGCAGCCGTAGAGGCAGATGAGCTAAGACAGCCTTGTGATAGAGGTCACAGGTCCCTTGCAGCTAGGGAACTGAGGAACGATTTAATCCAAACACACTTCTCCCACCAGTGACATAAAACTCTGATCAATTCTTGCAGATGCCCACAAGGCACCGGTTCCTTAACAAACCTTTCCAAAGCAATAATAATATGATCAACAAGGCAAGTACCTCAAGGCAGCATTAAAACCTTGAAGATAGATGATACAAATGGTAAATCATTTCCCCATTACAGCAGGGACTCTACAAAGTACAAATTCACAATCTGATACTCCTGCGAAGTACTACACCAAGTGTAAATGGGGAAGTTTGACGGATTTTAATGACTAAAACAAAACAACAACAACATTACATTTGTAAAGCGCCTTTCACGTTGGGAGGATGTCCCAAGGAGCTGAACAGTCAGAGATCAGAACACGAGCGTGGGGGCAGGTTGGGATGAGGGAGGGCAGAGGGGGAAGGAGGGCGGCTGAAGGCATGGTCAAAAAGGATGGTCTTGAGTCGTGCCTTGAAGGAGGCAAGAGAGGGAGCAAGGCGAAGGGATTGTGGGATTGAGTTCCAAAGAGTGGGAGCAGAGAGGCTGAAAGCCCGACCAAACCAAAGCCTGCTGAGCGGAGGGAGTGGACAGGTTGAGTTCAGCAGGTCAGAGATGTAGGAGGGTACAAGGTCATGGAGAGCCTTGAAAGTGGGGACGAGGATTTTGAATTCTATCTTCTGAGGGATGGGGAGCCAATGGAGCTGGGCGAGGGTGGGGGTGATCGGGTCACGGAGCCTGGTGCGGGAGAGGAAACAAGCTGCAGAGTTCTGGATGATCTGCAGCTTGTGGAGGGAAGAGTTGGGGAGCCCGACAAGAAGGGAGTTTCCATAGTCAAGCCTTGAGGTGACAAATGTGGGTATAACAAGTTGTCAGGAAGGGTGGTGAAAGCCAGAACACTGTAACACCTTTAACAAACAGCTTAATTTTGAAATGGGAAGGCAGGAGGGTTGATATTCTGGAAGGATAAGATCAAATGGGCTGAAGGGCCTTCTTCTTCAAGACCAATCTGGTGGTTTCATTGTTTTAAAAAGACTCTTGCCTAGAAACACAGTCACTACACTTTACATATCTTCTGTGAAGCACTTTGAGATGTCCTCCTGACATGAAAGACATTATATGAAATGTAAAAATGATTATTAATAATAATAAATGAATACCTAAATCTCACCTTCTCCGATGTCAATCCCAAATGACCTCTCAGTTAATGGTATGTAACTAGATGTTACATTGCTGGTATGTTAATGGTATGTTATTTCAAAGGATTTACTACTGCGACTATATATTTTGTAGGCAAGTGTAGCAACCAATTTGCGCTCAACATGCCCACAAAGAGCTATGAAGTGAATGATTCATTTTATTTGATGTATCGTTGGCCGGGACACTGGGAGATTAAATCCACATGAACAGGAAGATGGGGCCTCAGTCTCATTCAAAGGACGGCGCCTCCAACAACACCCGAACTTTGAGCTCAAAGTCTCCACATCCTGAATCCACAGATTGTGATGCAGAGGCGATTGTGCTACCGACTGAGCCAGGCTGATAGACACATAGAACATTAATAATTACTTATGCCACAACAGCTAAGCGTTCTTAAGTTAATATAATTTCAATATTCTAAGAGTATCACCTATAGCAACAACAACAACAACAAAATTACATTTGTATAGCGTCTTTCACGTCAGGAGGACGGCCCAAGGTGCTGGACAGACAGAGTTATGGACCCGAGCTGGGGGTCACGGAGGGGGAGGGTGAAGGGCAGTGGGGGGAAGCAGGGAGATCAAAAGCACGGTCGAAGAGGAGGGTCTTGAAGTGGGACTTGAAGGTGGCAAGGGAAGGGGTGAGACGGAGGAACTGTGGGATAGAGTTTCAAAGGGTGGGTGCAGAGTGGCGGAAAGCCCGCCTGCCAATAGTGGGGCAAACAAGGCGGGGGACGTGAAGCAGGCCAGAGCCCGCTGAACGGAGGGAACATACAGGGTGGCAAGGGATTAGGAGGTCAGTGAGGTTGGGGGGAGCAAGACCGTGGAGGGCTTTGAAGGTGAGGACCAGGATCTTGAACTGTATCCTCTGTGTGATGGGAAGCTTGGGCAAGTACAGCACTACAACATTGTAAATGCAAAGGATTACTTTACCGTTTGCTCAACAATTAATTATGGCTCATAAAAATATATTCAACAGCGAAAAAAAAACCTCAAAGCTGTATTTAAAAAAAACTAACAGCATATTCCCAGATGGCTCTCTAATTATCATTTGTTTGCCCATCAACAGTACACTGAAAAATGCTGGCATACAACAAAGTAAATCCTAGGAGTTTGATCACAAAGAACTGTCTACTAAACAATTAAGGGACCTTAACCTCAGTTAGTTACTCCTTTCTGGTTCATTAAAAATGTGCCTTCCAGCATCCTGCTGGCATGAGACCGCAGGAAGCAAAACCATCACTTTACAAAGCAACTTGACTTGCATCAGTAAAGTAGGCGTTTTGGGTTCAAAATGAGCAGGTCTTAATTTTGGCTTTTGCCGGTCTGAGATACATAGCAGCAGTACTTTGTTTTGCAGAGCTGAGCAACCTGTCTAAATTGCTTATGATGGGAAGGTGAGCAATAAGCAAAATGCTAAAATACCTTGTGGACGCCTTCCCCCTCCTTCACAATTTATTCAGACTGCATCCCACCAGTAGAACTTGGATGGACATCGTTGAAGCCCGAATTCCCACCTCGTTTTAGCCGGCAAAATCATTTGCTCTTAGCTTTTAAGATGACCAAAATTGCAGAAAAATAATAAAATTAATTTGGAAGCCACTTTTCTTCAGTCCATGGAAAGAAATGCCTTCCAAATTAAGGACAAATTTTTAAAAATTCCGTAATTGTCCCCGTTGCTAAATTTAGGCAAAACGGTCTTACAGGTCTTGACACGAAAAGGAATTTTGGGCCTCAAGTGCGGAAGCAATCAAATGTAACATGGAAGCCTCAGGCATCAAATCACAAAAGTTCCCAACTTATTGTCTGCTCCCATCTCTCATCTTGATGTGCCGAACCCAAAATGAACAATTTGCGACGTTCACAGCAACAACAACAACAACAAATTACATTTGTATAGCGCCTTTAACTTTGGGAGGACGTCCCAGTGAGCTGGACAGTCAGGGATTTGGACCTGAGCTGGGTTGGAATCAGGAAGGCCAGGAGGGTAGGGGTTGGGAGGGTGACTGAAGGTGCAGTCGAAAAGGAGGGTGTTGAGATGGGTCTTGAAGGAGACAAGGGAGGGAGCGAGGAGAAGGGACTCTGGGATGGTGTTCGAAAAGTTGGGGGCAGCAACTGACCAAATCAGAAATGCCATAAAAAGTGCACGAAGGATTGAGATTTGGAACAAAACACAAGGAGGGTGTCAGAAAAAACATCAAATGGCAAAAGCAGATCTCGTATTAGAAATGTATATGCACTTTGAAGTGACAGTAACAATCTCTTACCACAAGACTGGGGGCGGTTAAATAGAATTTTAAAGTTCAAAATAAAAGTTTGCATCTGGCAATCTGCAGTACCTTTGCTCTACAAATGAACAAAACAGAAGAAATATACTCCACATCACAAGTTAAAAACCTGTTTTTTATATACAATACTGCCGTTTGCATTAAAAAGAAGCACCTGAACACACTTATCAAAGATACAGGAGATAGCTTCATGACTAACACGTTCTATCACTCCCACATTATGTGCAGTGTGAAGGCATCATGGAGCAGAAAGGGGAGAAAATAATAAATGTACTACATAAAGCTCACTCGACACATTAAATTATTACTGCACATTGTTAAACAGAACTGGGATGATAGCTGCCCACTCTACCCCCATCTACAGTAATTATAATACATTGCAGTCCTTTTAATACCAGTTACATTCAGAGCGCACCCTACACAGTTATACAAATAACAACTGTAATACACTTACATATTACTTTGTATAATCAATCTAGAATGATTGTTACTGCATAAGTGTAGATACTCATTATTCAGCCAGCATAGATTTTGTAGAAAAGGTAATTATGAACATAATATATCACTGTTTCAATCCCATATAGTATGGTGAGTACTACTGCGATTTAGAGTCACAAGTTAGTGGTATTTCATAATGCATTTGATGTTGAACGTACAATGTCATGAAATGCTGCCAATTTCCCTCATAATATACGTACCTTCCTGGTACCATCATTTTTGCAATGTACGTGTTAATTCACACAGTCTAAGCTGACACCCTAATGTAGTGCTGGGAAAGTAGTGCTTTGTCGGAGGTGATGTCTTTTGGAAGAGACATTAAACCAAGGTCCAGTCTGCCTGTTCAGGTGGCCGTTTCTCCTAATGGGTTTCTCTAATTTCGCTACCCTCTTCACCTCACCCTCCACATAAACTCCCTTATCCACGCATTCATCACCTCCTGCCTCAATTATTCCAATGCCCTCCTCGTCAATCTCCCCAGCTCCACTATCTACAAAATCCAATTAATTAAAAACTCCACTGACAGTAATCTGACCTGCACCAAACTCATCACCAGTCCTTGTCAGGCTCCAAAGAGTCCCTATCAACAGAACAGATCAATTTCAAGATCCTCACACTTGTTTACAAATCACTTCATGCCCTGGCACCTCCCTATCTATCTCTCCAATCTGCTCACATTCCCACTCCATTGTCTGCCGCCTTTGCTCAACAGGCACTATTCAAAAAGACTTGGGATCTTCTCCTGGTCTCCTGGCCAACAATGCCCCAGATAAAATTGCTCATTCATTTGGTCAACTTAGTAATTTACTTTATGGCTGTTTGTGGGACATCGCTGAAATTCGATGCCCCATTTGCTTACAAACAACAACAAACACATTACATTTGTAACAACAAACGACAAAACAAAGTCACTACAATTTACAGTAAATTCTCTAAAAGTGCTTGAAGATATCATCCTGATGTGAGAGGCACTATATCAAATGCAAGAATTATATATTTTCTACACTTCTGCATTAAATAGATAAAGAAAATGAATTCACTTTATATTACACATTTATGGACAGTGAATCTCGCAAATCTAGCTCTGAGTAAACTATTATCAGAAAACTGAAAATGGATCCTATGCATCTCAGGCTTTAGATAGGAATGAAATTAAGATCCAAAGGCAATTATGAATATGGCCCATGTTTTCGTGAGCATTAATGTACCTCTTGCTGGTGTAAACTAGCAAAAATATTGGTCATGGATATAGGTGAAATAGTCTCGACTGAACCAAGAAAAATCCCAATAAAAAGCAAGGAGGAAGGCAACGTTTTTCATGTTAAGTAAATTTGCAGCTTATGGGATGAAGAGCATCTCTGGTAAAGCTGTGAAAAATGCCAACAAAAATCAACATTGTTTATAGCTCGCATTAACAATTTAGCACCATGTTCTCATCAGCTGAGACATTACAAAATATCTGCAAATTGTTACAGATGCAATGTACTCCAGCTGTTAGATAAACCCATCGTATTGTGCCATGAATAAGACCCATCTGCAGCAAAAGCTTTTCACCTCTATTCCTTGTATGATGGATGTTCCCCTCTTTTTTGAGCCAGAAAATAAAACAGCCAAAGCCATTGAGGGACATTAAAATTATCAATTGTGGATCTTTTATGGACAAAAAAAGCGGCATTTCAAAGATTCTCAAAAAAAGACACAGCAGCCTTTATCTAACAAAAATATTCATTGGCTTGCATATTTCATAGGCTCCAAATAGAAACCCTGGTTCCCACCACGGAATTAGCTTAAGAACCTCGCCTTACTTTTACAAATCAAATGACTTTTTACAGCTTTGCATTTCAACCGCAGATTTAATGCCGCACTGGAATACAAACCTTTTTCTTAAACAAGCACATTCCTAAACTCTTTGGGGATTTGCATTTATAATGTACAGCTGTAAAGACTGAGAGACAGTGTTGAGAATTAAAAGCCCACTGATATTTAATGGAATCTGCCCCTATTGGCAGTATATATCCATCTATTCAGTCACCTACTAAATAATGCCATGGAAAAGTTTTGTAATGTTTGACGAACTGGCTGACTGTCTCCAACTTGGCAGCTTCACCACCCCCTTGCCCCCACCACACACACACACCTTCTCCCCCCTATCATAATAATAATCCTCGCATTTGATATCGTGCCTTATCACGTCTTTGAGAAGTCTCAAAAAGTGCTTCACAGAATATACTATAAAGTGAATTGACTGTATATTTTGTGGGCAAAACACTGCAGCGAATTGCACACAATAGTGTCCCACAAGCAATCATGGATTGAAGTGACCAATTTATTATTATTATTTATTTTGAAGGAATTATTACCCCCAGAAAAGTGATACGCCAATCGACTAACAACCGGGTTCCTACTTACTGCTCGGTAAACAGGCGTGTGGAGTAAGGAAACGTAACCAACTTTTCGCCCTGCCGGGAATCGAACCCAGGTCTTTCGCTTGCGAGGCGAGTGTAGTAACCACTGAACTACAGGACTGCACATGACAAATGTGGAGTCGATCTCTCTGGGCACACCAACACAGCAGGTCCCTGAAATCAGCTCTGAATGTGGCCACCAACCGTCCTTTTTATACAAAGTCAGTGGAGAGTCAAGCACACAAAGGAAATGAAAAATTAATCGGTAGCCAAGCCAGCGGGTTTCAGGAGGGAACTAGGAAACTCAAACAGTAAAGGGATAAAACGTGCTTTAGTGTAAAATGCACAGAGCATCATACTCGGTGATTTCATATTGTAATTTTATGGGAATGCTACTAACATTTAAACTCAGAATTATCTTTTCATGTAATAAAGAACAGATTTTGTATTTACAACATAACTCTTTTGATATTCATTACCAGTTATTGAATTATATTAAGCATTAATTGAGTCATATTTGTGCACATTAATATTCCAACCCCCCCTTTCAGCGTTTGTGCAATATTTCAAAATTAATAAAATACATGGGTCACCTTACTTCACAGAATCTTTGTGAAGCCCTTTGAGATGTTATCAACTTTACAGGCCCTGTATTATATGCAAGGATTATGATAAGTAACCTTTTTTTAAAAAAAAGGCAGAATGAATAGGTTATCCATCAAAAAATAAGAATAGTTCCTCTAATGTATATTTTAAACCCATTAAAGATCAAAGCCTGTGCATCATAAATATAGGGTGATGATTAAATGGCTCGTGGAAAACAACAGTTTCTGTGTGGCTGGAGCCATGGGAATGTCAGCTGTGGAATTAACTGAATAATGAAATTGAATGCATCGTTATATATCAGAATTTCTTTCGACTCTTGTGAGTAGGGGAAAGAAATTTTGCAGAACTTGCCTTCTGGAGATTAAATTTGTTCTGTCCAGACCATCGTACATTTATTTATGGATTGAAAAAGGAACACCCATTGATGGGAAAAATAGCTTTTCTATTCCATGCATTCTTAACTCCAAACATCCTTTTTTTTCTCTGTCAGTATTTTTGATGTTTTACAAGTATCTGACAAGGTTGCTTAAGAATCTTGATCCATCCCTGTTCTCCAACAATTGCCCCATTTCAAACCTTCCCTTTTTATCAAAGGTCATGGAACCAGTTGTCGCTTCCCAGCTTCACTCTTTCCTCTTCCAGCGTTCCCTCCATGAACCCCTCCAATCTGGGTTTCGTGCTGCTCACAGCACGGAGACAGCCTGGTCAAAGTGACAAATGACATTCTGTCCACCTGCAACCAGGGCTCTCTAATGGTTCTGTTCTTGCCTGTTTCCAATCCTACCTTTCCCACTGTCTGCACTTCAGGCCACCAACAGCTTCTCCTCTAACCCCCGCACTGTCCCGTGTGGTGTCCCTCAGGGCTTTGTCCTCGGTTCCCTCTTCTTCAATCTATACATGCTCCCACTTGGCGATGTCATCCGCAGGCATGGAGTCAATTTCCACATGTAAGTGGATGACAGCTAACTCCATCTGGCCACCTCCACCCTCAACTCCAGGACCGTTGATGCCCTGGCTAATTGTCTGTCTGACATCAAGTCCTGGACCAGAGCCAACTTGCTCCAGTTCAATGTTGACAAGACAGAGTCCCTCCTATTTGGCTCCCGACAGCGCCTCCTCACCTCAGCCGCTGAACCTATCACCATTCATGGCTGCACTCTTCACCTCACCGAGCCAATCTGAAACCTCAAGTGTCCTTTTCGACCCTCAGCTTTCCTTCAAACCCCACATTCATTCCGTGATTCGTTCTGCCTTTCCACACCCCTGCAATATTGCCCGCCTCCACCACTGCCTCTCACCACAGGCCCCTGAGACCCTGATCTACGCTTTCATCATGTCCTGGCTTGACTACGCCAACTGCCTGTTCACTGGATTTCCCAACCCTTCCCTCTACAATCTGCAGATTACTCAGAACTCTGCAGATCATGTCTCTCCTGCACCAGGCTCCGGCAACCTATCAACCCTGTTCTTGCCCGGCTAAACTGGCTCCACATTCCTCAGAGAATCGAGTACAAAAGCTGCGTTCTTACCTTCAAGGCCCTCCATGGTCTTGCTCCCCCCTATCTTTTAACATTTGGGATAACATTTGTGGAATTCTCTACCCCAGAAGGCTGTGGATGCTCAGTCCTTGAACATATTCAAGACTGAGGTTGATAGATTTCTAGAGGGTAGAGGGATTAAGGAATTTGGGGATAGGGCGGGTAAATGGAATTAGGTTAGATCAGCCATGATCTTATTAAATGGTGGGGCAGGCTCGAGGAGCCAAATGGCCTACTCCTGCTCATACGTCTTATGCTCTCCGACCTCATAAACCCATAGCAACCTGTCTGCACCCTCCGCTCGATGGACACTGGCCTGCTTCAGATCCCCCACACTTTCCACCCTTCCATTGGTGGTTGGACATTCAGCATCTCTGCCCACACTCTGGAACTCTATCTCACAAACCCTCCATCTCACCCCCTCTCTTGCCTCCTTCAAGTCCCGTCTGAAGGCCTTCCTCTTCGACCATGCCTCGGCCACCCTCCCACCCCCATTCTCCCTACCCTTCTGACGCCAACTCCCAGCTCGGATCCAAAACACCCAATTGTCAGTGCCCTGGGACGTCTTTCCGACGTGAAGGAAGCTATATAAATGAAATTTGTTGTTGTTGTTGTTAAGAACACATTTTCAGACTTCTTGAAATTAATATCCAGAGGTTGTCTTAGACTAGACCATGGACTCAACCTAAACAGCCTTAGGAAAAATTATCAGGAAAGTTGGGTCCTCCCAAATCAGATGCTCTCATCAATCAAGTCGAGATGAAACAAACCTGTCAGACATTCAATCTCATCCTTCCAAAATAGTAATGCTATTGTCTTCCCATTACAGCATCAGAAGTGCAAAATCCTCATACTTTTATACTTGAGACCATTTTGCAGTCCTCTAGTGTATTTATTAGAGAAGTTGCCTCGCAAGCGAGAGGACCTTGGTTCGATCCCAGGCAAGGCGAAGCCTTAGGCAAATTTTCTTACTCCACAAGCTTCTGTTTACCTAGCAGTAAGCAGGAACCCAGTTGTTAGTCAATTTCTGGGGGTAATAATCCCTCCAAAAAAAAACATTTGGTCACTCAATCCACAACTGTTTGTGGGATACTGCTGTGCGCAATTGGCTGCCACATTTTGCCCACAAAATACACAGTCAATCCACGTTACAATATATTCTTTGAAGCGCTTTGAGGCGTCTCAACGATGTGATAAGAATTATTATAAATTTTATTATTTTTATTGTCTTTTAGAGTTTTGCAATACTTTTTCGGAAAGTCCTCAATATAGTCTTAATTTGGAAGCCTTCACAATCTTCAGCCTCTTATCTCCTTCAGCATATCTGAAAATATGCACTTCCCACCCCACCAGTAGTCCCAAAGAAGAAGTATGACACAACTGCCTTCTGCCTTTTGGCCTGAAGAAAAATGTGATAGGCACGACAGAAAACGAAGAGAGCATAATAAGGAGACAAATAAAGGATTTTATAAATGTCTTCTGCTAAACCTACTTCAGTGCGTAGGTTTCTCATTTAACAATTCTGAGTGGAAGACTGGGTAGAAGGAACCAACAGGATACAACAGTGTTGTTCTAAATATAGCAATTACCTGAAAAAGAGAGCAAATGTGGAACGAAAGATGGGTGGCAACAAAGTGCAAAAGCTTGTGCAACAATTTTCCACTGTCTAACCTCAGTTTGTTATGCCTGATCTGGCAGACACGACGGCTTGTGGGACACTGCTGTGCGCAATTGGCTGCCGCTTTTCGCCCACAAAATACAGTCAATTCAGTTTACAGTATATTCTGTGAAGCACTTTGAGACGTCTCAACGACACGATAAGGCACTATATCAAATGCAAGGAATGTAAGAAGAAAAATAGACAGCGATGGTCTCACTTTATGGCAATATCTGGTACAGACCAAAATGTAAAAGGTGATGGATGATAGGTAAGGACTTCTTCAAGCCCTAATGGGCAGGGTGGTCCTAGCTGGACAAGCAGCAAGAAACTTGCCAGATAATGCTTTCAATGGCAAGTTTTGTAGTTTTAACTGGTTAAACTCAAGCAGTACTCAGCGCACACTCAGAGATCCCCTTGCCTCAATTCTTACAAACCTGCTCAACACTCTTTGGAATTAAGTAAGCAGGATACGTCCCTCTGGGGAATAAGTATGCATTCCAAGCAAAGTATCATGATGGGTTTCCACCAAAAGTCAGACACCCGGCTGACCAAAAATAACAACAACAACTTATATAGCTCGTTTCACGCAGGGGAGCGTTGCAGAGCATTTCTGAATATATATATATATATAGAGAAAGAAGTGTCAAATTGGATCAATTATATGTGTCAGCCTGGCTCAGTTGGTGCCACTCCGGCCTCTGAGGCAAAAGGTTGGGGGTTCAAGCCCGACAATGGGACTTTGAACTCCTATACTCTGGCTGACATTAATGCAGCGCTGGAGGTTGTGGGGCTCGGGCTGCATTATCGGATGTGCTGTCATATATTAAATGTTCTATTATTACATTTCACTGTAGTCCCATCTGCCTGTTTGCGTGGACGTTAAAGATCCCACGGCACTGTTTGAAAAGCAAAAGGAGTTTCTCCTGCTCTCCAGACCAACAAATCCCCCAAATAAAATCGGTCATTCACTCAATGGCTGTTGGTGGGGACATTGTTGTGAGCAAATAAATGTTCATCTACAAAATACACAATCACATTTTTTTCAGCACAATACTGTATATCCTGAAAAATGTTTTGGGATATCCTCCTCCAGTGGAAGATGCTAAACTAAATCAAAGGATTATAAATTACCAATAAATTGAAATTGTATTTGTAACATGAAGCAACTCCCATTATTTGTTTTCTCAGAATATGGTGTCCATCTACAGATAGCAGGTTTATAATGAATTAATTTAAATACCAAAATATTATAATCTTCAGGTCCTGCGCTTCTCATTTTCGATTGGTTTAATTGTATCTGTGCCTGTAAATTGCTTCACACCAGATGAATGCAGCTTTCTGTCATAATTGTGCTCCTTTCTGTGAAATATTTCAAGACTTGTGTTGAAATATGACTGAACATAGTTTTGATAATACCGATCACTTCTGATTGAGTGTCTTTCAATCCACTGGGTCATCAACAATGAGGAATCCAGGAAAGGTTTTTGACAGTTTTTTTAACAAGATAATGGTTTATTCTTATCAAAAGAGGCACAGGGACAAACAAGAATCAGCATTTGGAGAAGACATTTCGACTCACCAAAGCTCAGCCCTCTCATATATTAAATGTTCTATTATTACATCTACTTGTATTTCAAATAAAGTATAATTTTAATAAAACTTGCATTTGATATAGCATCTTTCATATCGTAAGACTGTCTCAAAGCACTTCATACAATTTACTGTAAAGTGTAGTGACTATATTTTGTAGGCAAAAGCGGCGCTGTATAAATACAAGTTGTTGTGCATCCTTCAGGAGATTTTCACATCAATATGACATAAAACCCAATCAACATTCCCCCTCTGCACCAGAAGGCATTGAACTAGTTGTAGTTTATATCAAAAGATTGGGGTTTGTCTCTCTTAATTCCAAAGGCTTTATACATTAATCTTTTTCACCAAAAATCCACTAGTACATTTATATTATTAATATAAATATATTATCAGATCAGCCAATTTGGAAACCTGGGATCTTTCCTGTAGTGTTAAACTGGAATTTCATCAGATGGTCAGAAATGACTGGTATCGTCGCCTCCAAATATTTAATTCCATTGGATCCTGAGATGCCATTACTTTTCTACTCACAGAAGCTTTCTTTCAAGAACAAATTAGATAGGTTTTTATTAGGAAATAATATCTCGGAATACAGTATATAGTTGAAGACATGACATGTGCATGCGACTGCCAGGAAGGCGAACTGGATGGACTTTGATCTTCTTTCGACTAGCAAATTCTTATGTTCTGAGCTGCACACTAGGATTGCAAATGCTGCCCTCCATCCCTGTGGTGACCAAGTCATTAGGAGAGAAATTCTGAAATGATTTTCAATATTGAATGTGGCTAACGCACAATTTTAGATAAGTGGCTTTAATGATGCGTCCTCACAAACCAAACAAGTTGTGGGCTGTGTAGCTTTTAAGTGTGCCTGCCATACTCGTCTTCATTTTGGTGGTTTACTGGAAGACCTAACCTCTTTTTAAGCTCTTTGCATGTACTAAAAAAAACCTTATTTAGGAAAATGATAAATGGTCCAGAACACTTAAATACTGTAGTCCCCGAATATCTCCGACAGTACAGTTCAGGTCGACATGAATTTAACTCTGGTAAAAGGCAATTAAGGATGCTGGATTTGAGAAGCAGTTTGAAGAGATGAAAGCTGTGTGAAAAGCCCACACAGAGCACCAGAGCAGACAGCTATAACGTGGGAACCTTTGCTCCATAACTTGCTGCTGCTGGACCTGACGAGACAGTCGACGTGGTGAAAATTAATGGCAAAAGAGAAACCTTATTGCACAGGGAATACTTGAAAGTGGATGCTGTATGGGAGAGTGCCCTGGTGAAATGATCCGGAACATTCTCAACAAGGCTAATGTCACCCTAAAAATATTCACCACTATCCATTTTCACGGATCTTTCATTTTATTAAAAATTGATTAATATAGATAGTCGAGGACAATGGGCTTTCATTGTCATTCAGGGCGAAACCTTGGGCAAGTTTCCTTACTCCACACGCCTAATAATAATCCCTCCAAAACCAAAAACAATAATAAATTGGTCATTTTCAATCTACGACTGTTTGTGGGACATTGCTGTACGCAATTGGCTGCCGCGTTTGCCCACAAATATACAGTCAATTCACTTTGCAGTGTGTTCTGTGAAGCGCTTTGGGACGTCCTCCCGACGTGAAAAGCGCTATATCAAATGCAAGGATTATTATTATTATTATTATTATTATTATAATTGTTAGATGTAAAAGATTCACTACCTACAGAATTACAACAACAACAACTTGCATTTATCCGCCCTTCAACCGGGGAAGAATGTGTTGCACAGAACACTGGGACACTTAAACAGGGCCCTTGGCCCAACTAGTCCACACTGGTGTTTATACTCCACATGAGCATCCACCCCTCCTAATCCCTTCTCCCAAACCCCTCTACACATTTTTAAACACGTTATATTTCAGGTTTCAATTGTGAGGGAGCAACAGGGGCAAACAAACCAAGTCTCTGGGAAGCCTTTTGTAAAGTTGTAGTTTTCTGCAACCCCCATTGTGTTCATTTTAAAAAGTTTTACCTGATCAGTTCCTCTGTGTTTATCCTCCTCCTGGGATTGTGACTGAATTGAAGTCAAAGCTAATCACACATGCTCCCACTCAACCTCTTTCTCAGAATCGCACGACTGACTTCCTACCACTTACACATAGCCTTTTATTACCCACACTTGGCAACATCCAACCACTACTTTGTGGTTTATCTCATACTCCTAATCTCCTTTAACCCTGCGTAGCTGTAGCACTTTACCCAGATCTCAATTTTAATAATTGTTTCCTCTATTTAAGAAAGTTATAATATAATAATAATGATCCTTGCATTTGATATAATGCCTTATCATGAGTTTGAGACGTCTCAAAGTGCTTCACAAGATATACTGTAAAGTGTGTACTTTGTGGGCGAAATGCAGCAAGCAATTGCACACAGCAATATCCTACAAACAGCCAACAGAGCCATGAGTGACTGATTTCATTTCGGGGATTGTTGGCCAGGATATCAGGAGAAACTCCCTTTTCTTTTCGAATGGTACCGTGGGATCTTTAATGTTCACCCAAACAGGCAGACGGACCTCAGTTTAATGTTTTATCTGAAGGACGGCACCTCCAACAATGCAACCCTCCTCCGTATATGTTGGAGTGTTATCTTAGACAACGTTGAAAACAATAACCAAATTCTAAAGATCTGCACAGAAAAAATGTTCTAATAGCGATTTAAAATGAATCTTCTCCCCTAAAAACTACACATTTTCTGTTTAAACTAAAAGCCTTCCTATAACAATCAAATGTGGCTCTTTGAGTATGTTGATGACATTTGAAATCACAGTTTGCCATTCTGCAAATATTGCATATTAAATGGATGTTAAAATCAGTGCTTCCCATCCCATTTGCGAATATAACCAATTATTTAGCAAAGCAGCACCACAACCATAATGTTCCAAGACTACCCAGGAAGCAGTAAGTTAAGTATCGTGTTATGTTAAACATCCCCTGTAGCTCTGGAGAAAGATCGAGACAGCTGGTTTTCAAGACAAGAAACAGTGATATGCTTTTTAGGCATTCATGATCTTTTCTCCTTACACATGTGTTAGTATTGGCAAAGAATAACACAACTAGCACACCTCACTTACTGACTAACATGTTTTATTCCATTTTTAAAATCTGATCTTATCTGGCGATAGCTCAGTTTGTGTTGCATTGGCTGGTGTGAAACTGAGCTATGCAGAGTGGGAAGACCCCGGGGTTTGATCTCTGTTTCTGCGCTTGATTACATGGTCATTATCCATATAATGTATTGGACATAGCATCTTATATATCAGGAGAATATTTCAAACCACTTCGCACGTGGGACTTGAATCCTCAATAGTCGACTCAGAGGGGGCAGTATTATTGACTGAGCCGGGTTGACACCTATATACAGTACTCATACAAACTATGTGCCACATTATAATTGCCATTCTGGTGGTGAGAATGCAAAAAAGGAGTCTAATTTTACAACGCCTGTGCAAATGGTTTATTAAAATTAATAATTAAAAATGAATCTAAATTTGGAGCTTTTTAATATTTACTTCAGACTGAATTAAATTTAATCAAAAGCCGTTTAAAGTCATTTATTTTGATTACATTACCTCCGCGTAAGATGAAAATGAAGTTAGCAGTTGTGCTTTCCCAGATGACCAATTCATGCAAAGTGCACTTCATTTAGTAGGGCAACCGTCCATTGCCTCACTGCTGAAGGCACATTAAGAGTGCTCTTGGGGGAACCTATGATCACCTTGGTCACTTCTAATGCAGCTACTGTAAGATTTCCCCCCAGAGCAGCTTAAAGGTCCAAACCTGTGATCTCAAATGGAAACAAATGATTTATTAGCTGTACCACTCACAAAGGCAACAAAGGGAATTCAAAATTTCTGCCCACTTTAGAGTCAACAATTACTTGCCATAAAGCATTTTCTACCAGTTCTGTCTGAGAGACTAACCTTTCCTCTCGTCTCTTTTTTCTCCCCCATCTGCTCTCTTCTCTCCCTCCCCACTGATGGCTCAGAAAATCCAGCAGAACGCTGTTAAAACTACACACCCTATACCCATTCTTGGCAACATAATTGAACAATTTGTGTACCAATAAAACAAAAGGGGCCATCAATCACTTGCGCCTCCTGAAAATCCTATATGGAGTACAAGGTTTTCATGATCTATATACCCGTATAATGTAACTTGTACATGATCTATGATTTGCACAGTGTCAGTCCTAATTCACAGTGAACCTTTGAGCAGAAGGCTATAAAAGCTTATTAAACTGCGCCAACTTGTCAAGTGGCAAGGATATGATAATTTGGTCCATTAAAAACTCATCTTATCTGAACTGTTTCAAGTACGATTTGAGGTATCAGTATTGAGCAAAGGAACAGAAAGCATTGCCACTGTTCATTTTATTTGCCGACGTGGATGTAATATTGAAAGCAACTGCAGAAAACCAAACTGAAAGCATGATTTAAAGTCTGCTTATACCACAATGAAATTCCAGTGGAAGCCCATTGTAACATGGTTCATTACAACATGGGTTTGCTTATGGCAAGATTGGGGTGTGGGCCCTTTGAGTTAATTCATATAAAATACAAAATAAGAACAAAATGCTATCCGGCTAGCTTCAAATCACATTGTCTTGCTGGTTTTCTCACACACTAAAAAATGGTCAACTTCCAGGTCATCAGATTACATTAATGTCACTTCCTGTATCCTGATGACCCAGAGATTGGCCAATGTTTAGTCTGGGAAGCTGACCTGCTTTCTTGGTAATAGTGCAAAGGTTTCCCTTAAACGTGTGTTTGAATTTCTGCCTGCTTTGCAAATGTATTTCTCATTTCTCACCTCTAAAATGCTTCCAAACAAATCAGGTGCCAACCTCTGAACAAATCAGTTGGTTGACTGTTTGGTTGCAACATTTTAAAATAAACTCACAAGGAGTTTATTTAAATTTTTTAAAAAAAGCAGCTGCAACCCCTCAGCAACTTGCTGCAATTCTTGATTGTTTACTTTCTACGAGTCAGCCTGCAACTGTAAATAATGCTTCAGGTGAACAATGGTATAGGCTAAATCGGTCATCCTTTTAATGGACTTTGTTGGCATTTATACCCACAATACAACGAGCCCAGAAAACAAAATTCACATAACTAAAATAAAAATCACATCACACATGAACATGAACAAATCCTGACAGTTCAAAGCAATCCAAAACAGCAAGAGACTTCAGTTAGCCATCTACTTGTGAAAATAGTCTCAGTTAAAATAAATATAGTCTCCAGGAGGCATTGCACATCTTTCATTCTGTAAAAATGTACTGATATACAACTGTGAATAATGTGAATAACATTTACTTGGCTCTTGTAGGCACAAGTCATAAAGAAAATGCGTTAATAAGTACTTCAGCCCCATTGTTTTCAGAGGAACAAATGATGCCATTCAGCCTGTTGAGCTAGTTTTTTTTAAATCATTGTGAATCTTTAAATTTCATGTTCACATCTTTTCCCCAGACCCCTTAATAACCTTACTTGCCAAGTATATAGAGTATTTCTCTTTTAAACATCCTAATCAATTCTGCTTCAACAGTTTTCTGGGACAGTGGGATGTCCTCCTGACATGAAAGGCGCTATACAAATGTAATTTGTTGTTGTTGTTCTGGCTCTAATATTAAGGAAATGTCCCTTCCTTTTGAATCCTCTGCCAGATGGAAGAGCTTGCCACTGTCATTATTTTAAACACTCCAACCAGATTATCCCTTAACCTCTTCGGTTCTAAGGAACTGTACTCTGGTCCAGCTAGGACCACACTGCCCATTTGGGCTTTGGCTTCCAGGATTAACAGAAGCCGATTGGGAAGGATCCATCTACTTTCCATGTCCTGCCGATGAGCTACGTTGGTTGGTGTGTCATTCCAATTCATTCCTTTTTGGTCAGCCGGATGTCTGAGATATGCAGAAACCTATCACCATGCTTTAGAGTATCCAAACAAAACTGAGAATTCCATGTCTCCTACCTACACATGGAAATACACAAGCTATTTGTTGGAATGGAATGTGCACTCTCTTCCTGTTGGGACACATCCTGCTCACCTAATTGCGGAAAGCATTAGATGCAGGTTACCAGAGTCAAGAATTGGGGGCGACAGAGTGTACGTTGGGGTACTGCAGGAGTCTAACTAGCTGAAACTGTATAGCTTGCCATTGAAAGTACTGTTTGGCAAGCTTTTCCACTGCTTGTTCAGGTAAGATCACATTTCCTATTAGGGCTTCCGCTTGCGGGGTTAATAGAAGCTGAGTGGGAAGATTCTCTGCCCCCAGTGACTGGTCTCCCCTTCCAAGTCCTGCCGATGAGTCAGACTGGCTGGGTTGTCATCAGCAGTGCCATGGAATACTGTGGACCATCCTGGCTCAGGAATTGGACTGCTGAGACCGCCACAGAAGGATGGGTCGATTTTGACATTCCATTACCAGGCATGTGATCGTGGATCCAGTTCAGCTCCAAGGAGACAAAGTTTACCTTCCCCCAAAGGAGGAATTCCAATTCATTTCACTCCTATGGATTCACAATTTCTCTTCATTAAGGATGAAGACCTTAGAATTGATCTGTTGAGCCGCAGGAAGCCAGTGGAGTCTGATGGGGACTAGGATGATGGACATGCCGAGTTTTGAGTTTATGAAACAGTAAAAAGGAATTCCATAGAATAAAAGGGTTAAAGAAAGAGAAAGACAGAGAATGATTTGAGCGAGACAGAGATATAGAGAGTCAGGGAGAGACAGAAAGAATCATTTTGCAGAGAAGAGAAAATGACTCCCAATGTGCGGGAAAAGAAAGAAAGCGAGAGCAGCTAAGCTTGATACTGTATGTATTACTCTGAAAATATGGAAGATTTAATTAATATTGCACATTATATTTTGTGCAATGACTCAATATCTTCTCTGTTTTCCAATTAGTCTGGGATGCTACCTGTGTGCAAGGTGCTATAACAAATATAAGTTTTGTTGTTTTCATATCTACCTGTCCCAATTAGTGTGGATATTGAGCTGTATTAGGTTTTCAAAATATGATCTATTAATCATAAAACTACATTGACTGATTTGTGCACATTTATCCGGATGATCAGATATTTTATCCTTGATGATGGATTCCAGTGATTTGTTCACAATTGATGTTATACTCATAGGCCTGTAGCTAGTTGATTTGTCCCTATCTCCCTTCTGGTATAATTCATGAATCCAGAGAGCTTTGGAAGATTATAACTAATGCATCGACAATTTCTTCACTTACTGCTTTTAATACCCTTGGGTGGAAACTAACTGGGGCTGGAGATTTGCCTAACTTTGTGCAATCATGCTGTGCAACTCAAGAAAGCATGTCAATCCTAAAGAAAGAGGTTCAACAATTTACATTTATATAGCGCCTTGATAAATATCCTGTGGCTCCACTCAAAAAGAGACAGAGTTTCTCCCTGTGTCCTTGCCAACAATCCCCCCAGATAAAATTGGCCATTTACTTCAGGGCTGCATGCTATTTGTGGGACATTACTGTCATTAAATTGGCTGCTATGTTTGCCTACAAAATACAGTCACTACGCTTTACAGTGAGTCCTGTGAAGCACATTGAGATGCCCTTCTGACATGAAAGGTGCTATATCAAATGTATTAATGATTATTACTATTTAAATGTTTGAAACAACCAAAACGGGGGAGAGGGGGTGCTGAAAACGCAGTCAAAAATTAATTCCTGACTGTTGGACATTAAATTATCTATGTGTGGAAAAATTCCTGAATTCAATATCTTCCAACTTAAAGATTCAGGTTTAATCCGTCTTATTTCTATTCACCTGCTTATTAACAAACATCACCACTCTTGTACATTTAAATTGATTATGATGAATGACTTTTCCTACTCATCTGAAATACTTGAATGAGCCGGTTTACTTTTATTGGAAGTCAATGGTACACTGAGAGGCAAATAATTTCTCACCCAAAAATGTTTCACTCCCTGGGTTATCCTAGCAAGAACAACAAGCTGCTATTGCAAAATTTACAGCACTGGAGGGAAAAAAATCACAGACCTTTGAATTTCTCTCTCCCTCACTCTGTGAGACGATCCCCTCTGTTCTTTAATTAACTGTCCACATGGATACACAGCAAAGTCATTATCTACTTTAATTGGAATCCCGCTATAGAGACAGGATTTGCAAAATCTGGGCACTCAAAATCAATATATAATAAACCTGAATGCTTAAATCTGGATTTAGTAAATCTGAACACTGAAATTAAGATTCGATTAAATTAAGGCCAGGATTTATTACACTGAAAGATTAAAACTAAGGATTTACTAGACCAGGCAATCATAAAATATGGAGGTAAATAAAAATAAATGTAACACATCTAGGCTATAAATAAGAGGTATAGATTTTGGAAGGGAGGGAAATAATTTTATTACTTACGACAATGCAACAAATCACAGAATATACTAACATTTGTCTTTTAAGATACGCAGAAATGAATAAAAACTATTGGGGGCCTAATAAGATTAGTTACAATCTACAGTTGAGGCACCAAATAAAGTCTATTAAGTTAGGTGCTCTAAACTTTTGATCTTGTTTCACCCCTTGAACACTTCTGTCAAATGAAATTTTCTCAAATTGGCTTGAATAATGGGGTCAATTGATTGCTAAATTATGTATGGCAAATATTTGGGGGAATGGGAGTGGGGGAGTTAGTACCAGCAGC
This sequence comes from Callorhinchus milii, assembly GCF_018977255.1. NCBI lineage: Eukaryota > Metazoa > Chordata > Chondrichthyes > Chimaeriformes > Callorhinchidae > Callorhinchus > Callorhinchus milii. The sequence continues at coordinate 27,501,454 of NW_024704742.1, read as the reverse complement.
TTCACAAATAGTCTGTGTAGGCACAGAGGAAAGAGATGACAGAGTACGGGAATGGGGGCCGTGATTCGAGAGAAGGTGTAAAACCCTACAATCATCATCAATCTTTTTCCCAATCATTAAAATAAAATGCAGATACCTGTAGTCGTCTTTATGTACACCCCAAAGCCTCTGTCTGGCTATTTCTATTTGGCTTTTCTACCTCTCCTTGCTCATAATGAAAGTGTTGGAATACGATATTTAATTAAATTATTTTCAAACAATTATCAGAATGTAAATGGCTGGATTCATATTGTGAAGTACATGAACACTGACAATAAATCAAGTTAGATGCTCTTAATACACATTTAGTTAAAATACAAACTGATTGACTGAATTCCACTTACACGTGAACATTTCCTCGTGTCTAGTATGAAGTGTGCACTCTCTCCACCTGGGGCTGAACTCTGCTCAACTAATCCAAGAAAGTTTAGGGTCAGGTTGGGAAGAGCCAAGGTTTGAGGACCCAAGAGTGTACATTGAGACACTGCTGAAATGTAACCAGTACTCTGGATTATTGAATCATATCTACCCCAATTTTACACAGATAAAAATTAAACATATTCCATCAAGTTAAAACTGAGTTAGGTCGAGAACCAAATCCCTAACTAGTCGCAATAAATCACACACATTTCAGCTCTAAATCCTTCTTGAAAAAATCCAGCTGTCTTAGCAACAATTCCAGTGATAATATGATGAGATATACACAAAACCCCGCCACAGGAAGCAGTAGACATTTGACTTTAACTAATTTGGGGCACAAAACTGATACTCAGCCCATTATAAAGCACATCGGAGCACTCTATCACACTGCTAAGCCTCATTGCATTGACAGACCAGGAAGTCGGAAAAATTCAGCTCAGCCAAAAGTGGCACTTCAGGAGAGACACTGTACGACTTCAGAGCTCTGCATTAACAACTGGAAATTCCATTGCTCAAGTCATTGAGATCGCAATCAAAATCAAAGCCAAGTTACCCTTGCCTTCAGCAAGGTGTCTCGATATCTGGCAGGGTTATAAGAGAATCAAGGATAGCAAGATTTAGACTGAAAATTAAAAATCTTGCCAGCATAATCATCTGAGCACCAACAAATGAAGTGGTTGAAACTATTAACGCTCTATAGTTAACTTCAGCTTAGGTTCTCCATTCCCCCTGTGATGAGTAGCATCAGCATAACTGGAGGCTTCACATTAACCTGGCTCTGTGACCCCAATTCTATCATGACAGGCATGATCTTGGACAACATAAGAATGGAGTGGAAATGTCTTTACTTCCACATTTTAAAAGTCCATAGAACAACCAATCACTATCAAGCATAATCTTTATTGAGACAAGCAGGAAACTGCAGATAGACAGATACAATCTTATCTATTCTATCTCTAAGTGTACTTCACTTAACATAAAGTGCCCAGAAATGTATCACTTTATATATCTTGTCCCAACACCCCATTATTGCATAATAATTAGATTTCCTCATCGAATCCACTATAGCCTGTAGAAAGACACATGCCTTTGTGTAGGTGCCTCACTATAGAAAAAACAGGTGCCTTTGTTTTATTGAGGACATTGAATTTGAAATCATGCAATAAAACACTTAAACAAGAAGATTTAATTATATACCACGTTAATTCACCGAGTTGTATGACACTGCAAGGTGTGTGCACGTTATACATATATTTTTTGTATCAAAAAAATACTTTGCTATTGAAAATAAATGAAATGCTTTTGCAGCTGAATTAGTGATGTGACATAGTTGTGAGTGGGTCTTACACGGAATGGCAATGAAACAGATCATTTAGTCCAACTAGTCCGTGACAATTAATGGCAATTCACATGCAGTATGTTGGAACATAGCACGATAACCAGCACACAATGAAATGGTGATGGTGGGTGGACAGGAATGCAAATAGATGGGAGAAAATGTAGAAGATAAAATAACTAGAAAGTAATAAATTATCATTGATAATAATGATCCCTGCATTTGATATACTGCCACTTACAACAGTAGGACATCTCCAAGTGCTTCAAAAGATTTACTGCAAAGTGTAGAGACCGTGCATTTTGCAAGGAGAGAGAGAGAGAGATAGGCTTCTATTTTACTTTTTCCTTGACTGAAAATACAGGATTGAAGGGGAAACTCTTTGAGGCAATTTGAAGGTGTCTGTCAGTAGGATCTTTAACAGAGTGGATGAACAATTTACATGCATGAAGTAACATTAAGAAAGAAACTGGCTGCCTGTGGATCTCCCAGGGCAAAGTCTCTTGCCATCACTTGGGCTATATAAAATATCACATGATGTGCTGTAAATGAGGCAATACAGTACACATCAGAACCAAATAATTGATTCACTACTCGCAACACAATCAATACAATAATAATCAAATGATGATCAAGAGGGCTGAAACTCTTAACCAGCAAAATCATTTTGTTTCAAATATTAAGATTATGCAACATTGTGGAAAGCGAGAGACCTGTGTTCGATTACCAGCAGGGTGAAACTTTGGACAAGTCTCCTTACTCCACACGTCTCTGTTTACCTAGCAGTAAGTAGGAACCCAGTTAGTATTCGATTGGCAGATCGCTTTTCTGGATTAATAATTCCTTCAAAAAANCTAGTAAATTGGTCACTCACTTCATGATTGTTTGTGGAACACTGCTGTGCGCAATTGGCTGCCACGTTTCACCCACATAATATACAGCCAATTCACTTTACAGTATATTCTGTGAAGTGCTTTGAGATGTCTCGAAGACATGATAAGGCACTAAAATCAAATGCAAGGATTATTATTATTATTACTCCTCTCTGATCTGAACCCACAGCTTGGGTGCAAACCTCTTATTGTCCACCGACTTGGGACATCCTCCTGACTTGAAAGTCGCTATATAAATACAATTTATTGTTGTGGTATCCTTCATAGCTACAGGATGATAGGTCAGGACCATGGACAAAACTCTGAAATCCTCTGCTACCAGACTGCAGATCTCTTAGCATAACAATAATAATCCTTTCATTTGCTTTAGCAACTATTTCATTTTTGAAATATCTCTAACTCCTTCACAGGATTTACATCGAAGTGAAGTAGCTGAATACAAAACTGTAGACAATAATTATAATAATTCTTGTATTTGATATAGCACCTGATCAGGTCTTCAAGATGTCTCAAACCGCTTCACAGAATATACTGTAAAGTGAATTGACTGTAAACTGTGGGTGAAACACAGCAGCCAATTACAAACAGCAGTGTCCCACAAATAGTCTTGGATTGAGTGATCAAATTCTTCTAATCTTGTAAAATTTATTTTGTTTTGAATGGATTATTACCTCCAGAAAAGCGATTCACTGATCAATTAACAACTGGGATCCTACTTACTGCTAGGTAAACAGAGGCATGTGGAGTAAGGAGACTTGCCCAACCTTTTGCCCTGCCCGGGAATCAAACCCAGGTCCTCTCACTTGCAAGGCGAGGGCTCTAACCACGAACCTACAAGACTCCACATGGCATGAATGTAGATGAACGTGGCAGCCAATCTGCACATAACAATGTCCCACAAACAGCCATGAAGTGAATAATCAATGTTCTCTAGGGGTTTGTTGACCAGGACATCAGGAGAAATCCTCTTCTCTTTTCCAATATTGTCATAGGATCTTTAACGTGCACCTGAAAGCGTAGATAGGAGAAAATGTAGAAAATAAAACTCGGTTCTGAAGGATGGCACCTGTTCAGGACTTCATTAGAGAGTCAGCCTAGACTGGGAATTCAAAATCCTACCGTGCTGCGTAAATTACAATCTTCTGACTCTGAAGGCAAAAACTCTACCAACTGAGGCAAACTGACACCTGGACAACCTCAATCTCGACTGCCACTGGTCCTCAGTTGTGGGAAATACATTGTACGTTGATCCCTACTCTTGTGGCCCAATTGCACTTGTCACTCTCCATCTCTCCTCATCTGAGAATTATTGAGACCGCAATGGGAGCAAACCTGAATGTCACTAGTAATTCCTAAAATCTTTCAGTAACCAACAAAGGTACTCAGTACATCAGATGTTGTGCTCACTGCCACTTCAGACTAATCCAATACTGTCTAAATTAGGCACAGCAGGGGATAAAAATAGATTGCGCCTTGGACATTTTAATTGAATACCACCTGCTTTTAAAGGCCTTAATTGATTTTGCTTAAAACTTTACAATGTGCAGGAATTACATGAACAGCCAGAAGTGTTCCATGACTGAAAACTGCAGCTTCTTCATTTCAGGCAAAGCACGTCCATAAAGCTGAAGAAACTATTTGCAATGCAATTTACATTTATACAGTGCCCTTCACATTATGAGGTCTCAAAATGCTTCACTGTACTGGATGAGTACATTCAATGGCAAGCTATGCAGTTTTAGCTTGTTAGATTCCAGCAGTACCCCAATGCACACTGTGGGGTTCCTCCAAGCCTTAGGTCTTGCCAAACTGTGCCTAATATTTTCTGGAATTAGGTAAGCAAGATGTGTCCCTCTAGGGAGAGAGTGCACATTCAATAAATAAGGTAGGATGCATGGAACTTTCAGTTTGGTTTGGATACCTAAGCATGATGATTAGTTTCCATATATGTCAGACCTGAGCAAAAAAAAGGGTATTTCCTCTAACTGGGAAGCATGCAGTAATGTTACCAAAGCTATTTTTTCTCTGAAAGAGAATGCGTGCTTTCCTCTAGCCTGTAAACATCAGCAAGCACTGCCATCCCATTGTATAGAACAAGGATAATCCTATCAAATGAAATTGGTAGCATAAAATATGGAGATTTTCTCCTTCTTCTGGTGAGATGAAAGGAGAGGAAGATGCTTGATCTGCTGAACAATCTGTTTACCTACAACCATGTTATCTCATGAAAGTCCTATTTGGTGTTTATTTATGACTGTTCATTCAAGTTTCTGGTCAGACTAGACCACTGTGAGTAGCTCCATGATGGGTAGACATGTATTCTGGACCACTTGCAGTTGTAGGTCGTTTTGTGGTGTCCTGTAGCTGAGTGGTTAGAGCACTTGCCTTGCAAGCAAGAGGACCTGGGTTCAATTCCCGGGCAGGGTGAAACATTAGGCAAGTTTTCTTACTCAACACGCCTCTGTTTACTTAGAAGTAAACCTTAGAACCCGGTAGTTAGTCAATTGGCGGATCACTATTCCGGGGGTAATAATCCCTTAAAAAAAATAATTTTGTCACTCAATCCATGACTATTTGTGGGATAGTGCTTTGTGCAATTGGCTGCCATGTTTTGCCCACAAAATATACAGTCAATTCACTTTATACTATATTCTACGAAGCGCTTTGAGACACCTTAAAGATATGATAAAGCTCTACATCAAATGCAAGGATTATTATTATTATTTGGACATAATGTAGCTAAGATGCCTTTCAATGTAGCTAGAATCTCTCTACATCTCGTGCAGTAGGATCACAAAGAGGAAAGTCAGAAGGAATGTCACAGACATCTTTTTGGTATAATCACAAGTGAAATCAGTATGGTTTTAACAGCTCCTATAACATACAAGCTGGTCGCGAGTTCTGCTCTTATCAGTTCTTATCAGAAAACATCAAAAGACTTGTAAGGCATCCACAAAAGCATGCTTGAATGACATATAATTATGGGAATGGTCATTATGGGAACAGTATTGACCAACGGGGCAACAATGTACAGGATGTTCATGTTAGGCCCTGTTTTTTTTCTTACAATGGATTTTTATTTTCGGTGCAGATGAGTTGAGTGTAACAATGTCTAATGCCAGTAACTTCCTCGTCACTCTATCCATGTTATAGAAGATGTCGCATTGAACATGGCAACACAGCATTATCTGCCATGAAAATGATGGCGGGTACCCCGATCCTCTGTACATCTAAATGCAGATAAACACTTGTATTGAATACAATTAAATACTTCCTAACACAATTAGCATCATTCTTCCACATTTCAATTGTTGGTCAGTGCACTGTAGAACACATGGTGGTACCCACCATTATAGCATCAAACTTAAATACATACAATGTCCTAGTCAGTCTACTCAATTTCCTGCTAACCCATTCCAGATGACTATTACCCTCTGTATAAAGAAATACTTCCTTTTCTAAACTTGCCCTACACCACCCTAAATGTATGCCCTTTTGCTCTTCTGCCTCAGTATAGTTGAAAGTATCATTCTGAATTTTGTTTCTGAATCCCACTTAGGTATTTTATACAACTCTTTAAGGTCCCCTCCTATACAACTCAATTCAAGGCTGAAGAGCAATTGCTGATTGAGTCATTTCTCATTGGTACCTTACCAACCTTCCCACTCAGCAGGCACTGGCCTGCTCCATGTCCCCCTCACTACCCGCCCACCATCGGCAGTCAGGTTTCAGCCTTTCTGGCCTCTGGAATTCCATTCTGGAATCCCTTCCCCTCAACCTCCTCCCCCCACCTCACCTCCTTCCAAGGCCTGTCTCAACACATTTCTCTTTGACCACACCTTCAGTTATCCTCCCAACCCACATCCACCTTGGCTCTCACCTCTTGATTCCAATCCCCAGCTCGGGTGCAAACCTTTAATAATAAAGACCAGCATTCCATTTGCCTTGTTCACTGCAAACACCTGCACATCTAGTTTCAATTTTCCCCTAAACAAGTTTTCTTCTATCCATGGTGCACTATGTTTCCTATCTACTTTCCCAATTGGATCATTTGACTCAGACCAAAACTGGAGTCAAACCAACGACCGAACTATCGAGCATATATAGCTCTATTCAGTTTATTTGGTAATTGAACCATTGGGCAATTCACCCCAGCTTTGTAAAAAAAATTAAGACTAAAGATCAAACAAAAGCAGCAGAGAACCCAAGATGCAACAACAACAGCTGGCATTTATATAGTGCACAAGATAGCATCTCGGAGCACTGCACAGTGATAAGATAAGTATAAGTAATGATTAAGTGATATCAGATTTGTATGGTTTAAGCCTGGAGACTGTAAGAATAAGGAAGTCCATAAGGAAGTAGAGTTCCAGTTTGGACATTTTGGAAAAGAATGAGTTTGTGTATTCCTGGTCAGCTAACTAAATGTGGACACAGAGGATCTGGAATGGAAAGAAAGATTTTTATAATTAAATTATTGGCTTTTTTATGAGTTAAATGATGCAGTGAACTGCTTATCTTGGTGAGTCCTCTCCTCATATGAACAAGATCTCCAAGGTATTTAAGACCACAAAAACTATCTTGTCCAATACAAAGTTACAGAGATGTAGTAGATAAGTACTTTGCAGGAAGCAACAATCCTGAGAAACACACAACCTTGTACAAGCAAATAGGTTCATAATAAGCTGGCTGGGTAGAAGAGAGAAAGGTATTTTGTGCACTGAATGGCAATCACCTGGACATAATAAATGTAATACAGCAAAAGATTTGAAAAGAACTGTCGACAAAGAAAGAGTGAAAAGCTTGCGTTAGCTTTTTGAAAGAACGAGCATATAACCTAATAGCAGGGCAATAAAAGCTGAACCCTAGCACGATAGTGATTAGCAACCATCATAATAAAGCTAATTTGTGGCAACCTGTGATAGTAGATATAATTAGCACCATTCAGTCACCTTGATCACACACAATACTAGATCTCTCTCAGGACAAGGCTTCTGCAACCAAAACACCATGAGTCTTGCAAAGCTCTGAGATGTGTCAATGGACTTAAATATAAAAGATTCCATGCGTTTGTGGTGCAAAAGAGGTAATGTGAAAAAAATAGTTAATTTTTTATTGAGCTGAAAACACCTAGCAATACCTGCTTGAGGGACGTAGAAACACGCCTGGCAAACACCATAATGCTGCAAAGTAAGCTGCAAAGATGATCCATGATAACTGAGCAGCTTCCACAGACCACAGACAATCACTGACCAAGAGCACATTCTGAGATTTGGGATATAAAGGGGTTGAAATTACCTCTCATCTTAGTTTTAAAAGTTAAGACAGAACTTTGAAAAATTCTTAAAAATTGTTCTTAATTTGGAAGCTTTTTCTCCACACTTCTTAAAAAGCAATCAGTTTCACAATTCACGCTGTATTTAGCTAAAACTAGATGTAATTTCAGGCTAAAATTCTCTTTAAAAATGATTTAACCTGCTTACCTGGAATTAATGTTTCCACCCTCCCCCACACACTCCCACCCAAGGGAAACTGCTTGAATGGCTAAATTACAATCTAAAAGAAAACACCTTAACAATCGTGTCTCTATAACGTAGCTGAATGCTGAGACCAATTATAAAAGAATTCCAGGAATAATGTTTAGTTATCTTTTTTTAGAAAATGATCTGAGAGGTCCCTGCACATGAATGTGGCATCAAAGAGCCTCAACGACTATAAAATATACTCATTGACTGAACACCAAGAAGATTCCCTGAAATAATCAATAACGGTTCTCTATTTATCTCCCGACTACTGAAATGTAATAGGGGAGTTCTCTGAAAAGCTTCCTACAAGGTTATCCCGTAGTGAATACATTCTCAGAAGGGGAGGAGAATCAGAAGATGTTAAGCATTGAGGCTGGTACATAACGGTTTGCATTTCCAGCAACAAAAATCCTTTCAAATACATTGCTTCAGAAACCAAAGCTTTATGGTCTTGAGGAATAAGAAGGCATGTATGAAAATAAGGTGGCCGTTCACAGTGCAGACATTCAAGCTACCCTCTCTGCAGTGAAGTCCCTTTAATGCTGTCTTTTCTTACTTCATGCTTGACTTTTGGTATAGATCACAAACATAAAGACAACAACAACAACAACAAGATTGCATTTATAGTGCACCTTTCACGTTGGGAGGACGTCCCAAGGCGCTGGACAGTTGGGTCGGGACCCGAGCCGGGGGGAAATGGTCAGAGTGAGGGGAGGGAAGGGAGGGAGCGAGGAGGGGGTAGAGAGTCCAGAGGGGAGCTGAAGGCACGGTTGAAGAAAAAGGTCTTGAGACCAGCCTTCAAGGAGGAAAGCGAAGGCAGATCCCCGAAGGAACAGACTAATATTCTGCAACTGACTTCATAACATTTAACATTAAGATCCTCTTCATCTTTGCCACATTGTCAAACTCTGTCCCTATCCCATACTCACTCCTGCTGATGCCCCAATGCCTCCCAAGCAAGGCTTCCCTGTTGTAATATGTGCAAGCTGCAGTTCTTCCACAGTTCAGCTTTTCGCAACCTTAACTTCATATGCCCATCATCTCCGATCTCACCAGGTTAAAACAAACCTTCTATTTTGAATCAAATATTGCACTTCTTTGGTTATTTATAGATCGATAGGTAGAATAACTTTAGCTTTTGAGACTATCATCACTGGAGCTGTTTACAATCATGTTGCCTTATACATCGATCACCAGATGGAGTTGGTGTCAGCTGAAGAGGAGTGATTGACAGAATACTGGAAACAGTTTTGATGCCTATGGATTGAAAAATCAAGCTAAGTTTTGCTATAACAACGAAAAAGTAATCTTTGTTTAGAGTCCTGTCTCTGGGGATTTCAACTAATAATAGTTGAAGTCTGTTATTTGCAATTCAGTCAGAAATAAATATATGGGAACTGTGACAAGTGACATCTTAACCCGACAGGGAGGAGAAGCAATCCTGGGTAATAGTTCATCAACAGGACTGGAATCTAACTGAGACACAGACGAAAAATACACGAGGGAATAAGCAGGCACAGATTTAAGATAATGAGAAAAAAAATAGTGGAAAGGATCAGAAAACAGGATGATTGGAATGTGGAATTCTCTCCCACGTACCATAGTTGAAGCAGAGTCCATGAATTATCTTCTAAAAGATAATTAGATAGATGAATGAAAAAGAGGAATATTAAAGGGTGTGAGGAGCAAGCAGGAGAGTGGGATTAGGTCTCTCACATAGAGAAATACCAGCACGGGTTTGTTAGGCAGATAGGCTGTTGCTGTGCTCTAAATGTACGAATCCAAGAAAAGATAGAACTGAAGAAAATAATTCATCGGTGTAATTTTCCATAGAAATAACTGTTAGATTGATTGAAAATATACTGGTTTCTCAGTATTCTATATAATCTTAATGGCGTAATTTATTCAGAGATATTACCTAGAAATAACATTTAGAAGGCAGTAAGGCAAATTGAATAGATTCCAATTCACTGCCAAAATCATGGGGGTTTTACCACACAATGAGAATTATAAACACAGAATTAAAGAAGAATCAAATATGTAAACACTATTCGTTAAACTGTTTGCATTATTTTTCTTTTGTCGATAATGGTCTATCTCTTCCTCCATGTAAATTACAATTAGTATAAAATAATTTACTTTGAAGTGTTGCACAAAGGAATTCTTACACCTGAGCTTTTCAATATTGCAATGATGCACAATGGTTCTATTTACATATTTACATAGCTATACAGAGTAATACTGCACGGAAACAGGTCCATGTCAGTGTTTATATTCCACCCGAGGCCTCATTGCTCACATATATTGCTCTATTCCCTTCTCCCTCATGTATGCATCAAGTTTCCTCTTAAATACTTTGATGTTTGTTTGCTTCAACCACAGCTTCCAGCAGTTTCCAGGAGTTCCATATTCGCACCACCCTCTGCATAAAGAAGTTCCTCCTAAATTCACGATTAGATCTTATGTCTGTTCTCTAGTTTGGGACTCGCCAGTAACTCACTAATGCATAATGCTAATGGCTTTTTTTTCCTAATGTACTTGTCAACAGTTCAACTTGGTATTTCCATCCGTTTAATATGTGTGGACTAAGCCACCAGGCGCAGCTTTCCTTTTGTCTAATGAACACATCAATTAGGGATATAACTAGTAAGTCTGCAGACTGTATGCAATTTCCCACACCAATTTTGTGTTCTAATTGTCACTAATAAATCCTGATAGAACCAGGTATTATGCAGGGCCAATATATATCACAAAGCTGCAAAGCTGCAGGTGTACAGCATAAAAATCAGATTGATTTTGACCCACCCATTAACTTAGCAAATTTATTGCCGAGTTCATGGATATAACACGATTTAAATTACAAACAAAAATAAATGTTTCATTTTTGAGTGGTATAGTTTTCCTCTGATGGCATACAGAAGCAGGATTAGAAAGCAGTTGAAGAGATTGTACTTGTGTATTGGTCTGACAAACAACTGAAGTCTCCAGAGATTTCAGTTGTCTAAAGATACAATTCTTGACCTAAGACAGACATTCTAGTACCAATAAAGGTGACAGGTAGTCTTACGCTTCAAGTATCTTTCCATCTCTTGCAGGTGAGGCTCTAGCAGGTGACATTGCAGGTCTCAGCTAATCTGCCATAACTGATGTATAAGGTAAGTGACAGTGACTTTGTTTTTTCTGACACGATGGAACAGCAATAGAAAATCACAGATGGATTTTCCAGGACTCCTGAGTGCTTGTACACCCGTTGAATGCAATCTGGTTCAGCAATTAAAAATTGCTTGTGTTCTGATTTACGCTCAGGTAAATCTGCAATGCACACATTACCTGTATAGGTTTGTCTCCTGTTCATCATCCTGACATGACACATTCAATCGATTACCTATTTGTGTTAATATGCTCCCATGCAGTGTTAAAACTGGGTGCACTAAAGCGTTATAAACCAGGGTTTCTGGATAGATAGTACAAGACATCGGGTATTTGGAACTGTATGCATCATTGTCGAATTACAGTTGCAGAACAGTAGAAACAGAGGATACTGCCTGCGATTAAAGGGGGGTAAATTCAGAACAAATCTGTGAAACACTACTTTCTTTTTCCTTCTCAACATAGAAACATGTGCGTTAGGCTGGCTCAGTTGGTAGCACTCTCATCTCCGAGTCAGGAGGTTGTGGGTTCAAGCCTCATAGTGGGAGTTGGAACTCAGTCTAAGATGATAGCCCAATAGATAGGTCTTGAGATAGACTTTGGAGGTTGGTAGGTTTTGAGGAGGTTGATTCTGCTAAGCAGATTGTGTTCAAGCATCATTACAGCCTCTCAATGTATAAATCTTTTTAAGATGTGCATGGATATTGCTAACTGGTAGATGCTTGACATCAGAAAGCAGCAGCAGCAATTCATAATAGCATAAAACAGGCCATGGTCAAAATGTTCAAACACAATATGAAGACTCTGAGATGCACAATAAAAATCTTTCTCCCAGTTTTTATCAGATTTTTTAAGATGGATGTATGCAATGATGTGTAAGCATTAAAATGTAATTAGTGAAGGTTTCCTTTTCATCTGAACAAAAAATATAGCAGGTTTCATATCAGCACTCTTTATAGCAACTTTATATTGCTTTATTATTAAGCAATCTAAAACTGCACGTGTTACAGGACAGGTTTAAATACAGAGTACGCTTCCGTTAAAATTTCCCTTATTCAATCATCACAACTCAACTCTTATCACACAGTAAACGTGGATTGATTTTTTCCCCCCATGTGCAACAGAAAGGATATAGCCATAGACAACTGCAACTTATCAGAGTGCCAACCTGACGCATTTCACTATAGACTCTTGCCAGTGGAGCACAGACAGACTGGGATAGGGAAAGTAAAACAAGAATTACAAAGAGCAAAATTGTCAGCAAACCTCAGCCTAACTGACACAGCGTTCCAGGCAATGACACTGGCATCTAATTTGAATGAGTCACATAAAGATTTGAAACAAGCAAATCCTGCACATAAGGAGAATGGTCGGAATGGCAGGAGCCTCATTTGGCTATGATCTAGAAGACAGGCCATGAAACTGAATAGGGACAGAGTTCCAGCAAGTCAGTCTACAACATATCAGTTGGTGTGCAATATTCACTAGTTATAAATCAATCTGTGACTCTTGTAAATTAACTCCCCCACCCCACCCCCTATCTGGCACTGAGTTTTACAGAAAAGAGAAAGTCTGTGAAAGCCTTGGCAACAGTTTGTCACTGGTTTTCTCAGAACCATAGATAACAAACACACTACTAATCAATCTCATGCCCAATTTGTTGTATGAGTGTCTGCAGGAATCTTAGCCCCCGGAAGTTCCACCTAGTCAGACCTTGGTTGCTACTCGTTTTTCTGATGTGAAGTTCAGAGTTCTGCATTGGAGTATAAACATACATTAAGGACACTCATCAGATCACTGATGAAGGCAAAAAATAGAATAAAAATGAGAAAAAATAGAATAGGGCCTAATGCTCTTCACAGTATTACAGTATATAAAAAGAGGCCAACTTCTCAATGAAGGTGAGGCATAATACTACAGCAAAGTCTCCAGAATTTAAAAGTTCCTGCAGTAACTGCATGGTCCACTGAATTACTCCATTTTGTGACCAGATTAAATACATCATTAAGTTGACCAATTTCTGTTCGGATATCAAATTACCTGTAGATAGAAAATTGTTCCCACTGAGATTCTGAACTGCTTTTGATTCACTGTTCCTTTTTTCTGAGCTTCAACACAGTAGGGTTACAGTTCTGTGGTGGTTGAGATCTGTCTTTGATCACTTCCAATCGGCGGGCAGCTGACAGCAGTTTTCCACTTTAATGGGCTAGTGTGGATTTGACAGGAACAGGAAAAGTAGATGAGTTGGGGGAACATCAGAAATTGTTAAACCCTTTAGGATAGATGTCATCACTCATCAATTACCTGGAAGTTGTCCAGGCAATGATACAACACCTATTCGAGAAACAATAACCATTGCAAATGGAACAAACTACTTTGAAATGTGTAATGCTGCATAACTGCAAATTCAAAAATGAGATTACTCATAATAACTCAGATTACAGTTATGAACTGTCTGACTCCCTCATTTGTGTCTGATTACGTCAGTTGCTCCTCCTAAATAGAATTCCAGTTCCAGCAATCATTCCAAGATATTGGGGTCTATTGTGGGCCATGTGCAAAACATGGGTAAATGCAGGAGTATAATGAGCCAATGTTTTAACGCCTGTATTCAGAGCAAATTATAGCTTCCCTAATCATGTCATTATTTAATGAAAAGGATTTACTAATTATATTAACCAATTATTTTCTTTAAGTACATAATGACATAAATGAATATCCTTTTATGCCAAATCTCTGCCCCCTATCTCCCAACTAGTGACAGGTTGCATTCAATTCTATTTTGCATTTTGTCCCCCACACGATCTGCCCTACTATCCGGGTGCAAGTATTCAATCATTCTCCACAGCTCTCTGTAATTCCATCCCCAGGTACCTCCAACTCGCTCCCTTCCTCCTCTCTTTGAAGGTACGTATCAAAACAAACCTCTTTGACTGCGCTTTCGGTCAACTTTCTTTTCCCAACCCCCTTGGTTTCCATCCTCAGCTCGGGTGCTCATCCAGCACTGTGAAGTCCTTTGAGATATCCTTCCAACGTAAAAGACGTTGTATAAATGTGAATTTCATTTTTAAATTGGGTTTTCGCGATATCCGAACAATATATATATACAGAACATACAGCATGGTTCAGAACGAGTCAAAACATATGATGTATCCACCGTTAACTGAATATATTGGGATTGTTAAAGTGAATCTACAATTCACACTTGAATTCAGGCTTTCAATCAGGTATTAAACCATTCAATGGCTTCCAAGCATGCAATATCAGGTTCTACCCATATGCAGTTTGCCACAAGTTACATTCTCCTATTTATTCAGTGTATGGAACAATTATCAGTTGTCACATAATTTTGATCACTTTGTTGATTACCTGGTTCATAGATTTGCATGTATGTTTGCACCAATTACAATACGATAATGCCATGCACAGAAAATTCAGATTTTAATATAAAAATGAAATCTCAAGATTTTACAGGATCTTACAGACAGATTTCAGTTTAAGACAATTCCATGAAATCTCATGTCCTGATCCTACCATCAGCAGGTGGGCTTTCAGCCTTTCTACTCCCACTCTCTAGAATTCTCTCTCGGAGTCCCTTCGAGTCTCTCCCACATCGTTCAAAGTTTGTGTCAAGACACTCACTTTGTTCAAGGTCTGTCTCCAGACATACCTCTTTGACTGCCCTTTCAGACATCTTTTCCCCTCTCCTCTTCCCTTGGCTTCCAGCCCCCGCCGGGGGCACAGTAAGCATCTTGGGACATCCTCATGGCATCATCTAAATGTAAATGTGTATTGTATTGACGCGACACCTATAAGATTAATAACATTTGAAACCTTTCAAAACATTACACAGGGAATTGCCATCAAATGTAGTGCAAATTTGCAGGCAAATACGAAAAATTACAATTGAAGGCCCACAGAGTGGATTTCCCCACCATTTCACTTGCAGTCAGATCCCCATTGCCTCTGTGCACAGAGGAACAGATTCCAACAACAACAACTTGGATTTATATAGCGCCCTCCATGCCAGACGACATCTCAGATCGCTTCACAGTAACGGATCCCGGAGGCAAGCCAGTGGGAGGGGGAGGAAGGTGACCAAAGGCTCAGTCGAAAAGAAAGGTCTTCAGCCGAGACCTGAAAATAGGAAGAGAGGCGGCGAGGTGAAAGGAGTGAGGAAGGAAGTTCCAGAGCCTCGGGGCATAGGGGCTGAAGGCACGGCTGCCGATGGTGGAGTGGAGGATTCGGGGGACAAGGAGGAGGCCAGACCCGGTGGAGCAAAGGCAATGGGCACTGTTGTGAGGAGAGAGCAGGTCAGAGAGGCAGGGGGGGTGCAGAGGAATGGAGGGATTTGAAGACAAGGGTGAGGATCTTGAAGTCGATCATCTCTGGGACAGGCAGCCATTGCAGTCTGACAAGGACTGGGGTTATCGGGGAGTGGAGTTTGGAGTGGGTGAGAATACAGGCGGCAGAGTTTTGGATGATCTGGATTTTGTCAATGGTAGCGGATGGGAGACCGGTGAGGAGGGAATTTGAATAGTCCAGCCGAGAGGTGACAAAGGCATGGACCAGGGTTTCAGCAACTTTTGGAGTGAGGTATTGGCGGAGACAGGCGATGTGTCGGAGGTGGAAGAAAGCGGTGCTGGTGAGGGCACGGATGTGGGGGAGGAAGGATAATTGGGGGTCGAACCTGATGCCTAGGTTGCATACGGGTTTGGAGAGTATTAGTGGGAGGTCGGGTAGGTGGAGGAGGTGAGAACCATGTGATTTAAATGTTGACGAGAGCCAAAGAGTATGGCTTCCGTCTTGTCAACATTCAGCTGAAGGAAATTCGCGCTCATCCAGCTCCTGATGTCTGACACACCAGCTGATAGAACATCAGGGTACTGGGGGTTGCAATGTGAGGTGGAAAAATAGAGTTGGGTGTCGTCCGCATACATGTGGAAGTGTACCAGGGAGCATGTAGATCAGAAAGAGGAGGGGGCCCTGCAGGTAACCGGGTGAGAGTGGGAGGAAAAGCCATTTGTGCAGATGTACTGCTGGCAGTTTGTGAGGTAGGACTCGAACCAGGCGAGTGCGGTCTCACTGAGGTGGATGACGGAGGAAATGCAGTGGAGGAGGATGACGTGATTCCATATAGAAAAACTGTGAATTGGCTTTCTTTAGTACAGCACCGCACCACCGCAACCCCCACTCCAAATAATTACAGTAATTTAATTTTGGTTGTTACTAATAATAATAATCCTTGCATTTAATATAGCCCATTTTATACCAGGAGGCTGTTTCAAAGTGGTTCACGGGATATACAATACTATAGAGAGGAGTTATTTTGTATTTTGTGGGAGAATTGTTGCCTAAATTATGCATTGAGAATGTACTTATCTAAATGCAGAAAGTACAAATGGAACAATTTTGCTGAAGTTAGATTGCAAGCAAAATAAATTACAATCATAAGCAAAATGGTAACAGGAAAACAACATTGAAAAAAAATTGCAGACCAGACAATTAAAACAGTGTTTCGAATTATATCTGGCAGTGTAGGAATGGATTTCAAAGGCTGAATTATGAGGAGCAAGGCATTATCTGCACAAATTGCTAATTTAGATGCAATTTCTCAACAGCAGATGAAGCTCCAATAATTGTAGCCAATGTATCATCATCCAATAAAAAAACAGAAGAGATTTCAAGGCCAGGTCCCCATTCCTCTTTCCAATTTAATGGCTTTAGAAAGTGAATCACTAATTAAAAATGTTGAGTTCTGTCCTATATGGTTTCATCCAATTGTCAGTATCGGGCTAAATCTATACAGTTATATTAATAATGCTTGCATTTGATGTGGCACCTTAACTACTTATCACGTTTTCGAGACGTCTCAAATCACTTCACAGGACACACTGTAAGATGGAGTCACTGTGTGTTTTGTGGGCAAAACACGGCACCCAATTGCACACAGCAGTGTCCCACAAACAGACGTGGATTGAGTGACCAAATTATTATTGTTACAGGGTGACCAAAAAGTTGTGATACCATTACAATGTCTAATAAGTCTTCAAATAATTATATTTTTGATATTTTTTAGATAATTTGTTCCAGCTATTGCCTCCAAAGAACACCCCCACCGTCCCAAGAGCTCCTCACAAATCCCTTCTCACCTAAGCAAATCAGTGGTCTGAAGGTAATTTGCCAAGCAAAATTTATGCTAAATTCTTGCAATTCACATTTTCTCAGGGAGATTGGTCTATACATTCCATTGATCAATGGTATTTTATTTCTTCATTTGTAACACCGCTGTCATTGTAACCGAGTGACCTGGTTCAACAGGTGATGCATTAAATGATTATCGCACAAGGATTTTCCTTTCGGTTAATATTTGATTGCTTTGTTCTCGTTTTTCTAATATGATCAGCAGTTTAAACAATTCTTCTTGAAGTAGTTAAAGGTTGAAGAATTAAATGTTTGAGAAAATTGTCTTTTTTTCTCCCCGCAGGGGAACATTTTTGATCTGCACAATTTTTCATACTATTCTTTACCATATTGGCTTTCGTCGAAGTTGCTATTAATCTTTTTTTAATCACTGGTGCTGACATTTCTGTTTTGAAGATTCTTAAATTTGTAACTTTATTACCTTGTTCATGAAACTGATTTTAGGGGAAAATCGTATTTTTATCTGCTCATAACAAACTTGAGATTCATCCCCATTCTAACAACATCAGTATTATGAGCAGAGCTTCCTCTTATCTCCTTAATTTAATTTCTTAAACGTTTTGTCTTTGAAGATTTTTTTCTTTCTCAACATACGTGGTTTAATTCAACCAAATCACAATGTTCAGCACTTTGAAACCACCACCTGGGACACTTATTGCCAGGCATTTATTTATTTTCAAATATTCCTGTCTTTCTTCATTTAAAATAATGCAGACATTTATCTGGTATTAATTAGGTATTGAATCCTCATCCTTTGTAATCTCCTCTATTCGAGCTCAGGATAAATTAAATGGCTATTGGCCACAATCAGAGATAACATTACCTGGTTTGTGCTTCAGTGATCTGAAGCACTAAATCAGAATCAGAAAACAATCATTCCGGGAATATATTCTGTGAGATCGGAATCAAAAAGTATAATCTCTTTCAATTGGGCTCTCTGTCCCTGATACTTTTGGTAGTAATTAATAAGTCATAAAAAATGGTTGGGAATACAGGACCAAAAACTAGGCCGTATGTAACATTGAACCAACTCTGAGATTTGTTAGATCTTTATCCTCCAATTGTACTTCCCCAATTCATTTCAATATATAATAATAATAATTCTTGCATTTGACAAAGTGCCATATCTCGTCTTTGAGACATCTCAAAGCGCTTCACAGAATATACTGTAATGTGAATTGACTGTATATTTTATTGGCGAAATGCGGTGGTCAATTGGGCACAGCAGCATCCTACAAACAGTCGTGGATTGAGTGACCAAATTATTATTGTTTGATTATTTTGGGGGGAGAGGGATTAAGTTTAACTGTCGGCAGGAGTGAGAGAGAGCGAGAGATAGAAAGAGCAAAATTCAACCAACAGAACATTGAGCCTTTCGAATAAAAACAAATGCAGCACAAGACAACACTGAGATCAAGCACCATAAAGTTCAACAGGGAACAAAACATTTCTCTTAGACCACATCAGGCCCATCCTCCGGACTCATTCTGCGTCCATTTGTCTCCCTCCGGCTAATTTATTCGACACAGTACATTTGATGCAAAGCTTTTTTCAGCACCAATTTTTTTTACGCACTAAAATAAGCTTTAATGTTAAAAGCTAAAATATCCAGTTGAACATGGGTTTGAATGTTTTTTTTCTACATATATATATTTCTATATATAGATTATATACATATATATATCTTAGCACATTACTTCCTGAGGGGCAATTCCATCTCCCTTTTAAAAATCTCAAAGATGCGTAGGTGGGAAGAAAAGTCCAGAGGTCTGAGAAAACCTTTCCCAATCCCAATTCCATCTTCCTTATGGTTTTCACCTACACATGGTGTTGGCCACCCAGGCCCCTCGTAGGGCAGCTGAAATACCAAAAATCCTCAGCGCCAATTCAGGATAAAACAGATAGACTTTAATTGATTCTGATATTGGCTCAATATGTATTTGAACACCAATTGCCCGGTTGCAAACTGCACAGCTACCTCTACCAGAATACTGAATGCATAAGAAATAGGAGCAATTAATAATCACTGTGAGCTTCTTCAAGCCATTTGTTTATTTTTCCTCAATCTTTTTTTTGTGGGGGTATTCCAATGCACTCACATTTAAATTTCTTGAAAAAAACAGAACAACATTGACTTGCTTTTATCTATCGCCCTCTACGCAGAGGGAGCATTTTGGAGAATTTAAGAACATCTTCTAATTAAAGAGGTTTATGCTACACTGACATACCTTCCCATCCTTTATCCATATTGAGTTTTTCTTTAAAACTAGACTCTCGTAACACAACAATACCATATTTCTGTTTGCCAGATCACAAGATCTGTTGGCATATAGAAGGCTCTTTTGATATCATCATCTTATTCATGCCAGTCTTGCCTCATTCCATCAATGTGCAGCCAGGGTTCATTATCCCTCATTCTCCCTAGCTTCTTAGCAGTCTTTGACATGAATGACCTCTCATTGAGTTCTGAATGTTTACCACTTTGGACTGATTGTGTCAGACATCAACTTTTGGATCAGCCTCAACTTCCTTCAACTAAAATGTTAACAAAACTGAAACTATCTTGTCCAGTCTCGCTCACCAGTGCTTTTTTGCTTTTCATTGTAATTCTACCACCCTCCCTGCCTGCTCACTCAGGCTAAATCAGCTAGTGTACAATCTTGGCATTCTGCTTGACCCTCGGTTGTCCTTCAAACTCCAATCGGGTCCATTGCAAAAACTACCATTTTCCAACTCTGCCTACGTATGCCCTCACTTCAGCTCCTTACTGTTGCTATGCTGAACTGTTATATGTTCCTCACTCCCTCAATCCTCACACCTTCTGTCCCACCATTGCCAACCCTGTGTCCTCTGGATCGCTACTAAAACCTTTTTTGGCTCACTTTGTTTGTACCTACAGTCAAAATCCTCCTAAAATATTCTTTTTCTGGTGAGCTTTTGCTAAACCCCTCGAACTCTCCATTTTCAGTACTCCCCATTCATAGTTATTAAGTGCTAGGTTTACTTTTTTGATCCCATAAAGCATCTTATATACCTCTATAAGATCCCTCTGAAACATCTTTCAAGGCTGAAGAGCCCTAGCTTATACAGCTCATTTCTCCAACATTCAGGTTGAGCCTCATTGCTCTGCTCTGCACTGTCTCTTGGGCAGCCATCAGTTCTAGCAGTATTTAAAGAGGCTACGTTTTTGGCTTTTTTAATAGGAACTGCTGTTCTCATCAAATGGTTGCTTTTTTTTCAAATTCATGTTGATGACTTATCTGAAAATGACTTTATTCCTTTGGTGTAGGCTTTCCATTAATACCTTGAATCCTGCTCATCAATCTGGCCTGAACAATATAACAGCTTTCTGGGCTCATCAATAAATACATCTTGACAATAATATATTTTCACATATTCCTGAGATTGACCTACTTCAATCTATCTCTTTCAACAGCTCTCCTCAGTTACTCAACCATATTGTATTCCACATTCAATATGGAGAAATTGAAAGCAATTAAAATAAGGATTAAATCAACCCCCAAAAAATTTGCTAACTGTATCCTAACCTTGCGTCATTAAGGAGCCTAAAATCAGTGAAACTCAGTATAAATGCAGTCAATTAACTTTACAATACATTATGAGACGTCTCAATGACGTGATAAGGCACTATATCAAATGTAAGGATTATTATTATAAAATCAGTTTAACTGATTTTAGGCTCCTTAATAAAAGAGGGTTAGGATACAGTTTCCATTTCTAATAGGTGCCATAAAATCTGACCCAGGTACTACTTCATCTGAGCCTTTCATTCTTTGTGAATTAATTTTCCTTTTTCTGAAACCATCCCTTGGGGGGAAAAATCATCTCTGATCTCATCCAGAATAATTTTAGATTCATTTCAAGGGTCATCTCATTTCTTTTTTAAACCAAATAAATAAGCGTTAACATTAAATTTGCAATTACTAACTCAATTTTACAATGACCCTCTTTACATATTATATTCAGTAACAATTACAAAAATGTATTATGATGGTAATCAATTCAGCAGAAAATTTAATTTTTCCAAATCTCTTCACATTAACAGAATTTATATATTTCTAAATTATTGCAATGTATGCTTTTTTCAATGGCAATATTAATCCATAGACTGAGTAACAGTTTACATATTCAATGTATTACCCATAGAATATAATCAATTAAAGCATATAAATGAACTGGCAATTTAAATCCATAAACAGTTGCACAAAATTGTTATAGCAATCAACTAATTCCTTTCTAATTAGTAAACGTTAATCATTTTAAATCACTAGTTTGATAACATTACAACCAACTGAATTATGCTAGGAATAAAATGACTTTCTCATGATAATGTTTCTCATAGACACATGCAATTATTTTGCAATACTACATTTAACTATTTAATCTTTTATAATAATAATCCTTGCATTTGACATAGCGCTTTATCACGCCTCCCAGACTTCTCGAAGCTCTTCACAAAATACACTGTAAACTGAGTTCCAAACGTAAACTTGCAGAGGGAGGGAGTTCTGGTTTCGCTAACAGAAGTGAAGTATCTCTCTGAAATTGTTGTTTGATTACCTTTGGGGATCAGAGAACATCTGTGAGAAGCTTTTTCTAAGAGATTGATGAACAAAGGGGTCAGAGAGATTTGGTATTCAGCTCAACGAACCTGGGAAAATTTTTAGTTACGATCAAAATTGAGATGTAGATTTTGAAAACCAAATTGTTGCCTCCCTCTTGTTTTTGTGCTTGTTCACCTTTATAATATATTCCTTTACTCTCAGTCTGATTTGGATGCTCTTAATAAGCGTGGTGATGAGTATTCACATGTCAGACACGCAGTTGGCCAAAAAAAANTCTCAAAACATGGTACCATGAAGGAATGCATTTGCAAAGTATATTTGACTGTTGAGGACAAATAATAACAATAAATATTTACATTTGATATAACATCTTTCACATCAAGAGGTCATCTCAAAGCACTTCTTAGAATATACCGTACCGAGGAGTGACAATGATTGGCTTTTTCAAGAGATATGTGAGACACCAAGCAAAAAGGCTAATGTCCAGAGTGCAGGACTATCGCAAAGGTTCGAAAAACTAAGAGGGAGATGAGATAAATTTATAAAAGTGGTTAGAGGATCTCCACCTTGAGTGGACCTAGATTTAATGTCACCATTTACATTACAGCAGTTCCACACTACTACATTGCAGTGTCTGCCGAGATTGCAACCTCACGTCCTAATATAGGCTTTGTACCCACAACCTTCTGAACCATGAATGTAAGGGATTCCAAATAAGTGAAATTTCACTGGCTAGTTCACTTGGACTGTAAGATTATCTTTATTTCAGACTTGCCATCTTTTTTGATTTATTTTCTTTCTCACCTCCATTTGTGGCAATGGGTCCCTTTGTTTCAAAACAAGCAACTCTGTTAAAATTCCCAGTTTGGGTGGGCATCAATAACATCTCCTATTATCCAATTAAAATGGTTTGCCCCATGATGAGGCTGAGGGACCTGTGGCTCAAGAGATACAACACAATTTACATTTATACAGCACCTTTCACACCACGAGGATTTCTTAACGCATGTTCACTAACTCTGATGGGCACCCGAGCTGTGGATGGGAGCTGAGGGAGGTCAAAGATGACTAAAATTGCCCACCTCCGTCCATACCTCACAAACCACCGCAGCTGAAAACCTCATCCACGCCTTCGTCACTTCCTGGCTGGACTATTCCAATGTCGTCCTTGCTGGTCTCCCCAGCTCCATCTCTGTTAAAATTCCCAGTTTGCGTGGGCATCAATAATACCTTCTCTATCCTCCTGCCAAGACCTCTAATGCTTTACATTCCATTTCTACAAACAAAGCCTTGCCAACCCTAACAAAGCTCAATTAATCCAAAACTCCGCCGCCCGGATACTCACCTCTCCAAACCGCCGTGCTCCCAATTACCGAACAGATCGATTTCAGCATCCTCTCACTCGTTTTCAAATCCCTTCATGTCCTTGCATCTCCCTACCTATCCAACCAGTTTACTCCCGCCACTCTCCCACCCGCTGCCTCCGCTCGGCCGGCTCCGGCCTCCTGTTTGTCCCTCATCCTCCTCTGCTTCACCGTCGGTGGCCGTGCTTTCAGTCACTACGCCCCGAACTCTGCAACTTTCTCCCTCAATCCCTCCGCCTTGCCCCCTCCTTCCCCATCTTCAAATCTCTCCTAAAGACCTTCCTTGTTGATCATGCTTTGGGTCACTTTGGGAAGAGACAAGCAACAGGATGTTGACATAATGATAAATTAAAGATGTTTCCTCTCTTTTATTCATAGATTATTATGCTCATTTTTAAACCATCGCATTTGCAGCTTTAAGGAAAACTGCCATCAATCTCTTTCAGTTCTGCTCCATAAATCATTCTTTATCCTGGGACATTTTGTGCTGGTTGTTGCATGCACAAAAAGAGAGATGTACCTTAAAACTAATCTGGCAACCATTATTCTTTTTTAATAATCACTATTAAGATAAGTATATTCAGCATGAACTTTCATAAGGAAAATCAATATAATATTAGAAACGGATTTCTAATAAATAATTAGCAAGGGTATTGGGAGGGGTAGCTTAACTTATTCCTTCTAATACATCCCTCCACTGTACTTGCCCCACCCTTACTCTGGAAGCTCACAGACCCAGACCTGGTCGTTCCCTTCCACTCAGCGAAAAGCAAACTGCTTCATGTTTATAGGGTAGTGAGATTGAACGAACAACTTGCTCTGAGAGCCGGTGCAGACAAGAATGGCCTCCTTCTGCGCTACAAATTTGTATGATCTCTCCCCTGCCTTAACCAACCCACCATCAGGCTTTCAACTATCCTGCCCCTGCTCTCTGAAACTCCATCTCGGAATCTCTCTAACTCTCTCCCTCCTTCTCTCCCCACTTTCAAAAACCTCAAGCCTTACTCTTCCACTGTGCTTTCAGTCAAAGAGACTAAATTCACTGAAAAGCGCTGTATAAATGTTAATTGTATTCTATAACCAGTAAGCAAGCTTCTATTTACTAAGGTAAAAGTATCTAGTCAATAGAAAGCTCATTAAATTATGAGGGGGAATCAATGCTTTGCTACTGATTCTGCTTCAAATGATATAGAAATGCAGGCAACACTTCCTCTTTACTTTTTGTTCCCAAATAATCCTTTTTCTAAAGCCAATAATATTATACTGGTCATGTCCTAGGAATAGAACAGGGAAATTTTATATCGGTGGCCTCCTCCAAGATTTGAAATATCACTCAACCCTATCCTGTACCTGAGGGCAGGGTGAACTCCCTGCAAGCAAGAAACAAAGGATGTCAATGGAGCATGTCACCACCAATGACTGTCAAACAAATGTACCTTGCAATAAAGGCTACAGCAACCAAGACATGAACCTGCTTTGTGTGTTCTACTATTCCTACATTCGTGCACTTCCAACAGCACTGGATCCTCTGATTACAAAGCTAGTGGTTTAGATTTCTGCAATAGTTTGATATTGTATGTTGTGCATAAAACGTAGTTACTCCCCTTCCCTTGGAAAAAAAATGTCAGCCTTCTTGGCACATCTCCAATTTACTGGGTTGAAGGATGGAGAAAATGTATGTTTGCTGTGGTTGAGAAAAACAATCCTTGCATTTGATATAGTGTCTTATCATGTTGTTGGTGTGACATCTAAAAGTGCATCACAGGATATATTGTAAAGTGGATTGATTTATGTATTTTGTGGGCAAAATGCAGCAACCAGTTACACACAGCAATGTCCCAAAAAGAGCAATGAAGTGAGTTGACCAATTTTATTTGGGAGATTGTTGGCCAGGAGACTGAGAGAAACTCCCTTTTCTTTTTGAACCATGCTATGGTCCCTTGGTTTAGCACCACCTCCAAAGAATGCCATGTCAGACAATACAGTGTCCCCAACACTGCATTTGAGTGTCAGCTTACACTGTGATTTCAAGTTCCTGACGTGGGGCTTGAACCCACAACCTTTTGATTCAGAGGTGAAAGTGCTATTACCTCATCAAGCTGACACACAATAGCTTCATGATACAGCTAAAGCAAAGGAACAAAGCTTCTAGCTCAGATGGTCGTCTGATTCTAAAAGACCAGCCCAATTTTATTAGCCAACCAAAAAACAACACCTGGAGAAAGATAAGGCTCTTCAGCAATCATTAAAGGTACAATTTTGGTCAGAATCCTTTTTAAGGCAATAATATTGTTCAATTGGAACCGTAAAGTACTTGGAACATAGGATACTGTATAAGTGGACTGAATATGAATAACTATATCAAAGGACGGGAGTACCGTGACTCCTGAAATAGTGCAATGTAACGCGTACACACATCCACCCACACACACCCAATAAAGACAAGACAGCATTCAAAGCCATCCTCGCTCATGCCAGCTAGTGTAATGAACCGCGGTCGGTTTTCCTGAATGTCCCAGCAGCAGCAGGCACCACCACTCAAAACCGATCAATATCATGGGCTGATGGCCACAGATCTCCTCAGCAACATGTAGAAATGTCACAATCTATAACTTTCAAAACACAAAGCAGAAACGTAGCAGACTAGCAAACTGCAACACCTAAAATGGATCACACTTCAGTCCTGAGCACACAGGCTGACAACCTCAATTCAGACGCTGAAAACAAATGTAACCTGATTGCGTTCCAACAGGATAGAAACAACCAGTCATCCCAGAAATAGTGTGAGAAGGATGAACAACCATGAATTGTATATTTCAGTCAACTCACTTTACAGTATATTCTGTGAAGCGCTTTGAGACGTCTCGAAGGTGCGATAAGGTTCTATATAAATTGCAAGGATTATCATTATTATTAATTCATACTCTCAAACTGTGAGTACACATATTCCACCTCCAAGATAAACGGTAGGACTCCTGAAGATCTGGAAGGAAAGGGAAGCAAAGTGTGTGTTTTTTTATTTTCAACAACTGTTTTCAAAAGGAATTATAAGCTAGAATTGCCTACAAATACACAGTCGCTACACTTGATGCCAAATACCCATGTAGTTATTTTAGGTATTTCTGATGTTATGGGCACAAGATCAAATTTACGAATGGTTATTATGATAGTTTAAAAGAGTTAAACATGAAAAACAAGTAGAAATGTGAAAGAAATTGGAGTATTTAAATGATTGAATATTAGATGACTGAAGTCATTTTCACCATCTATTTTTCAGTACACCATTAATATTGCAATATCATTCTTGACATGAATAGTTTTATCGCTGTAATATTATATTTTATGTCCATGTCTTGATGCGTGAGCTGAAAACTTTAAACATGTTTAGTCCATGGAGCCTAAAATTCTGAGGAGCTACCAGGGGATAAAGGGTTATTAAACACCTTGATATTGAATCTTTACACAAGGGACTGAATAACAATATCACTATAATCCCTCTAGTCATAACAAAAGCTCACTATATCGGAATGTGACTGTTGCATTGACTGAAGCTATATTGCTTACGTAAAGTGCATTCAACTGTGTTCTTTACAAGCCTTGACTGCACAATCTGTTGCTATTTTCAAAAAGATACTCTTGGGAGAAGTGCAGTGCAATGGATCCCCAACACCATGCAGTGGAGAAACCTGAGTTCACAGTCTAAGCTGACAATCTAGTTCAGTACTGGGGAAGCACTGTATTGTCAGAGATGCTGGCCTGCAGATAAAACATTAAGCCAATATCACATCCGTCTGTTTAGGCGAATGCTAAAGATCCCATGACACTATTTGAAGAGAGAAGTTTCTCCCTGGCCAATAATCCACATGAAAGATTGATCATTCGCTTCAAGGCTGTTTGTGGATCTGATGTGAACAAATTGGCTAAATACATAATCACTATGCTTCACAACAATTCTCTATGATGTGCTGTGAGATGTTTAGGCATTATGGACACTAAAAAATCGAATCAAAAGTTTTTTTAAAAAAAAGAGGCAGGTAAATTGGATGAGTTGTCTCTCACAATGTTACTCTGACAATACTATTTGGCAGCTTGCTAAAAGGTGGATTTGGTAGTGACGTGCCAAGAAGCTCCACTCACTTACCTAAATAAGAGTATGGATGTGCATAGAACCTATAAGATTTATAATCCTTGCATTTGATATCGCGCCTTATCATGTCTTCGAGACTAGTCAACAAAGATGTTGGCTCTCTAACCTGAATTGTAGCCTAAAATTGTAGCATGGTTATTTCCTCTTCTTCGGAAACAAGCTGGTTTCTCGAAGCAAATCTATTATCTGTCTTGCTCATCCCCTCGAAGCATCACTCTCAACACACAACAATGTAACAACCAAGAGACAAAAATATCTACAGTTTTGGGGCCAGAAGCTGACTTGACCTATATCAAGAGCAATATATGTCACACACGCTCAGCAACTCATTCATCCATAACCCTTTCTACAGGAGGAACAAAAATAACATGTTGCAAAATAATATATATAAAAAACATGCACAGAATAGCCACACAACTCTCTTCAGCAATTCATAGATAATAGATGGCATTCTAAAACCATAAGATGTTTCGGGACCATAGATAATAGATGACGCTATAAAAACATACAATAATTCGGTCCAACACCCTGTCCCATTAAAAATGTAACAATCCTGATCGCGTGTAACGACACACCTCACTGAGGGAAGGAAAGACGAAAGGCCTACCTGATCAGTGACTGATCAGATTAAGATCAAACCTACAAAATTAAAAACTGTTTCACGTTTGATGTTGCAACCGATCCACATTTCTTTTGAAGCTCCGATGCATTTGAAGTTGAAATGTTCGTTCTTCTCAAAGTTTTAGAGATGCAACGATTTAATCTTTTCTTGCCATAGCAATTTATTAAAGGTTACTGTTATTCAAAGTTAAAGCACATAATGAAAAGAAAACTTTGTCTACTGCTCGTTGCATGCAACGACCTTTCTCAGCTCTGCACTGAACTCACCAGCTGTGTGACCCACACGACAACAATCAGAGGTTATGGAGTGCATGATCTCGTTCTTCAACAAAATAAAATAAAACTGATACAAGTTATGAATGTTCGAGTTACACACCTCACACCACTCAGTGCTGTATTTTTCAGTAAGGTTCTGTGAGCTAAAAAGTTCTTCTCGAGTTTGAAATGCAGCAAACTTCAACGTATTCAACATGATTGAGAGAAGTCATGTCACTTAGGGGAGTGGGATGGTGGGGGCAAGAAATTTCCCTCGGTCTACTCGGTCTAGATTTATTCTGAATGTACAGAATTTGGCAAACTTATGAGAGTAATCCTTGCATTTAATATAGTGTCTGCCTTATCACTGTTTTGAGATGGCTCAAAGTGCTTTACGGGGTATATTGTAAAGTGGATTGACTGTATTTTGTGGGCAAAACTTTATTAAAAATTCATAAATTACAGTGTTGATTTTGAAGTCTTTTTTGGAAATTCTTTTAAGAACTATTAAAAACTGTTCAACAGTTTGCTGAATTTGAACACTATGAAATGTTACATTAGCTGAGTAAATCTAAACCCAGGTGGAATTTCTTCCAGCCTGTTCTGTTCTTGTTTGATTCAAAAAGAAATGTACACACTTGGGAAGAATCCCATCTTGGTCTAGAATTGACTCTATTTAACATTTCAGAGCATCATGAGTAAATTCTTAAATAGTCTTCATTTTGAAGCTATTTTTCTCTAAGTTATTTCAAGAAACTATTGAAAATCAGTTTCAAGACTGAGTCCAACAATTTGCCAATTTCTGCACACTGAAATCTACCTTGAGTAAATCTCAACTCAGATGGAATTTTTTCCCTCCGCAGGCTGCTGGTTATATCTCAATGTTTCTTGATGATGATTCAATTTTGCAGAATTAAAAATCGATTTCTACCTGCACACAGGCACTCAGTGTCATTTCTTAACATCTGCAGGGCCATTCCTGCTACTTAAGCCCTTGTGCAGAAATAAGGGTTGATGTTTCATGCTTCAAACCATCATGTTTAACTGGCTCCTTTCCACCATGTTACGGTAAAAACTGACCAAATTTGGTACACAAATAGGAGGCAATCTAATTATATCACTGTTCACACCAAAAGTGTGAACTTGACTGGTTATGATAATAATAATAATAAATAATATTAGTAACAACTCTTGTATTTGATATAGCGCCTTTTCACGTCATTGAGATGTCTCAAAGCGCTTCATGGGATATACTGTAAAGTGAATTGACTGTATATTTTGTGAACGATACACAGCAGCCAATTACACACAGCAGTGTCCCAAAGATAGTAGTGGACTGAGTGAACAAATTATTATTTGAAGGGATTATTACCTCCAGAAAGCGATCGGCCAATTGACTAACAACCAAGTTCCTACTTGCTGTTCGATAAACACAGGCGGGTGGAGTACGGAAACATGCCTAAGGTTATCCCAGACTGGGAATCAAACCTGGGTCCTCTTGGTTGAGAGACAAATGCTCTGACCAATACGCTAATGAACTCTATATGATGTTTTGAGGCTCTAATGAGTCTTTTGTCTTTTAATAATCCAGAAGGTTGGTTTGGGAACACACTTCATTGGATTTCTATTCTTTATACTAACACTGGATCATCACTAACCACGAGCTTTACTGACTGCTCTTATTTCAATCTGCCTGCTGTCTTCAGTTTTCATAAACTCCACAAACTTTGGGGTGGCTATACTAATAATAATCCTTGCATTTGATATGGTGCCTTATCACGTCTTCAAGACATCTCAAAGCGCTTCACAGGATATAATGTAAAGTGAACTGATTATGTTTTTTGGACGAAATGCAGCAGCCATTTGTGCACAGCAGTTTCCCACAAATAGTCCTGGGTTGAGTGACCAATTTCTTCTTATTATTATTTTGAAGGAATTATTACTATAAAAATAAACTTTTTTTTAATGATGAGGTGTTAAAGTGGAGAATGATAAACTAAAGCTCTCCCTGTATGCTGAAAGTATATCAAGTCACCAATGCCTAATATATTTGCCTACATTTCTTAGCACAATTTGGCCTTCTTGACAGAGACAAAATAAATTAATCTAAATTTCAATAGTCCCCAAAGGATAGAGATTAACATCCTGCCCTCAAATTCTCAAAACCTTTAAAGAGGATATGGTATGCTGGATGTGTTTCCTCCAGCTTTACTCAAGAGAATCATCATGGTGAAAATTAATATTCTACCCCTCTTCTTATTTTACGCATCCCAGATGCTTTTTGTCAAAATGTTAGTTGTATTACTTAATGATTTAGATAGGGCAATCATGCTGTTTCTGTGAAGTGATAGTTGAACAGATAATTCTATGTATCCAAGCACGAAGGCAACTTCAGTCTCAGCTGATTTCAACTCGTGCTGCTGGGGCAGTCAGGCCCCATACGATAATTTTGTCTGCCCATTAAATGCACCACATGTGATCAGGGATCTCCTGTCATCTGTGCTCATTTCAGTCATTTTAAAATTTCTCCTAGAAACATGGGGCCTTATATCGGGGGTGACCGACATAAACACAACTACTGCATGTTTTATCATTCGAATCATGTGTAATATTCAGATCCATTGGATCTTAATAATCAGTTGGTAAATGGAGCAGCCAGTAAGTGCACAGCAATTTTCCATAAGCAGTCATGGAGTGAATGACCAATTTTATCTCGGGGATTGTTGGCCAGGACACCATAAAACACTTCCTTCTTGGTTCAAATAGCACCATGGGATCTTTGAAGTCCACCTGGACAGGCAAATGGGATATCAGTTTAACATCTCAACCGAAGGATATCATTATCTTGACAGGTCTACTGAGACAAACAATAACAATAATAATAATAATCATTGCATTTGATATAGCGCTTTTCACGTCTTCTAGATGTCTCAAAGCACTTTACAGAATATACTGTAAAGTGAATTAACTGTATATTTGTGGGCGAAACGGGGTAGCCAATTACGCACAGCAGTGTCCCACAAACAACCGTGGATTGGAGTGATCAATTTATTATTGCTTTTTTTTCTTGAAGGATCAGACATGTAGAGTAAGGAAACTTGCCAAGGTTTTTGCTCTTCCGGGAATCGATCCAAGGTCTCTCGCTTGCAAGGTGAGTGCTCTAACCGATGAGCTACAGGACTCCTCATATGATAGATATCAGAGACGGAAGCGAGCTTGCAAAATGCCAAACTCGTGATCCAATAAAATAAGTTTGAAAGAAGGCCTAACGTTGAAAGCAAACTTGCTTTTATACAGAAGTTTCAGTTGTGTGAAGCATTTTGCGACATCCTCCTGACTTGAAAGGCACAATGTACATTGTTGTTGCTGAAGGAGATCTCCTGGAGTGAATTTGTCAAATCCATGCAAAAGGCAGGAGGCAGTCATCAGACAGTTGGATGTAATATCCAAGAGTAACAGGAACTGACATGATTCACAAATATTATTTTAAGTAACATTTCTTCAAACAGAGTTGAGAGCATGTGGAATGTACATGCGTCAGAAGACTCCAGGTGCAGAATTGAGGTTTTTTGAGGAAAGATGAACAGATATTTGGAAACTGCAGGTATTAAGATATTTGGGGAAATGAAAGATAAATTTATGATAATAGTATTAATCCTTGCATTTGATATCGTGCCTTATCACATTTTGAGACATCTCAAAGCACTTCACAGAATATACTGTAAAATGAATTGACGGTATATTATGCGGGCAAAACGTGACAGCCAATTGCGCACAGCAGCATCCCACAAACAGTCGTGGATTGAAGTGACCAAATTATTTTCCATTTATTATGATCGAATTATTACCCCTGGAAAAGCGATTGACAAGGTTCCTACTTACTGCTAGGTAAACAGAGGCGTGTGGAGTAAGGATACTTGCCCAATGTTTCACCCTACCAGCATTTGAAGGCTTCATCTTTGAAATACATATGGTGCTGGCTGTATTCCAATCCACTGTGGATAAAATGTCAACCATCAAAGTGGTAAAGAAAACCCACAATCACTTGTTGGTTAGTTACCGAAAGTATTACAAACAGCTCAGATGATATATTAAGACATGAAGCTCAGGTGATATATTAAGTATAAAGCAAGTTTGGTCAACTGACTTCAAAGAGAACATCAGGATTGAAGGCTGACAGTCCCTGTGGATAAAAACCCATATAAACATTTCTGGACAAAACAGCCTTATTCCATTATGTTTTGTTAGGTTATTGTAAAACTCCATTGAATATTAATCCTCAAAGAAATCAACTAGATTTCTCAAATCACTTGTGATCTAAATGCACCCAGCTTATTCTAGAGTTGTCATTATCAATATCCATACAAAGGTTCAGTTTCTTACAACATTTATAGCTTTAATTTATGTGTTTGTTATCTTCTTATACTTAAAATTGATGGTAAATCAGCTTTTTAATTTGATGCTTAATATCTGTCAACCACTGATATTTCAACAAATGACTCTTAAGATGATCTATTTTGTTCACTTTTAGGCAATCATTCTGTAAAATATTCCATCTCAATGGATTTTCTATCTTCTGTATGTACACGTGTGTGTGTGTATGTATGTATGTATGTATGTATGTATGTATGTATGTATGTATGTATGTATGTATGTATGTATGTATGTATGTATGTATGTATGTATGTATGTATGTATGTATGTATGCATGTATGTATGTATGTATGAGTGTGTGTGTACATGACATAAAATAACACAGATGGATTGAACAGCATAGTTTCTTAAAGAGATCTTCTTTGTAAGCTATTGCTCTGAAATACACCAATGCTGAGGCAATATCATAATCTAACTGAAATTATTCACCACAAAATATTGAGAATACTCTCCTCCCTTTGAATATGTTGGTGATATTGCTACTTATAGCCACATTAACTATGTCCTGATCAACGTGATCGAGAATGAGTGGAGTGGAATGAGGTGGAGTCCTGTAGCTCAGTGGTTAGAGCACTCGCAAGCGAGAGACCTGGGTTCGATTCCCAGGTGGGCAAAACCTTGGGCAAGTTTCCTTTCTCCACACGCCTGATAATAATCCCTCAAGAAAAAAAATCATAAAATAATAATTTGGTCACTTCAATCCACGACTGTTTGTGGGACACTGCTGTGCGCAATTGGCTGCCGAGTTTCGCCCACAAATATACAGTCAATTCACTTTACAGTTTACTCTGTGAAGCACTTTGAGACGTCTAGAAAACGTGAAAAACACTATATCAAATGCAAGGATTATTATTATTATTATAATGTCTGTTCACCAAAATAGATCTCAAAGCAGGAAATAAGCATTGGTCACACATTAAATTTATAATCACTCCTCCTTTCAATATACAATTCTCGCTTGAGTTTAGAAGGTTGAGGGGTGATCTAATTAAAGTGCTTAAAATGATAAAGGGATTTGATAGAGTAGCCACAAAGAAACTATTTCCTCTGGTGGAGGAATCCAGAACAAGGGGGCATAATCTTAAAATTAGAGCTAGCACATTTAGGAGTGCAATCAGGAAGCACTTTTTACACACAAAGGGTAGAGTAAATCTGCAACTCTCTTGCCCAAAAGGCTGTGGTTGCTGGATCAGTTGAAATTTTCAAGACTGAGGTCAATAGATTTGTTAGGTGAGGGTATCAAGGAATATGGAGCAAAGGCGAGTAAATGCAATGAGGTTACAGATTAGCCATGATCTAATAGAATAAAATTACAATGCAAGATTACATTTTGAAGCATCTTTCACATCGGGAGGACGTCCCAAAGTGCTGAACAGTCAGGGATTAGGACCCCAGCGGGGGGTTGGGATCAGAGAGGGTGGAGGGCAGAGAGACCGAAGGCACGGTCGAAGAGGAGGGTCTTGAGGCATGTCTATTGGAGCCAAGGGAGGAAGCGGGACGAAGGGAATGTGGGATGGTGATGGTGGGGCAGGATGGGCAGGGGACATGGAGCAGACCGGAGCCTGCTGAGCGGAGGAGTGGACAGGATAATAAGGGGTTAGCAGGTCAGAGAGGTAGGAGAGGGCAAGGCTGTGGAGGGCCTTGAGAGTGAGGACAAGGATTTTGAACTTGATCCTCTGAGGGATGGGAACCAGTGGAGCCAGGCGAGGGTGAGGTTGATGGGATCACAGAGCCTGTTGTGGGAGAGGACGTGAGCTGCAGAGTTCTGGATGGTAATAGGATGAGAATGGCGGAATAGGCTTGAGGGATTGAATGACCTACTCCTGTTCCTATGTCTATGTTCCTAATTATCAATGCGAAATATTTGGAAAATTATCACAAACCTCAGTTTTTACAGCGGGGTTCCACCCTGGTCGAGACTTGTCCCTTTTCTTACCATTTCAGTGAATGCAGAATTTGGCAAATTCTTAAATCATGTCTTAACTTCTCTTACCTGCAGAACAACAGTTTCAAAATTAAAAAATCAATAATTTGCCAATTCTGGATGTTCTGAAATGCCAAGTAGAGTAAATAAACACCCAGGTGAAATTTCTTCCCCCAGATTTTTTCACTTTGCCTGGGTATTTTTCAATCAATAAAAATCCTCCCTCCTTTTCCCCTTGCTGTGTAGCATTCTATAAATGCTGGCACTGGTGTGTGACTTGTATAATAATGTGCTGGAGACCAAACAGGATAAGATGCCTATTAAACTTTGAATCACTGACAAGATCACAGGCATTTTCAAGAGTTAAGATGGTACCTCATGCAAATCCAGTTATCATTCTTCATGGATGCATCTGGACAGTAAGTCTCAGTGGATTGGTTAATTGACCTGAGGGTCTGATCGTGTCCTGTTCTCACCCCAAATCTGTACCCATCTATTTTCCAGTGGGCTTCATAGCAGAATAAATACTGAGATCTCTTATGCACCATGTGAAAACTATGTATAAGTGGAGGTCTGCACATAAAGAATTACAGTTTGCCTTAAATTATATACTTAATAGCCAATAAAAATGATTAGTTCATTGGATAATTGGTAAATTATTCCATCGGTTAGTAATTAAATTATCAAAGACACTAGTAATTCCTCTGTTCATCTACTTCCACATGGTTTCTCGAACTCAGACCTAAGTCATAACTTAGCATTCATAGTTTTGGCTGTAATTCCAAATATAGTGCTGTAGTGTTCTGCAATAATAAATGTGTCATTTTTAGATGACATGTTAACCAAAGCTCCCACCTATCTACTCAGATTGAATTTAAGGC
Source organism: Callorhinchus milii (assembly GCF_018977255.1). Taxonomy (NCBI): domain Eukaryota; kingdom Metazoa; phylum Chordata; class Chondrichthyes; order Chimaeriformes; family Callorhinchidae; genus Callorhinchus; species Callorhinchus milii. The sequence goes on along the minus strand of NW_024704742.1, from coordinate 27,465,675 downwards.
TCCCATGGCATTAATTGAAAAGAGAAGGGAGTTTCTCCCTGGTCACCTGGTCAACAATCCTTCAGATAACATTGGTTATTCACTTCATGGCTGTTTGTGGCACATTGCTGTGCAAAAAATGGCTGATGCATTCACTACAAAATACAACAACACAAATTACAGTTGCATAGCGCCTTTCACATCAGGAGGACGTCCAACTATCAAAGTATTTCACACAAAGGATTATTTTGATGTGTAATGAATTCTATGCAGGCATACTCATCACTTAATAATTTTACAGTAAAGCCTGTCAGGCAATACAAAACTCAAAGATTCTCGTTTTTTTACCTTTATTTTACCCACTGAGTCAATAGGCGAATTTTCACGTATATTCTCAGCAATGGTGTGTGACTTGCAGAATAGTGTGTTGGGGACCAAGCAGGATGAATTGTCCATTGAAATTTTAAACCCTGACAGCTGATGCCCTTGTGTACACAAATCTGCTTTAGGGGAGGAAGAGCGGAAGAGAGGGAAGAGCATGAATAATGAGAGGGATGAAAAGAGAAAAGAGAAAAATGTTTCCCGAAAGCGTAAGGAAGAAAGACAGAAAAGAGACCCTGAAACACACAAAAAAAATCGGTGAAATGACTTAAAGAATAAACGCAAGATCACATGATCAAATGCTGTTTTCAGCATATTTGGCAAACAGGACACAAATATGCTGAAAGCAGCAATATTCGATGGTCATGGTTTAATCATTACAATTTAAAACTATTTGTACTAGTACAAAATATTATAAATACAACAACATTCATATAGCGCCCTTCACATAGGGTAGTACTCAGAGCGCTAGACAGTGGCAGAGCCTGACACCGAGCGGCGGGGTGGGTGGGGGGGGTGGTGTTAGGGGGTGAATGACTGCAAGTATGGTCAAAGAGAAAGGTGTTCAGGTGTCGCCTGAAGGTGCGGAAGTGGGGAAGGAGAGGGCAAGGTTGAGGGATTGAGGGAGAGTGTTCCAGTGTTTCGAGGGGTAGTGGCTAAAAGTGCGGCTACTGATGATGGAACGGAGGGTACGAGGGACATGCATTCTTTCATTCGTAGGGGTGTGACTTGCCAAAAATGCCAAGCATAGAAATGGGAGGAAGGAAACATATTGGGTCTTGCAGCATTACATTCTAAATACAACCTCTCTCTCTCTCTCTGTTCCTCCAACCAACCCCTATCCCGTGCAGAATTGCAGTCAAAACCCCTATTGCTTCAGTGATGTTCCCCGAAGAATATTAACAGAAAATGAAATAAGTATTTCACAAAGGAAATCCATAGGCAGTACAATCCATTTATAGTACTCAGAAAGAAACAAGTTACAGCAGTACTTTCCTATATTCCAGATCAAACCACGAGTGTAAATGACAGAGGAGGTCTGTCCAATTCTTCGTGATCTCTTTTGACAAGATCTGCAAACATAATTCCCAAGATCTTTTCCCTAAGTTGCTTTGAGGCTGATCGGATGTTGTAAAATGATGTTTCACTCCAAAGCATTTAGAGATTGCTTCAAAGACCTGAGCTGTAAATTGCCTGCCATTATTGGCGAGCACGAACTTTGAACATTCATGCTGACAAACAATGTCGACCTCAAATTACTTCTGACAGTTCCATCATTTTCTTTCCTATGGGAGTTAATTTAGGTCACAGTGTGAAGTAATTCACACTGGCCCTGCTTACGTCCCTCATTCTTCCCTTCCACCTACACTGCACAAGCTTTTCAAACCCAACCACTTCTCCTTGACTTATGTTTTCTACCCATTTCAACCTTGGCATTGAATGCATTGCATGACTTGGTTCTTCATCCATTCCCCCCACCCTAGCTTGAGAAACAGGTAAACACTGTTTATCTGATTCCTATTAGACCTGGTGACATCAATGCATGACAAAACCGGTCTTGGAGATTGCAGTTGAATGATGCTTTACTTGAAACTTCTGTCAAGTGTACAGGCGGTTCAGAGATAACTTCATCTTCATCGTCTCAAAGTGCTTCACAGGATACTGTAAAGTGTAGTGATTGTATATTTTGTGCGTGAAACGCGGCAGCCAGTTATGCACAGCAGTGTCCCACAAACAGTCATGGATTGATTGATCTAATTATTATTAAAAAAAATTGAAGGGATAATTACCCACAGAAAACGATCCGCCAATCGACTCACAAGCGGGTTCCCATTTACTGCTAGGTAAACAGTGGCGTGTGTGCGGAGTAAGGAAACTTATCTAAGATTTCGCCCTGCCAGGGAATCGAACCTGGGTCCTCTTGCTTGTGAGGCGATTTTTCTAACCACTATGCTACAGGATTCCACATGCAGGCACCTCGCCAGATAAAAAACCAGAGGCTCAAAAAGTCCTTACATCTGAGCCTTCAAACTATCGTCTTAAAATTTAAATTGATGCAGAATTTCAAATCTTCAAATCAATCTAAAATTCAGTCTTAATGTAGAACCAGACAATCTACAGGTTTTTATTTCAAAAAAGGAAAAAGAACATCTTCAAAATTCAGACAGAATTCAATAATTTTTCAATATTCTGCACAACCTTAAAATTGAACATAATGGTCTTAAAGCTAAGACCCAGAGAAATTTCAGGGCCTGTGACCAGCAGACTTTAGCTTTCAGGTGGGCAGAGGTACAACAGGTTTGATACCAAAATATCCTCCTCCAAGAGTGGATGTTTTCTTATGAGATCAGAATCACAACTTTAGGCTTCATTAGTGCATTCTAGCATTGAAAGGTTTGCATCTTCAGAAAGTGACCCGTGAAAGAGATCACAGGAGAGGTATTTCACCTGGGCCTACACTTCCTCTAATGTGACATTCTAAAGCTCCCAGGATTTGGCAACTAGTCAAGTTCAGTCTCAACTTTGAAGTTGTTTTTCTGTAATTCTCAAAAGAAATAGGCTTCAAAATTAAAGTCTCTATTTAAGAATTTACCAAATTCTGGACGCTCTGATATGTTACATTAATATTGTAAATCTAGTCGCAGATGGAATTCCTCCCTTAGTCAGATCACCTACTGGCTTTCATCTCAGAAGAGGGTAATGTGCCATTAGCTAGATCTTTCATGACCAATAGGATTTATTTTCCTTTCACAACTTCACTGCCTTATCGTCTCTAAAAATAGTGACTGAAGCATCAGCTTGAATCTCTTTCAGTTCACCTTTAAGCTCCTTATCACCAGCATTTTATTAGCTGCTTTTAGAAATATGTGGGACAGTTATAAGAAATCTGCTTCCCTCTACCTATGATCAAAAAAAGCAAGATATTTTCCAAATGTAGCAAAGGCAACAAATGCTCGCTGTCCACCTGTTGCACGTCTCAAAATGTATTCCAATTCCTACACCTCAGATTCACTTCAGTGGAGAGCTCAATATTGGGCATGTAAACGCTCTGAGATGCAACCCTGCATAAGGGACAACATATAAATACAAGTTGTAGCTGCTATTGATTAGGAGACACCTATTGCGGATGATTAAACATACCCCAATGCACATTCTGAGATTGCCAAGCCTTGGCTCCTGTCAACCTGCACTTGATACAGTCCAGAATTAGGCAAGCAAGGTGTTATCCCCCAGAGAGACAGTGTAAATTCCATTTCAGACCCAGAGAAATGCCCATGTGTAGGTGGCATACATATGGGGTTTACGCATGTGTGAGACACTTGCCAACAACAACATTTTATTAGTGATAGTAAAATTACTTTTGTAAAGCGCCTTTCATGTTGGAAACAAGTGTGAGGGAGCAGACCCAAAAAAATTATCTGTTTGTGTTTAGAGGCAGGCTTTAGCCAGATACTGTATCCATATCAGATCTCTGCATCACACTACAATTTAAACATGAACTCAGGGTAAAAAAAAACAATACAGGGTGCGTTGTTAATAATAATAATAATCCTTGTATTTGATATAGCACCTTTCACATTGGATCATGGTGCCATCCGACACGTCTTTTACTTTTGTTTTGAGACATTTCAGTTCTTGGAAAGTCTATGACAAAGAATTGTTGGAGCCTCACCATCTCAGACCAAACCATCACTGACAAAGCCATCTTGGACCATTACTTTATCTCCCTTAACTCCTCAATTCCTCTCTCCCCACCGGCAGCCAACCCACCTCCATCTCCTACTGTTCCTGGAAAAAATATTTCCCCCGCTCGCTCTCCATTGCCTTGGCATCATCTGAACTCCTCGCCCTCTGGGCTTCATCCCGCAATGACCTATCCTCCTCGGTCACTTTTCTCCACAACTCCCTCTCTACTGCTCTCGATGCCCTTGCTCCCCTCACTAACTGAAACACCTCCTACTTGCGGAAGTCACCTTGGTACACCAACCACCTTCATTCCCTCAAGGCACAGGTGCTTGCCGCTGAACGCATCTGGCTCAAGGCGCTAAACAGTCAGGGATCAGGATCCAAGCATGGGGGAGCAGGGTTGGGGTTGGCAGACCTCACGCATCGGCAGATCTGGCTGCACGTTATCAAAATTTACCCGTCTGCCCTTGCCTCCGCTAAATGACTTGTCCTGCAGCCCCGCACAGTCTCATGTGGTGTTCCTCAGGGCTCTGCCCTCGGTCCCCTCCTCTTCACCCTCTACATGCTCCCCCTTGGTGACATCATCCGCAGCCATGGGGTAAATTTCCACATGTATGCGGATGACACCCAACTCTACCTCTCTGCCTCCACCCCCAACTCCAGGACTACTGAGGTCCTGACCGACTGCCTGTCCGACATCAAGTCCTGGACAAGGGACAACTTTCTCCAACTCAACTTCAGCAAGACCGAGGCCCTCCTGATTGGCTCCACACCTCAGGCCATGGCAGTATCGGCCTCCATGGCTGCACACTCAACCTCCCTAAGCCAGTCAGGAACCTGGGTGTCTTGTTTGACCTTGAATTGTCCTTTCTCCCCCACATCCGCGCCATGACCGGCACTGCCTACCACCACCTCCGCAACATTGCCAGACTCCGCCACTGCCTCACCCTTCAGGCTGCCGAAACCCTCACCCACGCATTTGTCACATCAAGGCTCGATTACAGGAACTCCCTTCTCATCGGCCTTCCCAACTCTTCCCTTCACAAGCTGCAGATCATCCAAAACTCTGCAGCTTGTGTACTCTCACGCACCAGGCTCCGTGACCCCATCATTCCCACCCTCGCCCGACTCCACTGGCTCCCCATCCCCCACAGGATCGAGTTCAAGATCCTCGTCCTCACCTTTAAGGCCATTCCATGGCCTTGCCCCCTCCTACCTCTCTGACCTGCTGCCCGCTCCCTCCAGTCTTCAGGTTCCGGTCTGCTCCATGTCTCCCGCCCGACTCGCCCTACCATCAGTGGCCGGGCTTTCAGCCTCTCTGCCCCCACACTCTGGAACTCCATCCCACGGTCCCTTCGCCTCACTGCCTCTCTTGCCTCCTTCAAGGCCGGTCTCAAGACCCTTCTCTTCGACCTTGCCTTTGGTCTCCCTCCCACCTCTCTGCCTTCCTCACCCCTGCACCACCCCTCCTCCATGCTCGGGCCCCGACACCTGACTGTTCAGCGCTTTGGGACATTCTCCCGACGTAAAAGGCGCTCTATAAATGTAATTTTGTTGTTGTTATTGTAAATCGTTGTTTTACTCCAAGACAATCTTGGAGGCCAAAGATAACCTTGGGCTCCTCTTCTCCATCGCCAACTGGTGCCTCCGCCCACCCTTTCATAACTCATCCATCCTCACCTCCAATGGCAACTGCGAGGTGATGCTGGACTTTCTCGAAACCAAAGTCAAGGGGATCCGCTCAGCTGCATCTGCTCTCTCGTGTTGCACCCCCTCCCCATCAACCCTTCACACCCCGGCCCCTACCCATCCCTCCCTCCACACCTTCGAACCTGTCTCCCACTCCTCTCTCACCACCATTATAAATCCCATGAAACCGAGCACCTGCTCCCTCAACCCCATCCCTACCCCTCTCTTTACCTCCCAGCTCCACCTCATGCCTCTCTACTCCCAGACATCATAGACCTCTCCATGAGCACTGACACCATTCCCGCCCCTTTAAAAACAGCCATCATAACTCCTTTCTTAAAAAACCCTCCCTGGACCCTACCCCACCGCACAGAAACAGCTTTTGTCAAAGTGACAAATTACCTTTTGTCCATCTGCGACCAGGACTCCCTCTGCCTCCTCATCCTTTCTGCTGCCTTCAATAGCATTGACCACACTATCCTCCTCCACCACCTCTCCTCTCACGTCAAACTTCATGGTCCTGTCCTTGAGTGGTTCAGATCATACCTCTCACACCATCTGCACTTCATCTCCACAAACGGCTTCTACTCTAGATCCCGGACCGTCTCGTGCGGTGTTCCTCAGGGCTCTGTCCTTGGTCCCCCTCCTCTTCAATATCTATATACTCCCTCATGGTGGCATCATCCGCAGCCATGGGGTCAACTTCCACATGTATGTAGATGACACCCAACTGTATCTTTCTGCCCTCACCCTTGACTCCAGGACCACTGCTGTCCGGACAGAATGTCTGTCAGACATCAAGTCCTGGATGAGAGCTAACTTTCTTAAATGTCAACAAAACTGAGGCTCTCCTGGATGGCTCCTTTCAGTGCTTCCACACCTCAGGCGCTGACAGCATCACCATCCATGGTTGTACACTCCACTTTACTAAGCCAGTCCAGAACCTTGATGTCTTGTTTGACCCTCAACTATCCTTTCTACCCCACAACCGTGCCATGACTCGCTCTGCCTTCCCCCACTTCTGCAACATTACACGGCTACCCCACTGTTTCACACCACAGGCTGATGAAACCCTCATACATGCATTCATAACATCCAGGCTTGGCTATACAAACTCGCTGCTTGTCGGCCTCCCCAACTCCTCCCTACATAGGCTGCAGGTCATCCAGAATTCTGCAACATGTGTCCTCTCCCATACCAGGCTCCGTGACCTTATCACCCCCATCCTCGCCCGACTACACTGGCTTCCCATCACACAGAGGATACAGTTCAAGATCCTGGGACTCACCTTCAAAACCCTTCATAACCGTGATCCCACCTACCTCTGCGACTTCCTAACTCCCTACATCCTGCTCGCTCCCTCCGCTCTGCGGGCTCTGGCCTGCTTCACATCTCCCGCCTCGCCCACCCCACCATTGGCAGGCGGGTCTTCAGTCACTCTGTCCCCATCCTCTGGATCTCCATTCCACAGTCCCTCCACCTCACCCCCTCCTTTGCCTCCTTCAAGACCCATCTCAAGACCCTCCTCTTCGACCGTGCCTTCAGTCACCGGGCATCCCGCCTTGCCCTCCACCCTCCCCGATCCCGACCCCCAGCTCCCGACCTCCGAGACACTGATTGTTCAGCGCATTTGGGACATCCTGCCGACATGAAAGGCGCTATACAAATGTAATTTTGTTGTTGTCGTTGTTATTTGTTTCTGAACTTGACTTGAGTAAACCTTCTTTGCTTCATTTCTGCCAATGTAAAAATTGATGTAGTTTTCAGAAGTTCTTTTTTTGTATATATATTGTATTTGGCTTTGCCGAGATTGGTTCTCTATTTCCACAAGTTATACGAGTCTCTGGATTTCTTTAAAAATCAGATAAAGCATTGCACCAATCTGTCACTGAGACAAACGATGTAATACTCTCCATGGCACTGGCTGGCTGCATTTGCATTGCCTGAGGGCTAGCTTGATGCTGCTCTCTCTCAGCAAGTGAGGCGAGGGTGAAAACATCATGTTTTCCGTCTAATAGCTGAAAAGTTTCAATGGAGAGGCTTGTACAAAACACAGCCTAAGAGGTCAGAAATGTCCATCCTATTGATGTCTGTACGAATGCTGGCATATCTCTTCCAAGTAACCCTTATCCCCCGCCCCTCCTAGGAAGACTTCTCACATCCACTCTCTGCAGAAGTAGGATTCTGCAGTTAATTGCCTAATTACTATCTTCGCTTATACAAAAGGGGATGAAATTTGCGACGTTTCATAACGATTTCAATGCAGTTCTCCACAGCTTGGTTCTCGGTATAATGGTTGAGCCTGAAGATTTAGCCACTCCGCTCAGTACAGGACTACGGCCATTCTTGCAAATACTTGATGTCTCATTAAATCACAAGACAGTCACCTCAAATCTGGTATGCAATGTCACAAATTTCACCTCACTTTTAAATACAGCTTGGATTTAAATGCATGATAAATCACCCTACAATTGATCAGCCATCGCTCTCTGGAAGTCAATCTCCCCAAATCGTTCCCACCCTTCCCACATTCAAAGCCCGCCTCAAGACTTGCATCTTCAACCCTGCATTCAATTTTTTCCCCTTCCCACCCTCTTCAGCAGCTCCACTGCCCAGATCGAGTGCCTAGTACTGGTGTCCAAGCCAGCAGTCTGAAGTGCTTTCAGAGTGAAAGGCGATGTAGAAATTTAAATTCTATTAAGTTGTATAGCATAGTTTTGTCCAAAAAACAAACTAATACAGGAAACTCAAGCTGAAATCTTAGGCAGCTGTTAGATTATTATGCATTTACATTTCTCACGTCTGTCTTTCAAATATGTCACCTATTAGAATTAGGTCTTTTTTTGCATAGCTATCATATTAAAAGTTCAACTTGTTACCAGTCTTACAAACACCATTTCCTTGACGATTCCCAGATCATACACATTTAAAAAGTTAATGGAACTTGGTCGGATTTGCCTTTTGATCCGGTTCCTGCAGCAAGTATATCACTTCACTAACCGCTCAACATTTCATCCTGCAAAAAAAAAAGACAGAGAATTCACTCGCAAATTCTGCCAATCCTGCAATTCATTTTTAAATGTCAGGCTCTTCATCCTGTTTTATTTCTTGTAAATTCTGTAACTCCCTTCTAAAAACTTACTTTTCACAGGAATTCTCTGGGGACAGGAAACCCTGAGATCAGTAACTCTGAAGAAATTATTAAAGGAATAGCTGAAACCCTTCTGTTAAACTGGTTATACCTACTTTTATTCTTATTTGTTGCAAGCCTTCATTGCAATTCAACTTATCCTATCTGTTATGTTATCGATACCATCTTCATTTGAATCATCCAAACTCTTTTATCCTTTCTAGTCTAGGTAATTGCTAAGATGAATCGTGCTGAGCTGTATCTAGCTTTGCACCCGTGCCTCTCATACAATGCTCTTCATACGTGATTTTCTTATTACGTTCATGCATTTCAGTCTTGAACTTATACCTCCTTACCTTTTCCATCTGTTTAATAAATTCTAATTGCCTACAGTCTTCGGATACCTTTCAGAAAGTGGTACTTTTCTAAGGAACTCCAATTCCTGATGGAATAAATATTTTGCCATTTGAATAAAAATAACTTTTGCCCTTAGTACATAATCACGTTACTCCTAGCATTAATAAAATGATCAATTATTTTTAACTCATACAGGATCCAGAGTAAGTTTTTTTCAATATACAACTCTTCCCTTTGTACACAAATACCCTCTGGAGGGATTAGGTCACCATAAACCTGAATTGTGATGGTCTGTATCACAGGAGGCAAATCAGCCTCATCAAAATAAAGATAAAATAGTCACTGGGAATGACAGAATGAGCAGCTGAAGTTAAAGTTGACGGTCTTTACTCATAATTGGAGATACCACTTGTGGTGCGAGTAACAGGAAATTAAAAAAAAGTGAATGTTTGGGATATGGGATGAGCAGAAAGCCATCCGAGGCACATACTGTTGATAACATTGCATCTCAGGGAGTTTATCAGCTAGGATTCATGCCTTCAGGCAGCTTGTTAGCAAATAACAATCAAGTTCAGGTGGACGTTAAACATCATACAACGCTATGAAAAAAAAGTTTCTTCCGGAGTGCTGGCCAGCAATCGTTCAGTGAAAATAGGTCATCCACTTCATAGCTGTTTATTTGCTGCGTGCAAATTGTTTGCCGCCTTTGCCTATAAATGCATCATCATTACCCTTTATAGACTCTTATAATTCTGTGAAGAGTTTCAAAATCTTTTGACGTGATAAGGTGCTATATAAAATACAAAAATTATTCTTATTAACGATTTAGGTGCTTGCATACTTGGAACTTCAAATAATACATTTCCCAGTGAGCTGGACTGGAATGTTATCTACAGGTTTGTATCGCTGATCTCTCGAATACTCAGAGTGCAACCTAAGCCATGGCACTGAGGGGAGATCTCAAGTAAAGACTGAGGAAGAGACATCAAAGGGCATGCCATCACGGAATGTTTTTATGCTTTTGTACACTTCCCAAAGGCCAGTTTTAAAATTGTATTGTCAGAGTCCACAATCAAGCATGGTATTGGAAAGATCAAAGCAAACAGGAACTGGAGAATGTACAAATACCCTAAAGTGATTGCAACGCACTTCAAAAAGCAAATTCCAAGCTCTCAAAATGCACATCGGGGAAAAATGTATACGTCTTCTCCTGTGAGATTTTAAATTTGTACGCACAAATGTTTTACCCCTGAGACAAGCTTTTGACTTCCTGCTAACCCTTTCGTCAGCAGAGTAGGTCAATATATCCTGTGCTTCTCTCTACAGATCCTAGCAATCAGAACCTATCCTCCTCAGTCAACTAGGATGCATTCATTCAGTGTAGGAAAGAGGCTGTAACTTTACCCTTAGACATTCCTGACAATTTGTTTGAAACATAAAATGACCCAAGCACAAACGACTGGTATCCAAGGCCAGGTATCCTGACCGGGCATTCAAGTGAATATAAAAAGACTGTTTAACTTTTGACAATTTTGAAGTAAAATCCTTGAATCAAAGAATCATAGAATCTTATAGCAGAGGAAGAGGCCATTCGGCTCATCGTGCCTGTGCCGGTTCTTTGCAAAGCTACCAACTAGTCCTGCTCCCCTGCTCTTACCCCATAGCCCTGCAAATTTTTCCTTTTTATTTGCCTATCCAATTCCCTTTCAAAAGCTACTATCGAATCTGCTTCCACCACCCTTTTCAGTTAGTGCATTCCAGACCGTAACAACTGTTATTGAAAGTCAATAAAAACAATGTGTTGCAATATTCAATTAATTGTTAGAATCAGATATTGTAATTATTAATTCGTCTCGACCAGGGATATGCACAATCTGAATTTAGAATTTCTTACAATAAATCAAATCCACACAAGACATTAATTTGGTCTAATTAGAGTATGCATAACAGAGCTGATGAAGGTGTCGAAAATTTATTGCAGAAAAAAAATTGCAGTTCGAGGTTGAGGATGTTTTATCCCCTCTTCTGCCTCAGGTACTGCCTAATGTTACAGTTCTATATCTATTACATCCCTCCTGCATCTCAATCAAGCAGCCCTTTTCATCTATCAGTCTGGATAATAAGTATCAGCAGACTGTTCAACCATGGATAGCATCACAGGTTTGCCTGTTCCTGTCTTCACCCAATTGTCTTCGAAAGCAAACTTTCCAGGAAAGTTCACTGGACATTGAGCACTAGACATTCCTTTATTTAGCCCAGGGATATTGTTTGGCCTTGCTCCCCCTAACCCCCTACCTCTGCGAGCCCCTAACCCCTACCATCCTGCTCGCTCCCAACGCTCAGCAGTCTCTGGCCTGCTTCACATCCCCCGCCTCACCCACCCCACTATTGGCGGGCAGGCCTTCTGCCACTCTGCTCCTACCCTCTGGAACTCCATCCCGCAATCCCTCCGCCTCAAACCCTCCTTTGCCTCCTACAAGACCCATCTCAAGACTCTCCTCTTCGACCATGCTTTCAATCACCCTGCTTCCCCCCCTACCCTCCACCCTCCCCAATCCCGACCCCCAGATTGGGTCCAAAACACTGACTGTCCAGCGCCTTGGTACGTCCTCCCAACAAATGTAATTTTGTTGTTGTTGTTGTATTTTTATGAGAAGATCAATATGTAGAATATACGCTCTTCCTGCCTGGCAGCTATTATTGGTCAAAGTGCTGGAGTTTACTGAAGCATTAGATTATCAAGGACATTCAACATTGTACTCGGGTCTCATTATTCCAATATTTGTGCTACTTCTTCACTTGTCAATTTGGAGAAGCAGTTCATCTCTAAATTTCCCCTTGGGCCACTTCCATGTCATTCTGATATGAACAGCAGACAGATCTTGGTGCGCCTCCAGTAAGGTACAGATTTTAATCCGTTTCTACTGCTAGCAACTGAAATTAACAACAACAAACTCACAGACATACACACACTCAGTGGAAATTTTAATTCGGGTCCTGAACGTTCCAGTAAAATTTAACTTTTTCAGCACTGCATTGCTAATATCACCATGTTGTTTGGAAAATTAGATTGGAGGATATTACAATGAGAAGCAATTTGGATTATGTTCTTGCATTTAATGAAGTAATACGACTATTTCAATCTACTGTCGAAAGTGAACCATCTGAGCAATAATCCTGTCTGACAATACAGGACAGGTAATTTCATTAAGACGCAATATTCAATCATACTTCTCTCTAAATTAAGTGCCGGACTCTTCAGTCTGTAAATGACAGAGATGGGAATTTCTCTAACAGAGCCAATTTCTCTTTTCATTACTTTTCCATTTTCTGATCAAAACCACATGCATTCGAATCCACATTTCCCACAGTGAGGAACGTGCCACCAGATTTCAACAAAGTGCTGACAGCTCAGTCACACAATCAGCAATTTAAGATGAAATTGGATTATCGTGTTGCATTTTTTTTAAAGCAAGCATGGTTGGCCCCTTTGCCTCAAATATTCATTCTCCCCGCAAAAGAATACTTCACTTGCTTTGGCAACTATGAACAAAGCTTAGCTGGAAAACTTCTTTGTACCACAGATAATAGATTTTGGTGAAATGCTGAACAATAGTTGGGTGTGTGTGAGAGGGGAAAAAGGAAAATACAAGCCCAAGCAATGTAAATCAACAGAAGGTCCAATTGGAAAAATATATACATCTTGACTAAGCTGAGGGTACTCATCACAATCAGCCCTAAATAGAATATTGTTACCTGGGTCTGTAACAATGTGCTATGTTCCTTAAGTACAATAAACTTGGGGATCAAAATTCTGAGAGTGATACAGTACTTAAGTAAAGGTGATCTAAAGGGTAAAGTATTTTGCAACAAAACGTTAGTGCATCAAAGTTATGGGTTTCCACTGTTCATCTCTAACACAGTTAAAAAAGTGACACCCTGATCAAAATTGGTCACAGGCTGTTTTCAGAAAGAAGCTTTGACCCTGGTTCAACAGGTAGAATTTTACAATAATATAGTCTCGAACTGTAATGTGTACACGAGAAAATGATCGTGCAAAGAAGGACTCTTGCAAAAGAGCATAGGGAGACACAACAAGCAGGCTTAGCTCTGGTGACCAACTGGCCCAGACCACTTATGAGCTACTAAAGCAGTGTGTTGGGGTCAGAGGCACTGTTTCCCAGCAGTGATGAAGGAGCCCTGAATGGCTGGAAGTCACACGCCAGGTTACTTTTACCAGTGGGTCTTAGATTTCATGCCTGAAGATGAGAGTCACACTCAATGAAACAAAGGCAAGTGAAAAGTAAGATGAACAGAATGTGAGTATCCTCCTTGGGCGGGGGGAGTGAGCACAGTCCCATTGGGCTGAGCTGGTGAAATTGAGTCAACTCTATGTTGCCTGGCTAGTCGAGAGGACTTGGAGAGGAAGACCGGAAATGGGCATTCTTCCCACTCAGCCCCTGTTAATCCTACAAGCTAAAGCCCTAATGGGTAGGGGGTTCCATGCTGGACAGAAAGTGCTGGTGAATATGCAAGAATTAGCTGGCTAAATTGCCACAGTGGCTCAATGCTCACTCTGCGGTCAAATTGATTTGGCTCTCTCCAACCTGTGCCTAATACTCTCTGGTATTAGCAGGGTGCTTCCTGCAGGGTGTGTGTTCCATTCCTAATGCAAGGAAATTTCCATGTGTAGGTGGGATACATATGTGGAATTCTCAGTTTAATTTGATGGTGATGGGTTTCAGTCAAACATGCATTAAAATCACCAATTTATGCAGATTTGTTAATCAAAAATGTTATGCGCAGCTGTGACTATCCCTCTCAAGAGAAGGGGTGCAGAGAGGTGCTGTGTTTCCAGTGGTTGAACTGGCTGCATGGTGAAAAGAAAGCAGAACTGAGTCAATGCTTTTGAGGTGTACTTAGTGATCCAGTGCAGAGGTATTGCTCCAAGCTCCGTTTGATGATTGATCAACCTGCTTTGAATATCAATGGGAGCTGGAGAAGCAGATGTGACCCTGGAAGGTGAGGCTCTTTCCATTTGGCTCCTATTAACAGTGTGCAAGCCAGCACCTTAACCGGTGGATTGTTTATTGCTAGACAGGCAGCCAAAAAGCTTGCCCATTCCAAAAACTGCAAAGCTGTGGTTTTAGCTTGTTCAATTTGCCAGTCTCAATGCTGGTTTTCACCAGCCCAGCTTAAAAAAATGTATCCTTCCAAAGCCAAACCAACATACAAACTCTGCTTTTGTAAATTCTGAGCAGTTGGTACATAAACTCTTAAGTTTGTCAAAGGGTTTTTGTGCAACTCATGCTAGGCTGACTGATTTCTCTGTGCGCATATATTCAGTTTGGGGTGATTTATTATTGCGTATTAAGCAGGATTTTACTAATAATCATTGCATTCAACAATAGCACCTTATCACATCATAGAGACATCTCAAAGCACTTCACAGAATATATTGTAAAGTGAATTAACTGTATTTCATGGGCAAAACGTAGCAGCCAATTACGCACAGCAGTGTCCCATAAACAGTTGTTTAAATCTGAACAGTGACAATCTTCATTTGAAAACAATATCCCCAAAACAGGAGAGAATGTGGAACAAATGTCTTGTATGAAGGAAAAAAAACAATACATTAGGATCCTATATTCTGCAAACCAATTTCCCAATGGGATCTTTTGTAATGCCGCTTAAGTATTCCGATATCAAAAATTTGTACAGATGTTGTCTAAGAGTGAAGCATGAGAGAAACTCCACACAGCTATCTGCAAGATATACAGTTCAGTGTTGTGATGATTCATGGACTATTAAGTAACACATTTGGAAAGCTCATGTATTTCATTGTGCAATGAAAAGTTCACTTAGAGCCTAGTATCTATAAACTATTTGAGGACTAGTCATAATATAAAGGGTGAGAATGGCAGTTCATCCTATTCCACCTTGGAATGATATCCTACATGTATTAATTTCCTCTTATTATTAAGGAAATGATGCAGGCAGTATGGACACTTTATTTTCAACTGTGACCCAGTTGGTTATGTTGTCCATTTGTTACTGATGTGTAGATCAAAAGAAGCTAGGTATATTTGTTCAGGGGGAGGGTCGTGGCGGGGAGAGTGGGGGTCGTGGAGGGGTGCATGTAGTGTTTTTCTATCTACCTTACCACTGGGGTCATCGTTTTGATTCCAGAACAAGAACATTTCATTCTTCCTAACTGCTTAAAATGTAATTTATTTTCCCTTTGTGAGTGAGCACAACAGTGAAGCTCCCTCGGTTGCTAATGTAAAGTGATAGCATTCCTTGTACATGTACTTGAAAAACCCTAAAGCCAATTCACCACTGGAGTCATAGCTATGCATAAACATCTGTATACTAATGCAGACTCACTGCTGCCTAAAGCTTCTGTATCCCTCTCATATAACACACGGATTCCATTGCATCATTACTCTCTAACAAGGTTCATTATAAAACAAAATAGTTCTCAGAAATGCAACAAAACTCAGTGAATACCAAACAATCTTGTCTCTGATGAGTTCACACAAAGTAAGGATAAATCCTCACAGCATATAATCCCGAGTGAAGTAAACTTGAATTGAAAGCACATCCACAAGGATGTGATAGGCAGGATAACTTTGATCATGTTGCACTGCTCAGATATGCACATTAAAAGGAATGTCATCAATCCTGGTTTTAATGTCCAACATTATAAATACACCTCCAGGCAATATCAAGCGGTTAGTGCATTCTTTTTTTAGTTTAATTCCAGTCCGAATCATCTCAGATCTAAAAGGAAAAAAAGGTTTTGTAATCTGATTTGAGACACTTGACTTACAAAGTTAATTAACTTCTGGAAGAAGATCTTTTGGGAAGAACATGTTCTCACTAGCATCAGAGCAAAGAGAAAAACAAACGGGATTGAAGCACTCCAGTTCTTACAACCAAACAGCAAGAAAATTCCCTTGCCATATATTTAATTAATTTAAAGCTGACAAATCCCTGCTTACATTTAAGATTTTTGTTGATATTTAAATCTATAAACCGTGCAAAGTTGTCAACCTTTCTACCTGCAAAGTTCCAGCTTTTATTTGCCAAATCTTGTGCAATCATATGCTGCAGGTCATGTCCACTTTTTACCGTCACATTTGCATACAGCTGTTTCAGTCTTTGAAGTTGAGGTTTGAGGGTTAACAATAACTCAGCATTCCTTTCTTCGTGCTTCATGTTAGAACTGAATTACTGCTGTTTGTCACCCAAATATATTATGTAATACTAGTTTTTTTATTGGATTAAAAACAGACTTGTTCCTTAAATACTCAGATTGATTTGTGCCTGTTGTGCCAATGAGCACCAATTCTACTTTCATGGTAAGCAAGTCTAACCTATTACCCACTTCCTTCTTCACCACCCACCCCCCAACCGACCCCCAACTCGCACCCCACCCCACACCAACCCAACCACAGTAAAAACAGCAGAGACCAGAAATTCAGCAAATGGATGAACTGAAACGGAGCAACAACAATAAATTACATTTGTACGCCTGGTACAGTACATACAGCTCTGTTCATACGGTAATACCAACACTCAGCAATGTTGAGTGTGAAGCATCATAGGTGAGTTGTTCTTGACATAAGATTAATGTATCATACAAATGTAATTTTGCTAAGCTAAATTGCTGACCACTGCTGACCACTTGTATGTCTGTGTAAACTTTGTTGTTGTGTGCAGAAGTGTCAGAATTTTGATGAGTAATCCATGAACGTGTCGTGTAAACTACTTTGACATCCTGGACCTTGTCCATAGTAATTGTGAAACAGATGGTCTGTCTGTAAACAAAATGTGTAAACAGAGATCTTTGTACATAGAAGTAAGATAAGTGTTCAAAAACACAAAGGGACGTACCGTTCAAGTCAAGAACCTCTTACTGTCAAATTAAGTGATTTTGAAGAAGATGTACTTATAGTGGTAAAATCAGCACGTCAATGGTGTCAGGTACTATTTAATGCTGCATTCGGCTCTTTATAGTCCTGAAGAGGTGCAGAGGTGCTGGTGCAAGCCAACCAGGAGAGTCTCGGTCTTGCTGACATTCAACTGTAGAAAGTTGGTTCTTATGTAAGTCAGCAGGTCGAGATATGTATAAAATGCCTCAAGAGAGAAAGAGAATAATTGCTCGGAATTTGGAAAAAAAATTCTTATAAATGCACGCTAACAAAGTTGCACTCAATGACTTGGAGAATTTGTCATGCATTATTTTTGATAGGAACGATCAAAGAGGATCTAGAGTGGTGCCTAAGTAATAAAAGATGACTGACACCCCTCTCACACACACACGTTCACACACATATAGATTTATTTATATATATTATATACACACATAATATATATATATATATATATTCCTGGTGCATGTCTCCCATGGGATGACACCACGTCTCCCCCTCTTCCTCCAGGGTCATCCCTGTACAATTTGTACCCAATGTTTATACTGCGCGGCTGCAAACCAAACTGCTCCACTCGGAGTCAGAATCCTTTGATTCATGACATTTGCACTGCGGACTCCTCATTTATAGAACCTTTGGCAGAAACTCATGGTGATTTGTCAACTAATGTGCATTATCATAGCGTAACTTTGCATTCAGGTTGGATTGTAGCCGACCTGGGAATGAGTGTTTGATGCAGACACTGCACCTCCAAAATTGGAAGAGTGTTTCATTCCTCACCTTGAGGAACACAAAAATGGGATAAATATATAAATTACTATTGGGAAAAAATGTTGAATTAGAACCCAGCCCTATTGAGCTTAATATCGTAGAGCAATACATTTTTAAACTCAGCAACCAAAGAGCACAAAGACACCACATTTAAGTAGTCAGCATAAAAGTGCACAGCTAGCCACAAGTGATAGGAGCATGCTCCACTTGTGCTGTATCTCGACCTGCTGATTTACATATGTATTTATATTCTAATAGGTACAGGGGTTACCTCCTCACAGATCAAAACAATTTAAGTAGTCCCTTGACAAGTTTTTTTGATAAATATTCTACGTTTGATGCTCTGAGAGATATCAGTCCAGTGCACCTAATGTTTGAGTGGAGTGGGAAAGTAGGCCCAGCCCTTGAAACTCAATAGATTATGGAAATGAAAAGTAATTAAAAAACACCAATTTTATTGAAGTGTTTGTGTTGCCACACAAGGGGCATGAATTGAATGCTTTCACCCCCCCCCCCCCCCACCACCACCACCACACACATGCACACACACACAAAATAAGAAAGAATTCATGTACAGAACTAGATTTCAGAAGAAAATGTTCTGGGTGTTACATAGAAGTTGTTTGGACCTTTCAGTTCTCTTTGAATGTGGAGTGGGAGACCATGAACAAGTAAGACAAACACAGAAACAAATCATTCAGTAATATTTCAAATAACAGGCAGAGTTGTAGTGTCAATCACCTGTCACAGCAAGGAACTACTGTGCAGTTCATTGAAAAGTGGGAAGCTGATAAAATGCAGCACTGGAACAATTTCCATCGTGCAATAAAGATGGATTTATTCTTTCCGACAACAAATCTTTAATTCCTTTCTGCAACAAGCTGCTATGCCACGACATTGATGCTGCTATAAATATGTTTTGGGCAAGGCAATTGTAAGCAGCGCAATGAAGCATCTTCCAGCTCTGCTCTGCTACTTCCAAGTAGTGTGTGAATGTGTGCGCTGATGTGTGTGTGTGTGTTGGGGTGGGTGGCGGGGGGATTAGGATGACCTATCATTTTGAAGCAATATTGTTCAGGTCATTCTGGAATATTCTTGCTTGTTGTGCAAGAGAATATTCAGGCAGAATTCTGCTGTCACTCATGGGAGTTGCATTAGTAGAAAGATTTATAATCATCCAGTCACCACACAGCAAAGCACGTGTTCCATCAGGCAGCATTGCCCGAACAAAAATACAATCAATTCACTTTATGGTATTCTGTGAAGCGCTTTGAGACATCTCACAGATGTGATAAGGCGCTAAGTGAAATGCAAGGATGATTATTGATTATACTATTATTATTATTATTGTAGTGTAGATTCTGTTGGATGAAAGATGAAAGCTTGCTGTTTGCATTGGCTTCACTTGCATTATGCTGAAGAACAATACAATTTACATATCGCCTTTCACTGTGGGAGGACATCTCAAAGCACTCTACAATGTGGCTGGGCACCTGAGCTGCAAGCGCACACACATGCACACAACCAGTTCTGTGAAGCCTGATCCCCATCTCTCCTTTATTATGACAAATTAAAAACAACCCTAAAATTAAAATAAAAGTTGTTGGAAAAGCTTTGATGGGCAATGGAAAGATTAACGTGTCAGGCGTCGCATTTCATTCGTTCAGGTGAAAACAGGAATCTCTTTCGAACACTCTGCAATTCCAGCATTTTCTGGTTTTACTTCAGTTATCAACTCACCTAAAAAAAAATTGCTCCAAAATCTCCAGTTGTTTGAGAGTTCCTTGCCCAAACACTGATCACCATGATAAAGGGGGAGGGGAAATAAATGGTTATGAAAGCAAATGTGCTATGAAACCTGCTCATAAAATCTCAGAATCTAGATGGAGATTTTCTCCCTTTCCCACCTCTGTCCCTTTTATTGGCAACAAATCAAAAGCTTGTCAGTAGAATTTGTTTCTTCCCCCTCCAGCACTCCATGTGCTATGAACTTTGTTGTGAAAATTCAAGATTTGTGGTGTTCAATAAAGTTTACATTTCTGAAACAGATAAAAACCTTGCCGGCCGAATCAGTAACAGAGCAACACATGACAATTTAAGCAATAAATAAAATAAGAGTCAACTAGTATTCAATAGTAGCTCATTTTCCACCAAAGCCAATTCTGTAGTAAGATAATTCAGAGACGATCAAGTCATTAAAAAGCCACAAGATTGTTCAGCTGTGTGTTTTTTTCTTAAACCAGGGGAATTATTGTTTACATTTCTCAGGGGAAAATAATCCAACCATTTTTTCCATAATTCATTCAACACAACTGTCAATGTTCAGGCATTATCTCAGTCACAAGTGTACGAGCAGCCAAGAAAGATCCTGCAATGTACAAACAATTCATCTGAAGATCTCAACAAGGCAAAAGGACACTTCTGATCTATGGAGAACAGTCAAAGGCAGGCTGATCACAGCAATGTCCCACACACAGCCATAAAGTACATGACCAATATTATTTGGAGGAATGTTAGCCAGGACACCGGGAGAAACTCCCTTCTCTTTTTGAATAGTGCCATGGGATCTTAGCTTCCTTCTGAACAGGCAGACTGGACCTGGTTTAATGTCTCATCCGGAAAAGGGCAACAATGTGGCACAGCCCCATCGCTGCATTATAGTGTCCGCCTAGAAAATATGAGCTCAAAGTCCTGATTTCGGGCTTGAACCCGCAACCTTCTGACCAGGAGGTGAGAATGCTACCAACTGAGCCGGGCTGACACACAAATGCAACAATTGATTAGAAGGATTATTATTTATCCAGATACACTGATTTGTAACACTTTTAAGGAGTTTCATTACAATACCCAAATTCTTAAAAGGACTGTTGTACGATCTAACTCCACACTTTACGGTGGGTTTACTGTGGTCTGTTCACCAATGGAAAGTGGGCGTGCATATTTCTTTATCGCCAGAGTTTCAATGCTAAAAACATACATTCAGGTCACTGATGAATGTGGACTTGGTTATAAACTTTCCAACAATCCATGAGAGAGCGATGGAAAGTTTATAAGCGAGTCCACTCATTTAAAAAAAATTGCTTTTGTTATCCATTACAATTACGATTACAATTCTCTACATTCTGTGGATGCATTTCACAGAAATTGACCACTTAATTATCAAATACAGATCCTGTAAAGAAACTCAATGCTTCCAAAATTTGGCTAGTTCATCTCCAAACTTTTAGTAAATGTTTCTTTTTGCTCCAAGCTTAAAATTTGCTAAGGATAATCAGACCCATCTGACAATAGCAGTCAGTTTCCACATGAGAGGTTAGGAAGCTGATAGCTCTTCTCTTTCCAGATCTGTGAACGCTTCTTATATCTTGCCAAATTGAGCACAGGATGGACAACTGAATGACGGACCCAAAGGTCAAGTCCATCAAGTTTCTTTGTGATCTTTAGCTCGGGAAGCAGGTGGGCATAAAATCCATTGCTGCTATTCATCAAACCTTCAGAATTGTAGTTTCTAATTTTTGCCTTTTAGTTTTAAGCCTAGCTGCACAGTGGGTGCTGGGTGGGTGGCGGTGAACTGGAAAGCGGTTTTCAAACGGGTGCTCGGATGAGGTGATAAACCCCAAGTGCAAAGCTTAAGAGCATCAATAACTCAGCTGAACCCTACACCAGAGTTGTAGAATTTCTTTGCAGATTATATGACATCTTTAAATCATTTCCAATAGTGGTCGATCACTGCTTAATGCAGAGTGATCATATTAAGAATAATACTTGGATTTCATATTGTGCCTTATCACGTCGTTGAGATATTTCAACACGTTTCACAGAATATATTGTAAAATGAATCAACTATATATTTTGTGGGCGAAACCCAGCAGCCAACTGCGAACAGGAGTGTCCCACAAACAGTTGTGGATTCAGTATTCAAATTATTATTTTTTTCAAGGAATTATTTACCCCAGAAAGCGATCCACAATTGACTAATATCTGGGTTCCTACTTGCTCTAGGTAAACAGAGGCACGTGGGGTAAGGAAACTTGCCTTGGGAAGTCCTCCCAACATGAAAGGCGCTCTATAAATGTAATTTTGTTGTTGTTGTTGCCTAAGATTTCCTTAGCACTTCTGGTTCCACTTAATAGTGAAATGTAGAATTCACTGTCTCGCATATAATGTATTGTTTAGACAGTCTTCATCCTTGATTGTGTAATTAAATTAGAACATCACATTTTATCATTAGTCTGAATCAAAGATAGCCATACTCCGTTAAAAATGAAGGACAATTTTCTGCTTTTTAATAAACCTTCAGCTGTTTTTATTACTGCTGGGATCAGTTGGCAAATCCTCGAGAAAGCTGTCAAAAAAGCCCCAAATGCTTGTTAAAGTTCTGTTAGCTGGATCATAAGTCAGTCTAATACATATGCATCATCACCTCTAAATTAGTACCAACCTTTACCCTCTCGTTCCTCCTACACACATAAAAGTCTGAAACAGAAGAATGGAACAATCCAACCAAGTGTGCACCATCAATGCTGTTTCTTTCACAACCCACAAGAAGGTATGCTGAAACATGTGTTGGCTCACACCTACTTGCTCCAGGAAGGGAACCAACCATGCTTTTATTGTGATAAGTTTAATTTCCCTTCCCACGCTGATAAAATAGAGCCAAAATCAAATCCTACGCAGGAATATCCATTACTACCATGATTTCAATTATGCTATCCTTGCTCTGTCAAGTTGTTGCTCTCACATAAACTATATAGGTTAAGGATAGTCACAACCTTATTCATCCCCAAAACCAAGAATACACAAATTAGCGCCTTTAATTGGAACTGATAAAAAAGGCTTAATAAACACGAGATGGGTGTCTGCACCCATTTGATTCGTTGATCATAGACGTTGCAAGTCCAAAAATGTGCGCACTGGAACTCCTATGTTAGATCACTAGAAGCTATCACACTGAAATAACTTCAGCCTGTCATCAGAATACATCACAGTATTATTGCTGTATGTCAAAGAAACACCAATACAAAAAAAAACTATTGAAGTTTTTTTAAATCCCTGTTCAAAATGAGGGATTTTTCAAAACACGAGGCAGATCCATTGTGAACTATCAACGGCAACACGAGACAGATTCATTGCGCAGCATATGTTTTTTTGGTCAGTCAAGTATCTGATACATATCTGTCACCAGGCAGAGTTTCACATATGCCACCTACACATGTAAGTTCCCATGTCTGGAATGGAACGTGCACTCTCTAACTGGAGGGATGCACTCGGTTTTCCTATTCCAGAGAATATTAGATACAGGTTAGTACCAGTCATGGCTTGGGGATTCCAGAATGTGCATTGGGGTACCACTGGAGTCTAAGACTGCCAAAGCTCACCACTGAAAGCAATGTCTGGCAAGCTTCTCGTTGCTTGTCCAGCTAGGATCACCCTACCTATTCGAACTTGGGCTTGCAGAGATAACGGGAGCTGAGTGTGAAGAATCTCTACTCCTAGTGACTGCTCTGCCCCTCCAAGTTCTGCCGATGAGTTAGATTGCCTGTGCTATCATCAGAAGTGCCCTGCGGACCAGCCCGGCTCAGGAACTGAACTACCAAGACTGCCACAAAGGTTTGATTAGATTCTGACATTCCACTGTCAAACATGTCACCTTGAAACTAGTTCGGCTCCAAGGAGACTCTGCTTACCACCCCCCACCAACCAGGTATCTCAGATGAGAGAACTGATGCAAAATTCTAAATTATGCACAAATTTATGGCCACATTAAGTTATCAATTTTGTTGAAAACTGGCCTTTTGAGGTGTAAATACTGCCCACAAACACAGTATTGTAAACAAAATATCCATTTGTTGGTGTTGCCTACAAAATGCACTGTGTAGTAAATCCTGTGAAGTGCTTCAAGATATCCTCCTGATGTGAAAGGTACTGTATCAAATTCAAGGGATTTTATATTATTGATTTACATTTATATTGCGCCTTTCACATCAGAAGAATGTCTTAAAGTGCTGCACACAGTTGACAGGGAACCCGAACGAGGGAAGAAGAGGAGGTAGCCAAACGTGTAATGATTACAATTTATCCAAGTTAAAGTTGCATAAAATATTCCATGGGAAAAAAATTATATGTTCAAAGGAAATAAATATACACTAAATAATTATTGCCAAAATGTTTAAGTTCATCAATTAAAATGAAGATAAATATACAAACACTGCAGAGAAAAGGACATTGGGAACTCTGAATGCAGGCAGAAATTGGAAAAAGTGGTTACAAGGATATTGGAACAACAACGACTTACATTTATATAGCATCCTCCGTGCCAGGCAGCATCACAGATGGTGGAGCCCAAGGCCGAGCCAGGGGAGGGTGAAGGTGACCGAAGGCGCTGTCAAAGTCCAAACAGAGCCCGGGGGTTATGAACAGCTCAAGGATTCAGGAAAATAAATGCCTCAAAATACTAGCTTTCTGGTTGTAGTAGTGCACATTTGCCTGTGCTTGTAGCAGGTCGTATTTTCTTTCAGTGTTCTCTGGCTATTTGTGCAGCATAAAGATCGTCAACAACAATAAATTCAGTGAAAACTTAACTGATTTTTTTGGTCCAACTATATCAATGGCAAACTATGGTTTTAGCTGGTTAGACTCCAGCAGTAACCCAATGCACACTCTTGGGTCCCCAAGCCTTGTTTTTTGCAAACCTGAGCCTAACACTTCCTGGAATTAGTTAAGCAGAATGAGTCCCTCCAGGGAGAGAGTGCACATTCCATTCCAACGAATAACTCTGGAATTTCCATGTGGGGTGGGATTCTCAGCTTGGTTTGTGTTCTCTTAAGCATGGTGATGGGTTTCCGTATGTGTCAGACACCCAGCTGACCAAAAAACATATAGTATAAATAAGAGTAGTATATATTAAATGTACAAAGCTGGAAAAGACACGGTATTAATCTGGGAGGTTCAGATAAACTATAGTAAATTGCTGGAGCTTTCCTGCCATGGATAACCACAACCTTTGAAGTTTTCAATCACTGAATGTACCTGCTCTGTCCACCTTTCTTGTTTTCCAATATTAAACCTTCTGCTGAAAGACAACAGGTTTGTTACAACTTCTGCAAAATTCATTTCATTTGTATGTGCAAAATTTTAAACACTACTAAAAACACATGTGGTTTTGCCTATAAAATACATAGTCAATTCATTTTATAGTATATTCTGGGAAGTGCTTTGAGACATCTCAATGACATGATATTGCTATATCAAATGCAAGCATTTATGCAATAATCATTTTTATTACGTACTGAATTCAGTAATTTTTCACTTGCTCGACTTATTATGTTGAGAATATGAATGGAGTAGAAAAAAAGTATAAAAATGCTAACGTGGCATAAACTGTGTGTTGAATCAAATGTGCAACATTACAATCTTCATCGAAAAATGACAGATGATTTAATGTACGGATGGAAGCTTTCCTCAGAAATGGAATAATTAACTGGAGAATCACCTTTTACAAGATGTGAAGAGCAATGCTCACCCACAACATACACATTCGAGAATATTCTGTAAACGTTGCTGGGAGAGGGTGCATGGAAGCTTTCTGAAATCTAGTCCATGTACACCTCCTCTCCCTCCCTCCCACCCAACCACTCACACGTAGGCACACATGACTAAATCTCCATCAAACAAATTCTCTCCCTTGCACCCCCACACACACACACTCTCCCCTCGGCAAACACATAGGTGCCTCCTTCACAAATACGCACCTACTTTTACACTCATGCTCTTTCCTGCTTGCACATATGCACGCCAACACTAAATCTAGTTTTACAATAAATTTTTAATTACTTTAGAAAAAAGCTTATTAAAGCTACGTGCAGGGTGCACCGAGGACAGCAATGCTCTTTGGTGTATGTCTGACAAGACCCACTCCTTGGTTGCACATTCAAAGATTACATTTCCAATGTTTCTATCCCTTGGGCTAATTGTTAAGTTAGCAACAGTTAGCAACAGTCAGCCCCTTGTGATCTCCCTAATTAAAGAAACCCCTTACTTCAGGCTAATTAGCATTTGTCTGAGTTTACAATAAATTACCAGAGCTTCCACTACCCGTAATCTTGAAGATCTAAAACACAGGTGAGTAAATTCATCTGAATTCAAACCCATGAGGATTTTGCCTGGCGTAATGGTGCCAAAGAGTGGTCTGTAGCCTTGTAGCACATTTTTCATCTCCAATAAGGTCACGTTCCATTTCTTGTTTCCTGAACACACTAACAGCATATACGCCTTTCATCCAAATTGTCAGCAATGGGCTTCATTCAGAGGAATGACAGACACATGTAAATATTTTTACCAATTTTAAAAAAGGAATAGAAGGGATTAATTTATATAAAAAAACACAGTAAACCTAACCTTTATAAAAGTGACCAGCTTTGTTAAGCTAAAGTGAAACTGTAAGCCATTTATCGTACCTTAAATAAGCCATTGTGTAACCCATGTCTGCATTGTGTCTGATAAGACACCACAGTAGACAGGTAAAACTTTAACCTTTCCATGAAAGGAAAGAACATCCTTGCTAAGAAAGCAGATTTGTATTTTCTAAATAAAGTGGAAGATAACTCACTCACTCAGAGATAGCTCTAACATTATAAAGTACAATCACAAAGTGTTATCATGTAGTGCAGTAAATGTCCTATAGGCTTTTTGGAAGACGTTATTCAACCCAAAAAGATTTTAAATGCGTATCTACTGTAAGAGCATGTGGACCTACAACAAAACCAACAACAAAATTACATTTATAGAGCGCCTTTCACGTCAGGAGGATGTCCCAAAGCGCTGTATACCTACTTTCAGACAAGTATACAGGTAATTGAGTTTTAGTTGTGTGCCTTTAACACACGTAAATTATATATTTTTTAAATTATGGAATTTTCTTTCCACAATATTAAAATCAACTAAATTAAAATGTGGGAAGTGTACAGTACGGGGAGGATGTCTTAACTTTGTTCTCAATCACCTCATAATTTTGTTGGTATATGGGTTTTGAGCACTGAAGGTTACTTCTGACACTCTGATTATGGTTTGCACATTTGCTGTTTAAGCTGTTGCGAGCAGTTATGTATGATACCATCCAGAACTGAAGTACACCAACAGTTAAACTTATATAACTAACAGAAGGCAATTAGTGTACCACCATTTACTTTACAAGGTTAGGTACATACAGCAGAAAGCGGTTGTTATTTCCATTCCAAGGTGACAAACTCCCAAAGTCAAAATCAGGAGTTGGTGGAAAAGAAACAGTGGCATTGATTGGGAATAATAATAACAATCCTTACACTTGGTAATAGCATCCTTCATGTCGGGAGTACATCCCAAAGTGCTTCACAGGATATATCACCCAACATACCTCATAGGATAGGCTTTGACTGTGCTTTCTGTCAGTCATCCTCCCTTCCCCCACCAATCGCGTTCCCACACTCCCTGACACCACTGCTCACAAATGCAAACTCCCTCCCCCAGCTTGGGTGAAAATCTTTGACTGCCCAGCATCTTGGTACGTCCTCCCGACATGAAAGGCATTATATAAATGCAATTTGTTCTTGTATTGCAAAATGCAGTGACTGTGTTTTGTGGGCAAACAGGCAGTTACTATTTTGTTCAAAATAATCCAGATTTCATTTAGATTCACCTCCAAATTTCACAAAAGGAGGATCTTCAGAGGTCCTATCCCTAATATTGTTTTGGAATTTAAGATTGTGCAGTACAATGGAAAATTCTTAAATGCAGTCTTAATTTGGAAGTTAAAAATAATAATAATTCTTACATTTGATATTGGAGCCTATCCCAAAGCACTTCATAGGATATACAAGTATTTTAAAGTGCAGTGACTGTGTTTTGTGGATGAAGCTATCCATAATTCAAGACAATGAATTTAAGGCCAACATACTCACTATAAATGATAGTAATATCCTGTGAAGCGCTTTCAGGCACCTTAACAATGTGATAAGGTGCTATTTGGAATGCACGTATTATTATTATTATTAAAACTCTGACCAGGAGAACGTTGAGGGCCTTAGAACAACAACAACAACAACAAGATTGCATTTATAGAGCGCCTTTCACTTCGGAAAGACGTCCCAAGGTGCTGGATAGTTGGGTCGGGACCCGAGCAGGGGGGAAATGGTCAGGGTGAGGGGAGGGAAGGGAGGGAAGGTGGAGGAGAGACAAAATTAAAAAGAATGAGCACGATGAATTGAGATCAAGCACAATAACGTCATATTTTAGAGCAAGTCTTTTGTAAGTAACAATTTCAGCATTGTTCTCCACAGTGAACTGAAAGCAGTCTGCACTCATTGCACTGACTGTAAGACAAGCGGTGGAGACAGATGCAGAGATCATCATGGAATGATGCTTTCAGCACAGCGGCCGTTGGATCTGCTGAGAGGCAGTAAAGAGGAGGAGAAATAACCACATGAAGTCAGAGCCAAGAGTGCCAGACCTCTGACTCCGACAGACAGAAAGGGAAACAACACCTGTACACCCAATAGTAGCACCACAGGTGCAGGACAATAATAGGACCAATAGTACAGCAACCATCAGGAGCCCTTTTTGTTTTTCGTCCCTCCCATACACCCTGTCACAGCAGCAATCCAATGAAGTAACGGCAAGGTGAGTGAGTTCAACTGAGCAGACACATCAGTGCAAGCCAAGAACAGACTTCCCAAAGTCACGATTGCTTGATAAACACCTGCACTCTGCTCATGAACATCCATTTCCTAAACAGCAAGTCCTCAATATCAGCCAAGGCAACTGGCTGAGTAGTAAAGAACACACTGAGTAAGTGCTTTGGTCAGTGGAAAATTGAGAATGCAGCTCAATTCAGGCTACTCTCCATATTTCATCAGGAGATTAAACAGATGGAATCGAGTCCACAAATAAAGACATGATGAGTCTTTACAATATGTGGAAGTTTCCCCCATTCCAGAAACAGGAAATTTTCATGTGCAGGTGGCATACATACGTGAAATGCTCAGTCTGGTTTGGATACTCCTATTATTAACAATAACAATAATCCATTCATTGATTTAGCACCTTATTATGCCGTTGAGACGTCTCAAAGCGCTTATCAGAATATATTGTAAAGCGGATTGACTGTATTATGTGGGTGAAACGCAGCAGCCAATTGCACACAGTAATGTCCCACCAACAGTCAAATAAGCATGGTGATGGTTTTCTACATATGTCAAATACCCGGCTGACCAAAACAAAAACTCTCAGTCAGTGCTATCTCAGGACAAGTTCCTAGCTACAAGCAAAATTGGCTGCTGCGTTTCGCCCACCAAATACACAGTCAGTCACTTTACAGTATTTCCTGTGAGTACAAGGATTATTATTACTATTATTAAGAACATTGTGTGTCTTTGTAGGAGTTTATTTTTAAAAAGTATTCAGTTGACCATTCATCACACTTGACAATACTTGATGGTTACAGCTATATGGATGATGGAAGGAGAATTACAGCATGTTTTCTTTTGGAAAGCAACAACTGTCTCATTTCCAAAAATAACTTATCAAGTTGAGTGACTCTCTGACCATTTTGAAATTAATCTTAGAGGTTGAAAAAGCATGACCGCATTCACATAATCAACGTAGCATCTGTAGACTGCGTACTTGTTTAGCTGGCCAGTTGTCTCATTGCACAAGCCCGTGAAATAAGCAGAAGCATTAAGGCTTTTTCTGGGCTTTAAGTTAAAATGTTGAACCTCTGAAGATGCCTCATATTAACAATGGTTCAAATTTGGTCCTATAGTTTTATATCAATTTCATCCCTCTTCAGTGGATATAAGACATACAATCCATAGTGTTCTATCCCATAAGGTGCTATATCATGGACAATGGCCTTATGCCTTTTATTTACTATAATACACTATACTGGAATGGTCTGCCAAGTTCAATAATGAAAATGTTCAAATTGTGCTATTTCCCAGTTCACCACTACATTGGGGAAGGATAACACATTACACAATGGCTACAAATTTGCAAACCTCTACTGAAACCTCATTATTTCCAATATAATTCTCTTCTCTCCTCCTGTGACTCCAACACCCCTGGCGCTGACACACACATATATTTGCACCAGCTTTTAAATCTACGAGACATTATAAAAGCTTTTCTATTGCAGTTTGAGCTGCTTGGTTTTTTTTTAATTCCGGTTGTACAGAGATATGACTGAGAAAAAATCAAAGCAAATTCACCACAGCAAGTCGTGCAATTTTGGTTGGCAAAATAACAGCGGGGGAGACAAACCTGTAAATCCTCAGGTACACGTCAGTCATTTAAATAAAAGCTTTTCAATTTACTATGCAAGCAGAATCCATCCTCTAATTCATAATCAGAAACATCCCTGAAACCATATGAGCTTCTCAAATAAAAACATTAAGCTCGCCAAGCATTACACTGGCATACGTATAATACCCAATGAATAAACCATTCGGCTTTTATTAAAAAAAGTTCAACAAACTTTTGAAGCCAGCTTTACAGAGCCTCAATGTGCTGTTTTACAAATATTTCTAAACAGAAATCTATTCACTAAATCTACTTTCTTACACAGACTCAGGCTTTTCAGACATATTTCATCTCAGACAGACAACAAGTGATCACCTCTGTCTATGTCGATTACAATAATAATAGTACTTGAATTTGATATAGCGCCTTATCATATCTTTGAGACGTCTCAGAGCGCTTCACAGAATATACTGTAAAGTGAATTGATTGCATCATTGACTGTATGCCAGGTGAAATGCGACAGCCAATTGCACACATCAGTGTCCCACAAGCAGTCGTGTATTTAGTGACTAATTTTTTTTAAGGATTTATTACCTCCTGAAAATCGATTCGCCCATCGACCACAACTAGATTCCTACTTACTGCTAGGTAAACAGAGACATGTGGAGTAAGGAAACTTGCCCAACATTTCGCCCAGCTGGGAATCGAACCCAGATCTCTTGGTTTCGAAGCGAGTGCTGTAACCACTGAACTACAGGACTCCACTGGTCCATTATCACTTTCTTTCCCTCCTGATCTCTTTGCCAATTGTGTCAGTTCGGCTCAATCATTCCTCTGGGTCAGAAGGTGGTGAGTGCAAGCCCCATGATGTCTATGGAGGTGCCCTGCATTGCTGGACGTGCTGTTTTTAGGATGAGAAATTAAACCCAGCTTTGTCTGTCTGTTCCTCAGATGGACATCAATGACAGGTAGAACGCTGGAAAACACTTTTGAATTCAGGTCTCATTTAAAAGCCAGTGTTCTACTATACGGATAATAACTGTGGAAGAATCAGCTTTCAAAATAAGATTACAGACTAGAAAGTTGCGGGCTTCAATCCCCACAGCAAACCACAGCAACAGGTAAAGGAACTACAATCAACCTCAACTTCCCTGAGTTAGGAGAGAAATAAGGCCCAGGGTTGATGGATCCGATTGCTATTCAGTGATCCTTACTGGTATTGCATGTCAGGTCAGTATAGCTTTGGGCTCGGCTGTGAAATGAGGGGACTGAATCGTGTGATAACACTCATTGTCAAAGTTCATGCAAGAATAGTGCTTTAGGTGATGTAATCATGGCCAATTGGTACCCATGGAACTGCCCCCCCAACAAGAAGTAAATGCTTTCATCAGAAGTAGAAATTGGAGGAGAAAACAGTTTCTTTAAAG
This sequence comes from Callorhinchus milii, assembly GCF_018977255.1. NCBI lineage: Eukaryota > Metazoa > Chordata > Chondrichthyes > Chimaeriformes > Callorhinchidae > Callorhinchus > Callorhinchus milii. The sequence continues at coordinate 27,434,047 of NW_024704742.1, read as the reverse complement.
ATTGTTTTTTAAAAAACTTTATTAACAGGAGTATTTGCTGGGAACCCAGTGCACATGGTCTCCACCAGCCTATCCCATCCTCTCCCCCCCACCCACCCCACCATATCCACTCAGCTCCACATCCCCCAGCGGATTGAATTCAAAATCCTCGTTCGCATGTTCAAATCCCTCCATGGCCGCGATCCACCCTACCTCAGTGACCTCCTCCAACCACATCAGACCGGCTGCTCCCTTCATTCAGTGAGCATTCCACTCCAGTGCTCTGGAACTCCATCCCAGAGTCTCTCTGACTCCCTCCTTCCCTCCCTGCACTCAAAATGTACGTCTTTGACCGCAATTTTGGCCATCTTTCCCTTTCCCATTCGACACCGAAGCTCTTTGAGACATCCTCCTGTCTTGAACGACACTGCATAATTGTAAATTATATATTTTTGTACAATTTCAAATAATAAGTGCCCTTCTGCAAATAAGAATTTTGTTCTTCCACCATGTTGAACACAAGTGGATTGATTTTACATGGATTGGGTTTCAAAGGGATAATCTAATTTGAAATCTGAGGATGTACTGTTTATTTGGTTCAGTACATATGACAAGATAATATAATCCAGAAAAGCATTAGCCTTCATGTAGTAAGCATAATAACCATTGTGCCAGTTTGTGAAACAGGATTTAAATAGGTATTGTGTTGTTTTGCCTAAAAGCATAGGTGCCTTATTTACAGTCTGCAAGTTTTAGAACGGTTCGGAGTTAGGTGACATTCGGGTGACGTTTCTTAAAGGCTTTATTTTCTGGTATAAATTAGGGAACCACAAACTACCTCAACTTCCCTGAGTGAATCCCTCAATGATCACATTCCATTAGCATGTTGTCTCTAATGGAACAAGTTTATTTTGTCACTATTAGAGCTTGCATGCACAAACTGTCGAATTAGCAGAACTCATATTTTTCACTGGCAACCAAAGGGAAACATTCTCTTGTATCTGGTTTTTAAAGGCACATGAGAGCTGAGTCAGCTCAAAGAGCACTCTCGCCTCCAATTTGGAAAATGGTTGGCTCAAGCCCCAAGGCGGGACTTGAGCTCATAGTCAAGACTGACATTGCTGGGAATGTGTTACATTGCTTGGGGGCAGACCTTTGAATCATTAAACCGAGCTCCTGTCTGTGACTGTTCAGGGGAATATTAAAGAATCCATGACACTATTTGAAAAGAAAAGGGATTTTCTCCCTGTCTGTGAAACTTGTATGTAAACATCAACTTGCATTTATACAGCGCACTTCACACAGGGTAGCACCTCGCATCACTCAATAGTGGTGGAGCCTGACACTGAGCCGGGTGGTGGAGTACAGTCAAATAGGAAGGTTTTCAGGGTGATATGAAAATTGGGAAGGTGGGGCAAGGAGGAGGGACTGAGGGAGAGAGTCACTGAACTTTACAGTGGAGTGTTTGGAGGGATTTGATGATATGGGAAAGTACTAAATCAATTGTAAGGATTATTACTGAAATAAAGTATCTATCACAGCAAGCATTCCAAATACAGTGCATCAGTCTACCTCAGTTGGTAGCACTCTCGCCTCCGAGTCAGAAGGTTGTGGGTTCAAACTTCACGTAAGGACTTGGAACTCACATGGTCTAAGCTGACTCCTGGGGGTGTGTTACATTGTCGGAGATACCATCCTTTAGATGAGATGGTAAACCAAGATCCTGTCTGCCTGTTCAAGAAGATGTTAAAGATCGTGTGGTGCTATTTGAAAAGAGAAGGGATTTTCCACACAGAGTAATTGTGAATCTCTTTGCTGCATCTCACGACAAACGCCACTGCAAAAATACAATGTATTTCCCGACTGTCTCTTGCCACCACATGGTCCTATGACTGAATGGCCACTCTTCATACGTCAGCTCAGGCAGTATCACATTGTAAGGCCTTATGATCACGGGGGAATCACAGTCTAACACAATCAGGCCCACCTACAGTGCATATTTTGCATCAAGAAGCAATGGAGAATGATCAAGAGTGGGAATCCTGTTTGGTTTTCCTCCAAAGCCCAAGCCCAGTTGTAATGCTCTACCACGGCTCCAGCTCAGCTCAGAGCCATGCCTGATTTTCCAATGAGCCAATTTTCAATTGTTTGTAAGGAAGTGTATCAAAAATCTCTGGAAAGCCTATCTTTCTCTCCTGAAAATCTCCTGAAAGTGTAAAATAAATAAAAATATTGTCACTGTTTGTGGGACGCTGCTGTGAGCTCTTGGCTACCATGTTTCACCCACAAAATATAGTCAATTCACTTTACAGTTTATTCTGCGAAGCGCTTTGAGATATCTCAGCAACGTGAAAAGGCACTATATTAAATGCAAGGATTATTATCACTGTAATTATTATTATCTTTTTGGCTGCACCTTCAGTCACTTCTAAATTCCTCCCACTACTTGCCACCTAGCCAGCACCTCTACACCACTGAGAAGTTCTTTCAGATGTTAATTTTCATGGAAATACAAGTTGTCATTCTTGTTTTCCAGTACAGCTGAGGGGAGTACTTGAATGAATAATCCTCCTCATAGATTTCCTTTTCTTTTAAGTGCAGCATCCATCAATATTGATGTAGCAGGCTCCACAATCAATTAGCTAGAGCAAATCAACACTGCCAGCCTGCTCCCATCTTGCCTTGTCTTCAAGTTGTTTCAATGAATTTAGCAATTTAACTCATTTTTGGAAGAGCTGAACAGTGCTCTTACCCTACACAACGGCATTGTAGAAATGCAAGTTGTTGTAGAAAAATGTTTTCACTTGTCGCTATAAGATATCCATGTGAGCCCTTTGTTTAAAAAAAAGTTACTATTGTAAATTCTTTACATTGTACAGAAGAGGAACTTTATTGAAGATAAACTCATTCAACAAGTAGAAGAAGAGGCCATATTAAATACATTGAACCCATTCATTTAATGGTGGCTAGTAAGTGATCAGACCGTCAAGATTGAAGGCTGGAGTGAACCCACTCAAAATCTTAACGTCTTGCCCCAAGTCCAATGCTCAACCCATTGAGGCAACTAGTATTCCAAATTCAGCACCAAGACAAATAAAGGCAGTATAATAATAATTGTTATTATAATCTTTGAATTTGATATAGTGTTTCACCATTTTATCAGAATATCTCAAAGTTCTTCACCATTTCTTCGACTGTAAACTGAAGATTTGCATCCAGTTCTGGCCATTTCACTTCAAGAAAGATGTCAGGGCCTTGGAGGGGGTGTAATGGAGGTTTGCTAGAATGATTGTGAGGTTGAAGGACTACAATTCTGAGGAGAGATTAGAGAAGCTGGACAACAACAACAACAACAAGATTTCATTTATAGAGCGCCTTTCACGTCGGGAGGACGTCCCAAGGCGCTGGACAATTGGGTTGGGACCCGAGCAGGGGGTAAATGGTCAGGGTGAGGGGAGGGAAGGGAGGGAGCGAGGAGGGGGTAGAGAGTCGAGAGGGGAGCTGAAGGCACGGTCAAAGAGAAAGGTCTTAAGACCGGCCTTGAAGGAGGAAATGGAGGAGGCGGCGAAGGCACTGGGGGATGGAGTTCCAGAGTCTGGGGGCTGAGAGGCTGAAGGCCCGGCCACCGACGGTAGGGTGGTTGGGGCGGAGGATGTGGAGCAGACTGGAGCCAGAGGAACGGAGGGTACGGGGGGGTAAGTAGGGGGATAGTAGATCGGAGAGGTAGGAGGGAGCAAGGCCGTGAATGGCCTTATAGGTGAGGATGCGGATCTTGAATTCAATCCTCTGGGGGAATGGGGAGCCAGTGGAGGTGAGTGAGGGTGGGAGTGATGTGGTCGCACTGTTTTCATTTGAGTAGAGAAAGTTTTGTTAGGGCAGACCTCATTGAGGTGTACAAAATCATGAAGGGCTTGTTAGGATAAATCGAGAGAAGTTATTTTAATTGATTGGGGAATCAATAGCTAGAGTCATCAATAACTAGGGTCATAATTATGCTGAGTAGGGTGTTGGAGGTGGAGTCTATTGGAGCTTTCAAGAGGGAAGTAGACAGACATATGAAAGAGGGGGGCTTAAAGGCGTATTAGGATAAGGCGGGGAGGTGGGATTGAAATAATTCTCTTGCTCTGTGAGCCAGTGCAAGCTTTGTGGGCCAAATAACCTAGTATGTTTAACTTTTAGTGATTATGGAAGGCAAATGCAGCAACTATTTTGCACACAGCAATGTCCCACAAACAGCCATGATGTGAATGCCCAATATTATCTGATTTGGCAAGTTACATAGAGACTTTTGGACTTTTCAGTATTCCCCCTTTCAGTAATTTCCCATTCTTAGGTATTGGATAGATATTGTTTAATTTATAACTTGAATTAATATCTCAAAGCACTGCACTACGTGACAATGTTTGCAGATATACATTGAGACAAGTTTTTCAATGTCAGCATCTGCCAAATCCATCTTCTAAAATGTCAAGATCAAATCACTACATGGTGAGTTGATAATATCACCAACCCAAAACTCCTGGGGAATGGTCACTCACATCAAGGCCACCCATTACTCCCCAATAACAACATGAAACAAAACATGGAGGTTAATGGGGCTCGATTTGAAAACAGCATCTTGTACACATCACTCAATTTGCAATATTTTCAAAATAATAAATTGCAATTTCCAGATGCCACTAATTTGCAACAAAAAAAAGGCCAAAGAGGCCAAAGTCGTCAAAAATAGTTATCTGACACCTGCCTTGAAACAAAGTTCTGAACAAACTAACTTGCACAGTATTAAGTTTCAATAATAGCAGTATTAGCAGGAATATAGTATCCACTCCCTGATGGGGAGTTTGGCTGTGACAAGAAAAATTGCTATTCAGCTTGCAATAGTCTTAAAATGCAACTAGGGTGAAACTCTATAGTTACTGATTTATGCAATGATTTGTGAAGGCAAAATCTTCATAATGCTGAAACTTAAAACATCCAGGATAAAGAGTCAACCACAACAAGGCCGTTAGTTTATAGGAATTCAGACTTACCTTTGAAGCACAGTAGTGAGCAATATAATTGATTATAATTTTTTTACAAATTAATAATCCACATTCATTTTCTAGCATATATTAACATGCTTAATGCTAATTTATGGTTGAAACAGATTGCACTGGGGTGTTTGAGGTATCTTCTTATTGTGGAGTCCTGTAACTCAGTGGTTAGAGCACTCGCCTCGCAATCAAGAGACCTGGATTTAATTCCCGACAGGGCGAAATGTTGGGCAAGTTTCCTTACTCCACACGCCTCTGTCTACCTAGTAGTAGGTAGGAACCCGGTTGTTAGTCGATTGGCGGATTGCTTTTCCGGGGGTAATAATTCCTTCAAAAAAAAATTGATCACTTCAATCCACAACGGTTTGTGGGACACTGCTGATTGCCGAGGTTCGCCCACAAAATACACAGTCAATTAACTTTACGGTATATTCTGTGAAGTGTTTTGAAACGTCTCAAAGACATCATAAGGCACTATATCAAATGCAAGGATTATTATACTAGAGGTTAGAAGCTGGGATTCAGAATTGCAGAGCTGTGACCAGAGGCCACTCTAGCTATAAGCAAAATAAGCAGCTGCCTCGGGCAGCAGATTGGATGATTGGTGGGGAAGTCAGGGAAGGGGGCAAAATTGTCCAAATTTGATTCATGATTGGGCCAGGTCACCGTCAAACAGATCTCAGGCAGTGCCTGGATTTAAGGCAGGATAAAAGGTGGCAGAGGCACAAAAGGGGCAACAAAGTTGGTTAGGCAAGGAGCCACTGACACTAACACCATGATCAAGGTTGGGTGTGGACTTGCCCATAGGTAGCGGAACCTTTTGACCTGCTGGTGGTGGGGGGGGGATAGGGTGTGTAACACTTTTCCAGGAGTTGGAGAGGGGTTCAGTGGGAGGTTCCACACTGAAGTTTTGCTTAGAGCAGCAGATTGTCTTGAATGGCCTCTGACTGTGCCCCTCGATCACAATGTCAACCCCAATGGGCCCAAACTTCAATACGGTGCATTAAGGTGCATCACAGAATTTGTGGCGGCATTAAAAAATTAGGATTTGGATGTACTTTAGATGTAAAGATTCAAAGCCTCTTCTTTGCATTGAAAACATTAAGAGCATAAAACCACTAATTGGGCCATATTCCATGCTTGGTAACAGTACACTGTGAATTTACTCACAGAGTCCCATATTTCAGAAGATGTTTAAATGCGTGATTTAATTCAAGTGCTCTTTTAGTCCCATAAACAAGAGTCGAGATTATTTACAATCACCAGACATGTTGGTTTCCAAAACTGCTACAGTTCTGAGCAACTATCAGTAACTGACAGTGTTACGCTGCATCTTCTCTATTACAAAATGTCAAACTGAACATCCCCTAACAATTAGACCATTACATCCGCTGCAGTTATGGGAGTTAACACTCCCTTCCCCCTTCCTCCCCGATTCACCTCAATATCTGATGAAAATGCAAATTACAGTAAACTCCTGATACTCTGTCACTCCAAGTGAAAAGAGCTGTTTCCGGGATGACTGTGAAGGCATAAGTCCTCCAAAGCCACAAGGGTGCACAGTGGCCAGGAGGACCTACACCAACACACAACTGTGTCTGAGTGATGGAGCGGTCCCGTCCAGGCCCCTGCGATTGTCAGTTTATTTGTTAAAACTCATTTAAGTACAGTTCAAATTCTGTGTCTGTGCACAATCTCTTCCTGGAGGGACGCACCCTTGATTACCTGTTAGAACACCCAAACAACAGGACTGTATGATCTCGAGGGCCAATACATCTTTTTTGCTTTGAAAAAACACAGTATAGTAAACTTCTCAATGAGGCCTTCTGATTCAAAAGTGAGAGCAAACCGCCTGGTCCAAAGTTCCGAGGTCAGTTTTTTTCTACCAACCCTTTCTATGAATTAAGGCACAAGTTTGCGATCTCTCACAATTCCAGTTGGAAGTTTGTAATAATCATCTGCTGTGATCCTGGCATTGTGGCAGCACTAATGCAAGGCTGTAAATTCAAACTACTTTCAATGTGGCATCGTACTGCTTTGGGTCTTGCCTCAAGTCACCTTCTTTTAGCTGTGAACTGCAATCATATTACAAAGGGTTTATGGGTGTCAGGTTTTATTATTATAAATGACACTATCAGGATTCCCCAATCGTTCATTTGGTAACGCCACACTGCATTATGAATTAAGATATGCAAGACAAGGCGTTCCTTGTTGTTCTGCAGTTTGTGCTAAGTGGACGTTAAAATTGGCCTGAGCACCTCTTGGTTCTTGATTAGAATGGAGAAAAAGAAACCAGCCAGGACTTCTGCTCATGAATGCAATCCAGCAACGCTGTTGATCAGTACAATGCAGTAATCAGAAAGCAAAATGTAAGAGGGAGAGATTTAAATATGACTAGAGTTTTGCTATGGTTCACACAGTTTCCACTTAAGAGAAAACAAGCACCACAGTCTCCAATAGCACCACACTCAATTCTATTGTGCAGAGTAGCGGTCACGTATTTTACTACCAATGGATTCTGGCAAATACAAGAAGGCTGATTCGGAAAATACTTGTGGTTTCTACTGGAGCAAAACTGAATATCACAGAGAACAAACACAAGGTGGTTCTCGATGAGAGTTCAGTGAGTGTATCAATTGTGCAAACAGAACAGAATTCCATGCACACAGTCCGACAACATATGGACAAGGCAAACAAAATGATCTGGTTTAGAAACACCTGACATCCAGCGGAAATAATTTCTCCCTCTTGCCTCTTTCAAAACCCTTCATCATTTGAAAGTCCTCTATCAAGTTTCCCCTCAACCTTCTCTGTTCCAGTAAATGGTCCTCTCGTCATTGTTCATAGATCAAACTATTCATCTCCGTTAGTCACCTCTGAACCTCTACCTATGGCCTTGACATTGTTCCTGAAACGAGGGGACAGAAACAACAATAACAACTTGGATTTATATGGTGCCCTCCACACCGGACGGCGTCTCAGAGCGCTTCACAGAAACGGATCCCGGGGCTGAGCCATGGGGAGGTGGAGGAAGGTGACCAAAGGCACGGTTAAAAAGAAAGGTCTTCAGCAGGGACCTGAAAATAGGAAGAGAGGAGGCGAAAGGTGTGAGGAAGGGAATTCCAGAGCCTCGGGACATAGTGGCTGAAGGCACGGCCGCCGATGATGGAGCGGAGGACTCGGAGGACAAGGAGGAGGCCAGACCCGGAGGAACAAAGGCAACAGGTACTATTTTGAGGAGAGAGGTCAGAGAGGTAGGGGGGTGCAGAGGAGTGGAGGGATTTGAATACAAGGGTGAGGATCTTGAAGTTGATCCTTTCTGGGATAGGCAGCCAGTGCAGTCTGGCAAGGACTGGGGTGATTGGAGAGCGGAGTTTGGTGCAGGTGAGAATGCGGGCGGCAGAGTTTTGAATGATCTGGATTTTATGGATGGTAATGGATGGGAGACCAGCGAGGAGGGCCAAGAGGTGACAAAAGCATGGACTCAGGTTTCAGCGGCTTTTAGAGAGAGGTATCGGCGGAGACGGGCAATCGTCGGAGGTGGAAGAAGGTGGTGCTGGTGAGAGATCAGATGTAGGGGAAGAAGGATAATTGGGGATCTGGGACTTTTGCGAGGAAGGGCAGGTTAGAAATGGGGCGGTTAGTAGCATCCTTTTAAACTGTGAAGAGAACAATGGTCTAAGGATTGAATTGTCCTAAGGCTTATTGTTCTTTATAATAATGTACATCTTTTAAGTGTCAACCTGGCTCAGTTGTGTGTACTCCCACCTCTGAGTCAGAATGCTGTACAACAACAACTTGCATTTATTTGCTGCCCTTCACGCAGGATAGCGTTCCGGAGTGCTTGAGCGTTATGGGTTCAAGCTCCACATCAGGAGTTTGAACTCACATCATCGCGCCTGAGACTCCAGTGCAGCACTGGGGGCCATATTGTGGGAGTTTCTCCCAATAACCATCTCCCCCCAAAATAGGTCAGTCACTTCATGGATGTGTTGTGGGATGTTGCTGTGTGCAAACAGTCTGCCTAGCTCACCTACATAATACACTCATTGAACTTTACGGTAAATCCTGTGAAGTACTTTGAGACATCCATCATTTGTGAAAGGTGTTTTTTCAAATGCAAGGATTATTTATTTTTTTAACAGCAAAGTATCAATTCCCAGTAAAGTACATATGGTTGCTGGACTTCGTGGCACATATCACAAAGGAAGGACATTCTTACCAGCACCAGCTCTCAGGCTCTGCTTCCTCTCAGTCTCTCACAATTGAATTGTGTTTTTTCCCAACAAGCAGGCAATGAAACCAAGTATTTTCAAACAACAAAAAAAGTTTTTTTTTAAAAAAACAGCTCTCGTACTGCGATTTCACAGAACATATTAATAACCTGGTCACACACCACCTTGTCATTTCCCTGCCTGATATAGTCATACCAGCTATCTGAAAACCGTAGAAGAAATTGTATTAGGAACAAAATGAACAGAAATGTTTCAGGTTGTTTGCAAACCATAACCAAATCAAGGGTTATTGTTCCTTAAAACTCCAGCTTGCATAGGTCTGTGGTGGTGAGATTAATGTCAGAAAGCACTTATGTTTCACTTACCTGCAATAACAACAACTTGCATACAAACAACCTCTCTTCATACATTTATGTTCCCACCTTTACTACATTGGATGCATGCTACCTCATCCGATTTTGCCGTCTAAGTGAATTACTGGTACTGCCTCTTTCTCTCCCACTCCCGCACCCCCCCCCGCAACCCAGCCCATAAGCCCTTTTCACCCACCCACACAAACACAACAAAATAACCCAAAGCATTCAAAGTCCACTTCAACTTTCAAACAGCAGAGTTGAGGGTACGGCAAGTGACCATCAAAATAGTGATTTTAAATCAATCTTCTCCCGATAGATTGAATTAATGTAATTTCCAGTTAATTGGAATTGTACCGATTAGGATCAGAACTTAATCTATGGAATGAAAACGGTAAAAACACAATCCCTGTGCAGTGGAGTCGAGCTTATGCCTGCGACCTTTTCACATGCGCTGAGAGACTTTAAAAATGGTGCAGTGTTTTAACTCAATATAAGTAGCAATGCTGCAGCTTAAAACATAGTAACAAAGTATAGGTTTATATAGGGAGAGTGATAGATTCTATGAGACCTTTGCTGGAGTAGAATGGAATCAAGGTGTCCTGATAGCCTTGTGAACCACACGGGTAAACTGAGTGATGTTCAGAATCAGGATCAGACCACCTAGAGGTTGCTTCCACTATCAACACACTCACAGATGTTTACTGCTCAGTTGCTTTGCCCCCTCCTCCTTTTCTGAAGGGACTGCACAGTCCATTCACTTTAAAGTACATTCTGTAAAGCGCTTTGAGACGTCTTGAAGATGTGATAATGCGCTATATTAAATGCAAGGATGATTATTATTATTATAAGTGGCTAATGCTTGGGTACAGCAGGAATTCCAACTGGCCATTCTTCACGTGCTGTCTCGAAGTCAGGGAGGTCCACCAGACTATGGCGGCATGGAAGGACTAAGAGGACATCATAGGGCGATTTTGTGCGATTCTGAGGTACACACTGTATTTTTCAGTAATGTCATTGGAGAGTTAATGTTTTCGCACTCTGTAGCCTGAGGTAACGGTATGGGATCAGCTAACTCATCAGAAACTGGGACCTTACTGGTTTGCATTGCCTTAGTGCCACACGACGGGCACTTTTAAACAATAGTTGCACATTCCACATAACACGATGATGCTTGCTATCCAAGAGAGTCCGCTTGGACTCGGCTCATTCAGCACGAATTTATGAGGTTGCATTTTGCAATTTTGTTGCAGAAAAATCTAGGTTGGCAGAAAAATCTAGCTTTGCAGAATTGAAATGAGCTCTCCACTACGCTGGCTCATATGAGATCAAAAAGAGATTGTTGCACTGAAAAAACACGCTTTGTTTAATGCAGGAGGTGGCAACTTGTGCAGTATTTGACTCATGGGATACAAAAAGCCAAAAACAATAGGAGAAGGTATTTGACATCTTATGAAGTGCTTTCTTATTTTTTCTATTGCAGTTTTAACACAGATTTTCTTACAGTGACAAAGTGGGAGCCACAGAGCTTTTCCCAGGAACAAAGACTGGGGGAAAAAAATAGCTTGTTAGGTTTTATTGGAAAGAAAATAAACTCTGTCTAGCAAGCTTTCCCACTGCTACCCGTTGGGTCTTTGGCTTGTAGGGTTAACAGGAGCTGAGTGTAAAGATGCAGATCAGGAAAAATAGCTTCGAATATCGGTTGAGTCTGAGTGTGTGAGATTGTGGACCATATATTCAGTTTTATGTTTAGGAGGAAGAAAGATTGCTACGAAGAACAGCTGAACAAAGTTCAATACCTGGATATTTGAAATATTTCCTATAGGAGTTAATAGCACACCAGACAAAGCAATGATTCTGCCAGTTACATTTTGCAGAATTATCTTGCATATCGTTTCAAATCTTTTTTCAATAAACGTCTTCATTGTTCGTTCAAACAAGGAAGAGTAGAGCAGTGCTCCTCTCCTCCACCCAGACAGGAATTTAATGGGTTTTAGGCAGAGAAGACTGCAGCTGCACATTGTAGGCCTTGAGCTACTTCTCAGATCCACACAAAACCCGATGAGATAGTTACCCTGGTGAGCATATCTCAGTATCTTAACCTTGTACCTACAGTAGCATGTCGGCAAAATAAGACTTACTCATGTTCCTGTAGGAGAAAAATTGCAAAATAATTTTTAAATGTTTCAATAATATATCACTCTCTGCAACTCCATCCCAGAATCCTTTTACCTCGCCTTTCTCCTCGCCTCCTTCAAGCTCTGTCTCGAGATCTTTCTCTTTGACTGCACTATCAGACATCTTTCCACACTGACCCCCACCTCCCACCCTAGCCCCCACCCCTCCTAAATCCAACCGCCAGCAAACCCTTGACTCTCCAGTACCTTGGGATGTCTTTTCAACGTGAAAGGCATTACATAAATTCAATTTATTGTTGGTGTTGTAATTCAAATATAAAGGAAAAAATGCCAGGGGATTGGAGTTATAGCATCTACCATGATCTAATAAATCAGCGAAACAGGTTCAATGGGCTGAATGGCCTCTTCTTGTTCCTATATTCCTATCCATTTTAGAAGTATGAAGAGACGACATTATGGGTTGATTTTATTTGTAGACTAATCCCGGCTTAATCGTCCATCTGCCAGATGCCACAGCCGGTGCAACAGAAATCTGTGTTAGACCCAATGTTGCTGCTGGTTTGAGAAACTCCAGATATATCCAACAGCTTTATAAATGAGGACAACAGCAACATGTAAAAGAGCTTCCAGGAAATCACTCGATACTGTCACCATTTTTAAAATTAGGTTATGAAAAAGCATGACATTTGTCAAGTCGTTTAATATTCTGAGTACAAATAAACCATTACAAGCAATCACATTGACTGCTTATACGTTTTCTCCCTTGCATCTTCCACTGTTAACACCCGTGGACCAAGTTAAATAGCTTGCTTACATCTTCCTTATCTGTGCTTTTCAGCAATTTAAAGACCTCCACCGTGTTCTTCCTCAATTGACAGCAAAAGTACTATTTGCCCCATTCTGAATAAAGCCAAATGTTCAGAGAATGAAGAACATATGAGACAGTTGCTGCTTTGATTGTTAAATAAAAAATAGCTCATGTCATTTGCATGAAAGATACAAACGAGTGAATTAGGTGGCGAGAAAGTCAGGGGATTAACATATCATTCAGAATGACATTCGAATCATTCCACCATTTCACAAACAATTCACTTTTTAGGGAGGGAAGTAATCTGGAACAGTCACGAGTCATGATTATGTATGGGTATATACAAACCCGGTTTTGCTGTGCATGATGTTATGATATTGTACCTTTATCACAGTGAGTAATGTCACTCACTGAGTCACACAGTACTAAGTCACACAGACGACTTTAAATGTATAATTTATCTTTAATATCAGAAATAATAATAATAATTGCATTTGATATGGCGCCTTATCACATCTGCGAGACGTCTCAGAGCGCTTCACGGAATATACTGTAAAGAGTAGTGACTGTATATTTTGTGGGCGAAACATTATAATGTTATTCACGCTTTCAAAATTCCATTGCAAGTTACTTTTAAGCACACAGAAAATAAATAGAAATGGAGAATAGATCTTAGCCCACAGCAATGATTTGCTTCATATAACATGCAAAGCAGAAGAACCCCATTCTCATATTTAGCTGCTTTTGTTACGCAAGTCTCTGAAGCTATAATCTAACTACGTTTTATCAAACTTTTGTCAAGATACCTTTAATGTATCAGTGATGCTTGATGTTGTAGGAAAGAGATTAAAACTCTGCAATTATATAAACCTATTGAGCCAGATGTACTGTACACACAGTATGTAATATGCAAGTCATCTTCTGCATCCTTGGGTCCCATCAAAAATTAAGATATTAATGATAATCTTTGCATGTTATACAGCTTTTCACACCAGGAGAAGCTCTCAAAGCATTTCACAGGATTTACAGAATTGTAGCAACTATGTATTTTGAGGGTGAACACAACAGCCAATTTACACAGACCAGTGCACTACAAAAATAATCATATAAATTAATAATTTTACCTGAGCGATTATTGGCCAGGTAACCAGAAGAAACTCCTTTTTTTGTATTGTGTCATGGAATCTTTAAAATCCACCTGAATAGGCAGGTGACACACCGGTTTATCATCTCTTCCAAAGGACGGCATCTTTAACAGTGCAGTACATTCCAGCGATATATTGCAGTGTCAACCTAGATTAATTGAGTTCAAAGTCCCGATGTGGGGCATGAACCCATAGCCTTATGACTCAACTGTTAGGGTATCAAGCTGACAAAATTGTAGAGACTAGCTATGTTGATTCCATTACCAAGCATAATCCTGCAAAAGTAATATTGATAGTGATTTCACTGGGCCTCTAGAGCCAATTGTTTGTAATTGGCTTTGAAGCCTTTTTTTTAAACACAAGGCTTTCAAACATGTGTTTAAGCAATGTTGGTCTGGCAGAATAAGTAACCTGTCACAGCCTTATGTGAATCGAATGCAACACTGCGTCCGCACTTCACCACAAATGACAGAACAAATCAGTTTGCAAAAATCATTTTAATTCATTAGAAGATAGCATTTAATTTAATTGACCATAACCTAGTACACAAGCAATGCGTTGATTGTTACATCCATTCTATTATTGTTCATCGGATTAGTTCTTTTTTAATGCGTTGTTCCCAGCATGTTAAGGTTAATGATCTATTGACACAAAGGTTTGTATTAAGTGGTCAGGGTCCACAGGGAGCCACACTGGGATCCTTATTGTTAGTAGTGATTAATGATCTTTGGTCCAGAACTCTCTGCAATAAATATGCTGAGATATACCAGTTTTTGATATTTCTTTTAGGTCAATTGACAGAAAATTATAAAGTGATACAGGTTACGATAAAGAAATCCGTCAATAATAGCAGGTACATGAGAACATCTGAAATGAGAGGCACTGTACTTCCCTCTGTAAAATAAAAGAACATACTAAATAAAATCAGAACATCAATAGGGTTAATACTAACCATTGTGTAACAATGGGGCAATTTTCCAGGTGATAGGCATTGGTTCCTATGTTTCTACCTATCCAGAAATCAACCAGCATGGCTTATCCAATCCACATCAGGAGGACGTATCAAAGTCATTCACAAAATTTACTTGTATGGTTTAGTAACTGTGTTTTCTAGGCATAACGTGGCAGCCAATTTGCGCACAGCAATGTCCCACAAAGAGTCGTGGAGTGAGTGATCAATTTATTTGGAGGATTGTCAGCCAAGATACCAGGAGAAACTCCATACTCTTTTTGTCACCTGCACAGGCAGATGGGCCCTAGTTTTAACGTGTGATCTGAAGGAATGCACCCCCAGCAATGCAGCACACCCCCAGGACTGCAGTGGAGAGTCAGTCGTGACGGTATTGGTTCCAAGTTCCAAAGTGGGACTTCAGCCCACCATCTTCTGATTCAGAGATGAAAATGCTGCCAACTGAGCCAGGTGGTCACATATGTGGAACACGATTTTCTGTAGATGGAAGCAAGCATTTTGACATGCACGGTGAATACAGAACTCGAAAATAAAGTTTTGAAATTAAATCGTCAAGTAGAACAAGAGATCAGGAGCAGTTTTCTTCCCCACACAGATTGGTGGCTACCTGGAACAAACTTCCAAAAAAGCATCTTAAAATATGTTGCGTAACTCTAAAATGAATGGAACAGTATCTACTTGAAAACAACAGGATATGTAATAGGTGCAGACTGAGGTGATTATATAATAATCTTTGCATTTGATGTCACATGTTATCTCATCACTGAGATTTTGCAAAAGCGTAGTGACTGTGCATTTCTAGGTGAACACAGCAGCCAATTTATGCACAGTAATGTCCCACAAACAGCCATGAAGTGAATGACCAATTTTATTTGGTGGGATTTTTCACCAGTGCTAGGCAAATAGGATAGTTTAAAATCTCATCTGAAGGACAGCATCTCTAACAATGCAGTACACCCCCAGCCTAGATTGCGAGTTCAAGGGCCCAACATGGGGCTTGAACCCGCAAATTTCTGAATCAGAGTGAGAGTGTACCAGTTGAGCCAGACTGAGATGACTTAATAGTCCAAAAAAACTGCACAATATTTTGAGCTGTTTTGAGTTAGGGTGTTTTGAAACATTTCGGTATGATAAGGTGTTATAAAATGCAACTTTCTTTTCACTGGACACATTTGCTGTTTGTCTATCACAAGAGTTTTAATTCGTATAGATATGAGTGGAACTTACAGTTCTAATTTAGGATGTAAGATATATTTAATACGTCCTTTTCTCACACACCCCACTCTCTCACTCACTTTTAATTCTCTGCATTCTACCAATCAAAAACAAGTACTTTTTCTTTGGAAGGAGCTTTCCTAATCAAAACAAAGGTAAGTAAAACAACATGTGATTGCAGATCACCTCACCAGATCTCAATAAGTGCGGTCCATGAATCTTTCTTCTAACAGCAGCAAAAATAATAATAACAACAATCCTTGCATTTGATATAGCGCTTACCACGGCATTAATACATCTCAAATTGCTTCACAGAATATACTGTAGAGTGAATTGACGATATATTTTATGGGTGAAACACGGCAGCCAATTGCACCCAGCAGTTTCCCACAAACAATCGTGGATTGAGTGACCAAATTCTTATCTTTTTTTTAGAGATTATTACTTCTAGAAAGCAACCCGCCAATCAACTGACAACTGGGTTCCTACCTGCTGCTAGGTAAACAGAGGTGTCTGGAGTAAAGGCAAAACCTTAGGTAAGTAACCTAAGGTTTCGCCCTGCCCAGGAATTGAACCCTCATCCTCTCGCTTGTGAGGCCAGTGCTCTAACCAATATGCTACAGGACTACAAAATAGAAGCAGCTTGTAGAAGTGCAGGCTTGAATTAGACACAATAGCCTTTGTTATCAGTTTTTACTGGAGGCTACCTTTATCTCTTTCGAGACTGCACCAGCATTTCTGTGCTAAAATGAACACCGCAGATGGAGGAACACAACATGTCTTCTTGCGTGTGCTTGGTACGATATCTCCACGGGCAAGCACTGCTCATATCTAAGTGTTCATGTTGGGGAAACATAAGGGGGCTGAAACCAGATGGGAAATCTAATAGCAGAGATGGAACAGAATATATGCAGCCATAGCTGGAAAGAACGAATCGCACACTGACACACAAATATAGATATATACACATGGTGGCAGATGGATAGGTGAGAAATATACACAACGCAAATGAGTGGGGAAAAAAGACAGAGATGTAAAGAGAAAAATGGCTTAAACAGACGGATAGAGTCTCCTCAATGTCACAGGCTTTTAAACAATTTATGAAGTGAGGACTCTTATTTTGATCTGTTGACAATATATCAAAATACAAATGGATCAATTCTGCTGCAGTATCTTTATTTACAAATGGCTGATTTCCAGGACCAGACACTAGATCAGGCTGACTGACAACTCCAGCACCATCAATCATGAAAAAAAGGAAAATGAAAAAAAAGGAAAGGCACTGGGGTCACTTGACCCACAACCTTTCTCCCGGTGTCCTGGCCAACAATCCTTCACATCAAATTAGTCATTCACTTCACAGCTGATGATGGGACATTGCTGCGTGCAAAATTGAATGCCACTTTTGTCCACAAAAATACACAGTCGCTACTCTCTGCAGTAAAATCCTTTGATGTGCCTTAAGACAATGACACAATGGGAAGGCATTGTGCTAAATGTAAGGAGTGTTCATAACTTCAGTTACTCCAGGGCAGTGCTGAAGGCAGACCAGCCAAGCCTGGCTCATCAGTCGGACTTGGAGGGCAAGACTGGTCATTGGGGGCAGGGAATTATCCCACTCAGCTCCTGATAACCCTGCAGTTAGGGTGGTCCTAGCTGGAGAAGCAGCGGGAAATTTGCAGGACAATGCTTTCAATGACAAGCTATGCAGCTTTAGCTGGTTAGATACAGCATTCCGTCAGCACAACCTCTGAGCTCCCAAAGCTTTGGCTGTCGTCAACCTGTGCCTAAAACTTGGGTAAGCAGGGTGCGTCCCTCCGGGGAGAGAGCGCACATTCCATTCCTGACATTGGACACGCTTAAGAGGAACTCAGTCTTGTTTGGATAGTCTTAAGCACTGTGAAGGGTTCCCACATGTGTCAGACTGTAACAGAGCTGACCACCAAAAAACCTCACCCACAATCATCCCCATTACAGCAGTCAGGTAAGCAATCTGCCCTTCGATTTCAAAGTCTCGGACTAGACAATGACAATGCAACATGCTTTTGTCTTCTCTCATTTTGCGATTGGTCCCAGTCCGTGAAAGCCAGAGGTGGCTACTCGCATCTCTGCTATTTAACCTTCTCTCACATTGCAACTTTAATGAAGTTGGGGAAGCAAATCTCCGCAGTGCCTATTTGACACTAACTCTTCCGTTTCAATGCAGCCGAGTCTTTTTTTTTAAAAAAAGTCATGAATATTAAAAAGCTTTTATGAGCAAGTAAAATAAACCCCAAGAGAACAACAATGTGCTTATTTGCATCTTTTATAAAAGGCTGACATGTGAATGCACACCCCAGGGAGTAACCAATATGTATATTAACATAGCCTGTTTACATTTCAAATGGTTCACAGCAGCCCCTATCCCTTTCACGGTAAAAACAGCACCCGCTTGACCTGAAATATAAACTTATAAATATAAATTGTGTTTGATTGAATTTTATGGCTCTTGCGTTAATGCCTCTGATGCAGTGAATATGAATGTAAAACTGGGCTGTGCTTACTAATTAATGTAATGAGAAAGGGGATGTGGAAGCCGGTCTTGGTGGCATGTGCTGTGGGAAAATATCTTACGCAGGTTCTCTCATCGAGACGACTTGTAAACGTGTCTCAACTGTTACAGCCCTCAGAGCGCTGTCTACAAGTGTCCCACCCTCAGAGATCTATCTATCTGTTGGTATCACACCCTCAGAGATCTGTCTGTTGGTATCACACCCTCAGAGATCTGTTCACTGGTCTCACACCACACCCCACACACAGCTGTCTATGGGTCTCATCGTCAGAGAGAAGTCTCACATCCCAGAGAGACTGTCTCTGGTATAAATTCAGCATATAATTATAAATATATAATTTAATATATAATTTAGTAAATTTATAATTTCCGATATAATACTGCACCGCTAGTAGTATAAATGTATCAAAATTGACTATGTGGGCAGCAAGGAAAATATCACAAGTTCTTAGATAGCCCAGGGGGTGACCAGAGGGGTAAAGATTATAGCTGCTTCCCTGATGATCTAAAGCCTGAAATTTCTTATGTTCTTAGCCTTAAGACCACTGTCTCATACCTTTGAGATCGTCCACTTTAAGAACATGCACAATTTTGATAATATTAAATTCAGTCTTGATATGAAAGCTGGGCAATGCGAAGAATCAGTTCCACAATTAAAACCGAATTTAAGACATTTCTGCATGATCTAAGGGCATGATTGTAAGGGCAATGATCTTAAAACTGCATCCATGAGCAACTTCCGGCCATAAGAGAGGGTTTTTCCATGTTGCTTGGGAACTACCTTACTCTAAGCTAAAGAGAGGTAGAGATTTGACCAGTAAAAGTATTTAAACACTATCCTCTCAAAATGAATCGAGCAGTTGCCAAACAGATGATTTTATGTTTTGCTGTTGTGTGCAGCTTCTTGTGTGACACAGCGCAATGTTAATCGAGATACTTTTCCTCCACGTGGGGGCTGTATTTTACATGAGTTACACATTTTCTGCATTGCACCCTTGTGAACATCAAATAGAGCTCGACAGATAAGTGGCTGAATTCTTCTGTTTTAGTATCTTGTGAAGACTTGCAGTCTGGGGAGCAGGCAAGCCTCAGGAGGCCAACTATCACTTTCAAAACATGGCTTTGCACAAATGTCAACCTACATTGTTGTTCTTGCTGGGTTCCTCGTTCCTCTGTGTTTATTTTATATTTTACAACTTCCTCTCAGTTTACCTTTCAGGTTCTACTCATCGTGTTCAATCGTTTATGCCATTTTCCATGGCTTTCCTTTTACATTTTCATTATTTTTCTCTTTGTACAATTTAAGATCTATCTTGCATTTTCTTGATCCATTTCTCTTCAGTCCTGTACACAATCACAGCATCAGTGACTTTGACAAATGGAAATCTCAGTCTGCAGAGCAATCATACTTTTCTTTATTGAACACAGAGCAAATGGACTTCAATTTATTTCCAGTATTTATAGTGTGTAGTAAAGGGAGGTTCTGGGAATACAATGACAATAACAGTCATGCAGCATATTGGTTGGAACATTCGCCTCGCAAACGACAGGACCCGGTTTTGATTCCCAGGCAGGGCAAAACCTTTGGTAAATTTCCTTAATATCTGTTTACCCAGCAGTAAATTGGAAGCCGGTTGTCAGTTGATTGGTGGATTGTTTTCCAGGGCTAATAATTGCTTCAAAATAAATAAATAATAATAATTTGGTCACTCAATCCACAATTGTTTGTGGGACACTGCTGTGCGCAATTGGCTGCCGCGTTCCTACCGGTCTTCTATACTGTCCTTATCAAGATCTCTGTTGATGTACCTTTTATTCTGAGCAATGTTGGTCAAATATCTCTTTAATGACCCTAAACCAACGATGTTGGTCTGTTCCCTTTTGACTTTACTATTTTGTTAACACTCCACTTTAACAAAGACAAGAATACCACAAAGAGGCATCACTTTTCCTCGACCACACATTGCTTATACTCTCCATTTATGAACCTTGACTTGATTGCCAACATAAACAACCTAAGAAATGCCAGGTCCTAAATCTCAAAGCAGTGGTAACACAGTATTACACATTAATAGCATTGAGTGTGACTGGCAGTCAGCATCTGTGCTGAGAGACACTGCAAGCACGAAGGGGAATTAAATCACTCTATAAAATCCACAATGCACATAAGGAAAATTGTTCAACTGGGAGTGATTGCAAAAGCATTAATCTAGTAGGTTCAGGAGTCATCTCTAAACTGCTTGACTTCATTCTCATCATTACTGATGTTATCTTAAACCCTGCGATGACATTACCAGCATGCTATCGTTGCAGGGTATGTGCTAGTCCCCATTTCAAATAATTCCGTAAAAGTATTAAATCACCGTACAAATGAAGTGTGTTTTGTTTCTTTCTTCCAGCGGGGAAAGAGAGAGAGAGAGAGAGAGAGAGAGAAGAAACATGGCAAGGCAAGAGGAATGGGTGAGATATTGCAATGTAACAGACATGTTCAGCATATCCAGAAATAGATTCAACGTAGAGGTTACAACCAGCACTGAATTAAAAAAAAGTAGTCATGCTGACACCAAACATAAAGAGCATTCTGATATCCCCAAACCTGAAGCCTAGTTTTTATTCGCAAATGTGTCTGTATTCAATTCCATAAATGGTTACACTGATGCTTCAGAATGTAATTCTGATCTGCTTCTTCCCACCTAATGTCAGCCTCAATACAATGCTTTTCTGCTTGCATTCAGCCTGCAAAACTTATAGGGCAGTGAATGTTTCTGAGAGCATGTCTTTTACAGCATAGATCTATTCATAAACTAAAAAGAACCTTATTCATACGGAACCAAATGCTGATTAATAAGAACAGAATCAACACTGTTTTGTCCAAATGTATTTCTGCGACAGAAATTCTGCTGACAACTATGTAAAATCAAATCACCAGACGGAAAAAAAGAAGAAAAATTGTGCCCAGTTTAAAAAGTATTCGATTGTATCAGTTTTGGTCTGATTACAAATGTGGAAAGTGCAAAGGGATGCTTTCTATGAGAAAACCTACAAAGAAGAGAAAGTTTTGTTCAGATATTTAGGGAATGCATACAAGACAGGATTGAATTTCTCTGAAGAGTTAGTGGTTCATAGATGGGCAGTATTTAGGGCAATGAAATCCACCTCAACAAATGTGTCCTCAACAATTGGTCATTCACTTCATGGATATTGCTGTGCGAGCGCAAATTAGTTGCCGCATTCGCCCACAAAAGATTCAGCGACAATACTTTACAGTATATCATGTGAAATGCTTTGGGGCGTCTTACGACATGAAAGGTGCTGTACCAAATGCAAGGATTATTATTATTCTAAGAAAAACAATGAGAAAACTGAAAGCAACATAATTTTATCATAAGAAAAGCTGAATCCTTGAATATTGGCGGCTATGAACGCTTTTGGAAATTTGGCAAAAACACAGCACTGTTTATTCAGTAATACAACCTGATCACAACCTTGTTTCCATCAGTTGACAAGTAATAAAACAGTTGTCAAATAGAAGGTAATAGAAAGCTGATACTGAGTTACAAGGCTGTCACTCAAAGGAGAGTTTCTGATGATGTCAGCGAAATTCCCGAGATTAAATTATAGCCTTTAACTCACTACCAATTTCTTCGGTATTGTATCTATTTAAAAAAAATGTTTTAAACCCTTTCGGGACTACAGGCAAATTAACTCATTCAAGATCAATTGGGTTGCTGATTCTGTGCATCCCATTTCACAGTCCAAGCTCCCACCAGCATTCATAGAAGTTTACCCCAGATAGGACAGGCCAGATCTGAAGCAGAGAAGCATAAGTCAATGGGAAGAAAGAATTGTGAAATTTATATATGAATAAGAAATAATAAGAATTTTACCAAATACTGCAGCCTTAGATTTTGAAAACAATAATTTTGGTCCTGACACCATTCAAAGTTGCGGCCTCAGATTTTTTCCAATAAAAGCCCAATTTAGAATTCCATCCCGGAGGCCCTTCGACTCCATCCCTCCTCTCTTTCAAAGCACATCTCAAAACGTACCTCTTTGACTACACTCTAGGTCACCTTTCCTCTTCCCACCTTCCTCAGGTCCCACCATCAGCTCAGGTGCCCATCCAGCACCATGAATGCGTGAATGGAATGGGACGGAATATTTATAAATGTTATAAAAGTTATTTCACTTTGAAGGTAAATGATATGAAACAAAAACAACCGGTAATGAAATTGCTCCCAGGTCCCATTTCGACTGCTGCATCTGGTGCATGCACCTGTCAAAAGTGTTGCACTTCATTGACTGAAAAATTGTCCTTCAGAGCCAGTTTTCAGTCTATTGGAGGACAATTATGTTAACATGAGTCTCATCTTCAAACAGACAGGAAACTGAAGAGCAATACTTGATAAGAATGGTTTGCAGTCAATGAAAAGCAAAAAGGCTGAAGATTATAGGAGTGGATCTCCACCCCCAGTGGATCTCTGACCTGGATTTGCGACAGGTAGTCGAGAATGGGATCGTAACTTCAAACTCCACACCCGCAGGACTTGGTGGGGGGGTGGAAGGAAGATTGGACTCTCGTGTGAATTTGCGGTATTTAAACTACGGGCAGCTTAACAAAAAGGAATATTGCAACAGAAAGTTTCTGTACAACACTAACTCAAAGGTAGTGTTCATATTACTTGTTTCTCCCAACCACTCTACACCCCCTGGCAACAATACACAGCAGATAATTTACTGGCAATCTGCAGGAATCTATAGTAATCACGTAAAAAAGCCTTGTTTCTCTCTCAAAGTTGTCTGTACATTTTAAGGAGATAAAACAAAATCCTGACAGTCACTGCCAGTCCGCAAACAGTCTAGAAGCAGAATAATATCCCCAAACAATTCAAATCATCTAAATGATAGAAAATTTATAATGTCATCTCAACCCCTCAATCATATTTTAGTCTTGTAATAACTCTTGGTTATCCAGTATTTTCAATATACCCTGCATCTGTAAAAACAAATCCTTATTGCGTAACCTCCCAATTCCCATCACAGTGCAGGAGGGGCTCTAATGGAAATGCTGGCACGAAGTTTTTTTTCTTCCTGCTAAATTCCGCTCCTCCAATATCCTTGTGAAGGTACGGTAAAGACATTTTGGGATTGATTCTCCTCATTGTTGGTAAACTGGCTGAATACGGTGAGTGCATCGGATTCCAAAAAGGCCGGCAAGTGCACAGAGCATGACATCATGAAATCATATCACATTTATACTGTGGACATAATAATCATATTAATAATATGCATGTGATACAACACCTTATCACATCGTTGAGACATTCCAAAGCACTTCACAGGATATACTGTAAAATGTGCATTTTGTGGGCAAACAAGGCAGCCAATTGCGCATTGCAACATCTCACAAACAGCCTTGGAGTGAGGTCACTTTTTCTTTATTTTTGGGGATTGTTGGCCAGGCCACTGGGAGAAACTCCTTCTTCTCCTTTCGAATTGTGCCGCAGGATCTTTAATATCCATCTGAACAGGCAGATGGGACCTCGGTTTAAAGACGAAAGACAGACTTTGCCAACTGTAGCACTCCTGCCATCATTGTAAAGGAATTAGCCACCCACGGTTGGCCTCTCTCATCTGTTGGATCTCTTCCCTGTCATTGGTATTAATCCAGGGATCTGATTGCTGAGCAGTTGAATAGCCCATGACATTGTCATATTAACAGCACAATGCTTCATGCATGTACAAGACATTTGAGACAGTTTGGTCCTGATCTCTAAACAATGGGATGTCACCCCGACTTGAAAGGTGCCATACAAATGTAATTTTGTGTATTGTACTGTAATGGTAGGAGAACAGGAAAAAGAGGGTGTGAGAAAAATTGTCTGATGTGAAGCGCATCTCACACACAAGTCGACTATTATTTTGGTGGGAGGATTACGACTGGAACACATCAGTTAGGATAAAACTAATCCGTCTCACATTGGTCTATTCCCAGCTCCTATTCCCCATTAGTGGGTGTACTGTCCAATGCTCAATGAATTCTGCTTCACAACGATAGGAAAAGCCAACATTGAAGGATCAAAAGGCAGTTAACCCCGATCAGGAAGAAACAGTCCTAAAGGTCCTGCCCTGTGCAATGCAATGCCACCTGTGTATTGCTCAGACTGCAGCCAACAGTGTAAGAGAATAGCAATGGAATGGAGGTATATGTTTACCTTCCAATGTGCATTCAAAGCCATGGGATGATATAGCAGTTCATAATCTGCCTTTCAAAACATCCCACCTCATTCGCTTCATGGCTGTTTGTGGGCCATTGCTGTGCACAGATTGGTTGCCACATTTGCCTACAAAACAATCACTACACTTTATAGTAAAATTCTGTGAAACGCTTTGTGACATCTTCCTAACGCAAAAGGCACTTAATCAAATGCAAGGATGGATAACTCACTTTTTTTACTAAAGAGGTTACCTCCTGTTTTTGAGGACAGGAATACCGAGAGTAATGTTAAACGTGGGCGATTGATCCACTAGCACTACTTGCTGGCATTCCACCCCTGTTTACCCGCATCTGGATTGCCGCTAAAAATGAATGGATGGTCCTAACATCACTCCTCAATAGATTGTATTCTTCCTTCACAGCAGTCATGGGAGAAGCATGGCACAGCAGCTCATCAGCACACAGAGCTAGTTAATGCACGGCTGCCAAAAATAAATGCAGGAAAATAGTGGCGCCTGCTACAATTTGATGTGTTCCCTTCAAGGAAATATCAAGCTGCTCATTAAGAAATGAAAATGCTTGTTTTAAAGTCCCATTTGAGTTCCATCAATGATCACTGAAGTCTCGAGCTAAAATTACTGGAGGAATGACTGACGCCTGATAGGACATGCTCCATGTCTTTTCTTTGTCTCATTATGTCAGTCGGAGCCTATTCTGTACACAAAGCCGGATTGTTCCACGTTTTTTTTTTCTCCTCCAAAATACAGAAGCCTGGGGACTTGAACCTATTTGAATAATTTGGGCTACCCTTCAGGTAGGGACATGTGCTCACTCCCCAAAATAGAGAAAGTGTTTCAATTCAAGGATGGGCTGTGTAATTTCTGTAATTGGTATGCACGCAGACAGATTCACGTAGGTTGTTGTTATGCTAACAGTCACCAAACTGTAAGGTCTATTAATATAAAATGCAGGCAAGCTGGCAATGTGCTGAGCATTTGCATATTTTACTTCAACAATCCAGAAACGCACCCACAAATTGGTCTAGCAGGAGTCATAAAAATGCATTAGTTCATCTTACTGAAACCTTTAAGAATCTATGTGCCTTAATTATCATCATAAGAATCAATCGACTACAAAGGGAGCCTGGATACGTTATGATGAATTTCACTAATTCTGACTGTACATTTTTTTTTATAAATGGCCCTTTCATCTGGTTTAAAACAAATTAAAAATAATAACGGAATCAATCACGCAGTGCTCTTTGCCAGTTTATTAAAATGTGTTGCAAATTACTTGTGCTTTATTTATTGTGGTTGTGAAAACTACCCGTTACTCATAACCTAGGTAAATAAATCCACGTCGATTAAGAAATGAAGAAAACCTCTAGCACTTTTGGTCTTTAGCCACCAAAATTGAACCGAGAAACTTAGTTTCCCAGCTCTGGGTTCTAATAATTTGCAAATTTCTGACAGAATTCATTAATAAAGAATCAAAGTAGAAGGTCCAACGGTTGTAAACACCTCAAACATGTGATGCCGAATTGAGGGAATCAGCCTCGTCTGGGAGTTTGAATTGGGACTTAAGCTCACAAGCTTCTGACCCAGAGGTGAAAGTGGTACCAACTGAGCGAAGTTTGGTCAGCGTGCCATGCTGATTAAACATTCCTAGAAATCACTCCATATGTTGCCCTATTGACATATATGAAGACATATGATATTCACTCATACCCAGAACTCCAAACAACAATTCTTCGGACGTCAAGTCTAACTTAATGCTTTCCTAAGTTGAATCTGTACCTTCTCTGTGCTCAGAACAGAAGACAAATAGCCTGCATCTATATCATCTATGCTTCTCCAAATATTTTGAGTTGTGTTCCTTCCCTTGTTCGTCTCATCCTTCGGTCCCATTTACTTTTTTTTAAAAAAAACAAGTTCAGCACTGAGCCTATCTCTTCAAACTAATCCTTATTACTCTTCTTCTCCCCCACTCTCTCCTTTGCACGGCACGATGCACTCTGTATGGTAATGTTTATGCTTTTCCTTAAATTGCCAACAACATTAATTGAGCACAGCTCTAGTTTAAAGCACACCACATATTTTATTTCAATATTCCAATTGTGGCATTCACCAGTGACCTATTCAAGGTTTGAATAACTTCTTTTAACTGAAAGTCAAATGCCTTTGAGGCATAATCTGATATTTGATGAGTTTTGTAAATAACATCATTAAATTGATTGGATCTTTTCAGTCAGTCAATATTCTATGATTCAATGCTCTCGCAGCAAATTCTTTTACTTCTGCACTTGTGTTATCGCCACCTCGTCATTTGTCTTTGTAGTTTTCCATCCCATTTGCATGAAAATCCTACCTGCAATTTTTTTCAATGGTTTTTAACCTGTCAAGTTGGTCTTAATTATTTCACATCTAAATCTCTTTGAATGTCAGATTCATAAATTTTGTTTGAAACCTCAGCTATTCCACACGTCTATGAAAGTCATCCAGTGTGCATCTGGCAGAATCGTTATAAGGGGCAGCACTTTATTCCACTCAAACACAGGAAGGGATTGACGATGGATAAAGATTCCACAAAACAAGAATAAATAATCTCTATTCCTATTGTTAACAATGTCACGACGTCACAGCCAAATGGATGAGCAGAAGCCAAAAGTGCAATTGTGCATTCCTGCCAATAGTTTTTTTCCACATCATCTTCATTTGGTGGCACAGTTTTAAAGACACACACAGGAATGCTACCACAAGACAGCCACCACATTAGCACAATTGTAATGCACGAGAGATCTACCTAAAAATAATCAAATTGCCTGCAGGGGTCCAAACCGAGATGAGATATTTATTTTAAAGCTCTGGATACCTGTTAACAATTTCCAGCAGTACAGCAATGTGGGACGGTCAGCCCTATTTATATATCCTGCTAAATATCCTTTTTTTTAAAAAAAAAAAATCTCTTCTTCTGTCAAAGATGTCCTGGGTACAGGTCCTGCATGGCCAAGCATGAATCTGAGCAGACCAGAAGTCACAGGTTCCTAATCCCAAACTGTGCTGAGTTTGCTGCTCTTCACAACTGGAGTTTAATTGGACCCGAAATGTTGACTCACTTTCCTTTCTCCATAGATGCTGCCTGACCTGCTGAGTGTTTCCAGCGATGACTGTTTTTGTTTCAGATTTCCAGCATCTGAGGTGTATTTCCAGCATCTGAGGTATATTTCCAGCATCTGAGGTATTTTGCATTTTGGAGTGTTCGTTCACCAACTGCCCAAAACCTTTTACAGGACCAATTGACAACAGAGGCAACATCGACTGACACACTTTATTCCCACTGCAATACCGAAATGTTTTGTACCGAGGGAACAAGACAGTAACCTCAAATAGTTTAGGCGGGCAGTCTCCAGTGCTATTTGGTTCCCAAATCATTTTGCTAAACATCCCATTATACTAGATTTTTCATTCTACAACTTCTTTGGGGGTTCACACAAGCAGAAAACCATCAGTATGCTTGAGCGAATCCAAACTAGACTGAGAGTTTCATGTTTTTCATGTATTGATCACATCCAGGCTCGACTACGCAAACCCCCTGCTTGTCGGCCTCCCCAACTCCTCCCTCCACAGGGTGCAGATCAGACAGGCTGTGGCGTCATTATATATTCTGTAAAAATATACTGCAATATTTACAGTATATTCTGTGAAGCGCTTTGAGATGTCTTGAAGACGTGATAAAGCTCTATATCAAAGGCAAGGATTATTATTATATCATCCAGAACTCTGCAGCTCGTGTCCTCTCCCACACCAGGCTCCGTGACCCTATCAACCCCCATCCTCGCCCAGCTCCACTGGCTCTGTGACCTCCCAAACCCTTACTACAGCAACAAAATTACATTTGTGTAGCACCTTTCACGTCGGGAGGACATCCCACCTACCAACCTGTCTGGTCCTTCCACTCAGCAGCCTCCAGCCTGCTTCATGTCCCCTGCCATTGGCAGGGGGGCCTTAAACCTCTCGGCCCCCACCTTCTGGAACCCACAGCCCCTCCACCTCACCTCCTCCCTTGCCTCCTTCAAGACTCATCTCAAGACCTTCCTCTTTGACCATGCCTTCGATCACCCTCCTACTCTCCCTGCCGTTCACCCTCCTCAATCCCCTGCTTGGGTCGAAATCCTTGACAGTCCAGCGCCTTGTAACAGACATCCTCCTGACGGGAAAGGCGCTCTACAAATGTAATTTTGTATTGTAATGAATTGCCACTGACACATGAAAATTTCTGGAATGGAATGTGGACTGTCTCTTCGAAGGGACACATCCCGCTTATCTGATTTTGGAGAATATTAGGTACAGATTGGCGAGAGCCAAGGCTTGGAGACCTCATAGTGTGCCTTGAGGTACTGCTGGAGAAGCATTATGTCAAAAAAGCACAATAAATTGTGGTGAGCACTCGTGTTGATACACATTAGTCACAGCTATAGAATTTGACCCATTTCTTTTTCCAATCCATGTAGCATAAATGTATCAGCCAAATAGTTCTTTTAAAAATAAAAATAAATAAAATTTCTGCAAAGAGCAATAACAACAACAAAATTACATTTGTACACTGCATGTAGGGAGGGAAAAACGTAATTCTATAAATTGGAGTGTGTTTACTGCCCACTCATCAGACTGTACTCTCTCATATAGAGATCACAGCCCAATAGTTTCACATCCCAATAGTTTTACAGACACAATGTGATGGACATTTCAATAACCGTTCAATTTCGATTAAGATTAGCCTCATTCAAAGAGACTACAAGCAGGGTGAACACGCAATGTGAAGTGTTCCAATCCAATCCTAAGCACTTCACAGCATTCACTGTAAAGTGTAGTGACTGTGTATTTGGTAGGCAAACCCAGGAGCAAATTGCATACAGCATTGGCCAACAAACAGCCATGAATTGAGTGACCAATTTTATTCCAGAGAATGTTGGTCAGGATCCAGGAGAAACTTCTTGCGCTTTTTGAATAGTGTTTTGGGATCTTTCACGCCCGCCTGAACAGGCAAACGGAACCCGGTTTAACACCTCTTCTGAAGCACGGCACAACCGACAATACAGCTTCCCACCAGTATTTTGGTGTGAGAGCCTAAACTGTGTGAGTGCTAAATCCCAACATGGAGCTAGAATCCACAACCTTCTGACTCAGACATCTACTTTCACAGCACATTTCTCATCGGTCAGAATGACATACTTCTGTTTATCATGCAATCTGATTCCTTACTATTACACGCTGCTGCATATTGTAATTTGCACAAAGTGATTTTCAAAAAGGTCCAAATCAACCCACACCTAAATGTGACATAAACCCAGGTCTTTTGAAATCGTCAAGGTTTTGGAAAACGGAGCATTTTAGCAAACCTGGAGAGTGATTCCGACCATTACCAAATTTACAGAGCTGAGGTCAGACCCCAATTTTTAAAACAATTCTTTTAATTGAAAAATGAATAACATATTCAACAACTTTCTTGAAAGATTTCCTTTGAATTGTGCAGAAGAGACACAAACTACTCAAGAGAGAAGAGAGAGAGAATGTAGATCAGACAGATGCTAGACTGGCTTTGCACGTGAAACAGAGTGAGAGTAAGTACTGTATATCTCTAGAATTTATTCAGGGCAGATGTCCACAGGACAGTACTGAAGGGTGGTCGATGATTCATTGCTGAGGATTGTGGATATACAAATGATTGAAGAACTCAACGTTTATATTTGAGCTTTCTCTCGCCTCTTTCTAGATGTCCCCCCTCCCCACGCCATCACATATCCAAATCCAACTCCCTATGAAAGTGTGAATGTTCAGGCAGTCCATTTTTAGCGAACTGTCTCTTCACCTTCTGTAGAGAAATGACACTGAGCAGTTTAGCTGAAAAGCCAACACTAAACTGGAGCAAGGTAGTCTGAATGACAACAACTCAAAGCATTAAAAACTTAGGTGCCTGGCTATTTCAAGCTCATGAAATGTCCTGGAGGCGTGTGCTGCCATCTGGTGGTCATTTACACCAGCATGAAGTAACACAAGCAATGCTGTGAGCATTTTTGCACATCTAAATGTGTAAGGTACACAGGGTATCACATAAGGCTGCTCGCAGCAGGGATGCAGGGTAGAAAATCTGTGCATCAGTGCCCTAAAATGTCTCAAGTTCTTAAGCCTAACAGTATTGTCTCAAAATTTTAAGGTGGTGCAGAATTTTGGAAGCCAATTTTCCACAATTCCAAAAAGAATGACTTCCAAATTAATACTGAATTGGGGACTGTCTCCCAAAATTCTGGAGAGGAATGATGTGGTCTTATGTTGAGACATTTCAGGGCCTTAAATGCCCATAATACTATCTGAGGTGTCTGCATCCACCAATCCATCCACCAAAGCCACTCTTTGACAAAAGGAGACCAAAGCAAGAGCAGACTGTGTCTAAGGAAGCGATGCTTGCTGGGGAATAGATGGAGGAAACTTGGTCTATCATTGTGAAACCTACCATTGCTGGCACAGGACTTTGTGTTGTCGGCAAAGAACAACAAACAACAAATTACATTTGTATAGCTTTTCATGTCAGGAGGATATTCCAAAGTGCTGGACAGTCAAAGATGTATACCTGAGATGGAGGTTAGGATCAGGAGGATGGAGGGTAGGAACGGCGGGGTTAGCAGGGTGATCAGAGGCATGGTCTTGAGACGGGCTTTGAAGGAGGCAAATGCCTTAGAAGCACACAACATATTTCCAGACGCAGCTATGAATTCTTCATCTTGAAATAGAGCAACTCATTTTAAATAAAATGCCAGCCATGTATCTTTGTGTGCACTATGGAGAAATACTTAATTATAATAATAAAATATAAAGCCTTTCCTACGTTGTAAACTGAGATTTTGCAACAGATAGGACATTAATTCCTTCCCAAAGGTTTGATTTTAATATTTGTGACGACAAATATGAAATATTATGTTAACCTTTAAATCCTCTTGTCTCTTTAATGTTTTATAGTAGTTTATTATTCCAGATCTGCTATAAAACAAAACTTAAAGAGGAAATTGTTAGGAGAAAAAGAGCAGCACATTATTTTGAAGTCATTCACAGTGATGGGATGGGCAAATGCTATGTAAAAGCGACAACGTTTCAAATTTCATTACTTATTGTAAAACAAATGAGCGAGGTTAGGTCTGCTCAATCCCAATAGCCAAATTAGACCTGATTCAACCCACTTAGGGAACGAGGGCTTTATTCACGACCACCCGAGCAAGTCAAGTGACCAGATTGCTTCTCCAGCAGGGCAAAGCTGGCCTGAGCCTAATGACCAAGTGCTCAAATTGCATTACGTTTCAACTGCACAAAACAGGAGAAAGGATTCCTCGACTCTCAGCACCAGTGTTCCTTTAAGTCAGTCTTGTGGTTGGTCCACTTTGCATTCAGTGCTGTAATATAAAGAGAGCAGCAATGGAGGTCGAGACCCAGGTTAGGGGAAGTTTCCAGGGATCTCTCAGTGACAAGATTGCTGAGGCAGCTAATATAAATACATTTACATTCCCTGTTGGTCTGGTGAGTAAAGGCATCAAGTCAGACACAGGATTGCTGGTTCCAATCCTGGTCTGAAGGCAGGTCAACCAGTCTCCACCAGGGCAGCA
Organism: Callorhinchus milii; assembly: GCF_018977255.1. Classification (NCBI taxonomy): domain Eukaryota; kingdom Metazoa; phylum Chordata; class Chondrichthyes; order Chimaeriformes; family Callorhinchidae; genus Callorhinchus; species Callorhinchus milii. The sequence goes on along the minus strand of NW_024704742.1, from coordinate 27,401,752 downwards.
ACTCAGGTACAAATGGCCTGAGCACTGCTGGGCAGGGAGGGAGAGAAGGAAGAGTAGGGTGAGAAATTAGCCAGGGTTCCTGTTCCCGTTGCTATTTAGAGACCCCTTCTGGAAAGTGCACGTACAGTATGTGGATATCAGGGAGGATAATTTTGAGCTTTGTAATCTCCTTCTCCCCTTGACAGACAAATAGCAATCAAGCTTCTGCACCCTCTTCCTGCTCTATTCTCCCCCCAGTCCCTCTGCTACACAAACTCTGGTGGGCTGTACCCCTTTCCACCCCACCACTGGTGTCTGAGCTTTCAGCCACTGTGCCCTTGCTCTCAGGAACCTTCTCCCTTGCACCCTCCCTTTCTATTTTCAAAATCCTTTAAAACATAACTCTTCAAACTTTAGACATCTGCCTCCTTACTCTCAGTATTCCCATCTTGGCTGGGTTTCCAGTCCATCACTGTAAAGTGCTTCAAGATGTCACTCTACATGAATGCGCTACATAAGTGCAAATATTTGTTGTCATAGTTCGCCAATTCTCCCTGTCACATCTCAATGGATGAGCAACAGACATGGTCTTTCATTAAGACTGAGTTTGCAGCAAACAGTTAATGTTTTGCAAGTGGGTTTCAAGTCAGGGTGATGGTGCTGGAAAAGGTGAGGCCGATATATTTGTGTCACGTCGCCATATGCCATAAAGTAACTCAACACTATTAATTACATTATTTCTTTCCTTTTTTTTACAACAAAAGGTTTTCCTGACACTTATATGCTTAGCAAGCAGACCTCAAGGTAAAATTCTGATGCGCCTTTGGAAATGAAGCAAGTTTGGTCCACGAGACTCCATGTAGGATTTGTGCTGGTGTGAAACTGTGAGTCCTCACCTGGCTGGAAAATATAGACTGCTGCCTTCCACGTGAGCCCCTATAGGGTGAAGGTATTGAGCTGATTAAATCACTGGGCCTATATGCTGAGGACCAACATCTAGGTCACATCTGCCAAGCTGACAATAGACACCACCACAAGGATCAAAATCTAGGTTCTGTATTATCACAGACATCAATGGACAGATAGAACGCCTTCTTTACAAAATAATAATAGTAATCCTTGCGTTTGGTATCGCGCCTTTCGCACTGGGAGGACGTCCCAAAGTGTCTCACAGGATATGCGATAAAGTGAAGTGACTGTGTTTCGTGTCCAATGCCATGTCCCGCAACTGAAATGTTGTGACTTTGATCGAAAGGAATCATGTTATATGCTATACAATTAAGGGAAGCAGAGAAGCAAATGAAAGGGGGGAAAAAAAAGCTCTTCAATATCAACATTAGCAACAAGCAAACCACTCATGATAATACAGTATAATGTGGTGAAAAACTGTGTAGCAAATAACAAAGACTGCCTTCCACATTGGGGAAGTAATTATTAGAAACAAAGGGAAACTTATTAGATTTTGTAAAAGTCCTCTAAAACGCTGCAGAGATCCTTGTGGGAGTTGCATTACATCTTTAGCATGCTATGTCAATCAAACCCACATTACCCCGATGGATTCATGCTCTCTGAACCTCAAGTAAAAATCGCTTCCCTTGCACATTATTTACTGTACGTGTAAAGTTTTTACAATACTTCACGGTTCAGACATTAATCATTTGTCATGCCAACAGCCTGTAGTAGCAGGAATATTAGAAAAAGGAATAAAATCCTGTCCCTATTATATATCAAGAGGGGTTTTGGGGGGGAAAAAATTAACTATTTTTACAAAGATAAAATGTTTCCTTGGCAACGATTACAAATTGCAACAAAAGGCAGGTTATCGTGCTGAAGAGAATCCCCATTACTACCCTTTCTTTCAATTTAACTTCATTTCACTATAGGAAGCATGCAGACATGCAGTCCAGTCATTTCCTTTTGTTGTAGGATTTTAATTTCAGACAGAGTAGCACAATGTCAAGCACTTAAAAGTCAACAGAAGCAAAATTGCAGTGTGGAGATTAAAACTGGTGCAAAAAAACTCACATGTCAGTGATGAAGCCTACAGGATTATGAAAATGATAACCAATTGATTTTATGGTTCTTGTTATTACAATTAAATGTGAGTTGCCCCAATTACCTACTGATGTTGTATAGCCATTTCAAATTAAGTTCACACATCCTTTGATTTACAATTAAAGTGGCATAACTTTTTTGGTAAATTGAGGCTGTTGCAGCTCAATGTTCTTTGAATGACATTTAACTTAGAAGTAAAGAATTGACCTGTTTAAGACATAAGATAGATTTAAAGTGTCACGCGCATGGGAGATATTTTAGAATGGCAGAAAGACACTTTCAGCAATATGCAGTTCATTGCCTAAAACTGCTGCTTTGTGCTCCTTAACCTGGGAGGCCAGTCGTTACAAGAGAATTCTGCAGTTAGGCAGAAACTTTGATCCCTACTGACTAAGCCTAAGTTCAGGTGGCTCAAGGGATGGTAAACAATTTATTTTACCTATTAAAACCTGGGTTTGAATTCAGGTCACACATGTCTTGTCTCTTAGCAATCTCTGAAGTGAAGTGAGTTAGTCAGCCTTGTGGTGAGTGCATATCCACAGCGGCAGCCAATTTTTTTCTGGAGGATTGTTGTGTATGCATCCATATATGCATGCGACAGCCAGGAAGATGGAAGGTGAACTAGATGGACCTTGATCTTTTTTCATCCAGCAATTCTTATTTTCTTATTTTCTTCTTGTTGGCCAGGACTTCAGGAGGATCGCCCTTCTCTTTTGGTTTTAGTGCGCTGGCCTGACAAGCGAGAGGACGTAGGTTCGATTCCCAGGCAGGGCGAAAACTTAGGCAAGTTTCCTTATTCCACACGCCTCTGTTTACCTAGCAGTAAGTAGGAACCCAGTTGTTAGTCGATTGGTGGATCACTTCCCGGGAGTAATAATCCCTCAAATTTTTTTNAATAATTTGGTCACTCAATCCACAACAGTTTATGGGACACTGCTGTGCGCAATTGGCTGCCGCATTTTGCTCACAAAATATAGTCGATCAGCTTCACAGTATATTCTGTGAAGCACTTTGAAACATCGTAACAATGTGATAAGGAGGTGTATCAAATGCAACGATTACTATTATGAAGGTACAGCTACAAATGTAGGGTTAAGACACATTACTGGGGCGCAGTAGAAGAAGCTCCACTCTGCATCTGCCTTTGCTATACTTGACCTGGTAGCATTTGACGCTGAGACTGGGCGTCAAGTAGAAAAATGTTCCATTTCCTAATACTGACATCCATCACATTGATGAGCACAAAAATTCACTGAAAACAAAAATAAAGACAGATGGTGTTTGAAGGGAAATGTTTTAACAGGTAGACTTTTTTTACCTGCTACCTATACATCATAAAAAAAATAATTACAGGGTAGCTCTGGGTGCTGCAGGCTTCAACAGAAGAAAAAAATATTTCCAGACTTTAGTCATCCCAATAAAGTGTGACTAACAGGCAAAATAAAACACAAAGTACAAGCATCATGGGTGCGATGTCAGTTACGAGACTTAAAAATGAAAAATATTCAGCACAGTTTATAAGATTCTATAAACTAGAACTCAAACACAGAAGGAGGTTGGTGGGTCTTTAACTGGGAACAAACAGAGAAGCCACCCTCCGCATACTTGCTGTTCTGTGAGACTTCCGCAGGAATCCAAATCTCTTGGGAGTGCGCTCAGAGCGTTTGGATTTTCCTGAATAAATCTGAACTCATCACTCAAGTTCCCAGTTCATAGTGAAACTATCTGACACAATGGTACCTTACGGCAATCGCTAAAAATAGTGTCCTTTTCAATAACGATCGTAGCATTTTATTTTGTGCCTTGTAACATCATGGAAATTTCTCAAAGTGCTCACAATATTTTATTGTGAAATAGAGTGACTGTATAATTTATACGCAAACTTGGCAGTCAATTTGCACAGCAATGTCTCACTAACAGCCATGAAGTGAATAACTAACTGAGTTTATCGGGAGATTGTTGGTAGGCCACCAGGAGACACTCCGTCCACTTTTCCAATAGTGCCAAGGGGTCTTTAACGTCCACCTGAACAGGCAGACGGGGCCTTGGTTTAGTATCCCATCAAACGGATAGCATCTCTGACAATGCAGCACACCCCCAGCCCAGTGTCAACCCTGGAGTCTCAGCACAGATTGTGAGCTCAAAGTCCCGAGTGGTGCTTGAACCCGCAATCTTCTGACTCAGTGGCGAGAGTGCTAACAACTGAACCAGGCTGACACCTAGAATTTTTGGAGACTCAAAGAAAGCTTGCAGCATGAAAAGAGACCATTTGGCCCATTGGTGACAGTTCCCTCACTGGAAGTATATACAGCAATCCTATTTCCCTGCTCTTTCTCCTTAGCATCTAATATAATTTTTCATCATTAGATCTTTGCAATGATTATAAGGTCAATCCCCACCCCACAGTGCTTGGCCATCATTTGAGCGATGAATCCCAATGTCTAGCTGAAATAACATGGTAAAGGTGTTAATAATCATACAAAATAATGTCACTGGGTATTTGGGGGAAAATCATTAATTAGCTCAACCATTTTTTGAACAAAACGTAACACATGTATTAACTTAATCTCACACAAGTTTTTCAAAATTAAGCTTTCCTCTTACAGCAAACACCATCATTCAACCCAAAGGCCAGGATTTACCATTAACATTCTCGACAGGAACTCTTTGACTTTGAAATCAGGCAGTGAAAAGCTTCCCTGAAACAAATATTGAATTTTTAAGAAAATCTATAAACTTGAATGAATAAATAAATAAAGTTCAAGAACAGATTAAGAAAAAGTGTACCACATCCTTTCGATAACCTGCTTTCAGTAATTTCATATGTTTTTTTTAAAAAATGAACACAATGCAAAGCGGACAGAACTTCAAATTAACCTACAATAACCCCTTTCCACCTCTCTCCCCTATTCATTAATCGGCAAAAACAAAATAGAGCTCTTGACATTTTTCTGGCTTTTGCGTCCAATTAAAAAAGAAAAAGAACCGATTGACACTGGCAATGAATAATAATTTGGTCACGCAATCCACGACTGTTTGTGGTACAAAACTGCTGTGCGCCATTGGTTGCTGCATTTCGCCCGCAAAATCTATAGTACATTCACTTTGAGCACTTTGAGGCGTCTCAACAAGGTGATAAGGCACTATTATCAAATGCAAAGCTTATTATTATTATCACCCTCCAGTACTTTACTGCAAGCAACCATTCTCTACATGCAAACTCAAAAAGTGAGTTTTAGTAAGCAATTTCAAACGACTGTGGGATGGGTCAGTGAACAGTGATCAAAAGTGTAACCTTGTCTGAAATCTCCCCTTTCACCCCCTCCAGCCTGGAAGGCATTGATGAAAACTGAAGTACCCAAGCCACTGAAATCAGTTAATTCAGCACAAGCTGGGACATGCACCCTGGACCTCTCTGCTCTGCACAGTTCAGTTTCACCCTGGCAATGAACCTACAAACTGAAATAAAATATATAACAAATCTGACAGAGGATTAAGTCCAAAATGTTAGCTTTTCTCTCTCTTTCAGATGTTTATTGGCACATTGCAGATTTCCAGCAAAGCATTGGATTTCCAGCAAAATCACTTTCCAGTTTATTTCTGCAACCCTACCAAGAAAACTCGGTGCAACAACTCCCAATTGTATAATTCTTTCATATAAAGTGCTTCACAGACACATGTATAGTGTAGTGGCAAGGCTCATTTGTTTCGCCCACAAATATATAGTCAATTCACTTTACAAAACATTCTGTGAGGTGTTTTGAGACGTCTAGAAGATGTGAAAAGCACTGTAAGAAATGCAAGGATTACTATTATTATTATTAAACACCAGCAATGGACTAGTTGGGCTGAATGGCCTGTTTCCATTGTTGCAAAGACCATAATTCTATGTAATAGAGGTACCAAGCAAGAAGGAGAAAGGAGAATTTGAGGATGTTGACAGAAGGCATAATCAAAGATGTAGATTTCTTTGTCAGAGTCCTCCTGCCTCGCTCACCTTCCCCTCCCACACCCCCAGTTCCCACCCCCCAAACCAGGGGCGTATCTAGCACTGTTAAGCCCTGTGAGACATTCTCCCGACTTAAAAGGCGCTGGATAAATGTATACTGTATTGTATTTTACGAGAGCTTTGAAGGCAGGGACAGAGGGTGTGAGGTGAAGGGATTTATAAGAGAGTCCCAGGGATTGGAAGCATAGTGGATGTAGGCTAATGCAGGGTCAGAGGGAATGATGAACGAGTAGTGAAGCAGCGTCAGAAGAGCAGAAGGTATAAATTGGAGAATAGGGCTGGAAGAGATGATATAGGAGGTATGAGACTGCCACGTTAGAGGAAGCTGAATACAGCAGTGAAGGATGGACGGTCAGTCCAACATTTTAAAGACACTTACAAAAACAGTGCACTCTTTTTCTTTGAAATACATTCTCTGAGTTATCAGTGAGGACTGATGGTGAAGTGTTCAAATGTCAGCATTAGTCTGTATAATTTGCACCTGGCAAACTGCTTTCCTCCACCACGAGAAGCCTCAATGAAAAACCAAGGATTTAGTCTGGTTTGGCTGGTGGTTCAATGCGAATTATAAATAATGTTACATTGCAATAATAGTTCAGCCAACAGTGGACCTTATCATTTGATCGGTCGACCTGTGGTGCACGGTGAAGTAATTGGTTTCGCACCATCATTTATGAAGAGTGTCTAGGAAACCAGCAGGAGAGGCAAGTTAAAATGTAGAAATTGGAATTTGTTTTTAAAAAAATACAGCAGAGACGTGCTGAACCTACTGTGCTTTGCATATGTGTGTTACATTAGATGACAGAAGGAAGAGAAAGGGAGAAAGAAACACATTGAGGGCTATTTTCTCTTTGTTTTCCACAGCACAGCAGGGACGTGCAGCAATTTTTCAAGCCGGGTTAGCCAGCGGGGAAGATACCAATATAAGTAAAGCAATAACAATAATGGGGTCTAAAATGGGACGACTTCATAAGGGATTTGTTACTTCTCCAGACGGCAACTCCTGGCAGCTGGAATTACATCACACAAGTCACGGTGACTCTTGGAATGCCTCAACCAAAATAGATTGGATCAAAGGGCAATCCCACCAGTCAATGTGACACACTCCTGGATTCCTTCTTCAAGGAAATGCATTTGAAGACATGCTTCAGACTAATGTGTGCTCACCAAACACAGTCACTTTTGAACATCCTCCTGACGTGAAATGTACTGTACCAAATGCATTATTGTCAATAATGTAACTATTCTCATTCAATGTCAGATCTCCGTTACCTTTTTTATATATAAACTCACTGCTGAGCAAACATCCCAACAGGACTCGACTATGGTGAAACACCAGCAGTTTCTTCCCTCGAGTCTACAATGTGTTAACACTCCAGGAAACACTGACTTTTTAGAACAATGCAGTTGCTTAACCGCACAATGCCTCCCAAAACGGCTTGTGGGGGGTGGGGGTGGGGGGGAGTCATTATAGTATACGTTATTGTATCTGTGATAAGTGACAAGCTTCAGAAATTTCTACTCAACAAGCAGGGTAGGGTATTATCTAACTCCAGTCAGCAGAAGACCAAACACAGTTCATCTGCTCAGTCAAGCTGCAGCACTGCTTTGTATTTACAGTCGTGGAGTATCACAACCACTCTGCAACTGAAATGCCAATTCCATTTATAGAATATGTGCAAGACTGCCGGAAGTCATGTTGAAATTCAATGCACTGACCAACACCGCAATGTTATTCACACTTAACCCGTTCAATTACAGCTTGTTTGTAAATAATACAATAGGACCTAGAACTTCCTCCGAGCACTATACTACCCTCTTTCTCTGTATCTTCAGTAAAATTTAAAATGTTTTCCTTTGCAAAAATCACAGTGAGTCTTATAAAGGTGGCCTGGTCTGGCTTTTGTACTTTTTTTCCCCAGGATCACAAAATTTGTCTGGATGAAGAAGGCCCTTCAGTCCATTTAATCTCATTCTTCCAGATCACCCATCCTACTGGCCCCACATCACTGCATCAAGCTTTTTTTTTTAAATGAGTCCAGTGTCCAAACCTGAACCACCTTTCCTGGCAACCTGTTCCAATCGTTGATTACCATCTATGTAAAGAAAATCTTCCTGGTATCTGTCCTGAACTTGCCCTTTACAACACTAAACCTCTTGTTCTACTGTCATGATACTCCTAAAGTAATGATCTGGGTTTACGTTTTCAAACCCATTTAAAATTTTACACACCTCAAGACTCAAGACTGAAGAGTCTTGTCTGACCATGGCTTGTCTGACCATTGCTCAATTCTTCTAAAGCTAACTTAATGTGGTAGAGAGGAAAATCAGAGTGAGGAGAATTAGAGACATAACTAAAATCAGAGGTCAAAAGAAGAAAATCAAAGAACCACAAACAGGGAAAGTGGGGGTGGGAGTGCTGGGTGTGGGGGGGGGGGGGGGGCGGCGGTGGAGGAGGAGTTAGAGAGGAAATCTCACTGAAACTGCTAATTCGATCCAGATGCAACTGGAACCACCATACCACCACAGAAGTATTAAGCAGAGTAACCCCATCCTTTATCCCTAGACGTTGGAACAATTTCCTATACACCCAGCTGCATGCACAAACACTACTCAATCTGGGAAAGTAACATTTGGGTCTTAGGGACTCCGAGCTAGAGAGAAAAATCACAACACACATTTGACCCATTTTTATGGGTGCCACATGTCACAAAGTTCTGGTTCCCACATTATAGAAGGGATGTAGAGGCACTGGAGAGGTGCAAAGGAGATTCACAAGAATGATCCCAGAACTGAGAGGTTATACCTATCAGGAAAGGCTAAACATGCTTGGACTCTTTCCTCTTGAAAAGAGGAGGGTAAGGGGTGACCTGATAGAGGTCTTTAAAATTATGAAAGGCTTTGATAGGGTAGACATAGGGAAGATGTTTCCACTTGTAGGGGAGACCAAAACGAGGGGCCATCAATATAAAATAGTCAGATAGATCAAACAGGGAAGTTAGAAGAAATTTCTTCACACAGAGAGTAGTGGGAATGTGGAACATGTTACCACAAGGAGTTGTTGAGGCAAATAGCATAGATGTATTTTAGGGGAAGCTAGATAGGTACATGAGGGAGAAAAGAATACAAGGTTATGCTTGAAGGCTTAGTTGAGGAAGGGCAGGAGGAGGCTCATGTGGAGCATAAACACCGACATAGACCAGTTGGGCCAAATGGCCTGTTTCTGTGCTGTATATTCTAATGTATTCTAAAGATATTGGACAAGAAGGACGGGTATCATCGATTGAACAAAACATGATAGGAAAATTGGAAACAAGAGCATGACACAAAATAAGAAAAGGAGTCACCCAGTTTTGTTGCAGTTAATTGTATTGATCGGTTGAAGAAAATATCCAAAGGTATTGTGTGTTTGGTGAAATAGCAAGCTTTATATTCCTCAGTTCCTCAATCCATCAAGTTTTCAAAATTCCACAGAGCATCGATCCTGTTGACTTTATGTTTCATAGATAAACACCTTCAGGTATATTGGTCCTTTAAGAGTGAGTATTCAACTTCCCTCCTGTTAGCATAATTTTGATACGACTACGCAATGAAGTCAGTGCTAGTTCTTAGGTTTGGAACATTGAAAAATAAGATGAATATGTTCACTTTACTTGATACTGTGTGCTAAGGAATATCATGATACGTGGGAATACATTCAGAAAGCACCAAGGTAACTGAAATAGAACCACAAAGTCATTTCCTGCACAATCCATTTTCTGAAATACATTTGAAATCGAAAAATCCTGCAGTAAACAGATCAGCACTGTTGAGTTGAGGAAAATTCTCCAATAAAGAGGTCTGCTTTACTGAAATAAATTCTTAAAATACACACTATTCCACTGGGCTAAATTTAGCTTGAAAGAAAATAATATCTCAACCTAATTGAGTGTGATTATCTCTTGGATATACCAGAAATGTTTCTGGTTCAACTATTCTACATCAAAACAAACTGAAGGCAGCACATCCGCGGAAAAGTGTGCTTGGAAGGATACAGCCTTGGAAATTGTTTATCAAACAATTATTATCAAGTTCCAAAAAACACAAAATACTGCAGATGCTGGAAATCTAAAATAAAAAATAGAAGTCGCTGGGACGTTGTTCTGATGAAGGGTCGTGGACCCAAAACGTTAACTCACTTTCCTTTCTCCATAGATGCTGCCTGACCTGCCGATTGTTCCCAGCGACTTCTGCTTTTGTTTCTAAATTGTAGGGGTCACTTGCATAGGGTCAAACATGACAGCCCAGGTCAGGATTTGAGCTCACAGTCGAGACAGACACACCAATACCAGTGTTTGGGGTGCATTGTATTATTGGAAATGTCATCCTTCGAATGAGACATTAACCCGAGGTTCTGCCTGTCTTCTTCAGATGGATGTCAATGATCCTCTGTTACCTTATCCTATGTTATCCTATGCACTACATATTTGAAAAGAGAAGCAAATTTTTCCCAGCGTCCTGGCTAACAATCTAAATTAAATTAAATTAGTCATTTATCTTATGGCTGTTTGTGGGACTTTTTGCTATGTGCAAAGTGGCTGTCACCAGTGTCTAGCTCAAATACATAGCCACTACACATCACAGTAATTACTGCAAAGCCCTTCGAGATATTTTGATGGTAAAGACTGTAAAAAAAAATCCAAGTTAATTTATTAATTCGATTCAGTCTTCCCCCATTCAAAAAGAAGTTTGGCAATTTTTTTTTCTTGAAAAAATTCTCTCTTTTATAAAGAGAAGAATCGCCAACAATTTGGCCACAGTGTTGGGTGACCTGAAACCCATAAAGCAATGATGTAGCTGCTCATTTTCAGCCCTCATACTTTCATTGAGTTCTGCTGAACTCTCACTGACAATCTTGAAGCAAACACACAAAGACACTCAAATGGAGCTAAATTCTACCTGTTAATTTCAAATCTAAAGCTAACAGGAATCATATGGTGCAAAATGAGCTGTGGGATACAATAGTTATCACTGGAGGTAATTAGGGGACATTGCATCACTGGAAACGTCCTACGGCACAAATAAAAGAGACAGGAATTCTTTGAAAGTGAAATGTTCCCCAGAACGTCACTGAAATGCTGGGATCGACATGGAGACAAGTTCATGGGCACTGGTGGTTGGCTCAATAACCGTAGCGACCAGCTTTTGTGAAAAATTGTTTGTTCAATGGTTGCAGGCAGAGTGTTGTTCCCCCACAACAGTTACTGACTGTTATATCTCCTGGAGTAGATTGTCCCACAATTTGACAATAATCACCAGTGCCGATTACATCAACAACCTGTATTTATATAGCATCCTTCACGCAGGATAGCGACACAAGAGCACAATTACACACGTGGCTGCAGCAATGATGACATTTCAAATGTGCGTGTTGGCTGAGCTGCCCTACTAACTCCTCTGAGCCACTACCCTCAGCAACGTCACGGGCACTTATCCTTTACCCCCAAACAAAATGTTGAAGCCATTCTTCGTGACCATATGACACTTTTGAAAGAGAATCCGATGATGAATCTTAGTCTCCAAATTGCCCAGCGGTCCTGAATAACTGTTGAAACAAATCAGATTTACCGTATAAGAAGATCATGAAACACACAGACAGTTTTCAGCTAATTGCTTCAGTGGCCCAAAGCCACAAACAGGACATCCTAATCCGGCCGTTTGCAGAAGATTATCTGGGCAAACAGTCTCTTGATGCAGGATTAAGCTGTCAACATTAGTCTAACAGTGACTGGCCAATCTGTGCCAGATGAGAAGATGAGCAGACCACAGCCAGGCGACTGACATCTCCAAGCCCTTTTGATTAATTATTATATTACTTTTAGTCATTTAGTTTCTAAAGTAATTATCTGCTATAATATTTGGGTCCTGGTGTTGTATCATTGCTACACCTGCCCGATTATAGTCCAGAATCTCACCCAACTACAGTACACACAAGTCACACTTGTAAACAGCCATTATATCGGGAGGTCATCTCAAACCACTTCACAGTTCTGGCTGGGCACCTGAACTAGGGGTGTTACTGTTGGGAGTGGGAAGGGGAAAAATGACCGAACGTACGGTCATACAGGTATAATTTGAGATGTACTTGGAATGAGGGGAGGAAGGGAGCGAGTCGGAGGGACTCTGGGATGGAGTTCCAGAGAGCAGGACCAGAATGATAGAAAGCTCACTGGCCGAAGGTGGGGTGGATAAAGCGGGGGACATGAAGCAAGCCAGCATTCGCTGAGCATTCCTTGAATCAAAGTTAGAAGTTCCAATTCCCAGGGTTTCTAACTTTGTACATCAAAAACTAGGAAAAGAAACCACAAAACATTTTCCGACTCCAAAAATAAGGCAAATGGATTTCAGGAAAAGAAAGACTGCACATGTTTTATAAGCAAGGAATTCAGCAATAATAAATTGAAATTGCTGCCATAAAATGAAATGTGAGTGGACAGTGGGATGTTCCCGGTGTAACTATTCAGCCAAGTTCCATACAATGCAGTGTGCTGAGAGTGCTTCAGGAATGCCATCTCCAGAAATATATTATAGGTTCTCAGTGAAATCTGATGCTCAAGTATTCATACAACAATGCTGTAAAAGGACATTACTGCCAATCTGACAGGGTTTCGCACGCTAGAATGTTTCCAATCAGCAAGCGAATTCTGAGAGCTATTTTATAAAACACGTTGGATGCCAGACCGATTGAGTGCCAAAATGGAAAAGCAGCGAGTAATAGGGCTTTTATATTAAAAACCTAGTGAAGGACTGAGGCCCATAGTACAGGATATCAAAAAGGCTGAAAAGAGTAGGGTGTAGGCAGAAAGAAATCAAGAACTAGTGATTAGGTGAGGCCAAGCTTGAGCCTTAAAAGCCTGTAGATTGTAAGAGAAGGGAAAGGCTGGTGGGAGGTAAGGAGTTCCATGGTCTATGGGGAAAAATAAGATACAGCAGGTAAAGAATTTCCATTTGAACACTGTAAGGATTGCAGGGATGAGAAAGAATGTGTGAGATTTGCGAGAAAAGTATTGATTAAAGTTCAGAGTAACAATAACTGTGGGGTTATTGAGATCTATTATCAAGTTTCCAGGCCTTCACCGAATTGTAGTAAAGTCATTGTAAATTACCTAGATTGTGGTGTTTTCACCAGATGCAAAACATGTACAATACAGGAATAAGTATACTCACAAGGCTATTACTATTGTGTCCTCAGTGAAACAACATTCAGTTTGCTTGGGAAAGGAAGTTGCAACGTTTGATTTACAACAATTCTGAAAGGAATTGACTTTTTTTTTCACCCTCAGTACTTGTTATCTCACTTTCCAGCAGCAGAAGAATTTAAATTAGTTCTTATAACTCTCATGGATGCAAGGTTCATTACAAGTCATTTCACATAAAATAACACATCCTATCGTGGTTTGACAAACGCTGTCTGGACTGTCTCCCGAAAGCCTTGAGATGCAATAACTGTGCTGTGAACACAGGCGGGGGAACAGAATGTGTGAAAGCAAAGTGACTGCAAAAATTCTACAGTTCCCTTAACAGAACATCGAACAACGCCCCACAGGCTCTGTCAGTTCCACGATGGTCCCGTTATGTTCGAGCTAACTATGAACTTTATCATCTTTTTGATGGAATGTAATTTTTACCAACTTGACACAACACGTTGAGTTGGACACTGGAAAAAAACCCTCATCAGTATATCAGAGGCTATGTCCTTCTGTCCTGTCATTCGCAAGACACCTTTTTTTAAAGTATACAATACTGGGCGGGAGGGCCCCGACAACATTGAAATGTACAAAGTCAGTAAACTTACATTGGATAACTGATTTTCACTATGTACAGATTGTACAATTTCACAACAATATAGCCTCTATCTTCAATAATTAATATTGCTAAAATCTGCCGTTTCTGGGATTGAAATATTCCAAATATTTCACTGGAATTTTTCATATTATTTTGTATCATGATGAGCTGTGTTACTAATATTCCACACCCACATTACATAATCTGCAAATGTGGCATCCAAGGCCTCCAAGTAATTGGCTGGAAATTATGGTTTATTGTTCTCTTTACCGCCAGCTGTTCTCACTTATCATATGTACTCTGACTGAGAGAAAGTTTAACAGATTAGTAAAATTACCCCAAAAAATAAAAGTGCATAAATAATCATGACGCAGTCACATTTATCGCCATCTGTAATGAATGCTAGCCAGGAATAGAAGATGCCATCACTGTTAAAAATCACAACACTAAGAATAAAGCAAGCAAATCGGCAGTTATAGCATGCCACGTTCTACCCATTATTTATGGCAGGACATGACAGCACATTTGAACTACGTAATGTTTTGCACAGAACATAAATTGCACATTATGGTCATGTTAATCTTAAATTATCTTAAATTACAACTTGTGAAAATGGATTTCATTTTTTCACTCCACAATCTACCGAAGTGCACTATTTTGTCACTGGGGTCAAGTGCTTTGGCACATCCTTATGACGTAAGTGTTGCTTTATATATGTATATTGTATTGTTGGAGTGGATTGGTCAGTGTGCATGCTCTCCTTCTACATCTGGAACCCATGTTTGAATTGAGCACAGATTGATACAATTAAAGTCTCAGTTCTCTGCTGGCTATAAAAGTTTGATGTGAATGAGAGTTTTAGCTGGATGTCTATTTAGGAAAGGTAGTGTTTTCTAGGGCAAAGATCCCACACTTCCATGAGCAAAAAAAATTCACTCGAAACATTCACAATGTTGTAAACTAAAACTGCCATGCTGCTGACCTCTGTTCATCCTACCTGAGGACATCGCCTGTGCAAAGCAACCAAAAAAAGGGCAAGGGCTCATCACATTTACCACCCAAGACTGAGGCATAGTAATATAGCACAGTAACAGACCATGGTCATCAATACTTCAAACACGTCTGCAGCAATAAGACATTTTATTTGCAATGTGAAGAGTGTCTCATATGTACACTATCTTACCTCACAAACTGTGCTCGTCACTGCTACTTTCACATTATGTGTCATGCATTGTCACCCCTCAAAAAAAATCCCTGAGGGTCTATCATTTCAAAGTAGCTGTTTCTCTCAGAGCCTGGCAATACTATGATAACAACAGGATCTAATATGTATTTCTTTATAAGAAATGTGTAATTATTGAATTTCTAAAACATAGCATAAATATGGTTCTTTAATACATTTGATGGTTTAGAATTTCAGTAATTGCCCATGTGTTAAGAAATAACACAAATTAGCCCCAGGCATTTCGATGTAATTGCTTCACAATGTGCCTCTTGCATACAGTGGTCAGGTAGGACAATCAAAAGGGCTGCACTGCCATCTTCTGACACTGAAGAAACAAACACTACAACAGTGAATCCTTACTGGGGCCAACTTCGCCCTCTTGTGGTCATTCTAGCTAGTACTTCACAATAGAGCTGCTGTGGTGGACAAATCGGGGGGCACTATTAATCAGCAGTCTGGAGCATGACACCTTTGGTAGACTTCCAGTCGTTCAATAATAAAATGAAGTTTCATTGCCAGAGGTGAAGCACACAGCGCAAAAGTATGCCGAGTATTAAAACAAACATTGCAAAATGCATCAAGGAAAACTTATGCAATCTTCCAGTCGTTCAATCTATACACTGCAATTACAGGCAGAAAGGAAGTGGTAGAAACATTTCAAATAAGCAATATTCAGTAATGTAATACATCACTGAAACATTTCCTGATTCCCATATCAAACTGCTCTATTGCACTCAGCCTAAATGCTGAATGGATGGTTGGAAACGTAATGGAAACCAAGAAAACAACAAGGATCACCATTACTTCAGCTCAGTAATATGAAGGCTAAGAATGAAAATCCTCACTTACCAGCACCTTGTTTCCCAAGTGGACAAAAGAACAGGAAATCCACCGCATCAAACCAAAGAAAGAGAGAGAGAAACAAAACATGTTAACTACAAAAGAAAAAAAAATCCACAACAATAGTTTACCCAAATAATACCCAACAAGGCTTTAAACCCATGTTAGGTCCATTTGTTATGAGAGCAGACATGCAAAATACATGCAAAATATACGGCAGCACATTTTGGATTAGACGTTAAACCAAGAAGTCCACCTGCTTGTTGTGATGTATGTTAAGGATCCCATTGCACCATTGAAAAAGAGAAGGGAGCTTCTCCCAGTGTCATGGCCAAATCCTTCAGATTAAATGATCACTCTCTTGACAGCTGTTTGTGGGTCCTTTCCTTGTGCACAAAATGGCTGCACATTTGTCTACAAAAAGCAATCACTTTACTAGACATTGCCTATGCGATGTTTCAATGTAAGAAAGCACCATAAAAACATAAGATCGCATCATTTCTAAATGGTTATACAAATAGTGATTTCATTTACTTTTAAATTGTTTTTTTTAAGTGAAAGCACAGGAGCATGACACAGGATACAGAGCATTTCAACTTTCTGACATGGGTCCTGCAGAGTTTTTGATTATAAGACTGTACCTACTCTATTAGCAGATTATTTGAGACCACAAGAAAATTCACTGATGTGAATATGTTGTAAGTCTCATGTATTTCATCGGTGGAGATTTGTTTCAAAACTGCTTTGCTTGATTTATGTACGAGTGAATCAGACAAGAGCAGGCAGAGGAAGAATGTTAGAGGTTAAGGGGAATTTGGATTAGGATGGATGGCTTCTTGGTGGAGCAAACATAATCACAAAAACTGGGTTGAATGGCTTCCTACTATGTCATACATTTCTGTGGCTCTAAATCACAGACAATAACACCAATCCCACACACACGATATGGTTATAGGGAACCACCACAGATTTGGTATTCAATCTGCAAACACAAAAGCCTCCAAATAAGGCTAAAGTCTTCAAACCAGCCAAAAAAATGTGTTCCCTTTAACCCAACTGTCCATCTGAATACCCACCAACCTGAAGGTTGAGGGAGTGCTGCCTATTCAGGTGGACATTAAAGACCCCCTGGCACTATTCAAAAAGAGATGAGAGTTTCTCCCGGTGTCCTGGCCAACAATCGCCCAGTCACTCACTTCATAGTTGTTTGTGGAACATTTCTGTGTACAAATTGGCTTCCTACAAAATACACAGTCACTTCACAATAAAATCTTGTGAAGTGCTTTGAGATGTCAACAATGTACTAAGGCTCTCTATCAAATGCAAGAATTATTACTGTTATAAGCTTCCAGCTATGGCTTCCTAAATACATCCACTCCCTCCCTTCAATTCTCTCGGAGCCAAATAACCAATTTATTCACGCAAAGCAAATAAATAAGGTACTAATTCTCTGAAGATCTTAATTCAAAGGGCTGCCTTTGTATTGAAACATAAATAGTAAATTTCCTGCACTTTAACAAAATAAAATAATAATATAAATCTGAATCACACTGTGATGTCAACACAAACATTGTGTTCAAGAACAATGTCCTTGAGTTCAATAGTTTTTCACCATAAAATACCTTTTTTTGATTAAAAAAAACTTTCTTCTCAGAAAAACCCTAAATTACCTGACTTTCTTAGCATCTAAGGTATAGGTTTTGGATGCCGATTCCTGCCGATTGACACACGGATCTCATGCTCTGAGATGACCTCTGAAATTTACAACAGCGGACAGATGAGCTTAGAGCAGCTCTGTACAGATGTAAGGTGCGTCAGGACTCATTCATCTGCCAAGTGCCTTACCTGGAGCCAGAATAGCTCACTGTTTACAGTTTGTTGTGCTGTGAACAATGTCGAGGTGCGTTCAGATCATCATTCATTTGAGCAGAAAACACTTGAGGGCTTATTTTAATGTTCCAAAAATATCCCGACTTTTAGCAATTTGCATCAAATTGACTTGCGTGTGTGTGGAGGTGGGGGGCGGCTGGGGAAGGGAGGTATGTGGCAATATTTGTCCCCTTCAATTCTGTCCTCTGATTTTTTGACACAAGCAATAGATTCCATCTTCCCCCCACCACCAAAGAATGCCTGGGATGTATTTTGTGAATAATAGAGTAACTTATGCTATCAAAGAACTGCCACTGAATGGTGCAGAGACTGATGAGCCCTGAGGCGAGAGCCAGCCTAAGACCCTGGACCATGCTGCAGCCTGTCTTTTGCATTTCCAACCTGTCCCCCCGCAGCCAACCCCAACCTGGTGCAAAACACACTCAAATCCTAATCCAGCCACGCCTCCCCCCCCACCAAAATGGACTGCTTTGACCTCATCTGAAATCACCAGTAAGTCTGCCACCTAGTAATGACTCACAGGTAAATCATTATTCTCTTGACAATATATACTGAGTGGGTTACCTACTGTTAATAATCACGGATCACTGCTCAAGAAACTTGTCGTGACTGTCTCATTAATCATTAATCCTCCAGTGGGAATGTCATCCTGCATTAACTGCCCGGATCACTCAGGTTGTCAGTGTCCATCATGACACCCACCGTTGGTCACAGAATCATGGCAAATCTATCCCCTCCCCCCCACCCCACCCACCTGGCAACCCTGCTGAATACATTATGTAAGAATAATGCAGAGCTTTGTGTGATTAGAAAGGAACCATCTTTCCAGTCAATGGACCACTTGATGAGATTGACCTCAGATATTCCCCGGTAACTATCAGTAAGATAAATACATTCCAAAAGCACACCTTGTGAGCTCACAAGGAACAGCGCTCCGAGATGCCGTGCGGTCTGAAGGGTGCTATGTAAATGCAAGTTGTTGTTGAACAACATCACCGCTTGTTAAATTGTTTCATTCAATTGCTGGAGTCAACTACATGAGGTGCTCCCCCAGAACATCTCTGTCAGTCTTCCCTTGCCTGGGTGTCCTAACCTTCATGGATGCTTGTGTCAGTTTTTCAAACAGAGGAAAACTGGCACAAAAAGACTTGGTTAAAATGTTGCTATCACTTCATTCAAAAAATCTGTGTTGTAAAGAACATAGAGAACTCTACACTTAATTATATATTACTAAAAACAGCCTCTACAGAGAAACATTGAAGATGCAAATTCAGAGTCCGCTAAGCCTTACATTTACTTTTGGAGATACAGAGACATGACAGTTCAATATAAAATTTCTCTTTTTCCCCCAAGAAAATTCTGATAAGAAAATGAGTCACTAAGAGATTTTGTGTGCATACAAATATGCTATTAACATATGTAATAAATAGCAGTGATTGAAGGCTTCTGGCACATTACTGCATGAAAATCACTTGCAGCTCTTTCTAAACACTGGAACTATTTGTAAATTATTAACTAAAGATATTCCAAACCATCAATTTTCGCTGAGAGTAATTTTACATTTGAAACAAAGCATCAAAGTCGCACCACCTGAAGGAATCATCCAGTAGACGGGTGAATATTTAAAATCCTAACAACTTCTTACACTATACACTCTTTTGCCTGGGGACTGTTTAAATTTTTTATTCCAGCAATAATTTTACAGTGAAATAAGTCATTTGTGATGAATGTTTTCTGATGCATTTTTTTTAAAAAGTATAAATATGCATCACAATCATACCTTAACAGTGGTCAACACTGGTCTCAGGATTCATGCATCAATAATGGAGACCTTTAAGGTGTCGATAATTGACCTTTAAGGGGTCCTTAATTGTTAGGCCACACGCAGGGACAGATTCACAGACATTCGACACAGATACAAATATGGGCAGATAAGCAAGGTTACCAAATAAATAAGTAGTCAACAACTAAACATTGTTGAGTTCTCAATAATTAGGGACACTTAGGTTTGTCAGATGCTGTATAATAAATAGGGCAGGCAAAGCAATGAACGAACATGTGAATAGATGGATTAGCCAAACTGAAGGATAAATATGAAGACAGAATGGTCAAATAGAGAAGCTTGCAGTAACCCAACAGACAGATAGATCCATGGAATGGCAGGAAGAATAGACATCTCTCGTGAATGGATTTACATGCAAAGGATAAGCTACCCTGAGAGAGAAGTTTCTTTTGAAGTGATAATGTAGCTTCATAATAGCATAGGATGCATATTGAGACAAGTCATTTATTATTACTCCTTTTCCTATAGGGAATCCCTGCTCTCTTATGTGTAGAAATTTCACCCAGGTCTAGATTTATTCTATTTTTGCACTATTTATGTGTGTCAGCTTGGCTCCGTTGTCTTCTCCCTCTCTTTGGCTGATCAAGCCCAAAAGGCTCGATACATGATGAACAATCAACAACAACATCTACAACTTGCATTTATATAGAGTGCTTCACACCAGACAGCATTTCAGAGCACGAGTCAGATTGCCTTCAATCATTCAGATTGCCTTAGAACCCTGGGCTTGGAAGAGTGATGGGGGAACAAAATTTTTAGCCAGGGTTCCTCCAGAGCTAGAAAACAAATGTTAGCCAGAGTATTGGGCTGTTAAAGCCTCACAAATGAATAACCTGCCCGATATCCCATCTCCAGGCTCACACACAAAGAACAGACTCTTGGGTGAGGATTGAGAGGTTAATTCGTCCCTAGGAAAGGGTAACCCTACACAACATACAATTCACTTTACAGTATATTCTGTGAAGCGATTCAAGACGTTTTGAAGGTGTGATAAGGTACTATATCAAATGCAAGGATTATTATTGCATTATTATAACATAGCAAAAGAGACCGCAAATCACAGGATCACAAGATTGGTTCAGAATAAAGAAGGCTCGTTTGATCTCATCCTCCCAGAACACCCAACCTATAGTCTTCCCATCATAGCATCATTTAAATAATAACCTCCATTGAAAAAAATGTAACCAAGTCCATAAATTTAACATAATGAAGATCTTTTCCTGCCTTTGGTGTCATATGAATTGGATGAAATAGATACAAGATATGTGAGGAATTCTTTACTGAAAAGACAGAAAGTGACAAGGATGAAGGTGACAGCTATTTTGGGGCTTTTCTTATGTCACGTTTAGTAAAGTTTTTGGCAAACGTATTCGCTTTCTTCTTTCATTATTTAGTCAGGCGCAGCGGCATTGTGTGACAAGTCATACTCTTATTCTAGTGGAGTTGAAAGGCCCATTCCCTTTCAAACTAATCATTTGAATACTTTTCAGTTTCGAGTACTACATTACATGAGACAGAAATGATTGTCTCCCCACTCCTGGTGACAATGCAGACAGCACCTGAGTAAATTAGTACTGCCAGCAACTGGCACCCCAGTGAGCTCTTTGCAATCTAATCTCCATTCCACCCTCGGAGGGTGTAACCCTTTCTGTCACTTAGTCTTTCACCATCTACATTTTAACGCCAAGTTATGAAGGAAAACAGAGGCCTGAAAAAGACCATTTCGATCTATCTGCCATCAAAGCAAAAAAAACTTGCACTGTACTACTCTTATCTCTCATACCCTTCAATCAATCATTTCCCCTAATAGCTATCTAATTCTCTCTTGAATGTCTCAAAGGGGCATAAATATCAGATAGCTGTTGGCAAATCTAAAAGGCAGTTTAGGAGAACCTTCTTTACACAGAGGGTGGTGAGAATGTCGAAGTCATTACCAGAAGCTGTGATTGAAGCAAAAAGCATCAACGTGTTTAAGAGGAATCTTGATGTACACATGAGGAAAAAGGAAATAGAGGTGTTTAGGAGAGGGAGGAGTTCACGTAGAATATAACCCCAGAACAGATGAGGTGAACTGAATGGCTTGTTTTCTTTTTATTAGCAAATGTTTTGCAAGGTCAAAAACACATAAGCAGTTATACATGCAGTTAACATGACTGCTTTTGACGTTCCACATACATTTACAGTATTAAGAATTCCAGTCCACTTTGAAGCAATCCAGAAAGTTATTAACTGTCATTTCAGGTGTGTTTCATTGCTGCTTTTGAGCACAAAGAACAAACAAAGCGGAAGAATGACTTGCTTGAACATTAGACGGCTGATTTAACAAGGAAATGAATCCTCTGTGCTCCACAAATCAAGTATCAAATATATAGGCCTGCAAGGCCTCGGGTTTGTGCATCATTTGATGTCTTCTTATTGTGCACATCTCACCTTCCTTTCTTAAGTGCATTTTTGTGCCTAGCAAGATGAAGGCTATTCAGCACTGAGGCAAAGGACGCTTTTTCCATTGTAAGCTCTCAATGTCAGCATTAAGAACTCAATGGTCATCCACAGATGTGGCCCCAACCCAACCAGTGTGACACATCCAATCCAAACTCTAGCCATCCTTCTCTCTCTCTTTCTCTCTCTCTCCCTCCCTCAGTGATTTTGTCTAACTGGAAATAAAAATTACATAATATTTGTAATGTATTTTGTCTGTAAAATACAGAATTACTGTACTCTACAGTATATCATATAAAGAGCTTAAAGAAGTGTCGACTCTACGAGCAGGAACTGTATTAAATCTGAGGATTATTAAGTTTAGGAGTTTTGTGCTGAGGATCTACATCCATTTAGGCACAAATTAAACGATCTAAATGTGTTTCACACAAGGTATTTACATAGTCATATAGAGAAGGAATGCATTCCATTCGTTGGGCCTAGATTTTAACCCAGATTCTTCTTATTATTGTGTTCCTCTCATTAGTCCGCTCCCATGCTTGCACATTCCCTGACAAGGAGGCCAGCTGCCAATACTACTGGATAGAATGATGTGCACAGGAGAGATCCAGAATGGCTCACCGTCTGTTAGGACATGCCTCCCTGAGAGTGCAGAAGTTCAGACTGAACCGTACAGCAAACCACGGGCTCAGAAACTCTGTCCTACCACATTATTTTGGGGCGTTCATGGGCTGGGTTGCCTGCCTCAAGAATCTGTCAAGAAGTGACGGACACCTGGATTTGAAAAATAGACTCGAGCAGGAAAAGCTCAGCGCAAGAGTCGGAAATAGTACCTCAGGAGTATAAACTGGGCCACGTACAGAAAACCCCCAGGTACTTCCCACCGAATCGCTCGCATTCCATTCTAACACAATCTGAGGCTGAGAAAAATTCTCACAGGTCTGAGTGGCAAACATGGGGGTTCCCAGGCAAGACTCACTTCACACCCTGAGGTGCTTTTACTGCTGCGAAATGTCATTTACAACGCACGATATTTATTCTACTGAGCAACTTGGAACAAGCAAAGTCATAGTGTCTTAGCTGCATAAAAGAAGATCCCAGCCAATTGTTAAGAATACAGATTGTCAGGATAGTACATTAAAGCTCCAGCAATGAATTACAATCCCAGCATACCTCACTGACTGGAGACAAATTACTCTGATATATTCCTCCCTTAGCTTGCTGAGCCCTGAACACTTCACCCCTGAAAATCATACAGCATTGCCATACTGACTCATAGCATGGCTGGGTACCTTTTCTATAATATACCACTGATAGGTTTTCAAAATCAGGTTTTGTGTTCATAAATGGATTTTCACGCAGCTTTATTGTGACCCATGTAAAGTCGTTCACTTTCCATTAGTTCAAGAAGAAAATACCAGGAAAACAATGCTCATAAACAATGACAATGACCCTTTCCGCTTACATTTCTGAGAATGTAGTACTTTAATTTTTTTTTTAATTTTTTTTACCTTACCCATTTTCTCTCACATGAATTTCCCTCTTCCCAAGCATATTTCACACAAGGCACTCCAAGTCAGCACAAAATACTTCAAGGCCTGCATTAGGTCTTGAACTAACCTAGTTTTGGGGAAATTTTGGCCAGGAAACTTGGAGAAACTCCCTACCCTTTTTCAAATAGTGTCATAGGATCTTTAGCATCCACCTGAACATGCAGATGAGGTTTAATGCCTCATTCGAAAGACAGGAATTCAATCTCGGAAGGTGGTAGGTAGAAGCTGACGTATAAACTTCTGATCTCCTCGGTGAGCCAAATAACCAGAGATGACAGGGCTGAAAGGCAATGGTAGACTGCTGTGCCATTGTCAGATCAGATTGGAAACTTACTGATATCCCATAAGTGAGAAATACTGTAGGAAGGTGACGGATGTCGGAGGCTGCCAACGTGGATTACAAAACAGTAATCCAATCAAGAAGTTCAGATGGTATCAACAAACTGCAAGATCGAATCTTGAGAGGTTTGTCCGTCAACCTCTACCGACCCCTTCTGAGATTGTATTCCTGTCAGGATTCACTGTCAGGCAGTCAGTGTTATTTAGAGCACATACGGGCAATTATGAATGCTTGACGTTTTAAAAATGAAACGCACTGCGTTTTGAGCAGCTGCAACTTTAACATCCTGTTGATGTGGCCGATTCGTTGAATCTTGGAGGGTACCAAGTCTATAGTTTAGGATTTTTCCCATAAAATCAATAATAATAATCCTTACATTTGATATGGCGCTTTTTCACATCTTCTAGACGTGTCAAAGTGCTTCACAGAATGTACTGTAAAGTGAATTGACAGTATATTTGTGGGCGAAACATGGCAGCCAATTGCGCACAGCAGTGTCCCACAAACAGTCTTGGATTGAAGCGACCAATTTATCATTGTTTTTTTTTCTTGAGGGATTATTATCAGGCATGTGGAGTAAGGAAACTTGCCCAAGGTTTCACCCTGCCGGGAATCAAACCCAGGTCTCTCGCTTGCGAGGCGAGTGCTCTAACCACTGAGCTACAGGACTCAATGTCTCAATAGAAGACTGCATGAGATGACTATTTTATTTTCCGTTGTGTTATTATTTAAAAACAAAGAGTCACCATTCTCCATTTAATATAATGGGCTGAAAAATGCAACCTTTCCAAACAGATTAGACAGCATGTTCAATAATTGTTGAATCCGTTATCAAATGTCACATTTTTCACCCAAGATTCCATTGCTTCACTCAAAACTAAAATGCTTCAGGTCTCCCAGTGTTAATGCGTATTTGCTTAACACAGCCAAGGTGACAATGGAGATCATTTGTTTAAAAATGTTACTCTTTTTAATTAACAGTTTGCAAACAAACCATAGAGCATTCATAATATATAATGTGTGGAATCCCACCGTAATCTACTGCAAATGATCTTCAAACAGACTTGTAGTAATGACATCCCAAA
This sequence comes from Callorhinchus milii, assembly GCF_018977255.1. Lineage (NCBI taxonomy): Eukaryota > Metazoa > Chordata > Chondrichthyes > Chimaeriformes > Callorhinchidae > Callorhinchus > Callorhinchus milii. The sequence goes on along the minus strand of NW_024704742.1, from coordinate 27,376,670 downwards.
GGAACGTAACAATCTTCCAAGCACGTTATTTGGCTGCACTGTATCGAGACCCTGAAATGCTCCAGACAACAGAGAGAAACCTTGGAACTTGCACAGGAGCTGTACAAACACTTACTCACATTATATAATATAGTCCAGGGAATATTAAAAGCCTGTGATCCAGCCCAGGTTCAGATGGTCTCATACCCCACATGAGTCAAGTCTGACAAGGTTATAGCCTTGTAACTTGTTCTCAGTTCTCATTGTCCCATGGATTAACAGTACAAGCGCATGATGGATTTTCTTTTAAATCAACACTTCAAGCTCATTTGCCAAAGGTTAATTTATTTTAAAAGCACATCAGTCCTCCCATTTTCCATGACTGTTTGTGGGACACTGCAGTGTACAATTGGCTGCCGGTTTCGCAAAGCATACAGTCACAATTCACTTTACAGTTTATTCTGTGAAGCGCTTTGAAATGTCTTAACAACACGATAAGGTGCTATATCAAATGCAAGGATTATTATTATATTGTTATTGACATAGCACATTGCATCTCAGGAGGGCATCTCAAAGCCTTTCACAGGATCTGCTGAAAAATGCAGTGACTGCATTTTGTAAGTAAATGTACCAGCAAATTTGTACAAAACAATGTCCCAATTGGCGAATGACCAATTTATTTAGGGGATTATTGGACAGGATATTGAGAAAATCTCTCTTCTCCCTTCGAATAGTGTCTTTAATATTCACCTGAACAGACAGACTTCTCTTTTTGAATAGTGCCATGGGTTCTTTAATGTCCACCTGAATAGGCAGACAAGACCTCAGTTTAACGTCTCAGCTGAAGGACAGCATCTCTGACAATGAAACACACCCCCAGCACCGCATTATAATATTAACTTAAATAATGTGAGTCCATGTCCCAACGTGGGGCTTGAACCTATAACCTTCTGATTTGGAGGCGAGAGTACTACCAACTGAGCCAGGCTGTCACAAAAAATCAAGTGTAATTAACAATTGGTATAGGACATTCTGCTGTGAATGGGGGTGGGTGGTAGGGTAGGTATTCTTAAGGGATGAGATCAGATAAGCCTTCTTCATTGAAATCATTCTTGCGATTTTATTCTCTCAGAGAATCTGCCAATATTGTGTTCTGCACTGTGGATTCTCCTGAGGTTGAGGTACCAGAAAACATCTCCTTGTTTGGATACAGGAAAACTCTTTACATAGAGAAAAACACAAATGTAAGGAGAAACAGGAAAAAGAAAAAGAAAAGGAAAAAGAAAGAGATGGAGAGAAGACAAAGAAACAAACAAAGAGAAACAAAGAGGGGAGATGAGAATTTTTTTTTACACAGAGAGTTGTTACGGTCTAGAATGTAGTGGCTGAAAGGGTGATGGAAACAGATTCAATAACAACTTTCAAAAGGGAATCAGATAGATACTTGTGAAGGCAAAATATGCAGGGGAATGGGGAAAGAGCGGGGGAGTGGGACTGATTGGATAGTTCTTCCAAAAAACTGGCACAGGCACGATGGGCTGAATGGCCTCATTCAGTGCTGTATGATTCTATGAATTAACAAAAACAGAAGGCGGTCAGCACCTACCATTGGAGTTGCTACCCTATTAGTTCTCTGGATTCTAGCTTAAGTCTGATTTATCTGTTGAGACAAGCCAGCACTGCCATTCAAATGCTACGATCTGCAGGCCAGCCTTGGTTACAAACAAGTGTCCACCTCCTCGAACACCCTGGATGATAATGGACCTGCCTTGCATTGCCAGTGTGTCTCTTCAGGGGGGACTATATTTTCTTAAATTTAGGTGCAATCATTCCATAGTCAGTTCCAGCTTTGATCACTCCTTCCCTGGACCATTTTTTTTAGTCCTCCTCCTCTGCAGAACAACAGCTACTTGCATTTATACAGCGCCCTTCACGCAGGTAGAGTTCCAGAGCACCCAGTTGATAACAAACTGTTAATATTGATATGCGTGCTAATTTGCATGCCTTTTAAGTAATTGCAGATAGGTTCAAACACATAGAAAAATGCTATCTCCTCCCAGGATTCTTTTTTAAAGAGATTATGGTGTGATTTACAGTGTTCAGTAATTCAACCAGTGTAACCCAGCAGTAGCCTGATCTCTACTGCACTCTGAAAATTCTAAGCAGGGTTAAAAAGACAGCTATTACAGATTGCTGGTGGGCCCTAATCCAAAGCCACAGTCTTTCCTGCTGTGCAGTAACCAGCAGGAAAGACTGAAACTTGGACTGGAGCCTGATTGCCTATATAAGGGCTTCCTCAAAGGTCCTGCTACCTGTCATGTTAGAACAGTCCTGGTAAACGGAAGGCAATAGCGCCTCTTGCTGCTACATGTCTCACCTCTTCTAATAAACAACTATAATGGGATTTCAAGTGTAAACATTCACTATAAAGTTATTACACTTCCACCCTCAGTTTGTTTGCCCACCATTGCATTGTTGATTCGTTGCATCTCTTTGGAGGGGAAGCCAAAGAGACCCTTGAAGAATTTTCCTCCAGGAATGAATTGGGTTTATTTATATTGAAAGCACCTTCCTAACCCATTTCCAAATCTGTGTCAAAGAACGTATTGGAGATCAGGAAACCCACATGGGATTGTGAGACACAAGTTAAGTAGGCTGGATTTAAATCGGATACATAATTTAGTCAATGGTAGTTATTAACACTGATGGGATCAGACCATACCCCAATCATATCCTTCTGACAAAGCCAATGCGTTCCTCACTGCATTGCCACAAACAAAGAGGTGTAAAATATGACAATTTCTAAAAGTATTCCTTAATAGCTACGCTTAGTCACAAAGGGGACTCCTTCTGGTTCCCAAAAGTGCAAAACACCAATCTCTGGTTCAGAACTAGACAGTGCCACAGCTGAATTCCTGTGTGCTGGTGTGATGCTTCGCTGTTTTTTAATTCAGGAATTCCATTAAAAATTTGTGCATTTTGGTCTCCTATATATTTACATTAAATAAGATATACATATGTTACATCTATGATAGATTGAGTAATGATTCAGACAAGGGAAAACATTACAGTTTCAACTCCTCGTGAAACTCGTAACAATAAGGCCAATGATAGCGCTCCGGGACATTACCCTGTGTGAAGGGCACTGTATAAATGCAAGTTGTTGTTTGTTGTTGATGTGTATCTATCTTATTAATGCATCTCAATGCGAAATCTTCATTGACCAGAGAAACTTAATCAACACACCTGCAGTTTAATTCAGAAACTGCAATAATGCATCAGATAAATATAAGGGTTGATTTGGACAAATTGAGTCAAGAGTAATTACTATAGGGGTAAGTTCATAAAAAGAATAGAACATACCTTAATGTTAGGTTGTGAATAAGAAACCATTTCTTATTCTGTCAGTTTCCATTATTACTTTAATGAAATTGTCTGACCAAATAACTTAAACGTTTGTTTTGATGCATTAGGTGTCTAATACATGCAGAAACCCATCACTGTGCTTAAGAGTATCAAACCCTGACTGAGAATTCCATGCATCCAACCTACACGTGGAAATCCCCATGTTTAGAAACTGAATCAATGAAGGATACCTTTAACCTCTCAATAGAAGTTACACTATTGAACACATGGGGAAATACATAATGAAAAGTGCCACATTTCAAAACAGGTTTGACATAATAATAATAATAACCCTTGCATTTTGATATAGCGCTTTTCACGTCGGGAGGATGTCCCAAAGCGCTTCACAGAACACACTGTAAAGTGAATTGGCTGTATATTTGTGGGCGAACGCGGCAGCCAATTGCGCACAGCAATGTCCCACAAACAGTCGTAGATTGAAAATGACCAATTTATTATTGTTTTTGGTTTTTGGAGGGATTATTATTAGGTGTGTGAAGTAAGGAAACTTGCCCAAGGTTTCGCCCTCTGCCTGGAATTGAACTCGGGTCTCTCGCTTGCAAATAATAATAATAATAATAATAATCCTTGCATTTGATATAGCGCTTTTCACGTCGGGAGGACGTCCCAAAGCGCTTCACAGAATATACTGTAAAGTGAATTGACTGTATATTTGTAGGCGAACGCGGCAGCCAATTGCGCACAGCAATGTCCCACAAACAGTCATGGATTGAAAGTGACCAATTTTTTATTATTGTGTTTTTTTTTTGGCGGGATTATTATTAGGCTCTGTGTGGAGTAAGGAAACCTGCCCAAGGTTTCGCCCTGACCTGCTGGGGATTGAACTCAGGTCTCTTGCTTGCAAAGCGAGTGCTCTAACCACTGAGCTACAGGACTCCACAATAGACATAGATTCAAAGAAGGAGCAGAAGGCAACCATTTGACCCATTGAGACTTCACAGCCTATCAGAGCAAGCTGCTCATTCAATCCCACTGCCCTGTCTTATCCCCGTACCCCTTCAAGCTTCTGTCTTTCATATACCTATTCACTTCCTCTTGAAACCTACTGTGGACTCTGCCTCGACCACCTTACTTGGCAGGGCATTCCATGTCCCAACAACTCTCTGTGTGAAAATATTAAATATTTCGCCTTTGTAAATCACTTTGACTTGAATTCTGTTGTCAAAAGTCACATTTTCCATCACAATACATTTTGAACACTGCAACTGAGTCCAGAAAACATAAGATCCCTCAAGTGAGCTTACAGGCTTGTCACAAGAGAAAACTTTATCTACACACAGGTGAAGATTATTCCTATACATGCTCACAACTATTCTTGTTTCACCTTTGGGAAAAGCAAATATTTTCTACCTAATATGAGCATCAAATACAACCACGGTACTGATGCCTTGTACACAATGCCGTCGAGCAGATACTTATCAATCTCAACTGAAGAGATGCTGTAATTCAACAATCTAGTGCAATACTGTACTGGCAATCTTGCTTCACATCCTTGAACCCGTACATTTCTTACTCGAGGGAAAGGCTGCTGCCAACTAAACCGAATGATGAAGAATAACCGCAGAGCTGGCACAGCACCCACAATGCGGCAATTTGTTCAGCAACGCAGATGGTGGTGAGAATGTGGTGGTGATGGTTGTGGTGAAGAGATCGTAATCTATGAATTGCTACCCTGTGTGATTACAATATAAAAAAAATCCACCCTTTCCAGTCTCACTTAATGCAGACTCATTTAAGGGAACGTTTCTGTTAAGACTGTGCGAATGTCAATCCATAAGTATGTATGATTGATGTACGTCTTGAGCACTCGATCAAGTGAATCATCGTGCAGCAATGCTCTGCCCACACAAGGGGGATTAGCAAGCCTGAGTCTCAGAAGTAACGGCCTGAGTCGCAGGAATGAGCAATCTATCAAACGCAGCAAAATGGGAATTCTCTCAGGAACAGTCGGAACTGGTTCTTGTTCTTTTTTCAGCTAAATAAAAATGATCCAAAGTCAGGTTACTGATGGTTGATAGGGCAGACAGATTAATACCTCCAGCAGAACAGACAGAGCAATACCCTCGGAGAAGATTCAACTTGAATCATAAGTAAATACCCCAGTAACAGTTTGTCAGAGCAAAAACATTAGTATTAAAGTGAAAAAATATTGTGTCATCAAAGTAAAATGCACTACCCATGGATTCAATTCAACCATTGAACTGTAACAGGTCTTTTCATTCTGATACCTGGGTGTCACCTTTTTAGAGAATCATTCAAATGTGTAACCTGATACTTGTCAGCTCCACTGTTGATTCAGTTGGTAAATCCACTGCTTATTGAGTTGTACAAACCAACAAGTTCCCATGTTCAGTGTCTGTCTGGGTAGGCGACAGCAGCTGACATGAAACTGAATCCATATCTAGAGGTTTTTTTATTTGGCTTCCAGGAAGGGGGAAAGGAGAGAAATCGCACAACATTTCAGCTCCAGTGAAGATGTGGCCCTCAACAAAAACAACCAGTTGCATTTATATGGCTCCCCTCACACAGGGTAGCATCCCAGAGCAAAGGAGCACACCCTTCCGGAGAGAGTGCACGTGCCAGTGTTTTATTCTAATATCTCCTGGTCTATAATCCTTCAGATTGCCTGGTACATTCATCACACAGTAGTTTGTAGGACCTTACTGAAGGCTTACACCACCTTCGGTGACGTGCCTTCAATTCCTACACCTCAACCTGTGATACACTCCTCCTCCACCTCTCCATTTTGCCCTCTCTCGTTCTATCTTTAAGTCCTGCCTCAAATCCTACCACTTACATGCCTATGGCCAAGTCTTCGACATTTCCCCTCTCACTGGCTTGGAGTAAAGCGCTCCAAGATGATACGTGAAGAGATGCTGTGAATATGCAAAATCACTGCCGCACATTTGTCTATGATGCAATGTATGACTATGAGACTCATTATGAGACTTTTCAAAGCAATATGGTGCTATAAAATGAAAAACCTTTCTTTCAATTGAAATTGCATTTTTCAAATCAAAGTACTGTATTGTTCCTATTTGTCTATTGAAAATACACAATGTAAGTGATCCAGACTAAAAATAATGAAAGCAATATGTTACTGTTTATGTCACAATGATTTCATGTGAGATAGCTTAATGTAGAAAAAAACAGTGGAATAAATGTTTTAAATATGAATAAATTACATCTGCAAACAGATTACATTTGTTATGACAGATCTATAAAGATCAAAAAATAAAACACTACTTTCAAATATTATCAGTCCCAAAAGGATTGGTAAGTTCACATCTGACACAAAAGCATTCAGAATACAGGTTTTAATAATTTATTTTTGTTTATTTCATATAAAAGAGATATTCCAGATAATGTCCTCAGTTTTTATTACAGTACATAAAATGCATTAAAACTGTCATCATCCACTGTGCCTTAAGGTATTTCATGTATTTGTCCCTGGGTAGGAAATTTCAAAGCAATACAGAGCAGGCAGACAAATGTTTCAAAGTGCATCGCTCATTTAGCAATCTTGCTAATGTTATGGTCTTATTATACAAGCAGATTGTACAGTGCCAAGAAACAGATGAAAGTTAAGACTATCTGAGGAGTGAGACCCAAGTCACAAGATCACAAATTAGCAAGAGCAGTTTGGAATGAAGAAGCCCTTCAACCCACCTGATCTCATCCTCCCATCATAGAATCAAACTGTTGCCTGACCTCAACCATCCTCCATGGCAACCTGTTTGAGTCATGAATAACCCCCTAGGTACTTCCTGGTGTCTTTACTGAAATTGCCTTTCACAAGCCAACCCTTCCTATCACCTTCACATACATCAGTGTGGTCCAACTGGCTGCCCGCTTTCCGGCCTCAGGGATGATTTAATCCAGTCCATGAACTATTGCCAACTTCATTGGCCAACGAGCTAATACAGGCGACATGCAGGCTCTGTACCTAGTCGTTCACTGGGGCCTCAAGCTCTGGCCGGCAACTGGACTGGCCAAACAGGAGACAACTACCAGGGGCTCAGGCTTTGCCTGCCAATGGGATTGGACAATGAGGACAAAATATTGCTGGTGGCCTTTCTCAAATCCAGCCCTCAGTAACCAAAAGGATGGACCACCCTGACATATATAGATGATCTGCTCTCAACTGCTCAATACTGTAAATAATAATCCTTTCATTTAATACAGCAGCTCATCACGTTTTCGAAAAGTCACACAATGCTTCACAGAATATACTGTTATGTGAATTGACTGTATATTTTGTGGACGAAATCCAGCAGCCAATTGCACACAGCAGTGTCCCACACATCATCGTGGATTGAGTGACCAATCTTTTAATATTTATTTTTTTGACTGAGTCAAGTGGTGCAATTCTAGACAGTTCCACCCATGTTAAAACCATGTGCATGATCTCTAGCTCTTTGCAAGATAACTTTAGAAATGCATGTTAATCATGTGAAGCGTTTTGAGATGCTATCATGACACGAAAGACGTTATCAAATGCAAGGATCATTATTAGTATATTATACTTTCTTTTAAGGACTGCAGAAGAAAACAGCTTCAAAATTCACAAAGAGTTCAATGATTTGCTCAACTCTACAAACACTGAAGAACGATGAAAATAGAGTAAACGTAGAGCCAGGTGGAATTGTTCCAACTGAGATTCTGTCAGAAATCAAGGGAATTTCAGTTGATAAATTTCAGCCTGTTTCACGTTGTGAACACCCATAGCTTTGGCACAGTGATTGGATATGAAGATTCCAGCAGTACTATTGCTTTTGTTGATTGGAGACTGGAATTCTAGGACTGCTTTCTGCTCACAGCGACCAAATCTGGATTGAGTTAGACAAGGACTCTGTGATGCAGCAGAGAAACACTGTTCTCCATCATTGGAAAAAGTAACAATGGTGGCTACTGGTGGTGGGAACAAAGGCTGTGTCGTTCCAACATTATATTTATTAACTATAATTGTTACAACACGTAATAATAATTATAATATATTATTACATGTTACTATAATATATTATAAATTAAATATTCCGAGACGCTATCGAGATGTGAAGGATGCTGCAATTTGGTGTAGTAATCATAATTATGTTATATATGTTGTCATAATTATCATAATGCTGTAATGAAGAATCATACTTATTATTACATAATTGCTTTAATATATTATAATTATAATACATAATTATCGGCCACATTATGATTATTCCTCAACAGATTCAAGGCAACCTCACATCATCTTATTCATCCTCATATGTTTACTCATCTGTAACCATATGGCTAACACAGGCCATATGTCAGCTTCAAAGACAAAAACAGAAATTACAGTAATTTACAGTAATGTTCTGAAATGTAGGTGAGTGGAACAAATAGGCAGAGACCCCTCAATATGGACAAAGCAAAGAACTACTTGATAACAAGTGTTTTGGCATTTTATCACAGACAAATCTCTAATGTAACAAATCCTCAACTCTAACTCTACTTTCTTAAGCTTTCAACTTGTGCCACTTTAATGTAATCATGCTGCTGACTAGTCATGATTGTCGTAGCATTTGATCATGATCACAGGAAATAACTGAAGAAGGAAGAAGGAAATTGAAAGTTGGACCTACAACAAGGTGAGCTGGATGGATTGCACTGATTTTTTTCCCCGTTTGTTCCTTCTTAGTTTGTTTATATATCCTTAGGTTAAATAATGTACGGAATTGTATCACAATGTCTAAAGCAGCTAGTCAAATTGATTTATGCACCAAAAGTGAAAATACCTCCAAGGTATTTCATTATCAATTGTTGTCAAGATAAGATATTTTCAAACCACCTATACGGAGTGCAGATCCCTTCAGCTGCATGTAAAAGGCTCATGATAAAACAGCCTCTTCTGTTCTATGCTTAAAAACCTAATTGAACCAAATAATGCTGTGATCTTCCTGGTGATCTAGTAAAGTAATGGAACATGTTGTGACTACACAGCAAGACCTCTCCTCTTTGCAAAGACTGGAGTATATTCCTCAAAGGGATAGGGATGATTAATTGACACAATGGGAAAGAGAGCTCATCCTCTGCTTTTCGCAGTACAATTATACTGAGCTTTCTCTTCATTCACTGTGCACTCTCACTCCAACCCTGCAACCCCAACACCAAATATCTGAAACTTACAACACTGCTGTACCCATGTATAAAACTGTATCAATATTTAATTAAGTTGGTAGACTTCTGCATTATGTTCAAACAAAATGTACTTCACAAATAGCTGAACGACAGTATTAATAATAATCATCCTTGAATTTGGCATAGCATCTTATCACATGGTCAAGGTATCTCAATGCACTCACAGGTTATAAAGTGATATGGCTGAATGTACTTTGTGGGTGAATAAGCAAAATTCTAAAGTATTATTAAAAATAGAAATAAATCATGAAGTTTTCTTTTCTTGCAAACATTTTCTTTTTTCTGCAATACGCTGCTTTGGCTTCTCAGGATGCTGGTCTCTAAACCTTTCCTGAAACCAGCTGCCACATTCCCTAACTGTGACAATGTCAGCCGTATGGAGGGTGCAGAGACCATCTGTTTGCAGGAAATATATTTTCACAGTTTACTTGCAAAGATTTGCCTTTCAACGCAAACAATGAACAGTACAAAAAAAGCTCATAATAATAAATTAGCGATCTTAAAATAAAAATAATGCCGATAAGATTTTAAGCACTGAAACTCATACATAGCCACAGTTCATAATGGCGTGGGATTGGCAAGAACATGTGAAGTGGGATCAATGTTGACAGATGTATCCCTATGGGATCCAGGAAGGAAAGCCTTGTAATGGAGAGAGATAATAGGTCACTAACACTTTCTTTAGGAGCTACGGTGAGTTTGTTTATTTATTAGCTTCGGGTGTTAGACAGTTTGATTATAAGCACTAATAATACGTACATTTGATTTAAATACTGCATTTTTTCCGACCTCAGTTAGAGCCCCTTCAATGGGCTTTAAACACTCCCTGGGCCATAGAAGGGAAACGATCAGCGAGAATTCCTCCCCCTCGACCACTATCCAGTGACTCCTGCATATATGCAATGTTGGACGAAAGCAGTTTCAGGCTAAACTGTGATGACCTCTACTGTCGAATAGAAATTTGAGGCAACAATTGATGTGATAATTATCACTGGTGATGGACTGCTATTACACATGACTCAGGCTGGCTAATATCCCATCAGCAACACGCAAATCCTGCTCTCCCACAAGCACCAGGAATAACCATGACAATCAGAGGCTGCAGCTGCTTTCAGACTAAGCTATCGTGCTGATGTGGGGAGATGTCCACATCCAAAACAGTCGATAGTTGTAGACTATTTTGGATCTCAATTTTCAGGCCCATTACAACCGTCACTTACAATGCACATCGCATTTTTCACCACCAATATATCTTTGAGCCAACACATTTGATGAGCACAATCGCAGGGAGCTCTGGCTCCACATTCCTCTTCCTGCTGCCTGACCTGGTTTCCATGGCAGTGTGCAATACAGAGGGAACTACCATAGGCTAACTATCTAATTTGTCATTCCACCTGCCCCTGAATCACTAAGGCCAGTAAGCTACTGCCAAATGGCGTGCCCTCATTGAAAGTGGACTTGAAGTAAATAATTTTAAAATGTCAGCCCCAGGGGGAACAAACATAATTACTATTACTTGAAGAAAATCAATTCAATAATTTTAGGGCAGCACCCTTAGGCTGTGCAGTTTTTGTTCAGCCAAATTTGTTTAAGCTCATCAATTTTCCAAACCCTACACTGAATGTGGATGTCTTAAAGCCCATTTAAAGAGTCCTGTGGCTCAGTGGTTAGAGCACATGCCTCACAAATGAGAGCACCTGAGTCCAATTCCCAAGCAGAGCAAACCGTTGGGCAAGTTTCCTTACTCCCTAAGTCTTTACATAGCAGAATGTAGGAACCTGGTTGTCAGTCAATTGGTGGTTCATTTTTGCAGGGATATTAATCCCTTAAAAAAAAGTGGTCACTCAATTCACCACTGTTTGTGGGACACTGTTGTGAGCAATTGGCTGTAGAGTTTTGGCCACAAAATATACAGTCAATTCACTTTGAAAAGTCTAGAAGACATGATAAAGTGCTATATCAGATGCATGGATAATTATTATTATCTGTAGAGAAAGACCATCTGTTTATTATACTGTATCAACCCACGCCAGATTCCCAACAATAAATCACCATTGAGACTTGATTTTTTTGTTTAGCCATTCTGGTTATTGAAGGAGGAATGTTGCAGGGTGGGGGGAGGTTGGGGGAATGTATCACTTCCCCATTAGTCACTCGGTGTCAGCATTCCCAAATAAGACATCTCAGAGCACATCAAGGGTGGACGAAATAATCCAACAGGTCAGAAAGAGCAGTCACTCGACCCTGACCCCTGTGTGGGAGCTATGCCTTGAGCAGTGTGTGTTACCTCACTAAAATGGCTGAAGGGGAATTTGAGGGCAGTTCTCAGGAAGTATCTTGATCACATTACCAGGAAGAGCGGTAATGGCCAAGACACTGAACCCATTTAAGAAACAGCTTGATGCTATCTTGGAAAGGTTATAGAATGTTTCTTTTGAAAGGCTGAGATCAAACATCTTTCTTCATCTGAACCTCGCTTGTGATCTTGCAATCTAAGATTATCCAGATGCGTTTCATCTAACATCTTCACGGCTAGCAAAGAGACAGGAGTTTCATACCGTTAGCCTGGGCCAGATCCACCCTCAGAGATTCTACTGCGCTGTCCCCCACTTCAGACGTGAACATTTGTTAAGAGGCACTTATCCAGAGATCAACAGACATCAGCTCCAGGGGAGAAAGGATGTCAGAAAATCGGGGTTGGAGGAAAAGCTGCTTTTGTCTGCACTCAATCTGCATGAAAGAACATTGCTGGCAGCATCTAAACACTAGCGAGCTCCAGACTTCATCTGCTTGTTCGTGTTGCATTACAACAAGGATTGCAACACAGTAAATGAGATTGGCAGTACAGGTCTATGCTTTTTGTCCCTTCAGATGGTGCTTATGTCACCTGTACTAAAGGCGACAAAAGTGTGTCCTTTTTTTTAAAAAAAATCACAAGTGCTCTTTTTTGTACGCAGTGAAATTTCAGGACTCGCCTCAATCCAAATGCGTTTGACGCAAAAGACTGGAGGAAAATCTTGAAATCTTTACTAGTTAGCAACAAGAGAGTGAACAGAGATAAGATCTAAACATTGAATCTGGCAGGAAAGTCCATTGTGTCAGGCCTATGAGAAACAAAGCATTTACAGCTTTTCCTAAAAAACGCTTAAGTTGATATTTCCAGCAAACTAACTTCAGATGTCAAATATATCTCACAATTTATTCTGAATTGGTAGTACGCTGTGCCTACTCAAATATTAGCAACATTGCATGTTTGACAGCTGAGAAGTTGAGATATTTTAGCTGTTGATGTAGTTTAGTTATTCCTTTCCCTGCTTTATCAGATCATATCATGCAATCACATCAGATCTGTTACCAAGCACCACATTGCTCCATCAAATACATGCTGTGGACCTGAGCATTCTCACTTTGACGCCCCTATAGAAGGCAAAAAAAGAATATTTTCCCTATTCCAGAACCAGCATTTGAGTGCTGCTTCACATGACTTCCTACAAAATACAGTCACTACACTTCACAGTTAAATATAATAAAGCTCTTAGAGACATTTCGACAATATGATAAGGAAAAATATCAAATGCATGTCTGCACTGCTGATCCCATCAGTGCTGTTGCTCAGATTTACTCGACCAGCATCTCGACTGCTTTCAAACTTGCTTGGTAGATACCAGACTGGCAGTGAAACAGAAGTCACTTGGGGGCATCAGTCAGCTTAAAGATAGTGATTTCTGCTCTAACGACAGCCTATAGATGAAAGGCTTTGAAATATGAAAATGACTCATTGAACTATCTGAGACTCGCTAGTTTTTTTGACAGCACATAAAAGTGACCTGAAATATTACTGAACTATAACTTTTTCCATTTACTTGGAAAGAAAACCAGGACTCATCTCAGAGGGAATCTATTGCTTTGCTTTTTTTCCACCCCCACACTTGTACAGATTAGTGAGTAGATGAAGCTCAAGACAATTACAAGCCTGAGTCTGTACCCCCATTTTACTGCTAGAAAGATAGCACCGTGGTTCAAAGGAGTTGACATGTTAGATAGTTAGCGATCACAGGGTGAGATTCATGGTGCAAATCTTTGCCTTTATTAGTATGACCAGCTGGTCTTTAATAATCCTTGCAATTGATATAGCTTCTTATCACATCATCAAGACATCTCAAAGTGCTTTGCAGGATTTTACTGAAGTGTAGTGAAAATGCAATGCTCCCTCAACACTGCATCTCAATGTCAGTCTAGACTTTGAGTTCCAAGTCCCAAAATGAGTTTGAACTCACAGCTTTCCGACTCTGAGGCAAGAGTGTACCAACTGAACCAGACGGACACCTGTCTTTGCTGCATCTCAGCAGATTGAGAAGCTGGTCTCTGTCATGTACACTGCCCTGGAGTTTTCCAGGCTCAATATGTTCTCTCTCGTTTAGTGCAGCAGTGCAGCAAGTATCACCTCAGGTCAAATTGGTGGGTTGGTGTAACTGTGCAAATGTACATGGTACACAGGGAATTACAGTACAAACGCCTTTAGTACCATAATAACCAATCAATCAATCAAAGGGATGACAGGACATTCTGGAATCCTTCATGTTGGTTGTTAATTACATCAAACCTACCGTTACACAAGTTTTATTTTCACCAAAAGGCAAGAAAATGGGACAGGCACCAATGGACCAAACGGCCTGCTTCTGTGCTATAAATTTATTTTGAATCCACGGTTCTACTAGATGTTTAATGTGGTCAGTACTTCAGAGACACAATTCTAATTTGTTGAATAATTCTTCAGTTTTGCAATTGTTCAATGCTCCTGTGGTGACAACAGTCAGACCTTCATCATCTTGGCTTCAAAAGGTTGTGTATCACTGTAGCTACAGTTGATGAGTCAGTCAGGAAGCCGTGCAGGATTATGCAGATGTCAGAATACACATCTTGTAGTCCATAAACAAAAATAAAATTTAAAAATTTTGGAGCTGTCCCACTCGAGATCCTTTTAGTAAGGCTTTTTATTTAATGCATCAGGTCCAAAGGATCAAAGCCTAGGAGATTAGTTACCTTATGTGTTACTTCTTAAAACTTAAGTGTTCCACTCGTCTTCTCAATTCTTCCAGTAAAACTCTGGTGAGAGCTTTGATGTTGGAGAGAAATGCGAAAGTTAGCTGAAATTTTGGACTTTGCTGAAATCCTTTCTAAAATTATTACCATTAGGATATCAAGCAAAGTCCCAAAGAAATTCTCTTTCAATTTCTCTTTGGGTCGTTGCATTGTCTCTCACATTTTCCTACATGTTCAAGAATAATAATCCTTGCATTTGATATAGCGCCTTATCACATCTTCAAGATGTCTCAAAGTGCTTCATAGAATGTACTGTAAGGTGAATTGACTGTATATTTTATGGGTGAAAGGAGGCAGCCAATTGCACAAAACGCATGTTGGTCACTCTGGGGTCTTACATGTGCCATCTGCTAATGGTAACAAACTTACTTTATTGTTTTTAAAGGGAAATGCTTATATAAGTGCAAATGAAAGGTTTCCTTGTGTTAGCAAATGTTGAGCATTAGACTCTTCTCTCTTCCCTGTTAATAATAATAATACTTCCTTGCATAATACATTGCAAAAGTGTGTACTTTTCACTTAAGCAGTTGTTTATAGCTTCTGGTTTAGCCCTAGGTGAGTTGTTGTTAAAGTTAAATGCATGGTTTGCATCCAAGCACCAGCAAGACTAAACTGCAGATTATTCTCAGGTCAAAGCATTAATCTCTTAACTTTGCCAGTGTCCTACCTCCTTGAATTTTCTAGTTGTGTTTACATAGGCAAAACAGTTTAATGGCCATATTAACACTATTGTTAAAACTGTCTGAATTGCAGCTCAATAAGGCATAATTGAACATCAACAATTTTACTTAGACTGTTTGCTTTGTGAATACATTTTTAAAGGCTGCATTAAGATTTACCTCATTGACCGTACTTTCAGTCATCTCCCCCACCCCACACACGGATGCCTAGTCAGCTGTGACGTCATAAAGAACATTAAGTGCTTTGAGACGTCCTCCCGACATGAAATGTGCTATATAAATGTAAATTGTATTGTATAGTAAAAGAAACCTCTGTTAGTTGACAAACTCATCAGTGGACAAAACCCACCACCCTTGAAATTGAAACTTCATGCTCTTTTATTTTTACAGTGACCTCGGAAATATTTTTCAACATAGGAGGGTCGATTCTCCAACCATCAGTGCATTTACTGACCTTGGCAGACAGATCACACTTGTTTCTCTCTGGTCGGCAAGTTTACAGACCTTGACAGCACAAACTCCTAAAGGGAAAAATGCCATTATCAACTCACATTCATAAGGTTGGCAGTTTTACCAAACCTGGTGGAGAATGAGCCTTGCTGGCTTGTCAAGGTCTGGAAATGTACTGATACTCAGAGAATCGCTTCCAAGGTGCTTTGTGAATTTTATGCCACAGCAAAACCTTTTTTGCTGCCTTCCCATTCAAAAACATCACTCATTCTACAAATGAAATAATAGGGCAAAGTATAATAAAATACCCAGCATCCTCAAAGGAATGAAAACTCGGAGCACCAAGGTTCTTGCATAAAAGCAGCAGTCTCTGTTACTGCGGACAATGGCACAATTTCCTGGATAGACACAATCCACAACAATTGATATCGTGCTTTTCACTTTGTGAGAAATCTCAAAATGGTTTGCAAAGACAGAATAAGAGCCCAAGACAAGACGCTCACATTCAGTATGTCAGAGTCCTTATTTTACATCTCTGGCTTATTGACATCCATTTTTTTTAACACTTAAAATCTCAGGCACTGGCATGTTCTCGTTTCATCAGTCAGGCTGATCTCAGCTCAAGCTAATAAAAATTTGTTTGAAGTTAATAGTAAAACAAATCATAAAATCACAGCAGGAGTGATGGCTCAAAGATCTGACTTATTTCAGACCCATTGTATTGCAAAGCAGTTAATATCTTGAATGTTTCTCTAAAGAAACCTGAATTATATTAGATTGAAGCCTTGTTATTGTCGCTTCTTTTGGCTGGTAAATTGAACGTGACGATAATGGGATACTGTTACGAACAGTACTTGCACATTAACAGTGTATGAGCTGGCAGCCTTCATTTTTCTACACCCAGACAATTTTTCTTCCTGTTCAAGGCGTTTTGATTCCTGAGGTTCCTATCCACTGGTCCCAGGGGTGCCAATTACCCTCCAGGAACTCACCCTAGAGACCATTATTCATGTTTCAGCCTTGAGAGTGAGTGCCAGCAAGTTATGTAACTGCAGGAGGTCATAGTGAAGTCCAATCCTGTCCTCACTAGATGGTCACAACAAAGTGCCTTGCAGAAGAGGTTTCTCGATAGCAAACAGGAATAGGAAACCTCATTGGCATGAACCAAGTCTGATTTTCTCTCCATTTCACCATCGGTGGTCACACTTTCAGTCACTGTGCCCCGAAACTCTGGAACAATCTCCTCTATTTCTCCGCCTTGTCCCCTCCTTCAGGTCGCGGCTGAAAACCTTCCTCTTCGACACTGTGCTGACAGTCACCCGCTTCCTCCCGCCGGCTGGGCATCATGCTCTGCCACTGTTTAATGCTCTAGGACGCTATCCTGCACGAAGGGCACTATATAAATCCAAGTTGTTGTTGTTGAGAAGTAAATAATCAAGAGGGAGGACAATTATATTATATTTGACAACTATGTTTGAGGCTATAGAAGTCTCAATTCAGGTGAATTTGTAGATTAGTCCACTTTATTTTAATGAGAGAGCAAACCTATCAAAATTCAAATATGCTTTAAGACTGGAGTCTTTACCGTACCTGAATTTGTTGCAAGTTGTTTGCAAAGGATAATATTCCTTATATTGGATACAGCACCTCTCACTTCAGGAGGACATCTCAAAGCACTTCACTATCAAGTGCAGTGACTTTGTATTTTTATAAGTGTAATTTCATTTTTTGGATTGCCGCCTTTTGCCGCCCAGCTCAACCCCAACAGAAAAATATGGAAATACTAAGTACTCCCTTTGAAAATCTTCACAATGTTACCAACAAGCTCCAGAGAGTGCAAAAAGCAGGTCACATTTAACCACCATTACAATTCTCATTGTTACAGCATTTCTTCAATTCAGAGTTAGTAGAAGCTTGATCTTTCCTGGCCAGTCAAGCCTGTGCTATCCATTAATCACCAGCCTAGTCTAATCTCTCTCTATGTGAATTCTTGAGACACCTAACTAAACCATATCTGTGTAACTGAATGAAAAAGCATTCTGTACTCAGAATCAAACTAAGAAACAGCTGAACAATAACTTACATTTATACAGAATGCTTTGTTTTGTCAGCCAAGCATCTGACACGTGCAGAAACCCATTGTCATGCTTAAGAATATCCAAACCCAGTTGAGATTTCCATGCATCCCACCAACACATGGAACTCCCATAGATAGATTGTTGAAATGCGCAATCTCTCCCTGGAGGGACACATTCTGCTTATCTAATTCTGGAAAGTATTAGGCTCAGGTTGGCAAGAGCCAAGGCTTGGGGACCCCGGAGTGTGTGTTGGGGTACAGCTGGAGTCTAACCAGCTAAAACTGTATAGCTTGCCAGGCAAGCTTTCCCGCTGCTTGTCCAGCTGGAATCATCCTACCCATTAGGGCTTTGGCTTGCAGGGTTACCATGTAGAAGTGCTTTACAGAGACAGTGACAAACACCAAGCAGGGAGGAGCGTGGTGATCATAGGCATAAATGATAATAATAATAATAATCCTTGCATTTGATATAGCGCTTTTCACGTCGGGAGGACGTCCCAAAGCGCTTCACAGAATATACTGTAAAGTGAATTGACTGTATATTTGTGGGCGAACGCGGCAGCCAATTGCGCACAGCAATGTCCCACAAACAGTCGTAGATTGAAAATGACCAATTTATTATTGTTTTTGGTTTTGGAGGGATTATTATTAGGCTCTGTGTGGAGTAAGGAAACTTGCCCAAGGTTTCGCCCTCTGCCTGGAATTGAACTCAGGTCTCTCGCTTGCAAAGCGAGTGCTCTAACCACTGAGCTACAGGACTCCACTCCAAATAGTAAATCTTCCTTGCATTTCACATAGTGCCTTTCACATCGGGAGGGTATCTCAGAGTGCCTCACAGGAATTCCTGTAAAGTACAGTGACTGTGTACTTATAGGCAGAGAACACAGAAACCATGTTGTGCACATCAATGTCCCACAAATCGTGGATGCTTTGCCGCCATGAAAGGAGCAAAATACTGAAATTGTAGTTCAAATGTCAACTCGACCATCATTTATTACACACCTGAAATACGTTTCATTTTAATTTTTCCAGCAAAATGAAAGGGTTTCATTTTAATTAAATCATCTGCAATCAAGTTATTACTGAATTACTTAAACTACAGCAACATATGATGCTAACTTAATATGTGAGATGTGAATTTTGAGAGACACCTGTCTCCCTACAGGATGAACAAACCAATTTTTCTCCTTCTGTGTACTTCATGTGGTAATTGATATTTGGAAAAGATTCAGTGCTCCACATATTTAATAATGATACAAGAAACTCTTTGAACTTTTAATACCACGACCCTTACAGCAGGGAAAAATCAACAGCAGTTTTGCCCTGTGTTGCAATTGAGAAAAAGTCTCTTTGTTGGAACAGAGAAGGTTACGAGGAGACCTCATAGAGGTCTTCAAAATCATGAGGGGATTTGTACCCCTACCCCCATCCGTCACCAACACCCCATCTCCCATAAAGTGGTGTAACTGTGTATTTTGTGAGCATCTAATATAATGGGTTGAATAACCTCCACTGTGTCACAGTAGAAGGCTATTAGACTAATGGTGGTGTTTGCTTTTCCAATAAAACCATCTTTCTTGAACTCAATTTCAGTCTCTTTCCCTGAAACATCAAATAACCTCCAAATGCATCAATTTTGAACACAAGACCTTAGATTGCTATTCCTTGCAACATCATGTTTGGGACATTAAGGCTGGTGTTTGACACTAGAACTCAAGTCTACTTTATATTGGTTTCTGCACACAGCTGTTTATATCATGGTTAGCTTTTAGGACTGCATGAAGTGATACTTAATTATTGATATTACTGTGCTTGCTTGGGGTAGAGTCTGGTCTCATGCTAATTTGTGTTTGTGTGATCCATCTGAAACATTTGCTGAAATGTTATGAAAATACAAAGACAAGTTTCATTACTCAGGCTAACATACTCTGAATATTTTAATCAGTAAGTTCTAAACCTGTTCTGCAAAGCAATCAGAAGGAGAAATATGGCACATGTTGCAAGTGGAGAAATAGCCAAGTTTTCACTTTCACAATAATATTAACATATTATACCTTTCCAGATCCAATTATTTGACATACAAAATGTTGGCACTGGAGCTCACAGTATAGATTGACATTCCAGTGCAGACCTCAGCCTATTGAATACAGCAATGTCTCATAAATAGCCATGGTGAGTGACCAATTGTATTTGGAGTATGGTTGGCCAGGACACTGGAAGAAACTCCCTTCTCTTTTTGAACAGTGCCATGGGATCGTTATCGACCACCCGAACAAGCAGACAGGACCTCAGGTTTAATATCTCATCCAAAAAACTGCACCTGCAACAATGCAGCACACCCCCAGCACTGCAATGGAGTATCAGCCAATATTATGAGATCAAATATCAAGTCCCAATGTGGGACTTGAACCCAACAACCTTCTGATTCAGATGTGAGAATGCCAGCAATTGAGCCAGGTTGACACCTGATCGGAGTTGTTCTGCTGATGTGAAAGGCATCCCAGTGTGCTTATATGTAAGGATTATTCATATATTCCAACACGTTTCCACATTTGTAATGGTGGATGAAAACATTGATAATACCAAATACTTATTTTACACATCTCAGCCTAAATTAGTACCTTGAAAGGGTAGACATAGGGAAGATGTTTCCACTTGTGGGGGAGATCAAAATCAGGGGCCATCAATATAAAATAGTCACAAAGAGATCAAATATGGAAGTTAGAAGAAATGTCTTTACACAGAGAGTAGTGGGAATGTGGAATGTGCTACCACAAGGTGTTGTTGAGGCAAATAGCATAGATGTATTTAAGGAGAAGCTAGATAGGTACATGAGGGAGAAAGGAATAGAAGGTTATGTTTGAAGGCTTAGTACAGAAGGGCAGGAGGAGGCTCATGGGGAGCATGAACACCGGCATAGACCAGTTGGGCCAAATGTTATGTATTCTAATGTAAATCCATGTGTAAATATTGCATATGTTTTCTATTAATGGTGGTCAAACCTTAAAAGACTGCTCAAACTTCAGACATGTATCCACTTCCAAGGTTTTTCTGCCTAAACATGCAAGCAAAGTACTGGAAACATAAATGATGAAGAAATATAAATCTGAAATTCACTCAGTGTTCTGAGTATCATTCTTCACAACTTTGGTGTTTTCAAATGGTGAGGTCAGTGCTGCTGTGAAAATAAAAGTTTAACACTGGTGGCCATCAGTCTGCTGAGACTGGTCTGTTTTACACTTGTTTGTTTGAAGACAAAGTAAATTGATTTGTCCAGACCCAGACAGAAGAAAGCAAACTGATTAGTCAACTTTGTGTTCTATTTCTAACCCAAAAGGACATACGCCAGGAATTGCTCTGATCAGTTAAAAAAGACATGAAGCCCATTTTATCGTCTTCTACGATTGAAAGACTTTCTAAAACTCAGAGCGAGAGCAATGCAACGTCATTAAACTTAACAGCAGTGCCACAGCGAATGATGATATTTCAAACTGCCTTAAAGATCCCTTTTAGGCTTCTATATGTGATTGGAATGTTAATGAAGCTGCACGACCATACAAAGATGGAAAGCCTAGCTCTCAGATCATGCCGTGCAGTTAGGACTGGAGCGGTGAAAGTAGGTTTGTGGTGGAGCAGACTGATGTCCCAAAATATAGAGGTGACTAGAGATCAACCAAGAGGTGATAAGAGGTGATCGCCTAAGCAGATCAGAGAGCTGGCTTAAATGCCTCAATGATGTGTTATCGCCTCCAACCCCCACTTCAAGATCCATTTCAATATCTTCCTCATTCTTCCTTTCAAAGCCCTCCAAGGCTTTGCTTAGATAATAATCCCTCCAAAATAATGGCAAATTGGTCATTTTCAATCCACGACTGGGTTTGTGGGACACTGCTGTGTGCAATTGGCTGTCATGTTTTGCCCACAAATATACGGTCAATTCACTTTACAGCATATTCTGTGAAGTGCTTTGAGATGTCTAGAAGACGTGAAAAGCTCGATATCAAATGCAAGGATTATTATTATTATTACTCCCTACCTATGTGATCTGCTAACCGCATACCAGCCTGTCCGCTCCCTTTGCTCGACGGACTCCAGCTTGCCCCACCATCATCGGTCGGGCCTTCAACCTTTCTGTCCTTCCCTTTGGAACTCCATTCCACAATCCCTCCACCTCGCCTCCTCCCTTGCCTCCTTCAAGGCCCATCTCAAGACCCTCCTCTTCGACCGCACCTTCGGTCACCCTCCTACCCCCACCCTCTCTACCCTCCACCACTCCTGAACCCAGCTAGGATGCACATACTTGACTGTCCAGCACTTTAGGACCTCCTCCCAATGTGACAGGGCAATACAAATGTAATTTGTTGTTGTTATGATTTACGATTAACCTTTGCGTATCATATGACCTCAGGAAACGCATGCAGGAGAAGACAAGCAAAATGAGATGGCAGCAGTATTGCCCGGTGTTCTAGGTTTGCACCAATGGTCTCCACCAGTGGCAATTACTGTAGATATTTGATGCAGTCCAAAATTACAGCACATCAAATTCTTCAGACTGAGAGGTCAGATTCCCAATGGATGCATATTGGACTTGTAATTAAGGTTGAGAGTGACAGAATTTTAAACTCATTTTCCACTCAGACTTGTGACACGTTTGAATATTTTACATTGAAAATAATTAAACACCAGAACCACGAAGGATAATGTATTAAAAATGAATCAACTCACAGGAAACCAGACGACTAATTAAATCTCAAACTTAACTATTGACCAGAAAGGGTAGTTTGAATGCAAGTGGGTGAATTGATGCGGGAAATGTAAATTCAACAAGTTGAACTTATTTAATGCTTTTCACGTTGCATTACATCTCAAAGCACTTTAAGGAGATTGACTAGGAACCTGAACAAGATGGGAAGGGGTGGGGGGGAAGCTGCAGGAGGGAGTTCCAAAGCAATCCTGGAAAATAACTGTTTTGCACTACTTTGCCCCTATTTACAGCTCACATCAATGCCACTGCATCCCTGTTTGACACTAAATTCATCTAAGCACTTCACATCAGGCACTGTTCATGGTATTGCTGCTTTACATCTGTCCACTGATGATAAGCTTTCAAGCACCAGCTCTGACCTGGCGTTACTAACACCCTGTCAATGTGTCTGCTCGGTTGAGTAAAGCTGGCTGACTGACTCCTTAATGGCCTTAAGTAGTAACTTGGTTTGTTTTCCATTATTTTACTCCAAATTTGCAGAGGAACCAATATCAGGGGAAGCAACACACATTGTAATGCGATCCCTCAACATTCCACTCATGCCAACATACATCCCGGTTTACCGCCTATTGCCGCCTATTCTATGGTTTACAACATACATCATTCGCCCACAATATTCACTTTACAGCATATTCTGTGAAGCGCTTTGAGACGTCTAGAAGATGTGAAAAGTGCTATGTCAAATGTAAGGATTATTATTTTTATCATCAACACAGACTTAACATTAGTGACCTGAACAATTCCTAACCCCCCCAGTTCAGTTTTGACACCGTTTTCCTCCTTAGTGAGTGAGGGGAACATTGCACTTCGCACAAACAGCCAGAGAGCAATGTTAGCTTGGAATTAATGTCATGAAGATAGCTGGAGAATTTCACAAAGCTTCTTGGGACTCTATCATGCCTGTTATTACTGGAAGCTGGTTAGGCTCAGGATGAACAATGACTAGTGCACATTACACAGCATTATTGCAACTTCCATGAGGTTTCACATAGTTCAGAATCAAGGATCAAGTCACATAGCATACAGAATTTAAAATATAAGACAGGGTTTCTCATGCTACTGTAATAGACAGGTACAATTAGGCGTTTTTCACATCAAGTTAATTACTTGGTAAATGTTTGTGTGTATATATATATAAAATGTATATAGAAAAATATGCATAAGCCATGTAAACTGCAGATTTTTCTCAATAAACTTGCAGCAATAATATTCCCATTCATGAATCCTCTCACGTGAAGGTTATTACACATCATGGGCACAGAGAACACTGACACTTTCGATCCGCTCTGTCATCCATTGCTGGCACTGAAACTGATCAAAATCATCCTCCCACAAACAAAACTATAAACAATAACACAAAGTTCCCACAAAGTGATTAGGAGACAGTCTCACGATGCAACAAAGCAGGGTGGGTGGAAGTCTGTGACCTTATTAATCCTCACAAACTATGTTTTCATGGTTTACAAACTACATTGCCTGGTTTCCTCCATTAGTTTTGCACCTTGTGATTACTCTGTTTTTCAGGGCTTCTGATGTTTTTGTACAGGAGTAATGGCACATCAGCAATTACTGACAACAATGTGTTCACACCTGAAGATGTGCAGTGAAATCCTAGGATAGCAGAATGTGGAAAACCCTGCCACATGATAAACGTCTCCTGAGACATTTACTAAGATGGGCTGCTTGCAGTTAAGCCATTGATTACTTTTTAAAGACAGTTCTTTCATCAAGATGCCCCAATAACTCGGTTTGCTGCTCAGCACTTACATTAATGTCCTTAGGTAAAAAACAAGCAAATTACTTTTGGCATTTGGTAATTTAAATGCAAGATTAGAGAACAAAACGATAGAATGGACTTGACGCCAAATTGTCTATTTCTGCTCCGATGATGAACTCAAGATTATTACTGGAAGCATAAAAGAAGAAAGTCAGCAGAAAATTATTTTGCATAAAGGTTTTTAATCAGGATGTGGAATGCATTACCCAATAGAATCTGACTCAACTCTGTTATTTAAATGTGAGCTAGTCAGACACTTAATTTGAAAGCCTACAGAGAAAGAACAAAGAAATGAATTAGAATAAGCGGCAACAGTGTTGGCTAGGTACAGCACAGGCATGAATGAAGTACTGAGAGTCAGTGATTGCGTATGATTTTACAATCAGTGTACAATTATAGGGGGTCAGCGTTTGTTTATGATTGTATGATTTTGCAAACAATCACAGAATTGTTTGATTTTTACATTTATTTGTGTTTAGTGCCTTGTGACTTTGCCAGCAGTCATCACAGGCTCTTTAATAGCCAGTTACAACTGTTTTCATTTGCTGTTTTCATCCCTACTTGCACAGAACAACAACAACATTACTACCATTAACTGTGTCAATGGTATTCTGAAAACAGTCACAAGGAAAATAATAATCCTTGCATTTGATATAGCGCCTTATCACATCTTCATAATGTCTTAAAGTGCTTCACAGAATGTACTGTAAAGTGTATATTTTGTGGACGAAACAATGAGAGCTGTCAAGGGTGACTCTCCCTTTAGTCTTTCCCTCATTCAAATTGGCTGCTGTTCTACATTACTCCGATGTTGAGATCTGAGATCAGGAGCCTTGCCTGGGGGAGAATTACAGCAGAAGACATACATCTCACCATCCCATGGAACACAAGTTCCTGAGTTTCAGTAGACGTCAGGGATCTAAAAAAGAATATTTACAAATCTGCCTCAATAGAGACCTCACTTTGCAAATCTTGGATTGCAAAATTCATAGTTGCCAAATTGCAAAATGTCAAGCAGGTAAAGTCCGAAAAGGGGCCAGCAACCAAAAGATAGGCCAATTCCCACCCGAGATGTTTGTAGAATTTGCTGCGAGCAAATTTTGCAATTCGATATTTGCAATAAAGCATTTAACACAACAAGCGTGATTTGAAAAGCGCTCCTAGACACTGACTCACGTGAAGCGCGCTGTATAAATGCAAATTGTTTAAAGCATCACTTTTTAGATTCCCAAATATAGAGAAATTGTTCTTCCCTTTCATTGATAAATATACCTCTGAAACAAGTTATAAATGTGGCAATTGGTATTACTGTATTGCTTGACAGCACCTCAGTCTTTAATGGAATAACCAATTTAAGAGCAAGAATAACTGACTTCCTTTTTTACCTACAATTTTCACCCCTAATCTATTGAGCTATTCATTCATGCTGATTTACAGCTTTGTGGGTGCTGGATGGTACTTCACCAAATCTGTTCTTCAAACATTGAATATCAGCAGGCAATTTGCTTGCGTGGGCACCAGAGCCAAGCCCCATCCTGCCCACGCGCACACACAATATACACACACACACGTGCACTTTCAAGCAGCATCAGTGGAAAGTAAAGGTGGGCACACCCCACAGAACAGAGAACAAAACAGAGTTCTGACTTGGCTCCACATTGGATGATGAATTTGCCAGCCGAGTCATCACAGGCTCTTTAATAGCCAGCAACAACATTGCTACACTTAGCACGTCCAATTCAAGAAAGAGTTTCAACCATTCCAAGAATTTGCAGCAGGAATAAAAACACACCACTCAACAGCAATTTGTAATAATTCCTACTTTCAATGAGCAAAGGAGCTTTATTGCCTGTTATGCAGTTTGACTTTCTCTCAGCCTGGATGGTATAAACCACTTCAGCACTCACTGGTGATTACAGTCACTTTTTCCCAGGGCACCAGACAGATTTTAGCAGTGCTGCAAAGGTTCATTTCAATATTGACACAGCAACACAAACTTTCAATTGCCACTGCCAACTACAATCTATTTTTTAGCACCAGAGTGCAACAAATTGCTCTTCTCACCAGAGCTGACAAAGTGAATTGCTGGAGTAAAATCTAATCATATTGTTTTAAACAAATAGAGTGATTAGGCAAAATACAGGCAGTTGAAATGGTAGCGTTCTTCTAAAAGGATATGGAAACACTAATCCATCCCCTGTGTACATGTCCATTACATGATAATGGTTCTCCATTTTAAATTAACAATTTAAATGAGAATGTTAGAATGGCTCCAACCAATGTTATGGCAACATTTTTTTTATTGTTTTATCACCAGTGTTGATAATAAATTAATAATACACGTTGCACAATGTTATCAAAGATTTATAGTTTGGTGAAATAGCAATAATTATTAGGATGGCTTAACAGTCTGCTGAGAAAACATGTGTTAATTATTGACAGCATTAGCAATGAGTTCCTGAACAACTACAGGCTACAATTTTGCCCTGCTGCAACAGTACAAACATATTGAAACTTCTGACTCCAACACAAACAGAAGATTTGAGGCAATAACTAGATACAACCCTTCGGCTCCCTCAAAGCTTAGAGGGAGTGCTGGAAATTTCCATAGTCAGGAATATATCAAAACCCGCGTGCAGAGGGAAACCTATTAGATACCAAATGGTGGCACAGAAGTAATTAGCCATTACAAAGGTAAAATCAACCAGTCACACAGTGGTGCAGAGTGCTACATCTTAACCTCAGCCTTTTTGGGGGATTCAAGTGTGACAGAAAGTGAACAGAAATCTTTGCACACCTGCAGGGTACTTCAATGTTCTCAAATTACTAGAGTCACAGACATCCAACTCTATTTCTCTCCTAAAGCAAATGGCATTAACCATGACTAAAATGGTTATGAGTGACTCATTGAACACGAGTGGTATTTGCAACAATCTGAAGAGGTCAAGCTAAAGAGAACTCTGAGCATTTTTCTAGAAGAGAATTCATATTCAACAACAACTTGCATTTATGTAGCACACTTCACACGGGGTAGTGATCTCAGAGCAATTAAAAGAATTGGCTGCATTTCGAGAGGAGGATGATGCTTTCACTTGTTCACTGAGGTTCATTGCAACCATTATGAACAAGAAGCATCCTGGACTTTTACAGGTCTCTTTGGGGCTAAGCGCTTTTCACGTCTTCTAGATGTCTCAAAGCGCTTCACAGAATATGCTGTAAAGTGAATTGACTGTATATTTGTGGGCAAAAAGCAGCAGCCAATTGCACACAGCAGTGTCCCACAAACAGTCGTGGATCGAAAATGACCAATTTATTATTGTTTTGTTTTTTTGGAGGGATTATTATTAGGCGTGTGGAGTAAGGAAACTTGCCCAAGGTTTCACCCTGCCTGGAATTGAACCCAGGTGTCTCGCTTGCCAGGCGAATGCTCTAACCACTGAGCTACAGAACTCCACGTCGGCTCTTCAAATGTGAGTCCGCTCTTCAAATGGTACAGCTGTTTGGTGCTATGTTTGGTGGAAATTCACGCTTAGGTCAATGCGTCCATGGTCCATTCAAAGCCCTCGTGTCCCAAACCTTACAGCAGAGCATTTGTAATGTTATTAAACAGCCAATTGTGTAACTGACTTAATTCAGACTACATCAGCAGAAAAAAACTTTTTGGGCATTCAAGGTTTATCTGATCCCAACAAAAAGTAATGTAGAGTGAGCATATAACTGCACACTCCAAACACCAGCACTGTCGAGAGCTTTGCATTTTCTCCCAGAAGAATAAGCGCAGTGTTAGCAATGGATAGCAGCGAATAACATCCTGAAAGTAATGGAAATACTCTTGACAAGCGTCTCCTCTATCTGCAAAATGGGACATTCGCTTGATTGGGAGCACATGCTTTACAATCCTTCCTTTGGGGTATGAGCTGCAGAAAGAGATTTGAAGTGTCGCTCAAGGTCTCTTTGCCAATCGTAATTACATTTTGCTATCCACTAATCAAACAGCACTGGCCAGATTCAAAAAGTCTTTGCTGTCCTGCAGTTCATTATGTTTGAGAGGTTTTAGAAACAAATCTTAATAATGGAGCTCAAAGTAGAAATGAAAATGTCATTGGCAAAAGCAGTAAAAAAAATATTGGCTGAATTTAACGGTGGCACAGCCAGGGAAAAATTCCAACTGGGTCTAAACTTACACTATTTTCTCAGCATTTCAAAGCGTTTGCAATTTCACAATTTCTTAAATGTAGTCTTAACTTTGAAGTCAGTTTTCTGTGGGTTCACAAGATCAGTTTGGATAAAGAAAATCGTTTGGTCCATTTGATCTCATCCTTCCCAGACACCCACCCTCCTGTGTTGCTATCACAGCAACCAACTGTTATTTGAATAAGTCCAATATCCTGGCCTCAACCTTGGCAACTCTAAACCTGTGTCCTCTTCTTCTACATATCATTCTGTGTCTCCTGTGCATCAGCCTGGCTCAGTTGGTTGCACTCTTGCTTCTAAGTCAGAAGTTTGTGGGTTCAAGCTCCACATCCGGGCTTTGGCTGACACACTTGAAGTTAATACATGTTATTTCTCTTCAATTTATACATGATACCGCTCGACGATGTTATCCACAAGCTTGGGATCAGTTTTCACATGTACGCGGATGACACTCAACTCTATCTTGTCGCCTCCACCCTTGACTCCAGGACCATTGATGTCCTGGCAAATTGTCTGTCTAATATCAAATCAAATGCAAGGATTATTCTATTAAATCCTGGAAGAGAGCGAACATTCTCCAGCTCAATGTTGGCAAGACAGAGGCCCTGCTTGGCTCCCGGCAGCGCCTCCTCACCTCAGCCCCTGACACTATCACCATTCATGGCTGCACTCTTCACCTCACCGAGTCAATCCGAAAACTCAGTGTCCTTTTCGACCCTCAGTTATCCTTCAAACCCCACATTTGTGCCGTGACCCAATCCACTTTTCCACACCCCGCAACATTGTCAACCTCCACCACTGCCTCTCTCCGCAGGCAGCCGACACCCTGATCCACACGTTCATTATAGCCTTGCCTGTCTACGCCAACTGCCTGCTCACTGGACTTCCCAACTCTTCCCTCCACAAGCTGCAGATTATTCAAAACTCTGCAGCTCGTGTCCTCTCCCACACCAGGCTCCTGGAACCTATCAGGCACGTTCTTGCCCGACTTCACTGGCTCCCCATTCCTCAGAGAATTGAGTACAAAAGCCTTCAAGACCCCTCCAGGGTCTTGCTCCTCCCTACCTCTCCGACCTCATAACCCTATATCAGCCTGTCCGCTCCCTCTGCTCGGCAGACAACCAGCCTGCTTCAGGTCGCCCGCACTTCCCGCCCACCATTGGTGGTCGGGCATTCAGGATCTCTGGCCCCACACTCTGGAACTCTATGCCACAAACCCTCCGCCTCACCCCCATCTGAAGACCTTACAGTTTGATTGTGCCTTCGACCACTCTCCCACCCCGACTGCCCTCCTCACCTTCTGAGCCCAACTCGAGTCTAAACCCCCTGATTGTCCAGCACCGTGAGATGACTTTCCAACGTGAAGGGCATTATACAAGTGTAATTTATTGTTGTTATTGTTGTTTTGCATATGTTCGTTCTGTCATTTCAACTCAGAGAAAGAAATAGAACTCTATTTGGCACAGGGAAATGAGTCAAATTACCAGCCGAAGGAAGGAGAAAAGATTTCAGCTAAATAAAAGCCAGAGCTACTGCACAAATATACTGAGCACGTGTATACTGAGCAAGGACAACCTCAACTCAATGAGGAAACATGAGGTGGAAGCAGAAATGTTGTATGAAAGGATCGACCAACGTGAGAAGGAGGAAACGCGTCTCACAGCACAAAAGCCAAACCAGGATCCGCTGAAGAAAATGGAGTCTGCACAAGTCGTAGAACTACAGAGATTTACAATACAGAAGGTGGCGATTCAGCCCCATCATGTCTGTGCTGGCACTTAGGAACAATCCTTTCAATTGCGTTTCCCTGCTCTTTCCCCATATCCCTTTGGCAGGCTAAGCAGAGGGCTGTGAAAGCAATCTAAGGAAGGCTCGAAATTGCTGCACACAAGAGAGATGAATGAGTGGTTCTGTACCCTCTTGCATTTCCTATCGCTCTAACACACTGAACTGCAGTTGCCACACAGGTAAAGCATCACGAACCAAAGTCTTAATCTTAGAATAATAATCTTTGCATTTGATACAGTGTCTTTCATGTTGGGAAGGCATTCAAAATGCCTCACAGGATTGACTGTAACAAGTTGTGACTGGGTATTTTATAGACAAATGTGGCAACCAATTAGCAAACAGCCACAAAGCAATTTTAATGAGGGGATTGTTGGGCAGGGCACCAGGAGAAGTTCCTTTCTCTTCTCGAATAGTTGAATGGGATCTTTAACATCCACCTGAAGAGGCAGATAAATCTGTCTAACAAATGAGATTTCCAGTGTTCAAACAATTTGTTTATTAACATGTGCTGGATTTAAATTCATGCCTCACTTACCGACTTCGAAGCAGTGCAGATGTACTGGAAGACCATTTCCCGTTTAGTGGCTAAGTCTTTGTCTCTCAGTGGTGCCTTGTGTGCTTCATTGAGGTTCATATCTTCCTGTTGGGTAAATACAAGAGATCAATGAAAAAAATTCTGTAATGACTGCAGAGCCTCTGCAAAAAGAAACCATGTTATGAATCCCATTCATGTTCATTAATATATGCCACACTGTCCAAGAGCTTGAACATTGGGAGTAAAATATTGCACGTTGGCATCTTTTTATCTTAAAATAACACTCTCCAAAGAGCATAAAGACCAGAATTAAAATTCTCAAGCTTTTGTAAAGGATGAATGAACCTTTCTCCAACTTAATGTAGCTGTGTTGATATAAAATTTGTTCTGCCATCGTAGAAGCAGTAAATAAAACTTAAATATGTTTCACAATGCAAGAAACCCACTCTGCACCTTAGTAAGAAGAGTTAATGTTTCACCTTGGCTTCTATAAGCAAAAGCACTACATTAGCATCCAATTTATTCCTGGTAATGAAAAGCGTACATCTGTTTATGTGCTCAAGGCAACATGGTAGCAAAAATATTCAAGTGCACACAACATGAACGCTTCTTGTCAAGTGTTTCCTTGAACCTCCTCCGCAGCAAAAAGAATATCATTTAAAAAAATCTTACATTTGATACAGCACCTTTCAAGTCAGGAGGATATCTCAAAAAATTTCACAGCATATACTCTGAAGCATCTTTTGCAGGTGAATGCAATAGCCAATTTGAACACTGTTTTAACCCATAAACAGCCATGAAGTGAATGAGCAATTTTATCTGGGGAATGGATGACTAGCACCACCAGGAAACATAAGAACATAAGAATTAGGAGCAGGAGTAGGCCATTCGGCCCCTCGAGCCTGCCCTGCCATTCGATAAGATCATGGCTGATCTTCTGACCTAACTCTAATTACCTGCCCTATCCCCATACCCCAATCACTCTATTTTTAAAAAATCTATCAATCTCAGCCTTGAAGATGTTCAAGGACTGAGCATCTACCGTCTTCTGGGGTAGTGAATTCCATAAATTCACCACCCTCTGAGTGAAGAAATGTTTCCTCAACTCTGTTCTAAAAGGCTGACCCTTAATTTTAAGACTGTGACCCCTGGTTATAGATTCTCCTAACAGGGGAAACAGACCCTCAGTGTCTACTTTATCCACTTTAATCTACTTTAATAATCTTACATGTTTCAATAAGATCTCCCCTAATTCTTCTGCACTCTAGAGAATATAGCCCTAGTTTATTCAGCCTATCCTCATAGGTCAGTCCCCTCATCCCAGGAACTAACCTAGTGAATCTACGCTGCACTCCCTCTCGGGCAAGTATGTCCTTTTTTAAATAAGGAGACCAAAACTGTACACAATACTCTAGGTGCGGTCTCAAGGCCCTATACAGTTGCAGCAAGATTTCCCTATTCTTATATTCTAAACCTTTTGCAATGAACGCTAACATGCCGTTCGCCTTCTTAGTTGTTTGCTGCACCTGCAAACTAACTTTTTGAGACTGGTGTACAAGGACACCCAAATCCCTCTGAACACTAACACTATCTAATCTCTCCCCTCTAGAAAATAATCTGTTTTTCTATTTTTTCTACCTAGGTGAATAACTTCACACTTCCCCACATTTAATTCCATCTGCCACCTACTCGCCCACTCCCCCAGCCTATCTATATCCCGTTGCAATCTTTTCGCATCATCCTCAGAGCTTACTCCCCCACCTAGTTTAGTGTCATCCGCAAATGTAGATACGTTACATTCAATGCCTCGTCTAGATCATTGATGTAAATTGTAAATAGCTGAGGCCCAAGCACTGATCCTTGTGGCACTCCACTAGTCACATCCTGTCAATTCGAGAATGACCCGTTTATCCCTACTCTCTGTTTTCTACCTGTTAGGCACTCTTCAATCCATGCTAATATGTTCCCATTAATCCTGCAGACCTTAACCTTGTGCAATAGCCTTTTGTGTGGCACTTTGCCAAATGCCTTTTTAAGATCTAAATATACTACATCTACTGGTTCCCCCCTATCTAACCTGCTAGATACATCTTCAAAAAACTCTAAAAGATTAGTTAAGCATGACTTCCCTTTTGTAAAGCCATGTTGACTCTGCCTAATCTTGTTATGGTCTTCCAGGAATCCCATAACGACATCTTTAATTAAGGACTCAAGAATTTTCCCTACCACTGATGTCAGACTAACTGGTCTATAGTTCCCCATCTTTTCTCTCCCACCCTTCTTAAATAGTGGTGTTACGTTTGCAATCTTCCAATCAATGGGAACCGTTCCAGAATCCAGAGAATTTTGGAAGATCAAAGACAAGCCATCCACTATCTCAGTAGCCACCTCTTTTAAAACCCTAGGATGTAGGCCATCAGGTCCAGGAGATTTATCAGTTTTAAGACCTGACAATTTACCTAAAACCATTTCTTTACTAATATTAATTCCCCAAGTTGCTCGCTAACATTGTCTTCTTGGTTCCCCTCTATTCTTGGTAGGTTTTCAGTGTCTTCTAAGGTGAAGACAGTAGCAAAGTACTTGTTTAATGACTCTGCCATGTCTTTGTCCCCTACTATAATTCCCCCGTCTCTGCCTGTAGCGGACCCACATTTACCTTTGACAGCCTCTTCCTCTTTATATATTTATAAAAACTCTTGCAGTCTGTCTTTATGTTCTTGCTAGTTTGCCCTCATATTCCATTTTCTCCCTCTTAATCACTTTTTTGGTTCTCCTTTGTTGATCCCTAAAGTTCTCCCAATCCTCGGGTTTACTACTCATCTTAGCTGTTTTATAGGCTTCTTCCTTTAACTTTATACTTTCCCTAACTGCTCTAGTTAGCCACGGTTGGGCCACCTTTCCCGTGGCATTCTTATTCCTCAAAGGAATACGTGCTCGCTGGGAATTTTGCACTATCTCCTTAAACGTCTGCCATTGCTGGTCTACTGTCAAATCCTTAAGTCTAATTTCCCAGTTTATTTTGGCTAAATCCTCTCTCATACCAGCAAAATTGGCTCTACTTAAATTTAAAACCTTTGCTTCGGACTTAACTACTTCTCTCTCTAACTTAATGCTAAACTCCATCATATTATGATCACTTTGCCCTAGAGGAGCCTTAATTTCCAGTTTACTGATCAGCCCTGCTTCATTGCACAAAACAAGGTCTAATATGGCTTGTTCCCTGGTTGGCTCCTCAGCATACTGATCTAGATAATTATCCCTAATGCATTCTATAAACTCTTCCTCTATCATACTTTTCCCAATTTGGTTGGCCCAATCTATGTGCAGATTAAAATCACCCACAATTAATGTTTTTCCTTTATTATATGCTCTGCTAATTTCCTGATTTATACCTTGATAGATACTGTGACTGCTGTTCGAGGGTCTATAAACTACTCCCACTTGAGTATTCTGCCCCTTGTTATTATGTACTTCTACCCATACTGACTCTACTTCCTGCTTTTCTGATTTAAAATCTTTCCTCTCTACTGTTTTTATCCCATCCTTTATTAGCAGGGCCACCCCCCTCTCCTCGTTTACCACATTGTCTATCTTTTCTATACGCCACATACCCTGGAATATTTAGCTCCCACCCTTGATCTCCCTGTAACCATGTCTCGGTGATGGCTACCAGATCATACCCGTTTGTTTCTATTTGTGCATTTAACTCATCTATCTTGTTTCGAATGCTTCGCGCATTCAGATATAGCACCTTTAATTCTGACTTTGGGCTATTAGTCCTATTCACCAGTACCCTATCCCTGGGCTTCCTTTCCCCATTTGACACACTTTGTTCATCTCCCTGGTTAATCTGCTCTCCCACTTTTATCGATTCTAATTTTAATTGTGACGGATTACATGTGATTGAATTTACCTCCCCTCAGTAGTTTAAAGCCCTGTCTACCTCCCTATTTATTCGTGTTGCCAGGACATTTGTCCAGCCCTGTTTACGTGGAGTCCATTCCTTTGGAATAGCTCCCGTCTCCCCCCATACTGGTGCCAGTGGCCTATAAAGTGAAACCCCTGCCCTCCACACCATTCTTTTAACCAGGTATTCAGTTCTTTAATTTTTTTTTGCCTGTACCAATTTGCCCCTGGCTCAGGTAATAATCCCAATATTAACACCTTCGAAGTTCTACTCTTTAGCTTAACTCGCAATTCCCGGAACTTGCTCGTCAACTCATCCCTACCTGTCCTACCTACATCATTGGTCCCTATGTGAATCATAACTATTGGATCCACTCCCTCCTGCTTCAAATTTTTCTCCAGCCCAGAAGTGACGTCCTTCACCCTGGCCCCAGGAAGACAACAGAGTCTTCTTGTCTCCCTGCTACAGCTGCAGAAAAGTGCATCAGTCTTCCTGACTGTCTCATCCCCAATTACCACTACATTCCTTCTGACTATTCCCAGTGTGGCCTCCTGAATAGAAGTGTTGGGGTAAGTTTGCCCATCTTCCTCACAGACTTCCTTGTCCACACAGGTTGCAAGTATTTCATACCTTTTGGACAAGGTTAAAGCCTGGGGTTCCTCTGCCCCTCTCTTTCGGGTCCCCTTACGCGCCTGTCTGACTATCACCCAGTTCTGTCCATGGCTGGCAATGAAATGTTCCCTGGGAGTGTCTGGCTCCAGGATGAAACTATCCAGGAAACTCTCCCCATCTCTAATGCTGCGCAGTGTCTCCACCTGAGACTCCAGCTCAGCTATTCTAAGCTGGATCTTCCTCATTTGCAGACATTTGCTGCAGATGAAGTCGCCCAGGCTCAGATTGCCCTCCATCAACTCCCACATACCACATTCCTCATACATCACCTGCCAGGTCATTTTCTCCTCTCACTCTATTTATCCCTGTATTATTGTTGTTTAGAAGATATACTTCCCCCTCTGCACCTAATTCCCACTCTCCCCTAATTCCTTCTCACTCTGGCCTCGCCTCACTCCGGACGTAGCTCACTCTAGGCTCTCTGCTCGAGTCGCTTCTCAAGTCCAAGTCCCTTCTCATTTCTAATTGTGCCATGGGATTTTTAATGTCCATCTAAACAGGCAGACAAGACCTCAATTTAACATCTCATCTGAAGGACAGTACCTCTGACAATGTAGTACTCTCCTCGTACTGTATTAAGGCATCAGCCTAGACTGAATTCAAACTCCCCACATGGGCTTGAATCCACAACCCTGAGTCAAGAAGTGAGAATGCTACCAATCAGCTAGGCTGATTTACAGGATCACATTGGGTGTTAAAACACACAAACATAGATCCACAGTCACTTCTACAGGAAGATCATGTTCCTGTAAACAGGTTAAGGGGGCAAATTTAATTACTGACAACGGCGCTTGAAATTCACAGAAAAACATACATTGTATCTATAGATTTATCACCAAATGTCAGCAAGACTCAGTGACATAAGCTGAGGAATTTATTTGACTGGATCCCCTCACTAGACAGCAACTGTACCCACTGTAATATGGAGGCCTGGTACTTACAAACTGTAGAATTTATAAAGATATTCTGAGTACACATATCTTCATGCAACAAGGCATTTAATGAAAAACACAATGTTTTATGAAGCGAGAAAGTCCTGACCTTTACTTGGTTATATGCTAAAGACGCGTGTTATCTAAGACACCGGGCACCAATCTTTCATTTTCTGGTCCCATTAAATAGCTTTATTTTGTCAGAGACTAGGCACTTTTGCAGAAGTCATTACAGTTCGATTTCCAAGCAGAGTTGCAGAGGGTCAGCCTGAGAGAAGGGGGAACCTGCAGGAATTGCAATTTACAATTCCTTTTATAACCTCGATATTTCACCCATTAAATACCCAGTCACAGCACTCTACAGTACATCTTGTGAAACGCATTGAGACATCATGGTAACATGATAAGAAGCTATATCAAATGCAAGGATTATATGTTATGATTAAACCCCAAGGTTGCCTTTCTTTTTCAACATGGGCACAGAAGGAGGCCATTCAGCACATTGAGCCCACACTGATAGATCATATCAGATCATGGCACATCTTTTAACTCAATTTTCCCACATTTTCTTCATATTACCATTACTTCAAAGGTTTGTATCTATTTCCCTTTTAAACAGCCTTCTTCTGAGGTAAGTGCATTCCATATTTTCGCAAACCTCCATCTGTGAACAAACATTTTCTAATCCCAATTCTAAAATCATTTATAACATTTTGACACTAAAACCTGATGACACTAGCAGCAGGCTAAGGGTGGGAGCTAATAAAGGAGCACTATGGATGAATTTTATACTCAAATCCCCTCCTGGAGGTAAATTCATAGGCAAGCCTGAAAAACAATTCAACATCAAACTGTCAATACACTGTATTTCTGTTGTTAATTGAACACAAAAACTACATTGAATCAATGCTGAAATAGTATAACTGGGGAATCTGGGCCAGATTCCAGGCCTGCACAATAAGAGACAATATGTCATGCAATAATAGCATTTCATTTCTACTCTATCCATGAAAGGAAAGTATTGTTCAGATCCAAGGCATTCAACTAGATTGTGGTGGTCCTGGCATCAATATAAAGATTGATGCTATTTCTGCACAGGAAAACTTTCTCCCTTCTCACATCTCTTGGAGCTCCTATAGACTGTAATTTCTCACTCTATGCGCTTGAGCTCCTGTTTTCAACGATCACCTGCTTGCATTGATGAAACAAGTCCCTGCCATCCTCCCAGCAGATACATGTCTGGTATCACTCCAAGTAAGAATGAGGCAACCCATAATCGATTAGGTGGCAATCCCTCCTGACCTCCCTCCCCCCCATAATTGTTGTCCTGTGCCATTTCACTGGATGGGTTTTGGTG
This sequence comes from Callorhinchus milii, assembly GCF_018977255.1. Classification (NCBI taxonomy): domain Eukaryota; kingdom Metazoa; phylum Chordata; class Chondrichthyes; order Chimaeriformes; family Callorhinchidae; genus Callorhinchus; species Callorhinchus milii. Next base: position 27,338,857 of record NW_024704742.1, on the reverse strand, counting down.
AAGATGGCCCTTTGTCCCATTTCATTTTTCCAGAACACCCATCGTACAGTCTTCCCATTACAACATCTGCCCTCGTCTTCAATGAGTCCAGTGCCTTGATCTTCCTGATAACCTGTTCCAGCTATTAATTACCGATTACCCTGCTTGGCGGTGGTGGGTGGTGTAGGGGATTGTTCCATTGCCAGAAGTGCCAGAAGTCAATGTCTTTGCTTAGCGACAGGGCGGAATTTAACAATGTGTTACCTAATATTGATGATCATTGTCACATTTAAATGTCACGATTTTCAACCTCCCACCCCACCCCAAACTACAACTCTGGTTGAGGTCCAAGCGACAACTTTTAAGTATAATCCTTCCATAGAAAGCAAATAGCAAATCGTCAGGCACCGGTAACAAATAGGCTTTTTATGAGCACTCACTGCAACATTTAATGGGCCATACTCATTATTAGCTCAGAATTTAGTCTGTCTTACAATTGGCACTTCACCACGTCCCTTATGAAAAACAATGTCAACATGTAAACGTAATACCTTGCGTAGAGTATTTCCTGTACAATTACAATTCATAAAAATATTTAATGTTCTTATTGCAATTTGTAGAAAATGGTTGTATTTTCAACCCTGTCAGTTCTACTCACTCAGTATATAATACCAATCTAAAGGATCACCTCTTGCTTAGCTGAGGAACAATTAACATTCAGCAGATGGTGTGATATACCTATTATATGGCCACCCTTGCTGATCAGTCAATGTATTATGATAAGAAAATAGAGCAGCACAAAGAAATTGTGTCTCTCGCTCTTCCCTCCCTATTAATTGAAGGGCTTTCAGTGAATTTGAATGTTTTGTTAAATAGCAAAACTTCGGCAAAACATGTTCTACTCCATCAGTTCCCAAGGTTAAACGGAGCAGAGGGTTCATCCTGCAGAAATGTTCCCCAGATTAATGGTGCTTTATCTGGAAGTTTAGCTGTAAGAATATCTGAGCAGAAGGTGGCCTTGAGGGTAATTGGCTTGAGAAGTAAACTTCAATATTAACGCTAACAATAATCAATACAACAAATGAGATAATGCATTTAAATTATCTCGCAGTTCTCAAGTTTCTCTATTTGTTTTTGAAAAAAACAGTGAGAGAATTAAACCAATATCATTATAACAAGTTTGTCCAAGGCTAGCCAGAACTATAAATCTCTCACCAGGCTATCATTTGGAAAACATACTATTAGCTTTATAATGCAAAGTCAATCACTTGCATGTAAGCTATTGATTTATTGTCTGGTAGCAGAGGTCTGCAGCACTTATTCTATGTAATAACTCATGGATCTGCACCAACCTCAGCACTTCAGCTTTATTATATGACAGAGGTGCCTATGAATTACAGAGAGCAACTGGTGGTCACAGTGAGAACCTCTGAAATCATTCAGCTTGATCCCAACTTTACTACTAGAGTTGTCTTGGAGCCAACAGTCTTTCTAAATCAAATGTTAAATATTAACATATCACGCTGCTAGATTCATCTTAAGGATAATGGGCCTACTGTTCTCATTTCTTTTTTTTAAAAAATAGATTGCTTTTAAAGAACCCAAAGGAATATCAATTTGATAATTTCATGTGGATTATTCAGTTCCCAAAAAATAAAATATTTATAAGCACTGAATGTAATATTTCCAAATTGATTTTTTTGTTGTTTTGTTTTAAACATGTTAAAAATGACGTTTGAGTGTCTGTCAGTGTCACAGCACTAATTGCATTATTCATGCTGTCAGGAGTCAAAAGTAAATGCCCAATTCAGAGCAGCAAGCACTAATACGAAATATGGGTCATATATATCTGCCAATTTGTTTCATGTACTCCATCCCGTCAAGGCTAATAAGATCTTGTGAGAGACAGTCAATCCTGTACTGAAGATATAAACAGTAAGTGTGAATGTCGTCTCACTTTGAGAAAAATTCACACTGATGTAGCTGGTGCTTTGCTGTGATACATTTTCATTGTCACTCTAGGGTTTTATTTGCATGTTGTGTTACTACCAAGACATCTGACACACTTTTCAATTTATGCCAAATAGTTATGCTCATCAAGACGACGAATGTCAGTCACCTTAAGGCATGGAACATTTTTTTCGCTTTTCAGGCAAGTAGCCGGAGCAGCAAGGAATGCCAGGTCAGGTACAGCACTGCCAGCGGCAGAGTTAAGCTCCCTCCTCTCTACATGGTGTTAGCGTTGCCCTTCTGAGTCATCTAGTTGTGGGCTCAAGCCTGTTGGGAGGGTGTAGGTCACGGCTGAAAAATTTTCACAGTGGTTTTAACAAAAAAAAATCAAAGGTTTAGTTTAACAAGAAAAGCTCTACCTCGGTACATCCATCTTCTCCAGACTCACCTCTCACACGCCCAAGCCTTCAGCTTTACACTCGTGCTTAATTATTCCTTAAGGCTGGTGCCCAATTATCACGAGAACACCGATCAAGTCTGATTGGAGTCCAGCCGTTGTGAGCTCCCTTTATACATAGGTTCATCTCCAATAATCATAAAATGCAGTGACAGGGTTTATGCCCCTGTCACGAAGCCCCAAGTCGTGACTTTGAACTCAGTCTTAGCAGACGAGCCACTACAGTGATGGGAGAGCGTTGCATTGTCAGAGATGCCATTATTTGGATGAAATTGGAATACATACAGAGCCGCAACATCTCAGTTTGGCTCAGTTGGTTGCACTTTTGCTTTTCAATCACAATACAGATCTTAAATATCACATTGGAACTCCAACTCGTAGCCTAAGCTGGTGCTGTCGTTTGGATGAGATGTTAACTGAGATCCCATCTGCTTGTTGAGTAGATATTGAAATTCTCTTAGCATTACACAAACCCAATAGCGAGTTTCTTTTGGTGTCTTCAACAATCCTACAAATTAATTGTCATCGAATCCATGGCTACTTGTGTAATCTTGTTTGTTAAAATGACTGCCATGTTTCCCAGCAAAAAGCAGTCACTACACTGGAGAGTAATCACTAATGAAATGTTTTGAGATAATAAAATACAAATTCTTTCATAACACTATGGCCATTTACATGAAATGCATTAAACCAAGGTCCTGCTTGCCTGTTCAGGTAAAAGTTAAATATCCCACGGCACTACTCAAAAAGAGAGTCTCAATAATCTGGCCGAGAATCCCCCAATGAAAAAATGGTCATTCATCTCATAATTTTGTGGGGCACTGCTTGCACTGTTTGCCTACAAAATACATGAACAGAAAACTCAGATATTTCAACATGTCAATACTTTGCGGAATTAGGCAAGCAGGGAGTGAGTGTGCATTCCATTCCAACAATTTATCTCTCGGATTTCCATGTGGTTTGGATACCCTTAAGCAGGGTGATGGGTTTCTACATGTGCCAGACACTTGGCTGACCCCAAAAACCATGGTCTATCAAATGCAAGGATTATTTTTATGATTCTTCTGCAATGTACTTTCGTTCTCAGAGGAGCAAAGCACCAACTACATCAGTATGAATTTTTCTGAAAGTGAGACTGCAATTTTGTGCCAATTATACGGTGGCAAATTTATGACTTTTGTGTTATGAAGCCATACAAAACATATTAATATAGTGGCTTTCACAACAGAAGGACAAGAGAAACGAGGTTGAAACCATCTAAATTAAATTTGCATGGAAAATTGATATTGTTCTATCTGGGCTGGCTTAAGCTGGGCTTGATTCAAAGTTAGGATCCAGAGGTGGGAGGATAAGATGCTAACCCGCTAAGCACCTCGCTCTAATACCCATTTTAAAACATTAGTTAATTTTTAATTAATGCCTCCGTTGGTAGGTCCACCACATCTTTTACAGATCAATGCAAGGTACTGTATATAGGAAATAATAAATAAAACACTTATGGTTGTGATAGAACTTGCCAAGGAGGACACTAAAAGATCTAAGGTTGTGAGTTGACTAATCGCTTAGTAGGTGATACAACGTTCCCTGCTCTGTCTCGAGATATCTATTCTCACCTGGTACAGCAATAAGGTGTTACAATTAGCCCCAGGGTTCTAGAGATTTAGGAGGTGAGTTTTACTCTATTAATTGCCTCTCAGTGATTGGAAAGTGCAATTATTTGGATGGGATCTCCTGTCACGTCTCCAATAAATGAAAAGGTTAGTGACATCAGTCCATTATTAAGTGTGGAAAATGGTGACAAGACAAGGGAGTGTAAACTGTCTCTCACCACAAGTCATAAATAATAATAATAATAATCCTTGCATTTGGTATAGCTCCTTTCATGTCAGGAGGACATCTCAAAGGGCTTCACAGGATTTACTGCAAAAGTGTAATGACTGCAAATTTTGGACAGGCGAACGCTGGGAACAATTTGACCACAGCAATGTCCCACAAATAGCCTCCAAGTGAATGAATGCCAAATATTATCTGGGTAATTGTTGGCCAGGACATCAAGCTTGTCTTTTAAAATAATACCATGGGATCTTTGACATCCACTTGAACAGGCAGACTCAGTTTAACATCTCATCAAAGGACGGCAACTCTGACAATGCAGGATACTCAGCATTGTATTGGAGTATCAGTCTGGACTATGCAAGTTCAAAGACCTGACATGGGTTTGCATCCACAGCCTTCTGACTGAGAGGTGAGTGTGCTTCCAAATTAGCCAAATCATCTTCAAGAGACGAGAATAAGATGGGAAAAGTTGAGAGAAACTGAATCATTTCCTCCTCTTCTGAGCTCTCTATTGTCATACATCATGTCAAGTTAGGCAGCTGGGCAGGCAATTGTGCTTCCAAGAGGCTGATGATTCCACTCAACAATTAGTCTGAGAATTTCCATTTTGTATTCAGGAACTGCCTGGTCGCCACTCATTGCTTGCCAAGATCAGGTCATGCACAAATCATTATGCAACTTCAAAAGCTAAGCCTTCACAGAATATAGCCCACCTTAAAAAAAAGCCTTTGGAAGGATTTCACAAAAGTGCATCATAAATAGGATTCATAGAGCCATTCATTTAGATTTCCCTGTTAAAGAGCACATCTCCATAAGTGACTATTACCAGCTTGCCAGTGAAATATCCACGTATTTAACTGCATGTTGACAACAATTCTCTGTTTCTCAACAGTGCCCATAAAAGCTTATTAAAATGGTTCTCTGGAAGTTCTTCATCTCAAATGAACCAGCAAACATTCTTTGAACATAGGAACTAGGAGCAGGAGTAGGCCATTTGGCCCCTTGAGCTTGCCCTGCCATTCAATAAGATCATGGCTGATCTTCTAACCTAACTCTATCTGCCCGCCTTATCCCCATATACCTTAATCCCTCTATCCTTTAGAAATCTATCAATCACAGTCTTGAATATGTTCAAGAACTGAGGATCCACAGCCTTCTGGGGTAGAGAATTCCATAAATTCACTATCCTCTGAGTGAAGAAGTGTTTCCTCAACTCTGTTCAAAAGGGCTGACCCTTAATCTTAAGACTGTGACCCCTAGTTATAGATTCTATAAGGGGAAACAGTCTCACACTGTCTACTCTGTCAAGCCCCATAAGCCCCTTATATGTTTCTATAAGATCACCCCTAATTCTCCTATATTCTAGAGGATATAGACCTAGTTTACTCAACTATCCTCATAGGTCAACCCCTCATCCCAGGAACTAACCTAGTGAATCTACCCTACACCCCCTCCAAGGCGAGTATGTCATTTCTTAAATAAGGAGACCAAAATTGCACACAATATTGAAGGTAGACGAGAGGGACAAAAACAACAGTGGGTTATAGTGGGTTGTGTAATTTATTCTCTATAGTGTTATTTTATTTACATGCTTTTTAAATATATTCAAATATTTAATTCTACTTTAAGAGGGAAAAGTGAATAGAGAGGTATGTGAGAGGGAATTAGGAATGGTGGAGCTTCAGAGGAGTATAAACACTGGCACAGATGAGTTGAATTGAATATCCCTCTTCATTTCTGCAATGTTTATATAATTCTTTTTAAAGCACTGTGGCATCAAAGGACATAATATCACCAATTCTGCCAAATGTTCACTGACTTAGTGAAAAAGACTGGTAAAAGTTCCTCTTTGACTTGAGAAGTGGAAGAAACACAGAAATCTTGTGCTAGGTTTCTTACCCATGCGGCATTTATGCCAAATAAAAATACTAACATTAGATATCACGCCTTTCATGTCAGGAGGACATTTCAAATTGCTTCACAAGTTTTCTGTGCCTGTCTGTTGTTTAGAATGTGTTCTGTAGGGTTTATGTGTTCACCAGTAAGCATTGGCCAGTCTGAGTAGCCCTTTGGATGCATCTTTTATGTATTTAGAGTTCTTTGTGATGGTTTCTGTGCCATCAAGTCTGACTCGAGTGTTGATTACAACAGTTTGGCAGGGTAACTGACTGTCTATGGTTTGATTCAGTGGATAGAAAAGTGAATTGTCCAACAAGAGACACCTGCCAGCCTGAATATAATGATATTCTTGGAGATGATGTTAAGGCCAGATATCTCAGTTCACAAACGGTGTTCTATAAGATGATGTGTCACAGTGGTCCACTGCACCTGGAACATAACTTTGAACCATATCACCCAAAGACATTTTCATCAATATCATATTACATGAGTTTTTGATGTTTTTATCACTGAGGGAAATGCTGAATGTTTTTCCAAACACATTTAAGGGTTTCCAACATTTTGGTTTGGAAGTGCAGTTCGCTATTATCACTTGTTTGCCCTCTTCTAATCTAATTATACAGTGGGTTCCAAAAAGCAACAATTTCTCATGGGATTCCTTTATAAGGAAACCAAGTGGGGACTCCCACTTAGTCACACCTACTTGCAGGAAGTCAATTGAAATTCAGAGCAGAGTTCCAATGCTTGGCAGATTAACCTTCCAATTCACTTATTATGGAATCCATTTAGAAATCATTGCATTTCAGAACCCAATATTCATAAAGGTGTACTGTCCTCAGGAGAAAATGTCCTTGGTGTCAAGGATTGGGATGAACACACGCTCGCACAATCATCATCAAATTCACCAATCTTGACAGGCAAGCAGGTTTAATTAAAATCTTATTATCAACTCAGATAAAACCTGATCAGTTGACCAACTGGCAGGGAAGCACCCCCCACACCACCACATTATTCTGAATTTAGTCCATATTTATTGACTCAAAAAGTAGAGAATTGTTACTTACCCTAATTTAGACCCTCATGTCTGAAGCTTCTTCCACTTTTCACCTGTAAATCATTCCATGGTCTCACTCCATCCTACTTCTGTGACCTCCTCAAACCCTGCCGACCCGACCTCACCCTTCATTCAGCAGCCTGCTTCACTTCCACATCATCAGTGGCTGGGCATTCAGCTATATAACCCCACTCTCTGGAACTCCATCCTGGAGTCAGACAGACTTGCTTCCTCTCTCACCTCGTTCAAGGTCCATATCAACGCGTACCTCTTTGACCACGCTTTCAGTCAACTTTCCTCTCCCAATCCCTAGGCTCCCACCCCAAGCTCAGGTGCCAAGTGAGGATTATTAAGCACTTTGGCACATCCTCCCTATGTGAAAGGCAATATATAAATGTAAATTTGTATTGTAAAGTAAGGTTAATGAAAGAACCAAAAAAATTGCTTTCCCTTGAGTCCATTTCTCAGGAGTCCATTTGTACAGTTCATAAAATCCTTGTAAAATTACTGACTAATTATTTCAGATCTCTGTTATACCCAGTTTTGCATTCTATCACTCTGTGTCTAAACCTCCACTTCCCAATTCTTCAGTATGTTAAACTCTGGACAACTACACAATATTTTATAACAAGAAAAAAATAATAATATCCAGAGCTAATTCAATGGGTGGCAGTGTTCTTGAAACTGAGCACTTTCTCTCTCAAATTGGTCTGGTTGGCAACTGTGTTACTGGCCATTCATGTACATTAATGATGAAGCTGATTGTTTCTTTGCTGATGAAGAAAAATATAAAAGATACAAGGAAACAAAAAGTAGAAAACAGGGAGTCGCATAATTGTAGGTTATACTGAACTAAAAGTGACTGTGTATTTCGCCCACAAAATATAGTAATTCCACTTACAGTACATCCTCGGAGTCCTGTAGCTCTGAGGATGTACTGTAAGTGAGACCTGGGTTCGATTCCCAGACAGGGAGAAATGTTGGGCAAGTTTCCTTACTACACAAACCTTTGTTTACCTAGCAGTAAGTAGGAACCCGGTTGTTAGTCGATTGTCAGATCGCTTTTCCAGGGATAATAATAAATTGGTCACTCAATCCACGACTGTTTGTGGGACACTGCTGTGCGCATTGGCTGCTGTGTTTCGCCCACAAAATATACAGTCAATTCACTTTACAGTATACTCTGTGAAGTGCTTTGAGACGTCTCTAAATGTGATAAGGCGCTATATCAAATGCAAGCACTATTATTATCCTATGAAGCGCTTTGAGATATCTCAATGGTGTGATAAGGCTCTATATCAAATGCAAGGATTGTTATTATTAATAAAATAAATATTGGAAAAAGTTAAGTGCTTTTGAAAACAAACTTTAGTCAACAACAAGCAAGATATTAAAGATCGCTATTTACCAGTGGATAGATAGGTCGTTTAAGACAGAATAAGTTAGAAAGAGATATTGCCCAAGATCAGGAAATAGCACACGTGTTAAACACATCAGTTTTCTCAACCAAGGACTCTGGTTACATTCCAGATCCAGTTGTCTTGGCTCATGAATTCTTAACACAAATAGGATATTCAAAGAAATAAAATTTCTGCAATGCTCATGGTCAGGCCAAATAGCCTGTTTCCATTCTGTACAATCTATGTAACCTGGCCAGATGGGACAGTCTCTGGGAACTTGAGGACATAATTAAAGCTCTGGTTAATAGTTTAAACAGCTCCATAAACATTGAGGACCAAATGTTGCAAAATCCATTCTGTTATTGAGAAAATGAGTAAGACACGAGTTTGGAAATTGCAAACAGATTAGCTTGACATCTGCAGCGAGAAAACTGCTTGAGAGCTTTATCCAGGATGCTATCAATGCTCATCTAAAGGAAGAGTCATTCTGAATTTGAAGCAATTTATTATGCCTCACAAATCTATGAGAATTCTTTAAGGAAGGAACTGAACAAGCAGTCAACAGTTTCCAGTTGGTTGTTTTCTTGGATTTTATGTTAAAATTCCATATGTAAACATTTTAAGGATGGTTAAATTCATGGAATTGATCCTAAAGTAGCTGTTTATTCCAACACTGCCGTAACATACAAAGCAGAAGAGAATAATAAAAAGGAGAAAATTATATTTGGCACTGGAAAGTCAGAATCAAACCCACCCTCGGCGGCAGTCTCAGCTGTCTGGTTCCTGAGCCAGGAGGGCCTGCAGATCTCCAGGACACTGTTGTTGACAGACCAACCAGCTTGGCTTATTTGAGGGACAGACAGGGATTCTGCCCCTCAACTTGTTAACCCTACAAGCCAAAGTGGTGGGGGGGGGCAGTCTTAGCCAGATAAGCAGGGGGAAAGCTTGCCAGGCAGTGCTCTCAATTGCAAGCAATGCGACTTGAACTGATTAAATCCCAGCATTACCCCAATGCGCATTCAGCCATCCCCAAGCCTTGGATTTTGCCAATCTGTGCCAAGCACTCTCCAGGATTAGGTCAAGCAGAGTGAATCCCTCCAGAGGAAAATTGCATAACGCATTCCATGTGTGGGTGACATACATATATGGAATTCAGTCAGTTTGGATGCGTTAAACATGGTGAAGGGGTTTCACACATGTCAGACACCAGCATGTCCAAAATAACGCACTATTCATAAAAATATTAATCTTTGCAATTAATAATAGCTTCTTTGATGACAAAATGTGTCAAAGCATTTCAAAGGGAATTATTGCCATGTGTGTGGGGCGGGAGGAGGGGGTCAACCTCAAAAGGTTTTATATTTATGCAGACTGGAAATGACTCTATTCTTAACCTGTCACGTCTGTTTATTGTTGAATGCGAAATAGATTGAGAATTATTTCCCACGTTTACCTCAGTCTGAAGAAAAGCAAAATACATTTCTGGTATTGATTTAAGCCAGCCTTAATCATTTCTAATATAAATTGAGGTTAAAGTGTAAGGAATGAAACACTCCGGTAAAGATTCTGTAGGGCAGACTAAGTGGAATGAATCATGCAGTGCAGTAAGGGCAACCACAGGACTAGGATATCACAGACAGAGCACCAGGGAGATTGTATTGCTGTTATGAGGGAGTTTCAAGAGCAATTGGTCAAGGGGACAAATATATGGGGTTGAGACAGCAGACCTAGAGGACGAGAGAAAACTGAAAGATTATTTACTGTGCATAACAGTTCTCAGTCCACAGATCAATTTCTAAATATAAATGTATGGAACAAGTGTTTCTTCATTCATACAATCATGTTATTCATGTCTTTTTGAAAATTCTGTAGTCCTGTAGCATATTGGTTAGAGGCCTTGCGAGTACCCCAGTTCGACTCCTGGGTGGGGTAAAACCTGAAGAAAGTTTCCTTACTCCACACCCTCTGTTTACCTAGCAATGACTAGGAATCCGGTTGTTGGTGGATCGCTTTTCTAGGGGTAATAATCCTTCTAAAAAATATATTATTTGCTCAGTCAATCCATGACTGTTTGTGGGACACTGCTGTGTGCAATTGGCTGCCATGTTTCGCCCACAAAATCGGTTAGTTTGCTTTACAGTATATTCTGTGAATCGCTTTGAGTCGTCTACAAGACTTGAAGAGGTGCTATACCACACTCAAGGATGAAGAACGACCAATCGGCAGATAAGACTCACCCCCTCAACAACAACAGCTACCTTGTATTGTAATGTTCCCATTAATGTAACATCTTCCACGTCAGCCCCCCCCACCCCAGGCCACGTCAGCACCCCCCCGCACCATGTCAGCCCCCACCGCGCCACGTCAGCCCCCCTGAACCCAGTGCAATATTGTTAACTTGGTGCCGGTTTAATGGCAGTTCTACACTGAACTCAAGTGAGACTGCCTTCTATCTCAGTTCATTTTATCTGGACATCAACTTTCGCCTGCATGTAAGAGCCCCAGTGAAACATCTACACCATCCAATTGCTATGTGTTTTCAGTGAAGCAGGCTGGCACTCTGAAAAATCCTATAACAACAACAATTTTGCTCTCTGAAGCTTTCTCTGTAACATCCAGGGAAATTAATGAACCTGTTATTCTCTGGATGAGTGAAAGTAGGCGGACATGGTTGATGGTGCAATGCCACTGAGTCTCTACTCAGGTGCCTGCAAAGAGACTGTGGCATAAACGTTTACAGCACACATCACCTCAACAGCACTGGCCGAGCAGTTGACGTCAACAAAAGTGACTGAAGGTCTGGTGTCAGCGACTCATGGATATGAGTCAGTGCTGCTCCAGTAAGCCTGAACCTGTGAATACACTCCTCCTTTGACAAGTCCAGGTAAATCATCCCTGCCTGGTTCAATCTGTGACCTGGATAAACACTTTGCTCACTGACACTCCACCTCAGTTCCAGACACACCTCTCTGTTGAAAACAGCAGCTACAATCCTTTAGTTGCATCATTCTTCCAACTGAGTGCCCCTTGCACATAAATAAAACTTCCAGAGTGGATTCACCGTGTTGTTTGTAGGATACGGTTTTATAACTTGGAAACTGGATAACTCGCAATCAAAATCAGCCTTTCCCCCTTTTCTTAAAAAGAAGCTGGTTTAATTAATTTACTTTAATTGGTATTTTAGTTCAGCAGCAGTACTTGATTATCAGTGTGTTGAATCCTTAGTGGAAACAGCAGTGAATAGCCATGAATAGTGTTAAGACAACATTTACAACCTAAAGTGAGGGGGGAAGGGGTCAAATCTTGCAGTATTTTTCTAACAGGATTTCTTACATAAGAAATCTATAGGTCAATGATGCCAATTCATAGAAACTTTTCAACAGGATACATTTTCAGAGCAGAGTTCATGTGTGTGTCCTACTGGAAGGATTTCTTATCTAAGATGTCCTGTAAAAAAAACACAAAATTGACCTCCACCATTGCTTTCTGTCAAGCTGGTCACAAGCTTTCAGCACATGGAAAGAATGCCGTCTTAACTCATTTCACTTCTATTTCCTCTCATTTCTCTCAGTTTAAACGTTGCAATCCATCTTGGTGATGGATTTTTACGCTGAGGTTTTCACCAACTATTTATCACTTTGCAGCTGTTTGTGGGACATCGCTGTGTGCAAATTGGCTGCCGCATTCAGCTACAAAATACACGGTGACATCACTTTAAAATATATCTTGTGAAGCTTAATGCAATGATGGGGGAACAGTAGGGTTGGTGTTCTGGAGAGGATATTGGATGGGCTAAAGGGCTTTCTTCAGCCAGACCAATCTTGTGATCTTGTGAAGTGCTTTGAGACACAGTCAAACTTATCTCTTGGGCAGGAAGATTTGGGTGGTAACCACTGAGCAAAGACTACAGTGGTGCAAATCAATATCCTAGTAAAACCACCATCTCAACAGGTGGTCTCCAGGCTGACTCATTTCAAAACTGCAAACCACAAAGAAGACTCTCATTGCAATTTAATATTATTGCCATTCTCACATCATAACAATGCCAAATGAACGTTAAATACACTATGTCAAATGGAAGAATTATTATTATTATGTTTTCCTTCACGCAAAAAATGTTAGCGGTGCACAGCAGGTTGATCAGAATCTGAAAGAGACTGATGGATCTTATCTAAAACGTTAAATTGCCTGTCGTTTTTAAACGCTGCTCAGCAGCAGAATACTCGGTTTTTCTTTTAGATTTTCAAGTTTTCCTCTCTTACCTCAACACTATCTTGGTGACCTACAATGTGTCGGGGGCTTTTTCATTTAAAAATATATCTTTATACACAAAATGGTGCAAAAAAAGGTTTTGGCAAGAAGATGGTGTCCCTTTAAGAACAAGGAAGAATGTTTATTCCAAGTTTATTCTGCAAGTTTAAGGTCCAATACCTTATTTATACTAAAAACTGGCTAAAGGTTACTGACCTGAAACGTTACTTATTTTCCTCTCTCCAAGAATGCTACCTGACCTGCTACGTGTTCCCAGCGACTTCGGTTTTTATTTCAGATTTCTAGTATCTGCAGTATTTTACCTTTTCCTCATTGATACTGCCAGGAAGTAACAGATATTTGCTTTGACCTACAAAAATGTCACATGTACTGTATATAGTTTCTTTCACATTGTCTCAGACTGTTCCACATAGCTGTCTGCGCACCAGAGCTGGATGGCGGGAGTTACAGAGAACGGGGATAAAATGTCTGAAACCTTGAGCAATGATGGTGGGTTGGATTGGACATTCCTTCCAGCAGGAAAGCGATTCAGAGCAAGAAACAGCTCTCGTGTTTCCCTCCAAAAGGGCACTGGCCATCGAACTGATTCATGTTTTAATGTAGTGCAACCGGCTCTTTATTAACACTATAAGCATATCTCTTGGGCAGAAAGATTTAAGTGGCCACAATTGTGCGAAGACAACAGTGGTGCCATTCGATATCCTGGTAAACCTTTATCTCAGCAAGTGGTCTCCAGGGTGACTCGCTTCATAATTGCAAACCACAAAGAAGACTCTCACTGCAATTTAATATTATTGCCATTCCCATATCCCAACAATTCCAAAAACAATTTTTTAAACAGTACAAAGACAATCAAGGCAGTGTATTATGGTGAAGTTTGCTAAAGATACACAGGCACCTCAACATTAAAGTGGATTAATCTTGAAGAGTCAACTTCTATTACAGTTCACTCGGGAGTCCAGGAATGTCACTAAAGTATTGGGGTTTTACACAGAAACCCTGCAAGTTACAGTGCTTCAGTACTCCTCCCTGGCATCCATTAACTCATCCAAATTTTGCATCAGTGCTTCACAAATACCCACCCCTGTCTTTCAAAAGCACTCAGCTCTCCACAATCACAAGCACAGGAAATCTTCTGTTCCAACCACTGAGCCGAAGCCAAAGGGACCCACCCTGACCTCTGCACAGCGGTTGAGCCCAAAAGATACTCCCAGTAGTGGAAAACGGCAAGTTTGCGCAGCTAAAATAGAAATTCAGTGAAGTGTGTGTTGAAACAGCACTCAAACCCTTCAGATGAGATGTTAAACTGAGGTCCCGTCTGCTTGTTAAAGTGGATGTTAAAGATCCCATGGCACCCCGTAAAGAGAAGGGAATTTCTTCTGGTGCCCTGTCCAACAATCGTGAGATAAAAATTGGTCATTCATTTCATGGCTGTTTGTGGGACAAGCTGTGTACACATTTGCTGCTGCCTAAAAAAGATACAGTCTGCAGAGTAAAATTCTGTGAGTGCTGTGAGACATCTTGACAACATGATAAGGCGCTATATAAAATATACACATCATTCATTGAAGCATTTATATCTAGTGAGCAGACTTTTATACAGCAGTTGCATTACTTTGGCAAATTTCAATTCAGGTCCATCTCCTATTATTTTCCAAGGCAGATCCACTTCAAAACAACACCACCACCAGCACCAACAACAACTTGCATTATGTAGCGCCCTTCACTCAGAGCAGCATATTGGAGCGCTTAACAGCGGCAGAGCCTAACTCCGAGCCAGGGGAAGGGAGGACGTGGCCATAAGCACAGTCAAAGAGTCTTCAATTGTGATCTAAAAGAGGGGAAGGAGGAGACAAAGCAGAGGGATTGGGAGAAAGCGTTCCAAAGCTCAAGAATAAAACAGGGATCCAAGCACATTGGGACCCATCTCATCAGGAAATGCAATCGGACTCTCGAGCTATAAATTTATTGTTAATTTTTTTACTGAATAATGAATGAAACACTAGAAATAAATTGACAAGAAAACCCCACACAACAGATGCATAAAACTCCCCTCTTTCTAAAGCAGATTTTCATTACCTTTGGGAGTAAAATTATATTTGTTGTACTGATGCCAGAAACAAGAAGGTGTTTTGGAGATGTCATGTAATTTGAAAGAAGCCACTGCAAATATTGTTTCATGAGAGCTGCTGTGAAGAGCAATAACAAGCTAAGTTTCCATTTAATCATAGATCTCATTAATTTTTAATGGCGACAGTTGTGAAAGTCAGCAGCATATTTCAAAGTAATTTCTCTCAAGATCAGATCATCAGTAGGAAGAGTCTAATAAATGAAATGAATGCCTCCAGAGAAAATTGGAGGCAACGCTGGGATTTTCATGCACTGTCAATGTGTCAGGCAATGGCAGCTGTGCTTCTATAGAGACTAAACCCCTGCGCTCCTTTTGAATCCACATTAATCCCCAGCTTTGTAGTAAACATTGCTTTTAACCTTGACTATTATGCATATTTCCACTGTTACATGCTGTGCAATTTTTATTAATAAGTGTAGTTGCACAATCAGAAAATAGAGTAAAGAGCCTAACAATAACTTGCAGTTTATCTTTACAGGAGGTCAGGACTTCAATTGTGATATCCAGTGTGCAAAGTGCCAAGCCAAAGGATGCACCATTTGAACTACAATTACTCTGTCAGTCTGACAAAGTCTCTGATCTAACCTTTAAAGCTATACTTGCTGAAGGGCTGGGAGGTGCTTGCATGCCGAACATAAAGAAATAGAAAAGCAAGACATTCTTTGTATCAGCTCATATGAAAAATCAAAGGTTTTTGTTCAATGTCAAGTCGCCCTGGGGGAATTTTCTGATCGGAGCTCCCTCTGAAAACTTGTGACACTAACTTAAAGTGCCAAGGTGTCATGGCAATAACCTCTGAGTCAAAACTTGCAGGAAGACAGCTATTGTTATGTGTGTTTGTATATGTGTGTATGTACACACACAATGACAGAGCTTTCAGTCAATAAGGAAAGCTGTTTCAGGCATTGCAAATGTGCTGCCGTAAGTGTACACATTTTTTTCATTATGTCAGAAATTAAATACCTGCTGAGCTTTCGAATGAAATAAAATAAACGAAGTTGGATGAGGAAATGATAAAGTAGAGGGAAGTTCTGCAGTTCTGAGGAGTGTCAGAATAAAATTAATTTCCGTCAAAGTAAATTAATTTTAGAGTTTATTTCACTTCTGTCAAATTAACTTTTGAATTCATCAGTAATGTGTCAAATAAAGTTCTGGAAAAAACCCACAAGCAATAATATAAGTTTTAACATAAATGTTTCTGTAATATAAAATATTATTTTATTTGAAGGAATAATTTAGTTTTTATGAAACAGTGAAAAAGAGATCGGAGAGATTTTGTATACATGAACAAGAATAGACATGTGCTGTATATATAATCATGAATTTCCATGATACAATATCCATTGATTCTCCTTATACATTGCACACAAGTAAAATAACTTCATCTCATATTAAAAGGCGAACGATAGTAAGTGAATTTTGCAAACTATTTCTTCCGTCAGCATTTTTCTTTTGACAGACACTACATGCAGCTTAATTCCCATTACATATTTCAGCTATTTAATTATCAGCCTTTCAATTCCTACTGGCTGGTCTTTAGCCTCTCCCCTACCCCACTGGAATTCTTACAAATCAATAAGGACTTGTAATTCTGAATAAGTGCAATCCCATAGTCCCTATCATTCCGCCCTTTGACAGTAGGGGCTGATAAGTACTGATGTCTGACCTTATCTGGTGCTCAAACTGCTGGGTAAACAAGCCTCCCTCACAATTGTGTGTCTTACATGAACCTTTCAGAGCTGCGTGACTTATTTGAATTGCTTCGCCTATTATTGTTGTCATTTGGTTTCACTGTCCAAATATATAAAATATGTCAAAGCAAGTACAGAAAATTATGGAATTAATTACTTTGTAAGTTATGGCATACATATCTGGCTACAGAATTACAATATTACATGCTTTATCTTGTCACAGCATTAATGGATTCATTTACGTGTATTGGAGGAAATTTTTTTTTGATCAGCTACATGGCTGACATGCAGAAATGCATCATTATGCTTAAATGTCTCCAAACCAAACTATTGAGAGCTCCTCAAATCATAGTTTCTGTTCGTCTGCTGCAGAGTTCATGCTCTCTCCCTAGAGGGACACATCATGCTTACCCAAACGCAGAGAGCTTTGGCACAGATTGGTGTTTTGCTACAAACACACAGTCACTGCTCTTTCACAGAAACTTTATGAAGCGTCTTGAGACATTCTTGATGTTATAGTTGCTATATTAAATGTAAGGATTGTTATTATTATTAGCAAAGAGCAAAGACTTTGGGACTCCAGAGTATGCAAATGGACTACTGTACAAGCTTAAGTAGCTAAAACCACTCAGCTTTCCATTGTGAATAATGGTAAGCTTCCCACCGCTTTTCCAGGTAGGAGCACCCTGCTAGTTGAGAGTTTGGGCTTGCTGGTTTAACTGGAGCGAGTGGAAACAATCCCTGGGCCCAGTGACCATTCTACTCCCCTAAGTCCAAGTGGTGGTGATGCTGCCGGAGTATGTTTTATACCCAAATATTGGTGACCTTATGGCCAATTCAGTCCAGCCAAGATATTGGAGGACTGTAGAGTAGTAGTTAGTGCACTCGCCTTGCAATGGAGAGAATCCAGGTTCGATTCCCAGGCGTGCAAAACCTTAGGCAAGTTTCCTTGCTACAAATGCTTCTGTTTACCTGGCAGTAAGTTAGTCAATTGGCGTGTTTCACCCATAAAATATGGTCAATCCACTTTACAGCATAGTCAGCCACCAGAGACATAGTTTGGCTTTGACGGCAAAAAATATCTGACAAGGTTATCCAGTATCTTCCAAACCTCCCAAATTCAGGCCTTGCATTCTGAAACTATTTTCATTCTGGGTTTTTTTTTCTTTTTCATGTTCTTAATTAAGTAAACCGTGTCCTTAAATAATTGATTTATCTTTCAGAAAAGAAATGGATGTGCTAATGGAGGAATCCTTGATAATGCATAATTAATTTGAAATGATATTAATTTTTGTAATATCCTCCCATCGTAGCAAGAAAAGCTGCAATGCCTGAAAATTCCACCATCCACAAAGATGAGTATTTCTCAGAAACTTAGTTAAGATCCCCAAAGATCAGAAGCCAGCTTGGCTTTGGTGGTAACACTTTTGCCTTTGGGTCAGAAGAGTGTGGGTTCAAGACCCAATGGGACAGCATGGCCTGTGAGCTCAAATTGGCCTTGAACAGCATTGCAGACACAGAGAAATTGTCATGTGCCAGTAGCTTCAAAACATAGGAACATAGGAACAGGAGTAGGCTATTTCAAGCTTGTTCTGCTTATTCTAATAGTTCATGGTTGATCTCCATTTACCCGCCTTTGCTCCATATCTCTTGATTCCCTTACCTAAAAAAAATCTAACAACATCAGCCTTGAAAATGTGAATTGATCCACCATCACTATCCTTTGTGTGAAAAGGTGCTTCCTGATTTCACTCTTAAATGGCCTAGCTCTAATTTTAAAACGATGTCCCCTTGTTCTGGATTCCCGCATCAGAGGAAATAACTTCTCTGTACCTACCCTATCAAATCCCTTTATCAATGTAAACACTTCAATTAGATCACTCCTCAACCTTCTGAACTCAAGGAAAAACAAGCCTGGTTTATGCAACCTGTCCTTATTGTTAATTCTTTTAGCTATGGTATAAAAATGTGGAATTCTCAGTCATGGATACTCTTAAATGGTGATGGTTGTGTGCCATACATAATGGACAGTGGCTGACCAACAAAAAATACTTTGGATGATACATTAAACTAAGGTCCTGACTAGCTGTTCAGGTGGATGTTAAAGACCCCATGAAACTATTGACACTGTACTGGCCCATAATACTCTACATAAAACTGGTCAATCGATTATCTTGTGTGCTGTTTACCTACGAAAACAAACATTTCACACACGATAATTATTGTAGAGTGTTTTGTGATGCTTCAGTGTGATAAGACGTGATAAACACTCAATCTTTTTCCCTCTAAATGTTCCTGGCTTTAATGATCCAGCAAAGGTTAACCACGCGAGAATCAATCTCTGCATGCTGGAATTGGAAACAAACAATTGCCCAAACTAACTGTTTATTGGGAGTGAGCACTCCATAGACTCTAGAATTGATTGCAAAAAGGAATCAGCCAAGCTCAGTTAATATCACTATTGTTCCTAAGAGATGTTATGGGTTCAAGCCTCAAGTAAGGAATTTGATACTCATAATCATAATTGGGATGTCCTCCCGATGTGAAAGGTGCTATACAAATATAATCTTGTTGTTGTTGTTGACACTTAGCAGTGGTGGGGGATGTGTTGCATTATTTAAGGTCTGTCTTTCAGATGAGATGTTAATCCAAGGTCCCATCTGCCTGTTCAGCTGGATAATAATAATAATAAGCTTGCATTTGATACAGCGCCTTATCACATCTTCTAGACGTCTCAAAAAGCTTTAGAGAATATACTGTAAAGTGAATTGACTAAGTTTTGTGGGTGAAATGCTGCAGCCAATTGCGCACAGCAGTGCCCCACAAACAATCGTGGATTAAGTGACCAAATTATAATCAAAACGTTTTTGGAGGGATTGTTAAAGGTCTATGGCACTATTTCAAAAGAGAAAGAAGTTTCTACTAGTGTCTTGGCCAACAAATTTAAAAACTGGTTATTTGGAGTCCTGTAATAATAATAATAATCCTTGCATCTGATATAGCGCTTTTTACGTTGGAAGGACATCCCAAAGCGCTTCAGAACACACTGTAAAGTGCATTAACTGTATATTTGTGGGCGAACGCGGCAGCCAATTGCACACAGCAATGTCCCACAAACAGTCGTAGATTGAAAATGACCAACTTATTATTGTTTTTGGTTTTGGAGGGATTATTATTAGGCATGTGGAGTAAGGACACTTGCCAAAGGTTTCGCCCTGCCTGTAGTTCAATGGTTAGAGCACTTGCAAGCGAGAGAAACTGGGTTCGATTCCTGGCAGGGCGAAATGTTGGGCAAGTTTCATTACTCCACACACTTCTGTTTATCTAGCAATAAGTAGGAACCCGGTTGTTAGTCAATTGGCGGATTGCTTTTCCAGGTATAATAAACCTTAAAAAAAATAATAATAATTTGGTCACTCAATCCACGACTGTTTGTGGGACACTGCTGTGCACAATCAGCTGCCACATTTTGCCCACAAATATACAGTATATTCTTTGAAGCGCTTTGAGATGTCTAGAAGATATGAAAAGCGCTATATCAAATGCAAGGATTATTATTATTATTATTTGCCTAATGGCTGTTTGTGGGGTATTTGTTGCCTGCAAATTGGCTATTACAAATACAGTCACTACACTTTGCAGTTCAATCTTGTGGAGCACTTTGAGGTGTTTTGATGATGTTTTGATGATGTGATCAAGTGTTATATTAAACACCAGGATTAGTGTTCATATAACAAACATTGCTTTCTACACACAGAAGGTGCTGTACTTTCCCAATCCTGCTGATATCCCTCACGAAGAGTGCCCTTTGTTCATACAAATGTGATGCACACAATCATTTACACAGTGTGACCATGTTTCATTCATACATTTGGACCCTGGTTCATTCACACTGGGTGACCCTATTTTGTTCACACTGTGTGACCCTGGTTCAGTCTCACACTGTGTGACCCTGCTTCATTCACACAGATAATCCTGTATCATGACCACTGGAGAGGACAGAGGCAGAAGGTCTATATTTGCTATGAGTGTCAAATTTGAATAGTTTTAACCCATACTTGGAAGTAATGGAAAGATCTCACCACTCCACTTCAACCAAACCTCCTTTCTCATTTGTTGCAATGCATAGCATATCTTCCTGCAAGCGAACAGTCAATTCAGGAATAAACGAAAGATTATACTGTGAAAGGTACCGTCTCTAAATTATCCAACTGATCAGTATGGGTGACTGAGGGTGAGACATCAGCCAGGATTGCACTTAAAATATTAATACATGTGTTAATGAGAGGATGAGTTTGTAATCGAAGCACTCAAAAGGCATCTTTACCTGGTGTTAATAGGACACAGAGTGCTGTGAAGAGGGATCTAGAGAGAAAACCCATCTGTTTCATCTAATCATAGTCCCAATTAATTATGGAGCATGTCTGGGGAATCATCTCTTCATAACTGTGCGATAAATGTCTACAAACTGAGATTGCGGTTAACACGTCAAGATTGTATAGGTTAGGTCATGGCTAGGTATTATGATGCCACAGCAATTTATGAAAATGTATGTTATCCTTTGTAATATATCAAGGAATAAATATATTTGGAAAAAGATCAAGGAATTAATTACTACCTCCAGTAACTAATTACTCGCTTCAATTACTCTTTTTTTCAAACACAAGCTAGAACAGGAGCTAAATAGGACAACATGAAAGAAAAGCATTGCAGATATTTAAAGACAATGGGATCTACAATGCATTGATTTCAAACTGAATTCCTTTATTGAAGAATCCTAGGGTGAAAATTGCGATGTGGATCTGTTAATCATCCATCTCTGTGGAATACTGGTTTAAATCAACAGAAAGAGTTAGGAGTTATGTTGGTACCCTGTGACCCAACACTCCACTGACTTGAGCCTGCAACTTGAAAGTACAATTTACGGAGCCAAACAGTGATAAAGAAGGGCAGGAGGGTGAGTCACACTGATGGATCTTGTTTACTTATCTACTTCTTTACCTCCTCCACTGCCTCTACTCTCACCTTAACCTTCAAGGTTCTGTCCTTGAATGGTTCAGGTCTTATCTCTCACACCGTCTCCAATTTGTCTCCACCAACGATTTCTCTTCCAGCCCCCCTCACAGTCTTGTGTTGTGTTCCTCAGGGCTCTGGCCTCGGTCCCCTCCTCTTCAAGCTCTATATGCTCCCCCTTGGTGACATCATCCACAGACATGGGGTTAATTTCCACATGGACGCGGATGACACCCAACTCTATCGCTCTGCCTCCACCCTCGACTCCAGGACAACATCAAGTCCTGGATGAGAGCTAACTTTCTACAGCTGAATGTCAGCAAGACCGAGGCTCTCCCGATTGTCTCATGCCCGCGCCTCCGCACCTCAGGCACTCGCAGAATCAGCATCCACGGTTGCACACTCCACCTCACCAAGCCAGTCAGGAACCTGGACATCTTGTTCAACCCTCAACTGTCATTTCTCCCCCATATCCATGCCATGTCCCGCTCTGCCTTCCCCCACCTCCGCAACATTGCCCGACTCCGCCACAACCTCACCCCTCAGGCCGCCGAAACCCTCATACACACATTCGTCA
The DNA here is from genome assembly GCF_018977255.1 of Callorhinchus milii. Taxonomy (NCBI): domain Eukaryota; kingdom Metazoa; phylum Chordata; class Chondrichthyes; order Chimaeriformes; family Callorhinchidae; genus Callorhinchus; species Callorhinchus milii. Next base: position 27,316,598 of record NW_024704742.1, on the reverse strand, counting down.
CCTCAAGGCTTGACTATGGAAACTCCCACCTCGTCAGCCTCCCCAAACTTCCCTTCACAAGCTGCAGATCATCAGGAACTCTGCAGCCTCGTGTCCACTCCCACACCAGGCTCCGTGACCCCATCACTCCCACCGTTCCCCCTGCTCCCCATCCCCTGGAGGCTAAAATTCAAAATCCTCGTCCTCACTTTTGAGGCCCTCCACGGCCTTGCCCCCTCCTACCCCTCTGACCTGCTGACCCCCTATCAACCTGTCTGCTCCCTCCGTTCACCAGTGGTAATTAACACATCACATGTTGCAATTTCCCCCCTCCCCTCAGCAGCCCCATTTGAAATCACCACATTTAAAAGCCCATTAGTGCCATAATTTAAAACCAATTTAGTATTGTAAGTAAACACAGGCACACAATTTACTTTCATGATATTATTTTCATTTGCTGAATGATCATCCAAAACATTTAGCTTTAATGCAACTGGTCAGCATTTAATGTATTGCATCCCTCATCACTCTTACAGCTGATCAGGAAATAAAACAAATAAAAAATAAAATCTGTAAGGTTTTTATTATTTGCTGATACTACAACGTTTTATTAGCTCCTCGTTGGTATCATTAGGATATTGTAAAAACAAATACCATTAGTGTGAAAGTTACTGTCTCTGGAACACATGAGTTGTAATTACCAGATCCATACAATGCTTATCTGTTGATCAGTATATCTGTTTATCTGCCAAGGAAACCTGAAAACCATGCTCTATATGGCCCACTTAAACAACAACAACAAGATTCCATTTATAGAGCGCCTTTCACATCGGGAGAACGTCCCAAGGCGCTGTACAGTTGGGTCAGGACCCGAGCAGGGGGGAAATGGTCAGGGTGAGGGGAGGGAAGGGAGGGAGCGAGGAGGGGGTAGAGAGTCGAGAGGGGAGCTGAAGGCAAGGTCAAAGAGAAAGGTCTTGAGACAGGCCTTGAAGGAGGAAAGGGAGGAGGCGGCGAAGGCACTCGGGGATGGAGTTCCAGAGCCTCGGGGCTGAGAGGCTGAGGCCCAGCCACTGATGGTAGGGCGGTTGGGGCGGGGGATGTGGAGCAGACCGGAGCCAGAGGAACGGAAGGTACGAGCAGGTAAGTAGGGGCATAGTAGGTCGGAGAGGTAGGAGGGAGCAAGGCCGTGAATGGCCTTGTAGGTGAGGATGAGGATCTTGAATTCGATCCTCTGGGGGATGGGGAGCCAGTGGAGGCGAGCGAGGGTGGGAGTGATGTGGTCCCGAAGCCTGGTGCGGGACAGTACACGAGTTGCAGAGTTCTGAATGACCTGCAGCTTGTGGAGGGAGGTGCTGGAAAGGCCGGCGAGGAGAGAGTTCCCATAGTCCAGCCTTGAGGTGATAAAGACGTGGACCAGAGTTTCAGCAGCGTGAGGGGTGAGGTAGTGCCGTAGCCTGGCGATGTTCCGGAGGTGACGGAAGGCAGTGCCAGTTGTGGCGCGGATATGAGGAAGGACAGCTCAGGGTCGAACAGAACACCGAGGTTCCTGACTGGCTTTGAGAGGTGGAGAGAAACTAGAACCAGGCCAATTACTAAACTCTGAGCCAATTCTCTGAAATACTGCCTTGTAACATACCCCAACTTATATGTTATCTCTCTGTTTCTCAAAGAATGCCTTCACACACACTTTACTATTAATAATCTTTGCATTTACCATAGCATCTTTCACATAAGGAGGACTTGTCCTCTTCATAGCATTTACTGTAATGTGTAGTGATTGTATTTTGTTGGTGAACACAATACCCCATTTGACACAGCAATGTACCACAAACAGTCATGAAGTGAATGAACAATGTTATCTGGCAAATTGTTCCTTCCGACGTGAAAGGCGCCATATAAATGTAAATTGTTGTTGTATGACACTGAGGGAAACACACTTCTCTTTTTGAATAGTACCATAGGATCTCTAATGTCCACCCGAACGGGTAAACAGGACCTCGGTTTAATGTCTCATTTGAAGGGCAGCACCTCCAGCAATGCACTGCTTCCCCAACTCTGCAACATTAGTCTAGACTCTGAGTTCAAAGTCCTGACATGGGTCCCACAATCTCTGACTCAGCGGCGAGGTTGCTACCAACTGCCCATTGAATCAAATGTTAAACCGAGGGCCCTTATACCTGTTCGGATGCACATTACAGATGCCATGGCACTATTCAAAAGAGAAGGGAGTTGCTCTTAGCATCCTAGCAAACAATCGCCAGGTAAAATTGGCATTTTATATAGGATATGCACAAGCATGGATGTGACTGCAGTACAGCTGTTAATTCCGGTACCTTGTGATTTGGTGACTTCTCTGGTCCTGCACTATTCACTTCTATTCAAATTTCAGTCAGGGTCTCTCATGCCTGGATAATAACAAGCCCATTATCTGCACCAGCAAGAGTGGTCCTGGGTGTATGACAAATTCATTTGATCATGCGGATCTCAGAAGTTGTCTCTGAAATGAGTACTGATTCACACCTTTGAAGAATGGACTTCAGAAGTGCTTAAGTAGCCACAGTGGGAATTCACTAACAGGAAAATGGGTGGAGATAAGTAGACATGAAGTGGATAAAACATATTTTCTCGAGCAGTGGAGTAGATGGTCTCATATATCCTCACTCATTTTGTGTCATCTCAACTCATCACCATGCAATCAAATGAAAGAGGGGGCCTGTATACCAAACACACGGGGGTAATAATTCATTTCTAATTACTGCATCTCACACTGGCTTTAATCACTGTGCTTCGCTTTCATTTCATTCATTAGATAATGTGAGTTTATAAGCCTATTGGAGGGAACACCGCATGCCGCAACTCACTAAGTACTTATCTGCTGTTACACATTATTATGCTTTTTGATCAAAATCACTGCCTGGACACGAGATGACAGAGCACCTAACTTTGTTAGCTTGTGTTGTAAAAGACAACAGCACAGTAGATAGTCACACTTAATAACAATAATAATAATAATAAAACACATGCCCATAATGTTTAAATGTCTCAAAGCGCTTTGCTGAGAATTGTTGGCGAGTGCAGTGACTGCATATTTCTAAGCAAACCAATTTGTGCACATCAAGGTTCCCCAAACAGCCATGAAGTGAATGGTTAATTTATCTGGAGAATTGTTGGGCAGGACACTGGGAGACTCCCTTCTCTTTTCAAAGAGTAAAGCCAGTGTGAGATAATTCTTTAACACACACCTGAACAGGTAGATGGGGTCTGGGTTTGATATTTCATCTTGAAGGTACCTCTGACTTTCCCGGTAATGCACTACAGTATCAACTGAGATTATGAACTGAAAGTCTAAACTTGTGGCTTGAGCCAATAATCCAGAGGAAATCAAATTTATTGGAAAATAAATTACATGTTCTGATATCAGAATTTGCATTTACAAGGATAAGTCGATAGCGTAAGTGAAATACACAATGTTTCACAACAAATTCAACAATTACTGAATATCTAATTGAGTTGTGTGACACCCCCACACCCGGCCCCTAAAACTTTTATTTACACTTTTATTCTGTGTATTTACACAGAAAATGCCGGAAATCCACAAACCCTAATCCCAACACCCCCAGCTTGGGTCCAAATACATGACTGTCCAGTGCCTTGGGATGTCTTCCCAACGTGAAAGTCGCTATGCAAATGTAACTTTGTATTGTAGCGGTTCAATTAGTTTTTCAAAGCAACTAGCCTGAATCTCCTCCATCCAGCCTGAATCATTGCTGATGGAAATGGGGAATGGGAGTTGGAGTCAGGATTTAAAATATATTTAAAAGTTTGTAAAAACAATGTCTATACTCATTGTTCCTCGACGTTCTGACAGAGTTGCTAAGTCTAACTGTTGTTTAGGCAGCTTGTTTCTGTCTGTGTTAAGCAGCTTGGGAATGTACTGGAGGATTGTGCAACGCTGGCAAACTCAAGGTATGATGATTGTTCCCTCTCTCCTGTACGCCATGAAAAACAAAATCTCTTGATGCAACCGTAAAGTAGTGGTATTCTGGTTCAAGCATACACTCTGCATCAAAGAGAGGTGCATAAAGGAAGAAGAAACAGCATCAAAGCTCTATGGTTTAAAGGATTGGGTTACCTAGCAACTCTTGCATTCATCCTTGATACTTAAGGCCAAACTACGTCCCATCGCAAGAAGAAAAAAGCGGGTTGTTCGAAGCAATGTTTTGCAGTGTTGTTAAAATATAGATTGCTTACTGAACTGTTGAAGCCAAGTCCACAAAAACAACTTTTAGTTAAATAGTGGCTTTCACATAGGAGAACATCTCAAAATGCTTTACAGAGATAAGGTGGGACTGCCGAGCTGGGTGGAATATGGTTGGGGGGGATGGGGGGAAGGGAAGTGGCCAAAGTTGCAATAAGATAGGTTTTAAAAGAAGAGAGGGAGGGTGTGAGACAGAGGGATTACGCCACACATAAGGAACTCCAGTATTGCTGTACCTCACGCATACTTGCATTCATAAGAGTCAGTTAGCTTTCCACACTGAGACAGTCTTCAGATCTCTGGCACTAAGGTGTGTCCTCTCATCTCCCTGTATTTCAAAGCAGTCTTTCACCCCCGCAGTGAATCACATATCTAAGGCTTTGCTGGTACATGGTAATAGTGGTGAATTATAGCATAACATACAGATAAAAACAAAAGTCTTGGCTTTCCATCCAGCGATCCCTCCAGAAGGCTAAAAGAATTATGGTGACTGAAAAGTACAAGCTATTAAATACTCTCCTATTCTATCCAGAAAAAGTCCTCAGGTTAAGCATTGTGAATAATGCGGGTCTTAAACTGGAAATTTAATGATAATATAAATAAGATCTGGGATGAGTTGCACGCAGAGGAGTATTCTCAGAGTCATATAGTATAAAGCATTATAAACCAAATGCGGCCTTGCATAAGATTAGGTCAGTCGATTTCAAAGAACTTCAACACATTTAGGGCACCAATTCTGATCGATTCATAATAAATCTGCAGTGCGTAAATGGTTTGAACAACTGGTGAAAAATGTACTTGCTTCCAATACAGATGTCGCCATGATGCCCTGGGGATAGATTCTCTAATATGACTAACTTAAATGCCATGACATAACACACAATAAATATTATTATTGGAGTGACAGGACTCAGAATTCTTCTCAAGATACTCTAGGGAGCAATTTCCTGATCCCAGATATGGTGAAGCGCTGAATGGCCACAAGGCAAAATAATGCCCAATAACATTTGCATTCAATATTTTAAATGACTTATAAACTAAAATGATTACCACAGTATTTTCTATCCTTCTCTTAACCTTTTATTAAAATTTATATTCTCTTTGTCCTGATGGAGTAATGCAAATATCAGGAGGGTGAATCACAGAGACCCAGAGAAAGTGGAAAGGCAAATCGTGCAAGCAGCAGGCGAGTTAAACTAGTTTCACTGTTACCGTTATTAACCTAGATGTTAGTAATGATATCAATCATACATTCACTGAAGTTGTTGCTAATAACAACAGTTGAACACTTATAGAGCGCCTTTCACATCGCAAGGCTGCACCAAAGTGCTTCACATAGCCTACTCGGAACCCAAACTGGGGGTGAGGAGAGCCGAGGAAGGAGGAGAAGGAGAAAAGTGACAAAAGCACAGTCAAAATGAAAGGTCTTGAGGCAGTAAGAAGGTTGAATGTACTTGTTGCATTTGTTTGAGCCTGTGTTTAGGCTGCAGCACAGGAGAGCAGGGTCCAAGACAGATTGTTTCAATTAGAGCCACGACCAACACCCAACTGTTGAGTCTTGCACTATCCTACAAGTGTGGGGCCAACGGATGTGACAGAAAGTAATGCTGCAGAGATGTTCAATCTACGGTTTTACTGAGGCACTGGATCCCAAATTACAAGTTAGACAACATCCGCTGGTGAGAGTAAATGGGCCATGGGTTCAGCTTTGGACTCTGCCAGTGGATATTCTGGAGCATCCAACAATTTGTGTTTATATATTGCCCCTCACATTTATTAGACAGTACATCACTGACACCCAGCTATAGTTATGTGCCACTCTCCTGCTTCTGAAAGCCAAGCTAAGCATCAGGAAACATGATGGGGATTTGATTAAGATAATGATAATATCGGCATTTGATACGGCGCCTTTTTGTGTCAGCAGGATGTCACAAAGCGATTCAGAGAATGTAGCGCTTTGGGACGTACTCCCGACGTGAAAGGTGCTCAATAAATGTAATTTTTTTGTTGTTGTTGTACAGCTTCTCTGGTAAGAAAAGGTCACCAAAGAAGTACGTTCTAGACCCAGATCTTTTATCCTTCCAAATGCATAACAGGGAGGGATGCCCAAGCAAAGATTTTTTTAAAATGTCAATGGCAGCAATAATAAGTTGCATTTAGAGAGCACCGTTCACCTTTCATCTAAGGAGAACAACTCAAAGTGTTTTACAAAGACAATGTGAGAGCCTGAGCTGGGAGGAAAATTAAGTGTTTGTGTGTGTGTATATGTCTGTGTGTTGGGGCTTGGAGTTGACTAAGGTCGTAGTCAGAGATGGGTCTTGTGTCGTGATTTGGAAGCAGAGTGGAAGGAGGTACACCAGGGGGATTTCAGAAGAGGGCAGAGCAAAGTGGCTGAAAGCTCATCCGCCGATAGCGAGGCGGAGCAGGCAAAAGGCACGGAGCAGTTTCAGCTACATTGCAAGTGGACACGAGCAATGTCGTGGGGTTGGAAGAAAGTGAACTTCTTCCGGGTGAAAGGCGACCTTTCAAATTATCTCTGATTGGTCCAATTCATTGTACAAGGAGCCTACAGTTTGGTGGGTTTTCAAGAAAATCAACAATTATCTGTACAGATTCAGACTCTTTCTAATACAACCTCGTCTGTGGGCAAGTGGCTACCTCATTTACCCCCAAAACGCACATTCACTCCACTTTATAGTATTTTCTATGAAGTGCTTTGAGACGTCTTGACGACATGATCAGGTGCTATATCAAGTGCAAGGATTGTTATTATTAAAAGATAGTTTGAGTGCTGCATTATATTTAAAACTGTATCTGATTCAGCGCTGTCAGTTTATTGCTTATTTGTGCATCGTGGCTTGGATTCAAAATTTATTAAAACGAAATGTGGAACAAACTAAAGCGCAAGACGCTGAATATTTTTAGAAGGGAATAAGGAATGCAATATTGCTCTGGGTTTGTACTCTTAACACTCATTACTGAAGGTTTATATTTGGTCATGTTTTGCACAGCTTATTAGAGAGAAAATTGTGGATTTTGAGAGCTGAAAAAGTCCTTAAGTACCTAAAGGGTGAAATAATGTCAGACGGTATTATAGACTCTAAGTACAAAGCCTAAATGTCACACAGAAATGCTTGCAGTATCAAATTGAAAATGGTATTAGTCACTGCATGTGATGACTCAGGAATAATTTTCGATTAAATATTCAGTTTCTTCTATTCTTTAGTTTAGTAATTGCAACAAATTCAATTAGCTTCTTCAAGGAGAGTACCCCTGTAAGTCTCCAACTGTCTTCTCTTTGAAAGGAGACCAAATTTCCTCTTGTCCCTGCTTTCTGAACCATGTGAACTGACATTATCAGAGCTTTTTCGATCATCAGTAATGTTTTTTTCTCTACTCCCTTTTGAACACATTTAACACCTTTTCTTCTTTTGATTGGGACACGTTCCCTGCCCAACAAGTATGTGATGTGCTAATTATTACATTAACTAAAAACTCTGGTACAAAACGGTCTTTAATTATGGATAATAATGAACAACACTCTCCACTCCCCCCTTCCCCCTCCTGACTTTGGCACAATGGTTCAGCACAAAGCCAGCCAGAGCTTCGAGCTGCCACATTGTCACTGCCTTCCACCCACAGAGCTGTATTTAATGTCACTTCATACAATACTGGCCTGATTCTGATAAACATCACAATACAGGTCAGTCTTTCACCCCATTAAATTTCACTGCATTCTAACTCTGTCTACAAAATGTAGAGTTAAGAGTCAACACCATCCTGACATTTCTGTTCTTGACCTGAATTCAGCTGTTTTCCTTCTCCCCACAACAAATAAAATAATAATACCACATTTCGCATTTGTTCTTTCATCTCCTTAAACACAATTTGTCTGTGTCGCTTCTTCCATGCCTCATCCAGAATAGGGACCGCCCTTTTCATTTAATCACCCAAACCTTCAACCTACAATTACTGCACAATACAATCTCTCAGTGAAATAAGAATAGTCGTTTGGGTGGTTTTATTGCCGCTCAATTATTGAACAGGCATCTGCTTTCATAAAGATCCACAGAAATTGTAGCCCTTTCCTAAATTGGTGGCATAGACCTCAATCTCCAATGTATCCCCCAGATCAAGCTTGCACTTTCCAAGTGAGCAGAGATGCTAATCCACTTACATATTAGTGTTTCCACACACACACACCACATTCACCATATGCACGAGAAGCTGTGTTGCGAACAACAGCTTGTGACACATCTGGATTATCCCTGTACGACTGATAACTAAAACATGTCTTATAATTTCCAAACAGACATCTTTGTGATACTCTTGGTTGCAGCGCATTATCTAATTATTGTTTTTTCTTTAGGTGTAATTCACCGTACTCCGACGTTCAATTCTTCTCTGCAGCTCCTTCGGTACATGTCCAATAGGTGTGATATCATCACGTGTTAGTGAACAGATTAATTCAACAAAGCAATCTGACTGAAGAAGAGACCACTCTTCAACAAATAATAGAACCCAGCTTGCTAAACAAAACAATCATTATCCACTGATGGTAATGATGAACACTTACTGTGACAGCGTGGCTTTATGTTGGAATGGAAGGTATCCAACCTTATGCTATAATAAGCTCTAAACTCTTTATTTCAGTTTTCAATGTTTGTTATTTTACCGTGGATTATGCTGAAGAGCCTTTAGAGTATCAATTTTTATTCATGCACCTTGGGGTCTTGTTCGTCAAGCCAATTATTTTAGCAGTTGCCTCCGTCCCCCTCCCCCTCCCCTCGTTGCTCCCCTTCCCCTAACACTAAGAACACCATCATCCAACAATTTCACCAGGTTTTCATCCAACAATTCCACCAGTTCTGTTTGTGATCTTCATTTGCAACTGCATAGAGAGATATGCATGCTGTGTGACTGAACTAAAAAAGCATTTTCTTTTTTTTTTGTTGTTTCCAAGTTTGGGCTTCAAAGCCTGTATAAATGCAGGCATTTTCATAGCAGGTGATGTGATCCCAGTCTTGCTGAGAAATCAACCTCCAGGGACCGTGGCTGAAATGCCCTTGTACTATAATGAGGTACATACTGGATATTCCATCGCCAGGAATAAGCATTTTCCTTCATCCCCTCCCATCCGGCTTCCGCACTGCCCACAGCACGGAAACAGCCCTGGTCAAAATTACTAATGACATTCTGAACATCTGTGATCAGGGGCTCCCTCTGCCTCCTTGTCCTCCTCAACCTCTCTGCCGCCTTCGACACTGTCGACCACTCCATCCTCATACGGCGCCGCTCCTCTTTATTCAATCTTCACGGACCTGCCCTTGCCTGGTTCAATTCTTCTCTCTCTCACCATCTCCACTTTGTTGCCTCGAATGGTTTCTCCTCCAGCCCCCGCACTGTCATGTCTGGCATCCCCCAGGGCTCTGTCCTTGGCTCTCTCCTCTTTAATATCTACATGCTCCCCCTTGGTGACATCATCCGCAGACATGTATGCGGATGACACCCAACTCTATCTTTCTGCCTCCACTATCAACTCCAGGACCACTGCTGTCCTGACAGACTGCCTGTTGGACGTCAAGTCCTGGATGAGGGCAAATTTCCTACAGTTGAATGTGAACAAGACTGAGGCCCTCCTGATTGGCTCACGCCAGCGCCTCAGCACCTCAGGCTCCGGCAGCATCAACGTCCATGGTTGCTCACTACAACTCACCGCCAGTCAGGAACCTCGGTGTCTTGTTCAACCTTCAATTATCTTTTCTCCCCCACATTCAAGCCATGATCACTTTGCCTTCCCTCACCTCCGTAACATCGCCCGACTCCGCCACTACCTCACCCCTCAGGCCGCTGAAACTCTTGTTCATGCCTTCATCACCTCCAGGCTCGACTATGCAAACGCCCTGCTTGTCGGTCTTCCCAACTCCTCCCTCCATAGGCTGCAGATAATCCAGAACTCTGCAGCCCGTGGCCTCTCCCACACCAAACTTTGTGACCCCCATCTCCCCCACTCTCGCCCGAACTCCATTTGCTCCCTATCCTTCAGAGGATCCAGTTCAAGATCCTGGTCATCACCTACAAAGCCCTCCATGGCCTCGCCCCACCCTACCTCTGCGACCTCCTAAACCCCTACCAAACCGCCTGTTCCCTCCGCTCAGCCAGCTCCGGCCTGCTCCACGTCCCCTGACCCACCCGTCCCACCGTTGGTGGAAGAGCCTTCAACCACTCTGCCCCCAACCTCTGGAGTTCCATTCCCCGATCACTCCGCCTCACCCCCTCCTCAGTCTCCTTCAAGTCCCACCTCAAGACCCTCCCCTTTGACCATGCCATCGGCCATCCCCCTTCCCCTCCCCTTCTTTCCCCCACCCGACCCCAGCTCGGGTCTGAAATGCTGTACACTGTCCAGCGCCTTGGGACGTCCTCCCAACATGAAAGGCGCTATACAATTGTAATCTTGTTGTTGTAATTGGAGAAAATTACACTAACCTGGAATTGCACCACCGGTGATCAGAGGCCTGAAATTTCCCATGGTCTGAGTTTCAAGACCAATGTTTCACAATTTAAGACGGTTCGTAGTTTTGCAAGGTATTTTAATTCAGTTTGATTTTGAAAGCTACTTTTCTGTAGCTCTTAAAAAGAACTTTATCCCAGAAGGAGTCGACACCCACAGAAGAGAAGGATGCGAAATCACAAGATTCCAAGATTGGTTTGAATGAAGAAGACCCTTCAGCCAATCTGATCCAATCTTTCCAGAATTCCTCCTACCTTCCTCCCATCAATGCTTCAAGCAATTTTTAAATAAGACCAGTGTTCTGACTTCAACCATCTCTCCTGGCAACCTCTTTCAGTCTTTAATTATGCAGAGAAATGCATGGGGAGAAATTCCACCTGAGTCTACACTGACGAATACAAAGAATACAAAGAAAAAGAGAAAAAAATCCACACAAATCTTCACCCATTCCTTCCCATACCCTTGTATTCCCCTCTCCCTCATGTGAAGGTCTAAGCTAAAAATAATTCTTCAAATTGGTAGAGAAAGTTGGCAGAGAAAGAACATTTAAAATCCTATAACTAACAATCATTTTATTTGATGCAGTTCCTTACACATCAAGGGGACGTCTCAAAGCACTTACAGTATTCACAGCAAAGTATCTGTGGTAGACCATGTGAGTTCAAAATGCCAATCTGACCTGGAACCCACAAATTTATGACTCAGAAGTGAGCGTGCTACCTTCTGACTGAGCTGGACTGACACCTCCAGCTGAGCCAAGCTGACAATCCTTGTATTTCTATTAACACACTTCAGAACATCCAGAATTTAGCAAATTGCTGATTTCAGTCTTAACTCTGAAGCTGTTTTTCTGTGCTTCTTAAAATAACTTTAGAAAGTCTGCTTCACATTTAAGGTTGTATCTAAGAATTTGCCAAATTCTGGACACTTTGAAATGCTACATGAATTTAGTGAACTTCGACTCAGGTACAATGTGTCCCTGAGAAGATTGCTGTGAGCAACATTGTGGCATGTGATAATATTCCCCATGAAATTGCCACTATAAAATATTTCCCTGAAGTACCGAGTTCAAGATCCTCGTCTTCAAGTTGAATCCCTCCACGGTCTTGCCCGACCCTAACTCTGAGACCTTCTTAAATCCTACCAACCCTCCCGCTTCCTCTGCTCAGCAGATACTGGCCTGCTTTGCATCCCCCACCCTGCCTGGCCCACTATCAGTGGTCGGGCTTCTTGCCTATCTACCTCCACTCTATGGAACTCCATCCTGGAGACCCTTTGCCTCACCCCTTCTCTCACCTCCTTCAAGGTCCGTCTCAAGACCTTCCACTTTGACAGCGCCTTCAGTCATCTTCCTTTCCCTCCCCCCTTGGGTGCCAACTCTTCCGAATCCAACCCCAGCTCAGTGCAAACCCTCGATTGTCCATCGCCTTGGATACACAATTACATCAGTTATCTGTTTTATTAATAAGCATCACAAACAATGAGATGTTTTACAGAACCATTCAAGCATTTTAACCAGGAATGAATATGGATCAGTGCTGAAATCCAGTTTAGCCCTCAATTTAAACAATCTACAAATTGACTGCCAAAAGGAGCTGAAATGTTCTGCCAATTTTTCAGAAGATCACTTGTATCAGGTGGAAGATCTCAAACCTATTTCTCTTTTTTAAAAAAAACTTCTATTGCACGGAGACATGACAGACAGAACTCTGCAAGCTGCTGCGCTGCCCACTTTTGCTGATATTTTCTGGATCTGAATCTCTAAGATGGTTCAAACTTTCAATGCTGAGATCTAATGAGCAGCAATTTCTGACAGGATTCTGTAATTCGAGGAGGGCAGTACTGGGGAGTGCTTCATTATACAAATCTCTTGTGATTCAAAACTGTTATTTGAACCAATGCAGGTTAAAGAATAGCCCACAAAATGCCATAAAGTTAAAATCTATAGGTTTGCTTCAAGAACTAATAAGAAAGGACTTTTAGAGCATCTGTAAAGTCGAAACATCTCAAATTAAGTTACCATTATTGCTATCACGTGTAGTGACCATTTATTGGCGAATATGTCAGTCACTCCACATTTTCCTTTGATCTCATCTATCGTGAGCACAAGCTTTTTCCAAGGAATAGCTCACAACCTTCAGACAGCAAAGTGAATTTGTAATGACTGCTGTTCAGGTCATGAGCAAAACGTTCTTTGCTTACCTTCTGGAGGAATCTCCCGACATTAATAACTGGTGGGAAATCCTTGACCCAAGGTTAGCAGTTTAGAAGGTTAAACTGTGATTATCCTCAACACGTTATTGGAAAGGTGGGGGTGAGACGACACAAGAGTTTTCACCAGAAAAAAATGGAATATGTTATAATATGTCGCTTTCTGTGCAGTAACCAATGAGTTCCAGCAGAGTAATGACTGGGAGACTCAGCCCCACGGGCTGTGTTTTATGTTGCCTCTGCATATTAATTTTATAAAACTTGGCATGACTCAACGTGGGACAAAATGCAATTTATCCTAAATGATTGTGTGTCACTGATTAGGCTTAAAGGAGGAATGTGACTGACAAGCCACCATTGTAATGCCCTGGATAGATCGCACATTCACTCAGTCTCAGAACCTTTCATTACTGGGTGTCAGAACTGCTCCTCACATCAGGACCTCACAGACAACAATATAAAATAAATTAGGAAGTCTGACAAAAAAAAACAATCAATGCATTTATATGTTATCTAATGGCACTGATGCATTCACACAAAAGTGCTAGCTTATCTCGGTTTCAGCACCAAGGGGCTGGTTTAAAACTCACCTTCATCTGTTGACTCAACAACCCCCTGTACTAAAATCTACATTAAATGCACGTTCTTTTTGTTTGCCATTGTCTAACTGCTTAACACTTACACCTCCCAGCAATAAATGTTAACATGTATATATATCACTTTGTTCTGGTACCCAGTGTTCACTTCAGGCTGAGAGTGCTGGACAGTAATATGCTTAAACCCCAAATGTACGTGAGCAGTTCATTGAATTGTGAAATGAAAAATGAATCCTCCCTCTTTTGGTGTTCTGCCACACTGTTACCCATCCAGAGATACTGGAGTTTGCCAGCTTCCTGCTCCAAGATAGCTTTGTAAAAGCTGCTAGGAGTGGGGCACTGCAATTCCCCCTTTGATGTTTCCTTCCCTCCTAGCTGGAAGCCCTTGTCCTCTATTATTATGGTCATTCACTTCATGACTGTTTGTGGAACATTACCGTGCACAATTGGCTGCTGCATTTCACCCACAAAATACCCAGTCAATCCACTTTACAGTATATTCTGTGAAGCGCTTTGAAATGTTTCAACGACATGATAAGGTGCTATATTAAATGCAAAATATTTTATTATTGTTGTTATTTCCATGTCTTCCTTTGCCCTTTGCTCAAGACAGTGGGCTCTTCCTTTGGAAAGCAAGGATACAAACTGGCCTTCTTCCACTTTCCGGAACATTTTGACTAAAGCGCCGATGTGCTCTTTCACCTTTCCGTTTTCAGCGCGCCGGTCACATAAAGTATAATACGCAACAGATGAAGGAAATTCAACAGATACTTACTGAACAAAATGTCTCTACTCAACACAGTGGAACCTCACTCACTGCAATTTTCAACTGCAGTGATTGTTAGGACCAGCATCAACATGGAGGAAACATGTAGTGAATCAAACCAGCCATATTGAGAGGGAGAGAGATGTGGTCTGTGGGTTTTCAGCTGGTAAAAGCCAGCGTAATATTGAGACCAACCTATCTACATTTGAATGGGCTCATTTAGCACATGCACTGAGACATTATAAACTTGGGAGTCATTCACACCACACGGAGCATAACATCAGTTCTGGAGAATAAGGCAATATTGCAACGTTTCTTCCCGTATGCAATAAAAGTTGTCTCCTGGTATCAGCCAGTTAACGTTAACACATTTAAAAGGCATGATGAGCTGTGAAATATCAAAGAGTTACTGAATTGAAAAAAAGTCTCAAGCAATGACAATCAACAAAAAAATAACACCCACAAAACAGGTTTGAGTTAAACCATAGCGTAGTGAATAGAGCACTCGTCTCGCAAGCAAGAATATATGGATTTGACTCCCAAGTGGGGCAAAACTTTAAGTAAGCTTCTTCCTCCACAAGCCTAGAAGTAAGACCCTAGTTGTTAGTCAATTGGCAGTTCACTTTCTGGAAATAATAATCCCTCAAAAAAAATGTGGTCACTCATTCCACAATTGTTAGTGGGATGCTGCTGTGTGCAATTTGCTGCCATGTTTTGCCCACAAAATATACTGTCAATTCACTTTACAGTATATTCTGTAATGCATTTAAAATGTCTTAACAATGCAATAAGGAGCTATATCAAATGCAAGGATTATTATTATTATTAAAGCATTTAGGTTACGCACACAACCTTTGTAACAAATGTTCTTTAATTTCCAGGTGCTTCTTCAGTGCAATATTTTGAAATGCACAAAGTTTCTCAACATTCAAGTCTGCAAGAGGCAAACTTGCTCTTCTTTCAAAAAGGATGTTGATATGAATTATCTATTTTTATCGCTGCTAATTGTTTTTCCTGCAGCTTCGGGAGGTCTGAAGCACTAAGGGATATCTGTCAAACCCCAAACTGTACAAAACTGGTCAAAGCATTTCCCTGCAAATTGCAGCTAATGAGGTAGTCCTCTGTGACTGCTTGTTTATTCTCAGTCATTTTTCACACATGCCAGAACATGGGGATCTGACAAAGGCAGCCATCCACATCCTTAAATAGACAGTCTCTTGCCAGCATCATTAAATTAAACAATATAAATTTCAGGTAATTTTGTTTGCTAATTTAATTTTTTTGCTAAATATTTTTATCGTGAAAACAAGGTGCGTGATGTACATGTATGTCACATCACTGAGCGCCCTCTATCTCTCTTTGCCTCCCCTCCCTTCCCCCACTTCCCCTCAATGTGACACTTGACAAAAATAAAGCCTTGCTTTGACAGTGATCATTTTAACTATCTTTAACTGTATGCAATTAATCAAGATCACAGGACTGTCTGTGCTGGCGTATTTTAACCATGGGGGTGCTGAATAATGTACAATTTCAAGCACTTTGTTCAAAAAGGACATTTGGAATATTTCAAAACTCTATTCATTCATGGCTCTCAAATGTAAAACTCTCCGGTATAATCATACTTTGTGAAAACAAATCAGCTCAAAATGGTCAATTTCTTTGTTGAAAATATTGCTGCTCTGTTGTGGTTTGCACGCAAACAATGATTTGTGTGTATCGCTCTGTTCGTCTGAGTTCATTGGAATTGACGCTTCTTCCCCACACAGAATTTGCTCAAACACTTTTTCATGAAGATTCTGCCCCTTTAAATGCAGTTGAACTGCTGAGACACGACGATTGAAAGTTATTTCAAAGGTTTGGTAACAATTAAAGAAGATTTCTCTACATTTCACTGTATGTTCACCCAAAAACATATATTGAATAAAGGGTAGCAGGCAGTGGCAACATGGGCAATCCAATTGAAAGCTCTAGATAATAATAATAATCATGCTATGAATCATGAAAATGACGCTTCTGACACGACTAGGAAATGTAGGAAAACAGGAGGAACAGGAAACGCAGCCCATCGTGTCCTTTCCACCAGTTTATTAGATCTTGTCAGATCTTTTAATCCCAATATCCTTTTCACCATTCACTGTACACCTCTATTACCCAAGTATCTGTCTACCTCTCTTGTAAACATCCCTTCTGATTTTGCCTCTACAGCTTTCTGGGACAGAGCAACAACAGTATCTGAGCCCTGAGATTACACGGCATCTTTAAAATTAGTTTCTGTTAATAGTTACAATACACACAGGGCAAGAATAATAATAACACTTAAATTACAGGACGGCTCATAAATTTTTGCCCATGATATCATCTATACCTTGAAACCATAAAGTAAGAACACTGCTGGCAAGATTCATGTCTGTAATTTGGGGTGAATGTGTTTTGAAAGAGGGCGCCTCAACATAATTTGAGGTTGAGATTTTACAGGTTGTGATTCACCTTCTCTTCTTCGAATTATTTCACCCCTTCTTGTGAATTGCCTGATATTTGCGCAATTGGAATTGGGGTTGTTGTTCATTGATGCTGGGAAGAGTGAGTTTGAATGGGAAAGGCCCTTCCCTCTAATCTAGACTTCCTTAAGATGTTGGGTATAAATTCTAAGCACTAGATCCCAGATATTTTAGCACAGAAGGAGGTCATTAGATCCACCATGGGAGCTATTTATTCTAATCCCATTTGACTACACTTTTCCAATATTGATTTACTTCTCTATTATTTAAGTGTTTACCTACATTCCTTTTAATCCACACAGCTTTCAGTTGAGGTTCAGGAAGCATTACTTCATACAAAGGGTTTGAAGAAGTCCAATGCTCTGACCCAGAAAGTTCTAGGTGCTGAATCATTCAGGATGTTTAAAAGACAGACATTTACTTGGGTAGTGGAGGTATTAAAGGTTATGGCTAAAAGGTGAGGCATTGGCATTAAAATATCTGCCAAGATCTAATAAACTGTTGGACAGACTCGATGACTCAATAGGTATATCCTATTGCTGTTTCCTTACATTCCTGTGTCTGTTCTGTCACATCAATGGAACGTAAACTCCAGGATGGAATCAACATCTTCAAGAGAGGAGAGAAGGAAAAAGTGAGGAGAGAAGGAAAAAGTGAGAATACGAATTAAGTTTCCTCACGGAATTGCTGTTGGTGTGGTTAAAATAGACGGAAATGAGCAATAGCAAATTCACAGCAATGTGACACGAGTAAAATTACTCTTGAGGCATAACCTCAAATTACCAAGAAATTAACTGTGAACATTTGCACAAAGTGACTTACTTAAGAGCTTGACCTTTGTAATTGCAAATAAATGTTTCTCACCAAAAATGAGGCAATTAAGGACTGTTTTTGTCTCAGAATATTTAGGGTTGACATCATTCTGTCATACAATAATATTAATTATACAAACAACACAATTACTTAATCCACAGCGGTTTAAGTAAACTATAGATAATTAAGTATTAGGTCCCTAAGGTTAAAAATTTAAAAAAATATATATTTCAGAGCCGAATGCTTATAGACTGGCGGTGAAATAAAATGCATCTGGGAAGGAGGAGAGCAGTTCAATTTTATTCTAAGTCCATTATTTGTGTTTCAATGTCACTCTGAGTTTACATAAGACTACATCAACTCTGGAAAAAGAGAGCCAGTCCCAACAATAAACAAGTTCCTGATTTAAGGTGTTTACTGCTTTTAGGTGCATGTGCTTGTAAACACACATATACTCACAACCAAGAGACACATTCTTTACCCAGTAATAAACACTTTGGGGACAGGGTCTGTTCACCGCAGCCTGATGATACACTCCCTCAAGAAAAAATGTGAAACAGAAGCAAGTGTCTTTGGCAAGTGGTATAATAATATAATTATAATCCTTGCATTTTATATAGCACCTTATAATGGCATTGAGAATCCTCACAGGATATACTGTAAAGTGGATTGACTGTATTTATAATAATAATAATCCATGCATTCTTATCACGTCTTCGAGACATCTCAAAGCGCTTCATTGAATATACTTAGTGAATTGATTGTATATTTGGTGGGCAAAATGCGGCAGCCAGTTTATGCACAGCAATGTCCCACAAACAGCCATGGAGTGAGTGATCAATTTTATTTGGGGGAACCAATTAGTCAGAACATTAGGAGAAACTTCCTTCTCTCTATGAGTAGTGTCATGGGATCTCTAAAGTCCACCTGAACAGGCAGACAGGACCCCGGTTTGACGTCTCATCCGAAGGACAGATTCTGGGTATGTGAGTAGCTTGAATGGATTTGAAAGCTGCTTTCATTTTTACATTAAGTTATGCCAAGACTCTGTTTACAACATAGTAAATATCTTGGAAGAAATGCAAGATTGCAGAAATGTGTGGGACACAAGACATTTCCTAATGCATGGCAATATCTAAATACCATATTACTGTTGCAGTCTTCACCGAGAGATTTAAAATTCACAACGACCGAGGGAGAGATTGCTTACCACAGACGGCAATCCATATCATTATCACTTAAAAGGCCACCATCATCCACAAAGTGTAAAAACGAAAGCAGTTCTTTAATATTCTTTCAAAGACGCAGCACGACAGCATCATTTCCAGAGCAAAACCACAATACATGCTGTTCTCTTCACTACCCTTTCCTGAAATGAGGACGCTCTCCCTTAAATCAGGTCACATTCTAGACATCTCCAGCACCATATTTGGTTGAACCACTTTCTGAAACTCAATTAGATAATAATAATAATAATCCTTGCATTTGATATACCACCTTATTGGAAACTTGCCCAAAGTTTCGCCTGCCAGGAATCGAACCTAGGGACCGGATGTACCCAAAATGTCATCCCCGCTTTGTGTTCACAAGATCGCAGAATTGGTTTGGATGAAGAAGGCCGTTCTGCACATCTGATCTCATCCCTCCAGAATATCCACCCTACCGCCCTCCAATCACAGCTGCTTTTTAAATGAGTCCAGTGTGCTGGCCTAAACCAGCCTTTACAACCCTTACTTCTGACTTGGTAGGGCAAGAATCACCCATCGTTACTACAGCTCATGGTTCATTGTTCAGTTACCCCGATGGAAAGTGTTTCTGTGTGGATGGTGGGATCAGGCTGGGCTTTGATGACCTCTTCCCACCCAATCGCATAATCATATACTTATTCGCAAGAAAAGCACTGACAAAGGAGGTTTGATCTTATCCTTCAATTTGTCTGGGCTCCCGTGTGAAAAGGTGACTCGGGCAGATCCGAAAGCCAGCGTTGGGGCAGCGCATTCAGGAGAGGAGGAGAGAAAATAGGAAGAGGAGGAGAGGAAGAAGAAAAACGCAAAGAAAAATGCCCCAAATTCAGTAAACTTAAGAAAATAAAAATATTCAAAAGCAAGATAAATCTGCTGGAAGAACACAAGCTGGCAGTCAAATGCGGGTGTAGCATCTGCTAAGGGTGTGATTCTGTTTAAATTGCAGGAGGCACAGCAAGTGGTCTGACAAATTATCAGTGCAGAGATGGGGATCACTACATTCCAAATGAGCTCTTTCTCAAAGTCGCCATGTGCTCTAAACACTTACAGCACTCAATCAGACAGCTGCACAGCCCTCAATTCTGGACTATAACCCAGAGCAGAAACTTCCCTATGAAGTTCTGCCCTAAGGGCACAATTTGCTCTACAAAAATTGGAATACTGCACGTTTTTAAAACAGACTTGTGTGCTTTTCCATATGATCCACTTCATTGTTCAGCGCTCTGAAATACTGCCTCACATGAAGGATGCTATATAAATGCAAGTTGTTGTTATTGTTCACGTGCAATATTTTTCCTTTACGCATATCTGGAAACCATCCTTCAAGGTATTGGTATATTAGCCACTGTGGGATTACTTCCATTTATAATAATCCTTGTATTTGCATTCATGAGTTTGTAGAAGAAAACACGGAATAATAAGACACACAAAAACAATCAAAGGAGTGAGATGTTACATTTGTCCAACTTGTTTCATCTTTCAGAAAATGTTCTGTAAATTGCTGAATAAATCTCTCAGTAAACTCAAAAATTATTTGATATCTTGGGAATCAAGGTTTAATAGGCTGCACATGGAGTTCCAAAATAGTTTGTGAAATGAGGCAACATATTAAGGGAAAGGATGCTTTTTGGGAGGTCACATGTGGAAACTCATTACCATGCTTAAGAGTATCCAAACCAAACTGGGAGTTCCATAAATCTTACCTATATATTGAAATTCCAGAAATATTCACTGGAATGGAATGTACACACATTCTCCCTGGAGGGATGCGTCCTGCTTACCTAATTCCAGAGAGTATTAGGCGCAGATTGCCAAGAGCCAAGGCTTGGGGACCCCAGAATGTGAGTTTAGGTATTCCTGGAGATTAAACAGCAAAGAACTCATAGGTTTCCATTATAAGCACTGTCTGGCAAGCTTTTCTGCTGCTTGTCCAGCTTCGACCACACTGCCCATTAGGGTTTGGCTTGCAGAGTTACAGGAGCTGAGTGGGCAGAGGCCCTGCCCCAGTGACTGGTCTGCCTTCCAAGTCCTGCCGATGTGTCAGGCTGGCTGTGCTGTCATCAGCAGTGCCCTGGAGTATTGCAGATTCGCCTGGTTCAGGAATTGGACGACCAATACAACAACAACAACAACAAGATTCCATTTATAGAGCGCCTTTCACGTCGGGAGGACGTCCCACAGAGGGTGGCTCGATTCTGATATTCCGTTGCCAAGCACGTCACCTTGGAGCCAGTTAAGCTTGGGGGTGATCATTTCTTACCGCCCCCATTCCCCACCCCACCCTCCCACACAGGAGGATACTTCTTGTTACGATGCTAACATACCATATAATCGTCATACACACTACTACGCAAAAATTGACTGCTGGATTCACTGCTAAAATACAGTAACTGCACTTTACAATATATCTTATAAAGCACTTTGAGACATCCTCCTGACACTATCTATACTAAATGCAAAGATTATTATTCTGGTGCTATACCTTCATGATTTACAGGTTTGTTGCTCTCGACAGCCAAAAGCTTTGCTGTTTGGACCATTGACTGAGAAGATGCAAGTTAGCACTTCCTGTCCCTTACATATATTTTGGGAATTGACCCCATCGTACAGTAGCAGCAGTGTATAAAAAGTGAATCAGAAATTTGCAAATCCGTTTGTGTCTGTAAACAATTCCCTGACGTGTACTACCATCCCCGTTAGCCACATATTGGAACAGTTCCATTGTGTGGAAAAGTATCTCCAAAAGACATGGTGAGTGCAAAGGTAAGAGTCTTTCAATCGTCTCAATACGCCTAGTATTTGGATTCATATATTTGTTCATCGGAAAAAATAAATGGAAAATACAGACAACGAATAGTGTACTGGTATTTTTTGTCCCACTTTGGCAGCTTTTGGGGCTTCTCATCCCTTTTATATCATGAATTCGACATATTTTTGCAAATCCTTTTGCAAACTCTGTGATTTAGACAGCACTCCACATCCCATTCTGTTCATCGTGACTTCCGCTGGGTGACTGCCGCTTTGCAAAATTCACTGGCGGCAAATGACAAGTTGTCAAAGTCTGAATGAAAACTGTCAGCAAGCAAAAGGCCAGCCAACTCCCTTTCCCGTTTGTGTCGTGAGGAGGAGTTAGAGAGATGAATTTTGTGCTCTTCAAGCTGAAAGAATGAAATGCTGAGAAACAGAATATTTTTCAATTGTTTTTTGCCTGGTGTCAGCACTCAACATCTTTCCCACTGCAGTGCAGCTCAGATCTCTAGTCTAAATCATATTGTACCTCATGCCCTACTTTAGATCCTCTGTTTATCTTACTACACTTTACTTCAACTCCTGCTTCCCAATCCAACCATGCTAAACTGCAATTGCCTTGTGACCTTGCTAAGTGAGACTAGAAATTTATAATACCCTTGCATTTCTTATCGCACCTCTGACATTAGAACATTTTGAAGAGCTTCACAAGGAATTGGTCTGCCTGTTTTATTGGGGGTTTTTTGGGGTGTGGGGGTCAGCTGGGTGTCTGACATGCAGAAACTCATCATTTTGCTTAAGAGTATCCAAAACAGAGTTCCATGCATGTTACCAACATTTGGAAAATTCCCTGTATCTGGAATGAAATGTGCACTCTCCCCCGAGAGTGACCCAGCCTGCTTGCCTAATTCCAGAGAGTACAATGCACAGGTTGGAGAGACAAGGCTTGGGGATACCAGACTGTGCATTGGGGTATTGCTGGAGTGAACCAGCTATTGCCTTTTGAACCAGCTAAAATCACATAATTTGCTATGTGTCAACACTGCCTGGCAAGCTTGTACAGCTTGGACCACCCTAACCTTTATAGTTTTGGTTAGCAGAGTTAGCAGGAGCTGGGTTGGGTGCTGTTGAGATGCAATTAAATACTATGCCTACTGCTTTATTGCTTAATGCAGTCACACATTTCAAAATATAAAATTCCCTAACAAATTACACACCTACAGACCATTCCCATCTTTTTTCCCTATTTTCAAACACTGTCGTGGATAATAAGCAGATATGCTTTGGCTATCCGAATATTTTTTTATTTGGATAGCCCCTATTTCCAGTAATACTGAGAACCAGCAGCCAATTTGTCCACAGCAATGTCTCACAAACACCATGGAGTAAGTGACCAATTTTATTTGGGGGAATTGTTGGCCAGGACGCCAGGGGGAAACTCCTTTCGCTTTTTGATGCGATCTTTAATGTTCACCTGAATAGACAGATGGGACCTTGGTTTAACATCTCATCCAAAGGACTTCAGGTCAAACAATGCAGCAAAACCCCAGCACTGCAGTGAAGTGTCAGAATAGACTATGTGGGTTACAAGTCCCGAAGTAGAAATTGAACCCACAGCTTTCTGACTCAGAGGCAAGAGAGCTATCAAGTGAGCCAGGCCACAATATATAAAAAAAGTGCAACTCCAACCAAAAACAACAGAATATTGTATTGCACATAAAGACGATCTTTTTTATTTTAAGTGAGTTGTGGAAAGTTTAGATTAGTTCCCTAGGATCCTTACCAGAAAAAAAATCATTAGGCTCATTAAAATTGATTAAGAAAGAGTTGCTCAAGAATTGCATATTTAAACTCCTAATGGATTTGAATATTCATGAAATTCATGCTGGGCTGACAATTAGGAGTTTGATTTAAAAGTGAATCCCGTTACTTGTTAGCACAGGCCAAACACAGAAAGAGAGCTGTGAAGGGACCTAATTTGAGATTGGCAAATCATTGAGCTTTGTGGAACATCACCCAAAGTGATCTTGATCCACTGTTGTAGAAATCACGAGGGAGATTTTATGAAGAAGGCCTTTTGAACCATATGATCTCATTCTTCCAGAATACCCACGCTAACACACTCCCGTTGCAGTCCCAAAACCCCTAACCCCTCTACATCACTTTTAGATTTCCTCTTAGCAAATTCTATCCCGTTCGTGGAGTGCAAGTCCTCTGGGATGCTACCCTGCGTGAGGGCCACTATATAAATGCATGTTGTTGTATGTGTTTCCTATTCTTATTTCCTCTGTGTAGTACCTAGCATTTATTTTTATTGAACTTAATTTTCCAGTCATCAGTCCACATGCATTCCCTGTCAAGCTCTCTTTGTAAAACCTTGGCTACCTTTTCGGATTACATGTCCCACTTCCCACACAACTTAATTGAGCTACCTCACACTGGATTTGTGAATCCAGATCATTTGTGTATTCAAGGAACTAGAGAGGGGCCAGTTCAGACCTCTGAAACACTCAGTTTCTCTCTCCATTTTGATCCACCTCTAACCACTACCCTCTGCTTATTTCCCTTCAGACATAACTAAGGCCACTGTATCAATCTGATTCCAGGTGAGATTGACAAGCTCTGCACAAATTAGTTAATTAGCCTTTCAGTGTGACTTAACACCACTTTATATAGTCCGTTCACCCACTGGTTATTCTGGGATTTCTCACTTTCTATCTCTATCTCAATATCATTCCCCCACCTTGTGCGATATAATCTGTTCCAGTAAAAAACAAAATCAATAGAACCTCACAACTCTGTTCCCACGTAAAGTTCAAGTGGTATGTCAAACTCAAAAAGCTTGCAGAGTAAATTAGTGGCGTGTTTTTCAAAAGATGCTCCCAGATCACATCCAAAATCAAGGACAACCTTGTCTAAATTACAGCTCTGTGAATCAACCACGTTTGTAAAAGGTGCTAAGCCTGTGTCAAGATATTTTCATTGCTGTAGATTAATATTATTGTATTAAGGCATTGAGGAATTAGTTTGCAGTTATTGCATTGTACATTTTTGCATTTACAGCAATTCTTGTAGCATCAACCCACTGGACAACTGCTCTTTTTGTTCGATTGCTTTCATTACTGTATATCCAGTAGCTTGGTTATTTAGAAACCACTAGAGATTGACTTGTTTTGCAAATTAGTGTTAAATTTACAATCCTTGCATTTGATATTTTCTGATATAGTGCCTTATCACGTCGTCAAAATGTATTGGGGACAAAATAAAGCTTAAATGTATTATCTTGATTGTTGTGTGGTCCCTAAATTGGGAGCTTAGTAATTAGAATGGATTAATGGAATGAGAAGAATCTGCAAGCCCAAGTTGCAAGCAGAGTAGTCAATTAACTGGTTAAGCACTAAGCAATTATTTTGTAAGCACATTGCAATGCCCAGGGGTGCGGAATCTGGTTCCTAAATTTACTATAAAAAACATGGGTAGCTTCCCCAAGCTGACAACTTGAGTGGCAGCAAATGCATCGGTGGTGGTGGAGAAATAGCAATCAGCAATAAAATGGCAATTTAAAAACTGGAGTATTCAAATGTTTGTGAAGCACCTACACCAGGCAAAATGTATTTGAGAATATTTAAAGGAATAAATATAGAAGTAAGTGGATGTGAGAAAGGAGCTGCGATGCAATGATGGAATTTTGCAGCAGCTCATTGCACTTAGTGACTCTAAAGGAATTAATAACAGTTAATATCATTGCAATCTTTGCAAAGAATTAGAATCAAGTATATGGCTGTCTGTTTGAAATTCAGGAAGAAATGCATTACATGATCGAGAAGGGAATAGTGGGGTAGGGAGAGAGGATTAGGATTAGGGTGGGTATTCTGGAAGGATGAGATCAGATGGTCCAAAAGACCTTCTTCGTACAAATCTCCCTTGTGATTTCTACAACACTGGATCAAGATCACATTGAGATGGAGGCACGTGTGGGGTTTATAATAATATAATTATAATCCTTGCATTTAACAAGGCACCTTATCATGTGTTGAGATGTCTCTGAAAGCTACAAAGGATATACTGTAAAGTGGAATGACTGTGTATTTTGTGGGCATAACTACCAATATGGACTAGTTAGGTTGAATGACATGTTTCCGTGCTGCATTATTCTATGTAATTCTGAGTAAGGAGAAGACCATTAGACTCACTGAGTTTGCTCCTCCACAGCCCATTCCTTGACATTACTGCATTTTTTCCTACCTGCCCTAATCTCATTTCCCTGCTTTCTTGCCAAAGTTTCTGAGTTTTCTACTTCCCAAGTATCTATTTGCCTCACGTCTTGAATTCTCTCAATTGATTTCACTTCATGGCTGTTTGTGGAACATTGGTGACGCAAGTATTCGCTGCTGTGCTTACTTACCAAAGCGCGTCACTACACTTTACAGTAAATCCTGTACGCGCTGTACCAAAACGCGCCGCAATGATCCGGGTTATAACCAAATTCTCTGTGATCAAATAATCATTATCATCAAAAATCATAACAAAGCGGGTTAAAATAGGGCTGCCAAAACACTGGGTTTCTTAAAATAGAATTTGGGGATGTCTGCATTCTCTTTCACTGAAACTTCAGGAAAAGGTGACTGAGAAATTGAGACTCGGAATACATAAAAATATCTACTGAGAAGAGGAGGAGGAAGAAATTAAAAGATTGTGGGTGAAGTATTGTATTATGTTCCATATCAATTGTCGTACTCGCGCCACTGGCAACGACATGCACTTATTTAGTGCCTCTCATGTAGGATGAATGTTTCAAAGTGTGGCACTGGCGCTGTGACTCTGAGCAGGGAGAATAGGGGGAGAGTTTGCGTTTGCTGTCTGAAGCTACAGTCAAATAGATATGTTTTTTTTAAAATGGTTTTAAAAGCAGAAAGAGGAAACACAACAACTTGTACTTATGTAGCTCCCTACACGCTGGGCCGCGTCTCAGAGCCCTTAACAACAGTGGAGCCCAGGGTCAGCCAGGGGGAAGGGGAAGGTCACTGTATGCACAGTCGAAAAGGAAGGTCTTCAGGCACGATCTGAAGATGGGGAAGGAGGGGACAAGGCGAAGGGGTTGAGGGAGGGAGTTCCAAGGTTTCGGGGCGTAGTGGCTGAAGACACAGCCACCGATGATGGAGCGGAAGATTCAGGGGACACGGAGGAGACCGGACCCAGTAGAGGGGAGGTAGCTGCTGTGGGGAGAGAGGAGGTTAGAGAGATAGGGGGGATGCCAAGGAATGGAGGGATTTAAACACTAGAATGAGGATTTTGAAGTCGATCCACTCTGTGACAGGGAGCCAGTGGAGTTTGGCAAGGACTAGAGTAATCGGGGACGAAGTTTGATGCGGGTGAGAATGCGAGCGGCGAGTTTTGAATGAGTTGCATTTTATTAATAGTGGAGGAGGGGAGACCGGAAAGGAGAGTGTTAGAGTCCAGCCAAGAGGTGACAAAAGCATGGACAAGGGTTTCGGCAGTTTTTGGGATGAGTTATTGTCAGAGACGGGTAATGTGGCAGAGGTGGAAGAAGGCGGTGCTGCTCAGGGACCAGATGTGGGGGAGGAAGGATAACTGGGGATCGAACCTGATGCCTAAGTTGCGCACGGGTTCGGAAAATTTTAAGGACAGGTCGGGTAGGTTGAGGAGGTCGGAACCGTGGGACAGAAGATGTCAGCGGGAGCCAAAGTGTATGGCTTCCATTTTGTTGATATTTAGCTGCAGAAAATTTGCACTCATCCAGCTCCTGATGTTCAACAGACAAGCTGACAGAACATCAGGGGACTGGGGGTCGCAGCTGGAGGTGGAAAAGTAGAGTTGAGTGTCATCCGATACATGTAGAAGTTAACCCCGTGTCTGTGGATGACATCAACGAGAGGGAGCATATAGATGAGGAAGAGCAGAGGTCCAAGGATGGAGCCTTGGGGTACCCCACAGGTGATCGGGTGGAAGCGCGAAGAAAAGCCATTTGCAGAAATGTAGTGCTGGCAGTTTGTAAGGTAGGACTCGAATCAAGCGAGTATGGTCCCACTGAGATGGATGATGGAAGACAGGCGGTGGAGGAGGATAGCGTAATTGACTGTGTCAAAAGCGGCAGAGAGGTCCAGGAAGACGAGGAGGCAGAGGATGCCCTGGTCACAGATAGAGAGGATATCGTTTGTGACCTTCATGAGCGCTTTCTCTGTACTGTGAGCAGGGCAGAAACCAGACTGGAGGGGTTTGAGTAGGGTGTAGAGGGAGAGGTGTGCGCAAAGTTAGTCGGCAACAATGCGTTCCAGAGATTTGTCATTGAAGAGCAGGTTTGAGATAGGGCAGCAGTGCCCGAGGTTGGAGGGATCGAGGGAAGGTTTTTTTAAGGAGGGGGTGATGACGGCAGGTTTGAAGGGGAGTGGGACTGATCTGGGGAAGAGAGACTGGTTAATAGTGTCTGCCAGCAGTGGGCAGAGGAAGGGTTGAGAAGCTGAGTGAGCAGCAGTTGGGTGGGGAGGGGGTCGAGGCAGCAAGTGGTGGGTTTCATTGTGCTGATGGTGGATGAGAGGGAGGAAATAGAGATAGGGGAAAATGAATAAAGAATGGGAACCATGATAGGAGCTGAGGGTAGGGTGGGTGAGAGAGATGGAATGGGGATGGTGGTAGGCGACGCGGGACAGAGGGATGAAGCTGCCCAGGCAGATGTTGTCAATTTTAGAGATAAGGAAGTCCATGACCAGGAAGGGACTTTGAAACAGAGTATCTGAGTAGTGTGATTGAAGGCTTCGCCACCAATGGTGAAGAACAAACAACGGAACACAGTTGAAGGAGGGGAGGTAACTCGGCAGAAGTACAAGGCTGGGGAGATTGAAGAGGTAGAGAAAGGCAAGATCAGGAAGGGATTTGAAGGTTTGGAACATAACCTTGAAGTTGATCCAAGTCAGTTGCGCTTGGCAATGATGGAGGTGCAAAGCCTGGTGTGGGAGATAAGAAGGTTAGTGTTTTGTATGATTTGAAGAGTGAAACTCGGGAGGCTGCAATGAGAGCACTTGGTTCAAATTCTGGTTGGCATTATGTGTAGTACCGACAATGTCGCTATTAATGGGATTTGCCAATTATAATTGCCCATAAAGCATAATGTCAATCAGAATTTCACCACCAGTCTCAACGTAATGAAGGCATAGATAAGGATCTTGGTTAAATTGGATGAGATAGGAAAGTACTGACAAATACAGTATGCATTGGCTTACTGTATTTGTCAGTACATCTGTCCCTTAGATTTGTCCCTTGACTAATGTGTATCTTTGCAAGTAAACAGTTTCAAACGGTTTCTGCACATTGGAGTTGGAGGTCCACAAGTTATGCCTCAATCTTTATCCATTTATTACTTATCTGCATTTCACCCATAAAATACAGCCAATTCACTGTATATTCTGTGAAGCGCTTTGAGACGTTCGAAGACATGATAAGGCGCTATATCAAATGTAAGGATTATTATTATATTATACGTTTCCTTACTTACATTGGGGGCACTGTCCCAACCTTCCCATTCCTCGAGTGTTGCCGAAACCCGGATAATGCTTTTATCAACTTTTACCACTCGCATAAAGATGTTGCTCAAAAACTATGTATGAAACAAAAATAAAATGTACCTAAGATCAAAAACCAAAACTGTCCCTTAAAACTGAAAAATACAAGATAGTGGCAGATCAGTTTGACGGTAGACTGGGTATTCTGGAAGGATGAGATCAATGGGCCAAAGGGCCTTTGTCATCCAAACAAATTGGAGCATTAGGGGTGGGGAGAGGAGGGAGGTGGGAGGGAGGAAGGACTAGTAGCCAATCTGGGAATTATAGGTTCAGTGTGAAGCTGGCAATGTTCACCTCCCATAATAAATGTTAGGAACTAATGTGATACTTTAAGGAACATGTTAAGGAATACTTCAAATTTCACCACATATATCTAGAATTAAAGTCAGTTTGTCATTAGTCATTTTTTACAACAAGGATGTGTTTGCATTTCTCATATGCAAATATCATGCATAATAATGTATAATGGTACAAGAATATCAAGGCACTAAACTCCAGTAATATTCATTCGAATCAGGCATTAATGAAACAATTCACATATATATATGATAGCATTGATAACAGGTCTAAATCCTGGATATAATTTGCGTCTTGACTGTAAAAAAGGAATACATATTGTTAACATTATTCATCAATAACTGCCTTATTTATAACAAATTTATATCATTGTTAGATGTGTAGTTTAGAAAAACAATTCTAAGTCCATATATATGTTCTGCAAAATCATTAGCATTTGAACATATTACTGCAGGCTGTATTTCGTAGATTTGTGGAATTCTGTGAAATCGTGAGCAGTTGCTTATCTATGGCCCCTCTAATGTTTGGAGGATAGGACATTGGAAATGTGAATCCAGTGTCCCCTATCAAGAAATATCTTAACAGAAATGTTAACAAAATCATAGTAGAATTTAGCTGCAGTTTTGGAAACTGTGACAAGGTTTGCTTAGACTCCTCATCAAAAGAGACAATTGATCTTTGACGCCCAAGTTTTCCAAAGTCTCCAAAAATTCATTTAAACATAAAAGCTATATATTTGAGGCCAGGACCTACAAAGTTCTTTGTACGATACTACCGTTTAACTTTGCAAAGGAGATTCCAAGAGGTTGTACAACACAATGGGTAGGCTGGAATACAGGGGAGTTAAAACATTGAGAAATTGAATTTTATACAGATTTTTAAAAATGTCCATGAGAACAATGATGCCCTGAAGGAATATAGACAAGTAAAGGACATATCTGCAATTTTCAGACACCTTTAGAGATTTGAAAATGTAGAATAGATTGAGCACTATAGAGAATAATTAAAATAGTAAAGAAATAAAGGTTAGAGCTGAAAAGAAACCTGTTCAAAGGAAAGAAGCAGACTTGGCAATATAAAAGACTATGTCATTCTGCAATTGTCCATGAGATGAGAGATAGAACACTTCAGCCA
Source organism: Callorhinchus milii (assembly GCF_018977255.1). Classification (NCBI taxonomy): domain Eukaryota; kingdom Metazoa; phylum Chordata; class Chondrichthyes; order Chimaeriformes; family Callorhinchidae; genus Callorhinchus; species Callorhinchus milii. The sequence goes on along the minus strand of NW_024704742.1, from coordinate 27,285,966 downwards.
TAATTGACTTAAAGATTAATTTACCAAAAATCCTTTGACCAAGATGTCATGCTCGAAACATTGCTGTGCAAGCAAGACATCCTACAGAAATAATAGTTCTTCCAGAGTATCTGAGATTGGAAAAGCTACCCCGAGTTAACCTTTAAGGCTATTGGCATCAGTTGCAAGATGATACTCCAAGATTACCCAGTCTACCATCTTCGCCACTGCAAACTGCTTATCAAATAAAACCAGTGTTATGACACTGACATCAACAAGATATTCATGATTCTGAAAACAATTTGAATCCTGCTTGGGATCCATTGCATTGATCCAGCAAACCTGGATTCAATCTCACATGTTCATCTGTGCACAAAAAGCATATGGTCATTACTGCAATTGGAAAGCTTTCCATTTTATTAAAGTGTATAAACAATGCGGTAAATATGCTCATGTATTTCCTTGTCAGCACTCACAACTCTCAGAAACGAGTTCCCGAAGCTCTGGAACTTCCTTCCTCTGCAACTCCATTTCAATCTACCTTCTGAAGCTTCCCACTTTCAATCAGTAGAAGTATCGGAGGTAGGGTTATCCTAGCTGGACAAGCAACGGGAAGCTTACAATGATAAGTTTAACTTCTTAACTGGTTGAACTCCAGCAGTACCCTAACACACAGTCTGGGGATCCTAAGCTTTGTTTCTTACCAACCTGCATCTAATATTTTCTGGAAGCCCTCTGTGGGAGAATGCTCACTCCATTTCAAATGGAGGCTGAGACTGATAGATTTTTAAAAAAACAGAGGGATTAGGGGAAATGGGGATAGGGCAGGTAATTAGAGTTAGGTCTGAAGATCAGCCATGATCTTATCAAATGGCGGGGCAGGCTCGAGATGCCGAATGGCCTACTCTTGCTCCTAATTCTTATGTTCTTAAATACAGATAAGATTCCCGTGTGTAGGTGGCATACATATGTGGAACTCACATTCTGATTGGGAATCTCTTGAACATGGTGATGGGCTTCCGCATGTGCCAGCTACCCAGCTGACCCCCAAAAAATCAATTGATTTACAATGTAGCATCTGTTTTATATATCTGTTATTTTAATCAGTGGCATAGTATCTTTCATGAGCAAGTAATATGGGTCGTAGCATTGCTAATGACTCCAGTGCCGGTGTTGCAAAACTAAGCAGAGGAGAGAGACAATGAAAGATAGTCAGAGCTGTTTTGAAAATTAGATTTTGATATTTAGATTTTGAAGGTGTACAGTATAGTTCTTGCAAGACAAATATGTTCCATCTTGTTGTGGTTTAGCATTGGATCACAAGTCTGTGATATTTCTGTCAGCCTCTCAAAAGACATCAATGTGACAGATGGGTTGGATATATTGGACAAACAAGGAGGTATGTGTAACTGGATCATGCAGTCACCTGAGACATTCAGAACGCCATCATCTGTGATCACTTTTGGTGAAATTCAGTCAATGACAGCAATGATTCATGCATTCAAAAGAAGACAATAAGCATGGTTCAGAGTCTCAGATGGCTGAGCTAGTTGCTGGAGCTACAAAGCTCAACCTGTTTTCAGAGATGAAGGTTGGAGAAGAGAACATCACCTACAGTTTTAAACATGTGGTGAAATTTGATATAATAGATGTGAAGAGCCGTTTCCCACAGAATTAGGATCTGAGGGCAAAAATTACGGGGACAGCAAGATAAAAACAGGAAAAACAGTGAAGTCTTCAAATTTAGAGTTTATTTATATGCAAAGTGAACTCAGGCTACTGTTTTCCACCACAACCCGACTCCTCCGTCCCCCCCGCCACCCCGCGCAGGTCATCTCCTCCAACCTTCACTGCGAGGAGATGCTGGATTTCCTTGAATCCAAGATCAAGGGAATCCGCTCCGCGGTCACTTCCCCTCCAACTTCCACCCACCACCCACCCCTTCCCTCCCACACTCCGACTCCTACCCATCCTCCCCTACACACCTTCGTACCCGTTTCCCCACCCTCTGTCACTGAACTCATCCTATCCCTAAAACCAACCACCTGCTCCCTTGACCCCATCCCCACTCCACTCCTTATCTCCCAGCTCCACTTTCTTGCCCCACATATCACTGACATCATCAACCTGTCCCTCTCCTCTGGCTCTGTCCCCATTCCATTAAAAACTGCCATCATCACGCCCACCCTGAAAAAACCCTCCCTTGATGCGTCGCAGCTATCAAGTTACCGGCCCATCTCCAACCTCCCCTTTCTCTCCAAGGTCTTGGAAAGAGTTGTCGCCTCCCAACTGCGCTCTTTCCTTTCCACCCATTCTCTTTTCGAACCCCTTCAGTCAGGTTTCCGTGCTGCCCATAGCACAGAAACTGCCCTGGTCAAGGTCACCAATGATATCCTGACCATCTGTGACCAGGGCTCCCTCTGTCTCCTCGTCCTCCTCGACCTATCGGCAGCATTCGATACGGTCGACCACGCTATCCTACTCCACCGCTTGTCCTCCCACCTCAACCTTCAAGGCACTGTCCTTGAATGGTTTAGGTCGTACCTTTCTCACCGTCTTCACTTTGTCTCGACGAATGGCTTCTCCTCCACCCCCCGCACTGTCTCATGTGGTGTCCCTCAGGGCTCTGTCCTCGGTCCCCTCCTCTTCACCCTCTATATGCTCCCCCTTGGTGACATCATCCGCAGACATGGAGTTAACTTCCACATGTATGCGGATGACACCCAACTCTACCTTTCCTCCTCTACTCTCAACTCCACGACCACCGATGTCCTGACAGCCTGCCTGTCCGACATCGAGTCCTGGACGAGAGACAACTTTCTTCAGCTCAACGTGCGAAAAACCGAGGCCCTCCTGATTGGCTCACGTCAGCGCCTCCGCACCTCAGGCGCTGACACCATCAGCATCCAAGGCTGCACTCTCCACCTCTCAAAGCCAGTCAGGAACCTCGGCGTTTTGTTCGACCCTGAGCTGTCCTTTCTCCCTCACATCCGCACCACAACTGGCACCGCCTTCCATCACCTCCGGAACATCGCCAGACTACGGCATTACCTCACCCCTCACGCTGCTGAAACCCTGGTTCACGCCTTTGTCACCTCAAGGCTGGACTATGGGAACTCTCTCCTCGCCGGCCTTCCCGCCACCTCCCTCCACAAGCTGCAGGTCATTCAGAACTCTGCAGCTCGTGTACTGTCCCGCACCAGGCTTCAGGACCACATCACTCCCACCCTCGCTCGCCTCCACTGGCTCCCCATCCCCCAGAGGATTGATTTCAAGATCCTCATCCTCACCTACAAGGCCATTCACGGCCTTGCTCCCTCCTACCTCTCCAACCTACTATCCCCCTACCTACCTGCCCGTACCCTCCGTTCCTCTGGCTCCGGTCTGCTCCACGTCCCCCGCCCCAACCGCCCTACCATCGGTGGTCGAGCCTTCAGCCTCTCAGCCCCAGGCTCTGGAACTCCATCCCCCAGTGCCTTCGCCGCCTCCTCCCTTTCCTCCTTCAAGGCCGGTCTCAAAACCTTTCTCTTTGACCGTGCCTTCAGCTCCCCTCTCGACTCTCTTCCCCCTCCTCGCTCCCTCCCTTCCCTCCCCTCACCCTGACCATTTCCCCCCTGCTCGGGTCATGACCCAACTGTGCAGCGCCTTGGGACGTCCTCCTGACGTGAAAGGCGCTTTATAAATGGAATCTTGTTGTTGTTGTTGTTGTTGTTGTGGAAATGAGTTGGTTTCTGTGAGTGCACGCACTCACGGCAACTTTATCTATTTTTGGTCAGCTCCTTCGTATTAAATAACTTTAATTCCTTAGTTAATTCACTTATATTACCCATGGATATCAATTAAATAATTCTGAAAAGGAATGAATAAATAGAAAGCGAGATTACAGAATCATCTGAGGAATTCACCAACTTAATTGGATCTGAGCAAGTAATTCCCACAGTTAAAAAAAAACTTGCCTCTTTTCTGCTCAATTAGTTGTCTCATCCATGTATGCCGTGTTAGGTCAGGCCTCCTTCTCTTGGTGCTATACAGGTTCAGCTCGCAAATAAAACCCCATCATATTGGATATTTTTTACATCTTGCATCTTCACAGGCAAACCAATGTTGTTCCTCAGGCTTGGCATTTCAATATATATTGCTCAAAGTTATGACATTGTAATTTCTTACACAAAGCAAGGAGAGAGAAGGGGCCGCAAGCAGAAAATCCTGAGAAATGATGTTCTAAGTATGAGATACTGGTAAATCCGTTCAAGAAACTCTTATTGCCAATCAAAGCATAAGGGAAAGAGCTTCTCGGATAACTTGTTCCAAATTTATGCCGTTGGAATCAATGCAATATTGCTTCTAGGTTTAGATGATACCCAAATGGGAAATTTGACTTATATTTCCCAACTCCCAATTGTCTCACCAAGGAATGAAGGAGAAAAAAAATGACAGATAATTTCTTAGCACAGAAAAATGGCATTTGACCCATTGCATCAATTCAGCTTTTTTTTTTGGTCGACTTTTCATTAATTCCACTTCTCTGTTCTTTCCCCCAAATCCCTTAATATTTTCTACTTCACAGCAGGTGCTTATCCATTTTCTTTTTAAACAATTCTATTGATCCAGCCACAATAGACACTTGAGGTAATGAATTCAGAACCCTAACAATCCTCTGAGTGAAGAAATTTCTACTAACCTCATTCCTGATTCTTCTGCTAACAATCCTGAGGCTATGAAACTGAGCACACCCTCAAAGCTCCATTAACTGATGTTAGTTTTTAAAGTTAAGTAGACAGCTGTTACAATTGCCTCTGTAAGAATATTAAAAATCGTCCCTTTATACCTCCTTAGGAATCCACTTGCCTGCCTAAGAGCTCTTGAATGACATCAAGACCCAACTGCTTGACCATGCTTTCAGTCATCTTTTCCCATCCCCATCCTACCTCCCTCAGCTCCCAAACGCAGCTCATGTGCCCGGCCGGCAGTGTCAAGCGCTTTAATGTGTCCTTGCAATATGAAAAAGATGCTGTGTAAATGTTATTTTGTTTCTGGAAGAAAAACACAAAATATTACTTATGTGGCCTGCGGATCTTTCTCAAACAGGGAATCCGGCCCGCGGCAGCCAACAGGTTAGACCACCCTGGTCTATGTCCTGGTTTGAGGACACTGTTAGTAGCATGGAGCTGCAATAGCTCAGCGTCAGCTTGTCTCAGTTAGTAGCACTCTTGCCTGTGCATCAGATGTTTGCAGATTCAAGTCCCATATCAGGACTTGAGCTTCACTCCAAGCCAGTATAATTGGAGGTGTTGTGCTATGGATGAGTCATTAAATCAACACAGTGTTGTCCGCCTGTATTTGGGTGGATGCTAAGAATCTCATTACACTATTCAAACAGTGGTGAAAGTTTCTCTCAGTGACCTGACCAGCTATCCTCCAAATCAAATTGGCTATTCACCTTAAGGCTGAAAGTCACTACACTTGATAATAAAGCACTTTAAGACATTTTGTTTGGGTCAGCCGGGTGTCTGACACATGCAGAAACCCACAACCATGCTTAAGAGAAGCAAACGACTAAAAGTTGCCCTTGAACAAGAAAATTTCCTTTTGTCTGGAAATGGAGTTCCAACATGAAAGATCTCTACAGCAGTCTCTACAGCGGTGTTGCATTAACTTGATTAAAAGAACCAAACCACTGTTGCTCATGCAACTGGCTTGCCTTTCACTTGTGCGTGGAATACCATTAATGGCTGAATTACAAAGAAATTATCACAAAGAATTACAAAGAAATTGTGGAGTCCTATAGCTCAGTGGTTAGGGCACTCGCTTTGCAAGTGAGAGACCTGAGTTCAATTCCAGGCAGGGCGAAACCTTGGGCAAGTTTCCTTACTCCACACGCCTAATAATAATCCCGCCAAAAAAAAAACAATAATAAAATTGGTCATTTTCAATTTACGACTGTTTGTGGGACATTGCTGTGCGCAATTGGCTGCCGTCTTCGCCCACAAATATACAGTCAATTCACTTTACAGTATATTCTGTGAAGTGCTTTGGGACATCTAACAGATGTGAAAAAGCGCTGTATCAAATGCAAGGATTATTATTATTATTATTATTATTATTATTATTATTATCTGTGAGGTTTGAATCCTATTTTATATTTTGCTCCTCCGGGATATTTTTGCGACCTGATCACATATTTTGTGATCCCAGCCATTTGTACAAAAGACCGTGGGTGTCATTAACATGCACTCACCTTTAACTTGAGTGTTCAGCACTAATCTAAACTGCAGCTCGTGTCCTCTCCCGCATCAGGCTCCATGACCCTATCACCCCCACCATCGCCCAGCTCCACTGGCTCCCCATTCCTCTAAGGATAGAGTTCAAAATCCTCGTCCTCAGCCTCAAGGCCACCTCCATGGCCTTGCTTCTTCCTGCCTCTGTGACCTGCTAACCACATATCAACCTGTCCGCTCCCTCCGCTCAGCATGTTCCAGCCTGCTCCACGCCCTCCGCCTGGCCTGCCCCACCATCGGCAGTCGGGCCTTCAGCTTCTCTACCCCAACCCATTGGAACTCAATAGCACAGTCCCTTTGCCTTGCCTCCTCCCTTGCCTCCTTCAAAGCACGACTCAAGACCCTTTGCTTTGACCACGCATTCGGCCACCTTCATACCCTCCCTGCCCTCCACCCTCCCTAATCCCAACTCGGATCCAAATCTCTGACTATGCAGCGCCTTGGGACGTCCTCCCAATGTGAAAAGCGCTATTCAAATGTAATTTGTTGTTTCTTTTTTTCTTTGTTCTCTTTCCCAGTAGGATTTTATACTTTTCATGCATTAGTATGAATTGCAAAACGCCCACTTTGTAACTAAACACACAGAAGATGCAGCTTCCCTTTCTGCCTCACAGAGCAAGGTATAAAAAGATGTTGTGTTCAAAGTAAATAAAAAACAAACAAATAATCCTTACGTTTGATATAACACATTTCACATCAGGAGGACATCTCAAAGTGCTTCTCAGGATATACTGTAGAGAGGAGTCACTGTGTATTTTGTAGTCGAATGTGAAACTCTTTGTCAGATTGCTGTGCATTTGTTGGAGATGCCCGCCCAATTAGTGTTTCCACACTGATTCCGAAACATCAAGGTTCGAGAAAAAAATGTCTGTTTAGCTCAACAACAACAACGACAAAATTACATTTATACGGCACCTTTCATGTCGGGAGGACGTCCTAAGGAGCTGGACAGACAGAGTTACGGACCCAAGCAGAGGGTCGGAGTGGGGGAGGGGGGAGGGCGGGGGAAGCAGGGAGATCAAAAGCATGTTTAGAAGCGCGTTTTGCAATTTCAATAAAATCAGCCTGAGAGAATGTGCACACATCAACATAAAACAATCAGGGTGACAGTTGCCCATTCTGCATCAACCTTTTCCAAGTTAAAAATACTCCAATGGTTAAACAGGTTTAATATACAGTCACAGCACTCAGTCACTGTTCGGAATAGATGTCTGAGATGCTACTTTCTTCACCAGTAAATCACAAGATCACTTATATAAATAATTGTAGCAGCATTTTTCACCCCTGGGATTCAGAAGACTTATAACCCTTATGAAATAAGTGCTTGTCAGAGGCAATTAAAATAATTTTGGATGAACTATTGTAGTCTATGTTTACTTTTAAACAAGAAATGAATTGCTGTATCTAAAGGAAGCCTGAACCGACTGTTTCTCCAGTTGCAAAGCTGTTTCAAGCAGTTGAGGGGCTGGGGAGATGGGGTGGGGCGAGGGTAATGGATGCTTTTGGATGCGATTTTCAAACTGAATTTTAATAAAATATTTCACAACAAGATTGTGTGTTTTCAGATTATGATGATATTCATAAAGTTGGTTATTTGCCTTTGTGGGAAAAACAAAGAAGATGCTTTTTCAGATGGCCAAACTTTACGCAGCGGTGAAAATTTTGTGTATTCTGAAGGTTTAATCTGTTTTACCATGACCACAAAAATACAGGAAAAATATTTTTTGTAAAAAAAATCTTCACAGGTAAAACAAGAAGGAAATATTGTGCAATCAGGATGACGAATCTTCTGGTACAATATGTGCTGAGATTTATTCTGAGCGCTGGGTTTTCACAGTGTTTAAGTAACAGCTCCTACCAGGTTGAACACAATCTCTTATTTCCAAATCTGGTGGTCATAATTTTCTCTCAATGGTGAAGAATAGACTCTCAGCTTGGAACATCGGATTGAAATGACCAAAGATTTTGTATTTTTGAAGGGGTAATGGTAACAAAAGGCCCAATTTAGGATCACAAGAACAAGAATAGTCCATTCAAACCGTTTGAACATTTTTTTAGACTATGGCAGATCTTTTAATTCCTGTCATCCCTCTTTTCTCTATATCCTCTCACATCCTTAATTAATTAATCGAACATCAATTTATCAGCCTTTTGACTGTCTCAATCAATTTTGCATCTTTGTATCTCCTGAGTCAGTGAATTTCACATTCCTACATGCCTCTCTTTCAAGAATAGGTTTGTGCGCCTCTTGTAAAAACCCTGTGAAGAATTCAGACCTGCAAGAATTCAGCTTAGATGACACGACATTGGGTGGGAGCCAAGTTAGCATTAGAGATCTGTGCATACATGAAGGAGAAATATGGGAGGAGGTCAGGGAGAGGGTCAGTGGAGGTTCATATATAGTATAAAAACATCAGCATGGATTTGTTGGGTCTGATGGCTTTTTTCAGTACTGAAATACAGTAGTCTATGTAATTCTATGCATTGGATGAAATCCACTTAGAACACAATGATCAACCAGATTTAAACATGCAATGCTATTTGCCAACTAACGATAAAAGAAATATCAACTGCTACATCACTGCGGAAGGCATTTCAATCAATATCTGTTTCTGAGTTGGTTATTACTACCTGAGCGGGGCACAGGGCACAAATGAGAGCCTGGGGGCATACATCAGCCATAATTTGAGAAGAAAATAATGTTATCGATGTATTATTAATCTGAGTGGCCTTTTTTAAAATTCTCAATCTGTGTTTTTTTTCTCTCTAGGCTCCCTCAGTGCTTTGTTTGTAGTGTAATGGTTGTTCAAAGAGCGTGTTCTCCGACAGTGCTATTTAGAACCTTTTGATTTTCTAGTTTTATCCCCAGGTCTCGTCGACGATTGGCTTAATAGTCTCCTCAAAAATGGGGTCTGCCAAGTGCTAGATTGAATGAATTATTGATCTGAGATTTGTTTCATGCCCAGACAACATCAGTATTATTCTGAAAGTTCAAAAAAGCATTCTGATAAATATTTAGAGGCTGAGAGTAAATTTCACCAACATTTCATCAGTCAATCAAACATCAAAGGAGCCCAGAGATAAATGATCATCCATCAGAATGCCCAACTAGCCACCACTGAAACAGCAGGGGGCACCAAATGTTACCCTGGTCTTAGCTATAAAACGATCTCTTAAACTTCTGTATTGTGTACAAATTTGGTAAATTCTTAAAATCCAGCTTTAATTTGGGAGCCACTTTTCCACAGTTTTTACAAATAACTTAAGGAATAATAATAGTCCTTGCGTTTGATATAGCACCTTATCACGTTGTTGAGCCGTCTCAAAGCGCTTCACAGAATATCCTGTAAAGTGGATTGATGGTGTGTTTTGTGGGTGAAACACGGCAGCCAATTGCACACACCAGTGTCCCATAAACAGTGGTGGATTGAGTCCTGGAAATTCAATTTCTAAAGGAAGACTGCACTAAGAATTTTTCAAAAGGCTGCACAAATCTTCAGTCAAAAGGGAATGATCTTCAGGCTAAGACCACATGAAATTTGGGGGCCTTGGGTGAATGTGGACAGAACCCATGCAGGCCCAACCAGTGCAGACTCGGAGTGTTTATGAAACACAGCCTTTGAGGAAGCACAGAATGGCACAAACAGAGCGCGGAGAGTTTAAATTTGAATAATAAAGGCGCATAGATGGATAATAACATGCATCATTTTGTACAGGCATTATGGTCATAAAGATCTCATTACGGTCTCTCATGAAATAACCACTTGAAGTCTGTAATGGTCTATAATGCTGAACAAAGTGAAGCTAATGACATATTAGTCTACAAACCTTGTTAAAACTTTCGCTTCAGCTAGTGTGATAATTCACCACTCTTGAGATTAAGAGTGAACCACAGATCATACTCAAATCTGACACTCCTATATAATGCTGAGGGTGTGCTGCATTGTCAGAGGTGCCATCCGTCGGATGAGATGTTAAACCAAGGTCCCGCCTGCCTGTTCAGGTGGACTCTAAAGATCCCATGGCACTATTCAAAAAGAGAAGGGCGAAGTCTCTCCTGACCCAAGTGTAAGGATTATTAAATCAGACTGCAATGAGTGACTTATAATATCCTCTGTGGCTGGGCGAATCTGCAAACTCTGAAAAAATCCTTTCATGAGTTTTTTTTAAAAAATGAACCCACTTGAAAACCTATCGTGTACAGCTGCTGTTCCATTGAAATGTCCCCACCAAAAATTTGATCACTCAGCAAAATAAAAGCATTCACTGGTTAAAATAAAAGCAACTATAAACTGGAAACTTCCCTTGCTTGCCACACAAGGCAGCAATTTATCAAGAGGAGTAAAATTATCAATTAGTATCTGCATCCATCTTGTTCCACACCAGTTTTCAAAAATGATTGGCGACTAGTCTGGTAATGTGGCAGATGGATTGCTCGCTACGTGATCCTAGGCTGACATGTACATACCCAGTACTGACAAACACTCAGATCTGTCACGATCAGTCATGGCTAGTATCATTAGCTCTTGGTGGACCTGCTACACAAAGACCCTTTTGAAATGGACTACTCTTTCTCTAGAAGGAGGGAATGGAAAACAGTCGCAAGTTGCACCTGCTACATGAAGAAGGCAAGTGGCCACTTGGTGAAACAATCAGATATGGAATTACATCGAATGGTACACCCAGAAACACAAAATATTTTTGCGTTTTGCCCACAAAGTACGCAGTCAATTCACTTTACAATATATTCTGTGAAGCACTTTGAGACGTCTCAACGACGTGATAAGGCGCTATATTAAATGCAAGGATTATTATTATTATTATAATAATAAACAGGCCATTCAGCTCAACTAGTCATGCTGGTGTTTATACTCCACAACAGCCTTTACCTCTCCGATTCCCTTCTTCCTCATGGAGGCATCAAACTTCCTTTTCAATACATTAATGTTTTTGCTTCAACCACAGATTCCAACAGTGAGTATCCCCATTCCCGACACGCTCGTGTAAGGAAATCTGAACCTCCCCAATCTTTATTGATAGCTGTAACCGCCCATCCCTGCTTGTAAATCTATGCTGTATTCTCTCCAATGGTACAATATCCTCCCTGAAATATGGAAACTACAACTTAAATGTCATCTGACACCTATCCATCCATTCTGCAAGCCTATTTATGTATTCCTGCATCTTTTTGCAATCCTTTTCGGTATTTACCACACCCCCAATCTATGAATTTTGACACTAATCCTGCTATATCTGAGACTAAATCACATATGTGTATGATGAACAATAGTGGTTCTAATACCCATCTCTGCTGAACACCACTCCCTACTTCTTGTCAGTCTGAGAAGTTGCCCTTTACTCCAGGAGCCAAATTAATTTCTATTTTCAAGGCATCTGTCAATCCATTCTGCTACCTCTCACTTGATTTCACATGTCCCGATTGAGGCTATGAGTCTCATATATAGCACCCTATCAAAGGCCTTATGGAATTCCATATCCACACACCTATGACACTGTATCTGTATACTTTCAAAGAGTTCGATAAGTTTTGTCAAGCATGATCTTCCTTTCATGATCCATGCTGGCTGCGTTTAATTCTCCTCTCCTTCTTCAGATGCTTCCCGGGACAATAACACCAGCAATATTAAAATAATAATTATAATTTTGTTCAGATCTACGAGGATGATATTTATATGAATTGATTTCATAAATCAGCCCTTTTATTTTTACAAAAAATCTGCTTGTTTGTTTCACCTGCCTGGAAAGTAACTAAGAAGAGTTGTCAAAAACTGTGTTAGTTTGGACCTTACTTTAATCAGAAAGTATTGACATCTCTTGATGGAACTAGCAGCACTGAACACCGAACAAGAAAGGAAATCTTGCAGCTGATATAGTTTGAGTCTGTTACCGACAGGGATTATGCATTGCAGTGGAGAAACAGGGGAGAAAACATACACCCAGCAATGGAAACAGGCAATGTACCCCAAAACAAAATGATAAAATTGTACAATAAACCTTGATAACTCAACCCTGGCTTAACTTGTCACTACCATTTAAGTCATCCTGCTGTCAATATCCCAGCCACATTTATTTAAATATTTATACATATGCCTAACTGGCCATTCCGGATAACTAATCACTGAGCCCTTTTCCCTTGGAGTGAGGAGATATCAGGAATTTATGGTATTGCATTCGCAATTTAAAAACGAATGCTGTGTTCTTTTCTCTTCAAAGAGTAAATGTCTTGCTATATGACCTTTAATACTAATTTAATGTCAACCCTTCAGTTCTCCTGCTCTTTTTATGTGCAGTGCCTGCCTGAGCTTCTTTCATTTGCAAGCAATACAAATCACAGTCCCTTCTCACTTATATTATGTAATATAACTGAAGATAGAAACGTATGGATACCAGGAGCCAAATTGCCATTGTAGTTCTGAAGAACAGCACCAAAGGTAAATCTTTCCTTGCTGTAGCATTCAGAATTTAAGATTTGAGGAAACATGAAATATAAGTGAATGGTTGAATGGTTTGTTAAACTATTGTAAGATGTCCTTAAGTACATTTCTGTCCCGTACAAATCAGAGGGGCCAGTGGTTGTAAATCACTGCACCATGGCCTTGTGCTGAAAGGAATTGAAGACCCCAAATTTCTTGTGATCTTAGCTTTAAGATCATTATTTTAACATTTAAGTTCATGAGGCACTTTGGAAAATTCTCAAACTCAGTTTTAATATGTTAGCTGTTCCAAATTCCTTAAGAAGTTATAAGACTGATCCCTTTAGTGATTTTATTTTTACAAAGGCAGTTGGCAACGGGGGATATGAATGGAGGTGCATCCAGTCATTGCCTGCCCAAAATGCTTAGAAGATGATAACATTAGCACTCTCTGTGGAGATGTGCGATCTCTGGGATTTCCCATTGTAGGTGATGCTCTGTGATAACTTTAGAATTTTATGGTGATGTGTATCAATGGGATTTCCTGTAACTGTACTACATCAAAGTGCATTAGACATATAGGTCCAAGCAGCATTGCTCCCTTAAGTGTCTTTAGAGGAAACATTTGCCTGTGATCAGAAGCAAACAGGGTCTAACACAAGCTATTCTCTACTGCGAGTGAACTTCTCATTCTTTCGTTCCCTGGTTTGAAAGAACAGCACATGTTATAGGGTAATCAATATGGAATTTATCTGTAGGTTGCAAACTTCAGATGTTTTCCAACCTGGATCTAAAGCTAGATTTGAACTGAACACTAACCCCTGTTAAGCCTGTGCCTCAATGGTACCTTGTAACTCCAAAGCTGGCAAACAGCTTATTGCAGAACTCAGCATGAGTGGCCGTAACAGCTGTTTGACGTAACCTTATTCCTTTCTGTGATCACATCTCCTGAGGTGTGGACTTTCCTTCTCACATTTCAGAGTAATTTCACTCATTTACTTTTGACCTTCTGGACCCTTCTTTGTTTTTTGTACAAAAAGATGTCAGCTTTGATGGATCTACGAAAGTAAGTTGTTCGTATCAGGGCTTTGCTGTACTTTGAAAAATTCACCTTAATGTACTCACCACTAAGTCTACTTCCTTTCTTTTGGACTTGAGAGACCATGGGTGCCAACAGGTTGATCTTTATTTGACTATTGTGGAGACAGGATTCATATTTCCACACTTCAGAAGCCAAGGGAGCGCCATAAAGATTTGAATAAAATGCACTTTGGATGGCATTAACCTTCTTTTAGATCCATTTGAATGCAGCTCAAATAGAAAACCTATCAGCAATATAAATACCTGTCACAGTAATAACGCTCACAGCAGCACATCACAGCGATGAAAAGGTTAGAGCTGCAGTTGAAAGATGGATTTTACATAGTTTGCTCCTGCTGCAGTTTAAGAAATGACATTACTGGATGATTTGGTGGTGAACTTAGTGCACTAACATCCTGGATCATAAAGGTACCGTTCAGATGTGGTTACTTGACAATCTCAGACTGGTTCGGGGGTGTGGGGGGGGGGTGGGGTGGGGGAGTGGGGAGAGGACCACAGGTAGAGGAAGAGAAAGTAATCTGCTATTAAAAGAGGGCAGGTAGTTAATCCAGGTAAGTCCATTCCAGCAAACATCCATCCTTGCAACAGGTTAGGAAAGGCCTGGGAGCAAGGTGGTTTGATACATCCGAACTGGAGAGTCAAAGTAACTTAGGAGCTGGCCAAAAAGAGGACAACATCACCAGCTGGAAAACAGCGGAACTAATCTTTGGTGCATTATTAACTAAATTGAAACTCGTCCCCTATTTTGGCTGTGTTTGTCTTCTGCCCAGCAATATTTCTTCTCAAGGTTTAAATTAAAGGGGTGAAGTGATGCTTTGATGATCCGGCCCCAGATGTGTAAAAGCGCACAGAGAGATTAGCAACTCACCAGCATCTTTTCAAACAAGGCCATCACCTCTTTCTCTGACAGGGAATCGGAGCGGTGAGGTGAGGGAGCTGGCGTCTCATAGCTGCCAGATAGAGAATAGTACTGTTGTGTCGTGGCCAGCTTTTCCTTCTTGGGTCGACTGGTGAATCTCTCAAGCTGCGGAGGGAAAGACACAATGCATTCTGCTTATAATTTTTTTCGTTCGACTTAAATCAAAGCATGCTTTTGTAACAATTAAATAAATGTCTTTGGTCAGTCTCCCTCCAATTCCTAGGACTCAGAGCAAAAGTGTTCTTAAATTGGCACAGAGAACTGACAATCTCTCTCAGAGAAGCCATGGGAATGATAGTGTGTGGGAAATCGAAGCTGACAGGCTGAAACAGCACAGGTGTTCTTCTGGGTTTTGGAGTTGTGGCACATTACACCTGAAATTAAGACCAGTTTTTGCTATAAGTCAATCTTGTCTTGAAAATTAAGAGTTCGGAACATTTGTAATGATAATAAGAATAATCCATGCATTTGATATAGCTCTATATCATAGTTGAGCACTTCGCAGAATATAATGTAAAGTGAATTGACTGTATATTTTGTGGGGGAAACGTAAATTTAGGCTCGAGTTGAAAGCCTGTTTTCTGCAGTTCTCGAAAACAACCGGCTTCCAAATTAGACTGAATTTTAAGAATTTCCTCCAATTCTGCACAATCTTAGCATTTAAGGATAAATGGTCTTATAGCCTAAAACCAGGTGGAATTTCACTGTGAGGACCTCCAGAGGGATAATAATAATAATCCTTGCATTTGATATTGCGCCTTATCACATCATCGAGATGTCTCAAAGCTCTTCATAGAATATACTGTAAAGTGAATTCACTGTGTATTTTGTGGGATTAGATCAGATGGGCTGAAGGGCCTTCTTCATCCAGACGAATTTTGTGATTTTGTAATCAAAGTACATAAGAATATACACAAGTAACCAAGAAATGCTATTTGACCCATCATTGCTTCTTTGACTCTTGCACATCATAGAAAACCTATTCTACCATTGAACTTCACTTCATTCCTCTATTTCTAGGATGAGATACTGCAACATAGAAGACAAATATAAAGTAAATGCAATATAACTTCCATGAAGAAATCATCTTTCCCCACTATTCAACCCTGGCTATCTTATAATAATAATTTCTTACAATGATATAGCACCTTTCATATCAGATGGATGTCTCAAAGCACTGCACAGGATCTACTACAAAGTGTAGTGACTATTTTCTAAGCAAATGGGGCAGCTAATTTGCACACAGCAATGTCCCACAAACAGCCCTGAATGATTGGCCATTTTGTATCTGGGAGAATATTGGTCAGGACAGTGGGGTAAACTCCCTTCTCTTTTCAAATAATGCCATGGGATATTTAACATACACCTGAAACGGGCAGACCTCGGTTTCATATCTTATTCGAAGAACTGCACCTCTGACATTGCAGTGCATCCCAAGCACCGAGTGTCAGGTTAGACTATGAGCTGAAAACCCGACGTGGGACTCGAAGCCACAATCTTTTGACTCAGAGGCAAGAGTGCTACCAACTGAGCCAGGCTGACAAACAAGAGAGATCTTTGCTTTAAATCTAATGCTGCTAATACTTGACTCGGGTAAGAGAGTCAGTGGTTTGAAATTCTCCAAGGCTTTTGGCCTCTAACCATTATTCTGAAATTTTAAATCGTGCAGAATTCTAGAAAATGTTTGAATTCAGTCTTAATGTGACAGCCTGTTTTCCACAATTTGTTTTAACTGCAGAACAATTTAAGAGTCAATTGAGGACCTTTCCAAAACTCTGCACAATCTTAAATGTTAATGCGTCAGTCTTGAGGCTGAGACTATGAGAAATTTTGGGCTTCTGCACTCGAAGTGGAAAAATATTCTATTTCCCAGTTCTGAATTCCTTCAGTTCGATGGCTCCAAAAATCCAAGAAGAAAAGAAGAATATTAAAAAAAGGTTAGGGATCACTTTGAAAACATGCTGACAACACACGCAGCTCTTTCAACATCAAAGGATCTATATCAGCTCTTTCATGCAATATGTCACAC
Organism: Callorhinchus milii; assembly: GCF_018977255.1. Classification (NCBI taxonomy): domain Eukaryota; kingdom Metazoa; phylum Chordata; class Chondrichthyes; order Chimaeriformes; family Callorhinchidae; genus Callorhinchus; species Callorhinchus milii. Next base: position 27,269,226 of record NW_024704742.1, on the reverse strand, counting down.
ATGAGGTGATGCCTTTTGCTGTGATCATTTTCTTTCCCTTTTTTTGGGGGGGGAGGAGGGGGAGGGGGAATGAAAGACTCAACTAGTTATTAGTTACACTTACCAGTATCTTCTGTTTTTTTAAAAATCACACAAATCACACACGATCTATAATAAACTTCATTAAAGGCTTCCTTTACTCCGAAACCGATAACATCACTTTCTTGCTGAAATGCTTATCTATGTGTACTGATTCCCTTCTACTCACAAGTGGCTACATTTTCTTCCGCAATAATACAATATCAACAAAACCTTGCATTTATATAGGGCCCTTCACGCGGGGTAGCGTCTTAATAAATTAATCCTTACATTTGAGGAGCATGACTCAAAGCACCACAGAGGATATAGGCTAAAGTTTGGTGACCGTTTACTTGAAGGCAAACACAACAGTCTATTTGGGCCCTGCAATGTCCCACAAAAAATCCATGGAGTGAGTGACCAATTTTTATTTGGAGAATGATTGACCAGGACACCAAGAGAAACTCTATTCTCTTTTCAAATAGTATCATGGAGTTGTTTAATTCCATTTGAACAGGCAGACAGGCCCTTGGCTTAACAACACATTTGACAATGCAGGGTTCCCCTAGCACTACATTGCAATGTCAGCTTAATACGCTATATTAGTTCAAAGTCCCAATGTGGGGCTTGAAACCTGAACTTTCTGATCTAGAGAGCTGAGAGTCTACAAACTGAGCCAGGCTGACACCCAATAAAGCTGTTTATTTAAAGTACTTTTCAACTAACAAACTGAATAAATAACATTTTTCAAAAATGTAAAGCATGAACAATGACAAAGCTACTCTCTTTATTCTCCTTCCCAATGGATCAATTCTGTCCTCCTCTGCCATCCCCTTTACAGTTTTCATAATTCAGTCACTAATTCTTGATCTCCTCTTTCTGCCAAACGGTCTGGATATGTCCTCCCATCCCTTCTCTAAATCTGGACCAGAGTGGATGAACGAGGAGACAAGAAAGGTTAATTACTGCAATTATTTCTACATTACTGTAGCTTTCATTGTGGAATTTTTCTCACTTTGCATCTGGCCTCATCATGAACAATGTGAGTCAGTGGCTAAGTGCACTGTTACGATCAGCCACATCAAAAGCCCTCAGTATTTCCAGCAAAGCCTCTTATTAGAAAACCAACTTCCAGCTGCTGTGAAGATGCACTCAGTTAACTTATTTTTGCCATTTATTATTAAGTTATTCTATTGTATTTTAGATGCATCGGTTTGATCTGTATTTTTTGTCAGGGGGATAGGGGGCAAATATACCCAACCAATGAAGTGGTTATAAATGTTATTTCAAAGTTTTGGCCTTATTTATTCAACAAAGATTCCAGTATCACACAGCTATAGTACACCTGATGGGTGTATGATTGGGACAAATCTGAGGTTTTATAACATGTTCCACATATAATCAATATATGTCAGCACAGCTCAGTTGGATGCACTCTTGCCTCTGAGACAGAAGGTTGTGGGTTCAAGCTCCATGTTGGGACTTCATATTGTCTACGCTGACATTCCAATGCAGTGCTACGGACAGAGGTGAAGTGTAGTGAAGTGTAGTTAATGTGTATTCGTACCCTAATGCAGAAGTGAATTTGTGCACAGCAATGACCCACAAACAGCCAAGAAGTGAATAATTAATCTTATTTGGTGCATTGTGAATTCAAAGTCCTGGCCTGGGGCTTGAATTCACAAACTTCTGACTCAGAGGAGAGAGTAATGACTGTTTCAGTAAGCAAATAAGATATACCCACTGTTGGTATATAATGAGATCTGACCTGAGAAAAATTGCCACCCACTGAAGTTTGCATGTTCCACACACTGTTATACCTTAACAGAGGACCTGGGTTCGATTCCCAGACAGGGTGAAACCTCAGGCAAGTTTCCTTACTCCACACGCCTCTGTTTACCCAGCAGTAAGTAGGAACCTGGTTGTTAGTCGGTCACTCAATCCACAACTGTTTGTGGGACACTGCTGTGCACAACTGGCTGCCGCATTTCATTCATAAAATATAGAGTCAATTCACGACACGCTATATTCTGTGAAGCGCTTTGAGACGTCTCAATGACCTGATAGGGCACCGTATCAAATGTAAGGATGATTATTATTATTAAAACCTCAGTGAGTGACATTTCTTCTTTGTTGGTAATAACTGGTGTGGGTAGGTTTTACACTCTGGCTTATAATTAAAAGCCGCCATTAAGAGAAGACTTTCATCCCATTAAACTGGTCTAGATTTCCAAAAGGTAAGATGACCCATTGATCCATCCACAAGGCCTGGCTGTTGGAATATTTGCCATTGCAGTTGTCTGTTTCATGAAAAATATACAATGGTTACAGCCTGACGTAGCTTTGCACATATTTGTGTCATTTGAAATGTTCCCAGAGGACACACTTTCTGCTTTGGACCTTTTATTTTGTTTGCATGTGTACCATGTATCAGAGAATTGCATTATTCATTAAAATAACATCATCTGGGCCAACAGTATTTCTTGGTATCACTGTCTGGGGATCCAAGGTTCTTTTGAGTTTTAACTAGTTCATCTTGCAGCTTTAGTGCCAGTGATTTTAAGTATTATTGTTCCATCCTATACCAAATGAGCAATACAGTTAATATCCTGCTGTTCAACAGTGGGGGGGTTAAAATTAACGCAGACTGATGTAAAGTTTTTGAAGCAGATGGCATTCTGGCTCCCTGTACAATTTGATTCTCTATAAGCTTACCCTATTCCTGATAGGTGCAACAGTAAGATTTAACACCACAGAGTAATATTCAATGGGGACTCAATCAAGACCTACTGACAACCATCTGAGAGATTACCACCATCATTCATCTCCAGACTGTTTTCAAGCTCAACTTCTATAGCAATTTGAGGCAGTGTTTAGTCCGACTACGCCAGCTAGTGCCTGCTTGTATTAGTGCCAGATCAAAGTACACTGACTGGGGCCTTATACAATTCTGCTCAGTGCCAGCTCAATAAAAGGTCTGACCATTTGACTCCTTAATTTAACAAACTAAAGCAACCCATGGCACCCCATGGCTTCATTTTCACTCAAAGTTAATTTACAGTTATTCTTTTCCTCTTTGAATTAAGTATAGTAAAATTATGTATGCATACACACATACATTATATATATTTACATCCCTCCGTGGGTCATTTACCATAAAATAAGTACAAGACTTCAGTAAGTGTAATTACAGTATTTGTTGACTAACAAACTGAGCACATTCAAATTCTATTCTATGAATAACTCATGGACAGGTTCAACTTGAGCGTCCGGAAAATAATGATAGAATTCAGTATTAAATGTGTCAGCTGTGTGGGCCAAATGGTTATTATGAGAAATAACATTTAACCTTTCCCTTCTTGCTGGTGGAGGCCGATGCAGTACTTTATTATCAGCATTGGCAGGTGATTTATTACCAGTGTTTCTACTCCAGTAAAACCACATTAGGCTCCGCTCAATGCATCATTTGTTATCTTCAAACATTCTACATTTTCCTTGGCTCTTCTGCAAGAAAGTTTAACTAACACAAAAGGATTCTGGGTTGCAAAAGCCCTATTAACGGTAATAATAATAATAATCCTTGCATTTTCTATAGCACTTTATTGCTTCGGCAAGATGTCCCAAAGCACTTCACAAAATATACTGTGAAATGGAGTGAATGTGGAGTCCTGTGGCTCAGTAGTTAGAGCACTCGCCTTGCAAGCGAGGCACCTGGGTTCAATTCCAGGCAGGACAAAACCTTGGGCAAGTTTCCTTACTCCACACACCTAATAATAATCTCTCCAAAAAACAAAATAATAATAAATTGGTCATTTTCAATCCACGACTGGTTGTGGGACACTGCTGTGCGCAATTGGCTGTCGTGTTTCGCACACAAATATACAGTCAATTCACTTTACAGTCTCGTCTGTGAAGCACTTTGGGACGTCGAGAAGACGTGAAAAGTGCTATATCAAATGCAAGGATTATTATTAATATTATTTTGGGCAAATCTGACTGGCAATTTGCGCACAACAATGTCCCAACATGAAGTGAGTGACCAATTTTATTTGAGACTGTTGGCCAGGACCAAAAACTCCCTTCTCTTTTCAAGTAGTGTCATGGAATCTTTACCATCTACCGAAAAGGCAGAAGGGACCTCAGTTTAAAGTCTCATCCGAAGGACGGCACCTCCAGCAATGCAGCACATCCCCAGCACTGCATTGGAGTATCAGCCTAAATTATATGGGTTCCAAGTCCTGATGTGAGCCCACAACCTTCCGACTGAGAAGCGAGGGTGCTACCAACTGAACCAGACTGACACACGACTTGTGCTTTATGGAAATGGTTACACTGGGACTGGATTTAAGACCATAGTATTTACACATGCTTGACACAATTCACCTAGTAGACCCCATTGACTGTAAAATAAATTGTAATCTTTACTCAATCCTGATTTTGAATACATTTCATCATGATAAATAGACCTATTACATATATTACTCGTGGAATTAACATTTCAAACACATACAAAAACAACCTGCCCTTGCCCAGCTCGCTGGACCCATTTCCCCACAAAATATACAGTCAATCCACTTTACAATATAATTTGGGAAGCACTTTGAAACGTCTCGACAATATGTTAAGGCGCTATATCAAATGCAAGGGTTGTCATTATTATTATTATTATTATTAAAATCTAGTGGGAATGAGCTCCAGGTTTGATCATGAGCCAAGAGAGCAGGCAAGGGCTCAGGACATTTCTTTAGTGAGTGAGAAAGATTAGGACAGGCACAACCCCTTTTGAACTCAACAGCACAATCTTTTTCAACCAACCTTCACTCTCGCAAACACCAGTGTGAATACCAGCTGTTTGCATGAAGTATATAACCCTGCTGCCAATACAGATGCAATCACTCCATTGTTTAAGCAACAGCACCATGGAACGACATCTATACTGTAGCATTTACGAATGCCAAGACAACAATTTGCTCCACACTGTTTACCAAGCAGTAACTAGGAATCCAGTTGTTAGTCGATTGGCAGATTGCTTGCTAGGAGTAATAATTGCTCCAAAAAGAAATCGTCACTCACTCCGCAACTATTTGTTGGAGACTGCTGTGCGCAATTGGCTGCTACGTTTCACCCACAAAATACACAGTCAATCCACTTTACAATATATTCCGTGTAGTGCTTTTGAGACATCTCAACGACGTGATAAAGCGCTATATCAAATGCAAGGATTATTATTATAATGATGCTTGTTTAATACCTCTGCTGAGTGCACAGAAAAAGGCTGCATTCTAGTCATCACATACATCACCATGTCTCACTGGAATTTGCTGTATTTAAAACTCAGACTGGAACGCTTTTTCAGTCTAAGTAGCTGTAAAGTTGCATATCAAAGCACCTGGGACAGGAAGGTCAAGCAGTTGATGAGCCTGCATGCTGCTGAAGTGATTAGTTTGAATAAATTGGTTTGGTGAGTGTGATATATGACTGTAGAACTAGATGCTACGGGTTTTGATTTGCGTGATGTAGGTTAGTGTGCAGTGTACTGAAATAATTTATACTTGGAATGAAGTGGTCTGAGTGGAAATTAACTTTCTTTTTGCAAAGCTCTCTCAGATGTCCCCGGTTTTAACCTGAAACAAAGCTGCCACTGTGAAGTCAATCGTAACACAATTTTGTTTTAAAAATCATGAGGTCAAAATTGTAGTATTCCTTAAATATATTCCGTTCTTATTTAAGGAACTGCATTAACATGCATTTTGTAACGTCTCCCTCCCCAATTCTGAATAAAAGGAGAATTAAACCAGGTTAAAAAGCTATTGGTACCACCACCTTGGATTCCCGTTCAGCGAAAACAGCTTCTGCATTCTCAGAGGAGCAATCCTTCAAATGAGGTAGCATACAAAGTCCTGTATGCCTGTTAAGGTTGATGCTAAAGATCCCGTGGCAATAAACAGTCGAAAACAGTTTCTTCCGTTGTTCTGGCCAACCATCAATCATCCACTAAAATTGGTCAGTCCTTCATAGCTGCTTGTGGGACATTGCTGCGTGCAAATTGGTCACCGAGTTTGCCAATAAAATACAATCACCTGTGAAGCACTTTGAGACATTTCAACATTGCCACATCCATGTCTTATTATTTTATTATTATTTTGGGAGGTTTTATAAAAGTATTCCTGAGGCAAGTGACTGGAGAGCAGGTCGAGGAGGAGTCATTCTCCTTATGAGCAGCACGTCCATGGCTTTGAGTTCAAAAGCGTGCAGGAGATTCTAAAAACCAATGCAGTTAAAAATGTTGTTTTTAACTATGAAATGATTTACCTGGATGTCTTAATCCCTGTACTACCTCATACAGTCATATAATAGTAACACAGACATCACAGTACAAGATAAATTACAGACAAAACAAAATACACCAGGGGTAAAAGTCACCGATAAAAACAGAGACATTCAGAGAACTGCTTGGTACAAGAAGCCAATAGCTTGTCCCAGTCACAAGTGAAATGCCTTCTGCTGAACACAAGCAGCAACAATTTCACAACAGGACTTCCCCGCGACAATCGAGCCAAACTTTATCACATTTGCCTTGGTTAGGTTGTCTGTGATCTGATTTGAATAATTCATACGGAACATGCTGGTCGCAAGGACAGCCAGCAATAAATATTCTATATTCTATGGTCCAAAATCCCTGACTGTCCAGCGCCTTGGGATGTCCTCCTGACATGAAAGGCGCTATACAAATGTAATTTGTTGTTATTGCCATTGATGCTTTCCCCCAGCGCGTACTTTCACCTGATTTGGACACTGGCTATTTTGATTCCCTGCCCACTGCATGCATTAAAGGAGCTTCCAAAGTATTTATTTAAGCATCTACACAAAATGTATTGAATTGCTTTAGACCTAAAATCAGTTCCTCTTTCTGTGGACTGTTATGTAGCAGACTCCTAACTCAGAATTGATGCGCAACACAGCAGACCCACAGGGGGTCCTCTACTTCAGCTGGAGTGGTTAGTGCAAGGTTAGATCAAGACTTGTAAGACATCTCCCATGTTTAAACATGTGGCCATTAGGATCCTGAGGGATTTGTTCCAAAATCATGCAAGAGGCTACTCTCTCGTAGATTTCATTGTCTTTCTTTTTGTTAAAAGAAGTCACATTATTTTCCATCTCTCTCACTCTTTCTATGGTGCATTCACACTCATAGCTAGAGGGTATATCAGGAAGCATCGCAGTGATTGATGGACCTGCCTGATATGTATTCATAAGCTGTGGGGTGGCTACTTGAATACTCAGGTACCGGCCTCACAGTTAGACTCAGCGTTTTAGCAACACTGCTCAATTTGTAGCCTGCACTTCAGGCCCGAGCTGGCTGGCGTATAAACGAAGAGGCTGAAAACAACGAGATTTTAGCTGCCCTGGATTTTCGACTGTTTTTGCAATTCCTCTGCTCACGCACAGGTATTATACCAGACGAAATCAATCATTCACTTCATAGCTATTTGTGAGACATAATAGTTACTGCACGCATGTGAAGCACTTTGAGACATCTCAAAAACGCGATAAGGTCTTACATCAATTGCAAGGATTATTGTTATTATCATCTATCCCAGCTGAAAACAGTGACTAACCAGAGATATGAAGTTTCATTTTGTTTCCATGTCAATGCCCGTAGCCCCAAAAAAGTTAACATCTGATATAGCATCTTTCATGTTGGGAAGATGTCTCAAAGCACTTCACAGGTTACACTGTAAAGTGTAGCGACTGTGTATTTTGTAGGCAAATGCAACAGCCAATTTTGTGCAAAGTAACACACAAGCAGCCATGAAGTGAATGAATAATTTTATCTGGGGATCATTGGCCTGGCTCCCTTCTCTTTTCAAATCGTGCCGCAGGATCTTTAACATTCACCCGGGCAGGGTAGCCAGGACTTGGTTTAGCTTCTCATCCAAAGCATGGGACTGCATTGGAATGTCAGCCTAATGTTCAGAAAGTTATTAGGGATATGTTACCTTGCGCAAAAAAACACAGGTTTGAGTAAAAAGAGAGAACAGTGCTGCTGTATGATTAAACATTGCGTTGTAATGCCCTCTTGTGGTAGATAAAATAGTGTACAGTCAATGTAAGATGTTCTGCTTTCTCGAGCAGAACATTTGCTTCAGAGGCTAGAAAGTGGAAGTTTTATTCATTGAGACTTCCTAAACTTTTTCAAGATCAATTAGTGCCCCATCGCTTTCATGTTTTTAATATGCAGCGTTAGAAACAACACCAATCAAAACTGCAAACATATTGTACATAAAATGCAAATTTTTAATTACAGTGCACAGAAGTCATGGAAACTATTATTAAATGCTGGTTTACCACTGAGAGTCACAGCAGGATGTATTAAATACAATACAGGCAGTGCGGCTGGTGCCCAATGAAAGAAATCTGTTCTGTAGCTCAATTCGCCTGACTTAAAATTGTTACACGTTAAAACTCAACTTGCCAGAGTTTGTTTTTTTTGTTAGAATTTTTTTTCGTCCTTGGAAAATGGTGCCAAGCTGCTCCAGGAAGATTCCCAGGCTCGAAGCCCTGACTGTACTGCGTTCAGTCGGAGAATGATGCACAAGCTAAAATTGCCCTTAATGCCCACATGGCAGGAAGAGGGGAAAGCTAGCAAGAGTTCCTGCTCCTGTTGTTATAAACTGACCCCCTCTGAAGAGTCTGTATATGGGGCTGTCAGATGAGGTTAGGGGCAGGCTCAGCTCTGATTCACTGCATGATCCCTTTCGCCTGTTCACATTCACTGTCTAGGCTCAGGGATAAATAAAGGTGACTTGGACATCTTATTGAATTGCAGCCAGTGCCTGTAGGGACCGTACCCAGCATGAGTCAGTGCTTTCAAAAGAGGTAGCAAAATGGGAAACTAAACAACATTTTGTCATTTTCCTGTGCTCACTGTTTATGGTTCGTTGAAACATTTATTATAATAATTTTGGATGAGACGTTAAAACAAGGTTCTGTCTACCTGTTCCCATGGCACTATTCGAAAACAGAAGGGAGTCTTGGCCAACAATTACCCACACACAAAACAAAATGGTCACTCACTCACTTTGGCTGCTTGTGGGACATTGCTGTGCGCGATTGTGCTGCCGCATTTGCCTACAATTACACAGCTAATCCACTTTCGAGTAAATATTGTGAAGCGCTTTAAGGCGTCCTTCTGATATGATAAGGTGCAATATAAAATGCAAGGCTTATAATACAATATATGTATATATAAATTAGCCATATAAATGATAATAATAATCCTTGAATTTGATAAAGCACATCATCAAATCATCTCAAAACGCCTTTTCAGGATTTTACTGTGAATTGTAGTGACTGTAGTTGTAGACAAACACAGCACCAATTTGCACACAGAAAATGTCATTCATGATGAAGGTGAAGGTGCAGGTAAAACATCCAGTACTGTTAATCTATTCTATCAACATTAATTTGAAACATTTTTAAGTTTTTGCATAAATTGATAGCTTTTTTTTCCTGTGCACTACACAAAATGTAATGATAGTGGTGTTTTCTGCACATTGTGTACATGCACAACAAGCTGGCAGGTATGTTCCGTGCTTCTGGCATACAGTACACGGTACACACATACCATATGCAGATCTGCACTAAACCAGATTGCATGACAATGGGGTAACCTTGTAGTTCATTCCCTGAGCAGGAGCACAGAATACAAATCACTATCACAGAGTGGAATTAGCCATGTTGACAATCACAGAGCTACAAAAATGGTGGTGGTCAGAAATATTGAATCCACTTCGGGCCTAAATATCATGGAGATAGAGGAGACAGAGGAGAAGGAGTGTGTCCACCGAGTAGTAAATATTGTTTGCTACATTTTCAATCAATGTAGTAATCATCATGGGGGATAATTATCACCTCACATGTCACTATCCTCCCCTCCTCTCTCCTGTTATTCTGCCATTGATCAAATCTTCAAAACATTTAAATTCATGAAGAAATCTCTTTTCTGGAGCATCCGGATGGGTCTAATTTGACAAAGCCTGAACTTCATGTGAAATTTCATTCCCGTGAAAAAAAGGATCACCGCCAAGTTTTAATTAACTTGAATTTGCTGCACTGAAAATAATTTGGGAAATCAAAAGCTGTCGAGGGAAACCTTCTCTCATTCACAACGCTCCAAACAGAAGGAAACAAATTGAAGACAGATCACAGAGGAGGAAGTGACATTGTACAAAATAATCTCTTAAAAGGGATTTCCCATGTTGGATTGCCTGATTTACCCATGATTTACCCAAGTGTAACAAATGAAGAAAAATGTGTTTGTGGGTTACTGTAGCTTTTACATTTCACTACTGTTCAGCTCTGTTCTCCCATCATCATTGACTTGGAAATTTGTTCAGTTAATTCTTTCAAAGAAGCTGCTACTGACAAAGACAATATGTACAAAAAGGATTTTAAATCCCCCCAGATTTAGCCAGGACCGCAAAGATAAAGACAAATATCCTTTAAGCGGTTAAAAGTACCAATTTCTTATAATCTCCTTATACCCACAAACGTGAACGCTAAGTGATACATTGCATGGTTGAGTATTTCAAAGTGCATTTGCAATGATCATTCCCGAAGCATTCATTCCAAACAAAGCCTGCGACTGTACCTTTTAAAAGACGAGGGTAGAGCTACTGCATCAAATTAAAAAAAAGAAAATGAAAGATAAATGTTATTTTTAAGAGAGTACCATGTTGGAAGGAAATGTTCTTTTGCTCTGTACATTCTTTGAATCTAATTTGGAATATGCTGTCTAATGCATTTACAGCAAATTATGTGTGCAGATGCTGTAGTCTGGAAAGCTTTCATAGGTACTGAAAGCGACAAAGAAAATTTGGTGCTTAATGTGTTATGTGTTTTGCACCGTGCGGTACAATACATTTCAATTTAGTATAATGAAACAAACCACAAGCTGGCTTTATCTTTATTATAGAGGAATAAAATATTTCCCTTTTAGAAAGCAGAACAGTCAAGATGTTCTCATCCTTTATGACATCTATTGTTTATTTTGTTATGGAACCATTAAAATTCTCAAAGGAATATTTTTGGAGCAATGAAATTGGTCTTTCGGATTATTCAGTACTCAATGTTAAACAAAAATAGAGTGAAAATCTTTTATGGGCAAAACTAAAATTGCAAAGACAAAATACATTACACAGAGAGCTCGGATGTGCATTGGTTGTTGACAAGGAATATTATTGTTATGTGATTCTTTACTCCGTGATTTGGCAGTGATTCACTACTCAACAATATAACCTTTGAATTTTTATATAGCGTCTTATCACAGAATCGAAACTTCTCAAACCACTTCATAAGATTTTACTGTGAAGTGTAGTGACTGTGAATTTGTAGGCAAATGCAGAAGCTAATTTGCGCATAGCAATGTCCTGCAAACAGCCACAATATGAATGACCAATTTTATTAGTGACACCTGCTCTGATTGCTCAGAGCATTTCAGAATAAAAGGGATAGATTTTGTAAAGTGCACGATTACGGCTTGTTTTCAGCTTGAAAAGCAACAGTGCTATTTGGCGCTTGATGTGTTGTTTATTTTTGGTCTGGACACCAGGAAATTACCATCACTACACTTTTGGTACGCCCTGTGAAGCACTTTGAGACATCCTCCCTATGTGAAAATCCCTATATAAAATGGAAGGATTATTATTATATACAAAAATCTCGGCTGCTACAGATTAAGTTTAGGGTTAGGCTTTAAAATTGCAGCTGGCAATTAAACACGTCTTGAGTTTCCAATAGGGTTAAGGGTAAGGTTCAGGTTATAATAATAATTATTTGTTATTATTAATTGTTCAGGTTAAGGCCTGTGCAATTCCGAGGCTACCCTAATGCAAGATAATGTAGAACTACTAAGATCCGATCCTTTTATATGGCACAGATGGAACCCTCTAAAACCTCACAGACGTCCTTGGCATTTGTCGACAAAGTAAATATCTCACAATCATTATCATGGGTAACAATTATCACATCACAAGTTGCATTTTACATCTCATTATCTACCTGACAGCTGTACAATACAGGTGATAATCACTCCAGTTAATAGCTAATAAACTTCAGGAACTTGCCCTGAGCATCCTTATATAATTCTGATATTAAGAGTCATCCTTACATTTGATATAGCACCTTATTACGTCATTGAGACATCTCAAATCGCTTCACAGAATGTACTGTAAAGTGAATTGACCTGTATATTTTATGGGGGAGATTCTGTGGTTAACTGTCACAGTTTTCTAACTAACATCCAGCACTTCCGAAACATGCAATTTCCGTGCAGTTTAACATCACTGGCTCAAAACCATCGACCACTAACTACACTTAAACTACACATCAACAGTCAAATAGCACTGATGCTATTTCATGCCGAAAACAAGCCATAAGTGTGCACTTTAAAAAAATCTATCCCTTTTATAACGAAACGCTTCCTTTTATTTGTACAATATTCTCAACAAGAGACAGATATTAGTACATGTGAAGGAACAATCAGAGCTGGTGTCAGAGGCTATTAAGGCTCAAAATACACGGCTAACCAATTGTTCTTTTCAGCTGCATCGTCCTGAGATAGCTGTGCTGATGCCATTTCAGCTGTGTTATATTTATATTTCTTTGGAGTCTGTAGGTTTTTTTTGTCTAATATTACAATAATCCTTGCATTTGACTTCCCAGCAATTCTCTGAAGCCTCTCAGGATTTACTGTGAAGTGTAGTGACTGTGTATTTTGAAGGCACCAATAATAATAATAATAATGTGGAGTCCTGTAGCTCAGTGGTTAGAGCACTCTCTTTGCAAGTGAGAGACCGGAGTTCAATTCCAGGCAGGGCGAAACCTTGGGCAAGTTTCCTTACTCCACACGTCTAATAATAATCCCTTCAAAAAACAAAACAATAATAAATTGGTCATTTTCAATCCACGACTGTTTGTGGAACATTCCTGCGCGCAATTGGCTGCCGCGTTCGCCCACAAATATACAGTCAATTCACTTTATAGTATATTCTATGAAGCGCTTTGGGACGTCCTCCCGACGTGAAAAGCGCTATATCAAATGCAAGGATTATTATTAATATTATTATATCAAATGCAAGGATTATTATTATTATTATAATAATAATAATCCTTGCATTTGATTTAGCGCCTTATCACAATGTGGAGATGTCTCAAAGTGCTTCACAAAATGGATTGTGAAGTTAATTGACTGTATATTTTGTGGAGGAAATTCGCCAGGCAATTGTGCACAGCAGTATCTCACAAACTGTCGTGGATTGAGTGACCCAATTTTTTTTTTAAAAAAAAGGTATTATTCTTCGGAAAATGATCTGCCAATCGACTAACAACTGGGTTCCTACTTACTAGCAGTGTCTGACACATGCAGAGACATATCAGCATGCCTCGCCTACACAAGGAAATTCCCTCGTTTGAGAATGGAATGTGATCTCTCTCCCAGAAGGGATGCATCCTGGTTACCTAATTCCAGAGAGTTGCAGGCACAGGTTGGCAAAAGCAAGGCTTGGGGACCCCAGAGTCTGTGTTAAGTAATTGCTGGAGTTTAACTAGCTAAGATTGCATATTTGCCATTGAAAGCATTGATAAGCTTCCTACTGCTTGTCCAACAATAACTCTGAGATACCACCCGCACAAAGGGAGCTGTGTAAATGCAAGTTGTGTTTGATGTAGGACCATCCTACAACCTATTAGGGCTTTGGCTTGCCGGGTTAAACAGGGTATTTTAGAGCCCCGTACTGCCATGTCAACTGACGTTAGTATGGCTCAGTTCTACACAAGACAAATCTTAACCAACTGAAACATCCTCAAGACCGACCTCTTCAAATATCTTTCCCCTCCCCACCCCCTTTGGCTCCCACCTCCAGCTCAGATGCCCAGCCAGCAGTGGTCAAGTGCTGTGAGACGTCCTTGCAACATGAAATACGCTGCCTAAATGTAAATTGTATTGTATTATTCTCATGAGGAATAAAATGGGTATTCCACCCGTCCTCATTGTTTTCTGTTTATGGCATGAGCAAAACGTAGACGCAAATAATTGTGTACATTTGCACCCGTAGGGATCCAGTGATTATGAAGCAAAGTTGACATGTCTGCCCTTTAGAGTAAAACCACAAAATATAACCAGGATGATAATACCCAGCAAACGCACAGTGAAATGAAACCCAACATCACTCCAATTGAAATCAAGTGGGTCAATAGCACCTCAGGGTCAAACCACCTGATTCAGTCACTTGGGGATGACTAAGACTGTCTGGTATTACAGCGGTGAAAGAGCTCCTTGTGAAAGTGACATGATCACTGGTTCTTCCCCACTGGGGGGGAAAAAAACTCTCGACATTAACTGTGTTTTGTGCAAGGAATGCCTTGTACATCACGATGACTTGCAAAGCCTTGGCTCTGACCCAAAATTTCCACAGAGCCAAAGTCTCTCAGGTCAGTGTAGCTAACAGGAGTTTATCTGTGGGAAACACAGTTTACAACTTGGGATACTTTACCTTGGCAGCGAGGGACACTAACAAACCTAGCTACAATATCAACGCACTTAAAATGCCCTGAAACACATCCACATCCTTAACACTAGAGTTATGCCTTGTTAGCCTTGGTTACAATGTGAAAAAATATTCATTACTGCTGTTATGTCAATGGCTGGTATACATTTACGAGAGGTAAAGGATTCATTATTTATAGGAATTATAGGAAAATAATTTGCTGTTATTTTACAAATTTTAACCCAATTCCCATTTTTGTGGATAACTCTCATTTTTCTCCAGCCGTGTGTGTGTGTATGAGAATCAGAGGGAAATGGCTGGCTTTTCTTATCCTCTTGATTTTTGTTTTTTAAAAAAAACAGCTGCACTTGTACAAGTGCAAAAGATAAATGTCAGCTTTTACTGAAACAGAAATCGATACACTAAACTGCAACCTGCGGTTGTCATTGTCAAGAAAAATAAAGGAGTACAAACAAGATTCAGGCATTCTATGTGAACCACTTCTTCAAACAATCTGATACGAATCTCAATTCAGATAACTCAAACTAAAGAGTATCCAAAATTGAGAGTTCCGTGCATCCCACCTATACATGGAAATTCCTGTGTTTCGAGTGAAATGCACAATCCTTTCTCCACATGCCTCTGTTTACTTAACAGTAAGTAGGAACCCAGTTGTTAGTCGTTTAGCAGATTGTCTTCCAGGGGTAATAATCCCTTTAAAAAGATAGATAGATAGATAGATAGATAGATAGATAAATAAATAGATAAATAATAATAATAACTTGGTCGCTCAATTCAAGACTGTTTGTGGGTACACTGCTGTGAGCAATTGGTTGCTGCTTTTCACCCACAAAATATGCAATCAATTCATTTTACAGAAACATCTGTGAAGCACTTTGAAACATCTCGAAGACGTGATAAGGTGCTAGATCAAATCCAAGGAATATTATTATATTATTACTGTCTCCCCAGAAGGATGCATCCTGCTTACCTAATTCCAGAAAGTATCGGGCACAGGTTGGCAAGTCAAGGCTTAGGGACCCCAGAGATTGTGTTGGAGCACTGCTGGAGTTTAACCAGCTGAAACTGCATATCTTGCCATTGAGAACAAACTGAACTGCTCAATGAAGAAGAAAATAAGAAATGAAGCATCCATGTGATGTATAACATTAATGATTCATGACTGCATGTGGCCACTTGATTAAGCTATACAGCCTAATCAAATGGCTGTTAAAGATCTATTACTGAATTGACTATTTGAAAAGGGAGTTTCTCCCACTGCCCTAACCAACTATCTCCCAGATAAACCTGTTTCCCCTCAGTATTTTAAACACCTGGATCAATCTCAATCAAAACCTAGCTCAATCCTGTGAGTCTTGCTTCACATTTCAAGGGACTTAACTCGCTTCGCCTTCCCCCACCTCCGACCAATGCTGCCCGGCTCCGATACTGTCTCACACCGCAGGCTGCCGAAAACCTCATACAAGCCTTCATTACATCGAGGCTCGACTATGCAAACTCACTGCTTGTCGGCTTCCCCAACTCCTCCCTCCACAGACTGCAGATCATCCAGAACTCTGCAATCCATGTCTTTTCCCGCACTAGGCTCCACGACCCCATCACCCCCATCCTTGCCCAACTCCACTGGCCTCCCATCAGAGGATACAGTTCAAGAATCTGGTCCCCACCTTCAAAGCCCTTCATGGTCTTGCTCCCCCCTACCTCTCCGACCTCCTAACCCTCTACCATCCTGTTCGCTCCCTCTGCTCAGTGGGCTCTGGCCTGGGTCACGCCTCCCGCCTTGCTCGCCCCACTACTGGCAGGCGGGCCATCGGCCACTCTGCACCCACCCTCTGGAACTCCATGCCACAGTCCCTCCATCTCGCCCCCTCCCTCGCCACCTTCAAGACCCTCCTCTACGATTGTACTTTCAATCTCCCTGCTTCCCCGCCTGCCCTCCACCCTCCCCTATCCCGACCTCCAGCTCGGGTCCATAACTCTGTCTGTCCAGCACCTTAGGACATCTTCCCGACTTGAATGGCTCTATACAAATGTAATTTTGTTGTTGCTAGGGCAATCCTCTGGTTATTTTCCATGAACCCGCTTCAATTCATCGATCATCTTTTGAAGGTGCAGTGCCCAACACTGCAAACAAGCTGGGGCCTCACCATTGAATTGTAGGGAGTTTCAATAAAGTGTTCAGTTAGAATCAAATGCCCTTGAGCAGCATCCTACCATACATTCTGTTGACCCCAATATTTGTTTCTCGCCAACCTTCGCCTCATACTCTCCAGAATTAGGTTAGCAGGGTACCTCCCTCCAGGGAGCGAGAACACATTCCATTCCAGACTCGGGGAAATTTCCCTGTGAAGGCTGCATTCATGAATCTCTTGTTTGGATAGGACTAAGCATGGTGATGGGCTCCTGCATGCATCGTACACCCCCTTTTTCCTCACCCCACCAAAGAAAATGGCCCTTTGTTCTCTCTGTAAATCCTAACCATCTAGTCCCAATCCCCTGCCGTTTTTCCAAAGCCTTTCCTATTTTTTCTTTACAAATAATTTGCCGAACTCCCTTTTAAAAGTCATTATATTTACTGCTACAGCAAACATGTTTGGTAAAGTGTTAGAAGGGTAAAATTCCACCTGAGTTTATTTCCATAGCATTTTAGAATCTCCAGAAATGGATAAGTACTTCAATACAGTCTGAATTTTGAAGCCGCTTTCATCTTTCAGATCTTTTAAGAGCTACAGAAATCTGGCTTCAAAGTGAAAACTGAATTCAAACGATTTGCCCAAGTTCTGAATCCTCTGTTACTTTAATGAGTAAATCTTAACCTGGACTTTGAACAATTCAAAATAATTTATTTTTCCAAATCATAATAATGCTCTCACACATTTCATACTGAGCTGCGCTGCTCACCGGAAACTGCTCACCAGAACATTCACAGGGAGTTCCTGATCCCTGGAATACTCCTTGTGAGCTTGTCAGATGTCAAATGAACAACCAGTGAATGGCCTCCTTGGGAGAGGGAGGTAAGCAGGAGCTGAACTGGCTCCAAGGTGACATGTTTGGTAATGGAATGTCGGAATCGGATCAACCCGCTGTGCCGGTTTCGGTAGTTCCAATTCCTGAACCAGGCGTGTCCGCAGTGTTCAGGGCACTGCTGATGACAGCACAGCCATTTCACTCTTAAAACACTTATCGCAACACTGCAAAAAAGGCCCTTTGTATAGTTCTTTGTATAGCCAATGTTTTTAGTACTATTCTTCAAACGAACGATCTGCAACTGTCAGTACATTTATCAACCTGAACTGGTGCGTGTGTTTGATTCTGCGTCAGTCAGTAAATTTACACGCTTTACCCACTGAAGCAGTTGGCACAAGTCCTGATGATCAAAGAAGCACCCTCTGTTCTCACACAGATGGTTTGACACAAAATACACTGCAGATAAATGTCTTTCTCTTAACTCTGGAAAGCATAATGTCGTTTGAGAAACAGGCAAAAGCAAAAGGGCTCACTTGCAATCTCTGTATTGGCCCCTTTCAGCAAGTTTAGGAGTCAGTCAGTCATAAAGCCACAAATCTGCACTGCCCATGCACACTACAGACAGAGTAAAGGCAGCGATGGATAACAGGGAGAGGTCGCAGAGGTACACAGGAGACAGTATTTAGAAATCCTTGGTTGCAATTATTGCTCTACAAAAGGAATCAAATGAATTTTCAGAGATTTACACAGACTGTACAGTACAGAAACAGGCCATTTGAACCAACCAGTCCATGCTGGTGTTTATACTCCACATGAGTTTCCATCCAATCCTTACTCCCTCCCATAGCCTTCTATGATATGCTACCTGCATGAAGGGCACTATATGAAGGGTTATAACTATATAAATACAAAATGTTGTTGCCATTGTCGTTCTGCTTCCTTCTCACATTTAAAGTTGTTCCTATGATTAAATAACACACTAAGAATCCTTGTATTTGATATAGCGCCTTCATGTCAGGAGGAAGTCACAAAATGTTTTACATGATTTGCTGTAAAGTGTAGTGACTGTGTAGTTTGTAACTACGAGTCAGTAATCAACTCTTCTCTTCTGTCAGACCAATGAGAGAAAATATTCCAGCATTTTTTTGTGCAAACAATCTACCTGATTGAATTTAATTCCAACCACAGAACAGGTTGTGAACTAAGGGCAATATTCTATTGACAGAGAAATGAGACATTCTCCTACATACAGTTTTTTCAACTTTCAGGAGTTTTCGGTCTCACTAAAAATCCATGCATCCCTTTTTCTTCACTTTTTACACGGTTTCAGAAGAAAAAAATCTAGAGAAATTGATAGCTCAAATCTCATTCTCTCTAGGCAGTAAAAGCTTTTAAAAAACTCCTATTTGAAAGCTTTGGTTTTCCATCACTTAGGCTCTCTAGCTTGACATGCACCCTTGTGAAATAGTGACTTGAATGTGCACGTGATTCCAACGTGCACTGATGAACAGCATTTGTCGCAAGATAATTACCTGCAATAATATGTTTGCTTTGTGGTTTAGAACCCTTTGTGATCAAATGCAAGCAACATATTCATTTTGCAAATAATTTTAGTCAGGGTAAGGTTAGTCAGCTCAACTATTGCTTGGAGTATGCTATTCAGTATAATGCATAAATGCTGCAATTGTTTTGTAGCTTATAACAACACAATGGTACATGTTGTCATACCATTTACTTAGTAAGAATTCAGAAAATGTTCTTGTGGTTGTATTACTGATGGTTGTACCATCAGCTAGTTGGTCTAGAATGGTCTTTTCTTGTCCTGAGTATGTCTTTCTTACCTAACGATTGTGTTACCTGACAGGTTACCTGTTTGTGGGACATTGCTGTGTTCAAATTGGCTATCGCATTCTCCTTCAAATACATGGTCCCTGCACTTGCAATAAATCCTATGAAGTGCTTTGAGATATTTTTGACACGACGTGGCTTTACCAAATGCAAAAAATATTATTATTATACCCAGAATATGGTATAATTATGGATCAAAACAATTATGTTTCATAACAGATTTAATGTGATCATTATCACCTTCTGTATTCACAGGTTTGTTGTGAATAGCACATTGGCCGGTGAAATAAATTGAGCAGGAATATTTTCTGTTATACATTCATGTAAATCACACTTACATCAATTAGCTAGAGCCTCTTACAAAGCACTTGGCAAAAAATATCTTTATTCCACAAATAGACTAGTTGGGCCAAATAGCCTGTTTCCATGCTATGCAATTCAAAATGTTCAAACATACTTTGAAGAGTGGTTAGAAGCCAATAGAATCTAGTATGCAGTCCAAATATAGAAAATTACAAGATCACAAGATTGGTTTGGATGAAGAAGAAAATTATAAGACCACAAGATTGGTTCCGACCACCTAACCTTATCCCTCCAGAACACCAATCCTATCATAGCATCAAGCTGCTTTTAAATGAGTCCAGTGTTCTGACATCAACCACCCTTCCTGGCAACCTGTTCCAGTAGTCAATTAAGAAAAACATCCTGGTGTCTGCCCTGAAATCGTTCTTAACAATTCTAAACCTACGTCCTCTTTTTCTGCTGCCTTGGTGCATCCTCAATCCTTATAGAAATCCTTACATTTGATATAGCGCCTTATCATGTCTTCAAGACGTCTCAAAGCGCTTCACAGAATATTGTGTAAAGTGAATTAACTGTATATTTGTGAGCAAAGCGCAGCAGCCAATTGCACACAGCAGAGTCCCACAAACAGTCGTGGATTGAATGACCAATTTATTATTTTATTTTTTGAAGGAATTATTACCCCCAGAAAAACGATCCGCCAATCGACTAACAACCGGGTTCCTACTTACTGCTAGGTAAACAGAGGCGTTTGGAGTAACGAAACTTGCCCAACATCTCGCCCTGTCGAGATTTGAACCCAGGACTCTCACTTGCGACGCAAGTGTTCTAACCACTGAACTCCAGGACTCCTTATGTATTGTATAATAATATATCCGGATATGCCTTTTTACAGCCCTGACATGTACCCTCTTGTCCTAATATCTTGGCATGTCTGAAATTACTGTTCTGGGTTTACTTTCTCTATCACCTAAAATATCTTATACAACTCTATATGCTCCCCCCCACCCGCATGGTATATTTTTCCTTCCCCTTTAATCCCCTGCATGTGGGATTCCTTCTAGATCTTCCTATGCAAGTATTCAGACACACAGCGCACACCTACACAAACTCAAACATATACATCACACTCAATCACTTACTTGTTCACTCATTCAATTACTCCCACACAAACATATCACACTCACTCACACACACACACATCACATATACAGCTGTACAGACACATGCACACAAACTCACACACACAAACACACACACAAATGTACACACCAATACACAAATACAAACACATAAACACATGCATACACACATATAGGGGCACATCTCACACACTCACATCAAATACACATACTCACACAAATAGATGGAAATCTAATTCACACACACATAAACAAGCAACAAAATAGAGCTTGAGCACAATAAATGGTCTTGCAATTAGATTTTAGAGTTTGTTGTGATTGAGACAGGATTGGTAGGAATATTTGTACATGAGTTGATAGGTTTCAAAACAGAAAAAGCCAATTTTATTTGCAATGTATTCTTAAAAAAAACAGCTTGAAAGTATAATCATTTTTATACTGATCGGTTACTGCTGTGAGACATCTGCGCTGTTTGTGTCCACGACTGTGATATAAATGGAAATCAGCTCTTCACTGCTGTGAACTGCACACAGCAATCCTGTCCATTACTGTGAGCGAGATCTAAAACTACTGCCCACTCCTGTGATCGGAATATGGAGTAATTTCAGGACTGAATGGTAGGTAAAAGGCAGATTATCACACACTGTGACACATTTACAATCATCCCAGTGAAGTTATTCACAACCTCTGACAAACCTGAAAGGCAAATGGTTCAGTAGAGGAACAGGAAGGTGTAATGGTGTTTATATTAACCTGAATCTTAAGCTCTGCCAATTTAGTTCATTATCAAAGAGCTTGTTTCTTAACAAAAAGCATGGTAATGGCAAATAAGATCACTATAAAAAATCCTAGTGGCCTGGATTAGCGAAGGGGAAATGAACCAAGGCTTCCTCTCCTGAGATCACCAACAAAATACACGGTCACTACACTTTGCAGTACATCAAGAAATGTTTGGAGTTGTCCTCCTGATGTGAAAGGTGCTGTATCAAATTCAAGGATTATTAGATATTATACAGAGAAAGTTCACACTGACACAGTCAATCTATTGACCAGCATGCAATCATCTCTAAAGTCATGGGTAATATAGTTTGTCTATACCAACCTGTCCACTCCCTTCGCTCAGCGGGCTCTGGCCTGTTCCATGTCCCCGCCCTGCCCACCCCACCATTGGCAATCAGGTCTTCAGCCTTTCTGCTACCACCTTTTGGAACTCCATCTCATAGTTCCTTCCCTTATCTCCTTCAACACCCTCCTCTTCGATCGCACCTTTGGTTCCCCTCCTATCCTTACCCTCCCTGCCCTCCACCCTCCTGATCCCAACCTCCATCTGGGGTCCAAAACTGTCCAGTGCCTTGGGACTTCCTCCCGGTGTGAAAGGCACCATATAAATGTAATATTTTGATTGTGGTTTAGGTATGGATCTGTTCCTTTGCTAGCGCTTCGCACACAAAATATACAGTCAATTCACTCTACAGTATATTCTATATCAAATGCAAGGATTATTATTACTATTATACAGTGCTGTAGAGAGACTACTTTTAGCACTTATACTGTACAACTGCCTTTGCCTCAGCAGAGCTATCACAGTCATGTGGAGACCACTCTGTGGTCAAGGTATGATGAGATCACCCAGAACCCACAATGTCTTGCTTTTTGAGGCTGCTAGAGAAGGCTTTGAGGAGAGGGGCTGTGGAGACTGCAAATACATTTTCGAGATTTTATTGGTGAGTAAGACATATACAGCTGTTTCTCAAGAAAATGGCTTGGTGCATGGCTTGGTAGCGAATAGTTGTGTAACGTTTTCTATCACAAGCATTCGAGCAGACATTACATTGTTCTCTTTGGTCTTAAGGCAAAGTAAAATTGTCACTTTAATTCTCCAAAAAGTGTGCCTGAGGTGGAAGAGGATAGGTTGTATGAGAGAGGGGATTACGAGGAGTGGAAGGTTCATGTGGAGTATAAAACACCGGCACAGACCAGTTGGGTCTAATGGTCTGTTTCTATCACGTACATTGTGTGTAATTCTATGTAAAATGATAGATATGATGTTAGACCTGTTTAACTGTAAAATATTATTTTGGGGAGAATGGAAGGAAGGATGTATTTTTATAGCTTTTTATCAGGTGGAAACATTTCAAAAGTGCTACACGAGTAACTAGTGTCAAACATAGTGGCTGATTTTTGGCAAACGCACAGTCCATTTCTGACAGTGAGGTCCCAACTAAAACAACAACAAGTTACATTTGTATAGCGCATTTCACATCGGGAGGACATCCCAAGGTACTCGACAGTCAAGGATTTGCACCTGAGCTGGGAGTTCGGATCAGGAAGAGTGGAGGGCAAGAAGGATGGAGGTAGAAGGGTGACCTTAGGCACGGTCAGAGAGGAAGGCCTTGAGACATATCATACCATGCAATTCCAATTATACAAACTTATTAAAAAAAAATAACAATGATAAAAACAACAACAAATTACATTTATACAGCGCCTTTCACGTCGGGGGGACATCCCAAGGCGCTGGGCAGTGAAGAGTTTATTATTCTGCCAACAGTCATGAGATGAAAGCCTGTTTAGTGTGGAGAACGGTTGGCCAGGCCAGATTGTGCCCTATTTCTTTTGTGGAGTCCTGCAGCTCAGTGGTTAGAGCACTCGCCTTGCAAGCGAGACACCTGGGTTCAATTCCAGGTACAGGGCGAAACCTTGGGCAAGTTTCCTTACTCCACACGTCTAATAATAATCCCTCCAAAAATCAAAACAATAATAAATTGGTAATTTTCAATCCACGACTGTTTGTGGGACACTGTTGTGCGCAATTGGCTGCCGTGTTCGCCCACAAATATACGGTCAGTTCACTTTACAGCATATTCTGTGAAGCGCTTTGAGACGTCGAGAAGATGTGAAAAGTGCTATATCAAATGCGAAGATTATTATTATTATTACTCTTTATTTCGGAGAGTCAAAGGCAACAAAAAAAGTCAGCCATTGTTTAAAAAAAATGCAAGCGAGGAACAAATGACATTGCCACCATTCATTTCCGCGCAGCCTTGAATTTGTGCTTTGTGTTCCACCTGAAATCTGCAGCATCCTCGTGATCAATCCTCTGGGGTCTGGTATGTGCTAAACAAGGTCATTACTCTCTTACGCCGACAGCTTGGCCAGCAACATATGTAGCTTTAATCACTCTTGTGACATTTTTACAAAAGCAAGTGACAATCATATACTGAGCGACTCTGCCCAGGGCAGCAGGTTAAGGCGCTACAATTGACCTGTGCAACCCACCCCCTCCCCCTGGCTTGTTTAAGGGAAAATCTACTAAGGTTCTCACTCCTGATCACCCTCAGTGATTCCCACCGGACACGCGCGTATGTGGAGGACAGGATCGTGCTCAGCAGTGATAGCTCCCATGGCTGAACACTCCTTCAAAACTCACTGTCAAGGCTCACACATAAATAATGGCCACTTGGGGTGAAGTATCGCAGGGGCAGCTGGTGCCTGTGGAACCGTATCCCAACAGGGATCAGTGCTTCAAACAGAGAAGGAAGGAGAGAATATTCAATGCAAAATGACTATACTGATGGTATTTAAAAATTGAGCAAGTTAATAAATGAATTGAATGAGCAATAGAAAGATTGACTACAGAAACACACCACTGAAATACCGTTTTGGATAATGGAATCTTTAATACTAATATTTGCATTTGATATAGTGTCTTTTATCACGTCTTCGAGATGTCTCAAAGCGCTTCACAGAATACAACAATAACAACAACAACAAAATTACATTTATAGAGCGCCTTTCATGTTGGGAGGACGTCTCAAAGCGCTGAACAGTCAGGTGTCGGGGCCCGAGCATGAGGGAGGGGTGGTGTAGGGGTGAGGGAAGGCAGAGAGGTGGGAGGGAGACCAAAGGCACGGTCGAAGAGAAGGGTTTTGAGACCGGCCTTGAAGGATGCAAGGGAGGAAGCGAGGTGAAGGTATTGTGGGATGGATTTCCTGAGTGTGGGGGCAGAGAGGCTGAAAGCCTGAATACACTGTAAAGTGAATTGACTATATTTTTTGGAGCTCGAAAAGCGGCAGCCAATTGCGCACAGCAGTGTCCCATATTACCACCAGAAAAGCAACCCGCTGATCGACTAACAACTGGGCTCCTACTTACTGCTAGGCAAACAGGCATGTGGAGTAAGGAAACATTTTGCCTGACGGGAATCGAACCAAGGTCTCTCGCTTGTGAGGCGAGTGCTCTAACTACTGAGCTACAGGACTCATTCAATTATATATGTTTAAAAATACATTGGCTTGATTTTTTGCAGATTTTTGAGAACTATGAGTCAACACCTGAGAAAAGAGAAGATTGATGGAGGAACACATGCATGTTGTTTATTTCTGTAGAGAGGCTATTTTGTAGCACTTAAAATTTTACAGTATAAATAGAAACTAACAACATAATAATAACAGTAATAATAATGCAGACGTATGTGGCAATGTAAAACAAATATAGTTCCTACAGTCATCCGTCCAACTGGGTCTGTTAATAAGGCTATTCAAAGGTGGCTTGACAAAATAGCTGGTGAACAAAATATCAACCTCCTACAAAAAGTAACTATTTTAGGAACTCAAATATATTCAGAAAAGTAACAGCCATGCATATGTAACATGACAGCGCTGTTAATCTGGCTGATCCATCCATGAAAATCATTTAGAAATTACCTTTACAGTGTGATTTAAACTGCATTAATATAATAGTAATAACAATATTAATAATATTTTAGGAAGCTCAAACATCCTAAGAAAAGTAACATCCATTTTTATTTAACGTGGCTGTTATTGGTCTGGCTGACCCATCACTGAAAATCACTTAGAAACTAGCACTACCGAGTGATTTAAACTGTAATGACATAATAATAATAATAATAATAATAATAATAGTCACATTTGATACACAGTCTTATCACATCATCAAGACATCTTAAAGAGCTTCACAGGATTTTACTGTGAAGTTCAGTGACTGTGTATTTTGTAATTTATAATACTGGCAGTACCACCTCCGCAGCATCGCCAGGCTCTGACACTGTGTCACACCGCAGGCCACTGAAACCCTCATACACACCTTCATTACATCGAGGCTCGACTTTGCAAACTCACTGCTTGTCGGCCTCCCCAACTCCTCCCTCCACAGACTGCAGATCATCCAGAACTCTGCAGCCCGTGTCCTCTCTCGCACTAGGCTCCGCGAGCCTTTCACCCCCATCCTCGCCCAACTCCACTGGCTTCCCATCACACAGAGGATACAGTTCAAGATCTTGGTCCTCACCTTCAAAGCCTTCCATGATTTTGCTCCCCCCTACCTCTCCGACCTCCTAACCCCCTCCCACCCTGTTCGTTCCCTCCACTCAGCGGGCTCCAGCCTGCTTCACATCCCCCACCTTGCTCGCCCCACTATTGGTGGGCGGGCCTTTCGCCACTCTGCACCCAACTTCTGGATCTCCATCCTGCAGTCCCTCCGTCTCGCCCCCTCCCTCTCCACCTTGAAGACCCACCTCAAGTCCCTCCTCTGCGACTGTGCTTTCGATCTCCCTGCTTCCCCCCCCTGCCCTCCACCCTCCCCCACCTCGATCCTCAGCTCGGGTCCGTAACTCTATCTGTCCAGTATCTTGGGACATCCTCCCGACGTGAAAGGCCCTATACAAATGTAATTTTGTTGTTGTTGTATATTATATTGTACCTTATCAAACCATCGAGACATCTCAAAGCCCTTCACAAGATACACTATAAAGTGGTATGATCATGTGTATTCTTTGGGCGAAGGCAGCAGCCAAGTTGCACACATTAATGTCCCCCAAATAGCCATGGAGTGAATGACTAATTTTATTTGAGGAATTGTTGGCCAGAACACCAAGAGAAACGTCCTTCTCTTCTTGAGTTGTGCCATGTGTATCTTTAACATCCATCCAAACATACAGATGGGACCTTGGTTTAACTCATCCGAAGGATGGCGCCTGGAACATTGCAGTGCTCCCTCAAAGCTACATTTGAGTGGCAGCCAAGACTGTGAGTTCAAAGGCTTCAAACTGAAACCTTAAATATCAGAAGTGAGGGTGCTACCAACTGAGCCAGGCTGATGCATAGTAGCCTCTGTCGCTGACAAAGTATATCTCAGAATGCTAACTGTATGTTATCCCACTTAACAGTTTTTATACTCCTCTACCATCAGGGAACTGGTTCCCTGAATAGCTTTTTTTTGGTCAGCTGGGTGTCTAACATATGTAGAAACCCAACATGCTTAAGAATATCCAAATCAGAGTCCCATGTATGCCACCTACACATGGAAATTCCCGTGTTTGGAAAAGGAATGAACACTCTCTCCCCTAATCTCACCAAATTCCAAAGAGGACTAGAGAACATTATATGCATGTAAGGATTTTCATCTTTGACTCTTCCACTTGAGGGGTAACGGCAGCATGAAAATCCAGATGAATGTCTAAAAGCAGGAAGTGTATTACTCCTGCATTGAATTGAATCAGGTTTGTGTTCAGAATTTAAAACAAGTAAACCAATCCCGATAGAGTTAGAATTCATTTTCATTGTGATGGTACAATTCTACCTTTATTTCATCTATGAAGCAGAAATCTCTGCATCACAACACAATGAAAAATACTGTATATGCTTTTTTTTTGAACTGCAGGGTCAGTAAGAATTCCCTATTGTTTTCACACACCACAATTCACCTCCAGTATAAACACTGAAGGACACAAGAACCACCCACACACAATATCCTTTACAATTTCCAAAAGGCTCCAACTGCATGTAAAAGCATTACAAAGTTCAAGAGTTACAGGGTGTAATTTCACATCCAATTTTCCATGTACAATTTTCTGTTTCTATAGGAGTAAGGAATAGTGATTCCGTCCCACCTCAGTGAGGATTTTTGTTATTACTAAGTATAAAACAAAACTAAAGCATACACGTATGTACTGGGCTGTGAATTTGAGAATACGCTGATGGACTGAATACATGACTTGTTAAGTCCTTCCACACAGTACTAGTTTTTCAGTTGCATGATCAATATGTGCATGGCATTAGTTCTATTCATCTTACCTTCATATAACCAAAGAAAGCCCATTATGTTCACACTCGGGTCTAAAATGCAGGAGTTATAGCAGAATTGGAAAATGACTTGTAAATATTGAACCGTGATGGTAATTAGAGGTGAGTTATGATGACAATAGGGTCATCTATACATTTAACTACCAAGTTCCCCGAGTCTCTGAATCCGGATCATTTTTTTATACTTGGAAGAAGAGCAATCCCAGCATAGACCCTAGGCAATATCTTCCCCCAATTCAACATAGTGCCTCTCACGCTTCCTCCGTTTAACCACTTACTAACTGAAATGGATTGCCAGGAAGAGGAGTTGAGGTCAGGACATTGGACACATTTAAAAAAACAACTTGATGCTGTAATGGGAGGATGGTAGAGTGAATATTCTGGTAAGGATGTCACCGAATGAGCCAAAGGGCCTTTTTCACCCAAACCAATCTTCTCATCTTGTAACATTCACATCTAACCCCTGATACCCAGTGATATCTGGTTGTAAAGAGATCTGTCATATATTATTTCAATGGCCTTTTGGAAGTCACTATGTACATTACATAATATGCTTTTCACTATGAAATTGGGATGTCACCTCCTCAAAAAAAATCTACGAGGTCAAGATTTACTCTTTCTCAAATCAGACAGGATGATTTATTAGATTATTTTCATGCTGATAATCTTGCACTTTGAATCTAAATGTATTGATTATATTCTTTCGAGGAGGTGGCATCCCTACTTGATAGTAGAAATCATACAATGTCGGCAAAATCTTCCAAAAAGCTTTAGTTAGGTAAGCATCCCTCCGGGGAGATGATGGACAATGCATTCCAGACACAGGAATTTCCATGTGTAGGTGAGATACACACAATTCTCAGTCTGGTTTAGATACTCTTAAGCACGATGATCGGTTTCTGTCCGACCCCCAAACAATATATTCCGATTCCGATTATTAAATTGTGCTGGTAGGTTTACAGTTTCTAGGTACGGCTCTGTCACCTATCTGAAAACAACATTTCCTTCTTTCCAGTCTTTATAAACCTACCTAGTGTTCAGTGACTCCCTCAAACTATGTGTCAGTACCTCCTCTCTTGTTCTCTCAGTACTTTGGGCTATAGTTCATCTATCCTAGGGGGTTTACTGAGTTTCAGCCCACTGCTCCTTTGTAGAACATCTGTCTCGTTAATGTCCTGGAGGTCAAACAACAATTGCTGAATGTCTGAAGGCAGATTGTTAGCTGAAAAGTATTAGTCATTTAACATATTTTGTAGCACTCTGTCCTCCAAAACATAAGGTTGAAGGTTCTAGCCCCCTCATCAAGTTGGAACTCATATCATCCAGGGAGACACTTCAAGCCAATGCAATGGGTGAGTTGC
Organism: Callorhinchus milii; assembly: GCF_018977255.1. NCBI lineage: Eukaryota > Metazoa > Chordata > Chondrichthyes > Chimaeriformes > Callorhinchidae > Callorhinchus > Callorhinchus milii. The sequence continues at coordinate 27,239,875 of NW_024704742.1, read as the reverse complement.
ATTGTCCATCGAACAAGACCTTAAACCGAGTGGAGCTCAAGTGGAGATTAAAGATCCCGCGACACTATTCAAAAGAGGTCCTGGTCAACAATCGCTAAAGAAAATTGGGTCATTAACTCCATGGCTGTTTGTGGGGCATTGTTGTGTAGAAACCGGTTGCCACGTTCTCCCAAAAAACACAAAGTCACTCTACTTTACAATTTATCCTGTGAAGTGCTTCAAGATGTCTGGCAACGCGATAAGTCATTAGATAAAATGCAAGGATTATTACTACTATTATTGCTAGGGAGTTTAACTTGCCAACGATCCACCGGATAAAATTGGTCAGTTACTGGGTGAACATTACTGTGTGTAAATTGGCTACCGTGATAGTCTACAAAATATGCTGTCCCCGCACTGCACAGGAAATCCTGTGAAGCACCTTGCGATATCCTCCTGAAGTGAAAGGCGCTATATGAAAAGCAATGATTATTAATGTAAGCTCATATTTGACAGGCAAAATTGTTGAGAACATATGATCCCTTAAATGTAGTATGGCCAATATTTCATTATCTCAACATTGCCTTTTACATCCAGACTTTACATACTTTAATTCGAGCTCAAGAAAGTAAAACTCTTGTCTTGTCTCCTGTGCAAGCACCAGCACCACCCAAAAACAAAACCATGTGTGTTAAACAATGTGTGGAACGTAACGACCATTCGCCAGATGTTAATTTTTTGTCAGATGATTACATGGGGCTTTTTAACTGGATGATTTCATTTTCCATCAGAGGTAGATCAGATATCTCACCATGATTTCAGAATGGCCTGGACTGATCTGAATTTCTAAGCTCCACCTCAGTACTCAAAGGATTTCGGCCTTTGAGAACAGATTGCAATTGTTCAGGAAAGCAATCGATGGGATGAACGACAGAGGTTTCAGCAACGATAGATTTATTTATTTATTTATTTATTTGCCTTAACTGCAGGCTGTCTCCGTGCCTACACTTCTTCTGTTGGTGAGCTTCGCAGCAGAAATCAATACAATGACTGACTGGGCCAGTACTCCAGAAACCAGTTACACATTACAGGAGGTTAATCATCTATTCACCTCAGCTTGAAAGTGCCACTTTGCAATATCAAATACATGTCTCTTTCTGAGACCACCCCCAACTTATTTTTGTTCACTGGTTCATACTCTCCCGCCCCAGTGGGTTTGAAAACTGGGATAAAGTGAAGCAGCCTCAAAGGGAGGTGCCCTTGGACGCCCTTCTCCAACTTCCTGTCTCATTCACCAAGGGTGGACGGCTTATTTCGAGTGACTTCAGGATCTTTGAATCCCAGAAAATAGTGTCAAACATTGTCAGCTTTTCAGAGCTTCTGGAGATGACATTATAATAATAATAATAATCCTTGTATTTGACATACCATCCTATCATGTTGTTGAGACATCTCAAAGCACTTAATAAATAATAATAATAATAATCCTTGCATTTGATGTAGCGCTTTTCACATCTTCTAGACGTTCCAAAGCGCTTCACAGAATATACTGTAAAGAGAATTGACTGTATATTTGTGGGCAAACGCGGCAGCCAATTGCGCACAACAATGTCCCACAAACAGTCGTAGATTGAAAATGACCGATTTATTATTGTTTTGTTTTTTTTGGAGGGATTATTATTAGGCGTGTGGAGTAAGGAAACTTGCCCAAGGTTTCGCTCTGCCTGGAATTGAACTCAGGTCTCTCGCTTGCAAAGCGAGTGCTCTAACCACTGACCTACAGGAATACAGATACTGTAAAGTGAATTCACTGTATATTTTGTGGGTGAAAAGCAGCAGCCAATTGCGCACAACAGCGTCCCTCAAACAGTCGTGGATTGAGTGACCAAATTATTATTATTTATTTATCTTTATTACCCTCGGAAAGCAATCCAGCAAACGACTAATAACCGGGTTCCTACTTACTGCTAGGTAAACAGAGGCATTTGGAGTAAGGAAACTTGCTTAAGGTTTCATCCTGCCCACACTCAAACCCAGGAAATCTCGCTTGCTAGGTGAGTGCTCTAACCAATACTCTACAGGACCCCACTATCTGTCATGCTGAGGATGACTCTGTGGTCAAGACGACTGTGACTCCAGCAGACAACACCCTCTTGGATTACTTCAAGGAGTACATCAAATGTTTAGAATTCAAGTTTCATCCTTTCCTAACGAATGCCTGATAACACTACTCTGGCACTCCTCTGAAACAACGCCTCACAACGTTCAGAAAGTGACGGCCAGCTGAGTAAATGGGTATTTTCTCTGCGTTCTCCCATTCCCCCTTTCTTTTTTTGGTGATTCAGTGAGCCATACAATAAACCACTAGGACTGTATTAATAGTCTCTCTGTGTCTCTCTCTCTATCTCTCTCTCTCTCTATATCTCACTCACTCCGTGGCTGATTGTGGATATCCCTGCCCACAAAACACAGTCACTCCACTTTACAGTGTATCCTGTGAAGCACTTTGAGATGTTTGATGAGATGGTAAGGCGCTACATCAAATGCAAGGATTATTCTTACTCTTATTATTATTATTATTATCTTCTCCTTTCTATGGGTTCTCAGGTCTGCTATTTCCTACGGTATAATATTTACCCTTACAATTCCGGAGAGATTGTGCATCCGGCCCATGATACATTACTTAGATGTCCCAACACAAGCGGTGCAGACTGCCCAATTTGCATTTTGTCAAAATCAGCAAGAAATCAGAGGCCTGAAATTTCACTTAATCTTAAGCTGCAAAACCATTTCCTTCCTCATAAAATGTAAGACTGTACAAAATTGTGGAAAATGCTTGAACACAGTCTTAATTTGGAAGCTGGCATTTTTTTAAATACAGCAGCAAATGTGCTTCCAAAACAGGAATGAATTTAAGAATTTTACACAATTTTCAGCAATCTTACAATTGAAGACAAAATAGTCTTGCAGGGTAAGACCAGGTGGAATTTCCAGTCAATGATCGAGTACAAAGCCTCAGAAACTCTAATTTCAAGTGGAAAAGAATTGGGATGTTGTGCTTCAATCCATCCCCCTCACTATTTAACACGTTCATGGTCCACCTATATTGACTTTGTTTCATAGATTGTTTTGACTTTTGATTCAGTTTTTAAACAATACTTCATCAAAATAAAATAAACACCTATCTCTGCTGTTTGTGAATGTGTGAATGAATATCTATTAGGTTTGCATTCTCTGGGGTCTTATTTCCTTCCAAGTCATTTCAGCATTTAAGTTTGCGATGATTCATAAACAACCCGTTCCTTCAGTACAATGGTGTAGTCCAAGGCCTCTTCTCACATTGTTCAGCTGCCGAACAACAATTCTCAATAATACTCAAGTCAAAACTGTTAAGAAATGTCAGATTCAAACCATCCAAAATGTTTTGATGCTGTGGATGCAGAACAAAAGTGAAAGTAAAGAGGAAACATATAGAAACTAAATGAATGCAGAAGTGAAGATAATTAAACTGTAAATTCTAATTTCCGTGTAATCTCAACAAAGCACATTTCCCATCTTGCTTTCAGAATTAAATTTAAAGCCTTGATAATTCTCAACTGCAGTTGATGTCACCTAAAGGCACTTTTTATGTCACCTGCAATATTGCTGAAGTCCATGTTGCCGAAAGAAATGTAGTTTTGTATTACTGAACCCATAAATTTCTTCTCTTATTCAAAACAATTCTGCTGCTTTTCCTCCAACTGCACAATATGAAAGGCTTACTATGAGTAATGTGCAGGCACAGACTAATGCATGGATGAGAAAGGGTCACAGAAAGGTATACTCAATCTGTATGAGATCTCATGATTCAAAAACGTTTCTCATAGTCTTAGGTTTATCACATGCCTTATCAAATGCGTTTTATCAAATGATAAAGATTTATTTTCAGACTCCGCCACTGTTAAGCGATCTGGGGCGCTACCCTGCTTGAAGGGAGCTATGTACATGCAAGTTGTTGTTGTTGTGTTTTATCTTAAAATAGAAATTTCTTAAATTCAATCTTAATATCCAAGGCAGCTTTCTGCACTTATTTTAAGAAAAAAGATCGGCTCCCGATTAAGACTGAGATGAAGGCTTTTCCAAAATGTGTGCAGTCTAAACATTCAAGACAATGATAAGATAATAAAAAGCTAGCTCTTAGACATCTGGTTTGTGGATCATGGTTATTGAGGCTTGTTTGTAAATAAAAAGCATCAAAACCCAATATCCCACCAAGTAGCAATCAAAGGCCTCAAGTCACACAATACAATACAAATTTACATTTAGATAACGGTTTACAAGTCGACAGGAAAGTCCCAAGACAATTAATCATCTTGTCTAGCCAGGCGAGCTGGGGCTGGGAGCGGAGGGGGTGTAGGGAGGCAAGGTCTGACTTGAGACGGACCTTGAATGAGGTGAGGGAAAGAGCGAGTTGGATTTATATGCTGGAAGAGCAACAGTATAGAGCCAACTTCCTGAACTTCGTGTAAATTCTGTAATTAGCTGAGAGGATAGGATAACCCAGACAGTCCATGTTTCAACATTCACTGCCAGCTAGTGCTCTCTTGTGATCAGCCTAAATAAATGATGTTTCTGTGGCCTTTTGACTGATCATGTTGCTTCTCCACTTCATTCCAGTCTCCCAAATAGAGCAGTCCAGTCAAGGACCGCAGAAAGTCCCTGATTCAGAGAGGACATCTATGTCGAAATGCCACATGAGCTTATTGGTCACAGCAGCAACCGTCTGCATTGGGAGCTCAGCGCCGTCTTGCAGCAGCTATTTGTGAAACCTGAGGTAAATGACTTTGAAACGATTTCTTAAAATAGAGATATTTCTGGCCAGGACTATGTGCCAATTAGAACGTGGCATGTAGCAGGAATCTGAAAAGAAATCTAAATAGAAAAAGCTTTTAGAATTCTAGTCCTATTCATCAGTTACCTCTGTTGTCAATCGCCACTGCACTTCTTCTTTATCTACCATTTAAAAATAACTCTTGGCTGTTCATTCTACACTGTCTCCTCTTGCTGTTTAATATGGCTCTGGCGTTGTCAAATACACTTGTTAAACGTATAAGAATGTAACAGAAATAACCAGCTCTGTCAGGAGCCCAGCACCTTATCACATGAAAGCCACCGAATTCATCTCCGCACAGCTGTTCGACATAAATTATGCAGCTTGAAAAAATTATCAATAATGGAACAGTTTGTTGGTATTTCTTAAAAAGCTGGATATTTTACTCATATCCGAACTTTTCCTCGGCCGGTGGGGGGGAGGGGTGTGAGCAATAAATAAGAAGCATCGTTTCCATTCCGATCACAATCTATGATAAATAATGCATCACCTGTCCATCCGCTGATGTTAATGAAGATTTTAAACATTCATAAGAGTCCCCTAATTGGTATCCCCAAGGAAAGGTGGAACAGACCTAAAACCTTATTCCACTAATGATGGAGTGACCTACGGTATGAAGGTAGATGGAATGGTCTACACCGCAGGTATCACAGTCTTCAGGGTACGTGTACTCTCTTGCTCTTACATCCACACTGAATTCTTATGGGATTATGGAGCACGTTCCAAATGGTTCAAGGCATTATGGAGTGGAAGTTGTGAGATGTGATACTGTGTCAAGTGAAAATATGACGTCTTTGCTTCTGGCTCCCGGCTGACATTATTCGGTGAGGGGATGTTGCAACAAAAGCCTCCATCGCCGGTTTGCAGACGCATACACGATGACGTCAAGGTACCCGCACAGAGCTGGGAACTTCCCTGAAAAACCCGGAAGAGTCAACACTGATGCAAAATAATGGGTCAAACGGCCTCCTACTGTGTCAAACATTTCTCTGGTTTACACACTCTGGAGCTCTCGACTTTCCTGTGTCTGAGGCAGATCTCTGTAATGAGAAGACGCAATAGGTGATCCCACTCTGAGTGAGGTTTTTCCAGAGACCCCATTGTACAATACTATTTTCCTCCAGACAGAGGCTTCCTTGTGGAGTCAAACTGGTAACATTAAAGTACTATCGAAGGTGAGGATCTCATGCTCCCACCTCCTCTTTCTCTTTTCCATCAATGGAAAACAAATCCACTCCTGTGAGCCTCTCTCTCGTGGCTGGAATAGGAATAGGAAGATGAAAAATACACATTTGACAATAGAGCCACTTTTGTGAGGTTAAGTGCATTGTTGGAGCAGAGTGGTTTTCTGTTTGCCCTCAACCAGGATCGGCGTGTGTGATCATCATCCTGGCATATAAAATGTTCTGTTCCCAGTACTGATACTCTTCATTTTAATGAGGACAAAATTCTCAAATAGGACTTTTGTTTAAAAAGAAAACACTGAAAACTCTCTGATCTAGAAGCGTTCGGGATATTAACATATCAACATATTTAGAATATATAGCTAGGAGGGAACAGCGGCTTGAATAAATAAAAGAACACGTAAATATGCACATTCTTTACAAAAACAACTATGGAAGTCTCCGGGGATCCAGGCAATGACAAACATCTGCTACAATCACCATGAGTTCTACATTCAGACTGTTTGCCATTATTACACCAGCTTACTATCAGGCAGTATATAACAACAACAACAAATTACATTTGTATAGGGCCTTTCACGTCTGGAGGACGTGCCAAGGAGCTGGAGAGTCAGGGATTTGGACCCGACCAGAGGGTTAGGATCAGGGGGGGTGGAGGGTAATGGTAATAGGATGGCCGAATGCTCAGCCGAAGAGGAGTGTCTTGAGACGTGCTTTGAAGGAGGCAAGAGAGGGAGCAAGACGAAGGGACGTTCCAAAGAGTGGGTGCAGAGAAGCTGAAAGCCTGACAGCTGATGGTGGGGTGGGCAGGGCGGGGGACTGGAGCAGACCGAAGCTTGCAGAGCTGAGGGACATTGCAGTCAAGGCTGCTCCAGACAGCTCTGGCAGCACTAACATGGACTGAATGATTGAAACAGTAAATGAGTGCACAAAGCATAAACTCCATTTGGGAGTGGAAACATCCATTTAACCTAAGTCACGTTACACATTCTGAAAACAGCAGTGACATGACTTGCTCCACCAGGAGTATCAGTCATACTTGGACCAGACTATAATTGATGTGGTTCAAGTTATTCTTGCTAACATCTGACAGCATTTGCATAGCAATAAAAAATAATCCAAAAAGAATACAACAACAACAACTTGCATTAATATAGAGCACTTCATGCGGGATAGAGTCGCAGAGCGCTTAACAATGTTGGAGCTTGATGCCGAGCCAGACGGAGAGGAGAGGTGACCACACAGTCGAAGTGGAAGATCTTCAGGTGTTATTTGAAGAAGTGGAAAGACAGGGCAAGGTGGAGTGATTGAGGCAGGAAGTTTCAGAGTTTTGGGGCTTGGTGGCTGAAAGCATAGCCACTACAACAACAACAACGATGACTTGGATTTATATAGCGCCCTCCACGCCAGAATCCCGGGACCGAGCCAGGGGGAGGGGGAGAAAGGTGACCAAAGGCGAGGTTGAAAAAAAAGGTCTTCAGCAGGAACCTGAAAATGGGAAGGGAGGGAGTGAGACGAAGGGAGTGAGGAAGGCAGTTCCAGAGCCTCGGGGCATAGTGGCTGAAGGCACGGCCACCGAAGGTGGAGCGGAGGACTCGAGGGACGAGGAGGAGGCCAGACCCAGAGGAACGAAGGCAACGGGTACTGTTTTGAGGAGAGAGGAGGTCAGAGAGGAAGGGGGGTGCAGGGATTTGAATTCAAGGGTGAGGATCTTGAAATCGATCCTTTCTGGGACAGACAGCCAGTGCAGTCTGGCAAGGACTGGGGTGATCGGAGAGCGGGGTTTCGTGCGGGTGTGAATGCGGGCGGCAGAGTTTTGAATGATTTGGATTTTATGGATGGTAGTGGATGGGAGACCGGCGAGGAGGGCATTAGAGTAGTCCAGCTGAGAGGTGACAAAGGCATGGACCAGGGTTTCAGCGACTTTTGGGGAGAGGTATTGGCGGAATGGTGGAGCAGAGGGTTGAGGGGGTACGGAAAGCCAGAGCTGTACAGCAAAGAGAGGTGGTGGGAGTGTAGAGGTGGGGTGTAAGCAGGTTGGAGAGGTAGGGAGATGCTAGGGCATGAAGTGATTTTCTCCAACCCTCATTACACAATGCACTAACCGTAAAGCTACAAACTCTGTGATTGCACCACATTATGTTTATGCATTATTACAAATGCACACTGGAAGTGGCTGCCAGCCCAATCTTTATATCCGGGAAATTATTTATTTTCTGCCAAGTCGAGATACCCTCAGCGTGGATCTGTTAACAATAACAGGACCAGAGGAATAAAAGAGCACCAGGTGCAACTTAGCCCTCTGCAAAGTAATGGTTACACTTATGCCACGAATTTCAACCCAATAAGAACATAAGAATTAGGAGCAGGAGTAAGCCATTCGACCCCTCTAGCCTGCCCCGCCATTCAATAAATCATGGCTGATCTATTCTAACTCCACCTACCCACCTTATCCCCATATCCCTTAATCCCTTTATCCACAAGTTGAAGTAACATTTATGAATCTTCTGGAGGAAGAGGCATTATTAATAAAGAGCGCTGCTAGGGGAAACGAGAATCTTGTTAAGGATGCCATCAGAATTAAAGATGGCTTAAATCAGCAGGGAGAAGAATCTGACTCTTCCCCCGCGCCCCCCCCCCTCCCCCCCATAAATCATTTAAAGGAGAGCATCAAAGTGAGAAGCTCTTCCAGTGCAATGAATTTACCACTTATATCTCCCACAGGTTGTGTTTTTTTGTAAACTATCCCCATGAATAATCCTGTGTTGAACAGCTGCTCTCTCCAGCCACAGGCAGGCTGACATTTTACAAGTTTAGCTCTGCTCTGCGGAAGTCTAGACGCTGAGGAAGCATGCAATGTGTAATGGGGAACTGCATCGCTATCATTTCTGTAACACTTTGGGGAGATCCATGCCATTTGCTGCTGTCAACCATCACCAGGCAGGTTTTGCTGAGTGTATGGAGGAGTGTTTTTTTCTGCAATGAAAGCGTGGGTTTCAAAGTGCTGTGTAGATATTTAAAGGAGACTTGTCTGGGCTCTACCATAGGGACACAGGGTCTGGCGCATCAGATAGCAGCACAGTGCTTCTACTCCCACAACCATGTAGCATTGCAAAGATATACGTCACAGCCATATGAGTCTTTTCCTTGACTTACTCCCTAGAGCTCCCCAAGCCATGTAGCATGCTCCAGCCAAGAGTGCTGGTATGCAACCTGCTCCAAGGTTCATGTCAATCCTGCACTACTACATTAGTTCCACTCAGAGGTTTTCTAATAGGGGGTGGGGAAGAGATAAGGGAAGGAAAGGGAAACAGAGGGACTATCTCTCTGATTCTTCACTCTCTATACAGAAAGGCCAAATCAGGCGTGTTCAGCACCTTACCATTGTAACACGCCTGATTTGGGAGCTCGACGTGTGGGGAAAAAAGGAGTGGATATCCATAAAAGGATTAGTACTTTCTATTCAAAGCACTAATTTCCCCAGTTCCACCACAATGTGTTCATTTAAACATTTTAATTTAGGATTTTCTAAAGCCAGCACAATTTTCCAAGGCTACTGTTGTTAAGGATAGTTTCAACATGGTTTCATTGATACAGCGATTCTTCCATTCAAGATTTTTATTCAATAATTTGCATATCTCAAAGCGCTGCACTTTAAAGACTAGTGATTGTGTATTTTGTGGGCACAATCGCAATCCTGTTGTTGCGACAGTGAGCCCTGCACAGTCTGTTTAACTGAGCTCCTGTTGAGAATGAAGAAAGGGGATACCTCAGTTTACCACTTTCAACTCCAATCTTCTTTGTTTGTGCTTCCTCCATCTGGTGCTGTGCTGTACCTTTCAAAATTAGGAAGAGCATTTGGATATTTGTAATACATGATATTCTTAACCAAGGTAACTAATTACATTATTGTGTATCAATATTATCTCATGTAGGGCTGCAAGCTGTTCCTGTGCTATACTTCCCATTGCATGCAATTAACTGTATTCTAATTACTTGCTCGTATTTATTAAGGATATTTTTGCTTCATTACTCCAGATAATATCAACATTGGCGCAATGGAATTAATTTGAATTTCAGCTGAATCCAGATAAATGCATAAATAGTTTGCAAAAGAAAATGCTTAAATCGGGATTTCTGTAAACTGCAGATGAAATCGACAGCTTCCACATGTTTACACTACTGTCCATATGCCACTATCATTAATTCAAAGCTTGAGTTAGATGCTGAACACAAATAGATATTTTACACAAAAATGATCAGACTTCTAAATCTGCTGCTATCTCGTATGACATCTGAGAATGGATTGAGTGTAGTCAATGTGCTAAGCATTACTAAATAATTGGGAACATTTGTGCTTAAATCAGGATGCAGGAGTAAACGGGGATTAGGAACATAGGAACAAGAGTAGGCCATTCAGCCCCTGAGCCTGTTCTGCCTTTCTATTAAATCGTGGCTGATCTGTACCTCAACTCCATTTACCCGCCTTTGCTTGGAACTGTATCCTTGGCTTGGAAATATCCTTGGATTATGTGTGGCTTTGCTCAAACTTCATTATAAATTCTGTTATTCTCTCTTCACAATATACACAAGAAAGAACAGCGACGACAACAAAATTAAATTTGTGTAGTGCCTTTCAGGTCGGGAGGACGCAGGACAATCAGTGTTTCGGACCCGAGCTGGGGGTCGGGATCGGGGAGAGTGGAGGGCGGGGAGGGAGAGCAGGAGAGCTTCCAGTACAGATCCTTGAGGTACCTACATAATTCATATTGACTTAACTCCCCGGACAAAGATCCTCTGCTTTCTTCCCTTGAGCCAATTTTAAAACAAAATCCATATCTACGTCTTTCCCTTGATGCCCAGGTCAATCCCGTTCAGATGTTAATCTCCTATCGAGCACCAAGAGTGTCCTGTGATAAAATCCAGCTTCACAGACACTGAAACTGGGCTCGTCACCCAAGAGACTCATCGGGTATTTGACAGATTTTCCGTTAACAATTTGTTCTTCAAATCTCACAAATTAGACTCCGGTCGGTGTCAGCTAGAAACACTGAAAAATTAAAGGACATCACTGTAACTTTTAGAAAGGAATTAAGAACCACCTCAACTCTTTGAAGTTCATTGTACAGCAGTTGTGTTGCAGTTTCTTTCCTCGTGTTCTGTGCCCAGAAGCTTAGGCAGCCGGACCACCTCCAGGCTTACACCAGTGATGTCTGATTTTTCCAATAGATGTTATGCAAGAACTCCATAATGGAGTGACTTATCTTCTGATTTTCCTTCTCCGCTACTCCTGGTCTTAGAGGAGGTATCATGTGACTGGCTTTCACATGATGCCTCCCCTAACATCAAAAGCTCAATGCTCAGGTGGGGAACTGAATATGTGTCCCACAGCAGTTGTACTATACACTGTTCCTCCAATGCACTGAGTCACCATATTGCCTGTGATACTATATTACAGTATTTCTAATTTCTCTTGACTGATGCATCATTCCTGAGCAAACAGTGCAAGAGGTCTCCTCCCACTCTCCGCCTAACACACACATACACATACACACACACACACACACACACCAAGTAACTCTCTCTCAGGAGCTCTCATCTCTCCTTGGGGAATCTGTTTTAATGTTAATCACTCTCGCCTGTACATTTCACACTTAATAATTAGCTTTGTATTTAACATTTGAGGCTTCATCTTACTGTGAAAGGCAGCCCCACAGCCTCAAGCAAGCCAACGTGAATGATTGTTCTCAGCAGACATCTGTCACAGGTATCCTCGGTGAGTGTATCTTGCACACAGAATGGAGCCTGGCTTGGCTCTCATTCCTCAATGCTAAACAAGCTTTGTGATTCATTTACTATTCCAGCCCTGTCCAAGTTCTGGTTCAGTTTAGCTGTGAACCATGGCACAGCTTAGCTCTCGCTGCTCTCCCTAATGGACTGTCAATCCTAATTCCCAAATAATAATATTCATAATAATCCTTGTATTTCATATAGCGCCTTACCACGTGGTTGAGATGTCTCAAAGCGCTTCACAGAACACACTACAATGTGAATTGACTGTATATTTTGTGGGTGAAACGCAGCAGCCGATTGTGCACAGGAATGTCCCACAAACAGTTGTGGACTCAATGATCAAAATAATTGATTTAATTAATTTATTTTTTGGAAGAGATTATTACCCCTGGAAATACAATCGACCAACAACTGAGCTCCGTCTCACTGCCAGGTAAACAGGGACGTGTGGAGTAAGGAAACTTGTCCAAGTCCTTGACCTACCAGGGGAAATGGACTATCCCCATCACAGAACCACAGAAATTTACACCACTTCGGCCCATCGTGTCTGTGCTGACTCTAGGAAAGAGCAATCCTTCCAATCCACATGTGGCGAGGGTCCTGGTTTCACCCACTGTCATCAAGACAAGACACTAAGCAGCGGGTGATTGACATACGTACTGCTGCCAGATCTCCTTTTCCACCGGAATCTCATACATTGTCTCCTCCGACAAAGCCCAAACACCCTGCGTTACACATACAACGGCAGGCAGGGCAAGTGGGGTTCTCACAATGCACAACAGTAATGACACGGGCGTGACTGCCAATGAGTATCCAACAGGGATTAAAAAATCAAAGATGTTTTAAACAAACACCCAAATTCCAGATTGACAGCACTCTGGTGATGGCAAATGTAACAGATGGCGAAAAGGTACTGCTGTACTGGCTTTGATCAGCTCTCATTTTGAGAGGGTTGCCTTCCTCTCACTGAATTGTCACATAAGAGTCTTGACAATGTTTATCCGCCCCGGTGTACAAGACGTGATCATCTATTGTCCCATCCCGACACCGCAGGCAGACTGTGGGTTTTGTCAGTACAAAGAAACATTTAAGTGACTGGCAGGAAAATCACCAGGGGGAAAAACGTACACACTCCAGCAGATTAGCAGCGCAATCATTTGCAGAACAGTCACGGAGGTGACTTCTACATCTTTTCACACAGATCACGAATAACTGGGTTAAGGACCTGAGTGGCACATTGCAAAGGAGACAAGTCCCATCCAATTCATATTTTATCTACCTGGTACATTTCAATTGATTTTTAAGGGCAACGCAGTCCCATTAGTATCTGCCGTTACTCGTGTGAGTTACCATTCAATGGACCCTGAAAATGTCAGGCCCTTTTACTGAATAAAATAAACATCTCCAATTCGAACAGATCACAGGAGTCGCAGCTCGGCAGTCAGTCTATGAATTTGCTCTGAAATGATGCAGGAGAAAAACTCTGCTTCATTTTATTTTACTTATTGAACTATTAAGGTGATGGTGGTGGGAAATGGAACATATTTTTCCACTGCACGACAGCCTACACATGTCTGTGTCATGTTTGCTGCTGGCAAATAGCATTACTCAAACATTTAATGTGCCCACATTAGTCACATTATTTCCACTGTCTGGTAGGTATCCAAAGATTTTAATGCCTCAACCATTCATTACAGCTCTGTGCAGTTTACAACTCATCATTAATGCACATTCGAATAATTCCTCTTGAGGTATGTCATTTGCTTTACAGTTCCTGCTGCCATTTCATTTTCTCTCCTCTTTTCTTTAAACTGAAGCTAAAAAGGCGTATGGAAACGAGATCGATCATTGAGAGCCGCAGAGTCCCGTTGCCTCCTCACCGAGATCTGTCTCCGTAATGAAAATCGTCAGCGCCACAGCGATCAGACCGTGCTTTGCATGTGTGCAAGAATGTCTGAAGTCATTGCACAAGCAGCATGTTGACTTTGGATGCCTCCACCACCAAATTACTCCAGCAGAATCGGAAAAGAGTTCCAATCAAGCAAAGTCATTTGATATTCAAGAGGATCTCAAGTATAGGTGTCAGTGTGGCTCAATTGGTTTACACTCTAGGAGCAAGAGTGTTGGGGTGTGCCACATTGTCAGAGGTGCATTATGATGTTAAATCAAAGTCTAGTCTGCCTGTTCAGGTGGATGGTAAAGATCCCACAATTTTGTTTGACATTTTTTCTGAGTTTCTCCTGGTGTCCAGCCAACAAAGCCCCAGATAAAATTGGCTGTTCACTTCCTGGTTGTTTGTGGAACATTCTATGTGCAAATTGGCAGCTTACAAATACACAGTCACTACACACTTTACCCTAAATCCTGTGAAGCGCTTTAAGACATATTTTTGACATGATAAGCCGCAATATAATTGCAAGGATTATTATATTATTGTTATCTCCTAGCCTAAGCTATCCTTATTAGAGAATTGGAAATCTGGAAGATAAACCACTAACGGTTTTGAACACGCACAAGGGCATCTTCACTGTTGTGCTACTTATACAATAATGTCAGAGATGTGAGAGAAAAGGAATTTTGCCGATAGCACCTTCAGTTTGGAGCTTCGTTTTGAGCTCAATGCTGCACAAATGTGGTAGCATGTCTTCCAACTGGATGTGAACATTACTTGGCTGCCATTTCTATTTGAGCTTGACATTCTGCAAATCTATATTTGGTATTTTTGAACAGCAGATTGTGGAAGGCCCCTTCATTGCTGACCATAGAAAATAACAGCAATAACTTGCATTAGTACTTCTGCATGTGAGCCAAATGAATGATTCTCTCTCTCCACAAACCCACATTGACTAGTTTAATACTGAAAGTAGTGAACAATACACTGTAATTTTGGGAGCACTGCAGCTGAAATACGACTTTAAATGAATGTATTGTATTCAGAGAGAGAGAAAGAGAGAGAGAGTGGTACCTGACTAAACAGTTTCTGGATTATCTCTCTGCAGCACAGTGTGAAAATTCCTCCAAGATCTTTCCACTTACTGCCCAGGGGTGTCTTCTTATCAGCCCTTTCACCGGATTTCAATAAACTTGTCAGTATCAGTTGACCAGTTAAAAGTCCCACATTACAGATTGGCATTCTTGAGTGGTAAAATGCTAATTTATGATGTGTAACTGGCAGCTGCTTTCACCATATGCCTTTTGCTGGTTAATGGTCTCGGGTTAAGTAATGAAGTCTTTGCCCAGGTTCTCTTGGGATTGATGTCTATGGTCCGTGAAAGGAAGCATTCTGCAAATGCATGGCCATAAATCCACTTAATAAAACCAATCAAACTGCACTGGTAAGATGGATAGCAGCTTGAAAGGAATTCAGAACAGTGCATGATGATCAAGAACCACCTTAAAAAAGCACAGGGGCACATCAGCAAGACAAACATACGTAGACAGCCTAAGTTGACACCCCAATGCAGTGCTGGGATTGTGCTTCATTGTCGGATTTGTCTTCTTTCGGATGAAACGTTAAACCATGGTCCTGTCTGCCGTCAAGTGGACATTATAGATTCCATGGCACGAACCAGTGTCCTAGCCACCAATCCCCCAAATAAATTTGGTCATTCACTTCCTGGCTGTTTGTGGGACATTGCCATGTGCAGGGTTCAGTTACAAATATACAGTCAGTGCAATTCACAATAAAATCCTGAAACACTTTTAGAAGTCTCAATGACACGATAAGACGCTATATCAAATGCAAGGATTGTTATATTATTAAATGTAGATGAGAGATAAGCATTTTCTTCCAATAAAGATGAAGGATTACCCACAAGTAAGCCTGGACAAGAAAAAAAATTGTTGATAAAACTGTTGTGCGAGTTTTGTTTCCTGGATGTGAGCCACGCACTCACCCCACCCAACACCCACATCCACATCCACAGATCAAAGCAAAAAAAGTCGTCAAGGAATCACAAATCTCTTTAAGTGACTTCTGATCTGTCACACAGTTTACAGGTGTCTGCATTTTGAGCAACATTACTCTTCGTAATGCATTCAGTCAATTTCTGCAGACAGATTGTGTATCACTAGAGGAATGCAAAGTATTAAAATCAAATCAAATATTAATATATAATGATAATTATATTACCCACAACAAAGTAGACAGAGCTCACCAGTGTACTGTGGTTTAAGACCAAGGTAGCAGGAATAAGATTTAACTCGAATGAAAGCCTTTCCTGGAAGTAACGTTATTATTCAACATCCAATATTTCCCAGAGGAGGAAATATCAATTTAATCAGTATCTTTCAGAAGCTAGGAATGTAATCATAATAATCTTATCTTAAACAAATAGAAACAACTCCAAAAGTGGATAATGGAGTAAGATGGAAACAAACTGACGATGTCGTCAACTGCAAGAGTGAATCTTAAGTGTTTTCTATAATCTGAACTCTGAGTTGTGCTGTGTTGGGAATACAGTTTAAGGAACCTTGCTTTATACAGTAATAACAGTAGAGAGTTGGTTATCTTCACCAATGGGGACCAGCCCATTGTGGATAAGCAAACAGTAATTGGACATCATACAAAACACAAATTGGCAACAACAATAACAAAAAAATTCTGTCATCAGAAGGTGTATCAGAAGGTAATGACCACACAACACTTTGCCAGCCCTTCTCTTCTCTCCCTTTGCCTCTCACTAGATTTCTCTCAGGCTCCTCTTTCTTTTTCTCTCTCTATGTCCCCTTCTTTCTCAGCGACTCCCTCTCTCTCTCTTTTTGTGAGTCTCTTGAGAATTTTTCACCCTCTGAATCTCTCTTTCTGATTCTCTTTCTCTGAGTCTCTCACTCTCTTAGCCCTTTTCCTCTTCAGAACGCAAGGTAGAACAAAGAATTATTGGCTAATCCCTTTGTCTTCTGTATCTCCATGTCTTTTTTAGACAAACAGGACTACTTTGCAAACTTTGTATAATACCCTTAATATTGTAATCGAGGTACCAAGAGAGTTCCTTCCAGTGTCCTGGCCAATAATAAAATTGACCAGTGACTTCATGGTTGTTTGCAAGACATTTATGTCCGCACATTGACTTCCACGTTCACTAACAAAATACACAGTCACTACGTTTTTAGTGTAACATGTGAAGCACTTTGAGATGCTCTCCCCACTTGAAAGGCGCTATATCAAATGCAAGAATTATTACAATCAATGTGATATTTTGACACACATTTAAATCAGAACTTTTTTATTGCTACAGTTTGAAGCTTTTCAACAGCAAGAGCTGGGCATGAAGGAAGAAAGATGTGAAAAGTCTCGTCACATATGATCGCTGATATTTTATCACTGCTCCACCACTCATCCGTATTGTCACTGTCTTAGCAATTGGCGGTGTTGTTTTTGTCCTTCCTACCCTGTAGGAATGTAATTATGAACAAATGCATTTTCTTGAAATGCCAGCAGAAGAAAAACATTTGAAATGTCACTCCGCTTTAGCAAACAAAAATGAAGCAAGGTTGGTTAAGAATATTTTTTAAAGGTTGTGGAAGGACTGAATTCTAAAATGCCACAGCTCAGCTCTCTGCATGTCTGTTTAACCAGAGGGGTTCAAAATTCCTTTAAATATTTCAAATTTACTTACTGTTATTGCAAACATCAGAAAGTAACGAATGTGTTCAGGCTATTTGACTTATCAAGCACATTCCAACCACAGGCATTGCAGTTTGCAGTGTACCCAACTTAGTTATGCCCAAGTTATGCTGCGCTTATAGTGCTATAAATACAGTATAAATGGGATTGTAGGTTATCAATCACAAAGCTATTTGCTTTCTTGTGCAGCTAGCAAAGTCCCTTTAAGAGGGTGGCGTCACCAGCGAAAAGATTGGCACTGCTGCAATATAAATGCAAGCAGTGCAGATTGGTCCAGTCTTTATTCACACTCTAGGCTAGTCGTGGGCCTTTAAGCTGCCCTTTAGCTCTTTAATGTTACAAAAAAAGACAGTTCAGCTGGCATTGCTGGAGAACTGTACTATGTTATTCGTATGCGAAATTCTGCTTGCCACTCAGTGATAGTGAGTAGAGTGAAAAAAATAAATGCTGTTGGCTGTCCCTAATGCTTTCACTGCTGAAAGTGAATCACATTGCTTCCAGGCTGTATAAATAAAGCATTAATTTCTTCAGGGAAGTGAATCACCAGATATAAAACTTTCAGAAAATAAAGATCTGTGGAGATTCACCTTGATTGTTGCAATATAGATATTTGCCTTGATACAGAGTAAGCACAAGTAGGTCAATTTGTAATGACGGCTCTGGAATGAATCTCCCACTGCGGTGGGTGGGGAGGGTTTAGACACTAGATATTAGCGGCCAAAGCCACTTTGGGATGCAATTTCTAGGCAGCGATTGCGTTGAGGTATTTTACAAGAAAAAAAGTTTGTTGCACGATGAAAACTCACTGAGTGCATGCATTGATGATGTTGCCTTTACAGAGAAAGAGTGCCATGCTTATTCTGAAACTTCTGAAGAACGAGGGGTGGGAATCAACCAGATTCGTCCACAAAAATATACAGTCAATTCACATTACAGTATATTCTGTGAAGCGCTTTGAGACGTCTCGAAGTCATGATAATAATAATAATAATAGTAATAATCCTTGCATTTGATATAGCGCTTTTCACGTCGGGAGGACGTCCCAAAGCGCTTCACAGAATATACTGTAAAGTGAATTGACTGTATATTTGTGGGCGAACGCGGCAGCCAATTGCGCACAGCAATGTCCCACAAACAGTCGTAGATTGAAAATGACCAATTTATTATTGTTTTGGGTTTTTTGGAGGGATTATTATTAGGCTCTGTGTGGAGTAAGGAAACTTGCCCAAGGTTTCGCCCTCTGCCTGGAATTGAACTCAGGTCTCTCACTTGCAAAGCGAGTGCTCTAACCACTGAGCTACAGGACTCCACGATAAGGCGCATTATCAAATGCAAGGATTATTATTATAACAAATAAAGAACTAGGACTGAAGCCAAGTATCACCAGACGAAGTATAAAAACAAAAAAAAAGCTATGAACCAATCATGCGTTATGAATATTTTAAATTCTTGAAACTTCACTATTCTTCACTATTTCACAATTATTATTGCGAGTACCAAAAGAAAGTCTTGTTTTCCCATTTTACCTGCTTCTTTATCACCTACGTGCAATTCACTGGTATACAAGGAAATTCAGGCATGGGGAAGGGGTCAAATGCTGAAACTCACTAAATACATTGAGGGAGGGGCAGGTAACGGATCATGAACATGCTGGTAAGAGGTGTTGATACTGGTGTCTGATATTCAGAGATTAACCTCAAGAGCTGCTAATGGAAATTCATAAATAGCAACTCCTGCCAGTAACTGGAAGTGTGCCTCAAGGTCCTGCAGGAACTTTGATAAGTAGCGATAAGTAGATCGCTTCATAACATTTTTATAAGTAGCAGTTCCTCTTTTCACCAGCATCATACTAGATTTAGGTTTGTATTGCTATATTAGATTTACTGGTAGCTTTCATTAGAGGGTTGAAACATTTACCCGGGTAGGAACCTGGTTGTTGGTCGATTGGCGGATCTCTTTCTAGAGGTAATAACAACAAGATTACATTTGTAAAGCGCCTTTCACGTCATTTCAGACCCGAGCTGGGGTCAGGGGGGGAAAAAGGGAAGGGAGGGGAGGGGAAGGGGGTGGCCGATGGCATGGTCGAAGAGGAGGGTCTTGAGGCAGGACTTGAAGAAGGCTAAGGAGGGTCGAGGCGGAGTGTTTGGGGGATGGAATTCCAGAGGTTGGGGGCAGAGTGGCTGAAGGCTCTCCCGCCAATGGTGGGTCGGGTGGGTCGGGGGACATGGAGAAGGCCAGAGCCAGGCTGAGCGAAGGGAACAGGCGGGTTGGTAGGGGGTTTGGAGGTCGCAGAGGTAGGGTGGGGCGAGGCCATGGAGGGCTTTGTAGGTGAGGACCAGGATCTTGAACTGGATCCTCTGAAGGATAGGGAGCCAATGGAGTCGGGCGAGAGTGGGGGAGATGGGGTCACGGAGTTTGGTGCGGGAGAGGACACGGGCTGCAGAGCTCTGGATTATCTGCAGCCTGTGGAGGGAGGAGTTGGGAAGGCCGACAAGCAGGGGGTTTGCATAGTCGAGCCTGGAGTTGATGAAGGCATGAACAAGAGTTTCAGCGGCCTGAGGGATGAGGTAGTGGCTGAGTCGGGCAATGTTACAGAGGTGAGGGAAGGCAGAACGGGTCATGGCTTGGAAGTGGGGAAGAAAAGATAGTTGAGGGTTGAACAAGACACCCAGGTTCCTGACTGGCCTGGTGAGTTGAAGTGTGCAACCGTGGAGACTAAGGTGCTGAGGCACTGGTGCGAGAAAAATCAGGAGGGCCTCAGTCTTGTTCACATTCAACTGTAGGATATTGGCCCTCATCCAGGACTTGATGGCTGACAGGCAGTCTGTCAGGACACCAGTGGTCCTGGAGTTGATGGTGGAGGCAGAAAGGTAGAGTTGGGTGTCATCCACATACATATGGAAGTTGACCCCATGTCTGCGGATGATGTCACCAAGGGGGAGCATGTAGATATTAAAGAGGAGATGGCCAAGGACAGAGCCCTGGGGGATGCCAGACGTGACAGTGCGGGGGCTGGAGGAGAAACCGTTAGAAGCAACAAAGTGGAGACGGAGCAAGAGATAGGAATCGAACCAGGCAAGGGCAGGTCCGCGAAGATTAAGTAAAGATAATAATCCATCAAAATAAAATATGGTCACTCAGTCCACAACTGTTTGTGGACACTGCTGTGTGCAATTGGCTGTGACATTTTGCCCACAAAATATACAGTGACTCCACTTTACAGTATATCCTGTGAAGTGTTTTGAGACATCTGGATGATGTGATAAGGAGCTATATCAAATATAAGGATTATTATTTTTATTTTAGTAACAAGATATCAGAGCAGTGTAACAGTAAATACCTTCTAATTCACTCTCATAATAATCCAATAATGGTTTAAGATAACTACAATAATGTCCTGATGAACTGAGCCACACAAAGAAAGGTTCTCGAAATCATAACTAACTGGTGATTGGGTTCATCTCAAGAGACATATTGTAAGTTCTGCAGAATGCACTGAAACCATTTAGATTTGCTAAGTGAAGATTTCTTATTGATCAGATTTTAGCCATAGACCAGATTAATATTATAAATATACAGCTTCATTATCAATGCTCTGCTACTTACATATTATAGGAAACATTTTGGGTTCTTGTATATTCATGTATGCCTTTGGAGACCCTATGTGAAAATTAAACTTTTGATGTCTTCAATCTTAATGACAAACTTGCACATTATGTATTTAAAGTTACGCCTGCCAAAATGGTAGGTACAAGTAAATGTTGGTGTGTTGTTAGAGTGAATCTTCGTTTCAAAGCTGTATCTGTATCAGTGTCACTTTTTACGATCACATTGTCAGAAACTGATGGTATAGCAAATCACCTTCCAGTCTCTACTGACTCAACAGGAGCTGATTCTTAATCTACGAATTGAGCAGAGAAGAAAGGCTGGTGAGCAGTATTGTATTCATGCCTTTTTGTGGGCTAAGTCTATTCTCCAGCACTCTGCAGTGATGCACATAGACAGCTTCCCCTCCTACTATAACAACAACAACTATATATAGCGCCTCTCCTTCAGGATAGCGTCCCAGAGCGCTTGACAGTAGCGGAACAGGACACCAAACCAGGGGGAGGGGGAAGATGACCATAGGCGGTCGAAGAGGAAGCTTTGACCTGAAGATGGGGAGGGAGTGGGCAAGATGGAGGGATAGTGGGAGAGTGTTCCAGCATTTTGGGGGATAGTGGCTGAAAGCGCGGTCACCGATGTTGGAATGGAGGGGGTGGGGGACAAGCAGGAGGCCAGAGCCAGTCAAGCAGAGGCAGCGGGTAGTGGGGAGTAAGCAGATTGGAGAGATAGGGAGGTGCCAGGGCATGAAGGGATTTGAATGTTGTTATAATATTGTTAGTACTATAATAGTGTCATACCGACACTATTAAAAGCTGTTCATGCAGAAATTCAGTGCTATCCTCGCTGATCTTGAGCTAATCTAACAAAATCATTCACACATGAAAATTTCACAGGCTTGAAAGACAAATTTAAGAAAAAAGGTATTATGAAAATGTTATAATACTCGAGAGGCATTTAATCCATCTCTCTCTGTTGTTCTCTTTTATTAAAAGAATTTCCATCTTTAAAATTCAGTAGTAAAATTAGGTTTCACATTTTTTATTTTGCCTGAGTACATTTACCCTTGAATGAAGGACATGTCCTATTTAAGAAACATCCGTGGGCCGCATAAGCAATATTTTTGCGTTTCCCTTCCCGAAACATAATATAACATTTACTGGTTATGGAGGGAGCAGGCGGGCCAGATGGAATGGAAGTGCGGAGGGGGTGGTAGGGGGAGACGGATGAAATCAGGCACTGAGCAACACTTGACAGTGACCCAGCAAAGACAACAACGCAACAAAAACACATACCCATTCTGATTTTCCCCTGCTCTCCTTTGAAGAAGGCTTAGACACTTCACTCCACTTAGTGCCTCCCAGTGCTCTGTGGCACAAATCCCGAACCAGACAGAGTCATCTTATACAGGGTGACCAAAAAGTCATGGTAATATTACAACGTTGTAATTGTTCTTTTTTTATTAAACCCCTTAGGTTAGAACAACCTAAAATTTCCTTCACTGCACTGAAACTGTGTCTTCTTATCCTGCTGACTTCGAGTTTCTGAAACTATTCTTCTGATTGAATTTCTCAATCTCATTTAACTCTGTGAAGTCGACTTTGAGACATTTCTTTTTGAAAGTTATCTTACCTTGTCTTTTCTCAAATAAAATGGGTCATTCGTTGCATGCAAAGTGGCTGCCAGGTTTGCCTACAACATAATAATCTTTGCATTTAATATAGTGCTTTATCAGTCATTGAGATGTCTTAAAGCACTTCACACGATATATTGTAAAGTGTAGTGACCAAAACACAGCAGCCAATTATGCACAACAGTGTCCCACAAACAGTCATGGACATAGACAGACACTGCACTTTAAAGTAATTCCTGTTGAGCACTTTGAGATATCTTTAATATCAAATGCAAGGATTATTATTATAAGTAAAATTAAGAATAATTCTACAATTATTGTATTATAGTTATAATTTCAAATGTACTGATAATGATGCAGTACATTTCTGAGGTCTGACAATGGGGAAACTTGGGATTTTCCTCATAAAAATAAACATAGATTGCAAGTCCAGAATGAATGAAATCCTCAAAAATTTCCTTTAATTTAATTTGTCATTTCTCTGGGCTTAGAATTCCTTAAAAAAATTTTTTTTTAATAATAATAATAAATTGGTCACTTCAATCTACGACTGTTTGTGGGACACTGCTGTGCACAATTGACTGCCGCGTTTTGCCCCAAAACTAGACAGTCAATCCACTTTACAGTATATTCTGTGAAGCACTTTGAGTCGTCTCAAAGACATGATAAGGCGATATATCAAATGCAAGGTTTATTATTATATTATATAGATATCAGCACTCCTGAGCTAGATGCCAGGAACTACAAGAGATTGACTTGCGGAGGACTTGCCCTCTGTTGTGCTCCCTCTTCCTCCTTGTGGGCAAGTATATCTAGCCTCCACTCGTTTTCTGACAGATTGGTCAATGCATGTGATTGAAGGATCAAATCTTTTTTTCTGTTGCCACGCATTACAGTGTAACTTGCCAAATATCGAGTCACCCTGATCAGAATGCCAATGTACAAATATAAGATATGGTACAAAACTGCGCTAAGTCTATTCAACTAGATGTTCAACAGCCCTTGGTTACTGCAGAGAGGGTGTTTTTTGTGCTTGGTACAACTACCAATCAGTCAACAAGAAATGCTGAGTTAGTAGAAAGCTAAATGCCATCAGTTCATTTAAAAATAAAACTAACAACTGTATTAAATACCCAGATGCGAGCCCACCTCACCACACTAATGTTCTGCAAGACTTAGCTGTCATTGGTGTGTTAGATTAATGATGGGGACATACATGTTTCTGCTGATCAGCATTTATGTCAAATTTCATCAAAAACTAAATGGTTTTCAGAGTTATTGAAGGCAGATAGAAATTACATGATTCGTGAGCTGGCTTTGACTTTCTGCAATCACCCCATTTTCAAAGGAAATAAAGGGTGGGAAGCCAGATAAAGAATAAGGTGCTGATCAACTGGCAGTTTCAATGTTGAAGGTCAAACAAACAATGAAAGTTGTGTTGTATGAATGTTGTCAATGGTTGATTTGCCTGATTTTCATGTTACCACATTAAGAGGAAACTGAACACGGTATTTCCTGCGGATTGCTAAAAAAGTGTTTTGTTAAATGTCACAAGTACTACTGATAAGACATTTCACCTAACATCTGCAAAAGTATTTGTGGTCTTAATCCTTAGTGTTATGAAAACTTAGACAGTGTGAACTTATTCCCATTCCCAGACACAGTCAGCCCTGGAGGAAGATGAACATCTTTTACCTTCCACTTCTGACACCCACACAAACACTTGAAATAAAGTAATTGCTATCTATTTTCTTTGTCAATGTTTTCTCATTGGAAAGCATTATACAACACTAAGGGCTCCAATTAAAGCTAGTTGGAGGGATGAATCTATCTTACAAGGCATGTCAGTTTGCAGTAGAGTGATGAATACATATTAAGGAAACTCAAATGTTAACTTCCTCCTCCCCTCTCCACAGTAAAACAAATTGATACTCTCTGACATATTACCATACAGATGCAGACTGTCTCCTGTCAAGTTATCCAATCATTTTTTATTCTGTATGAATTACCATGTCTCGGGTAATTGTTAGAAGTATGAACGGACACTCAAGGAAATGGGTTAAACCGTGACTAAAAGCTGCCAGAGAAAGAGAATAATTAAAATAGCATTTAATTTGCAAATATCACAGACAAGATGGGAATCACTAGCTGTCGTTGGTCACCACTTCCACTTTGCTGGATAATTTAGGATATCCGCAAAGTGGGTAATTGTGATCTCTGATCGATGCATTTAACTGCATGGAAAGCTCTTTAGACATTCATTCAACATCACACTCCAAAAAGACATGATGTTATAAACAACTGAGAAACACAATAGTTCCCCAATGGCTCATTTAGAAAAACAACCATCCCGTATGAAACTGAATTATACAGAGCTAGATTGGATCCCAGTCTGTGATTAATTAGCTGATCACAGTTGAGGGACCAACAGAGATGCCACGACTGACTCCACCATCCCTTGGTTAGGTAAGAGGAAAATCAGAACAGGCTCTCTTTATTGATCATGATTCAGTAACCTCCTGCTGTATATAGTTCCTGTTTGAATGCAGGGTGAGGACAGCACCATGGTCAGTGAAAGGTGTTATACAAATGCAATTTTGTTGTTGTTGTTAAACTACCAGCCAGCACTCACTTCTCTGGCTTATCATAGAATCATACAGCACTGAAGGAGGCCATACGGCCCATCGTGCCCGTGCCGGGTCTTTGAAAGAGCTGTCCAAATTAATCCTACTTCCCCGCTCTCTCCCCATATCCTTGCAAATTTGTCCTCCCCAAATAAAGATAGCAGCTTCAGGATAGGAAGACATTATAAGACAATAACCGCAGCATGGAGGAAACCACAAAGTGGATGTACTCTGGTGTTGATCCATAGTTCCAGCAATGTTTAAAGAAATGGATAGTTGTAGCATTGTATATACTAATAATAATCCTTGCATTTGACGTAGCACCTCATCGCATCGAAACAGCTCAAAGCACTTCACAGTTTTTTGTGAAAAAGGTTTTTTGTGAAAAAGAGGTGCAGACTCTACAAAGTATCAGAGACAGTGAGTGCTTTCTGGATAGCTACATCCTGGAGCCAGTCACTCCCCTGAGGGAATATACGGTCAACATCATTGGTTATGGTCAGGATAGGTCAATGGACAGTCAGGAGGTCTGTGGGACAACGGAAAGAGTGGTAGTAAATCCGGCATTAACCTTGAGTAATAGATATGAAATCCTTGGAACTTGTATCAACAAGGAAGCCAGTAAGGTGGAAGGAAAAACTACCTCTAACACTGGGGCAAACGAGCAGATGGTTGTCGTCATTGGGGATGAGACTATTGGACAGATAGACACAATCATCTGCAACCCCAACCAGAAGACCCGAAGGCTTTGTTGCCTCCCTGGGGCTGGGGTGAAGGATGTCTCGGCAGGGCTAGAGGATAATTTAAAATACGAAGGCAAGGATCCGTTGGTGGTACTTCACATAGGTACCAATGACATCGGTAGAGTTGGCCAACATGACTTGAGAAGGGAATTCAAAGAGCTGGGGTCCAAATTGAAGTCAAGGTCATCGAAGGTGGTGATAACAGGACTACTGCCTGTACCATACCACAATTGGTACAGGAACAAACAAATTAAGGACTTGAACGCGTAGCTAAAAGAGTGGTGCAGAACTCAGGGGTTTCTTTTTATGGGCCATTGGCACGAGTATTGGGGGAAAAGAGAGTTCTTTCAGAGAAATGGGCTGCATTTAAATTGGGACAAATGTCCTAGCTAAACAAATTAATAGGGAGGTAAATAGGAATTTAAACTAGTAAAGGGGGGAATATATAGGTAAGAGAAACCATAAGTTAGCATTAGAAAAAGTAAAGATGTCAGCGCAGAATAGCCTGCCAGATAATAGGAATATGTTAACTAGGGGTAAGAAGCTTGGCAAAGCAGATAAGGAATCAGAGAGTAGAGGAAATGGTAGGAAATTAAAAATGTTATATCTGAATGTGCGAAGCATTCGGAATAAAACTGATGAATTAAAAGCACAGATAGGCACATATGGGTACGAGCTAATAGCCATCACTGAAACATGGTTACAAGGAGATCTAGGGTGGGAGTTAAATATTCCAGGGTTCTCAGTTTACAGGAGAGATAGGCACTGTGGAAAATGAGGTGGGGGGTTGTCCTGTTAATTAGGGATGAAATAAAAGCAGTGGAGAGGATCTGAAATCCGATGACCAGGAGGTAGAGGCAATATGGGTGGAAATAAAAAATAATAAGGGGCAGAAAATATTAATGGGAGTGGTTTATATTCCCCAACAGTGATTACAATATAGCACAAGGTATTAATCAAGAAATTAGTGGAGCATGTAGGAAAGGTAAAGCGATAATAGTGGGTGATTTCAATCTCCATAGATTGAAATCACCCACTATTATTTTGCCAAATCGGCAAAAGTAGGCTAGAAGAAGAGTTCATTGAGTGTATGAGAGATGACTTTCTAGAGCAGCATGCCAAGGAACCAACTAGGGACAGGCCATTGTTAGAATTTACACTTTTTGTATAATGTTAGAATCATAATAGATGTTGCGAACGGGATAACTTTTAAGTTAAGTGTTGCGGGGGGCAACTGGACTGAAACTCATGAGTTTCCCAGGATCACGTGAGTGTCTCAAGGATAAGATGTGTACTACTGCCCTGCAAGTACACAAGATAACGGACTGTCTCAAGGACAGTGTGTTTGTGTGTGTGAGGCACATACACTCCATGAGATGTTCACTTGAACTCAGCATGATTTTGGCCAGGTGATCTAATGTCCGCACCATGATTGGATGGACACAAGCTTAAGGCACTGTGCCAGACCAAGATCGGGGCGCCCAGGACAGTACCTACCGTGGATGGAAGACTGAGAGCTAGAAAGCAGAAGTAGACGACCACGAGGAGGGATTACGCGGTACTATTGTTCTGTTAGTGAATCTATTGATTGTGCTTACTTACCCACGCCCATCGGGAACTTGGACGGATCCTGGAGTTTAATAAACACTACTCTGGTTGCAAACAGTGGTTGTGTTTGATTGGAATTGAAAGAAGGTTTTTCCTTAACACCATCCTAGACCTTGTTTTGTGTAACGAAACAGGGCTAGTCGGCAGTGTAGGTACTAAGACTCCTCTAGGGCAGAGTGATCACAATATGATTGAATTCTGCATTAAGTTAAAGAGGGATATAGTTAAATCCGAGGCAAGTATTCTGAATTTAAATAAGGCTAATTTTGTAGGTATGAGGAAAGATTTAGGTAAAATAGACTGGAGAATAAGATTAAGAGGTAAAAATGTAGACCAACAGTGGCAAATATTTAAGGATGTAGTGCATAATTCTCAGCGGTCGCATATTCCCTTGCGGAATAAGAGTACCACAGGGAAAGCAATTCATCCGTGGCTAACTAGAGCAGTTAGGGAAAGCATCAAATTAAAAGAAAAAGCTTATAAAACTGCCAAGAAAAGCAGCAAATCTGAAGATTGGGAGTTTTAGAAATCAGCGGAAACAAAGAAACTAAAAAACTCATTAAGAGCGAGAAAAAGGAGTATGAGGGTAAGCTAGTATTTAGGTAAGCTGTATTTAGGGGAACATTAAGTCAGATTGTAAAAGTTTTTAAATACATTAAGAGGAATAGGCTAGTGAGGGTAAATGTAGGTCCACTTCAGTCAGAGACGGGAGAAGTTGTAATGGGGGATAAGGACATGGCAGAGTCCCTAAATGGGTACTTTGCATCTGTCTTCACCCTAGAAGACACAACAAGTCTGCCAACAATAGGGATGCACCAAGGGGATAAGGACAGGGAGCAACTTAGGGAAATTTTCATTAGTAGAGAATTGGTGCTAGGGAAACTGTTAGCACTAAAAAGTGACAAATCCCCTGGTCCGGATGGCTTGCATCCCAGGGTTTTAAAAGAGGTAGCTTATGAGATAGTGGAGGCCTTATGTCTGATCTTCCAAAATTCCTTGGATTCTGGAACAGTCCCCATGGATTGGAAGATCGCAAATGTCACACCACTATTTAAAAAAGGTGGAAAGGAAAAGATGGGGAACTATAGGCCAGTTAGTCTCACATCAGTGATAGGAAAAATTTTAGAATCGTTGATTAAGGATGTGGTAGTGCGGTATTTAGGGAGCACAATATAATTAGGCCAAGTCAACATGGCTTTACAAAAGGGAAGTCATGTTTGACAAATCTCATAGAATTTTTTGAGGATATTTCGAGTAAACTAGATATGGGTGAATCAGTGGATGTGGTCTATTTGGACTTCCAGAAGGCATTCGATAAGGTGCCACATAAAAGGTTAGTCCAAAAGATAGGGGCCCACGGAATTGGGGGAGCATATTAACGTGGATTGGGGAATGGTTAACAGGTAGGAAACAAAGAGTAGGGATAAACGGGTCCTTTTCAGATTGGCGGGATGGGACTAGTGGAGTGCCACAAGGATCAGTCCTTGGGCCTCAGCTATTTACAATCTACACCATCGATCTAGATGAGGACATCGAAGTTAATATACCTAAATTCGCGGATGACACAAAATTAGGAGGAAGTGTCAACACAGAGGACGACATTAAAAAAATGCAGCGCAACATAGATAGGTTAGGTGATTGGGCAGGTAGGTGGCAGATGAAGCATAACGTAGGGAAATGTGAAGTCATCCACCTAGGTAGCAAAAACAGTAGAGCGGGTTATATTTTAGAAGGGGAGAGATTGGAATGTGTTAGCGTCCAGAGGGACTTGGGTGTCCTTGTACACCAATCACAGAAAGTTAGTCTGCAGGTGCAGCAGCAATTAGGAAGGCTAATGGGATGTTAGCATTCATTATGAAAGGATTAGAGTATAAGAGTAGGGAAGTCTTGCTGCAACTGTATAGGGCCCTGGTGAGACCACACCTGGAATACTGTGAGCACTTTTGGTCTCCTTATTTAAGGAAGGATGTACTTGCCTTGGAGGGGGTGCAGCGTAGATTTACTAGGTTAGTACCAGGGATGAAGGGGATGAGTTACGAGGATAGGCTGACCAATTTGGGCCTATATTCTCTAGAATATAGAAGAATTAGAGGGGATCTTATAGAAACCTATAAGATCATCAAAGGGCATGATAGAGTAGATAGTGGGAGATTGTTTCCCCTGGTTGGAGAAACTAAAACCAGGGGTCACAACCTTAAAATCAGAGGCCAGCCCTTTCGCACTGAGTTGAGGAAGAACTTCTTCACTCAAGGGGTGGTGAATGTATGGAACTCACTACCCCAAAGGGCTGTTGACGCTCAGTGCTTGAACATATTCAAGACTGAGATAGATAGATTTCTTATTGCAAAAGGGATTAAGGGATATGGGGATAAGGCAGGGTTAGGTTATTAGCTGGAGTTAGATTAGAAGATCAGCCATGATTGAATGGGGGGCAGGCTCGAAGGGCCGAATGGCCTACTCCTGCTGCTACATATCATGTTATGTTATGTACAAGTATTTTTTTTCTCTCTCTGAGGGATTGTTGACCAGGACAGTTTACACAGTATGGACACAGAATAAGAAACAACAACAACAAGATTCCATTTATAGAGCGCCTTTCATGTCGGGAGGACGTCCCAAGACGCTGTAAAGAAAGCAGAATAAGAGGCAAGAAAAATAAAGAGAGCGAGCAACAAAAGCACGGAATTTAAAGTAATATAATGAAAGGTTAAAAAAAACATTAAGACTCACTTGGCCTGCCTTACACCCAAGAAGGTTGTGTTCATTGCAAGAAGCAAACTTGCTCATTTTTAGGCAAATAAAAAAAATTCATCCCCAATTTGCATGATGAAAACCTGCTGCATAAATTGGATTTTTTTTTAAAAAGTTGAAATCTTGGACAAACCACAGTGTGCAGAGGCCATCTCACACAATTTTAAAACTTTAGGCCAGTTAGACAGTTTTATGTTTTAAATCTGACATGTGTGGTTATTAAGTTGCCAAGTTGTGGAAAATGTTGAATCATAGGCTTTGTGACAGACGTTTAAACTGTCAGTCTTATTACATTGATAAATTGCTGTGCAATAACAATTATTCAAATCCCTGCCTTTTCAGCATTTGAGAGAAGACTATTGTGCCAAATTAAACGTACTCCAAGTGCCTGATCAAGGGCAGGAGACAGCATTCAATATGCAAAATGGGAAGGAAATGCTGACAAATGGATTACCAAACCTGCTGAAAACCTATCTGAGTCACTCAACAGAGCCAGTTTAGAATGGCCATATTTGCAACAATGCGTGTGTGCTGTAAATTGACTTCAAGCACCTCCCAGTGGAGAAAAGATGAAAGTTGCATCTCTTGCCTTTGCGAAGGCCTTTGCTTTGTAACTTAAACTACAGCATGTGCTATGTGCTGAAACAGAACTGCAACAAGAGTCTTGTTCGAGAAATAATCTGTAACTATGAAAGAAATAAGTATGCAGTCAACAGCCATCCCAGCAGAAGAAAGTACCTGCACATAATACGAGAAGAATCTGTCCTTCAATAAATAGTGATGATTAAATGTATTAGATGATCAATTGAGAGCTCTGCCTGGTTTCTGAACTCCTGAGGCCTTGGCATTGTCATGTCAAGGAACACGACTGGTAGTGGATGAATAATGCAAGGAGTAAGGTTAGAGAAATGCTGTGTCGTTTTATTCAGTTTATCTGGATGGGAGTTGTTTGGGGGTGGGGAGATGGGGTTGGAAGACATTTTCCACAACCTTTTTTCATAAAAGGAGATGGATTACAATACAGTCCATGGAGCAGAGACTTGGTCATGGAAATGGATGTCCTTTTTTTATTCCATGCTTTTTTATGTTCAATATTTCATTTTTCATTTCAATATTTCATTTAAAAACTAAAGGGATTAAGGGATATGGGGATAGGGCATGTGAATGGAATTAGGTCAGAAGATCAACCATGATCTTATTAAATAGTGGAGCAGGCTCGAGAGACCGAATGGCCTACTCCTGCTCCTATTTCTTATGTACTTATGTTCTTATGTTCATTCTCAGCTAAACAAAATGTAATGTTCTTGTACCAGGGATGAGGGATTTGAGTTATGTGGAGAGATGAGTTTTGTTAGAGAAACTGGGATTATTCTCCTAAGAGCAGTGACGATTAACGGGAGATTTAATAGAGGTGCTCAAATAACCAGAGGACACCGGTTTAAGATAATTGCCAAAAGAACCAGAGTGGAGATGAGGAGAATTTTTTACGCAGTGAGTTGCTACAATCTGGAATACAATGCTGAAAGGGTGTTGGAATCAGATTCAATAATAACTTTCAAAGGGGAACAGGATATATACTTGAAAAGAAAAAAATTGCAAGACTATGGTGTAAAAGCGGGGGAGTAGGACAAATTGGTAGCTCTTTCACATTCTTCCTTCTCTGGGTCGCTGTGTTATGTACGCACATCCTGACTAAGAGAGTAAATTACTTGCACCCAAACTTCTTGCAATGGCAGTTTGTAAATGGCTCATTTTGGAGCTATAAATTACCAATGAGGAAAACTGAAGGAATGGGTGGGAAATGGTTACAGTTGCATTCTCCCGATTGTTTTACAATGGTTTTGCGAGTTCGCTGTATGTAAGTATAATAATAATAATAATAATAATCCTTACATTTGATATAGCGCTTTTCACGTCGGGAGGACGTCCCAAAGCGCTTCACAGAACATACTGCAAAGTGAATTGACTGTATATTTGTGGGCGAACGCGGCAGCCAATTGCGCACAGCAATGTCCCACAAACAGTCGTAGATTGAAAATGACCAATTAATTATTGTTTTTTGTTTTTGAAGGATTATTATTAGGCGTGTGGAGTAAGGAAACTTGCCCAAGGTTTCGCCCTGCCTGGAATTGAACTCAGGTCTCTCACTTGCAAAGCGAGTGCTCTAACCACTGAGCTACAGGACTCCACATGAGTGGAGTCCTGTATGAGCTGAGTGGGGGCAATCTAGTGCAGATCCTTCTCTTTATTGAGATATTACCTTAGCAGCTCTTCATACAAAGACTATCTGACACCTGACGATGCATTGCAAGGTTACAACACTCTCAAGTGGTTTGGATGGCGTCACTAAGGATGCCAATTAACCTCAAGCACATGACAGAAATCTGCACCTGGAGACTGCAACACAGCCTTGAGCACACAATACTGCATCGTTCATTTCTGCGTAATGTTGTTCAGTTTTCTTTGGTGTTATCCTTCTGGGGGTTTTCTGTTTATATCTGTTTGTTTTCTGAGATGTTTATTGTCAGAACTGCTGTCTTGAATTACTGTGGCTACACCATCATTATGATTCCCTTCCCCCAATTATACTGTTCAGTGCAGTAGGCAAAGCTTGCTCTGTAATATTGTGATACTGTGGTGGGCCTTAGTACTGATAACTAACCAAAAGAGAGGGTTTCACTGACAGATCATCTTGAAACTCAATTATTATTGCAACCATACATCATCAGTTGAGTAAAACTAACCTGTCCCATCACAGTCTATTCCCAGCTCACACTGCCTGTCCAACTCTTGATGAATTATGCTTCATAATTAAAGGAAGAGCCAACGTGAAAGTACAAAAATAATAATCCTTGCATTTGATCTAGTGCCTTATCACGTTGTTGAGACGTCCCATAGCGCTTCACAGAATATATTGTAAAGTAGATTCACTTTATTTTGTGGGAAAAACACGGCAGCCAGTTACGTACAGCAATATCCCACAAAAAGTCGTGGATTTAGGGACCATTTTTGTTTTTGATTGATTATTGCCCCCAGAAAGCAATCCTCCAATCAACCAACATCCGGGTTCCTACTTACTGCTAGGCGAACACTGGCGTGTGGAGTAAGTAAATCTACCTTTTTCCCCGCAAATCAAACCTTAGTCCTCTCGCTTGCGAGATGAGGGTACTATGACATTGTCATGACTGCTTGGTCACTTGTAGTAACCTTTCTGACACTTCATGTTTAAGCGTCAAAAAGCAAGAAGGAGCATCAGCTGTATTCACACTGAAAACCAAGATGAAACAAGCTTTTGCCACTGGGACTCACAAACCCAGTTTCCACAACAGGATTCGGAAAGGATTGATGCTGCTCGGAACCAGATGTGTGCCACGATGACCCACAGCGAAATTGAAGTTTTCTTCCAAAATCATTAGAACACCAAACAACTGGGCCATATAATGATGGCATCTGAGTGCAGTTCTAGCAGGCTCTCATGACGCATGTTCACCTACAGTCACTACACTTCAATCATGTCAATTCTGTGAAGTGCTTTGAGACGTCCTCTTAAACGTGAAAGACAACAAACAACAACAACTTGCATTTATACAGCGCTCCTCACACTGGGTAGTGATCTCGGAGTGCTGAACAATGGTTCAATTTGAGGACAAAAGTTTTCAGGTGTAATTTGAAGACGGATTTTAAGACGAATAAAGAGGAGGCAAGTCAGAGAGATTGAGGCAGGAAGTTCCAGAAATCCACTATATCAAATGCAAGGATCATTATTATTGTGATCCAGTCGTCAGTGGGATTTGATATTTACAAATCTTTTTCGAAACCTGCTGTGAATACCAACCACACCTGCAACCCATGGGTCACATCAAGATAACTGATAGCGAGACAAGGAAGTGAAGAGTTCTGATGCACATACCACAAGAGCAAAATTCAAGTAACAAATCATTAAATCACTGCATTTCATTACTGCCTTGTATATCTAGCAGACCTTTTATACTGTTTATAATGTATAACATTTAATAAGATAATATGATCTGTTTGCTGCTGGCTGGCTGGTTGAGATTGCTTTGGGACTTCTGTCTTTCTGCTTTTGAAGTCCGTGAATTGAATACTAATAATAATAATCCTTACATTTGATACAGCATCTCATCAAATCGTTGAGATGTCTCAAAGTGCTTCACAGAATATATTGTAAAGTGAATTGACTGTATATTTTGTGGGCAAAACGTGGCACCCAATTGCGCACAGCAGTGTCCCACAAACGTCGTGGACTGAGTGACCGCATTTTTTTTGAATGATGTGAATAACTGGTTAGTAAAAGTGATGTTGTATCTGACAGTTCATGTGGCTGGTATTTTAATGGCACAGAACATTATTACACAATGCCACGCTGGTATATATTACAGCAGAGTGAAATTGTCTATAACGAGCACCTTTGGGACTGACTTAAAATGGTCTACATTATCCATAGGTGATCTCCTAATGTAGCCTTCAGTCTGATTCACTAATTTAGTACTGGGACTCTGTTAGGTGATCATTATAGAGATGGTATTTGAGCTAGATTTCACTGAACTAAATTGGTCCTTACATTTCCACTTCTTGGTAATGAAATATAGCCAGCAGAGACAACAACAGCAACATAATTACATTTATAGAGCGCCTTTCACGTCGGGAGGATGTCCCAAGGCGCTGGATAGTCAGGAGTCAATACCCGAGCATGGGGAAGAGGTGGGTTAGGGGTAAGGGAAGGCAGAGAGGTGGGAGGGCAACTGAAAGCTCGATCGAAGAGGAGGATCTTGAGACCGGCCTTGAAGGAGGCAAGGGAGGAAGCGAGGCGAAGGGACTGTAGGATGGAGTTCCAGAGTGCGGGGGAAGAGAGGCTAAAAAGAGGGAGAGAAACTAGCCACATATTTACATTTATATATAATTTTTCAACATACTATTAGTTCCTATTATGAACGGCGACTATAGTAGGATGTAACACCCTTTATGCAATAGGATCATTATTTTCACCCCTTCATAATATGCTTTATTGTAGTTGGTGCGTGAAAGACCACTGGAACACTTCAAGGTCTTTCACCCTCATGAGAATCCTATTCGAACATCAAACAGCCACAAAGAATTACCATTAACTTAAATATCCCGTTTGTCTCTTGAATTTGATTCAGAATTTTTCTTTAAATAATGAGTGCTGCTGATTGCTTCATGTAGGAAGGAGCTCATGGACAAACCTATCTGTGACTGTCTATTAACATCAGAACATCAGAACTTGACCTGGTTCTCCTGTGTGCGGCAATGCTTGGGCAGAATTACCTCCAGATGGAGGATACTGTTTGGCATTATTTGCAGTTTTTTGGCATCTTGCAGTTTAGGCTAATACTGCACTGTGTTGACTGCCACTGACATTGTCTATCAATTTTACCAACAGTTAAACAGCGGGATGTATCAAAACTGCCTGCTTGCTAAATTCCCACCTTAACTCCCGCATTAAAGCAGTAAGGATACGGAAGTCTTCCTGAGCTGGGTGCTGAATGCTGTCACATTAGTGCGAAACTGCTCAGAGACAAATCTTTCCTTAAGCAGGAACTGCACATAGTTGTGCTAGATTGCTGTCACTTCATACAAGATATTTCAATGTGAATAACAGAGAATGTCCCACCAGACTTCTCACAGCACCCTAATAGCCCTAGAAACCATTTTAGTCTAAACCTACAACATCCAATCCGATTCCTAAAGTGATATTTATTCAGCTCCTTTGTTTGCTTTTTGCTGGGAGATTGCTTCACATATCTACTCCTCTGTAAGATAAAGTTTTAGGTCCATAGGAAGAGCAGTTGGCCATTCAGCCCATCAAGCCTGTTCCATCTTGTTATTAAAAAGACCCACCGTGAACTAATCTTTTAATTCCAATTCCATTGCCTTTTCTCCACATCCCTTAATACTCATAATTTCCAAGTATCTATTTCCTTTTTAAACATCTTAATTGACTGCATTTATTCCCATTGAGCAGAGTACATTCCACATCTACAGTGCAGCCATTTATCTTGAGAGCAGCTATTTTCCAATAATCCTATACAATATAGTACAATTGATCTATATTGCATCCTGAAGCACATTCACAGAGGTGGATGGGACCTGAGGTGTGGGTAAGAGATAATGGCACCCTCACAATCCTGTCTCTGAAACAAGACTCATCACATTCTACAGATGAACAGTGAGGACACAAAGGCAGTGAAGAAAAAGACACAACTTCAAGAGTACAACGGACAATGAAGAACTCATAAATAATACAGTAAATGGCATTTTTATTTTCTGCTCACCACTAGTTAGTTACTGGCTGTGATAAAAATAAATGCACTACATAATTCAACAAGCAAAGTAGAAAAAAAATACATTTATTAAAACGTGAATCATAACAAGTCGGTGATTCTTTTTCCTGCTGCCTGGCTGAGGTGAGCAGCTTCAGGGTGTTCACTGTGGAGTTTCTGATGAAGGTATTGCCACGAGATCCTCTGCACAGCTCTACCTATCTCTACAGGCGCTAATCTAATCTTCAAACCAGTGATTTGGCACATCAGCCACGTGGGTACTTAAAGGTTTCCCACAACCATCGTGCCACCCAAACCATCAGAGTTCAGTACAGAGCTCGAAAACTACAACAATTTGTATTTATTTTCCCCTTACGCAGGGTAGAGTCCCAGAGCGCTTGAGTACAGACCTCACAAGTTGATGACTATCCTAACCCTCTCCTCATGGTACATCTTAGCAGGACATTGTGCCAGGTAAGGCACCATACTGACAGAAAGAGCTAACATCTATTGCCAAATGTCTCCAGATGGATCGTGCACTGCGATACTGAGGGGTCAGCTCATGGTACATCTTGCCACTACAACTCCAGTTAGCTTTGCGAACGATTTATTCAAGTTCTCAGCATTTCTTGGAGCACTTCCTGCTTCCTACTGTCTGTCTTAGCATGTTGGAGGAGGCCATTCACCATCAATGTGTTCTCTGCTTTTCGGCCAGGAGCACTTTGGTTTTCCTTTGTGGCTTCAAGTAAATTCCCAAGATTTAAGTGTGTTCCTTCTGAGTTTGTCTTCCTTCACTTAGGCCTTGGTTGGGGAGGATGTCCTCACAGTGTCGTCAGTGTTGACCACCTCTTCAACACCACAAAGGGTTTGCAGGTTTGTTCTAAAGTGGCAGATATTGGTCAGGTTCTGCTGTGTGGATATGAAAACAGGGAGTATGAGTATTGGACTGAACCCTGCACATTGTCAATGGAGATTGTTAATTATATCCTTCAGTCTAAGGCTGGAAACTATATGGAAACTGTGTGTTAAGCACCGCTGGAGAATTATTAACTGTATTGAGTTTATCAGAGACATTAGACATACGCTGTACTGCTTTCCATAATTACCTAGCTCTGTATCACAAGTTATATGTTCAAATAATTCCAACAACTCACTGAGTAACTTAAAGTGTGCTCGTCCCCTCTCCATGTAAGTAGCCAGAAGTTCAATGCATGACTAGATCCCATCTCCCTTGTAAGTAGAAATGCCTTCACCAGAAGTAGGTCACCATCTTTCTATACTTGGGCAATCATACATCCTTGATGCCTGAATGTCCCCCAGTGTAGGTCATCTTCATGCAGCTCATTTTACACTAATCCCAATTTTTTGCTAGTTTCTGCATCCCTGTTGGATAAGGAACTAAAGTTAGGCTTTTGGGGGCACTTTTTGCCCAAACACCAAGATTTTGATTAGTTTGAATACATGTTCTTCCGATCTCAAAGGAACCTCTCTTCAGTTCATAACTTGCCAGACAAGAAGCTCCACCTCCTGAGGAGGAGATCTATGTGACAAGGGTGTCTCTCCTGCCATTTTTATCAATAACAGAAGTAATTATCTGAGTTGCTGACCAGCTGAGTT
The DNA here is from genome assembly GCF_018977255.1 of Callorhinchus milii. Lineage (NCBI taxonomy): Eukaryota > Metazoa > Chordata > Chondrichthyes > Chimaeriformes > Callorhinchidae > Callorhinchus > Callorhinchus milii. The sequence goes on along the minus strand of NW_024704742.1, from coordinate 27,201,542 downwards.
GCTGTGGGTCTGGTTTGAATCCTCTTAAGTATGGTGATGGGCTTCCCCATGTGTCAGACAACCAGCTGATCAATAAAAAATGGTATGTGGCTCCATTCTAGCTGTTAAGTTTGGGCAATCCAACCAATTTGCACTGTTTGAATTTGTCCTGTTTGGTGACAATCGATGTTTTAGCAAAACCCTCTCCTCAAGAAAGATCGATTGTGTCGCTTGCTTAACGTCTTGGACGGAATAGTTAGTTTCCAGAATACCCTGTTATCGGTGGAACTCTTATTCTGGGGCTTCAGCTACTCTTGCTAGAATGTGAATGGCTTGATATGCCAGTTAAAGAAGGCCTATCAGTCCAGTGGATCTCATCCTTCTGTATATCACACTTCTGAGTCCATTGTTCTGCTTTCCAATTCCCCTTGTGATAACCTGCTTCAGCTGTTGGTTGTCATCTGTTCTAACATTGCCCTAAACCTAAACCTGTGATCACTTTTCCTGCTGCCTTGGTGGATGGAAAGTATTATTCTGAATTTACTTTCTCTATCCCATTTAGAATCATATATACCTCTGAAGCATACTTTCTGAGATCTTTCTTTTCAAATGGGATAAGAAACCTGGTTTATCTATTTATTCTCAATACAACCTTTGCACATCTTCCCGTCCTATCCGCCCCACTATCGGTGAGCGGGTTTTCTGCCCCAGCTATCTGGAACTTCATCTCATTCATGGCACAACTCAAAATGTACCTCTTTGACCGCACTTTCGATCATCTTTCCTCTCCCTATTGCCTTTGGGTCCCACATCCAGCTCAGGTGCCCATTAAGCATTATTAAGTGCTTTGAGCTGACCTCCCAACATTACATATAAATGGAAATTGTATTGTGTTTTATAGTAGATTCCTCTAAAATTGGATACTGGCATCATTAATCTCCTCAGCATTGCCTCGCGGACCTGGGCAGTTCTATTATGTTGCAACGTCCGGAATTATACACTGTGCTCCAGTTGTGGCCTGACCAGAGCACTGTATAGCTTGAGCAGGACTTCAGGCGATTTGAATTTGACCACTAAGAAGCTGTCATGTAACATGTTCAGCGCCTGCTGCTCATTTTTATTTTCAGTTCGCTTTGGGTCACTTAATGTTATTGATGAGCAGGTCATTTCCCATCACAAATCTCTTCCTGAAAGACTTTCCCCACAGGAGTAAAATGCAAAATATACACTTGAATTCCAGGAACAATATTTGCTGATATATTTGCAAATGATTTCATTTCCCATCTATGACTGATGGCATTCCATTAAATATTTGTATTTACATTTGTAACAACCCCAGGATAACGTGCGACACCCATCATTACAAGATTGGCAATTAGAAGTAGCTAGACCCAATAAAAGCAATGAGTCAATTTCCTGTTGCCCAGCCAACACACAGTTCCATTCAGCAGTATGTGCATCAAGGGATTATGCCTGTAATAAATTGAACCAGACGAGCATGCTAGCCAAAGCACCTTCACCTGCCACATCCATATTCATCTAACTCATGAGCACAGTATTTCAACAGATGTCTGAAACAGAAACATTTATCGCCAGTTATACGCTGAGGCGACAAAGTCTATTCCCATTAATGTCAACAGCTTTGAATCACCGTCATGATCCCATTATTCCGTTCTTTAACCCTGGTGACTAACCAGTGGAGTTTGTCGAAGTAATTCAACTGGATTTACAGACGGCTGCTAGGCTTCTTGTCTGTAGCATCGCAGATTTTATTATTTCTCAGAGCTTTACAGAATAAGTGTAAGTTGCTAATATTATAGCACCTAGAGAAAATGATTTATGCTGTAATAGTCTGCAGAGCTCAAAATGGTTTTATCAATATTTAACTGGCATGAATGCAACAATGGTTGCAAAGTAGGAGGCTACTGCAAACATCATGGGGTAATAATGGGGAATTTCTCCCAAAGTAAGGAGGCCAGACCAGGGACAGTCAGAAGGTAACAGGGCATGTACCTGGGCTGATCACTGAATGGTACAGCAATGTGCTACGTTTAGAAAGTACCATTTTTTTCAGACAGACCAAGGCAACAGGACAATACAGGTTCAAGGATTGTGAAGGCAGGTTTGAGGTAAACAGAACAGGAAGTATTTCATCATACAGGTTACAGGTAATGAGTTACCAGGAAGAATGATTTGAACTCATTAAAATAGCTTGATGGAAAGGCTGATTTGTATTCTGGAAATACGGAATCAAGTGGGAGGAACTGTTCTACTGACCTTTTTGTTCGTGTTGACATGGTGGGCCCAAATGGCCTTTTTCTGTGCTGTAACTTTTCTAAGATTAGGAAAAATAGAATGGATGGGATAATATTTATTGAAATGGGAAATGAGCATTTGTGTATTCCTTTAAATTGTGCTGGTCACCGAGCCATATAAATATTGAGCACCAAATTTATATCTGTAAAATTTTAACTTGGCTATTGTATGTATATATACTTGAAATAATGCATTTTTGTTCCAATTTGAGTGCACACTGATGATGAATGCAGGGAACATTTCCAAAAGAAATTAAAGCCAGCAAAGATGAGATTAAACTGATATTGCTATTTATACCAGTGGAGCTCTTTTTTGCTGCGTCTACATTTCTATTTTGATGCATTAATTTCAGATCGTCATCTAATACTGGGTTCTGCCTTTACAATGACTGTGCAATGCAGTTATACAGATATTGAAAGAGTAAAGAAATCTACGCTTCTATACAAGATATAGAAAAATACAAGGATTGGGGTTCATCCCTTTACAGTTAACTAAACACAAGATACTCTGGTGTTGAACCACTTATGAATAACGTTGACACAGCACATAATACTAAAGATTTTGTGTAACAAGAACCGCAGATATTAAAATAATTATGGGGTAAAATTTGGCTTTTTTTTTAAGCATTGCAAGCCTGAAGTTTCACCTCGTCTTACTTAGGCTGTCTGAAAATATTGTATTAAATTTAAGGTGTGACGTTATAGTTAAAAAATTTTTTTTCAAAAAACAGCAACAACAACAATGGCTTAGCAGCCGCTGCCACCCCGGCCATGAGCTGGGATCACTTGCTCCCGGTCTCTGCGTGCGCATTTTGGCTGCCACCCTGACCCGAGCCTCGCCCTCCACTCTAAATGTCTCTCCTCCCACCCCCTCTGTGTCTCTCTTCCCACCCCCCTATCCACTACTCCCCCTCCGTCCTTCTCTCCCACCGCCCTCCCCGCCTTCTCTCTCTCCTCAACCTCATCACCACTTCCATCTGCTCCAGCCTGGGCATCCTCCATCGGGCCCATCGTGGCTCCCGGCACTGGCTGTCCCAGAGCAGCAACCCCACGTGTCCCATCACTCACTCCCTCTGCTCAAACCGCCTCCTTAAGGCAAACCCAACTCCGCCTTCCCTCATACTTACCCTCCCCAACTCTCCACTCACACCATTCTCCACAACCATCTCCTATACAACCCAAAATCCTCTCCACACCACTCTCTCCTCCCTCCAACAAACCCACCCGCATTTCCCTCCAATATGTCCGTTCCCTCTCAATAAAGCCCTCACCATCCACGACCTCATCCTGGACAAGCATCTTGACATTCCTGGGCTCACCGAAACCTGGCTCTCCCCCAATGACCCCATCACCCTGGTGGACCTCCCCTCCAGGCTACACCTTCCACTACAACCCCCATCCAAACCAACATGGCGGTGGGGTGGCCTTCATTTCCAAAGTCTCCCTTGGTCTTACACCCTACTCCTCTAGCTGCTTTCCTCGAGCACCTCACTCTCTTCCACCATCTCTCCTTTTGAAAATCCTCCTTGTCTATCGACCCCCTAAGCCCCTCGGCTCCTTCCACACAGACACCTCCACTCTCCTCTCTTCTCTATCCCTCTGCTCCGAGCGCCTACTCATAATGGGTGATTTCAACCTCCACCTAAACTCCCCTTGCCCCACTTCTGCCAATTTCACTGCCCTCCTCTCCTCCTTAAACCTTACCCTTCATATAAATTCACCCACCGACAACCGTGGTCATGTACTTGACCTTGTCATCACCCATGGCCTTGACATTTCCGACCTCAGCATAGTGGACAAGCCATCTCGGACCACGTTTGCATCTCCTTCTCCTCTCACATCCCTCTCTCCTCCACCAAGCCCTCAACCATACTCTACCGCCCTTGGAAAAGGCTACACCCTGAGACCCTCACAAAGGCCCTCTCATCATCAAACATCCTATCCCTCTGGCCTTCCACCCGCGGAGATCCAGAAGCAGCCATCCAGCTGCTCCATGATCGCCTCTCCTCCACCTTTAACACCCTTGTCCCCCTAAAATCCAGGACCATCTCCAAACCCACCCGATCCCCCTGGTACAACAACCATCTCCGCCGCCTAAAAACCCAAATCCGGCTGCTCGAACGCAGTTGGCGGAAAACTGGCCTGACAGTTCACCGCCAACTATGGCTCAAGCATCTCCACAGCTACCGCCGTTCTTTGACACACGCAAAAACGGCCTTTACTCCAACATCATCTTGGAGGCTAAACACAATCCTAAAATCCTTTTTTCCCCACTACCTCCTCCGTGCCCCTCTCAGGCCTCCTCAATCTTTGTATCAAATGCCAAGTGCGAGGAGGTCATGGACTTCTTTGCATCTAAAATACTTAACATCCACCAGGCAGCCTCATCCACCTGCCCCTTGTCACCCACCACTTCGTCCTCTTTGTCCCCTTCACCTTCCTCATCATCTGCTCCTACCACCACCCCCATTCTACATTCCTTCCTCCCCATCTCTCCCTCCTCCCTCTCACCCACCATCACCTCCATGAAACCCACCACTTGCTGCCTCGACCCCCTCCCCACCAACTTACTGGTCACCCAGCTCACCCTCCTCTGCCCACTACTGGCTAACATCATCAACCAGTCCTTCTCCTGTGGATCAGTCCCTGCCTCTCTCAAAACTGCCGTCATCACCCCCCTCCTGAAAAAACCCTCCCTGGATCCCTCAAACCACCACCACTACCACCCCATTTCTAACCTGCCCTTCCTCTCAAAAGTTCTAGAACGCGTCGTTGCCAACCAACTTCATGCACTCCTCCTCCCACTCCCTCTTCAAACCCCTCCAGTCCGGTTTCCGCGCTGCCCACAGTACAGAGACTGCGCTTGTGAAAGCCACAAACGACATCCTCTCTATCTGTGACCAGGGCTCCCTCTGCCTCCTTGTCCTCCTGGACCTCTCCACCACATTCGACGCAGTTGATCACGCCATCCTCCTCCACCGTCTTTCCTCCGTCATCCACCTCAGTGGGACCGCACTCGCCTGGTTTGAGTCCTACCTCACAAACCGCCAGCAGTACATCTGCACAAACGGTTTCTCTTCCCGCTCTCACCCGGTTACCTGCGGGGTACCCCAAGGATCCATCCTTGGCCCCCTCCTCTTTCTGATTTACATGCTCCCTCTTAGGGATGTCATCCATAGACATGGGGTACATTTCTACATGTATGCAGACAACACCCAACTCTACTTTTCCACCTCTCTTTGTGATCCCCAGTCCCCTAATGTTCTATCTGCCTGCCTGTCAGATCTCAGGGGCTGGATGAGCGCAAACTTCCTTCAGCTGAACATTGACAAGACGGAAGCCATACTCTTCGGCTCTCGTCAACGTCTAAAATCTCACGGCTCTCACCTCTTCCACCTACCTGACCTCCCCCTAAAACTCTCCGAACCCGTACGCAACCTAGGCATCAGGTTCCACCCCCAATTATCCTTCCTCCCCCACATCCGGTCCCTCACCAGCACCGCCTTCTTCCAGCTCCGACGGATCGCCCGTCTCCGCCAATACCTCTCCCCAAAAGTAGCTAAAGCCCTGGTCCATGCCTTCGTCACCTCTTGGCTGGACTACTCTAACGCCCTCCTCACAGGTTTCTCCTCCACTACCATCCATAAAATCCAAATCATTCAAAACTCTGCCGCCCACTTTCTCACCCACACGAAACTCCGCTCCCCGATCACCCCAGTCCTTGCCAGACTGCACTGGCTGCCTGTCCCAGAGACGATCAATTTCAAAATCCTCACCCTTGTATTCAAGTCCCTGCACTCCTCAGCAACCCCCTACCTCTCTGACCTCCTCTCTCCTCAAAACAGTGCCCGTTGCCTCCGTTCCTCCGGGTCTGGCCTCCTCCTCGTCCACCGTATCCTCCGCTCCACCCTCACCGGCTGTGCCTCCAGCCACCATGCCCCGAGGTTCTGGAACTGCCTTCCTCACTCCCTTCGTCTCGCTCCCTCCCTTCCCATTTTCAGGTCTCTGCTGAAGACCTTTCTTTTCGACCGTGCTTTTGGTCACCTTCCTCCCCCTCCCCCTGGCTCGGTCCCGGGATTCGTTACTGTGAAGCGCTCTAAGACGCCGTCTGGCGTGGAGCGCGCTATATAAATCCAAGTTGTTGACAGAGAAGAAACGTGGAGAAGTTTTAAATCGGACTTCATTTGGAAGCAGCTTGTTTTTTTAACAACCTATAAGAACAGACAAAAATTCTGCACACAAATAAGGACTGGATTTAAGAATTTGTCCATAATTCAGCAGCATTTTAAACTTTAAAACAAAATGTTTCTCGCAGGCTAAGACCAGGTGAATTTGTGGGCCATATACTTTTGTTAATTTACACCAGCATAAAATGGCCAGAAGGTGGCAGTACTCCCCACCCGGTAAATGTGTTCACCTTTCCTCACAAGTGAACTTGTGTCACGTTGTTACATTTTAACGTGAAGACATATGCTAAAGTATTTTAGATAGTTGCCCGTAGAACGACTTCCAACTTATTTTTGGTTTAATATTTACATTGCAGGGTATTGCATTGCAGGCTGAGATTTCACCCTTCTCGAACGTCAATCCTGGTCAACACCAGAAAACAAATATTTAACCCAAAAATATTAGTTAGATGCCTTACGAAGGACTTTGAAATTCTAAGGTTTTGATAGAGGCGATGGGGAGAAATCATTTCAATGGTCGTTAAGTCAGGGTATTGAGGGCACAGGAACAGAGGGGTGATTAGATTTTTTTTAAACACACACACCCAGAGTTGTTAGGATTTGGTATTACTTTCCAAGTACAGTTGTCGAAGTAGGATCTATTTTAGCTTTCAAGAGGGAACTAGATAGATATCTAAAGAGGAATAAACTGCAGGGGCTTGGAGGTTAAGGCAGGTTAACGGCAATGAATGGATCGCTCTTTCAAAGAACTTCTTCTGTGCTATAAATTTCTATGGTTCCACATCACTTGGGGCTTACAATTTACAATAACGCTCACCTTCGCTTCAAAATTCAAATGAAATAGCGTTGATTCAGCTGTGCAGAAGCGAGAATGCACATATCGAGAGGGATACACTGACATCTAGTGGTGATTTTTGCTGTGTAAACTAACACTATGTACACTATTTACCGGGTAAAATTTGAGGCATTTCTTACCATATTTCTACACATGTATTAATTAAGGAAAGCATTAAGAAATAACACAATTTTAACTCCTATGTGTTGCCAGTTCTCAGCTTGGATCTGGAAATAGTTAAGGAAGGACATTTGTAACATTTTGTTATCACATAGACCAAATTACAAATTGGCACAATTTCACCCCTATATGTGCAAAAAAACAATAAAACATGTTGTGCTCAAATTGTTCTTCAGATGATACATCCATCCTTCAGGTGAAACGTTAAACCAAGGACCCAACTGCCTGTTTAGGTGGGTATTAAAGATCCCATGGCACTGGTCGAAAACAGAAGGGAGTTTCTCCCAGTGTCCTAGCCAACAATCCCCCAAATAACATCAGTAATTCACTCCATGACTGCTTGTGGGACATTGCTGGGCACATATTGGCTGCCGCACTCTCCTACAAAATACAGTTACACCACTTTACGGTATATCCAGTGAAGCGCTTTGAGATATATCAAAGATGTGATAAGGCGGTAAATCAACTGCAAGGATTTATTATAGTTCATTTCCCAATGTAATTGCTTAATGAAATATTTGCTAGATTAGTCATCAGTGCACATTTGATAACCCCTGCTATGGTTTCACTATCTCGCCTCCTCCAAGCAACTTGATTTATGATGAGTGTCTCCCTGGAAACAAGAGATGTTAACTTTCAACTTCTTATGAGCATTGTCATTAGATACCTGAAAGAATGTTTCCCTAATTTGCAGTTGAAGATGTAACATGTCTTTGAGGCACTTAGCCTCTGTTGACTCCATCTGAACTTGCCATGAAATAGGAGGGCTTCTACGCTACGCACTTCTGATCTACTAAGAATTTCAGTGTTTGTGACTGTCCTAATATTCAATCTCCTTCAAATTCCTTCAATAAAAATAATTTGGTCACTTCAAACCACAACTGTTTGTGGGGCACTACTGTGCGCAATTGCCTGCTGCATTTCGCCCACAAAATATACAGTCAATTCACTTTACAGTATATTCTGTGAAGTGCTCTGACACATTTGTGGAGTCCTGTAGCTCAGTGGTTAGAGCACTCGCTTTGCAAGCGAGAGACCCGAGTTCAATTCCAGACAGGGCGAAACCTTGGGCAAGTTTCCTTACTCCACACACCTCATAATAATAATCCCTCCAAAACCAAAAACAATAATAAATTGGTCATTTTCAATCTACGACTGTTTGTGGGACATTGCTGTGCGCAATTGGCTGCCGCGTTCGCCCACAAATATACAATCAATTTACTTTACAGTGTGTTCTGTGAAGCGCTTTGGGATGTCCTCCCGACGTGAAAAGCGTTATATCAAATGCAAGGATTATTATTATTATTATCTAGAAGACATGATAAGGCGCTATATCAAATGCAAAGATTATTATTATATTATAATCTTCAGGGCAGACTGAAGAAAATGCACATCAACATCACAACGCACAAAAAAGCATGCAAACGGGAGCTTCTTCAGGTTAATGTGAGTGATCGATGTTACAGAGTAATTGACCTGGAGGAGTTACCAAGCTAGTCTGTGTAATAGGGAGCAACCAGCTCACGCAGTTTTAAGTGATTTAAATATTAACTCAACATTAATATCTACACTGATACGAATCCAGCTCCTTCACTCAATAACCCCTTCAAAAACAAAGTCCCCAGTGATGCAAACATGGTTTGAACATAATATATTCAAGATAGAAATAGGAAGGGAAACAGGCTTCTGAACTTAATAACTAAACCATTTGATTTTACAAGGGATTATTAATGATAAAACACAGACACAAATCAAGTATATAAGTGTATGTATGTGCTGGGTAATTTATGATTTAATATAGTGACTTGTTTTCTAACTAAGAGGAGTGCAGTCAATTGCAACCATCATAGGGCCTTTACATTACCAGTGCAGCAAAGCATTTACTTTCAGAATGAATTTTATCAAGTGCTATATTTCCTTTGAACATCAGTGACAATTGTCAGTGACCTGCGGCAAGAAAAACAGCAGTCTGCAGCTAGCATCAGTGCTTCAAGAGAGTGGTGCCAGCTCTATAAATCAACAGACTTAACAAAACGGCTCTGTTAACACGGTACTATATCACTGTTCGCGTTGAAAATTTTATGTTTCATAGATTTACATGCAAACCTTTTTCCAGTATAACTTACCTAATATAACCGTAGTACTTTAAATGGTGAACTTAATTAGGGTTTCCTATGAATATAAACAATTGATATTCAAAAACTAATCGAGACTTGACTTTTTGAACAGTTTCTGAACAACAAATGACGCCAAATAGGGATGTGGCCAGGGGACCAACAACAACTTGCCTTTATATAGCATCCTTTACGTGCTGTAGAGTCTTTGAGCGTTCGGGACAAGGAGTGGCAGATCAATTTTACTCAGCTAAATGTAAGGTAATGCATATTGGAACAGGAAACAACAAACGTGTGCACATGATGAAGGGACGTCTATTAGCAGATGGATTTTTATTGTATCGAAACACTAGGTAATGCGTATTGGGACAGTGAATATGTACATGATGAAGGGGTCTCCATTAACAGAGAGAAAGAAAAAGATCCGAGTATGATTATTGATCATTTACTAAAGGTTTCCAGTAAATGTGAAGCTGTTCTCAACAAAACAAAGTACAAGGTTATCGCTCAAGGGCATTTGAAAGAAGTTATTGTAACCTTGTATCGATTGTTGGTGAGGTCTCATCGAGGATATTTTGTACAGTTTGAGGTAATGTACCTTCAAAAGAACATTAATGTGTTTGGAGAATTACTGGTAAAGATCAATGAGGATAATTCTGGGTCTTAAAGGTCTAAGATATTATTGGAGAGACATTACACCTGGGACAAAATTTACTCTATATGCAGTAAAATCCTGTGATGCACTGTGAGACGTGTCAACATTGTGAAAGGGGAGGATTAGTATTGATTTTTAAAGCCAGTTTTCCGTCAGTTCTTTTAAGAAAATAGAGAACACCAGCTTCAAATTTAAGTCTGAATTCAACAAGTTGCCACATTCTGCACATTCTCAAATGTGAAACAGAATAAATCTAGACTCAGGTGGAATTTTTGCCTCCATATGAAGCAAGACTCTTATATAGTACTGAACTTGTCCTCGTGGATCAAAGGAAGATTTAGAAGGGACATTAACCAGTAATTTTAGATAATGACTAGTAAAAGGCATGTCCTTTAAGAGATGGGGATACAAAATATTTTATTAGTTGTGATGATTTCACCTTGACATTGTCAAGAAAACTTCAGTGAACGATCAGTAAACCAAATTTCTTTTCTCTCAACCTCTACTAATGGACTCCTCTTCATTTCAAATCATGTACAAAGACCATTTTTCAAGGTAACAAAGTAGTATGTGCCCTCAAAATACAGATGGTGAGAACTGCAATTTCAATAGTGTTTAGGAAAAGCTAGCAATCAAACTGCAAGGCAAATTATTTAAATCTTTTAGTAAGGTTAGGAGTTGTTGACTGTTTGGGGGACATTGCTGTTAGCAACCGGCTGTTACATTTCGCCCACAAAATAGTCAATCCACTTTACAGTAAATCCTGTGACGTGCTTTGAGACATTTCAACAATGTGAGTAGGCACTATAACAAATGCAAGGATTACGGATTATATAATTATTGCTTTTCTCAACAACATTTCAAGACAGGCAATAAGAGTGATGCAATGTACAGGAAATAATTAACTGAGAGACTCAAGAAACATACACAAGAGCTGGTATGTTCCTTACTTCCTAGGGTAAATGTCTAGATTAAGGTGGTTGGCACATCACAAACTATCTTGTGAAAGTCCTCTCTCCATGCTGAAGGCAGATAGAAATAAGAATCCTTGCATATGGGTTAGCCAAAGTCATGTCAGGAGGTAGTTTCAAAGGGCTTCAAGTAGAGTGGCATGTATTTGTAGTCAAACACAGCACTAAATTGGCAAAGAGTGCCATCTTTAATATCCACTTGTAACAGACAGAAGGGACCTTAGTCCGAAGGACAGCATCTCATCCGAAGGACGGCATCTCCAACAATGAAACACACCCCCAGCACTGCTCAAGCACCACACCTCCAACTGTTGAAACAGCTCAGCCAACCTGGCTCAGCAGTAGGACTTGGAAGAACAGACCAGTAACTGGGGGGGAAGAGACTCTTCCCACTCAGCTCCCATTAAATCTGCGACCCAAAGCTCTAATGGTTTTGGCTTGCAAGGTGGTCCTAACTGGATAAGCACTGGAAAGCTTGCCAAAGAGTTCTCTAAATGACAAGCTATGTGGTTTTAGCTGGTTAATCTCCTGCAATATCCCAACGCACACTCTGGGGTCCCCAAGCCTTGGTTCTCCAACCAGTAACTAATCCTCTCCAGAATGAGGTAGCAGGGTGTATCCCTCCAGAAGGAGTGTGCACATTCCATTCCAGACATGGGAATTTCTGTGTGAAGATGGAATGAATGGAACTTTTTGTCTAATGAATTTAGACTGTGTCAGCACAATAAGTTAATTAGAGCATGGTGAGGGGTTTCTGCCCGTGTAAGACCCCTGGCTGACCAAACAAAACATTGGGAGTGGACTTTTAGGACTCCTTTGGAATTCTGGGCATCAGGAAGAAAGCTGACCACAGCCATAATCCCACAAGGAAAGCTACATGTTGACCAATCCACCGAATCCAACAGCAGAGCAACTGTACTCTGGTTGGGAAATCTAACAAAGTTGATCTCCAGTAAGCTCCAAGTCTGGCAGTGAGCCCCACTCACTAACAATGCCTCCAACAGGATTACCCACAGCCTGTGCTTATTATAAGGGTTATGTTATGCAAAGCTTTTAGGCTGCATAAATCCTACAAATCATTTAACTGGTTAGAGTATTTACAATACAACTGCATTTAAATTCTCTACATAATCATCTTATTTATTCTGCCATTGGTAGTAAAGCCGTTATAACTGGGGACTGTAAACTCCATTTCTATGAGTGTAATAACTATTTGGACCTAATGTGGTTTGCAATCTGTAATATGCGCACACTAAGTACCTACCATAGATCAAGTTGCTTGGAGTAGGTGAGATGGTGAAAGCATGACAAGGGTTATCAATCATGCACTGTTCACTAATTCTAGAAAATGTTTCATTGGGCAACTATGTTGGGAAATGAACAAAAATAAATGATAAATTCTTGCATTTCATCTAACGCCTTATCACGTCGTTGAGATATCTCAAAGCGCTTCACAGGATATCCTGTAAATTGGTGTGACTGTATTTTACGGGTGAATGCAGCAGCCTATATGCGCACAGCAATGTCCCCAAACAGCCATGGAGTGAGTGAGCAATTTTATTTGGAGGATTTGTTGGCCAGGACACCGAGAGAAACTCTCTTCTCTTTTTGAATAGAATCATAGAAACATAAGGCACAGAAGGAGGCCATTCAGCCCATCGTGTCTGTGCCGGCTCTTTGAAAAGAGCTATCCAATTCAAACCCACTCCCTCGTTCTCTCCCCCTGGCCCTGCAAACTGTCCTCCCCGAATAATTATCTACTTCTCTCTTAAAAGTTATCATCGAAGCAGCTTTCACCACCCTTTCAGGCATAGTGCCATAGAATGTTTAACATCCACCTGAACAGGCAGATGGGACGTCGGTTTAACATCTCATTTGAAGGTCGGCACCTCTGACAATGAAACATTCCCCCAGCACTGTATTGGAGTGTCGTCGTAGACTATGTGTTTCCACGTCCCAACATGGGGCTTCAACCCACATCCTTCTGACTCGGAGACAAGAGTGCTACCACTTCACCAGGCTGACGCACAATTAGTTAATTTCTTCATTTAGGTGTTGTGCTATTTAAAAGGATTGTCAGGCTGGAGAGACCCTTCTGCCTCAGGAGTGTGAGGCAGTGAGCCTCCAACAGAATTACCTGCGCTTATTACAAGGGTTATGCTAGCCCAGGCTTTTAGGCTGTATAAATCCTACAAATTATTTAGCTGGTTGGAGTACACAGAGACAGAAAATAGTGATGGAAATTGAATCAAAATCCTACCCCCTTGTGTGTGAGATCATTGAGGCGAATACAACACACAAATTTTCTGGCTCTTCTTTCTCCTCAAAGAAAAGAATCATGTTTTTCAAGAAGACATAGTCTCTCGAAAACGGATTCGGAAATGTACTGCTGGAATCTTGAAAAATTCCACTTGGTTATACTGAGTGGATTTTAGAAGTGTACTCCAGGGCTTCGTAACTACATTGTTCACATATTCCAAATTGCCTTTGGGCAAAAAGAAAGACTGAGAGCGCCGTGCAGTGCATCAATTTCACTAATTGGCAAACAAAATCCTAAAATTCCAGCCAAATACTTAGTGCCATTTCAATATTGAAAGTCAACGTTAAAACTACAAATTCAAGCTCTTGATGGAATATTTGAATCCTTCCACACCTCTGCAGCTAAAACATACCAAACTGGTTTTAACAAAGGCTGCAATTTAATTGATAATCCATGAAGCTTCTCCAATGCAATTAATTACACATCCACAGCGGAGAGATTAAGCATAATGTCTGAGTTAGTTAATTCTAAACGAGAGAACATAGCCAAGTGATCATGAGATGCAACGGATGTCTCAATGCCAAAAGTTATTTGATCAGATGTAAAGAGATTGCTGTGATTTCAATTCAATCCTAATATTTACAGATGGGTGAAATATTAATATTATCCCTGTTGGTGTGAATGAATGAGTTTTCTTAAGAGACAGGTAAATGTGCCCACATTCAATGTTATTATTCGCTTTGTGACTGATTACTGGAGGTATTTCAAAAACATATAATGAGACTGACAAGAAGTATTCTCTTGAGTTTTTCAGTCTGCTAAGTGGTAATGCTAAAGCCTGCAGACTTACTGTATGGATCTGAACTTGAAATCACAATTATTCTGCATCTCTTCAAATATAAACTAAATGACAAACTTTGCATTTAATATAACGCCTTATCACATAGAAAGACACTTCACAGAATTTTCTACAAAGTGTAGTGTCTGTGATTTGTAGGCAAATGCGGCAGCCAATTTGTGCACAGAAATGTGGTTGATTAAAGGATAGGAAATAAAGGATGGGAGTAGTTTTTTGGGGTCAGCTGGGTATCTGACACATGCGGAAACACCATGCTTAAGAGCATCAAAACCAACAGAATTCCATGTATCCCACCTATACGTTGAAATCCCAGAGATAGATTGTTGGAATGGTATGCACACTCTCTCCCTGGAGGAACGATCCCGCTTACCTAATTCTCTAATATGAATAATCCTTGCATTTGATATAGCACTTTTCACGTCTTCTAGACAGCTCAAAGCGCTTCACAGAATATACTGTGAAGTGAATTGACTGTATATTTGTGGGTAAAACGCGGCAGCCAATTAGAATATAATATAGAATGTAAAAGCAAAGAGGGAATTTCTAAAAAACAACAAGGTCTATCTAATTTGCCTCCTACCATTCTGGCAGTCGCATACTACAATAATGGAGATGTCGATTAATTCTGTATGGATGAGCCTACAGCAGAGTGGAAAGCTTTGGGAACCTTAGATCCAAAGTTGTCTGGTTCTTCCAAGCCATACTACACTTGTCACGTCTCAAATTATTCAGGCAGACAGGACCTTAGTTTGACATCTCATCTGAATGCAATAATGCAGCACAAACCCAACATACAAATGTGCCTCAAAAATGACCACAAATTTTTCAAGAATGAAAATGGTAGCCTTACAAAAATCAGTGTCACTATCAGTCTCAAACCATGTACTGTAAATCTACAGCAGTTCTTCGAAGATAGGGCTTCATTTTCTTCATGAACAACTGAGAGGTAATCTCAGCAATGTCAAAGTATCTCTCAAGTATCAAAGCAAGTCTTCTGAAGTCTTTGAACTGTGAAGGAGTTTGCAACTCAAAAAAACTTCAAACGATTCAACATGAAAAGTCTCTCCTCTTTACGAACTGCAGAGGAAGCTCAGATAAGAGGAGATGCTGTTCCTCACTGCTCAGAGAAATTAATTTTGTCCAAGAGTCAGATATGGCTGAAGGCAGCAGTAGCTGAAATGAAGAATGTTTTGATTAAAGGAATATGTTCCCTCATGCTACCTTCTGTGCAATCCAGTATGGTGGTTCTTTCTATAGTACAACACAATTTACATTTATGTAGTGCCTTTCACATCGGGAGGAAGTCTTAAAGCACTTGGCAAGCTTCAGTTGGCTGTAGTATATTTATGTCAAGATATACCAGGCATAAATCAGTAATGTCAAAATGCTCCGACACTACTAAATGTACAGATTAAACAAACACTGCTCAGAACCTCATTCAGTCAAAAGGACCTATTAAGGTTTTATAGTTAAAAAGTGGAAATATGTATGGCAGAATAAAAGACCGATAGAATTCACTAGGATTAAGATGGATTTTTGTTAGTTGTACCTCCAAATTCTGTCATTATCTCTACTAATGTTAAAACAAAAATATTGTCCCCAAAGAAGTGGCACTTTTAAGCTGTTTGAATGGATTGCAATCCATTAGGGACAGAAAGAAAATATTTCATACTGTAGTGGACATTTGTATTTACTAACAGTTCACTTTCTTGAGATTTACATTAATTTTATCCAGAATTCTGCAGCTTGTGTCTTCTCCTGCACCAGGCTGTACGATCCTATCACCCCCAATCTCACCCGGCTCCACTGGCTCCCCATCCCACTGAGGATAAAATTCAAAATCCTCGTCCTTGCCTTCAAGGCCCTCCATGGCCTTGCTCCTTCCTACCTCTGTGACCTGCTAACCCCATATTAACCTGTCCACTCCCTCTGCTCAGCAGGCTGTGTTCTGCTCCATGCCCCCGCCCAACCTGACCCACCATCAGAGGTCAGACCTTCAGCTTCTCTGCTCCCACCCTTTGGAACTCCAGTCCCTCTGCCTTGCTCCCTCCAAAGCACATCTCAAGACCCTCCTCTTCAACTGCACATTCAGCCACACTTCTACTCCTACCCTCCTCCCTGCCCTCCACCACCCTCCTTGGTTCCAACCTCCTGCTCAGGTCCAAATCCCTGACTGTCCAGCGCCTTGGAACGTCCTCCCGGCATGAAAGGCACTTTACAAATATAATTTGTTATTGTTGTAAGGCAGATCCGGAATCTATCAGAACAGGAATCTGACAGGCAACCTAACAGGTAAAAACTACCACTAGAAGAGGAAATGTCTCGAGCAATTATTTTGGAGGGTAATGTGGTGATTTCCATGCCTGAGGTCTTTTTTCACTTGAGTTAGCAATGAGTACTTCAGGCTTAATAATGATCATAATGATTATATCACTGTGTATCAATTGATGTGGCCACCTGGCTCTGACTTTGCTGTAATGTCAATGTATAACATTGCTGTGTAGACGATACTGGCTCTGTTAGCACTCCATTGGTATAGCATCTGCACTCTTTGTTACCTGCCCTTTTAAAATTTCGCCAATCAAACCAGGCAGAAAGTCTATACTATAGGCCTCCAATGAAAATAATAAAACTATTTCCTGGCATTAGTTCATTTGAAGTTTTCCCACATTACAACTGGGGTAACGTATTCTTCAGATGATCCAATGGCAGGTTTGAAACATCCTAAAATTATGGAATCTACAGATTAAAATAACCCTAGTTAACAAGGAGCAGTTACGTTTTTTTAGGTGAGATAACATGAAAATTTGGAAATCTCCAATAAAAGCCTGAAGGATTTTACTAGCATATTTAGACAATTATGTTATTTTACTCCAAATTCAGTCCTTAACTCTACAAATATTAAAATGGTATTTCAGGCCTCACATATAGTAACACCTGTTACCTAAATGCAATTTATTTTTCTCTTCAACACATATTTAATATGAGCACTGAGCCAGGCTTTTTGATTTCATTCAAAACAATTGCACGGC
This sequence comes from Callorhinchus milii, assembly GCF_018977255.1. Taxonomy (NCBI): domain Eukaryota; kingdom Metazoa; phylum Chordata; class Chondrichthyes; order Chimaeriformes; family Callorhinchidae; genus Callorhinchus; species Callorhinchus milii. Next base: position 27,184,155 of record NW_024704742.1, on the reverse strand, counting down.
CAACAGCAAAATGCTCCCAAATATTATCCAGGGAAGTGAGTACAATGTTAGGTGCTTGATCCTGATCTTCTGGGACAAAACATGATCTCTATTAGCTTAGCCAAGAAAGACATTAACATCACTTTGGTAACTACTAGATACAACACAAAGATCAAGATCTCAATGCCAGTCCTTCCCAAATGTTTGCAATTGGGTTTTCTCAGTGGAAATTTCCCAGTTTTATAAATAAATGGAATGAATGAATCAATCAATCAACATTCTCAAATAACTAGTTTCAGTGGAAGGTGGGGAAAAAAAATGGATGTCATTTTGCAGGATCACTGTTATTGGTTTTGCAAAGTATTCATTGGCACACTTCATGTTCTTGACGGGATGTCTGTCAACAAGTCTATTGGGAATGAGCAGAGGTGTAGGACTAATTGAATAGCTCTTTCAAAGAGCCAGCCATCGGCACGATGAGCTGAATGGCCTCCTCCTGTGCTGTAGGATTCTATAATAAAAATGGCCTTGAGTAAGGCAGTGAAGAGTCCAGGAAAGTCTCTGCCTGCAATTTAGCAACCACTGCCTGACGACCATCCAAATAATTGCAAAACGTGCCTTTTTTCTTTGCCTTGAAACCTTTTGCAATGTTCAGAAATCCATTCAGACCTTTTCAGCCTTCAGAGTTACTAGAATCGTGACAAGCACTAATTAGTGGAAGAGCTGTCTACGTTTCATAAGTTTATTAAAATTCCATTGTCGCTGTTTAGTGATGATCATTATAGTATCATTGAGCTCTGAGAGATTAAGCTATTGACAAGGTAATTTCAAGAAACCACTGATTAAAACTGACACAGCAAAGGAATGTGAATGAAAAGCCTGAGCTTTTAACAAGTCAATATGGAGCGCACGGCTCTTGTTTACACTGACAACTTAGTTCCAGTTGAACAGTTGTGTGTAATAGGTAGAAGACGAATGTACTAAACAAATGTAACGTACATGGGTTACTAAACCTCACCGCTGCAAAATTAATAAAATTGAGAAACAAACAGGGCACATAGAATTTTGCCCACAAAATACAGTCAATCTACTTTACAGTGTATTCTGTGAAGGTTTTGAAATGTCTCAATCAGGTGATAAGACGCTATCAATGCAAGGATTATTAATTACATAGACTGTACAGTTTGTCATTATTCATAATTATTATTATTTCAGCCTAGTCTATACCAATGTTTATATTCCACACAAGCCTCCACCTAGCCTAACTCCCTCTCCCTATTCTCTTCCAAATCCCCTATTCCGTTCTCTCTCCTGCATGATTCAAGTTTCTTATTAACACTTACAATCTGCTTAACAAGTGCCATCTGTTTATCGATCTCTTGATTTTTAAATAATCCGTGGTATATGAAGTCCCAATTCTCATTCAGTCTTCTCTATTCAATTAAATGTGCCAAGAGCGTAGAAAACATAGTAACAGTCAGTTATAGTATGTTTTATGCAATACTTGTACTAAGCCTGGCATCTGTCCTAAAATTGTCCACAACATTGGACCTGTTACCTTTCTTCCAAATAAGCAAGCAAACAGGACTTCGGTTTCACATCTCATCCAAAAGACGAGAGTCCTGTAGCTCAGTGGTTAGAGCACTCGCTTTGCAAGTGAGAGACCGGAGTTCAATTCCAGGCAGAGGGCGAAACCTTGGGCAAGTTTCCTTACTCCACACAGAGCCTAATAATAATCCCTCCAAAAAACAAAAACAATAATAAATTGGTCATTTTCAATCTACGACTGTTTGTGGGACATTGCTGTGCGCAATTGGCTGCCGCGTTCGCCCACAAATATACAGTCAATTCACTTACAGTATGTTCTGTGAAGCGCTTTGGGACGTCCTCCTGACGTGAAAAGCGCTATATCAAATGCAAGGATTATTATTATTATTATTATTAAGACAGCATACCTAACAATGAGGCTTCACCATAAGTCTAACACATGTCATACCTGACTTGAGAGAGCTTGATGCTGGAGTGCTCAAAATAGATGCATGTTCCTTTTCACCACATAACATCCCTCACCTTTAAACGCAACCAAAAAATGTAAGCAATTACACAAATGTAGACTAAAAAACTACCCTCGGGTTTTGCAGACAGTCTTAAAGGGCCAGTGATAAATGGATCCTTTTAGGATAAATGTGAATTATGGGAAGACAAGAAAATTACATAGTTAATAACTTTACCTTTTGCAACTTGTTATCTGCAGTTCTGAAATTTTTCTAAATCGTTTCACTCATAATTGTTAGGTGTCAGCATAACATCCATAACAGAGGGGTTAATCAGATGGAAATTAGTAAAACCCAAACAGTTGGTCCCAGTGCTATTAATCTCTTATCTGCTTTCAACATAGCAGTCTGAATAGCTCAAGCACATTCAGTTATTAAGCATGATATACTTGCTGTAATGAGTTGCATATCTGAATGTTAAACCTGTACTCCCACATATCTCAATTGCTTTGAGCTTTCTTAAACAAAAAAATACATATTCTATTTCCTTACTGAGATATCTCAAAGAAAAACGTTGCAAAGGGGATCAACCAGTGATTATCAACACCATCAATTTATACTGATACAGTGCCTGTCACGTTAGTGGGACGTTTCAAAGCGCTTTCCACTGGCTCTTTGGCTGGGCGCCCGAGCTGGAGGTAAGGGAAGCTGTGGAGGAAAGACAACCAAAAGCTCACTCGAAAATAAATATCTTAAATCAGGCTTTGAAGCCTGAGGGATCAAGGCAGAGAGACTCCTGGATAGAATTCTACAAAGCAGAGCAGAAATGGTTATCACATCAGTTTGTGAAATCAACCTATAATAAACACAATCCTTAAATCTGGTATGGTGCCTGCCTTTCACTTTAGAAGGATGTCTCAAAGTGCTTCACAGGATGCACTATTAGGTGCAGTGACTGTGAGTTTTATGGGTGAACACAAAGTCTAACTTGCACACAGCAGTGTCCCATAAACTGCCATTAAGAGAATGAGCAATTTTATTTGAGGGATTGTTGACCAGGACATCAGGTGAAACTCCCTTCTCTTTTCAATCAGTGCCATGAGATCTCTAGTCTTCACCTGAACAGGCAAAAAACAACAAATTACATTTGCATAGTGCCTTTCACGTTGGGACAGTCAGGGATTTGGATCCAAGCAGGGTGTTGGGATTAGGAGGAGTGGAGGGCAGAGACCAAAGTCGCGATCGAAGAGGAGGGTCTTTAGATGTGCCTTGAAGCAAGACAAAGGGACTGTAGGATGGAGTTCCAAAGGGTGGGAGGCTGAAGTCCCGACCACCGAGGGTGGGGGACGTGGAGCAGGCCGAGATTGGACAGACGTTAGCAGATCACAGAGGTAGGAAGGAGCAAGCCCATGGATGGCTTTGAAGGCGAGGATGATGATTTTGAACTCAATCTCTGAGGGATGGGGAGCCAGTGGAGCTGGGTGAGGATGGGGGTGATGGGGTCACAGAAACTGATGCAGGTGAGAACAGGTCAGCCTAACCCTAGACTATATGGATTCCACGTCCTGACCTGGGTCTTTAACCCACAACCTTCCCAATCAGAGTACTATCAACTGAGCGAGGCTGATCCAGATATTGCCTATAGGTTGCAATTCTTTTCAGGATTGAAAATGGGACTCTGGAGTGGTTCAGTCATTCTGCACATAAGTAGCTTAAAAAGACCAGGATGAAAGATAGGAGAAAATGAATGAATGAATGAATGAATGAATGATTACATTTGCAGTGATTCAACATATACAATGATAATCTGAGTGTGTGTAGGTCTCTCCTCATTCTTGGGTTACTTTTATAAACTAGTACTGCAATCAAACTACCTATCCACCAAACCTCAGTTCTGCTCATTTGTTTTCTTCCTGTCGGCTCAGTTAAACAACATCTGTTCTCCAGATCCTAAGCTGGTGATTTATTTAAATAGCATTGACATTGCAATGAGAAGAATAGATGAGGGCTCAGTAAGTGGTGAGGTCTTCTTTCAAAGGGAGGGGTTTCATTCAAAAAAGAACAGACTCGCTGTAGGTGGGGGAGATCATCACACACACACCAAATATGAAGTCACTGACTTAAGAGCAGAATTCGATTAACTTTGATTTTAGTAACTTATAGTAAACTCTGATCTAAACTCTGCTGTAGCATTAAAGGATCCTGGACTGCACTATAGCCAGGGCAACAGTAGTGGATACTATAATTCAAATCAGCAACTCTGCTTCCATTCTATCTCAGCCAGGGAAAGATTGCAGCACTTGGTGTGATGTAAGGCAAACTTAAGAGCACTATTATACAAAATGGTAAGGAGGGACGGCGTTGGGGGAGGGGCAGTTTAGAAGTAGGAGATGTGCTAAGGCGGTGGGAGGACGAGGCAAATGGAAAGAGATAACATTTAGTTATCTCTTGATAAGAAGGATATAGCAGTGATGGAAAGAGTACTGTATATGTTTACTAGGATAATGCCTTACTAGGATGATACCAAGGCTGGCAGGTTACTACTATCAGGATAGTCTGGATAGGTTAGGCCTTTTTTCGACCTACTAAAAGTGTTCAAAATTGTAAAAGGCTTTGATAAGGTTAGCATAAACAATAAGTTGTTCCCATTTGTTGGGCAATCCATAAACAGGGAACACAAGTATTACATAGTGTCTAGAGGATCTGAAAGGGAATTTAGGAGGAATTTATTCATGCAGAAGATAGTGAGATTGTGGGACTCCCTGCCCAAAGCCGTGGTTGCAGCAGATGATATAGATGCATTTAAGAGGAAGCTAGATACACACATGAAGAAGAAGGGAATAGAAGGATATTGGAGGGAATAAAGAGTGGGTGAAGAATCATGTGGAATATAAACACTGCCATGGACTGGTTGGGCCAAATGGCCTGTTTCCATGCTATATGTAAATCTATATAACATTGATTATCCCCAACCCAAAACCATGAAGGATGTTGTTCATCAAATCATATTGAATGATTTAAGTAAGGAAAAAGTGAGGAAAGGAGTGAAGATGTCACACTTTCACAATTAGTGAATGAATATAAGTCGGACTGACTCAAAAATCCCACAGCTGTCACACAATTTTGTGTCAGAATCATAAAAAGCCATTAGATTATCTGTTGGGAATTGAGTGCTATTTTGAGATTTTGAAGTACTTTAATTGGAAGATTCTAACACAGCGGAGTTAATAGATTTAATTTTTCTCCAGCAAGCAAAAGTGTTGTCAGGTGCTGCATAATATTCACCATCGATCTGACTGCTGAAAGATAGTTAAAGTATTTATCCACTCAAAAAATACTGCTGTCACTGGACTTGAATCACCTGACTCCAGCAGTCAGTACTTGAACAGGATTTATACTCAGTCCAGTGAGTGCCTCAAGGTGGCAGTGGTTCTTGTGCAGTATAAACAAAATCAAGATGGCAAAGGTTGTCAATTTGTAACATACATTGTGGTCTCAGATCCCTGGAGTCCTGTAGCTCAATGGTTAGAGCACTCGCCTCACAAGCGAAAGGACCTGGGTTCGATTCCCGGGCCGGGCGAAATGTTGGGCAAGTTTCCTTACTCCACACGCCTCTGTTTACCCAGCTGTAAGTAGGAACCCGATTGTTAGTCGATTGGCAGATCGCTTTTCCGGGGATAATAATCCCTTAAAAAAAAGTAGTCACTCAATCCGAGACTGTTTGTGGGACACTGTGTGCGCAATTGGCTGCCGCGATTCGCCCACAAAATATACAGTCAATTCACTTTACAATATATTCTTGAAGCGCTTTGAGACGTCTAGAAGACGTGATAAAGCGCTACATCAAATGCAAGAATTATTATTATTATTGGCCAGAGAAACCACTTTCTCAAAACTACAAAAAACTACAAAAAATATCCTGCTCCCGCAAGAACCAAATATTCTTTTGGTGAGCGTGGTAAAGATTGGGTTCTGCATTTACATGTAACCCCTTTGACGATGCGCAACTACAATGGAAATCCCATTAAAGGTCGTTATCACAAAGGTGATGCATGTAACGCTGAATGGAATTTTTGCCCCACTAACTGCAACCCATGACCCCCACATCCTCATGGGCTTAGCTTAAGACCATATTTGTCTTCAAATTTAAGAATGTGTGGAATTGAGTAAATTCTTCAATTCCATCTCAATTCTGAAGCCAGTTTCCCCAAAGTTCTTTTTTTTTAACAACTTTGGAAACCTGGCTTTGAATTTTCCAGAATTCTGAATGATCTTAAATTTATAAACAATCATCTCAAGGCTGAGAAACCTCGGGTCTCTGATTCTCAAAGTCAGAATTTGTGCCACTTATATCTTTGTTCCGCTAACCCCAGATTCCCCCAAGCTCTGCTGGCTACATTGTACAGTCCAGCAAGTCGACAGCTAATAGGAAGAATTACAATTATACCCTTGGGCTAACATTGCAAAAAGAATTGCCTGAAAAGCACTCATGTGCCCCAAATCCATTTTCACTTGTGCCTATTCATTTGCTTCAGTAGCCCTCTGTCAGAGACATCAATAGGTATTAATAAATGACTGATAGACATTGACATCGCACAAGAGATCTGGCCACCCGTGACAAACAACAGAACTGTCCACTAAACTAACTAAAAGCTAAACAGTTTTCCTCTACTTGCTTTGGATTTACCTCAAAAGTGTAATAAATATTGACCATATCTACCAGGTTTTTGCCCTCATATCAGTGAACAACCTTGACAGTGTAACAGTGCCCTCCTCCTTGTGTTCTGGCATAGTCTCTATCACGCTCACTGCCACTCTGTAACCCTATGGAAAGGAATTTGAATTCCCCAGATATCTCTGCTGTGTGACAATGTTTTAATTAATTATGTTTTAGGAAGTATTCAAGGGGTGATGCTCAGAGGGAGGGAAAGCAATCAGCCAGGACCACCCTTGGGTGACGTATTGTATTGGATAATAATACTTGCATTTGGTATAGCAACTTACACATCAAGAGGACATCCCAAAGAGCTTCACAGGATATACTTTCAAGTGTACTGACCGTATATTTGTGGGTGAACGCAGCTGCCAATTCTGTACAGCAATCTCCTACAAACAGCCTCCGTTGTAACATCTTATCTGAAGGACGGCACCTCTGATAATGCAACACGCCTGTATTGGAGTGTTATCTTAGACTATGTGAGCTCAAGTCCCGACATGGGGCTTGAACCCCACGTCTTGTTTGACCCTCAACTATCCTTTCTACCCCACATCTGTGCCGTGACCCGCTCTGCCTTTCCCCATCTCCACAACATTGCCGGCTCCACCAAAGTCTCACGCAGCAGGCTGCCGAGACCCTCATACACACATTCATAATATCCAGGCTTGACTATAAAAACTCTCTGCTTATCGGCCTCCCCAACTCCTTCCTCCGTAGGCTGTAGATTATCCAGAACTCTGCAGCCCGAGTCCTCTCCCGCACCAGGCTCCACGACTCTATCATCCCCATCCTCACCCGACTCCACTGGCTTCCCATCACACAGAGGATACAGTTCAACTTCCTGATCCTCACCTTTAAAGTCCTCCACGGTCTTGCTCCCCCCTACCTCTGTGACTTTCTAACCCCCTACCAACTTGCTCGCTCCCTCCGCTCAGCAGGCTTTGGTCTGCTTCGCGGCCCCTGCTTTGCCCGCCCCACCATTGGTGGGCGGGCCTTCTGCCACTCTGACCCCACCCTCTGGAACGCCATCCCGCAGTCTCTCCGCCTCACGCCTTCCCTTGCCTCTTTCAAGACCCGTCTCAAAACCCTCCTCTTCGACTGTGCCTTTGATCACCCTCCTTGCCCCCTGCTCTCCACTTTTCCCGATCCCAAGCTCCTGTCCAAAACACTGATTGTCCAGTGTCTTGGGATTTCTTTCTGACGTGAAAGGCACTATACAAATGTAATTTTGTTGTAATTTTCAATCCACGACTGTTTGTGGGACACTGCTGTGCGCAATTGGCTGTCGTGTTTTGCCCACAAATATACAGTCAATTCACTTTACAGTCTATTCTGTGAAGCGCTTTGAGACGTCGAAAAGACATGAAAAAGCACTATATCAAATGCAAGGATTATTATTATTGTATTGTTGTTGAACCCATAACCTTTTGACTCAGAGGCAAGAGTGCTACCATTGAGCCTCACTGACACAATAGGAAAGGAAAGATGAATCAGTCGAGGGTTATAAAAGTATTTGTTGTGCAATAACCTCCACAAGTTGTGATTTAGGTTGCTTTATATATGTGGAGGAGAAAGATAAAGCTTTACAGAAAATGACTACATAAAACTAAGGGACCTATACTGTAAATTGAAATATTGAAAGACCATTTTGTCACCAGAGAAAGGGCTCCTAATTGCACAGCTCAATGAGGGCACCTAGTGCAGAAACTAAATAGTGCAGCATTTAAAAAGTTAGTCAACACTCAGACCTTCAAACAGTAATGCCGAACCCTGACCTTAAAACATGAAACACATGGACAGTTGTGCAGCAGTAAGTGCATTGTTACTGCACAATTCTAACACGTAGATTCTGAAGAGCCTGTCCATTTATGGTGAGTAAAAATACTCAACAAAAGTTACTAAGAATTACTTACAAGATCACAACATTGTTTTGGATGAATAAAGTCTGTCAACACATTTGATCTCATCCTTTTAGAATACCCTCACTATTCTCTCGATCTGCTCTCTGTATTCCCTCCATCAACTCTCATTATTCTCTCCATTCCCTCTATCTACCCGGGGTCTCCTTGGAGATGAACTGGCTCCAACGTGACATGCCTGGCAATGGGATGTCAGAATCGAACCATCCCTCTGTGGCGGTCTTGGAACTCCGGTTCCTGAGCCAGGCGGGTCTGCAGTATTCCAGGGCACTTCAGGACCTGGACGGGCAGACCAGTTACTGGGGGCAGGGAGCCATCCCACTCAGCTCCTGTTAACCCTGCAAGCCAAAGCCCTAACAGCTAGGGTGGTCCTATCTGGGCAAGCAATGGGGAAGCTTGCGAGGCAGCAATATCAATAGCAAGCTATGCGGTTTCAGCTGGTTAGACTCCAGCAGTATTCAAACGCACACTCTGCAGTCCCCAAGCCTTGGCTATTGCCAACTTGCACCTAATACTTTCCAGAATGAGTTAAGCAAGATGTGTCCCTCCAGGGAGAGAATGCGCATTCCATTCAAACAGTCTATCTCTGTGATTTCCATGTGTAGGTGGGATGCTTGGAATACTCAACTTGGTTTGGATACTCTTAAGCACGGTGAATGGGTTTCCGCCTGTGTCAGGCACCAGGCTGACCAAAACAAATCTATCTGCCCCAGGGGCAGACTGGCTACATGGGAAATCAGAAATCAGAGTGGCCCCATGATTTGCTCCCAATACCACGCCAGGGCCAAACATCCTGCTTAAGAGACAGCTCAGACCAGCCAGTCATTGCCCTGAACCCACCTCCCTTGATGAATGACGGCTATGATACCCAATCACTGTCTGGATTTGGTGTTTTTAAACACCAAATAGGTGCCCCCCACCGCCCACGCAACTTGAGGTCCCCATTTTACCTGAAAATCCCAAGTCCTCTTGGGATGCCAGTCTGCCCTTGATCAACTCTTTATTCCCCCTATCTTGTCTCTCTATTACCTGTATCTACTGCCTCTGTCTCAACATATAATCACATTCTAGAGTAAGGTTTATCGTTCAAAAAAGTAAAAGTTCCAGTTTGCTAATGGCAGTGCAGGACTCAGACTGTCATTCTCAATTAGAGAATTGATTTTCTGAAATGCTTGGTTTGGTAAGTTAAATTTTGTTATTCTCCAGTAAGTTCAAAAGTAAGTGGTGGTCCATAAGGTCATGTTATAGGGAAAAACTCGTGCTTATTTCATTGCTCAACCAGAAATATAAGCTTCCCTAAGGACACAGTGAGTGTGAGTGGTGACGCTAATGGTTCCAAAGCAACAAGCAGAACAGATTACCTTAATCAGTCCAGACTGAGGTACCTTCCTTTATATCTTTCTTCCGCTTTGCTTACTCTCTCACTCTTCCTCAGTCCAAAATACTGCATATGCACGTACAAGAGAAGCAAAGGCACTGGCAAGATTACAAATATTAACCTCTGTTATGACTTTTTACCCTTACTTAGAGTTCTCCTGCTCTGCAAATATGAGATTCTCCTCTTAACTGTCCCATGCCTTGGACAATCTTCCACCATCTGCTTCATCTCTCTAATGCTGTGCTGCTTATACTGCTGAGATCAAAAAGAATCACTCCTGGCAGGATACTGATGTGGAACAGAAATACTGACTATCCCACATTGCTTTCATTTCGGGCCAAAAAGCAGGTTTTGACATACAGTTCATGCACACCTCTCCACATGCGCTGAGAGCCAAATCATGTGTTTGCCCTTTAAACTTATTAAAGAGCAGACTACAAAGCATACGTTCTAAAAGCCTTGAATGGGTCTTGGGAGAAGGTAGTCAAATTCAATTCACATCCTCCATATTTATTTCCATTGTCCTGCTTCCCAGTCTCCTCAGCTCCTCCCTACACAAGCTGCATAACTCTGCAGCCCATGTCCTCTGCTGCACCACGCTAATTAACCCCTACCTCCCCATTTGCCCACAAAATATAGTCATTTCACTTTACAGTAGATTCTGTGAAGCGCTTTGGAATGTCTCGAAGACGTGATAAGGTGTTATATCAAATGCAAGGATTATTATTATATATTATATTCCCAATGCATCAAATTCAAGATCTTCTCCTTACGTCAACTCCCTCAATGGCTTCATACTACCTTACCTCTACAACCCTACCACTCCTTCCTGGAGTCTTTGCCCCTCCTCCCTTCCTGTATTTAAAATCCACCTTAAACCCTAACATTTCAACAACACCTTTTTAACCAAGTCCCTTAGCATCCCCTCCCTCTTCCCCCAATTCGAGCTCCCTGTGTGAAGTGCTTTGAGACGTTCTCCCATGCCTAAATGTATGAATAGAACATTGTAGCTATTGCATATCCTGGAGCGTTGCTATCACTCTGATTCTGAGATTACTTCTAAACAGTATGAGGCAATAATTAATAAAGCAAAAAAAATGCTGGGCTACAAATCAGTACGTTCCAATCCCCAGGACATAATTTCTGCTCTCCTTTAAAACATTGATTTCCTACATTTTCTAAATCAAGAGACAATTAAACTGCCTGTAGCCGGAAAACATAAGTAATCAAAAGCATTAAAGTTGATTCAGTTCCGTGCTGCTGACACATATGTTAAAGTCTGCGTAATCTTACACCTTTGAATAGTTATTTAATACACACTTGGTAGAGTAGTATATGATGCTCAGTTGGTAACACTCACGCCTCTGAGTCAGAAGGTTGTAGGTTCAAGCCCCAAGTCGGAACATTGAACCCACAGGCTAGGCTCACACTCCAGTACAGAGCATGGGGAGCCCTGGAGGTGCTGTCCATCAGATGAGACATTAAACCAAGGTCCCATCTTCCTGTTCAGGTGGATGCAAAAGATTCTATGGCACTGTTCCCAAAGAGAACCGGGCTTCTCAGCATCCTCAGTATAACCAAAACACTGACAAATAAACTGGGACCCTCTCTTGAATTGCAGGTAGGTTCCAAAGGTAGCAAAAGTTTTCTAAAGATAATGGATCTATGAAATTCCTCACACCCCGAGGCCCAAGCATTCTCATGGTCTTAGCAGTAATCAAGTTTAAGATGGTGAGAATTTTAGAAAATTCTTAAATTCTTTTAAATGGGATTGAAAAAGTAGCAAGTGATTTTATAGCAGTGAAGGGCAATGATTTATTTAAGGGATGGAGGTGTCAGCCTGGCTTAGTTGGTAGCACTCTTGCCTTTGGGTCAGAAGCAGAGGACTTTGACCTCATTGCTGGGGTAGATTGTGATGTTGGAATGTGCCATTTTTTGGATAAGATGTCAAACCAAGGACCCATGTGCCTGGATGTTAAAGATCCCATGGCACTATTCAAAAAGATAAGGGAGTTTCCTGGTGTCCTGGCCACCAAATTAAAGAATTGCTTATTGACTTCATGGTTGCCTATGGGTCATTGGCTACCGGTATTTCCCTACAAAACGGACAGTCACAGCACTTTACAGTAACTCCTACTGTCTTTCCAACATGAAATGCAACATCTGGGGATAATAATCCCTTTAAAAAAAAGTCACTCAATCCACGACTGTTTGTGGGACACTGCTGTGCGCAATTGACTGCTGCGTTTTGCCCGCAAAATATACAATCAATTGAATCAAAAAAAGATTTTTAAAAAACAGAGGGATTAGGGGATATAGGGATAGGGCAGGTAATTAGGGTTAGGTCTGAAGATCAGCCATGATCTTATCGAATGGCGGGGCAGGCTCGAGGGGCCGAATGGCCTACTCCTGCTCCTAATTCTTATGTTCACTTTACAGTATATTGTGTGAAGTGCTTCAAGACGTCTCGAAGACTTGATAGGGCGCTATATCATATGCAATTATTATTAACAACAATGACTTGCATTTATTTAGCATCCTTCATGTGGGCATTGTCTCGGAGCACTTAATAAAAGTGTGGTTTAATGCCAAGCTGGAAAGAGAAGGGAGGTGATCAAAGGCACGGTCGAAGAAGAAAGGATTTGATTTGAAAACAGGCAAAGAGGGAGCAAGATCAAGGAATTGAGGGAAGGGTTCCAGCGATTCAGGCATAATACCTGAAGTATATCAAATGCAAATTTTTTTCAATTGTAATATTTCTATATGGTTCTCTGTTGCTCATTTTATTACATTATTAAATGGAAGCGTACCTTTGGTCCAGATGGAGTTGAGCATCTTTCCCTCCACTCTATTCAGTTTTTCATGAGTAAGTCACTCCATGGAGACTGGGTCTGGCATAAGCTCAATATGTTAGCTGCAGATGGTTTCACAGAGGTTCATTCAGGTTCTTATTGCAGTTTGATTAATATCTTTAACTTAACGGTGTGACATAGGAGGGAAGGAGCACAGGAAGTTGGAAATTGGCATAAATTATGCATCATTCAGTCAAAATCTAATCACATGAATTGCATTAATGGGAGATGCTGCTTTCTGGCAGGGAATGCATCTCATCCTATTGGAAGCTGTCAAGTTGTGGAGGCGCTATTGGCAAGGTTAACGCATAAATAACTCAGTTCAAAGAGCAGGTGGTGTCATGAAAAGCAGATGGATTTACACCATGATTGCAATCCATAGGGCAAAGTGGTTGTGGTTTGGCTTATACTATTAATACTTCCGAAAACCTCAGTGTCCTTGGTTAATCACTTCCCAAGTCTGAAGGTTTAAACAAGGCCTTTTGGGTGACTTTTGCTTCCCTGTTTACATTCCAGATATAACAATATACTTGCAATGCTAAAGATAGGAATATCAGCACTCGGTCTGTGTGATACCATAAAAGTATTCCTAGACGACATATCATTTCATGTGCTTACTTTTGTGTTTATCCCACAAAATATACAGTCACTATACTTTATAGCATATCCTGTGAGGCACTTTGAGACATCTCAATGGCAAGATAAGGTGCTATATCACAGGCAAGGATTATTAGTATTTATTAGAAAAAAGTGAGGGAGTAGGAGGCCAGAATCATTGAAAAAGATCTCAGACATCTGGAGATACAGCACTTTTGTCATGTTCCCCTGGTGGACTTAATTCAATTCTTGTTAAAAAGCCAGTTTAACTCTCTTATCTCAGGCAGAATATAAACAAAATGCTCTAGGCCAAGGATAGCTGCTTTGAAGAGGAATCTTCAATGCTGCCTATTCATGAGGATTTGGTGTAGATTTCCTTTGCATGATAATAAGCAGTTTTTTAAAAATAATTCATAAGAAACATCATATCTTTGAACACAAATGCTCCGAGGATGATCAAGAGACCTTTTCCAATTTAGACCTGCTTAAATCATCCTCAGACCTGCTTGCCAGAGAGTCCTCCATTTGCCTAAAATGAACAACAACTAGAGAATTTCTGTTTAACAAATTGACACCTTTCCCTTTGCTGCTTCATCAAAATAAGCCAACAATCCAGGGTCATTGAATGAATATGACCTTGGTATCTGCAGTCTATTCACCTTGACCTTGAGTTAAAAATGAAGTACCTTTTGAAGAGAAATGAAATGGTATAAGGTATGGAGAATATTGAGTGATGATTAACCAACACAGAAACTTCCATATAAAACACTGATTCATTCAAAACAAAATCATAGATCTGACGTATCGGTCTGCTGATATCTTCTCCTCAATCTTGTCAAATAAAACTAATTAGAATCTCAATGGGCTCAAAGGGAATGTTAGCACTTGTGATACCTTTACCTAGAACTCAAAAGCTATATTGATAAGGTGAAGTCTCCATAATTTGGTCACTCAATCCACGACTGTTTGTGGAACACTGCTGTGCACAATTGGCTGTCGCGTTTCGCCCACAAAATATACAGTCAATTCACTTTACAGTATATTCTGTGAAGCGCTTTGAGGCGTCTTGAAGACGTGATAATGCGCTATATCAAATGCAAGGATTATTATTATTATTAAAGACAGGGACATAGGCAGTAAAATGTAGAACTCTGCATGTGAGAGAAATGATCAGACTCGGATAGAAAGAGCTATCCTGTTACAGTTTCCAAACTGTACTTATAGCCAGAATGAATTAATAGGATGGAGAAGGAAAAGAAGACATCAGACAAACACTTGCTGAAAGTTAAAATGTTTATTCAAAAGTAGTTGGTAAATAGTCGAGATGAGTGAATGTATTCTTGTGTTTTTTCCATAAATCGTTTGCATCATTATATAGGGTTTCTAGGTTTTATATTTCACATGTTTCCCGAGCCTGACATCGCAGGTAAATCCTGAATAATAAGTGCTTGTCTGCAAAGTCTTACAATTTAGTTGCTTTTTACTCTGTATTGGAAATAAAACTGCCAAAGAAAAACAGCATCAAAAATGAAGAGCGATGTTAATAGTTCTTGCTTTATTCTAAGTAATTAAGCATTAAATTCTGTGAATTTATTCTTTTGATAAACATCTTTAAGATCTGGCTTACAAAATTGAGGATAATTCTCAGCAAATTTGGACCAGCATGCACTGTATAGCAATTTGTGGCAAGTGTAAATGAACTCTAATTTGAGTTCCTTAATCCAGAAAGATTCTGCAGAGGATCCAACAACAAAAGCTAATTGACTTTTAAAAGGCTTCACTGAGTTTCAATGTATCTGAATTAAAGCTATAGTGGAAAACAGAAAAAATAAATTCAATTAATTTCATGCCAAAAAGAGAGGAAGGATAAAGGACATTATGTAGCTGAAGAGTTTCATGATCTTTGATACGTTACAATATAAGGTGTAATAAATTTTTTAAAGGTATTAAGAAGTGCATTTAATAAGTACATCATTAGCGTTAAATGACACAGAAATTATTCAGAAGTACTATATTGATAAGTACATTTTATATATATTTGGGGTTATAAATAGCATTGAAATTAATCTAACACTTACCGGACTCCAGAGGCATCTCAGTGGGTTGCTAGAACACCTCACCAGTAATATTCTCGCAATCTCTTTCTCTGGCCTTGTCAGTAACTTTCTTGGGGGCCTTCAGTAGTCAGATGGTGTAACTTTGATCTTTCTGTTGTGTTCCAATTACAACTTGACGAATGTTTAAGATCATTAATTCGGTTTTGACATTTCCACTGAAGTCCCTTAAGAGATAGCAATTTACCATTCTAACAGTGCTGGCCCATGGCTTACGTGGGATGAGCAGACTGCCTTAATAATGATATTTTCCTTTCATTGTAATCTATAACCAGTGTATAAAGTCATATTTAGTTGGAGCAGGAACTCCAGGGCTATTTCCTACATTCCTATTACATTTATCGCCATCAGCATACTAAGAAAGTATCTTTGTGGGTCATGGTTCATTCCTTATGAATCCAGCAAATTTGCATAATATAAAATTAGATAAATTAATCCTACGAGCAACAGTAATGTTTAGTTCTTCACACCTCACACTTACTGGTTTGACATGACTTTCACATCAAAGATTGAACAATTGGCATCTGTTATGTACCTGTATCAATCTTCAGTCCGTCACCTTTTCATTGGTGTAAAACTGGCCAGCAACCAATTTAAAAAATAGGATGGTTTACCCTGTGATTGTGCCCATTGGATATGGAATGGGATTGGAAATTTGAAACTGAATGAAGGGAATGCTTGCATTTTCGATATCCCAATGGTGTGACACTTTATAAACATTTGCACTTCCAAAATAAATTATTTGAGAAACTTAACAGAAGTATGAGACATTAAACCATGGATCCATCTGCCTGTTCAGGTGGACATTAAAGATCCCAGGGCACTATTCGAAAAGAGAAGGGAGTTTCTCCTAGTTTCCTGGCCAACAATCCCCCAAATAAAATTGGTCACTCACTCCATGTGGAACATTGCTGTGTGCAATTGGCTGCCATGTTTGCCCACAAATTACACAGTCAATTCACTTTACATCCTTTGAAGCACTTTGAGATGTCTCAATGACATGGTAAGGCACTATATCAAATGCAAGGATTATTCTTATCATTATTATTATGATAGGTCGTTAGGTAGGAATAAGTGTAATAATAATCCTTACATTTGATATAGCTCCTTTCACATTGAAGGACTCTCAAAGCACTTCACAGGATTTACTGCAAAGTGTAGTGACTATACATTTTGTGGTTGAACATGACAGCCAATTTGAGTGCAGTAACATCCTACAAAAAGCCATGAAGTGAATAACAATGTTTTTGGGGGGGGCACTGTGACCTGCCCACTAGGAGAAGCTTCCTTCTCTTTTTGAATAGTGCCGTGGAATCTTTAACGTCCACATGGACAGGCAGGGAGACCTCAGTTTTACATTTCATCTGCACCCCTGACAATGCAACTTTCCCCCACCAGACATACTACTATGGGACTAAAACCTAAACAACCTTCTGTCTCATAGGCGAGAGTGCTACCAACTGAGCCATGCTTTCTTAGAAAAGTTTGTTTCTATTTCCAATTGTATCTTTGTATCTTATTTTAGTTTTTTTATTTGCGTAGGTTAGTATCCGTATTCCAGGAACAAAGCTGATGAATCTGAGAGGCTGTAAGTTTGTAATATTAATGGGAACACTTCAGTGTTGCAGGACCGGAGCTAAAACTCATAGAATCAGTCAGTACAAGCACTCATTTCTGTAAACCTGTTGGCAGCTCAGCACAATGTGAATGAAGTTAACACTGTAAAACATTGCCTTTTTGTATCATCAGCCCAGAGCTAATTCCTCTATATCTATAGCAGTTGGGAATACAGTAAAAGCATTTAGCAGATGTTCAAAAGGTAGATTTGCTAACTGGTTGGATTACAGGATTACACTTTATTTTTCAATTCATATCTATTAATTATTAATGGACAGCATATTCTTGGAAGGATCCTAGTTCCTCCTTATAATGGTTGCAGAGAAAGCTGGTGTCTCTCTCTGGTAGAAGGCATAACTAAAAATGGTGAAAACAGCACATGGTAGGAAACATACTTGAGACGAATTAATACACAGTATAATAATCTTTACACCAGATATTGCATCTTTCACATCGGAAAAATGTCTCAAACCACTTCACGGGACATCCTGTAAAGTGTAGTGACTGTAATTGTAGGGTTATGTATGTAACATGTGCCTCCTCGCTGTCAGGATTTTTAAACTATGAATTGCACTCCGCAACTTGTCTCAACTCCCTCCTCACTCAGCATTAACTGAGCTCCCTTTTCCCCTCATACTCAGTTGATTGCCTTTTTTATTGAGGTCCATTTTAAATGTAATGCATGCTGTTCTTTGAATTTGGTTCTGTTAAATAAAAAAGAGTAGATACTAAAATAGTGGTTTAATCACCCAACTTGAGCCTGGTTGTAACTGCCTACTGGTTGGTTGATAATATTATTAATAATCATTGCCTTTCATGTCAGGTGGATGCCTCAAAGCACTTCACATGATTTATTGTAAAGTATAGTGACTGTGCATTTTGTAGGCGAACATGGCAGCTGTTTCCGCACAGCAATTTCTCACAAACAGCTGTGAAGTGACCAAACAATTTTATAAGTAAAAAAGGGCTTATCATATAAATGTAGGATTATCACTGAAAGAATTAAAGGGCAACATCACAGAAAGGTTTATCACACAGAAACAGGCTATTTAGAAGGACAGACTTTTTTTTCACACAGAGTGTTATTGGGCGGACTACTTTGACACTAGTGGCAATTGAAGCTAAGCTGAAAGCATTTAAAAGGTAATTGGATAAGTAGCTAAATAGAAATACAATTACAAAGTATAGGAATAACCAGAGACTTGTTCTTTGAGTGGATAACTTCAGTGGAGCAGCTGGTACCACATAGATCAATGGGCCCTTCTTCTACACTGTAATTCTATGATTTGGATGCCATCACATCTCCTTCAACATCCTAGCCAAATATGTTTTGATTAGTCTAGTACAATATTCCTTCTGAAATGGTCTCAGGTAGGATACATTATTTAGAGCACGTTATGTGATCTGTTATGTGCAGGCACTGTTATGTGATCTGCAACTGGAGCCAGTCTTCTACAATCCAACAACCAAGTCCCTAGATATTGCCTGAGGTCAGAGAAATGCTGTGGACAAGCAGCAATGTCATATGTCAAACGTATCCTGATACCCAGATTAAAGCAGCCCCAGTGGAGCTGGGCAGTGGGTAACTCAAAATTACATCTTGTAAATGTTGCTGGGATTCTGTCTGAATTCTGAAAAGTGCCCATTCCATTCAAAACGTTTAGGCAGTTTAACTGTCCCTACTCACACTAGCGGAAAAACAATATTAATAACTCTTGCATTTGAGAATAGCGCCTTATTACATCATTGAGACATCTCAAAGCACTTCGCAGGATAAATTGAAAAGTGAATTGACTGTGTATTTTGTGGGCAAAACATGACAGATAATTGTACACAGCAGTGTTCCACAAACAGTCGTGGATTGAGTGACCAAACTTTTATTTTTTGGGAGGGCTAATTACCTCCAGAAAAGCGATTTACCAATCAACTAACAACCGGGTTCCTACTTACTGCTATGTGAACGAGATGTGTGGAATAAGGAAACTTGCCTAAGGTTTTGCCTTGCCCGGGAATCGAACCCTTGTCCTCTCGCTTGTGAGGCGAGCACGCTAACCATTATGCTACGGGACTCCATATATTGTAACATATCAGATCGAGTTAATAATAGTTAAATGAGCACCTTTAGGAACAGTCATTTGTATTTGATTTCTTTTCTCTCTCTCTCACTTGCATCGATTTTTGCAACCACTTTAATTCTGCCTATATCCGAAGCGGTTACCGTATTCAACCAATTCAACAAGGAGATCTGAGAAGAGAAATTTTATTTTCAGACTGCCAGACATATCATATCATTAACTACTAATGATAGTCTTGCAGTGTCGACTCTGCTTAGTTTACACTGAACTCATAACACCCACGTTCTGCTGCCCTGGTTTCTGTCACACTGTTGGTGGAAATTTAAGCCATCTGATCAAATTATTGACACATTGTGCAAATGAACCACTTGACCTGCGCAAATGATACAGCTTACAGCACTGCTAAAAGAAGATCTGAAAAAGGGTGTGTGAGGACACAACATACCCTGTTCTAACAAAGTCGAACATTTTCTTCCAGTGATGGAATTCTAGATCACGTAGAACCATTATTTGGAATACAAGCAAACTTGTCACATCCTCAGGATCAGGGTAAAACGTCAAATAATATCATTTGAAAGTGAAGAGGTATTCAAGGCAGGTAGGAATCTAATACAAATTGTGAAAATGTACTTGCAATCTCAAATGATCAGCAAAGTGAAACATAATAGAAACTTGAAAATAATACCTGGATAACAAATACTCCACAATTATTGTGGAGTCCCGCAGAGTAGCGGTTAGCACACTCGACTCGCAAACGATAGGACCCGGGTTTGATTCCAAAATCTTAAGCAAGTTTCCATACTTCACACCCCTCTGTTTGCCTAGCAATAAATAGGAACCCGATGCTAGTCGATTGGCAGATCGCTTTCTGGGGGTAATAATCCCTCCAAGAAAAAATGTTGTCACTCAATCCACGACTGTTGGTGGGACACAGAAGTGTGCATTGGCTGCTGCATTTCGCCCACAAAATATACAATCAATCCACGTTATAATACATTCAGTGAAGCTCTTTGAGACGTGTCAATGACATAATATGATGCTTTATCAAATGCAAGGATTATTAGTAGTAGAATTAAACAGTACCTAAAACACAAGTCACAAAAGAATCACAAACTGAAATGAGACAAGGACACCATCTCTGAAGCTGCTGAAGGATCTGTCAACTTCACCTTTCCTCTTACGCACTCTCGAAGGTGCTTTCACTCCTTTTTTGCCTGCAAAATACAGTCACTACACCACTAACTTTATAGGAAATCCTGTGCAGCACTTTGAGAAGTCCTCCAAACATGAAAGGCAATATACCAAGTTTAAGAATGATGATCTTGTAATGATTTTTTATTTCCTTCTGATTGGGTACAGTTCGACAGACACTAAGCCTCCTGACCATCCTCATCCTAGTTTTGATGGGGCAGCCGTGTTGGTGAATGTTGGCAAAGCAATCTGGCTGCGGATGGCATCACAGCAGGGTCTGGTCCTGTTCTCATCCAGATGTGTACCTTCCAGCAAGGATTTCCAGATGTGTCCAACACCTCCACAAAACTCAAGCAGGTAACTGCCACTATACTAGAACCTCAGGAGGAAACAACGGCTCAGTCTATCTTCATGTCCCAAAAAAACAATGAGTGTAGCTCAGTGGTTAGAGCACTCGCCTCGCAAGTGAGCGACCTGGGTTTTATACCCGGCAGGGCGAAACTTTGTGCCAGTTTCCTTACTCCACATGCCTCTGTTTAGCTAGCAGTGAGTAGGAACCCGCTTGTTAGTCGATTGACAGATCGCTTTTCCGGGGGTAATAATATCTTCAAAAAAATAAATTGGTCACTCAATCCACGACTATTTATGGGACGCTGCTGTGCACAATTGGCTGCTGCGTTTCGCCCACAAAATATACAGTCAATCCACTTTACAGTATATTCTGTGAATCGCTTTGATACATCTCGAAGACGTGATAAGGCGTTATTTCAAATGCGAGGATTGTTATTATAACAAGCGGCAGGACTGCTGAACAGCAGAAGGTCCCGTCAGCACAGTATGGATCCTCCACAGATCTGTCTCTCTTTATCTAGAAGACAATGATCATTTGTCTGTGCTCTGGTTTAGCTGCTCAGAATGAACTGCTGTTGTCGCTTTCATGTCCGATGACTGCTCCCTGCTTCATAGGGTTTCTGCGTTATGATTTCATCTACAACGTGGAACTTTGCAACAATCTCGCAGGTGACTGAAAGCCGAGAGTTTCTGGGAGATTCACAACATCTGTTGTACTTTTATCATCATAAATATATTTGTGTAGCAGCTGATTATTATTTTCTGCCAACAAATTTTCAGGCTAAAGTCCGCCTACTCCCTACAGCATTATGACAAATAATGTCAGCAATGATGGTACAACTACCTCTATAATTCGAATCAAAAAGAAATGCTTTGCATCAGTTGATTAGATCCATCTCTAATAATTACTTTAAAGATCATATCAAACAACACAATTTGTCACTCTCAGCAATTTGGATGTAAATTTGCACTCTCTGCTAATTTTCTTAATGGTGTTCAATCAGCATAAAAACTATTGTGACTCAAGAGAAGTCTCACTTGCAATTTAATAGGACTCTGATAACAAACTGCTGAATATGGACTTAATGCATTTACCCTTAGCAAAAAAAGTGCACTTTTATGATTGAATTACCAAGCAACCGCTCTCTGCACTGTACTCCTTAGATTAGAAGACTAATGATTCGCAGTCAAGAGTAAAGGCTAGATCCCAAGACATTCACAAGAGAAGTTTGGATCAAGAAGGTCCTTCGACCCACTGAATCAATTCTTTCTAAAATACCAAGCCTGCTGTTCTTCCCATTACAACATCAAGCTGCATTCCTGGCATCAACCATCCTTACTGGTAATCCGTTCCATCTTTTTGACGATGTCTATGTAATCACTTCCTGAAATGTCCTTCACAATCTAGAACCTGTGCCCTCTAAGCCCTGTCTCCTCAGTGTACCTGAAACTATTCTTCAAAAGTTCACTCTCTCTATTCCACTTAGCACCTTATGCACCTCTATACAGTCCCCAATGAGATGTCTCATTTTCAAAAATTGTTTTTTGTTTCAGATTTCCAGCATCTGCAGTATTTTGTGTTTTGTCTCACTTTCAAGCTGATTAGCCCGTGTTTATCTGGTTGTTCATCATTGGTTGATTCTCTTACACTAGAAATCAGCCTTATTCCTCTCTACTGGACTACCACTAAGGCTCCTTGTATTCCATCAACCAGAATGTACACAGTATTCCAGGTGTTGCTGAACCACAGCCAGCACTGTGCGATTTGAGCTTCTAGTGGTTTTGGACTCAAATTAATGCGACAATGCAGCCCAGTATCCTGTTGGCTTTTGTGTGAAGGGTCCAATGTATATGAATATAAATCGTTATATCATTTGAGCATTAACTAATACTCTAATACATAGGATTCCTGTAGCTTAGTGGTTAAAGCACTCGCCTCGCCAGATATGCGGCTTTGTTTCAAAGAATATGACAGAATAAGAGTCTGTCTTACTTTCAGTATTTGCTGAGACTCTAAGGACCATTAAAATCGTTCATTCCCAATTTCGATACCCACTTTTTATGGTGAAAGTCAATCAGTAAAAAAAAATTTCTCCTGAATTGGATATAAAAAAGGGTTCAAATTAATCAATATTTTTTCAGAGCGGAGCACACAATGGTTTCTCGGAATGTGAATCTACTTGTGGGCACGCATGAGGTTGTTAACAGCAACAAGAATAAAATTACATTTGTATAGTGCCTTTCACAGCAGGAGGACATCCCAAGACGCAGGACAGACAGAGTTAACCTCATGATTCAAGTAGTAACCTCACATACGTGCACAATTAGAACAATTGGAGCACACATTTAAGTCTTTAACACTTAATTTTGTACAGTGTAGATATGGAAAAGTCAATTAAAATTAGAGACTCTCTCTTTTAAGAATCTGAATGGCGTATAAAAGGGCTTCTTAATTATAGCTCTAGAATTGCTTACAGTGTGATTCTTCCAATGCCTATCAGCCATTCAACCCCAAACCACACAGTGACTTCTGTTCCTAGGTCACCAATAGCTGTTCATCAATCGACAAACATACAGAATAACAGCACAGTTTCTGATCCTCACACACGAACATCTTGTACATTAATAACAGAGTTTAGAGGCTATCAATATCCACCAGCAGAACAAAGGGACACAAAAGAGATAAAAAGTCTCACAACACCACCCTGTACGTATTTCTTCCACAAATTTCCAGCGAGGCTAACACTCCAGTCTCTTCACCACTGCGTTTAACCTGGAAATGGGCTCAGCACTTCACAGACATGAGAGGCTTGCCATCTTGCACTAGGAGAGTGATCGATCAATGAAATACAGTAAAACTCACATAAATCGTATCAGTCGGGACCATAATATTTAATATGAGTTATGTGAAGTTTCACGCGAGCTTGCATAAGTCATATAAAATCCGATTTAATCAATAATCTACACTGCGAATGCCTAATTCACTGCAGCCAGTAAGTGGGCATGGGGTGACGGGTCAAGTCTACGATTCCAGCTATTCAATGTGTCTTGACCCCTCGCTGGGCGCACACTTACCAAAAGCGTTGGAGTTGCATCGAATTGTGGGAAATGAAGTTCTTCCGCGCACACAGCGACAGATCAAGACGATGTTTCTCACAATTCAACGATAAGGGTGAGTGCATCGATGGGTCAGGACAACATTTCCTGCGATTCAATGCAGCCGGTAAGTGGAGGAGTAATAGAGAATAGGGGAACAGAGTTCCAACAAAGGTGATGAATAAAACGACTAGTGCAAAAAAACCTAAGTGATTTTGATAGGAAACTGAACGGGCCTCAGGTGAATGTACGACTTGGGCGATTATACGATTTATAAAGATAAGATTTCTGCGAGTTTTACTGTATTTTTTGAAGTGCGCACTGGAGGAAGGAGGTCACAATCTGCTTTGAAAGTCATCTATCTGGCTAAAGGTGGGTTGGTAGCATTGTGGAGGTTACTTCAACTCAGGCTGCTAAAGGGAAACATAGTATTTGGAAATTTAAACGAGATTAGGTGAGAGTAAAAACAGGTACATTACAAATGTTATAGTATTGGCTACTCGTGTAGTCAAGAGATTGATAGTTTGTCAATGTCCCTCTTGGACGTACCTCCCACAGGAAAGTAGCTGTCAGTGAAAACATAAGTAGCAAAGTTGTGAAAGGTGTTTTATACGTCCCCAAGCCCTAATCATTCAGAGCGCCTTAGATTGCACCATATATCATCCTCCTTCAGTTTAGAAAAGGAATTGCCAAGCTGGAGTTAATAATAAAGATTTTGCTTTCTGCCTTTCATCCTGATGGATCGTTCGCTTCATTTATCACAATTATCTACTGTAACTGTGCTGGTGCAGGGATCTCTCTACTTTGCCCTGTGTCTGCGTTTTTATTTTACAGGCAGAGAAAAAAATTAATGGAAAAAGAAAGAAAAATCGAGAGTCAGAAGTGCCAACAGGTTCAATCCACAGAGCTGATCAGTCTGATGAGGAGGAGGAATTTAGCTATGATTTTGCAGACTGGTGCTCAGGATACCTGTTGCTTCCAGATACCTAGAAAGTATTTCCCACGTAGTGTCCAAGCCTATGAATGACTGAAATCCGACTTCCACAGCTCATTGCCAACCATTACCAGTGGTAACTCTCTATTTTATTAGGAGAGTCTGATTGATATGCATTCTTGATAATATAAGAGTAACATTTTTCCTTTATCGCATGCTTTTATGGACAACTACAGCATGCTACAAAGTAATAAATGGTAGCATAAAACCATATATGGTGATCTATGATTCTGCATGTTACATGCGACATGTAGCCTACCTGAAAATGGCAGACAAAATGCTCAACAACATTTAAAGCCATCTTATTATATAATAATAATCCTTATATTTGCTGTAACGCCTTTCACACAAGGAGGACGTTTCAAAGCGCTTCATGGGATATAATGTAAAGTGTAGTGACTGTGTACTTGTGCACAGCAATTTACCTCAAACAACCATGTATAATACAAATAGTAAATAATAATCCTTGCATTAGCGCCTTATCACATTGTTGAGACATCTCAAAGAACTTCACAGAATATACTGTAAAGTGAACTGACTGTATATTTTGTGGGCGAAATGCGGCAGCCAATTGCACACAGCAGTGTCCCACAAACAATCATGGATTGAGTGACCAAATTATTATTATTATTTGATGTGAGTGACCAAAGGATCTTAACTCGAAGAGGATAAAATTCTACGCTTAGCTGTCATTTAATGAGGCACATCTTACTCGAAGTGACCACAAAACCACAAGGAACCACAACTGTATTTAATTCAAAGACCACAAATATTGTCTTTCCTCTTCACTGAGCCAAATATGCACATTACAGCCCATAAACAGTTAGCTAAAATTGTAAGTATTGTCAGCAGGATAAACCTGGAAATATATTGTACCCATCCTTGCGTATATGTTAATGCTGCTCATTGAATTTTATTACTGCATTAACAAAAGACCTAAATGTGTTTTAAATGTTACACCAATGGTTCACAGAGTTCCAGTAATAAACTTAATACAGCAATTCAACCGTTCAGATTTGACATTTGCTATGTGCAAATTCTCTTTATTTTGACGTACATATTTCCCCAAGGCAGTTAGTTATTCATTGGCAACCAGTTCCGTCATTGACAGAATAATCAGAATAAATAATGAAAACATTCACTAAAAATAATCACTGCTGGGAGAGAAGTAAAAATGTTTTGAATATGGAGCGGATTTGGATAAGAGAATGTCGATGGAGATTTTTCAGAAACAATCGTGTTTAAACTATACTGATGGTCAAAATATGGATGACGTCAGCACAACCAGAAGGGAATATTATGGATTTCTGTAATAATTGATGGCCTCCAACTATCCCAGGACTGCATTACTTTATGGCGTTATGAATGCTAAAGTGTTATATTACACTTGGAAACAAAGCTACGCACTGTAAATTTCAGGGAATCCTGTGGTACAATTAGAGTTGAACATTTCACATTTCTTCACTCTTCAGTATTCTCTCGGGAATCTATCACACACCAATCACCAGCGTGAGCTATCTTTCCTGTTCATTAATGGGAAATCTGTTGTTTACAACAACAGCTTGCGTCTATATAGCAACCTTTATACAGGGTGTTGTCTCAGAGTGCTGTATACCTTGGCGGGGTTGGACACCAAGCAAGGGAGAAAAAGTAGGGGGAGGTGACTATAGACCCGGTGGAAGTGGTAAGTCTTAAATACGGAATGAAGAGAGAGTGAAGTGCAGGAATTGGGGCAGGATATTCCAGAGGTTAGGGGAAGTCCACCAATAGTGGTACAGAGGATCGGGGAAGCACAGAAGGTCTGTGTTAGCTGAGCGAAATGGGCTGGCAGAGGAGTGGGGTATGAGCAGGTCAGAGAGGTAGATTGATGAAGAACTGTTTTGGGGAAATGTGCAAGTCAAAATAATGAAAATTTGTACATAGGAAATGTCAATTCAGTGTGAAGGGCGCCTCACACAGCACAGCATCTCAGATCCTCAGGGATTCAGACGACATTTATAAAGTATGCGCACAGTGCTGCCGAAGACTATTATTTCATCAGAATCCACTTCATAAGATTACAGTCTTGTAATTCACTCTTTTACTCAATATTCCTTACCCTAACGTTTGGTGTAATAATATTGCCTGCATTTCATGGAGTTCCCAAAAGATTTGAAGCGTTTCACAAAGTGATTTCCCCCCTGTAAAGTGACTGTGCATGTTGTAGTCAAAAACAAAAAGCCAAATAGCACACAGCAGTCATACAAACATCCATTAAATAAAATGACCAAACGTATCCAGATGAAATTTGTCGTCAGCCACGACCCCAGGAGAAATTTCCTTCATTTTATTTTTTGGTGAGCCGGGTGTGTGGCACAATGCGGAAACCCATCATGCTTAAGAGTATGCAAATCCACACAGAGTTCCATGTGTACCACCTACACATGGAAATTTCTGAAATGGAATGTGCACTCTCTCCCCGGAGGGATGCATATTGCTACCTAATTCCAGATAGTATTATCACAGATTGGTAAGAGCCAAGGCTTGGGGATCCCAGCGAATGCACTGGGACACGTTAGGCTTGCCATTGAGAGCACTGTTGGCTTTTCCAGCTAGGACATCCTACCCATTAGGGCTTTGGCTTGCAGGGTTAATGGTTTCAGAGTGGGAAGAATTCCTGCTCCCAGTCTGCCCTGCAAGTCCCACTGATAAGCCAGGTAAACAGGTTTATTATCAACCCAACCTTGGGATACTTTGACCCGATTGGTTCAGGAACCAGACTATCGGCCAAATCATCCTTCTACTCCAGGTTAATCCTGGAGGCCAAGGGCAACCCCAGGCTCCTGTTTTCCACCACCAACCGGCTCCTCCGTACTCCCCACCACGCCTCCCAGGTTCTTTCCTCCGACTCCCACTGCCAGGAAATGCTGGACTTCTTCGAGTCCAAAATCAAGGGAATCTGCTGCGGTGCCACTGCCCTCCCAACTTCCAACCCCTCCCTAACCCCACCCCACACTCCGACCACTACCCATCCCTCCTTCTACACCTTTGAACCTGTCACCCCCTCCTCTGTCATCACCATCATGTCTTCCATGAAGCTCACCACCTGCTTCCTGGACCCCATCCCCACCCCTCTCCTTAAATCCCAGTTCCACCTCCTTGCCCCACTACTCGATGACATCATGAACCTCTCCCTGTCATCTGGCACTGTTCCTTCCCCCCTTAAAACAGCCACCATGACCCCCACTTTGAAGAAATTTTCCGTTGAAGGTTCCCTAGCTTTTGGCCCAGCTCTCACCTCTCTTTTCTGTCTAAGGTCCTTGAGAAAGCTGTTGCCTCCCCGCTCTTTCCTCTCCTCCCACTCCTTCCATGAACCCCTCCAATCGAGTTTCCGTGCTGCCCACAGCACGGAAACTGCTCTGGTCAAGGTCACAAATTACATCCTGATCATGTGTGACCAGGGTTCCCTCTGCCTCCTCGTCCTCTTCGACCTCTCCGCCGCCTTGGATACTGTGAACCACTTAATCCAACTCTACCTCTCTGCCTCTACCCTGAACTCCAGGACTACTAGTGTCCAAACCAACTGCCTGTCCGACATCAAGTCCTGGATGAGGGACAACTTTCTCCAACTGAACGTCAGCAAGACTGAGGCCCTCCTGATTTGCTCCGCATCTCAGGCGCTGGCAGCATCAGCCTCCACAGCTGCACACTCAACCTCACTAAGCCAGTCAGGAACCTGGGTGTTTTGTTTGACTCTGAACTCTCCTTTCTCCCCACATCCGCACCATGACCGGCACTGCCTACCACCATCTCCGCAACATTGCAGACTCCGCCACTGCCTCACCCCTCAGGCTGCCGAAACCCTCACCCACGCATTCTTCACATCAAGGCTCCATTATGGAAATTCCCTCCTCATCGGCCTTCCCAACTCTTCCCTTCACAAGCTGCAGTTCATCCAAAACTCTGCAGCTCTTGTACACTTGCACACCAGGCTCCATGACCCCATCACTCGCACCCTTGCCCAACTCCACTGGCTCCCTATCCCTCAGAAGATTGAATTCAAGATCCTCGTCCTCACTTTCAAGGCCATCCATGGCCTTTCCCACTCCTACCTCTTTGATCTGCTGACTCCCTACCAACCTGCCCACTCCCTCCGTTCAATGGGCTCTGGCCTGCTCCATGTCTCCTGCCCGACCCAACCTACCATTGGTGGCCGGGCTTTCAGCCTCTCTGCCCCCACACTCTGGAACTCCATCCCACAGTCCCTTTGCCTCGCTTCCTCCCTTGCCTCCTTCAAGGCCGGCCTCAAGACCCTCCTCTTCAATTGTGCCTTTGGTTGCCCTCCCACCTCGCTGCCTTCCCTCACCCCTACACCCCCATGCTCGGGTCCTGATCCCGGACTGTCCAGCACCTTAGGACATCCTCCCGACGTGAAAGGCGCTCTATAAATGTAATTTTGTTCTTGCTGTTGTTATCAAGACTAGCACAGCGAGCTGGCTCAATTTTGACATCCCATTGCCAAGCATGGCAATTTGAAGGCACTTCCTTCTCTTTATCAATCTTATCGTTGGATCTTTAATGGGTCTGAACAGGCAGGAACTCCCATTAACTATTTGCACGACACTGCTATGTACTATTTGCTTCTGTTTTTGACTTCAAAATATTTTGTGATTACAACAAAAACAACAATAACTTGCATTTATATAATGTCCTTCACCAGGGTAGCATCTCAGAGCGATTGAACATTGCACTTTACAAGGGGGAAACCAAAAGCCATCACCTGCATCAATGTAACACCCTCCCAGCATTAAATTGGGATATCAGCCTAGACTAGGAGCTCAAAGTTCCAATGATGAGCTTGAACCCACGATCTTCAGACTAATAGGGCAAAGTGCTACCAACTGAGCTAGTCTAATTATATAAACTGTGGAGGGAGAGGGAGCTAAATAGCCTTTTCACAGGTCAGGTTTTTTTTAGACCTCATCACTGGCGTCCTCAACCCGATGAGCAGAAAGAGGTAAACCAAGTTCCTAAATCCAAACTTAGGTTTCCAGTTGAGCTAATCCTTTTTGTCAATCCTCTCTGGGATTGGGATCAATCTGGCAGCAGTACAGTGTGACATTCACAATAACCTGTCCATAATCTCTTCCTGATCTCTCAGGACTGGAGCACACGATCTAACATAACACTTAAATGCAGTATTGAGGGAATGTCGGAATTGAGCCAGCCCTCAGTGGTGGTCTCGGTAATCCAGTTCCTGAGCCACGAGGGTCCAAAGGTACTCCAGGGTACTGCTGATGACAGCACAGACAGCCTGGCTCATCAATAGGACTTGGAAGAACCAGTCACTTGGGTAGGATGGTTTTGGCTAGACAAACAGCCAGACAGTGCTCTCAATGGCAGGCTATGCGGTCCAGCTGCTTCGACTCCAGCGCATGCTTGAGAGTACCCAAGCTTTAGTTCCTTTTTGACCCCATTCTTCCTACCCCCCACCTCCCGCTCGGAGTCAGGCTCCCGCCACTGTTAAGCGCTCTGAGATGCTACTCTGCGTGGAGGACGCTAAATAAGTGCAAGTTGTTTTTGTTATCTTGCCCTGTACCTTCTGGAATTAGGTAAGCAGGATGTATCCCTCCAGGGAGTGCACATTCCATTCCAATAATTTAACTCTAGAGTTTCTACGTGTAAGTGGATTGCATGGAATTCTCAATTTAATTGACTATGCTTAAGCATTTTGATGGGTTTCCGCACGTGTCGGACACCTGGCTGATCAATCAAAACAAAGGATTGCTGCATTGTCTTTAAAATGAGATATTAATCCGATGTGGCATCTGCCTATGTTTCAGGATGTTAAAAATCCCATGACATCATTTGAAAGAGAAGGAAATTTACCAGTGTCCCAGACAACAAGATTCCTTCAGATTAATTGATCATTTACGTCCTGGTTATCTGCCAGAAGCTTGCTGTGCACAGAATCGCTGCTGCGTTTGCATGCATATAAAAAGTCACTACTTTTGACGGTAATTAGCGTGAAGAATTTGAAACATTTTAACATAAGATATCATAAAAACGCAAGTTCTTTCTTTCACATGAGCATGAGAAATCAATGCACTCAACGTAAGTCAATTGACCTTCCACAACTGTAAAGAACTAACACAACAGGAGAGGTTAAAAGAATGTCAGATGCAGTAGTCTGCATTGTTTCACTGTTAGTTATCATATTATAGTGTCTCCATAATGTCTTCCTGTAAGGTTTATTACAAAAAATCCATTAAGATATCCAACACAACAAGCAGTAGAGTATCTGTCACTCAACTAGACAGTTACAGGTCTGAGTCCCAATGGTACCTGTCACTCAAGTTTGCTTGCAAGTGTAAATTATTGCATTATTATTAAATTATTAAATTAAATTATTGCAGCCTGTTATTGGCTGCGTCATTTCATGCAGTACCTTGTTTTGTCAAGAGAAAAAAAACATTAGCGTCGATTCACCCTGATGTTGTTTTGCCATGATGATAGTAGATTGGTACTGATGGTTGTCAGTGAATGGCTCAGTCCAAAGTACCATACTCACCTGTCAAGCTCTGCCACTGTTAAGCACTCCGAAATGCTACACCACGTGAAGGGCACTATATAAATGTTGTTGTTGTCATCGGAGAGGGATCACCCTGGTAATAACTAGCTGCAAACTAAGGTCAGTGAGAAAGTTGCAAAGAAAAAGTACTTTGAATCTTACGTCAAGGTGCTAAACTATTCATTATTATTTATTCTGCATATAAAAGCAACCAGAATCTAATCTAACATATCCTTACATGCGTAAGTCATTCCAGCAATCTGCATGATGATCAGGAAGCACAGAACATGACTAAACTAAACACTCCATGACACAATAAGTTAAACCACACACCACAGTGACTTCATTGGAAAACAATACTAATAATAATAATACATGCATTTGATATAGGGTCTTTCACATCAGGAAGGTATTCCAAGCTCAAACTTCACAGGATTTATTGTAAAATGTAATGACTGCAATTGACAAGCCAATGCAGCAACCAATTTGCATACATCATTTATAGAATTATAAACTGGAAATCCCAACGTGGGGGTTAAATCCACAACCTTCTGACTCAGAAGCAAGAGTGCTAGCAGCTGAGCTAAGACTTAAAAAGACTATTGTTCCCCTTCTGGCTCATTGAAAAGATTAAAAAAAACTCTTTATTTCTTATTCCATGAGTTGAATTAGAGTTTCCCTTACAGAACAATACTAACTCTGACAATCACCAATCAGATCATTTTTTATTATAGATTTGTGAGGCATTGCAAAACAAGTCCCAGTGTTACATCGACATTTCAACAAAACTACCATTTCACGTGGAAATCTAAAGGCTGGAAAGTACATTGAATCCTGAGATAGAACTTTACAGCTCAGAAGAATGCCATTCAGTTCATCTTATCTGCAGATTTTAAATGTGCTTTATCACTGTATCATCCAACACACTGAAGTTTCTTTTTCTAAAAAAAGGCTTATTTTAAAATAATACCAAACTGGACCAAACAATGACTAATGGAGATTACATTATGGTAATCTATTACTCTATTATTAATAATAACAGCTAAGTATTATTAATTGATAATCTATTATTAACTATTGATCTAATTAAATAAGATGTAGAAATTGCCCTCTTGAGTATAAAAGGTATATTAGAACTTACATTTATAATAATAATAATAAGCATTGCATTTGATATAGCAACTTTCATGTTGGGAGGACACCTCAAAATACTAATTTTGAATGACCAATTTTATCTTGCAGACTGTTGGCCTGGACACTGGGAAAAATACCTTTCTCTTTTTGAACAGTGTCATGGGGATTTTTTTTTGAACAATGCAAAGGTGCTTTAACATCCACCTGAACAGGTACAAGGTATCTCGGTTCAATGATTAATTGAAAGGAATGCACCTCCGACAATGCAGCATAGTGGAGTGCCAGCCAAGAACCTCAAGTTTACCTTTACAGCATCTCATGACATTGACATTTCTCAAAGAGCTTAAAAAGTAATTAATGTTAAGTGTTGCAACTATATTTGGTGGTAATCACTGCAGCTAAGTACAACAGCAAAAGTCCACGATCAACCATGAGGTGAATTAACAACTTATCTGGAGAATTGTTGGCCAGGACACTGGAAGAAACTCCATTCTTTCTTCCAACATTGTCATGGGGTCTTAAGCATAGAATACTACATGTATATATGTTGATATGTACATTTGCTCACACCACTAAACTTATCTAATTCATATTGATTTTGTTATCAATACAACGCTTTTAAATATCTACTTGCAGAAAACAGAGGAGCTTAAATGATGCAACAATGATGCATAATCTTCCACCCTTTCAGTTGGTGAAAGGATGTTGCTGAGTCAACGCTGAAGTAGTGTATAATCAAAGAGTCCAAAGGTGGTAATCATTGCTGAGGGCACATCTCTGCGGACCTGTGTAAATTGTCAACATAACTGTAGATTTGACACTTCAAACCCAGAAGATGAATGGATTGGAGGTTATGAAGTAGGCCCTGTGGGTGTGATTCTATGTTCAGTGAATACATGACTGAGCTCAATATTAGAATTGACACCACCATGATGCTAACAGCAAATATGCGCATCAATGGTGCTAAGTTATTACTCCCTAAACCAATGGAACATTTAGCTTTATTACACAGGTTTCATATTGTAATGGCTGCAAAGTGCCACTTCTGAGATACCCGTGCCCACCTCTCTACATATTCATGCTCAGCACCTGAAAGTAACAGCTGCTCACTGTACAGACCATTCCGTGTGCCAGTTCCCTGGTATTTTCATTTTTCAACACTGATTATTGCAAGGTGAGAAAGATCACACTTCAGCCAGAGCCTTTTTTGCATTGAGAATAGCTGGCTGGAAGCAGATTACAGATGGATTAACAGATAAAGGGACTCAGGTACATCATGAACCACAAGAACAAAGTTTTACTGGTTTATAAATGCCATCTGAAACCAAACCGTATATTGCAACTTTGAGATGACACTAGGATATTATATGACCAGTATCTATTATATTGCCCAATATCTATTGCATAGGATCTATCACACAGCACAGATCGAATACCATATCCACTATCTATTATGTTGCACAATATCTATCATATTTCCAGGATCTATTATATTGCCAGCATCTATTATATTGCCCAGAACCTATTAGATTTCATATGTACATTTGATATAGTGCCTTTCACATTAGGAAGACATCTCCAAGCACTTTACAGGATTTATTGTAGTGACTGTGCATTATGCAGGCAAACCTGGCAGCCAGGTTGTGCACAGCAATATCCCACAAACAGTCATGAATTGCTATGACCAATTTTATTTGGGAGATTGTTAATCAGGACACCAAGAGAAACGCTTTTCTCTTAATGAATAGTTTCTTTAACGTCCACCTGAACAGGCAGACAGGATCTCAGTTTAATATTGCATCCGAAGAATGGCACTTCCAATAATGCAGCACACCCCTAGCACTACACTTGAGTGTTAGTTTAGACTGTAAGCTCAAAGGCCCGATGTGGGGCTTGAATTTACAGCCTCCTAAAACAGTGCTATCAGCTGAGCAAGGCTGACATGGCTTTTTTTTTAATGAGAATGATTATAAGAACAGGTACAACTAACATTGCTGTTACCTTATGAATAATTAAAAATCCACAATCACTCAGAGATGCCACAGGGATGGAAGTGTAGGTAATGAAACTGTAACACCGACATTACATAGAATTACATAGAACCCGCAGCACCAAAATAGGTCACTAGTCCAACTTGTTCATGCCAGTGTTTATAGTTTGTGGAGTTCTATAGCTCAGTGGTTAGAGTACTCGCTTTACAAGCGAGAGACCTGGGTTCAATTCCCAGCAGGGTGAAACCTTGGGCTAGTTTGCTTACTCCACACACCTGATAATAATCTCTCAAGAAAATAAAACAATCATAAATTGGTCACTTCAAACCACGACTGTTTGTGGGACACTGCTGTGTGCAATTGGCTGCCGCATTTCACTCACAAATATACAGTCAATTCACTTTACAGTATATTCTGTAAAGCGCTTTGAGATGTCTAGAAGACATGAAAAGCGCTTTATCAAAAAACAAGGATTATTATTATATTATTCCACATGTGCCTCCACCCACCCTAGCCTTCTTAGCCTTCTTCCAACCCCTCTGTTCCCTCCATTCTCAGATATGAATTGAGTTTCCTCTCAAATGCATCTATGCTTCTGCTTTCAACCAATGGCTTCTCTTAGTGAGTTCCACATTCTCACTACCATCTGTGAAAAGAATTTCCTCCTAACCTCTCTTTTTGATCTCTTGGTGGGCTTTCTTATATTTAGGGTAAAGACTGTACTGCATTGTTGGGGCACTGTGGAGAGAGCATTGCTGTTCTGTTGGTCCATGCAGCACCTAAGTCTATGGATGCTTCATTGGGGATCAGGTGGAAAAATATATTTTTGTGACAATCCAGGTGTCTGATACGTGTGAAAAATAATCACCATGCCTAAAAATGTTCAAACCAGACGGAGAGTTGCACATATGTATGCCACCTACACATGGAAATTTCCCTGAGTCTGGAACATAATGCATGCTCTCCCCTGGCAGGAATGCAAACTTTCATTCAGAATAGTTGCAGAGGGACTTGACAACGTTGTCGACTGTTACACTCCTGAACCCACCTGATCTAGTCAATCAGTGAACGGTAGAAATGTACAAACAAGACAAAAATTGAACACAAAAGAATAATAATAATAATGGTAATACGTGTATTTGATATAATGCTTGTTGTGTGAAAATGTCACAAACAAATTTCACAGCATTTATCGTTAAGCGCCGTGATTGTGTATTTTGTAGGTGAGTGCAGCAGCCACAGAACAGCCAGCACTGTATCACAAACAGCCATGAAGTGAATGACCAACTTATCTGAAGGATTGTTGGCCAGAACACTGGGAGAAGCTTCCTTCTGTTTTCAAGTAGTGTCATTTAATCTTTAACATCCACCTGAACAAGCAGATAAGATCTTGTCTCACCCATAAGATGGTATCTCCAATACTGCTGTATCAAAGTCCATGAAATACTGTGCATTGGAGGCAGCACTGAAGGTTGTGTTTTCCCTGCAAATCAGTCTTGGTTCAGCTAAATCAAGGAAGACTGATTTTATTCTGGAACATAAAACTGAGATGACATTTTATAAATATATTTAAAATGTTTTCATCTGCATGTTCGTTCTCCTTGGGTCACATTTTAATAAAGAAAGATGCGTAGCCTGCTCCAAGCCTCCATCACTACTGACCTTCAGTCTAACACTACTGGCTAGTTTATACTGCACTTTTGCTGCACAAATCGTGGCTAATCATCACAGAAACCACAGCATAGATCATAAGTTCCACAAAATATGCAGTCAATTCACTTTACGGTATAATTTGAGACTTTACAGTATAATTTGAACGTCTCAACGACATCATAACAACAACAACAACAACAACTTGGATTTATATAGCGCCCTCCACATCGGACGGCGTCTCAGAGAGCTTTACAGTTGACCGAGCCAGGGGGAGTGGGGGGGGGGGGGGGGAAGGTGACCACTATATCAAATGCAAGGATTATTATTATTATTATAATAAATTGCTTCGTTCTGTAGCTCATCTGCTGAGACAGACCAGCCTTAGCCAGATGATTCATTGATTCACATTTTTACAATACTAAATTAAGCAGTGTGAATCAATGCAAACTCCCCTAAAAATCACACTCCTTAAAGTTCATGGACAATTAAGTGGACAACCAAGAATATCGAAGGAGCAATGGTATTAATATGATTAAAAATTGAACACCATTTAATTCGGCATTCAAAGAGCTCTTCTCAGCACAGCTCACGCAACGGGAAATTTAAATTAGGAGGTATATATCAGGATTCCCAATCCCAATTATTTGGCTGCTGGAAACAATATTACTTTATATCCAACAGCACAAACATTGGGTAAGAGGTAGTTCTGAACAGACTGTTGTGACTTTTCCTCGGACAATCCTCCCAATCACCCGTGAGGAAATATCTGGTCACTCATTTCCCAGCTGTTGTGGGATATTTCTGTGTGCAATTGCCTCCAAAATACGCAATCACTAAAATAAAACACACTTCACAGTAAAATACTGGGATGTCTCGACAATGTGATAAGGCACTATATCAAAAGTTAGGATTATTATATCTGGTTTCAATTCAAAAGGGCAATTTTTTTTGCTAAGTTTTTACAATGAGAAATCTTGTTATAAAGATGTATTGGGGGAAAAATGTCATTGTTTTTGTAGCAGCAACAAGTCTGAGATTGCACGATCAATTCTCGTGGGATTGATATCGCACACTAGCCTGATGGATGTGATCCTCCAGACAAGTAATGGTCAGCAAAAGCTAGGCTTCAGGGTCAGAAAAGTAAGTGTCTTCAAAAAGAGAGCTGTAGAGTACTTAATGATTCAGGTCCATAAATTAAACATTTGCAGATAATCTTGACACAGTTGTAAATTCAAGTTTTTTTTATAAACCACTCTAATCCACAAGGAAAAATACATATGAATGAATTGCTTTTGAATAAATAATAAGAAGAATAATCCTTGCTTTGATATACCACCTTATCACATCTTCGAGAGGTCTCAAAGCGCTTCACAGAATATACTGTAAAGTGAATTGACTATATTTTGTGAGCAAAACACGGGAGCCAATTGCGCACAGCAGTGTCCCACAAACAGTCATGGATTGAGTGACCAAATTTTTTTTTGAGGGATTATTATCCCCGGAAAAGCAATCCACCAACTGACTAATAACCGGGTTCCTACTCATTGCAAGTTAAACAGAGACATGCCTAATGTATCGACCTGCATGGGAATCGAACCCAGGTCTTCTCATTTGCAAAGCGAGTGCTCAATGGTTAGTCTGTTTGTAATCATGCCCGAATATCTCAAGATTGGTTAAGCATCAGTGTCCTGTTATTATTAATTTAGTTAGTAGGCAGTAGTAGTAAGTCAATTATTTCAAAAGCTATTGGATATCAGCATTTATCTCAGTGGTATGGGAGATGTCAGTGATGGCTCAGTCAATCTTCTTAACTCTAGTTTTAGTACCAGCCACTCCGGTTCCAATCATCATAATTCTGTCCAGTTGTTAAGTATAATTACTTTAGATCAGAGGCTCGAAATGTCTTATGGCCTGAGCCTTAAGATCACTGTCTTAAACTTTAAACTTTAAGATGGTGTTGAATTTTGAAAATTGGCTGCTGTGTTTCACCCACAAAATATATAGTCAATTCACTTGACAGTATATTCTATAAAGCGCTTTGAGATGTCTCGAAGATGTGATAAGGCCTTATATCAAATGCAAGGATTATTATATATTATTTATAAAAATTATTAGTCACGGTCTAAATTTGGAAGTTGTTTTTCATAGTTCTTTTTACGAAATGTGGGAAACTGCTTCCTAATTCAAACAAAATATAAAAATTTTCTAAAATTCTGTGTGATCTTAACTTTGGAGACAGTGGTTTTAAAGCTTAGTTGATCAGAAATTTCAGGTCTTGATTACAGCAAGTATTGAACAAGTTAATTCAGAAATAAGTCAGACAGGAGTGAAGTGTGAACCTTCTATCATAACATTAAAATCCTTGCATTTGATATTGTGCTTTATCACGTTCAGCGCTTCAGATATTTACTGTAAATTATAGTGACTGTGTATTTTGTAGGCGAACACAGCAGCCAGCAGTATCCCACAAACAGCCATGAAGGGATGACCAAGTTTATCTGGAGGATTGTTGGCCAGGACACCAGGAGGAATTCACTTCTCTTTTTGAATAGTTTCATGGGATCTTTAATACCCACCTGAACAGGCAGACAGGACCTTGGTTTAACATCTAACCTTTACCGATACAGGTAAAGCACAGCTAAGTAAGAATGTGTAAGGGTTTCTGTCTGCAAAATTGGTAGAATAGTTGAAGAGAAGAATGTGGACAATCAACTGTAGTTAGCTGCCAAGACCCAAATCAGCAATGGCAAAGGGAAATAAAACAAGACTGATTTATTGGCTACCTAGATCAGAGAAGTTGTGTGCTCACATCAAAGGCATCCTAATCATAGGCTTAATTCTGAAAGTATAAGATAACCATGTCACTTTATAGACTGCAATGGCTTACCTTGCTAGCCATGTGCAATAATACTATGATTTAAGCTGATCCACCAACATTAATGTAACTAACGACACTATTGCGAAAGTGACTGCTGAAGGTTATGTTTGTGTGTTTAAAGACAGTCATACTGTATCTGTTAGTAAGATATTCAATTGTATCCTCTCCAGTCTTTGATACGTCTCCGAGATGTAAGATCACAGTTAAGGGTTAAATGATATGCTCACTCACACACTTTATCCTGCTGGAGATTCAGTTGAAAGGGAGACGAGGTTCCTGAATCAGTTTGACTCAGAATGACAGAAAGAACCATCATGTTGAACTGGAAAACGGAGGATAATATTCCCTGACATGAGATGAACATTGTGGAATCAGACTGGTTTCTGTGGCACAGATATTTCTCCAGCAATTTTCTCCCCCATCTCTTTCTCCTAAATCATTCAATGGCACTCCTGCCTTGCAATCTGCTTCTTTCCTACCTGGGGGGCAAATCTTCCACCATAGTTCTGAAGCTCCAGACAAAGTGACTCTACCACTAAAATCACAGCCACATATGAATGAACAATTCAGATATTGCCAAGGTTATATGTAGATAATAGTCAAGATGTTCAGTAAAAGCAACACCGAATGCACTGTCGCAGCAGTATGGTTCATCAGAAAGTTTCGAAGAGTAAGCAGAACCTTTGGAAGATTTGTCAAGCAAATACTTTTAGCACAACTGCAGAAACACACAAAGTACGCAGGATTTAAGGAACATACTTATAAACATACAACATTCATGTCAAAACAAAAACGGTTGATTGGAATTACTCTGTAAGTCTTATCAAACCGCCAGCTATCAGTAAAATCCAAATCGGACCACCGAGACCATCACCTAAGACCGACTCGATTCCGATATTCCATTGCCAGGAGCCAGCTCAGCCCCCAGAGAGATCCTGCTGACCTCCCCCTACCCACCCCCCACACACCCCCTTTCCCCCGCAGCAAGGGAGGATAGCTGTTGGGATGAAAGGGTGCCCGTTCCTTAGACGTTAGCCGCATTTATTTAATGTAACATAAAATCCTAACCTGACATCGATGAAGCTTAAGGATCGGTACAGCTTGAGCAGTCACTGTTGATCCATTATTTAACACAAAGAGCGGTGAGTGTGTGGATGAGGGAGAGGGGGGGGGGGATGGTGGAGAGGGGGGGGGGGGGTCCCACCACAGAGTTGGTCTTCTCTGAATTCTGAGAGGTTAAGTGACTCTCCTGACAGGTGCACAATGTACAGATATTGCTCTTGGCAGAGGGGCTGAGCATGGCATTGCTGAGTCCTGTATCACAGGGGGGGGGGAGGCAGGGTAGCCAGCCTCCTGCTCTCCACCACAGCACAGGAGACCTGCCAAATGCCCACCACCTCCCCAACACACCAGCCCTGCAGGCATTGCTGTGCTGCTGGTCACTGCTACCAATGTTCACACATACCCTCAATGACAGTTCCTGCCCTCTGCTTTCTCCCCTCCCTACCCTTCAGGTCCACAATTGTCCAGGGACATGCAAATGCCCCTCTCCCCCAAATATATACACACACACATATATATATATATGCACACACATATATGTATATATATATATGCACACACACACACACATATATATATATGCACACACACATATATATATATATGCACACATATATGTGTATATATATATGCACACACACACGTGTATATATATATGCACACACACACGTGTATATATATATGCACACACCTATATGTATATATATATGCACACACACACATACACCCACATATATGTATATATATGCATATATATATATATATATGCACACACATATATATATATATATGCACACACATATATATATATATGCACACATATATATATATGTGCACACACACACATATATATATGCACACACACACACATATATATATACGCACACACATATATGTATATGTATATATATATATGCACACACACACACAGAGAGGGAGGGAGGGAGGGGATAAATAAATAAAGGACACAATAAAGAGTAGCCCTCTGCAAAGACTTCATCGCCAACGACGCTCCATAGTTTCTCGGTGGTGCATTCGGGCTTTCGCTTCGGAGAGAAACGCGGCGACGGTGGCGATGTGACCCGTTCAGAAACCGGGTGGAGGCAGACGGGGGTGTGCAGTGTGTGGGGCTGGAACCCGGGGGGGGGGGGGGGACTGGGGGGGGGGGGGGGGGACGGACTGAACCGAGCAGTGCAGTGCAGTGCAGGTCTCAGTGCGGTGCAGCGCTCGGAGCAGAGACCGACACAGTTCACGGCACATCGCAGGGACTGGAGCTCGGGGGGGGGGTGGTGGGGGTCGGGGGGGAGGTGGGGGTGGGGGGGGTCGGGTGGGGGGTACCGAAAGGACTTACAAATTTGCTCCTCTTCCCATCCACTTCCTCGGCGGACTTCTTCTTGCTCTTCTCTTTCTCGTTGCGGGGAGCATCGTATTTGCGCTGCTGGTGGTCCATATTCCGGCAGATTGCAATCAACAGAAGAACTTCTAGATATATATCTATATATATATAGATGTAGATATCTATCTATCTATCTATCTATATATATATATATGTGTCTCAATTGTATAGGATGTATTTGCACTTCAGCAATGCTGCTATTGCTGCTGCAATCCGGTGAATTCAGGGCCGCCTTCTCCCTGTGCGTTTGCAGCCAGTGATGCGGGCGGTCGGGCGGTCGGTCAACGGTCCAGACTGCCCATTGCACCGAGTCTCTCTGTGCCGCGTCAGTCAGTCTCTCCTCTCTCTCTCTCACACACACACACACACACACACACACCACAGAGAGAGAGGGACACAGCCTCACAGCGCAGCCCCGCAGCGCTCCTGCTCCCCCGGGGCAGAGGGAGGGGGGGGGGGGGGGGGAGGGGGGAGAACGCTGCCACACACTGATTGACTGCCACTGGGACCACTCACAGCCTCCCCTCCCTCGCCTGCCTGGTGCCCTCCTCCATTGGATGCTGCAGTCTCTGTCTGTCTGTCTCTGTCTGTCTGTCTGTCTGTCTTCCCCTTTCCCACTTAACTCCTCCACAAGACCACTTAAGCAGGACAGGGGGTGGGGGTAGGGGTTGGGGCAATCATTTGGGGGCAGTGAGAATTTAACCCACATGCAATGGCCCCCTGATCACACTTCATTTTTTGGGGGGTTTCAAAGCTACCCGAGGGGGGTGGGTGGTTGGGGGCGATGGGGCGGAGGGACAGTGTGTGAATGCTGTATTGTACTCTTGTGTTATATCTCAATGACTTGTGAGTTAGACGGATACACTGGTGACTGTCCTCCCCGGCCGGGGTGGGGGGGGAGGTAAAGCTCGGGGCTCTTTGGAGCTGAACTGGCTCCAAGGTGACGTGCCTGGCAATCGAATGTCGGGACCGAGCCAGCCCTCTCTGGCGGTCTCGGTAGTCCAGTTCCGACGCCAGGCGGGTCTGCAGTATTCCAGGGCACCGCAGATGACAGCACAGCACAACCTGGCTTTTATCGACAGGACCCGGAAGGGCAGACCAGTCATTGGGGGCAGGGAATCATCCCACTCAGCTCCTGTTAACCCTGCAAGCCAAAGCCCTGACCGGTAGGATGGTCCGAGTTGGCCAAGTAACAGGAAGCTTGCCAGGCAGTGCTCGCAATGGCAAGCTATGCGGTTTTAACTGGTTAGATTCCAACTCAACACACACTGTGGGGTATCTTGAGCTTTGGCCCTTACCAACCTGTACCTAATACGCTCTGAAATTAGGTAAGCAGGATGCATCTGTCCAGGGAGAGAGTGCGCATTGCAGACACAGGGAAATTTCCACTTGCAGGTGGTGTACATCTGTGAAACTCTCAGTCTGGTTTGGATGCTCATAAGCTTGGTGAAGGGTGTACATGGCTGACCCAAAAATCAATGGATAGAGCATATCTGTATTACATTTTAAAAGACTTTGTATAAAAAAGTGTAGCTGACATTACAATGCACAAGTGACTAGATACTCATTTTATTTGACTCTAATAATCGTGAATTATGTCTTCTCTTCCTCATATAATCTTCAATTGATACTTCCCAAGCTTAGCTTCAACTGATGCCTACCGCTTGATATTTCTGATCTTCTGTCCAGCTATTTCCAACGTTGCCATTCT
The DNA here is from genome assembly GCF_018977255.1 of Callorhinchus milii. NCBI lineage: Eukaryota > Metazoa > Chordata > Chondrichthyes > Chimaeriformes > Callorhinchidae > Callorhinchus > Callorhinchus milii. Next base: position 27,140,906 of record NW_024704742.1, on the reverse strand, counting down.
ATGTGCTCTGGTATGAACCTTCGTAAAAAGATAGTGAGTTGGCGATGAGAAATTACAAAATTGCCTCTGTCTTAGGTGTGCTGCGCTGGTTTAAAAGGTGCATCACACAGGAATTTGTTTATTCCTCCATCTATACAACGGCTGATGTTTGATATTGATTTTTGGAAGACATTGGCACAACAAAGATAAATAAAACAAAAGAAAGCCTACACTAGTACAATAGTGCAGTATTACAGATGGCTAAATCTCAATGCACATTCTGAGGTACCCGAGCCTTGTATCTTGCCTAATGGCTAATCCTCTCTGGAGTTAGGTAGGCAGAGTGCATATCAACAAATGAATAATATAATTTAACATTGTATCATTTATTCACCACAGTTTCAAGTTACCGCACTTTTACAGTGAATCCTGTGCTTTGAGATGTCCTCCCGACAAGAAAAATGCTATATCAATTGCAAGAATATATATAAATATAATATAATTTCTACCACAGAACTTGGTTGGGAGAGGGATTCTCACGACAGTGAGCATTTGAAAGGTCTTACTTTTCATTATTTATGAGATTTTTTATACAATGTCCGATCACCATCTTCACAAGGATTGCAATGACTTAAAGAGACCCCCACCCACTCCTCCCACACACGCAATCGTTTAAGCAACTTGGGATGGAAACACAGAAAAACAGAAGAAGCAATTTATTGTTCTACCAATTTATTAGATATTAGATCCTTTAAACCAGTGCTCCTCACCATATCCCTTAATACCGCTACTAAAAAGCATGCCAAGCCCCTATAACCACATGAAGGACGCTATATAAATCCAAGTTGTTGTTATTATACTACCCAGGTATTTATCCATCTCTCTTTTAAACATCCTTATTGATTTAATTTCTAAGCTTTCTGGGGTAGCGCATTTCACATTCATTCACCCTCTGTGTGAATAAATATTTTCTGATCATCACATTCCTTACAGAACAGAATTACACCAGACAATAAGGTTCCATTCCAGTGTATTACGATGGTTGTGTCAAGATAGTTGTGTTTTATAGTTTGATGTTTCTACCTCTGTTCTCCTTTGCCTCCACCCACTCAATTTTCTCGGCTCCTCTCCTAAAGGGATGACTCATACAGGGGGAGTGTCATGCATTCTGGCTTGAACAGCTTTAATTGTGCACTGGTGTTTTTATATAATAATCCTTGCATTTGATATAGTACCTTATCACATCTTCGAGAGTCTCAAAGCGCTTCACAGAATATACTGTGAAGTGAATTGTATAGTTTGTGGGTGAAATGCGGCAGCCAATTGAATGACCAATTATTATTTTAATAATAAGTATACAGGATACCAGGCTTTATAAACATGAGCATAGAATACAAAAGTCAGGAAGTTATGATGAACCTTTATAAAACACTGGTTAGGCCTCAGCTACAGTACTGTGCTCAGTTCTGGGTACCACACTTTAGGAAGGATGTCAAGGCATTGGAGAGGGTTTACCAGGATGGTACCAGGAATGAGGGACCTCAGTTATCAGGAGAGGCTAGAGAAGCTAGGATTATTCTCCTTGGAGCAGAGAAGATTAAGAGAGACTTAATAGAAGTTTTCAAAATTATGAGGAGATTCAATAAGGTGAACAAGGAAAAACTACTTCCACTGGCGGGTGGGTCGATAACCCGAGGACACCAATTTAAAATATTTGTTAAAAGAACCAGAAGGGAGGGTTAGGAAAAAAACAGAAACAGAGGTGAGAATTTTTTTTACACAGCGAGTTGTTCGGATCTGGAATGCATTGCCTGAAAGGGTGGTGGAAGCCGATTCAATAACGGCTTTTAAGAGAGAAATAGATACTTATCTGGGGAGGACAAGTTTGCAGTGCTATGGGGAGAGAGCGGGGGATTGGAATTGAATTGGATAGCTCTTTTCAAAGAGCCAGCACAGACATGATGGGCCGAATGGCCTCCTTCTGTGTGGTATAATTCTATGATTCTATTATCCACGGAAAAGTGACTACCAACTGGGGTCCTACTTACTACTCGGTAAACAGAGGAGCGTGGAGTAAGGAAACTTGCCCAACAAGTTTCTAAATTGGTCATTTTCAATCCACGACTGTTTGTGGGACACTGCTGTGCGCAATTGACTGCCGAGTTTCACCCACAAATAAACAGTCAATTCACTTTACAGCATATTCTGTGAAGTGCTTTGAGACGTCTAGAAGACGTGAAAAGCGCTATATCAAGGATTATTATTATTACTAGGATTTCTCCCTGCCCAGGAATCAAACCCAGGTCCTCTTGCTTGCTCTAACCACTAAGCTACAGGTCTCCACGGTATCAGAAAGTTTTCACAATATGTAATCTGACAATCAAACAATTGTCTATATTCTTATCACAAGTAAGTGAGAGTTCTGACCAGAGAATAATTTTTTTTGATGGCTCAGGAAGACTAATATCCTGCAACATTTCCAATAATGTTAATAACTTTTCAGAAAACAACGCTTTTCGAATCCCAGTGTTCATTTCACATTCAATCTTCATGCCTGAAAAAAATCATAGAAATTTTTTAATGATATTCATTATCTTTAAAATAGTATTATTTCATTATGTTCGTATGGTAGGAAATCCCTTCATAAATAAGCAATGAAGCAGTCCTTATTTTTGGGGTTGCCACTTTATAGGATCTTATAAATATTTTTATCATGTGCATTGAAAGACAGTCTGGAAATTATAAAATGAATGAAAAATGATGATTTTTGTATGAACCACCACTTGCTGTCCACTTTGAACTTTTTATAGAAGATGGAATGTTCCTAAGTGTAAATGTGTAAGCATAGAGAAATGACTCCAAGAGCTGAGCTTTTACTCTTGCACTCAGATCAGTTGCGAGAAGCAACATCAATAACATGACAACAATATTCGCTTATATAGCATCTTTCACATAGGATGAACATATCAAAGCACTTTACAAAGACAGAGTGGGAGCCTGAGCTGGGAGAGAGATAAGGGTGGGATAGGGGGGGAAGGGCCAAAGACGCAACAAAGAGATGTGTCTTCAGATGGGTTTATGCAAGTTATTATTATAATGTTAATATAAGACCTGCTCCAGTTGCTTACTAACATTTTGCATCAAACTAAAAGATTAATACCTGTACTTCAAATGATGCTTGTGCAATTCTCTCCCAGACAATGTTGTGACCTGGAACTCTGCCTCATGCATGATGATGATTCAATGCAGAGCTAATTTAGCAGGATTGCTGGAGAATATTGACTTTGAGATATCTTGACCATTTTTACCCCGGTTCAATTTCTCCTGGTCCATTTCTGGTTATTTAATCCAGAACTCTGCGGTTCAAATTCTCTCCCAAATGAGGCTTCACAGCCTCATTATTCCCATCCTTGCCAAGCTCCATTGGCCTCCAGTAGTGGATCAAGGTGAAGATTGGTATCTTTGTCTTCAAATTACAGCATGGTCTCCCCTTTTCCTCTCTGTGCAATCTTCCTCCCGACGTGAAAGGCGCTATACAAATGTAATCTTGTTGTTGTTTCCAGCCTTACATTCCAGTTATACCTCTGCTCTTCCAAAACAGTTTGCTCTCTACTGAAGCCTTATGAGCAAATAGTCCCTCCATATACGAATAATGCATATACAATATTAGTAAATGTTGCCAGCATGAAACATATACCTGTAATTACTTTAATGCCATAGATTGGTAAAATCTTGTTTAGTTGACTTGCATACTATTTTATTGCTAAATATTTTGCCTGTAATGGAAATTATTGAACATTTGTTGTACTGTGTACCTTTAAGCGAAATTTGGTAAATGATTGTACTTTGCAACTTTTGTAACCTTGCTAGGAATAAATGGTGTCTGTCATCTCTTTCTAATGTATTTGACTGCTATGCTTTCAAGTGTATTAATAAGTTTATGATATTTCCCTTTCCTTACTTGGTTAGATGTGTTAATGAGTAGAAGTGGCATCACCAAATGGTCCATGTCTTGGGTGAGAGGTATTAATGCATAATAAAGGGTCATAAATGAAACAACAACAACAACAAAATTACATTTATATAGCGCCTTTCATGTTGGAAGGAAGTTCCAAGGTGCTGGAAATTGAGTGCAAAGCAACCTTCCCTTATCGAAGTCCATGTTTTTATAAATGGAGTCAAGATGAGGTCGGGGGTACAAGGAATGTTTTAATGAAATGGTTTTGTGGAAGAAATGGTAAAATCGAGGAAATAATATCTGTGAGTTAAGCTAGGTGGTTAGAGGAGAAAAAAGAATGAAACAACCAAATGGGTATAACTGTAGCTGTTGTAGCTGATCGATGTAGCTGATTCTGTATCATGCACATTGCTATATAAAGGTTTCTTAGGCGGAACATTCTGTCTCTGTGAACTTGATTATCTCAGGATCTGAATAATTAAAATATATTGGCTATTTAAGTCAACACTACTCAGTTCAATTTCATGTCGGGGGGACGTCTTTAACGGACTTGAACCCTTGTTACTGTTATGTGTATAATATTGCAGTTATACCATCTAAAATGCACCCAATGATTGTTGTTGGATGAGTGTAACACTGCTGATAGCAGCTGTAACTTTTTCAGGGACAATTCACAGTCTACAGACCTGAAATTTCACATGGTTTTAGCCTGAAGACAACTCATAAAACTTCAGGTTATGCAGAATATTGGCAAATTCTTAAAATAGATCTAAATATTGCAGTCAGTTTTTCGCAGTCTTTGATATATCCCTGAAGGACCTCGCTAAATTAACTTTCTTCCTAAATTATTGAGAAGTTATGTGCATAGTTTGATGTGTAAACAATCCCCAGTGGTGTAGTGAACACTGGTAAATACTGCAGTTTCATACAGGGGTTTACCCTTCATTTATTGTTCATGGATTTTCAGGTTTTCAGCAGGTTTACACTATGCTGGCACCAGTGAGCAATACAGGACAGTATACCTTATCAGAAATAATCATTCTGAAATAATGTCTCCACGCTTTTATTATAAAGTATTTTGTATAGAATGTAGATTGGAATTATCATTTATAAAACACTCAAGCTTTACTCTCAGCATTTATAATGTAATTTCTAACACTTGAAGCTTGAAATTTCACCTCATCTTAGCCTGTACGATAGCTTATCTTAAAATTAAAGATTTGCAGAATTAAGGGCAATTCTTAAATTCAATCAGTTATTTGGAATATCTATGAATACAGGAGAGTATAATTTATCAGCAATTATAATCCTGAGAAATGTCTCCCTGCTTTTGTTACAGTATTTTATATAAAATGTGGATCTGAGTTATTAATAAAATACTCAAGCTTCACTCTCAGAATTTCAATTAGATTCATTTGGAAGCTTTTTTTTAAGAACTGCAGTAATCTTGCTTCTAAATTAACACAAATTTATCTAAAATTTTTCACAATTCTGAATAAACGATGGGATAATGCTACATGCAAAGTAACGGCCGCATTCACCTACAATCTGGAGTTATTGGCCAGGCCGAGAGTAAGAAACTCTTGTATAAAATTACGAGTGTACAAAATCATGAGGGATTTTGTTAGGGTAAATAAAGAAAAGTTATTTCAATTGATAGTCAGTAACTAGGGCATGTGGTTATAAGATAGCCACAAGAACAGTATAAGGAGAACTTCGGGGGCATTTTTCACCCAGAGAGTGGTTGAGATGTGGAACCCCTTGCCGAGTAGGGTGGTGGAAACCGAGTCCATTGTAGCTTTCAAGGGGGAAGTTGACAGGCATATGAAAGAGAGGGGCTTCAAGTGGTATTGGAATAAGGTGAGGAGGTGACATTGAAGAAATATCCTGGCTCTGTGAGCCACTGCTGGCTTGAAGGGCCGAATGGCCTCCATTTGCAATGTAGATTTCTATGTTTCTGTGTTTCTAACATTTCAGACTGTGCAAAATTTAGCAAACTGTTGAATCATAATAATCCTTGCATTTGATATAGCATCTTATCTCGTCCTTGAGACATCTCAAAGTGCTTCACAGGATATACTGTAAAGTGGATTAGAACACGAGTGTAAGGATCTTGAAGTCGATCCTTTCGATGATGGGGAGCCAGTGGAGCCTGGCCAGAACTGTTGAGATATGGGTACGGTTTCGTCCGGGTCAGTATGCGGGCGACAGAGTTCTGAATGAGCTGGATCTTTTGAATAGCAGAGCTAGGGAGACTGTTGAGGAGTGCGTTTGAGTAATCCAGGTGGGAGGTGACAAACGCATGCACGAGGGTTTCGGCTACATTTGGGTTAAGGTGCAGTCAGAGGCAGACAACGTGGCGGAGGTGGAAGAAAGCAGTCTAGTCAGGGACCAGATGTAGGGGAAGAAGGACAGCTGGGGGTCGAACTGGATGCCTAGGTTGCGCACTGGTTCAGTGATTGTGAGGGAGAGCCCAGGGAGTTTGAGAAGTTCAGATCCACAGGAGTGAAGACGTTGATGGGAGCCAAGGAGAATGGCTTCCATCTTGTCCACATTTAGCTGTAGGAAGTTTGCACTCATCCAGGCCCTGATGTCTGCCAGACAAGCTGATAGAGCATCGGTGGACCTGGAGTCGGTACTGGAGGAGGCAAAGTAGATTTGTGTATCATCCACATGTGGAAGTTTACCCCATGTCTGCGGATGACATCGCCAAGAGGGAGTGTATAGATAAGGAAAAGAAAGGGGCTAAGGATGGAGCCAGGGGTACCCTGCAGGTGACCAGGGAAGAGCGGGAGGAGAAACCATTTGCCAAGATGAAATGAAGGCAGTTGGTTAAGTAGGATTCGAACCATGTGAGTACGATCCCACTGAGGTAGATGAGGGCAAAGAGAATGGAACAGCCTGAGGAGAGAGACTGGTTGACCGTGTCGGCCAGCAGGGAGGGAGAGGAGGGGAAGTTAAGTGATGAGCAGCTGGGTGGGGAGAGGATCGAGGCAGCAGGTGGTGAACTTCATTTGGGTGATTGTGGTTGAGAGGGACGAGGGAGAAATGGGGGTAAAGGAGTGTAAGGAGGTGGGTAGTGACAGGAGCCATGGTGGAGGGAGAAGGCGGTGTGAATGGTCTGTATGGGGTGGAAGGTGACATCGGGAGGAGGATGACGCAGTCAAGCGGATGTTTTCGGTCTTTGAGGCGAAGAAGTCTTGGACCTCTTCACACTTAGCGTTTGATAGAGGCGGCTTGAGGAGGTGCACGGAGGAGGTGATGGACGGTGGAAAACAGCATCTTTAGATGGTTGTTTGCCTCCAGGATGACTTTGGAGTAAACGTCAGCTTGTGCCTGGGAAAGGGAGAGGCAGTAGGCGCGGAGGTGCTCGAGCCACAGCTGGCGGTGAATCGTGAGGCCTGATTTCTGCCATCTGCGCTTGAGTATCCCGGATTTTCTTTTAAGTGAGGGGAGATGACTGTTCTACCAGGAGGAGTGGGTGGGTTTGGAAACAACCCTGGACTTCAGGGGAGCCAGGGAGCTAAAAGTTGCGGAGAAATGGTCATTCAACAGCTTGATGGCTGCATCAGGATCACTACGGGTGGAGAGCCAGAGGGCGAGGAGATCTGAGGAAGAGAGGGTATTTGTGAGGGACTCAGGAGGAAGCTTTTTCCAGGGACTCCCTGCGAAAAGTAGATGCCACAGAATCATCATGTTCATCATCCATCAGGTGTTGGGGACATTCAATACGGTTCACAAATGAGCACATTGAAAGTGTGGTGACTGGGGTGGAATCCTGTAGCTCAGTGGTTAGAGCATTCGTTTTGTAAGTGAGAGACCTGAGTTCAATTCCAGGCAGGGCGAAACCGTGGGCAAGTTTCCTTACTCCAAACGCCTAATAATAATCCCTCCAAAAAAAAATTAATAAATTGGTCATTTTCAATCTACGACTATTTGTGGGACATTGCTGTGCGCAATTGGCTGCCGCGTTCACCCACAAATATACAGTCAATTCACTTTACAGTATATTCTGTGAAGCGCTTTGGGACGTCTAGAAGACGTGAAAAGCGCTATATCAAATGCAAAGATTATTATTATTATTATTATTACCTGTTTGTAACTAGGTGACTCACACATCTTGTGGTAAATTCACAACTTCTGACAAAGAAAAAAATGTCCTTCTAGTGATTCTAGGAAGGAAGGCCAACAGATCTAGAAATAGGATTTGAGAGGTTTGCTGTGGAGGCATTTTTAAGACCTTTATATCAAAAAAGAGTTTCTACTGCTGGCCTTTTCCGTAAGGAGGGGAGCCAGTTTCTTAAAATCTTTGAAATGGCTTCTTTGGAAAGTTGGGAGTACAAAAGATGGAAGACTCAGAACATTACCTCCACCTCCACAACACACAAGCCCCCTAATATGTGCAGCAAATGTGAACTTCTGCATGTCATCAATCTGAATGTTTTATTCAGCTAAAAACTATTATAATTTTGTAATGACACAATCAACAAGAAGAGAAAAATAAATACTTAACACTGAAAGGAGACAATAGGACATTTCGAAAAAGAGAAACACAACATATTTACAATTAATATAGTATATATTCTTTTAATTGAATTTTCTACACTATTTCTTAAAGAATTAAAGAATTTGTTAAAAACTACCCGTAACTTAGCCTTTAAGTCAAATTGCAATCGAGCATTTCATACGGAGTAAACATTTGGAAAAGTTAAATGAGGTCGGGCATTCCCATTTTATTAATTGTATTGATCAATAGGTCTAGAGAGAAATTAACATCAAATAATTTTTATGTTGAGGGAGGAGGGATTTTGATGTAGTTTTCCACCAGGTTATATTTACTCCAAAATATTTAAACTCCCTCATATACCTTAATTGTGATTCAAAGTAAATGTGACAACTCATCTAACTATTGCCTTCTTGGGGAAAAGATAGTGACCTTGCCCTCCTCGAAGAACTACCTTTTTTTTACAAGCTACATGATTTCATGTTGCTGAGATTATGTAAATTAATATTCATGGCCTATTCCCATCTCTGAGACGTGTGGGGAAGGCTTTTCTCCTTCAAATGTCTCCTTCGTATCACAACAAACACAATCTGGCCACGTAAGGTACCTATATTATAATTAACAGCTATTTTGGGTTGGCCTGTGTCCTTTTCAGTGCTGACTTTCCAAAATGTTCTCAGTTGTTAATGGTGACTGCCCTCTCTTCTCTTCATACACACACACACACAACTGATGTTCATTGCTTTATTGGATATCATTAGCCTTGAGCTCAGCAAGCATAAATCCACTAGTAGATATGAATCATCTGCCTTCAGTACAGATTCTTGGATCTCATCAAGTTCTGGAGATACCTATGGCCTCAGAGAGGAACTTGCATCTTCTCCCATCACTTTGATTATACTATAGTTTTCTCAAACTCTGAACCCACCAGTTTATTCTATCCTCCTGGGAGTTGGGGGTTGGGTCGCTGGGAGAGGGAGGAGGGAGAGTAAGCAGGGTATTCTTGGAGCTGAGCTGACTCCAAGGTGACATGTTTGGCAACAGAATGTCAGAATCCAGCCAACCCTCTGTGCCAGTAGCACAATTCCTGAGCCAGACAGGTCCGCAGTATTCCAAGGCACTGCTGATGGCTCATGGGCAAGGCTTGGAAGGGCAGAACAGTCTTTGGGGATATGGATTCATCCCACTCAGCAACCATTAAGCCTGCAAGCCAAAGCCTAATGGGTAGGGTGGTCCTAACTGGACAAGAATGGGAAAGCTTGCCAGACAGTGCTCTTAATGACAAACTACACAGATTTATCTAGTTATACTCCAGCAGTATCCCAATGTACATTTGTGATACTGCTGGAGTCTAACCAGCTAAAACCCAAGCCTTGGCTTTTGCCAACCTGTTGCCTAATAATCTCCGGAATCAGTTAAGCAGGGTGTGGCCTTCAGGGAACGAGTGCGTATTCCATTGCAATTTATATCTCAAGGACTTCAATGTATAGGTGGCATGTATGGAACTCTGTTTAGTTTGGATACTCTTAAATAAGGTGATGGGTTTTTTCCACATGTGACAGACCCTCGGCTGACCAAAAAAACTCCATGTCCTCACCATACATCTTCCCAATACGAAAGATGCTATATAAATGTAAATTGTAATTGTATACTATGATCACAGTGACTAGAACAAGATTCTGATTTTGCACTAGCAAAATCATATTTCCTGGAAATCACACAGTATAATTCTTACTTTGTTGACATTTTGAGGTTTCTGTTTGTTAAGCCAATTGTTGAAAATGCTATGACATTATTATCTGGCAGAAAACACCTGTTAAAATTGCCTACATTCAATGTATTTAATGTGCGATGAAAGTGGGAGACGTATTCCACATATTAAATATGAGTCGCGTAGAGTCTGGAGTTTTGTGTTAATAGCTCTGTTGGCAGATTTCACAATTCCTTTACATCAATCAAGTGCAACAAAGGATATCATTAGTTTAAAACTAAAAAAAAAGAAGAGCTAATCCTTCACACATATGTATAGGAAGAATTGATCGGGCTCAAGGTTTGTGTCTGGGGTTATACTGTAATGCTTAATTTGATTCTAGAGTCTTCCTACATATCAAGACACAGCCATAACCAGGCAATGAGTGTGAGTAAAGTTCAGATTTGGGAAGAATACCCTTTACCAACAACTAAATTACATTGGTATAGTGCCTTTCACGTCGGGAGGATGTCTCAAGGTGCTGGATAGTCAGTGTTTCGGACCCGAGCTGGGGGTTTGTACCTTCACACGGGGTAGTGTCTCGGAGCGCTTGCGAGGGTGTATAGTGAGCCGGGTGTCTGACATATGGGGAAACCCATCACCATGTTTAAGAGTATCCAATCATAACATAAAAATAAACTCATTTTCAGTATTACTGCAACATAGCTTTAGCGTGGTTCAATTTAACTGTAAGTTTCAGTTGTCAAAGTCTATAAAGGTTAGATAGTGCAATGTATATAACATACTTATGCTTACAGTATTTTATATAACATGAATTATTCTAGCATAATGTATAAATCTTTTTGATCATGCAACAGATTGTATTCAATATCTCTCCCGCCCCCTCCACAACCTCACAATGAAGAAGGCAAAATAAAGTGAGGAAAAATGAACAAGCATTTATTGTGCAACCATTTCTCAATGTGAAAACTTAGCAGAAAACCTATTGTGCATCCTATTTACTCACACGTAATCCACTCCTTCTGGACATCAAATTGAATTTGCCCATCATGAGAAGTTGGACATCAACACGTTCGAATGAAATAAACAATGGATGTGTGCAAAATAATGCTGGCAAAAGCTAAATAATGACTTACTAAGCGAGAAAGGCACTTAATCATAGATCACACCACGTGGCTCAGTACAATACAGCATTACATTCACTACCAACTGGAACATCACTCAGAACCAAGGCTATGACTTAACAATTAAACAAACCCCTTACAGCTACAATATAGAGGACTCAAGTGATTAGATGTATTGGCTATCTTCCAACATACCACTTCGCAACAGTTAAGTTGTGTAAACATTTCTGCTTTTGCCCATTATATTCACCCACAAAACACAAAGTCTCTGCACTTCACTGTGTATCCTGTGAATCGCTTTGGGACATCCTCCTGACATGAAAGGCACTATATTGAATTAAAGATTATTCATTATCATGACACCTGGTACTCCAAATCTCTCCTAATGACAGGAATAAATGTTTGGTGGAAGAGGCTAAAGTCCAAGTTATAGTGGTGGAGCAAAACTTCTGCTTTTTCCTTTCACATATCATCGGCTTCCTGGGTCAGGTCAATCACCTCATCCCAGTTACACTTTCAGACTTGTTCTAAAATATCTGGTTATTACTCTCCTGAGTTATGGTTTGATCCAGAGATTATTTACCTGGCTCTGATGAAATAGAGGAAGCAGTAAATTGTTCAAATGACATTGAATTTGTCTGCCGAGGCTCCTCGCTCCTTTTCTTGCATTTAACACAGGTGTCACAGGCAGCAGAAGTCGGTGGGTGGGATGGTGACAAGAGCAAATCTTTTCCACATCTTTGACACTTTTCCCCATTAATCGGTCAAGGTGTGTGGAAGTTCTGGATGCAAATGCTTACCTAGTGTAACGCTTCTACTTGGCTACCTAAACTTTCAAGTCAATAATAGCAAGGTATATCTTCAACTTGTTCCTCTTGTTTCTGTTTCAGGTTGTGTCTTTGAGAGCCTCTGCGGAAAGCAGCCCTCCTGAATACAAGCGTGTGCTTAAACAGGTATGAGGGAGGCTAGGGAGGGAGATATGTTGTATATATTGCGTGTCAGCCAGGCTGAGTTGGTAGCACTCTTGCCTCGGAGTCAGAAGGTTGTGGGTTCAAACCCCACATCAGATCTTGGAACCCACATAGTCTAAGCTGAACCTCCAATGTAGTGCTGTAAGTGTGTTGTATTGTTGGAGGTGCTGTCCTTCAGATGAGACGTTATACCGAGGTCCCGCCTACCTGTGTGAGTGGGCATTAAAGATCCCATGGCACCGTTCGAAAAGGAAAGTGACTTTATCCCGGTGTCCTGGCCAACAATCCCCCAAATAAAATTGGTCACTCACTCCATGACTGTTTGTGGGACACGGGTATGCGCAAATTGTCTGTTGTTTTCGCCCACAAAATAACACCAATTTACAGTGTATTGTGTGAAGCACTTTGAGATATTTTAACGATATGATATGGCGCTGTATCAAATGCAAGTATTACAATTCCTTGCACGTTTGGGAATAGCAGTTGATGTCCAGATTTGTGTGTTTATAGAGGTTACAGACAATGGATGGAAGAGAGCTTAGCAAACAGTTTGTAGATATTAAAACAAACTCATAACTTCAGGTGATCAGATAATTTGTTTTTATGATGTTTGTAATACCCAGTTTGTGAGAGCTTTCTAAACTTCCTTTGTAGTGCTAGCCTCAAATATTACAGACATGCACTTGAGAAAATGTCCCCTGTAGAGCTCCGGAGAGTTACATATTTTTAAAATTTTCCCTTTGACACAGGTTTTCAGAAGTTCGACTTATGAAAGTTTCCTCGTCTCCCCTCAGGCCCCCAGTTGGAAGTCGATGACTCTGAATCACAATTCTTTCCAATGCCATTGTTGCCAATATACTACTCAACAAGAAACACAATTTAACGGATAATTGCAATGCATCATTACTTGTTCCATTCTCCTCTCCGCCCACACACACACCTCACAGCTTAATTGAGATCTATTGAAATTCGTCCCCACTGAGTTGCAGGAATCTGAGTGGCGGGGAACCTCTGTGATTCAAACTTGTGAGCCTTTGATGGGGAAATAAGCACTTAACAGCTTGCACTATTAGGTCACCTTCACTGCAGGTTTCAGTGAGTGCCATTGGTTCAACTTGTAGATCATTTTATCCTCTCCTGGGAAATTCCTTAATTGATTTTTCATCTGCAGAAAACTGTGTGAGTCATTAATTGCTTTAACAGTTGCTGAAGCCTCCATGTTACAAATCAGATCTATCCATAGTCCATTGTGAATATTACATCCATCAAGCTTGCAGTCATTAGAAATATTTTCTATATTTTAGCCTGCAACAATCACTGATCTCACTATTTCTGGATTTTGATAGACATATCAAGAATGAAATGTAAGCCTTCAATTGGATATTTTTTGCATTAACAGTGAGAGGAAATAAAATCAATGGTAGTAAATACTTCTGTTTATTCATTAAATCATGCAATTCTCATATTTCAAAGAATAAAACTAAATTATCATTTGGGAGTTTATGTAATTTGTATTAGCTGTGAGAGGTACTATCACTTAAGAGTAACCTCGGAAACAGCAATACTAGGCTTCTGAAACACAACATTGGGTGGAAAACAGTGCAACTGGGAAATAATTCTCAACAATGGGACAAATAATTTTTCTTTATTTCTAATTTGATTTTTGAACCTAATTTGCTACTAATTAGATTCTTGCTAAAATGAGTTTGTGTTGATGAATAAATTACCATGCCATCCCATTATTACATAAATAATCTGCTAATGTTAATCCCTATGCTGCCTCATTGGGGAAGGTTAGCAAATAATGATGATGAACAGTGTTGTTACATTTCATTCTTAGCAGTATTCAGTTAAACCTGAAACATAAATATGATCAAATGTGTTTCTGATGAACGGGTTGAAAACTACTTTTCTGCCATTGGCCCACAACAAGGGGCTCATGAAAGACCTGCTCCATTCCTGTACTAAAGGTTGAAAAATGTTTCTAAAGTGCTGAGAAGTATAGAATTTTGAAAGAAGTTAATAATAATCCTTGCATTTGATATAGAGCCCCATCACGTTGTTGAAACATCTGGAAGCATTTCACAGAATATATTGTAAAGTGGGTTGACTGTGTATTTTGTGGACGAAGTTTACAATGATTTGAACGCAGATCTAAGTTGAAGATAGCCAAGAATTAAAAAAAATCCTGAAGAATGTTTTTCAGTTGACTTGAGAAAATTCAGTTGACAAAGAATGCTTCAATCTTCGATCTCAAAAACATCTTTTTTGAGTCTTCCTATTCTCATAAATGTATGTACAGTTTACAAGTACTGGCACTGTTCACAACAACCACTCAGGGTTTGCTAACAATATTCAATGAAATCACTTGCATTGTGTGCTACACTCAGATTTCCTCTATAAATGGTTCTTTTATTTTCTCTCTGGACTCATTTTATTGTACAGTTCATAGTCCTAACCTAATGAATGCAACAAGGATTATTCTACACCAAGTTTCTCAGTGTCACTCCTGATACCTTCATTATAATAATAATCCTTGCATTTGATATAGCGCTTTTCACGTCTTCTAGATGTCTCAAAGCGCTTCACAGAATAGACTGTAAAATGAATTGGCTGTATATTTGTTTATCAATCTGATAAGGATATAGGAATTGCTGGAAGTCTGCAGCAGGTCAACCACCATTTAAAAGGAAAACAAGGTTTAAGTTGTGACCATTAATCAGAACTTCGTGCAGAGCTCCATTCGAAATTTTAATGTTTGACTTTCAGCTGCAGACTGATTAGCTTTGGATTTCCAGCATTTTCAGTTTTGATTTCAGATTTCCCAAACTCACTTTTTCTTACTATTTTGCCTTCTATTGACAATCTGATCCATTCTTGTGCATAAACAGCAATGTTGGGGGTGTTGGGGAGAATCACCGGTACTGTTTTGTGGGCATCCATAATGCCCATAAAATACAGTCACTCACTTTATAATATATCCAACGAAGCACTCTGAGACATCCTCCTGACGTCAAAGACACCATATCAAATATAATCGCTATTAATATTATTATTTGAAATGTATCCAAAGCTCCCTGGATGGCTAAGGAAATTTGTATTAAAATGAAACAGAAAAAGGCGGTTTATGATATATGTCAGGTTCAAAATACATTGGAGAATCAATCAGAATACAGAAAGTGCAGAGAACTGAACTGAAAAAGGAAACAAGTGGGACAAAGAGAGTGTATGAGAAAAGATTAGCAGGTAACATAAAGGGGAACACTAAACAACAACAACAACAAGATTCCATTTATAAAGCGCCTTTCACGTCAGGAGGACGTCCCAAGGCGCTGCACAATTGGGTCATGACCCGAGCAGGGGGGAAATGGTCAGGGTGATCTTCTATAAACACATAAAGAGAAAAAGGATGGTCAAAGGAAGGGTGGGGCCGATTAGGGACCAAAAAGGAAAACTTCTTGTGGAGGCAGAGTGCATGGCTGAGGTACTGAATAAGTACTTTGCATCTGTCTTCACAAAAGAGGATGCTGTCAATGTCACAGTAAAGGAGGAGGGGGTGGTAGAGAAATTGGATAAAATAAAACTAGATAGAGGAGGTACTTAAAAGGTTAGCAGCGCTCAAAGTGGGTAGTTGAAGAGGAAACATTTGCAAGGATATGGGGAAAAAGTGTGGGAGTGGGACTGATTGTGTAGCTCTTCCAAAGAGCCAGCAGGCACGATGACCTGAATGGCCTCTTCTGTGCTATTATATTACATGATTCTTTGAAAAGCAGCCATAGGGTTTATACTCTCTTTTTATAATGGACAGTCAGTCATTTTTATAATGTGACATAACTAAATATATTTTCTTTACTCTATTGGCAGTAATAAAGATCTGGTCACATTGAAGATTGAAATCCCATCATAAAGACATAGCGATAAAGATTGCTATTTTTGGCAAACTACGTAATTTAGATCTCTATATGTATCTTTGCATGATTGCTGAGGTTGCAGTACATCAGTCTTTCAGCTCCTGATTCCACTTGCTGACTCCCACAGATCAGAATTAGGTTGCTCCCAATCTTCTTTCATCGTGGACTTTAAGTTGAAATCCTTGAAATATTCCAAGCGATGACTAAGGGATATCAAGCATACCAATATTGTGAAGTCATTTAATATGTGCAAACAGAGGCCAGGAAAACATTCAAATTACTGCATATACAACAACTTGTACTTATATAGCACCCTCCACGCAGAATAGCGTCTCAGAGCGCTTAGCAGGGGCAGAGGCTGACTCCGAGCCAGGTGGGAGGAGGTGGCTGTAAGCACGGTCAAAGAGGAAAGTTTCCAGGTGGGACTTGGAAAAGGGGACAAGGCAGAGGTATTGAGGGAGAGTGCTCCAGTTTTGGGGGCGTAGTGGCTGAAAGCCCGACCTCCAATGGTGGGGCAGAGGATGTGAGGGTAGAGCAGGAGGCCGGTGCCAGTTGAGCGGAGGCGCCAGTTGGTGGATTGAGGAGTTCGGAGAGGTAGGAAGGTGTCAGAGAGTGAAGGGATTTGAATACCAAAGTGAGGATCTTGAAGTCAATCCGTTTGGTGATGGGGAGCCAGTAGAGCCTGGCCAGAACTGGTGAGATGTGGGAACAGAGTGTGCTCCGGGTAAGTACGCGAGTTTCCGGAGTTTGGTCCATATATATATATATATACCAATATGTTTTGGAAGTTTATTAATGTCATTTTTTAGGATCAGGATTTATATTGGGACGTCCTCCCGATGTGAAAGGCGCTTTACAAATGTAATTCTGTTGTTGTTGTATATTTCCCTCTGTAAAATTACACCAGCTGTGTCTGAGGAGACAAACCAATCCATTATTTTGCACCAAAGATCTGGGTGTTTTAACATTATTAGGTGTTAGTCTGGCTCAGTTGCACCAGAAAGTTGCGGATTCAAGGCTAATGTCTTGCATCAACACTTTAAACTCACACTCCGATGAGTGTTGGGAGTGCATTTCTCTGCATCATTGGAGGTGCCATCCTTCAGATGAGACATTAAACAGGTCCCGCCAGCCTGTTCAGGTGGATGTTAACAATCTCATGGCACTATTACAGTAGAGAATAGAATTTTGCCCGGTGTCCTGATCGACAATCCTTGAGACATTTCAACAATGTGATAATAACAACAAATTTAAGTCGGAGGTTGTCCCAGGAGCTTGGGCAGCCGGGTTTTGCATCCGAACTGGGGGAGGGGGGGGTGGAAAGGTGCTGTCAAAGAGGAGGGCTTTGAGTAACCAAGGTTCCTAGATCAAATGCGAGAATTATTTTTTATGTTTTTATTGAGGTGTCTCGGGAGTGTGATAGACTCCTTAATAACATTAAAAGAACAAATTGCATAGATATGGTCCCGTTTCTGAAACCTTAATGATCTGAGCATTTTACTGCATCAAAATACAAAAAGTCACTGCACTTTACGGTAAATCATGTGAAGCACTTTGAGACATGAAAGATCCGATGCAATATTAAATGTAAGGATTTATGATGGATAAATGTTGTTATAAGAGGTTGGAATGAATAAAAACTGTTTCTTGTAAATTGGAGTGATTATAGCGGTACCAATAAATAATCGTTGCATTTGATAAAGTACCTAAAATGTTGAAATATCTTAAAGAGCTTCACAGGGAATTGCTATCACCTAGAGTGTCTTTTTTTCTTGAAGGCAAATGCAACAATTGGTTTTGTGCACAGCTGGGTCTCAATATCACCCACAGGTTGTTGACCATAATACAGAACGAAACTCCTTTTGAATAGTGTTAAGGGATCTTTAAATCGCAAGCTAAGTGGTTTCAGCTAGTTCAACCCAAAGGCAAACTCTGTGGTTCTCAAGCCTTGGTTCTTGCCAACCTGCACCTAATACTTTCCGGAATTAGGTAAGCAGGAAGCATCCCTCCAGGGAGAGAGTGCACATTCCTTTCCAACAATCTTTCTCTGGAATTTCCATATGTTGGTGGGATGCATGAAAATCTCAGCTTAGTCTGGATACTGGGTTTCCGCATGTGTCAAGACACCCGACTGACCAAAAAAAACTTTAACATTCGCCTAAAGAGAGGTTTAGCAACTTTAACAAAAGGTAGCACTTTTGACAATGCAGATCCCCCAACACTGCACCAGAGTATCTGCGTAGAGTATCTGAGCTCAAAGTCCAGTCAAGGGACTTGAACCTGCACCTCTCTGAACCAGAGGCTAGAGTGCTACCAACTGAGTCAAACTGACACTGTTGAGCCAAGCTGCCACTTGCTACCTGACCAAAGCAAGAAAAATTGAAACCTACTTAATACTTAGCAACTTCAGCAATTCAGTTTAATTAAATTTGCTCAAATTATTGTATTAAATTACAATACTTCTTTTGAATTAATTGGTACCCTTGATCCAAAAAGTTGAACCTGATTCTCCAAATATAGGTATTTCATGAAAACCCAGTTAGGATATGAAAATATTTAGCTACTGTAAGCTTACATTTAGACTTAGGATCAGCAAAGGCACTCCCTCAATTAAAGACAGCATTAAAATCATTTACCTGTTTGCGAAACACAGAGCCTGTGCCTTTGTTCAAACAAAAATATTACAGATTTCAAGACCTGACAATTTAAATAATAATGGGGCAGGGGTGGGAGAAGTGCCATGATAATTATCACAAAGACTCGAGGAAATGTGTCCTTAAAATCTGGAGTTAATAATAATAATCCTCACATTTGATATAGCGCAGTTTCCCCGTCGTTGAGACATAAGAACATAAGAATTTACTAGGCAAAAAANGACCAAGTTCACCTTCCACCATGTAGTTCACCTTCCACCATCCTGACAGTCACTTGACATGTCGTGTCCCACACTATATGCTATATCTTGAGATATTATTTTTTTTAACAGAAACATGTGTTCTGGAAACAAATGACATTTTCTGTTCCAACAGTCTCCCTAGGGAGCCTGATCCATAAGTTTACTACTCGCTCACTGAAGTAGTGTTTCCCCAGATGTGTTCTCAATTTACCCCTCTTCAATTGCAGGCCGTGACCTCTGGTTCTACTGTTCAATACAAGATAAAACAGCTAATCATGGTCCACATTATCTATTCCCTTCAGAATATTAAAGATCGTAATCAGATCGTCCTTCAACTTTCTCTTCTCCAGTGTGTAAAAAAAACTCCCTCCACTGCTTTCACTTGGGATAATGCTTCCACCCAGCCCTGCTGTAGATTTAATACCGCTGAATTTTTTTGCAGTGTGAGTAGCTTGGGAGACCTGCCATTACTCCCAGCTGTAATTCAACCCTCCTTCACCAGATACTATCTTAAAATTAACCTGGTATCTGGAGAAGCAGGGCTGGACTATACGAATGCCACGCCTCAGGTGCTGACAGCATCACCATCCAAGGATGCACACTCCACCTTACTAAACCAGTCCAGAACCTTGGGGTCTTGTTTGACCCTCAACTATCCTTTCTACCCCACATCCGTGCCATGTCACGCTCTGCCTTTCCCCACCTCCGCAACATCGCCCAGCTCCACCACTGTCTCACATCGCAGGCCGCCGAGACTCTCACACACTCATTCATGACGTCCAGCTCTCGACTACACAAACTCCCCACCTGTTGGCTTCTCCAACTCCTCCCCCGGCTGCCAATTGTCCAGAACTCTGCAACTTATGTCCTCTGCCGCACCAGGCTCCACGACCTTATCACCCCATCCTCGCCTGACTCCACTGGCTTCCCACCACACAGAAGATACAGTTTAAGGTCCTGGAACTCACCTCCAAAGCCCTCCATGGCCTTGCTCCTTCCTCTGCGACCTTCTAACCTCCTATCAACCTGCACACTCCCTCTGCTCAGTGGTCTGCTTCACATTCCCCGTCTCGCCCGCCCCATCTATGGCAGGCGGGCCTTCTGCCACTTTGCCCACACCCTCTGGAACTCCATCCCATAGTCCCTCTGCCTTGCCCCCTCCCTTGCCTCCTTCAAGACCCGTCTCAAGTCCCTCCTCTTCAACTGTGCCTTTGGTCACCCTCCTTCCCCCCCCTGCTCTCACCCTCCCCGATTCCGACCCCTAGCTCGGGTCCGAAATACTGATTGTTCAATGCTTTGGGACATCCTCCCAACTTGTAAGGCACTATACAAATGTAATTTTGTTGTTGTTGTTGCTTGTTGGACTCTCCAGCTCCTTTCTACACAATCTGCTGATAATCCATAATTCTACATCTCCTGTTCTCTCCTGCACCAGGCTCTGTGAGCCTATCACCTCCATCATCACTCATTCAGCACCACTAACCCCCAGCAGATCGAATTAAAAGTCCTCACCCCCACATTCACCTCTGCAACCCTCTCATACCTACCATCCAGGCTGCTTCCTCCACTCAGCTAACACCAGCCTGCTTCATCTCCCTCACTTAACCTGCCCCACCATCAGCAGACGAGTTTTCAGCCATTCTGCCCCCTGCTCTCTAGTACTCCATCACAGAACTTCTCTACCTCACCTCTCCCTCCCCAATTATAAAGCCCACTTTAAGAGCTTTCTTTTAATCCACATTTTTGCACTTCACCTTCACCCCCCACTACCTTTCTCAGATTCCCCCACTTCAAGCTCAGGCTCAGCAATGTGAGGCACTTTGAGACAATCTCCCGAAATTAATTACTCTGGGTTGCTTCATTGCATGAGGGGCGCTATATAAATGCATGTTGTTATTATTGTTGTGGCTGTGAAAAGCTCTGAATAAATGTGAAATTGTTTATGTTGGTGTTGATTCAATGACCAGAGCCAGAAATAATGTCAGGTCCCTCAAATGGTTATAAGCAGTTTGTGTGAAGGTTGCGCAGGGTGACTGACCTTCCCCAAGCGTTAACCCCTGGGCTCTGCTCAGCACATTTATCCAGTGACCAAGCGGAAAAAATTAAGAGAAACAAAGGAGCAAAGCTGATTCCAGTAGTTTGAGTATCTGTAATATCGATGTTTGAACAAACTTTAGAAGACTGGGGTTTTGCACGCCTGATGATGTCTTGCCTTGAAAAATATCACAGACTGAAAAGCGATTTAAAAATATGTACGAGACAAATAGCAAGACTGAAATTCTATCTTCCAAAGTGGTAATTGGGTAAGTTTACACAAACAACTAGACTACCGTAAATTAAAACACAACACGTTATGTGGAGCTAATACAACTTGCTGAAAAGGCTACATGTATCCCTTTCTAACACACAGCAGGGAAAGGCACATCACTGAGGTGTTTCTTTGGTTTATTATGTAGCAGAGACGAATTTGACCACATTATGAAAAGGCATTTCAATGCAGCTTCCATATATCAGATGCTTGTAAAGGTTAAACAGTTAGTCTGTGGCAACTTGTAAATCAAAGTGTTTCCAAGCATAACTATTTCCCTTTTCAAATATTTATTGTAGCTCGAACACTGATTAGAGGGACGAATGGGAAATGCTTGTACAGTACTTACAAATCAGGCTCCTGTCCCTCCATCACTTCGTGTTTAGGTACAGGATAAAGGGCCTCGTAAACTCTTGCAGCACCTGATCCATGAATTGCATAGGCATTAAAATTGTTCACTGCAGGAGGAAAATAACTCCAAGGAATAAGTGCTCTGCCTTCCCATTTTTGCCCATTAGTTGAAGACTCGTATGTTAAACTGAGCTCATGCTGGAGCGAAGAGAAAAACACCATCAGTTCAATTAATCATATAATAATAATCCTTACATTTGATCTAGCAGGTTTAATGTCAGGGGGCCATATAAAAACACTTCAGGATATACTGTAAAGTGGAGTGCCTGTGTATTTTGTGGACAAACAGTTTAATTTATGTTTCATTTACAAAAACGGATGAAAACCCGTTCACAAGAAACAAATAGGCAAACATCTATCAAAAAATATAGACAAAGTTAAGGGACAGAAATGTGCATAAACCATTCAAAATGATTATTCACAACATTGCATTAATAGCAGTGCTGCGGTGCTCACCACTCTAAATCACTGCAGTGACTGACAGTCTGATTTGACAGTTGCTTATTAAATTCTCATCAATGTAAATGGTGGGACTATGCCTTCAAACCTTAGCTCAGGAAAGAAAATTGCCATATCTGCATGACAGATTTGTTATGTGGAACAAACAGGTTTTAGGATGTTGCATGAGGCCAATGACAGTAAATTCACCAGCAGTGTTATGTAACTGTACTGTAAAATCCATTAAATTGATCACACTGCACCCACAGGTTTGCAAGCCATAAATGCCAGTGTGGAAGTTTGACTTACTCAGCAGAGGAGGAATAGTCTTTGTTCAATAAATAATTATATAATCCTTGCATTTGGTATAGCACCTTATCATGTCATAGAATATACAGTAAAGTGAATTGACTGTATATTTTTTGGGTGAAACACAGCAACCAATTTTGCACAGCAGTGTCCCACAAACAGCCATGGATTGAGTGACCAAATTATCTTTTTTTAATAAAAGGATTGTTACCCCCAGAAAGCGATCCACCAATCGACTAACAACCTGGTTCCTACTTACTGCAACATAAACAGAGGCACACGGAATAAGGAAACTTGCTTGAGGTTTCGCCCTGCCCAGGAATCAAACCTGGCTTCTCTCTTCCTTATGGCATAAATCAAGAACTATTCAATCAAGAACATTTATTTTGTTGACCACCCATAAAGGTTGGCAACCACTGACGTAGAGGATATATTTATACAGAAAGGATATGAAATTATGTGCTGCAACTAGGGAGAAAGGCAGAATATACCCACTAGTTCCTATTGGTTGGAGATCACAACACACAACATTGACCACAATACAGTATCTATCTTACTCAGAGAAGCAAAAGCAACAGGTTGTGTGGGAAAAGAAAATCACATAGTAATGAAGCTGGTGATTTCTTCTGAGTCTCTGGCACTGAGAGTCCAGTGACATTTAATGAAAATCACGAAAAAGCCCATCATCTCCTTCACCTCAACGAGTGCAAAAATTCACCCACCAAAAATAGCAATTTTGATTTGCTTCCGCAAGCTTTGCAACAAAAGTAACCTCAAATATATTGGCGAACAAGTATTACGACCAGGTTACTGATCACCATCTTACCTTGTGTAATCACTCACCTGCCATACTTTTCTTCTACCAGAAAGTAACAGCACTAAATGTTGTCCATGTCTAAACACAAATAAAACAAAACAAGAACATTACTTCAGAAATAATTTTAAATGGGAATGGATACCCAGAACATTACTTTCACCCCTGCCTGGGCAGCAGAACGAGAGGTCAGAGGTTCAGGGCTGGGAAGGTCAATTTTAAGAGAGACACCAGAAAGTATAATTTTTTTATATAAATACACACACCGAGGGTGATTAACGATTAAACACATTACCAGGAAGAGTGGTTGAGGCTCGGACACTGGACTCAACAATAACAACAACAACTTGCATTTATAAAGTGCCCTTCATGTAGGGTAGTGTCTCAGAGTGCTTAACAGTGGCGGCGCTCGACACTGAGCCAGGGCGAGGTAATCATTTAAAAAGCAGATTGTTGTTGTAATGGGAGAATACTAAGATGATTATCTTCCCCCTACCTCTGCGACCTCCTAAACCCCATCATCCTGCCTGCTGCCTCCGTTCAGGGGGCTCCGGCCTGCTTCACATCCCCCGCCTCGCCCGTCCCACCCTGCCCCTACCCTCTGGAACTCCATCCTGCAGTCCCACCACCTCATCCCCTCCCTTGCCTCCTTCAAGACCAGTCTCAAGACGCTCCTCTTCGACCATGCCTTCAGTCACCCTCCTTCCACGCCCTGCCCCGTGTACACTGTCCAGCGCCTTGGGACGTCCTCCCGACATGAAAGGTGCTATACAAATGTAATCTTGTTGTTGTTGTTGCCCCCACTCTCCCCGATCCCCAACTTGGGTCTGAAACACAAAATTGTTCAGCGCCTTGGGACGTCTTCCCAACGTGAAAGACGCTATATAAATGTAATTTTGTTGTTGTTGAATACTTTCATGATAACATGCCGAAATTATCAGTACATAGGAAAAGGAGTAAGCTATTCAGCCCATCGAGCCTGTCCCATCACTTTCCAAGATCATGTCCCATTTGCAACTCAATACCACTTCCCCACCCTCTCTCCATATCCCCTGATACGCCAGTCCATCAAGTATTTACCTATTTGCCTCTTAAATTCCTCAATTGACTCTGCCTTCGCAGTCCTCTGGGGGAGCGAATGCCACACTCCCACCACCCACTGTGCCAAAATGATTTCTTTATTTCACTTTGAAATGGATTGGCCTCAAGTTAAAGACTATGGGACATCCTCCCGACATGAAAGGCGCTATACAAATGTAATTTTGTTGTTGTTGTTGTTGTATGTCTTCTGGTCCTCAGTTCTCCCGCCAGAGGAAACAGTTGCTCACCATTCAGCCTGTCAACCCCTTTCGCAATTTTATACACCTCTTCACAATTTAATATACCTCAGCCATGGTGTCTGGGGAGGAGACACTGAATGCAGGTACAGCAAATCTCCATATGAAGAAAGGAATTTCTGAAGCAATCTCAAAACGCACCTTTTTGTATATGTAAACATACAGTATCAAGACAAGTCAAGACGTCTCAAAGCACTTCACAGGATATACTGTAAAGTAGTGTGTATTTTGGGGGGCAAATGTGACTAGAATGAAGGAGAATATCCTGGTACTTACGGGCAGAGTTCCACTTCCAGGTACTGGTTTGAGATGCTATTCAAGAAAAAAGCTTCTGCAACTGTCAGATTTAAAGCAAAAAAATATTAAGTTACAAAAAAGGGAGAGATGTTTCTTAAGAAAAACTGCACCAAGGTTACACTGAACTGGATTGCCGTGTATTATTGTGTTGCTACATTGAAATCAAACCACCGCCGGAGTTGGGACAAAGTGGCTCATGGTAGTAGAGAGGAGGCAGTTGAGGCCAAGTTTGCAGAGGAGGTAGTGGATGGGAAAGTGGGGCTGGAGAAGATTGCAGAGATAGATTGGAGAGAGAGTATGGAGCATTTTAAGGTCAGGAAAAGGATTTTGAAGTTTATCTGGTGGGGTTACGAGCCTGGTGAGGTTGGTACATGATGGAGACACAGAGCGTGAGAGGATTCACTCTCCAAAGTTCTGGATGAGCTGGAGTTTATAGTGGGTTGAACTATGTTGACCAGCAAGCAGTGCACTTGAAAAGTCAAGTCTGGGGGAAATAAAACAGTTTGGGTTGTATTGAGGGTGATGTTAGGATGGAAGTGAGTGTTATTATGGTGGTAGAGAAAAGTCATTTTGTTCAAGAACCAAATAGAGGGTTTTAAGAGGAGATGAACAAAGTCCCCAAATTGCGCAGTTAGTAAATTTTGTTCAAATTGTTTCACCCAAAGCTGGTTGCTGCAGACTTTGACGCAGCTATTGATGCCTATGAACCCGTTGCCTCACAGATCCCTGCATTTCAGTGCTACTTCGGCAAATATGAGTTGAAAGACACCATTACATTTATGGATCCTCAGCCAGATCCACCACTTAAACAATCCAATACTGTGACCCACACTTTATTATGATGGAAAGAAAGCAGCTTGAACTTTGTAAAGAGTGTAAAAATGGCAACAGTTACCCCTTCTCCTGAAAAAAAACTCCCCATTTTAACCCAGCCTCCCCCAAGGAAAAAAAAATTTGAATCAATGATACCGAACCATCAAAAGTTTAGTTAGGTTTCGAAACTCTTATTTTAGTGAAGTTGGTGCTTACCTTCATAATCCCAAAGCTGATTGAAAGGTTTTCCCTTTTCACCAGGTGGAGCTAGAGGATCATTGAAGAAAGGACCATTTACCTCGAACAGAATTCCTTCATCGCCTGGTTTAAGTGACAGCGATATACCCTCATGGCACACTGGTGAACTGTCCCATGTGTTTGTAATTTTAAACTCCATCTGGAGAACAATATTTTACATTATTTTCCCAAGTGTGGCGAAATCTTAGGCAAGTTTCCTTACTCCACACGCCTCTGTTTACCTAGCATTAAGTTGGAACCCAGTTGTTCGTCGATTAGCAGATTGCTTTCCGGGGATAATAATTGCTTCAAAAAAATAATTTGAACACTCAATCCACGACTGTTTGTGGGATATTGTTGTGTGCAATTGGCTCTCGCGTTTCGCCTACAAATTATAGTCAATTCACTTTTCAGTATATTCTGTGAAGCGCTTTGAGAAGCCTCAACAATGTGATAACAACAAGATTACATTTTTATAGCGCCCATCACGTCGGGAGGACGTCCCAAGGCGCTGATAAGGCTCTCTATCAAATGCAAGGATTATTATTATTGTTATTAAATAAATCAGTAAAAAAATTGAATCTGTGCTTTTATTTCCGTACTTTCAAAAAGATCAATGCAGGAAATTAATTAAAAAGTTGCTGTGATTAGCTGCAACATTTTATAAGAGAATGCAGTATAATAATTCCAGTGCTATGGGTGTCTTCCCGATATGAGAGACGTTATATAAATGCAATTTGTTGGAGATAATATAAATCGACACATCAATTATGTTTAAGATATTGGATGTTTGAGATATTCCAGTTAATGATCTGGCAACGAATTGCCAAAAGGTGCAGATTTAAACAGCAAAGTTAAAAAGCAGACTAGGCAACAGCAATGTCAGATTTTCACCAAAAATGAGTACCATATTCTGGGAAAAACCTCAGCAAGCGTCACAGAAAATACATGAAAAGAACATATCCAACAACGCAGGTCAACAAAATAGTCCTGGCCTCAAAGCACTTGGCAGCAAATTTGCACACATGGACAGTTCAACAACCATTATCCGCAAATAGCCATAAAGCAAATGAGCAATTCTATCAGGGTTGTTGACCAGGACAACGGGAGAGACCGTATTCCCATTTGCTATTGTCACTCTGGAACTCCATCCCACGGTCCCTTCGCCTCGCTTGCTCCCTTGCCTCCTTCAACGTCAATCTCAAGACCTTTCTCTTCGACTGTTCCTTTGGTCTCCCTCCCACCTCTCTGCCTTCCCTCACCCCTGCACCATCCCTCCCCCAATGCTCGGGCCCCGACCGCTGACTGTTCAGCGCTTTGGGACGTCCTCCCGACGTGAAAGGCCCTCTATAATTGTAATTTTGTTGTGTTGTTGCTGTTGCACTGAGATTTATTAAAATACTCTACTTATGAAACAAAGTAAACGTTGCTGTCGCAGACAACCACAAGACAACCACCAATTCACCCAGAGGATGGTGGCCTGGGACTAAACTCTCTTCTTTCCTACTGCCCACCGTGGGGTGATGAAGTCCCGTCCAGTGACCTGCCCCACCACCTCTACCACTCCTACCTCCCCCACCACCTCTACCTCCCCTACCTGCCCCACCACCCTTACCTGCCCCACCACTCCTACCTCCCCTACCTCCTCCACCACCTCTACCTCCCCCACCACCTCTACCTCCCCTACCTGCCCCACCACCTCTACCTGCCCCACCACCTCTACCTCCCCTACCTGCCCCACCACCTCTACCTCCCCTACCACCTCTACCTCCCCTACCTCCTCCACCACCTCTACCTCCCCTACCTCTACCTCTCCCACCACCTCTACCTCCCCTACATGCCCCACCACCTCTACCACCCCTCCCCCCCACCTACACGGTCTACACAGGTAAATCCACTCTACGGTGTGTCCTGTCAAATGCGGAGAACGGCGCTCGGGCAACTGTAAACCACTTTGTACTTAACACATAAACACAGACACAGGGCGGCGGACAACCCCAACCCCCAGCCCAGCCCCCGCCCAGCCCCCAGCCCCAGCCCAGCCCCCTACCCCAGCCCACCCCAGCCCAGCCCCGCCCTCAGCCCCCTCACCCCAGCCCGGCCCCCAGCCCGCCCCAGCCCCCCCCCCCCCAGCCCCCAGCCAGCCCCAGCCCCGCCCCAGCCCAGCCCAGCCCCCTACCCCCAGCCCCCGCCCTCAGCCCCAGCCCTGCCCAGCCCCCCAGCCCCAGCCCCCATCCCCAGCCCAGCCCCCATCCCCCAGCCCCCAGCCCCGCCCCCAGCCCAGCCGCTCACACACTTCCGGTCCGGCCCTCAAAACAACCCCCCACCCCCTGCACCACAATCTCCTCACCTCCTAAAAGCTTTTTTTTAAAAAAAAGCCTCTCCCCCTCATCAATAAATCACTCACTCACTCACTCACTCAGTCACTCACTCAATCAATCACTCAATCACTCACCCACTCACCCACTCAATCACTCAATTACTCACTCAATCACTCAATCAATCACTCACTCACTCACCCACTCAATCACTCAATCACTCAATCACTCAATCAATCACTCAATCACTCACTCAATCACTCAATCACTCACTCAATCACTCAATCACTCACTCAATCACTCAATCAATCACTCAATCACTCACTCACTCACTCACTCACTCAATCAAATCAATACCAGCAGTTTCGGATCAGATGGACGGGGGCCTTGCGGGTCGCCACCGTTTCTGAGTCCGTTTTTATTGCTTCACTGTTGGGAGGCGAACATGTGTGAGAGAAAGAGAAAGGGAAGGGGTTGCTGTGGGGCTGTGGTGGGGGGGAACCGGAGTGCGGGCACTGTGCGCTCCCGGGGGCGGGTTTCCCGGGCGGGACGGCCTCGCTCTGGTCATAGGACGGTTTTTAAAAAGGAGGAAGAAACCGACGAGGGCGGCGGAGAGCAGTGAGTAACACACCATATACACCTCATACACACACCATATACACCTCATACACACACCATATACACCTCATACACACACCATATACACCTCATACACACACCATATACACCTCATACACCTCACACACACCGTACACACACACCATATACACACCTCACACACACACCATATACACACCTCACACACACCATATACACCTCACACACACACCATATACACACCTCACACACACACCATATACACACCTCACACACACACCATATACACCTCACACACACACCATATACACACACCATATACACCTCATACACCTCACACACACACCATATACACACCTCACACACACACCATATACACACCTCACACACACACCATATACACCTCACACACACACCATATACACCCACACACACCATATACACCTACCCACACACACACACACCATATACACCCACACACACCATATACACACACCATATACACACCTCACACACACACCATATACACCTCACACACACACAATATACACACCTCACACACACACACACCATATACACACCTCACACACACACCATATACACCTCACACACACACCATATACACCTCACACACACACCATATACACACCTCACACACACCATATACACCTCACACACACACCATATACACACCTCACACACACACCATATACACACCTCACACACACACCATATACACCTCACACACACACCATATACACCTCATATACACCTCATACACACACCATATACACACCTCACACACACACCATATACACCTCACACACACACCATATACACACCTCACACACACACCATATACACCTCATATACACCTCATACACACACCATATACACCTCACACACACACCATATACACACCTCACACACACCATATACACCTCACACACACCTCATACACCTCATACACACACCATATACACACCTCATACACACACCATATACACACCTCATACACACACCATACAGACCTCACACACACACACACCTCTCACACACACCTCACACACACACCATATACACGCACCTCACACACACACCATATACACGCACCTCACACACACACCTCATACACACACCTCATAGACACACCATATACACCTCACACACACCATACACACCTTATACACACACACCACACACACACCATACACACCGCATACACACACACCATACACACACACACACCTCAAATACACCTCATACACATAAGAGAGGGGGAGGGCTGAGAGAAACACATCAAACGTGAGCTCGAGCTCAGCACCGGCGGCAACAGAACGCGACCCCGTCTCCAGGGCAACGGCAGCAACTGTCACTCACTGTCCACCACTCACTGTGTACACTGTCCACCACTCACTGTGTACACTGTCCACCAGTCACTGTGTACACTGTCCACCAGTCACTGTGTACACTGTCCACCACTCACTGTGTACACTGTCCACCAGTCACTGTGTACACTGTCCACCAGTCACTGTGTACACTGTCCACCAGTCACTGTGTACACTGTCCACCAGTCACTGTGTACACTGTCCACCAGTCACTGTGTACACTGTCCACCAATCACTGTGTACACTGTCCACCAGTCACTATGTACACTGTCCACCAGTCACTGTGTACACTGTCCACCAGTTACTGTCCGTCACTCACTGTGGACACTGTCCACCAGTCACTGTCCACCAGTCACTGTCCATCACTCACTGTGTACACTGTCCTTCAGTTGCTCACTGGTCACCCCTCACTGGGTACACTGTCCAGTCAATGCGTACTCTGTCCATCACTCACTGACCATCACTCACTGTGTACACTGTCCAGTCAATGTGTACACTATCCATCATTCACTGTCCATCAGTTGTACATTCTCCAGTCAGTCACTTCAGAAGTTTATTTTTGCAATCTCAAGTAGCCAGTGAGCAGCAGAGACTGGGTGATACGCCTGAATACCTATTTCAGTTACCCTTATTTTGGGAGTGGAATTTGGGAAGATAAATGACTCAAACGTTTGTACACCATCACAATGCAAATGTCCGTGCCCATCTTTGGAAGTTTGGAGTCAAAGAAAGGTGTTCGAAACACACTGCTGTCACTGCCAAAAACAGTGTGTGCTTCAGAATGGATAATAATACCGCACAAAAGCAGCACAGGACAAAGTGGAGTTGTTTTTAAAATGAGATAATTACCAAATGGCTGGCATGTATCTTAAAAGAGCTGTCATTTTATGATTGAGACAGAATATATATCCATGGAACAGAGTTTTCTCCCTTATGCCTCAGTGTGTGATTGAATTGAATGAGGTTTTACTGTCCGATGCAGAACACATTTGTTACCAGTCTTCTGCTCTAGTCCTCCTTAGAAAGAGTTGACTCATAATTGGATCCTGTTCCTTGGATACAATACTTTACCAAGTGGCCATTTTTAATGCGACTTTTATGGTGCCATGTGTTAATGTATAGTTTTTGTGCTGTATGTGCAGGAGGAAATACGGGAACCCAGACTTGTATAATTACAAATGTCATTTTGTTGTTGAGAATTAACAGGCAAATAAAAGGGCTTTATTAATTATTGTAAACATCAACCGATCACTTTTTATTGTCTTAATTATATCCTATAACATGTAACTCCGTCTGCACACATGGTTTCCACAGCACATTTTACATAAGTACTTGCATACGTTTCCAAGCTATTTGATCATGAAGACAACCCAGCATAAAGACAATCCTTAATTTCTCCAACATTCACACATTCCAGCAGAGGTCACTATACGGTGATCAGGAAACTAGAAACCTTGACTGATTTTACAATCTGTTAGCAATTTTGAGGCCAACTGTAGCATTCCTACAGTGGCCTGACTGCCAAAACAGAATTGAATCCAAGCCCTTCCATGTCTGAGTGGTGGAGTTTCTCATTGGAGAGTGGTTTTACTAATTGAAGGCAACATGGGAAGCTGCAGATCCCAGGCTGAATTCACCATCTTTTCTGAGTTAGTTAATTTTAGCTGGAAACTCAATGGGCCCAGTGCAATTTATGATGTAACCCATGACTTCTTGGCCTGGTTGCCAATGAGATCAGTGACAATCTGCATTCCTCCCGCTGGCAGCTGATGCTGGTGCTGGAAAAGCAACTGAAAACTCTGATCCAACTAACATTGAGCTTTCAATTGTGGTTTTGCATTCGGGTTGCTAATCCTCGCAAACCTCAGTGGTTTCACAATTCAGCGGCAATCTTCTTGCATGGCGGTAGTGATCACGTTGAGCTTTTTTTAAAATGAGCAAATTCATGCATATAATAATAATCCTTGCATTTGATAAAGCACCTTATCATGTCTTCGAGATGTCTCAAAGCACAGAATATACTGTATATTTTGTAGGTGAAACACAGCAGCCAATTGTGCACTGCAGTGTCCCACAAACAGCCATGGATTGAGTTACCAAATTTGTGGAGTCCTGTAGCTCAGTGGTTAGAGCGCTCGCTTTGCAAGTGAGAGACCTGAGTTCAATTCCAGGCAGAGGGCGAAACCTTGGGCAAGTTTCCTTACTCCACAGAGCCTAATAATAATCCCTCCAAAACTAAAAACAATAATAAATTGGTCATTTTCAATCTACGACTGTTTGTGGGACATTGCTGTGCGCAATTGGCTGCCGCGTTCGCCCACAAATATACAGTCAATTCACTTTACAGTGTGTTCTGTGAAGCGCTTTGGGACGTCCTCCCGACGTGAAAAGCGCTAAATCAAATGCAAGGATTATTATTATTATTATTTTCATTTATTTTTGAAGGGATTATTACCTTATTATTACCCCTAAAAAAGCGATCTGCCAATCGATTAACTTAGTGCTAGGTGAACAGAGGTGTGTGGAGTGAGGAAACTTGCCTACCATTTCACCCTGCACAGGAATCTAACCCAAGTCCTCTCGCACGTGAGGCAAGTGCTGTAACCACTGTAACAGGGGATTAGGAGGAGTGGAGGCTCATGTGGACCCTAAAGACAGTCACAAGCTGGTTGGGCCAAATGGCCTATTTCTGTGCTGTAATGACCTATATAATTCTCTCAGTATCAGAGGTAGTAGGTGGGTGCCTTTCTACCGTAGTGTACCAACAATAATTCCT
Source organism: Callorhinchus milii (assembly GCF_018977255.1). Classification (NCBI taxonomy): domain Eukaryota; kingdom Metazoa; phylum Chordata; class Chondrichthyes; order Chimaeriformes; family Callorhinchidae; genus Callorhinchus; species Callorhinchus milii. The sequence goes on along the minus strand of NW_024704742.1, from coordinate 27,107,809 downwards.
CAGCTATTTCACTGTCTCAAGACTACACTCTTATTGAGCTGTTGTCCAGTCTGGTACAATTAGGTTGCAGATTTCTGCAACAAATACTCCCTTAGGGTGATGCTCTATATTATAAATTCTTATCGTGGTCCAACTGAGACAAATTTCTTATGAAGTGAGCTAAAATATTTTGAGATATAGTGGCTTAGAAACAGATTTGCTTGACATTTCAGGATTTGGGTAGGAAAAATCTAAATACTTAAGGGGAAGCTCTGTTCATAATTAGTTGGATTAGGTTAAGAGTTTATAATTTACTTCCCGTCCCTTATTCTATTAATTTTTGCTCAATAATGTTTTGTCATGATTGTACAATTTTAATGATGGTCATTATCATTATCTTATGGAGTCCCGTAGCTCAGTGATTAGAGCGCACAAGCGAGAAACCTGGGTTCGATCCCCAGCAGGGTGAAACGTTGAACAAGTTTTCTTATTCCACAAGCCTCTGTTTACCTAGGAGTAAGTTGGAACCCGGCTGTTTGTCGATTGGCGGATCACTTTTCCAGGGGGAATAATTCCTTCAAAAAAAAATGATGCTAATAAATTGGTCAATCAATCCTCGACTGTTTGTGGAACACTGCTGTGCGCAATTCACTGCCACATTTCACCCACAAAATATGCAGTCATTAACATTACAGTATATTCTTTGAAGCATTTTGAGACGTCTCGAAGACGTGATAAGGCACTATACCAAATGCAAGAATTATTATTATGAAGTGATGTGGACAGTGTCCCAGTTGTCAGCATCTGTGAAAAAAAAAGGTCTCTACAATTATTCATAATTGCTTGTGAAATTCTTCAAGATGTTTTAACATTCTCAGGCTCTATAAAAATGCATGTTTCTTTATGTTGCAGCTGTTTGTAGGTACAAAAGGACGTAAAAGTGAAGAAAACTGTCTCATGATCTTCAGTGTAGTTTGGAAAATAAGAACTACTTCTGGAGTGATTCTAAGCCAGTAATTCCATTGCAGGACCCATATGACTATTGTAAACCGCTTTAGCCCTCGCACATGGTTGTGTTGCAATTTCAGTTTCTCTATGGTATTAGTACCTTATTATAGCTCCCAGACATACACTTTTCCCTATTAAACTAGAAATCATTATAACACGGTGAGAGTGAGCCTCAGGAAAATATTCCTTTTGGGATGTGAAAATGGTATGGATCGTATTTGCTAGAAAATATCCTGTAACATTCTGAACGCTTACCCCCCTTCACCACTACCACTCATCATCTAACACTAGGCAAAAACAACAACAACAAATTGCAATTATATAATGCCTTGCATGTCAGGAGGAAGTCCCAAGGTACTGGGCAGTGAAGGGTTTGCACCCGAGCTGCGACTGGAGTCAAGGTGGGTAGTGGTGGCAAGGGGACCAAAGGTGCAGTTGAAGGGGAAAGTCTTGAGATGGGCCTGGAAGGAGGCAAGGGAGGGGGCAATGCAGAGGGCCTGTTCCTGAGGGTGGGTGCAGAAAGGCTGAAGGCCTGACCTCCGATGGTGGAGCAGGAAGGGCAGGGGACATGAGGTAGGTGAGTTCCGTGCGAGGAGAGGGAGCGGACAGGTTGGTAGGGTTTTAGGAAGTCACAGAGGTAGGGTGGAGCAAGACCTTGGAGGGCTTTAAAGGTGAGGACAAGGATTTTAAACTCGATCCTCTGGTGAATGGGGAGCCAGTGAAGCCGGGCGAGGATGGAGGTGATCGGCTAGGTGGGAGTTTGGCAGTTATTACTAACAATTATGAAATTCAGTGGCAGAATTGTAACGGAAAGCTTAGGACAAAAAAAATTCAGAAACAAATAGATTAGAGCAAACTACAGTCTGGAGGGCTGTCAAGAAGTTTTCCCATTCCCCTGTAGCTTAGTGATTAGAGCACTCACCTCGCAAGTGGGAGGACCTGGGTTTGATTCCCGGCAGGGCGAAACGTTGGGCAAGTTTCCTTATTCCACGTGCCTCTGTATACCTAGAAGTAAGTACGAACCCGGTTGTTAGTCAATTGGTGGATCCCTTAACAATCATAATCCCTTAATAAGTGACTAAATCCACAACTGTTTGTAGGATACTGCTGTGTGCAATTGGCTGCTGGGTTTCAGCCACAAAATATACAGACAATTCATATTACAGTATACAACAACAACAAAATTACATTTGTATAGCGCCTTCCACATCTGCCATGGAGGGCTTTGAAGGTGAAGACCAGGATCTTGAACTGTATCTTCTGTGTGATGGGAAGCCAGTGGAGTTATAATAATAATAATCTTTGCATTTGATATAGCGCTTTTCACTTCTTCTAGACGTCTCAAAGCGCTTCACAGAATATACTGTAAAGTGAATTGACCGTATATTTGTGGGCGAAACGCAGCAACCAATTGCGCGCAGCAGTGTCCCACACACAGTCGTGGATTGAAAATGACCAATTTATTATTTTTTTGTTTTGGAGGGATTAGTATTAGGCGTGTGGATATTATTATATTAGAGTTGGGCGAGAATGGGGGTGATTGTCGCGGAGCCTAGTGCGGTAGAGGACACGGGCTGCAGAGTTCTGGATGATCTGCAGTCTGTGGAGGGAGGAGTTGGGGAGGCCGACAAGCAGTGAGTTTGCATAGTTGAGCCACGATGTAATGAAGGCATTGTATGAGGGTTTCGGTGGCCTGCGGTGTGAGACAATGTCTGAGCCGGGCGACATTGCGGAGGTGGGGGAAGGCAGAGCAGGTCATGGCACAGATGTGGGTTAGAAAGGATAATTGAGGGTCAAACAAGACCCCAAGGTCCCGGACTGGCTTAGTAAGGTGGAGTGTGCAACCATGGATGGTGATGCTGTCAGTGCCTGAGGTGTTGAGGTGCTGACAGGAGCCGATCAGGAGAGCCTCGGTCTTGTTGACGTTCAACTGAAGAAAGTTAGTTCTCATCCAGGACTTGATGTCTGACAGACATTCTGTCAGCACAGCAGCGGTCCAGGAGTCAATGGTGGAGGCAGAGAGGGAGAGTTGGGTGTCATCCGCATACAGGTGGATTTCTATATTGTGTATATTCTAAAAAGTTCTTGAGACATCTGAAGATGGGATAAAGCGCTTTATCAATTGCAGTAGAGCCCAGGTCTCTCGCTTGTGAGACAAGGATTATTATTCACACTAATCTAGGTAAGTGTATACAACAATTTGCACTTATATAATATTAATAATCCTTGTATTAGATATAGCACTTTTCATGTCTTCTAGATGTCTCAAAGCACTTCACAGAATATACTGTAGAGTGAATTGAATCTATATTTGTGGGCGAAACGTGACAGCCAATTGCACACGGCAGTGTCCCACAAACAGTGTAGATTGAAGTGACCAAATTATTATTGTTTTTTTTGAAGGAATTATTATGCCCAGAAAAGCGATCTGCCAATTGACTAATAACCAGGTTTCTACTTACTGCTGGGTAAACAGAGGCGTGTGGAATAGGGAAACTTGCCCAACATTTCGCCCTGCCGGCAGTACAACCCAGGTCTCTCGCTTGTGAGGCAAGTGTTCTAACCACTGAGCGATAGGACTCCACCTATAACGCCCGTCACGCAGTGTAGCGTCTCAGAGCGCTTAACAGTGGCGGAGCCTGACTCCAATCTGGGGGCGGGGAGGGGGAGGTGGCCGTAAGCACGGTCGAAGAGGAAGGTTTTCAGGCAGGACTTGAAAAAGGGGAGAGAAGTGGCAAGGCGGATGGACTGAGGGAGAGCGTTCCAGATTTTTGGGGTGTAGTGGCTGAAAGGTCGATCTCCAGCGGTGGGGTGGAGGGTGCGAGGGACGAGCAGGAGGCCGGTGCCAGTGCCGGGCTGGTGTATTCGATCAGCGGTATGTTTCGAAGTTTTTCTTCATTGATTTATGACATAAATCAGTTACCCCTTTGACCTGAACCTAGAGGATGTTACAAACCTTGATCAGTTGATCTCTGTTATATACATACCTTTTAACTTGCAGTACTGACCTCACAATTGGCTTTGATACGCTTGGGGAATTTTATACAGCATGGTTATGAACTGTCAGTTTATCAGAGAAGACCGTGATATAAAGGTAACTGCAAAACAACAGCTGTTAACAGCTCACAAGTCTCATTTTATCATGTTGTTGATAAAAAAAAANCCTAATCCATCAGGGAGAAACATGCTCAAAAAGATATAGCTGACATGAAACAATATTGAATGGCAGCTTTAACCCTCAGAAATGTGATAATATAATCAAATATCTGCATCATGAACAAATGATGGTAAAGAGTGATTGCCAGATTGTAATTTAGCTCAGGGCTCAGATGATATTCATAAGCCCCTGAGCATCTTGTGGTTTGACATCATCTAAACCTTCGATTAGATGCAGCTTTGTTATCGCTTCCGCCACAGTGAGTGTAATACTTGGATCAGGCTGGTGTGACAAGAACATAAAGTATGCAGTACGTGCATGTGAACATAGCCATTTTTTTTAAAAACAAATATTATGCAAATTAACAAAATTAATAAACTGATGCATGAAAAGTTAACATTAATCTTTGAAAGCCTTGGGCTTCTGAAAAAAGTGATTCGAAGCAAACAAAAATCAAGAAATCAATGGAATATGTTTCACATGAACTTGACTCAGAGCTAATTTGTACTGTTTCTTTTCAGTCTTTACTCCTGCCATCTTGTAAAGACCTCTTCTGGTACCTACGGACTGAGTTTCTAAGAGACTCGCAACATTAAGAGCATGGAAACTACTGAAGTAGAATTTTTGACCAATCAAGGTAAATTTTCCATTTGCCACATTTGGAACAAGCTTGTGAAATTCCTTTTTTAGAAACCTTTCACCTGCTCCACCTGGCTCAGTTGGTAGCACCCTCACTTTTGAGCCAGAAGGTTTTGGGTTCAAGCCACACATCGAGACTTGGAACTCGTATTATCTAGCAAGCACCCCAATACAGTGCTGGGGCTGTGCTGCATTGTTGGAGGTGCCGACCTTTGGATGAGAATATAAACCAAGGTCCCATCTGCCTGTTCAGGTGGATGTTAAAGATCCCATGACACTATTAGAAAAGAGAGGGAGTTTCTCCCGGGACTGGATAAGAATCCCACAAACACTCCATGGCTGTTTGTGTGACATTGCTGTGTGCAAATTCGCTGTCATGTTCAATCGCAAAATACACAGTCAGCTGCACTTCACAGTCTTAATTTTGAATCTTAAATATTTTAAATGTCTGCACAAATGAGAGCACTGTTCAAGTAACTTATGATGTTATGTTAAATCCTCAAACATAAAACAACTTGGAAATAAATTCCTATTTATTTTATTTTTCATAGTGCACATTCTCTCCTTTCTAAGTGTCCTATATTAAGATGGGGGATATCTGTGGGACTCACAGGTTTTTGATATTACTGAAGTAGCTGTTTTTCACGTATGAGCCAGATTATGAGGCCAGGCTGTGTGCATGTCCACAGATCTACACCTTCCAGTAGGGGTCACTGGAAGTGGTCAAGAATGGAGATATTTAAGAACACTTGAAGAATTTTGTGTGATACACTCCAAATTGTCGAACAGTGGGCAAAAAGGAATAAGGGTTGACAAGAACCTCAGCACGGCTATTGCTATCTGAAGTGATGTTATATTACTCGTGCAGGGACAGATTAAGATTTGCGACAGATTAATTTGGTACTTGTATACATTAGTCCAAATAAATTGATTTTTAGCTTTCACAAGTATTAACTTAAAAATGGTTTGGGTTTCAAGCTATTTTACAGCAACAACAACAAAATTACATTTATAGACCGCCTTTCACATCAGGAGGACGTCCCAAGGCACTGGACAGTCAGGGGTTGGGACGTTGAGCATGGGGGAGAGGTAGGGGAGGGTGACGAGAGGCATGATCGAAGAGGAGGGTCTTGAGACCGTCCTTGAAGGAGGCAAGGGAGGAAGCGATGCGAAGGGACCGTGGGATGGAGTTCCAGAGTGTGGGGGCAGAGAGGCTGAAAGCCCGGCCACCGATTGTAGGGCTAGTCGGGTGGGATTTTACAGGTCATTGCTCAAAAGTTTTTCCACAAAGAATCAGTAAAACGGTGGAAGTTTCTTTTTTGACTATTTTTCTTTGTTTAGGAATACAGTACAAGCTTCATAGAAGACCTAAGTACTTGATTACATTACCCTAATTTTTAAAAGGAAACAATGCTTTGAAATTAGATTAACTCAAGTGGGCACAATGTCAACATGGGTGTTAAATTACTATGTTTTCAAAGAAACCCGGTTTGTCTTTTAGGGCAGGTTACAGTGGAAGGAGATCTCTAGAGGGCAACATAATAATGAGGATGTTTAAACATGACTGTTGACTATCTGTTTTTTCCTCCAATAGTTCAGCGGTTGAATTCCGCACTCAGGCAATACCAAGCACAAGAACTGTCCAAACCTGCTGTTGATCAGGTACAATGATTTCCAAAATTATATTTTCCAAATCGTTTTATTCTTTTACTATTTTATTTTTTGTATTATTCTTACAAAATTTAAAATAGCTATCAGAGTGTTTTGCAGTCTTTCTATATCATGTAATAAATTGTGCCATGTATTGCTGCAGCTGTTTGTCCTTTTCTATAGTTATATGTTGTCTGTACTTTTTAGACTCGTATTAATCAGTTGTCTTTATCTGTTCCCCGCAACCCCCCCACCCCCCTCACAAAGCAATGATATGTACTTCAATTCAAACTAAGGTGGTCAGAACAGTGCATGTTTAGAAGATGGTAACCAAGTTGAAGAGAACTATACTGACGTATACAGGCAAAAAAAATAAAAATTGCTGTACCAATGCACAGATCAGCGTGGAGGGTAAAGAAAATGGATGAATATGCAGCAAGGAAGGGGCGTTTTATATTCCATGAAATGCTCTCTTCTGGTAATGATCAGTGTTCCAGTGACTCCTTTGATGTATCAGGCGGTGAAGCCAACCACGAGGGGTTCATGAAGCAGCTTGTAATTGTAACCTTCTGCTTTTTGTCACCTCTACATGTGTAGTGTGTTTTGTGTGCACAGTAGGAGATGAAGTCTGCATCCTGCCATTCTACACTAATCAAATTGGAACCCCCAATATGCAGAGCCACTGCACTGCTGTTGTAATTTTTTAAGAAAAAAAGAAATTTAGCAAAATCATGAAATAGCAAACCTATCAAGCAAATTACTGTATTATCATTTTAAATGGACTTTTTTAAAAATATATAAATGTAGTATTCAAAACGGAAAAAAACACAAAACACTACATTAAAACCACACTCTGTATATTAAAAACACTCTATCTTAAGAACACCCTGTGAGACATTACTCTGCGCAAATTGGCTGCCATATTTCCCTCTAAATACATAATCAGTGCACAGTAAAACCTTGTGAAGTGCTTTGAGACATCTCGGTGACTTGAAAAGCGCTATATCAAATGCAAGAATGATATATTATAAAGCGTGTCCGTTTTTACAGTATTATCCAGACAGTACCTTAAATGTCTATTTTCAAAAAAAGTGAAGTATTTCCGTACATTTGTAGAATCAAAGCCTCTAACAAGAGAAGGCCATTCAGCCTATTAACACACTTTCCACATTCAATACAAACCATATCCAACTCTATACTGTGTTGGGGAGATATTATATACCTGTACTCTGAACTCCAAAGATAGCCAATCAAAAACTCCAGAGCATTCACCCTTCTTATTATCTCTATTATTCAGTGAAGCTGTACAGATATTCATTGTATCATTTGTTTATTGTACACAAATTGTATCTTGATTCATAAAGTCCTTTTCGAGGAAAAAAACTCCCTATTACTGTAGAGACTTCACTATTCACTATTCTGACACAATTTTTTCTACCTTTTGGAGCATTATTTCCTGCAACTAAGACTAATGTGACACCTTAATATTGGAAAAAGGATATTATGTTTGCTTCTACCTTCTGGCTGTTTAAACATAGCTTATACCATGGAGAATTTGCAAAGCCAAACAGTTATGGAGAAAAAATTGCCTGCTACCTATTTCTTCCTTCCTCTTGATACCATCCCTGCTGTGCATGGACTAGTTGGCTCTTACCTGCAGTACAAGAAAACCAAAAACCTCAATTTATTTCATCCTCGCAGTAGTCAAGATAAATAGGGAAAGAAATTGCAGTGAGGGTTTGAGCCAGCTAATATGACAGGAGAAAAATAAATCACAGGTCTGCTTTTCTTAAATTAAGAAAGAAACCCAAATTACTTCTTGATATTTGGGCTTTCTTTCTTAATTTAGTGCCAGAGACTTCTTGAACTCCAAAATTGCTTCAGGAGCCTGACCAACAATTTACATTGTTCTCCATTCTTGATGTAACAGAGTTCATACATTGAGTTAGATACCATAAGTAGATGCATATTCATTGAATTGATATGAGTTTAGGCTCCTTTATTTGGGTGGATGGACAGACAGGTACATTAGTTTTCTTCTTGCACAGCCTCAATAGGCTGAGTATGCATAGGAGCAGGCTAAAGAGAGAATAAAGCCAGCCACCCAAAGGACAAGATTATCTCCAACCAGAAGGTCTGTAGATAGCGCGTAACTAGAATTGCAAACATGCATTCCTGTATGTACGTGGAGGACAATATTGAACAGAGGAAGGACATTGTGGAGTGTTCTACATTGTAGAGAATCAGTTTTAGTGGTTTGCACTGATAGAGCTGGATTCTGGAGGTAAGGCCAAATCAGACTTTTTCAGTTCAGAAGTCTGTGTAAAGTCTGTGCAGTGTAAATTTGTCAGCTAGCTCTTGGAAGGATATATTGTACCCTTGTGAAGGGCATAATTCATCCCTTGAGTACCACCTTTCTCAACTTTAATGTCTCTTTTGCATCACATTGCAAAGTTGTTTTCAGTGTTCACATCTGAAAGGTTAAGCCAAGAGATGAGATGACTAACAAACTTTAAGAGGCTTTTGGATCCTCAAAGTCCAGATGCAGTGGCTAAATTAGGCAAGGCCAATTTAGCATATCAATCCGACAGCCAATCAGAAAATTAAATTGTGGAGCGTTCTACATTGTAGAGAATCAGTTTTGGTTGTTTGCAGTGGTTGAGAAAAACACAAATCTGTTCTGTTTTGATTTAGACAGGACACCTGGAAGAATGTCATTCTCCTGTCCCCTGGCTGACAGATAAGAGGTAAGTGCCATGTTGTCTCTCTAATGGTAAATATTTTGGTGAAGTATTTATGTAGGTAGAGTGCATATCTTTGTTGCTCATAAATTTTACTCTTGTCGTTCAAAACCCTGCAAGCCAAAGTTCTAATGGGTAGGGTGGTCCTAGTTGGACAAACAGCAGGAAGTTTGCCAGACAGTACTCTCAATGACAAGCTATGTGGTTTGAGCTTTGGATCCCCAAGCCCAACTTTGGATCCCCAAGCCTTGGCTATTGCCAACCCGTGCTTAATGCCTTCCCGAATTAGGTAAGCAGAGAGCATCCTTACGGTAGAGAGTGTGAATTCCATTCTGGATACAAGGGAATTTCCATGTATTTTTTTGTCAGATGGTGGGAGGGTGTCTGACGTGTGCAAAAGGTGAAATCCTTCACCATACTTAAGAGTATCCAAACCAAACTGAAAGTGCCACATATGTGTGCCATGTACAGATTTTTAAAAATATCTCTGTGTCACACCGATTTATAATAATAATCCTTGCATTTGATATACTGCCTTATTACGTCGTTGCGCCGTCTCAAAGCAGTTCTAAGATATTCTGTAAAGTAGAGTGACTGTATGTTTGTGGACCAAACCAGTTCGGCAGCCAGTTTGCGCACAACGAAGTCCCACAAACAACCATAGAGTGGAAATGCCCCACAACCAACTACAATGTTATAACAAGTTCAAAGAGGTCCTAGACTTCTTCGCCTCAAAAATTAAAAACATCGACTTGGCTGCATCGTCCTCCCCCACCCATGTTCCCTTCCACTCCACCTAGACCATCCACACCGTCTTCTCCCTCCACCACGGCTCCTGCCACTCCCCGACTCCTTACACTCCTTTGCCCCCATTTCTCCCTCCCACTCAACCACAATCACCTGGATGAAGTTCACCACCTGTTACCTCGACCTCCTCCCCAACCAGTTGCTGGTCATCCAACTCCTCCTTTTCTCCCCCCTGCTGGCTGACACCGTCAACCAATCTCTCTCCTCAGACTCTGTTCCACTCCTCTTGAAAACCGCTGTTATCACACCCCTCCCCCAAAAACCCACTCTCGGTCCCTCTAATCTCTCACAGTACCATCCCATTTCCAATCTATCCTTCCTTGTCAAATCCTGGAACGCATTGTTGCAGGTCAATTTCTAGTCACACCTCTCCCACCACTCCCTCCTCAACCCCCTGCAGTCTGTTTTTCACCCTGCCCACAGCACAGAGTCAGGCTTGTCAAAGTCACAAACGACGTTCCCTCTATCTGTGACCAAGACTCCCTCTGCCTCTTCGTCCTCCTGGAACTCTCTTGACATGTTCGACACAGTCAACCACACCATCCTCCTCCATCAGCTCTTCTCCCTCATCTACCTTAGTGGGACTGCACTCAACATGGTTCGAGTCCTACTTAACCAACCGCCTCCATTTCATCTCAGCAAATGGTTTCTCCTCCCGGCCCCGACCAGTCACCTGCAGGGTACCTCAGGGCTCCATCCTTGACCCTCTTCTTTTCCTTATCTATATGCTCCTTCTGAGCAATGTCATCTGCAGACAAAGAGTAAACTTCCACATGGATGTGGATGACACACAAATCTACTTTGCCTCTTCCGGTACCAACTCCAGGTCCACCAATGTTCTGTCAGCTTGTCTGGCAGGCATCTGGGCCTGGATGAGTCTCTGCAGCTGAATATGGACAAGATGGAAGCCATACATCAACGTCTTCACTCCTGTGGATCTAAACTCCTCAACCTCCCTGGGCTCTCCCTCAGACTCACCGAATCAGTGCGCAACCTAGGCGTCCGGTTCGACACCCAGCTGTCCTTCCTCCACCACATCCAGTCCCTGACCAGGACCGCCTTCTTCCACCTCCGCCACATTGCCCACCACTGGCCGTAACTTACCCCAAATGCAGCCGAAACCCTTGTGCATGTGTTTGTCACTTCCAACTTGGATTACTCCAATGCACTCCTCACCGGTCTCCCCAGCTCCATCATTCACAAGATCCAGCTCATTCAAAACTCTGCTGCCCATATACTGACCCAGACCAAACTCCATATCCACATCTCATCAGTTCTATCCAGGTTTCACTGACTCCTCATCACCGAACTGATCGACTTCAAGAACCTCATACTAGTGTTCAAATCCACGCTCTCCCTGGCACTTCCCTACCTCTCTGACCTCCTCACTCCCCAATCCACCACCCAGCGCTTCCGCTCGACTGGCACTGGCCTCCTGCTCGTCCCTCGCACCCTCCGCCCCACCATCAGAGGTCGAGCTTTCAGCCACTACTCCCCAAAACTCTGGAACACTCTCCCTGAATCCTTCCTCCTTGCTCCCTCTCTCCCCTCTTTCAAGTCCCACCTGAAAACTTTCTTGTTCGACCATGCTTATGGCCACTTCCCCCCTCCCCCTGGCTCGGAGTCAGGCTGCGCCACTGCTAAACAAAGATGAAGCTCTGAGACGCTACCCTGCGTGGAGGGCGCTATATAAGTGCAAGTTGTTGTCGACACATAGCGGAACATTTTAATTGGTTGTGGGGCAGTTCATTTTAGGGGGTTTGTCAAATAGGAACTTCTGACCTCAGGACTCTGGTTGCAGAATCGACAAAGATGGTTTCAAATGGGTCATTAATGGTTGATTAGTTCTGCCCCAAGAGATTAATCAGTTGCAAAAGCATTTTAAGTTGTCAACATATGCATCTCTCGGGTTGCACCACATGGTTGACCAAGCTTAAAGACCATACCGAGTCAGAATGGGAAATTATTGAGCAACAGTGACATCTCAACCTACATGAAATCCTTAATCAAGAAAGACGTCTCTTGATTTGGGCAATTATTGAGGACCTGACAGCAATTGAGCTGTTTTGAATTATCCTCAATTTTCATTGAATGACTTTGTTACTGATTCATTGTGGTCTTCATCATTGGCATTAGCAGTCTGAGCTGTACGCAATCTGAGCTGTACACGATCGGCGGGCAGGCCTTCCGCCACTCTGCACCCACCTTCTAGAACTCCATCACGTAGTCCCTCCGTCTCACCCCCTCCTCGTCACCTTCAAGACCTGCTTCAACACCCTCCTCTTCGACCGTGCTTTCCTCCCTACCCTCCCCTCTCCCCCACCTCGAACCTCAGCTCGGGTCCGTAACTCTGTCTGTCCAGCGCCCTGGGATGTCCTCCCGACGTGAAAGGCGCTATACAAATGTAATTTTGTTGTTGTTAATGTTGTTGGTTCAGTTTTATTTGACAAATGAAACAGTTGTCTTCAAGTGACGATATGTTCTTGCTGGTTCACAGGATACCCACTACATAAGCAAACTCACATTCTAGTGAGGCGCTTTATAACCGTGTTGTCTAGTGTTATAGCCTGCAGATTTAATATTTACTTACTATTGATTAAACCTTATTTATTTTTGTAACAAAAGTATCAATATTCAATATAAATTCTTAATTGATTGTTTGATGGTAGCTCTGTACAGTATAATATTTGGCAACTGGTGTATTCTATATTTGTTTTTCTCTGGCAGCCTAATGGCACCTCTTATAATAGAATATGACAAGAACATGGAAGAATTGAATGAACAGATATGTTACTACCAGGTAAGAGTATGTGAGTCTGATTTTGGTTTAGAAGCTAATAACATTTCCTTGCCTCGAATAATAACAACATGTCTTATTTAAAAATAGACTAAGATGAATGAGATGAAGTTAAACCTTGAAAGTGTCATAAGAGAAAATGAGAGGTAAGGTTTTATATATTCAGTATTAAAGTTTTTATAAGCCTATTATCTTTAAGGATGGTGTTTCTTTGATAGTACACAAATTAACAATGAAAGAATCGGGGTTAAGTTGTCAATAATAATTATTAACAAGGATTTTCTGAAGGGCTGAATACTTTTGTTTCAGTTTATGAGATCTGAATTCAAATCAGGGTCTTGACAGAAATCTTGTAAACATTCCCAAAGGAAGTGGTGTTTGTAAAACCTTTTTGCTTTCTGCTTCTTTAATCTTTTTTAAAGTGGCACTTCCTAGGTGACCTACATTGATTCTTCATGACCATTTCTGAATGAATTCATCCTTTCTTTAAAGCTGATGGGTTTAAAATTCTGATTTTTAATCCTATCGTTGATAACTCGGTGCAAGTTATTTTGAGATAAGTTGACAGTTGCAAAATGTGGGTATTTTGGACTTTTCTAAAATGAATTTATTTTCATTGTAAATTGAGATAATGAGTGTTTGTTTCCAAATGGTGCAGGTTGCACACAGAGTTACGAGAAAACATTGAAAAACATCTTCAAACCCTGCCTGGTGGTGCAGGTATTGATGATGATCCGCTTGTAGAAGACACAATGGTGAGCAGCCTACAGGAACAATTGCGGTTGGCCAATAGGGTAGGTGACAAAAACACAAAGCCAAAAGCACTACAAACAACGATGGTCAAAACATAATTTCATGATTTAGTTTACTGAAATATTTGTTATAATCTTGATAGAATTAGCATCATTATAACAAATATTTTGTTGTGGTATCGTACATCCTGGAAAATAAAAACCTAAATGGGATAGAGGAGCAAAGGGACCTAGGGGTACACATACACAATTCATTAAAAGTAGCAACGCAGGTTAATAAGGCCATTAAAAAAAAGCAAACCAGGCATTGGGGTTCATTTCTAGAGAGACAGAAATGAAAGCAGGGAATTTATGGTAAACGTCTATAGAACCATGGTTAGACCACACTTAGAATACTGTGTGCAGTTCTGGTCCCCACATTATAGAAGGAATGTAGAGGCACTGGAGATGGTGCAAAGGAGATTCACAAGGATGATCCCAGAACTGAGAGGTTATACCTATCAGAAAAGGCTGAACATACTTGGACTCTTTCCTCTTGAAAAGAGGAGGATAAGGGGTGACCTGATAGAGGTCTTTAAAATGATGAAAGGTTTTGATAGGGTAGACATAGGGAAGATGTTTCCACTTGTGGGGGGAACCAAAACCAGGGGCCATCAATATAAAATAGTCACAAATGGATCAAATAGGGAAGTTAGAAGAAATTTCTTCACACAGAGTAGTGGGAATGTGGAACATGCTACCACAAGGAGTTGTTGAGGCAAATATATGTGATTAGCATAGATGTGTTTAAGGGGAAGCTAGATAGGTACATGAGGGAGAAAGGAATAGAAGGTTGTGCTTGAAGGCTTAGTTGAGGAAGGGTAGGAGGAGGCTCATGGGGAGCACAAACTCCAGCATAGACCAGTTGTAATCTATTTTTGGAACAGTGAGTGAAGACTGTTACTTTAATGGATTTTTACACCTCAGCTGCAGTATTTTAGCTCATCCTATGAGTCTAAACTTGCCTCGGGTTCCTAGCCACACTCTCAGCCATGTGATTCATTTCTTTTTCATAAAGCAGACGTTAATTGTTGGCAGTTGTTGTTGTCTCTAAGAATTGCCTCTCAGATTTTTTTTTGGGTCAGCCAAGTGTCTGACTCGTGAAGAATCCCATCACTGTGATTAAGAGTAACCAAACCAGACTGGGAGTTCCACGAACACCACCTACACATGGAAATTCCGATGTCTGCAATGAAATGAATAAGTACTATGTCCCTGGAGGGACTCATTTTGCTTACCTGATTCTGGAGAGTATTAGGCACAGGTTGGCAAGAACCAAGGATTGGGGCCCCCAAAGTGTACATTGAGGGTACTGCTGGAGTTTAACCAGTGTACAAATGTCATAAATAGGTATCGATTGGTGCCTTCAGTTTCGAGCACTAAACAGAATATGTAGTGAATAACAAACACCTTGTCCTGGGGAAAGGGGATTAAAGCTGCAGTATTAATGAGATAATGAGGGGGACAGAAATAATGTTTCATTGGAACGTTAACACGGGTGTTGTTAGAACAAGATGCAAGTAGATAAACAAGCGAGTGTTGTTAGCTCTTTTTCAACAACAACTTACATTTATATAGCGCTCCCTCATGCAGGGCAGCGGCTCAGAGAGCTTGACAGTGGTGGAGCACGACTCCGAGCCGGGGGGAGGTGACTGTAGGCACGGTCGAATAGGAAGGTCTTCAGGTGCGACCTGAAGATGGGGAAGGAAGGGGCAAGGTGGAGGGATAGAGGATGAGTGTTCCAGAGTTTTGGGGCATAATGGCTGAAAGTGCGGCTGCCAATGGTGGAACGGAGGGCACGAGGGACATGCAGAAGACGTTAGGCAGTCGAGGGGAGACAGCGGGTTGTGGGTTGGCGGGTAAGCAGGTCGGAGAGGTTGGGAGGTGTTTCAGCTGCTTTTCCTTCTATGAGGTTCACTCCCTGGTGAATGCACAGCAGAGATGGATTAGAACTCTTAGAAGTAAAATGAATTTGCTGTAGCGCTTTTACTTGATAATGATAGACTTATCACGCGTGGGGGTAAAATCATCTAACTAGGATTTCAGACTTGCTGTGTTCTGTAAGCAAAATTATGTTTATTCAGCTGCGGTTCTCATCTAAGATAACCTGAATGTTCTCGTACTTTTCCGAATGGGTTGGGATAATGCTGTGTATACATTGGAGATCAAGTAGCTCAGCTGCTGGTGATCGTCAACTCTTCTTTTCTAGTTAGTGACTAGAAGAGAAGTTAGACGGGATTCTCTGTATAGTTATTCTGTGGTTAGATACTGCAGTAATTTAAGGCTTCAAGTTAAACAGCTTAATTTTAAAGGTATGGTGGGAGATTCTTTTCAACACTTAAATTATAAACTTATTTTAATGATGGCCTGAAGTAAAATAAGTGAATTAACAGTCACTTATTGTAGGTTGTTGGATGTGAGTATATGTGAAAATCTATTGGTACCTATGAAATTTGTCTGTTTGTATAAGGAAAAGTCGCAAATTGCCTCCCGAATATGGTAATGCTTTCCCTTGCTAGTGGCAAGTTATTTTCCTAATAGAGCTGTCTTACATTTTAGGAAAAGAACCAAGCTTTGGAATTGTGGCAGACAGTTTCACAGGAGTTAGATCGACTGCAGCAGATGTACCAAGAACATGTGTCAGAGAGTGAGCGCCAAACATTCGATCAACGACGTCAGAAAGTGTGTCCTTCATACAATATAATACAGTTTACATTTTACAGTGCCTCTCATGTCAGGAGGACATCTCAAAGCGCTCAACATCACTGCATATTCTGCCATTGCATAGAATTAAACAAAAATAATGAAATATTGTTCCAGTGTATTGATATGTTTGTCTATTAAAAAAAAATTCAACAGTATGCAAAACAACAGTGATGAATAGAGTCGCTAATTAATAAAGAAAGCTTCATAAATGTCATTCTCTTGTGAGCAGCACCAGCAACCACATAGCTCTCTGGTATTTTTGTTTCAGGAACAGCTGACACGGTTCCAACAGCTTACTCAGCAGCTTCAGTTGGCCAATGAAAATATGACCACAGTAAGAAAAAACATTTGGAAAATGTCAATCCAACCCAGCTGCAGTTTATATACACCCGATTGCTGGGGGGGGGGGGGGGGGGAAGCTGGAATATTTAGTCTTACTAATATTGAAAACTATGTAGGAGAAAAGTCATCATCAGTTATTAAGTTTTTAACTTCTTTCAATGAAGTCCCTTTGTGGAAACAAACTTACAATAATAATAATCCTTGCATTATTAAATTTGAGGTGTAGATGAACTATTCAGTATCAGTCTTCATATATTTGAAGGAGATAAATAATGTTATCTATTAAACAATATAATGACCAGAACATGATTCCTAAGCTAAGTGTAAAGTACATTGTATTTTTGTATTTAGGAAACTGGCCTACAGTGTTAGGTTTCTGTTACCCTGGAGTCATGTGTGCTATACTTGGAAACGTAAGATTTCCCTATCATTTTTTTATAAGGCAGTCTTCTGTATACACAGCTTCACAGAGCTTTTCCTCCATTATGTTTTGAACAGACTAATCAGCAGTTTGTGAAAACTGTGACTGAACAGAACGTGGAACTGGAAGTGAACCACAAAGAGCTCAGGTAGGTGTAACCTCCTAGGTGCCTGCTGCTCTTTTAATAAATGTGACTAATCTTAATGGGAATTTTTCTGCTGTTGGTATTCTAAAAACACATTTCACAATATTATTCTCTCATTTGTTAGACTTTTTTTGGGGGCGGCGATAATTTCTACACGATTATGTTATTTGTGATCAACGTGTGTTGTCTATAAAAGCAAACCTCTGACCTAAACTTATTGAATAGAAATTAAACACTTATAGCATGCAAGTGAACCTTTAGTTTCTGTGATGTTTTAGAAACACAAAACATTTGTGATCCTACATTAGGGTCTAAAACATGGTGATTTTAAATGGGGATTTCTTAAGGAGCTCAAAATAAAAATGGGGATTCCTGCTAACAACTGGAACTATGCCACACACCCCTGCTGCCAACCCCCTCCAGAGACCTCTAAGTGGTCAAAGTGACAAATGACATTCTGTCCATCTGCCACCAGGGCTCCCTATGTCTCCTCTCTGCTGCTTTTGACACCGTCAACCACTATCCTCATCCACCGCCTCTCCTCTCATCTCAACCTCCATGATGTTGTCCTTGATTGGTTCGGATCATAACTCTCACACCACCTGCACTTCATCTCCTCAAACGGCTTTTCCTCTAGCCCCGGGACCGTCTCGTGCGGCTTTCCTCAGGGCTCTGTCCTTGGTCCCCTCCTCTTCAACATCTATATATTCCCTCTTGGTGACATCATTCACAGACATGGGGTCAACTTCCACATGTATGCGGATGACACCCAACTGTACCTCTCTGCCTCCATCCTTGACTCCAGGACCACTGCTGTCCTGACAGAATGTCTGTCAGACATCAAGTCCTGAGTACTAACTTTCTTCAGTTGCACGTCAACAAGACCGAGGCTCTCCTGATTGGCTCCCGTCAGTGCCTCAACACCTCAGGTGCTGACAGCATCACCATCCATGGTTGCACACTCCACCTTACTAAGCCAGTCCGGGACCTTGGGGTCTTGTTTGACCCTCAACTATCCTTTCTACCCATAACTGTGCCATGACCCGCTCTGCCTTCCCCCACCTCCCCAACATTGCCCGGCTCCGACACCGTCTCACACCACAGGCCACCAAAACCCTCATACATGCCTTCATTACATCGAGGCTCGACTATGCAAAACTTACTGCTTGTCGGCTTCCCCAACTCCTCCCTCCACAGACTGCAGATCATCCAGAACTCTGCAGCCCGTGTCCTCTCCCGCACTGGCTCTGCGACCCTATCACCCCCATCCTTGCCCAACTCCACTGGCTTCCCATCACATAGAGGATATAGTTCAAGATCCTGGTCCTCACCATTAAAGCCCTCCATGGTCTTGCTCCCCCCTACCTCTCTGACCTTCTAACCCCCTACCACCCTATTCGCTACCTCCACTCAGTGGGCTCTGGCCTGCTTCACATCCCCTGCCTTGCTCGCCCCACTAACGCCACTCTGCACCCACCCTCTGGAACTCCATCCCACAGTCCCTCTGTCTCACCCCCTTCCTCGCCACCTACAAGACCCACCTCAAGATCCTCTTCTTTGACCGTGCTTGCAATCTCCCTGCTTCCCCCACTGCCCTCCCTCACTCCGACCCTCAACTCGAGTCTGTAACTGTCTGTCCGGCACCTTGGGACTTCCTCCCGATGTGAAAGGTGCTATACAAATGTAATATTGTTGTTCTTGTTGCAACATAATCGACTTTCATAGTTCTTTTCACCATGTCTTATACCTCGTCATGGGTATAACATATCAGTTGCTACTCAATAATTTGGAAGTGTTGCAAAATAATTTGACCCCTTTGGGTAGCTTTACCATATATTGTAAAGTCTACATGTTCTTTTCCTCTATGACACAGTGTATTGAAGGGCCAGCATACATGGTGTTGTTTTCTAATTACTATCATCGGATCCATATGCTGCCCAAGATAATTATCAGCTGGTGTGTATGCTGCAGGCAAACCTAACCACTAAATGTAGAGTGTATTGGGCAGAATTCAACAAAAGATAAGTAGGAAAAGAAAATTGATTCCGTGCAGTTTACATCCTTTATTCAGGAGCTGTGTGACGCTAAGCCTATATCATTGCTCCTATTAAACTACAAATCTGTCCATTTCCAGTTGATTGTTTTGGTTGAGTCTGTTCATGATTTTAGATGGCAGTGAAATTTTATAAATTACATTTAGGTTGTAGTTTTTTTAACTTACAATTGATGTCCCCTACTTCTCTCTTCTGCTTCTGCATAAAGATAATAATAATAATAATCCTTGCATTTGATATTGATGGGAAAGGAAAGGTGAAATTGGAAGAAAATCTCTGTCCACCGCCTTACTGCTTTCTTCATCCTACCCCACATGATTCTTTCCCCTCTTCCCCATCCCACCCAAAACAAGGGTGCAGACATGAAGTAACTTTGTTACACATATGTGGTTAACTTATATTAACAAATAATAATAATCCTTATAATAATAATCCTTATATTGCGCCTTTCACGGAGGAAGATGTTTGTAAAATGTTGTTTCTGCGTGATTTGTAGACAAACAGTGTTTAGTTATTAGGTGTTAAATGGACCATGTTACCTCTGAGAGAGAAAGGAATAGATCTGGACTCCTATCTCTCAGGATTCTTGCTTCCTTCTCTTCCATTATCCTTAGCCATCTCCTAATTTTCCTCATGTCAACCAAAGAGTAACTTTTTTTTTAACTACTGTATTGGAAATTTATGTTCCATTTTCTCAGGCTCCAGCAGTAGATTCAACAAAGCTAATTAGGATGTAATAATCTTACACACGAGCAAAGCACATATATGATCTATTGCACCAGACCGATGTCGCTCTTGTCATGTTAACAGTTTGTTTGTGTATGTGCAGGCGAGCAAAGCTGGACATGCGAACAGCAACATTAAAAGTGGTGGAAATGAACCAAATTATGCAAAATTTACAGGAAGAAATACAGAGGAAAGTATGTAACTTTTCTACTTCTTGTACAGCAAGTATTATAATAATAATAATAATAATAATCCTTGCATTTGATATAGTGCTTTTCACATCGGGAGGACGTCCCAAAGCACTTCACAGAACACACTGTAAAGTGAATTGACTGTATATTTGTGGGCGAACGCGGCAGCCAATTGCGCACAGCAATGTCCCACAAACAGTCGTAGATTGAAAATGACCAATTTTTTATTGTTTTGGGTTTTGAAGGGATTATTATTAGGCATAAAGTATTGTCAAAGGTTCCTCTAAATATGTGCAGTCTTGAATGGAGAAACTGAACTTGAATGTTTTAAAACTTATCATGTTTGAAATTTGTGTGAAATTTCTTATAAAATTCTCCATTCCTCCAGATACAAGACCTAGACCCCTCCCACACCCACCATAGAATTGGTTTCAGGCTAGTGTCTATATATAACAGTCCTTGCATTTGATATAGGGCCTATAATGTCTCATAGGGATCCACAGGTAATTGTTGTAAAGTGTAGTCATTATGTATTTGTAATCAAATGTAGCAGTCAATTTGTGCAGAGCAATGTCTCGCACACAACCATTAAGCAAATGACCAATTTCTAAAAATGAAATAATAATAATAATAAATTCTCTGGAAGATTGTTGTCTAAGATACCTGGAGAAACTCTTTTTAGAAAGTGTCATGAGATCCGTCATGCCAACTGACCAGGTAGATATCTCATCTGAAGGACAGCACATCTGCTGATGCAACGCTCCCCCAGCACTGCACTGACAGTTCAGGCTAGATTGTGAGGCATCAACTCACAACTTCTGCCCTAGAAACAAGAGGGTTACCAATTGAGCCAAGCTGACATCTCATAAAGCTTTTATCAGAATTAGGCATTTAAGTGTATGATGTTAGATTCCATGCAGTTATCCCATTTTAGACGATTAAATATCAAATCATTCAACAACAACAACAAGATTCCATTTATAGAGCGCCTTTCACGTCGGGAGGACGTCCCAAGGCGCTGTGCATTCTACTAATTGCAATACTGTGAACCTGTAGATGATGATTATTTGTGAATCTGACCATCATTTCAGAATGAATTTCAAACATTCAGAACAAATAATAATAATAATAATCCTTGCATTTGATATAGCGCCTCATCACGTCTTTGAGACGTCTCAAAGAGCTTTACAGAATATACTGTAAAGTGAATTGACTGTATATTTTGTGGGCGAAAAGCAGCAGCCAATTGCGCACAGCAGTGTCCCACAAACAGTCGTGGATTGAGTGACCAAATTTTTTTTTTGAGGGGATTATTAATCCCCCAGAAAAGCAATCCGCCAATTAAATAACAACCAGGTTCCTACTTACTGCTAGGTAAACAGAGGTGTGTGGAGTAAGGAAACTTGCCCAAGGTTTTGACTTGCCCGGGAATTGAACCCGAGTTCTCTCACCTGTGAGGCGAGTGCTCTAACCACTACATTACAGGCCTCCAAATTAATGATTACCCTTTGCTGTTATTTTAGATCATTTTTAATAAAACAATTTAAAAATAAAGTTCTAAGATGTCAGGTGACAGCAAAATCATTAGCTGTACCAGCTCCCATATACCATATAACAATCCCCCAAATAAATCATTCACTGCAAAGCTCTCGTGGAACATTGCTGTGCTGTGACAGTGGAGTTCTGTAGCTCAGTGGTTAGAGCACTCGCCTTGCAAGCAAGACACCTGGGTTCAATTCCAGGCAGGGCAAAACCTTGGGCATTTTTCCTTCTCCGCACGCCTAATAATAATCCCTCCAAAAAAAAATAATAAATTGGTCATTTTCAATCCACGACTATGGGACACTGCTGTGCGCAATTGGCTGCCGCGTTTCGCCCACAAATATACGGTCAATTCACTTTACAGCATATTCTGTGAAGCGCTTCAAGACGCCTAGAAGACGTGAAAAGCGCGATATCAAATGCAAGGATTATTATTATTATTTGCCCACAAAATACAGTCACGCCGCTTTGCAGTATATACTATGAAGTACTTCTAGACGTCTCAACACATGTTGAGGCTTAAATCAAATGCAATGATTATGGCAATGGCTATGATTTGCCTCATAAATGCTAGAATGGATTTCAGCAGTTGCCTGTTCTATTTCTGACCTCCAGTTGGTAGAACATGCACCTGTCTGCACAAATGTACTATCACACAACAAAGAGGAAAACACCTGCTGGGCTTTCAAATGCTTGCTAAGGTGTTCTTTGATATGCTATAGCAAGGTTATAGGTTGCTACTTCCTCGATCAGACAACAGATTTATAGATAGAACATGTCAGAGTTCACGACATTAGTGAATAACTTCCTTGCTGACGTTACACTAAAAAGTTCCAAATAACACCAAACTTGTTTCCAGAAATTTGTTTTCCATATTGCTGAATTTATATTGATTGCATTTATAAAGCACCTTTTATGGAAACAAAATGTTTCAAAACGCGTTACAAAATTTAAATGTAATAGAAATGAAGTGAATATTGATATAAATTAGAGATGGAAACAGCAGAGCAGTCCTTCATATCTACCTGAATAACTTGGCAGACAGAAGCTAAAATTAATAACACATTAAAGAGTGGGATGACAATCTGGAAATAAATTACAGCATCCCAAAATGGCTGAAGAAAGGGTGAAGAAAGAGAAAAAGAATAATGTAAAATTTACAGATGTTTCTTGCACAAAATTTTACAATTGTATCAGTGCAGAGTCCTGATGTCTGTTAATCATCGGCAGCACTCTTTGGATTTACATGTGTTGGTGCTCTGCACCTTGGTATCCCATTTCTGGAGGCAAATCAAGGTTTGATTCATGTGTATATGTGTTTTTCCATCATACTCATTGTAAATTCTGAATTACCACAAACAAATGCTAATCTGAGAGGTCAATCTTGTGATTTTGTTTGATCTTTGGGTGTCTGACATATATGGAAACTCAGGAGAATTAGACGCATGTATGCCACCTACACATGGAAATTTCCCTGTCTGGAATGGAAAGCGCACTCTTTCTTTCTTGGCTCAGGAAGCAGATTACTGAGACTGCCTTAGAGGATTGACTCAATTCTGCCATTCCATTGCCAAGCATGTTATCAAGCTCCAAGGATAAAAACCTACTTCTCCCAAGAAGGATAGTTGGTATTTGTCAAATGGGACCTGCCAATGAAGTAAACAAATTTAAAATAAACAGATATATAAAAAAGAGAATGCATGGTAGATATAGATTGTTTGCTTTTAAGGAGATTTTTGTGTCTGGAATGGAGTTTGCACTCTTTCCCCAGAAGCACACACCTTGCTTACCTAGTCCTAGAGCCAAGCTTTGGGGACTCGAGAGTTTGTGTTAAGATACTGCTGGAGTCTAACTATCCAAAACCCCAAAGCTTGCCATTGTGTGGCAATCTTCCTGCTGCTTGTGCAACTAAGACCAGGGTAACAGGAGCTGAGTGGGAAAAATCCTTGCCCCCAATATTCTCCAAACCTGCTCATTATTCTTCAAACCTGTTCCAGGCTGGCTAGTCTATCAACAGCAGTGCATTGGAGTACTAAGGATTCATTTGGCTCAGGGACCAGACTCCTGAGACCCCAACAAAGGGCTGACTCGATTCCAACATTCTGTTGCCAAACATGTCATCCTGTAGCCAACACAGACAGATCCAAGGAAGCCAGATCTCATTCCCTCCCCCCCCCCCCCCCCATTGGCTCCATTAATTCTCCCGGTGCTTGCACCCTATTTCACTCCTTCAGGTTTCACTTGCATATTTGAATTTTCATTGCATTTTTTTAAAAAGCAGAGGTATACTCGAGCAACATGACTGCGGATGTATATATAATATGCATGTGTGGGCAGACAGTATTAAAGCAACACAAGTACTTAGTGTTTCATTACTCTGGTTTCAGTGGGACAGAGCCAGAAACTGCCTCCACAGGCTGGATTGCTGCATCTGAATTATGTTCTAGGTTCTTGATATGAATATGATGGCTGATTTCCTCCAAGTCCCAGTGCCAACTAAAAAGAATAAAATATTGAATTCAGATTGCACTTAGTTAGGCAAACTGGTTGGAAGGTCGATAGGGGGTTCATACTATTCCTGAGTGTTTTATTGAACGCTGTGTTTATTACATTTGGATTTTAATTAGTAACTGGGCTAATGTAGATTTTATTATTAAAAAATGTTCATATATGGAGTGTTCCTTTTTCATTATCTGTAGGATGAAGATGTTGCAACTGCCCTCGGAAGAGAAGAAGCATCAGACAAACGATTGCAGAAATTACAATCTGCTATAACCAAGTTAGAAGCCAGGTACCTGTCCTGGGAAAGCAGTGCAATAGCAAAGGCTTGCTTAGGCTTTGTTAAAACAATTCTTAAACATTTATCCGAGGATATTATAGATGCTTTATTAGCAAGTTATCATGCGTTTGAAACTACATTTATTTTTCTGCCTTCCTATCTTTTGATTACTCTTTCTGAACATACATTCAGGAAGTGTGTCAGTCTGGCTCAGTGATAGCACTCTCACCTCTGAGTCAGAAGGTTGTGAGTTCAAACTCCACATTGGGACTTGGAATCACATAGTCTAAGCTGACGCTCCAATGCAGTGTTGGAGGTGTGTTGTATTGTCGGAGGTGCCATCCTTCTGGTGAGACGTTAGGCCGAGGTCTGTTCAGGTGAATGTAAAAANTCCCATGGTACTATTCGAAAAGAGGAGGGAGTCTCTCCTGGTGATCTTGCAAACAATCCCCCAAATAACATGAGTCACTCACTCCATGGCTGTTTGTGGGACGTTGCTATGTGCAACTGGCTGCCGTGTTTCGCCCATCAAATACCCTTTACAGTATATCCTGTGATGCACTTTGAGACATCTCAATGACATATTAAGGCTCTATATCAAATGCAAGGATTATTATTATGATTATTATTAAATGCATGTAGGTTATCTGTCCAGCTGCTGCTTAGTTACCAAAGACTTGATGGCGTGTAAGAGGAAGATAAGATTACTCATTTACTCTCTTCTCCCTTCTTTTCGGAGCAATTAAATTTCCCCAAATTTAACTTTCCAGAGAATGGCAGTACATCTTTATGAGAAAGACAAGTGAGATCCACAAGCTTGCTGTGCCATTAGTATCTCAGCGATAATGAAACATGATTGCATTCCCAAGTCTCTGCTATGTGATGCAGACTTTATAGCTGGTAATTCTAGAGTTGTTTTTAATGTTTGTTCCTCACCAGATTACCAAGGACAAATGCCTTACTGAAGTGTTACAGAATGTAGTAACCTTGGTAGCTGTAACAGGGTCAACAAACAAATTCAACATTTCTTTAAAATTAGACAACCTTAAGGTGGCAAGCAATTATAGGTGTTTAAGAGTACAAATCCTTTGACTCACATTCTTGAATGCTTGAATCATTTTACATTACAAGCCCGTATTAGGTTCTCTACTTGATCGCTATTATCTGACCAAGTTGGAAGCAATCAGTTAGTCAATCTAAGCTATTCACCAGCTTTGAATGAATAGTTAAAACATGCCAACGGTTAACTAACCAGCTTTGTACTGTCCCGCACCAGGCTTCGCGACCACATCACTCCCACCCTCGCTCGCCTCCACTGGCTCCCCATCCCCCAGAGGATCGAATTCAAGATCCTCATCCTCACCTACAAGGCCATTCACGGCCCTGCTCCCTCCTACCTCTCCAACCTACTATCCCCCTACCTACCTGCCCGTACCCTCCGTTCCTCTGGCTCCACATCCCCCGCCCCAACCGCCCTACCATCGGTGGCCGGGCCTTCAGCCTCTCAGCCCCTAGGCTCTGGAACTCTATCCCCCAGTGCCTTCGCCGCCTCCTCCCTTTCCTCCTTCAAGGCCGATCTCAAGACCTTTCTCTTTGACCGTGCCTTCAGCTCCCCTCTTGACGCTCTACCCCCTCCTTGCTCCCTCCCTTCCCTCCCCTCACCCTGACCATTTCCCCCTGCTCAGGTCCCAACCCAACTGTCCAACGCTTGGGACGTCCTCCCGACGTGAAAGGCACTCTATAAATGAAATCTTGTTGTTGTTGTTTGTTAGAAAGTGCCAATTATTCCATTGAGAATCCCAGCATCATTCATGTACCAAACTTCAAAGGAACCAGGTTACACAGTTTATTAATTGAATATAATTGAAGGAATAATATGTAGTTTTGTACTATCTTAAATATTGTGATTGCTTTATGTAAATCTTAATAAATTATTTTTGCCATACAGGGCATTTTGACTAAGACAGTATATTTCAGAATTTCAAAGGCAAGAGATATCCTCGAAAGAGTTAACTAAATTGTTGCCCTTTGGAGCTATAATAGCATTGAACGTCGTGCAGAGAATATCGCAGAAGAATTTTTTATCTGATGTTTCATGCATGGTAGTTATTAAAGAGAAAATATTGTAAGCAAATTCAGAATTCAGTTCTCAAGACCTTCCTCTTTGATCGCTCGCACCTTCCGTTATCGTCCAAATCCACCCTCTTGCCCTCCACACCTTTTGGGTGCAAACCTTTCACTGTCCAGCACCTTGGGACATCCTCTCCATGTGAAAGGCACTATAAAAATGCAATTTGTTATTGTTATTATAGTATTCCTTAAGTACATTTTCCATGGAATTCAAAAGATTGTAGTTAAGTTTTTTTTCAAAATAGTCAATTTCCATTTATGTTTACAACTTCAGAAATTAATCTCGGGGAGCACTGAGCCGGGAGGAAAAAGAGCTAACAACAACAAATTGCATTTATATAGCACTTTTCACATCAGGAGGACATCATGTCGGCAGCATGTCCCAAAGCTAAAGATGCTAACCAAAAGCTCAGTCAAAACTATGTTCATAAAACACACATTCCAGCATATCAATCTACATCAACAGCACTTAGTTTGCATGGCATTTTGTTGCCCACAAGTTACACAGTCACAACACTTTACAGTAAAGTTTCAAAGCACTTCACATAAGAGTAGTGACTGTGTATTTTGTAGGTAAACGCAGCAGCCAATTAATGTCCCACAAATAGCGATAAAGTTAATTGCCAAATTTATTTGAGGAATTGTTAGGGAGAAATTCCCTTCTCTTTTCGAATAACGCCATGGGATCTTTAATGTATTAGTGGTTAATAGGCCTATTACTTGTATTAAATTATTAGCAAAATAAAACCCAGGCAGAATAAATTGTGAATTTACTCAACCTCAACTGAACTTCAAAATTAGTTTTCCCCTCCCCACCGTTCCTTGGGGATTGCAAATGAAAGATCTTCCAAAACACCACATTGGCCTATTTTTGTCTGTTATGTTCTGCATGTTGTGTACTTGAAAAATGTTATAAGGTTTCTGTTTTGCTAGTTGAGGCATCTTTTTCTGAATGGAATAATTGTTGGGTATATATGGAAAGTAAAGAATTATTTTACATTTAAACTGTATTAATCAGATTTTTTTAAATGTTAACTTTATTTACAATTCCAAAAATCTTTCTGATCACCTTTCATAGTCAATGTATTTAATAACAGGATATATTTCACTGGTGAATTTTGCA
This sequence comes from Callorhinchus milii, assembly GCF_018977255.1. Classification (NCBI taxonomy): domain Eukaryota; kingdom Metazoa; phylum Chordata; class Chondrichthyes; order Chimaeriformes; family Callorhinchidae; genus Callorhinchus; species Callorhinchus milii. The sequence continues at coordinate 27,080,081 of NW_024704742.1, read as the reverse complement.
TGAAATACTGTAATCTGCATCATTTGGTAATCATTATTGCTATTATCCTATTAATCCAAATCCTCTTTTGGATTTGAATATTATTGCATTTTTTAATAGGCTACGAGTAGCTGTAGAGGATGCAGAACAATTACGGAAAGAAAGATTTTGTTTTGAGAGACAAATTGGCGCCCTACAGGCAAAATGTGCTGAGATGGAGGAAGAGAAATATGACTCAGTAGTGAAGGTTCGAGACAGCATTCAACTCCTCGAAGAAGCAAATTTGCAGAAAGATCAGGTAAGATCACTTGGTGCAATAAATTTTCTTTTATGTGCTATAAACTCACCATGCTTAAGAGTATCCAAAGCAGACTGAAAGTTTCATGTATGCTACCTACACATGGAAATTCACTTTGCAGTATATTCTGTGAAGCCCTTTGAGATGTCTCAAAGACGTGATAAGGTGCAAATGTAAGGATTATTATATTATAAATTCCAGTGTCTGGAATAGATTATGCACCCTATTCCCTGCTTACCTAATTTCGGAGAGTGCAGGTTGGCAAGAACCAACAATTGGGGACATTAGAGTGTACATTGAGAGTAAATGCTGCTGGTGTTTAACCAATTAAAACTGCATAGTTTGCCATCGAAAGACCGTCTGGTAAGCTTCCTGCTGCTTGTCCAGCTAGACAAGCCTACCTGTTTAAGGGCTTTGACTTGCAGAGTTAACAAGAGCTGAGTGGAAAGAATCCTTTGCCCCAGTGTCTGCCTCTCAAGTCCTGCTGATGAGCCGGATTGATTGGTCTGACATCAGCAGTGGCCTGGAATACCACTGACCTGTCCGGCTCAAGAACTGGGCTCCTGAGGCCACTACATTCCAGCATTCTGTAGCTAAGCATATCAGCTTGGAGCCAGTTGAGCTCCAAAGAGACCTGCTTACCTCCCCTTAAATCTATTCTACATAATATGGATCTATTGTATACATTCACTCTCATCTTTCTGTGGAACAGAATATGAGTTTTCAATGGAATAAAGCAGAAGCTGCACTTTTTCACTGATCTCGATGGGATGGGAGAGGGAGGCATAAAGGTTCACCTTTTAAAAGCTATAATAGAAATGAATTAGTTCCAATTATGCATTTTTATTGTGAAATATAGCATTGTTTGGGGGCAAGGAATTAAGGAAATTAGGTGGCTTGTAGGGTCAGAACGCTGTTCTTTCACCATTTGGAATCTGGATTAAGTGCAGTCCAAAATAATAAATCAATATTTTCTCTCTGCCTGCTCTAAAGATCCCTGGAGGCAATTTCAACTCACATCTTTGGCGGTGAGATCAGGTCACAACATTGCCTAACCACTCATTTAGAGAGACCACTTGGACAGCTGGTAGGGGGATTGTGGAGCAGAGGATGCCCTTCTCAGGAGGGGTGTTGACACCCATTGACAGACAGTGTCAAAGAAGCTTTACCCATTATTAAACCAATAATAAACAGGCTATTTATTCTACTAAAGCTCATCTTTCTAAGGAAATCCATACTGTAGCTGATGTAAGAGTTGAAATTTATTTCCAATGGATTCCTCATTCTTCAACACATAAATTTCTCAGGTTAATGATGGACTAAACACCCTGCCTCCATAAAGCAATATTTGTTTGTTTGTGGATGCCACCCCCCCACCCTGCAAAAATCTATATCAGATCCCTCTTGCTTCCCCTAACTATTGTGGTGTGATTATCCCCAGAGCGAGAGTCATCCTCAGTTATATATCTGATAGATGCTGGCTCCCCAGTGGAATTGGCAGGATCTTGAGAGTAAGTTCCCCATTATTATAGTGCCAGCAGACACAAGCGTGCAGGAAGAACAAAATATTTTATCTATACAAGAAAAACTGAATGTCAACAAGCACATATGCTTCAATTGCCATCTCTATATTTTTGCAGCAAGTAAGACTTTCCATTAGTCTCGCACTATTTAATCTACATGTGAACCATGGTATACAATAAACAAACTAGCTCCTTTTTTAAAAAAAATCAATAAAACTGATGGATAATTTAAATGCAGAATTGTGACCGTAAATCATTAGTGCTTTATCGTGAACTGAATTGACTGGCAACAGATGATTTTCCTAAAATGGTATTATTGTAGCTGCAGTGCTAAATAGTATAAAAATGGAAATGTTAAATCGGAACATTAGACTTCTGATTTAATGCACAATTCATGAAACAATTTAATTGAATTCATGAAACGACAAATATCCCAAAGTATTTGTTTAACACTTATCCCAAAGTACTTGTTTAACACTTAACCACTACATCTTAGACACTTTAATGTCATTCTCTATTGCTCAATTTTTCAATTCAGTACTTTTTATCAAAAAACATAAATGGATGTTAAGCTGTTAATTTGCTGAACAATAAATGGTCCCCTTGGTTTGGGAAAGTAGCACAAGAATGATTTAACATTGCAATGGCTAACAATTAAAGAGCAATTTTCATAATATTTACCCCACAATTCAGAACATGTATTAACCCTTTCTGGGTTTCATTTTAGGGTAAATCTGTGAGTTGTTCCTCAGGATTAATCTATTACATCAAACTCAATTTTTAATACAGGGCCCAAATGGTTGTATCTCGAACATTTGGAATATAAAGATGAATTTCCCCATCGTCACTTATTTTGATACATATCTCTTTTTAATGGTTTCATTAGGCCCTGCTTCGTGAGAAACAGAAGGATGAAGAAATAGAAAAAATGAAGGAAGCTGTGTTTCAATTAATTCAAGAAGCCGCTGCTCGAACAAGGAAAGAGGTAAGAATGCATAATCTTTATCTGTATGTTATCCATGTAAATATGGAAGTGACCTCCCCCTGCCTCTGGATGATATCAGCAAAGGAAAAACACGTAGATGAAGAAGAGGAGAGGACCAAGGAAGAGCCCTGAGAAACACTACATGTGGCTGGGCATGAGCAGGAAGAGAAGCCATTATAGGAGACAGTAAAACTCAGAAAAATGCAGAGCCATGGGGGATACTAAGGAGGAGAAATGGTGGAGAATGATGGGGCGGTCGACAGTGTGCAAAGCAACAGAGATCAAGGAAGAAAAGGAGGCAAAGGTAGTCCTGGTTGTAGAGACAGAGGATATTGCTTGTAACTTTGACCATGGCTGTCTTGGTGCTGTGGGAGGAATAAAATCCATATTGAGCAACTCATACAAGTGGTGTTGAGAGAAGAAGGAGCAAAGGTATTATGTGGCGACCAGTTCCAACACCTTGGAGTGTAATGGCAGGTTGAGGTGCTTTACACAGCATATTGCCCTTCAAGGCTTGATACAAAAACATTACTTGTTCTGGTTTTTGTTTCCGATATTAGTGAAGTGTTCTGCAGTTTGCTGCTTTTCCTCTCTCAAAGGCTCGTGCTTACATGCAGTCCTCTAAAACACCCTGCAGTACCCAAGTGGCTATTTTACATGTGGGTTTTGGTAAAGTGACTGAGTCCTCATCCCAAGAGCTTACATCCACTCATTTTCCAACAAGGGTGATTGTAAGCAAACTGCCAATTGTGTTTCTCTTTTACCTTTCTAAGCCGAGTGCTGAAGCCAACTTAGTATCTAACAATTGCCATAAATGAAATAAACTAATTCATCATAGACAAGGGATCAAAACTGAGACTTTACTTATCTGTATGGTTCAGTTTCACACTACGCAATGCCTTTACCAACTGAGCGCTGAAAGAACACTTCTCATTCTCCTTCAGATAATACTTAACTTTAGAATTCTAGTAGAAACGTGCTGATATGGCATATCTGTCAGCGTTTTGATGATTGCTGAACTAAGTATACAGACAAATGTGATTTACACGAAATGTCTTCATCTGTATCTTTCAGGTTGAAAATGTGAGGAAACAATGCAATGTGCAAATTTCTCATCTAGCTGAGGATCTATCAATTTTACAAATGGTATGTGTGACAGTCTGCTCTTCAAAAACAATAGACTGAGACAAAAACTGCTGTATTTGCTCCAATAGTCATACAATTGTCCATTTGTGTCAAACTTGAGTGTCCTTTAGCTGAAGCCCATTCATTCAGATTCACTCGCAAATATCTCATCAATCAAATCATTGTTTGTTACAAAAACAAAGCCCATCAGTAGTGATTCATGTACAGGAGATCTCTTGTTATTTGCGCCTGAGAAAAAGTTCTCTAACATGATTATCCATGTTTATTTTCATCAATATTTCACGTTTCACCCACAAAATACACAGTCAATCCACTTTACAATATATTCTGTAAATCACTTTGAGACGTCTCGACGACGTGATAAGGCCCTACATCAAATGGAGGAATTATCTTCAACAGTTTGTAAAACCTTTTAAATTTACACAGTGCTACTACTTGGTCAACCATTCAAAAGGCTTGCTTAAGTGAAGTGGGAAGGAAGCTATTTATGGATAAACCAGGCAGGTGTGAATGGCAGGCAAGATGAGTGTTCAGATTGCTGGAGCATTGCACCTTATTGACAGCCTGTTTGTTTATTTTTAAAAAGCCTGTTTTATTTATTTTTTTGAGATGCATCTTGGTGTATCACTGTAATGGTATATTTTATTTTGCCAGGCAGCTATCTGGCACATGCAGAAATTCATTGCCTTTACTTAACAATATCCAAACATCAGACTTCCACAAAGGCATGCCATCTACACATGGGAATATGCCTGTGTCTGAAATGGAGTGTGCACTCTCTTCCCAGAAGGACACACCCTACTTATCTTATTCCTGAAAGTATAAAGTACAGACAGGCAAGAGTCAACACTCAGGGTGTGTGTTGGGTGCTGCTGGAGCTTAACCGGCTAAAATCGGATAGTCTGTCCCTGCCCCCAGTGACTGGTTTGCCCCTCCAAATTCTGCGAACAAGCCAGGCTTTCTGGCTTGTCATCAGTGCTCTGGACTAGTGCGGACACATGTTGCTCAGGAACCAGACCATTGAGACTGTCACAGAGGGTTGACTCAATTTTAACCTTCCATTGCCAGGCATGTCGCAATGGAGCCAGCTCAACCCAAGGAGACGCAGGCATATGTGTCCGTCCCAAAAGGATAATCAATAGTTGGTAATTTAGGCATCTGACAAGCGTAGGTTTGAGCCCTCACTAGGTAGCATTGCCATCATCCTTCTCCCACTTGATGCTTACCATGAGCACTGACAGTTCTCCATGTCAGGACATATTGTACTTTCTTGCCAATTGGACACTGTGTTGTATCACTTGATAGGACAATGCAGACAAAGAAGGTCGGATTGCGAGAGCCATAAGAGAGAAGCGAGCAGTGGAAGAAGAACTTGAAAAGGTAAGGAATAATAATTTAAAATTCAGGCTCCAATTGATTCTATGATGTGGATTCTATGTGACGTGTGGATACTTCTTTCTTCTGTCCCCTTAGGATTCATTGGGTAGATTGTAAACAATGGGTCCCCAATGGTACTTTGCAGTTTAGGTGCATCATATAATTCCAATCTGCCTGAGAATTTTCACATGTTAAATTTAAAGTATAAAATGTGTTACCTTAGTTGTACTACAAATAATGCAAAATTCAAGCAATACTAGAGAACCTCCAGGAGGTAGGTTACTCCACTTGTTCTAACCCAGTCAGCTCCTAAAACTGTTGGTAAAATGGAAGTCTGCAAACTTCCTTATCACATTAATCAGCAGTATTCCATTCTCACCTCCACCAGCTTTATCGAGAAGGCAGATGCACTGAAGATCACAAAAAAATCGATGAGCTTCACCAACGGTGTTTGAATGCAGAGCGTGCAAAAGATGACCTCCACATGAGTCTACAGGGAGCACAAAGCAAAATCCGAAAATTTGAGATAAAGTAAGAATATTTGCATCAATGGATTCCAACGTTCCAACATGTCACGTTTTGATGTCCAATGCACTACACAGCCATAGTCCTGTAGCTTAGTGGTTAGAGCACTCGCCTCGCAAATGACAGGACCTGAATAATTCTTTCAAAATAAATAAAAATAATTTGGTCACTCAATCCATGACTGTGGGACACTGCTGTGCGCAATTGGCTGCTGCATTTTGCCCACAAAGTGTACAGTCAATTCGCTTTACAGTATATTTTGTGAAGTGCTTTGAGACGTCTAGAAGACATGATAAGGCGTTATATCAAATGCAAGGATTATTATTATTGTAAGTAACAGACCTTGATGCTTTCCTAAAATTATTACCGAGGTAAATTGCTGCTCCATCACTTTAACCAGTCTTTTACTTCCAAAGTCATTTCAGCTGTTTATGTCTTGATCATAACAACGTAAGAGAAAAAGACATCTTATATTTGTTCTTTCCACAGCTCATCTCCACTATACAGTCCTGGCCCACTCTCCCAGACTAACAAAATGAATTCTCACCCACCCCAGAAGCAACAAAACCATAACTAATGTTGCTATAGTCCTGATCATCTTAGTCGAGGTCATATGAGTCCCTAAAACAAAAATTCTCAACTTGATTTTTTTTGCTAGGAGTCTATTCCACATATCCACTACTGTTCAAGGTTATTTTAGTCTCCGGTTCAGCTAGTCGTCCCTCATAACTTGCAGCTACTCTGTCAAAATCAATCTTCTTTGACTCCTCTGCAACTTGTCAATATTCAATTGACAGTAAGGTGCCCGAAAAATGCAAACAGTATTCCAAATGTGATCTCACTCTTGATCTATACATGATTAGAATTCTTTGGTTTGGAGTCAGATGTTCGCTAGATACAACCTAGTACTTGATTGCAACAATGCAAGTTGTTATTGTTGATTAGCCTCATGTTGGTTGGAAACTTACAGTGAATACTCAATAATCACATCCCAAAAATGCATGTTTTAGGAATTTACTGTGATGGTAAAAAAAATTATAAAGCCACATGCCTTTGTACGTTTGCACGTTAATGTGATGCTTCCTTTATCAAAGAAAACTATAGTATTTAAACTTCATGCTGCAGTTTTTGGGAGTAGTTTTCATCTGCATTTGAAACAAGACAGTGATTCTTCTGACTGACTTAGCTCTGACATTGATTATACCTTTTCAGCAGAAGAGTGAAACAATAGTATTAACCTACTTTAAGATAGAACAACATAGTTTGTGAAGTGTTAAGATCTTTAAAAATATATTTCCAAGTATGTACATTTTCAAGAATTTATTGGATAATGTCTGATGAGATTTATTTTTACTAAATCTGAATATCTGTATTATATATAATACATATACTTTATTTCCAGCAATTTATGAATATAAAGCATAATACATAAATCTTTACATTTAGAGTGCCTTATCATACGGTCAATAATCCTTACATTGGATATAGCATCTTTCACATAGGGAGAATACCTCAAAGTGCTTCCCATGATAACCTTTAAGGGGGACTAACTGTGTGTTTTGTAGGAGAGGCTAGACGTTACTCACTCATTTGTAGACAAAAGGGTTATGACTAATTTATAGACTAGTATTTGCTTTTTAGTTCAGAGGAAGAGTCATCCCGTTGCCAAGAAATGGTGCAGAAATTACAGAGCATGCTGGACTCTGTTCGTAGTGACTGTGACCATGTCAGTGAGGAGAGATTAAGTTTACAGCATGAAAATGAGCAACTTCGTAAAGAGATGGAGGAGCTGAAGAAAGCCAGTATGGAAACACAAAGGAAAGCAAAACAGCAGGTACATGAAAGTGCTGCATGGCACTTATCTTTGATCATATTCGTGTTGACTTAGTTAACAAAATATTTTCAGTTTATTTTCTTGGGGAGAAGAAGTTTGTACGAAATCAAAGTAGGCTAATAAAGAATCATGTACTGTGAATGCCATTGGAAACTCAAGCACTAAAGGCAGGGCTTGGTAGACAGTTTTTTACTAGTATGAAACAAAAATCTTCATTACTATTTTTGGCATTTAGATTTGGGATTTTTGCTAAACATGTCACAGTTGTGACATCAGTCTCAATGATGTATGCTTTCACCACTAGGTATGAGAATTCCATAGATTGAAGGATTCAGCACTGGAGGAGTAAATTACTAGTACAAAGAACTCTGATTTTGCCTCTTACAGCACAAAATGCTTGCCTTGCTTTGACTGCTGCAGGTTCACATTCTACATCTGAGCTGTCCGTCAATGCTGTATAAATGCCTGTACAGGATAACTTGAATCGACTTAGGAGACTGGAGTTTCTCATCAATATCAAACTAGTCAGAAATCAAACTCTGCCTGTATCTGCCCTTCTTATGTGCCTGGTATCAACCAATTTGGGGCAGCCTTTATGCCACTCCACTCTTCAGGACCTGCCTAAAGGTTTCACCCTGCCTGCAGGATTCAATATGTTGCTATGTACAGCAAGTCACTGAGCTCTGGACAGACAATATTGAAAATTGACATTGCTTCTGCTCAACATCTTGCACGGTGCTGAATGCCATGACAATTAGCAACCACATAACAGGCTCCACCTAGATACCATCCAGTGTGGCCCAACAACCACCACTCTCTCCACTTAAAATCATGTGGACAAAGCACCTGTGTGACATTAATGCATGTGTTATGCCTGGAATCTGGTACCACCAGGTATGAGCCCTCTCCACCTTGACCCACAGACAAAGCTTTTATAATAATAATAATCCTTGCATTTGATATAGCGCTTTTCACGTCGGGAGGACGTCCCAAAGCGCTTCACAGAACACACTGTAAAGTGAATTGACTGTATATTTGTGGGCGAACGCGGCAGCCAATTGCGCACAGCAATGTCCCACAAACAGTCGTAGATTGAAAATGACCAATTTATTATTGTTTTTGGTTTTGGAGGGATTATTATTAGGCTCTGTGTGGAGTAAGGAAACTTGCCCAAGGTTTCGCCCTCTGCCTGGAATTGAACTCAGGTTCTCAATGCTATCTGCAAACAAGCTAGAAAGAATAATTTACACGATTTATGCACAAGTATTCACTTGTTCTAGCAACTCAAAGGCAGCATTTAGCCCTCAAACCTGATTCAATAGCTATAGAGACATCAATGCTGGTTGGGGCTATTTAGTTATATTTTTCTGTATGTTGAGATGAGAAAAATAATTTAACATCTAATTATATCCTGTATGCATGGGCTTTGACAGTCTTTGGATGGATTTAAATGCTGTATGTAAAGCTCCCTCTCAATTTGTCCTTGGTTCCTCTTTGAGCTAATAGACTTGAAGCTCCAAATTCCTTTCTGTTATCTCAGTCTTCCTGTTGTTGCTGACTTTCAAGATAAATAAACTTCTAGAATGAAGTCCTCTAAAGAACTGGGAGGGGAAGACTTATGTGACCAATATGTTTCTTGCACGACCTTAAGTAGGTTTTCCTAATTTGGATAACGTCCTATTCGTTTGTGTGGAGAGGATGAACAGCATTCATAAAACGAGACAAATCATGTTTATAGCAGATAATCTAAACTCTAAAATAAACTTGCAATGCTAAACTTGCAATTGCTATGGTTTCTTTTTCCGTACTCGTGGTGTTTCTCAAATCAATCCGACTGCCTTTTGAATGATTTCAACAATCTGCATTTGCAGCAGTTGGGTGAATAGGATGATTTTATGAACGTAGTTGTGTATCTATTGAAAGTTTTGTCTTTTGAGAATTTTTTTTTAATTGCACTATGTGCAATATAATGCATTGTTACATCATGTGAAATGTAGGAAAAAATTTAATATTTGAAAGTATTTGGAACCAAATCAATGCAAGGCTTATTGTTTGTACCTGTGTTTTGTTCCATCAGATAGCAACTATGGAACATGAGTGTTCTCTGAAGGGACATGGATTTCAAACTCAGTTGAGCGAACTGGAGGAAACCAGTCGGAATTCAAGCAATGAGCTCAAACGTTTGTTAATAGCGCAGCAGAAAGCAGCCAGTCGGTGGAGAGATGAGGCCAGGAAACTAACCAACGCCTTTGAGGCAAAAATAAACAATATGAAGTAAGTGCCTCGAGTCTTAAAGTTGACATCAATTTTAAAAGACAATTCAATTTACATCAATGGGGATTGGGATCATTATTCAAAATAATGCAAACTATTTTGTTGACTTTCAAAAGCGTGCATTTAAATAGATTTGATCTGCATGTTTTCAAATATTTAACTGTTAAACTCTACTAATGTATACAGTAAACCTCACACAAGTTGTATCAGTTGAGACAATACATTTAATATGACTTATGCAAAGTATGAATAATGTCAAATTTGCATAGAATATAAAGTCTTGACAAGACTTGGGCAGATGTATGACTTAGGCGATTATACGATTTATGCAGATCAGACTTATGCGAGTTTTACTGTACATCTAGTGCCTTCTCTGACTGCAACTCAGCTGGAATAATGGCTATAAATATTTGACTACATTACAAGTATTGTCTGAAAGGCTCAAGCTGCAGGTGGATTGGGATGCAGAGCTGTGGTCTGCTAACCCTGTCCATGTGCATAATCATGAACTTCAAATCACAGTGAAATAATAATAAAAATACTTGCATTTGATATAAGGTCTAATCACCTCATCATGGCACTGACTTGAGAAAGCTTTATTCCTGTGATCTGGAAACAAAGGTTTTAAAAGTAAATGTAATGTAATTCTAATTATATTATATCAAATCATAATGATATCACATTTGATTAGTGCTCTTCAAATTATAATTATATCAAATTCAAATAAATGAAATTCAAATTATATTAATAATGCATGCAAAAGAAGTCAAAATGTCACCCAACCACAATGTAATTAAATGTAGGGAAAACTGGATACAGAATTGCTAGTTTGCATTTCTGTTGGAGGCAATAGTCTAATTTGCATCAAACATTTAAATTTCATTTTATATGCAGTTTATAATTTACATGTTATTTATATCATAGTATTCAGTGCTACAAAAATAGTTCTTGCTGAGTGGAATATAACTTGTCTATTGTTCTGTAGCACTCACTTGCCCTTAACATATAAGAACTCGCCATTTAATTAGCAAGTGATTAGAAACTTGACTAAATTCGCTCTTAATGCAGATTTCAGCGACATTCAAGATTGAGATATAGTCCATCAGTCAGAAGATTCTGAGCCACTCAAAAAANTAAATCTCAACTATATAAAACATTCCTTAAATTTATAGAACAAATTAGAATTGAATGCATGTTGCACAAAAGGTTATTGTTGGGCTTTACTTTATGGAAGAATAGGTAAACAAGGTACATTATAATTGCATCCAAATGAACATTTAATCGTGCTGAAAAGAATCATACTTCCTAACTTCCCAAATGAAGCATTTTTTCCATCATTCCTCTGTTTGCTGACAGAACTGAGATGAATCGACAGAAGCATCACTTACAGGAGATGGTTTCCCAACTGGAGAATGCGCATGAGCAAATAATAGAGGTAAGATAATTGCTCAAGTTCATTTTTAATTTAGATCTATAGCAGATTGAAATAAGGTAGCATGCCACATACATTTGTGTCCAATCAATGAATTCGGGACTCCACCCTAGCAAAAAAAATACGTCTGGTTATATGCATGTGGTTACAGGATTCATAATTTAGCTGTGCAATGTACAGAAGGTAATCTAACCTTTAAAATAAAAGGATTGTGTTTTTTTTCAGTATTCGTGGTGTTTTTCAAATCATTCCGACTGCCCTTTGAATGATTTCAATGATCTACTTTTACTGCGGTTGAGTGAATAGGGGGATCTTAGGAGCATTAGCTGCTTCTCTATTTAAAGTTTTGTTTTTTTGGAAAAAGATATTTATACACTATGTTTGGCAACTCATGTTGAATGAAGGAAAAAAATGAAGATAGAAAAGTATTTAGAAACCAGATCAATGCAAGGCTTATTAGTGTTTATTTAGATATCTATTTTAGTAAAGTAAAGTGTAAAGGAAAGTCAGAGGGAGTGAGAAACACAGAGAAGGAAAAGATCAACACAGCTAGAAAGACAGAATCAGCTAGAGTGAAAAAGATAGACAATAGATAAAGGCATTGATAGAGAGGCTGTTACAGTGTGATCATGCATTGTGATAGTGTAATTCCTGATGGAAGAAGTTTTTAGTACTGTAGCCAATGTAATTATCTGTAGCCTAGATAATTACTTGGGGAGGACAAGTTTGCAAGGCTACGGGGACAGAGCGGGGGAGTGGGATTGAATTGGATAGCTCTTTTCAAAGAGCCAGCATAGACACGATGGGCCGAATGGCCTCCTTCTGTACTGTACAATTCTATGATTCTATGTCTATTTTGTGTGACAATCAATTATTCACACTGTTTCCTTATCCACAATGGGGCTGATCCCAATTGTGCAGATTTCCAGCTACCTACATTAGTTTCACTTCACAGCTGCAATTTCCAAAGTTCTTCAGTAAACCCCATTATATCCCCTCCACAACATGCTGTGCTGCTCTTAGAGCTCCACTGTAGACCTGTGCTAACTGGAAGGGAGATGCACACAGATGCTAGAGCTAAAAAAAAATGGTTGATTTCTGGGTTGTCAAGTCACTGCTGACACTTCTTGCACCAACTCACAAGTGCATTGTATTTGTAAATTAGAGAATAATCCTTACACCTTTCACTAAGGGAAGTCATCACACAGCATTTTTCAGGAGTTACTGCAAAGTAGAGTGACTGTGTATGTCATGGGAGTCAGTTTGTCCCACTAACAACCATGGAGTGAGTGATCAATTTTATTTAGAGATTCTTAGCCAAGACACTTGGGACAAACTTCCTCCCCTTTTTGAATATTGCACGAGATCTTTAATGTCCACCTGAACAGGAGGCAGGACCACAATTTAACATTTCATGCATTAAACCAATGTCTGGTCTGCCTATTATGTTCTGGATACAGTTTATAGACTTGCATCAGTTCATATAATCTTTTATAATTCCAAAACATTAAAATTGCTGTGCAAAGTGCAGACAGAAACAGTTGACGGATTTAAGCACCTCCAATTTTGCAAACTTTTTCAATACACGTGTTCTCCTGTCACCATTTTTTTTGACAGAGAGGACTTTTATCTTAGTGCAAGAACATGTAAAATCCTAAGGGTCCAGAGAGCCCTTGATACGCTTCGAGCTGATTTTTTTTCGTTTGCTAGAATCTGCTCTGACATTTCCATTTTTATTTTGCGTAGTATGAAAAACGGCTGATGGAAAATCAAGAAAAGACGAACAGACTTCAAAGACGCCTGACTAATTCGGAACACAGAGCAGCCACAGCCTCTCAGAAGGTAAATGTCTGGTCGAATTGCATAGTGTTGTGACTTTTAAAGCATATTCAACAGCGTTTTGGTAAAATTTTGAATAGTGATACATAGCGCTTCAATTAACTCCACAATTCATATTGTCTTTTAAAAAAAGGATACCTGCAAGTGATTTGTCGATCATAAAAGCTTTGTAGCTGTCTCTTGATGTTTCATAATTCAAATAGATTTTGTGTAACTGGTGGACTATTTACACCGAGAGTCATTTGACAGCTGAGGTCAGGACACTTAAGTTCTTTTTTAAAAAGAACAGCTTCACACTGGAATGGGAGGATGGGTGGTGGGTGTTCTGGGAGAGTGAGATCAAATGGATCGAAAGGGCCTTTTTCATTCCAATCTCTCAGGTTTCATTGCATCACTCAATTATTTCACGCTGCTCTAGAGCAAGTACACTTTAATGAGGTGAGATGTTCATTACGTAAAATTTTATTATATGCAATGATTACACTTACCTCTGCGAGTGGTTGACATGAAAGGATATAGTAACATGTGATCAGTTTTTAATTTTACTTCGCTGGGAATATATTAGAAATCCCAGCAGAGACTTCATTTGTGTATAAACAGTTTACTCATTAGGGATTTATTTTATGGTTTGGAACTCTGGAATAACTTGTGAGATTACATTATTCCATTAACACAATTTCTTCAAGTTAGAAGGTCCAAGCAATTAGGAAGGCTAATAGCATGTTAGCATTTATTGCAAAGGGGTTAGAGTACAAGCGTAGGAAAGTCTTACTGCAATTGTATAGGGCCTTAGTGAGACCGCACCTGGAATATTGTGTGCAGTTTTGGTCTCCTTATCTAAGAATGGATATACTCGCCTTAGCGGGGGTGCAACGTAGGTTCACTAGGTTGGTTCCTGGGATGAGGGGGTTGACCTCCTCTCCGAGGAGAGATTGAGAAGACTAGGCCTATATTCTCTAGAATATAGAAGAATTAGAGGTGATCTTATAGAAACCTATAAGATTCTTAAGGGTCTTGACAGGGTAGATAGTGTGAGACTGTTTCCCCTGGTTGGAGAATCTAAAATTAGGGGTCATAGTCTCAGGATTAAAGGTCAGCCTTTTAGAACTGAGTTGAGAAAACATTTCTTCATTCAGAGGGTGAATCTTATTAAATGGCGGGGCAGGCTCGAGGGGCCGAATGGCCTGTTCCTGCTCCTATTTCTTAGATTCTTATGTTCTCAATATAAACTTAAATTCAATTATACTCACAGGTTGGTTTGCTTTGCAGTTAGGTCCTCAATATCCTGGTACCTGGAAGGTTGAAAGGTCTGAAACGCTGAGATTTCAAAAGGGGATTCCATAATTAATAAATTATGAGAGGAGAATGCTTTCAGAGCAGAGTTCCCACAACTGCGTCATACTTTGGTTACAGGAAAAATCCCCATTCGCTGTGCTTCAAACGTCTATACTAACATATTATTACATTGGAGAGAACGCAAGCCAACAAAAATGACTTTCGCCAAATTGTAATTAGAAAATTTTAATTTATTTTACAGCTCAGTAGAATTACAACACAGAGAAGAAAGGACACTTCACAGGCGGATGTTTGTCAAAGAGCAATGTGTACGTGAAACCACTATTCTATCCTTGGTATCTTGCCTCACAATGCAATTAGACCACAAACTTGTGAAATGTGATCCTCCAGGAAAGTACACTGTATCAAACCACAAGGTGCCAAGTGAACATGTTTTGCTTACCTGTGGGAGATTCTACATTGTTACTTTGCGTACAATTTGTCTACCAATTGTAAATTAATTGTAATTTAAATTTTTTTCACTTTTAAAATTCAGATTTTTCATTTAACTTCAGAACTTATTTCAATTTCAGCAAAATGTTATCATGAGCCCGTTGTTGTGCTGTCTGTGTTTTGCCGTCAACTTGTCTCTTTGCTAAATTGTCACCTTGGTTACTTGAAACCAATTCAGGCTTGACAGGTGATCCTGCAAAAGGTTGTCGCCTCAGAGACTTGAAACACTTGGCGATCAGAATACTCTAGAGATGTTCCCTTCAAAATAAATGGAGGAAACAGTTTGAATTAGGATCATGAAATGTAAGAAACTGTCAAAACCTTCCCTAATGTTGCTTCCTGCTGTCATAAACATTTATTGCAAAACATTGAAACCTGGCCCCAGATATTCTCCGTCACTATACATTTGAGTGTGTTCTGAGTGTGATGTTTGGTTGGGGCGAGGTCTCCCAGTAAAACTTACATAAGTCGTATCAGTCGGGACCATCACATTTAATATGACTTACGCAAAGTCCAAGTCGCAAACTGTAGAAGTCAATAAAATCCAATTTACTCAATAATCTACACTGCTCACGCATAATTTAGTACAGCTGGTCAGTGCACATGCAGTCATTTGGCATCACAGCATGCGTCAATGGACTAAGGCTACATTTCCCACAATTTGATGAAGCCGGCCGGTACGTGAGCATGCAGCGACATTATTTTCCTCAGTAAGGAAATCGAAATGGTTTTGATAGGAAACTGAATGGGACGCGGGTACATGTACGACTTAGGCATTTATAAAGATATAAGACTTGTGCAAGTTTTACTGCATTCATTTTTCTCATATAAAATAAATCCAAATTCCAAAGATTTTTCTTTACCATATTGTGCTTTTATGTCTTTACAGTTGTAGTCCTACCATGTTTATGAGTACAATTGAAACGGCAACAAGTTCTCTAAACAAACGTATCACAATATTTTTAATTAAAAACCTCTGACCAAAGGCGTTATACTGATTAAATAAACCATATTTATAGATAATTGCCTAATTTAGATTGTATTATCCCATATTTCCTCTTGAATTGCTATTAACAGACTACTGCTGCACGTGACGGGCATTTGGTTGTCACTACCTCCACAATAACTGATCACGTGCAGTATCCCAGGCAGCTGATGAGAGGGTGAGGTCTTTTTCGCATCCCACCAGGTAATAATAATAATAATAATAATCCTTGCATTTGATATAGCGCTTTTCACGTCGGGAGGACGTCCCAAAGCGCTTCACAGAACACACTGTAAAGTGAATTGACTGTATATTTGTGGGCAAAACGCGGCAGCCAATTGCGCACAGCAATGTCCCACAAACAGTCGTAGATTGAAAATGACCAATTTATTATTGTTTTTGGTTTTGGAGGGATTATTATTAGGCTCTGTGTGGAGTAAGGAAACTTGCCCAAGGTTTCGCCCTCTGCCTGGAATTGAACTCCGGTCTCTCGCTTGCAAAGCGAGTGCTCTAACCACTGAGCTACAGGACTCCACAACAAATATCTCAATATTTGTAATATCTCAACAAAGGAAGTGTTGCAATCTCTTCAGTCAGATTGCTTCAACAATGTCTTCTCAGTGGTACTTTGAAGAGATTGAATGCGGCTTTGGAGCCTCAGTTCCAAACTCGGTGCATTTTCTTCCCAGTGTAAGATATGGAAAGTAAAACTGAACACAGATGCATCTTCTAAAGAGGAGAAAGTGGCATTTTGTGGACCCATGAAAATAAACCCCCAATTCCCTCTTGAATGTGTGATAAAACATCAGAAAAGGAAAACAAATAGACGACTGAAGCTGCATGAGCGAGTATGGAGAATCTGGTTATCTCCCCTTCCCCTGGAGAAGTCACAATACCAATAACTAGTTCCATTAGTCACTACCACATTGACTGCTTTTCCTACTTAGAGCAATGTCCTGCTTTCTGAGAGAGCCATTAACTTCATTTATCTTCTTTAAAGGCCTCAAACTTGGTACTTTATCAAAAGGCCTCTGATAATTCAAGCAATTATATGCACTGGAAAGCTTACGCCCCCAAATTAATTACCTCTTCAAAGAAATCCTGCAGAGCTGTAAGCTGGCTTTTTCTTCTAAATCCATTGCAAACCTTGCTGCTTCTGTGCTGTTTTGATGAATATTCAAAGCATCTCATCAAACACTTGAACAATTTCCCCAATTTAGGTCAACTGTTAAACTGCTGGCTTATATTTTGAATATTTAGTTTGAGTTTTCCATTCTCCAATCATTAAGTGTAATAAGTTAAATATATACTTACCAAAATCGATTTTTTTTTGCCCACAAATGTAAGAGTTGCATAATTCTGTGTTAATGATGTATATATAATAAACCCATTATGGAATTAGCAAACTGCTTTTGATACCATCCACATGCAACTTTCCGCCCATACCACCTTTAATGGCATGGCAATAAATTAGTATAGAATGAACAATTGTGGGAAAACACGTAGAGCTTCTTCACAACATAATTTCACTATCATTCTTTCTTCAATATGCAAGGATTATTATTATTATATGCACCAAGGTGACATGCTTGGGGGTTGGAATTATCCCACTCAGTATCTTAACCCTGCAAAGACTTAAAAACCAGGGTGGTCCGAGGTGAACCGTGTAGTGGTAAGATTGCCCGTTTCACAACCAAGTGTGCAGTTGTAGCTGGTTACATCCCAGTAGTAACTCAAAACGCTATTGTGGTATCTCAGAGCTTTTGGGTCCCAAGCGTTGGCTTTTGCTAAACTGTCCCCCTGAACTCTCCAGGATTGTTCGTGGAATTTCTCACCGGGGAGAGAGTGGGTACACCATACCAGACAAATGTAAACCATACACATGTGCAGCTCTCAGAAGTTTGGTTAAACATGGAGATGGGTTTCCACATTTGTCGGTCTTCATCAGCAGACTAAAAAAAATTACATGCCATTGAGCTTAAAATGAATTAGGATCTAAATTAGAGCAGCCAAAATCCATACTAGCTTTAAAAAGGAAATGAGATAGATATTTAAATAAGTGTAAACTGCAAGAGTATGGGCAAAAGGCAGATTCATGGGACTGACTGGATTATTGTTTAAAAAAAAAGGCACAGAAACGATGGCCTTCTATGCTATAAATTTCTATGCTTCTATAGAAGCTTTACAATCACCCCATGTGTGACCCAAAATCAGATCACTTTCTTTTTAAATCAAAAATACCTTCACATCTTACCAATTTAACAGCCTAACACAATACTTGTGCATCATTAACTGATCAAAATTCCACGAAGATGAATGAGGGAGAATCATAACAACAGCATAAATCACTCAGATCCAAAGATTTTTCATAACAGTTCAGTTTTACTGGGAAAACAAGCATTTACATGTATGGTGAAGAATGGTACATACATTCGGGTAAAGTGTGGTGATTTTAAGTGCCCCGAAGGCCTCTGATGAAAAGGCTTCAATGAATAAGAAATGGAAACCAGCATAATAGGATTCCGAGACAGCAGACACTTGATGCGAGAGCTGCAACCAGTGGACAGATGTGAATGTGGAAGTGGAGGCAAGTCATAGAACAAAAAAAAATCATTTGGATTATGCGATTTGGGTGAGAGACAAAATCCATTTTTATCACCTTGCATAGGCTGGATTAGGAGAAACCATCTGAAAACCGCAAGTAATTGCTTGTACTCAACATCACGTGTTGTGTAACACTGGCTTGTGTAAAAAAAAGTAAGAAACCGTGATCTTATTGCCATCTCGATTAACCTTTAATTAAAGTTTAAAACCTCAAATCTTGTGAAAATTCCCAGATTCATAAAGGAAGACAGTGCTGTAGATCCTTGTTCTTTCTTGTAAAAAAAAATTATTCCGGCCTATACAGGCCCACAAAAAAGGCCAGTGTCTCCGTTGGTTCTATATAAGATCTAATTCAGAGAAACTGATACAGGTTGCTGATAGCTTATCAGACCACTATTGCAAATTCTACAATATCTTACACTTATAAAAGGCACAATTCATCTACATGTTCCAACATTCACAGAACAGGTATCTTCCTTTCCAAACTACATTTTTATAAATATTTTTTTTACCAACAAAAATAAATACAACAAAGAACCAGGTAATTTAAAATAGTCGTCTCTGTATAAACTTTATTTCTGCATTTATTTCCATGCATCATGTTGCTCGTCAGAATTAAATGGACAACAGTTAAACTTCGCTAGGCACATGGTGATTTATTTCCTCTGTACAACACCACACTGCAAAGTTTGTTCAGCAGGTATGTACAAAACAACAAGAAATAGACTATGTGGAATTTATCCCTTTATGAGTCCCCTCCACACATATCTGTATCAGAGCCAAACACAGAGATGTTATTCTCAGTCACCGCTGGCTAGTGGAGGAGGGGAGCTTCTGTCCCTCACAAAAATATTGACTGTTTAAGGGACACTGCTGGGCACAATTGGCTGCCGAGTTTCGCCCACAAAATACAGTCAGTACACTTTACAGTATATCCTGTGAAGTGCTTTAACATGTCTCGACGACGTGATAAGGCGCGATATCAAATGCGGCGATGCTTATTAATATTATTATTACATCACTTTTTCGTAAAACTACGCATGCCAGAAGCAACTACACAGTAGCTCAACTAGCCTAATGTCAAACTACAATATTTATATATACATATATACTAAAATCATAATTTAAGATCAATTTGACCATTAAGCAAATGGAAAAAATTATAAAGCCTTAAGTATAAAAGAACTGTCTGAGTTGCCGTTATGTAGACCATCATCCTCATGTTATTAACTTACTGCCTACTTCTATCCAAAAAATTATTTAGTGCAGGTATGTATATTAAAAAAAAACTAAGCAAGGCATAAAATTAGTGACTGTTTTCTTCAGACAGTGTGTGAGATGGTGTGTCATTGATAAAACACATGTTAACAGCAAATGTTAAGATGCTTCATATATTTCAAACTGAACATCTGGGATGCATAAATACTCCATATCAAACACGGAGCAAAACATTTTCCTTCCAGAATTCATTGGGGGATTCTTGTCACATAGGAAATTAGTACATAACTATTGCACTGGCAAAAGATTAGGAAAGGCCACTCATTAACAAAATGAATTTCAACTAAACGACAACACATGAGCAGGAAATAAATCTAGTGCAGTATGTGCGATACTTTAGACAGTAAGAGTTTTGCAAACTTTGAAAACTTAAGATCAATTGTAACAAGTTCATAACACATTGAAACCTGATGTATTCAAACATTTTAAATGTTCTGAATAAGCTCACAATAGATTTTATTTGATGTGGTATTTTCTCAACAATTGTGAAGTCAAACCTATTCTTTTTAATGTGCCCCCTCCAGCCTCCCTCCAAAAATTGGTTCATTTCAGTGTTTGCTGAGAATAGAACACCAGTTAAACCCCCTAGAAATTAACACACAAAAAATGATCAGGAATGTCCAGGTTACATAAATACATTTTAGATCCTGAGATCAAATGATAAGAGCACATGAAAAATATTACATTTACTGAAATGACTACCCTTTTATGACTAGTTCTATCCCTTTGCTGGTCACTTAAAAGAGCTACAAAATAGTGTAATGGCACAAACTATTGGACGTCAGCTGTTTAGTTCTGTGGCACTGTACTTGGAAAAGTATCCCAGGTTCAATAGCACTAGTGTATCTCAACCTTCAATAGAATTGATTTATTGCTTACAGCTCTCTCGCGAATAGGGAAGCCAGCCAATAAATCCCTCTCGGCAATGTTCTTTCTGTGGAGTTTCCCTAAACAGCCATTTAGAGGATCTGGTGTAATTTCTACACTAGAGTTCAGAACATCTTTGATACCAGTATAGCCAAGCATAGTGCTACAAATCCCTCATTCAGTATTTTAGCACAATTATTTCTTCTGATGGCAAAACAAGATTATCCAAAATAAGGATTGAAAAATGTCATTGAAACATGCGGCTTTTTAAAAAAATATATTAAATGTTAATGAACAGGAGATCAACACATTACAAACAGACCAATCGTCAAATTAAGAAATTAAGAATGTTCTTCTTAAGTGTCACAGGACAGTTTGAACACTTAACAAACCTTTCACTCCTGCAGGAGCAAAGCAGGAAGAACGCAGCTAAAACGCTTGTGCTTCCAGCTGTTATTCCTTACTCTTGTACAAGTAATTGTTAGCCAGTCATACAAGTCAGGTTACTGTACAAATTCCAGAATTTACAGACCTCAAGGGATGCCCTTGCTTTCTGCAGCGATTGTACAAAATAACCTTTCTCTAGTTGTACACCACCCAAATGATTGCTCTTCTGATACTAAGCACTCATGTATTTAGCGACTGGCTGAGTATTTTTNGTTAAAAACGCTGAAACAGCAACATCCGAAAGTTTACTACAACTGAACGCTGGCATTTTAAAACACAAAGAGTGGTTTGCAAGAGTCGAGCAACATTTTGAATCTACAGTTGTTATTTGAGGCATTTGATTGTCCAGCCCAAATCTTGCTACACATCCATTCTGTCAGAAGTAGCACACAATCTGCAGATTTTGTTTAAAAACAATATTGCATGCTTTGTAAAGCCATTTTGGAAAAGAAAACACGCAGCAGATTACTGAACTATTGAGATGTAAAATGAATGTAATCATTATCGAACCCTTTTTTCTATAGTGTTTTTATGTTTTACTGTTATAAAACTGGATCATTTGAAAGGCTTTCCTGAAGTGCTGGAACTGTACATGGGGCAGATTAATGTAACTGCAGCACTGCAGCCTTCAAGTTCAAACACAAGCTATTTACTGACCAACTCATCTCCCGATGAGTAATGCCCCGAGGTACCAAGTACTCAAGTGTAAAAACATGAAATTACAACAAGGCATTTCATTACAGTTTAGATAGGTCTGGGCTAGGACACCAGGCAGTGACTGTACTTGCTGCTGCTGTCACTCTCAGCTAGCTCAAGAGGCCAGAATGCTTCTTCGAATAATGTCTGCTCCGTACCGCCTGTTGACTATAGCACTGTTTGAACTTAGCCTCTGTGGCTTGCAGTTGTCTGTCGTCTCACTCTCAGAGTCGCTCATTTCAGCATCGGGCTGTAGCCATCGTTTTCACTGTCCGGCAACAGCCTTACCTTCGGCCTCTCTTTGGAAGATGCTCTCTGTAAGCCCAAATGCTGGTATTTGGTGGCCTCTGAGTTCTGCCCGCAGGCCTCCTGTGTCTCCCTGTGCTGCTTCCTTTCTCCCTTCTTCGGGATTTTAAACCCACCCCAGTTTTTCACTGGGCTCGTAGGGGTGGTAGGCACTTTGACTGCAGGACGAGCAATAGGAAGGGTCGTTTGGTTGCAAGCCAACCGGCTCAAAGTACCATTGCATTTTGTGTGTGCCAGGCTGCCATCCCCGGATAACCTCCGACTGCCGATGGCGGGCAGCCTGCAGGTCGGAGCGTACAAAACCCGCTTGTTTTCCGACTGCTTCAGGGTGGATTCCATGGCCGCAAGAGACTTCTCTCGCCTCGAAGAAGCTCTGTCCCTCGATTCCGTTTTACATCCCATGTTGCCCTCGGTTTTCCTCCTCAAGTCAGATCCGGCCAATCCATTACTCCTCTCCCGGGTGCTCCCTTGCGATCCCGGCCGCACTTTCTCGTACGACGGGAGAGCGCGCGGGCTACTGTAATCCTCCCTCGTGCTGTGCGGGTCAGCTTTGCTTTTGACCTCACTGACCCGGTTCGATTGTTTCAACAAACTCTTGTGGGCAGCGACTGTGTGGCTTCGCATTCTGTCGCCCACGTGGGAGCTGCTTGCACGCCACACTCGGGCCGAGTGCTGGCCAGGCATTCCCAGCTCCCGGTTGCTCGATCGCCATTGGAAATCATCCGATTGATCAGGTTGCGCCAACCAACCAAGGAATAGAGCCTCATCCGACGGGAATGCTGAAGGCACACCTACAAAACAAAAGGGTACAACTTACAGCGTCGTATTGCTACAGGCCTGAACATCAATTAGCATTTAGGGTGCGGGTTTCAGTATTCCCTTAATAAACGCTCAAAGGGACCAACACGCAATTGACATTTGTAACTGCATTTATATGCAGGAGAACCCCGTTATAACGCACTGTTTCAGGTCCGGATACCCCAAGCATCACACTATGATTGGGCAACACAACAAAGTGGCCCCTGCAATGTCACTTCTTGTGCGCACGCAAGCTGACATCACTTCCTTGAAAAAAATACAGCCTCCGCTGACATCACTTCCAACCACAGGAACCCCGACAACTGCACGCGCGGGTCCAAAGGACGACCGCATCATAATCAAACCCGCAGAGAAAGGCCCATTTCAAAAGGGCTGTCCTGTACTGGCTTTCCCGTGTGATGAACATCTCAAAGGGCTTACTGGGCACTCCTGATGGTACCAACCACTGAAACTATTACGTCATTATTTGAACGTTTCTCCCAGGTGGCCCTGTGTGACATTTTCTGAATTTGGAAAATGCCCTTTTCATGTTTTTTTTAAAAAAGGTATTGAAACCGCGGAGGTAGGCCCCAATACAACAGCAGCAGCAACAAAATTACATTTGTATAGCGTCTTTCACGTCGGGAGGAAGACCCAAGGTATTGGACAGAGTATCGGACCCGAGCTGGGGGTCGGGGTCGGTGAGGGTGGAGGACAGGGGGAGGGAAGCAGGGACATCGAAAGCACGGTCGAAGAGGAGGGTCTTGAGATGGGTCTTGAAGAAGGCAAGGGAGAGGGCGAGGTGGAGGGACTGCGGGATGGAGTTCCAGAGGGTGGGGGCAGAGTGGCAGAAAGCCCGCCCGCCAATAGTGGGGCGAGCGAGGTGAGGGAACGTGAAGCAGGCGGGAGTCATCTCAATATGAGATGCGCTTTGAGATGATGCAATATTTAACTACATGAGTAATATTTAGGCACCCAAGTCCCAAAATTCCACCTACTCTGACCCTATAAGACCATTTTCGGTTAACATTTAAGAATTGTGGAAATTTCTTGAAATTCAGTCTTAATGCGGAAGCTATTTTTCCATAGTTGTTTAAGAGACACCAGCTTCTAAATGGACTGAATTTACAAATTTGCTTCAATTCTGCACAATATCAAATTTTAAGACATAAAAATGGTCTTACACATGGAATTTCAGTCCTCCGATGTTCAAAGAACCAGTTACTCCATAGATAGCAATCCCTCATTCACTAAGTCAGAACTCGTGCAGAACAGAACCGCTTTAGGAGCACTTTGTCCTGTCTGCCTTTGAAACCCTCCATAGCCCCAAAATGATAAACTTTCCCCGAAAGATAAACCCAACACCAAATGTCAGTGGAGCCTGTAATTTACACTCAGATTTACTCCACGAAAGTTCAGCACCATCAATTCCACGCCAAGCCTGGAAGCCCCCTCACATAAAACAAGTTTGTGACTCCTGGTGAAGACAATAATATATTTCACATTGAAAATTTCAAAATGAGCACACTAGGTTCTGGATGCTTGTGTGTGGGGCGGAGTGGGGAGCTGAAGAAGGGAGGAGAACAGTGGCTGAAAGCACGGCCGAGGATACTAAGGCAGGTTTTGAAGGTGGAAATGGAGGAGCAAGGCACAGTGGAGGCAGAGTGGTTTAAGGATTGCCCAACGATTGTGGAACAAACCACATGGAGGACATGAAGCAGGCCAGTGTTTGGTGAAAAGAGGAATGAGGATTCAGGGGAGAATAACAGGTGTATTTATCCTGGGATTTAAGAAACTTTTGAAATAAAAATTCAGAGGTACCCCTCCATTTTTTATTGAATATTCTTTTCAGTCAACACCGAGAGCACAAGTGAGAGCACTTAGTATAAGCGTTAGTACCATTTCAAAATTAGCCACAATCATTTATGGTACTTGACTCTATAAGACCATTGCTGAATGGCATCAATGGCTCTTAGTCAACCCACGAGGAGATCTGAGAAGTGCAAGAAAGGACACAGTACAACACCTCCCTCACTCCATTCCTCAACAATTAAATCATTTAAATACTAGCAATTGGGATGCCTCCAGTCCTCTCATTTCAATGTACTGTATTCCAAAGGTTTGAAACACAAGCTTTAAGAGTACAGAAAACATCCTGAGAAGCAGAGTTTGTCCCTCATCCCCTCCGCTCCACCATCGGTAGCCGAGCCTTCATTCTCTGCGCCCTGAAATTCTGGAACTCTCTCCTTCAATCACTCTGCCTTTCCCTCTCCCTCCCCACCTTCAAATCCCGGCTTAAGACCTTCCTTTTTGATCGTGCTTATGGTCACCTCCCCTCTCTTTCTACCCCTGGCTCGACATCAGACTCCCGCCACTGTCAAGCACTCCGGGACGCTATCTCGTGTGAAGGGCGCTACTTTGCTATTGTTGTTGTTTGAGTTCACCATGTTAGGAGGATTGGTTCAATTCCTTCACTAATCACTATACCTCTGAGCAACCCTGAATAGCAGAGGT
This sequence comes from Callorhinchus milii, assembly GCF_018977255.1. Lineage (NCBI taxonomy): Eukaryota > Metazoa > Chordata > Chondrichthyes > Chimaeriformes > Callorhinchidae > Callorhinchus > Callorhinchus milii. The sequence continues at coordinate 27,054,586 of NW_024704742.1, read as the reverse complement.
TCCAGTAAGATCTGGATCTCTCCCCTAAAGGACTAGATCCATTCAAATTCAAACATGGTTTAAGGTTTACTGTGCTGATCAGAAGGGCAGATTTAAAGTTGTGGATTGTGCATAATAATAATAATAATCCTTGCATTTGATATAGCGCTTTTCACGTCGGGAGGACGTCCCAAAGCGCTTCACAGAACACACTGTAAAGTGAATTGACTGTATATTTTTTTGTGTGGGCGAACGCGGCAGCCAATTGCGCACAGCAATGTCTCACAAACAGTCGTAGATTGAAAATGACCAATTTATTATTGTTTTTGGTTTTGGAGGGATTATTATTAGTCGTGTGGAGTAAGGAAACTTGCCCAAGGTTTCGCCCTGTGCCTGGAATTGAACTCAGGTCTCTCGCTTGCAAAGCGAGTGCTCTAACCACTGAGCTACAGGACTCCACTCCAATCATTGCATTTAATATAGCGACTTATCATGTCGTTGAGACATCTCAAAGGGCACACAGAATATACCCCAGTGTGGTGACTGTATATTTTGTAGGCGAAACGCAGCAGCCAATTGCGCACAGCAGTGTTCCACAAACAGTCACAGATTGAGTGACCAAATTATTACCAGAAAGTTACAAAAGTAATAATAATATAATAATAATCCTTATTATTTCAGGATGTAAACGCCTTATCACAACTTTGAGAGGTCTCACAGCGCTTCACAGAATATACTGTAAAGTGAATTGACTGTATATTTTGCGGGCGAAAGCATTTGATTTTGAATTGAATTGTCAGCGACCAAACATCTCGAGATAGCAGCTGCCACTGAAGCTTCTTTACAAGTGACTGTCGGTAACTGGCGACGATCTGCCCGAACAGATGAAGGCAGCACAGGGAGCAGGGGAAGGAAAAGCCTCAGAACCCACAATGCTGTCTCAGGAACCGAAAGAAACACGAATGGGAGGGGGTAGGGGGGGTGGTGCATTCCTGAGGACGCAGGGAACACTTTCTCTCCTGGCAAAGAGGAGGGGGAAAAAAATCTCCTGCAAGTTCTTAGAAATTCGAGTAATGTTTCAGTGGGAAACACAAGCCGATTTGAAAATGTTTTTTTTTGATGCACATCAGCTGTAAGAATAAGCAAAGCTTCCAGAATTTCAAACGTGTTTGCAGTCTATGTCAATCCTTCCTGTTCAGAAATTACTAACCCCTTCCCCCCACTCCATGTTGTCAGCTCTAGAAACAACAGTCTTTGTTTCGTGGAAAGCAGAACCTGCTGACTGTGTTCAGCCTTTGAAACCAGCCAGCCCAGCTGAAGATAGCCTAGAGCTGTCAAGCGTTACCACTGACTTGCCCACTCAATGGGGCTTCAATGGACAGACTGACGACATCAAATTAGCCTCTGAAGGCAAGTTCTCTCTGCATCATACCAACCATAGCAGTCCAAAGTAAAGGTGCATTTTAATGACTCTGCAGCCTTCTCTACCAAATGCTTGCTATAATCAAGCTCTTCCCACATTAAGCAATCCTCACTGCAAAGAAGCCTTCAGGGCTCAATATTCACTTGAAAACCTGACAGCACAAATAACGAAAAGAAGAGCGCAGTCAGGAATGTGTGGAGATAAATTGTGGCAAATTGATAACAGAAGCAAAATTGCTGTATAGAGCAAAAAAAACGCATATCAAACAATGGGATCTCAGTGTGGCTGTGACATGCTGCAGGGTCAGGAACCGGGGAAGTCAGGTCACTGTAAAGATAAAGTGACTGCAAGACGATGTTAATCTACGTGAAGGGCGCTATATAAATGCAAGTAGCTGTTGTTGTTTGTAAGCTCATTGTGTTTATGTTTGTTTTTCCTGTACTCCACAGGCACAAAAACAAAACAGGTTAAGATTGTCCCCATCTTGTAAAGAAGGTGAGTGGGGAGGTTCACTAGTGATCAGCTACATCGACCTATATCACCACCCGAAAATCAAAGTCAACAACAACAACACCTTGCATTTACATAGCACCCTTCATGCGAGCTAGTGTTTTGGTGTGCTTCCGTGACACTACTAGTCATTCTCAAAAGGGATTAAGACTAGACCACTGAGCTGCTAATGACTAGTTCTATTCTATGAGGGTTATGGAGAATCTAATCCACTGGTCACAACAGCTGTACTTAACTGGTGTAATGGAAAATCAAATCAACACTCAAGTCACAAAGGACCTCCTTACTGCATGCCAACGTTATTCTCTGTTCAAGTGCTCAGACCTCGAGATCTGACAGTGGATTCTGTGCAGTGGTTTCCAACAGCTGTGCTCGTAAATTCACAATCCCTGCAGTTATTAATGTAAAGCGCTGTCTTCAGATGTGCAGTGGGCATTTAACCAAAGAAAAGTATTGCAGTTACAAAAACTGCTGGATGTCAAACAAATTCGTATTAGACCTGCACATATTGAAACTATCACATCCTTCACATTGGTTGAGGAGGAGCAGGACTCAGAATTCTGTGTGACCAACTTCGCTGTTGGTTGTTCTAATATGATTATCCTTTGAGGGGGGGGGGTGGGGGGAGAGGAGAGGTAAGTGGGGTCTGAGACTGGGATTGGGAATGATTTGGCTCCAGCGCACATATACAGTAATGGAGTATTGGCATTGAGTTGACCCTCTGGCAGTCACAGTAATCTGTTTCCTTGGCTGGGTATCCACAGGACTCCAACAGTTTACTTTTATATTGCTTTGAGATCTGAGAACTAAACAGAGAATAACATTGTCATGCAGCAAGGGGGTCCTTTGTGGCTCGATTCTGCACACTGCTTATCTAACCCTGGAAGGTTTAGGTGTAGGTTATGCCAGTTGGCAAGAACGAAGGTTTGGGGTCCCATAGAACATAGTTTGGGGGTTACTGTTGGAGTTTAACTTGCTAATATTGTACAGCTTACCATCGCAAAAGTTGACTGGGAAGCTTTCCTGCTGTTTGTCCAGCTTGGACCACACTAACTGTTAGGGCTTTAGCTTGCAGGGTTAACAGGAGCCGAGTGGGAATAATCCATGTTGAATGACTGGGCAGTCCCTCTAAGTCCTGCTAATATGCCAGTGCTGGATGGTCTGTCCTTAGCAGTGCCTTGAAATAGCACTTAACCATGTTTAAAGATGCTGATGGTTTAGGACTACGTCACTTGGCTGACCCAAAATAAATGTACAAGTTGAGGCAGAGCAGGTCGGCAACATCTATGACTATGACCGTGCAGATTTATAGCCAAATTTGTTCCATTAACCCGAGGTGTGTATTTTCCAGTGACTTGCTAGCAATCTTGGAATGAAAACTGTGGCAAATACAACATCACCACTTCCCAACACAGGCACTCTGAGGCTAATTGTAGCACACTTCCTCTCACCATGACTGCTATTAGATTTCTTTTAGGAAACAATATCTTGGGATAGAGTGTATAGTTTGGGCATGACATGTACATGCGACTGCCAGGATGGTGGAAAGCGAACTGGATGGACCTTGGACTTCTTACGTCTAGCAATTCTTATGTTATTTGCTATCTCAGCACACACTAGGCCTAGGCATCTGAACCAGAACTACAACAACTCCTTTCGACTTTCAACAGTGACTTTATTAGCAAGTCACTGATTGCCTGTGCAAGAAGCTTCAATCTTTCTCTGCGAGAACAACTACGGATTTTGGATTAAATGGGTTAAAATTATTGCCGAGAATTACACCGCAGCACTTGTGACCACGAACGGCGACTTCTGGCTGACCACTGACCAGCATTTCAGCTCTATTGTGAAGAAGGGGAGAGAAAAGGGAGACATCAGACCAAGCAGACGTCTAGCCGTGCTCTTGCTCCACTCACCAGAAATGCGCTCCTCCTCGACAAGTTTCATCTGGTGCTGGAATATTTGCTCTTGGACTCTACAGATTGTTCTCTTAATCTTCTCCCTTCGGGTCACCATGTAAGTGAGATTCCTAACCTAGTGAGGAAACATCACAACCTATTAGACAGGCTTCAGGAACAGTTCAATACCAGTGGCCTCCACATTACTTTAAAAAAAATACACAGGAGTGATACCTACACTCACCAAAATCATTGGCAGGAGAAAATGGTCAGTTCAGAGGCTGCCACTTACCCCACATCGCCTGCTTATGGGAACAAGTCACCCACAGTGTATATGAACATCTAACTCAACTAGAACCTTGTTATTACATGGAGATTAAACATTGTTTGGCGTGTGGGATGCTGGGGTCACAGGATGTCCACCTTATAAGCGAACCTACGTTTATGAGAAAGCGTCCTACATTAGGGTTTTACTCTACTTCTCGTTGCCACAATATCACACACATTGCTATTGATGGTCACCTCTCACTCTCTCAGGAAGAAAGGAGGGAAGAATTTGTCAAGTGTTTAAGCTTTTAAATGCAACTGGCAGACAACCGGCAACATAAGAACTCTTCACCTCTCTCGAACAAAACAGGAGCATAGGAACAGGCCATTCGGTCCATTGAGCCTGTCCAGACAGATTGTTCAACCGCAATAGATCCTTTAATCCCATGACCTGCCTTTTTCTCCATGTACCATGTTGTATCTAACGCCTTTTCAAACACCCAATCAAGTCTGCATCTATGGCCCTTTGGGGACGCATGCGTTCCTACAACCCTTTGCACGAAGATCTTTTTTTTCCAATCTCACCTCTATCCACACTAGTTCCAATTGTAAGATCACGTCCTGTTATTTTGGATCACTTTACTAGAGGGAAGAGTCAGCCATTATCTAGCGGTCAGTTAACCTCATTGTTTTGAACACCTCAATCTGATTCAAATTCCAATTGATTATGCGAGATGCTGCGAGGCAATTTTTATATATACCGGTGTATACAATATAAATAGTATTTTCTACCACATGCTGTTTAAAAGAGGATCTTCATTTTATCTTGGGAGTTTATATCAAGAGTTAATACAAGCGAAAATGATGTGTCAAGTGATTTTACAACAAAATCAAAGATAGTCCAAATTCTGCAGAGATTAATGCCAGGTAGCTGCTCTTTTGCTCTCACCCGCAACCCACTTCCCCAACAGAATCACAGCTTCAGCACTGAAACAAATAACACAGGGAGGGAGTGTGTCCTATCTGAGTTCAGAAAGCTATCACCCCACTCATGGTCAACTGCAGGGATAGAATGAAGACCTGTAAGCGGCTGCCGAGGAAAGTAAAGGCTGCATCAGCACAGACGCTAAGAAACCTTCTACAGAAGGGAGAGGAAATTGGAAAATAAGAGATAGCCACGCAGTGTGTACTGTACAAAGCCTGCAGCTGTGTTTATTGGATTTTATTACAGTATTGCCACACTGTATACGTCCAGTATTGCACAGAGAAGGAAAAGCCACAGTATGAACAAAAAGTTAAAACGAAAACTCTTCTGGCACCTTGCTCATTTCAGGCCCAGCCCAGCAAGGAATAGCAAGGGTCAATGCCTCTTGTCAATCAATATTCACCCCTCAAACCCGTACAGTTAATGCTAGTGCCTCAAACAACATTCCCTGATCAGGGCTTCACAGCAAAACTTTACCCAGGATTTCCCTCTACACAGCTTCGCTGTGCACTTAGTAGTAAATCAGATGATTTTCATGAACGTAAACTTTCTACCGTCCATTATTTTTTTGCCGCAGTTTAGGACACTGTTTAGACACCATGCAGCAGATTCTTCAAGGGATCTAGGGCATCGAGGCTCTAACTCGAGCCAAAATAAAATATGAGCAGGAATTTACGTGGTAAACCTAATCCAGAAACGGGAAATAAATGTCATGAGGGCAGATAGAAAATAATTACAATTTTCAAATCCTGGCAGCTTACCCAAAAAAAATTCACTGAGTGATACTCTGTAATCCCCTTATGTGAAATTGACTGCATTGTAAAAGATCTATCCTGCTTTAAACAGATTTCAGACTGAACCAGCAGCAAACAGCAAATATAATGTGCTATATTAAAGTGGAGGAGAAAAATGTGGTGGATTAATTGCTAACTCATTCAATGAGTGGGGCACGACTATAGGTAAACGTAAGAAAGAGAACTTAAGATTTGGAAATGCAATCTTGGAATCAAGATGACATAAGGTTAAGTTGGGAGAAAGGGCAGAGAGCAGATACATACAGAGCTTATACAATTGAGGGGAGCCACCAGGTCAAAAACATAGGGGCTCAGTCTTGCCAATAGTGAGAATGGCGTTTACAGTGACATAACACATCCCATTTCCACGTAGGAATTACTTTCTGGAATCGTTTTACACTTGTGAATTGGACGAGCTGTGGGTTTAACATCTTGAGAACCAGACTGTCTTCATTATGTTTTCAAATCTGCCACAGCTTGTAAACGAGAGCTCTCAAGGTACAGTTTTTCTTCCCTTGCTAATCTACGTCTCTCTCTCTCTCTCTTTCTCCGCACATCCTCTTATCACGTCATCAACAAGGGAACTTCCAGCCCAGCTGATAGGAAGTCACGTGAGGTGCATTACTGAGTGAGTCCCTCAACCTTGTCTCGCTCACACATTTTAGGAATTTCCATCATTTCACAATGGGGCACCATTTGGCCACGGATGATGATAGGCTGCAAGCTCACATTGCGAGATTGTCCCAGCACAGCGCTCCACTCAAGAGCAGAGTGAAAGAAAAACATTCTCAGGACAGCGACTGGAATTTCAACATCAGTCAATCAGCCCTGCGAATGAAGCCTCAATGTACCCTAACTGAAAGCAACTCTTCATCCCACATGGAGAGTAAATCTAGCATCAGGTGGGAGGCAGATCTTCATCTGAATCAAGAATCAAAGCCGTAAACCACGAGGTAATGTGGCTTTTTGTTTTTGTGGAAGGGGAGTACAGATGAACTTTGAACTTCTTCTCTTGGACCCGCGTGTTAATTTGTGACAGGGTATAGAGGTGCACTATAGCATCAGGCCTGTAATGAAATATACATAACAATATAATTCAATCCAAGGCATGGGTGAACCTCTTATTGACACAGTGACTAGTCCAATTAAGACAGTTGGGGGCTGCTTGCTCCTCTAGGGACTTGGCATCCGCTAACTGTGAGCTAAAGGGCCGAGCTCAAAGCCTGCTTTGTGATTTGATTCATCCACCAAGTTGTGGGCACAAACTTGGGGCACCTATTAACCCTTAGCGACGAGGTACATCTGATTAGGTGAGAGGAGAAATATAAATGATAGATATCCTTCCCACTGGATGACTGTAAAAGATGGCGATTACAGAGAAGTCCGTAGTCCCACCCAGTCAGTGGGAAATCTGTATCTATTGTTGATGATCCTTGTGTTTAATATAGCGATTTATCACGTCGTCGAGACATCTCAAAGCGCTCGTTTCACAGGATTAAACTGGGAAGTGCATTGACTATATTTATCATTTTTTTTAAAAAAAAGTGCAAAATGAGAGGATTTTCGATTCAACCAGAACAAAAACATACAGGAACGTCATTTCTCATCACAGGAGGAGGCCCTTCGGCCCACCGTGTCCCTGCCACTGCCAACGGACAAAATATATAATCCCAGCTCCCAACTATTTTTCTCCTGTATCCTTAATTTTTTTTTAAAAAGCCAGGCTCATCTAAATTAAAGGCATTTATAACATTTTCAAAAAAAATTATAAGGGAACAGTGAAATTCCCGAGAGCTCGGTGAATAAAATGGCAGGAGTGAGCACTCACCCTCTCCAGGTCCTGCCGGAGGTGTGTGAAGAGCTGCAGCCTCCTGTACAACACGTCCTGCTCCTGCTTGGCCAAATTGTCCTCCTCGTCCTTCTTGGGAGTGAAGAGCGGCTTATTGAAGTTGTCCTTCCTCTTCACCTTCCAGTACTGGTAAATTAAATCCACCAGATCCACGCTGAACTTTAGCTGCTGGGAAACCTCGGAGACGCTGACAAAGTTGTAAAACTCGTCCTCCAGCTGCTGTAGTTTCTGTTTGCGAGCCCCGATCCTCTGTGCCTCCTCCTCCTCCTCCTGACTCTGATCCAGGGCCAAGGACTTCCCTGCCGGCAACGCCTTCTCCCGAGTCTCTGCCATGCATCCGGGGCCTCGGTCTCCTCCCCTCTCCGCCCCCTCCTCCACGGCCTGCTGCCTGCTCCCATGCTTCGGGCAGTACGACTTGAACTTGACCTCGTCGTTGTCTGCTAGGATGGTCTTCATTTCCAGACCCCTGTCGAAGGCGCAGGTGACATGGAAGGCCGTCCGGCAGTTCTTCACTGAGCACTGCAGGAGGGAGGTTACAGGAGAAGAGGTTAGTTAGTGCGGGGAGATAGGCTGCTGATCCACCAATTCAGGGTCCAGATCACAAGATTCCTAACGGAATTTTTTTTTAACATCAAGGAATCTATCCAAAGCTCGCCAATGGAGACTCATTCCTATGACCAGAGGTGCCATCGTGCTCATCCGCTCTGACGCTACCTCCATCAGGAGTGGAGTTCCTCGTGGTCGGAAGGAATTCTCGTGGGATTCATACAATCCTGCGGCACAGGAGGAGGCCATTCGGCCTATTGTGCATGTGCCAGTTCTTTTGAAAGAGCTATCCAACTAGTCCCAGTTCTCTGCTATTCCCCCGTAGCTTTGCAATTTTTTTTCTTTTCAAGTAAGTATCCAATTCCCTTTTGAAAGTTATTATTGCTAAGAAATCAACACTTTTAGAACCCAATAATTGGGTTTGGTATAGAGTCTTTCACGTTGGATGGACGTCTCAAAGTGCTTCACAGGATATACTGTAAAGTGTTTTGACTGAATCTTAATGGTGAAATCAAATATTGTACCATTTTTCCGTGAAATGCGCGTGTGTGGGAGGGGGTTAGAATTCTCCTGGAAAAAGCATTCAAAAAGCAGGTGCCTATTCCTTTGCTCGCAGTCACCCAGTGATCCGAGCGTCAGATAAAGTCCACTGGCTTTCCCTAGAGAAAACCTAGTCTCTTTCCATGCTCACTGGCTACTGACCTTATCTTGTGTATTAGCCAATTACTGTGCAATTTAATTAGTCAGCACATCACTAATTTATGTCAAACAGTGGGCTTTTCCCTCCCTTTCTCAAATAAAATTTGGTCATTCAATTCACAGCTGTTTGTGGGACACTGCTGTAGGCAAATTAGCTGCCGCATTCACCTACCAAATGCATGATCCGTACTCTTTACAGTACATATAATGCAAGGATTATTATTATTATATCCTGTGACTCCTCTTGATATGAAAGGTGCTATACTGAATGCAAGGATTATTATTATTTACATTTATCCCCCATCCTCATTCCCCATCTTAAGCTTAGTGTTAACAGCTATTCCCGCTGTTCACTTTACACTCAACAGCAGCAACTTGTGTTTTTAAAGCATCCTTCAGTCCTCACACATGTCTTGTAACGCTTTATGTGGACGGAGCCAGATACTGAGCAAGAGAGAAGAGGAGGGGGAGGAAAGGAGGTGTGCCAATTGAATAATAATAATGATAATAATAACTTGGCACAGGCTGTACCAATTCATTATTATACAATCGGCTTCCTCATCCACAGGAGAGTAAATAAAAAAAATCAGCCAAAGTCTTGCTCCAGATCACGATCCAGTTAACCCTAGCAAATTGTGAGGTCCACCTCTTTTGAATCATTAGCTTCCCTGACTGGGCTCACACTGGAAATATAAATAGCCACTTAGTTGAGGTCACTTAGTACACACAACCCCCAAAAAAGGGCTGTACCTTCAGAAATAGAATTGATTCAAATTGTGGAAGAGGAAAAAAAACCTGGGGGCATATCCTCAGTTTCATCAGCTATTTATCTCCATTTAACAATTTCAAATCAGTTTGCGACAACCTGCATGTAACTCAGGTACGGCCTGCAATAGAATATCTGTTATGCTGGATATTTAGGAAAACGTTCCTTTACCTCTAGTGTGAAACCAAATTAATTCAGCCAGATAGCTATCACACGCTACTCAATTATTTTTTTCTTACTTCGGAACATAATGCAATATAGCAACTCCCTAGTTTACGGAGGTTGATTGATTTGCACAATGTGTAATTCACATGCCACATTATTTGATGTGACCCACTTGGTTGAAAAATGCTTAAGATTAGGCAATGGATTTTGTTCCAAACCTGTATGCAAGCCCCAGTCTTCTCAGTACACAGGCTGCAAACCAGAGCCCATCTGCTGGTAGGGATGTGCGAGACCTTTGTTATGGGTTCCATCTTCTCTGGGCAGCCGATGCTAACCTAAATTAAAAATAAAAGTTAGGACAAGTTTAATAAAAAGCCCTATGGTTTCAATCACAACCCCCAAGGCGATGGATGTGGTAGGATGAAGAAATATATAGTACAAGTCTTTTCTGTGAAATGAATGGAATCAGAAATTCCACCATTTCCAAACGCTCAAATATGTTCGCCCATAAAACACACAGTGACTGTGCAGTATTTTAAAGTATATCCTGTGAAGTGTTTTGAGACATCCTCCTGACGTAAAAGGCGCTATACCAAATGTAAGGATTATTGTTACTCTTATAACAAGTCGATGGCAAGATGGAAACACAGCTGCTGCCAGGTTTCACAAGTCCTCGATTTAAGACTCTGGCTTTGCCTTTTCTTTGTACAACTAATAAATGCTTGCTTGCGTGTAGTATTAGTATCAGAAGATCAATCTTAACAGTAAAGGCGATCATTGCAGGCAAAGCATTGCCAAACAAACTGCATTCTTCAGATTTCAATGAAAACAATGATGTGAGAGAAGAATGCGGGGTTGGTGGTGGTGGGGGGTGGGGGTTTCTTACCTCTGGGATCCATAAAGCACAGCTGACATGAACCCACTTTGTTCCGCTTCGTGTTGGCTTCATAGCCCCACCCTTCTTGGGGCAAAGTAAACACTTAGGCTGGACACCAAGGGCACAAGTCCGACATAACCAGCTGCCTTCTGGGACCTTCAGGATTCCATAACAAGCCTGTAACAAACAGAAAGGTGCAATGACTTCCTGCACTAATAGGGCAGACTAGGGAGGGGATAGATGTCTCCTATTTAAAATCCTTTCTACTAATCACAGCCTCCAGGAAAGCTCAGCAGATGCACTACCACAAACGCTAAAAGGTTTAAGGTGTGTTGTTCTTCTTCTACATATTACCCAGCGGGGAACGCCTCTCACACTAAGATGATGACTGCAACGCGAAAGGCATGTCTTTTTTGTCCCCCCGAAAAAACTCAATACCTGTCTCCTAATGCACTCAAAATTCAACTGATGGTATGGCACTTAAAGTCTGCCTCCCATGGGATTTCTATTTACTCCTTAGATCTACATGGAAGACTGCGAGCAGATTAAGCCTCGGTGCCAATCAGCGTCCAGATTCAATCTATTTTGAAATCAATGAAAAATCCTAGAAGTAGGCTGCAACCTTTTCCAAGGTTTAAGTGTTCCTGCTGTCGCCATTACAATTGCAAAGGATTAAACTGCTCTTGAAATCACCTCCGCCATCTGCTCTCAGACACGGGGTCCAATGTGATTCACACTGGCTGAGGTGTAGTTGGTTACACTGAACAAATGAAGGCAAATTGCCGCCAAAATAAAAGCAATTCGCCACCAAACGTGAAGCGTAACCCCTAGCGTTTTCCTCCCACTATCGGAAAACGCTTTCTCTGGCATTATTTCAAACAGAGGTACAAACAGCCGGACATGCAACAAACATTCCAAAAAGTTTTGGAATTCAGATAGGTCATTAAAGAAAATTATGCAAGGCCTTCCAGTCACAGTACATGTTAATTAATATTCATGGCCTCGGGTGTCAGCCTGGCACAGTTTGTAGCACTCTCCCCTCGGAGTCAGAAAGCTGCGAGGTCAAGCCCCAGTTTGAGCTCACAGTCTATGCTGATACTCCAATGCAATGCTGGGGATGAGATGCATTGCTGGAGGCTCCGTCCTAAAGATGAAACGTTAAACCAAAGTCTCTTCACGCAAGGTGGACTTCAAAGATCCCGTAACACTACTCGAAAAGAGAAGTGATTTTTTCTGTGTTCTGGCCAACAATCCGTAGATAAAATACATATTCACTTCATAGCCGTTTGAACGTTGTCTGCAAAATACAGTAAACCCTGCAAAATGCTTTTTGAGATATCCTCCTGACACGAAAGGTGCTTCATCGAAAGCAACGATTTTATTTAAACTACAATACATAGTAATTAGCACGTGAAATCCATCAACAATCAGTTTAAAAGCTGCATCGTCCTCTTATATTTTCCTAAATCACACATCGACAGAGATTTCCTTGTCAATGAGCAGTTTTTAAAAGTAATGATGTGTTTTATATGCCCGAGGTTATTTTTTAAATATTCATCTTTACTTCCAGAAATAGCCACACCCTCCATCCCATGGGATAACATCATCACCCTACATCCTGCGGGACTTTTAACAAGCTCCAAGCTTGAAATCTGAAATGGGGCCACAATGACCTGACACCAATCAAAATCACAATGGAAATTGGCAAACAGTTAATAGGCAAACCGTGGCAGTAAATAATCTCAATTAGAAAATAATTCAGATTGTACATCATAACAGTTTAACGCGAATGTGTTTATTTCACAAAGTTGTTCATGTTGGGTTGAATCTCTTCTTTTCATTGAGTCCTCGGCTGCTAACCTTCAACATTCCTTGTACATTACTGATTATTTTCTTGTTAAAAGGATGGTGAAGATGAACCTGATCCTATTTTGGGAGGATGTGAACAGAGAGTGATAGGCATGAGAGTGCCTGATTCCTGTGCCTTATGTTATTTCGAATGCACAGGGTGTCCAAAAAGTCCTCTTACCTCCTCTTACAAAACAGTGATATGAGACTACAGGGGAGCTGAAACAAGCTGTCAGAGATGCATTTTGTCTCGTCATTGCATCATTTTATGGAAGATGTCGCACCAAACCCAGCGACGGTCAATATCTGCCATGAAAATAATGGTGCTCACACACCATCTAAATACAGTTAAACACTTTTACTGAATGCAATTAATTACTTCTTAATTATCGTCATTCTTCCACATGCTTGAGTTGTTGGTCAGTGCACTGAAAGGTGGGGGCTGGGGGGGGGGGGGGGGCAGGGAGGTTAACAGGTCTTTCTGGAGATCCTGTAGGTTCGTATGATGTCTAGTTTTTTTTAGCTTCATAACTGGCAGACTGCCCCCCTCCTGAGGTGAATCTGGCTACAACCCACTCCCAGTGACCACCAGCACACATGCAATTGACAATCGCATAATATGCTCAAAAAGGCACCATTCATACACATAAAGACTGCTGGCGGCAGCAACCCCCCCTATTACCTCCGCCACCAAACAGCAGCAAAGACTGCAAACCCTGGAGCCTGTGATCCAGGACGTGAGAAATCCAGTGATTTGCCCTCATATTCCAAGTACGATTTCTCCAACAACGACAACAACAACAAGATTCCATTTATAAAGCGCCTTTCACGTCAGGAGGACGTCCCAAGGCGCTGCACAGTTGGGTCATGACCCGAGCAGGGGGGAAATGGTCAGGGTGAGGGGAGGGGAGGGAGCGAGGAGGGGGGAAATGGTCAGGGTGAGGGGAGGAAGGGAGGGAGCGAGGAGGGGGAAGAGAGTCAGAGGGGAGCTGAAGGCACCGTCAAAGAGAAAGGTTTTGAGACCGGCCTTGAAGGAGGAAAGGGAGGAGGCGGCGAAGGCACTGGGGGATAGAGTTCCAGAGCCTGGGGGCTGAGAGGCTGAAGGCCCGATCACCGATGGTAGGGCGGTTGGGGCGGGGGACGTGGAGTAGACCGGAGCCAGAGGAACGGAGGGTACGGGCAGGTAGGTAGGGGGATAGTAGGTTGGAGAGGTAGGAGGGAGCAAGGCCGTGATGGCCTTGTAGGTGAGGATGAGGATCTTGAAATCAAGACCATGTAAGGATCACAAACCACCATCATGGTCAAAAGCTCAATCTTAAGCTTCACCTGTTTTTTTTTCACCTTATGCAAAGTGAAGTATTTAAAGAGTCAAAGCTCAGTTGGCTTCAGGAGTAAATATATCACCAAAACTCAAGACATGGCGCAATTTATACTTCACCAGCGAGACAACTAAATCCACTGAGCACCAGCCTCCATGTTAGTTACATAACCTGCAGTACAGCATCTAAGTCAGTTATAGAAATCTGCACAATGCGTTGGATTCCTGCCAAGCAGTAATCCAATACATTGTGCAAACCAATTAAGGACTTTGCAAGCCTTACATGCTTGTCTGCACCATCTTTCGCAACAGCTACCACATTAGCAAGCAGTGTAACCTGCAGGTCATCCTCACTTTGTTGCTTTTAATCTCCTAGGTCTCTAATGCCTGCTTGCACATTGTGTTAATACTGTCGAATTCTTTCTGTGATGGTACAGGCATAAAACGAGATCGGTTTGCGTTTTCTCATCCTGTACCTCTGAGCACTATGCTCAAAAGAGAGAGGGAGGGAGGGCGGGGAAGCTGGTGTTACCACATTGTCTCTGATCTGGTAAATGATCACATTCTAGTAATAAACCAATGGATTATGCTTCTGCCGCTGCATATTTCCCTGCCCTTGGGTTGTTTCCAATCCTAATGATGTGTTTTGAATCCCTGATGGTCCAACCTGATCTACAGTGAGATTACAGAACAACACACTGAGGATGCAGCAATGAAACATTAGAGTACTTGTATAGACTTGTATCACATCAAGCGTGAATGGACATTTTGAAGTGATCAAAATAGATTATGAAATATTATTTTCGTATACCGTGTACCACACTTAAGCTCCCTGATTTAGTAAAAGCAAAAGCACCCTATGGTACAGGAAGTGGAAGGCTGCAGGTTCTAACCTTGGTCGGTGTTGAATTAGTTGGTATCAGTTGGGGCAATACAACAATACATTTGGCTTCAGCAGCTCTGGGTTAGTTGGGGGGAAACGAGCCAGGGCCCCTGATCGATAACCAGTGAGCCCCACAAAGGAAGATACACATGTGGTTTGAACAGTGATCAGGACTGCACTTGGCTGTGAGGCCCTGGTTAAGCAGTGTGTTAGCATGTCACACTAAACCAATCGTACTTGCAGAATGACTGTCGCCATTGGGACAGGGACCTAGTAGAAGGTACGAAGGAATCAAATACCATTGGAGAGGAGATTGGAAATTGGATGGAATAAAAATCAAAATATGTACCATAGACATACCCACTACAATCAGCATTAAATTTAAAATTAACATTTCTGTATCATGTATTTATGTGTATTTCATTGACTTATTTTTAAAAAGTCAAACATTTAATTTAAATTACTGAACTGTTTATTTTCATGGATTTTCATTGAATTATTACTGGATAAACTATCTGAGCTTTCAGAGGTATCCAATGCTCTATTAAAGCTCAGTGGGGTCTAAACACACTCTGGCGGCATCCTTGCTGTGTGGAAAATGTGAAGGAACAGCCCAAGCTCTGATCAGAGCTAAAATCTTGTAACTCTGCTGGACATACAGGCAGTAAGTATTGTTTAAGATACAGGCATATCCCCACCTTCTCCACCTTCAGCAACCTCACAGTGGTAATGTAGTCAGAGAGCTACTTCAACAGCAGTGGTAAATAAAAGCTTATAAGAGAACAATTCCTTCAAATACTACTTGGCCGCCCACACTCAAAATGATTCCGAAGTGCAGATTTGCTTCTTTCTAGTGTGAATATCGTTGGTTTATTGTTGAGATCTACTGCTCTTAACCACTTCAAAAGCAGCAAAGCCTTTTACTTTTATGCTTAGAAGCCTTGCATTTGATATAGCGCCTTATGACGTCACTTCAATGTGCTTGGCGTGATTTCAACGCAGCTCTGTGAAACCAAAGCAAAACAAGTCCCGCTTCTCGTTCTCGGTTTCAGATAAAAGTTTCGGGGAAAAAAAATCTTTATAGAACGAGTCTTGACTTGATTTTTTTTCCCAATGCAACGTATTGTGTCAGCCCAATGCAGCAGCACATTGTGGAGCTGTGGGGGGAACACGAATACAGATGTCCGTGATTTTCACACTTACACAATCCCAATTTTGGGCAAGTTGAGGGATGCAAACCACAACCTCGCACATGGGTGGCGGGGAGGTAATTAGAAACGGAGCTATTCAGACATCAGGTGAATTGGAACAACTTTACTTTCAATGATCATTCATTTCAACTTGCACTTATACAGCACCATTCAAGCACGGCAGCCTCTCGGAGCGCTTTACGGTGCCGGATCCTGACGCCAAGCCGGGGAGCAAGGGGGAGGTGACCGTAAGCATGGTCGAAGAGGAAGGTCTTCAGTCGTGATCTAAAAGAGGGGAAAGAGGGGGCAAGATAGAGGGAATGGGGGGAGAAAGAGTTCCAAAGCTTCGCATATGTGTGGAATACCACTGGAAGGGATTGTGAGATCTGGGACTTACATGGCTCTAATAACTTGACAGAAGTCAAATGAGAAGTCTCTCTCTTCAAATCCATCTCCCCCCACCCACCACCATCAATCACACCCAGTCAATCAGAGAATGACCATAGCTGGGGAGGAGGAGGGGGGGTGGGCGATGATAAAACCCATTTTCTAAAAAGAAACATAGTGCAAGTATAAACTGTAATACATCATATCACAAGCCGGCAGTTAACTAGATGTTACCTTGGTACGTAAAGCAATCCTCTCATGCTTAGCTTAACAAAAAAGGAGCATGGTGCTTCACAGTGATATGTCAAGGTGCTCATCTTTCACCTGAATAAATGAACTCGTTGAGTAAAATGGATGAATTCAGGAATATACCTGATGAACACATATGTTGCACTTGTCACAGAAAACCATCTCATTGCCATCCTCGCCATCTGGAGACTGGCAGACGTCGCACACCACATCTTCATCATATTCAATCCCCAGTCCTTCCTCGGTCTCAATGGCATGATTCATGTTGTCGTAACATCTTCGCTCCAACTCCTCCATGACCCTCTCCATGGTGAACTCATCTAATTCTGTTATCCCTGTTGGTTTTAATAAATAAAATCTTCTGTCAATAGTTGACCCGTCTTACGTTCATTCACGCTCGCGTGCAATTCGACACTTGCTAACCATACCCATCTTTGCATCTGAGGAAGCTGGTCATGATTCAGCCAAGGCTGCTAGTAGAGGGCCTGAAAATGAGTTACAAAGAGCTCACGACAACCAAAATGGCGAGCAGGTTTGCTTCAAGGTGAGACGTTAATGCAGTTGCAAAGTGCCAACTACACACATTCCCTCAACAGGGAGGGCCGATGTTCAGCAAGAGGATGACACTGAACTGCCACAACACACAACATGGGAGTGACTCATACATGATCAAGAGCGATCAGTGTTTCCGGGTCATTTTTTTAACAATCTAACCTGGAACTGACATTTCCTAAGCTTGAAGCATCATTAGTAATATGTTAATGCAGTGAATCACCTTAAACCGGACGCTGGTAAACCCCGGACGCCAGATAAATCAGACAACATGCCGAGCCCCGATTCATTTTTATTCTTACCTATTTTAAATATGCCGGTTAATCCGGACAAAATGCCGCACTCTGAGGGAGGAGGCACCACTGTCACTCCTCTGCTGGGCGGGAAGAGGTAGGGGAACTTCGGTTAACCTCAGACGCCGCTTAAACTGGACAGAACGGCCAGCAGAACCCAATGTGTCCAGCTTGAGCGGCTTCCACTGTTTTTGAACCTGCAGCCTGCAGGATTCCTCCGAGTCAAATACTATCGTGTCGGAATAATGCTCCCCTCCCACATCTCCCTCCATTTAATTAACAATTGAAAGGGTCTGAAAACTCAGTCTTGAAGCTGGCTGGATACCACTTTACAAGTGAAAGATGGGTTTTGACGCTCAAAATAGTTTGATTAATATTAATAATACTAACTTGCTTTGAGACGTGTGTTATTTTGAGTTCTACTCTGAAAGATTATACAGGTGGAACAGATTTCTTACACTATACACAACACTAGTACCACTATTTTGTTGCACCATATTGAACCAGATCCAGATGTGGGTTTAATTGTCAGTATTTTACATTGTGAGGTGCAAGATCCAATTAATAAAATATTATGTACAGCAGAGATGTCTAACTAATTGTCAGTCTCTTAGCCCAGGGTCGATTCTGCAGTGACATTCTGACTTAACTACAGTGAACTCCTGATAACTCGTCACTTCAATGGAAAAGGGCTCAGTGACAAGTTATCAGGAGTGGCGAGTTAGATATATATATATATATACTCCTGATAACTTGTATATATATACACACACACACATACACACACATATACATACACACACATATATTATATATAAATAAACACATAAATAAATGCAGCTGGGATATTGACAATATGATGACTTAAGTGGTAGTGACAAATTAATCCAGGGTTGAGTTATGAGGAGTTAACTGTAGTTCATGTCTCAAAGTCTTAAGCGTGAAAAACTTATATTTTAGTTCAAGCACTGAAAGAGATGTTGATTAATTAATAATAATAATACAGACGTCTCAAAGCGCTTCACACAATACATTGTAAAATCTGTGCAATATTTGGTTCGCCCACAAAAGACTAGATTTAGGAATTATTACCCCTGGAAAGCGAACCACCAATCGACTGACAACAAGGTAAATAAGCTTCTTTTTGTCATTTTTTTTTAACTTCTGATGCATAATTTTGCTCATCAAGACTGATGGCTGTCAGTTCTCAAGATGAAACACTTCTTCACCCCGGTATCCAAATATATCATTCAGTGATCCCAGGTCAGCTATACACACAGCCACCCTTCCCCATGCACTTTCTCAACAGTCACCGTGGCAGAACGACTGAGGAAATACTATTACCCTCCAAAAAGCTTCCAGCTACCAAATTGATCGGGGTAACACCAACCCTTCTGGATTCATCAGAAATCACTTTCCAAAGAATGCATCACCCCCCTGGTCAATAGAATAATACTAATAATCCTTGCAGTTGATACAGTGCCTTTTCTCAACATCAGGAGGATGTCTCAAAGCGCTTCACATATATACTCTTGAGTAAAGCTAATGTGTGTTTTACGGGCGATCTTTGCAGTCAATTTGTGCACAGGAGTGTCTCACAAATAGCGCATATTATACAAGTGCACACAAGCGCTCTGAGACGCCATCCGGTGTGGAGGGCGCTATATAAACCAAAGTTGTTGTTGTAAAATTTGCACAAGTCTGATCTGTATAAATTTGCCTAAGTTGTACATCTGCCCAAGCCCATTCAAGAGTTTATATTCCATGCAAGTTTGACATAACTCATACTTTGCACAAGTCATATTAAATGCATGGTCCCAACTGATACGACTTATGTGAGATTTACTGTATAATGAGCCACTCGCCTTCACGTATTATTCCATCACATATTATATTAAACACATATTATATTCACATATTAAACCATCACATATTGTTCCTGAGAGAAAGAGCAGGAACACAATCTTGACTTTCTCTAAATGGTGCCCTTCCCAATGCCGCTGACAGGAGCTGAAGAGCTGTGCTTCCGTCTTCTTTCCCTTCTTTGCCATCAGCAAAATGACTTTGAATCTCTCAGTCCCAAAAATGCATTGGCAGCACATAATTGCTCCTGATGCTCGACTAATTGGGAAATCTTACTCACCAAGTCTCTCAATCACAGCTGCTGTGCACTCCGCACTTTATGCCAACGTGGCGGTGCAATAATTAAAACAGCAAATTCCCAACCATAAAAACGTCACATCGGCAAGGCACGTTCAAAAAGGCACTCAAGATATTCATTCATCCATCCACCGAGGATAATGCCACATCACTCACTTGCTTACTCTGGATTTCAATTAAATCAACGGGACAAGACTCTCTCCTGCCTTCAAGCGAAGGAACTTTCCTAAAATCCAGCTAGTGGTGTGAGAATTCTCATTCACCTTCAGTGCAAACATACCCATTAGCTTCAATTCTTCGTTCAGCAGATCGAGCCAGGCTACGTCCATATCATCCAGGTCATAACGACACACGTTGTCTGCCAGAGTACGGATGTCTACGTATCCCAGCTCCGGAGGTTCCGATCCCGAAGAGTGGATATACTTCCTGGGTCTGACAAACACTACACCTTTGTCCGTCTCATCCATAAATCTACAAGGATAAAGAGACCCGAGAGCGTGAATGTGTGTACTATTCACAGCCGAGGTAATGATCACAGTCTCCTGCATTTAGCAATATAGGAATGCCCAGGACGAGGAAGGATCATTGCAGTGCATTGACTGGTACCATTTTCATATACCAACTCTCTTTATCTCCTGTACTTTGTTCTGGTCAACCAGGCGCCTGGCGCATGCGGAAACCTATCACCGTGCTTAAGAGTATCTAAACCAAGCTCAGATTTCCACGCATCCCACCAACGCATAGAAATTCCACAGATAAGATTGTTGGAATGGAATGTGCACTCTCTCCCTGGAGGGACGCATTCTGCTTACCTAATTTTCCGGAAAGTATTAGGCTCAGGTTGGCCAGAGCCAAGGCTTGGGGACCCCAGAGTGTTCGTTGGGATACTGCTGGAGTTTAACCAGCTAAAACCGTATAGCTTGCCATTGATATTGCCGTCTGGCAAGCTTTCCCACCACTTGTCCAGCTAGGATCACCCAACCCATTAGGGCTTTGGCTTATAGGGTTAACAGGAGTTGAGAGGAAGGATTCCCTGCCCCTAGTGACTGCAATCCTCATCAATTCCTACACCCTGAACAATGTTTTTCAATTCTCTCTTGAAACTGCAATAAATATAGTCCGAACACTAAACTATTCTCTCCTGTATTTTTGTTTGTAAAGGGCAAATGAAAGCAAAGCGTAAAAATGCCCAAATTGCTTTTCTTAGTACGTTAAATGAGTCCCAAACACATCACCAGTCCTGTAGCATTGTTTCTGTGACATGTTGAAATGTACGGTGCTATTTTAAATTCTGGAAACATCACCAAAGGCAATCGGGCCAAAAAAAAACACAACAGGAGCCAACATCTGGCTGATAAGTTGCTTTTGAAGTTTCCACTCTGGTGTTCATAATGATAAACTACAAGTGTCCCTGTGGGTGAGTGATGTTTGCCCTTTACTTTTTTCTGGCTTTCAAAAGAGATGGTGCTTAAATCAGTAGTTTACACAGAGTAATACACAGCCTGCTGTGCCTACAAAAAAATACGAGACAAGTTCCGGCTATTAAAAAATTCAGGGTCATCGCATTTATTAATACTGTAATAATAATCCAGGCTCCAAAAGGCTTTTAGAATTTAGCATTGTATGCCTTCCCCCTTCCCCCCCAACCCCGAGAAAATAAATACTGATCATGGCTGTTTGTGGGATACTGCTGTGTACAAATTGGCTGCAGTGTCCTCCCGAGAAAAACAGTCATACACCTTACAGAAATCTCTGTGAAGTGAGTCCTGTCTGCTCCACCATCGGCGATTGGGATTTAAGCCCATCTGCCCCTACTCACTGGAAGTCCATCCCGGAGTCCCTTCTCCTCACCCCTTTCCTCGCCTCCTTCAATGTCCGTTCTAAGACCTTCCTCTCTTGACCATGTCATCGGTCATCTCCCCCCCCAGCACTTCTCTGAATCCAACCCGTAAGTTCGGGTGAAAACATTTGAAAATCCAACAACGTAAGTTGTTTTCCCAATGCCAAAGGAGCTATATAAATGCAATTTGTTGTTAATGTTAGAGATGGATACATTGACATGTGGAGTCCTGTAGCTCAGTGGTTAGTGCACTCGCTTCACAAGCGAGAGATCTGGGTTTGATTCCCAGCAGGGCGAAATGTTGAGCAAGTTTCCTTACTCCACACACCTCGGTTTACCTAGCAGTAAGTAGGAACCCAGTTGTTAGTCGATTGGTGTATCGCTTTTCTGAGGATAATAATCCTTAGAAAAAAACAATAATAATTTGGTCACTCAATCCATGCCTCTCAGTTAGAAGGTTGTGGGTTTAAACCACATGACAGGACTGACTAAATCACATCATCTAAGCTAACACTCCAATGCAGTGCTGGGGTTGTGCTGCACTGTT
Organism: Callorhinchus milii; assembly: GCF_018977255.1. NCBI lineage: Eukaryota > Metazoa > Chordata > Chondrichthyes > Chimaeriformes > Callorhinchidae > Callorhinchus > Callorhinchus milii. The sequence goes on along the minus strand of NW_024704742.1, from coordinate 27,032,561 downwards.
GCAGGTACCGTCCTTCGGATGAGATGTTAAACCGAGGTCCCACCTGCCTGTTCAGGTGAATGTTAAAGATCCCATGGCACTATTCAAAAAGAGAAAGGAGTTTTTCCCGGTGTCCTGGCCAAAGATCCCCCAAAATAAAGTTGGTCACTTCAATCCACAACTGTTTGTGGGACACCGCTGTGCGCAAATGGCTGCCGCCCACAAATATACGGTCAATTCACTTTACAGTCTGTTCTGTGAAGCGCTTCGAGACGTATAGAAGACGTGAATAGCGTTATATCAAATGCAGGATTATTATTATTATTGTTATTATTAAAGAAATCCTGTGAGAAATTGGAATGGGAATCTATAAAAAAACATTTTCTGCTTGTGCCTGAAACTGTCCGATTCACTCCATTTCAGCTTCCTCCCCACCCACACACTGAGATGCCCTGATCAAAGTCACTAACAACATCATCTCAGCCTTGCATCCAGGACTCCCTCTGCCTCCTTAACAACAACAACAATCTGCATTTATGTAGCATCCCTCGTGGAGAGTAGCGTCCCAGAGCGCTTGACATTGGTGGAGCACGACACCGAGCCGAAGGGAGAGGGGAGGTGATGGGGAAGGAAGGGGTGGGGCAAGGATGGAGGGAGGGTGTCAGAGATTCTGGATTGGTTCTCTTCAATCTCTCTGTCACCTTTGACTCTGTTGATCTCTCAATCCTTCTGCACCCTCTTTCCTCCCTGTATTCACCTCTGAGACTGAGCGGCAAACGATGTGAGTTTGATTAGAACCAAAGATCCAATTCACCAAATCAGCACCGCAATTAATTTGAATACGTAACACACAGCTCTGGAGATTGGCCAATCGTTCAATCTTTTCATCTTACCTAAAAGAAGCAAGTCTGGATTGCCCGTCACCGGCCATTAGCCACTCCGCTGAGGTTTGATTTTTAAAAAAATATTAAAAATTTAACAATAAAAATGCTGGAATTGTCTGTGGATGATATCGTCAAGGGGAGCATATACATTAAACTCCTGATAATTCACTCCAAGCGAAAAGAGCTCAGTGACGAGTTATCCGGAGTAGCAAGTTAGACATAGGTCCTTCTGGGTCACAAGGGGACACTGTAACTGAGTTTTACTTCCCCCCCACCACCAGAATATTTTTACCTGCCACGTATGAATGCGTTCTGTTACAGTTTGGGATTTGGGTGGGATATCCCCAAAAATGTGCTATAAGAGGGTTCTTCAGTACTAATTATGGGCTACTATAATTAAACTGAATCAAATAATAATGATAATCTTTGAATTTAATATAGCGCCTTATCACGTCTTTGAAACGTCTCAAAGGGCTTCACAGGAAATCCTGTAAAGTGAATTGACTCCATATTTTGTGGGTAGAACTCAACAACGGTCTTGGACTGACTGACCCAAATTTTTTTTAAAAACAATTTGAAGGGATTATTGCCCCCGGAAAAGCAATCCGCCAATCAACTAACAACCGGGTTCCTCCTTACTGCTAGGTAAATAGAGGCGTCTGGAGTAACAAAACTTGCCTAAGGTTTCGCCCTGCCTGGGAATTGAACTCAGGTCCTCTCGTTTATGAGGCGAGTGCTCTAACCAATACACCACAGGACTCCATTATTGATCATGAAAAGGATTACATTCTATAATAATTATCCTCACATTTCATACCACCCCTATCATGTGAGAATATCTTGAAGCACTTCACAAACAACTGCTGCAAAGTGTAGTGACTGTGCATTCCACAAGCAAACACAGGAGCCACTTTGCACACAGCGACATCCCACAGACAACTGTTAAATGGATAACCAATTTAACGTCCAGGACACCAGGAGAAAACTCTTGTTTATGATGGGATCTTTAATGTCCACCTAAAAAGGCAGACGGCAACTTAAGAACATAACAACAGCAGGGATCTTAGAACAAGGAATATTTACAGAGCTATTATTAGGACTGTGATGTTGACACAGTATTTTAAAATAAAGAAAGCCAGGAAAGAGCACATTAAAAGAATATTTAATGGGGAATCAAAGCCAATGAAACATTTGAAGGTTTGAGAGAACAATTGACTACCAGAGATCACAATACCACATGTAGGTTGATATTGTGTTACTATCTTGAAAAGCATCTTTTTTTAAGATGTGTCAAAGCTCCAGAGAACTGATTTGAAAGCAGTAAGCGAACAAAGGACAATACATAGGGAAATGCTGGGAGAGTACATTTAAACAGAAATGGCATTCTTTCAGAAAGACACTGGAGAGGGCACGAATAAGGCGAGTGCAACAGAAACTGGAGATTAACAATGAATTAAGATTGTTAATTCTTTGTTAACTGTTCATCCAGCCCTTTGGGCCACTACACAAATGTAATTTTGTTGTTGTCGAATTCCAGTATTTTAAAAAAAAAATCGCTGAAATTGGGAGGTTAAAGCAAAACATTTTTTTAATGGCTTTTTCTTACACAAAACATTTTTTAAAAATGTTTCCTGTAAGAAGAATGATAATGTGCAGAAGTGAAGATGGGGAAAAGTTTATAATAGTAATACTTGCATTTGATGTAGGAGCATCTACACCAAGTCATAAATATGTCTCAAAGTGCTTCACAGAATATACTGTAAAGTGAATTCACTGTATACTTTGTGGACGAAACACGGCAGCCAATTGAATACAGCAGTGTCCCATAAACAGTCGTGGATTGAGTGACCATATTTTTTTTAAAAAAGGGATTATTACTCCAGGAAAAGCAATCTGCCAATCGACTAACAACCGGGTTCCTACTTACTGCTAGATAAACAGAGGCTTGTGGAGTAAGGAAACAGTTTTGCCCTATAGGAATTGAACCCAGGTGAAACTTGCCTACAATTTTCCTTGCCCGGGAATCAATCTCAGGTCCTCTCACTTGCGAGTCGAGTGCTCCAACCAATACGCAGCAGACTCCAAAGGAAGGATTAGAAAGTCAAGCAAGTTTTAGAAAGTCTTTATCCTGGGAACAATTTGGAGTCTATTATAAAGGAAGCAATTCAAGACAGCATAGGCTGTAAATCCAGAGAGGTACCAGCAACAGTGACAGCATCGGTAAGAATTCAAACCAACACTGCTTTATGAAAGTCAGGTGGTACTAATCAGATTTATTGGGTGTCTCAGCAGAGGGAGCAGAGTTAGTGGATTCAGGGAATACGATATCGTACATCTGCACTTTCAGACAGCATCTGGTAAGGTCCTGCACAAAAACTCGCAGCTAAAGTGGAAGTTAATTGGACCGAGGAGGAAGCTGTAAACTAGATCATTAAGTTGCTTGAAAGAGAGGGTGATTACTAATAGTAGAAATTCCAAAGAGAGCAGATGGGACCCAGAGCATCCCATGGGAATAGTTGGTGGGTCCACAATATTTACTAATTAACTCAATATCAGGGGAAGAATGGGGACAGTGAAAGGGGAGGGATTGTAAATTGACAATCAAATCCCTTGTGCTCCGCTCCAAGCATTTGCAGTCAGTAAGCCCTACTGTTGATAGCACCTCCGAGTGACTACAGGAGGTTCACTGATTGAGAAACTAGAGACCTGCCTATAAAATCCTAATAAAATTATGACACCTGCCATAAAAATCCTACCCTCCAGCTTGGAGGTTTCAACTCATCCTTACCTGGAATTTTCCTCCTGCTAGTTGTACTAAATATTGTCTGGAAATTGCTCCCTTGATGGCTAATGAAGATACTGTCCAACTTCTGATACAGCAATCCAAACCAGGAAGATCCCAGCCTATGTTGGTTTGTGCTGATTTAGCTGATCTCATCTAACACAACAATGGCCTCAAACTCACTCGAGTGGGTGGGGGGGAGAGTAAAACCAACAAAATGCTGAGGTTTCCAGTTCTGATTGCTCTCTAACTGACTTCCGTTGGAAAATGTGTGTGCGCACGGGCAATAATAACCTTTGCATTTGACATAACACCTTATCATGTCTTTGAGATGTCTCAAAACACTTCACAGAATATACTGTAAAGTGGATGGAATGTATATTTTGTGGGCAAAACGCGGCAGCAAATTGTGTACAGCAGTGTCCCACAAATAGCCATGGAGTGAGTGACCAATTTTATTTAGGGGGATTTTTGGCTAAGACACCAGGAGAAACTCTTTTCTCTTTTTGAATAGCGCCAGGGGATCTTTAACATCAACCTGAAGTGGCAGATGGGACTTCGGTTTAACATCTCATCCAAAGGATGGCACCTGCAACAATGCAGCACTGCATTGGAGTGTCATCTTTGATGATGTGATTTAGTCAGTCCTGACATGGGGCTTGAACCCACAACCTTCTGACTGAGAGGCAAGAGTGCTACCACTGTGCTAGGCTGACAAAAGGTAAAGACAAGATTAGGCATTGTTGAGAGCACCTGCCAATATTCTCTGCCTCAGTTTTTACATAAAGACTGGTCACTTGGGTGATGGAGACTTCCTGCGGCCCCTAGAGATATGAGCAACATGAACGAGTTTCTTCAGAAGAGGTGGTGAAATAATTAAAGACTTAAAAAAACCTGTAATTTTTATTATTTAAATTATTATTTTGAGAAAATCTGCACGTGCATCATTGAACGTTTGCATTTTTAATGCAGATGTGAGAGAAAAGGTCAGCATAATTAGTGGGATAATAACCAAAGTGATCTACAGAGTCTTGGCAACTGAACACAGGAAGTGTAACAGACAGAGGAGCAGGGGTTGGATTGCTAGCCAAATACTGAACACCCGGTTAGAATGAAAAGCAGTGGATCCTTAAGCAAATACACCAGCGAGCACCAATAGTTTAGGTTAACAGAGTTCAAGGTCACGGTGCGACACTCTGTAAAACCATTGGTAAGCGCTGTCCTTTGGAGTTATGTAATGCGTTGGCAGGTTACTGATGGAAAGGTAATACTGGGTTTAAATAACACAAGCTAAACCAACTGCAGTTCAAAAANCTGCAGTTAAAAAAAAACCACAACCGACCTGACTGATGCATGTGGGACAGACTCCGGACTGACTGGCACCTGAACTCCCTTCTCCCATTCCTGTCTCCACGAATCAGCCAGAATATAATAATCCTCTTCGTCCAGCTGATGCGCGTCATGCAGCTTCATTGCAGTTATGAGGTCCGTTCTGTACACCTATTAACCAGAGACAGGGATTTGAGCTGCTGGTTCAAAAAATATGGTCAAGCAGAAGAAAATATTATGCACTGAGAGGGAGATCTATCATGTGCCAAACGGCAACACTTGTGATCACGATGCATTTAATAATTATAATAATAATAATGATAATAATAATAATCCTTGCATTTGGTAGAGTGCCTTATCACGTCGTCAAATCGTCTCAAAACGCTCCACAGGATATCCTGTTAAGTGGATTGACTGTATTTTGTGGGCGAAATGCAGCAGCCAATTTATACACAGTAGTGTCCCACAAATATCCATGGAATTTACTTGGGGGATTGTTGGCCCCGACACCTGGAGAAACTCCCTCCTCTTTTTTGAATAGTGCCAATGGATCTTTAACGTCCACCTTGGCCTGATTTAATGTATCATCCTTCAATGCAGAGCTCCATACGAGGAGTGTAAATAAGCAGCTCGTCTGGAGGAGCGACTGTATGGATCAGGAGGAAGTGGCACACTTAGCACTGAGGAAAGTGCAAGAGACTGCTTACGGCAGAGCTACTAAAGAAACAAATTCACAGGTAAAAATAATAATCTTTGCATTTGATATAGCAGCTTATTACGTCATTGAGAAGTCTCAAAGCGCTTCATGGATATACTGTAAAGTGAATTGACTTGTGTATTTTGTGGTCGAAACGCAGCCACCACAGTAGTGTCCACAAACAGTCGTGGATTCAGTAACAGTTTCTTGTGCTAATTAACACAAAGAACGAGTTAAAGGGTACAACAGTGCTGCAACAGTATTAATCCCAGATGAGTCGCAAACAGTTACAGCAGTTAGATCAACAACAACTTGCATTTATACAGTGTCCTTCACGGGGGGTAGTGTCTCAGAATGGTCAATCAATTCACAGGCTCTCACTCACCACTGGATGCATTGTGCAAGGGCTCCCGTAATTCAAACAAGAGACCGATTTAATCCATTTACTTCTCTGACTGCACTATTTCATCTTTCATTCTGGCACAATAACATTAATATCATACAAACAATGCAAAACTACCTTTCAAAATATATCAATTTAGTAGGTAATAGGTAATATTCCTGCATTCCATACAGCAGTTATTTGAGGGAAAGCCAGTGAATATTGAATTTGTGCCATAGTAGCTGTGGAGCTTTGACCAAAGTGTGGAATAAATTGCACTCGTAACTGCTTTCATTAAATATTAAGCTTGCACAAGTGTAGCGGTGAGACCTTGCAATGTTGTAGCAGCGGAGATAGGCACTTTCATATCTCGAGGCTTTGTTGGCTCCATTTCTCTCCAGAACACTTTGCCTAACGTCTCGAAAATCTAACTTGTTAGGACTCAAAAGTTGGAAATTAGAGGGAAGTCCAGCCCAAACCAGTTTAATGACTTGCTATAGAGCTCTCTTTGCAATGAAGAAGATGGTGAAAATGTGGAATGCACTACCCCAGAATGCTATCTGACGTGAAAGCCACTTTACCAAAAAAGCAAAGATTATCTGGTTGTAAAAGGGGGGCAGGTATTTGGGAGATAAAGGATTTGAAGGGGAATTTGGGGAAAACGTGAGAAGATGGGATTAAAAGATCTGTCTATCATCTAATAAAACGGCATAGCAGGTCTGACTGGCTGAATGGCCACTTCCTATTCCAATGTTCCATCTTATATTTCCATCTTCCTGACTCAACCTCTCCAAACTCTTTAAAAGTACTACTTCGTTAAATTACTGCCAACATGCGAGTCACCACTAACAGAAGACCCAGATACCCCTTTTTTGTGTTATTTCCAAAGACTTATACCAGAGGGAGAATTTGTTTTAAGAAAACGTTGAAATAAATATGTCAACATTTGCTGACGCAGAGATCTATAGATGGGAGCACAAATGTGTCCCAGGCTCTATATCTTCAGCCAAGGTGTGGTCCAACCTTTTGTTTGCTGAGGGCCGAATGTGTTATTTGTGAAATGTCTGTGGGCTGCAGAAGCAGTATTTTTGTGTTTGTTTCCCTTCCAGAAGTAAAATGTAACATTGATGGGTTATGTAGGAAACGGGTGGGCCAGATGAAATGGAGTGGGTGGTGGTGGGAGGTCACTTGAAATCGTCCTGTGGGCTGCCAGTTGGACCACTGTCTTAAGCTATTGAGAGGCCATCCCATTATGTATTTCTCTTGCATCTCATCCTGTCAAAATGCCTAAAAGTTAATGAATGCCTTGCTTCACAGGTAGCTACCGTCAAGTGTAATGACTGGTTCTGTAGGCTCAGGCAGCAGCTGTTTTGTAGACAACAAACTCTCACAGACAGCCACCAAGTGAACAACTAATTAATCAGGAGGACTGTTGGCCAGGACACTGGAAGAAACTCCCTTCGTTTTTCAAATGGTGTGACGGGATCTTTCACCATCCACTTGATGAGGATGTTGGTGCTAGGTCCTGTTAGAGGACGGACTAGAATAAACTGAATGGTCATAACAACAACAACAACAAAATTACAATTGCATAGCGCCTTTCATGTCAGGAGAACATCCCAAGGCGCTGTATTCACTCCTCCCCCACGAGTGGTGTATACATACACCACCTGACATCAACAGGACACAAAGCATTCTTTCAAAAGATTAAGTGGCAGCATCATGAACCGCACAGAACGCAGACTGATGAATACCAATTGCTGTTGAGGTTAAATTGCATCATATAGAATGCCAAAGCCACATTTCTACTTGACTGCATCAAGTGGAAATGTGCAGCACAGAAGAAGGCATTTGGCCTATTGTGTCTGTGCTGACTCTTTTAAAGAGCAATCCTATTTTTTNCATTTTTAAAAACCACAGGCTTTATCGGAATAAAGCATCTGCATATACGTGGTGACTGGAAATAAGGTCACAAGGTAGTTCAGCATACACCAGAGGTGGCAAACCATTTTGGTCGGCCAACCAAATAAACTTTTCTTGATTGAATATCTCTTGATTTATGGCCACTGACATACATTCTTCACCTGACCTTAGGGCAGAGGAAAGTGTTCCGCAGACTACAGAGAAGACCTCTGAGCTAAACTCTGTCCACAAGGCTGCTGCTGATGGTCAGTGCCACTGCTTTTCAGCTAAGATCAAGAGTAGTGTTACCTACACTCAGTTACTGAAGTTGATCAACAATAATAATAATAATCCTTGCATTTGATATAGCGCTTTTCACGTCGGGAGGACGTCTCAAAGCGCTTCACAGAACACACTATAAAGTGAATTGACTGTATATTTGTGGGCGAACGCGGCAGCCAATTGCGCACAGCAATGTCCCACAAACAGTCGTAGATTGAAAATGACCAATTTATTATTGTTTTTGGTTTTGGAGGAATTATTATTAGGCGTGTGGAGTAAGGAAACTTGCCCAAGGTTTCGCCCTTCCTGGAATTGAACTCAGGTCTCTCGCTTGCAAAGCGAGTGCTCTAACCACTGAGCTACAGGACTCCACAATAGCGCCATTAATAATAATAATAATCCTTGCATTTGATATAGCGCCTAATCACGTCTTCGAGACGTCTCAAAGTGCTTCACAGAATATATTGTAAAGTGAATTTGCCTTGGAACCAGTGCCTGCATGTCTCCTGGCCTTTTAGCCGGGAAACTGGTTTGAAGGGTTGGATTATGCTAATACCATTGCTGTGGCGTTACATCACATCTGTGATTTGTTTTATTTTCACGGGGAGCCAGTGCAAGATTTCGATCTTACCTCGGATGGTTTTCGGTCTTCGTGCCTTGACCAGGAGCTTCTCCTGTGCTGCAGTTTGGAATGTTGGGACCAGGAGGTTGAATGACCTAAGGAAAGGGCACAAAAGTGGCGTTCAGTGTCAGCTATCAATCAAAAATCGTTACTGTCCGTCCCGGGGAGGCTCATAGATTACAAGAGTGATTCCATCATAGAACGTGTGAAAGACAAACAACTTTTTGAACACCAGCCGCCTCCTCACACCCAAGCGGTCATTCCTCAGCCTGAGCAGAGCATTGTGGCGAGGTGCTAAGGTGGGCGGGGAGGGGTGGTGGCCAAGGAAGATACAGTTTAATCCGATCCCTTCCTCGCTCTGCTCTATAAACACACGTGTGAATTTTCCAGAAATCAATGAATAGTCATCAAGAGTGCTTGGCTGGTTCTCTTCCTTTCACCTCCCCCGCCTCTCCCCAGTTCCAGGGTAACTTGTATCCATCATAGCCCTACTGATACCCTCGCCGCAATCAATTTATTGAACACAACCCATAGACTGAACCCAGGGTCATCGAGATCTGTGTAACCCAGTTTCAAACGAGATCAAGTGGAGATACCAAATATAAAAGAAATAATAACAACAACAACAAAATGACATTTGTACAGCACCTTTCAAGTCGAGAGGATGTCCCAAGGTGCTGGACAATCAGTGTTTCGGACCCGAGTTGGGGGTTGGGTCGGGATCAGGGAGGGTGGAGGGTGGGTGGGGGGGGGGTGGGGGTGTGGAAGGAGGATGATCGAAGGCACAGTCGAAGGAAGGTCTTGAGACGGGTCTTGAAGGTGGCGAGGGAGGCGGCAAGGCAGAGGGATTGCGGGATGGAGGTCCAGAGGGTGGGGGCAGAGTGGCTAAAGGCCTGCCCGCCAATGGTGGGGCGAGCAAGGAGGGGGGCGTGAAGCAGAAGCCCACTGAGTGGAGTGGGTGGGCAGGTTGTTAGGAAGTCGCAGAGCAAGGCCATAGGAGACTTTGAAGATGAGGACCAGGATCTTTTGAACTGTATCCTCTGTGCCATGGGAAGCTAGTAGAGTCGGGCGAGGATAAGGGTGATAGGGTCACAGAGCCTGGTGCGGGAGAGGACACGGGCTGCAGAGTTCTGGATGATCTGCAGCCTATGGAGGGAGGAGGTGGGGAGGCCGACAAGCAGGGAGTTTGCATAGTCGTTGCAAACAATCCTTGCATTTGATGTAGTTGTATTTACATTGGGAGGTCATCTCAAAGTGACGTCTCAAAGTACAGTGAAGTGTCGTAAATAGTAGGCGAATGCGGCAGCCAATTTGCACGAAATCCGCCACAAAGTGAATGATCAATTATATCTGTAGTGTTTGTTGGTCGGGAGAGCACTTCCGACACAGCTCTAGCACGGCATTGGAGTGTCAGACCAGACTATGCAAGTTCAAAATCCTGATGTGGGATTTGAACTCAACCTTGGGTTGTGAGACATCAAAGCCAAATGAGGCAGAGGAGGGAAGTTGAGAACTTTTTGGTAAGACCAAGGAAGGTAAACACAGTCAAACATAGAGGAAGGAATTCAAAAGATGTTTCTCAATAGATTTTTTTTAAAAATGTTCCGCAATCACAATGGCAAAATCCACTGATGTCTTTCTTTCAGACATTTGTGTCACTGAGGCAGTCTTCCAAGAAAATGACACTCCTATGAATGGCTATTCTTTGTTCCCATGAGAACAAAGGGTAAATAGGGATGATAGAGTTCTCGAACCATGGAGCTTACAGGCTCTGTTACTTAAAAGGCAATTAATTTTAAAAAGAAGCCCAAATCACTTAAAAAGACTGTAACCATGCTGAAAATCACTGATCCACCTCAAAAGCATTACATTTATTTCAGTGACGTGAATCAAGAGAGGACTATTTGATATTGATGAGTGACAGACATTGTGTCTCTCTCTGGGTCTCTCTTGAGTGTGTGTGTATGTCTCTCTCTCTCTGTGTGTCTCTGAGTGTGTCTCTCTTTCTTTCTGTGTCTCTCTCTCTGGGTCTCTGAGTGCGTGTGTGTCTCTCTCTCTGGGTCTCTGAGTGTGTGTGTCTCGTTCTGGGTCTCAGTATGTGTGTCTCTCTCTGGGCCTCTGGATCTGTGTGTGGTGTCAGCCCGGAGGTGGTGAGCTCCAGTAGCCTCACTGGTATCCCTCCCCACCATCCCCACCTCCCCCAAAAAATGGCCACAGTTTTTGTTAAAGGAGCAATTTGAACTTTTTTACAACAATCTAATATGTGTTATTTCCTTATGTTGAGTTTTTAATGAATAAAGTGAAAAAATGTAGTAGTAAAATGTACCTCAGTAGCACCAATCAAAGCCCACAACTTCCCCACAAAATCTAGCAGAGACCTCCGCAATTTCCTATAAGATTCGTAAAGAGCTCTTCAATTTTTTGCAAAAACATCCACACTTTTCTATTAGCCAAGCTCGTGAGTAATAAGAACATAAGAACATAAGAATTTACTTGGCGAAAGAAGACCAAGGTCCATCTAGTTTGCCTTCCACCATTGTGGAATTGTGGAGTCCTGTATCTCAGTGGTTAGAGCACTCGCCTCGCAAGTGAGAGACATGGGTTTGATTCCCGGCAGGGCGAAACCTTGGGCGAGTTTCCTTACTCCACACGCCTAATGATAATCATTCAAGAAAAAAATAAATTGGTCACTTCAATCCACGATTGTTTGTGGGACACTGCTGTGTGCAATTGGCTGCCACGTTTCGCCCACAAATATAGTCAATTGACTTTACAGTATAGTCTGTGAAGCGCTTTAAGACTTCTGGAAGCATATCAAATGCAAGGATTATTATTATTATTATTATCCTGGCAGTCGCTTGACATGTTGTGTCCCAAACTATACACTGTATCTCGCCCGGTATATTATTTTCCAGCAGAAATCTATCAAATGTTCTGCTTCCACTGTCTCCCTAGGGAGCCTGTTCCATAAGTTTACTTCTCTCTCACTGAAGTAGTTTGTCCACAGATTTGTAAAGAATTGTGAACTTTCAAACAGTTTTGATGCAGTAAGACTTTATCAAAAAGTTCTAGAGATCTAATAATAATCCTTGCATTTGATATAGCGCTTTTCACGTCGGGAGGACATCCCAAAGCGCTTCACAGAACACACTGTAAAGTGAATTGACTGTATATTTTTATGTGTGGGCGAACGCGGCAGCCAATTGCGCACAGCAATGTCCCACAAACAGTCGTAGATTGAAAATGACCAATTTGTTATTGTTTTTGGATTTGGAGGGATTATTATTAGGCTCTGTGTGGAGTAAGGAAACTTGCCCAAGGTTTCGCCCTCTGCCTGGAATTGAACTCGGGTCTCTCGCTTGCAAAGTGAGTGCTCTAACCACTGAGCTACAGGACTCCATGGGTTATGGGTATAATAGAAACTTGGCCAAGTTTCACTGGAACAGAGAAGCTTGAAGGGAAACCTGATAGAGATCTTCAAAATTATGAGAGGTTTCAATAGGAGTCAGTAGGGAAAACATATTGGTCAGTGAATCAGTGACCAGAGACCATCAGTGTAAGATAATTGGCAAAGAAGCAAAGAGAGACTTTAATAGATTTTCTTTCAAACAGTTATTAGGATATGGAATAAGTTGCCAGGAGCGATGGTCAAGGTAGCATCCATATTAGCTTTCCAGAGAGAACCGGACAGATATCTAAAAAGGAATAGTTTACAGGTGTATAGATAATAGGCAGACAAGTGGGACTGGATGGATTGCTCTTTCATAGAGCCATCAAGCTTCCTTCTTCTGTGCTGTAAAATGTTTATGTTTCTATGGTGCAGTGCATTTACCCTGAGCCATCAGAGGGAGATAGGTGTACACTACATTGCATGTAATTAGAATATTTTGAATGAAATTGTCTCATACTTGATTGGATTTCTCTTGTCTCCATGTGAGATAGGCCCACACATCAATTGCCATGTGGAATATAAATCAGAGAGAGTCAGCATTATTTCGGGAAATAGAGATCAGTTTCTGACTAACCTAATAACGCTCTCAGACAGAAACCCTGAAGACCACTACATAAAGGAAGATTGAGGGATATAGTTTATAGATGGATATAGGGATTTTCAGAAGGCATTTGGATAAGGAGTATAGAAGAGAACGTCTCTCCAAAAATAATAGAATTGAGGCAAGTTTGTCACATGGATGGAAAATTAATGAAGGCAGAGAGTGGGATAAAAGGGACACATGAGGAGAAGTAATCAATGGAGAGAGCAGAATATTGTAAAGAAACAAAGCAGCAAGTGAGTGGAACTGAATCTAACAACATTCAGTGTAGCAAAGTGTAAGTACAGGTCAACCTCATTATAACAAGTCGATCGCTAAATGGTCTCTCTCCATCAGCAGTGTGCAGCAAGCAAGCATTTCCAACGCTTCCTTGGGATACTGCTAGACGTTGGGAGGACTTCCACACCAGTGCCCTATGTATAGGAAGCAGACTACTCACCTCCCACAAATGTACAGTACCACACTTACGGGATAGTACAAGTTTGCTTTCATATAGATTTGTTTATGGAGCGATTGGACCTTGACATTTGTTTACTAAAAAAAAGCCATGCCAGAAAGCCAGGCCAGGCCACTCTCCGTCTGCTAAAATGTGTCTAACTTCTGGGTTATCAGGACAATGACGTCGTTTTCTGTGCATTTTGTCGGCAGCAAACCTAATGACCCAGAAATTGGACATTTTTAGCGCAGAAAGCATGTGAGAAGATCTGCTCACAAGTGGTACAACACTGTTTGGAATTTTTTCGCCCAACTACCTTTTAATGCGGCTTAACTCTACCTAGGATGGAGAGGCTACATTATGAGGACCCTGGATAAATTTGGGTTATAACCCCTTGAGTTTAAGAGTCAAGGAGCAATCTGAATGAGCTCTTTAAAATAATGGCGAAACCAGTTAAAAGTAGGAAATTGGTTAAGAGATTTATGCACGCAAGGGTTTGTGAGACCGTGGAATACAATGCTCCAGAACACCTTAGATGGAGAATCAATCGGGATGTTTAAGGGATGGAACTGATAGAGATCTGCTCTAGTGCTGAGAATTCTCCTCCAAATTACTAGCTTGCTTCAGATCACATAATAATAATAATAATCCTTGCATTTGATATTGATTTGCATTTTACGTCTTCTAGACGTCTCAAAGCGCTTCACAGAATATAAAATGGATTGACTGTATATTTGTGGGTGAAATGCAGCAGCCAATTGCGCACAGCAGTGTCCCACAAACAATCATGGATTGAAGTGACCAATTTTATTGTTTTTTTTCTTGAGGGATTATTATCAGGCGTGTAGAGTAAGGAAACTTGCCCAAGGTTTTGCCCTGCCGGGAATCAAACCCAGGTCTCTTGCTTGCAAGGCCAGTACTCTAACCACTGAGCTACAGGACTCTATGCCCTCAAATGCACACATCTTTACTGCTCTCAAACCCTAATAGGTGAAACACTAAATCTTGATCTTTTCTACACACTTTGCAATAAAAAAAATCAATTCTTTCTATCCTTCAAAAGCAGCTTTTTCCAATAAATGCAACTAATAGCTCCTATGTTACATTTGAATGCCTCTTTCTAATCCATCAATATTGTGGGCCTCATTATCTCCTCTGATCTCAAAATAAATTCTCCCATCTTCTCCGTTGCTAAAGGCGCCCATAAAGAAGCTCAATTTCCTCTTATGTGCTAAGCATTCTTCTCTCCTCTCAGCTCGAAAGGAACATAGCAAGAAACCTGACCACAAATGACCACTATGGTCCATCTGGTCAGTTCCACAGTATAAAACAATCATAAATGACTGTACTTCTCAAACCTCTATCAATATATTTATCAAATAACTGTCTATCTCTTAAATTTAATAATATTTTTATTATTCTCTTAAATTTGCTTACGCAATCTGCCACCACCACCAACTGCCTTCTCACCCCTCAAGTCCAATCCCTTGTTGGTGAGTCTGTGATAATTATATTATTAGGGTTCAGTTTATTAATAGCCTGCAAGATATTTTCGCTCACAAAATATACAGTCAATTCACTTTACAGTATATTCTGTGAAGCGCTTTGAGACGTCTCAAAGACGTGATATGGCGCTATATCAAATGCAAGGACTATTATTATTATTATTAAGATTTTGAATACTTCAATAAGATTTGCTCCTCTTCTCCAGTGTGAATTTTGCTCACTGCCAAAGCCTCTCCTCGTAACTAAATTCACCTATCAATTTATTATTTTGGTCAGTCGAGTGTCTGACACGTGTGGAAACCCATTGCCATGTTTAAGAGTATGCAAGTCATACAGAGAGACCGACATCTGTAATAATATAATAATCCTTGCATTTGATATAGCGCCTCATCACGTCTTCGAGACGTCTCAATGCGCTTCACAGAATACACTGTCAAGGGAATGTGACACCAGGAGAAACTCCCTTGTCTTTTCGACTAGTACCATGGGATCTTTAATGTCCACCTGAACAGGCAGAAGGGACATCATACAGTTTAACGTCTTATCCCAAGGACGGATAGTAGCTTGTGTTGCATTTTGCACATTGTCCTCTCCACAAGCGTTTAAAACCCAAGATTAGCATCCAACTGTTTTTTTCTCGACTTCACATTTATCACTTGAATTTGTTTTGAGACTTGGTGGTGAACCACACATTGGGCTGTGCGTGGCCTTTCACCCAGACTTTTCAATGAGAAGAAGAAAAAAACAGCTGATGTTCTTGTACTACACGCTGGTAAAGGAAACAGATGACATTGCATTGGCAAAAGAGACAATGCAGTACAATTTACATTTATTTAACTACAATTTACATTTATTTAACTGGTAGCCAGCAAGGCAACCCAGCTGTAGCACTGCATGCTTGAGTCTAAACATCTTTTAAGAGCTCTTTTCTTTCAAAAAAATATTAAAATGTTTAATTAATTTCAAATGAAATTGAATTGTCACAGATTCTCCAGCCTGTACACACTCTTCAATCAATGACTGCAACTGACATCCATGACATTTCTAGGCAGAATAGCTCCCTCAGAAAGTATTTTTTAAAAAGTTTACACTAAGAAACAATTCTCAGTATTTACACCCCCTTAAGGTTCTTGGAACTTAACTTGTACTTAAATCATAATAATAATAATCCTTGCATGTGAGATAGCGCTTTTCACGTCTTCTAGACGTCTCAAAGCGCTTCACAGAGTATACTGTTAAGTGAATTGACTGTATATTTTGTGGGCAAAACGCGGCAGCCAATTGCGCGCAACAGTGTCCCACAAACAGTCGTGGATTGAAAATGACCAATTTATTATTGTGTTGTTTTGGAGGGATTATTATTAGGCGTGTGGAGTAAAGAAACTTGCCCAATCTGTTTAGTGTGATTTCTGAAGGATGAGTGTTAAAATCTTAACATTTGTATGTTGTTCAGCTCTCTTTTGACTTAATGGGACACAGAAAAAGATTGGGAGGGAGCCTAATGGTATTAATAGTAATTCTTGCATTTGATATAGCGTCATTTATATCAGGAGGATGTCTCAAAGTGCTTCACAGCATTCACTGTGAAGTGTAGTATGCCTACAAAATACAGTCACTATACTTTGCAGTAAATTCTGTAAAGCACTTGGTGTCGTCCTTCTGACATGAAAGGTGCTATCGTTAGTGACTGAGTGCTTTATAGACAAACGTTTCTATCAGGAAGTACAAGAGCAAGGTAGCAAAAACTAACTGCAACTTATTGTTGATTATCATGCCATGCAGTTTGGTTATTTGTTCAGTTTAGGGGATGACTGGAAGTAGATCAGAAGAGCCCAATAAATTGGGGGAATGTTTGACTAGGGAATTTAGCCAAATGCACTATAACATGGAAATGAAAATATCCAATGAGAAGGAGCTAACATATAACGTTAGCATTTAGTGACTTGTATAGTGATATGAGAGGCTTACGTGACTGGACTGTCCAATTCACTGCATTCAGAACAGTATCAGTGGTCTCCACAAGACAATGATCTTAATTAAAATTTAACAACTTTGAACAGATCAAAAGATTGCATTTTCTCAAACCTCTTTCCCTCCACTCATTATAGGCTGCTACGTCCTGAAGCCAAAAAGCAATATCATAGAACACTTACTGTCGTTGTCATCAGAATCATCACTGCTGCTGGGGAGCCGGCCTCTTTTCATGGTCTTCTCGATTCCGAACACTGAGTCTGCGAGGAAAAAAGACAGCAGTTACTGACAAGGCCCAACTAGCTAGCGTTCAGCCCTGTTTCAAATGCATCTATCAACGAGACGTCGCTTGTATCTCTGAGAATCTGTAGAATGCACGGAACCATCAGTGTACTTTCCTCTCTACCCACCCCACACGCACGCACACACACACACACACACACACACATACCAAGTGAGGAAAAGACGTCAAGTCCTCAAATCCGAATCAGAGGCAACAATAAAATACAAGTTGGAGGCACACAGAGTAGCACAATGGACTTCTTACCTCAGCTCAGGAGTTTGAGATGCTAACAGTTATTGCTATCGGGCAAACCACAATTAGATCTTTTGGTATTCAAATTTGAAAGTGAGAAAGTTTTGGTTTTACTTTTAGACACTGTTTGGGTTCTCAATGTTGGAGGAATGCAAGTACTGCGTAATCAAATGGCAATGCTTAATTAAGACAGTAACATATCCAGTCAAGTTTGCCAATAACCCAATTATCAAGCTCCAAATAAAGCTGTGATATGGTCCAATGCTAGTTATCCGAATATCCTGACTGGTCTCCAGAAGATTAAATCAGACAATATATCTAAGAATGCAGCAAATAATACCCACATTAAAACAAAATAATTGGAATGACTTTAAAATCCATCTGTAGGTGGAGACTGTTTTAACCATTTTAGAGATTGCTTAACCATTTTAGCAGAAAAAAAATGTTAAACCACAACAATTGGAGGAGGGTAGGAAAGCAGTTCGGATTCTCCTTCAATGCGTAGGTGCTGATCTCAGCAGCAATGCTGCGGGGAGGCACAAAGTGGTGGCCAGACCTCTTTCGGAGGTTAGAGGATGAGAGCGAGACACTCATCGAGGATTGTGGTGAGCAGCTTCACTGACATTTGTAATAAAAATGCATAAACTTTTCTTGGGAGGGTCGGGTTTCTCTGTAATGTGGAACACACCTGCATTATTTATCAAAGCACACATTGAAGTAAATGCATCAATCCTGACCCAGCGCTTTGCCCTGTAAATACACTGTGGGGAGGCATGTTCAATAGCAATAGGGTGGCTATTGATCATGCAGAGAACATGCACTAACCTCCACAGCAGTTAGATACAATACAAAATGACATTTGTATAACGCCTTTCACGTTGGGAGGACATCCCAAGGCGCTGGACAGTCAGGAATTTGGACCCGAATTTGGGGCGGGGCGGGAGGGGGTGTTGCGGTCAGAAGGGTAGGAGGGTGGGCCGAAGGCGCGATCGAAGAGGAGGGTCTTGAGACGTGCCTTGAAGGAGGCAAGGGAGGGAGCGAGGCGAAGGGAACGTGGGATGGAGTTCCAAAGGAGAATGCAAGGAGAACTAGAGAACACCTCACACACACTATTTTTTTTAAAAACTGCTCTCAAACAGCAGCAATGCCACTATTATATCACCGTTCCCACAGCACCTACTGCGTGTGACAGACAGATCTGGGCCACTTTCTACGCTCTTGGTCAAAAAGAAAGTGCGTATGGCAACCCCTCTCCCCAATCCAAGTATGTCAGCCACCCCTCACGGATTCTGAATACCCCAACCCCCCCCCCCCCCCCCATTTAGACCCACGAGTACATCAACCGCCTCCTCCTGAGACCCCATATACATCATGCCCCCTCCCCCCAGTTACTTGACAGCAGTAAGTAGGAACCTGGCTGTTAGTCAATTGGCGGATCGGTTTCCGGGAGTAATAATCCCTCCAAAAAANTTAATTTGGTCGCTCAATCCACGACTATTTATGGGACACTCCTGCATAATTGGCTGCCACGTTTGGCCCACAGAATACACAGTCAATCTACTTTACAGTGTGAAGCGCTTTGAGATGTCTCAATGTCGTGATAAGGCGCAATATCAAATGCAAGAATTATTATTATCATCATCATCCCCGGGAACGTGATCCACCCACCCCCACCCACACCTCTCAACTCCAGTATTTTGACATTACTTTGCCAGCGTTTTTTGCAGTATGTCTGCCATCTGCCAACACTTAGCCTCTATTTAAAGAACACTTGATAGTAACCTCTGGCTGTTCTCCCTACAGGTCAGCCAATTCAACGTGGGTCATAGCTTTAAATATACAGTCAATCCACTTTACGGTGTATTCTGTGAAGCGCTTTGCGACGTCTCAACGATGTGATAAGGCACTGTGTCAAATGCGAGGATTATTATTAAAGACCGTCAATCAAACGTCACAGTGCCAAAATCATAAATAAAAAAAGCACGGGATAAACTCTCCACCGAAGTTATGCTGAATGACAAAAGGCGATCAGCTAAGGATAATGTACTCAATTGCTGCGGTTCATTGGAAGCACAAAGGGCTAAAAGCACTTAGTTGATGGAAACCTGTCCCCCATTTAATAGCTTATTGCTTTCTGACCAAGCTTCTTAGCTGTAAGGCAGCTGAGTTGCTTTTACACGCGACTTTCCTATTCTACCAAGAGTCAGACGTGTTAATGTGGGGAACTACATTTTTAGATTAAAGACGAAAAATCGTCTACCCTCAACTAAAAGCTCACAAATTGGGACCTGTTGTGGGGTTTTTTTTTCCGTAAAAAATGGGAGAAATCTGTCCGCAATAAATCTGTCTGCAGTCAACCAACACAATAGTTTTGTGCCAGCTAGCCCAGCAATACTTAATAATAATAATCCTTGCATTTGATATAGCGCTTTATCACATCTTCGAGACGTCTCAAAGCACTTCACAGAATATACTGTAAAGTGAATTGACTATATATTTTGTGGGCGAAACTCAGCAGCCAATTGCACGCAGCAGCGTCCCACAAACAGTCGTTGACTGAAGTAGCCAATTTATCATTATCATTTTCTTAAGGAATTATTACCCCCAGAAAAACGATCTGCCGATCGACTAACAACCGGGTTCCTACTTACTGCAAGGTAAACAGAGGCGTGTGGAGTAAGGAAGCTTGCCCAACATTTCTCCTTGCCAGGAATTGAACCCAGGTCTCTCGCTTGCAAGGCGAGTGCTCTAACCACTGAGCTACTTCAGAAAGATTACCACAAACTTCCCCGGTACAATGGCTGACATTACCAGGCAGTGAAACACATACACACACAAAAAAAGTCTGTAACTACTGGCCCAGCAGAAACACCCCTCCCGCTCGATTTAGCCCAGATAAGCATTGGACAAGGTCACAGAGAAGCAGAGCGTGCGGGCCTCACTGTTTACTGAGGCTTGTTAATTTAACCCTATTCCCTCGGCTGCAGGGAAAACCTCCCACTGAAGTGAAGTGCAATCTACACAATTAAAAGCCAACCTCTCTCCAACCTTAAAGAGTTAACCTAAAGCTTTGAACTGTTCCTTATAATGCATCCTTCGGTGCTTTTAATAAGCTGTTAGTGTCAACATAAAGAAAAATGATTTGGTGGGGAGGGGAGGTTGGTCAGACATACCTCCAAGTAAATCCTTGCGTTTTATACATTTCTGGAAGGAATTAGTGATGATCAGCAACAAGGCCAACTCTTTGCCTCAAACCCAGCCAATGTTTTTGCTCTCCCTCCAGGGCCCTCTCATCTCCACTCTGATATATCTCAGCTCGCCTATCTTAACTCTTAAAATAAAATTGGTCACTGACTCCATGGCTCTTTATAGGCTGTTGTCGTGCATAAATTGGCTGGTGCAAATTGCACAGACGTCACACCACTCTACAGAATATCCTGTGAAGCACTTTGAAACATCTCAACCACATAAGGCGCTGTATAAAATGCAAAGATTATTATTTTAATAAAATTGGTCGCTCATTCCATAGCTGTTTGTTGAACATTGCAGAGTGCAAATTGGCTGACGCATTCTCCTACAAGTATTTAGTCACTACAATTTACAGTAAGATCCTATAAAGCGCTTTGATGTCTTGACAAAGTGATGCAGTACTATACCAAATGCTTATTATTGTTAAAGCATCTTTGACCATGCCTTTGATCAAAACGCTCAAAGCAAATTCCCCTCGCTTTTCCCCCCATGTAATGAAGTGCTTTAAGACATTCTTCCTACGTGAAAGTTTATTCAAGCATAAACTACAGTATTGTCATAACGCAATTCTGTCACCACAATTGCATACAGCCATGGTTGCTTCACTGAGCAGCAAGTGGAACAGATCATTCCTAAATTGTGTAATCATCAGTGACACAAAGTAACAGCAGCCACCTAAACTCAGCCACTGGCAGTGAATGTGATACAGTGCCAGAGGCAAAGTTTATAAATGGGTGGAATGGGGGACGAGATAATTATTTTAAGTGCTGGGAATGCTAGGAGTTCAGGTGACTGTGAAACAGCTCACTGCTCACCCACGGTTTAAATTGCTTTTCAAATTACACGTTTAGCCATCTATTATTCGCTGTGCAGTATGCTGTGATATAATGCACACTGGGCATGTTATTTCCCGCTGATCAGCTTCTGGTTCTCTATCTGTGAGCTTGCAGTGGTTACACCACGACTGATTTCACCCTGAATCTCATCACACTAATAGGCACACTAAAATTCAGCTTGCTTGCTATCAATATCAGTATCTGCACTGAAAACACTGCCAGTCAAAAAGCAACCTATTTAAAACTGCACTGAACTGCCCCCGGAGCTCTCAGCACTGAGTACGCACCCGTGTATATTGGAGTGAGTTTAAAGTTGAAATCGCATTTCCATTTCCAGTTGATAGTGATAAACCGCTCTCACTTGGTTCTCATGGTTTACAAGGGCATCTTAACCCCTTCGTCACGTTTAATGTCTAGTAATCGCTCCCATACCGTATCCCTTATTCTTGGGCTCACTCACTTGAAAACACCACAAAGCCATCAAATGTAAAACAAAAGTAACTCACTACAATAACCAGATGTGGATTTCCTCTACACAAAACAAGAGCCCCAGCAACACCCCAAACACTGCAGGAAATTGACCCATTTTAGCCTCTGGATAAATCTACAAAAAACCCAAAGTCTTCATGCCTCTAGAAATAACCAACATTTGAAACATGGAGGACCTTTAAAAAGGTTGCAAGGTTTAGGAGAATGTAGGTATTGCCCCAGAATAACTGTACTGCTTTGTGCATAATTAGCTGCCACATTCGCTCGCAAAATACAGTCACGACACTTCATAGTAATATCGGGTGAAGCTCTTCGAGGCATCCTCCAGACATGAAAGGATGGATACCAAATGTAAAGATTATTATTAAATATGCATACAATATCAAGAAACTCGCACCAATAAAATAAGCCACATCTTTTTCCCTATTTTTAAAAAAAATTAGCGCATCCAATTTTTTTTTTGAAAAGGCCACTGGCTGGTTGCCACTGGCTGGGGGATGGTTGCCACTGGCTGGGGGATGGTTGCCACTGGCTGGGGGATGGTTGCCACTGGCTGGGGGATGGTTGCCACTGGCTGGGGGATGGTTGCACTGGCTGGGGGATGGTTGCCACTGGCTGGGGGATGGTTGCCACTGGCTGGGGGATGGTTGCCACTGGCTGGGGGATGGTTGCCACTGGCTGGGGGATGGTTGCACGGGCACTGGTTGCCATACGGTTCCCTGCCAAGTGTGTTCCTGTGTGAGCCTTAGCATGGAGTGTCCACAGGCCTCAACTGTAGAGGGCGGCACAACTGAACCTGACCTCTCGCTGGCAGATTGCCACACGAGTGCACTATCTGTAGAGGGTGCTGTCGAGAATGCTGTCGAGGGCTGTTTTCCATCTCCAGGTCTCTGGGATAGCCACCCTATTCAGCCCTGACTGAACCCAGCAAATTCAGCGCAGACTGGGAATCGAATCGAAACTGGAAGAGTTTCTTGCCAGTCCAGCGGCCCGGAACTAGCCCCAGCTCGGGCCATAGTTTGGCCGGCACCATCGGAGTCGTGTCCTATCGAGTAATGTCTACATCCGCTGATTGGTTCTCGAAGGCGCCAGTCTAAATTAAACTGAACTGATGCATACGTGCAAACAACTCAGGTCATGTGTGTGTGTGTCAGTCCAACAACTAACATTAACAGATGAACACAGCAGGGATCCATCATCAAACAGTCGATTTCAAGATCCTCACACTCGTTTTCAAATCCCTTCATACCCTGGCACCTCCCTACCTCTCCGACCTGCTTACTGTCCCCCCCAACACACTACTCGCTGCCTATGCTCGACTGGCTCCGGCCTCCTGTATGTCCCTCACGCCCTTCTATTCCACCATCAGTGGCCGCGCTTTGAGCCTCTGCACCTCGAAACTCAGTAACAAACAGTGACCGTGCTTGAACATTTCATAAAGTCAAGTGTTCACAAAATGTGTTAACATGGTGTCCCAAGTTTAGAGTTGAACATTACAATTAAACAGTCCACCACACTACAAATAATCCATGTTCGGGGGGGGGGGAGGGTGCTAGAAAATGTGGCGATTGCACATGGTTTGCAAAAAAAATTATTTCCACAATTGTTAGGGTTCAATTAGGTTTCAGGCTGATCGAGATACTGGCAAATTAATTTCAAGCCCTAGATTGCCATTTTCACCCGTGGCAATAAAACAGTATCAAAATATTGACAGTCCAAAAATAGTCTCCTAAAAAGTGGAACGAACCCAAAATTGGCTGTTACAGTAGCAGACGGTGAATTTCAATATCTGACAGCCTGAGAAAAATATAGCTTTAGCAGAAAGATATCAATCTATTTGAACAAGTCATTCTCAGTCCTCAGCGCAGGCTTCCTCACTTTTTTTCTGGACATGAGACATTGGAGATGGGTGCTGACAGAAGTGTTCAAAATTATAATCGGATTTGATCAGGCAGACATAGTTAAGAGTGTTGCCATGAACAATGGTTTATAAATGTAAGATAAGGCACGAGCAAATCCAAAAAGAAATTTAGGAGAAACTTCTCTACACGGAGAGTGTGAGAATGTGGAACTCACTGTCGGAAGTTGTGGTTGAAGCAAAAAGTATCAACGGATTTAAGAGGAAACTCGATGTAAGCATGAGAGAAAAGGCTATAGGAGAGGAGATTAGGATGTGTGGATGCTCATGTAGAATATAAGATGGCACGATAGATGGGCCAAATGGCCTGTTTCGTTGCTGCACAGTCTATGTAGTTCTATGCGTGTCCACTCAGACTTCCTCAAACCTTCCTTCCAGGTAGCCAAAGACTTTTCAATCTGAAATTTGCCGTCACCTAACTACTACTACTTGATTTATTTAGCTCACCCTCTAGCCTACTCTTTTCAACAATGTTCTGTCCCGGTCGCACAATGACAAACTGCACTTAATCTAGAAGAATGTCCTGAAGCATAATATACAAGCAAAGTGGGAATGAGGGGAGTATGGGGGAGGTGACCAAAGACACGATCAAGAGTTAGGTTTTAAAGGAGTTCTGAAGACAGAGAGAAAATGACCGGCAAAGGGATTTGCGGATGGAATAGGAACATAGAGGCTGAAAACTCAGCCAGCGACGGTGAGTGGGAGAAGGCGAGGCAAGTGTAAAACCCTACATAATGGAGTGAAGGAAATGAACAGTAGAGAGAGACTGGAGAAGATTGTAGAGATAAGTAAAGAGGGACAATAATGAGGAGGAAAATGCCAGTCAGCACAGAGAAGAATAAAACTTCTCATTGTTGTTCCATTCTCTCTATTCTGGAGCTGGAATTTTTCAGAAACATAACTTTTTCACATCAAATCACATCAAAATGTCTCGAAAGCACTTCACAGTGAATTAATGTTAAGTGTGGCTACTCTTTTTGCAAACAAGTGATACAGACATTTTACACAAGGCAAGGTCCAATAAGCACACACATGGCTGGATAATTGTCCAGGATACTCAGAGAATATCCCTTCTCCATTCAAATAGTGTCACAGAATCTTTAACGTCCACTTGAACTCAGGCAGTCAGGTTAATGTTCAGCTTACAATTACCCAGTACAGTAAAACTTACATAGGTCTAATCTATATAAATCATACAATCACCTAAGTCGTACATCTCGTTGAATTTCCTATTATTAATAAGTTTCACATAACTCATGCTTTGTATCAGTCATATTAAATGTATTGTCCCAACTGATATGTCTTATGTGAGGTTTACTGAATATGGAGTTAACTATCCCTAATTACTTTGTATAAAACTAACTGCATCCACTGGACAGTGTTGTGCCAGCAACTAATGTGAATGACATTTTGAGCTGACCCTCATACAGGTTTATCAATAGCTTTGTATTCCACATTTCATCTTGTAAATGTAATTAATGACCTTTAAGGAACTCATTAAATTTGTCATTCCAGTCGCTGACCTTCGCAGGATTCTTCTCAGTTGACATCATCCCTGGAATGAACAGTAGGAAAATCGTCTTGAATCCTTTGTATTGCTTTGCTTTTTTACGGTGGGGGTGGGGGGAGGTGGGGTGGAAAGTGGGAGGGGAAGAGGCAGTGAATAACAAGTCAGTGGTTCATAAACTCCCAGGAAATAACAGCTGCTGTTTAGCGTCAGTACTTTACAAGCTCTCTTACATAAAGATTTTGTTTTCAATTCATCTTCTTTCTGTGAATACCAAATGCAACAGATTCCATTGGGAGGGGGGAAAAAAATGCACCGCCAGGATTCTCAACTACTGATCACATCAAGGATAGAAACAAGATTGTGCAAATGGGCAGCACCAGAGCAATCAACCAGATCAGGCTCGATCTTACTCTCAAAGTCCATCTTTTTCATCCTAACAAACAAAAAAATCACTGTGGCAGAATACAGCGAGTAGAACATGAGGTTCTAATGTTACTGCACGTTTGCCAGCTCCACGGGCTGAAGCTGCTGTTGATCCGAAATTACATTCCAAGCTTTTTTTAATAAAACGCACACACACACAATGCTTAAACTGAAGGATTGCCAGCAGCAACCAGCTTAGCCACTCCATTCTGGTGCTGCACATTTCCTTAAAAGTTCATGTGCATTACACATGCAATAATGGATTCCTGGAAAGGGGGTTACAAAGCTATCGTTTGCTTCAGAGCTTCAGGTGACAAGAGTGGGAACTTCCACCGGTTGCTAAAAATTAGGTTACCAAGCAAGCTTGTAATTCGCATGTGTTTCCCCCCCACACACACCTTCCAGAATACATAACACAAAGGGATCAAACTTCAGTAAGCCGTTTCTCTCTTTACGGCAGCTTTCAGGACTTTGCAGACTCTCGGTGCAGCCAAGTGAAATTCATGGCGGACTAATCTGCCAGGTTAGTATTTCAGATTTATTGGACAGGAGCTGGAGTGCATAAAGGGTAGATCCCACATGCTGGAGTATTCTAATAGGATACATGAGGAGGAGCTGTAGGTCCAATCTGTAACCCATGAGTGAGCTGACTAAATAACTTACAAGTCACAACGATCAGGATGCAGACTGTACTTCTTCAGCTGTTCTGTTCTTGCCACGTATAAGGTTACGCAATTAAAATGAAAAATGTCACTGTAAATTTATATTTCACACAGACAGGAAATAAACCGAACGCTAAAGTGGAGTTTGTGGAGTCCCGTAGAGTAGTGGTT
The DNA here is from genome assembly GCF_018977255.1 of Callorhinchus milii. Classification (NCBI taxonomy): domain Eukaryota; kingdom Metazoa; phylum Chordata; class Chondrichthyes; order Chimaeriformes; family Callorhinchidae; genus Callorhinchus; species Callorhinchus milii. The sequence continues at coordinate 27,005,944 of NW_024704742.1, read as the reverse complement.
AGCGTGCTCGCCTCCAGGCAGGGCAAAACCCTAGGCAAGTTTCCTTACTCCTCTCCTTTCTGTTTACCTAGCAGTAAATTGGAATACGGTTGTTAGTCGATTGGCAGATCGCTTTCCAGAGGTAATAATCCCTTCAAAAAAAGAAATTTGTTCACTCAATCCACGATTGTTTGTGGGATACTGCTGTGTGCAATTGGCTGCCACAAAATACACAAAGCAGAATATCCTGTGAAGCACTTTGAGACATATCAACGACATGATGAGCCACTACATAAATACATCTGGTCAAATACAAGGATTATTATTGTTACTGAAATTTTGAATCCTGCAACTATTGTCAGTGCTGTTATATCCTTTCAAAAACTAAAAAGGGATTGGCCGCAGAACAATCCTTTGATTTTTCAGGCCGGAACAAGGTGTTAAGTCCAGGGAACGATTTGGGGGATTTATAAATTGTAAGAACAATGGACATAGGAACAGGAGTAGGCCATTCAGCCTCTCAAGCCTTTTCTGCCATTCTATTAGATCATTTCTGATCTGTACCTCAACTCCAATTACCCGCCTTTGCCCCATATCACTTGATAATCTTACCTAACAAAAATGGGCTGAAAAGGTGCCACGGAAGGCCAGCTGGCACCAAACAAGGCTTGCCTAAAGCAGTGGTGGCTAACCCATGGCCCGTGGAACGGCCTGTGGGGCAGTCAAGAAGTAGCCCCCAAACATTCGCACTCATCGAGCTAACTCCGTGTTCCGTCAATCATGCGGCATAAATCAAGAAATATTCAAATAAGAAAATATATTTTGTTGGACGACCAAAAAGATTAGCCATCACTTGCCCTAAAGTTTGCTTGCACTGCATTTTCTGCCCATTCTGTAGTTTTTTGTCTTCTCTTCCGCAGGGGTCTGAAATTTCTTTTGGTCTTAGCCTTAAGATCAACAACAATGAGCGTGCAGAATTTTAGAAAGTTCCTTAAATTAAGGTTGAATAATCTTCCAAAATCTTGCACGTTCCTAATGTTCAAGGCAAAAGTGGCTCTCTGGTTACTCACCCAAGTGTGAGAGCTTTAACAGTGAACACCAGCATTGAGATAGCCCATTGCAGCGTTATTAAGTTGCAGTAGATATTCTACTTTTAAGGAGTCTTAAAGTAAAGAAACACAAAGCAACCAGCATTTAAAAAGTAAACTTCCTTTTTTTAATGCAAACTATCCTAAATGTTTTAATGCAAACTATCCTAAATGTTGCATCCTTTTTTCACATTCCACACTTGATTATCTCCTTTCTCCATGTTCTCATGTTAAAAAGGTGTTTCTACGTTTAAAAAGCCAAATTTGCTCTTTTTATGTTGCAAACATGAAATGGAAACCATCAAAATTTAAATCTAAACTTCCATTCTCAGTTGAACTGGAACTGATTCCCGATATTCAGAAAGCTTCTCACCCCCCACCCCATCCCCAACCACACCCACCCCCCAGCCCCCCCCTCCCATTACCACCACTTCCCTGAACAGTTTCCATTATTTTCAGGGAAAGCATTACTTGGATGTAAGGTTCGTATTCAATTGTTCACTATCTTCACTAAAATCAATCTACAGAATGGTTTATTTAAAAAGCCATTAATAGGGAAAAACAGATTTGCCATTCAATATTTGCTGCCTGAATCCGATGCTTCAATAATGGATAGTACTTATGTTTGATACACCACACTGAAATATTTTAAAGACTGAGGGAACTGTGGACAGCGAACGACCTGCCGGGATTGAACTGAATTCCTCAGTGCAGTACAGCAAACCCTTACTACTTCTATATTCTATTTTTGTTTCATTGAGACACATTGTTAGCTCCAGAAAGATACACATGAGCAGGCTTACACCAGATAAATTAATGACACATGAAGGAAACCACATGCTTTCAATCAATTACAAGACGGCAATCCAAACGAGGGGGTGAGATAGTGTAGTAAACCACGCTTGGTGGTTTACGTGCATTATCTGATCTCCAAATAATCAATGGGAAGTCTTCGCACACCACGATTATAACAGCCAATTCCTTTGAGGCCAGGGCGTGCGTGTGTTCCTGTGCCAATGCCATTCTGAAATCAGCTGCAAGAAAATTAACTGGGGGAAGAGAACTTACTTTGTGGTGGGAAGTAATTCATACTTCATGCAATTTTACCTCTCTTTGTTGAAGTATGGTTAATTATTAATTAAGTTAATTAAGAATTATTATTATTAGAGTATTTTGCCCTTCACTTAGCATCTCCCACAACCATCCAGCTATCTTACACTTGAAGATAGCAAGCACAACCAAGACCTCACAGATTAGACATTTTACTTTAGACAACTGCAGTTTAATTCTGCGGAACGACCCAAATCACAACATACAATTACATAATACAGTATACAAATTAGTAATTCACTGTAACAGTGTGATTCAAACCAGAGGCAGAACCACAATCAGCTGCATTAAAGAGTTCCATTATTTCATTCATTTGTACACAGAGGAGGCAGTTGCAATAATAACAACAATAAACCTTGCATTTGATAAAGCAACTTATTACTTTGTCGAGACATCTCAAAATGCTTCACAGAAGATACTGTAAACTGAATTGACTGTACATTTTGTGGGCGAAATGTGGCAGCCAATTCCATACAGCAGCTTCCCACAAACAGTCGTGGATTGAGTGACTAAATTATTATTTTTTTTGTAAGGATTATTACCCCCGGAAAGCGATCCGCCAATTGACTGATAACCAGGTTCCTACTTAATGCTTGGTAAACAGAGGTATGTGGAGTAAGGAAACTTGTCTACGGATTTGCCCTGCCCGGGAATCGAACCAGGGTCCTCTCGCTTGGGAGGTGAATATTCTAACCTACAGGGCTCTGCTAACAAAATACTTCCCACCATGAACCTCAATCAAAACCTATAATTGAAAAAAAGCAAATTAACTCGATGAATATAACATGCCCTTCTTTATTAAGAACTATGAAGTCCAGGACAGAGTAACTGAAGTAAATGGCCCATTTCCGTGCAGGATCACTCCATGCAAGACATTTTCTGAAGGCTCAAAATGCAATAAACAGGAGGCAGAATATACATTGTGAACAAATTGCTAGGCAACACCTGGTGGGCTTCAAAACCACAGATTGTGTGATTTAGAGACTGAGGCAGCCAAATTGCACACAGCAATGTTCCACAAACAGCTGTGAAGTGAATTGCCAGTTTTATTTGGGGGAGTCTTGGCCAGGACACTTGAGAGAAACTCCTTTCCCTTTTCAAATAATCTTTAATGTCCCCCTGAACAAGTCTACGGGACTAGGTTTGCTGACAAAATAGTCAATTGACTTTACAGTATATTCTGTGAAGGGCTTTGAGACGTCTCAAAGACGTGATAATAATAAATATAATAATCCTTGCATTTGATGTAGCGCTTTTCACATCTTCTAGATGTCTCAAAGCGCTTCACAGGATAGACTGTAAAGTGAATTGACTGTTTATTCGTGGGTGAAACGAGGCAGCCAATTGCGCACAGCACAGTGATAAGGCGCTATATCAAATGCAAGGATTATTATTATTATTGGCATCAACGAGAATGCAACACACACCTACCTCTGCATCAGTGTCAGCCTAGAGTATACAAGCTCAAAGTCCTGACATGGGTCTTGAACCCACCACCTTGTGACTTAATCACCACGATAATAACAAGGTTCCTCTGTGATAAGAGTGGACTCATTGAGAGTAAGAGATAGTGAGCTCAGTTCAGAGTCCAGCTGACACTTAGCACATTAAATATGTCAGAGGCAGAACTGGAGCCCCACCGCCACACAAAGGCAACATCAAAAACACAGGCCTGCATTATAGACTTCCATTTGGTAAAAAAAACTATAGTCACTATCTTGCAAACCAGTAGTCAAAAGCCTCAGCCTGACTTCTCCAACATCACTATTGAGAACACTATCATTGGGGGAGGAGGGGGGGGGAGAGGGAGACAAAGGTTCCAACTCCAGCCCATTCAATAGGAGACTACCACTAAATTTACCAGAAAATGATTTTTTNGATCAGCTGGGTGTCTGACACATGTGGAAACCCATCACCGTGCTAAAGAATATCCAAACCAAGCTGAGATTTCCATGCATCCCACCTACACATGGAAAACCCAGAGATAAATTGTTGCAATGTAATGCGCACTCTCTCTCTGGAGGGACGCATCCTGCTTACCTAATTACAGAAATTATTAGGCTCAGGTTGGCCAGAACCAAGGGTTGGAGATCCCAGAGTGTGCGTTGGGCGTCTAATCAGCTAAGTAAACATAGCTTGCCATTGATAGCACTGTCTGCCAAACGTTCTCGCTGCTTGTCCAACTAGGACCACCCTACCCATTGGAGCTTTGGCTTACACGGTTAACAGGAGCTGATGGGAAGAGTCCTTGCCCCAGTTTGCCTTTCCAAGTCCTGCCGATGTGCCAGGCTATCAGCAGCAGTGCCCTGGAAGCCTGGTTTAGGAACCGGACTACCGAGACCATCACAGAGGGTTGGCTCGATTCCAACATTCTGTTGCCAAACATGTCACCTTGGAATCAGTTCAGCTCACCCCCAAGGAGGATAGTCACTAGTTGGGGAGGGGGGCAAACAGCCATGTAGGACGTTTAATCCAAATTAATGTGCACATCAATTGAGAGTGGGTAAGAAAGCGCGAGAGTGGGTGAGAGAGTGTGTGAAACAGCGAGTGAGACAATGAGAAAGGGAGTCAGTGAGTTTTTTTTTGGTCAGCTGGGTGTAGGATCCAACAAAATTGTACCAGGTTTACTCAGCACCAGCTGCTCAATCCAGGTCCTCATGCGAGGGGCCTTGGCAAATAGAATTGCCCTCTGTGACAGTGAGTGAACGAGAAACAAAGAGAGTAAGTGAGTGTGTGAAAAAGTCAGAGAACGAACAGTTGGAATAATTTGAGAGGAAACTACATAACCATAGACATGCCTTTGGTAGAAGATTATAAGGTGGAAACTTGGGGTTGGTGATAGTCAATTAGCGGATCGCTTTCCGGGGGTAATAATTGCCTCAAAAAAATTATTAACATAATAATTTGGTCATTCAATTCGTGACTGTTTTTGGGACACTGCTGTGCAAAGTTGGCTGCCGCATTTCACCCACAAAATGTAGTCAATTCATTTTACAATCTATTCTGTGAAGCTCTTTGAGACATATCATGACATTATAAAGGTGCGACATCAAATGCAAGTACTGTATTATTAAAATACAAGCAAATTTCCACTAGGTAGAAAAAGTGTACTGGGAGCTGGAGTATGAGAAGCTGAAGGGCAAAACGGTAGGAATAACTTTGAAAGCACATCTGTCGAGAGCAATAGGAGTACAATTACGATTACAGGACTTAAATGAATGCAGGGAATGAAGGATCCAACAAAATTGTGGAAGTAAAACTTGGTACAGTCGTAGAGATAGAAAACAATGGGCCACAGAGCAAAAATGTTTTTCCCAAGAATGCAGTCATAGCATGGAGGTGAGCCAAACAAATCAGCTTTCTCTTTAAAAGAGCTAAATCTTGAATTACCAAGATTTGATACTTGCAACTGCTGAATCCTCTTAAATTTTCTCCATGCTCTTTGAAGGGAAACAATAATCTTATTTAGGATGAAAAGAACGCATTAGGAAGCCGTGAATGCCAATTGGAACATTAGTTACTTTGCTGGCACAGGAGAAGCAGCATTTGAATTGAAAACAATGTTAAGAATTGTCGAAGACCAACCCAGGCTCAACAGATCTGCAGTCATTCCCGAACAGGTAAGTCTGGTCTCCTTGATCAGCCATGATCTGAGTTACAAGAGGCCTATATGAAACAATGGTCAGAGGCTTAGTGTTCAAGATGGTGGGTAAAGTGCAGACCAGTCATTGGGGGCAGGAAATTCTCCCACTCAGCTCCTGTTAACCCTGAAAGACAAAGCCTTAACGGTGGGGTGGTCCTGGCTGGACAAGCAGTGGGAAAGCTTGTGCTCTCAACGACAAGCGATGCGATTCTAGCTGGTTGGACTCCAGCAGTACCCACAACGTACACTCTGAGGTCCCCAAGCCTTGACTCTTGCCAGCCTGCGCCTTATACTTTCCGGAATTAGGTAAACAGGATGTATCCCTCCAGGGAGAGAGTGCACATTCCATTGCAATAATCTATCTCTGGAATTTCCATGTGTAGGTGGGATGCATGGAAATCTCAATTTGGTTTGCACACTGGGTTTCCGCATGTGTCAGACACCCGGCTGACCAAACAAAAATGGTTAGAGGTGACGAAACAGAGACAGTGCGCACTAGAAATGCCATCAGCCATCAGTTTCCATTTCTATTCCTCCAGCTGCAGAACAAAATCCAAAATTTCAGCTAAGTGTCATTGAGCCCTTTGGAAATATAGATACGTGAGACATGCGGCAACTGCAAGAATACCTCTTCATTTGCTGTTTTTACTCGACACGGATTCTCTTGGGTGTATAAGAACACACATAAGAACATAAGAAATGCTAGACGAAAAAGACCATCATGCTTAGCATAACTGCATACCTCTTCTCGATCGATGATGATGTACGTGCACTGAACCTTGGATCCTGGTTCATGACAGGTGGTGGGAAAAAACTACGTCCTGGACTTCATTGCTAGGTCTTGCTGAGTTTATCCCAAATAATACACACGCAGCTTCAGTGGCAGTCCATCTAGTCCTAGCGGTTGCATGCACATATTTCCCGAACTACCTATGTACTTCAATCCCTCGCACCTCCCTACCTATCCGACCTGCTTACTCCCCATTTCACCAGCCACTGCCTCCACTCGGCTGGCTCAGGTCTCCTAATTGTCCCTCGTGCCCTTCACTCCACCATTGGTGGCAGTGCCTTTAGCTACTACGCCCCAAAACTCTGGAACTCTCTCCCTCGATGCCCCCGCCTAGCCCCCTCCCTCCCCATGTTCAAGTCCCACCTAAAGACCTCCCTTTTTAATTGTGCTTACGGTCACCTCCTCACTCCCTCCCCCCTTGGCTCGTTGTCAGACTCCGCCACTGTGAAGCGCTGCAGGACACTACCCCACGCTATATACATCGGTCATTTCAATCCACGAATGTTTGTGGGACACGATTGTTGGCTGACGCATTTCGTTCACAAATATACAGTCTATTCACTTTACAGTATATTCTGTGAAGCACATTGAGACATCTACAAGACGTGAAAAGCGCTATATCTAATGCAAGGATTATTATTATTATATCCTATAATGTTATTTCCTAAAAGAAAACTATCTAATCTGTGTTTGAAAGAATCAACATATCCTGCTTCAACCATCTCCATCAACCATCAACCAATAATAATCCCTCCAAAACAAAACAATAATAAATTGGTCATTTTCAATCTACGACTGTTTGTGGGACATTGCTGTGCGCAATTGGCTGCCGCGTTCGCCCATAAATATACAGTCAATTCACTTTACAGTCTATTCTGTGAAGCGCATTGGGACGTCCTCCCGACGTGAAAAGCGCTATATCAAATGCAAGGATTATTATTATTATTATTATCTCCCTCGGGTTTAACCATGGGTAAACATGGGTTCGGACAACGAGGAGAGAGATTTGTGAAAGGCTAGGTTAACTTCAAGATTTTCAGATGAATTTAAACTCCTGTCAGTCCACTGCACCAATTAACAACAACAACAAAATGCATTTATATAGTTAACGTAGATTATTGTGAAAAGCAATCGCAGTAGTGACACCTACCTAACAAAGTGAAAGATTTCTAAAGCAGTCTTTTTAGGAACTTATACAAGCAAACTTTTATGACGGGTTTAAATTTTGCAGTTAAAAAAATCCTTGCATTGGATATTGAGCCTTTCATGTCGGAAGGATACCTCAAAGCACTTCTAAGGATTTACTGTAAAGTACAGTGACTATGTGTTTCATAGGCAAAAGCTGCAGCCAATTTATACAGAGCAATATCCCACAAACATGCCTGAGGTTAAAATCATGAGGTTTTAGCAATCTGCCTGCAATCCAACTAACCTTTTAATCAAAATCTGATATCCCAACTGTCAGACCTGGAAATGACTCGACAGCAATATTTATAACGCTCAAGATTTTTTAAATTAGCTTAATAGTAAGCTTGGTCTAGGGAAGATCAGCACATTAAAATCTCTCAAAATTTGTTCCACATTGCAGGTTTCACATCTAACAAAATTTACTATTAAAATAAAGTAATTGGACTGGAACTTGAGGTGCAACTCCAGAAAAATCTTGTACTGTAACATCCAAATGTTTTGCAACCATTCGCTCACAATATACACAGTCAATCCACTTTACAGTGTATCATGTGAAGCTCTTTGAGACGTCTCAACGACCTGACGAGGCTCTATATCAATGGCAAGGATTTTATTATTATTATTCCCTAGAAGTTAGATGTATTAGGTACACAAGAACTATGGGGTCAATGTGAGGATATGAGGATATTTTTCAAAGTGTTGCAATGTTTATTTACACTCAGTCTTCTATCAATAGTTAGCATTGAAAGCATCATTTCTTAACGTTACTTAGATTGTGCCGCAGGCGATTTGGCTTTGATATTCTGTCGATATTAGTATTTGAAGGCTGCAAACTGGAAAGTTTTTTATTTTCACCCAAACCGTTCTGTCGAATATTTCCCTTCTGGAACAACACAAGTGACACTTCTACAGACAGAAAACCTCAATGACTCGACAACAGGCAAATGCATTAACACGGGTCCATTTGGAAATGCATCAAATCCAGTTCATGCTACTCAATTTCTGGGTAGGTCCTATTTTCTGGGAATTTATATGACAAAAAGAACTTGTCAACACATGTCCTGGGAATAGATCCTCACAAACGTGTAGTCCTGCAGATTAGTAGTTAGAACACTCATCTCGCAATCGAGAGGATTTGGGTTCGATTCTCAGGCTGGGCAAAATATTAGGCAAGTTTTCTTATTCTTCTGATTACCTAGCAGTAAGTAGGAACCTGGTTGTTAGTCAATTGGCAGATCTCTTTTCCAGGGATAATAATCCCTTCGAAAAAATAAAATAAAAATTTAGTCACTCAATCCACGACTGTTTGTGGGACACTGCTGTGCACAATTGGCTGCTGCATTTCGTCCACAAAATAGTCAATTCACTTTACAATATATTCTATGAAGCACTTTGAGACGTCTCAACGACATGATAAAGCGCTATATCAATGCAAGGATTACGATAAACGTGCAATTTTTTAAAGAGGAACCGAACCATTGCAAGTGCTAGATCTTCCCAAGAAGTAGCAGCAAGTTAAAGAAACCCACAGCAGTTAAAGAAACACACTATGCACATCAACACCATATGCAAAATTACAAACTGCTGCAAACTCCTGTGAAACTCCTCCCAATCCTGTGTCAAATGCAAGAATCATTATTTTTAATCTCATCTTTGATTCAATAAATGATTCAAAAAACGAGGGAGGCAAAAAGTTTTGTACATAGAGGCTTTTAAAACAGGGAATGCCTGATCGCAAATGTTGAAAGCAGATTCCAAAACAACAAGTCTCCCACTACCCAGTCTGTACAGATCAAACAGGGAGGGATGTAAGTGTGCAATAGCCATAAACATTGCTTCACAACACAGCAATTGACACAGAAAAGCATCAGGCAAACGGTTGTTATTCAGTCTACAAAAATACAGTCAAAATACACTTTACAACAACAAGAAGATTACATTTGTGTAGCCCATCTCAAGTCGGGAGGACATCCCAAGGCGCTGGAATATCTATATCTTGTAAAAATATCTATATCTTTACAGTATATCTTGTGAAGATACGTCTTGACAATAAGGTAAAGCTCTATACCAAATGCAAGCATTGTTATTATTATTATTCACAACAAAGCAAGAAAATACCAATGAGAAAACTGGAAAGAAAGACAAACATCTCAGTTGAGGGATCTTTTTGAAAAGCTATTTTCAATGCCTTGTGCGTGTGGCAATTATTGAACCATGAAATGTGAAGGACTACTTTAGCTTCTGGGAAACGTCTCTATTCAGCTTAAAAACTTTGGCTAGAAACCGCTTCGCCATCTGACAACATTTACTGTAAAGTCCTTTGTATGTTTTCCCCCACCTCCAAACCCCACACCCGCAAGTTCTAGAAATCTCTTTAACAGCAAATGTGTACAGTACCAGATCTATCGTCCACAGAATGTGAGCTCACTGACAGCTGCACAAGAATGAATACAAGACAAAACTAGTGAAATGCGCTCTAGTAAGCTTTGAAAACCCACTTCAGCTAACATCCAATTACATTGAAATTGCCTTATCTTATAGCACTGATGTAAATCGGTACTGCTATCAGCATAGTGATGCTTAACAATCTGCCACTTTTCATTTTCCGCCCTTTTCACTGACTCTCCCACTGAACGAAGTGCCAACAGTCCTCCGGCACCTCATTGACACATTTCGTTTTCAGTTGATAGCACTCGTCACCTGTGGGTCAGAATATCATAGGTTCAAGACTTGAACCCATGACACTCCAGTACAGTAATAATAGTCCTTGTATATGATATAGCATCATGTCATATCACTGAAATGCTTCAAAGCGCTTCACAAGATTTTACTGGAAAGTTTAGTGACCATGTATTTATAGGCAAACAGGGCAGCCAATCTGCACATAGCAACGGCCCACAAACACAGAACCATAAAGCTTAATCCACAACTGTTTGTGAGACACTGCTGTGTGCAATTGGCTGCCGCATTTCACCCACAAAAACATGGTCAATCCACTTTACAATATATACTGTGAAGTGCTTTGAGACTTCTCAACGATGTGATTAGACACTATATCAAATGTGGAGTCCTGTAGCTCAGTGCTTAGAGCACTCGCTTTGCAAGTGAGAGACCCGAGTTCAATTCCAGGCAGAGGGCGAAACCTTGGGCAAATTTCCTTACTCCACACAGAGCCTAATAATAATCCCTCCAAAAACAATAATAAATTGGTCATTTTCAATCTACGACTGTTTGTGGGACATTGCTGTGCGCAATTGGCTGTCACGTTCGCCCACAAATATACAGTCAATTCACTTTACAGTGTGTTCTGTGAAGCGCTTTGGGACGTCCTCCCGACGTGAAAAGCGCTATATCAAACGCAAGGATTATTATTATTATGAAATGCAAGGATTATTCATATTATTATTATTAAAGTGAGTGACCACTTTTTTGGAGGGATTGCGAACCGGAACACTGGTAGAAACTCCCTTCTCTTTTCGAACAGTGTGATGGGTACTTAAACATCCACCTGAACAGGCTGAAGGGACTTGCGTTTATTGTCTCATCTGAAGGATAGTACCACAAACACCGAGCACTATATTGAGTTCAAAGCTTCAATGTGGGGCTTGAACCCACAACCTTTTGAGTCAGAGGTAAGAGTGCTACCACTTGAACCAGGTTCACCCCCACCCCCTTCCCATACTGTTAGCGGTGATGTCTTTCATACAAAATGTTGAACTATCTGCTTGCATTTAATCAAACATAAACATGTTTCATTGGGAGAAGGGAGTGTCCCAGCATGTCCTGATCAACAATTGTCCAGAGTAATTCAGCCGTTCACCACCAAAAGGCATTGAGCAATCAAAATCAATGTCCAAACCAGTTTTCACACAGCACCTGTGCCCACGCACTTTTTTGGAAGGGGGAAATGGCTGAGAGTGAATGGATAATGATGATAATGATGAATGGGAACCTCCCGAGATTGGAGAAGCCAAGACAAATTGTGGTATTCTACCCCTCAATCACAATGAGCTATCTTGGTGTGGTCTCTTTGACCGAGCCTTCAGCTCCCCTCTCGACTCTCTTCCCCCTCCTCGCTCCCTCCCTTCCCTCCCCTCACCCTGACCATTTCCCCCCTCCTCGCTCCTCCCTCCCCCTCACCCTGACCATTTCCCCCCTGCTCGGGTCATGACCCAACTGTGCAGCGCCTTGGGACGTCCTCCTGACGTGAAAGGCGCTTTATAAATGGAATCTTGTTGTTGTTGTTGTTGTCTCCACAGAACAAAAACTGGGATCTGCCTCACCTCTACAGCTCAGATCCACAACCTGCAATTGCGTTGTGCACTGTCCTTTCCTCATTGAGAGCCATTCAACCTGACAACACCTGTTGAGCACATGTCCAAATCAGTCAAAAGGGATTGCCTCAACTGTTTTTTTTAAAAAAAGTGTTCTTTTAACATGGAGAAATGCAACATAACCTTTCCCAAAACTCCCAGGAGGAACTTTTCAAACATAAAGCACCCGATGTTCCATCCGCTCACTATGTCCTCTGGGTAGCAACACCACAAGTCTCACTGCGAACAAAGCTCGTTTCCTTGTAGATGTTCAGCAACACACACCCACACAACCTTTCTGGACTGTTGAGTGAATACAGGAGCTTTGAAGTCATTTACTTTTAAACTGAATAATATATATTCGAGGCTCAGACCATTCTGTAAGCACTTGATTATTTACACCGGTGAAAGGGAAACATTGTAATGAGAAGCACACTTGTCTCGCCAAAGCTTGTATGAACTATTTACCTCATTCTGAAAAATACACGTACACACGTGAAAGGCGCTGTATGAATGTAAAACCTTTGCTGTTGTTGACTCCGAAACCCACAACTCCATAAAAGGTCATTGAATTCTCACCCATTCCTAGTGTGCCAAATAGTTCTGCAAACCACTAAACTAAAACAAGAGAGAGCGTATAGTACTCACACACCTGGGCTGGAAAATTCCACTCGTGAACATGCCAGGAATCAATTACATTGCGGCTTTGGCAAACAGAAAAAAATAAAGCCATTCGTCAGCTTGACCATCCGCCTGGCCCCTCTATAAATGGAGCTTTTCACACATTAAAGCAAGGGAGGGGACGCTTTATAAACAAGCTTCATACTGTAGCTCTATATCAGTCCGTGTATGATAGACTGATATCTAAAAATAATAAGAATAAGAATAACCGTTGCATTTGATTGTGCCTTGTCACGTTGTCGAGATGTCTCGAAATGCTTCATAGAATTTACTGTAAAGTGCTTCTCGACTGTATTTTGTGTATTGAAAAAATATTGACTTTTTTAAAAAATAAGATAAACTAGGGAATGAGAAGGAGGAAAACAAAAACTTGTATGACACAACTAAACAGCAGTAACAGGACTACGTTTATGTAAAGAAGTAAATAATCGGGATTTATATGCACTGAACAACAATTTTGGCACAGTCGGTTCAGGTGGTCAATGTGTGTGGGATTTCCCATTCAGACAGCTTGATAGTGGCACTTGGGTATCGAAAATGAGAGAGTGTTACGTTTCACAGCATTAAACTGAATTTTCTTTGAAAATAAAGTTCAATTGAGTTGGCAGCACCCTCGCCTCTAGGCCACGTTGCAAGATAAAGACCCACATCAGGACTTTGAACTTGCAATCTCGGTTGTCACTCCGGCCAGAGTTGGAGTAGATCTGCATTGTCTGTGGTGTCATCCTTCGGGTGAGATGTTAAACTGAGGTCCTGTCTTCCTGTTCAGTGAACATTAAAGATTCCATGGCGTTGTTCGAAAAGAGAAGGGAGTTTCTCCTAGTGTCCTGGCCTACAAAACCCACAAATAAAATTGGTCACTCATTTCCTGGCTGTTTGTGGAGCATTATTGCTATGCAGGGATAGGCTGCTGTGTTTGCCTACCGATACGCAGTCACTATACTTGACAAGTTTACTGTGAAGTGCTTTGAGATATTTCATGATTTTGGCGCTATATTAAGTGCACAGAACAGGAATTAAGTCAGCTATAACCCTCCCATCCATCTTTATTAACAATGTACGGAGCATGTGCAAGCAGATACATTGCAAGCCACCAACCAACTGTGCAAGCTCCTTTCTCCTCCTGTCGCCCTCCTTGGCTTCTCTCTCTCCTGGACTCATCCACTGCCTCCCTCTGCTCCAGCTTGGGACCCACCCCTTGCTCATCGTGGCACACGTTGTTAGCTGCCCCAGAACAGCCTCCCTGACTGCCCCATCACCCACTCATTACGCAAGATTCTTCCTCCACACCCATAAATAATAATAATATAATAATAAAGCAAACCCTTCCCACATCCACACCCTTCACAACTCTCTTCCCCCCTCAAACCCCACGGTCATTCTCCCCCCACAATCTACCCCCCCCAACCCCTCCCCCCAGCGTCCAATTCCATCAGCGCCCCACCCGCATCACCCTCCAAAATGTCCGCTCCTCAAACAAAGCCCTCACCATCCACCACCTCATCCTGGATGAGCAAATTGATATCGTAGGGCTCACAGAAACCTGGCTGTCCTCCGGCAACTGCGTCCCCCTCATCGAAACCTCCCCCCACCGCCCCAACCGTCGCGGTGGTGGGGTGGCCTTCATCTCCCGAACCTCCCTTAACCTATCCCCCTAATCCTCTGGCTGTTTCCCCTATTTCGAGCACTTCACCCTCTTATCATCCCTACCCTCCCTGCTTCAAAATCCCCTCCAAACCTCCTGGTTCCTTCCTCATGGACATCTCTCTCCTCTCATTCCTGTCCCTCTGCACTGAACGCCTGGTCGTCGTGTGCGACTTCAACCTTCATTTCAACTCCTCCTATCCCACTTCCTCTGACTTCATTGCACTCCTCTCCACCCTAAATCTCACTCTCCATATAAACTGCGCAATCCTCTCCAGTCTGTCTAACACAGACAAGGCCATCTCTGACCATTTCCTTGTCTCTCTCTCTCTCCTGTCGCATCCCTTTCCCCTTCATCAAGCCCTCCACCATCCTTTTCTGCCCATGGAAAGGGCTTCCCGCCGAGATGCTCACAAATGCCCTCTCATCCTCAGACCTCCTCTCCCTCTGGCCTTCCACCCGCAGTGACCCTGATGCAGCCGTCAAGCTGCTCCATGATCGCTTCTCCTCCACCTTCAACTCCCTTGTCCCCCCCTGAAATCCAGGACCGTCTTCAAACCCACCCGCTCCCCTTGGAACAACAGCCATCTCCGCTCCCTAAAATCACAAACCCAATTACTCGTGCGCAGGTGGCAGAAAACCAGCCTCGCGGTTCACTGCCAGCTGTGTCTTGAGCACCGTCACACCTACCGCCGCTCCCTCTCGCAAGCAAAAACTGCGTATTACTTAAAGATCATTCTGGAGGCCAAAAACAACTCCAAAATCCTATTCTCCACCACCCACCACGTCCTCCGTGACCCCATCGAGCACCTTAATCATTACATCAAACACCAAGTGTGAACAGGTCATGGACCGCCTTCTAAATTGAAAGGATCTGCCTGGCAGCCTCATCCTCCTGCCCCGTGTCCCCTACCAACCCCCCCCAATTCCATCTCCTTCACCCACCCCAGCTCCTACCACGGCCCCCATCCTACATTCTTTTGCCCCCATCTCTCCTTCCTCCCTCTCATCCTCCATCCTCCTGATGAAACCCACCACCTGCGGCCTCGACCCCACTCTCCCCACCCAGCTGCTGATCACCCAGCTCCCCCTCCTCTGCCCACTGCTGGCAGACACCATTCAGCAGTGCCTCTCCTCAGGATCAGTCACACTCGTGCTCAAAACCGCTGTCATCAACCCCCTCCTTAAAAAACCTACTCTCGATCCCTCCAACCTCGGGCACTACTGCCCTATCTTTAACCTGCCCTTCCTTGCCAAAGCTGGGGAATGCGTTGTTGCCGACCAACTTTGCGCACGGCTCTCCCTCCACACCCTACTCAAACCCCTCCAGTCCGGTTTCTGTCCTGCTCACGGTACAGAGACAGCGCTCATGAAGGTCACAAACGATATCCTCACTATCTATGACCGGGGCTCCCTCTGCCTCCTCGTCCTCCTGGACCTCTCCGTCACATTCGACACAGTCGATCACGCCATCCTCCTCCATCGCCTCTCCTCCATCATCCACCTCAGTGGGACCGCATTTGAATGGTTCGAGTCCTACCTTACAAACAGCCAGCACTAACATTTCCACAAATTACTTTACTTCTTGCCCCCACCCGGTCACCTGCGGGGTATCCTAAGGCTCCATCCACGCTGCCTCTTTCCCCCCTCCCCCCCACACTCCGTGAATTTCATTTGAGTACATTTCCTTGCAGCAAGTAAAAGACATCAGTTTTACTTGTGTGCAATCTGCGCACTTTGTTGCATATCGTCACGTAAGAGACCGAGATTAGAATTTGTGTTTGTCACATTGTGTGTGTCTGTCAATATAGGCCAGGATTGAAATAATTCCAGCTCTGGCAATTGCTTTCTCTAAAGATTGTATGTATTGTTGTGTATTGGCAGGCAGTCTTCAACTACAGCTACAAGCTAATTTTTTTATATATAACTTGTGTTTTGTTTCTTTCCGCTTCTCCCGGGCCAGTTCACAAATTACTGGGGATCTGGAGATCCACTGCTGATCAGGGGACAAGCAACTGTTCTGTATGACAGTCCGTGACTTAACGGCATCTCTGCAATGGGATTCCTGAACCTAGATGTTGGTTTGATAGTGCTGTGTTGAGGGGGGCGCGGGTGGGGGGCGGTGGGGAGAGACCGCGTGTGTTTAGAACAGTATTTCTTTGTGCTCTTCACTGTCGGTAAATGCACATTAAGCTGATCTGTAGCATCCATGGAGGAATAGTCAAAAACCTAGTCGTGGGCAGATGCGGTCCAGATAATGTTAGTTCACTGATTGTGACTACAGGAAACCCTGCTGCTTATTTACAGTACATGTGTCGGTCAGTCAGTCAGCCTGGCATAGTTTGTAGCTCTCTTGTATCTGAGTCAGATGGTTTTGGGTTCAAGCCCTATGTCAGGACTTTGAACTTGTGTAGTCTAGGCCAGGGTGTTCCAACCTTTTGGCTGCTGAGGGCCGGATGCTGGATTTGAGAAACATCTGTTGGCAAATGAGCAATATTTTATCCTGTTTGGCCAGTTACTTGCCAGACAGAGCCTGAGCCTCTGGTGGCCGTGTCCTGATTGATTGACACACGGTCTGTGTGTATTTGCTCTTCAGACAATGAAGTTAGAAATGATCTGTGGACCGGATGAAATCATCCCTCGAATGCGGACTGGGGTGGCAACAGTTGGTCCACCCTGGTCTAGGATGACCCTCCGGTCCAGTCCTAAGAATCCGCTGCATTGGGGGAAGTTCTGCTTGTTCAGGTGGACTTTAAAAGATCCCGTAATGCAACTTGAAAAGAGAAGGGAGTTTCTCCCCCTTGTTAACCCCCAAACAAAATTGGTCATTTACTTCATGGCTGATTGCGGGACATTGCTGTTTGCAATTGCCTGTTACGTTCACCTGCAAAATACAGTCACGACACTCTGTAATATATTCTGTGAAGCGCTTGGAGATATCCTGATGAGAAAGGCGCAATATCCCATTTAAGGATTATTATTATAATCACTTCATAGTTGACCTGCGGAAACTTCTTGTTTCGTTGCCTTGCGAGGTCCTCCCGACGTGAAAGGCCTTTACAAATGTAATTTTTGTTGTTG